>NC_141101.1:887200-3862200 GCF_041138505.1 Cibotium barometz | reverse complement strand
AGATGGTGTCCTTATAGGACCACATACATCAATATGTATAAGCTGTAATTTCTTAACAGCTCTCATAGATCCATCCTTTGGAAATGATGCCCGATGCATTTTACTAAGAATACACCCCTCACATACATGTCTAGCAGGGGTCTCAAGAGTTGGCAACTTAGACACCATATCATGCCTTTGAAGGCATAACAAACTGCCATAATTCAGATGGAAAAAATCGTGCATGCCATAATTCTGCATCACTCATAGCATGAGTCATAGAGACTGAGCAAGCATCATGCTGCAACTTCTCAAATACCTCTAATTTGTATAGGCCATGAAACAAGGTACCTGAGGTAATGATAGAATAACCATCATTTCTATCTTGAATTGTACATCTGTCATCCACAAATTTCACCATCAAGCCTGACAAGGCTAAGGCTAAAATTGACAGCAGCAAGTTCTTCTTAATGCCCGGCACATATAAAACTTTAGAAAGAGTAAATGCACCCCCATCATTTGCAGCAGTGAGCACAACTCTACCAACTCCTTTGACAAGATATGAGGAACCATTTGCACATGTGACTATCCGACACTTGGGACACCTTCCAGAGATGAGAATAATTTTTTTTGTGAAGTAATGTGCTTACTAGCACCACTGTCAAAATACCAAGCATTCGATTCTGCCCACTGACATTGCATACATCATGAACAGAAGCATCATAACTATAATGTATAGTCCATGCCCAATCATCTTGAGCAAAACTTGCAGATTCCTTCTTCTCTACACTTGGTGCAGATGCATCAGCTACCACAGCCACTTTCTTTTTCTCCTTCTCTAGCCTTTTCTTGCACTCATTTATGTAGTGCCCTGATTTCCTGCAATAGTGATGCTTTCCCTTATTTTTAGGCTTATCACCTTCTTTCTCTGCATCCTTACCTGAGGATTCCGATTTTGGCTTATAGCCACCATGCGAAGAAGCTTTACCTTTGCCTTTTAGACTAGCAACAAAAGCTTGGTCACCAACTCGCATATAACAGATCTGTTTTGCCTAGACTGATCTTCTTAAGAGTACTGAAACCATCTCATCAAATGTAAGGGCATTTGGATTTCCCTTTATTATGAATCTAAGGGTAGAGGTAAAATTTTGATAAAAATCCGACAATGCATTGAGAATTGTGGGCACCAACGTACTATCAGGATATATCTCATCCACACTAGCGAGCTACTCCTTAAAATCTTTGATCTTGGTCAAGAAGCAATCCATTGAGTCTCCCTCATTCATGTGCTTAGACTCCAACTCTTTGTGCAGATATGCAACACGTGCTTCATTGCGCACCTGGTATAATGCAGCAAGTGCATCCCATGCCTGTTTTGAAGTCTTATATGACCGAATATGAGGAATAATGCTTCACTTCACAGAAAGTGCAAGCAATGCATGTGCATGTGCATCTCTTCCATCCCATCTCATTTGAGCAGTGGTGAGAGGTACTGGTGGTGCATATGGAGGAGCCACATCTGTATCAGATTCTACTTTAGATGTACCTGTAGCACTTAGTTGCACTGGTAGTTGTGAAACAGGATGAGTTTCACTACCAGTGATCACATTCCAAAGGCCTTTAGCAACCATTACATGCCTCATCATATAGGACCGTAATGGGTAGTTAGTCCCATCAAGTTTTTCCTCGTCAGACAACATGTTGAATACATCACTACTACTGCCACCCATGACTATCTACCAAATGCAAAATCTTTCAACACACTGCAAGTACTCAATATTCATTGAATGCAACCTCGAATGATTGCCAACTGACTGAATCACCTGTAAAGTGTATGAGAAATAACACAGAGTAGAGAATAGAGTGTTACTGGTGGTGATAGTATGATAGTCGATGTTGTTGAAGACATTGTAGATGCTGTTGCACATCAAATCTTTACCGCTGCACAGTCCAAACACCCAAAATCCAAAATGATGCCTCTCCAGAACATGTGCAGAAACCTTGCGGTGCCCAAAACACACATGAAACGTGTTGCGTACCCCGAAAACTAGGTATACTTTGTATACAAAACACTACAGTATATACCTTCTTGTCCTAAGAGGGTATCTCAATCGAAGATAGAAAAATAGGGTCATGAGGAGGGAGCCAGACTACTAGATCAAGTGTTAAGGAAGCTAGCTCTGATACCATTTGTTGGAATTAGGGTTAGGGTTGCAACACTGCACACACACAAGATAGAGAAGCTTGAAAGCACACAAACTCACTAGATTAGAATGAACAAATGTGTGCCAGATACAAAAGATAAGTACACACCCCAAAATGAGTAGATAAGAGGGTGGACATACGCATGGGGGAAAAAACCTCCTAGTGAGGGAAAAAGTGCCCCGGCGGTCCTAAGTGTTTTCACACACATCACTACCACATAATGCTACAGAAATTATGAAGTGTCACATTAATCCATGTTTTCTAGTCTAATCTAGGCTAATGAGGCTAGCTACTTTCTTTCATCTTTATTCAAAGTGCCCTATATTCTTTTTATATCTTCAGTTATTAGTGACCCTCCACTGATTCCTTGCTTAAGACCATTTTACAAAGAAAGTATACTTTTAGCTTAAAATTTCATCAAGCCCTTTTTCAGAGACATTTCTCATATGAAATAAACACTAAATTGTTTTTAAATTATCCTCAAATTTGTTACTTTACTGAGTTATTAATTTTCTAATATCATGCTAGAAACTAAAGAAAAATTAATATTTTTGTTTAAAAAAATCTATGCTTCCACATTATCATTCTACATTGCAATGATAAGAAAATATTTTCTCAATTTTACATATATAAAGACTCCCATTTTTAAACTATTTCTATTTATTTTCCTTATGTTCAGTTTATAAACATATCACAAAAACATTAAAATAACATAGTAAATCTTCATCAATAATTCCCAAAATAAATAAATAAAAGAACACACTAAAAATTATCTTTGATCCACTCATTAACATTAATCTTATTGATTTGGTATGTTTTTTTAAATTATTATTGTAAAACAAGGTATTTTGATAATTCATCTTTAAATTAATTCTCAAAATTATAAAAAAATTCAAAATATACTTTTTAACCATATTGTTACTTTGTTTCGAATAATTTTTCAAAAATCATTACAACATGCATCTCCTTTGTTAATTGGAATTCAATCAAAATTAGTAAATTTGGTTAAATCAACTCTTAATCATGTTTAAGTCAGAATATAGAGTGTGCATTTAATCAATTATAACATAAAGCATCTTTGTTTTTTAGCATTTCATTAATCTTCCATAATATCTCTTAATATTCACTAGTATACCTCAATAATTCTTCAATTATGGTTGCATGGTTGATAGGAGATGTATTGTTGCTTATTGAGTCGTCTAGGGTACAAATTCCATCCTTCTTTACTCCATTTGTAGTAAATCATCAAATCATCTCTCACTAATCACTAATCAAGGCTAATTATGATATGCAATATATTAGAGATTAAGAATCACACCCACATGCATCCACACTATAAAATCAGCTGTCCAATGCCCCTTCTTCTCCATGCCTCCTTTCTTGGTGATAGCTACTCATTTCTCATGAAATTGAAGGAGTCCTTCACACCCAAGACACACCTTTTCACATCTCTTGTGTCCGATCGGCTCAAATTTGGTCCTAAATGCTAAAAATAGCATATAAATGATATATTTATGCACTCCCACTAACTCCCCCCATGAACTCTAGATCTCGACAAGGCTCGGCAACACATTTAATGCCTTCCTGCCTAACTCATTAATTTCTTGCCAAAGGTCACAGCAAAAAATACATAAAATGGCCCAAAAAGGAAGCATATACTCTAAAAATGGAAAAAAGTTACCAAAATCATAAAAAATATTTTTTTTAAAATTTTCTACTTTTCTTACCAAAAATAGTAATTTTTTTCTAAATTGTATCCTAAAATTTACTTGAAAATAGCTAAAATAGCCTAATTTTACTCCAAAAAAAAGTACTAAACATGTCTCCCCATAATTCAAAGTTATGAGCAATAGACCTAGTAGACAATCTACAAGACACGAATGTAGAAGTCATCCACCCGAACACTAAGAGATAGGGGATGCATGATCTAAAGCCTCAATGGCCAAGGGTGCCCTATTAGCATAGAGTCTTAGTCTGGGACACACACATGGAAAAGTTGGCAAAGAATTTGCTCAATTGTTTAGGCCAATAGTGGTGGGGGCTCTAAGAGCAACCTCAAAGCCAATAGTGGTAGTAGGTGTCTAGGTTGTTGGTGGCAGAGGCAACCTATGATCTCCCACATAAACAAAACTTTCAAAGAAACTCAAGGAGTACCCTAACTTTGTGTTAGAGAAAGAATGAAATAAGCCCAAGAGCTTATGAGGAAGGTGTTTGTAACAAATCTTGAAAATTTTTGATGTAAGTTGGGCCCAAGGACAAAAGGTTTGGAGAATGGGAAAGGACCATGCCCATGGAAACATTAAAGTGTAATGTGAAAAGGGGGGCCTTCTATATAAGTAAAAAAAAAGGGGCCAAAGCAGCCCATGCCAACGCAAGCTTCTTTGGCCCCCTTTTTTTTCCAATGACAGAGCACAGGAAGCTCAATGACATGGCAACCTTGGAAATGTATGCATAACAACGTGGACGCTCCTTCACTACACTAGTAGTAGAATAGTCCATGGCAAGGATAGCCATATGGCTCTATGAACTATTTCATTGGGAAAACAAAGGGGCCAAAGTAACCCTTGCCAATGTTGGCTGCTCCCCCTTTTTTTTCTCTTCCATTGTAGCCCATTGAGCTCACATGTAACATTGAACATGTATGCATTATGTGATACCATATAGCATTGATTGAGAAGCATAGGTGTATGGATGTAACCTCTTGTAGTGCACTAGCAGGTATGTGTTGGATTTTGTGATCAAGTGTCAGGAGATCCTTATATGGCTCTACTATGAGCTATTTCATTGGAAAAAAAAGGGCCCAAATAAACATGTGCCAGTAGTGAACATGTATGCACATATATGCAATATTTTATACCATATAGCATTGATTGAGAAGCATAAGTGTATGGATGAAACCCCTTTTCAGCCTTGTGGCAATCCAATGAGCATAGGTGTCTTACAGTCTATGGTGATTTCATTGTTATAGGGAAAGACTTCTCAATTGGGATGAAGAATCCTCTTACACACAAATGCATAAGCATGTCATGAAGCATTGGCCTCAAGGGAGAAAGTTTGTGCGAAAGGGGAGAAATGTGGGTTGGCCAGTAGATTTCATTTTCCTTGATCTCCCATTTGGTGGTTTTCATTATGGTGCTTTGGCATCTTTGTCGTGGGATTTGCTCACCGAGGATCACGTGCGGTATAGGTGCATGGTGGTGGCAAGTTCTTTGCTCTCTGATTTTGGATGGTTTCTTGTTATGGCATCTTCTACAGGTATGTTTGGCCTTCCTTATTATTACATGGTTAAACTTGTTAGGTGGGTTGAATCTAATATGTATTTTTGTGCATTAAAATTAGGACATGTGGTGGGACGGGTGGAGCAATTCTATCGTTTGTTTGATCTTGAGGTGTGGCATCGCAGTCTTGTCATTCATCACACGCCTAGCTATGTTGAGCTTGCAAGGGACTTGGACTGAGGTTATACTCTAGCTTCAATTGGTGGTTTGTGTTCCTCATTCACATTTCATTTTGTTGCTTATCACTCTAACTTATATTCATTGTTGGTTTACTGCACTTATAGTAGAGTATTTCTACATTGTTTATGGTTTTCCATTCAGGGATGGATCCTCCTCTTTTTGTGTCAAATAGTGTGCAACTTTTTGAGACCATGCGTATGCGGCCATTAGAGTCCATAGCATACCATCATTTTCCATCAGCTATTCTAGCAGAGCTAGAAGTCCAGATGGTGCAAAGTATCATGGGAGCATGGAGATGAGCCATAAATTTTTGGCTTGCTATCTAGGGTTATTTTCCTATCATGGTGGCATAGCTCTTGAGTTGGGATGCGATGTTGCCCCTATCTTGAGGGCATGTCTCCACACATGGTGCATATGTGTCGTGATGGATATCGATGACACCATTCTCACATCTTATGTGTAGCCTCTTCTTCATAGGAAAAAGAGAGCTATATTTGAGGAGACTAGCACATCTCATGTGGATGAGGACGGGATGGACATGCTTGCAGGGGCAAACCTCTACGACTAGTGAGCACCTACACCTTGCCTTTGCTATTGATGTGTAGTGGTAGAGATTTTTGGATGGTGTCTTTGGTAGACATTGCATTGACTATGATGGTAGAGATTTTTGGATGGTTTGCGCTTGGGGGTGTACTTTTAGGATGGTGCATATGTGTCGTGATGAATATTAATGACACCATTCTCACATCTTATGTGCAGCCTCTTCTTCATAGGAAAAAGAGAGCTATATTTGAGGAGACTAGCACATCTCATGTGGATGAGGATGGGATGGACATGCTTGCAGGGGCAAACCTCTACGACTAGTGAGCACCTACACCTTGCCTTTGCTATTGATGTGTAGTGGTAGAGATTTTTGGATGGTGTCTCTAGTAGACATTGCATTGACTATGATGGTAGAGATTTTTGGATGGTTTGTGCTTGGGGGTGTACTTTTAGGAATACCTACATACAACACGTGCATTTAAACTTCAAAGGGTATTAAAAAGTGCCCTTTTCTATGAATTTTGACATAGTTAAATGACCCCTTTTTCTTTATAAAATTATGGGTTTTTTTCAAAATGCCATTTAAAACCCCCCTATGTAAGTAGATTTTTGTAAATTTTAAAAAAATCTTGGTTAAAAAAAACCCTCCTCATGATTGCACGTCGTAGACTTATATAATTTTAAGTGAACCCCTCAAGGGTTTGTGGTGGTAGACATTGCATTGACTATGATTTTTGGATTGTTTGTGCCTTTCTCTATCATACTATAGTGACATCTTGTCTTGACTTAGATTGTAGTGTTGTGATACTGTAGTAATGTGTTCTTTGTTGTTTGCTTAATGCACCTATAATATGTGCTTGGATTTGAAAATTTGAGGTTGTAAAGAAAGACGTTATGAGAAGGGTGTTGGTGAATTGTGTGATAAATGAAAACCCTAATTACCTAAACTTTTTTGAGGTTGTTTTTTGTATATGTGAAGTGCACTGCCAAAGTATGTAGAGGGAGTATGGCCATTTCACGAGCGAGAGGGAACGAGTGAGACCTCATAATGTTTCCTAATTGTAAGGGACTTAGGAAGTGTCTCTATGGGTGGAAATACCTTGGTCAATGTAAAGAATCATCGTATAAGAACAATTTGTTGTGCACAAATGTTTCTCCTATGTGAGTATTTCACAATGAGTGTATCCTTTTATGAAGTCTTTTAGTGCCCCTTATAATATTTCCAATATAAGCTAGCCCTCATTCTATACGTAAGATGGATCATGAATTGATCCCATTGCATATGGTGTTGAGGTTGTTAGATAAGAAGTATTATAATTCATAAGAATACTGAGCGTCAAAGAAGCTTATAATCTGAACCTATCTTTTCATCTAATCATGAAACTTGTTCCTTACATGCCTTATAAAAGCACGATTCTTTCTTAACTTTTCATTTTAATCCTTAATCTTTTTTAAATCTGTGATGTTTTTTTATTAAAAATCACTAGACTTTCTTATGAGCTAAGATTGATGTGAGAAGTGACACCTTATTAGTTATGAACTTTGCTTAATCACAACCCTTAATCACCAAGCAACCTAATTGTAAGCATATGAATAGTTTAATTTAGTCATAACCAATGATCCTTATACTAGACTAGCCATGATTTAACTTTAGAAACATGGGGCTTTAGCTTGACCATTAGTTCCCTGAACTAGCCTATAAAACTTAAACTTTCTTACAAATGGGATTATTCTAGAAATTGAATCCTAAACTATCTTAAGCATAGGATTTAAAGCTTAGATCACCTTAATCACAAATATGCTTTATCCAAATCATGTCATCTTCTTCTAAAAACAAAGATTAACCTTCAAACAAGATTAAACACAATGTCTGATCATAACATAGACCAACCTTAATCTAAACATGATTAGAAAAATTCCTTAATATTAGCATATTAATCCATCCTTCCTCTAAAGTTAATTAGAAGAATATTTAAAGTTAGCAAAAGAATAACCTTGATTAGTAATTCCTAATCTTTTCATAAACCAATCCCATAGAATAACAACATAAACCAATTCTTTTTAAACATGATTACCGAATCACAATGAAAGTATATGTTCGCTATACCAAAAAGTACGAGTTATAAGATGAATACATGTGCTTGTTCTTAACTACAATTTACACAACCTTAAGTGAAAAGTTAGCATCGATGACATGAATGCATAACCATAATCTCAAGTGAGATCTTATCCAAGATTAGATAAACATAAACCTAAACTCAACTATTGGGCTAATCCAAAATGGTTCATGAAATTTTAAGTATAAGCTTAACATTAGTCATACTAATCCAAAGGTTGGATAAATCCCAGTGTATAAGCGTATACTTATGCATATGGTTAGCCCTTTTTAATCAAAAGAAAACATGATTTATTATGCTTAATCTCAAATATATGACACTAATCTAGGTTAGCATAAACAGATAAGCATAACCTTAAGTAAATCATTAGCCACACCTATCAAGAGGGTTAGATAAGCATAACCTTAAGTAAATGGTTAGCCACATCTATCAAGAGAGTTAGATAAACATGATGACATATGCAAGCAAACAAGAGTAGTTTAGACAACACTAATATAGGTTGGCATAAACACATAAGCATAACCTTAAGTAAATGGTTAGCCACACCCATCAAGAGGGTTAGATAAGCATAACCTTAAGTAAATGGTTAGCCGCATCTATTAAGAGAGTTAGATAAACATGATGACATATGCAAGCGGATAAGAGTAGAGTTAGCATCTCTTAATCTCAAAAACACATAAGCATAATCTCAAAGCATGGGCATATTCCTTAATCAGAGGTTAATCATCACTAATCTCCATGTGTGTTAGCTTAGTCAAACTTGCTTAACAAGCAACAAGCTATATCTCTTTTAAAAAAACTAGCTTAGCAAACAATAAGCTAAATCATAAACTAATCCTCTTTTACATGATGAGCAAGTAATCCTCATTAAGCTAGATAAAATATCACTAATATTTATTATCACATGATTAGTGAAAACATACACATAGCATGTGATTAGTTATCTTCATAAGCCAAAAGCTTGGTACAACCAAGAGATTAATAAATAAACTTTAATTATGTGATTAGCAATATGATTAGTCACCTATCCATGAACCTCATAGAAGCATGTAAATAGAGGTTTTAGCCTCATAGTAATCCATTCATGAACCTATCTAAACTCAAGTTGCTCATCCCAAGTTTGGCACTCGTTCTTGGCCTTCAAAGAGCAAGTTATCAACAAAATCGAATGGCAGATGATAGCATCATGGGGGTGAGCCACATTAGGCTGGCTTGGGTGTTCCACATGATACATAGAGGGGGAAAGGACCCTATTCACAGCTTGAAGCCATCTCCAGTTACGAGCTAGTGTCCCATAAAGGACAAGACTACCTTGTCAGCTATCCCTCAAAGTGTAACTTAAATAAATGTAAAAGCTATCATCTGGTTCCCAAGGGATAGTCTTGGCCCTCCATCTAGGGGTGGTTTGGCCAATTGAAAAAGAAACCCTAGTATGAGTTTCTCGTACAAATTTAAATTATGTTCTAATATCTAAGGTTATGTTCTTAACTTTATGTTCTAATATCTAAGGTTATGTTCTTAACTTTATGTTTTGATGTTCTTATTGATATTAAAATATATTTTCTTAAAAAAAACTTTATGTTTTGATTTGCTTATTAATATTAAAATACCTTTTCTCAAAAAAAACTTTATACCAGCTGATAAGTTAGTGCTTATGCTTAATGTAGCGATATCTATGGTCATTGCTTTGATTAATTCTCTACTAATACTAGCTCTGAGATCCCCCACCCTATCATTTCCTCTAAGGGTCAGCAAAAAATCTTGGCCTATGGACAGGGTGACTTACTTGTGGCCTCACCTTGATGATGTCTCGATGAATGGCTAGTCTGGTGGCTCTCCTTAGAGACCTAGGTTAACTCCACTAGTAAAGAAAGGCAAGTAATTCCAGGAGTTGGATCTATGATGTTCTTGTGACGTCTCACTACTCTTTTTCTAGCATTTTTTGGATTTTTTGGCCGAGCCTAGCCTTGTCTAATCTCCTTGGGTCTAGCTAACCGCTCGACCACTTAGCTTTGGGAATCTGATCAAGTGCCTCCAATGGCCTCCCCTAAGAAGCCTCCTTAGGTGCCTCCCTAATGGCCTCAACTCACTCTAACATTACCTAGGATCATCGGGTTCTCTGACACCCTCTCTCCAAGTGTGTTGGTGTTGAAGTGGTGCCTAGATGCACAAGGAGTATGTATCAAGGGGGGGTGTGTGAAGGTGTGTGAACGGCCTCTTATGGAGAGGAGATATTTGGGGATATTTTGGAGTTAAGATGGCATCACTTGTGTCCACATCTTTTGTAATGTCTTGGCTATATTAAGAGCCACATGAAAATGAAGGGTCACACTCATTTTGGCTAATCCAAGTCGTGGTCATGTGTTTATGATTCCACAAGTTGATTATCTTCACTAATCTCTTCACCCCTATCACCAAATCCATGCTCCCTTCACATTTCATCCACCATAGCTTCATCTTGCATCCATGTGAGCCCTCAAAGCATGATGTTAAAGTGTTGGTAACACACTTGGAGAGACGACTTCCAAGGGGGTTGCGACCTTAGTAGATGGTCCCATGAGAGCCACCACAAGGAGTGCCACTTAATGACAACATGACCCATGCAACTACTACCAAGGGGGTCACGAGACGGCCCCCATGGCCACCACTCGGGTACACACATGGTCACGGCATACCGAGGAACAATTATGACCTTCATAGATGGTCTCCCCAATGAGGATACATTCATGGAGGATCCTCCTTTATAACCCATACTCGAAATTTCACTTTTGATAAATACTCATAATTTGAATTATACCAAAAATTCCTCTTTTACCATTTAATTACTTGGATCTCAAATATCATGGGAATTCCACTTTTTGCATAAAAATAAATTTACCAAAAATTCCTCTTTTACCATTTAATTACTTGGATCTCAAATATCATGGGAATTCCTCTTTTTGCATAAAAAATAAATTTACCAAAAATTATTCTTTTCTCATAATCAATTAATTATGAATAATTACAAAAACATTATTTCTCATGAATATGATGAAAATCATTATTTTTGCATAGGATGTCCAATCCTAGAATATGGTAGGAAGTCCTCTTTTAGCATTATGCATAAAAATAGGATATGTACTATTTTCTAAAATTTTTGCCATAGCTTTGCTCTGCTATTATTGATAATTCTCAATTTTTCTTAAAAGAGTAAAAGCTTGTAATGAAAATATGATAGTAGTTCCTCTTTTATACTTTAAATCAAACTATGAATTTAAATCATAATTTTAACCATAAAATTAAACATAGCTATGATTATCCCACTAGATTAAGCTAATTTCAACATTCCTCTTTTTCCAAATTGTTAGGATAATCCATTTCTCATTTAGAATGAATTAGAGTAGTTTTCAACTACTCATAAACAATCTAAAAGAATTTACCATTATTTTAATAGCACAAAATCATGAAAATATCATTTTCTTACTCTCTAGCTTATCAAGCTTAGAGTTTAGCTTTGAATTAAGAGACTATCATTAGCTTTGAAGCATCCTTTTCCAAGGGATTCAGCCATAAAGATGGCTATTCTTTTAGAGAGAGAGATTTACTTGAAGAAAGCATTACAAATAAGCATAAAGATTAACTTTCTCTTAATTAACATTAAGACTTTAAGGGAAAGCTTGATTTGAATTAAAACAATCATTTAGAAAGCTTCTCAAGATTGAGAGGGGTTGAGAAGAAGAAAGTTATTGAGAAAATTGAAAAAAAACCATAAAATTTTTATTTTACCTCCAAGTGTGGCTTGATTCTCTAATTGCAGCAGTGAAGCCCCCGACCAATCAATTGGTCCACCAAGAGAAGAAGAGCAACTCCAAGAGTTGTTGTAGAGAGAGAGAAGCTCCAAGCTCCCAAGAGAGAGAAAAATTTAAGGGATAATAGAAAATATGATTATTTTAATATAATACTGGCATGGTATAGCTCCAATATGAAAATACAAAGGAATGAGGGTCTATTTATAGGTGAGGGAGGCCACTAACCAAGTCCAACTGGGTTCTAGAATTTTCCAGGTTTAGTTTGACTCAATTTGGATAAGATTTAGACCAATTTAGCTCTCCTTTTTATTTGGTTTGTCCCCAGGAGAGAGGAGAGATAAAAATATCACAATTTTTTTGAATTAAAAACCCTGCCACACATGTGAAAAAGGCACCTAGCTCAAGAGTCTCCCTTTCCTTACCAAGTTGTCAAAAATGCATCATTATTCTAAAATATCTCATTTTTTAGTAATATTTCATAATTTTTAACTAATCAACCTTGTACTCAGTCAACTCTTTATCTTATGTGAGCATTTACTCATTTTTGGGTATTTTCTTTTATTCTTTTGGATTTATCTCATCCCAAAACTTGGATTAATCCAATTGGCCCATTGGAACCTTAATTGGATAATCCAAAAGTTTTTGAAAATGTAGACCCTTAGGCTAAGGTCCCTTATATCATTTTCAATTAATTCCTAATGCACATTGTAAAGTTCATTTTGAACTTCTATTTTAGGAAAATCCATTTTAGACACTAGGAGGATTTTTATATCCAAAGATATCTCAATTTCAAATTATCTCTCTCTAGGCCAAAACAGGGTAAAACAAGATCTTTCTTCTATTTCAGAGAGGGGAATAATTTCAAGAACAGAAGGGGAGGTTCTTATACCTTTACTCCTCAAAAGCTGGAGGGAGGAATCTTACATTTTTGGTTGAAGAATTGCTTTGTGAGTACTTGGCAAGCATGGACAAAAGCAATGCAATCATTTTTTTGTTAATTTTTATGTTTATAGCATTTTTTTCTTTTTCACGTGGAAAACTAAGGTGTTGTGTTTTTTATTTTTTTTAAAAAAATCATAAAAATAACAAAAAAAATATTGTTATTTGAGTCTTGATAAATTTTTCATTGCTTTAGCTATAGTAATAAGTAGGGGTGAAACTACAACTTAAGTAGGTAAAAATAGGTTTTGGACTCCTAAATTAGATCAAAGATTAAAAAAGGTTTTGGATCCCAAATTTAGATCAAAGACACTAAAAAGGCTTTTCATGCCATGAAAAATAAGAGAATTTCACACCATAAAAAAGTTCCAAAAACCACTTCATGATTTGAGGGATTGCTTTGCAATCAAAAATATAAAAATCTATTTCTTGAAATATTATTCTCTTACCTTAGAAAACATTTGGCATGAAAAATCATAGGTTTTCATGGCCATGACTAGCATTAAGTTTATCACACTATCTCCTAGGAGTGTTACAAGACACTAAGCGAACATAACCGAGCAAGCCCCAAACTCGAGTGACTGTGAAAACCATATAGTGCTCTAGGTGATGGATCCATCTGTATATCCAAACCACTAGGTCTTGTAATAGCTTTTCAATATATTAACATGTATTGTCATTTAAGAGTTCTCAATTCAAAATGCAATCATAAAAGGAGAATCACGCAACATACTCAGAGCACTGAAAAGGGTGACAAAAATAGATGAAACAACCAATTCTTTCCTCACCCTAAAACTATGTGGCTTTTAAGCATTGATTCATCTTGACAATCTATCAATACATACAAGAGCCATGAACCAAATAAAAACCAAATGGAATTCAAAGTACATGTCATGACATCAATGACATCTGTAAGATTCCTCCCTGCAGCTTTTGAGGTGTAAAGGTGTAAGAAGCTCCCCTTCTGTTCTTGTAATTGTTCCCCTCTCTGAAATAGAAGAAAGATATTGTTTTACCCTGTTTTGGCCTAGAGAGAGATAATCCAAAATTAAAATATCTTTGGATATAAAAATCCTCCTAGTGTCTAAAATGGATTCCCCTGAAATAGAAGTTCAAAATGAACTTTCCAATGTGCATTAGGAATTAATTGAAAATGGTATAAGGGACCTTAGCCTAAGGGTCTACATTTTCAAAAATTTCTAAATTATGGTCCAATTAAGGTTCCAATGGGCCAATTGGATTAATCCAAGTGTTGGGATGAGATAAATCCAAACAACAAAATAAATTACCTCACATAAGATGAAGAGATGGCGGAGTACAAGGTTTATAGTTGAAAATTATGAGATATTACTAAAAAAATGAGATATTTTAGAAAAATGATGCATTTTTGACACCTTGGTAAGGAAAGAGGAACTCTTGAGATAGGCTCCTCTTTCACATGTGTGGAAGGTTTTTAATTCAAAACAATTGTGATATTTTTATCTCTCCTCTCTCCTAGATCAAACCAAATAAAAAAGGGAACTAAACTGGTCCAAATCTTGTCCAAATTGAGTCAAACTGAACTTGAAAAATTCTAGAACCCAATTGGATTTGGTCAGTGGCCTCCCTCACTTATAAATAAACCCTCATTTCTTTGTAATGAAATATTAGAGATATACCATGTCAATATTATATTAAAATAATCATATTTTCTATTATCCTTTAAATTTTTCTCTCTTGGGAGATTGGAGCTCTCTCTCTCTCTCTCTACAACTCTTGGAGTTGCTCTTCTCCTCTTGGTGGACCAATTAATTGGTCGGGGGCTTCACTGCAATTAGAGAATCAAGCCAAACTTGGAGGTAAAATTAAATTTTATGGTTTTTTTTCTAATTTTCTCAATGACTTTCTTCTTCTCAATCCCTCTCAAGCTTGAGAAGATTTCAAAATGATTGTTTTAATTCAAATCAAGCTTTTCTTAAAAATCTTAATGTTTAATTAAGAGAAAGTTAATCTTTATGCTTAATTGTAATGCTTTCTTTAAGTAAATCTCTCTCTCTAAAAGAATAGCCATCTTATGGCTAAATCCCTTGAAAAAGGATGCTTCTCAATGATAGTCTCTTAATTCAATGCTAAACTCTAGGCTTGATAAGCTAGAGATTAAGAAAATGATATTTTCATGATTTTGTACTATTAAAATAATGGCAAATTATTTTAGATTGTTTATAAGTAGTTGAAAACTACTCTAATTCATTCTAAATAAGAAATGGATTATCCTAACAAATTGAGAAAAGAGGAATGTTGAAGTGGGATAATCATAGTTATGTTTAATTTTATGGTTAAAATTATGATTTAAATTCATAGTTTGATTTTAAGCATAAAAGAGGCTACTATCATATTTTCATTACAAGCTTTTATTCTTTAGAAGAAAATTGAGAATTATCAGTAATAGCAACAACGAAGCTATGGTAAAATTTTCAAAAAATAATACATATCTTATTTTTATGCATAATGCTAAAAGAGAACTTCCTACCATATTCTAGGATTGGACATCCTATGCAAAAAGAATGATTTTCATCATATTTATGAGAAATAATTTTTTTACATTTGCATAATTAATTGATCATGAGAAAAGAGTAAATTTTGGTAAATTTATTTTTATGCAAAAAGAGGAATTCCCATGATATTCAAGATCCAAGTATTTAAATGGTAAAAGAGAAATTTTTGGCATAATTCAAATTATGAGTATTTATCAAAAATGGAATTTTGAGCATTATTAATTTTATTGGGAAATATGGGTAGAATTGATTTTTGTAAATCCCATGAATCTTTTACTCAAAAGAAGAATATTGAATATACTTCACTTGAGAAATTTGAGAAAGAATATAAAAATATCCATTGAGAAAAAGTACCTTTAACTAGGCCAAACAATTGGCAGAAACTTAGAAAAGTCCCATCGCTATCGAAAGTAGAAAATAGTACTAAAAGTGGATGTGATAAGATATGAATGTGATGTGATAAGATGTGAATGTGAATGTGATGTGATAAGATATGAATGTGATGTGATAAGATGTGAATGTGATGTGATAAGATGTGAATGTGATGTGATGAGATGTGGATGAGATGTGATGTGATGTAAATGGATGTGGATGTGAATGTGATGAGATGCGGATGAGATGTGATGTGATGTAAATGGATGTGGATGTGGATGTGGATGTGAATGAGATATGATGATATGTGAAAGGATGTGATGCAATAAAAATGGATGAGAATGAGATATAATGTGATAAATGTGCATGTGAATGAATGAATGGATGTGGATGAATGTGATAAGTTGTGATGTGGATAGATGTGGATGTGATGTAATGTGGATGGAATGTATGTGATGTGATATGGATAGATGTGGATGGAATGTATGTGATGTGATGTGGATGCAATGAAAGTGATGGGTGTGATGGGATGTGAATGGGAGTGATGAGATGTGAATGAGTGTGATGGATGTGACTGGATGTGATGTGCATCTGGGTAGATGTAAATGGATGTGATGTGATATGAATGGATGTAATGTGGATCTGGGTGGATGTGAATGGATGTGATGTGGATCTGGGTAGATGTGAATGGATGTGATGTGATGTGAATGGATGTGATGTGTATCTGGGTAGATGTGAATGGATGTGATGTGATGTGATGTGGATATGGGTAGATGTGAATGGATGAGATGTGATGAGGATGGATGTGACGTGATGTGATGTGATGTGATGAGGATCTGAATAGATGTAAATGGATGAGATGAGATGTGATGTGGATGAATGTGATGTGATGTGGATATATGTGATGAGATGTGATTGGATGAGAATGGATGAAGGATGATGGGAATAGATATGACTGGGTGAGGAATAAGCAAAGTGAATTGATTTAGAATAATGTGGAATAACGAGAAATGATGTGGAACAATGTGGAAAGATGAGAGTTCGTTAAGAAACCGTATGACCTATTTTTAAATGACTGTATTATGTCAAGAATGCTGGGGAAGCATTTTGTCCATCTTGTGAATGAGGTCGTGGAGACCTAAGTGATAAAGTTGCAACAGTTGACGGAGAGTCAATGGAGGATGTCTCGCGTAGCAAGGTCGGCCATGTCTTGAGACCAGCCTCAGTTTGATTTAAATGGTGAGCTTCCTATACGGTGGATGAGGGACCAAGGAAGCGGTCTATGAGTGAAGTGTTAGGTGACCTGCGAAGGAGCCTAGAGGATGTTAAACATACGATGCTTAGGCTCTGGGTCCCCGCAAAAGATACCCACCCGTGCGTCGAGGAAGAAAATGGAACAAGGAGTTAGAGTTGTTTTCTGAACTCGGGCATGGAACTGGTTGATTGGCCTTGCTGGTCTTCAACGGATGAGTCCATGGCGAGTCCATGGCTCTTTTATATGGATCTGTTGGTTGATCTTGCTGATCTTCAATCGAGAGTCCATCTGGATCTTTCTTATGTGATTATATTTCTAGGTACTATGAGAAAGGCCCCTGAGTGAGCAGGTGGTGAGCGTTCTGGTTGCCAATGATGCCATAGGTACGTTGGGGAAGAAATGAATATAATACTTGATTATATTTCTGGGTACTATGAGCTAGGAACTATCGAAAAGGCCCCTGAGTGAGCAGGTGGTGTGAGGGTTCTGGTGCCAATGATGCCATAGGTACACCGATGAAGGAATGATTGGAAATTAGAATTCAAGCTAGATATTTTGGAGGATTATGATCAGTGATACTATGGTTTCATTAAAAGATTGTTTTAAAGACAATTGAATTTGTGAAAAAGGCAAGTGGTGTGACTATTTTGAACTTTGCTTGAAGCGTCGGCTAGGGGGCTTAGGAACTCTTTTTCCCTGGTAGCCGGGGCAAAACATAACCAAATTCCTAAATGGATCCTATCACTACAGTGGTTGCCTAAAATGAGACTCAATTCTATTAAGTTACGATAGTTGAATTAAATCCTGGATAACCCTTGTTCTATGGAAAAGAATCAACAGCCGTGCCTCTTGGATGAGGAAAAAAGCGTTGGACTCTATGATCCAAGTACAAGTCTCTTCCTTGATCTGACCATGAGACTTACGGGTTCGTCGGTCGGATTAGTTTGGTTAGTGAAGACCTTGACTATGTTAGAATAAAATATCCTGGAAGAATCGCCTTGGGAAGTTTTTCCAAGTTCGATTTTGGAAGACCCGAGGGATTAGTCTCTTGTCCGGATATCCATGGGCAAGGCCCTGAGTGAGAGGCTCTGCCCGACGCAAGAAGTGCTACTTTCGCCTGCTAGCACCCCCGCATTCGTTGCGCGGAGGGGGCAGGGATCTTCCAGCTATCTAGTATCAAAGCGAGCTAAAGAGGATCAACCAAGAAGCAAGAAATGTCAAAATTTTATGAAGTACCAGTAAAAGATTGTAATTGTGTGACGAAATTCATACAAATTGATATTCAAAAATAAAGATTTATAAATTAGAAATTGGGTCTTCAAATGGAAGTACCGCAATTGTATTGAATCCCTGACTTGCTTGAGGCCTAGATATGATGGTATTTACCTTATAACTCCAAGGACCATGACTACCCGTATATACCGTGGCGCATGGGTATAACTGTAGCTCTTTACTGACAATATATATGAGTAAATCTAAGACCTTGAAATTAAAAGCAAAAATGCTATCCAGAGGATGAATTTGAATGCTGGTTTGATATGATTTTAGAATTGTGGTTGAGAATTGATGAGGTGATTTGGATTCTGATTGAAAGATGATGATTTCCGAATTCTGGAAAGAAGATAAGTTGAACAAAACCACAATGAGGATGAATGATATGAATCCCAGTGATGATGTTAGTAACTGGAATGACTATTATGACTTCAGCAAATCACTATGAGATTAGTGGATTGTGCTAGTAGATTGTTGCTGTTTGATCTTTGACCAAGTGGATCTAATTAAGGAATGACAAATTGAGTACTTGCATAATTGAAATTTTCGTGAGGAATGTTCAGATGGAATTTTTGGTCTGATGGACCATTATTGTGTTAAGAATATGAATGAATTATTCTCTGATAATGAGTTCTGTATGTTCTTTTTGTAGAAGGGATCTTTATCCCAGGATTCTATGGGGGGGTTGACCAATCTAAAGAACCCTAGAATCAATTGCATCTCAAGTCGGATTTCAATTATAAATAAAGTGGTCTTTACACCTGAGCGTCTTGGTTAATTTGGGAAAAAGGGACTTAACAAGAATTTTCATATTGATAGGATCATGGATCGAGGTCGTCATGGTAGGAATGTTAACCCCCAACTCGATGAGGAAGAGCTCGACCCGGATGTTCGTAAAACTCTTCATAGATCGCAACCTGGACCTTCAAGGGCGAAGGGGAAAACTTGGGTGAGGCTGTGGAGAAGTGGATCGAAACAATGGAAGAATACTTCAATGTCATTGGGTATAATGAGAAGAGTAAAATGGCTCTTGCAAGGCTGAAGATAGTGGAAACAGCCAAAGTGGCATGGAGAAACCATTGTGAGACAAACCGTCTGGATCAGAACACCCAAATATGGAATGATCTCAAGATTTACCTAAGGAAGAGATTCTGTCCTCCCCCCGGATTGAATTCTTAGAATTAACCCAGGGGAGCAAAACTATCAAAGTGTATCACCAAGCATTCACTCTCCTCCTCAAGTACTCGCCACCGCTGGTTGAAGAAAAGCTGATGGGGCCAGGTTCATTCGAGGACTAAACGAACCTTTGAATATCCTAGAATGCTAAGCGGCCGAAGCAGTGTGGATGGCAAAGGATTTCGCCAAGGCCTTTGATGTTAAGGTCTCCCTGAAGCCAGCACCATCATCTTTCAAAAGATTTCTAGCTCCGAAAGGTGATTCCAACTTTCCACCGCCTAAGAGACAACAAGGTCAAACTCAGGATATGGGAAGTTCCAGAATGGAAGAAAGGTCTTTTTCTCGGAACGCAATCCCCTGGAATTCAACTTCAGAAGTTCCACCCTTGAACAAAGAAGTGAAATGCTATAACTGCCAAGGATTTGGACATCGCAGTATGGATTGCCCAACTCCTTTTGGATCAAGGTTTTCGGGGCAAGGAAGTCAGCGACCAAAGTTCCAGACTCCAGCTCCTTCCTTCCAGAGTAATCAAGTTTCTTTCCGTCAAAATCAGGGAAATCCCAAAGGTAGACCCTCTAACCAACCCTCAGTTTCAATCCAAAGTAATGCAAGACCTCCGCCTCAAAATAGGGGAAGTCAAAGAGAGATGTTCCCAAATTGGCTGTCCACTTCCAAGGCGGTAACGCTAGAAGTGAGTGAAGAGAAAGAAGATGAAAGAGATTATACTCCACCTGTGAGATGAGGACATCTCGCGTTTCTTAAGTGGGGCAGGATGTAGATCTTGTTTTACCCTGTTTAGGACTAGAGAGAGATAATCCAAAATTGAAATATCTTTGGATATAAAAATCCTCCTAGTGTTTAAAATGGATTCCCCTGAAACAGAAGTTCAAAATGAACTTTCCAATGTGCATTAGGAATTAATTGAAAATGGTATAAGGGACCTTAGCCTAAGGGGTCTACATTTTCAAAAAAAATAGATTATGGTCCAATTAAGGTTCCAATAAGCCAATTGGATTAATCCAAGTGTTGGGATGAGATAAATCCAAAGAATAACCCTCCCTCATCTATAAATAGACCCTCAGTCATTTGTAATAAAATATTGGAGCTATACCATGCCAATATTATATTAAAATAATCGTATTTTCTATTATCCTTCAAATTTTTCTCTCTCTTGGGAGTTTGGAGTTCTCTCTCTCTACAACAACTCTTGGAGTTTATCTTCTCCTCTTGGTGGACCAATTGGTTGGTCGGGGGCTTCACTACAATTAGAGAATCAAGCCAAACTTGGAGGTAAAATTAAATTCTATGGTTTTTTTCCCAATTTTCTCAATGACTTTCTTCTTCTCAACCCCTCTCAAGCTTGAGAAGCTTTCAAAATGATTGTTTTAATTCAAATCAAGATTTCCCTACTAAAAATGTTAATGTTTAATTAAGAGAAAGTTAATCTTTATGCTTAATTATAATGCTTTCTTTAAGTATATCTCTCTCTCTAAAAGAATAGCCATCTTATGGCTAAATCCCTTGAAAAAGGATGTTATGTGATAAGATGTGAATGCAATGTGATAAGATAAGAATGTGATGTGATGAGATATGGATGAGATGTGATGTGATGTAAATGGATGTGGATGTGGATGTGGATGTGATGAGATGTGACGTGATGTAAATGGATGTGGATGTGGCTGTGATGAGATGTGAATGAGATGTGATGATATGTAAAAGGATGTGATGCGATAAAAATGGATGAGAATGAGATATAATGTGATAAATGTGCATGTGAATGAATGAATGGATGTGGATGAATGTGATGAGCTGTGAATGGATGTGGTGTGATATGGATAGATGTGGATGTGATGTAATGTGGATGGAATGTATGTGATGTGATATGGATAGATGTGGATGGAATGTATGTGATGTGATGTGGATGCAATGAAAGTGATGGGTGTGATGGGATGTGAATGGGATGTGATGGGATGTGAATGGGAGTGATGAGATGTGAATAGGTGTGATGGATATGATGTGATGTGAATGGATATGATGTGGATCTAGGTAGATGTAAATGGATGTGGGTAGATGTAAATGGATATGATGTGGATCTGGGTAGATGTAAATGGATGTGATGTAAATGGATGTGATGTAAATGGATATGATGTGGATTTGGGTAGATGTAAATGGATGTGATGTGATGTGAATGGATGTGATGTGGATCTGGGTAGATGTGAAATGATGTGGATCTGGGTAGATGTGATGTGGATCTGGGTAGATGTGAATGGATGTGATGTGATGTGGATATGGGTAGATGTAAATGGATGAGATGTGATGTGATGTGATGTGATGAGGATCTGAATAGATGTAAATGGATGTGATGAGATGTGATGTGGATGAATGTGATGTGATGTGGATAGATGTGATGTGATGTGGATAGATGTGATGAGATGTGATTGGATGAGAATGGATGAAGGATGATGGGAATAGATATGACTGGATGAGGAATAAGCAAACTGAATTGATTTAGAATAATGTGGAATAACGAGAAATGATGTGGAACAATGTGGAAAGATGAGAGTTCGTTTTATGACCTGATTTTAAATGATTGTTTTATGTCAAGAATGCTGGGGAAGCATTTTGACCATCTTGTGAATGAGGTCGTGGAGACCTAAGTGATAAAGTTGCAACAGCTGACGGAGAGTCAATGGAGGATGTCTCGCGTAAGCAAGGTCAGCCGAGGTCTTGACTAGCCTCGGTTCGATTTAAATGGTGAGCTTCCTATATGGTGGATGAGGGACCAAGGAAGCGATCTAATGAGTGAAGCGTTAGGTGACCTGCGAAGAAGCCTAGAGGGTGCTGACCATATGGTGCTCATGCTCTGGGTCACCGAAGATACCCACGCGTGCATCGAGAAAGAAAATGGAACAAGGAGTTAGAGTTGTTTTCTGAACACGGGCATGGATCTAGTTGATTGGCCTTGCTGGTCTTCAACGGATGAGTCCATGGCTCTTTTATATGGATCTATTGGTTGATCTTGGCTGATCTTCAACCGAGAGTCCATCTGGATCTTTCTTATGTGATTATATTTCTAGGTACTATGAGCTAGGAACTATCAAAAAGGCCCCTAAGTGAGCACTAGTAGGTACGTTGGGGAAGAAATGAATGTAATACTTGATTATATTTCTGGGTACTATGAGCTAGGAACTATCGAAAAGGCCCCTGAGTGAGCAGGTGGTTAGGGTTCTGGTGCCAATGATGCCATAGGTACACCGTTTGGAAATTAGAATTCAAGCTAGATATTTTGGAGGATTATGATCAGTGATACTATGGTTTCATTAAGAGATTGTTTTAAAGATAGCTGAATCTATGAAAAAGGTAATTGCATATTGGGTGTGTAAGTGGTGTGACTATTTTGAACTTTGCTTGAAGCGTCGGCTAGGGAGCCTGGGAACTCTTTTTCCCTAGCCGGGACAAAACATGGCCAAATTCCTAAATGGATCCTATCACTACAGTGGTCAGGCAGTTGGCTAACCCATGGGATTAGGCTGAACTGATGGATCCCTAAAATGAGACTCAATTCTATTAAGTTAGGATAGTTGAAGTAAATCCCGAATAACCCTTGTTCTATGGAAAAGAATCAACGGTTGTGCCTTTTGATGAGGAAAAAGCATTGGACTCTATGATCCAAGTGCAAGTCTCTTCCTTGATGTGACCATGAGACTTACGGGTTTGGTCAGATTAGTTTGGTTAGTGAAGACCTTGACTATGTTAGAATAAAATATCCTAGAAGAGTCGCCTATGTCTACTGGACGAGGGAAGTTTTTTCGGGTTTGGTTTTGAAAGAATCGAGGGATTAGTCTCTTGTCCGGATATCCATGGGCGAGGCCCCGAGTGAGAGGCTCTACCCAGCACACAAGAAGTGCTATTCTATTGCTAGCACCCCCGAATTCATTGCACGAAGGGGGCAGGGATCTTTCAGTTGGTGTCAGAGCAAATTGGCTAAAGAGGATCAACTGAGAAGCAAGAAATTTTAAAAATTTATGAAGTACCAGTAAAAGATTATAATTGTGTGATGAAATTTATACAAATTGATATTCAAAAAAAAGATTCATAAATTGAAAATTGAGTCTTCAGATGGAAGTACCGCAATTGTATTGAATCCTTGACTTTCTTAAGGCCTAGATATGATGGTATTTACCTTATAACTCCAAGGACCGTGACTATCCGTATATACCGTGGTATAACTGCATCTCTTTACTGACAATATATACGAGTAAATCTAAGACCTTGAAATTATAAGCAAAAATGCTATCCAGAGGATGAATTCGAATGCTGGTTGATATGATTTTAGAATTCTGGTTGAGAATTGATGAGTTGATTTGGATTCTGATTGAAAGATGATGATTTCCGAATTCTGGTTGAAAGAAGATAAGTTGAACAAAACCACAATGAGGATGAATGATGAATCCTAGTGATGATGTTAGTAACTAGAATGACGATTATGACTTCAGCAAATCACTATGAGATTAGTGGATTGTGTTGGCAGATTGTTGTTGTTTGACCTTTGACCCAGTGGATCTAATTAAGGAATGACAAATTGAGAACTTGCATAATTGAAATTTCCGTGAGGAATGTTGAGATGGAATTTTTGGTCTGATGGCCCATTATTGTGTTAAGAATATGAATGAATTATTCTTTGATAATGAGTTCTGTATGTTCTTTTTGTAGAAGGGATCTTTATCCTAGGATTCTGTGGGAGGGGCTGACCAATCTAAAGAACCCTAGAATCAGTTGGATCTCAAGTCGGATTGCAATTATAAATAAAGTGGTCTTTTCACCTAAGCGTCTTGGGTTAATTTGGGAAAAAGGGACTTAACAAGAATTTTCATATTGATAGGATCATGGATCGAGGTCGTCATGGTAGGAATGTTAGCCCCCAACTCGATGAGGAAGAGCTCGACTCAGATGTTCATAAAACTCTTCATAGATCGTAACCTGGACCTTTCAAGGGTGAAGGACAATATTTGGGTGAGGCTAGCGAGAAGTGAATTGAAGCAATGGAAGTATACTTCGATGTCACTGGGTATAATGAGAAGAGTAAAATGGCTCTTGCAAGGCTGAAGATAGTGGAAATAGCTAGAGTGGCATGGAGAAACCATTGCGAGACAAACCGTCTAGATCAGAACACCCAGACATGGAATGATCTCAAGATTTACCTAAGGAAGAGATTCTCTCCTCCCGGCGTTTTGGAAACCAAGATGAATGAATTCTTAGAATTAGCCCAGGAGAGAAGAACTATCGAAGTGTATTACCAAGCGTTCGCTCTCCTCCTGAAGTACTCACCACTGTTGGATGAAGAACAGCTGATGGCCAGGTTCATTTGAACGAACCCTTGAATATCCTAGTGAAGAATGCCAAGCCAGTTTCCATGGCCGAAGCAGTGCGGATGGCGAAGGATTTCGCCAACGCCTTTGATGTCAAGATCCCGCCGAAGCCAGCACCATCATGTTTCAAAAGATTTCTAGCTCGCAAGGTGATTCCAACTTTCCACTGCCTAAGAGACAACAAGATCAAACTCAGGATATGGGAAGTTCCAGAATGGAAGAAAGGTCCTTTTCCCGGAATGCAATCCCCTGGAATTCAACTTCAGAAGTTCCACCCTTGAACAAAGAAGTGAAATGCTATAACTGTCAAGGATTTGGACATCATAGTATGGATTGCCCAACTCCTTTTGGATCAAGGTTTTCAGGGCAAGGAAGCCAGGGACCAAGATTCTAGACTCCAGCTCCTTCCTTCCAGAGTAATCAGGTTCCTTTACGTCAAAATCAAGGAAATCCCAGAGGAAGACCTCTAACCAACCCTCAGTTTCAATCCAAAGTAATGCAAGACCTCCGCCTCAGAGTAGGAAAAGTCAAAGAGAGATGTTCCCAAATTGGCCGTCCACTTCCAAGGAGTAACGTTCGAAATGATTGAAGAAGAAGAAGATGAAAGAGATTATACTCCACCTGTGAGATGAGGACATCTCACGTTTGTGGGGTAGGATGTAAGATTCCTCTCTCCAGCTTTTAAAATGTAAAGGTGTAAGAACCTCCCCTTCTGTTTTTGTAATTATTCCCCTCTCTAAAATAGAAGAAAGATCTTGTTTTACCCTGTTTTGGCCTAGAGAGAGATAATCAAAAATTAAAATATCTTTAAATATAAAAATCCTCCTAGTGTTTAAAATGGATTCCCCTGAAACAGAAGTTCAAAATTAATTTTCCAATGTGCATTAGGAATTAATTGAAAATGGTATAAGGGACCTTAGCCTAAGGGGTCTACATTTTCAAAAAAAAATAGATTATGGTCCAATTAAGGTTCCAACAATGAGCCAATTGGATTAATCCAAGTGTTGGGATGAGATAAATCTAAAGAATAAAATAAATTACCCAAAAGTGAGTAAATGCTCACATAAGATGAAGAGTTGACTAAGTACAAGGTTTATTAGTTAAAAATTTTGAGGTATTACTAAAAAAATGTGATATTTTGGAATAATGATGCATTTTTAATACCTTGGTAAGGAAAGGGGGACTCTTGACATAGGCGCCTCTTTCACATGTGTGGAAGGGTTTTCGATTCAAAACAATTGTGATATTTTTATCTCTCCTCTCTCCTCCATCAAACCAAATCAAAAAGGGAGCTAAACTAGTCCAAATCTTGTCCAAATTGAGTCAAAGTGAACCTGGAAAATTCTAGAACCCAGTTGGACTTGGTTAGTGGCCTCCCTCATCTATAAATAGACCCTCAGTCATTTGTAATAAAATATTGGAGCTATACCATGCCAGTATTATATTAAAATAATCATATTTTCTATTATCCTTTAAATTTTCCTCTCTCTTGGGAGCTTGGAGCTCTCCCTCTCTACAACAACTCTTGGAGTTTATCTTCTCCTCTTGGTGGACCAATTAGTTGGTCGGAGGCTTCACTGCAATTAGAGAATCAAGCCAAACTTGGAGGTAAAATCAAATTTTATGGTTTTTTTTCCAATTTTCTCAATGACGTTCTTCTTCTCAACCCCTCTCAAGCTTGAGAAGCTTTCAAAATGATTGTTTTAATTCAAATCAAGCTTTCCCTAAAAATCTTAATGTTTAATTAAGAGAAAGTTAATCTTTATGCTTAATTGTAATGCTTTCTTTAAGTATATCTCTCTCTAAAAGAATAGCCATCTTATGGCTAAATCCTTTGAAAAAGGATGCTTCTCAATGATAGTCTCTTAATTCAAAGCTAAACTCTAGGCTTGATAAGCTAGAGATTAAGAAAATGATATTTTCATGATTTTGTACCATTAAAATAATGATAAATTATTTTTGATTGTTTATGAGTAGTTAAAAACTACTCTAATTCATTCTAAATGAGAAATGGATTATCCTAACAAATTGGGAAAAGAGGAATGTTGAAATTAGATCAATCTAGTGGGCTAATCATAGTTATGTTTAATTTTATATTTAAAATTATGATTTAAATTCATAGTTTCATTTTAAACATAAAAGAGGAACTACTATCATATTTTCATTACAAGCTTTTATTCTTTAGAAGAAAATTGAGAATTATCAGTAATAGCTATGGTAAAAAATTTAGAAAATAATACATATCTTATTTTTATGCATAATGCTAAAAGAGGACTTCCTACCATATTCTAGGATTGGACATCCTATGCAAAAAGAATGATTTTCATCATATTCATGAGAAATAATTTTCTTAATTATGCATAATTAATTGATTATGAGAAAAGAGTAAATGTTGGTAAATTTATTTTTATGCAAAAAGAGGAATTCCTATGATATTCGAGATCCTAGTAATTAAATGGTAAAAGAGGAATTTTTGGCATAATTCAAATTATGAGTATTTATCAAAAGTGGAATTTTGAGCATTATTAATTTTATTGGGAAATATGGGTAGAATTGATTTTTATAAATCCCGTGAATCTTTTACTCAAAAGAAGAATATTGAATATATTTCACTTGAGAAATTTGAGAAAGAATATGAAAATATCCAGCGAGAAAAAGTACCTTTAACTAGGCCAGACACTTAGAAAAGTCCGATCAGTATATCGAAAGTAGAAAACAGTACTAAAAGTGGATGTGATAAGATATGAATGTGATGTGATAAGATGTGATGTGATCAATGTGGATGAGATGTGATGTGATGTAAATGGATGTGGATGTGATGAGATGTGGATGAGATGTGATGTGATGTAAATGGATGTGGATGTGGATGTGGATGGGGATGTGATGAGATGTGAATGAGATGTGATGATATGTGAAAGGATGTGATGCGATGAAAATGGATGAGAATGAGATATAATGTGATAAATGTGCATGTGAATGAATGGATGTGGATGAATGTGATGAGCTATGAATGGATGTGGTGTGATATGGATAGATGTGGATGGAATGTATGTGATGTGATATGGATAGATGTGGATGGAATGTATGTGATGTGATGTGGATGCAATGAAAGTGATGGGTGTGATGGGATGTGAATGGGAGTGATGTGATGTGAATGGGTGTGATGTATGTGAATGGATGTGATGTGATGTGAATGGATGTGATATGGATCTGGGTAGATGTGAATGGATGTGGCCAAGTTGTTTTCAGCATTCGCAAATAGTGTTTTTGAGTCTAAGAAGTTATTGCCATAAAAATTTTAGGCTGTGTGGACAACATTGGTGCTGAGGTTTATGTGTGTGTGTGCATGTCTGATTTGATTATTGGAAATCCTCAGTGAACATCGTGGTAAACAAAATGAGTGACAGTCCTGATAAAATTGTTGGTGAGAAGCTTGACAAGAACAACTTCCGCATTTGGAAGTATCATATGCAAATTTTCTCAAAGGCAAAGGCCTATGAAACTTGGTGACAGACAATGAGGCAGAGCCAAGGGTTCCCCAAATGAATACAACAACTGCCCAGCTTACATCACATCGAAATTGGACAGAGAGAGCCTTCAAAGTGTTGCATTACTTCTCGATATGTGTTACAAACACCATGTTATGCCATATATAGAACACACAAAATCTCAAGGATGCATGGGATACTTTGGTAAAGTTGTATGATACGACTACTACAGCACCAAAGAAGATGCAATTGAAGCAGAAGATTCATGGTGTGACTTGAAGCAATAGACCTATGGATGATGACGACTTGGTAGCCATTGCATTAAATGGCTTGGGTAAAGAGTACAAGGAATTTGAAACCTCTATCAAGGTTAGAGGTGGAGACACCCTAGATTCGAACACAAAAGAAATCAAGCATCAAGTGAAACACACAACAAGATGCATTGTGGCCAAAGTGTTGTCGCGTGACCGCTACCCGATCAACCTACTAAGTGTCTCTAGTTATGCGCATAGAAATACACCATTCTAATATAGAAAATACACAGGAAGACACAGAAATAGTGTATCGATTTACAAGGCGATTGCACTACAGAAATGGCTATACAAGACTGATCGACTCGTGCGTATGATCTGGATTGCAAACATAAACAAAGAACACAAAAGACTCAAAAGAGAGATTTACAAAAAATGGTAGATGAGACATATATATACAGAGATGAATACAAAATTTTCACTTAGATTAACACCACCTGATTAAAAAGCCTGTGTATAGATTTTTGATTTACAGAGATGAATAAACAAACATAAACAAAGAACAGAGAAGACTAAAAAGATAGATTTATAAAAAAATAATCAACGAGATGGATATACAGAGATGAGTATAGAATAATCACAATTAGACTAACACCACTCGGCTAAAAAGATAGATTTATAAAAAAATAGTCAACAAGATGGATATACAGAGATGAATATAGAATAATCACAATTAGATTAACACCACCCAGCTAAAAGCAGCCTATGTACAGAGTTCTGATTACATCCTTATATACTACTTAATGCACAGTTACAGAGTGGTACAAAGATACCCTCGTGCTCTGAGCACAGTTGATTTATAGAAATAATGACCTAATAACCCACTAGACCATAGTGTTAAGTGTGCCGGACTGGGCCATGGCTCTGACTTTCCGACAGCATTCCAACTCGGGCGATTGTCCGGTATATGGAGGTTCTCCGTCCTAACACCTATAGTGGTTGTTGTCTAGCCCAAAAATCATTCAAGAAAGCTTCGAGAAAGTCTCTTAAAAAGTCCCTAAAAACAATATTCATAAGCCTTTGGAATGTGGCTGGTACGTTGGTTAGACCGAATGGCATAACCATGTAAGCATATACACCATGCTCAGTGAGACAAAGGCTATTTTTGGCTTAATTCTTAGGTGTAATCAAAATAACGTGAGTATCCATCCAAAAAGCCCAACACACACTCTAACTTTTCCATTCTTCTTGGGCACAACCACAATGGGTGAGACCCATTCTAAGTGTTCAATCTCATAGATGAATCCATTAGTCTATAGTGTGAACCCGACTATATGAGCTGGCATTATAAATATGCCATAACTCTAGTACTCCAAAGTGGCTGTCACACAGCCTATCATCCACACTGGGGGTATATCAACCATAATCGCACCAACCATGCCATTGGCATAAGTGCAGAAGCTATCACCCATGTGGGTCATCAATGTCCACCATAGCATTAGTTGAGCTCAATATCTGAACACTCCCCCTCGAGCTCAACTCCACACACTGCACTCCAAGTAAGCTCCTAAACTTGTGGAGCTTCTCTATGCCTAATGCCTTTGTGAAGATGTCAGCCACCTGATCCTCTGTGCTGACATATACCAGATCTATGTCACCTACTAGAACCTTCTCCCCCCTCACAAAAAGATAGTGCACCTCAATGTGCTTCGTTCTAGCATGGTATACTTGGTTATTGGCCAACTGTATGCTACTCATTTTGTTATAATAAATGACAACTTCCCTATCCATGGGCTCACCCATATCACCAAGTAGCTTCTGAAACCAATCTACCTCACAAGTTGCCATAGCAACACCCCTGTACTTTGCCTCTGTACTCAACAAGGCAATTGTTGGCCTCCTATTGCCCCAACTCATAGTAGCACTCCCAAATGAGAACATAAAACCACCGATATATCTCTTGTCAGTAACACTACCATTCCAATCAACATCTATGTACCCATGTAGATGTATCTCTATACAAACCTCATAGAAAAATCCATAATCAACTATGGACTTTATGTACCTAAGAATCCGTCTAGATACATCCAAGTGTGGCTTTCTAGGGGTATTCATAAAATGACTCAAAATTCCAACATAACTCAATTTTGGCCTAATAATGGTCATGTAGATCAAACTACTACTACCCACTATGCCCCTGTATGTAGTGGGATCCTCCAAAAGCTCAGATGTATCTATGGAAAGCTTTGTTCTCCTCTAATGACACTGAAATAGGCTTACATCTAGTCATAAAATACTTGGACAATAAATAGATACATAAAACGATTTTTATAAAAGTGTTATTCCCACTGAAGTTGATTTTTAGCCATATTTCCTCTGCAAATAACAAAATGCCATGAGGTGATCTCACCACCTCTATGCCCAAGAAGCACCGCAGCTTCCAAATCTTTCATCTCAAACTTTTGCTTCAAAAGCCTTCTGACATCATGTATGTCAATATCACTATCACCAGTGATAATCAAGTCATCCACATAGATGACTAATAGCATGATCCCTCTATCTGTCTTTTTCACATAAAGTGAAAAATCTGCATTAGATATCTAAAATCCAATGGTAACAAGATACTCCCTGATCTTGTTTGACCATGCTCTAGGTGCTTGCTTCAAGCCATACAAGGCTTTGCATAGCCTGCACACAAAATCTAGGTGTACATCACTCTCATAACTTGGTAGCTGCATCATGTAAACTTCTTGCAAATGGCACCATGCAAGAAGGCATTCTTTACATCCACCTAATGTAAAGACCAACCCTTTGTTACAGCAATGACAGCCCTCATAGTTGCCATTCTTGCAACCGGGCTGAATGTCTCTTCATAGTCAATTCCATAAGTCTATGCATAACCTTTGGCCACCAATCTTGCCTTATACCTACTCACTAAACCATCAGCGTTATGCTTGACTTTATGCACCCACTTACATCCAATTGCCTTCTTTTCCTTAGACAAATGCACTAACTCCCATGTTGCATTTGAATCCAATGCTACCATCTCCTCATTCATGGCATCTTCCCATATCTTATTTCCAAGTGTCTGCTCAAAACAAGTGGGCTCCGATTCCTGTGTATTGCTTTAACCATGTAAGCATAATGATGGGTTGTATATCCATCATATCTCAACCTATCTCAACAAGGTACCTAACCCTCGTAGACCTACATACACCTAAATCACTACCAAGTGTCCTCAAAACAACCCTCGTTCTCCTTACACCAAGAGTAACCACAGATGGAATGCCAAGCTCCTCATCAAGGTTAAGATATCCATCATATCTCAACCTCTCAACTAGGTACCTAACCCTCATAGACCTCGTACACCTGGATCACTACCAGGTGTCCTCACAAAATAGCCCTTGTTTTCCTTACACCAGGAGTAACCACATATGGAATGCCAAGTTCCTCATCAAGGCTTTTCTCAAAGCCGCTAGAGTCATCATCCACATATGAGTGACCTGCTAACAGATCAAGAACAAAAAATTGATCTACCTTTTCCTTCCCTTAGTGATACATGTGTACCTGCATCTTTCCTCAGCCTGCCTAACCATGGGCTAAAATTGGATCCACTGCTAGAGGACTCTCCAGGTCTATTAAGCACCTGTGATTGTTTCTCTACATGTGGTGTAGCATCGGCACTTCTTACATCTACATCTTCTGTTGCCTTCACTATTGGTGCATACCAGCTACTCCTCTTGTCAAAGCTAACATCTCTGATTACTCGCATCTCATGAGTGGTAGGGTTATAACATCTATAACCTTTCTGCTCCATAGCATAGCCAATAAAATAAATTTCTCTACCTTTGGATACAACTTTGTTCTCACTTCATGATGAGGAACATGCACATGCAATACACCAAAACACTTTCAAGTGAGACACATCCGATCTTATTCCTGTAAACTTTTGTTTAAGCATCATACCATGAACAACTGCAGTGGGTGTCCTTTTCATGATGTACATAGTAGTTTGTACTGCTTGTGCCCAAAAATAATGTGGCATATTCTTTTTAGCCACCATCAAGGCATGTGCCACTCCTACAATGTGCCTATTTTTTCTTTCTACAACACTATTCTGTTGTGGAGTGTACCTCCATGATGTAAAATGTCTCTTGATTCCCTGCTTCCTCAAGAAATCAATGAACTCATTGGAGAAATAATATCCCCCACCATCTGATCTCAGGAATTTTATTTGCATGCCTTTTTCCTTCTTGACCAAGGCTTTAAATCTCTAAAAGTGAGCAAACACCTCACTTTTCTTCTTCATGAAGTAAGCCCACAGTTTCCTAGTGTGGTCATCAATGAATGTAACATAATACATGCAGCTTGCAATTGTTACAGTCTTGGTCGGTTCCCATACATCTGAATGTATGACATCTAATGGCCTTGTACTGACATGCTTTTCATGTGGGAAATCATGTTTGGCCTACTTTTACCAAGCTGGCATGCTTCACATAACAGCCGGTCGTTTCAAAATACAACAGGGCGTGAGATGTAGTTTTGGTCCCTCCAAAAAAACACCTAAAATCACCTAAAAATGTGAAAAAAACTAATAATTTATGTGGGAAAAAATTAGTAACCTTATTTTAGACAGTTTTAGTGACATTGTTGTTTCAAATTGCTCAGACACTTTTTTAAGTTCCAAACTCCACTCAAAATTGGTCACTTTCATGACAAATATTAATTTTCATCTTAAAAAAGCTTACAAATTTGGTCTAAAACAATCATTTGTTATTACCAATCAATGGAGAGTTCAATTTAAATCAAAATTTTAGGAATTAAAATGATTGTTATTTTTTAAAAATTAAAAAACAAAGATGTTCACATCTTCTTAAGATATCTTCTCTATAATTAAAGTAAATACTACAAAAACATTGTTATAACAAAAAAAATATCTTTAGATAATGTGGGACAGGGGGTGAACGTCATCAATTATACTTTTCACCACGTGTTTTTTTTATTTATGACCACTTTTGATAAGATCTATAATAAATTTATATTAGAGAAGAGATTTTCATCACAAAAACAATCGTGCTTTCCAAAAAGCAAAAAGTGCTTTTCAAAAACCAAATGTGCTTTCTTTGCTTTTCTCTAAGAGGATGAGATCCTAATGAAGAATCTTTTTTCAGATAAGAAATTTGACTTTGTTAAGTGATTGCTTTCCACAATTAAAGATTTGCATATTTTTTGGTTATTTATAGCATACCATGCCAAATTAAGGATGGTTGCTTTTCTGCATGCTAAAAATAACTAAAAAGCATGCAAATCACTAATTATGGAAAGCAAGCACTGAACACAGTGAGATTTCTTATTTGATCTCATCCTCTTTGAGAAAATCATGAAAAGCACATTTACTTTTGGAAAGATCAGTTGCTTTTGTGATGAATATATCTTTTGTAATATAAATTTATGAACTCATTAAAAATCAAAGTCTTGCCTGCTCCCCACCACACCAACCCCCCCTGCACTCCCTCCGCCCACCCCACATCACCCCCACCGCCCTACCCCCTCCTCCCACAATCCACACTGCACCTCCTCTCCCCCTGCGCCCCCCCAACTGCTCCTTGTACCCCCCTCTGCCCCCGGCCCCCGGCCTGCTCCCCTCTCACAGGGCTCCCTCCTAGCACCACACTGCCTCCCCTCCCCCCCCCTCGCACCTCCTCACCCCCCCCCACAAACTCGGCACCCCCACATTCCCACCCTGCCCCGCCCCGACCCTTCCCCCCCTCCCCCCCACTTGTCCCACCCTCTCCATTCCCCACCCCTCCCCCCCAACTTAACCCACCTCCCTCCCTCCCCCCCCCAAAAAAAGCTCTGCAACCCCACCATGCCCTGCCATCCCCCCCCCAACTTGCTCCACCCCCTCCATTCCCCCCACACCCCCACCCCTCCCATTTATGGCTTGTACCTCCATCCCCCCTGCCCCCCCAACAAAAAAAAGCATCCCCACACCTCCTCCCCCCTCCCCCTCCCCTTTTCCCTCTCAAATGTGCCATTAACCATCCATTTCCTCCCAAATGTGCCACCAACCACCCATCTCCTCCCAAACGTGCCACCAACCACCCATCTCCTTGCTCCTCCTCTAAATTTTAGGAGGCGTAGGGCAGAGTTGTATTCCAGAATACAGCCCTCCCCTAGAGCTCGAAAAAATGTAAGATTTGGAGTCACTATCTCATTTTGAGTTCCGAAAGCCGCCTCCTTCTTGTATTTTGAAATGTGAGCTCTAGGGGAGGGCTGTATTCTGGAATACAGGAAGGAGGCGGCTTCCGGAACTCAAAATGAGATAGTGACTCCAAATCTTGCATTTTTTTGAGCTCTAGGGGAGGGCTATATTCTGGAATACAACTCTGCCCTACACCTCCTAAAATTTAGAGGAGGAGCAAGGAGGAGATGGGTGGTTGGTGGCACGTTTGGGAGGAGATGGGTGGTTGGTGGCACATTTGGGAGGAAATGGGTGGTTAATGGCACATTTTGGAGGGAAAAAGGGGGGGATGCCAGGCATTCTGGAATACAACTCTTCCCTAGACCTTCTCAATTTAGAGGAGGAGATGGGTGGTTGGTGACTTATGTGGCACTTTTGGGAGGAAAGAGATGGTTAGTAACATATTTGGGAGGGGAAAAAGGGGTGCAGGGGGGGGGGGACTTTGATCATTTAATGATTGCTTTTGATGAGACACGTGATGAACTTATATTATAAAAGACATCTTCATCTCACAAAAGGAATCGCGCTTTTCAAAAAGCAAATGTGTTTTTTGTGCTTTTCTCAAAGAGGATGAGATCATAAAAGAAATCTCACTACTTAAGTGCTTGTTTTTCACAATTAAAGATTTGCATTTTTTTGTTATTTAAAGCATGTAAGAAAGCAACCATGCTTAATTTGGTCAAATTAAGCATTGTTACTGTCCATGCTTTAAATAACCAAAAAACATGTAAATCTTCAAATTGTGAAAAGCAAGCACTTAACAAAGTCAAATTTCTTATTTGAAAATAGAATTGTGATCACGATCTTGTCCTCTTTGAGAAATTTACAAAAACCACATTTAGTTTTTGGAAAGCATGGTTATTTGTGTGATGGAAATGTCTTCATTACTATAAATTCATCATAAATCTCATCAAAAGCAATCAAGAATCATAAAAAGGACATGGTGAAAAGTATAATTAATGACATTTAGTCCCCGGCCCGCATTATTTTAAGAGATTTTTTTGTTATAATACTTTTTTTTTAGTCTTCAATTCAAATTTAGAGAAGTTATCTTAAGAATTTGATTTAAAGATGTGAAAATCTTTGTTTTTTAATTTTAAAAAAACAATCATTTTTATTTATGAAATTTTGATGTAAATTGAAGTCTCCATTGATTGTTGGTAGTAACAAATGATGGTTTTACAACAAATTTTTACGATTTTTTAAGGTGAAATTTATTTTATGTCATGAAAGTGTAAAATTTTGAGTGGATTTTGGAACTTGAAAAATGTGTCAAAGCAATTTGAAATAAAAATATTAGCAGCATTTCTTTGGCATGTGCATCACTGAGCTATCGAAGAAGAGAGAATAATCTCTAGAATTAATTGAAGAGCTAGAGAGACTTATGTATGGAGAGACTCAAGAAGCTTATATTGGTGTAAGAAAAACACGCAAATGACTCCAAGAAGAGAACAAAATGTGGAAAGAAAATGTTAATCAGCTCACAATGGGGATTATAATTATTGTCTTAGCAGAAAATGATGAGAGTGGATATCCCTTTTGATTCACAAAGATCATCAAAATTCAAGAAGAGAATCAAAGGGTATAGTCAATTGATGTTCACTAGTTCAAAACAAGTGGAGATGATGCAGTAACAAGAAAGTATACCTAGAGATAATTAAGGCAAGCCCAAAGGGAAAGAAAATAGAGGACAGTCACCATGACACACATAATATCAATCAAGATGATGTGAAAAATCTTATTTATGGCTTCACTCGAAAGAAATCTAGTTACCTTCGACAACAAACCATACAAATTTTATGGGAGAAAGTGAAGGATCTTTTTGAACAAGGAATGCTAGATCTTTAGATGTCACTTTTTTATAATGTATTTTATTTTCAATAAAAATGATGGTTTTATACGTCCAAATTTGCATGAATTTTTGAAGTTCAAAAAGTTAATTTTGAGTATTTAGGTATGAAATTTTAGTTTTTTTGTAATTTTTTAGGAGGTTTATTCTAAATTTTACCTTTTTTGGGCAAAAAAACTAGCATTTTTGGAGTTTTTGGTAGAATAAAAAATGAGGTGTAGTTTTGGCGATTTAGGTGTACTTTCAAATGACCGACTGTTACATACTTTGTGCATGTATACCATCAACCTTAAACTTTGGCAACCCTGCAACAATATTTTAGGCCTGCATAGACTTCAATCTCGCTGTACATTCACATGACCAATGCAATTGTGCCATTTGTCAATATCTACAATGAAACTTGTTCCATGTGCACACATGGCTTCCTTTACTTCAGACATGTTCACTTCCAAAAGTAAATATCATGCCATTTATGTTACCCTTTGCAACTAAGAGGAGACACTAATTTTTGAAGTCTTCCAAAAAACATCCTTGAGAATTTAACCTCACTTGCAGACCCTCCTCAACCATCTATCCAACAAAAACCAGGTTTTTTGTAATATTTGGTACATGTGCATCTTCCAAGTACTTCATTTTACCATCCTGCATAGACAATGGCACTTTACCAACATGCGCAATGGGATGCACAGTATCATCACCTATTTCTACATAACCTGGTTTTTCCATTTTCTGCATGTCTCTAAACCACTCAACATGACTGGTCATGTGGTTAAAGGTGCCCGAATCCACATACCATATATCTTGAGATCCTGACACATCCTATTATGGAAGTGAGCATGTGCTGCATCACAAACAACTGCTCACTTCTGTCATCACCTCCCTGTTGATGCTGCATAGTTGCCTTACTGCAACTTTCCACTTTTAATGTCATTTTACTGCATAGTTGCCTTACTGCAACTTTCCACTTTTAATGTCATTTTTCTTTATATAGCAGTCCTTTTCCATGTGCCCTAGTTTGCCACAATAATAGCACTCTATGCTATTTGCATTCTGATTTCTTTTCCAACCACCTCGGTCTCTTTGGCTCCCCTACCTCTAGACTAGCCTCTTCCACCTATGTATGATTGTTGCTGTGCGAATCATTGGACTGTTGTTTTCCAGAATTCTGATTTCCTTGGCGGCCACCACCTTGGCCTTGACCACAACCTCTACCTCTGCCCCTACCTAAAGTAGAGTAAAAGGCCTATTCTGATGTGTTCTTGCTTTTTGAACAAGACTCCTCACCTAGTGACGTTTCCACTATTATCAGCATCATAGACACCTACCCTTCAGTCCATGAACACTTAGCATTTATGGGTTCGCAAGGGGGTACACAAAGTATAATAACCCACATGGGCACAAATTAAAAAACTTAAATAGAATTATTTCCATTCATTGTCATTGACATGTGAGAGAATATTGACTGTGAGAGAATATGGCAACAAATAGGAAAAATCAGACAACACTGCGAGAATGTTATATTTTATACAACATGCTCATGCAAGGTTCTTACTTTCTAAACATTATATATTTTGGAAACAAAAAGCCTCGAACTCATTTGGCCCACCCAACCATAGGCTAGTACATCTACCACCCAATACGTTCTCCTTATTCATGTTTCACTCCATGATCTTTGGACAATAGGGTCGACCTAGACTGGGAGCATCGTTTCACGAAGGGGTGGCTTTGCCTGAGGGCTTCTCAATAGCAACAAGCTTGAACACCACCAAGTTGCTAATATTGATCTCACCCAAGCCAAGCTAGAGGACCTGAGTCTAGGACCTGAGTTAAGGCTGGCAGCAGGTCCTAGACTTGCAACTTCCCATGATAAGTGCAAACGTCCTCGTCTCACTACCCTCATCCATCTTGTTTGGTTGACTATGGTTGACTATGGTTCTGATCTTTATTATTAGTTTTATTTCACCTTCTTTAATAGAACAATTGTATGAAAACATCATTGCAAAATTTTGGAAAGAAATTTAATCTTTTAGCATTCTTTTCATGATAAAGTAAATTCTCATGGTACTTGGTATATTCTTTTTAACTTGCTTTTAATAATTCGCCTTTAAAGAGCCTTTAAAAGAGTAAATATGGTACTTTGTATTTAACTTGATTTTAAAAATTTTCCTTAAAAGAGTAAATATTATACTCAAATAATATTTTTAATACCATTACTTGGAAATTAGCTCTAAGAAGGTAGGAATAACAAGACCTAAATTAGGAGAAAATCCTTTTTATTCTTGCATACTAAGCTCTCTGCTAATCAAGAAGTGAAAGCTCTCTTTAATCTTCTACACTCTCGCAAAACCCCTGCTTCTCTCATGGTATAAGATAGGGAAACCATAGCTTTTGCTATGCCCAATTATTCTTGAATATAGATCCTCCTCCTCTCAATCCCAATTAACAAATATAAAATATCCTTTCTGCACTTAAAGGGAAATAAAACCCTAACCTTAATCAACCATATTAATCCATAAACTCATCATTATTCAAAAAACTACAATAGAGATTACTCTATTCTTTTTTAGAGATTAGGAGAAATTAGATTATCTGTTAACCCAATCCTAGGGTTAACAAGAGCTACCTCCATTATCTTACATCAAGGATTCAAGGTGGATACACCAAAAGGTCATACATTCAAGATATGAAGCAATGGTGTCCAAATCTACAACTTGGACGGACACCCGTAATGGTCCTATGGAATACTTATGGAAATTTTGGCTTCAAGAGCATGTGGTAGTAAGTTAGGAGGAAGTCCCAAGTGATGTACTCCATGGATATATTATGAGAGTAGTCATTGTAATAGCAAATTAGGCCTCTTATGAGCCTAAGGTGCTCAGTCGACCATAGTTTAAGTGAGTGTGAACACTTATGGCCATGTATATAATTGAATATCTCTCATAATACAAAGAACTCTCCCATTATGCAATAGAGTCTTGCTCTTGCTAATCTCTCCCTAATCCATGCTAGTGAGTGTGAATGAGTGAAGTGAGGTGAGAGGAGGGACGAGTACACATAGGACAACACGGTGGTGTGACAACACTCGTGGGAGACACGGTGGAATTGCTTCTCAAGGAGTTGTAGAGCTTGGAGACCTCAAGAGTTACAAGCTTGGCCATTGGAAATATCCTCACACGACAGTTACGGTTCACCAGGTAATCTTGTTAACTCTAGGAATGCATTACATTCCCCCCTTCTTGATGTCGATGGTGTCCTCTCGTGATCGCGTTGAAGACCTTTGTGTGGGGAGAATTGACAAGCTTTGTTGATGGCTTTTGATGTTAAGTGACATTCACTGATCTTTGTTCCTTCGGAAGGAATAAGAAAGGCGAGTTAGTAAAGTAAAAGATTAGTGATTAGTAGAAATTCCTAACGAGGTGGGGGTGGTGGGGGTTTTGCAAGTGATTGCATTTTTATAATTTTGTGAGCATTTTTTTATGTGGGTTATATTTTTTTCTCACTTTATTTTTGGCAATCATAAGTAAAGTTACATGTTATTTGTGTTAGTTGGAAATCTAAGAGATGGTAATGATGGGGGAGAAGAGAAGGAAGGATCCGGAGGAACATAGCCAAAATCATCAAAACGAGATTGTGATTCTTAGTTCCTCATTTGATTCATTAAAGCGACATTCATCATTTGAAGAAATTTGCCTTTGATGATGTCCCTTTTTGTGGTAGAATTCTTATCAAATGTTGTTGAGTAGGACATGTTCTTGCATGCTTCTTCCCATGTCCTTTTTATGCTTTTATGTATATCTAAGTACTCTATGAAGAAGATAAACATGAAGCACATTAAATGAGTCAAATAGACGCGTATTAAGCTGCTAAATGTCGACTTGTGAGGTTTTTATAGAAATCTTCACTGAGGATTAGAGATCAATGGTTTGTGAAGACTCTATTTTTCATTTGGAGAGGTTTGCAATTTGAAGGAAAACTCCAGGCGATGGGCTGTACCATTGACCAGGCGTTCACCCACCATGGCCCCCCCGTTCCAGAGATGAACCTAGAAAGTTGTCAATGATGAGGCTTTGATGAAAATGTCCTCCAGTGTATGAGTATGGATATGTACTCATCATGAAGCAACTGCTACATTAACTTAACCAAAAGAATAGTAAGCTATAAGCTTAACAAAAATGTATTAGCTATTAAAGATCATTGGGAGTTTCTTGTGATATTCTGCAATTTTTAGGTAGGCCATACTGTGACTCCCTTGTGTTTTTATTTTTTTCTTTTCTTTTCCTTTGTTTGTTTGATTTTATTTTTTTCTACCACCTTGCAAGCAACAGGATCTTGTAGCTACTCTCCTTTTTGAGAGAATAGGTTCTTATGTCTACCGAATAGCTTCTGCACTTATGCTTCTCATCCAGAGGGGTGAGAAGAGCATTGTAAGTTTATCCTTGATGCACTCACAAGTCTCCATTACAGACGTGGGGATTGATTCTTGAATTTGTGGCTCAAGTGGCAATAGGTATACCTTTTGGGTGGTTGCCATTTATGGTGACCAAAAACACGCAAGCTCTTATGTATGTGTTTTCTACATAATAGGGGTTGAGTGGATTGCTTGGTGTTGCTTGGTCCTTCATTCTTGTTGAGCTTTAGGTGAAGCTGTTGGGGTTGAAGGTGTTGGTGAAGCGTTCTTCCAGTTGTTCGATCTTGGCAAACCATATGATGGGATTACCATCATAATACCCTTGTTGTTGAAGCATGACTACAGGCACCCATCTTTGATGAACATTATAAGTTAATGGTTTATGCCTTTGAGGCTTCTTTCTTTGAGTAGGATTGGGGCACTTCTTGATGTGCTTGGGAAATCCAAGTGTTGGTATTACCTTGGTAGTACCCTTGTGCTTGTAGTAATCTTTTTGGTACCTGCACTTGTTGAGTTCTTTGAGTTCTTTGAGGAACTTGCATAGGGTTTTGTGGATAATGTTATGGAGTACTTTTATTCTTCCTTGGCCTTTGAGTGTCGCATTGAGGAAGAGGCTTTGATGATTAAGGCACCCAAATTGGATTGGCACCCTCGTAGTAGCCTTGCGCTACAAGTAGCTGTAAGTAGCCTTGCGCTACAAGTAGCTGCTTTTCCACCCACATTTTGATACCATTAAGATACCTTGATTTTGGTTGTTTTGGTGGAAGTAGCTACTTGTAGCTGCAAGTAGCCTTGCGCTACAAGTAGCTGCTTCTCCACCCACATTTTGATACCATTAAGATACCTTGATTTTGGTTATTTTGGTGGAATTTTCTTTTTGGATGAAGTGGAAGGTTCGGGGTCCTCCTTCACATTGGTTGGCGCACTGAGGTTTCAGGTTTGAGACTCATGGGCATTGTTGATGTGATAAGGTTTGAGTATCTTGTGGAGTGGCTATTGATGATGAGGCTTTTGAGCATGCAGCCTTCTCCTTGGTGAGGTTGGTTTATGAAGAGGCATCGACTCGGGGGCTTTTCCTTTGAGGTCCTTTTTAGAGATAGATGGTTGCGCTTGGGGGACTTCGTTAGGAATAGCTGTTGATTGCGAGGTTGTGGAATTTGACTTTGTTTGTGAGGATGGAGTTAAAGGGGTAGATGCTTTATCGAAGTCGATCATTGATACAAATGGTATGTCATTATAGGATATGTCCTTGAGTTCTTTATCCAACCTGGTCACGTGCTCTTCAAGCTTATAGAGATGGATCCTTATGCATTAAATCTCATCATCCTTGGCCTTGTGAGGTGGTCATGTTCTTGAGTGAGATTTTGTATGAGATCCTCTTTTTAAGCCTCCTTCTCCATGAGTAATTTAGCCCTATCTTTGAGTGGATCTTCCAAGTATATAGTCTTTGCCACTTGGCTACCTCAATGTTTTCTTACATTTTTTACTTTTATGGTTGTGCTCCTCCTATTTTCTATGTCCACAGTGTGAGGATCTTAATCTTATGAAGGGCATCATGTTCTTTTGTGAGAGTAGCTTTAGGTTACCTGTGTGGAGAAGATTATCATGGGCTTGGTGGCTATCTATGACCTACTTTTGTGCCTCAAAAATTTGCTCATCCCCTCTTTGTATGGCATCCCTTGTGTGGTTAACCTGGTCCTTGAGCAAGCGGCCAATATTTACTTCCAAATCTGGGGTATGTTCACCTTTTCCTATTGTGCCCTTAAGAAATTTTCCCACATTACTACTTCCATGTTTGGAGCCATGATAGGGTTTTTAAGGTTGATGTCTAACTGGTGGTGTCTGAATGATGTGTGAATGTTGTTCATTGCATCCAAGTAGGCTTTTCCCTTTCCTAAGCTATTGAGCTTCTATGTCTATGGGGAAACCTTTAGGCAAGAGGGGAGCTAGAGAGGTTGGGTGCCTTAGGGCCTAAGTTAAGGCCTCATCTCCTTTCTCTTAATCAATCCTCATCAAAGAGCCCATGTTGTTTTGGTGTCATCCCCACCTCCAAGATCCTTATTCAAAATATCATCTCCACCTCTAAGATCCTTATTCAAAACATTATCTATATTGTCTCCACCTATGTTGAGGGTGGTCTCCTATGCTATGGCAATCCAATAGCATAGTATAGAACCCGGATGATAGTTACACAATCATGGTTTGGGGGTGCTCTCACTAGTGAAGAAACTCTTTGTGGAAACATCCCCCCTAGTCTGTGATCTTGTGTGTTACTAAGCCATGCAAGACTACTCATTGCTTGTGATATATCAAGTGGGCCACTTGAGATGTGTGTATAGGGTCATCACTTGTATGGGCACACTTGTTATACCAAGTGGGCCACTTGAGATGTGTGTATAGGGTCATCACTTATGTGGGCGCACTTGTTATACCAAGTGGGCCACTTGAGATGTGTGTATAGGGTCATGATATGTGCACAGCACCAAGACTAGCCTTCAAAAATGATAGTAGTGCACTACACATGTGTCTCTATCTCTATTAGACCCAAGATCCCTTATAGGGTGGTCTCTTGTGGTCTTGTACTTCTTATAGGGGATATCCACCCTTGGTAGGTTGAGGGCTTCTCTCACCATTGTAGGGGGTTATTCACCCTTGGCAGGTTGAGGGATTCTCCCACAAATGAGGGGGGGATTTTGGCCTTGATATCTTCCCTATTTGCCCCTTGATGAGCCCTTTTTTGTTTTAGGTATTGAAGGTAGTGATTAACTTAGCACACCTAAAGGACATCCCCCCCCCCCTTTGGTGGATGGTAGTAAGCTAGCAAGGCCTCCATTCCAACATGCACCATCTATAACCTAATATCCCCCTAGGCTACCAAGGTTTAGTAATTGGTGGCCCTATAAGTGAGGAGCGCCAATGTTGGAGTGGATGACAGTCATTCACAATCACTGCTATCCAACACATCCTTGCTTACCCAAGATCCCTCCCTATTCTCCTTGTATCATAGTGAGATATATGCTTTCTTCATGGTGGGGTATTTATTTGGTTGAGATTAAGAGTGCCATCAAAGTTAGTATCTTGTGCCATGATTGGTAGAGAGATCTTGTGTGAAAGGCAAAATCTAGCAAGAGGGTGTGTGAGTGCAATTAGGAGAGAGGGTGTGATAAAGCAAGTAGGAGAGAGTCAAATGTTCAATAGACAAGTTTGGCTCCACCTTAACAAGTAAATGGAGCTAAACCCATGAATAATAGAACAAGTGAGAGCTATATAATTAGTAGTACTAGTACAAATGAAAGTGCCAAGGAGAAAGAGAGGGTGTGATGGTACAAGTAGGAGAGAGAGTAGGCCAAGGAGCAAGAGATAGTGTATAATGTAGAGAGAGAGGTGTGAGAAAAAACCATAAGAATTTAGAAACTAAAGAAAGACATGAAAATGGTAGGGGTAGGACCTTTATAACTTCTTTTAGGAATGATGCATGTGATTTAGTGTCAAATGACATGTCATTTGATGAAATGATGTGGGACACTGGCAACAGTCATTACATAAGAGTGATGCATAATTCAATGAAGTGCAATACAAGATTCAATAAAAATAAGAGCGCTTATGGTGTATGATTGACACATAATTAACAAACTTCTTTTAGGAATGATGCATGTGATTCAGTGTCAAATGACATGTCATTTGATGAAATGATGTGGGACACTGGCAGCAGTCATTACATAAGAGTGATGCATAATTCAATGAAGTGCAATACAAGATTCAATAAAAATAAGAGTGCATATGGTGTATGATTGACACATAATTGCTTCCATTTTGGTGCCGCACATAACTCGTCATTTATAATTAGGTGTTCAAATGAGGAAGGAATAACGTTTCAATGTCGAAATGGCCCATGGTTCGGGTGTGGTTCGTCACAACAAGAATGATGTAGTAGCCCAATTAGGAATGAAGCATGAGTTTTATGTGTCAAAATGACACACGATTTGACACTTTATAAAATTTCCAAGTTTCACTTGATTAGCTAGTGCTCAAGAAAAAACACAAGTGCTTACTGGTAATTTTTACAAGGAGATTATACACAATTTCACTAAGATAACCACACCTCTATATGATCTTACTAAGTAGGATACAAAGTTTGCATGGGGAGCAGCTAAAGATGCCTTCTAAACCCTCAAAGATTCGGTCGTAAATGCTCCCATTATTAAGAAACCAAGGTGGAACATAACTTTTTACTTCTATGTAAACACATTCGAGTTAGCTATCAAAGTTGTGGGACATATTTTTCCATGTTAATATAGGTACAACAACACGGTAGTTATCAAAGTTATTCTAGCATTACCCAAGGGGAATGTAGACTTTCTAGTATACTTTGCTAGGAGAAAGTTCTTAGTAGTCAAGAAATCATATACAACCATAGAGCTCTGGATGATGTACATTGTATAAAAGTTTAGGCACTAGTGACTAGGAAATTTCTTCTTGTGCTCTTTGTAGATCATATAATTAATAAAGTGGTGATCTAAGGGAGATTAATGAGATGGACTCTGCTATTGAAAGAGTATGATTTTAAAATTAACCCAGGAATATTAATTTTAGAGCCAAATATCTCTCCCAATCAATCTCATTAGGCTTGGAAGAAAAATAAGTACCAAACCAATTTTGTGATATCAAGCTATCTACAATTTGTAGTAGGGACAATGATCTCAGAGTTTCAAGAAGTAATGGAATACATATATACCAATATGAGCCTCCAAAAGGAGTAACAAAGAATCAAAAGAAAGAAATTATGCATAATTGTGCAGTCGTGGAGATACACAATTGTTATGGGAAAACTATACTACCTTGGTGAAGACATGGTTATCCAAATGCATGTAGCAAAGGAGAAGAAAGAAATGATCCTTAGAAAGTCTCATTCTCAAGAGCAATGGTGGCAAATGGTCACTTTGGAGCTAAGATAATTGCAATGCATGTGCTAAAAGAAAGCTTATGAAGGAACACAATCCATGAAGATGCTTTAAGAACTTCTATAATTGATGTGAACAATGTCAAAGATCATGGAGACCAGTGTTGAATGATATGATGCTATAAAATCCAATCTAAGCCCTAGAACCATTCATGAATGCGAGTTGGATTTTATGGGTCTTTTCAAAAAGAATATAGTTAGAAGAAATAAATACATAGTAGTGGTGAATGTGATGCTATTAAATCCAATTTTATGGGTCCTTTTAAAAAGAATAAAGTTAGAAGAAATAAATATGCAGTGGTGTCGAATTTAATGAAGTGGACCAACACAAAGACTCTTTCAAACAACTTGATAAGAAGTACAACTTGGTTTCTCTATGAATAAATGATTACTAGGTCTGGATGTCACATTAAAATTGTAACCAACCAATGCACATATTTCATCAATAATATTGAATAAATGATTACTAGGTCTAGATGTCACATTAAAATTGTAACCAACCAATGCACATATTTCATCAATAATATTGAGATGTTAATTGACATCATGATAATCAATACTAGTATAGATTTTCGTGATAATCCATACAACTTGCTATCCAAGGTGTAATGGTTAGGACGAGAGCACTAACAAGACATTGAATGGAATACTCACTAAGATAGTGTAAGATGAGCCTTGCAATTGGGATAGAAAGTTGTTGACTACACTTTGGGATAGAAAGTTATTAACTACACTTTGGGATATAGAATAGCCTAGATGGTAACTATGGGACATACTCTCTTTGCATTAGTGTATGATCTAAAAATGGTCTAAAAGCTATAGTTACTCTAGAATTCTAGGTATCAAGTCTCCACCAAGTGGTAGTTGAAACTACCTCGGTGATGTTGAGACCCTCCAAGAGAGACTCCAACAACTCACAAAATTGGATGAGAGCTGAGTTTGAGGAGCTTGGTCTAAGTGGTAATTCAAAACCAAAGGAAGTCATCATATCTGCATGAGCTAGTCTTGTCATGTTTACTCGAGCCAGTCAACTAAGCACTTCACATAAAACATATGTGCATGGACCTCAATCTAATAGCATAAACCTAAAAACAATAGGAATTTAGGTTTATACCAAGGTAAGTTACCAAGCTAGGTGGACAACCATAGCCAAAGTACTCCATAAATTACAAGTAGCCTTACCTCACTATCAATGTCCATGTACATTTTTGGTTGGGGGGGCAAGCATGGTCCATGGTACAATCCATCATCTAGATTCGCTGAACAAGTTGAATCAATATAAAGATTATCCTTATTTCCATTATGACCATTAAATCTATTGGGGCACCCCAATCTTGTCAACAACCTAAACTCTCAATGCTAAACCTTTGCATGAAAAATCTCCTCAGTCTTTTCTCTGGAATGGGTATAGAAAACTTAATAGTAGTATTAGTAACACATCAAGACCTTAAATCCCCAAGCAAAGGGATGATAGGTAAATGTCAAAGAAAGCAGATAAAATAGTCAAAGAAAGAATAGAGCTGGAGTTTTCACATGGAGCGGGACACACAAGGGCACACTTGCATCCCTCATAGCCCATGCATGGAACCACATTGCTCACAAGGGCTTCACAGTTCTTCACATACACATCCTACATGAATAGGCACTCACAAAAGCACCTACACCAAGCCTCATCACATCAACACACCTGAGGTATATCTTTGGATGGGGGGCCAAAAGTCCATGGTATAACCCGATGCTGCCTGCATCCTCTTTTATCGTGTACAAACCACAAAAGATCTTCAAAGAAAACAACTCCTTACGGTATCCATTAGACCATTTTGACTACCTTCACCATGATAACAAGAACCTCACCACCAAAGGCGTAAGATGTAATGAAGAAACCCAATCTCTAGTACCACCATGAGATCTAAGAATCACACCTTTCCACGCTAAACAATTTTGGACCACCATAATTCACCATCACAATAAGAACCTCACCACCAAAGGTGTAGCATACAATGAAGCACCCCAACCTCTAGTACCACCATGAGATCTAGGAATCATACCTTGTCATGCTAAATAATTCTAGACCACCGTAAAATATGGAAATCATACCTTACCCCATGATAAACAATTATGGGCCACCATTGGTTATTGCCAATCATACCTTAGCATGATAAACAATTCTGGTCTAAGAACCTCACCACCAAAGGTGTAGCATGCAATGAAGCATCCCAACCTCTAGTACCACCATGCGATCTAGAAATCATACCTTGTCATGCTAAATACTTCTACACCACCATCAAATATGGGAATCATACCATACCATGCTAAACAATTCTGGACCACCATTGGTTATTGCCAATCAAATGAAGGTGGTATTAGCACATGAATATGCAAAAAGAAAGCCACAAGGCCTCTATTAGACTTTTGTTTTTGTATGGGCCTAAACAACTGATCACCCCAAAGATGAGGCCTCTTATCAAGCAATTTTATGCCCACATTACATCACATGTAGCCTCAACATGTTTCCTACTCCAAGGGCCTAAACAACTGATCACCCCAAAGATGAGGCCTCTTATCAAGCAATTTTATGCCCACATTACATCACATGTAGCCTCAACATGTTTCCTACTCCAAGGGCCAACTAAACACTATCTCCAGTAGGCCCCAAAGCATGTGGATTGCTCTCTTCATAAACTAACTACATCTTTGACCATCCACACCTCTCTAGAAATAGCATCATCTTTACCACCTAAGCTTGGCGACATGACACGGTCACCATGGGGCATATTAACCACTTCACTGATTAACATTGTTTTAAATGCTCGTCCTACCATAATACACATTACCATCTTACCTACATGTAGTAACAAAAACCCATTCCCTTCAAGACAGCACTAGAATCTATGAAGTGTGACCTTACCCTAAGCTTAATGCCAAATAGGAAGTCATAAAATTTGTGTACATACTTGCTTAAAGACTAGAAATAGTGTCCATGGACCTTTTCTAAGTTATGTTTAGCCTAGTCTGAAAGCTAATCATTTATCTAATAAGTCCTTTTAACGTTAAGCATCTTGTAATAGAATACTTATTGGCTCTCCCTCATCCCTACTCTCTTGCTCTCTTGCTTGCTTATGTGTTTTGTAAGATTCTTGCATGTTTGGATTGTTGCTTCCATTGAATTGGATTGACTATAAGCTTCTCCCAACTTCTACTCTACCCATCTCTTATGAGAGAGAACCATCGCGAAGTCTATCCTCTTCTTGCCTCCATCTAGGTGAAGAGAATCCCTTGTTCATCCTCATAGCCATGGAATCTGCTCAGTGTGAGTTTACTATATGATCATGTATCTATATTGTATTTTGAGGAATAACATGTCCCTAACTCTCGCTTTCACACACATAATCATTACTCTTTAAGTTTACTTTAGGTTTATAAACATTTTGGATAAACGATCTGGGCAAGGCACCCATTCAAACTCACACTTCTTGCTCATGCTTATTATCTCAATTTTTACAACTAGAGCAATGATTCAATTCATTAAAAAAAAGTCCCAACATACCAAGTATGAAAATGATACAAAATATTTTGATCAATTCTAAACAGAATGTCGATATGCAATCATTGATGCCAATGAAGCCCAAATTAGAGTCAATACAAATGATATAGCCAAAGCAAACGAAATTTCTCTGATTTTGGTTATGTTAATAACTCTTAAAATGCTTTAGAATGCACTACTACCCTTATCCCTCATGTGAACATAAGCTTATATGAGCCTTAGTTTTCACATCTTGGAGGACCTTGTAGGTGCTAAGGTTCCCCAAGAACTTGGGAGACTAAGACTTTCATATACACTAATGGGAACCATGTGAGATATCGAATTACTTTGGCAGTTTGAAAAGAAAAGGTGGTTTTTGTGTGTGTGTTTTGCATAAGACCATTGGAATTCTTGTTTTGGCGATTTGAAAATAAGAGGTGGTTTTTGTGTTTTTTTTTGGCATTGAAGAGTTAATACCATTGGGATTAGTAGTTTTTGTGTGTATATATTTTGTATTGAAATTAAAAAGGTGGTTTTTGTGTGTTTATTTTGCATTAGAGAAATGTGACCATTAGGATTAGTGGGAAAACCTTGTCAATGGGTGTCATTGCATAGAATAGCTTCATTTTTAATCAATTTTTGTAACAATTTTTAATTTCTATTCTCTCTCTCTCTCTCTCTCTCTCTCTCTCTCTCTCTCTCTCTCTCAAAACTTAAAGAATCCATAAAAATTTTGCTTAAAGCTTTCAATTACATGCAAAATTGCCTTTACATATGCTTAATCTACTCATTAAAATCAAAAAACCACCTCAAAACTTAAATTTTCATCAAAAAAAACATAAGAATAAAAAACCTATAATTGTATGTTCAAAACTTGCAACTGTACATCATGCCATTTCAATGATATGTTGACAGTTGAATGATATATGATAAAAGTGGATAACATTATTTAATTGGACCAATAAAATCTTGACATGTGGAAAATACAATCATCCACATCCACTATAGCTAGCACGACATTTAAATTATATATAATGATTGAAGAATAGGTAAGGCAACCCAAGTGGTATTATATGTCATACAATGTATCTATACGCTAGAACATTGGATGTTGTGTACATGTATTATTCTAATGGAATGTCATACAATTCAACTAATAAAAAGTAAAATTCATTGGGTACGATATCCTCGACAGGCCTCGAGTAAGGAAAAAGATAAACTCGACTACACTATCTGCACGAAAAGAAACTATTACAATTGCCTCTCGTTAAACCTATTCATTAGACCAAGATGTTGTGAATGAAGGTATTCCTTCCTGAACCACTTTGTGATCATCTAGAGGCCTACAAATACAGAGTGAATTGCTTGCTATGCACATGTGTTGGCATGGCACATGGAATAGGATTTTAATGTGGAAAGTGGTGGGTCTTAAGGAAGAAGGCAAAATGATTAGGCGAAGGATGAATGTACAAATATGTCCACATGCATAAACTAGGTAGTGAAGAAAGGATGAGAGTCGAGGGGATGATTATGATAAAGAAGAGAAGAGAGGAAGCTGTCATGCCTCGACTAGTTTCTTGTCGGCGAGGAGAGCCTGAGCTGCTCGCCTGCCGGAAACGAGGGCTCCGTCGAAGGTGGCAGAGTCGCGATGATCCCCGCAGACGTAAACCCCTGCTCGGACTCGGGGGTCCTTGCGGAGGTCGGTAGGCGGGGCCTGGTCCGGCTGCGCCAGCTTGATCCTGTATGTGCGCAAGTGCCTCCATGACCCCACCCTGCTGAAGCCGCCGCCGCCGCCTCCGAACCACTCTCTCAGCTCCTCCCTCACCAGCTGCTCCAGCTCCTCGCTTGCTTTGTCGTCATAGAAGCCCACCAGAGAGACCGACACCAGAACCTCCCCCGGTGGCGCATAAGTCGACGACACTGTTGTCGGGAAGAACATGTTGTTCACTATGCCTTTGCCCGACCCGTTGAGCAGCAGAATCGGCTCCTTGATTGCCGCCTCCTCTGCCGCAAAATAGAGGCACACGGTGCTTTTGGGCGGCTTGCTTATCGACGGAGTAGGTTGAAACCTCTCGCCCAGTAGATTGTACGCCTCCGGGCCTTCCACTGCTAGAATGATGCCGTGCTTGCTCTTCACAGAGCGGCCGTCCTTCAGATTCACGCCTGCCGGACGCCCGGTTTCATTAAACACCACCTCCACAACTTGCGCATTCAGCAGAATCGAGGAGTTGGGCAGCCCGTCTGCGATCTGCTGCGGAATTGCCCCAATTCCGCCGGCTGGCAGCGTGTTGGAACCCAGAGCCAGGCATTTGAAGACGAATTCGAAGAGGCGGGAGGTCGTTTGCAGCTGGTTGTCGAAGAAAATTCCACCGAAAAATGGTCGGAAGAAGCGGTCCACCATGGCCGTAGAGAATCCGGCGGACCTCAACCTCTCCAGAATGGTGGTCTCGTCGTCGGACAAAATATCGTCGTCAGCGCGGGCTGCCGCCCTCAGCCGGACCAAACCGACGAGAATCTTATCGAAGACATTCCCAATGGGGTTAAACAGAGAAAGGATCCCATCGACGAAGTGTCGGACGGGGTCGGCAACCCGATGAAAGCCTCCGTTGAACCACACCAAAGCTCCGCCATAGAAGCTTCGGAGGTTGAGGGCGTCGTAGTCCAGGATTCGCTGCGCTTCGGGGTACGCCGTGATGAATATCTGGAAGCCCCTGTCCAGCAAGAAGCCTTCGCATTCATCCGTTCTGACTCTGCCCCCAACTCCGTCGGAGGCCTCCACTAGCAAGAAAGGTTCGCCAGCGGCGGCGAGCTGCCTGGCGGCAGCCAAACCCGCCATGCCTGCGCCCACAACGACCACCCCCGTTTCCAAGGGACGCCCCTCCTCGCTCTGATCTCCGGTAGGCACTCTTTTGTCCGTCTGCTTCTCTGTCTCAACAACTGATCCGGAAGCTCTCAACGCCGTTATTCTCCGGGCTCTGGCCTTCGAGGCCAATGCGTGGCGGCCTTTTCGGGCGTGCTCCGACAGAGAGAGGCACCTCGGCGAGAGTCCACGGACCCAAACGGACTGCAGAGAGACACAATCTGGACGAAAATACGAGACCAATTCATGCAAATGCGGATGAAGCAGGGAGGAAGACATGATGGTGATCATCAGGGGAACACGTTGCAACGCCTTCTCAGAGCTCTAGATCATCTGTTCGGTCGAGCTCCTTTTGAAAGGCTAGAGGACAACACAACCTCATCCATAGGGTGTCCACTTCGCCCAATCCAAATACTCTCTTATGGTCATGTAGAAGAGTGTGTCTCGTTCAGACCCGTCCGCCGTACAGGTTGAGCACGCCTATGTGGCAAAAGGAGAGCGGCTATATCTTTCGGGCGAGCTACATCCCTGATTGCCTGGATACACCCCCTCTATACCCTAATAGTAATCCATTTCAAGCAATTGAGCTCGGACCCAATAGGTGATGAGTGACCAGCAAAACATGGTTAGGCCCGTGGATTTAAACTCGCATGATTGGGTAGAGGGCCTACAACTTTACCACTAGGGTGGGGGCCTTTCTATATCTATATCTATATATCACTTATTTGTAACCTGCCATGTGGCAAGCAAAGGAGAGCCCCACTTGGCAAGAGGAAGAGAGCCCTTCACATAAAGGAGAAAGGAGAATCTACATAAAGCCGGGTTAGATATGACTCTATATATCTAACCCAGCTAACGCCCCCCTCCACGTGTCCAATTCTTGTAAGCTCTATCGCTATCGACCCAAGGAGCCACATGGCCGCCTCTACACTACTCTGCACCGCGCCGCCTCCATGCAGAGCTCCTTTATTCTCTCACAGGTTGCAGTTCCGCCACCACTCCATGCAAAGCCACCTCCTTCAATGTTGCAGCTAAATTTGAATTCGAGCAGTGTTCCTTCTTCATCTTCATTTGCAGACGTCCTCCTTACGGCCTCCCCTCCTCGGTCTGCATTCGGTTGCCCTCGCATCCTCTCCTTGGTCTGCATCCGGTTGGCCCTCGCCTCCCCCCCTCGGTCTGCTCCGTTGCTCTAGCCCAGATCTTCTCTCTCTCTTAAATTGGTATGAAGGCAAAGTGTAAGAATACACCTCATAGGTAGCAAGTGTAGTGGCCAAGAAGTGCATTTACTTCGCACAAGAATACACCTCAAAAGTAGCAAATGTAGTGGCCAACAAGCACGTAGCCTAGAGGTGAGGGCTTGTGACTCTGATGAGGATGGAATGTCCAAACAATTCTTCATTGTTCAAATTATGGAAGTATATGGTTTTGTCATGTGTATATTCACTTTTATTAATAGTGTATATTCACTTTTTTTTGGGTAGGCATTAAGTAATTAATGCCCACTGGCGTGGGCATTAATTATTTAATTGCCAACACCTTACGCTCACCTAAGGTTGGCAACCTTAGGCCAAGCGGGTGAAGGCAAATGAAAGCAGGGGAAAGCGGGTGCAGGCGGGAAGCCAAAGCTGCGCAAACAAGGGCGAAGGAATCTGACTGAAAAAGAAAGGAACGGAGGTAGGGAAAGAGGAGAAATCAGCTGTTCTGCAGTCAGAAAGGAGAGTAGGAGAAGGGAAAGAGACGAGCGATCGGCTATGGGACGATGACACAGAGAAGTGCTTAGGTTACATGAGAGCATGGAGAAGGAAAAGAGATATGAGAGATCGGCTATGGGGCGATGACACAGAGACAACGAAACGAGCCATTAAAAAAAAACACGTGCAAAAAAAAGGGAAACAAATGGAGGTTGCCGTTTTTTTTCAATCACTAAATAAAAACATTAAGAAAATAGGGGAAATGGTTGGTTTTTGGGACTTATGCGCTATTTTTGGCGCACATTAATTAATTAATACAAACCCCACAAAACATTGTGGGTGCAGATGAATTTTGTGTGTCCAAATATATTGATGATTGTTGCAAAACTAGTTTTTAAGTAGAGGGATTATCAAAATTTCTGGTATTGAATTGGATTGGACATGTTTTCAATCGGTAGGTAACACACAACGCACCCACCCCCGCCCGTGAGGCAAGGGGGGAGAGAAAGAGCCCAAAAAACACGAACAAATATGCCCCATCTTATTACAGAGGAAACGTCCTTGCAAGTATACGAGCAAGGAAATAGAAAGACAAATGAAGCGCAGAGAGAGAGAGAGAGAGAGAGAGAGAGAACAGACTCCTGCTGGTGGGTGAGAGCCTGGCCGTGCTTGACATGCAGAGACGGCAGAGCAACAGAAAAAGCTGGGTGTGGTTCGTACTTAATAGAATCCTCTTCTTGCCCCCCAAACACACACACCAAAAAAGGAACAAGGCTTGTGTGTAGGAAACGAGAAGAACTCAAAAAAACAAGTCCCTCCACATGCTAACAGTGTTTACCTTTAACAAATTCAATAATTCTAACCCTCACGCTATCATCCCTTCTCTTCTATATATCTCTACTATATCTCTATTAAGAGTTTCACAAAGCTGCGTGGCACAAAAGGTTCAAGAAGAGGAGGAAGAGGTTTGAGGAGATTGGGACAGAATTTGAATTTGGAGGTTGGAGATGTGCGGAGCACGGGTCAGCGGACTCTCCACACCCCCCCCCCCCTCCCTACTTACACCCCATCTTCATAACTACCTTTGACTTTCTATCATAGAACCACTCTGTGTGGAAAAACTTAAAACAACATAGAGTAGCAACAATACACAATATTGTATTAATTAATCTTCTCACTCTTCACTCCACATAGCCCACTCAATCACGTCCTGCTATACAGCAAAAAACATCTAGTTTATAAAAAGTATAGTTACTCTTTCATAGCTACTACACGGATCACATCAGTGCTGAAATTTGAAGCCTTCGGAGGACATCAAAGCCCTTCAAACCTTCTAAAGAAGGCTTCTTAGAAAATAGGGTTGCAAAAGAAGCCCACAGAAGGCCACTATTTTGAAAATTTCTCTAAATTTTTCACATGAACATATATATTTTGAAGGTCGACCTGGTTTATGGCCTTCAAATTGAAGGTTAGGGTAAACCTTCAAATTTCAGCCCTGCATCACATCAGTACATTTTAAACACAGCAGAATCTCTCTTTCCTTCACCAGCCCATTTTGGTCTCCGCAACAAACACCTTCAGTGCTACTTCGACATGAAAGAGCTGTATCCTGCCATGTAGCGCACACCTGCACTTTATCGAGCAGCCCTTTCTTCCCTTTAACAAGCCTTGGTACACAGTGAACCTACGATCAATTACTAATTATTTTGCACTGAGCCAGAGCACACCAAATATAGTTCCATCCTTAAACCCAGTCACACCAAATACATGCTGCTTTCACTATCATGTAAGTATGTGTGCAGGTAGGACTACTACCTCGCACAATCATATCATATAATCAGCAACCTGCCTCTTTAATAAAAGGATTGCCTACCTCCATCGATGCATGTGACACTGGCCACAGTTTTCCTTTATTTGTTCCACGTTTGTCAAGAAGGGTCCCCTGTACATAAATCCTCTGGAACCCCACCTATGGAACTATTTCCAAGTAAATAATCAGTCACATAAAACCTGGAATCTTCCCTTCACTGCTCTGCAACCATTTCTACTGAGACATCTGGGGTATAGAAGCATACTGCCAGAGTTCACTGCCATTTATCTTTATACTGCATGCATATGGCATGGCTCAACAAAAAACATCCTGCCAAATTCATGCAACTTCCAACTGACTCCAGACACTTCCACAATATACAGCTATAAGACAACTACCAGCACTGAAGCATGTAAAAAAATCCATGCAACAGTGCAATTTTACACATATTTCCTACACCTCCTTCCTAGTTTTACAGATACCCTGCGCCTCTGATACCCTGCGCCTCCTTTCTAGTTTGTATGAAGACCTGCCAACTTTGAACTACCAGCATTTCATCTGCTACCTATATCCTCCATGGCCATAGCAAAAATGTACAAGAATGCACCATCTCTTTTCTCCATTTAAAGTAGACCTACCATGATTTTGCATATTCACATTACCCATTCTGAATGCCCCATCACTTTTCTACATCTAAAGTAAAGTGTAAACCTACCATCCTTCTGCATATTCACATTTAGAAACACTTTGGCCCATCTGCGGCTGACTTACCACCCGACCCAATTTCTGACTGCACATATCTACCTCAAAAATGTGATGACCTTTCCTATCCATCCTTCACAGGCTGCCACAAAAAGTGACGCTCCACACAGTTAACAAATGATCTATTCAGATAAACTTTCTAATACAAACAAGTGTTGATTGACAGAGAAAGTAAAATATACCTGTATGGTTCCAAATTTAACATCCTCCTCAAATCTTTGGTTGCGAAGGCAGCATCCCATGAACCTTTTGCATCAGGACAAGATACAGGTTGCAATGACAGAGAGATGGGAGTCGCTTCAACCGAAGAATGCTCGAAATTCGCCTGCACGTGTTGATCTATAGTGTCTGCAAGTTCCAAGGAGGAGGCTCTTGATAACTTTAACATAAAGCTTGGGAGTGGAAGTGAACTCGGAGAAGGAGAGTTGAAAAATGAAGGCCCAGCCCACCTCTCACTTTCAATCATTGACAACCACCTATCATCCTCCAGCACTACTGAGTCGGAGCATCTTGATATTTCCCTGCACTCCATAACTCCCTTATCATCTTTGTGAATCAATAACTCCATGTCAATTTGTTGCCGAGTACCACCTGTGCGCAATGGAAACTTATCAGCCGTCCCATTAGCAAGGCAGTCCAATCTATCGGCAGGTTGAGCTACCTTCGAGATAGATGGAGGCTCACCATTGACTCCCAAGCATGATGTGCTCATGACCACATTGTCAGTGCTGTAACTAAGGTTAGAATGGCAAAAAGCATCCCTATCTTTATTCATGCTCTGTGTCTTCCAAATTGCAGTAACCTGAGGTATTCCCACACGCACAGCATTAGAGTTGGAAACATAGCAGGTCTTCCAACACGTAGTATCATTCTCTTTACCATGAGAATCAGTATCCAAAGCCCCAACGGGAAGTGAAGACACATCCAGCTTCTCCTTTCTGGAGGAGGGCAAAGCACCACATTCTTCTTCTAATCTGTGACTTTCCCTGTTCATGCTTCTAGGAAAAGCACAACCTGCCACCTCCTCAAAAAAGCTAGCTACGAGCTTTTCTGCAGCTTCTTTAGTTCGAGGTCGCTGCAAAATGGTGACAGGAATCCTATCCTGAAGCTTATCAGAGATGGATCTCTCCAAATGCCTTGTAGCACGAGCTTTCCTGCCTGCTTGATCTTTTACTTGACTTGTTAAACCACCATGACCTTCCGGCAATTCCTTGAAAGGCAACTTCATGCCTTGCCTATCCATATGAGCCTCAACCTGAGAAGGCTCAGGATGTGTTCTCTTTCTAAGGTAATCACCACGATGGGCCATGCCTTTCACGTCAAAAAACTTCAAATTTGACAAAGACTTGGGCTGCGTGTGAACCGGTGCTACTCCGGCAACGCTAGCCCATGAACCAACCACTCCATTACCCTGTGGTACATTGAGGTAAAGCCTGCTATTCGAGTTCTGCCTTTCTCGAAGTACGCCTCGCCTTGCAAATGATTGTTGAGGAGGCAAGCTAGTTGAGACCGATCGCCTTGCAGGAACACTAGAAGACTGCCTCCTTAACGCGGCAGCGCTTCCAACAGTTGGAGGGTAGAATGCATAAGAGGAGACGAATTTCCGCAGCGGAGGCGAGTATGAGGCCAGTGATTGTCCGCCTCCACAGAAGGTCGTTGATCGGCCACCATCACTTGAGGCTTTCGAAGACGGCATGTGAAGATAAGGATGGGCAGATTGCAACCCCTGGTTTGGTAACGGGAGCAATCCTGCCGATGCATTGCTGCGACCCAGAAGGCCACGGCCATCTCCAAAGTTAGCTCCGGCCCCTGAGCCACGCCTCGCACAATCTGACGCAGGGGCTGAGACTACGTATCGCGTAGTGGAGGCCTTCATGCCAGACCTGGGGGCGCTCGCAGGGCGGTAAGACATAGTTGAAAAATGGCGATTTTGACGGCTCTGAGGAGATGAAAGGCAATCTTGAGGAGAAAGGACAGCGGTACCCATGAGCGAAGCAGGACCACGAAATGTGTGCGGAGATGGAAGCCAAGGAAATGGCACAGAAAGAGAGGAAGGAACCCTAAAGCATAGAAGCAGAGACAACCCTAGATAGTCAAAAGCCTAGAAGCCTACATGCAGAGAGGGCACACAAACCCTAACTAAAAGCACAGAGAACAAACCCTAACTAGGCACACACACACACAGAGAACAGGAGGTACAAACCCTAGCCAAACAGAAGCAAAAAAATGCAGGAAGCGGGGGGAGGACCGGAACGCCTTTAAAACAAATTGAGAAACGGCTCTCCCGTGGGCCCAGCCTCCACCGCCCAGCACCCGTCTTCCGCGACGCGTGTTCCCTCCCTTAACCACCTTATCATCCTTGCTCCCTTTGCCGGTCGCCCACCGGCAATTGCCCGCGCCCCTAGCCTCTTCGTGGCATCGCCTTATTGGTGCCTTTCCCCATTGATAATGCCTACCCTAAATTGTTTCTTGGAGGTCTGTCTCACGTCTCGTGACAAGGATTGACAAATATCACAGCTTCACAACCACTCGCAGCCCCAAGAAATTGTCATCGATGGTAGATTGATCCTAAGTTGTCCTATGCCATAATATGTTTATATATATTGCACGTCCATGTTATATCCTGTTGTTTGGACATATCGCTAGCACGAGACGAGTTCATATGTGGGACTTGAACCTCGCGAGAGGGGCCCCTCAAGGAGCCTCCCAAGGGCCCAACTGCTAGCTGGATTGTGAAGCTCGAAATTTTTGTGTTGGTTTTAATGGTTTTTGGAGAATGTTGAAGTTTTGAGTCATGTGCCTGGGTTCATAGGAAGCCACGTGTTGAGAGCAGCCAAATGTTAGAGGCTTAACGAAGAAAATGATAGATTATATCTGTAGAGAAACCAAAAACATATGATGTGAATATATATTTGGGTTTTTTACGTGGCATGTAAAGAGTATGGTTTGATGGAGACTTGGTGAGAAATCCTAGAGTTTCAACCTTAGAAGATAAGGTTTTTTGTAAACCTTTAAGAATAAGGTTTCACAACCTTATTCTTCTTCTTCTTTATCCTAGAGTTTCAACCTTAGAAGAAAAGGTCTTTTGTAAATCTTTTTTTTGGGACCAATAGTAAATATATATATTACTTCAAATTAGTCTTTACATCTAGACCCGAAAATGACCAACCTGAGTACACCACCACCTAGTCATAAACCTTACATGTTTGCATTCAAAAGTTTACATAGCAAGTGTTCCATCTCTCTTCCTCCATTACAAAACTAGACTGTCCCCAAGATACATGGTATCTCACAGCTGAATACAGGCTTCCATCATGGCTTCAGTAGTGCATCCTCTAGGAGTTTGCTTCTCTAACACATCCCTCTTTTTGGACCAGATTTTGATTGTAGGCCTTGTCTCAGCAAGGTTCTCTATAAATGTCACAAATGTGTGGTCCACTTGCTTCTCCTTCAGATACCATCTTCTAGTTTTAGGACCAAGTTTAACCTATTTGGGCTTCAAGTCCACATTTTATCCAAGAGCCATATTGCTTCTCTGCAAAAGCTTTGAAGTCCATAAACTTTCCCAACACTTCACTTTTCTCTCTGAGAAAGTAAATCCATGTCATTCTGCTGAAATCATCAATGAAGGTCACATAATATAAACTGGTTTTGTGCAGGACCCCATACATCGCTATAGGTTTCCCTAATATGCATGACAATCCCCAAAAAGATAGAGAAATCAAGTGATGCCATTTTGCAACCTCTGAATTAGCTGACCCATCCCATCTTTATCTAGCTTGTTCACACAGACTACAAACAAGCACATGCACACACTCTTATGCATCAATTATGTCACATCCAGACCAAGAGAGGATCCATTCTGAAACACAATGCAATGTCCAAATTTTCCACAATAGTAGGCTCTGATAATGCTAAACAATGTATTTGCAACCCCATCATTAGGTATCCATTTCCCCAAGATCTAGTCACCCCAATGGCCCTGAATCCCTATGCAATGTTCAACCCACTTGCCAATTTCGTCCCATGCTCCTTTGATAGTTGGACAGTCCCAAAATGCATGTTTTCCATTCTCCAAGGCAGTTCTACATCTGGGGCAACATCCACTAGTTTAAAAAAATGCATTAACCTAATCCCAACGGGCAAGGCCCACATATAAACTCTCCATAAAAAAACCTGAAACTTGACAGGGATATAGCTCTCCCACAAATCCTTCCATCTCCTCTTCCAGCAATCAGGGCTCCAACTCACCCTCCAGATTCTGTTGTAGTATTCCACATTAATTTTCCCCTTCCTTAGTTCTATATACATATCCCTAGCTTTTCCTTTTAACAGTTTAGCCCCATTAAACCTTTAGTTAATTTTAAAGAATAAGGTTGTGAAACTTTCTTCTATTTCTTATTTGAGAGATGCCACATGGCGGCTCCTAGCTACCCCACATGGCAAATCCTCCTTTATTATCTTCTTCTCTATATCTCTATATTATGCAAAGGAAGAGTTTCACAAAGCTTCCACATGGTAAGAATTTAAAGGTTTCGGAAGAGGAGGAGGAGGTTTGAGGAGGTTGGGGTAGAATTTGGATTTGGAGGTTTAAAAAGACATGAGAAGCATGGGTCAACTCACTAGACTAAACTAAATTACTACTCTTTTAATACTCTTTACTAGTACTTGATCCGCACACTTCCTGCGGCCTGCACACTGCCCTCTTGGTATTACACTCCTACCATGTGGCATGTGGCTAGAGAGGAGCTCTCAGACCTGCCATGTGGTAGATATGGGATTAGTTTCCCACATTGCTGCTTGAGCGGTTGTGCCACCTTCAGAAGGGAGAGCATGTGGCAAGAGACAGCATGCAAGTCATGGACCCGCGAGTAAAAACAAAACTCAACAATCACCTTGAAATAATATTTCAATTGCCCTATATACCAACTTATGAGCTTATATTCAAATATGAGTGACTATTTGTGTGAATACACTCATAGTGTGAGATGTGCATATGTTTTGTTGGGATGAACACTACTATAAGTATGAGTAGTCATATGTGTGAATACACTCATAGTGTGAGATGTGCATATGTTTTTTTGGGATGAACACTATAAGTATGTATGTGGGTTCACCTCTCTCTCTCTCTCTCTCTCTCACACACACACAACACACGTATGTGCCTGCACGTGCACCCTCTCACACATGTGCACTCTCTCGTGCGCTACTGTAGGTATAGATCCTTGTGCTCAGACAGTGTACGTGTGTGTGTGTTTTTTTTAAAATGTGTACACACACATGGACATGTATGTGTGTATACATGTGCATGTGTGTCAATCGTGTGCACCCCAACTTTGTGAGCATGCACATGTGTGCAAGTGTGTGTGCCTTTATGTGTCGATAGTATATGTGCACACGGGTCTATGTGAGTGCACTATCAAGTTGTAAAGCCTTAATGAAGGCAGCTCGTGCTACCCTGAAGCTTAAACTGTGTGTGTGTGTCAACTATTTGTGTGTGACTGTGTGTCAACTTTGTGTACACATGCGTGCGATTGTGTGTCGTCATGTGTGTGTGTGTATGTGTGCATGCACCGAAGTGTATGCGCGTGTATATCTCTGTGTGCGTGTGCGCAAGAGTGTGGGTGTGCATCTATGTGCTTGTGTGTGTGGATGCACGTGTGTATGTACGGGCATGTGTGTGTACATGTATATACATGTGTACGTGTATATGCATGCATAAACATTTGTGTGTGCATGTATGTATGCATGCATGCACATGTGTGTGTTTGCATGCACGTGCTCATGTGTGTGTTTGCATGTGCACGTGCACACCTGTGCGTGTTGTGCGAAAGTGTGTATATGCAAGCATGCAAGTGTGTGTGTGTGTGTGTGTGTATGTGTGTATGCATTGTGCACATAAATGCATGTGTGTGTGTGTGTGTGCATGCGCGCGCGCATAGATCCACGAATGCTACCCACTTTAGTATTGCAACGTACACTAAGGAGGTGCCCTATTTTGTATCCTTTTGCATCTGCCTTGGAGCACATATTTGTCACTTGATACATTGACCCAATGATGACAAGTGTGCCATTATCATCAAGTATAGTGGATGCAAGGTCAAATAAATACTGCTTATCATCGCCCTTTGTAATGTAGTTTATAAACACTTGTAAGTATGGTGAAATATCTATCGATGCAATCTATTATTTTTAAAAGTTCTCACCCCACCAATCTCGTTCCATGTAGGGGTTATGTCTATATCAATACCAAACATGGGCTCACTAGTGGGTAGCTTCAGAATCATCATGTGGCAGTCTATGCTTGAATTAATCCCTTGAGTTCTAAAGGTGTCCATGATAGCAGCATTACCTTCAAGGCCTTGTGGAGGTTAATATATTCTTCATTTACTTCTGAATTTCTATTGGCCCATCCCATTTTCACAAGGTTGCCGACCAACGTCTTTATTTTTCCCTATGTCCAGAGTCCTAAAGTAAAGAAAAGCCACTTTGTAATTGATTGTTGAAAACTCAATTGTTATTAGAAAAGATATTATTGTGTATTCAGAAGCAAGCTTACTATTTTTTTCTCAGAATGGATTAAGAGATGGATGCTTTTGTACAATCCTGGCAACAGTTTCACTACCAATGTATTGTGTATGTTGGCCTTCCTTTGTGAACAATTAACTTTTGATGGATTTCGTATACGTTATATAAATCCATTATACATCAATAAACATTCTCAATTGTACTCAGTTGGTTCGACATGTTTACAGCTACATCTACATCGATGGATATATTTTGTAGATGAGTTGGACATTATATATGGAATTTAGACAAAAAAAATGTCAATTATCTAGATATAACTTGTTGAGATTAATTACCTTCTACAACATCAAGAATTGTTGATTTGGTGACTTCGCTCGTTTGTTCCTCTCCTATTGACAGTTGTCGTGTAAAAAACTATTAAGCAAATGTTCTTACAGATTAGAGACCAACTCTGCTGAAGTTCACAAATGAATACTTGGGATTTTGAACTTGATTGGTGTCAAAGGATTCGTTGGTGTAAGTAGCTTCACTCGCAATGGAGCCATAGGAGGTTTACCCCTTTGTGCACCTACTACATTACTTCTCTGTATACAAAACATTTTTATTAACTATTATTCTAGCTTATAATAACATTAGCAACTATTATTCTTGCTTTAAAAACATTATTATTAACTATTATTCTTGCTTATAATAATGTTATTATTGGGACTATGAGCAATAAATGTGAAATTTTTTCTCTTGCCTGAGTAGGGATCTGTGATCCATGTGCTACACGCTGAGAGGGAGATGGTGGGTTGCTACCATAACTACCATCTTCATCTGATTCATACTCATCGGCAACAACTTCTTCCTCATCTTCTTGATCTTTGGCATCTTCCTCATCTTTGTCTTAATCCTTGGCACTTTCCTCATCTTCTTTCTTTTTTTCCCTTTGCATAAAATAACAATGTCTAATTTAAGATACACAACTGATGCTTCTTTCATATAAGGATATAAACCCCATACAGTAATTCCATGTTGTTAACCAATACAACAAATTGTTAAAACACAACTTACCACTCTTGCCTTTTTTTCCCTTTGCATAAAATAACAATGTCTAATTTAAGATACACAGCTGATTCTTGTTTCATATAAGGATATAAACCCCATACAATAATTCCGTGTTGTTTAACCAATATAACAAATTGTTAAAACACAACTTACCACTCGCCTGTTTTTTTGACAATGCATGTAGATATATTTTTCTCTCATCTTTTGGATACTCATCCTTGGGGTAGTCGAGGACAAGTGATATATGTAGTTATATCCCATAGATCTTGCTTTTAAGCCACTGTGTACATGGTGTTTTCGTGATCAAGGTGGAACATGCTATATGCTTTTTTGTCGAGGACAAGTGATATATGTAGTTATATCCCATAGATCTTGCTTTTAAGCCACTGTGTACATGGTGTTTTCGTGATCAAGGACCCACCATTCCTTTATAATAGGTGGAACATGCTATATGCTTTTTTGTGTTATACATTTGCATATCCATATATTAATATCCACATGTTATTACATGAGGAAATTCTTATGTGTTATTTTTCAATGTGATTATAGTATAAATTCGTACACACACATGTACATAGCTCGTTTGGCAGAAAGTTTAACCTAAGGATGCTTTTCGATTGATTGAACATTTTTTATTTTTCCAACACATGCCTTGAACAAGCTAGCGCTTTAGAGTCCAGTGTCCATTATGTATGATTGGGGAAACCTCACCTTGTAAACATCCTCTATTTTTGTGACGAGCTTCATGCCATACTCCACAATCTGATGCCATAGAACCACCTCAACTTTGAACCAAACATGCCATTGATCAGTGCAAGTAGAAATAAAATCAATGAGTATTAAATCATACCTAATACATTGGAAATGTAGTTAAATAATATATAGCATAGCTAACATCTCACACTCTAGAAGTTCAACAATTGTAGCCTCTTCTTCTCGTCGCAGACACCATTACTGACAAAATACTAACTTTAGGCAATGTGCACACAGCTAGGGTATAGAGTCGATCCTCATTGATGCAATTTGGCTTCTCATCCTAGTTAATTTGAGCTACTAGACTACATCACCATTCAAATATCACATTAATACGAGTTTAAAAGTTAAAATTAATGTACATATATCACAATAAATGAGAGACTTCACCTAAACCAATCTTTCCCTATTTCTGGGTTTATTACCATAGCAAGTTTTATTGTATGCATCTTGAAGGTGGGATCATTTTTGTAGTATGGTTTCCTCCATATATCTTCAAATTCTTCATTGTTGATAGAATCCTTTAATATTTCTATCTCTCTCTAGAGGTAGAAAGGTACTCATCCTACATATTGAGTATGCATCTTCACTAACTAATTATTTAAACTCACCCACCACTGATTATTTAAACTCGGAGCATGCGCGCAAGAATGGTTTCCTTATTGCTGTCCGACCGCAAATGCTCGAATAAGATAGATCTTGTCAATGGGTGCTGAGGGACAATCTCGTTCATCCTATAAAAGTGGCATTACTTGAGTTGCAAAAAATGAAATAACAAATAATAAAAGTGACAATATAGATTATGAACAATCAATGGCATATCAATTCAGTCTAGAAATAAGTGAGAGAACCTCTCTCTCATTCTCTTCCTCTATCCAAGAGAAATGTATGTGCACAAGAATGCTACTCTGCTTTTTGTTTAAATGATGAGAAGACACGATCTTGATTTATTAATACTTAATCAATTAGTCAATCTTAATAGAGTATGAGCATTCCAAGAACTTACCTCTATTTATTTCTCCATCCAGGCTACAAGATGGCGATTTCCATCCAAACATATACCATCTTCTTAGATAGGAAAGCCCACTCGAATTTGCGTATTTGATCTTTAAATTCTTTACTATTGTTTGCTTTTCGTATATCATCCCAGTTATCTGCATTTAGCGCCTCTCTAGTAGGATACTTGGATGATTTGAGAGAGAAAATAAAGTTTGCCCTACCCCTAACATATCTAGACTCCACACATAACCTTTGGTACCTAGAGTGAACCCTTCTTATTGCAAGGTTACTAACTAGGTGACAAAGTGGAACATTTGGGTGGTGGAGGAGTTAATTTCTTCACCTGTTCAAAAGAGGGGTCTATACTTATAATTGATCAACAACCTTACTCTAACTTACATTTGTCACTTATGCAAATGTGTTTACTTACCATCATACGATCAATGGTGTTTTCTATAAGATCAAGTCTAAGACAACTTAAGTAGTTTATCATGGAATTTTTGTTTGTCAACCTCGTCATCATCTCCCTCTGCATTCGACTCATCTTTGTCTTCTTGCACCACCTCTTTTTTGGAGTCTTTTTTCTTGGCCTCCTGCATAATTTTATCTTCTTTGTGAGTTGTTTATTTTTTAGACCTTCTTTGTTATCGTCGTTTTGGTGCCATTGCAAAGGCACCTATTCTTTATCTTCATCACCGTCCTTGCACTTTCTATGGGTGTGCTTGCTTGATACTTCTATGCTAATTTTGGGTGTCTTTGATTTGACTTTTTCTCAAGGGTACCCTCAATGGCTTCGCCACATCTAGCTTGCCAGATGTGCCAGGTTGCAATGCTATTGCAAATCTCTCATTTTTGGCAAGAGCCTGGTCGCTAATAATCTGCAGGTGGGGTTGGGACTGGTATTGCCGAAATGTAGCTTTGTGTGTGTGTGTGTGTGTGTGTGTGTGTGTGTGTGTGTGTGTGTGAGAGAGAGAGAGAGAGAGAGAGAGAGAGAGAGAGAGAGAGAGAGAGAGAGAGAGAAATACCTAGATTTGAGACCGTATTGAATTTGAAACTACACAATGATCACTACAAACCAATATATAATAAGATTACATAGTAGATTTATATTATTTTTAAAATTTACATTTAAAAATAGTAATAATTTATATTTATAATTAAAATAATAAATGCATGAGAGAGAGAGAGAGAGAGAGAGAGAGAGAGAGAGAGAGAGAGAAATACCTAGATTTGAATTTGAAACTACATCACTACAAACCAATATATAATAAGATTACATAATAGATTTTATATTCTTTTTAAAATTTATATTTAAAAATATTAATAATTTATATTTATAATTAAAATAATAAATGCATGAGAGTTATCTATGTATTTAATATCAAATATTCTCATTGAAAATAAATTTTAGATTCTCATAAATGATGACATCACTAACAATGATTGAAAGGATGTTTATGTTATTGTTAGTTTTAATATATTATTTTATATATTTAAAATTTATTTTTAATTTATTTTTACTTATTTGTTTGGATCTATTCTTTTAAACCTAAATTTGGTTTCTATTTTTCATTATGCACTTCTAGGTTATATATCCTTACAAAAATAATTCTCCTTACAAACACATTTCCTTTTCCTCTTTTTTTTATTTGTATTTTTGTTCATTAGGTTGTATAGTACCTTACAAACATAGATCTCCTTCTCTTAAAAAAAAATTTATGTTTTTGTTTATTGAGATGGAGAACACAACATTTCACATTTTTGGGGGTTCAGAATATGATCCTCTTGTTAGGACTATGCAAGGGCATTTTTATATTTCTAAACCTGATGATTATGTTGAAATTTTATCTACTCAATCTGGTTTAAAGGTATTTGTAATCAAAATGAAGGAGAATGGTGTAGATCACCTCATACCAATCCAATGCCAATATCATATATATATAATTAATTAATTAATGTCATATTGCTATCAACTTCTTATACAAAGTTTTATATACTTTTTTGTTGAAGAAAACGAGGAGCCCCTCCGAGAAGAGCTAAAGAATATAGTAGCTCTTAAAAACACTTACGTGTAGGGAGACTTAGAACTCTGTCCTACCAGCTTGTATTAGTTATGTAGTTGGCATGCTACTCAGCCTCTTGGGCGGTCTGTAGTTGTTGCTGGAGCTCGCTGCTGACAGTTGTGAGGGTAGCGGTAAGGGTGGCCTTGCGGTCCTCCAAAGCCGCATGGAGTTGCTGGTTGGTGAGCGTAGCTTCATGGAGAGTTTCTTGGGTCTATTGCTGGTTGGCCTTAGTAAGGAGCATTTGTTGTTGGGCAGCGGTGACCTGCTCTTGCTATCACTACATAATCTGTCATGGATGTGAGCAACTCTCGGGCAAGGTGGAAAAAGCCATGTGCAAAATCTGGGACCGCGCCATGAGTTGAGGAGATGCCCTCGGAGTAGGTATCTTGGGAGCAAAAATTCCCCACGTGAACCCAACGCAATGTTTCCATCGTATTTCATTAAGAGGAGGTTATGTGGAGGACCTGCTTTGGAAAAGGGAGGGGGCAGAGAAAAAAAAGGAGGAGGGGGGGTTTCAACAAGGTTCTCTTCAAAAAATTAAGTTGTGCGCATCGGAGATCTTCATCTTCCTATTCTCTTCTACGGGCTTCGGCCTCCTCGTCCTCCTTGAGTTGTGGAGAGGTCGGAGAGGGTCGGGGTTTTGGGCAAAGGTGTTATGACCCATGTTATTTGACGAATGATAATCATGGTCATTTAAATTTATATATTTTTTATGATGCCTATTTCTCACATGAACACGTTAGGATTGATTGATGTGATGTCAATTGATTGTTACTACTAACGTGGTTTATGTTTATGAGTTTAGGTGATGAGGTGTGCAAGGGTACCGATTTAGGTGTTGCACAGTGCGAGGGTACCGATTTAGGTGTCGCACGGATGGTGGATTGAGTCATGGCGTGTGGACCGATCTCACAATATTTTGTAGCTGTATTATGGCGTTTGATATTATTTTAACATCAGTGTGATGTGTGTGTGTGCACGCGTCAATTTATTGTACAAGTGTGCATACGAGCACTAGTTGATTTATTTTGTAATGTGCATATATGCACAAGTTAGATTATTGTATTAGAAAAATAGTGCAAACCTTAGAAGGTTTGAGGACAAAGGTTAATTGAGGACAAAGGCTAATTAAATGGCAAAGTCCAAATATGGATGTGTAGTTTATTTTTGGCTGAAAGCCTACTTTTTGGAATATATCATAAATACCCACGCGAGAAGAAGCCACTCACGTTGGGAGGGGGGAAGATTGCACCCAGTCTTGTGTTACCTTGTGTTGATGGTGATGTATTTCTTTCTCTTGCTCTATGTTTTGTTATATACTTTTAATTTTCAATTTAATTCAAGTAGTTGTTTTGATATTTGATTTAATTTATGAATTTTTGATTATTCCCTTCAAGAAAATTAAAGGTCCAGTTGTAGTGGTATCAGAGCTTTGGTATAATTTAATTTTCTTGAAGGCGGTCAAAAGAGGTGAAAGAGACAAAAACATAGGTGATTTTGGTAATTTTCTTGAATTTAAATTGAAGAAGAACACGTTTAGTGATTTTTGTTTATGTATGGATGAAATAAAGCTTATTTTTGACCATTGGGTAATCAATCTCCATCAATCTATTGTCCAAAGGGTAAAACTAGGTGGAAAACCATTAGTGGGTTTCTCAAAACCATAAAACCACCTTCCTCTTCACTAATCCTCTTCTTAATCTGTCCGTATGGATTGAAAGAGCAAGCAGAGGAGCATGGAGAGCCATAAGCAGAATTGCTAAACCTTTCCTTTGCTCAATTTCTATAATAGAGGGTTGAGAATGCTTCAAGAGTTGCTTTCAAAAAAGAATTACTTTAGTTTTTATTTTTCTTTTTCCCTCCTTTGCGCTACGCTGGGCGCAAGCAGGATTGAGTCATGGCGTGTGGACCGATCTCACAATATTTTGTAGCTGTATTATGGCGTTTGATATTATTTTAACATCAGTGTGATGTGTGTGTGTACACGCGTCAATTTATTGTACAAGTGTGCATACGAGCACTAGTTGATTTATTTTGTAATGTGCATATATGCACAAGTTAGATTATTGTATTAGAAAAATAGTGCAAACCTTAGAAGGTTTGAGGACAAAGGTTAATTGAGGACAAAGGATAAAATTGAGGACAAAGGCTAATTAAATGGCAAAGTCCAAATATGGATGTGTACTTTATTTTTGGCTGAAAGCCTACTTTTTCGAATATATCATAAATACCCACGCGAGAAGAAGCCACTCACGTTGGGGGGGGGGGGGAAGATTGCACCCAGTCTTGTGTTGCCTTGTGTTGATGGTGATGTATTTCTTTCTCTTGCTCTATGTTTTGTTATATGCTTTTAATTTTCAATTTAATTCAAGTAGTTGTTTTGATATTTGATTTAATTTATGAGTTTTTGATTATTCCCTTCAAGAAAATTAAAGGTCCGGTTGTAGTGGTATTAGAGCTTTGGTATAATTTAATTTTCTTGAAGGCGGTCAAAAGAGGTGAAAGAGACAAAAACAGAGGTGATTTTGGTAATTTTCTTGAATTTAAATTGAAGAAGAACACGTTCAGTGATTTTTGTTTATGTATGGATGAAATAAAGCTTGTTTTTGACCATTGGGGGTAATCAATCTCCATCAATCTATTGTCCAAAGGGTAAAACTAGGTGGAAAACCATTAGTGGGTTTCTCAAAACCATAAAACCACCTTTCTCTTCACTAATCCTCTTCTTAATCTGTCCGTACGGATTGAAAGAGCAAGCAGAGGAGCATGGAGAGCCATAAGCAGAATTGCTAAACCTTTCCTTTGCTCAATTTCTATAATAGAGGGTTGAGAACGCTTCAAGAGTTGCTTTCAAAAAAGAATTACTTTGGTTTTTATTATTCTTTTTCCCTCCTCTGCGTTGCGCTGGGCGCAAGCTTAAAGTTATATATATATATATATATATATATATATATATATATATAATTATATATATATATATATATAATTTCCAATATCTCTCTCTCCCTCTTTCGTACCCGGGCGGTAGCGGCAGCGGCTTCTTCTCTCCATCCCGTCGGCAGCGGCGACGGGGGCCAGCGCTATGAATTCAGGGACAGAGAGGAATTTTCAGCTGTTTTACTGCTTAAAAGCTTTGTTATTACCAAGCTTATATTATCTAAGAGCTTTATAAGTTACACTGTTTATTTTTTATTTTTATATTAGATGCTGAATTTTCTTTTTTTTAGTGGGCTGCGTTCTATCGATTAGAGTTGGGCATTGGCAAGCTTTAATAGTAAAGCCATCATAAGCTTTTTAATAAGCTTAATAAGTTTAATATTAAAAGCTTTATGAGATAAAGCTTAGTATAAAGTTTTGAATTTGTTTTTAAAAGGAGACCATATCTATAAATATATGACCTCTTCTCTAAATTTGGGTTAGTTGAGCTCATAGTTTCAGGCTGAAAAATGTTTGAAAAAGCTTTTATTATAAAGCTTTGTTAAGTTTTTTTTTTAAAGAAATTGTTTGATGTGATGATCTTGTCCTCCACTTGTGCCATGAAGCCATCCACTCATTGATTGCGCAACTGAGGACAGTTGATTCCCAACAAGGGGGACTGTTATGACCCATGTTATTTGACGAATGATAATCATGGTCATTTAAATTTATATATTTTTTATGATGCCTATTTCTCACATGAACACGTTAGGATTGATTGATGTGATGTCAATTGATTGTTACTACTGACGTGGTTTATGTTTATGAGTTTAGGTGATGAGGTGTGCAAGGGTACCGATTTAGGTGTTGCACAGTGCGAGGGTACCGATTTAGGTGTCGCACGGATGGTGGATTGAGTCATGGCGTGTGGACCGATCTCACAATATTTTGTAGCTGTATTATGGCGTTTGATATTATTTTAACATCAGTGTGATGTGTGTGTGTGCACGCGTCAATTTATTGTACAAGTGTGCATACGAGCACTAGTTGATTTATTTTGTAATGTGCATATATGCACAAGTTAGATTATTGTATTAGAAAAATAGTGCAAACCTTAGAAGGTTTGAGGACAAAGGTTAATTGAGGACAAAGGCTAAAATTGAGGACAAAGGCTAATTAAATGGCAAAGTCCAAATATGGATGTGTACTTTATTTTTGGCTGAAAGCCTACTTTTTCGAATATATCATAAATACCCACGCGAGAAGAAGCCACTCACGTTGGGGGGGGGGGGGAAGATTGCACCCAGTCTTGTGTTGCCTTGTGTTGATGGTGATGTATTTCTTTCTCTTGCTCTATGTTTTGTTATATGCTTTTAATTTTCAATTTAATTCAAGTAGTTGTTTTGATATTTGATTTAATTTATGAGTTTTTAATTATTCCCTTCAAGAAAATTAAAGGTCCGGTTGTAGTGGTATCAGAGCTTTGGTATAATTTAATTTTCTTGAAGGCGGTCAAAAGAGGTGAAAGAGACAAAAACAGAGGTGATTTTGGTAATTTTCTTGAATTTAAATTGAAGAAGAACACGTTTAGTGATTTTTGTTTATGTATGGATGAAATAAAGCTTGTTTTTGACCATTGGGTAATCAATCTCCATCAATCTATTGTCCAAAGGGTAAAACTAGGTGGAAAACCATTAGTGGGTTTCTCAAAACCATAAAACCACCTTCCTCTTCACTAATCCTCTTCTTAATCTGTTCGTATGGATTGAAAGAGCATGCAGAGGAGCATGGAGAGCCATAAGCAGAATTGCTAAACCTTTCCTTTGCTCAATTCCTATAATAGAGGGTTGAGAATGCTTCAAGAGTTGCTTTCAAAAAAGAATTACTTTGGTTTTTATTATTCTTTTTCCCTCCTCTGCGCTGCGCTGGGCGCAAGCTTAAAGTTATATATATATATATATATATATATATATATATATATATATATATATATATATATATATATATATATATATATATATAATTTCCAATATCTCTCTCTCCCTCCTTCGTACCCGGGCAGCAGCGGCAGCGGCTTCTTCTCTCCATCCCGTCCTCGGCGACGGGCGGGGGCTAGCGCTGCGAATTCAGGGACAGAGAGGAATTTTCAGCTGATTTACTGCTTAAAAGCTTTGTTATTACAAAGCTTATATTATCTAAAAGCTTTATAAGTTACAATGTTTATTTTTTATTTTTATATTAGATGCTGAATTTTCTTTTTTTTAGTGGGCTGCGTTCTATCGATTGAAGTTGGGCATTAGCAAGCTTTAATAGTAAAGCCATCATAAGCTTTTTAATAAGCTTTATGAGATAAAGCTTAGTATAAAGTTTTGAATTTGTTTTTAAAAGGAGACCATATCTATAAATATATGACCTCTTCTCTAAATTTGGGTTAGTTGAGCTCATAGTTTCAGGGTGAAAAATGCTTGAAAAAGCTTTTATTATAAAGCTTTGTTAAGTTTTTTTTAAAAGAAATTGTTTGATGTGATGATCTTGTCCTCCACTTGTGCCATGAAGCCATCCACTCATTGATTGCGCAACTGAGGACAGTTGATTCCCAACAGGGGGGACTGTTATGACCCATGTTATTTGACGAATGATAATCATGGTCATTTAAATTTATATATTTTTTATGACGCCTATTTCTCACATGAACACGTTAGGATTGATTGATGTGATGTCAATTGATTGTTACTACTGACGTGGTTTATGTTTATGAGTTTAGGTGATGAGGTGTGCAAGGGTACCGATTTAGGTGTTGCACAGTGCGAGGGTACCGATTTAGGTGTCGCACGGATGGTGGATTGAGTCATGGCGTGTGGACCGATCTCACAATATTTTGTAGCTGTATTATGGCGTTTGATATTATTTTAACATCAGTGTGATGTGTGTGTGTGCACGCGTCAATTTATTGTACAAGTGTGCATACGAGCACTAGTTGATTTATTTTGTAATGTGCATATATGCACAAGTTAGATTATTGTATTAGAAAAATAGTGCAAACCTTAGAAGGTTTGAGGACAAAGGTTAATTGAGGACAAAGGCTAAAATTGAGGACAAAGGCTAATTAAATGGCAAAGTCCAAATATGGATGTGTACTTTATTTTTGGCTGAAAGCCTACTTTTTCGAATATATCATAAATACCCACGCGAGAAGAAGCCACTCACGTTGGGGGGGGGGGGAAGATTGCACCCAGTCTTGTGTTGCCTTGTGTTGATGGTGATGTATTTCTTTCTCTTGCTCTATGTTTTGTTATATGCTTTTAATTTTCAATTTAATTCAAGTAGTTGTTTTGATATTTGATTTAATTTATGAGTTTTTAATTATTCCCTTCAAGAAAATTAAAGGTCCGGTTGTAGTGGTATCAGAGCTTTGGTATAATTTAATTTTCTTGAAGGCGGTCAAAAGAGGTGAAAGAGACAAAAACAGAGGTGATTTTGGTAATTTTCTTGAATTTAAATTGAAGAAGAACACGTTTAGTGATTTTTGTTTATGTATGGATGAAATAAAGCTTGTTTTTGACCATTGGGTAATCAATCTCCATCAATCTATTGTCCAAAGGGTAAAACTAGGTGGAAAACCATTAGTGGGTTTCTCAAAACCATAAAACCATTAGTGGGTTTCTCAAAACCATAAAACCACCTTCCTCTTCACTAATCCTCTTCTTAATCTGTCCGTGCGGATTGAAAGAGCAAGCAGAGGAGCATGGAGAGCCATAAGCAGAATTGCTAAACCTTTCCTTTGCTCAATTTCTATAATAGAGGGTTGAGAATGCTTCAAGAGTTGCTTTCAAAAAAGAATTACTTTGGTTTTTATTATTCTTTTTCCCTCCTCTGCGCTGCGCTGGGCGCAAGCTTAAAGTTATATATATATATATATATATATATATATATATATATATATATATAATTTCCAATATCTCTCTCTCCCTCCTTCGTACCCGGGCGGCAGCGACGGCAGTTGCTTCTTCTCTCCATCCCGTCAGCGACGGCGGCAGGGGCCAGCGCTGCGAATTCAGGGACAGAGAGGAATTTTCAGCTGATTTACTGCTTAAAAGCTTTGTTATTACAAAGCTTATATTATCTAAAAGATTTATAAGTTACAATGTTTATTTTTTATTTTTATATTAGATGCTGAATTTTCTTTTTTTTAGTGGGTTGCGTTCTATGGATTGGAGTTGGGCATTGGCAAGCTTTAATAGGAAAGCCATCATAAGCTTTTTAATAAGCTTAATAAATTTAATATTAAAAGCTTTATGAGATAAAGCTTAGTATAAAGTTTTGAATTTGTTTCTAAAAGGAGACCATATCTATAAATATATGACCTCTTCTCTAAATTTGGGTTAGTTGAGCTCATAGTTTTAGGCTGAACAATGCTTGAAAAAGCTTTTATTATAAAGCTTTGTTAAGTTTTTTTTTTAAAAGAAATTGTTTGATGTGATGATCTTGTCCTCCACTTGTGCCATGAAGCCATCCACTCATTGATTGCGGACAATTGATTCCCAACAGGGGGGACTGTTATGACCCATGTTATTTGACGAATGATAATCATTGTCATTTAAATTTATATATTTTTTATGATGCCTATTTCTCACATGAACACGTTAGGATTGATTGATGTGATGTCAATTGATTGTTACTACTGACGTGGTTTATGTTTATGAGTTTAGGTGATGCGGTGTGCAAGGGTACCGATTTAGGTGTTGCACAGTGCGAGGGTACCGATTTAGGCGTCGCACGGATGGTGGATTGAGTCATGGCGTGTTGACCGATCTCACAATATTTTGTAGCTGTATTATGGCGTTTGATATTATTTTAACATTAGTGTGATGTGTGTGTGTGCACGCGTCAATTTATTGTACAAGTGTGCATACGAGCACTAGTTGATTTATTTTGTAATGTGCATATATGCACAAGTTAGATTATTGTATTAGAAAAATAGTGCAAACCTTAGAAGGTTTGACGACAAAGGTTAATTGAGGACAAAGGCTAAAATTGAGGACAAAGGCTAATTAAATGGCAAAGTCCAAATATGGATGTGTACTTTATTTTTGGCTGAAAGCCTACTTTTTGGAATATATCATAAATACCCACGCGAGAAGAAGCTACTCACGTTGGGGGGGGGGGGAAGATTGCACCCAGTCTTGTGTTGCCTTGTGTTGATGGTGATGTATTTCTTTCTCTTGCTCTATGTTTTGTTATATGCTTTTAATTTTCAATTTAATTCAAGTAGTTGTTTTGATATTTGATTTAATTTATGAGTTTTTAATTATTCCCTTCAAGAAAATTAAAGGTCCGGTTATAGTGGTATCAGAGCTTTGGTATAATTTAATTTTCTTGAAGGCGGTCAAAAGAGGTGAAAGAGACAAAAACAGAGGTGATTTTGGTAATTTTCTTGAATTTAAATTGAAGAAGAACACGTTTAGTGATTTTTGTTTATGTATGGATGAAATAAAGCTTGTTTTTGACCATTGGGTAATCAATCTCCATCAATCTATTGTCCAAAGGGTAAAACTAGGTGGAAAACCATTAGTGGGTTTCTCAAAACCATAAAACCACCTTCCTCTTCACTAATCCTCTTCTTAATCTATCCGTACGGATTGAAAGAGCAAGCAGAGGAGCATGGAGACCCATAAGTAGAATTGCTAAACCTTTCCTTTGCTCAATTTCTATAATAGAGGGTTGAGAATGCTTCAAGAGTTGCGTTCAAAAAAGAATTACTTTGGTTTTTATTATTCTTTTTCCCTCCTCTGCACTGCGCTAGGCGCAAGCTTAAAGTTATATATATATATATATATATATATATATATATATATATATATATAATTTCCAATATCTCTCTCTCCCTCCTTTCGTACCCGAGCGGCAGCAGCAGCGACTTCTTCTCTCCATCCCGTCGGCGATGGCGGGGGCCAGCGCTGCGAATTCAGGGACATAGAGGAATTTTCAGCTGATTTACTGCTTAAAAGCTTTGTTATTACAAAGCTTATATTATCTAAAAGCTTTATAAGTTACAATGTTTATTTTTTATTTTTATATTAGATGCTGAATTTTCTTTTTTTTAGTGGGCTGCGTTCTATCGATTGGAGTTGGGCATTGCCAAGCTTTAATAGTAAAGCTATCATATGCTTTTTAATAAGCTTAATAAGTTTAATATTAAAAGCTTTATGAGATAAAGCTTAGTATAAAGTTTTGAATTTGTTTTTAAAAGGAGACCATATCTATAAATATATGACCTCTTCTCTAAATTTGGGTTAGTTGAGCTCATAGTTTCAGGCTGAAAAATGCTTGAAAAAGCTTTTATTATAAAGCTTTGTTAAGTTTTTTTTTTAAAGAAATTGTTTGATGTGATGATCTTGTCCTCCACTGTGCCATGAAGCCATCCACTCATTGATTGCGCAACTGAGGACAGTTGATTCCCAACAGGGGGGACTGTTATGACCCATGTTATTTGACGAATGATAATCATGGTCATTTAAATTTATATATTTTTTATGATGCCTATTTCTCACATGAACACGTTAGGATTGATTGATGTGATGTCAATTGATTGTTACTACTGACGTGGTTTATGTTTATGAGTTTAGGTGATGAGGTGTGCAAGGGTACCGATTTAGGTGTTGCACAGTGCGAGGGTACCGATTTAGGTGTCGCACGGATGGTGGATTGAGTCATGGCATGTGGACCGATCTCACAATATTTTGTAGCTGTATTATGGCGTTTGATATTATTTTAACATCAGTGTGATGTGTGTGTGTGCACGCGTCAATTTATTGTACAAGTGTGCATACGAGCACTAGTTGATTTATTTTGTAATGTGCATATATGCACAAGTTAGATTATTGTATTAGAAAAATAGTGCAAACCTTAGAAGGTTTGAGGACAAAGGTTAATTGAGGACAAAGGCTAATTAAATGGCAAAGTCCAAATATGGATGTGTACTTTATTTTTGGCTGAAAGCCTACTTTTTCGAATATATCATAAATACCCACGCGAGAAGAAGCCACTCACGTTGGGGGGGGGGGAAGATTGCACCCAGTCTTGTGTTGCCTTGTGTTGATGGTGATGTATTTCTTTCTCTTGCTCTATGTTTTGTTATATGCTTTTAATTTTCAATTTAATTCAAGTAGTTGTTTTGATATTTGATTTAATTTATGAGTTTTTAATTATTCCCTTCAAGAAAGTTAAAGGTCCGGTTGTAGTGGTATCAGAGCTTTGTATAATTTAATTTTCTTGAAGGTGGTCAAAAGAGGTGAAAGAGACAAAAACAGAGGTGATTTTGGTAATTTTCTTGAATTTAAATTGAAGAAGAACACGTTTAGTGATTTTTGTTTATGTATGGATGAAATAAAGCTTGTTTTTGACCATTGGGTAATCAATCTCCATCAATCTATTGTCCAAAGGGTAAAACTAGGTGGAAAACCATTAGTGGGTTTCTTAAAACCATAAAACCACCTTCCTCTTCACTAATCCTCTTCTTAATCTGTCCGTACAGATTGAAAGAGCAAGCAGAGGAGCATGGAGAGCCATAAGCAAAATTGCTAAACCTTTCCTTTGCTCAATTTCTATAATAGAGGGTTGAGAATGCTTCAAGAGTTGCTTTCAAAAAAGAATTACTTTGGTTTTTATTATTCTTTTTCCCTCCTCTGCGCTGCGCTGGGCGCAAGCTTAAAGTTATATATATATATATAATTTCCAATATCTCTCTCTCCCTCCTTCGTACCCAGGCGGCAGCGGCAGCGGCTTCTTCTCTCCATCCCGTCGGCGGCGGTGGCGGGGGCCAGCGCTGTGAATTCAGGGACAGAGAGGAATTTTCAGCTCATTTACTGCTTAAAAGCTTTGTTATTACAAAGCTTATATTATCTAAAAGCTTTATAAGTTACAATGTTTATTTTTTATTTTTATATTAGATGCTGAATTTTCTTTTTTTTAGTGGGCTGCGTTCTATCGATTGGAGTTGGGCATTGGCAAGCTTTAATAGTAAAGCCATCATAAGCTTTTTAATAAGCTTAATAAGTTTAATATTAAAAGCTTTATGGGATAAAGCTTAGTATAAAGTTTTGAATTTGTTTTTAAAAGGAGACCATATCTATAAATATATGACCTCTTCTCTAAATTTGGGTTAGTTGAGCTCATAGTTTCAGGCTGAAAAATGCTTGAAAAAGCTTTTATTATAAAGCTTTGTTAAGTTTTTTTTTTTAAAGAAATTGTTTGATGTGATGATCTTGTCCTCCACTTGTGCCATGAAGCCATCCACTCATTGATTGCGCAACTGAGGACAGTTGATTCCCAACAGGGGGGACTGTTATGACCCATGTTATTTGACGAATGATAATCATGGTCATTTAAATTTATATATTTTTTATGATGCCTATTTCTCACATGAACACGTTAGGATTGATTGATGTGATGTCAATTGATTGTTACTACTGACGTGGTTTATGTTTATGAGTTTAGGTGATGAGGTGTGCAAGGGTACCAATTTAGGTGTTGCACAGTGCGAGGGTACCGATTTAGGTGTCGCACGGATGGTGGATTGAGTCATGGTGTTGTCGTGACGTGGACGGTGTCGCTGGGAAAGTACGAGACTTCTAGCTTGGAGAGTAGGTACCAAACTTCACAAGGAAACTCACACACAAAATTCTCCAAGGAGCATAGGACATATCCATTTTTTAATGACATATACATGTGTCAATTCACCTCAATACATCCTTGAATTCAACCTGATGATTGCACAAAAATTGTGTACCCAGTGCTTGTCCCTTTCCAAGCATAGATTCCCTGGCTCCTCTTTCCAAATCCCTCGAACCAATCACATGTTGGCATGACATAACCTTCAAATATTTCCAACATACATGTGACCATTTACATTCCATACATCCAGTGTCATCAATTCCATCATTTCAAGATGTTCTTTATCACCTGAAAACCTGAAGGTATTCAAGTGAAATTTTTCTTTGATTTTATTTTGCTAATCTCTAAAGTCGCTTCGCTGCAGACTGCGCGATGAAGAGAACGTGGAAAAACTGAAAGCATCTCTTTCAATAGTACTCAAATCCCTCTTCAATTCTATCACCTACAAGCTATGAACAGTAGATACTGTTTAGATTTGAAAATCTCTGGTAGATGGCGACCCTGTTACCCCTTTTCTGCACACCCCCAAACTCTGATATATGCGCTTTCCCCGTTCTCTGGTTTTTCCTCATTTTCCCGCAAGGAAATCGGGCGCCCAACCACCTTTTGCAGCCCAAAAATCGCTAATTTCCAATTTGAAATACTGCGCCCGCTTATATTCACGCAAGCCGCCACACCCGCCACCTTACATATATGTTTCCAGCTAGCGCTTTGGGAAGCTTCTCAAACACTTGTGCTTCTGTTACCACATATATGGATGTCCCCTTGGGTGTATTAATCAAGGCACACGCAAGAGCCAACAACTCACTGTGCCTACACAACAACTCTCTCTTTACATCATCTGAAATGCTGTGTGACACCCAATGCAAACCTGAGACATACCCTTCTTTTGCCACTTTGAGTGAAAGATCTTCTAGCTGCATGTTCGAAGACATGGCGTCCAAGCTCGGCATTGCCCCATGTTCGACAAGCTCCCAACACAGTATGCCAATTCACAATACCAGGATGAAATGGCATCTTCTTGATCAAAGCTACCGCCTTGTCTACATGGCCTGCCCGGCCAAGGAGATCAACAATGCAAGTGTAATGCTCAAGAGTTGGGATGAGACCATAGTCATTGCTAATGGCCTCAAGGTACAACTGACCTTTTTCCATTAGACCTGCATGACTGCATGCATTTAGAACACTACCGAATGTAACCAGATTTGGCTTGATACCTTCCCCTATCATTCTGCCGAGCATATGAAAAACATTTTCACTCTCTCCAAGCTTAAAGTCTTTTTTGCATTTCCATATATGTTAAGAAGGGTGTTCCCTACTACAAGGTCTACCATATGCATAAAACTCCATAATTCATACCACACTCATGTACAGAGGCTTCGAGACCTGGCTCAGCCTCCGCTCGTCTTATTGAACCTTATTTACAATATGAACATATATACTCAGGTATCATTTAATGACTCGTCCTGGCACTTAACACCATGCATCTGGATTTTCATTTGATGACCTCACATGCATGGTTTCACACCATAGACGTTCCATGGCACGACATCCACCCCCTCTAAACCTGCACATCCTCTGGTATGTGCCAAATCATCATCAAGATCCACATATAACTGGATGTCATCTTCTTCTTCTACATTACCAGGAAGATCATCCTCTTCCTCTTCAACCATACCCATACTATCGCTGTCAAGCCTCTCATCCTGAGTTCCCTGTGAATCAAAAGGATCATTATCATGCCTTCTTTTAAACATCTTGATCCTTTTGCCTGCTACAAGATTCTTTATCTCTGTTCCATCAAGCTCACACAGGGTATACGTGGCATTTCCATGCACATGCTTGACAATGTAAGGGCCAAACCATCTTTTTGCAAATTTTCTTTGAACAGTGAATTGGTTGTCAAGGCTACTATCATACATTAGGACCCAATCACCTTCTTCAATAGGTTTTGGCCGGAGTCTGTGTCTTCTATCAAATCTTTCTTTATTTTTCAACCTTGCATCTTTCAAGCGAGCTTTAGCAAGCTCTACATCTTCAGGCCTTCTCTCCAACTGTCTTATTCGCAATGCAAGGAGGTCTTCTCTGCTTAATCCTTCCACCCAGGGCAATACATTCCAAGTTAGAACTACTTCTTCAACTGGCATCACTGGCTTCTGACCATACATTAATTCTGCAGGCATGTATCCTGTCACACTGAGCTATGAGTTATACGGTCAGCCCACAAGGCATATGGTAGCAGCTTTGGCCACTCTCGCATTCTTTCTCTGCATGCCTTAGCCAAAGCTTTAATGATTGGAGGATGTCCTCGCTCACTTTTTCCATTGCCCTCAGGATTGTAAGCACATGTTAGGGACAGTTTGATGCCAATTCTAGAGAAGAATTCCCTTGCTTCTTCAACATCTAGCTCACCCCTATCAGATGTTATTTTCCCAACACAACCATACTGGCAAATCACATCTTCCAAGAGAAATTTGCATACTGTTTCCGTACTCTTTGTTCTAAGAGCACGCCCCTCTACTTGATTTGTCAAATCTTCTCTTGCAAGTGCTATGTACCGCATCTGCCAAATTCCCAAAGGCATTATAACTAGATCCACTACCCATTTGTAGTGCATGGAAGGTGGGTAGGTTGGTTGCAAGCCATCACGATGTCGCACATTTGAGTACATTTGACATACCATGCATGTTTCCACATATTGGGAAATATCCTTGTACATTCCTTTCCACCAATATTTTTCCTTTATTTTGGTAAAGGTGGCCCACACACTTCGATGTCCAGCCCAGAGACTCTCATGGAATTCTTTCACAAGCTTCCCTTGAGTCTCTTTATTACATATGACTCTCTGTGGCATAGCATTCCTCTGCTTAGGATGCTTCCAGAGGTACCCATCCTTTAGAAAATAACCATATGCTTTTCTGCGGATCCTCTTAAATTCTGAGTCAGACCAATTTTCCTATCTTGTCAGAGTACTCAAATATTGACCAATAAGCAACCAATCTCCTTCATGCATTTCCTCAATAAAAGACTCAAGTGCATTTGATAGGCAAATATGGTCCCCTTTTGCATATGCTGTAGTGTAGAACTTTGTACCCACATCATCAATGTCACTAATCATCTCTTTTTCATCTTCATACCTGGCTCTTGATAGCATATCTGCAACTGGATTATCTTTTCCTGCAATATGCTCAAACTCAGGATTTAGTGACTTGATATAGGCAATCCACCTAAGCATAGAAATATCTGGAGTGGTACAGCTTGCTATCATCCCAAGAAGTGGCAAGCAATCAGTTTCCACAAGTACAGATGCCCCAATAAGATATTCTTTTTCACATTTTAGAGCAGTGACTATTCCCCATAACTCTCTCTTGATCTGTGGATACTTTCGTTGTCGAAAGCTTAATACCTTTGCTCCAAATCTGATTACATACCTGTGATCATCCTCATCATCTTGCCCTACTGCCCATCCTATCCCAGTAGGACTAGTGTCAACTGTAACAATCACAGGCCTACCACACTCATAATCTGCCTTCCTTAGAGTAGGTGATGATTGAAGCAGATATTTCAGCTTCCGCATAGCTTTAGTATGTGCTACATTCCACAAAATTTTTTGATTTTTCCTCAAGAGTTGATAAAGAGGATCTGCTACATGCGCATAATGTGGGATCCAAATAACATAAAAGACACATGCGCCAAGAAATCTCCTCAGCTCTGTAACATTAATGCATATCTCTTTCATTCTTTGTATTGCATCTATCTTGGCTGGACAAGGTCGGCGTCCATTAGTACTACAAAGATGTCCCACTATTAGCACTTCACCAACCCCAAACACTGATTTCAGTCCAGACAAAGTAAGATTCACTTCTTCAAGCCTGGATAGAATCATATCACAATCCTTTATATGATTTGCCACAAACTTGCGGCACCCTTTTGAATCCAAATCCCCATCTTTGTCTTTCTCATCACAGCCTTTTATTGGCACATCATCCAGAAATGTCATAGTTATTTGTGGTATGAAGTCTCGTAAGACTTTATTCATTCCATTCATCATATGTGCCACTGAGTTGGTGGCTCCCTGTGGTAAGGTACACATCCTTACTAATCCCAAAGGAGTTCTCATTGTGGTCAAGTCCCTGCTTTGTATATCCAGCTGGAACTGATCATATCCCGAATACAGATCACCCATAGAGTATATAGCTTTCCCTGCAAATGCTTCTGCAAACTCATCCACAATCGGACCTGCTCCCACATTCCTGATTGTGACTTTGTTTACAGGTTGCATGTCTTGAATAAAGCGCAATGTCCCATTTTTCTTTGGCACAGTAAACCATCTGTTGGAATATGGAGCGCATGATGGCTCCAAAATTCCCATCCTGATCTTTTCTTTTAGTAATTCTATCAGCTTTGGCAAGAGAGCCTTTGGCACTGGAATTGGCCGCAGGTTCCAGGGCACATGTGGAACAGTAAAGATCACCATTGGTGCTGTTATACTTGGATCAACACAACCTATCTCATGCGGCTGAAAAGCAAAGGCTTTCCCATGTTTCACAAGCATTTCCTCAAAGCATTTCTTTTCAACTGGCAACAGAAAATCCTTCTCACCAATCTTCAGCTCTTTTAGAGTTTCCTGTGTAAACTTATGCCCAATTTTCTTCGGATCTCTAAGATTTGGTTACATAGAAGCTTCATCTATTTTCTCCTGGTGGCAAAGGCAAGGCAACTGGTTTCACCTTCTTTGCAACTGTTTTGTACTTTGTATCAACATGAGCATCCATCTCGCAATTCATGTTTTTACATTCCACCCCCTCAAATTCCCGGATTATATCATACATCTCCACAGATGACACCTCTATCATCTCATTTCCACCCTGTAAGCATGCTCTTCCCATATCAAAAAGCACATCCATAGTATCTACAAATGACACCTCATCAAGCACCCCTGAAATAAACTCATTCTTCTCCAAAAGACCACACTGCTCAAGACTTTTTTGTTCATTTTGTACATGTCTACGCATGCCATGCTTCAAATCCTTGCTTTTTACAAAGACCAGTGACCCATAGCTAGAGAATCCCTGAAAATTTGCTGAAAAGTTATTTACATTGATTGAGTCTTGCGAGAACTCATTTTCCCTTGTACCATTGGAATCCCGCTTTACAATGGCACTTGGCCAAAATCCCTCATCTCCCTGTAATTCATGAATTCTCTATTTATCTTTGGGAGTGACTGTGCTCGAAGAGACTCACGATTCCTTTCATGGTTAATGCAAACTGTCAAGAACTGAACAGCTTTCTTGCCATCTTTACTCCTTATTCTCGCATATGCCGAGCCATCATCCAAAACCTTTGTTTCCATCCTTACAGCTGTAATGTAGGGTTGCCCAAGGATAAGGGGATACGATGACATCTCCTGAACAAAGAAGTTTTGATCATCTTTCACATCCCCTATAGTTACCCTTACATTTGGACATGCTGCATAGAGCTCTCCAGATGAGTTATTAGCTGCTTTAATCATCCACCCATGATCCACATCCATTGGCCACTTACATTTGTTGTAGAGATTTTTAGCCATAAGATTTAGGGATTGTAGCAGCTGGTTTTGGTAGATTCTCAGGGGTAACAGCAGTTATAGGAGTTCCCGAGCTCATCACCATTTTATCCCTCCTTCGTTGCCGCTTTGCTAGCATAGTGACCGCATCCTCAACATCATTCCAATCACTCTTTAGTCCCTGCTCTGTATCCTTATCCTCGAGGAGAATTTCCAGTTTTTCTTGGAGATCTTTCCCAACTGCTTGTAAGAAGAGCTCTGTTTTTTCTCTGTCCAAAGTTGTACGCTCTATCCTTGACAGCTGGGCATAGCGCTTCTCAAACTCTCTTAGCAGCTCTGTGGGGCAGAAATTCCCATTTTAGGTTTTGTGACCCATTCCAAGAAAGTTCGTTTGGTCACTCGCTCAGAATCCTCCATGAAATATTCGTCCTTTAAAGCAAGCTTGAACTCCTCCCAATTTCTGCCACCATGTGCTGTCTGCAATCCTCTTATGCGCTCTCTTATTTCAGGAACACATACCAGCTCAAAACTTCGAACCATATCCTCCTCAGTCACCCTGTTTAGCTCCATTTCCTTTATGTAATTGCGCAGGTACTTTTTGATATCCTTTCCATCAAATTGATCCACCTTTTTCACAATTGATTGTAGTGCTTTGGTCGTGGAAATTTGTCCCCTCTCAGCAGCTTGCTGCTGTTGCATGTACATAGTAAACATCTGAAACATCTACATAACTCCGGGGTCAAAATGAACCCCCTGACCCTCAGAATTCTCAGCCATAGCTTCCCTGTATATTTCACCACACTCTCACCCCAGCAGTTTCACGTTGGGTTCACCAAAGAGCTGTCGTGACGTGGACGGTGTCGCTGGGAAAGTACGAGACTTCTAGCTGTGAGAGTAGGTACCAAACTTCACAAGGAAACTCACACACAAAATTCTCCAAGGAGCATAGGACATATCCATTTTTTAATGACATATACATGTGTCAATTCACCTCAATACATCCTTGAATTCAACCTGATGATTGCACAAAAATTGTGTACCAAGTGCTTGTCCCTTTCCAAGCATAGATTCCCTGGCTCCTCTTTCCAAATCCCTCGAACCAATCACATGTTGGCATGACATAACCTTCAAATATTTCCAACATACATGTGACCATTTACATTCCATACATCCAGTGTCATCAATTCCATCATTTCAAGATGTTCTTTATCACCTGAAAACCTGAAGGTATTCAAGTGAAATTTTTCTTTGATTTTATTTTGCTAATCTCTAAAGTCGCTTCGCTGCAGACTGCGCGAAGAGAACGTGGAAAAACTGAAAGCATCTCTTTCAATAGTACTCAAATCCCTCTTCAATTCTAGCACCTACAAGCTATGAACAATAGATACTGTTTAGATTTGAAAATCTCTGGTAGATGGCGACCCTGTTACCCCTTTTCTGCACACCCCCAAACTCTGATATATGCGCTTTCCCCGTTCTCTGGTTTTTCCTCATTTTCCCGCAAGGAAATCGGGCGCCTAACCACCTTTTGCAGCCCAAAAATCGCTAATTTCCAATTTGAAATACTGCGCCCACTTATATTCACGCAAGCCGCCACCCGCCACCTTACATATACGTTTCCAGCTGGTGCTTTGGAAAGCTTCTCAAACACTTGTGCTTCTGTTACCACATATATGGATGTCCCCTTGGGTGTCTTAATCAAGGCACACGCAAGAGCCAACAACTCACTGTGCCTACACAACAACTCTCTCTTTACATCATCTGAAATGCTGTGTGACACCCAATGCAAACCTGAGACATACCCTTCTTTTGCCACTTTGAGTGAAAGATCTTCTAGCTGCATGTTTGAAGACATGGCGTCCAAGCTCGGCATTGCGCCATGTTCGACAAGCTCCCAACACAGTATGCCAATTCACAATACCAGGATGAAATGGCATCTTCTTGATCAAAGCTACCGCCTTGTCTACATGGCCTGCCCGGCCAAGGAGATCAACAATGCAAGTGTAATGCTCAAGAGTTGGGATGAGACCATAGTCATTGCTAATGGCCTCAAGGTACAACTGACCTTTTTCCATTAGACCTGCATGACTGCATGCATTTAGAACACTACCGAATGTAACCAGATTTGGCTTGATACCTTCCCCTATCATTCTGCTGAGCATATGAAAAACATTTTCACTCTCTCCAAGCTTAAAGTCTTTTTTGCATTTCCATATATGTTAAGAAGGGTGTTCCCTACTACAAGGTCTACCATATGCATAAAACTCCATAATTCATACCACACTCATGTATAGAGGCTTCGAGACCTGGCTCAGCCTCCGCTCGTCTTATTGAACCTTATTTACAATATGAACATATATACTCAGGCATCATATAATGACTCGTCATGGCACTTAACCCCATGCATCTGGATTTGCATTTGATGACCTCACATGCATGGTTTCACACCATAGACGTGCCATGGCACGACAGCGTGTGGACCGATCTCACAATATTTTATACCTGTATTATGGCGTTTGATATTATTTTAACATCAGTGTGATGTGTGTGTGTGCACGCGTCAATTTATTGTACAAGTATACGAGCACTAGTTGATTTATTTTGTAATGTGCATATATGCACAAGTTAGATTATTGTATTAGAAAAATAGTGCAAACCTTAGAAGTTTTGAGGACAAAGGTTAATTGAGGACAAAGGCTAATTAAATGGCAAAGTCCAAATATGGATGTGTACTTTATTTTTGGCTGAAAGCCTACTTTTTGGAATATATCATAAATACCCACGCGAGAAGAAGCCACTCACGTTGGGGGGGGGGGGGGGGAAGATTGCACCCAGTCTTGTGTTGCCTTGTGTTGATGGTGATGTATTTCTTTCTCTTGCTCTATGTTTTGTTATATGCTTTTAATTTTCAATTTAATTCAAGTAGTTGTTTTGATATTTGATTTAATTTATGAGTTTTTAATTATTCCCTTCAAGAAAATTAAAGGTCCGGTTGTAGTGGTATCAGAGCTTTGGTATAATTTAATTTTCTTGAAGGCGGTCAAAAGAGGTGAAAGAGACAAAAACAGAGGTGATTTTGGTAATTTTCTTGAATTTAAATTGAAGAAGAACACGTTTAGTGATTTTTGTTTATGTATGGATGAAATAAAGCTTGTTTTTGACCATTGGGTAATCAATCTCCATCAATCTATTGTCCAAAGGGTAAAACTAGGTGGAAAACCATTAGTGGGTTTCTCAAAACCATAAAACCACCTTCCTCTTCACTAATCCTCTTCTTAATCTGTCCGTATGGATTGAAAGAGCAAGCAGAGGAGCATGGAGAGCCATAAGCAGAATTGCTAAACCTTTCCTTTGCTCAATTTCTAAAATAGAGGATTGAGAATGCTTCAAGAGTTGCTTTCAAAAAAGAATTACTTTGGTTTTTATTTTTCTTTTTCCCTCCTTTGCGCTGCGTTGGGTGCAAGCTTAAAGTTATATATATATATATATATATATATATATATATATATATATATAATTTCCAATATCTCTCTCTCCCTCCTTCGTACCCGGGTGGCAGCGGCAGCTGCTTCTTCTCTCCATCCCGTCAGCGGCGGCGGGGGCCAGCGTTGCGAATTTAGGGACAGAGAGGAATTTTCAGCTGATTTACTACTTAAAAGCTTTGTTATTACAAAGCTTATATTATCTAAAAGCTTTATAAGTTACAATGTTTATTTTTTATTTTTATATTAGATGCTGAATTTTCTTTTTTTTAGTGGGTTGCGTTCTATCGATTGGAGTTGGGCATTGGCAAGCTTTAATAGTAAAGCCATCATAAGCTTTTTAATAAGCTTAATAAGTTTAATATTAAAAGCTTTATGAGATAAAGCTTAGTATAAAGTTTTGAATTTGTTTTTAAAAGGAGACCATATCTATAAATATATGACCTCTTCTCTAAATTTGGGTTAGTTGAGCTCATAGTTTCAGGCTGAAAAATGCTTGATAAAGCTTTTATTATAAATCTTTGTTAAGTTTTTTTTTATAAAGAAATTGTTTGATGTGATGATCTTGTCCTCCACTTGTGCCATGAAGCCATCCACTCATTGATTGCGCAATTGAGGACAGTTGATTCCCAACAGGGGGGACTGTTATGACCCATGTTATTTGACGAATGATAATCATGGTCATTTAAATTTATATATTTTTTATGATGCCTATTTCTCACATGAACACGTTAGGATTGATTGATGTGATGTCAATTGATTGTTACTACTGACGTGGTTTATGTTTATGAGTTTAGGTGTGATGAGGTGTGCAAGGGTACCGATTTAGGTGTTGCACAGTGCGAGGGTACCGATTAGGGTACCGATTTAGGTGTCGCACGGATGGTGAATGGAGTCATGGCGTGTGGACCGATCTCACAATATTTTGTAGCTGTATTATGGCGTTTGATATTATTTTAACATCAGTGTGATGTGTGTGTGTGCACGCATCAATTTATTGTACAAGTGTGCATACGAACACTAGTTGATTTATTTTGTAATGTGCATATATGCACAAGTTAGATTATTGTATTAGAAAAATAGTGCAAACCATGAGCTAAGGTTGCCAAAATAGTCTACATGTAGTACCTAGGATTGGACATAGGTCAGCCACATCGACTAACTAGGTCCATAGTAGACTACAACACAATTGTGTAGGGACTTTTCATAGCTCTCAAGGCCATCTAAGACCTATTGGACCCTCAAATGAGCCTCACAACTAGAAAATAGTGTCCTCTCAGTTTGATGTGTCCATAGCACTTCACTAATGTAGTCACATAGCCTACACAAGCATGTATCCTACTTGGCAAAGTGCCAAGTCTACATAAGCCATGTCTTTATCTTCCTGGCCACACTTGACCATCATCCAATATCTAAACTAGAAACTATAGGGTGCCCGAGTCCTCACCATAATGGCTACCCCTCATCAAGAGGGGGCCTTACAAAATAGAGCACATCCACAGAAACAACACAAGGCTGGAGCATTGAGAAAATTGGTTTCCAACATTAAGATGGTTTTAACTTAACAAGAGATGAATTATCTTCCTTAAAGGTTCATCATCTCCTAAGATCAAGGTCTAGTTTTACATTTCTAGTCAAGAAAAGAAGGATGTTATGAGTCCATAAGGAAATGATTAAAGGATATAGTTATGTGTTAATCAAGCCATAAAGTCAAATAATCAAATGCATTTTATCTTTCTTGTTTCTAACTAAGTTGCAAGCTACAAGGTTTGGTTAGGTCAAGGTTACCACAAGAGGTTCTAAAGCTAAAGCATCAAATCTTCACATAGAGATTAAAGTTATTGGATGTCTAGAGACCAAGGATGATTGTGGTATTAACCAGGGTCATCCTTGGTTTTTTAGACCAAGGATGATAGTATTAACCAAGGATGAACTTGGTATTAACCATTTGAAATAACAAGGCTAGATTCTATAAGTCTTTGACCATTTGTTATTTTCTATATTAGATCAATTTTAAAGAGTAATAAGCCATTTGTTTTTCCCATTGAATTTGATGCTCAAGGGATGGATCGAGGATATTCTAAAAGAGAAGTACTCGATTTAAGTTACTAGAATAAGATCAAGCAAAGGTAAAAGAGAAATGATAAACTTAGATCATCTTTGTGTGGGGTATAGACTCTTGAAGAATTCATCAAAGGCCCAAGGGTATATCAAGCAAGAGAATGTTACGATGGACATTGGGAAAATAATGATCTATGGTCTTAGATCCCAGATAAAAAACAAGACCCACTCTAGAATAAAGGACCAATTAAACAAAAAGAGGAACTCCTATTAAGGGAAATCCAACCCCATATTAAAAACTAGACCCAATCTAGAATAAATGACTAATTAAACAAAAGGAGGGAACCCTTATCAAGGGAAAACTCGTGCCTGGGTTGGGGGTGTACTTTTAAGAAGACCTACATACATCATGCATTCAAAGGGCATTAAAAAATGTAATTTTTTGTGAATTTTGACTCAATAAAATGACCCCTTTTTCTTTAAAGGTATTTCTTCAAAATTCCATTTAAAACCCCCTTATGTAAGTAGATTTCTATAAAATTTTCTTAAAATCTTGGTTAAAAAACCCCTCCTAATGATCGCACATAGTAGACTTACTTATTTTTATAAGTGATCCCCCTCGAGGGAAAACTAAGTGATCGCACAAAATGCCATTAAAACCCCCTAATGTAAGTATATTTCTATAATTGTTTCTCAAAATCTTGGTTTCGAAAACCCCTCCTAATGATCACACGTAGTAGACTTACTTATTTTTAAGTGATCCCCCCAACAAGTGATTGCACATAGTAGACTTACATATTTTTAAGTGAACCCCCCGAGGGAAAACTAAAGTGATTGCACACAGTAGACTTGCATATTTTTAGTAGACTTACTTATTTTTAAGTGATCCTATTGAGGGAAAACTAAGTGATCGCACATAGTAGACTTACATATTTTTAAGTGAACCCCCCCCCCCCCCCCCCAAGGAAAACTATCAGTTGATTATGCAAACAATAGCTTGACTTTCATAAAAGAGGAATTGGAAATGTGATTGTGATACTAGGATGAACTTGCCTATGGATGATACTAGGATGAACCTGCCTACGGATGATACCTGTTAAAGCTTTAAGGATGAACCTGCCTACGGATGATACATGTTAATATTCTAAGGATGGTACTTCCTTGTAAAGAAATGTTTTAAGTTTCTTATATTCCAATGGTTGAAAGAGAATGGTTGATGTAGCTACTCTCGAAAAGGCTAGAAAGAAATTGAGAAACAAATGCCAAGAAGGTAAAAGTCCTTAAAAACTAGGAAGAGACCTAGGAAACTTAGAATTTTCTAAGCTAGGGTGGTTTGAAACAAGTGAGAAAATTCATGGTTGTAAATAACTAAATCAATATAATAATTAATATAAACAAAGGCTTAATCTCATTGATAAATCTCACTTAAATGAGTGTTGGGAGTACATCATTTTATAGCCTCGTATGGATCTCCATCCCACAAAATATGTGCACCCTTGTGCCATCCACGTGTTCATAAATTCTCACACTACATGTCTCCTTGAACTTTCCATGTGTTATCTTTTTTACCATTGAATTTACCTTTTATATACAACTCTTAATACAAACACAAGCCATTTTTTAATAGCCCAAATGACAACACCTCTATGTAAGACATTTTACACACATTGAAATGCAATAAAGTCTTACAAACTTAGAATTTACAACCTTATCTTCACCAAGAAAGGAAGAAAAATTGTGAATGCTGTCAAAGCTAGATCGCTACCACCTCAAATCAATTGAAGCATTACTACTCACTTAAAGAGAAATCAATTGAAGTTGTTTGTAGGAGGATGCCTGAGCTTGATTTCTATTGTCTCTATTCTCCACCTTCCTTTTCTAATGTAGTTGGCATTGCCACTTGTGCTAGATGTAGCTCCTCCTATCATCATTTGTGTGTTATGTTGGAGGTGAGAACTGACTAATTAACCACAACATTTTTTATGCCCTCGGTGAGCTACTTTAAAGTACCTATTGCTTGATGCACTATGTGAGTGAATAGGATGACATCTTGAGCTTGTTTATGGAGCACTTTACTCTAGCTTGACTCATTTGTGAGCTATATTCTTGACATCTTGATCTTGTTTATGGAGAACTTCACTCTAGCCTGACTCATTTGTGAGCTATATTCTTGATAGCAACTTCTTTATCTTCTTTGTTTTCTCACCTACTCATCTTCTTTCCTCTCCTTTACTAGCTATTATGCAGTTGCCAGCCCTTGAGTGCCAGCCATAAGTGGTCAAAGTCTTCTTTCTTGGGCCACTCTTAAAGCATTGTGAGTATGCATCCAAGGGTTTGGGTGAGATCTACACTTTCTTCATTGCTATGTTGACATGCCAACATATGATTATGCCCAAACACTTGATGTTTTAGTGAGAATGGGTCTCTCTCTCATAAACACCACTAACATAAAAGGATCCTTACTAAGTGACTTGCTCAACTCAACCTAGAGGATCTGATAGCAACTTAGAATTTTCTAAGCTAGGGTGGTTTGAAACGAGTGAGAAAATTCATGGTTGTAAATACACATCAAACTAGCATGTTGCCCATGACAAGAATACTACATCATTTGGTCTTACAAGAAATGTGATCATTTGATCTCTAGATTTTGTCCAATCTCAAAATGAACGTACTTGGTGTTGATATATGCCAACAAGGCTAGGCCCACACCTTGTCATGATGGTGCATATGTACAAGTACCCCATTCATGTTGAGAATTAGAATACGAGGCTATGTGCACTTGGGGAGTATGAACTCATGTTCTGGTGGAGGAAGCACATGCCTCATGCTTGCCTTTAGCCATGGCCACTCACCATTAGGGAGCAAAATCACATGTCCATTGAGCTTGAGTTCCTTTCAAGCAAACACACACAAGAGAGTGCATGACACAAGAGAGAGAGATGAATCATTGAATTTTCTTCTATCTTCCTCTCTTCTCTACAACCATATAACTAAAAGATAAGAGTGCATGACACAAGAGAGAGAGATGAATCGTTGAATTTTCTTCTATCTTCCTCTCTTCTCTATAACCATATAACTAAAAGATAAGAGTACATACATAAAGGGAAAGTACTCTCCTCTAAAATAACATACAAATGGTTGGTGGTCCATAGTGTGAACTTGACTATATGACCTGGCGCTATAACTATGCCATAGCTCTAGTGCTTCAAAGTGGCTGTCACACAACATGTCATCCACTGGCAACATATCAACCATAATCTCACCAACCATGCCAGCAAGCATAAGTGCAGAAGCTATCACCCAGGTGGGTCATCAATGTCCACGGTAGCAATAATTGAGCTTGATATCTCAACATTCCCCCTCGAGCTCAACTCCACACACTGCACTCCAAGTAAGCTTCTAAACCTTTGGAGCTTCTTTGTGCCCAATGCCTTCGTGAAGATGTCAGCCCCACCTGATCCTCTATGTGTTGACATATACCAGATCTACATCACTTGCTAGAACCTTCTCCCTCACAAAGTGATAGTGCACCTCAATGTGCTTTGTTCTAGCATGGTGTCCTAGGTTACTAACGCTACTCATGGTGTCCTGGGTTACTAGCCAACTACATGCTACTCATGTTGTCACAATAAATGAAAATTTCCCTATCCACACGAGCTCACTCATATGACTAAGTAGCTTTTGAAACTAACTTACCTCACAAGATGCCTTATGTACTCAATAAGGCAATTGTTCGCTGCTTCTTATTGCTCTAACTCACAAAACAACACTCCCAAATGAGAACATAAAACCATTGGTAAATCTCTTGTCTACAACAATACTAGCCCTATCAGCATCTGTGTACCCATGTAGCTGTATCTCTATACCAGCCTCATAGAAAATTCCATAATCAATTGCGAAATTTATGTACTTGAGAATCCATCTAGCCGCAGCCAACGCAGCCAAGTGTGGCTTCCTAGGTGCCTAAATAAATCGATTCACAATTCCAACAACATAGCTCAAGTCTGGCATAGTAATGGTCATGTAGATCAAGCTATCCACCATGCACTTGTACATAGTGGTGTCCTCCAAAAGCTCACCTATATTTGCAGAAAGCTTTGTGTTCTACTCCAATGGTGTTGAAATGGGATTACAACTTGTCATACCATACTTGGACAACATGTATAAACCATATTGCCTCTGCAATAACAAAATGCCATGAGGTGATCTCACCACTTCTATGCCCAAGAAATACCGCAGCTCACCCAAATCCTTCATCTCAAACTTTTGCTTCAAAAGTCTCCAGGCATAATGTATGTTAGCATCACTATCACCAGTGATAATCAAGTCATCCACATAGATGACCAATAGCATGATCTCTTTATTTGTCTTTTTCACATAAAGTGAAAAATCTACATTGGATATCTAAAATCCAATGGTAACAAGATACTCCCCCATCTTGTTTGACCATGACTTGGGTGCTTGCTTCAAGCCATACAAGGCTTTGTGTAACCTGCACACAAAATCTAGGTGTGCATCACTCTGCATCATGTATGCTTCTTCTTTTGCAAATCACCATGTAAGAAGGGATAATTTACATCTATCTGATGTAAATAATCACCATGTAAGAAGGGATTATTTACATCTATCTGATGTAAAGACCAACCCTTTTCTGGTAGCCATAGCAATGACGACTCTCATGGTTTCCATTCTTGCAACCGAGCTGAATGTCTCTTCATAGTCAATGCCATAAGTCTGTACATAGCCTTTGGCAACCAATCTTGCCTTATAGTTTCTCATTGAATCATCAGCATTATACTTGACTTTATAGACCCACCTACATCCAATATCCTTCTTTTCCTTAGCGAAATGCCCTAACTCCTATGTTGCATTTGCATCCAATGCTTCCATCTCCTCATTCATGGCATCTTCCCATTTCTTATTTCCAAGTGCCTACTCAAAACAAGTGGGCTCCAACTCCTGTATTTCTTTAACCATGTAAGCATAATGATGGGCTATATATCCATCATATCTCAACCTGTCAATAGGGTACCTAACCCTCGTAGAGGTGTGTATGCTTAGATTACTGCCAGGTGTCCTCAAAATAGCCCTAGTTCTCCTTACACCAGGAGTAACTACGGATGGAATGCTAAGCTCCTCATCAAGGCTCTGCGACTCTGAGCTGCTAGAGTCACCATCCACATATAAGTGACCTATTGATAGATCAAGCACAACAGAAGGTTGATCTACCTTTTCCTTCCCTTTGCATGATATTGTGTACCTACATCTGTCCTCAACCTGCCTGACCATGATACTGTGTACCTACATTTGTCCTCAACCTACCTGACCATGGACTAACATTAGATCCATTGCTAGAGGACTCTCTAGGTCCACTAAGCACATATGATTACTACTCTACATGTAGTGCAACATCATCACTTCTTACATTTGCATCTTCTCTGCCGCGCTAGTGTATACTAACTACTCACAACATCTCTACTTACTCGCATCTCATGAGTGGTAGGGTTATAACATCTATAATCTTGCTGCTCTATAGCATAAGCGATAAAGATGCATTTCTCTGCCTTTAGATCCAACTTTGTCCTTACTTCATGAGGAACATGCACATATGTAATACACCCAAAGACTTTCAAGAGTGAGACACATCTGGTCTTATGCCTGTAAACTTTTACTCAGGTGTTATACCAGGAATAGCTACAGTGGGTGTCCTATTCATAATGTACATAGTAGTAGGTGCTATTGCTTCTGCCCAAAAATAATGTACATAGTAGGTGCTATTGCTTCTGCCCAAAAATAATGTGGCATACTCTTTTCAGCCACATCAAGGCACGTGCCACTTCTACAATGTGCCTGCTTTTTCTTTCTACAACACCATTTTATTGTGGAGTGTACCTACATGTATACTGTCTCTTGATTCCTTGATTTCTCAAGAAATTGCTAAACTCATTGGAGAAATATCTTCCCCTACCATTTGATCTCAAAAATTTTATTTGCATGCCTTTTTCCTTCTCGACCAAGGCTTTAAATCTCTGAAAGTGAGCAAACACCTCACTTTTCTCCTTCATTAAGTAAACCCACACTTTCCTAGTGTGGTCATCAATGAATGTAACATAATACCTGCAACCTGCAATTGTTGCCGTCTTGGCCAATCCCCAACATTTGAATGTATAACATCTAATGGCCTTGCACTGACATACTTTTTATGTGGGAAAGCATGTTTGGCCTCCTTACCAAACTGGCTTGCTTTAGATACTTTATATATACCATCAATCTTAAACTTTGGCAAACCTGTAATAATATTTTGGGCTTGCATGGACTTCAGTGTATATTCACATGACCAATGTGCTTGTGCCATATGTCAATATCTGTAATGACACATGTTCCATGCATAAACATGATTGCCTTTACCTCAGGCATGTTCACATTCAAAGTAAAAATCTTGCCATTTCTGTTACCCTTTGCAACCAAGTGACACTGATTTTGAAGTCTTCCACAAAACATCATGAGGATTAGACCTCACTTGCAGACCCTGCTCAACCATATGCCCAAAAAAAACCAGGTTCTTTGTAATATTTGGAACATGAAGTACATATACTAAGTACTTCATTTTTCCATCCTACATAGACAATGGCACTTTACCAACATGCGCAATGGGATGCGTAGTATCATTTCTTGTTTCTACATAACCTAGTTTTTTCATTTTCTGCATGCCTCTAAACCACTCACCATGAATGGTCATGTGGTTAGAGGCACTAGAATCCACATACCATATATCTTGAGATCCAGACATATCGTGGAATTAAGCATGTGCTGCATCACAAACAGTTGCTCGCTTCTATCATCACTAGTATGTTTATTAGATGATGCATAGTTCCCTTGTTGTTGCAACTTTCCATTTTTGATATCATTTTGCTTTTTATAGTAGTCCTTTGCCATGTACCCTGGTTTTCCATAATAATAGCACTCCATGCTATTTACACTGATTTCTTTACCAACCACTTGGGCCTCTTTGGCTCCCCCTACCTCTAGACTGGCCTCTTCCACCTATGCATGATTGGTGCTATTGGCAATCATTGGACTGTTGTTGTCTAGAGTTCTGGTTTCCTTGTCGGCCACCACCTTGGCCTCGATTGACCTCTACCTCTACTTTTACTTGAATAAGAGTAGAAGGAATGTTTTGATATGTTCTTGCTTTGTGAAGAAGAGTCCTCACCTAGAGACTTTTCTTCTATGATCAGCATAGACACCAAGTCCCAAAAGTTGGGAATATTCTCTCAGACTGTAAAATGGAAATCTTGAATGGCTTATACTCTTTGCCAAGCCCATTCAAATAGACACTCACCAAATCATCATCTTCCATCGATACATTGATAGACCCAAGGAATTTAACAATGCCCTTCATCTTTAAAGCATACTCATTTGATAGACATGCTTTTCTTTTCCACAATATGTAGCTCATAGAGTGGCATTCTCTTCAGACAACTCTGGAGGCTCATCATTGTCTCCTTCAACATAGTCCCAAAATCCTTTACCCATTAGGAAATTGGTCATTTTGAACTCCCAAGCATAAAGTTGTTCTTATCTAGCTTCCCACTAAACAATCATAAACCTACAAACATACAATTTCTATATGAAACCTATAACACAACAATCTCTTTTTGTAACAACTACCAAAAACGGTACTTCAGCACGACATGTATGTCACCAGATCTTACCAAAGCACATGTACATATACCCAATGTTAACAATACATGTTACACTGTAATAACCAAATTTCAATCAAAGACAGTTCTCGACCAGAACTTCTGGAAACTATTAAAAATATCTTGCAGTGACATAACGGAGACCGAAATGTGATTCTGGCTACAAAGATGTAGTACAAAGAACTATATACCACACAGGCAACTTCAAGCCTGCAAAGATAGCTGCTCAATTGAAGATGTGTAGCTCCCGGAGCTATCGAGGGGTGTTGTACCTTAACCAAGAAGGAGAAGAAATAATGATGCTCTTACCTATGTACACCTTCCTTGCTTACTTGTTCTTTCCTCTTTCTTACCTCCTTAGCTCTCACCAAAATTAGAGCTCTGATACCATAAAGAGAATGCCAGGGAGAGGGAGATCTTCAATTCCTTGTAAGCAAACACACACACAAAAGAGTGCAAGACACAAGAGAGAGAGATGGATGGCTGAATTTTCTTCTATCTTCTTCTCTTCTCTACAACCATATAACTCAAAGATAAGAGTACATACATAAAGGGAAATTACTCTTCTACAATAACATATGAATGGTTTGTCCATAGTGTGAACTTGACTATATGAGCTATCACTATAACTATTTACCTTGCACCTGGTGTGCGTAAAACTGGTATGCCAAGTTCCTCATCCAAACTTTCTGAACTTGACGACTCATAACCTGTAATGCCAATTCCTTTAACCTTCTTTTTCCCTTTATCCACAACACTACTCCCAGTGCTCACACTCTCATGTCTCAAGCATCTTGACCATGGACGTATAGTGCTACTCTTAGACTCTGCTGTGCTGGCACAGACATAGAAATAGAACTTGTTCGTGGCAAGTTCACATGCATATCAGCATCAACGAAATCAATGACACCATCATCCTTTGCCTTGTACCAACTAGCAAGTTCATCAAACACGACATCTCGTGAGATAACTACTTGCCAGTATGTGGATTGTAACATTTATATGCCTTGAGATCCTGAGCATACCCAACAAAAATACACTTTTCTGCCCTTAGGATCCAACTTATTTCTTCTCTCATCTGGCACATGCACATAAGCTATGCTACCAAACACTTTGAGGTGTCCAATGTCTAGCCTAAAACCTGTAAGACGTATCTCTGGCGTACTTCCATGTATGCCTACTGTGGGTGTCTTATTAAGTACATACACCGCTGTGGGTGTCTTATTAAGTACATACACCGCTGTGGCACACATTTCTGCTACCCAATAATAGTCTGGCATGCTTTTTCATTGAGCACTGTCCTAGCCACATCACCAATGACTCTATTTTTCCTCTCAGCAAAGCAACACCATTTTGCTGAGGTGTGTACCTGCAAGTTAGCTGCCTTCTTATGCCACGCTTTCTCAAGAAATTCTCAAAAGCATGTGAGGTGTATTCACCACCTCCATCTGTCCTCAAACATTTTATCCAAGAGCCATATTGCTTCTCTGCAAAAGCTTTGAAGTCCATAAACTTTCCCAACACTTCACTCTTCTCTCTGAGAAAGTAAATCCAAGTCATTCTGCTGAAATCATCAATGAATGTCACATAATACAAGCTAGTTTTAATAGATGGGTTTTGTGTAGGACCCCATACATCACTATAAACTATCTCAAGTGGCCTGCTACTCATGATGCCTTCTTTAGGAAATGGCAACCTTGCTTGCTTTCCAAACTGGCAAGCATCACAAACATGCATATTCCCAGCATACTTGAATCTAGGCAGCCCACCAACAATGCCTCTTGCCTGCATGTTCTTTAACCTTTATATGTTCACATGTCCGATCCTTTTATACCACATGTCAATGTCCGATCCTTTTATACCACATGTCAATGTCCTGTACCACATTTCGGCTTTTAGAGAACATGGCCGATTTCAACTCAGGAATCCCAACATCCAACTTAAATAACTTGCCTTCTTTCTTGCCTTTGGCAACAATGACTCTACATCCATTTTTGAAATCCTCAACAAAGCAACCATGCTCGTTGAAACGAACCTATAAACCTTGTTCAACCATTTGTCCAACTGAGGCCAAACTTTTTATAATAGAAGGCATATACAAGACATCTGCCATAGACTTTGTTTCACCATTGTGCGCATCACCAATGGTACACTCCCAACATGAGTGATAGCGCTAGGAATCATCACCTATCTCCACATAGCCTTTCACATCCATTGGCTTCATATACTCAAACCATTCACCATGACAAGTCGTATGGCTTGATGCTCCGGAGTCCATATACCAAGTGTCATCATTGTCACCATTTGTCATCATAGATCCCATGACATGTTTCATGGCAAACAAGTGATTTGCACTACCATCATGACTCCTTGATGCAAAATTTCCACCATTTGTCATCATAGATCCCATGACATGTTTCATGGAGGCAAACACGTGATTTACACTGCCATCATGACTGCTTGATGCAAAATTTCCACCATTTGTAAAATTTCCACCATTTGCATAATTTCCACCATGTGCGAAATGTCCACCATGTTGTGCTCTACCCCCTCTCAAATCATTTTGTTTGTGGTAACAATCACATGCCATATGACTAAACTTTCCATAGTAATGGCATTCTAAATTTTTCATAGATGTTTGTTGGCCTTGCCAACGTCCTCTTCCATGAGGATTACCTCTGCCTCTCTAAGGTGTATATCCACGACCACCTCTAGCACCATATGTAGGCTGAAAATTCTATTGTGGCGGTGACCTATCTTGCCATCCACGACCATTACCACGACCTCGTGATGCAAATCTCCCCCTGTCTCTAAATCTCCTTTGTGAATAGAAAGCTTTATTTCTGCCATTATCATCATGGCTAGTAGATGCATCATGAAAAGAGTCACTGAGTTTGATTTCCTCAACAAGCAAGAGTGAAACCAACTCATCAAAATCTGGTAAACATATACTCCGAACAGAGATAGATGTATCAAAAGACTTGTACTCCTTGCCAAGACCACGCAAGGCAATGTCTACCAAATCATCATCAGGCATGGTGGCATTGATAGTTGCCAATGCATCTGCATACTTCTTTATCTCTTGTACATAATCATGAAATACTCCTTCCTTTCCGCTTCACATTATGAATCTGTTGTCTCAACTAAGACTTACGAGCACTAGTATCTGTATCAAATAGCTTTACCAACGTATCCCATGCATCCTTGGGATTCTTAGCATTATGTATATGTATGAGTATAGCATCCGAGATACATATAGACAAGTAATGCAAAACTTTGTATGCTCTCTCTGACCACTGTTTTTATGAGCTACAACTTATTGTTGTGTAGGTTGTCGGGGTAGTTCCGGCTCTGGCTCTACACCTGTAACAAGGTTCCAAAATCCTTTTCCTTTCAGAAAGCTTTTAATCCTATACTTCCATGCCTAGAAGTTTTTTCTATCCAACTTCTCACCCACAATCTGTATTGGGTTGTTTGAAATATTTGCTCAATGATGCAAATGCACCTTCCGCACAAGTTCAATTTTGTAAATGAGCCTTCCTTAGCTCAACCACACTCTAATAAGTGTTCCAGATACTCCAAAGTACTCAATGTCAGATTACTACAATTTGCTGATATGCATAAGGCACGTCCATTATACAATGGAGACACCTTGAGTTATACCCAAATCAATAGTCCTAATAGAAGAAGAAAATACCAAATCTATGGTTAAAATTCCACTTAACAAACTGGGACAATATTTTGAAGGTGATGAATTTAACGCACTACTACCAATTACAGCCAAGGGCATCGCAGTAATGAGAGTCCTAGATGGTGGTGCGGGAGTCAGTATAATCACCAAGAAATGTTGGGAGAAGATGGCCAAGACACATGTAGGGGTCTCGAAGAGTCATTATCAAGATGGATGGGACTATCGCCAACCTATTGGGATGCTATGAGATTTAAAGATCAAGGTTCTCAAACATTAGGTTAAAAATACATTCATTTGTTATGGACTTTTTCAAACAACAAGAATCATATGAAATGATCTTAGGATTCCCGTTCATGAGAGAAGAAAAGATAGTACTACATGACTAGTTTAAGAACCATGTCTACCTCCAATTCGATGATTCCATCATCAAGGTGGTTGATCTTGTGACTAGCCATCTACATCCTATGGATAGTGGAGGATTTTTTGAAAACCGTTTAGACACCACCACTCATTCAGCCCCATTGCAATATTGCTATACTTGTAGAGAAGAGATTGGGGCGGCAGGGAAGGATCTAGGCCACAAGGATGCTAACAAACAAGCTATTGAGCTTGACGATGATCTAAACTGGATACATATGATAGCTACAATCAATAACTGGGGAGCTAGAGGATCTACATGGGTTACACTTGATGGTGAGGATCTCCCTAAGGTCATGTCCCTCTACGAATGATTCGTGCTCTACCTTATGATACCGAGGGGATAGGTTCCACATGAGAAGCCTCAAGGTCAAGTACCAATAGTGATGAGGGGTTGAAAAAGAGATTGAAAGCAACACCAACTCTTCAGTCACCCCACAAGAAAAACATAGCCCACAACATCCAAAGAAACTTCAAGGAGTATCTCTGAATCTGATACAGATTCCCAATCTGAAGGAAGGGACGACATCTGTTAAGACAGCAAGGAGCATCTTTGAAGAGGGCGGATGTTAATGGTTTAACATGCTACCTCACAAGCATAAGAGAGACTCGATGTGAGGCCACTAGGGGCTCACTCTACACTCTCTTTGTGTCACCCAAAGAGAGCTCCAAGCAAGCTAGGTAGAAGAAAGAGGGAAGGAGATATGGAGAGCGCAACCTCTACCTCATGCCAATCATATGCAAACAAGACATGGTGGAGAGCAATGAGAAGGGAGTCAAGGAGAGAAGGGAGAGAAACACCATTCCTATTCACATACACCAACAATCACAAGCAAGCAAGCAAGAGAGAGGGAGAGAGGGAGAGAAGGCAAAACTCAATTGAGACAAATGGGATTGTCCCTTTTCATATTTCATAAAATGTCTTATATACATGAGCTCATATTTACAATGTCCGGTTGCCCAATTACAAATGGGGGCCCAAAACTAGTCTGCCTAGTTTACCTAGCTCTATGTACATCAGTTCCATATGACCGGCATTATACAAGCTGTAATCTTGGTCATCCCATGTTTCATTTATAATTAGTGCTTAGCGCGGTTACAAAAAAATTAATTACAAAGGAAGTATAGTAGTTCTACGAAAGGTCATGTTAACCAGAGTGGTTAACATACCCCCCTCCTGGTTGCAAGTCTATCCTCGAAATTGGTCAAAGAAGTTATCTGTAGTAGATAGAGTAAGTGCGGACAAAGTCCCATCACGAGGTAGGATGCAGTAGCTCGTCTAGAAGGTCATCTCCATCATGTCTTTAAAAGTTTGGAGCCTCCAAGATGGCATCCACATGACTCATTCATAGTAGCCGAATAGCTACTTGAGTGTGGGCCCTTTGTTGATGTCAAAGGCGAGGCCTAGGGCTCCCTCGAAGTAATGGCCCCATGTCCGGAAGGAATCCAGTAAGGTGATGATGAGGTTGAAGAATCGAATTGTGGCAACCCTGCTGGGTCAGGGACCTGGTCATAGCGGCGAATGAAATCATGGAAGAACCTGACCATGGATTCTTCAATACAGGGATGTTGTGGTGATGGGGATGTAAACCAGGGGAAGTTGAATTGCAACTTCGGGTTCTTATGTTACTCGTCATGGAATGTCTTCTAGGCCCCACCACCGTCTTCGGGCTGATCCTCAGCGTGCGGGGCATGTTAGAGTAGATGTCCTAGATGAAGGGTTTGCTGAGGAAGGGCCATCACCCCACAGGATGGTTGCTCACCCATGAGATCAAACGTTATGGGACGATCACAGCTAGTGGCCAGTGGTATCCGTGCAGGTTCCAAGTGGGTGATCACATCGCCAGGTGATGTGCTTGGCTTCGAGGTACGGGCAAAGGACATTGAGGTCAAGGTAGTGGCGATGCAGGTGATGGGGTGATGTTGGAGATATCAACCAAGCAAGATGGTGATGGCGTGTTCAAACTTCGTGTGGTCCAGAGGATCATGCCAATTCAAAGGGTTTGGCGGAGGGTCGACTTCCTCGCACTCACGGTGGTTCTGGGTGGGATTTTCCCATTCTTTGAGTGGTGGGTTGGTGGTGGGTGGCAGAGCCGATGAGGGGGTGGAGGGGGTGTGATGATGAAGGTTGGGTGGTGAGGCTCGCCATCGAGGAAAGGTGGCGGTCTGGTGGAGGTGAAGGGGATATCTTGAAATGTTGTGTGCATTCCTAAGTTGAGGGATAGTGAAATTGGCGAAGGGGGTGTGGATGATGGGGGTGGAGTGGGAAAGTGAAGGGGGGGAGAAGAAGGTGGGGCACCAAAAAGGGGAAGAGTGGAGGTGCTTGAGGGGGATGGTGGGGGTGGGGGTTGTGTGTGAGGAGATGCAGATGAGGAGCTTGATGGTGGAGGGGGGTGGGGGTAAATATGAGCTTGGGGGTGGAGGAGGCGAGCTGCCTTGCCCTGCCCATCAGTGCCATCATTATTATTTTCTAGGCGAGGGCCATTTGCAACGACGGCCTGAGGATCAAGAGCATAGAAGAATTGGACTACAATGGTAGCCTCGACTTCCCTATAATCCCATGGAAAGCCGATGTGGGAGTCGTCAAACTGGCATATGCCAATGGCCTCCATGACTTCGATCTGAATGAAGCAGCGGTGGAAGAGAATGAGTAAGCCGACTCTGCCGAGTAGGGTGGTAGAGGATCATTGAGGATGGAGAGGTAGGCGTTGTGGACGACATGCTAGCCAGCTGTGCAGAGGTACTATAGTGCCTGGCTCGAGAGAAGGGGGAGATAGGGGTATGTTGAAATATACAAGTGAATAGGGTGTGTGCGGGAACAAGCCCTTGGCTAGAGGCTATAAAAGAGAATCTATAAATGTGAGAGAACCTGTGAAAAGGTGAGAAGAATATACTAGGAGAGAATAAAGGGTAGCATGAGGAGATTTAGGAGGTGTGGAGATATTCTGGGAGGAGAGGTAGAGAGGATCAAGCAAAAGAGGTGGAGAGAATCAAGGATGAGGTGTCCCCCAGAATCACTTCAAACATCAAATACATGCTGCTCTGACCAAATCAAACCTCAAGAGAGAGTTCTCAGGGGTTTTCCAATGCTACGAACACGCTTGTGTGGTCAGAATCACGAACAATCATCGCCAGCAAACCGATTTCAGTGCTTAGTATACTCAGAAAGTAGTTATGATAATTTTGAGATTAAGCACTAATTATTATTCCTAATCTTGAGTTTATGGTGCTTAAGGTAATGCTAGCTCACTATTAAATCTTTCCCCAAGAGCCCCTTGAAGTTGGATATTGATCAATTGAGTGCAAGCACACCAATTTTTACACAGTGAGAGCAGAGATAAACCTCTGTTAAACACAAATTAATTGGGCCTAATCTCCATCAATTGGAAGCATTGGTGGTTCATTAGTGCCATTGGGGACTTGCTACAGCCTTGTGTACCATCAAATCACAAAAGATCCCTCATTCGGAGCCCGATTGAGCTTCATCAAGTTGCTCTATTGTCTGCACTGTGAGCAAAAAGTTGATCCAAGTAATTTGGTCATTAATTGGTTAAAAATCTCATCATTTTGGATCATACAGGGTTTAAAAATTATATTTGGGTGTTGATATAACTCTAAAAATCATCATCTTGCATTTGCCCCTTGGTTAATGCCTGCAAATCACACTCAAATTCAAGTTATTCACAGCCAGTGTTGCATTTGGAAATGTGCATAAGAAATGAATGCTATATGCATTATGTATTGGGCACACATGGGTGATTACATCATTGTAAATATGGGATCAGACATTACCCTTGTCCAGAATAAGGCAAGAGGTAAGACCTCCCACATAGATTTGGGTTTGCATTGCATAATTAAAAAAATGACGCAATTTACATAAGATAAACATCAAAAGCACAAAAGATTTGTCAACAACAATACATTAAAATATGTTGCTCACATGGAGCAAGAGCTGAAGGTCAAGCTCATGGCCCCAGCCATGAAAGAAGAAGAACATCTCTTTTCAAGAGGAGGATCAACACTGAGAAGAAGAGCTAGAGGAAGCATTGAAGGAAGATATGGACGCGTGAAGAGAAGTTGCCACAACATGAAGACTGAAAGAAGAGGAAGACATGGACGCGTGAAGAGAAGCTGCCCCACGACAAGAAGACTGAAGAGACAAGAGAAGATGTGAGGCTCCAAGAAGTGAGGAGCCATGTGAAAATCTCAGAGAGAGAGAGAGAGAGAGAGAGAGAGAGAGAGAGAGAGAGAGAGAGAGAGAGAGAGAGAGAGAAACCCCACAACCCAATGTAACCTGTCCCCCAACAGGGTAAAACCACCTTTGAGCCACCGATAATGTAGGCCATGTGGTAGATGTATGTGTGAGAACTTTAGTCAAGGTCATGGGCACTTGTAGTAGCCTTCGACACCACACAGAGAGAGAAAGTGTCAAGGACTATGAGTTTAGAGACTTGAGGCACTAGTCGCGGACTATCAAGTAAGAGGGAAACTTAGTATAGGGTCCAGGTGTGCTAGGAGTATTCACTTGAGGGGAGGTGTTGAAATATACAAGTGAATAGGGTGTGTGCGAGAACAAGCCCTTGGCTAGAGGCTATAAAAGAGAATTTGTAAATGTGAGAGAACCTGTGAAAAGGTGAGAAGAATCTATTGGGAGAGAATAAAGGGTAGCATGAGGAGATTTAGGAGGTGTGGAGATATTCTGGGAGAGGTGGAGAGAATCAAGAAAAAGAGGTGGAGAGAATCAAGGATGAGGTGTCCTCCCCCAGAGATGTAGGGGAGGTGGCACAAATCAAGGAGCAGATCATGGACAAAATTGTATAAATTGAGCTTGTGCTAAAATGAAGACCTAGCTGGTTATTGTGTTAATCTCATGTCCACATTATGCTTCTAATCACCATCTTTAATTGCTCCTTAATCTTGTATTATTAATCCTCACTTATGCCATTATGAAGTGGTTAATATTTTACCCACCATAGATCATTTCATTGCATTAGTGATGGTATCCATGTAAATTTTAACAGGGTAGGGGCAGACGCCATCTAGTATGGATAAATCAATGAGATCCGAGTGGGTTGCGGCAAGGAAGCCATATTGAAGTAGTAGGCTCCAGGCTGTGAGGGTGGCTTGAAGAGGATGGAAGGGAGTTCATAGAGATCATGAGGGTGTTGGAAGGGAGTTCATAGAGATCATGAAGGCTGTGAGGATGGAAGGGAGTTCATAGAGATCATGAGGGTGTTGGAAGGTGAGCAACCCCTGGAAGAAAAATGGGGGATGAGAGTTATGCTATCTATGGGGAGCTTGGATAGAGCATATGTATACTATTGGGGGCAGGAGAGGGATTCTTCTATAAAGATATCGTGTTGGAGAATGTTAAGGTGGATGGCTTGGAACTATAGATCAAGGAGCTGATAAGGGGTTTGAGGGGGAATGCCAAAATGGGGAGCTTGATGGTGGTGATTTCCATGAGTGCATCCACCTTGTGGTGGTCGATCGAGCTGGACAAAGGAGCTAATTGAGCTGGACAAAGACGGTTGGGCAGCCTGGGCCTCAGCATCTCCAAGCTACTCATGTAGGCGATGGATGGTGGCCTCTATCAAATCACGGTGCTTTGCAAAATCTATAGTGGTGTGGGCTAGAGTATCCTATAATGTCTGAGCCTGCAGCTCATGGACTCTTGATGTAGTCCTTCAATGATTGTGAGCTCTTTGTGGGCTGTCTATTGCATGGGCTTGGTTGACGTGTTGCTGGAGCTCAGTAATTCTATTAATAGTTGTGCCCAGCTGCTCTATCTGTTGGTCAAACTTTTTTTGCAGCTCCATGAACTGTACATTGGTCTGGTATAACTCAGACAACGCTCTCTCCTGGGCTTTGGCTAATAACATTTCCCTCTGTGAAAGTTGTATGACTTCTTGTTGGTGGGAGATGCAGTCTGTCATCTGTTGGATGAGCTCCTGAGCCATGTTAGCAAATCCATTGGGCGAAGTTAGGCACATCTCCGCAGGCCGCATGGATACTCTCTGCATAATTCTGGCTGGAGTTGAAACTGCCAGCGCGAGCCCAATGAAGAGTGTTAACTGTGTTCTGGGTGTCATTGGGGGATGAGGGCCCATGAGGAGGCATCTCCGTGAACCTATCAGGGGGTGGGGTCTATATAAACTCCTGTTAAGAAAATCTTGCCTCTGGAACTCCTCTTCCTCTTCAAAACAGTCTTCTTTAGCAACTTTTGCAGGCTGGCAACAGTAAACTCTTTCTGTGTGGGCCTGGGGCTTGGGGGTAATTGAGGCTACTCTTTGTAGGGGGCGAGTTCATGGTGGGGCCTCTTGGCTAGTGGGGGAAAATAGGAGAGGTGAATGGAGGGTACAAAGAAGAAATAACAGCATCCAGTCCGCTCAACTAGATTGCATGTGGTAGCTCTTCCCATCCTGCCGCGTAGTAGAGTACCCTAGTGAGTAATGTTGCTACCACCCGCCAACTTGCCTTGGGGGTTGGAGTAGACTACATGGAGCTCCCGGAAGAGGTAGTCGGCTCAATTGACCTATTGCCCATGGTGCACACGAGCTAAAGTGTCAAATTGCACCTGTTGAACCTGTCAGTCCATCTTGTGTGTGGTGAGGAGAAACTGTAGAGCACGAACTGGCATCACAAGGTCATCCTAGGCAATGTTGCCCCACTCAACTCCATCCTTGTTAGCATTCCATCTATATAGGCCACGGGTGAGTTGTGGGAGTGCAAGTGTCTCCTCTCGCACAAGCCCTACGCTGAGCTGGACTGGATGACTACGGCCCTCGATATCCAAGATAACACATGTGTGCTGATTTTCATCATAAGATTTAGTGAAGTATAAGGCATTATACAAGTCTTTCCCCCAGGGTTCCAGGGTGGGTAGGTGGCCCAATCCAAGCTATTCCAATTTCTGCACCACTGCTAGGTCATCAGCTGCGAGCTCCATAGCAGGGACCGGTGTAGTAAAGGAGCTTGTGCTCAACTTTACGATGGTTCTTCATTAGGGAATGGATAGTGTGTCCATTGACGTGCTTCATCAGAGCTTCGCCCAGGTGGGAGATCTAGGTGGGGTGCTTCAGGTACTCCTTGAAGCAGCCGTTGGTAGGCCTCTTCAGGGAAGTATGGTGGAGCACCTCTAGGGAGCACCTCTAGGGAGGAGTCAAAAGCTTCTAACATCCTGAATGCTGGCTGTGAGACTAAGGGCGGGGAAAAAACTTGCAAGGGTTTGGCTAGAGAGTGAAAAGTGAGGAAATGGGAAGAGGGGGCCCATATTTATAACCCTGTGAAGAAGACACAACCGTGGCAAGTTCAGGGAATGGGCATGCAATTGTAAGTGTACGGGCATGGCAACTCAGACTACGAGCAAACGAGCATGGCCAAGCTGAGCGAATTGCTGTGCAGCTCGCGGGACTCATTGGAATGACTGGGGGATTTTCAATAGGGAGTCAGCATGACCATGGTAGTGTGCGGGAGAGGGAATGGTCGTAGCAAGCCAGATTTGGAGAAGGGAACAGCCCTGTGAAACTTGGAATGGTTGCGGGCTTTGTGGTTGAGGGAGGAACGGCCGTGGCACTTTAGAATTCTGAGGAAGGAATGACCGTGGTGGGTAAGGTTTTTTTTTGGCCGTAGAAGCAAGTCAGATTTGGAGAAGGGAACAGCCCTGTGAAACTTGGAATGGTTGCGGGCTTTGTGGTTGAGGGAGGAACGGCCGTGGCACTTTAGAATTCTGAGGAAGGAATGACCGTGGTGGGTAAGGTTTTTTTTGTTTTTTTTTTGTGCACCCTGTAAGGTTTTGTACACAGAAGCTATGCCGCTAGCACCCCATTGCGGGTTTTGTAGTACTGACTGCGTGCCTAGTTTGCCAAAGAGAGGAGTTTATGCCAATTAGGTAATGGCAAAGTAGGGGGTGGCACTTCCTGAAGAGATTCTGATCTAGGTGGCAAGGGAGCATCTAGGGAAGAGGGAGTTGAAGGGAGTTTTGCGGTCCTGTCAAGCCTCTGAATGATAGGTGGAGGAATTTTTGACGTTGAAGGTATATCTGTAAGGAAGTTTGTCAACGGTATCTTGAGGGTGACTGTGTCATAGAGGACTTTCTACTTCCCTTTGTCATGAGTAATCTTGATTGCAAATGTTGCCTTTGGTACCCATTGAAGGGTAGGGGGTTGTGGTGTGACACGAGGTAGGAGCTTAGGTTGGAGAGATTTTGGGGACCCATATGGTATGATTGCCTTCATAGTAATGTTGGGCGCAGAGGAGAGATTTTGGGATCCATCGAAGGGTTAAGTGCATGAGTTTAGGGTTCGGTCGAGGTTCATAACGCCTAGGAAAGCGTGTAGGTTTGCATCGATTTTGTACCCTGTAGGCTTAAGATTGGAAAATGGGGGGCCTATATTGGGAATGAGAAACTCTGGATGCTTGTTGGTGGTGAGAAGGATGGTGGGACTTTTTGGGGATCCACAATGGAGACGCTCCCTCATAGTAGCCTTGTCTGGGAAGATGTTTCTTGGGCACCCAGTGGTGAGATATCAAACCCAGTGAAGATTTGTTAGTATGGTTAGTAGTGTTAGCTAGGTTAGTGTGGTGCGGTAGGGCAGCTGCTTGTGATTTGACCATGTGAGAGCGCACTGCCCATGTGCATGGTGGTGGTGTGGGTGTGAGAGGCATTGATGTGGATGGTATGTTGAGTGTCCTCTTTTTTGGGTGAACGGAGTGATAAGGGTGAGGTGTTGGGGTACTTGTGGGTGGTGGAAGTGTCATGGGGAAGTGACAGGAATTGGCTCTTCATCTGTCATTAGAACAATAACATGGCCAGAAGCTAATTGTAGGGTGGCCGTCCGTGCATCCCAGTCGATGTTGCATCTGTTATGGCCCATCCATCCCCTCTGCCGACGAGGAGGATCTCTTCATGCATAGTTCCTGCAAGCATCACATAAAAATTCCCTTCCAAGGGATCATTTCCAATGTGGAACAAAAGTTTGGCTGTGCTAATGCAATGAATATGTTGTGAGGAAACCGTGGTGACAACGGCAGGTGTTTCTTTCAATGTGCGTTCCCCAAGGGAACACCATGTTTCATAAGACAATAAATTGTAACTAGCCCCTATATGAACAAGAGCTAAGTTTTGGACAAAGCTGGTTGGTGTGGTCATTCCTAACCATAACTGAGCTGGCTTCACCTCCTAGTCTTCTTCTTCTAAGTCAACTTGGGCCATGTTAACCTGAGCTAATCCTTCTCTCTTAGTAGTGGTGTAATTTCGGGTAGCGGGGAGTTTTTAGGTCTTGCTTTGTTTACTTTGTCGCGCGGCTGGCAGCTGGTAGCACAGAGAGAGAGTGTATTGTGTCCGAAGCCAGAGTCTGTCGTGTTTGTTTGGTGAAGCTGGCAGCACAGCATATGTTTGCTTGGTTGGGGTGCAGCTCGTAGAAGCTAGAGGGTGTGTTGCTTTTGCTAGTTGTATTGCTGCTGCTGGAGCCATTGTGTGCTGCTACCACTAGTGTGAGAGAGCCACAGAGAGAGAGAGAGAGAGAGAGAGAAAGTAGAGACTTTCTTGTTGGATCTCGTCCCAATCATAAGGGCATGCAACAAAGCCTACCTCCTCAGTACGGCCGGCCTATGAACTTTTTTTAGTGCCTTCTAGTGGTGGTCATTGTCTTCTCCAATGCAATCACAACTGATAGCAAGTGATGGTGATTTTTTTGGTCTTCAGTTCAAAGATGTTGAAGGTGCGCATGGAATCTCTAAGTTTGTGTTCTCTGGGAAGTTGTAAAGAGTCAAAACAGGAACTGAATACTTGTATGCTTGTTTATAATAGACACTGTCCTGAAAATTCAGTCTTGTAAACCTGAAGCTTTGAGAGTAACCCACCACAGATATGTATCTTGTCCTAGAGCTTGGTCCAGATATCGAGGAATCGTACTTTGAAGATGCTTCTATGTTTGAGATTGTATACTCTGATAGTGATGCAGGGTACTGGTCAGTCATAGTTCATATAGATGAAGGGGAGTGGGCTGATTGTGAATGGGTGCTAGATGAAGATGGTTCTGAGGATGTAATGGATGTCCAACTTTGTAAAGACGAAGACTTGTGCTGAAATAAAGTTTTGTTCATGTTCTTGGGTCTGGTGTTCTGGGTGTGTTTGTATCAGTGTGTAGAAGTGTGACACTCTATAAAGGCATATATAGCTATACCACTTCCATGTCATCAACGTCCAAAATTCATTACCACAAAAGTGTGGCAGTAGGTGGTTCCTAGAATCTTAATTTTAAGATCCCTTAGTAGACCAATGGGTCTAGCGGTGGCTCCATCAGCGAGTTTCACTAACAATCGAGTGTTATCCAAGGGGCAGGTGCTCCCCATTTTTCCCAGCATTGTTTGGTCACAATGCTCACTTTGACTCCTCCATCCAAGATTGCAATAACTTGGTGGCTGCTGTCGAAAGTTATTGGCAAGGTTGCATTAAGTTCATCGCCTTCAAAGTATTGTCCAATCTTGTTCACTCGAATAGTAGGAGTCCCTTTTACCTCAGCAAGTATGTGGAATTCTTCTTCCTTAGAATCATCAGAGAGGTGTCAGGCTCCATGGTTTCGTGCATGCCTGCCCCTGAGACGTCCCCCCATCTAATCTTTCAGGTCGTTCCATAGGCTTGGGCTACCTTGGAACAGGTGCCGATAGGAATTTGGACATGAGAAGAGAGGAAAGAAGAGAGACATGCAATGTCTCTTGGAATGGAGGCTGTCCCTTGAGGAAGGTGGGTCTGCTTTGTCTCAAGATTTTTGAGGTGTATGGGATGGGAACAGGGATTTCTGCATTGGTTCCCCTATGATGTTCACTCCCAGGTCTCTAAGATATTCCCCCAACCTATCTTTCTATTGGGGGGTAGCTTCTTCTTTTGTTAACTCTTGTGGGAGTGGTTGGTCTAGAAGTTTGCAAAGGATAAACCTAAGCATCATGTGAAGGTATTTGGTTTGAGAGAGACGGGCATGGTCCACCACAATCATAACATTGTATGTGCAATCTTCTCGTTGTTTGATTCATATCTCTTTCCTGCAAATATCGGAGCTGCTACTATGACATAGTGACTGAGAATTTGTGAGGGTAGGCTCATGGGCTCTTCGGTTTCATAAGTGGGAGTCTCTAGGATTTCTCCCTCATTCCCATCCTTGAAGAGTTTTGTTAGGGTTATCTAATGAATTAGTGGGTGCGACTCTGGGTAACAGGGGCTGTGGTGGGAGAACTAGGGGTGGTAAAATAAGGGTATTTCTGGTACCCTAAGGATTCCTCTTTGGGACACTTCTTGGCTAGGTTGAGGAGCGTTGTGATGTGCAAGAGAGCTGGCAAAGCCAGCAGTTTCCTGGGGTTGGCGGGCAGTACTTGAGGCGGCATAGCTCAAGCTAAGGCAGCCTTGTGATGGCAGCAATTAGAGATCTCATGGTTGCCCCACTTCACACAGTAGGTACAATAGAGACTTGGGCAGGGTCTTAGATGAGGACATTAGTGCCAGTATGGTTTTCTCGACAAGTCGGGCACCATACGAGTTCCCTTCCAGGATGAAGATGTGGGTGGCCCCCTCGATCCCGGCCTTGGTTGATTCTCCATTATTGCTCGGTCATTTGTTGCATTAGGGCGGCGGCCAGTTGCTCCACACTTTGTCCAGACGTGGACTCCTTACTCTTTTCATTAGGCTTTGTGCTGGTGGTCTTAAAAGAGGCTTTTGATGCACCTTTGTGGAGTTGTCCACAATGTGTTCCCTTGAAGTTATCCTCAAATTTTAGAGCACTCCTACAACACTGTTCAAAAGAGGCGCGTCCCAAGGAAAACAAGGAGTTGTGCATGGGAATATCTTCAATTGCCTCCAAAAATCTCCCGATTAGAGAGAACTTGTTTGCAATACTACAACGTGAGTGGAGATATCTGAATCTATTTATGTAATCTCTGATGGTTTCGCCCTCATTTTGTTTGACATTTTGATAAATACTCATAATTTGAATCATGCCAAAATTTCTCTTTTACCATTTAATTACTTAGATCTCAAATATCATGGAAATTTCTCTTTTTGCGTAAAAATAAATTTATCAAAAATTCCTCTTTCACCATTTAAATACTTGGATGTCAAATATCATGGGAATTCTTCTTGTTGCATAAAAATAAATTTACCAAAAATTCCTCTTTTACCATTTAAATACTTGGATGTCAAATATCATGGCAATTCCTCTTTTTGCATAAAAATAAATTTACCAAAAATTACTCTTTTCTCTTAATCAATTAATTACGCATAGTTATAAAAAAATTATTTCTCATGAATATGATAAAAATCATTTTTTTTGCATAGGATGTCCAATCCTAGAATATGGTAGGAAGTCCTCTTTTAGCATTACGCATAAAAATAAGATATATATCATTTTGTGAAAATTTTACCATAGCTTTGTTGTGCTATTATACTGATAATTCTCAATTTTTTTCTAAAGAATAAAAGCTTGTAATGAAAATATGATAGCAGTTCCTCTTTTATGCTTAAAATTAAACTATGAATTTAAATCATAATTTAACCATAAAATTAAATATAACTATGATTATTCCACTAGATTAAGCTAATTTCAACATTCCTCTTTTCCCAAATTGTTAGGATAATGCATTTCTCATTTAGAATGAATTAGAGTAGATTTCAACACACTCGGCTATTGGTTTTTAACCAATTGGGTTCTAGAATTTTCCAGGTTCAGTTTGACTCAATTTGGACAAGATTTGGACAAGTTTGGCTCCCTTTTTGATTTGGTTTGTTCAGGAGAGAGGAGAGATAAAAATATCATAATTTTTTTGAATTAAAAACCCTTCCACACATGTGAAATAGGCGCCTACCTCAAGAGTCCCCCTTTCCTTACCAAGGTGTCAAGAATGCATCATTATTCTAAAATATCTTATTTTTTAGTAATATCTCATAATTTTTAACTAATAAACCTTGTACTTAGTCAACTCTTCAACTTATGTGAGCATTTACTCATTTTTGGGTATTTTCTTTTATTCTTTTGGATTTATCTCATCCCAACACTTGGATTAATCCAGTTGGCCCATTGGAACCTTAATTAGACCATAATCCAAAAATTTCTGAAAATGTAGACCTTTAGGCTAAGGTCCCTTATACCATTTTCAATTAATTCCTAATGCACATTGGAAAGTTCATTTTGAACTTCTGTTTTAGGGGAATCCATTTTAGAAACTAGGAGGATTTTTATATCCAAAGATATCTCAATTTTGGATTATCTCTCTCTAGACATTTTTTGTCTCTAGGCCAAAACAGGGTAAAACAAGATCTTTCTTCTATTTCAGAGAGGGGAATAATTACAAGAGCAAAAGGGGAGGTTCTTACACCTTTACACCTCAAAAGCTGGAGGGAGGAATCTTACAATGTAAGTGAAGACCTTGAGATTAGTAAGATTTAATCTTACTTTGCTCTTGATCTAGTTGATTTAATTATGTATGAACTTAGCCATGTTCTTTCGTTGATGTGTGCAAGTCTATAGAGACAAAGAAAGAAAAGTGTCTGGATGTTGAAGAAAGTGTTTTAGAAGGGACTAAGAAGACATCTGTTGAGGAGAATGCTTCGTCACTAGCACACAAGAAAGACAAGATTGTCGATACTTCTTGCATGTGTTGGATGCTGAAGAAAGGGTTTTAGAAGGGACTAAGAAAGTGTTTTAGAAGGGACTAAGAAGACATCTGTTGAGGAGAATGCTTCGTCACTAGCACACAAGAAAGACAAGATTGTCGATACTTCTTGCATGCCTAGGGTTACAATAATAATAAGCCACGTGCATGAAAGAAGCTATACACAAATGTATAGGGGTTAGAATTTTATGCAAGGAATTTCACCTTGCTATTTTGTTGAATGGTTACTTTTGAACTTCTGTTTATAATGCAAAATGCATTCCATGTGATTTGTTTTTTTTTAAACTTTGCCAAAATATGTGTCATCTATGGTAGACTGTTGGGATGACAAGAACCCTCTTATGTTGTGGATGTATTGTTGCCTCAAGGTGTTTTAAAACACATCGAAAGCAAAAAAGTCCATAGCCCCCCGCTTTCATTAAAAACCAATAGCCGAGTGTGTTGAGATATCAAGTTCAACTAGTGCTATCGTGCACATTGATAACGCGGCTAGGTGATACCTTCCACCCTTATGCCATTGGCATGGTCGGTAAGATTATGGTTGATATGCCGCTAGTGGATAACAGACTGTGTGACAGTCATTTTGGAGTACTAGAGTTATGGCATAGTTATAGTGCCAGCTCATATAGTTATAGTGGATGACAGGCTATGTAATAGCTACTTTGGCTTCTCATGCTACCCTTTATTCTCTCCCAGTAGATACCTCTCACCTTTTCACTACTTCTCACTCATTTATAGACTCTCTTTTACAACCTCTTGCTAAGGGCTTGTTCCCGCACACACACCCATTCACTTGTATATTTCAACACCTTGTACATATCTACATATTACATACCCAAATAACATAAAATTTATAAAAACTCAAAATCTCGAAACTCCCTACACTCACACACTCTGCACTTTTATCTTAAGACTAGAAGCGTCGACACAGAAGCCATCTAGGTACATGGGGAGATCTTGGTGGGATATTCCTAGCCCAAGATACAACCCATTGCCTATATTACCCCCTTGAATTTCTCTTCTTGCCCAACATGCTGTTCATTTTATTATGGAGCATAGACACTTACATTTTTCAAGTGCACTCTTATTTGTTTATACCCATGCACATGCATATGCACTTAATCTTAGTTGTCTCAGTATCACTCATCTCGCAAGGTTCTTCCACTTTAAAGGCTCTATTCATCAACATACTTAAGAGAGGTTTTTAAGTTAATCGGCAATTCGACAACCCTGATGATTCTACAACGATAATCCAATGATGTCTTCACTGCGGCTAATCTTCAACTTCCCTCGAACTTTTCTTATCTTTGCATAGGTGCGGGGACGGACCTACTTGAGGTGGGGAGGAGACGTTAACCGCATCTCCGATGGCGGTTAACTGGGCGGTTAGCTTAGGTGGGCCCGCCAATTAATTTTTCAAAGGCCGTCTAAGAGTATTGAGTGATTGGCATCATCAGATCACTTTAATTGGGCCACTTGTAATGTTTTGTCCGCCCGAGTGGGTTTTTTTGCACTTCATGTATTATCTTACAGCTTTTTACCGCTTAAATGAGCACATCATGATGTAAACAAGGGATGTCCGAGCTAAGTGTATTGCCAGCATCACATACACATGTATACTAGTAGGTGTATATACACATAGTTCTCATTTTTACACAATGGCCGCCCAAGTTTGGGTGCCCGACCACTTATAAATAACAATGTAAAGAATGATAACACACACTTCCCTTGTGCAATCTTAGAGCTCTTGTTTTCTCTTTCTCTTGTCCTCTTGATAGTGTGTGAGTGAGAGTTGCGTAGGTTATTGGGTTGCATCACCATAGCTATGGAGCTGTGAGCAAGTATGTCCAAGAGAATCAACACAAAAATTGCTTGATGACAAGCAACGGGAGGTAAGGTTGCACTAGCTACTTCTCTAAAAGTGGTTGGAGATCCTCCCTTCAGAAGCTCTAAATAGATTTCCCTTGCATCTCCACGATAAATAAGTTGTTTCAACTCTTTCTCTCATGTTGAGCCTTTCATTGGTGTGTGCATAATGCCATTGCTTGAGTTTTCTTGAGAGTGTGGTGAAATAAGCTTAACACTGGGCGTAGATCTGCTACACAAAATTACTAATTCTCACTTCTTCTTTCTCAACTTGCTTGAGCTCCAAATTCTTCTCTAACTTTACTACCCTCTCAATTACTTGTGGCCTCTTGCATGCTGCAACTATTGTTTGTGGTGTTGCTTTTAGGTAGTAAATATAGAGCCGAGAGTTGTCTCTAATTGTGGCAGCAGTTATGGAAACATTGTTTGCAGCACCGTAATGACAATAGCACTTCCTCTTCTTTTGTGTATGGTGCCCACTCCTCTTGTGGATGCCAACAAGCTGCTTCTTTTTCACTCCTTGAACCAACAATTTACACTAGCTAAAATGGACTATAATTTTTAATTAAGCTAATGATGAAATGATAATGAAGGCTTAATAAATTAAGAAATTATTAATCCAATGAAGGCTCTGATACCATGTAGAAAATTATGGTGGATAGGCTAGAGGGCCATTCATAATGATAAAGAGAGAGTGACAACAACTAGATAGCTTGCATTATGAAAGTGAGAGAGTGCATGGGCTTATATAGAAGCTAGAGGAGGTGTACAATGACATCATCGATGATGAAAGATACCACAAATCTACCTCCTACCATCTCTCCACCTTTTTACACTTTTAGGCTACTTTTGGACCCCATACATGCATATATGAACATGCTACATACCTACCTTCTAACTCTGTAGACATGAACTAAGCTTAGGGGACACTAGTTTAGGCTTATTATTCCAACACACTTTGTGTATGAACAAGCTCTGAGTTCTTGTTATTTTTGGTTAAAGTAGCTACTTAAAAGTCGCCATTTGAGATAGTGTATGGTAAAACCTTACCTACACCTATGTTGCATCTTTACCTACACCTATGATGCATCTTTCACATACTATTAAAGCTGTTGATATATTCACAAAAGACTTTAAGACTATTCATGAACAAGTAAAAGAAGCCATTAAAAAATCTCAAGAAAAATATGTGAAGCAAGCAAAAAAATAAAAAAGAGAGGAAACCAATGACCTTTACACAGGAAGACTATATCTTTTTGACAATAGAGAAAAGAGGGCTCAAAAGCGTAGAAAAGAATCATGTTGTCAAATTGGCAACTAGATTTTATGGTCCTTTTTTAGTGATAAGTCCAATGACTTGGCCTATAGATTAGAATTGCCTTCCCATTGGAGAATTCATAATTACTTTCTGTCACGTAGGCTGTAATGCCTATGACCGACGGGGCAGACCGGATGGCCATGTCCGGGGTTCAGTGGGAGAGGATGCCCATGCGGAGTCATGGGCGGCCAGGCTAGTGTGGACGGCAGGCCACACACTATATAGCCTGGGGGATGAGGGGCAATCCTCATTCTTCCTCTATGGCTGCCAGAGGTCGTCCCCTCTTGTGGTAACGCCCGTAGGCGGCGTTACGGATATCTAACACTGGTATCACAATAAACATGAACGTCTTAAGGTTGGAGGACTACTCCATCCGTTGGAGATTCCTCAAGGGAAATGGGAAAGCATTTCCATGGATTTCATTACCGGTTTACCCAAGACGAGTCGAGGGAATGACTCGGTGTGGGTGGTAGTGGACAGGTTAACTAAAATGGCAAAGTTTATCGCCACGAAGAAAACTGTAAAAACGCCAGAGTTGGCAAAACTCTTTATTGAACATCTCTACAAGCTATATGGCCTGCCTGCAGATATAGTGTCGGATAGAGATAGAAAGTTCAACAGTCATTTTTGGAGGGAAGTCTTCAAAAAGCTGGATACTACTCTGAGTATGAGTACGGCAGATCATCCGGAGTCTGATGGTCAAACTGAAAGAGTTAACCAAATTCTAGAGGATATGTTGCGTTCTTATGTTAGTAAGAAGCAATCTAATTGGGAAGAGTACTTGCCCTTACTGGAGTTTGCATATAACAGCTCCAAACACTCAGCGACTGGATTTACACCATTCATGTTAATGTATGGATTCCAGCCGAGATCTCCGATGGCTGTAGGCCTAGAAAAGGAGAAGATTCAATCTGTCAAGGATTTCCTTGAAGATATGAATGATATGCTCAGAGCCGCACGTGAGAGCATTCGTAGCGCTCAGGATCACGCTAAAACTAAAGGACGAAGAAAGGTGACCTTTGCAGAAGGTGACTTTGTATTCCTCAAGGTTCCTGCGCAGTCAGAAACCATGAAAACGGGAAAGTGTGATAAACTTTCTCCGAGATATTGTGGTCCTTTTAAAATACTTAAGAAGATTGGGGACGTAGCATATAAACTTGAGTTACCGGAGAGTCCTCAAGTCCATCCTGTCTTCCATGTCAGTAAACTGAAGAAATCAGTTCACGGGTTAGAGAACGCAGTTTCTCCAGAGATTTTGGTGGACTTGATAGAGCCACCAAAGATACCACATGAACCTGAAAAGATTCCACAGTATCGTGACAGACAAACCCGACATAAAGTGTACCAGGAGGTAGTTGTTAAATGGACAGATAGGGATGAGGAGGTAGCTACCTGGGAACGCCGTAGTGCAATTTCCAAAAGGTTTCCCCAGTTTGTTTTCGAGGACGAAAACTCTTCTTAAGGGGGGGGTAATGTCACGTAGGCTGTAATGCCTATGACCGACGCGGCAGACCGGATGGCCATGTCCGGGGTTCAGTGGGAGAGGATGCCCATGCGGAGTCATGGGCGGCCAGGCTAGTGTGAACGGTAGGCCACACACTATATAGCGTGGGGGATGAAGGGCAATCCTCATTCTTCCTCTATGGCTGGGTGGTGAGCCAGAGGCCGTCCCCTCTTGTGGTAACGCCCGTAGCGGCGTTACAGATATCTAACACTTTCATATCAATTTGTTATGGCCATTTAGAGGACCAATTCCTACTCATCATGTTATGAAGAACCTCCATGATTAGTTGATGATAAGGAACAATTAGAACCAAACAAATTTGTAGATCATGTTTAAGCAAGGACTCAATCCTATCTAAGCAAGAAGACCATCAAGCTATGCATAGATCCATGAGAAAACAAGCAAGCAAGAGAGTAAAGAAGAGTATTTTAATGGAAGGGAATGAATGTGTATTGCTTGATGTCAAAAATGGTGTATATATATAAATGGCCAACTTTTAGACTAGGCTAGACAAAACTTAAAAAAGTTCATGGCCACTACTTCTAGTCTTAAGCAATTATGTACACAAAATTAAAAACTTTCCTATTTGGCATTAAGATTAAGGGTAAGGCCACTTCATAGATTCCAATATCGTCTTTATGATTCTGTCATATGTAGGTAAGATGGCAAAGCACCTTATGGAAGGATAAGCAAGCAAAACTATGTTAAGTGGCAAAGTGGTCTCATCATACCCCCAATGGTGACCACGTCTTCACGTCACCAAGCTCAAGTGGTGAAGATGTTGAGTTGTGGTTGGTCAAAGATGTAATCAATGAAGAAGCCACTCCACATGCCTTAGGGCTTGTTGGAGATAGAGTTCGGTTTTCTCTTGTAAGACCCCTACAAGTTGTTTTAATCTAAACATGTAATAGAAGGCTTATTCTAAGGGTAGAGTGAACTATTGGGGGCCTCTCCTATAATTATCCCTATGTCGACTAGCTCCCTAAGGCTCAACTGGAACAATCCTTCCATTGGGAAATGCAAGGGATTCCTCCAAGGTTTCTCCAAATTCTAAAACACGGCTTAATACCGATGAAGGCCATTTTTTTTTTCCTAATGTTCAAAAATCCATCGGTTGAGCTCAACGTCCATAGTATAAGTTTAATAGATGATTCATCATCTACATATCATGAAGTCATGTACTGTAGACCTCTCTTTTCACGGCTTAGTGCTCCAGGCTTCTCGAGGATTAGCCATGTCCAATTTCAGATTTACAACAAAGAAATCAACATATATCACAGATCACTCCACGGGAATGGAACCTCCAACGGAGTCTAACCATGGGACTAGGGCCACGGGATTACATGCCCACCTCTCAGTTACTTCTTCTAGTCATGCCTTAGAAGAATAGGGCGTCAAGACGGCCCCATGGAGTTGTTTTCAAGCTCTTTGTCACAGTGCTTTCTAGCGCTATATTAGTGCTTCCAAGAAGTCTGTCACTGCTTTTAAGATTTTTCTAACACTATTTCAATACTTTATAGAATCGTTTGAGTGCTTTGTAGCCATTTGCCAATGCTTTATAGCATTGTGGTACAAAGTAGAAAGCATTGATAGAGTGCTATTAGACAATTTTTAAGTGCTTAAAAGCACTATAACATAGGTTGAAAGTTGTGTAATAGTGATGATAAGCTCTTATACACTATTTTCTAGAAAAATCTCATTGCTTTATAGTTTCTTTCAAGAATTTTTGCAGAGCTTTCAAGCACTCTTGCATAGCTAGAAAGTTCTATAACAATGCTTTCAGCCACCACTGTAACACTACTTTCAAGTACTAATATATCTCTCTCGTACACAAAGAAGCACACCTTCATAATTTTGTACCTCTGCTATGGTGCTAACTAGCACTCCTACACATAGCTTTCTTAAAGTGGTTTTAGCTCTTTTCCAATGCTTTCTAGCACTATAACAATGCTTTCAAGCACTGTTATAACATAGCCTTTTGGGATTGTGTCAGTGCCTTCTAGTTGTAAGCAATCATTTATAGAACTATCTGACATGTCTCTCTCTTTGCAAGACATACACTTGGAGTTAAAGTTCACATGATATGCTATAATATAGATTGATTCGTATACTTCTGGTGAAAGCCTATACATATTGTGGACACCGGTTCCATAGGGATTGTAATAGCTCTCATCAAATGTAAGTAAACAAAAATAGTTGGCTTCATGTCCAAGAGGCTATACTTCTCTCCCTCTATTTTCCCATAGTAGAATCTACAACAATAGTGTTCCCTACTTATCATGCATTGGTTTTGTGGTAATCTCCTTAGCCACATAGTGCACTTGACAGCATAAAAGCGTATGCCTTCTTTGTTGTCCACTTCATCATTGATTGCAAAGTTATCTCCCAATCACTCAATGCTTCATGACTTGCATATGTGGGTTTGTCAATGTCCTCTTCATCGTTGCTAATCTCATCAGTCGGGACTAGAATGTGATGGCCCAACTCTCGACATGTGAGCAGTTACTACATATTCTCCATCTCCCTTGAATATACCAAGTGTAGAAGCATGACAACCACTGACTCTGAAGTGCTTGGATATTTTCTTAATCATATCCATTCACACAAGGAATGGAGCATGACTCGAGCACAGGTTCACATTCCCACCTAGTAGTGTGATCAACTTCCCCTTCTTTTATCTCCTAGATGACTCTACTTACTTCCCTTTCCTCTAAAGAATAACTATGATGGGCCCTAGTTGACAATGTGGCCTTCACAAAGTTCACCACATCCGTTGCACGTTTGAGAGGTGCATTATCTGTCTTGAGCTATTTATGTGCAAGCGCTCTCTTGATACCCCATCATGCTTCCTTTTACCATGGCCTGAACTAAAGAAGTTCCATGTCATCTCAATTACAATCAATGATGCAAATCTTATGAAACAAAGTAAAATGGTCGCTTGGCCTTGAACTGAGAAGCTGATCCATCTAACCACACCCACCAATGATGATTTGGTGCAAATCCATAAACTTTCAGCCATCCATCATGTAACAGAAAGCAGTGTTGAATAAAGAGCGTGTCATGCACCTTGTCATCAAAAATAAAAAAAAATGAATAGTCTTCTTAACACGACTTATCAATGTGATATATGCACAAAAATAATGACTTGGTTGAATACCAATGCATTGTATGAATTTCATTCTACTCTTTGAATGAATAATTCTTGGAAAAGTCCATGGACACTACTAAATCACAAGGAAACCTCAGCACACACTCCTTGAATTGTTCAGCTTGCCATCTGTAAATAAATTTATGCTTTATGAAATTTTGAAGATGTGTGGCACATTTGAAGGCTGCGAAACTAGAAAGCAAAATCTTTGCAAAAAAGAAAAAGCTCATCAATAAGGGAATATACATTGGTCTGAAGAAAGAGTTTATGGACAACAAAAAGAGATTGCTTCTATTCTAGACCCCACTTACTGTCTGTGGTGATAACTAGATACAATTGTTGGCTACGATAGACGTAGTTCCTAACAAGATGGAAACAAAATTCATGAATGCCAATAATGAGGAGATATCTATTTACATGATGACTGCTTCTTTGCATGATGGTGATCCTACTACTTTTTACCCTGATGGGACAAGTTCAAATGAGAAAATTTCTAAGTGTATTATCCAAGAAAAAACTTAGAAAATACCAAAAAGCCTAGTCACTATCAACCATACACCCCATCCAAAGCTAGAAAATAAAAAGCATTTCCTTCAGTATGTTGGGGCCATGGTATCCTTTGATGAATTGACTGAAACCTTAGGTGATGACATAACCAAGTCATTCCATTTCATAAAATAGAAGTGGCACCTCTTAATCACAGAAGCTAGTTCTGAGTCTGAAGACCAAACTTCAGAAATATTGTCGAGGTCTGCTAGAAAGGAAGGAATAAAATTCTCAAGGAAACTGAAAGAGAAACAAAACGAAAGGCCCAAGAAGAAGAACAGTTGGAAGTAGATGCTTCCAAGATTCCTGGTTATTTCAGAAATTATAATTTGGATGAACGCTTCATGCAATGTGAGGGCGAGGGCTCTGAATCATCATTTGAAGGCCCTGCTGAGATTAAGAAAGGGGACATCACGGACCTTGGTGAAGATCTCAAACTGGTATGCATCACCACAGACTTGACTGAACAAGAAGAGAAGGATCTCATTGATCTTCTCAAGGAATTCAAAGATGTTGGAAATACTAAGACACGAAAGGGATTCCTCTTGAAGTTTGCAAGCATACTATTCCAATCATGGATGATGCACGACTAGTGCAACAAAAATCTCGTCCTATGAATCCAAATTGTGCCAAATTAGTTAGAGAGGAGATTGATAAATTGCTCAATGCGGGATTCATTTATGAGATAAAACACACTGAGTGGGTTTCTCCTATTGTGGTTGTACCTAAAAAGAATGGAAAACTCCGATTGTGTGTTGACATGAAAAAGGTCAATGCTATGTGATGGTTAGGGATCATTATCATTTACCATTTATTGAACAAGTATTAGAATGAGTGGTAAGAAAATAATCATATAGCTTCTTGGATGGTTTCTTGGGCTATAACCAGGTACATATAGATCCTACCGATCAGCGTAAGACAACATTTATCATCCAATGGGAAACTTATGCATATAGGGTCATGCCTTTTGGTTTAACCAATGTTTTGGCTACATTCCAAAGACTTATGTGTACAACTTTTCAGGAATACCTTAGAGAAACTTCTTAAAATCTTTATGGATGACCTTGGGGTGCACTCATCTTGAAAGGAGCATTTGAACTGTTTATGCAAAGTTTTTCTAAGGTGTAGACTTTATCGAATCTCTCTCAATCATGAAAAGTGTCAGTTTATCATGGCATAATCCTTGGATATATTGTGTCCAAGAGAGGGATCTTCACTGACCTCAGCAAGATCAAAGTAATTCTAGAATTACCTCCTACAAATGCCAAAGGAGTACAAAGGTTTATGGGTCATGTTGGCTGTTACGAACGATTTATCTTCATGTATGTTGATATAGCCCGACCATTGTAAAAACTCTTGATAGTTTTTGTTTGGGCCAATGAATGCCAAGAATCCTATGAAAAATTGAAGAAGGCGCTTGCGTCAGCCCCTATTCTTCGAACTCCTCATTGGGATGTGATTTTTCATGTCCACATTGATGCCTCAGCCTACGCTATCGGATGTATACTTGCACACAAAATGGAATTTCCTATAAGGTTTGCAAGTAGCCAGTTGAATGAGGCTGAGCAAAACTATACGACCACAGAAAGAGAAGGCTTAGCTATGGTTTATGCAGTTAAGAAGTTTAGACACTATTTGTTGGCAAACAAATTTGTGTTCTTTGTAGACTATCAAGTCCTTCTCTATTTGGTTAACAAACCTTGTACCACTGTGGAAGGATCACTAGGTGGCTATTGATCCTTATGGAGTTTGACTTCTCTATCACTCTAAGGAAAGGATCATCACATGTGCTTTCAATAATCTATCCAAAGTAACCAATGGTGAACCTCCTGTTGGTGTTGATGACAATGACTTGCCTGATGCATGTCTATTTCAAATAGACATAGTTCCTGAATGGAGCTTTGACATTGTGAACTTTTTAACAAATAGCCTACCAATGAACCCTAAACTGTTTAAAGAACAAGCAAGACGATTGGTATAGTTGGCAGCACCATATCAACTAATTGCGAGACAATTATATCGGTCAGGCAACAAGGACAGAGTTCTTTGTAAATGTGTGCTAGAGTCTGACTATGTAGCTGTCCTTGAGGAAGCTCATAATGGACTAGGCGGTTGACATTTTTTCACAGAAACTATTGCATGAAAAGTGCTTCAATCAAGCCTATGGTGGCCAACCCTATTTGGTGATGCCTTAGAATTTATCAAGAGGTGTGAAGAATGCCAAAGATTTGCCATTATTCATGGCAAGGATCGTATGCCCTTGACTGTAGTCTACTCTCTCAAAAAGTACTTCCAAGGTCTTGTACGAGAATATCATAACAAGATATGGTTGTCCACTAGAACTTGTAGTGATAGAGGAATTCATTTCATCAATGAGGTGATCACCTTTCTCCTGGATGAGTTCATGGTTATTCATAGGAAATCTTCACCATACTATCCTCAATCCAATGGGCAAGCAAAAAGTACAAACAAAACTCTATACACCATGTTGACAGTAAATGAAGGTAGAAATGATTGGGAACAAAACCTTCTAGCTACTATTTGGGCCTATAGAAGTCATTTGACAATGGTTTCCCAACCTGAATTGGTTCAAGCTTTGTTGATTTGTTAATTGGTGTTAGAGTAGGTAACATGCAAAATCTTGGTGCCTTCCAACTTTCAAAAGACTCCATGATGGTCAAACTTTGACTTTTCAACTGGGTTCTTTTGCCAATTTTACACTTTCCTCATGAGACATATGAATACACTGACTTAGAGTCCCCAGATGGGCATGCTATTTCACCCATGACATATTCACATTGAATTTAATAACGTGGATCCAATTTAGTACCAATCCAGTCATCAAAACATGCAAAAAGCAACATACTTTCTAAAAATAGCCAAAGTGATGAAAATTGACTTTCTGATCTCTAACCCCAAGTCCATCTCATAGACACAATCAAAAAATATAAAGGAGCATTCTTATGAAATTTGATACCGTTCCGATAGAGGGAAGTGAAAATAGTAAATATGGCTTTAGCTTTACTAGTCCAAAAAGATGCCATCATAGCCCAACCCTCCAAGGGGAGACCCTGGCTAGGTGCACCTATTCACTTCCATGCTTTGCATGCCTGAGTATCCACATGAGAACATTAACCCTATGTAATATCTCAGCAATCAGAGCATGATTTGTCCCCTTTTTTCCAGTCTAACACTTCATTTTGTTGCTTTGGCCATACATGTAAATCTGTTACCATGTGGCTATTTGGAGTGCACTAAAAACATAGCATACATGCTCCAATAGGCTCAAGAATTGGTATGCTTGTAGACACCGTGATGGAGAACGTATATAAAGCCTTGCAGGCATCTGACATCATCTGATACCCTATTTTGTCAAACGTGGACCCCCTTCAGCTTATCTAGGCCACTTCATCTTGTAGACACCCTTGTCTTGCGCATGCCATAACATTTGATTTATGACTCTGATTGGGGCGATCAAATAGTCAAAAGTTATCTACTAAAAACAAGGATTCCAAATTTTAAAGAACTTTGCAAAACTGGGCATTCCCTCAAAATTATAGCTGTTTAGGTTAAATGCAATTAAGCATCAAGGCATATAGTTACCCGATGAACCTTTAACTCAAACTTGCTTGCCGCGAGAACCTTCGGCCATGCAATGGTTTCTTTGCAAACCCAAAAATAAACCAACAAGAGATTGAGTACTATTGTCTATACCTAAATTAGGCATTGAGCTATAGGGTATATTGTGGATAAGCTCATCAATCCTCTTTTTATCATCTGATATCCCTTGATCCACAATTGTTTTGCCCCTGTCATTTTGATTTCCTACAAATCCACAATTGCTGCTTTCCAAGTCATATGACACAAGTTTCTTGTTTTGATCCATTTTGTTGCTGATGTTGTGACACGAGCTTAGCTAGTTGGTTCACTTTTCCCTTTGACTTGTTGCCATCCAATCAAACAATCAACCATTAAAGGGCAAAGAGGGCGCAAAGCAGAAGGATACAAGCCAAGACAAAGTTCAAGCACGTGAAACTTGCGACTTAGCCAACCAAGGAAAGCTTGTTGGAGGTCAAGTAACCAGATAAGCGAAAATTCCCAAACGAAGTCATGCGCGCTCTCTGAGCTCCCCCCCTTCCTTGCTCACTTCCTATGCCCCCCCTCTCTCGCGCTGCTCTGCACCTCCCCCCTCCCTCGCGTTATTCTGTGCCCCCCCCCATTTTGGCATGCTCTGTGCCCCCCTCCCCTCGTGTTGTTTCGCGTCCCCTGTGCCCGCCTGTCCAACCCGCCTCCCCCCTTTCGTTTCTACGTCCCTGTCCTACCTCTTCTCCACCCCCCCTTGCCAGCCTCAGCTTCCCCCTTCCTTTTTCTACTCCTTTTGCTACCCTGCTCCCCATTTCCCTATGTTTTCCCCGCCCCGCACCCCGTTTCTTTTTTGCTGCCTCCCCCAGCCCCCCCCCCCCCCCCACACCCCCCCTTTTTTTCTTCCCATTTCCCCGCCTTCCCACCCTCGTGTCTATTTCCTTCTCTTTCCTCTCCCTCTTCTCGCAAGTTGGGTTTCAAGATCTTGGGGGTGTTCTCATCTTGGCAAGTTTTCGGCATTTTTTGGTCTTCACCCCCAAGAGGACTCCATGGCAACCGCTCCGTCATTCCCAATCGAGGCCACCGTTGCTTGCTTATCCTTTTCTGAAGCAGACCTTCAGATCCTCGCCCCACAACTGTTGCAACATTAGAGGCCTCCACCCCGCACACGGACAACTCAGAGATCTTTTACATGCGAGCCTCATTGGTGAGCCTGCAAAGATCAAGGCTTCAACCCTGCGTCTGACCCACTTGCTAGCACGTCGGGTTTCCCAGTGACAGTTTGCTTCTCAGCCCTTAGGAAGGAATACCTTCCTCTTCTCCCGATGATTAGTGGTGCCATCGGGAGAGTGATGGAATCCCCCCCCCACTGCTACCTCGGCCCTTGCAGGGGCAGTCGGGATTCTATCCCTCTGCATCTGTGTTGCCTCGTCGGATTTAGTGCCACATGTTATATCTATCCCATGCCTCCAAGGAGACCCCATCCTTCAGGCCTTCCAGGACAATGTTTCATTTGCAGGCAGATGGGCCATCTAGCCAAAGCTTGCCCTCGGCATCAGTCTAGGAGACCGCCCCCAATGGTCCCCTCCCATATCCCGTTCAGATACTCGCCAGGGGGTACAAAGAGAGGCAGGTTCTTATGCAACGGAACACCAGGCCTTGACTATGAACGACACAACTGTCGGAGAGTGCTGGATGGTTGGCCCGCACCTGGGCCATAAGCCGATCACCACGGTTGAGCATCGTCATCATGCGCACCAGGGTGGTAGAGCACATGAGGATTCGGTTCTGTCAAAGAACCGTTATGAGCATTTATCGCAACACCCACCCGTTGGTGACGAGCCCCCTCCAATCGTTGTGCGAGTCCCTCTGGTCCCTTCGTTTCGGCGGCCGATTCCCCGTCGACATCCCTCCCCTATTTTGCAGTGCCCAGTGAGGTAGGTAGAACCCACTGACCCCCGGTGAGCCTCTCCCAGTAGCCTTCCTCCCCAATGGATCTCTCCCAAAAGCACCCCTCTTCGACCCCCTCCACCTCCTCCCCCGCCCCCTCTCCCTCCTCCTCCATCCTCACCCCCGTCTTTACCCGCAACAGTTTCCTCAACCCCATCCTCCACATCAGAGCCCGTCCTCCCCCCCTCCACCTCTCCATAGCACTCCCATCCACCCCCAACCCGAACGGAGGCAATCGGCAAGTTCCGTCCCGCTTGATTCACTGCTTCTCTGAACCGGTGGAGATGACCATTGCCACCTCCCCGATGAGGGCTCTCCCACTAGAGTCCCAGGTGGGCCCCCCAAGATCTTGGGGCAACCTGTGGATTATAGTTTCTTCCTATGTCTTCCAACGGAAGGGACATATATGTTTGAGGAGACAGTAACACCTATTCGGATATGTATGGTTTTTCACCACTCCAAACCCTCTACGCTAAAGAATGGCGCGATGATCTTCTCTTTCCCTTTGAGTGCGGCCCTGGGGACAGAGTGGGACTCAGAGTCGATGACTGCCGCCATCCAAGGTCAGGCAGTTGAGCCCTTCCATCATCTTCACGGCCTTCACATCACCGACGTACTCACCCATTTATGGCCATTGGCTAGGATGGAGCTTGGAGGCTCAGGCCACAAAGACCAAGACGAAGAGAAGGTGGCCTCTAGCCTGGAGGTGCTTCTTTTTGTCTTCATGCATACTTCTGTCACAGTACCTCTTCCCCCTTCTTACATATATGTCCATTGTGATCGATGGAGTCCGGAGTAATTATACTCTCATGCTCGGACAGAGTGGCATCACATGGAGGACAAGATCTGCACCCACTTTGGCGCGCCTTCGCCCCAAGACGGATTGTGATTATTCCCTGTCTAAACCCTCGCCCAAGACTCTTCGAGTGGAGGGCAATTCTGCTAGTTCCGCCTCACATAGAGATTGATATGAGGATAGTCTCATGGAACATACAGGGTTTAGGGAGGCCTCAGTGATGAGGCATCCTCAGAGGAGAGGTTCAGAGAGCCATAGTGGGGGCACCTATTGACATTCTTTTCCTCCATGAACATCACCTCTCTGAGAGGCGCACCCGTTGATGCGGGAAGATTTTACTAGGCAGGAGTCATACTTTCTGGTCTCCATCCTTCGGCCCTTCAGGGGGTGCAAGGTGGAGTTTGTATTTCTATCAGTGAGCAGCTTCTTCCACCGACAGTGAACAGGCTCGAGAGTCATAGTCCCGGGGCAAGCACAGTGGGTTACCATTTTGATTGGAGAGGATAGTGTTGGCTTCCTCAATGTTTATACCCCGAATGCCACTGCAGGTAGAGCCCTCTTTTGGAGCATAGTCCGGCACGCCCTTCCTCAGGCGGACTTTTGGTGCATGGGTTGTGACTTCAACATGATAGAGGCAGCAGATGACAGACTAGGAGGCACACCCACAGTCTCAGGAGCAAAGTACTCTTCCTGGGAGGAGACCCTTGAGCACCGACCCCAACCTCTCTAGACTTCAAAGGTTTTACGTTGATGAGTGGGCTTGCAGCCATGGGGGCATGATTGGTATCTTGGCAAGCACTACTTTTTCAGATCACGCCCCAGTTATTCTGTCCCTAGATCCCTGGAGGCATGGCTGGGAGGATTCTAGACAACCTCATTCAAGACCCTCAGAGCTGTAGAAGGATAGAGGAAATTTGGGTGGGACTGGACTTTACCTTAGGCTCTGCTACGTACACATTGGATGTTGGCCTAGGGGAGATCAGCGGTTTCTTGCAGGAGGCAGCCCAAAGCAGATTGGAGGGATTTCGGGAAAAGGAGCGGAGTCTGATGGCCTCTTTACAGCAGCTTCAGGACCATCCCCCAGATAACCCATGGATTGAGAGTCATCTTGTTGCCACCCGCACGAAGTTTAGATCCATTAAGGAGAGGAGGGTGGAGTATAGATGTCATGACAGAGCTTCATTCTAGACTCGGGCCGGTGACAGAATCACAAGGGATTTCTTTGAGATAGCTGGCCCCCACAGGAGGGGAGATGGTATTCGCAGGCAGCATGGCCAAGATGGAGCTATTGTTTCTGATCCACCCCATGTGACAGACATCGCCACTCATTTCTTCCGATTCCTTTTCACAGGTGCCCCATTATCCGCACTAGTGATGGACGCGCATGCGAGGGTCTCGCGGCACACAAGAGAGGTGGTTCCCCCCTCTCTTCGGTCCTCCTTATTGACTCCATTCACTGCAGAGGAGTTGGCGGAGGCGGTGACGCCACTACCCAGGGGCAAATGCCTGGGGGCACGACGAGCTTCCATTCTCTTTCTTTCTTCGTCATTCTTTCTTCGTCACTGGGACCTCATGGAAGGTGGCCTTCCAGCTACCTTCAACGAGATTATGCTCACAGGTGCCATGCCAAAGAGGCTCTTAGAGGGTTTTATACACTTGATTCCTAAGGAGGTGGTGACAAATTGGACATCCGCATTGGAGACCCATCACTCTTCTACATACTGCCTATAAGATCTTGGCCAAGGCTATCAGGAAGAGGCTTCAGCCCTTTCTCTTGGACTTGATTCATGACACTCAGACCGGCTTTGTTCAGGATCGGAGCATTCTGGACAACATTTTCACCTTCTAGGAGGCGACAGCTTCGGCCAGGATGCGGCAACAGGACCTCATAGTGCTACTCCTAAACTTTGAAAAAGCTTGTGATAGGGTGGATTGGAGCTTTCTGGAGGACACGATGAGCCAGATGGGATTCCCCGTGGAGTGGATTCGTGGAGTCTTAGGACTTTACTTAGCCTCGCATAGCCAGGTTCTCATTCAGGGAGCCCGTGGCGATAGATTCCCCCTTGCCCCCTTGGTATGGCAAGGCTATCCTTTGGCACCTTACCTCTTCTTATTCATCATCGAGGCCATGAGTAGTTTTCTATCAGCCTAGGAGACCAGACTTCAGGGATTGCGTCTCCCCCTCCCAATGCAAGAGGAGTTGCTTGACTCACAGCTTGCAAATGACACAGCTGCTTTCCTTTCCAGAGATGTGGGGAATCTCCAGAGATTTACGGAGGCGATTGAGGTTTTTTTCCGCCCGGAGTCTAGGGGGCCCTTGGCCGCATCGTACCAGATGGATTTTCACAGAGATGCGGGCACACGGTTTTAGCCTAGCCTTTGAGGACAGATTTGCAGCCAGCTTACTTCGAGTTTGGGATCACCTCAGGCCAACCCTTAGGCAGATAGCTCCAGCAGCCTCACAAGAGCAGCTTTGGGAACTCTTGGTCTGGAACCCTGATCTGTTTTCCCAATGGCCACATGTCAAGGGCCCGATCTCATGTATCATGGGGCGCCTTGAGCATAGGACCAACTAGGCCCCTTGGAGATTGGATCGCACACAGGCAGTTACTCCTCCTGGAGGTGCAGGAGAGGGTCCGGGGTAGAGACAGGCTCAACATCGACATCGACTCAACTATCCCTCAAGAGTGGCTGACTCCTATCCAAGACCCGACTCCCCCAGTGTGACCAAGTGTGTTCACCACACATGATATTCTCGTAGTGGTCCACGAAGCAGATAAGGACAATGGTCTACTCACTTAGAGGATTTCAGTGGCCTGCACCTTGCAGAGGGTGAGGGTGATTGGTTTTCGAGCACAGGAGTGGCACATAGACCCACCACCGGCCAAGGTGGCCAGGGAGAGATTCTAGTGGCTATGGATATGGGAGTGCCGACCTCTCACACACCTACAGTGGGACCCGGGAGAGTGGACTTGGCATGACCCCATGGATCGGGAGGAGACTCTGGATGCCCCCTTCTTTGCATATACAGCATTGCGAGGCTGCACGATCCAAATGCCAGAGATTTATGGCACCCCGACAGCACCTGTGTGGTTGTTTCCCTCCCCCTCCCCCTCCCCCTATATGAGATAGCCTTTTCCTCACAGAGCGGCCAGCCGGAGGAGAGGTGTCTCTTCCCCTTATGATCATTTGATTCCCGCCCTTATATGAGGCGAGTTTGTATCTAGCCCTTCGTGGTTGTATCTAGCCCTTTGTGGCTGTCTTTCATTAACTAATAGAAGGATCTTTTTCCCATGAAAAAAAAATCAACCATTATTGGAGCCATGCACATCTTATGCTCTCCACCACACCTCAAACCTGGATGTCTTCATGCCAAGAATCCAGAACATTGTCTGCTGTGACATGTCAAGAGTTAGGAGAGTTGCCACGAGAGTATTGGGAGAGTTGTTTATCAAAAGACCGCCAAATACGAAAGTTAATCTCTCTAACATGTTCCATGTCTTGAAAACACTTGCTTTATAATAGCTCTGGCTAACTGTGAAACATCTGTGGTCTAGAGGGAACATGAGGCTTTGGTTGAAGCAGCCTATATAAGAGAGCGGGTCAGAGACTATCCAAGCATCTACTTGAAGGAGGAGCCATGTCACCCCAAAAACATACTACAAACTCACCAACTGGAAGATGCAAAGTACTACAACTGCTTAATTTACTCAGTCTAGGCCTTGGATGCATAGCCAGATGTTTAAGGTATACCACCCTACAATAGTTGCATGCACTATGAACATAATGTTGGCTTCAAAGACGATCAATCAATGGAAAGTTCAGATTATCTCCCAAACTTAACAAAAACTATAGTGCAGGGATCTTGACTCAAAGCTTCAAATCATAAAATCCATCACGAGGAGCATACACTGTGCTAAGACATTCCTGCCCACATCATCAGCACTAAGAGTAGGTATGCGCCCATGCATAAAGATATGTCACCTTAGTAGAGAAATCTTGATAAATAAAACCATCAAATTGAGTTTCCATCACTTCAAGGGCAGACTCAACCATGGGAAGAGACAAGCAAAGTTTCTCACTACAAGTTGATACACAGCACTGAAAGGAAGGCAACGACCAATAAAAATGTCTTACAAATCACATACCCGTCTCCATATACAGTGAAAACTCTCATTCAATGGCTTTTAAAGACTGGTGCAAGGCCTGTTATTGAAATTCTTCTTTAGGAGGCATTAAAGAATGTCCCCTACCAAGCCACTTGGGCAAAAGGAAGAGAAAATTTGAAGGGGTTGGTGTACAGCCTGGTCCAGAGGCAACCTAAGCAAGCTGCAATTTGGCCACTCTTAATGAGCCTCTCAGGAGCTTCTCCACGACTTTTCTTACAGTGTGTTTGGTTGATGACCCTTCGCTTGTTCTTGCAGGTTGCCAAAAACAATGACCTCCAGCTGAAATAGCAGGTGCCTACACCTGTTTAGACCTTGCGGTTGGGTCTTTTGTCACATCAGAATAATTCTTAATTCATACATCCTGCAACAGCATTTAGAGAAAGGATCGTGGATGCATCTTGCATAAGTATTACTGTGTGAGAGTTGCTGTTTTGATAGCACAAAACGTCATCCATTCTTTTTCTTCCGTTGCAAATCTTTCAATGTTGTTGCCTCTCCAATCGGTGGGAATATAGATAGATAGTCAACAATCTGGGTTGGCTTGGCAGCATTGAGCAAGCTTGATTGAGAGGGGAGGGTTTTGGTTGTTCCAGAGGTCGTCTGTTTTGATTGCTTCAAAGATCTAGGTGGTGTCTCCAAAGACTTGATCGACCTGCCATCATTATTTTATTTAAGCTCAGAAGTGATGTAATCAAAGCATTCCCATCATTAAGGTCTTCAATTCTTGATAACAATCAGAGATGATGTTTGGGTTTTTGATGGTAAAAGGTCAAAAAAAAGCCTTCATTTTGCATCACAGCCCATAGGATGAGGGAGCATGCCTTCTTTTACTTGTGTCCTGGTTGGCAGGGCGGAGGGGTGTCCTCAGTGTGATTGCAGGTGACTCCTGTAGATAAAATTCATATCTTTGGGTGTTTTAAAATTATTAAAACTGCAACTTATTAACTGAACCATCATTTACAACGAGGCTCAATGCTGTAAATAGGGCAAGATCCCCCGTCCATAACGGACAGACAGTGACATCTCCCCTTTTAATAGGTGGGGTGAAAAGCCCCTTGGCAATTAAAGCCACATTTGTAACAACGGTCAATACTAGAAGTACTAGAGGATAAGCTAGCATGTGAACTCACTCCTAGTATCCATGGATGTTGGAGCAACTCATCTGGGGCTGCTCTTTGATTCTTGTCCCACCGTAAACAGCACGCCAAAAAATTGACAAAGAGAGTGTCATTGCATGCAGTAGCAGTTACCAAATCCTTTGTCCCAGGCCAATGTTTCTTCCCCCATGAATTAGGAACTATCCTGGGGTTGCTGTTGCTGTCTGCATTGAATAGAAGAGTAAGAGGTTTGCTAGAGTATATATAGCGGGCGAAAAACTGCTAAGAACCAATATTTGAAAGTAAATCTCACCGAAGAACATTTTTTTGCGGGTGGCTTGCTCAAGGACTGTACGAGGTGGAACCCCAAGAACCTCCATCATGCAGGCTAGTTGTTCCACTTCATTTTCTCCCGGGAACAATGGGTACCCTGCACTTCATCGAGGAAATGGTTAAAAACTTTTTAGTTCCAGTAAATACACCTGACCATTTGGATGTGTTTTCAAAAGAAGCAAACACACATGAAGCCATCTGAAAACGACAGGATGTTTCACATGCCAAATTATGTTGAACACACTCATACCTGTAAATAGTTCTGCCAAGATGCATCCAAAGCTCCAAATATCAATCATAGTATCATATGGAATGCCTGCCCATTTGATGTCACTGAGATATGTCTCTCTCTCTCTGTCTCTGTCTCTCTCTCTCTCTCTCTCTCTCTCACACACACACACACACATGTGCGCGCGCGTGCACGCACAAACAGCAAGCACAGATTCTTCATGGAGTCCTCTAGACAGTTGGGCACAGGAGGGTCATAGTAGTTCCTGGTATGCATGGACCACTCGTTGGTTTGAGTCACATGGCCTTTAGATGGACCGCCTAGCCCCTTTGACTCCCCCTTTCTTGATCTCTTGCGGCAGGAGATAAACCCCATCATCCATCTCGACCTGACCAGCTTCATACAGATCATACACGGATATCCTTGACCGAGCTTTCCCTAAAGCTCCAATCATACAGAAAGTACTTCTCGAGGGGCACTAAGGATGGATTCATTGAGAGGCACACTTGCCTCCACACGCGCATGTCCCATGCCGTGAGGATTGCCATTGGTAAGCTCAAAGTATCGTTACATTCCCTTCAATGAAAACTAGGGACAGCAGAGAGCATCCCATGGGACACTTGGATATGTAGGTTATGTCAAAGGAGCATTACATATTCAAATGCTGAGTTTACTACGAGATACGTGTGAGATATCAAGCTCAACTAGTGCAGATATGGATGACATGCCAGGATGACATCTCCGCACTTATGCCACTAGTATTATGGTTGATATGCGGCCAGTGGTTTACACGTTGTATTACACCCATTGGTTTACTAGAGTCATGGCATAGTTATAGCACCAGCTCATATAGTCAGGTTCACACTAAGGCCCGACAGTGATAATTTTTAATTGTGTGGTGTTTCTGTGCATGTTTCACACAGAGTGTTGTACATAATAGTTGATTTGAAGTGCCTACAGAGATTTTGGGATCTGCATATGTATGGCAAATGTATGTTAATGTGATTAGTTCACATAAAGTGACTGCATAACACATTTACAGAACTGCTGGAAATTGTGTATGTATTTGTCACATAGAACATTGGAGATTACAGGGTTGCTGTGAGTGCAAAAGTTACTGCAAGTTCTGTTTTGCCTAAAGAATACCATATTTGGTGGAGATGAAAGTTACTACAAGTAACAATGTCTGATAGTCTATCCCAAATTGTAAGCAAGAAGCTAGATAAGAATAAATTCCAAGCATGTAAGTTCAGGATGACAAACCTCCTCATGGAAAAAGGATATTGAGAGTTTATTACAGGTGAGGAGAAGCCTGAAAATCACACTCCACAACAGGTACATGACTTTAAGGCATGGCATGAGAGGGCCAGTAAGGCTATGTATTGGCTCTCTATTAGTATGTCAGATTCTATGATTAGTCATATACAGAATGCAATGACAGCGGATACCTTGGTTAAGCTATATAGGATAAGTACCAAGGCTAGGAAGGTGCATTTAAAGCAAGAGCTACATAATGTCTGAAGGAATAAGCTATGTATCAATGATTACTCATTGAAGATTAAAAGGGCTTGCAGATGCCCTCACCTTTCTTGGAGCACCAATTGACAATGACGACTTGGTGTCAGTCACTTTGAATGGGCTTGAAAAGTACTATGATCAGTTTCGAACATCTATCCGAATTGAGAGAATTTTCCAAACTCATAGGACCTTATAGCTCTTTTGAATAGTGAGGAGATGAATGTTGGGGATAAATCATCCTCTAGTAATATGCAAGAGCAAACCTACACAAACACAAGTAGAGGTAGAGACAAATCTTCATCTAGCCGGCTGAGGTGCACGCCGATATGGAAATAGGAATCAAGGACAACAATAACAATAGGATTCCAAATCACAAACAAGTGGAAGAGACTACCCTAGAGGCAAAGAGAGTCAAAGAGACCGAGATGTATGGCAAAGAAATCAGAGTATAAATAGCATAGAGTACTATTATTGTGGCAAAACATGGCATATATATAGCAAAGGACTGCTATAAAAGACAAAATGACATAAAACATGGAAGTTGCAGACAAGGGAACTATCTATCATCAAGTAAGAAGACTTAAGATAGAAGTGAGCAACTTTTTGTGATACAGCATATACTTAGTTCCACGATTACAGATGCACCGAATTCAGGAGGTGTATAGTATGTTGATTCGGGTGCCTCTAACCACATGACCAGCCATGGTGAGTAGTTCTAATAAGTAAGGAATTTGAAAAAACCTAGTTATATAGACGCACGTGATGATACAACGCACCCTATTACGTATGTTGGAGAAAGTCCCTTTGTCTATGTACGATGGCAAAATGAAGTATCTTGCTGATGTGCTTCATGTGCCAAATGATTGAGCAGAGTCTACAAGTGAGGTTAAACTCTCCTAGATGTTATGTGGAAGTTTTCAATAACCAGTGCCGCATGGTTGCAAAGGGAAACAAAGTTGGCAAATGTATACATTGGATATAAGCATCCCTAAAGTGAAGGCTTCAAGTGTGATTGTAAACATTGATATTTGCCATAAACATTGTACATGTCAATATTCAATAGCGGTTGAAGAATATGCAAGTCCAACGTATTGTTATAGGTTTGCCACAGCTCAAAGTGGATGAAATGCACAAAATATGTGAAGCATACTAATTGGGCAAGTAGGCTAAGCATGCATTCAAGCATGATGAGCATGTAAGTCAAAGACCTTTGGATGTGGTGCATTTTGATGTTTGGGGACCAACAAAGATGGTATCAATCAAAGAATGCCATTATTATATATTTTACATTAATGATCACACTAGGAAAGTGTGGATGTATTTCATGACAGAGAAAAGTGAAGAATTTACTCACTTTCATCAGAGCTTCAAAGCTATGGTAGAGAAAGACAACGGCATGCACATAAAATGCCTAAGGTTAGATGGTGGGAGACAATATTTCTCCAATGGATTCAATGACTATTTAAGAGAGCATGGGATAAAGAGGCAGTTTACATGTAGGTATACCCTGCAACAAAATGGGATTAAAGAAAGGAAAAACATGCATATTACAGAAGTTTCCCGTGCATTGAAAATGAGAAAGAAATGCCTCATTATTTTTCGACTCAAGCAGTAGCACAACTACAGTTTATATTATGAACAAGACGCCCACCACTGCAACAACTCATGGCATGACGCCTCAACAAAAGTTTACTAGCACAAAACCAAATTTGGCACACTTGAAAGTGTTTGGGTGCATTGCTTATATACATGTACCAGATGAGGTGAGAAATAAATTGGATCCCATAGCAAAAAAAATGTATATTCATTGGTTATTCCCCTTGAGCAAAAAGATTATAGGTGTACCCCACTACACGTGAGATGCGAGTGAGCAGAGATGTTGTGTTTGATGAGATGAGTAGCTGGTATAGGTGAGTGAAGGATTCTATAGAGGATGAAACAAAGAATCAAATGGATGCCTTAAATGTTGAGTGTAAACCGGCCTCAGTCTTCAGACAAAACCAAAGGGCGGTGCAAAAATAAACTTGCACACTTCAACACCTTTGAGGACCAAGAAAAGGAAAACAAACAGGGGGAGCTAGAGTGCTCCTGCAAACAATACACGGACACCAATTGGCCCCAAAACGCAGTGGCGCCCCTTGCGGTATTTCTTTAATTGATTATAAGAGAGCTTTGATTACAATAAGGCTGGAAACTCAGCCGTCACAGTAGAACCCCTGAAGCCTGCAAAGACCCTGCATCATGGCTTCTTGTCCACTCGGCATCCACAAACAAGTCCAGCCATTGTTCACATCGAAAGACTCTCTCACATTGAGTCCTGCATACAGAAGCTTTCTCCCATGATCAGGGCTACCACAACAATCCATAGCCTCTCACCCTATGAACAGCATCACGCCCTGACACATCTAGTGCTTCTGCATCACAACACAGACTCCCAAACTGTCTCCCAAAAGAGAACTCGCATCACAACACAGCATACCATACAGTTGACACACCTGTACCAACCCTCTCTACCTTCCAAGGGTACTATCCATCTCTATCATGGATTCCTTGTCCCCTGTCCAATCAGTAGCAAGGTTGTACCAAACATGTGTCCATTCCTGTACCTTCTGCCTGTATGTGACCTATCTCCAGGAGAACCATAAACATGTTTCCTCGAGAAACCTACGACCTGTTTTCCGTGAAACCCTTAGGCCTATTTCCCTTTGAAACCTTTGTCCTCTTTCCATACAGAACCATTCACAACACCATTCAACAACGGTGCCAACAACGGCATACATCTAGTTACCTATTCCCTCATAAAACATCTGGAAACATAGAGATGCCCATAACTGTAGGTCCCTCTGTTCCTTTCCAGCAGGAAGAAAACAATCTGGTCCATGAGCATGCAGCCATGCGAGCTTGCATCACTCCCATGCCAAGAAACACATTCAATTGACCTGTACTTGCAGCCGGAAACCCAAGCACATAGCTTAATTTGCTGCCAAACAAAAACAGCCCATAAGCAGTCCTGCCCTCTTGTTTTGCAGCCGAGAGAGAGAGAGAACACCTGTGGGTGAAACTGAAGTCCAGCCCTGCACTCCCTTTTTCAGTCCACGCTTCTATGTCCAGCACTGTATGTATAAACAACAGCTCAACCCGACAGACAACCTCTTGCCAAAAGCCAAGGAGAGAGAGAAATTCAGTAGGCGCCTGTATACACTGCAGAAAGCCAGCCCTCCAAAAGCCAAAGGGAGAGAGAAAGGTTCAGCACCTGTGTCTCAGTTCTGTAGTACGGCAGCCAACTGACCTTTTCTCCCCAAAAACCAAGCATACGAAGATATTCAGCTGCGCCTGTAGTCCCTGTAGCGCAGCCCGCCAGCAGTACCTTCCAAAAAGCATGAGAGAGAAAGAAAGAAAGAAAGAAAGATTTTATTAACGTCTTCCAAAAGACCGAACTCGGCCTATGAGACAAATCGGTGTACCTATATGGGGTATCCTCTGTCATCCCAACAAAATGAAAAAGTACTGAGCTAAAAAGCTGAATTTGGGCGTGCAATAAGTACAATGAGTGGGGGAGGGGATGGAGCTCTACTACTAGGAGAATGCAAAGCTATATGCATGGAGTATACAATCATGATATGCAACCTAGCTAGCTCCATCCTGTACCATACTGGGGGTATAAAATGGTATACATCAATGAAGGGGGTGTCCACAGCTCCCTGAAGAACATGCCTGGGTGTGCTCTGAATGAGCCAGTCGCTCCGCACCCTCTCTGTGAAACTGAGCTCTGATCTCTGTCATCTCTCTCTGGTATAGGCGTGGTGTCCGAAAGCCAGGTGTCCTCTGTCTCCTGCGGGATCTGAGTGTCTCTGCTCTCTGGAGAGCAATTCCCTGCCGTGTAGGGGCTGGGAGTGGGATGGATCTCTGAAAAAATGTAGTAATCTGTGTCTGTCGTCCCCCCTCTGGAGCTGTCTGAGCCTGTAATGATGTCTCTCTGTGGCGCTGTATGTCTAGAATGAATCTCCCCAGTATGCGCTGATCTGCTGCCTCAAAGATCTGGCGTAGGGAATGTGGCTCTCTGAATAAAATGGGATATCTCTCTCTGATGGCTGTATATGCTCTGCATCTGCATACATAATGCTCCTCACTCTCCACCTCCTCTCTGCACAATCTGCATACCCTCTCCTCTCGGGGGATCCGTGCTGCTCTGCCAATCTCAATCTCCAATCGGTGTGATGAAACTCTAAGCTGACCAATAGCCACTCGGGAGCCGTGTGGTAAAAAGCCCTCCATGTATCTAGGCCTCTCTATAAATCCATCATCAGTGATACTCATGAAGTGATCTTTGTAGTATAGCATCTTCGGTGGAAGAGGCTGTATAGGCGATATCCATGTCTCTCGTGTATAGAGCTGCCATAGGTCCTGTCTCAGGAACCAAACCAGATCCAAATCTAGTCCAAATTCAACCAAACTGAATTTGAAAAATTCTAGAATTCAGTTAGCTTTGGTTAGAGCTTCCCTCTCCTATAAATAGAACATGAGTCCTTTGAAACAAAGAGGAGAATTTTACTATACTAAAGTTATGCTGAAATAATGCTAATTTCTACTATTCTCTAAAATTCTCTCCAAATTCAAGAAATTGGAGCTTCCCTCTTTCTTCAATCCCCATTGGTGACTCCATCAACATGCTAAACCAATTGATTGGTTGGGGGCCTCTATCGTGAACAAAGAATCAAGCAAATTGTAAGGTAATTAGTGAATTTTGATCATTTTCTATAATTTCTCAATGTTTCTCTCTTCTCAACCCCTCTCAAGCTTGAGAAGCTTAATTGGAATGGTCTTTGAATGCTATTGAAGTTAATTGATGAATGGTAGTACTTGGATTACATAAATTGATGAATGTTATTGAAGTTAATTGATGAAAGATAGTAAAGAATTATATAAATTTTTATTTATGCTTAATTCTAATGGTTTTTATGTAATTTCTCTCTCTCACTCAAAGAATGGTCATTCTCATGCTATCTGTGTCCACCACCAATGGGTAGCAAGGCCTGGCGCCCATACCGCTGCTCCATACATCAATGCCGGTGTGACTAATGTGTCAAATAGCCACCCCTTCGTCCGGGGCTCCTGAAAATGCGCCTAGTGGCACTGTCTCTCTAGCATAGCCAATGCTGCATATCCCCGTGTCAATCTACCTCTGGCTGCTGAACCCATGGTGAAGCGTGTGGCTGCTGCAGAGAAGGTAACCCCTAGGTACACGTATGATGTCACCACCTCCACCTGGCATCCTGCGAGAGTGAATGTCAGCTGACTCCTGCCCTGTCTCGATGTATGAAAGACCATAACCTTGGTTTTCCCAAGGTTCACAGTAAGACCCCTCTGTGTGCAAAAATCATCAAGTGCATGTAGATGTTGCTGTAGACCACCTGGAGACTCAGACACTAATACAATATCATCAGCATAAAGCATAATATGTACTGAGATACCTGCTAAATCAACTCCATCTCCGCCTCCCCGTGTAATGAAGTCAGCCACCTCATCAATGTATAACCCAAATAGCGTGGGGGAAAGTGGGCATCCTTGCTTCACACCAATGGTGCTAGCAATAGTCTCGAACATACCTCCTGGACATCTGACTCGCCCAAAAACCTGCTCATATAATGCATAGATGCCCCATGTCATATCTGCTGGTATGCCAAGAGACTGCAGGCGTTGAAAGAGCCTCTCTCGTGGTACTGTGTCAAATGCCTTGCGGAAATCCACAAAGCAGCAATAGAGCTTTCTCTTCCTCACTCTGGCCTGATCAATCATACATCTCAAAGTGAATACATGGTCAGTGGTAGAGAAAGCTCTCCTGAAGCCTGCCTGCCCTGATGAGCGTAAACCTGCTCGCTCAGCATATAAGCAAGCGTGGGGGAAAGTGGGCATCCTTGCTTCACACCAATGGTGCTAGCAATAGTCTCGGACATACCTCCTGGACATCTGACTCGCCCAAAAACCTGCTCATATAATGCATAGATGCCCCATGTCATATCTGCTGGTATGCCAAGAGACTCCAGGCGCTGAAAGAGCCTCTCTCGTGGTACTGTGTCAAATGCCTTGCGAAAATCCACAAAGCAGCAATAGAGCTTTCTCTTCCTCACTCTGGCCTGATCAATCATACATCTCAAAGTGAATACATGGTCAGTGGTAGAGAAAGCTCTCCTGAAGCCTGCCTGCCCTGATGAGCGTAAACCTGCTCGCTCAGCATATAAGCTAAGCTCCTGCTCCAGCACTGCACCATAGAGTTTGGCCAGCACGTGGCCAACCATAACCGTCCTGTAGTTGCTCGGATCGAGCATATCCCCTGTTTTGTGAATCGGCACAATGGTGTGCATCGTCCACTCCGCAGGCAAACCCTCTGCTAGTGCCCTGTTAAACAGGTGTGCAAGAAAAGGAGCTAAAGAATCTACTGCATATATGAGATGCTCACCCTGCAGGCCCATATGGTCGGCGGCCCGTCCATGCTGTAGGCGGCGGATAGCTTCCTGTACCATCGAGTGGGTAAAGAAGCTAGCTGTGGTAGGTCGAGGCTCCTGTGGCTGAGGTATAGGTGGCTGCTGTGGGACATGGTATAGACCCTCTGCATATGTGTGCCATGTTTGTGGGTCTGCAATAGGTGTCGGGGTCCGGGGCTCTGTGAAGTGCCGCCATGAGACAGGGCTATCTCTACTCATGAAGAAATGAAAGATCTCTAGCTCCTGTATCTCTGCGAAGGCCCGCCTTTTGCGGCGAGTAAGTCTCCTCATCTCTCTCCTCGACTCCTGCTCTGTGATGGCTCCCAAGGCTCTCAGTATGCGGAGTCGTGAGTATAGGGCTCTGCACTCGTCATCATACCATCTGTTCTGGGGCATAGTCCCAGGTCTCGCAGGCTCTCCTGAGTGTACACGATGTGGGAAGCTCTGTAATGCAGCCGTGTGTAGGAGTGATGCGAGCTGGGCTGTAATGGTATCCATAGATGCCAGGGGATCCATGAGTAGGAGCCCATCCTCTACTCTGCCAGTGTATATGTCTGCCATGTCATGTGTGAAGTAGATGGTAGTGTGTGGCGTCGGTATGTGGGGGGCTGGTGATACTGGTGATCCGGCTAGTGAAAATGCCAAGTATGTATGATCTGCCCCAATAGGACGAGGTGGAATGGAGAATGAGGTGACAAGCTGTGATGCCTCCAAAGACCCCATAATGTAGTCTACCACCGTGCCTCCGGTCCGTGTATGACCCCCATGTGGGAAGCATGTCAGCCCTCCTGATCCCGGCCACTGTAGCATCCCGTTATAAATAACGAGACGATGCCTGGCTCCCAACTCTAGTAAGTGGTCCCCATAATGTCCTCTGTCTGGTCCAGTGTCCTCTGATGCCCGACTAGCCCCTATCTCCTCTGGATCCACAGGGTGGAGGATCTCCATGTCATCATAGTCATACACCTCACACTGTCTGCTCTGTGTGTGGGCATTGAAGTCGCCCGTAAGAAATACTTCCCCTAGTGTAGAATAATGCATAATCTCCTCTGACAGACAAGTGTATGGCGAGGCTCCTATCTCCTCCTCCTGTGGCATGTCCTCTGTAATGACATAGGAGGATCCTGATGGAGAAAAGTAACATAGAGCTATGTATATAACCCTGTCCTGTGAGAGCTGTAAGCTGATCCACATGTATCTGGCCTCTGGATCCTGTGCTACCACTCTCAGTCTCCCCTGTAGCTCTCGTCTGAATAGGACTGCTACTCCCCCCGACCCTCTCGAGGTACCCTGGCGTGTGGTCCTCCTGTATGCTGACTCCCACTGGAATCCCTCTACTCGAGGTAGCCCTCTCTCTGGGCTCTGATGTGTCTCTGTCAGAAGTATGATGTCTCTCCCCACCATAACATGCTCCAGTCGTCCAGGCTGCACCCATAGTGAACCATTACAGTTCCATACTGCTATGTGTATCTCTGTCAGTGGCCTGGTCTGTGTCCCATAGGCCCCAAACCGCTAATCCATGGGCCGGCCATCAATGATGACCCGACCATCTCGATAGAAGGCCTTCTTGCCTTCTCTCCTCGCATGTAAGACTCGTGGCATGCAAGTTCTCCTATGCTCAAGCTGCATCCTCGTGAGATCATCATCCAAGAAAATAGGAGCTCCCTCTAAACCCCGTAGTATAACCCTCTTCCTCATGAAGGTGACCCTCTCCGTCTCTCCTGCAAACTGTAGGATGAGGGCTCGCTTGCGTGTTGAGTCTTTCCCGGCTCTCCATGCTTTGGTGAAGGGGAGAGGGTGCTCTTCCTTGTAGCCGAGCTTCATGCATAGAAGCTGTCCATCTTTCTCGGGAGTGGAGTCGGGTGTCTCGGCTATACCTGTGACTCGAATGTTGAGGCGGCGGGCATGCCTCATCTTCTCCTCCTCAATGGTGGTGTGAATGATTTGGTTTTCTTCCCTTTGAGTTTCCTCTCTCACTTCTTTACGGATGTTCTTCTTCACCACCTCGACCCATCCTGACTGCTTGGCTTCGAGCTTTCCTTCCATGTCCTTTGTGATCTCCTTGGAGATCTCTTCTTTGATGGCCGTGAGAGTGTTGTCATTGATCTCCCCTTCTTCCTTCTCAGCATTCTTGATGGCTACCATTTCCACTTTCAATGCACTCACCTCCTCCTTGAGTGCCGTGTTCTCTTGTTCGAGGTTCGTGACCCGTGCTTCGAGAGCTATGATGTGCTTGTGTAGTTTGTTTTCCACCTCATTGAGGTTGGAATCGGATGTCTTCTTGTTCTCCTTGATTAATGCCTTCATTGCCATCTCGAGGGCCTCGAGTTTCTCTTGGAGACTCGGGGCCATTCCTCCAAATCACTCTGCAGTCCTTCCCACAAGCAGGGAGGAGAGAGAGAGAGAGAGTTATGTTTCTGCCTTGGGGGCCTGAGCAAGGGTGGGTGGGGAAAGGGGCCAGAAACCCGAAAATGGCGAACTGGCGGGGGCAGAGAGGCGAACTGACGCCTAGCGCGAACTGTGGCGAACTGGGTGGGGAAAGGGGGCAAAAACGCGAAAATGGCGAACAGTGTGGGAAAGGGGGCAGAAAGGCGAAAATGGCGAACTGGCGGGGGCAGAGAGGCGAACTGACGCCTAGCGTGAACTGTGGCGAACTCTTGCAAAAAGTGTGGGCATAGTAGGATAGCCTCCCAAATTAGCTTTTCGGCCACCAAAGGTTATAAAACCTTTTAAATTAAAATCTCTTTGTCCCCTTCATACTTGGGGTTGTCCACACATGGGTTTCCTTTTCAACTCCAAACTGATGCCATTAACACTGTCCACCATGTACTGTCCAGAGAAAAACACAGGGTCGTGACATTGAGCGGCAATCACAAGCACTTAGTGGACCAAGAGAGTCCTCTAGCAATGGGTCTATTGTGAGACCTTGGTCAGGCAGGCATTCCAATGTGTCATGTGGTGGTACTACAAGTGCTAAAAATTCAGCAAGTTCATATGAATCATGTGTTGGGTTTTATGCTGTGTATGCACCCAGAGGAGTGCTAGTGATCATCAGTAGGTTACTGGGGCAATTTTTACTTCAGTTAGTGGAGGTTTTTTCCCCCAGTTTAGTTCATTTTCACTTATATGCAGTTTATAAGTGTTTTGGTCCACCCGGCACATTTATGGCCGGTCATGTGAACACTTATCCTTTAGGGGTCACTATCATGTGGCTTGTACTTCACATTTTTCTATCATTGAGATATCTACAGCAGTCGTGTTCACTCCCTGCTTGTTTTCCATGCCTGTTTTCTTTCTGTAAACCCTAACCCTAACCCTGTTTAGTCTTCAATTGGTATCAGAGCCATTGAAGTTTTGCCTTTGCCCATTGCTGTACACTGCCTGCGCTCAGCACTACCCGTACATTCAATCGAAGTCACCTTCACCTGTGCGCCGTCAGTTAATCTTTACGCCAGCTGCCCGTACATCCAGTCGCACGTCGCCTTCAATCAGGTACTACAACAGGTGTCGCCTGCAGTTACGTACGTGTACCAGCCCCGTACTGTATGCGTACGTGTACCAGCCTCGAACAGTCAGCGCCGCCCTCCGCTTCAGTTCCAGTCAGCGCACGTGCATCAGCTTCGAAAGACTGCGCCTGTCATCAGCGCTGTTGTACCTGCTACGTACGCTTGTACCTGCATACAGCTCGACTGCAGCTGACGTGTACCTGCTGTGTATCTGGTGTTCCTGCTCCGTACAGTCTTCTGTACACACCTGCACAGACAGCCGTACAACTGTCAGTACAAGCGACCAGCAGCATCTGGTGTTCCGTACTTGTTCTGTACCAGTCAACAGTACCTGCAGTGCATTCGACTCCATTTTCTCCTCCTGTTTCGTACTGTACCTGCTCGCCCAGTTTTAGCACTGCTTCCGTACAGTACCAGTCGACTGTACCTGCACAGTACAGTCAACAGTACTTGCTCTTTGGTGGACTGTACCTGCATGAGTACAACAATCAACTCATATCTCAGCTGGTAAGCATTACAGGCTTTGAGTTTTGGGCATTCTTATTTTTCTCTGTGAAAAATATACAGGCACAACAGGCAGATTTTCTAGCAAGAAAATATACAGTTTTTTGCACAGTTTGGGTGCAGCAAATTTGGGCATTTTTGGGGCATTTTGGCATTGTGTACGCCATTTGCTGCTCTACTCAGTCATTGGTGCATTAAGCTGCACATTCAGAGGATTGAGAGTGCAGGCAGATTTGGGTAAACTGTATTCAGTGGAGTACAGTTGTTATCAGGGTTTTTGCTTTTGGGTTTTTTGGTAAACAGGTACAACATTGTGCGTAAAGCATAATGGCAAATCAACAGCAAAGTGATGTATTCACATATTTGTCTAAGGAAGACAAATTGGATGGCACGAACTACTCCTTGTGGAGTTTTATGCTGAAAAATGTGCTTGTGGCAAAAGGTCTTTGGGATTTTGTTAGTGGTGATGAACCACGTCCAGGTCCATTGGCTCCAGAGACCCCTCCCCAAGGGGGTGCTCGTGGACGAGGACAACAGGTACAGGCTCCAGGACAGCCATTGCCTGTTCAGAGAACAAATGCTCAAAAGACATGGGATGCCAGGGATGCACAAGCATTGTCACTCATTGCATTGTCAGTTCAGAGGTCCATTATACCTCATATTCGTTCAGCTGGCACTTCACAGAATGCATGGGTGACTTTGGAGCAGATGTATGCTGCTCGTAATGAGGCTAGGATCTCATTTTTGAAAAGAGAGCTGGAAAATCAGAAAATGAATGAAGGAGATGATATGTCTAGCCACTTAAACAAGCTGCAGGATTTGAGAGAGCAACTCATCAATGTGGATGAGATTATTCCTGAGACACAGCTTGTGTCCACCATTTTGCACTCTTTGCCAAGATCTTACTTGGCTTTCCATACCTCTTTGAACCTCAGCATGAGGAATGCTGTTGAACCCCTCAAGTATCAGGAACTTGTTGCTCTCTTACTACAAGAGGAGCAAATGAGGAAGAATATGAATATGAACACAAATGCTGAACAAGCATTTACTACAGGTCAAAAGGGGAAAGGGAAATCTCAGCCAAAGAGTGCAAATCAAAATTCAGGTGATGGTGGTTCTTCACAGGATACCAAGAAAAGTGATGGACAGCCCAAGAAGAAGGGCAAATGTCATTACTGTAAGAAGCCAGGTCACTACATCACGGAATGTAGGAAGAGGATTGCCAAAGAGAAGGCAAAGGAAGCTGGGATGTCTGTAAATGATGCTCCTAAAGCTCCTCCAGAGACTGCTTCTTTTGTTGAGGACAGGGATTACTGTTTCTATACATGCAGCTATGATGCCTCTTGGTCTTCACAAGCACTCAGTATGACAGAGCATGCATGTACTTGGTATTTTGATAGTGGTGCCTCAAAGCATATCACATCTCGCAGGGATTTGTTTAGTCATGTTGGCCCTGCCCCTGTTGGCAAAACTGTTCAGTGTGCCAACAATGCTTCATATCCAGTGTGTGGCATTGGGGAGATTCAGCTTACAGCCATTGATGGCTCCATTCTCCGCCTTACAGATGCCTTATATGTACCAGGGATAAAGAAGAATTTGTTGTCCATTTCTTCTTTAGCACATTGTGGAATGCAAGTCCACTTTGATGATGATAAATGCATGGTCAGAGACAAAGCAAATGCCTTGATCTTGATGCTTACTGGTACATTATGTCATGGACTTTATGAGTTGGATGCATTTCAGCCAGTGGATCAGTCTGCTTATCATGCATTCACTCTTACTCCAGCTATGGTTGATGCGGAGTTATGGCATGCTCACATGGGGCATGTAAATTTTGGTAGTCTTATGCTTATGCAGCGACATAATATGTTTACAGATCTACCTCTCATGGAGAAGCCTCCAGATCACATTTGTGAAGGATGTATTTTGGGAAAAATGCACAGGTTTTCCTTCCCACGTGATCAGGCTCTAAGAGCAACTGCAAAGTTGCAACTTATACACAGTGATCTTTGTGGTCCCATGCAGACGAAGTCATTAGGTGGTTGCTTTTATTTTGCAACATTTATTGATGACTTCTCTCGTATATGCTGGGTCTATCCTTTGACATAGAAATCACAGGTATATGATGCATTTTTGGCCTTTGTAGCACTTGCTGAGACAGAGTCTGGATGCAAGGTGAAGACTCTCCGTTCTGACCGAGGGGGGGAATATATGTCACATGTGCTGAATTCTTTTCTTGGGAGTAGAGGTATAAAACATCAGTATACTACTCCTTACACTCCACAGCAGAATGGGGTTGCAGAAAGGAAAAATCGGTCACTCATGGAGATGGCCAGATGTATGCTAAAGGCAAAAAGACTACCACATATCTTTTGGGTGGAAGCAGTAATGTGTGCTTGTCATATTTTGAATCGATGTCCCACAAAGGCATTGGTTTCTATTACTCCTTTTGAGGCTTGGCATGGCCGCAAGCCTTCTGTATCGCATTTTCGTATCTTTGGGTGCCTTGCATATGCACACATACCCAAAGAGTTGAGGAGGAAGCTTGATGATAAAGCCACAAAATGCATTTTTGTTGGGTATAGCCGTGAGAGCAAGGGCTACAGGTTATATGACCCACTATCCAGGAAGATATTTATCAGCCGGGATGTGATTTTTGATGAAAAATCAGAATTATCCATGGCTGGTTATGAGGCAAATCAGGCTGAAAATGATGTATTTGAAGGTCTTCTACCCATGGAGTTTCATTCCACAGTTGGTGATCCAACTCATGAGGGTAATGGACAGCCAGCAAATGATGTAGGTGGTGCAGAAATTCAGCAGCCAAATGAGCCAGAAGCTGAACCAAATATGGGACAGCAGGCACCACAGGTCAGACATATACCTAGATGGTATTTGAGGACACTACAGGACAGCCATTTAGAGGTTCCTCTTGCTGGTCGTACTCGTAGGGAGACAAGGACCAATGAGCATGCACACATCATAGATTTGAATCTGGTTATGGCAGCCAGTTTACAGGATGATGATGAGCCTGATTCATTTGTGGATGCACGAGATAATGTGCATTGGAACAAAGCCATGCAGGATGAGATTGATTCTATTAAAAAGAATCAAACATGGGATTTGGTTGATCTGCCCAAAGGCAAGAAAGCCATTGGTACTAAATGGGTCTACAAGTTGAAAAGACATGCAGATGGATCCATTGACAGGTACAAAGCCCGTCTAGTTGCAAAGGGCTATGCACAGAAGAAGGGCATTGATTATGAGGAGACATTTGCTCCTACATCCCGTATGTCGACACTTAGGTGTGTCATTGCATTGGCTGCACATCATGGTTGGGTTGTTCACCAGTTGGACATAAAGACTGCATTCCTACATGGGGACCTCGAGGAGGAAGTTTATGTATTTCAGCCCATGGGATTTGCAGAACATGGTCATGAGGGGAAAGTATGCAGGCTGAAAAAGGCCTTGTATGGTTTGAAACAAGCTCCACGAGCTTGGTATGCAAAAATAGATGCTTTTCTACTCACTCAGGGATTTGTGAACAGTCCATCAGAGACCACTTTGTATGTGAAGAAAGAAGAGACAGATCTGCTGGTCATCAGTCTTTATGTGGATGATCTCTTGCTCATGGGATCAAATGATGACAAAATTGCAGCATTTAAAGAGATACTGCAACAGACATTTGACATGTCTGACTTGGGCCTTGTACATTACTATTTGGGCATACAGTTTGTGCAGGATAACAGAGGCATTGGGTTGTTGCAATCACGTTATGTTGCTAAACTTCTGGAGAAGTTTAAATTTCAGGATTGCAAGCCTATTAGTACTCCTATGGAGCCTGGGATGAAACTGTCACTACAAGATGACAGTGTTTCCTTTGATGCCACTACATATGCTCAGGCTGTTGGGTGCCTCATTTACTTGTGTAATACAAGGCCAGATATTCAGTATGCAGTCTCTCAGTTGAGCAGATTCATGCACAGCCCACGGTTGTCACATTGGCAAGCTGTGAAGCGTGTATTCCGTTATTTGCAGGGTACCTTGTCTCTTGGGTTGCTTTATCCTGAGGGGGGTGACATGCAGTTACATGCTTACAGTGATTCAGATTGGGCTGGTGATTTTGATACCAGACATTCCACTAGTGGGAATTGTTTCTTCCTTGGCGCTTCATGCATTTCTTGGCTAAGCAAGAAACAGACCACGGTGGCCACTTCATCTTGTGAGGCAGAGTACAGAGCAGCCTACACTACTACTGTTGAGTGTGTTTGGCTGCGTCGTCTTATGACTGATATGGATATTTCAGTGGAGGAGCCTACACCTATCTATACTGATAGTCAGAGTGCCATTGCTGTGGCCAGGAATCCTGTGTTTCATGCTCGCACGAAACACATTGAGATTCACTATCATTTTGTTCGGGAGAGACTCCAGGCAGGAGATATCAGTCTGATCTACTGTCCTACAGATCAGAATGTGGCAGACATCTTCACCAAGGCATTACCACGTCCGAAATTTGAAGCATTCCGCAATGCTTTGAATTTGTTTCCTTTTGGTGGATGATGTACAGTGATCACATATCACTCCAGGGGGGTTTGTTGGGTTTTATGCTGTGTATGCACCCAGAGGAGTGCTAGTGATCATCAGTAGGTTACTGGGGCACTTTTTACTTCAGTTAGTGGAGGTTTTTTCCCCCAGTTTAGTTCATTTTCACTTATATGCAGTTTATAAGTGTTTTGGTCCACCCGGCACATTTATGGCCGGTCATGTGAACACTTATCCTTTAGGGGTCACTATCATGTGGCTTGTACTTCACATTTTTCTATCATTGAGATATCTACAGCAGTCGTGTTCACTCCCTGCTTGTTTTCCATGCCTGTTTTCTTTCTGTAAACCCTAACCCTAACCCTGTTTAGTCTTCATCATGCAAGGGAAAAGAAAAGATGGATCAGCCTTTTATAATGCTTGATGTTTCAGTAGGCCACTCCTTTGTTGATGGTGGCTCAAAACAGAGCCTTGATAAGGAGTTTGGGATCCCCATTGTTGTTACACCTAGTATACAAAGAGCCTAAGCAATGTTGAGAACACATGGTCGTGATCGAGGTATACAAAGGTCTACTAGAGTGAAATATCCAGTGGACAGGTTGAGATACCATGAGTATATGGTCAAAGCTATACAAGAAGTAGAGCCCACACATTTTGAGGAGGCACTTGGACAACATAAGCATTTGGGAAGATGCCATGGATGAAGAGCTAGGTGCGTTAGATGCCGATGAGACATGGGATTTGGTGCCTTTGCCTAAGGAAAAGATGGCAATTGGATGTAAGTAGGTCTACAAAGTGAAGCATAATTCAAATGGCTCGGTTAGAGCTGGTACAAGATAAGATTGGTTGCCAAGGGATATGCATAGACATATGGCATTCAATATAAGGAGACATTTACCTGGTTCCTAGGATGGCAACCTTGAGAGCAGCCATTGCTATGGTTGCAACACCGAAGGGATGGTCTTTACATCATATGGATGTAAAGAATGCATTTTTACATGGTGATTTACATGAGGGAATTGTGCACCCACCAAGATATGATGATCATGAACACCCAGATTTTGTTTGCAGGTTATGCAAAGCCTTGTATGGCTTGAAGCAGGCCCCTAGAGCATGGTCAGACAAGATAGGAGAGTATCTTATCACTATTGGATTTCAGATATCCAATGATGATTTCTCACTTTATGAGAAAGACTGACACGGAGATTGTGCTAGTGGTGTTGATGACTTGATTTTCAAAGGTGACAATGATGATGATATTCATGAGGTGAAGATGCTTCTTAAGAAGATGTTTGAAATGTAAGATTTGGGTGGGCTAATACTTTCTCGATATAGACATTATTAGATCACGTGATGGGATTTGGCTTCTGCAGAGACAGTACACTTTAGACATATTGTCCAAGAAAGAAATGATAGGGTGTAATCCAATCTCAGTACGATTGGAGCACAATAGAAGGTTGTCTGTAGATATAGATGATCCCCTACTATGTAGGGATGCATAGTAGGTAGTTTGATTTACATAACTATTACGATTGCATAATAAACCCTATCGACATAGCATCCATCAAGCAAGTTCTTAACCCACTGAGCAACATCATTTGCAATGGGAATTGGTGAGTCAATTCATGCAGGCCCAAGAAAGCCACATTTATATGTAGCTTCGAGGATACTCAAGTTCTTAACCCACTGAGCAACATCATTTGCAATGGGAATTGGTGAGTCAATTCATGCAGGCCCAAGAAAGCCACATTTATATGTGGCTACGAGGATACTCAAGTACATAAAGTCCATAGTACATTATGGACTTCTCTATGAGGCTAGGATACAGGTACGGATACATGGGTACACAGATGCAGAATGGGCTGGTAGTGTCTGACAGCAACAGCCGTCCACGGTTGCTTTGTCGAGTACAGACACGGTTGCTTTGTCGAGTACAGAAGCTAAGTACACGAGCACTGCTATGGCGACATATGAGGTAGCTTGGCTACAGAAGCTACTTGCAAATATAGGTGAGCCCATGAATAGGCCAGTTGTTATTTATTGTGACAACATGAGCAGCATACAATTGGCCAGTAACCCAATGTATCATGCTAGAATGAAGCACATTTAGGTGCATTATCATTTTGTGAGAGAAAAGGTTTTAGAAGTGACGTGAATTTGGTTTATGTCAGCACAAAGGATCGATGGCTGACATCTTTATGAAGGTATTCAGTACAGAAAAGCCTCACAGGTTTAGAAGCTTACTTGAAATGAAGAGTATGGAGTTGAGCTCGAGGGAAAGTGTTGACATATCGGGCTCAACTAGTGTGGATATGGATGCCAGGATGACACCTCTGGAGTTACGCCACTGGCATTGTTAGTGAGATTATGGTTCATATACCTCAGTGGTTTGTAGGCTCTATGACATCCACTTTGGTTTACTAGAGTTACCGCATGGTTATTATAGCGCCAGCTCATATAGTCAGGTTCACACTATGGACCTTGTATGTTTTAGTAGTAGAGTACTTTCCCTTTATAGTATGTATTATGTTACGGTTGTAGAAAAGTGAAGAAGATAATTCAGCCATCCATCTCTCTTGTATGCTTATCTACTCTTGTGTGCGTGTGTGTTGCAAGGAGCTCAAGCTCACTCTCTCCTCCACATTATTCTCAATACCGGGACCCTACCACTACCTCTTCAGAATGGATTTCAAGTCTTTGTTACCAATGATGGAGTATCGAGATAAGAGATGTCTTGGGCTATACCTATTGAGACATCACATAGATGATTTCTGAGGCAGTAGTCTAAGAGGTGGGATACCGCACAAACATCTACCGTCAACTTCTTCAGTTCCCACCCACAAGCCCAAGACGATCACCAATTGGTGCCTTCACCAGTCTTGACCAGTGTTTCACACACTGAGTAGAGCCAAGGTGTAAACGGGGATTTCCCACAGAAGAAAGCTGAAGCATTCAATAGCATGGATTGGCCTGAAAGATGGCCACATAGCATGAGCAGCATGGGATTTTATCAATAAAGTGACTTATAATGTTTATAAGTCAATGTTTTCACACATCACTAATGAAGGGCTGGACATATTATTGTTTTGGGCATCTACAGGTGGACAAAAGGAGGCGCCTACTTGTAACTTGGCCGGCAACTTTGGGAAAAGGCTTAAAAGTAGTTATTTTTGGCAGCTAAGGCCACTTTTGGCAAAAGGAGAAAAAAGCAAGGGCTAAAAAAGAGCTGGCCGACTCCAACAAAAGGGAGGATGGGCTGAATTCATGGAAGAAAGAAGGGGCAACAGTCAAGAACACTCTCTCTCTCTATTCAACGCCGGCCGTACAGCATACAGCCTTGCCCCTTTTTCTTGCACAGGTCATACACACGGTACAGCACCTCTTCCTTGCTTGTGCCGTTTGTACTGAGGGGTACCAGCCGTACAGCCTAGCACCTCCTGCATACGCTGGTCATACAGGGTTCAGCAGCAATGGTCCACACGTGTGAAGCCCAAGTGCTGATTTGAGGCCTATTTAAGGGGCTTCTCTTCGTGATTGTTCCTCAGCTAGCTGGAGCTGAGTTGTTGTTCTCTCAAATATTTGTGGAAAGATTTGGGGTTGTGCACACCCGCAGCTTGGTTATTGTAAAAAGCTTCTCATTGAATAAAGAAGATTCCTAGGGGGGGGGCAGCTGTTCCGGCTCAGTGTGGTGTTATTGTACTATTTATAGTTCTTCCACTATATTTTCATGCTCTATCTCATCTTTGAAGTGTTGGTCTACTATCGTTATTATGGTTCGTGGACCCTGACATTGTGACATTGGTATCAAAACAAAGGCTTTCTCGGAAGCAAGAGGCTTCCTTCCAACAATGAGAAAGGTAAAAGATCAGAAGTGGGGACTACATTGACCAATAGCTTTGCTATTAAGCTTATAGAAGTAGTCATGAGCATGAGCAATAGCCAACTTGGTCTAACCATTTATGGATTCGCATATTTGATCCTCGAAATATGGAGTTGGTTTTATATGCCCATGTTCACCACTCTTTCCATATGGATTATTGTGGATTATACATCAAGCTTACGAGCAAGCTATATGGAGCTATTTCTCAAGATATCTTATGCGTATGTTGAGGAAATATTTATTTTGGCTTCATGATGAACCTAGCAAAGAAAAGCTAAGTATACTTTGAGTTTTTGCAAAGTTGTTGCTTTTTGCAATTTATTGTAAGCGTTTTGGACACTTAACCCTTGTATGCCTGTAGAAGGAAAATTGTGTGTTGTTTGTTTGCCTTGAACGGTTTCAGGTAAACATAATGGTTGAAAAGTCTGGTTTATATGGTTTTTCTTACGGATATGTCCAAGGACTATGGACAAAGTTTTTGGCATATCTTTGTTTAAGGATTTATACATATACGATGGTTTGGCACATCTATATGATTATCACTGGCTCCTTTTTGCTTGGATGGAGTATGTTTTTTTGGCTCCCTTTATTTGGGATGCAATGGACTTACGAGACTCATGGATATCTCATGGATCAAGGAGTTTTCTATGGATTTCTTTGGCTGGCTGAAATGTCTGTAAAACTATATGTCACAGACATGTTTATGGAGAACCAGGATCTCCATGCCTATGATTTATTGTTATCTTATGATATACTGCACTCATGGAAAAGTTGGTGACTCTAGTGAGTGAGTATATGAACTCATGGAAGAGTTGGTGACTTTGTCCAGTGAGAGGAGTTGGTGACTCCATAGACTCCATCTAGTAAAAGGAGTTGGTGACCCTGATCTCTCACTATGTGAAATCATGGGATCATGGAAGAGTTGGTGACTCTGTCTAGCGAGTATTTCATGAACTCATGGAAGGGTTAGCGACCCTAGTGAGTGACTGTGAACTCATGCAAGAGTTGGTGACTCTAGTGAGTCAATATCTAGACTCATGGAAGGGTTAGTGACCCTAGTGAGTGAAGTCTCGTGGAAGGGAAAACCCATGCGATCATGTATGGCTTCATGGAAGGGCTGTTGCCCTAGTGAGCCATATGGATATGTGAAGCATGTTTGGCTTGGGCATGCATATGGATCATAGGCGTGGTGCCCTTATGAAGTCCAATGGCATGGCAAGATGTTTTTTGGCTATGTATTCTACTTATTCTTTATTTTTGCAGGTACTTAAAGCTACTTATGGATTTATGGATATTTGAGACACAGTTGACTCTTGTCCCTGTGTCTAGTTATTATCCGGTTTATGGAATTATGGATATATGAGACACAGTTGACTCTTGTGCCTGTGTCTGCTTATTATCAGAGTTGTTGACTCGGGATATGGATATGGATAAAGATGATTCTTTGTTGATACGGTTGGCTCTTGTGCCCGTATCTAGTGTCAGATCGCGGATCTAGACGTATGGCAATAATACCAGAATTATGAAATATCATGGATTCACACTGCATCTGCTATTCTTGAAGGATATCTCAGTGGTATCAAGTTTATATAGGTGCGGACAACTACTTTATAAGACGGAGGGGATGTCACCATTTGGTCCCTTCTCAGTCTTGACCAATGTTTCACACACTCAGCAGATCTAAGGTGTGAACGGGGATTTTCCACAGAAGAAAGCTGAAGCATTCACTGGCATGGATTGGCCTGAGAGATGGCCACACAGCATGAGCAACATGGGATTTTATCAATAAAGTGACTTATAATGTTTATAAGTTGGTGTTTTCACACATCATTAATGAAGGGCTGCACATATTATTATTTTGGGCATCTATAGGTGGACAAAAGGAGGCGCCTACTTGTAACTTGTCCAGTAAGTTTGGGAAAAATCTTAAAAGTAGTTATTTTTGGCAGGTAAGACCACTTTTGGCAAAAGGGGAAAAACGCAAGTGCTAAAAAAGAGCTGGCCGACTCCAACAAAAGAGAGGATGGGCTGAATTCGTGGAAGAGAGAAGGGGCAGCAGTCGGGAACACTCTCTCTATTCAGCGCTGGCCGTACAGCACACAACCTTGCCCCTTTTTCTTGTGCAGGCCATACACCGAGTTCAGCAGTCACCTCTTCCTTGCTTATGCCATTTGTACTGAGGGGTACCAGCCGTACCGCCCAGCACCTCCTGCATACGCTGGTCATAAAGGGTTCAGCAGCAGTGGTCCACACGTGTGAAGACCAAGAGCTGATTTGAGGCCTATTTAAGGGGCTTCTCTTGGTGACTGTTCCTCAGCTAACTGGAGCTGAGTTGTTCTTCTCTCAAATATTTGTGGAAAGATCTAGGGTTGTGCACACCCGCACCTTGGTTATTGTAAAAAGCTTCTCATTGAATAAAGAGGATTCCTATGGGGGGCCGGCCGTTCCGGCTCAGTGAGGTGTTATTGTATTATCTATGATTCTTCCACTGTATTTTCACACTCTGTCTCGTCTTTGAAGTGTTGGTCTACTATCGTTCGTGGACCCCGACGCTGTGACAGGGTAACACCACGCACTTACAAAGTACTCTGTGAAAGAGAACATGCCCTCCAAAGAGCTGAACGCACCAGGTCCAGGAGACCGAGACCCTCTGCCCGACAGCTCCACATTTAGGATTTGCTTCAGCAACACAAAGTGGCTCCACCACATAGATATTGAGGCCAAGTAGGCTGTTCATGAGGAGGTTGACTCATTCTGAATTCGGACGCATGAGGTTCCTCTGCTGCCTACTTTATTGAGCACACATGGTCTAAGTAGTACGTGGCTCTGTCTATCCTTTTAGCAGTTAGTCTTTTCACTTTCTTCATATTGTCCTGACATCCAGTTTACTCATGGATCACATGTAACAGCTTTTTGGTCGCATCGACCCTTCACCGTAAACAGAACTTGGAAAAGATTATGTGTTTTATTTTCCCCTACACAAGAAAAGGTAGATGCAGTTGCAAAAACATAGGAAACAAGACAAAGTTCTTAATACCTAGTATCACTTCTGGAGAGCGGTAAAAGCGGCTCTGTATGTATGTATAAACTGCAATTATAAAACCCACCAAGTATGTGTTTGTTAGTCAAAAAGAACACTCTCTCCCTTCTATTCTATTAGGCACTTGCATACATACATACATACATACCTGCACATGCACGCACACGCGCGCGCACACATATATATATATGTATCTATGTATGTATGTATATGTATCTATGTATACATTACATATATAACCCATTGACAACGTCAGCGCATGATAAAGATATGGTTGCTTGGTTTATTGAATAATATGGTTTATTGAATAAGGAATTAAAAAACATTTTTTCTTTTAATCAGCATACTTAATGTCTAGATGGCTTTTGGTCATGACATACTTCTTTCATGATCAAAACAACTTGATCCAAAATCTATGACTTTGATTTTCGATGTGGAAGGGTGTTGTAACAGGATGTTCTCAGGTTTCAAATCACAGTGAATGACATGAAGTTTCCGCAAAAATCTCAGGGTCGTCAAGAGTTGTGTGGCAAAGCTTTTAATCACTATCAGGCTTATCCCTTGAAAATTGTTCCTTTTGATTAGCTCATACAGACTGATGTCATGGAGTGAGAATGAAATGCATAGATGACCACGGAAATAGAAGCTTTCATGTATGGTCACAACATTATAGCTAGAAGCTTCTTCTTCAGCCTGCAAAAACCTTCCACAAACTGCTAGATGTCAATTTGTATATGAATCATACAATCAGATGTTGGAGGATAAGAGATATAAGGTTATTGCAATGTGGCAATGATGATCTTAACAATAGCATAACTTTTTGTAAAGGTCAAGGGTTAATGTACATAAATACTTCTTTCGCTAAATTTCCACAGAGAGAACTCTAGAGTTTAAGAAGGTAAGGCTGCTTCAGCATCAGGCAATAAGCTTGCAGGTGGCACGGCAAACCCCAATTCATCAAAAAGGGAAGTCCGCCGTTGTCCAGCATCTTCACACCACCCAGCACCCAAGTATGATATTGGCCCACCACTTGTGCCAGGAACTACAAGAATATGTCCACCCTGTGGCCAACCTGTGACCAACCAACTACAAGAATGTGTTCACCCTGGATATACCATGGAAGATCTAGAAAAAGGTGAAAGCATGGGGCCAACAGGATTTGACCTGTGACCAACCTCCACCCAAATTCGGCGAACTAACCAAGAGGCCCACTACTCAGTCAGATTTTTGTGAAGACCGGGTGGACAGCTGCTCCACAGGAGGAAAAATTCATCATCACCTGATAATCTCTCCCACTTTGTCCAAGAATGTTGTTACAAATCTTCTAAAGGGCCTTCAAACTCGAACAGTGTAATTACTTACGAAGGTACATGAGAGCTAACTGTTGTCAATGAAAAAATACCTCATAACGTAAATCAAAGAGGCTGTGAAACATGAAACAACTTTACACCAAAGTGTTCCTTTCAAGCCAGCAGGCAAGAAGAGCCCTTTCTATAGTCATGACAAGGAGAATTATTTTGCAGACTGAGCACACATCACTCAACAATGAAAGGGAAAAGCTGAGACTGGCTGGTAATTGATGAGGTATTCTGTGGAAAACACTTTATCGGCTCATAAAACCATAAAAGAAGTTGTACCATCAAGTCAGAACATTTACTCAATACCAAAATCCACCCTAAAAGAAGTTGTACCATCAAGTCAGAACATTTACTCAATACCAAAATCCACCCTTCATCTTTGACCATGCATTTACAAAAAAACTTACGTGTCATTGAGAATCCAACAAGGAGACATCCATGTTGGCATGACACAACCTAATTAGGATGGTGATAAAAACATCATTGGAAGTGGGCACAACTGAGGTCAGAACAAGCCCCTTATATATGGTATATATACAAAGTGCAAGTTATTATTCATGTTCACCCACGGTTATTACTGAATTAGCACTAAAAGATATAGGTCTAAGTTTATTTATAGACTTTCTAGCTTTTGCACTAAGTATTTATCACCCACGTATGTGGAGCAGTTCACCTCTATTTGTTCCCCTTTGTATGCTAAATTATGCATGCTCATTCGCACCCTAGAGATGTGAAAGATCATCACATTGGTCTCTCCCCCACCCCCCCCCCCTCCCCAAAGAAAAGATCCCTCCATTAGTCAAAAGAAAGCTTCTGCATAAAGCAAAACTACAACCCTCAATAGAGGCAATACGGTACAAAAGGTTCCGATCCAAGTCACCTATGAGGCACTACCATCACCCGCAAATGGTGTGGATAATGTCCATCCAAATGAAATGGACAGTCTCCGCTGACAAGGTCATAGACCCATCAATGGCCTCGCTGCATCAGGAACCAAATGTGCCGTGCGCGGCAATGTTACTGATGATCTCCTACCTCTGGCTTACACAAGACTCTGAGGTCCACTGGGGCATAGATGCCGAGGAGGCAGGTATGGCCAATATTTCAAAATGTGTGAGCTGAAGGGCGAGACCTGCGACATCCTCCTAATAAAGTAGAGCTGCCCCCACCTCCGTGACCCAAAGAACCTGTCACGCCCACACTTACTGTACTAGGGTGCCAGTAGACATTCTCGCTACTTAGTACACTCAAGACTCCTTTTGGGATGGGCACTATGCATTTTGTGAGCCCTTGTCCAGGGACATGTCATCACCAGCCACCATCTAGTTCTAGGGTCAAGTCAGTGTCAAAGTCTATGTGCAAGTTATGCACAAGTCAAATATAACCCACTTGCTGCAAGCTGAAATGATGTGCATCTGTCCCAGGCATTTATTAGACCTCCGGTTTGGTGCCTGGAATAGTGGTCCCGTCAGATAGAAGGTTTAATGTCTACCTGTGTGAAAGCCTCTTGTCCAAGGCTACTAACAAGGTAATAGAGGATAAGGTGCGGCCATGGGCAATGGTCAAAGCAGCTCATGGGCACCCATTTGGGTGACCAATAGCCCAAGAAAAAGGGGCAATGGAATGGCTAAAAGAGGTTCCCCATAAAAGGCATTTTCCAATATTTGACCAAATTGCCCAGTCATCCTGTGAAGGGATGGCTGACCAGCACCCATGAGCCTACATAAGGCTTCTGCCTTTGCCCCTTTGCTCCATTCTTCATTCCTAGATTATGACCATTGAGTTCTCAGTCATTCAGGCCAATAGAAAAGCATAAACGCAAGCCAAAGGGGGTGTTGTGTTTTCAGCCAGCCGTATTGGCATTGAAAACACAGATCTCAATCTCTGTGTGGTCGCCTACAGCCAAGAGTTGTAGCCTTCAAGACCAGGCAGCCACTACATCAAGGAAGGAGGGTGTTCCCGGTGGGGAAACCCTAATTCAGGTCAGTGCACTGTTTGGACATTCATTGTACTCACTATCTTGTAGCAATTGTGCCATGTGCATAGCCATGGACATGGCTAACCTCAGATCTAATCCATGATTTAGGAGGTTGTTGGAAGTGACAATCTAGTCGATTATATTGCATCAAACCATACTTCCTCAAACCCACAAGCCTTCAATCCCATTAAATGACCAACACTTAACAGAGTGCAGCCCTATTAAGAAGAAGACAAGACTCCTTTGAATCTACCTCAAGCGAGGAGTTTTGGGAAGAAATGAGCAAATTTGGGACTCTTGGAGATGGCCACACCTCGAACAAGCTGCTGGCCTGCCTCTGATGGACAGCCAAGTGCCAACCGCCAGGCTCTGATGTGCCAACTTCCACAGAAAGAGAATGATCTTTTGTGGCCAAAAACTGTCCCACAGCCTCTTCTAGAAATCTGAGAGAAACTGAGAAGGGAGGCCCTAAGAGTACCAGTGCCTTGCTGTTGCTGGAGTGCCCTCGATTGCGGGCATGTGAATCCTGAGGCCTAGCCATGCAGAGTAAGCAAAGAAAGGGGTACCAAGAGCCTCCTCTCTATCAAAGGGATCGTGCCATTTCCACTCCCCTGGATCCCACTGAAGTTGCGTGAAAGGGCGACTCTCCCCTATCCATAACCGCCAAAATCTCTCTTTGGCCACCTTCGCCCGTGGAGGGTCTATGTGCCAACTAGGAGCATTGGTGCAATATATAGGTGGGTAGCCAAATTGTCATATTCATATGCTTTCCTCAGCGTTGTACTTCATATAGAGTGTTTCTCTGTAGGCGAACTGCTAGCCAAGAATGAACAGTAGGTCACAGGGCTGTGATTTGACGTCTTCATTCTCAACCACATCTTGTACTTGTATTACTTATTTCTTGTACATAATACAACGCAGTCGTTTAGGACTCGTGTGTGTTGTATGTATGATTCTGCCGGACTCTTTTTTCTATCTCTGGAAAACCCTAGCACAAAGGCGCAAGTGTTCTAGAGTCAGTATCAAAGCCTAGGAAACCTGCAAATTTTTCTTTTCTGGCACCCATGTGCGTGACTACTTGGATAGGGTAGAGCATCCAAAACCCTAGATTCCAAGAATGCATAAATTCAGGTTTGGGAAAAGTGTATATTTGGGTTCTCTTCATTGCACTTGGGTTGTTTGGGGTATATGCGCCCCACCAAACCCTTACCTCACCACACACAGCTGAAATCCCTCACCAATCGGCCCTTAATCACTAGATGTTTGTCATGGATTCACAACTACCTGATGTGATCCTCAATATGAAGGCATCCACGGACGCATAGGCAGCTAAAATGGAGGCTATATCTGCCCATCTCGACAGGATGGAGTTAGCACCTAGTATTCCGGATCTGGAATCTACAAGGGCCATGCTTCAGAGCAAGTGTTGGACGATTCCAAGGATGAAGTGGAAAAACTTTCCTCTGGAGGATTTTTCACTCCTTTGGATGCAGGCCAGGATGTAATGGATGAGCTTCACTCCCAGTCCGACAGTCATCATTCTACACCTACGCGTAGTCAGCATGAGAGACGTCATTCGCATAATCGACGGTCTCCTTCATGGATTCGTCGGACAGTTCTCACTCACCTTCACCGGCTCTATATCTATGGCCTACTGGTTTGCCAAGTTCTTCCTCCATGCCTTGTGAGAAACGAGCTCAATTAATGAAGCTTTTGAAGCTTCCCAAGTTCAACGAGAAGATGGACGGAGAAGTCATCATCAATTGGACCCACGAGATGGCTGCCACATCAGCAATAGCAAGCAGTTCAAATATTTTTCAACTTCATTTGGTGCATACAGCTTTGATGCATGCCGCTCTCTTAGGCACCACTCCGTGACTTGATGGGATGACTGCCGCAAGGCGGTGTTGGGGCTGTTTATTCCTGTAGACTATGAGCATGAATTGAAAAAACAATGGGGGAGTTTAATGTAAAAACATGGCAAATTGATAACCCACTATCTTGCTCATTTTTAGAAGCTTTTGTTGATGCTCCCAAGGACCATACTACGGTCGGAGCAAGTTGACGATTTGTGGATGGTTTGAAACCGTCTTTGCACACAAATGTCATGCACATCGGCCCCGTGATCTTTCTAATGCGATTTGTCTTGCTATAACCCTCTAGACGTGAGAGAATTTCAAGTTTGGGACTCAAAAATAGGGGAAGCAGAAAGGCAAAAACAAGGGTGGCCAATCCAAGGCCGAGGATGGTAAGGACAGGGCAAGTGGGGAGGCCTCGGTGTCCTTGAAGAGCATCACGCCAAGATGGCTCCTTGACAATGCTTTTATTGTGACTCCACCGAGCACATCGGGAAGGATTGTCCAAAGACCTTGGAGGAGCAATCTAAGGAGGAGGCTTATTCAGAACCAGAGAAGCAATCCAACGAGCATAGTCACAAGAAACATTTTGAGGTTTCGAAGCTTTTTTTCAAATGGTTTCATCCATTGCTAAAAAAAAAACATAGGTTTCGAAAAATTATACACACGTGTGTGTGTGGTGAGAGAGAGAAACCTCCATGCTGCCACCGCGACTGCCCTCTAGGGCTTCTAGCTCTAGGTCGCCCTCGCCTCAGGCCTGCAGCAGCCCTCCCCACGACCTCCTGGGGTCCCCTTTAAGCGTGCAAGTTCTTCTTCTTCCCGCCTACCACATTGAGACTTAGTGGCCACCCGAGTTTGTAAGCCTCCCATGTGGCATTTGCCATAGTCTCGGATAACATCTTGCATGCCCATGGAAAAACGATTCTATGCCCAGTCGGCATCGGCAAAAACATGCAAAACAAGGCGATCAATGAGAATGTACCATGAACTGGAAGCAATGATGCTTGAGATAACTATTATTAACCAACAAGAGCCTCTTGCAAGGCAGTGGTACATCCTGCAGTGGGAAACCAAAATGCAACGTAACAAAGATTGGGAAATGATCCGACAAGCGCATCGAGAAATCCAAGCTCATTGTGAAGATAAAAGCATCAAACTGCACTGCATTCAACATGTACCATCAGTCCAATCTAGCCCAATAGCTAGTGAGAGCATTGTGATGGAAAGTATAGCCAGTGCGACCTGGCATAAGATGCAGCCATAAATCACAAGCGTGCAAGGAATCAAGCATGACCCCAAGCGTGACGTTCCCTTAAGAGTATATGAGACCGATGTGTACTATTGTCCCCGGGATCACGTGCATTATTAAAATCCCCGCAAAGAAAAGCATGTCCCATCCAAGGGTAGGCTGTCAAACAGTGCCACATTTCAGCTCGCGTAGCAGAAGTTTGCGAGGCATAAACCGAGGCAAACTCATAAATCTCCCCACTAAGCATACATTGAACGACAAGGAAATGGCCCTGCATATCATTGTATGCAACATGTGGCTGCGACTCATGATGTACAAGCAGAGCAAGTTGCAACACCAGAGAAAGCATAAGAACCAGCATAGAAAATCCGAAACCCAGCAAAATATCCTTCACGACCCGCGAAGGAGTGTTGATTGTGCTCCTGCAAACACACCATATGCGGCTTACTACTATTAATGTAGTCCCACACTAGCCTCCATTTATTTACATGGAAAAGGCCCTGAACATTGTACGTAATGCATTTGAGCGGTATATACATATGTACAAACTGCACGAAAGTCCCACCACTCAACCTGTAGCTAACATGGTCAGTCCTAGAGGCTAAAATAGGACACCAAACAGGAAGCCAGCAACAAGGAGATGATGTCTAACACCGCCTCTTAGCACCGGATGCTGAGTGAACTCCAAGAGGCCAGAGACGCCGTCCTCGATCAAAGATAAAAGATTGCAGAAACAGGTACCAGGAAAGCTCCACAAGTAATCTCCTCAGCAACTCAGCTACACAAACAAGCTACCAGGTGTACCGCTCCTCTAGAAGAAAACAACCATGTAGGCTGTGACGTGTTGCTCCAAATAATGGTTCCAAACCCAAGTGTAAGAACACTCCCCAAAGTTGAATGTGGTGTTTCCAACCTGGAGAAGGTATGAAAAACCTCATAACCAACCAAGATCAGATCCCGTAGATAATCAACCCTGGGAAAAGGGGCAAGTGTGGGGGCAGCCCATACAGGCTGCCCAGCCTCCTATACAGCAGGCACAAGGTGCCCAGCCCTCTTTTGCCCATGCGCCTAGTATCCAGCCCCAGTATGAAAGCATGCGCAGCATTAAAAGGTATTATTGCTGTATTTTATTCAGTCGTGGAGCATGTGAGACAGCCGACTGCCTTTTTAGCAGCCGACTGCTGTCCAAGAGGGGTATAAATACCCAGCCCACACTTGTTTCCATTGATCTCTCATAATTCACCAAGAGCTAAGGCTAATCAAATTGCCAGGACAGCCAAGGATTTGATAATGCATAAGGGGTGAAGGACTGCAGGTCAAGGGTAGAGTTATCTCAGCCAAGAAAGGTCAAGTTTTCTGTATTTTCTTTTTCAGATTTGCATCATTCTAATAAAGCAAATACACCATTCGTGGTGGGGGCCCTACAGAGGGTATTCAGGGCCCAATACTGTGTCCTCTTCTCCCTCTCTCTCTCTCTCTATTTCTGCACATCTACATTCAGTTTTGTGTGTTATTTTCGTCGCGACAAGTGTGCTGTTTTCTGAGCTTTGAAGTTACCAATCTCCCCCGAAGCTTCCGCATGTTACAGAGGTATCAGAGCCTACTTCAAGTGCAAAGATTCAGCAAAGAAACCAGAATTTTTTCTCGCTCCTGTGGTTGGTTTTCAGATGCCGGTGGACTACCCCTTTCGGAGTGACTCCTCTCCCTCGAAGGACGGTTGGTTTTCAGCCTCCGGACATCTCCCCCACACACAGTGGATGGTCAAATTGCGCTCCGAAAAGGAAGTGCATTTTCCTGCTATGGCGAGCTTCAATCACGAGAGAGACCAAGAACCTTGGGACCAAAGTGCACCGGGGAGCCCAGCTAGGGCACCAGGCTTGAGTGTTACAGAGATGTTCCAGCAGATGATGCGAGACCAAACGACCAAGTTGCAAGAGCAGAAGGCGCATATCCTCGCTCTAGAAGAGCGTACCCGTTCTCCAGCGTCGCGTTTTCCATCTCCTCCTCCCTCTCCTTCCGTATCCCAGATTCCAGATACTCGACACAGGGACCCTCTTCGCGGGGTCACGACCGCAGCCGAGCTCTTTGCTTGAGTTGCAGATGCATGCATTGGAGATCTGACAACGTGATGACGAAGCCATGCAACGCATGGAACATGAGGGTTACATTGCAGCTTTGGACGCCATATTGACACCAGCGGCGCCCTCGAATCATTTTCCCGAGAAAATGAACTTCAGTAAGTATAATGGTAAACTCGATCCCACAACTCTCTATTCATTGTTGCATCAGTTTGAAGCTTACTTTGCCGTAGTTAGAAAGACAGATACTCACAAAGTGATCTTAGCCAAATGGTACTGGAAGGTGAGGACATTCCTTGGTGGACTCAGTGGGCTCATGCCCACACCAGATTAGGTATGGCCGCTTATGTGTGGGACGAGTTTGTCCGCGACCTTAAGCAGCAGTTTCTACCGCCCCACCACCTTGAGCGACTCGCGAAGACAAGTTCAAGGGAGCACGTTGATGGCACGGAAGCGGTAAAGCTGTCTACGCCTTTATAGAGTGCCACACTTCCACACACGCATGCAAACACACCAGAACACCAGACCAAAGAGCATAAACAAGACTTATATTTCAGAACAGACCTTGATCTTTACAGAGATAGATAACCCGAATATCCTCAGAGCCAGCTTTATCTGGCATCCACTCGCAATCAGTCCACTCCAGCTCCTGGTCACTCCAAATCCGTTCACTCTTGCTTCTCTGCAGCCGACCTCTTCGTTCACTGCACTGCACCTCAACTGAAGATCACTCTCTCCTACACCACCAGCACACTGCCAGTTCTCAAAGCAAAACCCAGCTACACCTTTGAACCTCCCTATCTCTTAAACCACAGCACCAAGATGGCTCCCTCTTCTCGTCTTCTCTATCTGCCACTGCCAGCCACCAGAAAACCGAGAGCAACTCCCTTACTTTGTCGCCAGCAGCTTTACAAACACCTGCTTGCCTGGTTCCACTAAACTCTTTCACTTGCTTCAGCCACCGCTCCACAAACTCTGCTCTGTGGCAGCCCGCTTCTCTACCTTTTTTCCTCAACACCAGCACCTAGGCGGCCTCCACACGCCAGCCCATGCTTTAACACCTGTAGCTGCGCCAGTATCTGCTATCCATCCTGTCCCAGCAGTATCGTCAGCTGTGCCTAAAAAAACCCCCTTTTCAACACGGCGGCCTCCTCACATCACTTGCTGCAGCGCCAACAAAGCGTTCCACAACTACCCGGCAGCCCCTATCCTTTCCAGCCGCCGTCGCCTGCAGAATCTACCAGCTTCTGACCCACCTGTTTTGCCTTCACTCGCTAACCCTCCCACACACGCGTGCGCTCCACTCTTGACTTGCACCTTGACGCCAGTCCACTGCCTTTAGCGCCAGGCCCACACTCGAACACTATCAGCCCGTCAACCTAGTCCCAATCACCACCTTTGCTTCTCTGCATACACTTGCGGCTGCAGTCACCAGCCCGTAGACCTTTGACGCCAGCCACCGCTGCGCCCGAGTCACCTCTTCCACTAACCCAGCACTTCACAAGGCGGCCCACAGAAGGCGTCGCTCACACCAGCCCGTCGACTCTCACAGCTGGCGCCCTCTTCCTGCAGCCACACTCTGCGCCTTGACACCTATGCGTTCAACGAGACCCCCCACGTCTCCGCCAGTAGCAGCCACCTGCTCTTCACAAGGGACGCCTCCGTGTCCCCAAGCGGCCACCTGCGACTGCTCCTTGGTGTCACCAGCCAGGCCGACCACCTCTGTGTGTGCCCCCGACTACGCCCGAGAGCCCCCCCTCAAACAACAAAGCCCCCCTTCACCTTTTTCTCCAGCTCGCGTATCACCCGCCACCTCTCCATGCTTCGCCAGCTTCTGGATGGTATGCACTGGCGGCCATTCAAAGCTCCACGCAGCATGCTTTTTTGGCCACATTAATATCATAATTTTCATTTTACCTAAAAGATGGCCACTTTATTCCTTTTCACACCAAGTCTAAGGCAACTTTGGCCCCTTATCAGCTTTTTCTGCCCATGCCCTCCACAAACTTCAATTGCAACCTCGAGTGCCCGTTGTATTTTGACGCGCCCACACATATTCAAGACGACCGCGCACACATACGAGCCATCGAACAGCTGATACTACCTCCAGCAGCTACGTTCCGGACGAGCCTGTGCTTCCAAGATCTGATCATTTTTTCCTGCATATTCACTTCCATCAAAACCAAAAGCCTGACTACCGCATCCACGACGCCCACACTGAGTCAATGGGTGCTCCTATGACTTTACCACAACACGAACAACAATCATGTACACATGTACAAGTTGAGTTTGAGGTTCCCCAAAAACTTCACACAACGTCAGAGCGCGCAACCAGTCCTTCAGTTTGCCAATAGAATTTCGACTTTATGTTTGCAATTAGGCTTATCTAATTCAGACAAGAAAGGGTAGTTTTTGTATGGCCTTGACACGCAAATAAAGTGAGAGGTGCGTATGTTTAGGCCAGCCACCTTTGAAGACGCACTCTCGCTTGCGCAGAGTGCAGAAATGAAGCATAATGATGGCAAGCCCAAGACTTCCCGGCCGGCTACTCCCAAGGCTACCACCTCGCGGGGAAAAGGCCTAAACCAAACGGGGTCTTCCCCAAGACAGAGCACGGGAGCCTCTCGCTCCGAGAACTCGAACAATGTGTCTAAGCTTACTCCAGACCAGAAAACAGAGGCAGGCGAGACAGGTGGCAAGTTGAGTGCTGACGAGATTTCTCAGTACGAGGGTAGATGTTTCTTTTGTCACACAAAAGAACATACTTCTCGGGAGTGTCCTAAGAAGACTCCAAAGACCGCCACCACAACCTCCACAGCTTTCGTGGTGAGCCCAGCTCCCACACAGACCCCAATGGCTGTCCCTAGTTCTTCAAATCCCAATGCTTCAGTTGGAGCAATTATTAGTCGGGAGCTCGAAGATAAGCAGAAGGGCGCCCATGACCAGGAGTATGAGCACAACGAATTGCTCAAGTCCTTTGGCTACATAGGTGGCCAGAGAGTCGTTGTCTTGTTTGACAGCGGGGCAGCACGGAGGATGTGTTCACGGGTGCCCGTTTCGTCCTGACTTCGGTGGACAAACAGGTTGAAGGTTTTAGCACAAGCATGACAACAAGCGTCAAGTATGAAGCTCTAGGTGCTAATTTAGTTATTCAGGGCATAGAATTTGTGCGTGATTTTATGGTTGCCCCTCTTGTAGGAGCAGACATAATTTTGGGCATTCAGTGGTTTCACAAGTTTCTTCCTGATGTCAAGAGGGACAAGCACACGTTCCAGATTAATCAGAATGTGTCAAACGCCCCAGTGACCATTAAGTGTGAACCAAGAATTTCGAACTTTCCGCTCATAAGCCACTTGCAAGCTAAGCGAGCAGTCAGGAAAGGCGCACATTGTGCGATGATATATATCCAAACAGCCCAGACGGTGGCCAGTGCTTCCGAGAAGTATTTGGCTCTCCATGAAAAGTTTCAAAAGATTTTTCTTCGGGACAATCTCCCTCCCCAGCTCCCCCCGTCCAGACCGGAGGACCACAAGATTGACCTCCTCCTAGGCTCTCGGAGCCCCCGAGCAAGTTTCGGTATCACCTTTCCAAGGCAATGGAATCAGAGTTGGACCGCCAACTCCAAGAATTGTTGCAATCTCGCTTCATCCGTCCCAGCGTGTCGCCATTTGCAGCACCGATCTTGTTTGTCAAGAAGAAAGATGGGTCTTCTCGTTTGTGTGTCCATTATCGTGCCCTCAATAAGCTAACTATCAAGAGTAGATTCCCGATGCTTCGAATAGATTATATTCTCGAGAGGCTGAATGGAGCAGAGGTGTTCTCGAAACTTGATTTGAAGAGTGGGTACCACCAGGTGAGGATTGTGGAGGGGGACATCCCCGAGATAGCCTTCCGTACGGAACGAGCCCACTATGAATTTGTGGTCATGCCATTTGGCTTGACGAACGCCCCGGCTACATTCAACCGCATGCTGATGCGTGTTTTCCGGGATTTAATTGGAAAGTGTGTGTTCATATTTATGGACGACATACTGGTATTTTTAGCTACGATTGAGCAGCATGACATTGATGTGGAGAAAGTCCTTAAGTTGCTGGAAAGCAACGAGCTCTACGTCAATGAAAAGAAGTCGGAATTTTATTTGTTCCAGGTGCATTACTTGGGATACATAATTAGTGCAGAAGGTCCAGCTAAAGTGGCCAAGATTGTCAATTGGGAAGTACCTCAGACAACATATGACATCAGATCCTTTGTGGGTATATGCCAAGCATACTCCACCCACATAGACAAGTTTTCTGACCTCTCGGCGGATCTCACCGATCTACTAAAGGGTGTGAAGACAAGAAGGCAACGGACTCGAATGACTCCACAAGCGTTGGAGGCATTCAAGAACCTCAAGGTGGCTTTATCAGAAGCGCCTTGTTTAGCACTTGCCTCGTGGGACGAGCCATTTCAAGTGATCACCGATGCGAGTAACATCGCAATTGACGGTTTGTTACAACAGAATGGTCATCCAGTAGCTTACATGTCTCGTAAGTTACTGCCCGCCAAGAAAAATTACTCAGTCTACGTTCCTGAACTCCTTGCAGTTATTCAGGCCTTGAAACATTGGAAACATTTTCTTTATGGCCGTGACTTTGAGGTTCGCACTGACCATCAGGCATTACGCTGGATTCAAACAATGCCAAGTGCACAATGGAGTGACCGACAACACCACTAGAGCCAGATATTCCAGCAATTCGGTGGTATGATTGAGTACTTTCCAGGAAAGGCCAATCCAGTGGCCGATGCTTTGAGCAGAAAGGGATAAGTGACTTCGATTCACACCACTAGACTCGACCTTGTTGGTACACGACTGGATGACATAAAGCACACGTACGCGGATTCTGAGGAATTTGGTACACAGTGGGAACAGGCTTTGGATGCCACAGGACCATGCCACTTTCTGATACGCGATGGTTGGCTTTTCTACAAAGGCCGACTGTGTGTCATGAAGTCGTTCAGGACAGCTCTTGTCCATGATGCCCATGACGCCATTACTAGTGGTCATAGGGACATGAATTTGACTCTAGAGAATTTGGAACGGCAATATTATTGGCCAAAGATGAAGCGAGATGTGTTTACATATGTACAACGCTGCGATATTTGTCAAAAGGTGAAAGCTCCTCATGGAAAGAAGATAGGGTTATTACAACCCTTGCTAATTCCTGAGGGTCCTTTCCAAGATATTTCGATGGACTTTGTCACGAATCTGCCTCGTCCGAGTAAGCGTAATACGCAGTGCTTAACTATTGTTGATAGATTTAGCAAATTTGTTATGCTTATTCCTTGCAAGGCCAATGTGACTGCCGAGGATGTTGCCCAGTTGTTCATTTGGCATTGGTATCCGATTGGCGGGACTCCTAGGACCATAGTGTCAGACCGAGATACCAAGTTTACCAGTCATTTTTGGAGGGCATTGTTTGATAACTTTGGTACTAAATTGAATTTTTCCAGTGCATTCCCTCCACAGACGGACGGCCAGACAAAGATATACAACCAGTTGGCCTTTGATGTGCTGAAGTGTTATGTCCACGATCAGCAAGGTAAGTGGGAATCTTATTTGCCTTTGGTTCAAGCTATTTTGAATGATTCTTTTGCTTCAGCTATTGGCACGACTCCATATGAGGCAGCGTTTGGAAGACCTTTCCAGTTGTTTTTGACCAGGACCTCATCTTCAGTACCTGAAGCGAACAGAGTGACGGAGTCTTACCAGGAGATTTTAGAGTCAGTAAAAGACAGGTTGACTAAAGCGCAAGAGGCCTACACTCGACAGACCAATAAAGACCGAAGGGATATGAAGTTTTCGGAAGGGGATTGGGTTTATCTTCGGATTATGAAGTAAAGGTTGAAGCAGGTGGGCAAGCGATGCCCAAAGTTGTCTTTCAAGAGCTTCAGACCCTTTCCCATCCAGAAAAAGATTAATGAGATTTCCATGCAGTTGAAGCTACCTCCGAGTTGGACTATGCACGATGTGTTCCACGTCAGTTGGTTAAAGCCATATGCAGGTCCGATCCCTTCAGAAGTTAAAGACAAGGCGGAACCAGATATTGTTGATAAAGCAGAATTTATGGTTCCAGAACAGATCCTTCTGCACCGTTTCAAGCATGCCTCCGGCCGAAGGCAAAGACAGTTCCTCACGAAGTTTCAAGACCGAGGGACCCACGAAGCGGTATGGCTTGACAAAGAGTTTTTCGAGGACTATCCAGCGTTATTGACGGATTATTTGGAGGCTATACAGCTTCCGTCAAGTTAAGCAGAAGGGGATGTCACGTGCATCCCGCACTTGGATGCCACGTAGACATATCTGTACAAAAGGTGCAAGACCTGGAATGGTAAACTCGTCCCATGTGAGCCCAGTCCGGGACGAGTCAGCCAGGGTTCCATCCCAGTCGTCCAAGGTCAGGTGTGCATTGTCCTGCACATGAAACCATGCCAGTCCGCGCTGTGAGTCTCCCTCTGGAATGATGTCAGTGATTCTATGTATCTCGTATGGTACTGGATGCTAGATCATTGTGTAGACAAGTTAGGGTTTGTTTATAGGAAAGGGGCCAGCCCATAGGGCTACCCCAAGTATTTGTGTGGGCAAGGGTAACCAACTGGTTATCCAGTCCTAGGGGACTGTAGGGCAAGTGTGGGGGCAGCCCATACAGGCTGCCCAGCCTCCTATACAGCAGGCGCAAGGTGCCCAGCCCTCTTTTGCCCATGCGCCTAGTGTCCAGCCCCAGTGTGAAAGCATGCGCAGCATTAAAAGGTATTATTGCTGTATTTTATTCAGTCGTGGAGCATGTGAGACAGCCGACTGCCTTTTAGCCAGCCGACTGCTGTCCAAGAGGGGTATAAATACCCAGCCCACAGTTCTTTCCATTGATCTCTCATAATTCACCAAGAGCTAAGGCTAATCAAAGGGCCAGGACAGCCAAGGATTTGTTAATGCAGAAGGGGTGAAGGACTGCATGTCAAGGGCAGAGTTATCTCAGCCAAGAAAGGTCAAGTTTTCTGTATTTCTTTTCAGATTTGCATCATTCTAATAAAGCAAATACACCATTCGTGGTGGGGGCCCTACAGAGGGTATTCGGGACCCAATACTGTGTCCTCTTCTCCCTCTCTCTCTCTCTCTATTTTTCTGCACATCTACATTCAGTTTTGTGCGTTATTTTCGTCGCGACAAGTGTGCTGTTTTCTGAGCTTTGAAGTACCGATCTCCCCCAAAGCTTCCGCATGTTACACCCTGTCCATCACCATGGGCGCTGGAGGTAACTCACAATTCTTGGCAAAACTACCAGTCTGTAAAAACCCTAGATATTCAATTTGTATTAAAACGTGGCTAGAGCATCCCTAAATACTATTGCATCAAAAAATAGGAGGTTGAAGCTTAGGAGTGTTCTAAATCTCCAACAACTAGAGAAAATCAGGAGAGTTGATGCAGTCTTTTCTCATTAAGTCTACTTATCTGCAAAAGTTTGAAAGACTGTTTGACTACAAGCTTTTTTTCCCCGAGGAAAAAGATCCTTATATTAGTTACGATCAGACACCAATACATGCTCAGAACCCTCAAATGAGCTTTAGAAAATTTAGGGGAGGGTAGTCCCTCCATGGCTGGATGCTCTCAGAGGGGGAAGGGGGCGGGGGGAGCCAAACAGGCAGCCTGTAGTGCCCAATGATCTCGTCATCCCAATCAGAAAGAAAGGGTCCCTGGTGCCATGTATTTGACTACAACTTCCTAGCTAATGCACAACAAAAATAACCCACTTAACTCTCAAAGTTACATAATGGAACTTAGTCAAAGAATACCTTATTTAAAGCATAGGAAAAGCAGACTCAGCTCATGCTTGGTCCAACTACTTCGTTTACAATTTGTAATAAAAATATTGACCATGGACATAAAATAAACTACCATAGTAAACCCTTACCTTGTCTCTTAGATGTTGTAAGATTTTGACTTCAATAAGAGCTTGTTGATGAAACCTTTTCTTGTTCCGAACAAGTTTTATTGCTCTTAAAACCTTATGCTTGTGATCTTGGCATTTAACCACCTGCCCAAAGCTTCCCTTCCCCAATAACCCCAGTATCTCAAATCGATAAGCAATATGATCACGTTCAATGATGGAATAATCTCCTCGTTCATCATCAAAGCCTAGAACAATATACAAAATGTATGTTAGCTAAATACCAGATTGACTGCGTTGAATCTGAATTGAAATGTACCATTGCATATGCTGCCATGGGTGCATGCATTTGTGCATGTGTATTTGCATGTGTATATGCATGCATGCACACACATATGTAGGTAGATTATTCGATTGTGTAGTATGTACAAGAGAAAAATTTGATTTCCAAAACCCTAAACACACCATTACACCATTACAACATTCAATGTTATACTCAAATGAAAAGTAGATTTAAAGATCAAATTAGATCCCTTGCTACTTTATGGTGTTCAAAGCAACTCATTAACTGTGACATGCAAGGCGAAAGCTGATCTGATTAGCGCTAAGCAAAGAGAGATTAATGTTAGTCTTACTCCGCAAACACACAATAGAGAAGAGACCAGAGAGACCCTAAACTATTGGTATATTCCCAAAACATGAATACAACAATGAGCTCTCAGATCTAAACTAAGATCTGCCTATGGATATTGTGCTTGACTATGCAATGCATGTTACATTGTCCTTCAGCTGAGGAACGCTCAGATGATGACTGCCTTCCTGCTGATCCAGATGTCTTGGTCTTGGCTCTGCAACCTTTGTCTCTCTCTGACTAATTCGAAATGACCCATGACCTGCCTTTATATAGGACTTTGATAGTAGGTCGTATGCTGGTCGGGCATCAATTTTCACACCAAAAAATATCATCAAAAACTTCATTAAACATGTTCATATTGTGCCCAACTTTTGTCCCAGCCAAAAGTGTAGTGGATCCTCATTGACGAATTATGTTGCTCACTCATGAACATGAGTATATGATCATGAATATTATCAAATCATTCATGATTCACTTCTTTTCGCTCACACATGATCACATTTGACTAGAAACAATGATTTGCGATTATGGCTATATCATTCATGACAGTGATTATTGAAAATTTCTTTCGCAGGCTTGAATTGTTTTCAATCACGTGCCACCACAAACGAGCCCTAACTTTACGTCATTCACAGCCTCGGACCTGAGCAAAAAAATCCAAAATTTCCAAGTGATATGTACTCACCTATCTGACCTAAAATGAAGGGTTTCTTAGGGATAAAAACTTTCATGCACCTCTGGTTGAAAATAAAAAATTGGCAACAACATTCAATCTAACTGTAGCGCATCGAATGACCCTAAAGCCTCATACCATCCAAGCCTTAGGTTCCATCATTCAAACAAAACTCAATACAATACATTCTACCTTAGAAGACAGGAATCTTAAGACACCTCATCGAGTGACAAATCATTCACCATGAACCTGAAGAGTATTGAGCTGCACACTGGGACTAGTAGTCTTCCAATCCCCGCCTGTACCTCCAACCCAATAGTTCACCCTCTTCTCTACTGAATATGTTAATAGTATCGTAAATTTCATGAAAGAAATGTTCAAGTACTCGATCCCAACTTGCAGCCATAAAAGTGCACCTACCAGCAGACACGTCATGATTCACACCGGCAGGAGTAGCACAAGACCACTCCTAGCCACCAAGATCCAAACATCCAAAAAAACCTACAGTCGATTGTGAGGTAGGGCAGCCAACAGGTAGGAGTACACAAGTGCTCCGATGGTGCCCAGACAACCCTGTGCAAAGAACTATGCCTCCCATCAGGGAAGCATCAGCTCAAAGACCCTCAACCACTCCATCTCAAACCTTCATGACAATCTGGAAATGCAACCCACGGGCCACCCAATAACCAATCAAAGGACCTGCCTAGACCATGTCTTCTTGGGAGTGCGAAGCACTTCTCAGACTCATAAAACTCATCGCACAACATATTGGCAATATGTAACGTGCTAACTATGTGGAAGCATGCCTGATTTGTGATTAATGCTACGCATGGTGAGAGATTAACGCTAAACAAGCTACTTGCAGAAACACAATAGACAAGATGTAAACCCTTATCTACTTCATATTCCAAAATATGAATATTTACTATGATGATCTTGGTTCTTGACTAAGATGCAATTCATGCATGCCTATCTACAGAAGGTTCCTGGTTGTCCTCCACTTGTGCTTGCTTTAACCCACATGAGGGTGGCTTGTCTTGCTACTCTATATCTTGCCTTCTTGATTATCCGCAATGTACCGTTGATGCCTTGCTTCGGGTCCTACAGACTCTCACTAATGGATGCCTTCAAATGACCCAAAAGCTCCCTTTATACAAAAATCCAGTAGAAGGTAGTATGCTAGCCGGCCAGCCCTTTTCCGACCCAAAAACTTCATATAAGAGAGCATTAACCATAAACATCTTGTGCCCAACTTGTGTTCCATCCAATGGTGCACATGTTAGGCACCTCCGGATTACCTATAGGCTATTGGTCTGTCAAAATCACCCAAAACAGACCATATCTTGCCTAAAAGGCAGCCACAAGGGAAAAGCATGTCCATGTGCAACTCTACTTGGGCAGCACGTGTCATCCCCTCCAGCTAAACTTGGAGCACTAGGGCACATGATGCACCTTTGCTCCATGCTCCTTTGCTTCTCTTTAACTTGTGCCCAATGGTAGTTAGGCTCTAGCTTTTTTTTTGTTTTTTTTTTTCCGAGAAAAGATCCTTTCATTAGTTATGTAAAAACGGCCGTAGGGCTACAAAAGATCTCTCCTGCTCCTAAGAGAGAGAAGAGCAGTGAATACATCATGGCAGCCCGGGAGACTCTCCCTAGGTGCTGCATCAGTATAAAGAACTGAGCGGCTAAATCATACAATAGGGGGGGGGAAGAGCCAAACAGGTGGCCTGTAGTGCCAACGGGGGGATCCCGTGTGTAGGGTGTAGAACGGGCCGCAGCGCCAAGTGGTGTGAAAGGCCTGGCGCCGTAAGATCGCCTCATCCGAGTCTCCCCGGATGCGGTCGTACTGTCCTTGCAGGGTGTGGATCAACTCCTGCCAAATCCCCCGAACAGTCTCTGCTGGTGGCTCTAATCTCCCCTCAAAGGCCGTAAAGCACCGGGCCCTCCAGGTGAACCAGATGGTGAGGCTGTTGAGGAGCTCCCATCGTAAATCCCTCTCCTGTGTCCAGCTGGCGGACGAGAAATCCGGTGCCGGAACCAGGCGAGGCTGGCCCCTAATAAATCTGATGGCCTGACTGCCCTGCTCCATCTCATAGCCCATAGCAGGCCCTGACAAAGTCGACCAAGCAGCGGCACCCCACGTAAACATACCCTCTGGAGAGAGGGGGGCCAGAATACGCAGCATCCGCAGCCAAATCTGCTGTGCCTGAGGGCAGTCCCAAAGGCAATGTCTCTGTGTCTCCATAGGGTGGCCGCATCGGACGCAGGCCGCCGGAAGACCGCTGTAAACAAGCCAAGTGCCAACTGCTGAGCCCCTGTGGGCGACCAGCCACTGAAAAGCCGAGATCCTGCGGGCCTGTCGACTAGCCCAGAGCCGAGCCCAGAAATCCTCCAGGAACTCCTGTGAAAGTCCCTGCAATCGCCAATGCCCCGCTGCCGCTGGAGAAACCGTCCTCCTCGCCGTCAAAATATGCCGTCCCAGCCGAACAGTATACTGGAAAAAAGTGATCTCTGTGGCCTCAAGGGATGCATAAGGATCATGCCACTCGTACTCCCCGGGGTCCCACTGTAGCCGGGCCAAGGGGCGCGCTGCATATACCCATATGCGCCAATCCGAGAGCACATCAGCAGGGTCGGGGTCAATATGCCACTTCCGAGAAGCGGCAGCCACTACCCGAATCCTCTGAAAGGTGCACTCTGCAACCAAAGGCGACTCCACCTCCACTCTCTGGAGTCTGCCCTCATCCGGAATCTCATAATAGAGGCATCTGCCATCCTCAGTGCTGGCTCTGACAGCAATCAAGATCTCCAACTGTGTAAAGGCTCCCATCCACCGTGGGGCCACTGGCTCGAGGGGTGTGAACCACTCCTCTGTAAGTGCCTCCTGAATATCATCCCTCATAATCAACCCCCCTCTGAAGTGACTCAGCCTCTCCACCTGGGTCTCCTCTGGTAGACTGCAGAAAGCCTGCCAGTCTCCAAAACTATGAGCTGGGCCTGCCGCTAAAGGTCCCCAGGCTAGACGAGGCCGAGAACCCAGCATATGACCCTGCTCCGTACGAACCGCTGGGCTCCAGATGAGCGGCTGCCTGGCCCGCTCCTCAACACAAGAAGGAGGCCGCTGAGAGAGCCCCGGTCTCAGCAGCTCCCAAGCTCTCAGGATACTCAAAGCAAATCTGTCCTCCCATCCTCTACTGAGGCCTGTCCTCCTCATCTCTATGAAGATCCAGCGAATCTCTGGTGCCCAAGAACCCCCTGCAGGGGGCGCCTGAGCCTGCAGTCGCTGCAAGAGGAGCTCTTTCCAAGGCTCAGCGCCTGGAAGCAACCCCCGAACAATAAGCTTCCCCAATAAGGCTCTACTCTGATCGACAGGATCTATAATGCCCAAACCGCCCTGCGCCAGCGGAAGTGTAATAACTGCCCATGCAACCTTTGCCCAAGCTGGCTGACCGTCTCGCCCAGACCACAGAAAGTTCCTGATCAGCCTCTGTACCTGGCTGATGCAAGAGCTCGAGAAAATCCAGCAAGACGTAATGTACCACATGGTCGCTAACAGCACCTGATTTGCCACCACCACCCTCCCAGCCAAGGATAGTCGAGCTGTACTCCAATACAGTAGCTTCTTCCGAATGCTCAGAAGAAGCGGGGCAATCTGCTGCTCAGGTGACAAATCGAGGCCAATCTGGCATCCCAAATACCGCACTGCTGTGCCTGGAGGAATCCGTCTAAAACCGGGGTCCGGGCTCCATGCCGGAGTGGGAGCACTACTGATCCAAAAGGCCACTGTCTTGCGCCAATTGATCAATGCTCCTGAAGCTGCACTAAAAACCTGGAGCGACTGCTCTGCCCGAATAAGATTGGCCTCTTGGCCATGCAAAAATAAGCCCGTGTCGTCTGCAAACTCAGCATCAAGCAAATCCTCCCCCCGGACTGGGAGCTGAAGTCCTCTCAAACCAACCTCCTCTGCCGTCAAATACATACTCATAGCCTCCGCAAAGAAGAGAAAAAGGAAAGGGGCGAGAGGACACCCCTGACGTACTGATCTGGTCAGCTCAAAACTCGGCCCCCGACCTCCTGCAATCAGCACCTGGCTGCGAGCTGTGGAATACAGAGCTGACACCCCTCTGATCCATCCTGGCTCAAAGCCCAGGCGAAGCATAGTGCCCTCTAAGAATCCCCAATCAACTCTATCGTATGCCTTCTCAAAATCGAGAAGCATCACGACCAAGTCCTTGCCAAGAAACCTAGCTCGGGCCGTCGCCTCCCAGAAAGTAAAGATGTTGTCAAGGATACTGCGCTCCTTGACAAATCCTGTCTGAGTAGCATGAATCAACTCCCCCAGGAAGGGCTGGATCCTCAAACTCAAGGCCTTTGCTAAGACCTTGTAGACAGTATTGAGGATCGTAATAGGCCTCCAATGCCGAATGTCATCTGATACTCCCTCCCCCTTGGGGATAAGATAGATCAAGCCCTCTGAAAAGCTCTGCGGCATCACGCCAGTGTCCAAAACATGCTGAAAGCCTCTACGGAGGCCTGGCCCCAAAAGGTCCCAATAGCGCATAAAAAAGGCCGGCGTCAGTCCGTCCTCCCCTGGGCAACTATGTCGCGGCAGGACCCTCAAGGCCTCGGCAAGCTCAATCTCTGACAGAGGCGCACCTAGAACTGTACGCATATGGTCTGTGACCCTCCTCTGCACATGGGCCCACACAGTCTGTCTGCAAACATCTCGATCCTCAGTGGCTGGCTCCGCTGAAAGCAGGTCACTATAAAAAGCAGTGGCAATGGCTCTGATCTCCTCGAGCTCAGTAGCTATCGATCCATCCGGTCTACCAAGCTGGCGGACTCCTGCTCGCGCATGACGGGGTCCAGTGATCTCAAAAAACTCCCCAGTCACTCTATCACCAAGCTGCGTCCACTGAGAGGCCTGACGACGATAGTAAAACTCATGTCTCTGCTCCTCTACCTCTCTAACCTCCTGGCATGCCTGGCTCAGCTGGGACGCCACCCACTCACATGCAGGCTGCTGCTCCTGAAGGCGCTGTAGCGAAGCAAGGCTGCGTCTCAGCCGTTGCTCCCGCTCGCGAATCTCTCCCAGTCGTGTCAAAGCTGCAGCGTGTAGAAAAGAGCTAAGATCAATGAGTCCCTGGGCACACTGGCCCGCTGCATCCTGGTCAGAGCACTGACTATCATGCCAGATCCTCTCAATGTCCTCAGCGAGACTGGGATCTGCAAGTACTCTCTCTGGGATCCTCAACTGCAAGCTGGGCTCCCGTGTCCCCTCCTCCAATGTCAATATAACTGGCGCATGATCTGAAAATGAGGTGCCAGCGAGAATGCCGACGGAGCCCCCTCACTCCCCTAACCAATCGCCCACATAAAAGCGATCAATCCGTGATAGATTAGTCCCTCCCTGCCGGCGATCCGACCGAGAGAAACTAAGACTGTCCTGAGACCGGGAGAAAGCCCCATGCTGCCATGCATCAGTGATCCTCAGTGACATGCAAAACCGGTCCCAAGCTGCAAGCTCCGTGCCGTGCACTGTAACATGACTGCCTCCCACCCTATCTGCCGGGTCCTCAAGCATGTTGAAGTCTCCCCCAACACACCAATGTGCGGCCTCTGGCAATGCATCTGTAACCTGAGTCCAGAACTCTGCTCTGGCACTAGCATGATTGGGCGCATAGATGTTGAGCACACCCAATAGCTCATCATGCATCCTCAGAATGACATACTGTGCTCTACCAGGCACAATGATCCCTCGATCCACAATGGCCTGCCGCCATACATCTGCAATAACCATGCATACTCCTCCCTGTCCACCCAAAGGACCAAACCCTGCAGACCAAAAAGTGTCCCATCTACCAGGCATCACCGAACCATATCTCCGGATCCTGCTCTCACCCAAGTGGTGCTCCTGCATCATCAAAATGTCAATGCTGCCACCAACCAGGCATCTCTGAAGCTCCTGCCTCAAGCAACCTCGATAGCGTATAAAGTGTGCTCCGCCAAGGCCCTGTACATTCCATGAGATGATCCTCATGGATGCCCCGCTGAGGTGGATGCTGTCTCAGCCGTACGGCGGGCCTTCGCAAGCGGCTTGGATGGAGAGTAGTCCCCATCCGAACGGCTGCGAATCTGCCCACCCGGTGTACTGCAAGAATCCCGGATCAGGCGCCAGTGGCTGTGGCCCATGGCGACTGCCTCCTGCTCTGACAGAGAAACCTCGTGTATACTCACATATCCAGGGTCGCGTGCCAAGTCTGCCACTATGCGCACGACCAAATGCCGAATCCCTGAGGTATCCACACTCCCGGGATCCAAGAAAAAATGAGCCAACTCCCAAAGTCGGCCTATCACATCAGTCACCTCCAGATCGCTCATGTGGTGAGAAAACTCAACTGCTTGAGTCTTCAAAGTGCTGAGAGCGAGCTCTAGAGTCCACTCCCGATCACAAGGTCCACATAGAGGGAACGAGAAGGCCACCGCTGAGTCTAGTGCCTCCTCCCCGCGGGCCGGAGGTATCACTACATGAACTCGAATGGGTGCTGGCGCATGGGGGCCCTCTGCTCCAAATAGCCGTGTAAAGGTATAATCAAAGGCCTCCGAGCGCTGTCTAATGCCAAGGCGACTCAGCCGACTGCGGATAGATGAAATCCGTGAGGCCCTAATCGGCATAGGTCTCCTCTGTGATGCTCGAGCGAGGTCAGTGCTCAGCGCTCTCCGGACTGCAGGTGAGCGCCAGGGAACTGCCAGGGTCTCCCGGGAAGGTGAGGCGGGCGGAGGGGGAGGAGGGGGAGGCGAGGGAGGTGGAGAGGGAGCCGCTGCCGAAACCGGAGCGGGGGCGGGAGGAGGCGAAGGTGGAAGCGAGGCGGTGGGAGGGGACGGGGGTGGGGGGGGTGAAGAAGGGGGAGCTGGCATCTCCTGGTCCTCGGTCGCTGCAGGGGTCGCCTCCTGAAGGGGAGCAAAGCTGTTCCTCACGGGAACCCAGTGAGGCTGAGACTGTGGCTGCTGCTGCAGCGGTCTCTGTGCGTGCTGCTGTGGCTGTCTCCCTCGGCGGCGCCCCTGTCCAGGCTGCCACTCCGAGGTCTCTGTGGCCTGAGCAGGTGTCCCTGAGGCAGCCTGCCGAGCCGAATCTGTGGGCGGGCCATCAGTAGCCTGCTGTTGTGGTGAGGGTCGAGGTCTCCTGCGAGGGCAGGCCTTGGCCAGATGACCGACCTGCCTGCAAATGAAGCACTGGTTCGGGAGCCCCGAGAACTCCACTCTCTGATCTATCCACCCCCCCCCTATCCTAGGTAGCTGAATGACCTTAGGAAGGGAGGCGATGTCAGACACCAACACTCTGACCGAAGGTAGCCCAGCTGCTCTGGCCACCACTGAAGCTGCTGAGGGGCCCGTCTCTAGTACCGAGCCCACCAATGCTCCGAGCCTGGAGAGGAGCGGAAGATACTCCCGGCGGAGACCAGGGAAACAAACTGTAATATGGAAGAGACGCTCTCCCTGCTCCGCCGCTGCTGGGTCAAATCCATGCTGCCAAGGTCTGAAGAAAGCCCGAGCACCCCTGATGTCCAGAGGACTCATGGCAAGGACCTTGGCAACGCTCTGGGCGGCCTCGAACTCGATCTGATAATGGCCCCGGCCCAGGAGCTGTACATCTAGGATCTTGCCCACATCTGCAAGAAGGCGAGCCTGAAGAAGATCCCTGATCTCCCCTCTGCTGGGGCGAGTGCCGACTATACGGCAGATGGTGGAATGAGCCTGGAGGCGTTCCACCTCTGCAGTGAGGCTCGCTTCCTCTTCCGGCGAAAGAAAAAGCCTGATGGGGATGTCCTCGGGGGCGGGCGAGGGGGTTGCGGGTGAGTCCCTCTGAGGCGAGGCGGGAGGAGTCTCCATCAGAGTCTGAAGCTCAGGCGAAGGCGAGGCGAATGCGGAAAACCTGCAAGAAGCGGGCGGAAGACCGGATGAAAATGAAGAAAAACAAAACCCCCTGGGGGTGGACAACAGCACGAAAGAGGAGGGAGAGGGGGAAAACGAAGGAGAAGCCCTGGGGGGGGGGGCGGCAACAAAGCGAAAGGGAGGGGAGGCGGGGCGCTGGCGCGAACAGGCGGAAAGGTGGGGGGCGAACAGGCGACAAAGGGGAGGGGGGGGCGAACAGGCGAAGAGGGGGTTGGGGGCGAAAATACAAAGAGGCGGCTAGGCGGGGGGGGGGGGGGGGGGGGGGGGGGACGAAATGGCGAGGAGGGGGGAGGCGCAGCAGCGAGGCAGGAGGGGGCGCAACAGCGAGAAGAGGGGAGCGAAGGCAGGCGGGGGGTGAAGAGGCGAAACGGCGGAGAGGTGGGGGGCGAACAGGCGACAGAGAAAAGGGGGGGCGTACAGGCGCGCAATGCAGGGTGGAGGCGGAAGCTTCAGCGAGCTACGGGCAGTTCGTTGCTGTCTTGATTTTAGTTAGGCTCTAGCTTTGCTCCAAATGCTCTCACTTAGTCACCAATAGATCCGCTACTGCAATGACTATCATGGGAACTGCTGCATCACACATAGTCTCATCCTCCTCCTCCGCACTGGACTCAGAGTGACTGGATATCTCAAAGTTCGGTTGGTCACCAGGCTCCTACACATCTCGAAAACTTGGCTCTAGAGCAACTGCATCTAGTGCAGCTACACCTCTGTTGGGTCATCATTGGAAGGTCTTCCGTACAGGAGACATTATTCTCAATCTTGAGCTGTTCTTTGATCCGTGATGACTCCTCTAGTGTACTTGTCACCAACATGGGCTCCTCCTTGGGATCCTCTGCCGGTCTACAATCCTTCCTTGGGGACACGTTCTCCTAAGCCACTTGTACTCGTGGAAGTTCACTGGCACCTTTGGAAACTCCCTCTTTTTCTCCTCTTTGTGCCTTTGTCAGTGTCTGCCAATTCTGCTTCTTAACCTTCAAATCGTCCCACATAGAAATCCAACCTACTCTCCCAATACTTTTGAGTGCCCCCTTTCTCCTCCTCTAGATGCATCCATTCCACATGTTGATAGATGTCCTTGATCTTTGATGCAAGTTGGCCTAAGATCAAATCAGGCTCTCGGAGTTCCATGGTTGCAGACCTAGACATGACCTAAACCTATATGCAAACTATTACTAAATGCAAGACCTATGCAGGGAACCCTAATGCACAAGGGTGCAAAATTATTGCAAATGAAAAAAAATGCAAAGCCTAATTTGTTCCATGCACTTCCAACAAATCCTAATGTAAAAACTATCGCCTAGGAAGAACCTAGATGCTCTAATACCATTGTTACATGCATGCAGAAGCTTCATTGGATTAGCATTAATCTCCATGTGCCTAGCATTAATCCAGAGTAGCTTTTGCACATGCCCTTCTTCTGTTCTTGCAGACCTTGGCTAATGGATGCCTTCAGAAGACCCTTGACCTACCTACATATAGGAATCTGATAGTAGGTCAGCCCCTTTTCAACCCAAATATATCATCCAAAAAAGGTCATTAAACATGTTCATATTGTGCCCAGCTTGTGTCCCATCCATTGGTGCATGTCCTAGGCACCTTGGGGCGTCTATTGGATTATCAAAACTGCCCAAATTGGACCATATCTTGCCCCTAATCTTTCCTAAAAGGTGGCTGCAAGAAAAAAAGGTGTTCACTTACAATTGTGCTTGGGCATGCACATGACATTCCCTCCTGCTAAATATGATGCTCCATGCTCTTTTGCTTCCCTTTGGGTCACGTCCTATGGTAGGCTTTGTCTCTGATCGAAATGCTCTGACTCAGTCTCCAATACATCAGCAACTACAGTAACTACCATGGGAACCGCTGCATCACTCGAAGCCTCATTCTCCTCCACATTGGACTCTGAGAGACTCGACATCTGGGAGTTCGGCTGATCATCGGGCTTTTACTCCAATAGTTGCATCTCGGAAACTGATTCCAGCTCTGCAACTGCACATCTATTGGGTCTTCATTGTCTCTAAGAGCATCCTCCAGAAACTCCTCCGGTGTCGGAATCTCTTCCATAAAAGAAACAGTACTCTGTCTTCGGCTGTTCTTCTGTGACCGAAACAGGAGGCTTGCACACTTCACTATTAATACAATTAAACACCTATTGAAATGGTCACAGCCAGATTCCACAAAACTTGCAAGAGACATTCGCACAGGGACACCACACTAGGGCCAGAATGAGCCAAAACCCCCCACCTTGAAATTTGTATATCACCAAGGAGTATTTAAACAATACAAGCTTCAGAGACCTTCCTCTTCACCCAAACTGGAGACTAGGCCAGACTTATCCAAATACAATTCTTGAAAACACGAGTATAGCACGGGTTCTAGTATTTTCCCGAGGCTCTACTTATGTGCATATCCCATCGCCCATGTGTATTGATCTTCCCTATGCTCACAAGCCTTTAAAATATGAATATGTACAAAGAGAGTTCAACTGAAAAAATAGATACTTCAGCATATGCTATGTACCACACTAGGGCCGGAATGAGCCAACCCCCCCCCCCAACCCTTGAAATTTGTATATTACCAAGGAGTATTTAAACAATACACGCTTTGAAGACCTTCGTCTTCTCCTCCCAAACTAGAGACTATGCCAGACTTATCAAGATACAATTCTTGAAAACACAAGTATAACCGGCTTCTAGTACTTGCCCAAGGCTCTTACATATGTGCAGATCCCATAGCCCATATGTGTTGATCTTCCCTGTGCTCACAAGCCTTTAAAATATGAATATGTACAAAGAGAGTTCAACTGAAAACTGAGATATTTCAGCATATGCTATGTACCAAGTACCCAAATGTTCACATGTATTTTCCTCAAGTACAAAACAGGTACTCCAACTTCCAAGTACGTTCGGTGGCGATATGACTTCAGTGGCAGGTACATAATAGGACGGTACAGCTGGTACAGAGAGGAACAGCATGAAGCTGTGGACAGCCCAAGCAGCAGGTACATATGATGGTACAGCCTGTACACAAAAGGCTGTCAGCAGGTACAGCCCCATGGGAATAGACAGATTCATATTCAGCCCAACCAGCATGTACAGAACAGGTACATTGGGCACACTTGCTGTACAGGGCAGAACAGGGCTGGACGGCCAGGTACAGCAGGTGTGTGGGCTGTACCGGAAACAGCAATGCAGTATGGAGCTGATGCATGTGTTTACTTTTCAAAACAACAGGAGAAGATTTATTGATTATATATAGACTTGCCACAATTTTGAGAAGTCAACACCTGTCCAAAATGGTGACATCTTCAACTCGTGATGACTCCACTATGGAAATTGTCACCAATATCGGCTCCTCGGGATCCTCCACTGGTCTAGACTCCTTACTTGAGTCGTGGAAGTTCATTGCCACCTTCAAAAACTCCCTCCTGCTGTGACTTTCAACCTTGGTTGATAGATGTCCTTGATCTTTGATGCAAGGTGAACTAAGATTGGGTAAGGCTGTTCTAGAAGTACCATGGCTGCCTACCTAGACTTGACCTAATATGTATGCAAACTATTGCGATATCCAAGACCTAAGCAGGGAACCCTAACACACATGCACAAAATTGGCTGCAATGAGAGGCAACCAACCTTCAGTTTTGTGTAAGCCAGCCAGGCCTATTATGTGCAGCACTCAACCTTATTGCATGGATCCTACAACACCATTCTACGTGTGTAATATATCTGCCTTCTTTATGGCCAGTACGGCATAGCTTTGGCATAGCACCTTGTCACGTGCATCCCGCACTTGGATGCCACGTGGCCATATTTGTACAACACGTGCAAGTCTTAAGAGTGGTAATTGGCCCTTTATGAGCCCTTGTCTGGGACAAGTTACCAAGGATCATGATTTTCAATTTTTACTCATTGTAGCCCCCTATTGGGTTATTGTATGAACACACTTAGTTGGAGATTATTATTAGGGTTGGTAGAGTCGGTAGCCAACTCACCAACATTAGACACTATAAATAGGAGTCTAGGCCATAGCCATATTCATTCATTGATCATCATTGAGTCATTGAGAACTCAGGAGTAGTGCTACTAGTGAAAATCTCTATTCAGCATTGTATAGATTTCATGTTAGTAATACATGGTAGATTACGTCATCTCTCTATTGTGTATTGAGCATGAAGAAGAAGCATGTTGTACATGGGTTTAAGTCTCTGATTAGGCACTAATCGAATTAATCAATTCATAAACACGCTTCCACAAGCACCCAGGTTACAAGCCATAGCAACAAAAACATTCAAGTAGTGCTATTCAGAAACAATACTTGCACTAAAAGAGACAGAAATGGGTCAACTGAAGCAACCCAAGCAGGTAACCCAGATCTAAGAGTAAGGAAATATACGGTAAAAAGGCCTACAAAACACAAGAAAGGAGCATGTAGCTTTGAGAGAAACATAACAGTATTTTCAACTTGCTACATACCATAATTGCATGCACCAGGAGTGCTGGAAGGCTGAAGCTTCTGACAATCTGTTCCAACACAGTAGATATCGGTGTATGCCTTGATTTCATTATGCTCATACTCTGTGAGACGATTCCCATACTGCTTCAAGGCCGCTATATTCAAATTCCAATGAGACTGAGATTAGATGTTCGATGCAAGTTTAGCGAGTAATAGGACACGTGCAAAAATAGAGAAGCTATTGTGTGTGTATAATTTTGTAGAGAGCTCACTTTCAGGAGTCATGGAAATGCCCAACAAATGGCTTGACAGATTGGACACGTTAGTTTTCTGCACAGAAAAAAAACAGCTGAAAGTTAAAAAGTATGCATATGTTTATGCATACAAATTATTTATGATGAAAATCACTCTTTTAATATAAAAGAATTTCTTTTATGCATCCATTTATGCATAAAAATCATTTATGATAAAAATCACACTTTTAATATAAAAAAAATATCTTTTATGCATATGTTTATGCATACAATTCTTTTACGACGAAAACCACTCTTTTAATATAAAAGAATTTCCTGAGAGGCTTGCAAACTACAGGGAATTTTTTTTGTTTTTGTATTTCAGACCTTAGTGTATAACTGTACAGACATTTTTCTATAATTCACGTGTCCAGGATTATTTTTAATAAAGAGACATCAAGTATAAGCATACAAGAAATCAGATGTCATCCAAAAAGTAAGGACAACTCAAAATACATTTTTTCCTGGCCACATCACTCCAAGAAGTTAAATGCAAAACAATCCATGTAGCAAAAAGGGAGGAAAGGGTTGTTCCCCCAAATACTCATAACAGCAATCCTTGCTGCTTTTGCTGACCTTGAGGAGTCAAGAGTGTGAGTGGCATCAGAGCCCGTAATTGATAGTTACTGCATATGGAATGACTGAATACCTGTAATAGCCACTGTGCATCTCACCTCTAAATCTCCCAACCTGTCAAACCACCATACATCTTCCGAATTGAGTACATTGCTAAGTGATAGAGTCTAAAGGGAGAATGAGCAACCTGCACCAGAGTCATGGTATAAATTATCCCACAAGTAGCATAGAGACCAAAACCTTTCAGGATGCCCCTGTGAAATATCCAGCGTCCTGAATCCTTGATTTCCCCCAACATTTTTCAAAATTGAGGACATGTATCAAGCATTTGAGAGTTGCTACAGCCTCCTATAGCATCAGATTCAAGAAACCCTAATTTTTCCCATAGCATAAGATGAAAAATCTGTTATATGTAATAATTCAACCGCTGAGCAGTATGCCAAGTTGGTATTTCTTTTTTTTTCCAGGAAAAAGATCCTTCAATTAGTCAAAGAAAAATCAGCCACAAGGGGCTAAGCACAACCACAATAGGCTAGATACAAACTCGCCTCATATAAGGGCGGGAAACAAGTGATCAAAGGGGAAGAGATGCTTCTCCTCCGGCTGGCCGCTCTGTGAGGAGAAGGCTATCTCATACAAGGGGAGGGGGGCGGGGGGGGAACAACCACATAGGTGGTCTTCCCGCCGCTTCTGCATATGCGATCAGAACCTCCCTGCAGCTTCCCCCACTAACCGCGGAGGGTGTGAATGATATCAAGCCATATGCTCCTGATGGTCTCAAACCGGCGGAGTGTGGGTACCCTCGATAGCCTCGCTGCATCTAGCACACCAGATGTGCCAACCTACTATGCTACTGCAAATCTCCCATCTCTGGCATGAGACTGGTCGCCAGTCATCTGTCGGTGGGGCTGTGACTGGTACTGCTGCAATACGATGGTGGGAGACCTGAAGGGCTAGTCCTCCCCCATCCTCCTCATAAGTCTTGACCACTCTAGCCTCAATAGCCCAAGTGACAGTACCCCAAGTGATGATCCGGGTCGATGCCCTGTCCATAGTGAAGATGTGGAGAATCCGCTGCCAAATCTGCTGAGCCTTCGGGCAATCCCAAAGGCAACATCGCTGAGACTCCTTGGGGTGGCCGCACCTCAGGCAAGCTGCTGACCGACTTCCAACTACCAGCCAAGTACCAACCGCCAAACTCCTATGTGCCATCAGCCAAAGAAAGAGAGTGATCTTCCTCGGCCGGAAGCTATCCCAAAGCCTCTTCCAGAAATCTGAAAGGAAGCGTTGTGATAGGCCAAGTTGGTATTAAGGGGTGGTGTGATGATTAAAGTGGTGCCACAGAGCAAAAATGTGTGTTGTCATGTGTATGTCAAATGTCTATGTGTTTGTTCAAGGGATTTTTTTTAAGTCCAAGTTATGTGTTGTTATGTGTTTTGTTTTCTATTGTGAGTCTAGACTCTATGACCAGATATTGTGTGTACACTGTACTCTACCCTTGGGATCCCATAACTGGCATAAGAAATTAGAGCCATGAGCCTAGATTTATCCTTGACACAGTATGTGGTAATCCCTTGAGGGGAGGATTGTTGGGAACCAAGGTCTTACCAGTGTGAACCCACTCATATAAGTGTCGTAGTATGTTTGTTTGTAAGGCTATTAAGCCTGGTTTTGTGTGTGACAGGCTATTAAGCCTAAATATGTGTATGCATGTGTGAACATCCTCTAGCAAAGGAGTAAACACCCACTTATGTGATTGTGTGTGTGAACTACCTCTTAGAGGGGTATAAATAATATCTAGATATTTGTGTGTATGATGAAATAAGCAATGATTACAAAAGAGAAAGGGTGCATGTACTTCATTGAAAGAAATAAGCTAATGTCACATTGAGTTGTGTACTTTACTCTCTCTCTCTAGCATTGTCTAACTCTCTTTCTCTCTTGTTTATCTTTGTTAATCAAATGCCATGATGATGTTCCAATTCCAGCCCCCATAGCCTGGCTACCTACAAACATAGCTCATATTTGCTCCATCAATTCCTTCTATTAGGTATAGAAAAACAAGGTGCAAGTTCAATGCTACCTGCCAAGAGACCTGCCAAGTGTCAGTGCAAGCGCACGCGGACACACGTGAATGCCATCTTGTTTGCGACTCCTAAACAGTCTAGGTACTGAGGAGGCAAGAAGTGAGTCTTGAGCCCCTCCCCCAAATCGGGCCAGCGGTAAGTAGCAACATATGAGAACTCATTCATGATGCTATTTGCCTAGCCATCCCACCCAATGCTAGTATATCCCGTAAGATGCAAACCATGATTTTTTCAGTATGCAATCAACTCAGACTAATGCAACCAAGAATATATAATATTTGCATCCATCTTGCTATCGTACTTACTAAATTGGATCTTCTCAAGTAGAGTCGATGGCTGTCGGGAGTGTTGAAGAATGACTACAAACTATTGGCGTCTTCAGTCCTCCATTGTCTCCATGTCTTGTTGTCGTTGTAGCCTGTCTCCATGGCTTGTAGGTGGGTCTCCCCAACTAGGAGACGGTCTTCTTCTACCCAGCGGCCTCAGCTTCTTGTTGGTGATCGGCGACAAGGTGAGCCTGCAAAGTCTCCATCTAGATGCTCCTTTTGTGTTGTGCCTCCTCTAGATCTTCACGGGACTAAACGGTGTGTTGCATGAAAGCTTGCATCACTGTCATGAGAGAATCTATGGTAGGAGTAACATGTGAAATTTGTGGTGAGATACCTAGGGCAGAAAATTGAGGGTTGTGGGATTCTTCCTCTGTAAGATCCCCCAAGATCTCCCTAAACGAAGCAACAGGATTAGTACCAAATAGAAGGGTGTAGGCTAGCTCACCTCCCAACCGTAGGTCTAAATCTATAGACCACCCTCGAGCCCTTGGGCTAAGACTTTCTTTTTTTTTTTGTTGGAAAAACGATCCTTCTATTAGATGATGAGAAGACGCCATAAGGCTACAAAGCTCACCTCACAAGGAGGGATAATAAATACAGTGAACACCGGAGCTCCACCCCCGTGGCTGGCCGCTCTCTGGGGGGGGCTACCTAGTAGTACATGCGGGAGGTGAGAAGAGCCAAACTGGAGGCCTGTAGTGCCAAGCGACATCCTCGCCCCTCGCGGTGAGGAAAGGGCCAGGCTGCCAAGTGCGGAGGAACGCCTTGCGGCGATCTCTCATGCGATCCGAGTCGCCCTGAAGTTTCCCCCAGTGTCCTCTCAAGGTGTGAATGATGTCCACCCAGAGAGCCTGTATGACCTCCGCCGGTGGAGTCGCCTGGCGGTCTATGGCCTCCCTGCATCGGGCTCTCCATGTGTGCCAAGCCGTCATGCTGCTGATCATCTCCCATCTGTGCCCGTCCCCCTCCTGGGAGACTGCCGAAGAGAAGTCTAGCGTCGGAACCACCGCCATCGCCCTGTCAGAGACCTGGATGGTCACACTACCAGGGACGTCCTCGTATCCAAGGGCCGGGCCGCTGTCCGTGGCCCAAGCCACCGCACCCCACGTCACCATCATCTCACCTGGCAAGCATGCAAAAACCATCCTGAGAGCGCGCTGCCAGACCTGCTGTGCCTGTGGGCAATCCCATAAGCAGTGCCGCTGCGACTCCTGTGCATGGCCGCACCGAGGGCAGGACGCTGGGTGTCTGCCAAAAGCTAGCCAAGCCCCCACAGCCAGTCCTCTATGCGCTGTAAGCCAGAGAAAAAGCGTCACCTTCCGGGGCCGGAAGCTGTCCCAAAGGCGCTGCCAGAAGTCCCTAAGGAAGGCAGGGGAGAGCCCCTGACGCCGCCAATGCTCGGCCGCCGCCGGGGTGCCCGCTATCCTGTGCCTCTGGATCCGCGCCCCAGCCTCGGTGTGTACTGAAAAAAGGGGGTGCCTGGGCTGGTAGGGGCCGAATAGGGATCTCGCCAAAGCCACTCACCTGGATCCCACTGAAGGCGAATAAGAGGCCTGCTGTCCCAAGCCCATAATCTCCAAGAATAGTCCTCCCCTATCGAGGCCGGTGAGGGGTCTACATGCCACTGTCTCTGATGAAAGCCGACCACCCGCACCCTCTGAAAGATACAACCCTGGAACTCATCCAAATCTAGTCGGGTCCTCTGAAGCTGGCCTCCCTCTCCCACCTCGAAGGTGAGTGGGGCAACTCTCTCTGCTGAGCCGCAGACCGCTAGAAAGATCTCATGCCGAGTAAAGACGCCCATCCACTGTGGAGGTGGAGGGTCCTGTACTGGAGTCCGCCACTCCCGGGGGATGGCCGCCTCAATGTCCTGCCTCATCAACTCTCTGCCCCTCATCCCGCTGAGTCTCCTCTCATGAACCTCTAGAGGCAGCTGCTGAAAACATATCCAGTCGTCTAAGGACTGGGCTGGACCGGAGCTCAACGGGCCCCACGACACATGAGATCGCGATCCAACCATATGACCACTGGGAAGTCGGATCAAGGGGTTCCAGATCAATGGCTGCCTCAAGCGCTCCTCATCGGTGCCCGGGGGAGTCTGGAAGAGTGACGGCCTCAGATGCTCCCAGGCCCTCAGAAGGCTAGCTACAAAACGCTCCTCGAAACCAAGGCCCACTCCTCTGGATCGCTGCTCTGTAAAGATCCACCTGATGCTGGGGGTCCAGGGGCCGCTAAGAGGAGGAGTGCGGCTGAGAATCCTGGAAACAAGAAACTCCTTCCACGACTCAACGCCTGGTAGGAGGCCACGAACCACCAACTTGCCAAGCAAAGCTCGGTTCTGACAAATAGGATCAACTATGCCCAGGCCGCCTCTCTCCCTCGGCTGAGTGATCACAGCCCATGCCACCTTGGCCCTGGCGGGCCGCCCGTCGCCACCAGACCAAAGAAAGTTCCTGATGAGCCTCTGCACCTGGCCAATGCACGCCCGAGAGAAGGCCCAACAAGAAGTGATGTACCACATGGTAGCAAGCAGAACCTGGTTGGCCACAACCACTCGGCCAGCCAGAGATAAACGAGCGGTACTCCAATACAGAAGCTTCTTCCGAATGCTCAGAAGAAGGGGGGCTATCTGCTGCTCCGGAGATATGTCAATGCCCACATAGCATCCCAAATAGCACACTGTATTGCCAGGGGCCAGCCACTGAAACCCATCAACTGGCCTCCAAGTCGGGGGGGGGGGGGGGCACAGAAATGACCCACAACCCACACGACTTGTGCCAGTTGATCAAAGCGCCCGAAGCTCTGCAAAACCTGTCCATGGCTGAGGCGAAGCGGCGGAGGTTCTCCTCCCCTCCCTAAAGACAGACAGCAGTGTCATCCGCAAACTCCGAGTCTAGGAGCTCCTCCGAGGTGCGGATGGGGAGCTGGAGGCCCCGCAAACCTGTATCCTGTGCCGTCAAGAAAGTGCTCATGGCCTCCGCCACAAAAAGAAAAAGAAAGGGCGCCAAGGGGCACCCCTGCCGCACCGAGCGCGAGAGCTGGAACCTCTCTCCGCGCACGCCCTGTATCAGCACTTGGCTATGAGCCGATGTGTAGAGTGCAGAGACCCCACGGATCCACTGAGGGGGGAAGCCCATCCTCTCCATAGTGCCTTCCAAGAAGGCCCAGTCCACCCGATCATATGCCTTCTCAAAGTCGAGAAGGAGCACTGCCAGATCCTCCTGCCGAAATCTAGCCAAAGCCGTAGCCTCCCAGAAAGAGAAGATGTTATCCAGGATGCTCCTATCCTGGATGAAGCCTGTCTGCGTGGAGTGGATGATGTCCGGAAGGTGAGGCTGAAGCCGCCTGCTGATCGCCTTAGCTAGGACCTGGTAGGCCGTGCCTAACAAGGTGATCAGTCTCCACTGTCTAATCTCCAGTCTGTCTCCTCCCTCTTTGGGGATCAAGTGAATCAACCCCTCTGCCATGCTGTCCGGCATGTCTCCCGACTCCATGATCTCCTGGAATGCCAATCTGAAACCCCTATGCAAGAGACCCCAGTACCTCTGGAAGAAAGCCACTGAGAGACCGTCCTCTCCTGGGCATTTGCCCCAAGGAAGTGCCTGAAGAGCCGCCTCCAGTTCCGCATCCGAGAAGGGGGAGAGAAGGGAGTGCTGCAAATGGGCCGGCACAACCGGTCTCGTGAAGCTCCAGACTGCCTCCCGAGCCTCTCTCACCCTGTCATCTGCTGGCTCAGCAGAGAGCAGATCCCTGTAAAAATCTGTGGCGATCGCCCGAACCCTGGGGGGATCCACCACTACCTGGCCATCAGCCTGCCGAAGACGCCTGAGACCCTCTCGTCTGAAGCGAGGCCCTGTCGCCTCAAAGAAATCCCGAGTCACTCTGTCTCCAGCCTGTGTCCAAAAAGATGCCCGAGCATGGAATCGGAACTCCACCCTCCTCTCCTCGATGGATCTGATCTCTGTGCGAGCTGACTCCATCTGCTCTGAAATCCAAGGGCTCGTAGGATCCCTCTCCTGAAGTCTCTGAAGGGAAGCTAGACTCCTCCGCATGCTCCTCTCCTGCTCTCTGAAAGCCTCCAGACGGTCCAGGGCAACCTGTCTGAGCATCCTACTGATCTCCTGCAAACCCCTGTCAAGATCGCTGGCTGCCGATCCTCTCCTGAACTGAAGCTCCTGCCAGACCTGCTCAACTCTGGTCGCAATCTCGGGCTCCTTTATGAGACAATCTGGAATCCGGACGCTCTGGCCTCGCTCTCCTCTCGTAGGGTCCTCGATCTGGAGAAGCACTGGAAAGTGGTCTGAAAAAGAGGAGCCTGCAAGTATACCCACAGTGCCACCTCTATCGCAAGCCCACTCATCAATGTAAAACCTGTCGATGCGGGAAAGGTTAACTCCTGTGGCCCGTCTATCCGAGCGCGAGAAAGATAAACTCCCCTGCAACCTGCCAAACTCCGAGAGAGTCCACGGATCCTGGCCTCTCACCTGCAGCACTAGCTCCTCCCAGGCAGCGAGCTCCGGCCCATGAATGGTCTCCTGGCTGCCCCCCATCCTGTCCTCTGCATCCTCCAGCATGTTGCAATCCCCCCCTAGGCACCAATGGTCTGCCATGGGGAGGGACTGCCTAATGGTGCTCCAGAACTCAGCTCTCCCGGTCGCCCCATTAGGGGCGTAGAAGTTGAGGAAGCCAATGCGGTCTTCCCCAACCCGAAGGATGATCCACTGCGCTCGACCCTGAACCAGAGTGCCAGAATCCACAACCTCGGATAGAAGCTGCTCGCTGACTGAGATGCATACTCCACCCTGGTTCCCCTGGGAGCCATATGCCGGTGACCAAAAAGTGTGACTCCTGCCTGGCAAGATCTTCCCGCAGGTGCGGGTGCGCCCGGCAGAAAGGTGGTGCTCCTGGATGAAAAGGATATCTATGGGCCCTCCAACGAGAGCCCTCGGATCTCCTGGCGAAGTCTGCCCCGACCAATGTAGCAGCGAGGTCCACGAAGACCCTGGATGTTCCATGAGAGGATCCTCATGGATGAGCTATGGCAAGTGAAGCAGCCGCCACTGGCTCACCCCTCTCAGCCGGCCCGGATGAGCTGCCCTCCACTCTGAGAGTCTTGGGCGCCGGCTTGGAGGGAGAATAGTCACTGTCTCCCCGGGTGCGGAGTCTCTCCAAAAAGAGGGTGACCTGTCTCTGTGTCCAGCCCCACTCCACCTTCGCCCTATCCAGGGCATAGGCGTGAGACCAATCCTCTGCATATATGTATCTAAAGGTAGGCTGCATCCTCGGGGCGGCGTGGAGGAGAATCAGCAGCACCGCCTCAACTGAGGTGTGGACCGGATCCGCCCGCCAATCTCCTATACCAAACAAGCTCATGCGGGCTGAGTGTAATCGGGTCTGCAAAATAGGTCCGTGAGCCCCAAGTCACTGAAGTGGTGAGAAAACTCCAATATCTGATCACGCAAAACCTCCTCTACAGAGTTGCAATCCCATGCTGTGTCTGGGGCAACACTGAGAGGAAAGGAGAAGGCCACCGTGCTGCTCACCACTGAAGGAGAACGAGAGGGATGGCACACCACGCAAACTCGCAAGGGCGCGACCGGTGTCTCGAACGGGCCAGCATCCAGCTGGAGACACCTGAAGAAACCGTAATCCACTGGGAGCCCCATCACTCGCGGGAGCCCCCCAGGGGAGGCTGGAAAGAACTCTGTGGCGGGCGAAGCTAGGATCGCCATCTCCACCGGCCCGGAGTGGCGGTGGAACAGCCGCTGAACTGAACTCTGGCCTACCCAGCTGCGCTGCCCCGGGGCAGTGGGTGGTCTGGAGGAGTATCCTGGAGAGGCCGAGGGAGGGATGGTGGCTCGCGGAGAGGAGGGGGGAGAGCGAGGAGAGGATGGAGAGGCATATGCCAGAGGAGAGGTGTCAGGGGGGGCCGCCGGGGGAGGCGGGAGGGGGGGGGCTGGGGGGGGGAGAGGGGGGGTGGAAGGAGTGCTCTCCGAGTGAGGGGAAGAGGGGCCGGGGGTCGCGGAGTGCGGCCCGGGATCCTCAGGAATCTTCTCCATGGAGGGGGCGGGGCCCCCCGCGGGGGGAGGCGGGAGCGGGGTCTCCACATGGGGGGCTCCACCGGCGGCCTCAACGGGCACTGAGACTGAATCCTCGTCCATCGGGGTGGGACCTGCTGGCCGCCTATCCCTGACTGGAGCATAAGTGCGGGTAGGTGCCTGGACACCAGCCGGAGTCGCCTGTCCGCCAGCCTATGCTGCCTGCTGGCGTCTGTGACGGTCCCTGCGGGCCGGGCGTTTCCGCCGGCGAACCTCCTGCCATCCGCCAGCCTCCTGGGTCTGCGCGGCATCCTCCGCCGAGGTCTGCTCATCAGATGATGGCGCCTGCTGAGACGAGCCAGGGATGTCCGGTCTCTGAGGTGGATGGCCACCCCTCGGGCCTCCTGAAGGGGGTCCAGAGGCGGCAGAGCGTGAAGGATGAACCCCCTTGCGGGGACAGGCGCGTGCGAGGTGGCCCATCTCCCGACAAATGTAGCACTGGCCGGGGAGGCCCGAATACTCCACGCGCTGTATCAGATGTCCTCCAGAAAGACAAGGGAGGAGGATCGTCTTCGGGAGGGACTCCGGTGACGGAACCACAACACGAATGGCCGGGAGCCCTGCTGCCCGAGCTATCACTGAAGCCGCTGTCTGAGGCGTCTCCACCACCTACCCGAACGCCTTGCCAATGGATGACAAGAGGGGCAAGTATTCCCTACGGAGTCCAGGAAAGCAGATAGTGATGGGGAAACCTGTCGCGCCTGCTAGAGGGTCAGAAGCGGGGTCGAAACCGTGAGTCCATCGCGCCAGGAACGCCCGGGATGAGCGGAGGGCAATGGGGCTCCGAGCCAGCACCGTCTGAGCTGCCTGGGGGGACTCGAAATCCACCTGGTAGTAGCCACGTCCCAAAAAATCGACGCTGACGATCTTGGCAGGCACGCCAACGAGGCTGCCTTGCAGAAGGTCGCGAAGCTCTCTCCGCATCGGACGGCTACCCACTATCTTGCAGACCAAGGAGGAGGCCTCAAGAGCGGATACTGTGGAAACAAACAACTGATGATCTGCATCTGTGAACTCCAGACGGAGACCGGAATCGGCAGGGGTAGTCAGAGCGGCTTCCATGGAGTCCTCCAGAGGGGAAAGGCCAGAGACCGGGGTCACCAACGGGAGGGACACAGCCCTACGAGGAAACGGCGAGGCGGAAGGAGAGAGGATAGCGGGGGCGGAGCGGGGGGGGGGGGGGGGGGGGGGGAGGGGGGAGCTGAGGCGGGGGAGGAGAAGGGCTTGCACACCAGTTGAATTACACTCTCTCTCACCTACGCACAAGAGCAAGAGGATGGGGCTAAGACTTTCATGTACCATCCATGTGTCAGAATGCGCAACGGAGATGATAACCAGATTTGGGAACACAAGAGCAAAACGCATGCAGAAAAATACAGCACAAGAGAGAGAGAGATATAGGCGTGTAACTCTGCTCTATATACACAAGAAGATCCCGGAGTATGATACAAAATGGTATGGGGGCTGGGGGCCTATTTATATGCCCCCCCATCAGCAGTCGGCCTGCTGTAGGGCAGCCGACTGGACACAAGAAACCTCCACGACTGAATAATCACAGTCGGCCAGCAGCAAAGTGGGTCGGCCAGCATCAGAAAAGTCCCACGACTCATGCAGTGCAGTTGGCCACTTCCAGAATCTCCACAGATGCAGTCCGCCAGGTTTAGGGTCCTCCTGCTACTACTAGACTGCCTCCCATGCCACAGAAAAATAGGAAAAAATGGGGGAAAAATACGGAGAGTGGGGAAAAATGAGAAAACACCTCATAAGGGCGGGCACACCCACAACAAAGGCCCTGGTGTATAAAAATAGACAGGAGATGACTTCTAACACCCCCTCTCAGCTCCTGGCTGTGAAACCAACCACGGGGAGCTGGGGTGCCGCCTGAGCAAATCCTGAGATAGCGACTTCGTGAAGAGGTCCACCGTACTGTCCTCCGTCGAACAGAACTCTAGCAAGATGTCATCAGCAACGATCTGTTCACGAACAAAGTGCCTCTGGATGACCATGGGTTCCTCCAGTGGAAGCCCAAACCTGCAATGCAACCTCTGCATCCTCACCACCTCACAAGCAGCATCACAAACAGCCCGGTACTCTGCCTCTGTCCGCGACAAGGCAAAAGATGACTGCCTCTTACTGCTCCGAAAAACTGCTCCTGGGCCTGAAGTAGATCTCCTCGTGTCCCGATCTCCTCCCCAAACTGAGTCACTCCAACCGTGGAGTCGGACTCCATCAATCAATCCCCCTCCTGTGTACAAGAGTCCATGATCCTTCGCATGCCGTAGAAACCACAGGAAACGCAATCCTGCCTCCCAAAGAGTCATCTGCAACCATGAGCTCAACTGCCCCATCGGGAGGCTCCCGTCCAATCTGGTGTCCATCAACCAGATCAATGAACCATTCTGCTTCTGAGTCAAAGAGGCATCACACTGCTCACAAGGATCAACACCTGTTACGGTGCAAAAACAAGTCCTGGAAACCTGTTGAAGACCACGCAAGGCCTTCTGAAACCTGTCAACCACTCCCTCTGAATCCAGAACCACAAAGCCTGGAGTATGCACCTCCTCCTGCAAGTAATCAACTGCCACCTGCCTAGCTTTCCGAAAGGTCCCCATGGAAAGAACATCCTCATCTACAGGAGGTTCTTTGTCCCGAATACTACGAGACATCAGAGCATAAGTTACCTGTTCAGTTTCCTCTGACTGACGAACACAAGAACTACCAACATCAGTACTGGATGGTTCCTGCCAACTGCTGCCATCTACTGGCAAGCTATCCACCATCTCGTCCCGGAAAGCCTGCACCTGCAGCGTATCCACACTTAAGTGGCCATTACCAGACTGCCACTCATCACAAACCTGAGGACCTGGGAGAGAGAGTGCTGAAAGCTTGTAAACTCCATTCTCCACTCCCCCTTCCCAAACCACCTGGCCTATTGCTTTGTCCCGGAGAGCAACAAAATGCTCATCAAACTCCACCCGTACGCCAGTTGCAAACCTGATGCACTGACAACAGATGAAAACCAAGTGACGGAACATACAACACCTGGGAAGAATGCTTCCCCCCTCTGCCATCGGGAACTATCTCCATCCTGCCCTCATTGTGAACTGGGATAGTGGATGTATCCCCAGTAAGAATGTGACCAGAAAGCCTACAGAGATGCTGTAAACCGGAACGGGAAGGAGTCATGTGCCTGGAAGCACCACTATCTAGAATCCACTCCCGAGTATCCGTTGCGGAGAGTCCTCCAATCTCCTCCCTGCCTGAAGAAAATAAAACATCGGTGTCCACCACCTCCAAGTGCACAAAAGCCGGAGTCTTCATGATTGCTGCTGAGGAATCTTCACCCTTCTCGGTCTTCCGCTTGGGACACTGCCTCCAATAGTGGCCTTTCTCGCCACAATCATTACAGGTCCTCTCTGCCTTTAGTTTCTCGCGGTCAGTAACGGACTTCTTCTCAAAGCATCATTAGCACATCATTATTCAGCTATTGCTGTTGCTTGTATGCACCTACGGGCGGCCCTTGTGCTCTACTTCAGCAGATAACAAGTTTTCTACTTCAGTTCTTTTGCACATGTGTTTCTTTGCAAGATCTATTTGCTGTTTTTTCTGATTTACAGTCATTCTTTCACGTATCCCATGTGATAGGTGTACATCCATGTACGCCGGGCGGGTGATAAAATCATCTGGTGAGAGGTGTAGAAAATGGCTCTTGTAATGAGCCATTTTTGTGCCTAAGGGCTCAAGGGGGCTAGTCCATGTCCTCTCTGTGTCCACTCTGATGATATCCATCCTGATCACGCGGTCTTGCTCTGAGCGGGTGAGATCCCCAGACTATACTGAAAGGGTGGTAGTGCCTCTATCCGCAAACCATGTAGGTCAAACCATGATCTCATCTGAGCGTACCAGCAATGAGTATCTCCATCCTCTGCCAACTGTATGGATAAGGTCAATGCCAATCGGAAGTACCTCTGCTGAGGGAGCTCCCATAGCCACTGTAAAAAGGTAACTCCCTGGAATAGGGCCTCGGTTACTACTAGTGGGGCACCCAGCTCAGCCCGAACAATGTCATGTGGTACTGATGATTTGCTCCGAATCATGCGGGCAATCATCATAATCAGTGGTCTCTCCATTTGCCTCCATCCCTCATTTGTCCCTCTCTGAGATCTGTGATGTACACTGGGCCCCCAAATTGGAGCTCCATACAGGAGGGTCGAGGTGTGACAAGCGTATCAAATAGCCACAATTTGGTGTGTGGCTCCTGAAACTGTATGTGTGCACACTGCCTCTCAAGTGCCCCCAAAGCTACATGCCCTTGAGTTAATCTAGCTAACTGCTGCCTCCTTCGGGGAGAAACGCGGTCCTGTGAAAGTAACTCCCAAGTAGACATATGACCTGACGTACTCTACCGGCTCCCCTCGGAAAGTGAACTGAGGCTCTGATCTCGTCACCCATGCCTGTGTTATGTTAAACACCATAACCTTGGTTTTCCCAAGGTTCACTGTCAGATCTCTATCCGCACAGAAAGCCTGTAATGCATCCAAGTGTCTCTGTAATCCCTCCGGAGAATCTGAGATTAGAACAATATCATCAGCATATAACAAGATGGGTATCAACACCCCTGCCAGGCATGCCCTGGGCCTCCCAATCTGTCTACATAATCAGAGACCGCATCAATGTACAGTCCAAAGAGGGTGGGCGATAGCAGGCATCCCTGCTTCACCTCTATCGTGCTGGTCACCCTATCACATAGTCCGCCTGGAGCTCGGACTCTGCCTATCACAGACTCATACAAAGCATATATCCCCCACTGCATATCCTCGGGTACCTCAATGTCATGCAATCTGTGCATAAGCCTGGCACGTGGTACGGTATCGAAGGCTTTGCAGAAGTCCACAAAGCAGCAGTATATCCTTCTCTTCTGTGCCCTGCCCTCTTCAATAAGTGCCCGAAGTGTCAGTATGTGATCCAAGGTAGTAAATCCTCTCCTGAAGCCAGCCTCTCCATGTGATCGATGACCATGCCTCTCTGCCCATCAACTAAGCTCCGACTCCAATATAGAGCCATATAGTTTGGCCAAGTAATGACCAATCATGATCGTCCTATAGTTGCCTGGTATCATGGGGTCCCAACTCTTAAAGAGTGGTACAATGATATGCTTTGTCCAGCTGGTCGGGAAACCCTCACAAATGGCACGATTAAACACATGTACGATGAGCGGAGCCAAAGTGTCTCATGCATATGAGAAGTGCTCTCCAACTAGCCCATCATGATCCTGTGCCTTTCCATTCTGTAACCTGTCTATCGCATCTAGCACCATCCGCATAGTAAAAAAGGTGCTGCTAGCCGGTCTAGCTCCCAGTGGAGGGGGGTGTGGGGCTGTCCTGGTGCATCATATAGCTCTCTAGCATAAGTATGCCATGCCTCAGGTGTAGTAATCGGAGTACCACACTCTCTCCTGAAACATCTTCCATGCCCTCTTGCTGTCCTTCCAATATATTATATAGTACAAAAAGTTGTACATAGGACTGTACAAAACCTATGGCCTTTGGCCTTCCAAAAAATAACCTAAAGACCCCTAAGAACTGACTCTTGACCTGCTCTAAGAATGGGGTGAAATACAAGGACTAATTCTAGCCTAGCCTTTTTATAAGCCATCCATATGCTAGTCAGTTTGCCCTTCATGCTATTGGCCTGTTCACAACTAGTGAATTATGCATTTAACAAGGCCATAGTATAGAGAAATGAAATGAAATGAAATGATATATTAACGTCTTCAGAAGGCCAAAATGACCTATGAGACCAAAAAGGTTACAACAATTGGTGGATCTGATACAATGTCTGTGTAAGAAAAGCTAAAAACAACTAAACAACTAACTGAACCTGAAACAACTATGAGGAAAAGTACGGTACTAGGAGCTCCTAATGGATAACATCTGGGAGGAATCCAGCAAGAAAGGTAAGCATCATACACATCACTATCCAAAGATGTCTCTCATCGGTCGATGGCGGATATCCTCAATGTCCTCCATGGTGAGTACTCTGACTGGACGTCTCCCATGCCGTGCTAGTATGGTCCTGATCCTCTGTTGTAGTCTCCGCCGATGTCGAGATGGGCCTCTCATCTTGGGGCGTCTGGACCGCCCCAGCTCTATAGCCCGATCAATCAGTGTACCTCTGGTGCGGCTATACTCTGGGGCTATCTGCAATGCCTGCTGGCCTGACTGCTCAATCTCTGGTCGAAAGAAGTCTGTAATCTGCCTCTGTAGGTGTCTCTCCCTCTCTGATCCCCTCCCTCTCAAGAGACCCTCTCTATGTCTACGAAGCTCCAGCAAGTATAATCTGAGGCATCTCTGATCCTGGTATCTCATGACTCTAGAAAGTGGTCCGAAACCCTCTCTAAACAGGCAATGAAAACGGCCTCGTATCTCATAATATACTGGACAGTGACATATGTAATGTAACTCTGTCTCTGGCTCCATCTTGCACAGCTGACAAATCCTGGCCTCAGCTGGTACTCCTCTGAATCTGCCAGTCTCAATCTCTAGCTGGTGTGAGGATGTGCGCATCTGACCAATAGCACACCGTACCCCATGAGAAAGATGAGTATCCATGTAGCTGGGTCTAATCACAAACCCATCCTGCATGAGCTGGAGAAGATGATCTCTATAGAAAGCCATCTTCGTACCAAGCTCGTGTGTCGGCTATATCCATGTCCTCCTAGTCTCCAGCTGAATCAAGTCCTGCCTGATAAGTCTGGTAATCTCTGCCCGTGTGAGAGAGAGGGAGGGTGCATCCAGGGAGTACTGAAATGGAGGTAGCATGTCCATACTAAAGCCATGCAGCTGGAACCAAGCTGTCATCTGTGCATACCAACATGATCCGTCTCCCTGTGATGCCAACTGTCGTGAAGACTCCAGGGCTAAGCGAGCATATCTGTCTCTAGGGAGAGCCCAAGTGCTATGTATAAAGGAGACTGATCAAGTGAGTGCCTCTACTACCAATGGGGGGGCAGCCATCTCTGCATGGATAATATCATGTCCACTATCATGTGCAAACTCATGTAAAGCATCCAAATGACGCTGCATACCCTCAGGGGAGTCAGAGATCAACACAATATCATTAGCATATAACAATAGTGGGATCCATGTACCTGCTAGCTGGGCTCCTCTGTCCCCCAATCTCACAATGTAGTCAGAAGCCTCATCCACATACATACCAAACAATGAAGGAGATAACGGGCAACCTTGCTTCACTCCTATAGTGGAGTGAACCAAAGTAGAGACCCCCTCTAGGGTGCGTACCTGTCCTGCAATTGATCTATATAAAGCCATAATCCCCCATATGAGCTCTGTGGGTACCCCCATCTCCTGTAATCGCCTCATCAATCTGGCTGTGGGCACTGTATCAAATGCTTTGCGGAAGTCCACAAAGCTACAATAAATCCGTCGCCCATGCGACCTGCCCTCCTCAATAATGGCCCGCACAGTCAAGATGTGGTCAAGAGTAGAGAAACCTCTCCTGAACCCTGCCTGTCCCTCTACTCGAATGCCCTCTCTCTCTGCCCATCTACTCAACTGCTGCTCAAGAATGGATGCATACAATCATGCTAGTGTGTGACCAATCATAATAGTGCGATAATTCCCTGGCTCCATAGGGTCCCCTGACTTGAAGATAGGCACGATGGTGGACCTACTCCAAGTCTCGGGTAAGCCTTCACACACAGCATGATTGAACATCACTGCTAGAAGCGCTGCCAGCATGTCTCTCGCATGAATAAAGTGCTCAGCAACCAATCCATCATGATCATATGCTCTCCCAGTCTTCATCCTATCAATGGCCTTCCTTACCATCTCTGCGGTAAAGAAAGTACATGTCTGTGGGCATGGTGCTGGCGGGTCAGGAAAAGGTGTCTGTCCAGGAACTGTATATAGAGATGCTGCATAGCTACCCCAGACCTCTGTAGAAGTGATGGCCAAAGCAGGGGAGGACTCATGAAACAAACGCCAAGCCTCCCCCGAATCCTGGCTCAAGAACAGCTGGTATAATTCCTGCTCTAGCTGAGCAAGGAAGGCCCGCTTCTTCCTTCGCACAAGGCGACGGAAGGCAATACGTGACTGTCAGTGAGTAGTGACTCCCAAAGCAACCTCCCGCTGCACTCGGGCTCTTGTCTCTCTGCACTCCTCATCATACCAGCTATTTTGGGGCATACACCGAGAACGCTGTCTCTGGCCAGGCTGAGTATGTGGATATGCCTCTCTCGCTGCATCCTGTAAAGTCTCTGTCAGTATATGGGTCAGCTCCTCCAAAGGTCTCCCTGGCTCCTCTGTGTACAGACGTCTATAAATCCCATCTCTGTAGTAGACAGCATCAGTCTCTGAAGTAAAAGTATATCGAGTGTGATCTGCCCCTCGTGTCCTTGGAGCTGTGGTAAAGTGAAAAGAGATGGTCAATGTCAACAATGCATGATTCACTACTACCCCAATGGGCCGAGAACCAACTGTGAAGTCCTCAATGCATGAAACAAAGCTCGGCATAGCCATAACATAATCCACTGTGCTAGCACCATGTCTATGTGGAAAGCAAGTAAATCCAGCTGCTGACGGAAACCTCTGCAAGCCATTAAGTATGGCCAACCCATGTGCAGTCCCCATATCTACCAAATATCTCCCATACTCTGTGCACTCCACATCCTGTGAGCGTCTGTCTAATCCCATATCCAGAGTGTCCAACTCTCTCAGCATCTCCTCTGAGGTATCATAAAAGGTTGTCTGGCGGTTGCCCGTCCGGGCATTAAAGTCCCCTAACAGGATGATGTCTCCATCCCTAGAGAATTCCCATACATCATCATCTAGCACAGAGAAAGGAGACTGCCCTCTAGGTGCTGCATATGTCGATGTACTAGGAGCAAAATAGCATATGGCAATATACAGGAATCTGCCTGTGTCGGCCCTCAGTCTCACCCACATATATCTGGCCTGATCATCTCTCCGAACGATGTGTAGAAGCGGTTGCAGCTCCTCCCTGAAAAGAACTGCCACCCCCCCTCATCCTCTACTACTGTAAACCGATCTCGTCCCTACTCTGCAAGCTGTCTCCCATCTGTATCCTGTCACCTGTGGCATCATCTGACCAGGGGCCTGGTGAGTCTCCGAGTTGAAGACTATATCTCTATCTCTAAAGCTGTCCTCAAAGGCACCTACATCAAGTCTGAGGGATCCATTGCAGTTCCAGGCTGCCAGCTTTAATTTGGTCCCATAGGTCTCGCACCGTCATGTAGAGCGTCGCTCCACGATGACCACCCTCCCTTCTCTATAAAATGCTATCTTTCCCTTTTCTCTTGCCGCCCTAATCTCTGGCATGACTTCCTTCATATGTGCAAGCTATGAAAGAGTAAGATCGTCACCAAGAAAAATGCTTGTATTCTTTAAAGTGGGTCGCCTCTTCAAGAACTCCTTCTTCGCCTCAATAGAGACAGAGAGAGAGAGAGAGAGAGAGAGAGACCAACATTTTTTTAAATACATTTAGACAAAAATTTTAAAAAAAGACAATTTGTTTTTTTTAGAAATGAAAAAAATTTCCCGTTTCTGAAACACGTTTCTGGCGTTTCGGCCGTTTCGGGGTTTCAAAGTTTCTCAGCCCAGAAACGCGTTTCTATGTAACTATGGTCACAAAGAACCCCATCACACCTACATTTTCACTCAGGTTCGCGTTTTTTTTCATCAAGGCTGCATTTTGCACATTCTATACTAGATAGCTCTTGTGGATAGTCGTAATCACAGCCATAATTAACTAAATTACTATAGAGATGAATTTACAGATCTGTGAACAGATATATGATGCTGATGCTGATGTTGACTTCATGCTAAATGATGACTTCAAGATCTGATGAATGAACTTGATGATGGAATGACTTTATGACTTGTGCTTATATATACAGCTGGAGTGCTGGTCGGGAAGCAAAACTGTTGTCGGCCAGCTTTGTACATGCATATATTTATTTTCCTCTTGTTAACTGATGTGCTTCATGCATAATGTGCCCAACTGATGCTGGTCTTTGACATACTGCCGCCGCCTACTACTAGGGTCCTAGGGTTGGATGCCAACTGGTCTCCTTCATCCTCCACTGCTGATGGTTATGATGATGTGCTATTGCTGATGATGATGATGATGATGATGAGTGACATTCCCTTATGCTAAACTTGTTGCTAGGATGGAGACCTTGCAATACTTTGATTCCGGCAACTCATTCCAACTCCACTGACGCCACTAACCCCATACTTCTTCTTCTGCAGGGACTGACGCTTCTGCAGGAGCAACTAAGGAATACCTAAACCAAGAGTCCTGAACTCTGGGAACTTGTCTAGCAATGTGGCCTAAAACTGCTTGGAAAACTCAACACACCACTGACTATCCTGTTGAAACCTTTCACACACCATCTCTGGAAAGCATGAAACTCCATACCTCCTGAGGTGAATGTTGAAGCCCCTTCCTGCTGCCATACACAAGACCCACTTATCTACCGGGACATGCGCTAATAACTGATGGCGATGTTGAAGAGAACTAGCACGGGTGAAGATGGGAGCTGACCCGATGCATGATGAAGATTGGGTGGGAGAATGACCAAGCATTCTAGCTAGTCCGGGGTAGGGAAGAACAATATCCTCATGTTCTGAAGATACCATATACTCTGCACTGCACTGAGGCTCATTACCCTGGATGCTCTGATACCAATGTTACATGCATTGAGGTTGATCGTCGTAATCACAGCCTTAATTAACTTAATTACTGTAGAGATGACTTTAGATGAATGCAAATGTAACTATATTAATGATGCAAATGATTACAACTGAGATGAGATCTATGAACAAATCTATGATGCTAATGCTGATGTTGACTTCATGCTAAATGACGACTTCAAGATCTGATGAATGAACTTGATGATGGAATGACTTTATGACTTGTGCTTATATATACTGCTGGAGTGCTGGTCGGCCAGCAGAACTGCTGTCGACCAGCTTTGGACATGCATATATTTATTTTCCTCCTGTTAACTGCTGCGCTTCATGCATAATGTGCCCAACTGATGCTGGTCTTCGACATACTGCTGCTGCCTGCTGCTAGGGTCCCAGGGTTGGCTGCCGACTGCTGCTGTATGGCTGCCAACTGGTCTCCTTCATCCTCCAATGCTGATGGTTGTGATGATGTGCTGCTGATGATGATGATGATGCCAGCTTGTCACCGTGCAACCCGAAGGGTGTGCACATGACATGATAGTGATTAAGGCGTGCATAAATTATTGATTTGAAAGAGATTAGAGGAGAGAGAGAAGATATAGAGAGCTTTGCACAGTACATGGTACTGGCTCCCAAGTAGCCACTTAAGGCACCCGCTCATATTGTGTATTTGCTTTATTGCTGCAATTTGGCTCCAGTATAAAACATAGGTAAATTCTGATCACTCACCCGAATGTGCGTATTTCTCAAGAGAGAATGTGGCTGAACTGGTCGCCCACTTATTGGCTCTGATTTGGATTGACTGAACCTTGCGCTGACCTCCAGATGGACTGAAGATGATGCGTTAACTTGACCTGACTGCAGACACCCTTCTTGCTTGCATTAGCCTCTCCTTGAATGCCCCTGGGCTGCTTGGAGACTCCCACAAGACTGGGGCTGAACATGTTGCTTTGCACACTGATCACATGGGGATAATGGAAACCCCATCCTTGTATAGGTGCCATGAGTGCTAGTCAGACAATCCTTTTTAAACCGAAAAATATTATCAAAAATGCCATAAACATGTTCGTTTTGTGCCCAATCCATGTCCCACCCATTGGTGCATGTCTCAGGCACTTATGGGCCCCCATTGGGCTATCAATAGGGCTGTCCACAGACCCCTTTTGTGGCCTGTCCGTTTCTCACTACCTCTTGGTTGTTGCTAGTACCTTTACGTAGGGTTCACACACAACCAACCTACTGACTCCTGACTGGTTGTCCAAGGCTCAAGCACCCAACCTCAGTCTAATCCGTACTTTCTTATACATCATTACATCTTGCAAGTCGGTTGCATGTTGTGTGTAGGACGAACACAACTTGACTTAACACTGACTTGACCTAAAACCTAGATGGTGTCTAGCTACTTGTCCTTGGACAAAGACTCACAACGTGCACAACGCCCATCAAGCTAACCTTGGTGTACTAAATGTTCCAATAAGTCGGCATGACAGCCTATTACAGTGGCTGTGCGTGACAAATATAAACCTTGTATAGTGCAACAAGAGAACCTAGCGGAGTGTTTGTGGAGCATAGAAGCCTCTAAAATGTAGCCATGTTATCTCAGGCTGTGTGCCTCTTGAATGGGTCCTTGAGGTGGAAGTTCAGTGTAGCACATCCGTATCTCTATATCAGGTGCTATCCGACCAGGAAAATCTTGAAAACTGTGTGGGCTTACGTGAGTGGTCATGGGGCTGCAGTAAAGGCCATGTTCTCAAATGGTACCTTGGGATGTCGTGTGGTTGATCAACAGAGTACAAACATTAACTAAATGGCCTTTGAATGACTGTCAAACCAAAACAAAGCTAGCATTGGCATGGTGTTACAAGCATCTGTACAAAGAGGATTTCTTACTTCATGCCTTGGAGCAGAACTTGCCAAGGAGCCTTTTCTAAAAACCCCTCGATCAGTATAAGCAAGACGGGAAATCACTTCATCTTCCAACTGCAGTATGACATGTCTCAGGTTTTTCATATGGTCCATGCAAGTTTAGATCTCGCATTGCATGAACACTAACTAAAAAATTGTCTGTGTAAAAGATCCAAAAACAGCTTACAGCCTGAAATGGTCGAGATGTTTGCACATTTTCAGTTGGGTTGCCTCCAAATCCTGCTTTCAATTTCCATGGCAGCAAAGACATCCAAATGAAGTTTAATAAAATCAATTTTCAAGCTATTTTTGAGATATATTTTAAGTGCGTTCAAACCTTAAACCTGCACTTTGGCAGGCCAAGGCTTACAACTCTGGCTAGAGCCCACTAGCTCAATTTGAAGCTTTTACACAAAAGAAGTAGTTGTGATTAACCACTTGCCTAAGGGGACAGTAATTTGAGTGTTTCCTAGTGAGAGCTTTAATGGCCTAACTTTGAGGCTCTTGGTTTGGAGTTTGCTGACTGTCTCTTTGTTGCAGCTGGCAGTTTCCCCTTGGCTGTTCTCCATAGTTTTAAGGCACACCCTGCACAAGAAGGGGGGGCGGGCTTAGGTAATGTGCTGAGATTAACTGAAAACTCTACTCATGAAAATGTATTAGATCAAGCAGAAAAGTGTTTTCAAATACTTGAAAATAAAACTTTATAAAAACTTTGGAGTTTTAAATGTAGTCAACTGACAGGGTCAAATATCAAGGCTGTGCACGTCGCCATACATAAAACACAGAAAGTTAGCTCTCTGAAGTATTGAGGGGTGGTGGTTTTTCTTTTCTTTTCCCTTTTTTTTGGGGGGGGGGCAGGAAAGGGGGAGGGGGGTGGGATTGTGGGCAATGGTATTTCATGCCACTATGGTTCAATTTTTATTTTGAGGCAGTTTCACCATTTTTATCTTTGCACTTTGAGATATGGGTTTCCTTTTCACAACACATAACGCATTGAGCCATTGGCCATGTGGAAAAGCAAAGAGGCAGGAAAAGGGCATTGCCTTCGGCTTGTAGCGAGCTCATCAGTGCTGAGGTCTTCCTGACTCAGCCGCACATCTCGGACTTTCAATCTATCCATCTGTGGCTTGGCCGCACAAAACTTCACACTGCTCCTTCCCGCACTCAAGTCCTTTGTGGACCCTATGTACACCGGGGCTTTCTTCGCCTCCGAGGATGAAAACCCCGTCCGGTTTACCCCTGCCAAGGCTTCTTCCAATGTGTTCACTAGCTGTAGTGGAAGTCGCTTGGCATCCCAAGAACCCAAGTCCATTTTTGAGGTGCTGGTTCTTGTGTTATCCAAGCCATTTGCAGTGTGTAATGACCGCGAATCGCTTACACCTTTCAAGTCAGAACTGTCCGTTGAGTTGAGGAAGCTTCTGCCCACCAGACTTGAATGTTTTGTTGCGCCAAGTGGTTCATTTCGGCAGTTTCGGCTGCAAAGGCTGGTACTCAAGGATGGGTTGGCTGATGGTGGTAAGTAGGTTGATAATGATATAGAAGAGTGGTATTTGGCTGTCTTCTCTCCTCTGGGCTTTCTGTTCTCAGCATGAAGGCGGCTTGCAGTTGTTCTGTCATCAGACTTTACTTTGGGCATTGTGGGTGTAGAGAAGGGGCTTTCCTTGCTGTTCCTCAAAGGACTGTCTCTGCTGTTTCTGAGGTAGTTACTCAAGGAGAGCCCATAAGAACTCCCCAAGCTCTCTCTGCAGCTTCTGTCGGTGAGTGGGCCAGACGTCACACTCTTTCTATCAAAACTCTGTCTGCAGCTTCTGTCGGTGAGTGATCCTGAAGTGGCAATCCTCCGTTCTGCAAGCAAATCACGCACTCCTCGATCAGTGAGTGAGCCCGACAACAAGCTTCTCCTCTCACTTCTGTGCTTCTCTGTTGCAAACCTAGCTGAGTGGACCTTAGGAGGTTCTGTACCAAGGCCAGTCCCTCCACCAAGTGAGGCAAGCTCTGCTTGCTCGAGGAAATTTCTCCTTACCTTCTCAAGGTTGAGTATTGGGAGGTTAAGCGATCTTGTGGAGCCCCTTTTCAGTTCACTGATTTTCTTCAAGCTTGGAATTTTGGAGGGTGCTGAGGAAGGCGCCTTGCAAGGCAATGGGGGCTTTCTAGCCCCTTGCCTGTTGTTGCTGCTGCTCATCATTGTGTTCTGCTGTTGGTGGTGGCCACATGAGAAGAGCCCTTTCTTAGATTCAAAGACATCCTTTCGAGCCATATGTTTCTGTTACCCAGGCATGGTATGCCTCAGATCAACGAATGAAGGCGGCTATTCTAAGGAAAATTATGTGATAATGTGGGTGAATAATAGCCCAAAACAGAGATTTTCCTGCTTACCCAACAAGGGAAATGGATTGAAGGGGGTCTTTCCAGCCCCAGAACAACAGAATTCACGCAAAAAGTGAGATGGGTCTTTCAGCCCAAAACAGGAAACTGCCTCTTGTTGTAGAAGATGTCAATTTTTGCCAACACGATCCTGTTCATCTATCGATAATGTTGTTGAAAATGATGACAACAACCGTGATGCCGCTGACCACGACGACAACCACAACGATGATGATGATGATGATGATGATGTGGGAAGCAATGTATGGGTCATCATAGGCAGTATGTATGTATCAAAACTGCAGGCGTTCTTAATGATTTGGGTTATCTAATTGGGCAGGAAAAACATGTGGGTCATCTTAGTCTGTTCTTTTTCTCCTTTCCAAAGCAATGCAGAGGTCGAAAAGGAAGCGAAATTTGATCTAAGAAAGACAAAAGAAACAAAAGAGAGAGAGGTGGGTGCAGCAGTGGTACCCGGAGAGAAGGCTGGTGGAGATGGCCTGACAACTTCTCTCTTGAGACGCTCGCTAAAACACGGAAGAGAGAAGAGAGAGAGAGAGAGAGAGAGAGAAAGAGAGATGGAGGGAGGTGAGTGTTTTGGGTAGTTGTTGCAATGCGCATGAGGCTAATGCAAAAACAAATACAAAGAGGGGACCTTCACCATGCCCGGACTTTCAGTTCCCCTCTTCCTATATGAATGAATGCCATAATACCAAATAAGGTTTTCCAAAAACCTTAGAATCAAAGGTTAGTTCACGAACGTCTGGCCCTATTCAATTCAATTTTTTAAAGGTGTCTCATAAAGTTTGCAAATTGTGTCGTGCCATTTATTAATGTTTTTTTTAGGACTTGAATTCTATTTACCATTTATTGGTTGTATATTGTGGTCAATCAGCAAAGGATTTAATGGTGGAGGAAATTCTATGTACTTGGTTTATATTTTATTTTTCTTTTTTGTATCACATTTAATTTTGTTAACTTTGTACGTGTTTCTTAGAGAGAGGTTGTAGTGTATGTGGCAATCCGAGTCTCCATACCCCACAACACTAGTCCCAAGGTAAGCATACCCTTGCAAGAGGAAGCGAAGGAGTTTGGAGTAAATCCTATGCTATGCCGATCTTGCATGCGAAATGACAAGCAAATTTCAAAGTTCCAAATGCTAGAGAACAAATCATTTTTAAAATTTTGATTTTTTTCTAGGTGACCCAATTGCTGGCTATACGGACTATGGGGACTAGATGCACTCAAAAGAAGCACACCACCGAGACCTCTACAGCTAGGCGATATAGAGGTCTATGGGGATGTGCTTTTAGATAGAGTTTAAATGTAATTTGTCTTCTCTATAAATCTACATGTTGGTATTCCAAAATTATTCTCCATTTAATCAATGTTAACCTCCCTTTCTCCTTGAGAATTCTCAATTCGATTCAAGGATGTTGGTGTTCCATAATTATTCCCAAATGTCGTCTTTTAATCACGTGATAGCTGCCCTTACTCCTTGAGAACGTGTGTAATTTTGGATTTGTGGAGGAAAATTAATAATGTGTATTTTAAAACTTTAGATATTAAGTGCAATGGGTCTAGACTCCATGGTAGCTATGTATCATAAATGGAGTAGTTGAAATCATTTTAAGAAGCATGTGGTTGGCATGCACATTTCATTATTTTGAGTTTAAAATGAGGTAAGAGAGGGGCATCAAGTCAACACCAAAATGCATACCTTGTCAACCTTATCTTCAACCTCAATGGCTATTGCCTTCCATATGTCAAGACTTTGTTGTAGGCCAAGTCCATCTTCACTCATCTCTAAGGTGTGTGCTATCTGCTTGATGTTGGAAGTTGGCTCCCAATGGCCATCTCTAATTTGTTTATGGTATGGACATTAGGTGATGGTAATGGTTATGGACATAAGGTGTATGGGACACATGCATTTATGAATGTAATGTATATTGACTAGGCCACTAAAAAAGCTAGGAATCTACCTAGCATCAGGTGCTTATAATTAAAAAAAGTAGGGATTCTCTAAGCATTTAATGTAGCCCACATGTTGACTTTTAGAGCTGGAATCAGGGAGACATTCTAGGGAGTGAATCTAGGAGCATCATTAGGTATGTTAATCATTCTTATGATCTTGTAATTACTATGTACCTTTGCATATTTAAGAGGCTTGCATCTATGAAGTAAAATATCCTTGCTCCATCCCGATTTTTCACTCCTCTTTATGTGTTGAGGAAGTGATTAAGTGGTGCTGCTAATCCCATTTCTCTCTCATTATGCCTACACCATGAGCTCTAAACCAAGATTTGATCCTCCCTAGCATGAACTCTAACTTTCTATCAATTGGTATCAGAGCCTCCTAGGGAGGATTAACATATCATAATAGCGGGTTAATCTTAATTTTGGGTTTATTTAGGTGGGATTAGTTTGCTTAATCTAAATCCTTTGTGAGCATTTGGAACCTTCTGAATTGATTCTCCGTCTCCTGAGGATACTAGAGAGAAAGAGAGAGATTGAGCTTCAATTAGTTCCAATGTATGATACATTTAAGTTGAAATAGTGAGGTTTGCCAACAAGCTAGCCAAGAAGTAAAAGAGGAGGAGAAGCTGGGTATAGTTTCAAGAACAACAGTAGTCTCTTGAGCTCTCACAATTCCATGACTTGCAAAAGAAGTGTTCTCACCGATTTGAGAACACTTGAGCCTTGCAACATAGAGAGAAGAAGAAGAAGAATGCAAGGCTCTTCGACTTGCACCTTTAGCCACTTTTAGTAGAGTAAAGAATGCAAGGGTTTTTCTGACTTGCACCTCTACAGTCCTCAACCTTGCCTCCCTTGTTATCACTATGTTAGATATCCGTAACGCCGCTACGGGCGTTACCACAGGAGGGGACGGCCTCTGGCTCACCACCCAGCCATAGAGGAAGAATGAGGATTGCCCCTCATCCCCCAGGCTATATAGTGTGTGGCCTGTCGTCCACACTAGCCTGGCCGCCCATGACTCCGCATGGGCGTCCTCTCCCACTGAACCCCGGACATGGCCATCCGGTCCGCCGTCGGTCACAGGCGTTACAGCCTACGTGACATTACCCCCCCCTTAAGAAGAGTTTTCGTCCTCGAAAACAAACTGGGGAAACCTTTTGGAAATTGCACTACGGCATTCCCAGCAGGTAGCTACCTCCTCATCCCTAAAGATGTAATACATTCCCTAAAATTGAGGCCACAGGCGTTACAGCCTACGTGACATTACCCCCCCCTTAAGAAGAGTTTTCGTCCTCGAAAACAAACTGGGGAAACCTTTTGGAAATTGCACTACGGCATTCCCAGCAGGTAGCTACCTCCTCATCCCTAAAGATGTAATACATTCCCTAAAATTGAGGCCTTGGTGAGTCCATATAATACATTCCCTAAAGATGTAAGTGGTGGGGTTGGTTTAGGAGTTGGTTTAGGAGATAAAAGGGGGGATGGTGGCATTGGAGAGGAAAGGGGTGTAAATCTAGGTAGTGGTGGTGGCATGTTGGAGGCGACAAGAGGGAGAGATGATGGTGAGGGTTATTCTTTGGCCTTGCCTTTGGTGGAAGCATCTAGAGCCGGTGATGCAATAATTAAAGAGGGGATGGGGAAGGTCCCCTGGGTGGACTCTGATCCTATTCGATCCTCCCTCGATGAGTGGTCTTTGTGTTGACTAACGTATCATCATCGTCCTTGTCCTTGGCAATGTCACATGTGCCTTCCTCCTCTTTCTTCATAGCCTGTGCTAGTTTTCATGGATAACATCATACATTCAATATAAATGCAAACATCACAGTACTTCGTGATGATGAACTTAGGAATTTCATCCTATCCCTGTTTGGTGTTGGTATGAAGTATAACTATGAGAACATTATTTGCTGCCTCCTTATTATAGCGGCAAAGCTACCTAGTCATCACAGGTGGCAATCTCTACCAAGCTATAACCGATGACAAGCAAATAAACGAGTACTCTTGTAAGAACTTCATAACCATATCTCACACCAAACTCATAATCACTACGGATTTAATGCCAGGGCTTGCAAAATTGAATGTTGTCTGATAGGTAGAGGGGATCATCAAACTACGGATGACCTTGACAACTCACTAGGACTAGTGATGTGTAACTTTTAAGTTACTCCACTCTCCTTGCTTATTCCATACCATCGAACAAATCGGTCCCTCGATTTGAGCAACGTCAACATATTTATGAGTACCTCAATACTCATGGATTGTGGTTTGGTAATTTAAAATGTTGATCTAGAGTATCTTTCACTCGAGGATCTTAATTTTATTAGCAGCTATGTATTAGTAGTGAGTAACTACGTACCCACTATCATCACACTAGTAGCTCCATACTAGTCTGTGAGTAACTCCGTACCCAATGGCGTACCTCCCCCGAGTGGGAGTACCATATACAACCATCTATAACAAGATGCTTAAGTCACTTGCTGCTAAGAAGATACTACACAAATTGACCCCTCCATTGCACATTGCAGTACAATCTCTGGTATTACAACACGAATTTTTGGACGTCCTTATCATAGAGGTCAACTTAAAAACTAGTGCATAGGTCTTGTGGAGTCTCGACTGACCTAACCACACCACTGGTGACTTCCTACAAAAAATGTGGCGCCGAAGTCACCACCTATGTACTTTAACTCCGTAAAGTACATGGTCTTCATCTATCATCTATGGAAAGTTGTAAAACATTCCTGCGAGATGGATTTTTATCACCCTAAAATTATTGTGCACTATTTTAGTGTGAAGAGCTTTTTTCCTGGGTACCATGGTTCACCCCAAGCTCATCTTTTGCTAAATTCTCCGATTTAACAAAAGATATGTCTGCCTCCGAACACTCCAGTTCAGCCCCAGACTTTGAGTTTACTTCTTAACACTCCGGTTAAGTCAAAACTCACCAGATACAGTAGGATTTACCACTAAGCTCTCCGGCTTAGCCTTCTATCCTAACTCAGCCCGAGTTTATGTACACTTCATATGTCGGATCCGATACTAACAACAACCAGGCTCGTACTAACATTAGCACACTATCACTCACCCACACAATCCTTAAGCATGTATGCAATAAAGAAGAGAAAGCGTGTAAGAAAACTTCAATCACAAGAGCAAAAACTCAAACTCAATTGTGAGAATAGGTTTATGTCTTTTCTCATTAGTCAAAATGTCTTAGATACAAGTATAATGCCCGACCACCCAAGTAATGTCCGGACTAGTCTATGTACACACTACTGGCATTACACAAGTTGTAAGCTCAGTTTTAACTATCTTTTGGCATTACACAAGTCATAAGCTCAGAGATTTCCCATAGTCATTTACATGAAGCATACCACGTGGTACAAAAAATATGGCTTGATAATGTTGTCATACTTTTAGAGTAATTTTAGCCAATATAGTTAACATATCCCCTCCCTAATCATGGTTATGTCCTCGGAATCAGTAGTGAAGCTTAATTGGAGGCTAATATTAGAAGTTGCTGAAGTTCTCTTAGAAGTCGAAACTTCGTGTATTGGGTGGTGTGGTGGAATGCCTTGTAGGATGTCCAGAAGGTGGTTTCAAATATATCTTCGAATGTGAGCATCCTCCAACCTTGCATCCACTGTACTTGTAGTAGTGAAGAGTAGGGCCTTTGTTGACGTTAAATGCCATGCCCTAGAGACTTTCATCAAAAGCATGCCAATATGGAAACTCCACGAGGAGGACAATGATGAGCTAAAAAAAAGCAAATATTGATAATAATGTTGGGGTCAGGCACGTAATCAATAATCTTGGATGAACTTGCACATTGTGTAAAGCATCCAATCTTCATCATTGGAGAAGGAGGGGTGGGGTGGTCAAGGTGGGGATATATCCAAGGAAAGTTAATGAACTGTAGCTTGGGGTTCTGCTCTACCTCTTTTCCAAAGAGGTTCGAGGCCCATCTTCCTTCGATTAGAAATAAATTGGGCTAACTCTGAGGTACTTGGGAGCATAGTAGTTTCTAAGATTTAGCAATTCATGGGAGCATAGCAATACTCTTTCTAATATTTAGCCTAGAAAAGGTATGGTCACTACCATATAAGTTGTTTCCCCATGATTTCATACGTGATTAGGGCAGCTCTGGCTTGTGGTCTCTTGTAGCCCCCTTGGCCCCTCTTGCATTGGCCACCACTGGTTGGAATTCTCTTCTAGATAAACTTTGATTAGGCAAATGTCAAGGTGATCCTATTGATATGTAGGGTAGGGTCTAGGTGTTGCCTCTATTCCAAGATCTTGATAGCTCTATCAATGTCAATGTCGTCAAGTGGATCTCACCAGTTGAATGGGTAGTCAAGGCGGTTCATCTATTATTGCTGCTCTCCAATGGGGGGTGCTAGGATTTCATCTTCTTCTAAGGCTCCCACAGACAACAAGGCTATCGCCAGTGGGTTGTGGTCATCTTGTGAAGTTGAGGCCTTGGTGAGTCCATATAATACATTCTGAACCTCCTTATGTTCATCATCTGAAATGCCTTGGGGTAGGCCACATGGATGGTGTCAAAAAGATAGCATTGGCTATTCCTTCATGAGCTATAGTTGCTTCCAAATCCTATAATATGGAACTAGGATGCCAATGGGCTTATAACCAATGCTACCATCCATAGTGAGATAGTTGTATGTTTCATCCACTCCTCCGTAGAGCCATAAGTGTGTATCCATTGGATGGCTATGATGTTGATAGGTCTGTGGAGGCTAGGTATGGGTAAAGCTCTTCGGAAAAAAAAAGCTTAATGTAATCTTCCTCTTCCAAGAAAACAAAGAATGTGAGGACTCTATACTCAAACTAAAGGTTGAGCTAGAGGACATGGTGAGGGAAACACAAGAGGCAGAGGGCTCTGTGAAGGAGATGGTGTTTTAGAAGAATAGCATGACTATGGTGGGTTGGGAAGCCCATGGCACCTCGGAGAGGATGGTAAAAAAGTGGAGGTGGAGATGTCTTCATCGATGTAGAGGGAGATATCTTCATGGATGTAGATGTGTTAGAGCTGGGGGTGGAGATGTCTTCATTGATGTCGATGTTGTGTTAAAGAAGATTAAGATGAAGGCCCCGATAATGGCTATAGGGAAACCACAAGGTGTAAAGGGTTTTCTATCGAGGTTAGTCTAGCAAATCGCTAACATTTATCTCGTAGCATTTTACGAATTTCGCTACATCTCCCCATTTCTCAAATGGTTGTAGGGAAACTAAAGGTGTAATATATTCTGATGGGGTTACTCTAGTAAATCGTTGACATTCATCGTGCAACCTTTTACTACATCTCCAAACAAGGTAGGCCACCACGAGCCTACTAATAAGACATTCTTTGCTACGATGCTATTTGCCGAGAAATATCCTCTAGCCATACTCCATCCTACAGCAAATTCAGTCTGATGTTGATCATTTGGGTCTATCTCCACTTGGTTATAACTTGAGAACCCATCAAAAGGAAGATGTAGGCCTCCTTTCCTGCTACTTGTTCCAACATGCTTAGTTGAAAAGCAATGGGTAATGGTCTTTTACCATGGCTACACAATAAACTTTTTGAGGTTAACATAAACCTAGATCTTTTCATTTTTCTTAGGCACCATAACTATTGGGGATAGCCATTCCACGTGTTCTATCTCATAAATGAATCCAGCTTCAATGAATTTGTTAATTTTGTCCTTGACCATTCTGGAGTACTTTGGATTCATCCTAAAGGCCCTGTGCCTCGAGGCTTTACTCCTTCAATAATTGGAATAGTGTGTTTGACCACCTTTGGAAGTACACTATTCATGTCAGTGTATTTCCAAGTGAAGCAATCTTAGAACTCTGTGAGTAGGTCAATGAGGTCTTTCTCTTCTTCTTGAGATAGGTCTTTCCCAATGTATACTAATTTTGGGTCTTCATCAGGTCCTACTAGGTTGATCTCCTTAACTTTAGCTAGTGCATTTCCATGCTTTCCATCAAGGGTCCTCTTTGCCTGCCTAACTTCGGTTAGTCCATGGTAAGACATTCCAAGATTTCCATTAGGGGGCCATCTTTGCCTTCTCAAAATGTACAAAGCGGTTGCCTACGTTATACATTTTGAAGTGCTTAGGCACCTGCCTAATATCTTCCATGCTACGCTCTCTTGTAAATTGCACGTAGCTTCTTTTTTGGCCTCTACTAAGGCTTTATTCCTTGCTCTTCTCCTTGTGGAGCATGAGAGTTTTATAGATTCTTCCATACTTGAGGGCTCGTCTCTCTCTATGGCCATTAGCTTGTCTGGAACTTCAAAAATATTTAGCCCCTTTTACCATTAATGGTAGAAGTCTACATGGGAGATGTCCACGGTTTGTTGGCCTCAGTGGTGGAGTTGCTCTATGAGCCCCCTCCCTATTTGGGCTACTATCCTCAAGATATCTTTAATGGTTAGTGCAACAATAGTAAGTAGAGCTATAGATAGAGGTTGCGAAGAGGGATAGTAAGGGTGGAGGTTGAGGTAATGGTTGTTGCTGTGAGGGATAGGAAGGGTACTAGTAGGTGGGTGGCAACATGGCATATGCTGGATATTATACTTGCTCTTGAGGTAAGTTGGTGTGTGTAAGGTTGGGTTATACTATGGTGTGTATGTTCCTCCCAATGTTGGGTGAATTCTAGAGCTTCTTGCTCCTTACTCTAAGGTTCCCATTGTAGTGTACCAAGTAGCTTGGGTTTATTCTTCAGCCATAGTGGCCTAGGTTATTGCAAATAGCAATATTATCTGAATCCCCCTACACTAATTATATCGGGGTCTAATGTTGCAAAGCCTGAAGATATAGTGGGCCTCAAAGTTGTTCTAAACACTCCAAGGTTCATGTTTTGAGATCTCACTGAGCCAAAAGCTGCTAATGTAACCACTATCTTTACGGCCATGCCTGTTGTGGTTCTAGGAAGGATAATACTCCTTCCTCTATAATGTTGGCACTTCTCGTTTCCGAACTAGACTGGTTAGGTTTTTATTTTGAGAATGGATGCCTTCATGTTCATCCTTTCTCTAGCCGCCGGTAGTCTCTTACCTATTGGGAGGTTTGATGATTCCTTGACTCCCACTAGCATCAGGGTCACACCTCCTATGATAATGTCTCTAATCATATCCATAAAACTCTTTTGAGTGTTAGGCTTTTAATAATAGGCCTCACTCAAGCTAGAATCTTTGCTCTATCACCTCAAATACTCAGTCCACTAGGGTTGCTTGGCTCCTATGAGGACCCATGAACTGTGAAGCGTGCAATGATTCATCTTGGGAAGGTTCTCCCATGAGGACCCATGGACTGTGAAGCATGCAACGATTCCTGTTAATAAGAAGGTACTCTTGATTCTACAACATGTGAGGCATTATCTTCTAGTGGGGGATTAAGTCCAAGAATCCTTCCTATCTTGTGTACTTGAAAGAGTGATCAGCTTAGAGCACAACCTTTAGTGATACAAATCACATGGTAGTGGCCTTGGTAATTGTGGATTTAGTTATTTTTGAAAAGATTTTAAGTCTCTATTTAACTTCTTGTGAACGTGCGTTCACAAGTTGAGAATGTGTGTTCCCACTTCTAAACGTGTGTGGCTAGGTAAGTTAAGAACGTGCATGTCTAGGTCCCAGTTAGACTTGAGAACATGTGTTCATAAGTCTAGGGACATGTATGGGGAACTACAAACATAGCTTTGTTTCAAAATCTGCTTGATAATATAAGTGAGTTCATGGGGATAGGGCCGTTATCATTTATTGTGACAACATGAGTAGCATATAGCTGGCCAGTAACCCAATTTGTCATGCTAGGACAAAGCACATTGAGGTGTATTATCACTTTATGAGGGAGAAGGTTCCAGTATAGCAAGTAATGTGGATTTGGTATATGTAAACACAGAGGATCAGGTGACTAACATCTTCATGATGACATTAGGTACATAGAAGCTCTATAGGTTTAGGAGCTTACTTGGAGTACAATGTGTGGGTGTTAAGATATCAAGCTCAATAGTGCTACGGACATTGATGACTTGCTTGGGTGATAGCTCGAGGGGGAGTGTTGAGATATCATATTGATGATCCACCTGGGTGATAGGTTCTGCACTTATGCCATGGCATGGTTGGAGAGATTATGGTTGATATGTTGCCAGTGGTGGTCATAGCCACATTTGGATTACTAGAGTATGACATAGTTATAGCTCTAGGTCATATAGTTAAGTTCACACTATGGACTGACCTTGTATGTTTTAGGAGGAGAGTAATTTCTATTATAGTATGTACTCTTATGTTTATGATATACTAGATTAAGAGAAGAAGAAGATAGAAAAAAAAATAGCAATCCATCTCTCTCATATTTGTGTTTTTGCTTGCAAGGAACTCAAGCTCTCCCTCTTCCCCGCATTCTCATTAGTTCATCATTTGAGGGGGACTATTAAAATAAAAAGTGATGTGGGGTAAATGTTTGGAGCAAGGGGGAGTGGTATGTGACTCTAAAACATTTGTATTAGTTACATAAGTCATAGACTGTGGTTTAAAGGGTCAAAGGAAGCCCAAAGGTTGAGGAATATGTGAAATGGCCAACTACATTGGAGGCCAAAATTAGGCACCTAGAAGAAGTGGAAAAAGATGCCAAATGGGAGCTCACTTCAAGGTAGATGGTGCTCAAATCTAGAAAAGATTAGGAGAGGCTTAATCAAGCTTATAGATAATTTTTAATGGCTAGGCACTCTAACTAATGGATCAAACATATGGGCGATATTTAATGGCTAGGTACTCTATCTAATGGATCAAACATATGAGATTTTGAGCTAAACCTCTTGCCTTATCATTATCCTTCATTATTATTATTAGTGCTAATCTCTTTCTTGCTTTCTAGTAGATGTCGATTCTAATCCATTTCTACACACTCTAATCAACTCTAGATGCAAATCTCAAGTTTCCTCTCATGAGTTCATTCCTGAGAGAGAGAGAGAGAGCATGATAACAAACAAGTAAAAAAATCACTTGAGGCATGGATTTCATTTAGTGCAAACTTTAAAATCCAAGGGAGTATGCCTTTGTGATTTCATAATTGACCCTATATAATTAATTCAATGGAGCATTAAATGCAATACTATTTGAGATGTTTTAAAAGAACCAAAATTTCATAATTTTTCAATAGTTAATTGTTAAAGGAATTTCAATCATGTGTGAATATATATAAGAAGACCATCATCAAAATGGAAAACAACTAAAGCTTGAGATTATAAATCAAGGCCTACTTTAATCAGCCCCTAAAAATGAAATGCGCTCAACAAATATCCAAAAAGAAAGCACAAAATCACAAGATCATCTCTTATTTCAATAGGTGGGATCCCTTTTACTTACTTTACTGAGGCATATTCTCATGAATGCAGCCGAAAGTGTGGGCAAATAATTATTATTAAGGAACATTTAATCTTAAATTTAAAGAATCCAAACATGATTACCTATGTTTTACAATGTCAGCTTCAAGACTATGCAAGTCATGATTACTGTTGTAAGGAGAACACCTTTGGTAGTTTCTTCCTCTACTCCCAAAGTTAGCAGCTACTTACCCTTGAAATTATTAGGCCTTCCACATAGAAGGTGGAGAAAATCAACATGATTATGCATTACTTTGGCCACAAAGTAGTGGGGCTAGAAGGAGATGAAAGTGTGTGTTAAGAGTTACCATCATGCCAGAATAGCATTTATGCAATAGCATTAATGCAATTGTGATGCTTAGAATTAATTTGAAGCACAAAATTAAAAATATACAAACAATAAAAAGAGAGAAGAGAAAATGGCCATTCTCTTAACATTGCATCATAACCATTAAATGGGATTAGGACCATTAATCACACCTCATCAAGTCTAAAAAATCTCAAAAAACACTAAAACTAGGCCAAACTAGCTCTCAAGTATGGGATGTGAGCCCATAGTCCCACGCAAAAAGACATGATTTTAGACATGTGCAGATGTGAGCATGGACATATGAGCCATGAGTTTGGACACATAAACGGGTAGGCATGAGTTTAGAGGTAGGTATACCTAGTATAGTACATACCAATTATTACTATCATAAAAACTCGTATGGATACACCTACTCATGTCTTTGGAAGATTTTCTTGTCATGCAATCTATACCAGCTATGAATTCTAAGGAAAATTCTTATTTTGTATAATTATCAGGGAATTAAGTACACTTATTACACCAACCTTGCTATAGGACCAATTTCTAAATTCCTATGCCCTAGGTAGGCTCATTTCAACAAGAGAAGTACGTGAGCCAAGTTCATACAAAAAATATGTGGGTTTGTAAGACATGAGCTTGGAGGTGTGAGTATAGAGGTATGAACTTGGACACATGAGCCAAGAGATATGAATCTGGATATGAGCCTACATATGTGAACCTAGATACGTGAGCCTACAAACATGAGCCTAGAGACGTGAACTTTTTGTAGACATGAACCTAGACATGTGAGCCTAACAACATAAACAAAATCAGCTTCGAAAGAAAACTTGCGCATGGACATGTGAACCAAGATATGAGCACACGTGAGCCTAGCAGAAAAGAAAATCAAGTTAAAAAAAACTCGTACGTGTAAGATCCCTGTTCCCACCGAGCAACAGATTCAGGATACTGGCAGCGGAAGTAGCACTTCTCGCGCGGGACAAGGGTCCCACATTCGGGCCTCACCCACGGATATCCGGATAAGCGACTAATCCGTCGGTTATTCCAAAACCAAACCCGGAAAAACTTCCTTTACCGGAAAGCACGGGTGATTCCACCAGAAAAACTTTTACTCTAACGTAGTCAAACCCTTACTGATCAAACAGATCCGATTGCATCTATAAAGATACTTGGTCAGATCAAGGAAGAAACTTGCACTTGGATCATTGGGATCAACGCTTTTTTCCCCATCAAGAGGCACAGTCGTTGATTCCTATCCATAGAACAAATACTATCCTGGATTTACTTTATCTATCGTAGTAACAGAATTTGAGTCTCGATTTACGGATCCATCAGTCCAACCTAACCCCATCCAGTCCCATGGGTTAGCCAACCGCCCAACCACTGAAGTGATGGGATCCAATTAAGAATTTGGTTAGGTTTTGTCCCGGGTACCAAGGAAAAGAGTTCCAAGGCCCCCTAGCCGGAAGTTCATGCAAAAATAAAACTAGTCACACCACTTATACACCCAATATGAAATTGCCTTTTCACAGATTCAACCAGTTTTAAAACAATCCTTTAATAAAACCATAGTATCATTGATCACCATCTTCCAATTTATCCCATTGATTCTTAATTTCCCATCATTCCTTCATCAGAGTATCTATGGCATCATTGGCAACTAGAACGCTCACCACCTGTCCACTCAGGGGCCGTTCAATAGTTCCTAGCCCATAATACTCGGCAATATAATCACTTATCAAGATGGACTCTCGTTGAAGATCAGCAAGATCAACCAACAGATCCATATAAAGAGCCATGGACTCATCCGTTGAGGACCAGCAAGGTCAGTCAACCAGATCCATGCCCGGTTTCAGAAAACAACTCTTACTCCTTGTTCCAATATCTTCCTCGACGCACGCGTGGGTATCCTGGGCGACCCAGAGCCCGAGCACCGTATGGTCAGCACCCTCTAGGATCCTTCGTAGGTGACCTAGCGCTTCACTCATAGGCCGCTTCCTTGGTCCCTCATCCACCGTACCGGAAGCTCACCATTTTAATCGAACCGAGGCTGGTCAAGACCTCGACCGACTTTGCTACGCGAGACGTCCTCCATTGACTCTCCGTCAGCAGTTGTAACTTTATCAGTTAGGTCTCCACGACCTTAATCACAAGACGGTCAAAAATGCTTCCCCAGCATTCTTGACATAAAACAGCCATTTACAAACAGCATTTACAAACAGTTTATAAATACAGTTTCTATATTAACTCTCATTTTTCCACTTTATCCCTCATTAATCCACATTACTTATTCCACATTCCATTTATATGTGTACTCATCCAATCACCTCATTTTCCATCTCTTCACTTATATATCCACATCCATACATCCACATCCACATCCATACATCCACATCTACATACTTATCTCCATTTTCACATCCTCATTTATACATCCACATCCCATATCCACATTCATACATACACATCCATATCCACATCCACATGCATACATCCATTATCACGTCCTCATTCATACATCCACGTCCACATACATACATACATCCACATCCACATTCCCATTCACATCTATACATCCATATCTACATGCACATTCACATCCATACATCCACATCTATATCCTCATTCACATCCATACATCCACATTCATGCATCCACATCTACATGCATACATCCATACATACACATCCATATTTACATCCGTGCATCCACATTTACATCCATGCATCCACATCCACATCCACATTCACATCCATACATCCACATCTACATACTTATCTCCATTTTCACATCCTCATTTATATATCCACATCCCATATCCACATTCATACATACACATCCATATCCACATCCACATGCATACATCCACATCCACATGCATACATCCATTATCACGTCCTCATTCATACATCCACATCCACATTCCCATTCACATCTATACATCCATATCCACATCCACATTCCCATTCACATCTATACATCCATATCTACATTCACATCTATACATCTATATCTACATGCACATTCACATCCATACATCCACATCTATATCCTCATTCACATCCATACATCCACATTCATGCATCCACATCTACATGCATACATCCATACATACACATCCACATTTACATCCATGCATCCACATCCACATCCTCATTCACATCCATACATCCACATTCATGCATCCACATCTACATGCATACATCCATACATACCCATCCACATTCACATCCATATTCTCACCCTATCACAACCCATATACATCTTATCCCATCACATACACTTCTTACCTCATCCCATACACATCCTATCACTTCTTAACTCATCTTATCACATCCTAACTCATCTCATATGCATCTTATCATATCTTATCACTTCCCATATCTTTTATGCATACCTCTATGCATGAAATTCAATTATGCTAAAAGTAACACTTTTATAATAAAATAATCATCTCTTATGCATACCTCTATGCATGAAATTCAATTATGCTAAAAGTAACACTTTTATAATAAAATATTCATCTCTTATGCATACCTCTATGCATGAAATTCAATTATGCTAAAAGTAACACTTTTATAATAAAATATTCATCTCTTATGCATACCTCTATGCATGAATTTCAATTAAGCTAAAAGTAACTCTTTTATAATAAAATATTCATCTCTTATGCATACCTCTATGCATGAAATTCAATTATGCATAATATAAAAATCAATTTCTCTAGGATTACAATGAATATCTTTCAATTAATCTAGGATGATAATTCCTAGAATATGGTAGGAAGTCCTCTTTTTATGCTTTGAATGAAATTATTTTATGAGTAATTTTTATAAAAATTTTACCATAGCTCCGCTACTATGACTGATAAATCTCAATTTTTCTAATGGATAAAGCTTATCTTTAAGGAAATAATTAGAATGATCCCTAATTGGATCATTAATCCCTAATGGATTGAATCATCAATATTCATGAAATACATAAACTAAAAGCATAGAAAAAAGCCATTAATTTAGCCTCAAGCATAGATTAATCTTGGATTAAGGAAAAGCTTTATGAAAAGCTTCATATGGATTGAGAATGGGTCATGAGTATGACCATTTCTTGAGTGAGAGAGAGAAATTACATAAAAACCATTTGAATTAAGCATAAATGGAAATTTATGAATTCTTAACTATCATTAATCAATTAACTTCAATAGCATTCATCAATTTATGTAACTCTTCACTACCATTCATCAATTAACTTCAATAGCATTCAAAAACCATTCCAATTAAGCTTCTCAAGCTTGAGAGGGGTTGAGAAGAGAGAAGCATTGAGAAATTATAGAAAAGATCAAAATTCACCATTTACCTTACAAATCGCTTGATTCTTTGTTCACGGTAGAGGCCCCCAACCAATCAATTGGTTAAGTATGTTGATGGAGCCACCAATGGGGATTGAAGAAAGAGGGAAGTTCCAATTTCTTCAGTTTGGAGAGAATTTTAGAGAATAGTAGAAACTAGCATTATTTCAGCATAACTCTAGTATAGTAAAATTCTTCTCCTTTTTTTCAAAGGACTCATGTTCTATTTATAGGAGAGGGAAGCTCTAACCAAAGCTAACTGAATTCTAGAATTTTCCAAATTCAGTTTGGTTGAATTTGGACTAGATTTGAACCTAGTTTGGTTACTTTTTGATTCGGTTTGGTTCCATTTTGATTTGGTTTGGTTCAAGAGAGAGGAGAGATAAAAATATCACATTATTTTAGAGTTTAAAACTCATTCAAGCATGTGAAATATGCACCTCCTTTAAAGAATTCCCCTTCCTTACATATGTGTCAAAATGGAATCATTATACCCAAAATATCTCATATTTTTAATATTGCTCATAGTTTTTTACTAATAAACCTTGTACATTTTCAACTCTTCATCTTATGTGAGCATTTACTCCTTTTTGGATACCCAAAATATCTCATATTTTTAATATTGCTCAGTTTTTTTACTAATAAACCTTGTACATTTTCAACTCTTCATCTTATGTGAGCATTTACTCATTTTGGGTATCTTCTTTTATAAATTGGATTTATCTCCTCTACAAATTGGATTTATCTCCTCCCTACACATGGATTGATGCTATTGGCCCATACGAACCTTAATTGGACCATAATCCAAAAATTTTTGAAAATCTAGACCCTTAGGCTAAGGTCCTTTATACCCATTTCCAATAAATTCCAATTGCACATTGAAAAGTTCTTTTTGAATTTCTGTTTCAGGGAAATTCATTTTAATAATATGAGAAATTTTTCTATCTAAAAATATTCAAAATCTGAATATTCTCTCTCTAGAATATTTTCTCTCTCTATATCAAAATAGGCAGAGACAAGATCTTTTATATTTCTAAAGAGGGGATTGATTACAGGAGAAGATGCTGGACATTTTGAGAGGCTGGGGAGGAATCTTACATTCTCTGCATACCTCTATGCATGAAATTCAATTATGCTAAAAGTAACTCTTTTATAATAAAATAATCATCTCTTATGCATACCTCTATGCATGAAATTCAATTATGCTAAAAGTAACACTTTTATAATAAAATATTCATCTCTTATGCATACCTCTATGCATGAAATTCAATTATGCTAAAAGTAACACTTTTATAATAAAATATTCATCTCTTATGCATACCTCTATGCATGAAATTCAATTATGCTAAAAGTAACACTTTTATAATAAAATATTCATCTCTTATGCATACCTCTATGCATGAATTTCAATTAAGCTAAAAGTAACTCTTTTATAATAAAATATTCATCTCTTATGCATACCTCTATGCATGAATTTCAATTAAGCTAAAAGTAACTCTTTTATAATAAAATATTCATCTCTTATGCATACCTCTATGCATGAAATTCAATTATGCATAATATAAAAATCAATTTCTCTAGGATTACAATGAATATCTTTCAATTAATCTAGGATGATAATTCCTAGAATATGGTAGGAAGTCCTCTTTTTATGCTTTGAATGAAATTATTTTATGAGTAATTTTTATAAAAATTTTGCCATAGCTTCGCTACTGACTGATAAATCTCAATTTTTCTAATGGATAAAGCTTATCTTTAAGGAAATAATTAGAATGATCTCTAATTGGATCATTAATCCCTAATGGATTGAATCATCAATATTCATGAAATACATAAACTAAAAGCATAGAGAAAAGCCATTAATTTGGCCTCAAGCATAGATTAATCTTGGATTAAGGAAAAGCTTTATGAAAAGCTTCATATGGATTGAGAATGGGTCATGAGTATGACCATTTCTTGAGTGAGAGAGAGAAATTACATCAAAACCATTTGAATTAAGCATAAATGGAAATTTATGAATTCTTAACTATCATTAATCAATTAACTTCAATAGCATTCATCAATTTATGTAACTCTTCACTACCATTCATCAATTAACTTCAATAGCATTCAAAAACCATTCCAATTAAGCTTCTCAAGCTTGAGAGGGGTTGAGAAGAGAGAAGCATTGAGAAATTATAGAAAAGATCAAAATTCACCATTTACCTTGTTCACGGTAGAGGGCCCCAACCAATCAATTAGTTAAGTATGTTGATGGAGCCACCAATGGGGATTGAAGAAAGAGGGAAGTTCCAATTTCTTCAGTTTGGAGAGAATTTTAGAGAATAGTAGAAACTAGCATTATTTCAGCATAACTCTAGTATAGTAAAATTCTTCTCCTTTTTTTCAAAGGACTCATGTTCTATTTATAGGAGAGGGAAGCTCTAACCAAAGCTAATTGAATTCTAGAATTTTCCAAATTCAGTTTGGTTGAATTTGGACTAGATTTGGACCTAGTTTGGTTATTTTTTGATTCGGTTTGGTTCCATTTTGATTTGGTTTGGTTCAAGAGAGAGGAGAGATAAAAATATCACATTATTTTAGAGTTTAAAACTCATTCAAGCATGTGAAATATGCACCTCCTCTAAAGAATTCCCCTTCCTTACATATGTGTCAAAATGGAATCATTATAACCAAAGCTAATTGAATTCTAGAATTTTCCAAATTCAGTTTGGTTGAATTTGGACTAGATTTGGACCTAGTTTGGTTACTTTTTGATTCGGTTTGGTTCCATTTTGATTTGGTTTGGTTCAAGAGAGAGGGGAGATAAAAATATCACATTATTTTAGAGTTTAAAACTCATTCAAGCATGTGAAATATGCACCTCCTCTAAAGAATTCCCCTTCCTTACATATGTGTCAAAATGGAATCATTATACCCAAAATATCTCATATTCTTGTACATTTTCAACTCTTCATCTTATGTGAGCATTTACTCCTTTTTGGATACCCAAAATATCTCATATTTTTAATATTGCTCATAGTTTTTTTACTAATAAACCTTGTACATTTTCAACTCTTCATCTTATGTGAGCATTTACTCATTTTGGGTATCTTCTTTTACAAATTGGATTTATCTCCTCCGTACACATGGATTGATGCTATTGGCCCATACGAACCTTAATTGGACCATAATCCAAAAATTTCTGAAAATCTAGACCCTTAGGCTAAGGTCCTTTATACCCATTTCCAATAAATTTCAATTGCACATTGAAAAGTTCTTTTTGAATTTCTGTTTCAAGAAAATTCATTTTAATAATATGAGAAATTTTTCTATCTAAAAATATTCAAAATCTGAATATTCTCTCTCTAGAATATTTTCTCTCTCTATATCAAAATAGGCAGAGACAAGATCTTTTATATTTCTAAAGAGGGGATTGATTACAGGGGAAGATGCTGGACATTTTGAGAGGCTGGGGAGGAATCTTACAGTACGACACCATTCCTTGACATACACTAGAGACACTACGGACCTACAATGTAAACTTGATCTAGACTAATTGTTGGAAACGATAGTACAGTTAATTGTAATGCATCAAACCACACTTCCTCATGCACACCAGGCCTTCGATCCTAGCAAGCAACTATCACTCAGTAGAGTGCTCCCCTATTAAGAAGGCTAGATGTCTTTGGATCACCTCCAGCGAGGAGCTTTAGAATAAAATGAGCCAAACAAACACAAATGTGAGTGCATTAAGGACACTAGGGACCTTTGTTGGATTTGAGCTAATTATTGGAAACGATAACACAATCACATCAAACCACACTTCCTCAAACCCACCAAGCCTTTGATCCGAGTAAGCAACGAACATTTAGTAGATTGCTTCCCTGTTAAGAACGCTAGATGTCTTCAGATCACCTCCAATGAGGAGGTTTGGGATAAAATGAGTCGACAAAACATAGATGTGAGTGGAGGAACAACAAAACCCCCAAAAATAGGAATTGTCACGATCCTCCAAACGTCGGATTCACCAACTGGCGCTATAAATAACTCCTTAAATTTTATGAAGATGGCATTCAACCACCCTATCTTTCAATGCCATTCGAGTGAGAAGGAGCATGAGCAAGACTTGGAACCTTAAGATTTTCTCCCACAGTAGTCAAACCATGTCAAACAATGTTTCAAACATTTGGTGTCAAACCTAATATAGGTTTATCCCAAGCAAACCATGACTGGCAAAGCAACCCAAAAATTGCAGTTATGATAAACATGATATGTCTCTTTTTGCTGTACCACTAGGGATGAATTTTCCAAAGTACATGCAACAACAAGTGCACACAGAGTAAGCAAGAGTCTTGCTCTCCATAGAAGCCCACTATAGAAGTGTCTATACTACAGAACATAGTTCTAGTTCTTCTCCATTGGACGAGGAACATGGAATACAGGGAGGGGTAAAGAGCTAGTGTTTGGGACTACCTCATTATGAAGGGATCCATGAGAGAAATCATATCCTCAACCCATAGAGTTAGCCTACAATCTCAAAGCCAAGTTGGTCAAGGACAAGTGCCATTGGAAACCATGCAACCCACCCCATATGGCAAGAGATCATGTACCTTGAAACATAGGGTTTTGTACAACCACCTCCTTATGTTCCACCACCATGTGAATATGTAGAAGACATGCTTAGGATGGTGTTCAAAATGGTCAGAGTTAGGTTAAACTAAGCCAATCCACAACTCAAGGATGATGACTAAATTTGATGAAATTGGAGATCCCATTTAATACCTAGGAAAGTTTGATCAATTTTGAGAGGCCATGGGATGGATTGATGATCTCAGCAAGATTTTCTCATTCAGACTTTGCCTTGAAGCCAATGTAGGCCAATGGTTTAGGTCACTGATCCACTAGAAAAGGCCGGCTACAAGGTCTTGAGACACAAATTCATGGTAGGATTCTTGCCTTTTCCAATGGAGCTAGATAGAGCCCCATTACACTTATGTGCAACCTCAACCAAGAGGAGGGAGAGAAGATGTGGGATTACATTACTAGAACCAACAAGTATCTCCACATGAGATGCAACACCCACAAAAGAATGGACGATCTATCACCCATTAATCGATTTATGATGTCTTAAGAGTGGATAACTTGCAAGATAAGGACATAGAAGTCATCCACTTGAATAAAGAGATATTGGATGGTGACCAACTAGCACTAGGATATGAGCATGGATGAGTCCGCCAATAATTTGCTCAACTATTTAGGCCAGCAATGGCAGGGATAGCCCTAAGGACAACCTCAAGGTGATCAACACCTCGAGCAAGACACCCACATCTATTTCCACAAAGAAGATATGGTATGGTGTGTAATTCGATTGCCAAAATCATACAAGTATAGAGTGTCCAATGTTAAGTCCTAGATAATAATAATTTTGTGCTCATTACCAGTGCCACAGGGACCATGACATAGCTTGTTGTTGGTACACGAAGGAAACCTAATAGGGTGGACTTTAGCACAATGATAGATTCTCCTTGATTGGCCTTGCTAACCCCACCAATAGAATAAAAACTTAAAAAACCCAGCTAAATCTATAAATTCCAAGGGCACCATGTGACTTGTGTCAGTAAAGTGTGTGCTCTAAACTAATTACCCTTTCATGTACACAAGATTAGGAAGCTTTTTTAGACTTAATTCCCTACTAGACGAGAATGCCTCAAACGGTGTAGAATCAAGAGCATCTTCTCAAGAGGAATCATTACGTGCTTCATAGTCCGTGGGACCTCACAGGAGCAAAGCCACCCTGGGATTGAGAATTCAATAGCAATCATGTCACTTCAAAGCCTCGTATGGACCAAGAAGTTGGAGTTCCTAACTCCCCTACAACCACTCAAAGGATTTTCGTAGACATGATTAGAGACATCATGATAGGAGGAGTCAGAGAATCAGAGACATCATGATAGGAGGAGTCAGAGAATCATCAAACCACCTAGCAAGTAAGAGATCACCAGAGAAAGGCCAAACATGGAGCCATCCATTTTTAATATGGACCCTAACCAAACTAGTAAGGACCATCAGTGGGTGGTGAACCTTTTGGATGAAGATTCAAAAACCACAAATAACACCATTGAACTAAACATGTTCCTCACATGCCATAAAATGTTGGACGAGGAGTGAAATCTTAGAGTTTTCCTTGCTTCCTAATTAGAAAGACTCTAAAAATTGGATGCATATCCTTGCAACCATGGATATCCTCCTAACTAGAACATCCATGAAATATGCCATAGTAGATGGCAAAGAAATTTCTTCAATATACATGTTGAGTGTTGTAGCAATGCAACATACACAAGAATTTGAAGGCGATATCCGTGACCAAGAGGTGGTATCTTGGGGCCTAAAATGCTCCAAAAGAGAGGAATTGTATCTATGTGAATGGCTTTGATATGTCCGGGCCATAGAGTCACATGTAGACTTTTTCCACCGTCAATGGTTGGTAGAAGGAGCTCAATATTTAAGTTTCAATGAGGTTAATGGCCACATATAGAGATAAACCCTCGAGTTTGGTAAATTTAAAAAAACTCTCACGCTCTACAAGAAGAGAAAGAAACAAAGCCTTAGTAAATGCTAAAAATGAAGCTAAAAAACGAAGCACATACTGTAACAGAGCACCATCGATGTGGAGGATCTTTGGCAAGTGCCCGAGAACTTCAAAACGTATAATGTGGGTGACTAAATTATACATTTTGAGAAGGCAAAGAGGTCCCTTGATGGAAAGCCTAGAATAGCGTACGATGTTGGATAGGCTAAAGTTAAGGAGGTCAACCTAATAGGACCTGATGAAGATATAAAACTAATATATATTGGGAAAGACCTAGCTCTAGAAGAGGAAAAGGACCTAATTGCCCTACTTACAAAGTTCCAAGACTAATTTGCTTGGAAATACATTAAAGGGTGTATCTTCGGAGGACACTATTTCCATTATTGAAGGACAAAAGCCATCAAGGCATAGGGCCTATCCTCAGTAGATGAATCCAAAATACTCCAAAATGGTTAAAGACAAAATTGACAAACTCATCGAAGTCGGATTCATTTATGAGATAGAGTATATGGAATGGCTATCCCCAATAGTCATAGTGCCTAAGAAAAATGGAAAGATCTAGGTTTGTGTTAACCTCAAAAAGGTTAATGTAGCCACGATAAAAGACCATTACCCATTGCCATTGCATTGAGCATGTGCTAGAATGAATAGCGTGCAAGCAAGCCTATAGCTTTCTTGATGGGTTCTCATGTTATAACCAAGTGGAGATTGACCCAAATGACCAACATAAGACTGTATTTGCCATAGAATGGGGCACTTAAAGAAAGCAATGTGTTGGAGTTCCACCAGAAGGATCATTTACACAAGCACGGCTTTAGCCACATGCCCATGCCCATGCACAACATCTGCAATATACATACAGGCTCTAGATGTAGTAGACACATTTAGTAGGAATAGGCACCACTATCTCAAGCACCTATATTAAACCTCATCATCGACATTAGCCCATGTACATTTATGGATCCAAGTACAATTTTGGGTGGGGAAACCATGGCAATGGTATGACCCATCACTTGGATCCTCAACAAGAACCATTTGTGGGCTTATCTTTAACCACACCAACTCTTGATCCACCTTGCCTTTATCCCTAGTGCTTGCTAATGCCACATTCCTCAACCACCCAGCTCAATTGCAGCTATGGGCAAAGCTCACTGCCATGTATCAACATTTTAATAATCTTGATTCTCAAAGAAAAGGGATGTTGAGGGAATGTTAAAGAAATCAATTGAGTTGGAGGAGTCCACACATAGAGGCACACCATCCACCCATTACCCATGCCCACCACCTTCATATTTCCCTACAGACATCACATTTTTTTCACATCTCACATCTCACGGCATAACCACATGCACCTATAACTAACCTCATTAACGCCGCCAACCCTCCAAGTACATTTTTTATATGGGGATGACCGATTGCCTGGAGCACCATCGATCTTGTAGGTACCTCCAAGAGCTTCCATACATACAACCTCTACTTTGAATTCATCTCAACACACCTAGCCTTGCCCTAGTTTACATATTTGCCACAAAGCTGCCCACCCTCTTAAGCGTCATGTTGTGAGATCGGGGCATACTATCATGTCATGCACACCAAGAAGATTTGAACCAAAATAGACCCATCCATGGTGGTCCTAATATTCATTCTACCACTCACACGGTGCGGACCACTTCGACCAACTACCTACTTTTGAAGGGTTTAAGCCATTTTCACAATAGAGGGAGGCTCCACATAAAGAGCTTTTACATCGCCTGAGCATCACCTATACCTTTCATGTCACGTCAACAAGCTACCTACCCCCAGGGCTACCCAAAGCTTATCATTCTATGGTGATCTTGTCACCATCTTATTATTCTAAATGTCATTTAGTCATGTGTGAAATTGAAGTCAATAATTGAGTTTCATGATCTTATTTCTATATTATTTGGTTGAAACAAGTGTGATATTCCGACTAAAAGTTATGATTTAGTTCTAGGTTATATTGAAGTTATATCTGGTTAACGTTGTGTTCAATAATGTTATTTCTGGTTAAAGTTATATTATTTGTTAAATTTTTGAGTTGTACAAATGTATAAAAGCTATTTTTTTGTTAATAGTTGTGTTTTGTCCAAAGCTGATTTTTCGTTAATAACTGTGTTTTGTCCAAATGCTAATTTTAGGATGTAGTTCAGAACAAGAAGAGAGACATTCACTTCCAATTGGGACCTGAGTATGCACATTCCGGCCTCTATGCGGTGTCACATGTGCAAGCTCCATTTTTAGCATTTGTGGATGTTTTGTCCAGCTTTTATGTTTTATGCAAAGTCATGATGGATATGTGTTACGGCTGTTGCCATGTTTAAATGTTTTAATATGCTTTGATGGTATCAACAAGTGTGTCAAAGGCCCTAGTCCCCCGGGCACTGCCGCAAGTTACACAGTTGCTAGTTGCAAGTATTGATTCCCCAAGTCTTCAAGTGTGTGGTTCTTGCATTTAGTAACACAAATTTGCTTGTGTCGTATGAGTATTAAATTCACCTGTTAATATAAACTCTCCACCCTAGTATGTCCAAACGCCTGTATCTTTTTTCTCGTCTCATGCTAACTTATGCCTACTTTAAACCTTTTATAAATGCATGTGCCTTATCCTAATGAAAATAAGTGAGTTCCGTAAGTGTAGCTTTTATTGGAAAAAAGGTATATAAGTGAGGTTTATGAAGAGTGGAGTGGATTGTGGTCACCTTGTGCTATGATGCTGGGCTAAGAGTGCTAACCCATTCCTGCCATTCCATAGTGCTGCAAACATTTTGCTATCGGCCCCTCGGGGCAAGTCTTGGTGCTATGGGACACCAGGGCTTATTGATATGGTGTGAGTGTCTTGTTTTACAAGCACAGGGTTCTTCACTCTCCCAGATCTTCGCAGCTTTTCATTCATATATGCGTACATTCACATCTACATGCATACATCCACATCTCTATGCATATATCCACATCCACATTCACATTCACCTCCATACATCTACATCCACATGCATACATCCACCTCCACATTCACATCCACATCTATACATCTACATCTACATGCATACATCCACCTCCACATTCACATCCACATCTATACATCTACATCTACATGCATACATCCACATCTCCATGCATACATCCACCTCCACATTCACATCCACATCTATACATGCATACATCCACATCTCCATGCATACATCCACCTCCACATTCACATTCACATCCATACATCTACATCTACATGCATACATCCACCTCCACATTCACATCCACATCTTTACATCTACATCTACATGCATACATCCACATCTCCATGCATACATCCACATCCACATCCACACTCACATCCATACATCTACATCTACATGCATACATCCACATCTCCATGCATACATCCACATCCACATTCACACTCACATCCATACATCTACATCTACATGCAAACATCCACATCTCCATGCATAATAAAATTCTTTTAATTAATCTAGGATGATAGTTCCTAGAATATGGTAGGAAATCCTCTTTTCATGCTTTGAATGAAATTATTTTATGTGTATATTTTTATAAAATTTTGCCATAGCTCCGCTACTATAACTAATAAATCTCAATTATTTTAAAAGATAGGTTATCTTTAAGGGAATGATTAGAATGATCCCTAATTGGATCATTAACTCTTAATGGATTAAATAAAAATTAATCATAAACTAAAAGCATGGATAAAAAAACTATTAATTTATTCTCAAGCATAGATTAATCTTGGATTAAGAAAAAGCTTTATGAAAAGCTTCATTTGGATTGAGAATGGGTCATGAGTATGACCATTTCTTAAGTGAGAGAGAGAAAAAACCATTAGAATTAAACATAAATGGAAATTTATGTAATTCTTTACTATCATTAATTAATTAACTTCAATAGCATTTCAAAAACCATACCAATTAAGCTTCTCAAGCTTGAGAGGGTTGAGAAGAGAGAATCATTGAGAAATTATAGAAAAGATCAAAATTCACTATACTTACCTTATAATTTGCTTGATTCTTTGTTCACGATAGAGGCCCCCAACCAATCAATTGGTTTAGTATGTTGATGGAGCCACCAATGGGGATTTAAGAAAGAGAGAAGTGTCAAAAACTCGTGAATTATTAAAGAATTCACAGTTCTTGGTTTAGGTGGAGTAGAGTAACAATGCATAAGACGCTATATTTTTTTCAACAAGTGAAGGCTTTTATTTATAGGAAAAATTGAGCTCCTAACCAAACAAACTGATTCTAGAATTTTCCAAGTCAGTTTGGTCACTTTTTGACCATTTTTAGGTCAATTAGGCTAACTTTTTGGAACTAGACTTAAATGAGGAGAGAGGAGAGATGAAATATCTCAATTTTTATGAGTTTAAAACTCATTCAAGCATGTGAAATATGCACCTCCTTTAAAGAACTCCCCTTCCTTACATATGTGTCAAAATGGAATCATTATACCCAAAATATCTCATATTTTTAATATTGCTCATAGTTTTTTACTAATAAACCTTGTACATTTTCAACTCTTCATCTTATGTGAAATATGCACCTCCTTTAAAGAACTCCCCTTCCTTACATATGTGTCAAAATAGAATCATTATACCCAAAATATCTCATATTTTTAATATTGCTCATAGTTTTTTACTAATAAACCTTGTACATTTTCAACTCTTCATCTTATGTGAGCATTTACTCATTTTTGGATACCCAAAATATCTCATATTTTTAATATTGCTCATAGTTTTTTACTAATAAACCTTGTACATTTTTAACTCTTCATCTTATGTGAGCATTTACTCATTTTTGGGTATCTTCTTTTACAATTTGGATTTATCTCCTCCCTACACATGGATTGATGCTATTGGCCCATAGGAACCTTAATTGGACCATAATCCAAAAATTTCTGAAAATCTAGACCCTTAGGCTAAGGTCCTTTATACCCATTTCCAATAAATTCTAATTGCACATTGGAAAGTTCTTTTTGAATTTTTGTTTCAGGGAAACTTATTTTAATAAGATGAGATAATTTTCTATCCAAAAATATTAAAAATCTGAATATTCTCTCTCTAGAATATTTTCTCTCTCTAGGTTAAAACAGTTAGAAACAAGGTCTTTATATTTCTGAAGAGGGATTGATTATAGGGGAAGATACTAGACATCAAAAAGGGGTTAGGGGAGGAATCTTACATTCTACCCCACTTAAAAAATGCAAGATGTCCTCATCTCGCAAATTGGGATAATTTCGCAAGATGCACGAATATGAGACTTAGAGAAAAATTTTAATCAAGATTAACCACCAAGAAAAGTCTTAAAGAGAGTAAGATTCAAAATAAGAACAAGATTTAAACTTTATTCATTCTCGGAACTTATACAGTAAAGATAGAAGAACTCTTTACACTTCCATAAGCCCGTCCATCATATGGTCACAAAAGCAGCACTCACAAGCTGCACAAGTATAAGGTAACTCATCTATGGGAATAATTCTGTTGGTTATTGCCGCACCTATCTCAGTGGTATGAGGTGATCTAACAAAAGGACCTCTGAGAGGTAAGCCAAAAACGGGGTAAAGGCATATCTTCTCATGAGGAAGAAAACACGCCAGTAAGAAGACCCGCTCAGAAAACCCAAGATGTCTTGATCTCATGACGCAGTAGTATCGGGGACCCAAACCCAAAGCTTCAATAACCATGGCCAAGCGGACATTGTTACGAAAGTGCTGCTGACCCCAGGGTGTTACCCTAGTTATGTTTTGATAGGTCCGCCATTTGGTCTGAGCTACAGAAGTTCCTAGATGAGGAAAAAGTGAGCGCTCATACTGTTCTATAAAATCTTTCTTCACAAACTCTCTTGCGTCTTGAAGGTGAGAAATCATCATGGATAAAACTAATTCCTGTTGCCAAGCCATGAAGGAGATTAAGAAGAAGGGAGATCGATGGAAGTAAGATTACTGTGAGCGACATGTAAGTTACGACTTATATAAAGGAAGGAGCTAGCGTAACTTAGAAGCCAACGGTAACTTGCCACTGAAGTTTTACCGTCTTTCCATGATTTGGGTTTGGCACATATTTCTATGAAATACATTAAGAACTTTGAGATGAGGGGATAAAAGAAGTTCGTAGGCTAAGTCACCTACTTTCACTGAATTCAGATATAAAGTTCACAATATCTGGGGGATAACTTCTTATACTCCCCAAGAGATAAAGAACTTCTTTTGGGCCGTACTCGAATGAAAACCAAAACCTTGGTATCCAAAACACCGATTCTCACTTCTGAGCTCATTGTTCTAAATCCTTAAAATAGGTGGGACTCCTGAGAAGTATTCTAGGGAAAGGGTCTTCCTTTTTTAAACAGAAACTTTCTTTTATTTTAGAGAGGGAATAATTATAAGATCAAAAAGGGAGATTCTTACTCCTGTATACCTCGAAGGTTGGGGGAAGAATCTTACATTCTACCCTACTTAAAAAAATGCGAGATGTCCTCATCTCGTAAGGTAGAGGACAACTCTTTTTCTTAAGATTCAATTTTATTCTGGGGTTCCTTATATTCTGGTCAACCCAACAGAATACTGGGATAATTATCCCTTATATAGAACTCATCATTAAATAACAATTCTTTTAGATCATATCATTCATATCTTTAACATGATAATGGTCCATTAGACCGAAAAAATTTCCTTCTGAACATTCCTCCACGGAAATTTCAGTCAAGTAAGTTCTCAATTTGTCATCCCTTAACTTGATCAACCGGTTAAGTGTTAACAGTAACAATTTGACAGCACAACCCACTAATCTCATAGTGATTTGCTGAAATCATTATCATCATTCTAGTTATGAATATCATCACAGGGACTCATCCCATTAATCCTTATTGTGGTTTTGTTCATATTATTATATTTCAACTAATTTCAGAAATCATCATTTTTCAATCAGAATTTTCAATCAGAATCCAAATCAATTCATCAATTCTCAAACAGAATTAAAAATCATATCAATCACATTCGAAATCATCATCTGGATAGCATTAATGCTTATAATTTCAAGTCTTAGATTTACTCGTATATACTGTCAGTAAAGAGCTGCAGTTATACTCTCGGTATATACGATAGTCGTCATCACGGCCCTTGGAATTATAAGGTAAATACCATCATGTCTAGGCCTCAAGCAAGTCAGGGATTCTATATAATTGCAATTTTTCTAATTGAAGTCCTAATTACTAATTTACGAATTTCAGTTTGAATAACAATTTGTATGAATTATATCACACAATTACAACCTTTTGTGCGTCTTGATAAATTTTAGACATAATTGGCTCCTCAGTTAATCTTATTGGAGATTTATGACATATGTCTGATAAACAGATTTTTTTCTTTTTCCGATCGTCCGTAAACAATCACTTAAATAACAGGAAGATATTTGTATATTTATATACAAGTTACAATAAATACCTAGAGTGGCTCGGCTCCAAAATTCAAAATCTCCTCAGGAGACGCATAAGACGACGGTACTGGGGGCCATAGTCATGCCCTGTTACATAATTTCTCTAATTGCGAAGGGAGCTCTTATTTTCTCCTTAGGGATAAATCGACTAAAGAGTCTATAAACTCGGCAAGCAAGTCTGAAATTTTGAGGCGTTGAATGATATAGAATGATACCACGCACCATTTTCAGCTTTATCAAAATCATGGCCAATGAGAGGTTCTGTCTCAGCATTGCATGCTGGTTGCAAGAGGCGTGGATATATAGCCCTGCAAACCACTTATGCTATTGTCTCTCCACTAGATTAGGAAAATATAATTCCTCGAAATGGCGTGCGAGTCTTGCTCGGCTTGTTCGAGTTGAAGCGGAAGAGATGAGCTGCTCGAAGGCAAATGCAATCATATCTTGAGACTGGGTGAGGTTGGGAATACCAGATAAATGGGGAACTTCCATCTATAAAAAATAATTTCTTTGATTAAAATTTCTTCATTAAAGAAGCTTACGGAATGAAAATACATTATGAAAATGCTGTTTTTGAAATCTTATTACCAATTTCAGATAAGAATTTAATTATCCTTATTAGCCTTCAGTTTGGCTCTGATACCAACTGTAAGATCCCTGTTCCCACCGAGCAACGGATTCAGGATACTGGCAGTGGAAGTAGCTCTTCTCGCGCGGGACAGGGGTCCCACATTCGGGGCCTCACCCACGGATATCCGGATAAGCGACTAATCCGTCGGTTATTCCAAAACCAAACCCGGAAAAACTTCCTTTACCAGAAAGCACGGGTGATTCCACCAGAAAAACTTTTACTCTAACGTAGTCAAATCCTTACTGATCAAACAGATCCGATTGCATCTATAAAGATACTTGGTCAGATCAAGGAAGAAACTTGCACTTGGATCATTGGGATCAACGCTTTTTTCCCCATCAAGAGGCACAGCCGCCGTTGATTCCTATCCATAGAACAAATACTATCCTGGATTTACTTTATCTATCGTAGTAACAGAATTTGAGTCTCGATTTACGGATCCATCAGTCCAACCTAACCCCATCCAGTCCCATGGGTTAGCCAACCGCCCAACCACTGAAGTGATGGGATCCAATTAAGAATTTGGTTAGGTTTTGTCCCGGGTACCAAGGAAAAGAGTTCCAAGGCCCCCTAGCCGGAAGTTCATGCAAAAATAAAACTAGTCACACCACTTACACACCCAATATGAAATTGCCTTTTCACAGATTCAACCAGTTTTAAAACAATCCTTTAATAAAACCATAGTATCATTGATCACCATCTTCCAATTTATCCCATTGATTCTTAATTTCCCATCATTCCTTCATCAGAGTATCTATGGCATCATTGGCAACTAGAACGCTCACCACCTATCCACTCATCAGGGGCCGTTCAATAGTTCCTAGCCCATAATACTCGGCAATATAATCACTTATCAAGATGGACTCTCATTGAAGATCAGCAAGATCAACCAACAGATCCATATAAAGAGCCATGGACTCATCCGTTGAGGACCAGCAAGGTCAGTCAACCAGATCCATGCCCGGTTTCAGAAAACAACTCTTACTCCTTGTTCCAATATCTTCCTCGACGCACGCGTGGGTATCCTGGGCGACCCCGAGCACCGTATGGTCAGCACCCTCTAGGATCCTTCGCAGGTGACCTAGCGCTTCACTCATAGGCCGCTTCCTTGGCCCCTCATCCACCGTACCGGAAGCTCACCATTTTAATCGCACCGAGGCTGGTCAAGACCTCGGCCGACCTTGCTACGCGAGACGTCCTCCATTGACTCTCCGTCAGCAGTTTGCAGCTTTATCAGTTAGGTCTCCACGACCTTAATCACAAGACGGTCAAAATGCTTTCCCAGCATTCTTGACATAAAACAGTCATTTACAAACAGCATTTACAAACAGTTTACAAATACAGTTTCTATATTAACTCTCATTTTTCCACATTATCCCTCATCAATCCACATTACTTATTCCACATTCCATTTATATGTGTACTCATCCCATCACATCATTTTCCATCTCATCACTTCAGATTCCTTCACATCACATATCATATATTCACATCCATACATATATCCACATCCACATGCACATTCACATCCATACATCCACATCTACATCCATACATCTATTTTCACATCCACATCTACATGTACATTCATGCATCCTCATCCATATATCCATATCTACATGCACATTCACATCCATACATCCACATCTATATACGTACATTCACATCTACATGCATACATCCACATCTCCATACATCCACATCCACATTCACATTCACCTCCATACATCTACATCTACATGCATACATCCACCTCCACATTCACATCCACATCTATACATCTACATCTACATGCATACATCCACCTCCACATTCACATCCACATCTATACATCTACATCTACATGCATACATCCACATCTCCATGCATACATCCACCTCCACATTCACATTCACATCCATACATCTACATCTACATGCATACATCCACCTCCACATTCACATCCACATCTTTACATCTACATCTACATGCATACATCCACATCTCCATGCATACATCCACATCCACATCCACACTCACATCCATACATCTACATCTACATGCATACATCCACATCTCCATGCATACATCCACATCCACATCCACATTCACACTCACATCCATACATCTACATCTACATGCAAACATCCACATCTCCATGCATAATAAAATTCTTTTAATTAATCTAGGATGATAGTTCCTAGAATATGGTAGGAAATCCTCTTTTCATGCTTTAAATGAAATTATTTTATGTGTATATTTTTATAAAATTTTGCCATAGCTCCGCTACTATAACTAATAAATCTCAATTATTTTAAAAGATAGGTTATCTTTAAGGGAATGATTAGAATGATCCCTAATTGGATCATTAACCCTTAATGGATTAAATAAAAATTAATCATAAACTAAAAGCATAGATAAAAAAACTATTAATTTATTCTCAAGCATAGATTAATCTTGGATTAAGAAAAAGCTTTATGAAAAGCTTCATTTGGATTGAGAATGGGTCATGAGTATGACCATTTCTTAAGTGAGAGAGAGAAAAAACCATTAGAATTAAACATAAATAAAAATTTATGTAATTCTTTACTATCATTAATTAATTAACTTCAATAGCATTTCAAAAATCATACCAATTAAGCTTCTCAAGCTTGAGAGGGTTGAGAAGAGAGAATCATTGAGAAATTATAGAAAAGATCAAAATTCACTATACTTACCTTATAATTTGCTTGATTCTTTGTTCACGGTAGAGGCCCCCAACCAATCAATTGGTTTAGTATGTTGATGGAGCCACCAATGGGGATTTAAGAAAGAGAGGTGTCAAAAACTAGTGAATTATTAAAGAATTCACAGTTCTTGGTTTAGGTGGAGTAGAGTAACAATGCATAAGACGCTATATTTTTTTCAACAAGTGAAGGCTTCTATTTATAGGAAAAATTGAGCTCCTAACCAAACAAACTGATTCTAGAATTTTCCAAGTCAGTTTGGTCACTTTTTGACCATTTTTAGGTAATATTGCTCCTAGTTTTTTACTAATAAACCTTGTACATTTTCAACTCTTCATCTTATGTGAGCATTTACTCATTTTTGGATACCCAAAATATCTCATATTTTTAATATTGCTCATAGGATTTTACTAATAAACCTTGTACATTTTCAACTCTTCATCTTATGTGAGCATTTACTCATTTTTGGATATCTTCTTTTACAATTTGGATTTATCTCCTCCTTACACATGGATTGATGCTATTGGCCCATAGGAACCTTAATTGGACCATAATCCAAAAATTTCTGAAAATCTAGACCCTTAGGCTAAGGTCCTTTATACCCATTTCCAATAAATTCTAATTGCACTGTGAGATCCCTGTTCCCACCGAGCAACAGATTCGGGATACTAGCAGCGGAAGTAGCACTTCTCGCGCGGGACAGGGGTCCCACATTCGGGGCCTCGTCCACGGATATCCGGACAAAAGACTAATCCATCGGTTTTTCCAAAACCGAACCCGGAAAAACTTCCCTTATCCGGAAAGCACGGGCGATTCCTCCAGGATAACTTTTTACTCTAACGTAGTCAAGACCATTAGTGATCAAACTGATCCGACTGCACTTATAAAGATACTCGGTCAGATCAGGGAAGAAACTTGCACTTGGATCATTGGGATCAACGCTTTTTTCCCCATCAAGAGGCACAGCCGTTGATTCCTATCCATAGAACAATTACTATCCGGGATTTACTTTATCTATCGTAAACAGAAATTGAGTCTCGATTTATGGATCCATCAGTCCAGCCTAACCCCATCCAGTCCCATGGGTTAGCCAACCGCCCAACCACTGTAGTGATGGGATCCAATTAAGAATTTAGTTAGGTTTTGTCCTGGGTACCAAGGAAAAGAGTTCCAAGGCCCCCTAGCCGGAAGTTCATGCAAACATAAAACTAGTCACACCACTTACACACCCAATATGAAATTGCCTTTTTCTTAGCATCAGCTAACTTTAAAACAATCCTTTAATGAAACCATTATGTCACTGATGACAATCCTCATAGTCTCTGGTTGAATCCTTATTTCTAGTCATTCATTCATCGGTATACTTATGGCATCATTGGCAACCAGAACGCTCACCACCTGTTCACTCAGGGGCCTTTTCCATAGTTCCTAGCTCATAGTAACCGGCAATATATTCATATAACAGAATGGAATCTCCATCGAAGATCAGCAAGATCAACCCACAGATCCATATAAAAGAGCCATGGACTCATCCGTTGAGGACCAGCAAGGTCAATCAACCAGATCTATGCCCGGTTTCAGAAAACAACTCTTATTCCTTGTTCCAATATCTTCCACGACGCACGTGTGGGTATCTTCGGCGACCCAGAGCCCGAGCACCTTATGGTCAGCACCCTCTAGGATCCTTCGCAGGTGACCTAGCGCTTCACTCATAGGCCGCTTCCTTGGTCCCTCATCCACCGTACCGGAAGCTCACCATTTAAATCGAACCGAGGCTGGTCAAGACCTCGGTCGACCTTGCTACGCGAGACGTCCTCCATTGACTCTCCGTCAGCAGTTGCAACTTTAACAATTAGGTCTTCATGACCTTAATCCACAAGACGGTCAAAATGCTTCCCCAGCATTCTTGACATAAAACAGTCATTTACAAACAGTCACAAAATACAGTTTCTAAATCGAACTCTCGTCTTTCCACATTATCCCTCCTTAGTCCACATTACTTATTCCACATTTCATTCAATGTGTACTCATTCTCATCCATTTCCTCATATCGACGACACATTAATTCACATACACATTCACATTCACATCCATACATCCACATCTACATGCATACATCCATTTTTACATCCTCATTTATACATCCACATCCCATATCCACATTCATACATACACATCTATATCCACATCCATACATCCACATCCACATCCACATCCACATCCACATTCACATCCATACATCCACATTTACATGCTTACCTCCATTTTCACATCCTCATTTATACATCCACATCCCATATCCACATTCATACATACACATCCATATCCACATCCATACATCCACATCCACTATCACGTCCTCATTCATACATCCACATCCACATACATCCACATCCACATCCACATACATATACATACATCCATATCCACATCCACATACATACATACATCCATATCCACATTGTCATTCACATCTATACATCCACATCTACATCCACATACATACATACATCCACATCCACATTCCACATTCACATCTATACATTCACATCTACATCCACATTCACATACATCCACATCCACATTCCCATTCACATCTATACATCCACATCTACATCCACATACATACATACATCCACATCCACATTCCACATTCACATCTATACATCCACATCTACATCCACATTCACATACATCCACATCCACATTCCCATTCACATCTATACATCCACATCTACATCCACATTCACATCTATGCATATACATCTTCATGCATACATCCATTTTCACATTCATACATCCACACTCCCATCTCCACATCCACACATCCACATACATACATCCATTTCCACATTCCCATTCATATAGCCCCATATGCCTTCACATCTAATCTTTTACATCACATCCATTCTCGCCCTATCACAACCCATATACATCTTATCCTATCACATACACTTCTTACCTCATCCCATACACATCTTATCACATCTTAATTCATCTTATCACCTCCTAACTTATTTCATAAGCATCTTATCACCTCTTATCACATCTTATACACCTCTTATCACATCCTATTATTACATCTCATATCTATTTATAGAATACAAGAGAATTCTTATATTTGATATAAGATTTCTTTACACATTTATTTATGCATAAATTCTATTTAAGGAGATTAATACTTTTGAAGTAAAAATCAATCTTTTATGCATCTTCCTATGCATAAATTCATTTTAAATGAAAATGACACTTTTGAAATAAATTTCAATCTTTTATGTATTTTCCTATGCATAAATTCAATTTAGATGAGAATGACACTTTTGAATTAAAAACCAATCTTTTATGCATCTTCTTATGCATAAATTCAATTTGGTAGGAATTACACTTTTAGAATAAAATAATTTCTCTTATGCATCTAAGTTATGCATAAAATCCATTTATGATGAAAAATCACACTTTTAGTATAAAAAGAATATCTTTTATGCATACCTCTATGCATGAAATCCAATATGATAAAAGTAACACTTTTACAATAAAATAATCAACTTTTATGTATACCTCTATGCATGAAATTCAAATATGATAAAAGCAACACTTTTATAATAAAATAATCAATTTTTATGCATACCTCTATGCATGAAATCCAAATATGATAAAAGAAACACTTTTATAATAAAATAATCAACTTTTATGCATACCTCTATGCATGAAATTCAAATATGATAAAAGCAACACTTTTATAATAAAATAATTAACTTTTATGCATACTTCTATGCATGAAATTCAAATAAGATAAAAGCAACACTTTTATAATAAAATAATCAACTTTTATGCATACCTCTATGCATGAAATTCAAATATGATAAAAGTAACACTTTTATAATAAAATAATCAATTTTTATGCATACCTCTATGCATGAAATCCAAATATGATAAAAGTAATACTTTTATAATAAAATAATCAACTTTTATGCATACCTCTATGCATGAAATTCAATATGATAAAAGTAACACTTTTATAATAAAATAATCAATTTTTATGCATACCTCTATGCATGAAATCCAAATATGATAAAAGAAACACTTTTATATTAAAATAATAATTCTTTTATGCATACCTCTATGCATGAAATCCAAATATGATAAAAGTAACACTTTTAAAATAAAATAATCATCAATTATGCATAACATAAAAATCAATTTCTTCATGATTACAATAAAATTCTTTCAATTAATCTAGGATGATAATTCCTAGAATATGGTAGGAAGTTCTCTTTTCATGCTTTGAATAAAATTATTTTATGTGTAATTTTTATAAAAATTTTGCCATAGCTCCGCTACTATGAGTGAATGATAAATCTCAATTTATTTTGAAGGATAAAGCTTATCACTAAAAAAATGATTAGAATGATCCCTAATTGGATCATTAACCCAATAATGGGTTGAATCATCAATATTCATAAAATACATAAACTAAAAGCATAGAAAAAAGCCATTAATTTGACCTCAAGCATAGATTAATCTTAGATTAAGGAAAAGCTTTATGAAAAGCTTCATTTGGATTGAGAATGGGTCATGAGTATGACCATTTCTTGAGTGAGAGAGAGAAATTACATAAAAACCATTAGAATTAAGCATAAATAAAAATTTATGTAATTCTTAACTATCATTAATCAATTAACTTCAATAGCATTCATCAAATTATGTAACTCTTCACTACCATTCATCAATTAACTTCAATAGCATTCAAAAACCATTCCAATTAAGCTTCTCAAGCTTGAGAGGGGTTGAGAAGAGAGAAACATTGAGAAATTATATAAAATGATCAAAATTCACTAATTACCTTACAAATTGCTTGATTCTTTGTTCACGGTAGAGGCCCCCAACCAATCAATTGGTTAAGTACGTTGATGGAGCCACCAATGGGGATTGAAGAAAGAGGGAAGCTCCAATTTTTTCAATTTGGAGAGAATTTTAGAGAATATTAGAAATTAGCATTATTTCAGCATAACTCTAGTATAGTAAAATTCTTCCTTTTTTTTCAAAGGACTCATGTTTTATTTATAGAAGAGGGAAGCTCTAACCAAAGCTAACTGAATTCAAGAATTTTCCAGATTCAGTTTGGTTGAATTTGGACTAGATTTGGATCTAGTTTGGTTACTTTTTGATTCGGTTTGGTTCCATTTTGATTTGGATTGGTTCAAGAGAGAGGAGAGATAAAAATATCACATTATTTTTGAGTTTAAAACTCATTCAAGCATGTGAAATATGCACCTCCTTTAAAGAACTCCCCTTTCTTACATATGTGTCAAAATGGAATCATTATACCCAAAATATCTCATATTTTTAATATTGCTCATAGTTTTTTACTAATAAACCTTGTACATTTTCAACTCTTCATCTTGTGTGAGCATTTACTCATTTTTGGATACCCAAAATATCTCATATTTTTAATATTGCTCATAGTTTTTTACTAATAAACCTTGTACATTTTCAACTCTTCATCTTGTGTGAGCATTTACTCATTTTTGGATACCCAAAATATCTCATATTTTTAATATTTCTCATAGTTTTTTACTGATAAACCTTGTACATTTTCAACTCTTCATCTTATGTGAGCATTTACTCATTTTTGGATACTCAAAATATCTCATATTTTTGATATTACTCATAGTTTCTTACTAATAAACCTTGTACATAGTCAACTCTTCATCTTATGTGAGCATTTACTCATTTTTGGGTATCTTCTTTTACAAAATTGGATTTATCTCCTCCCTACACATGGATTGATGCTATTGGCCCATAGGAACCTTAATTGGACCATAATCCAAAAATTTCTGAAAATCTAGACCCTTAGACTAAGGTCCTTCATACTCATTTCCAATTAATTTCAATTGCACATTGGAAAGTTCTTTTTGAATTTCTGTTTCAGGGGAACTTATTTTAATAAGATGAGAAATTTTTCTATCTACAAATATTCAAAATCTGAATATTCTCTCTCTAGAATATTCTCTCTCTCTCTCTAAGTCAAAACAACTAAAAACAAGGTCTTTTATATTTCTGAAGAGGGGATTGATTACAGGGGAAGATGCTGGACATTTTGAGAGGCTGGGGAGGAATCTTACACACATTGGAAAGTTCTTTTTGAATTTCTGTTTCAGGGGAACTTATTTTAATAAGATGAGATAATTTTCTATCTAAAAATATTAAAAATCTGAATATTCTCTCTCTAGAATATTTTCTCTCTCTAGGTTAAAACAGTTAGAAACAAGGTCTTTATATTTCTGAAGAGGGATTGATTACAGGGGAAGATACTAGACATCAAAAAGGGGTTGGGGGAGGAATCTTACAGACCCCATACATCTGAATGCACAATATCCAGTGCATTTCTGCTCACATTTATGTTACGTGGAAATACATGCTTTGTTTGCTTTCCAAATTGGCATGCTTCACATATTCTCTGCATACCTTCAACTTTAAACTTTGGCAGCCCTGTCACGATTCCTTTAGTCTACATAGACTTCATTCTCTGCGCATTCACATGTCCAATTCTTTTATGCCAAATGTCTGTGTCTGCAACAATTCCTGAACCATTTGTAAACATCGCAGCACTCACTTCAGGCATGTTTACATTCAATGTAAACATTCGACCCACTCTGTTGCCTTTTGCAACCAACCTGCACTTGTCTTTAAAGTCTTCAACATAACAACCATGAGGATTAAACTGAACCTGCAAACCCTGCTCAATCATTTGGCTAACTGAAACCAGATTATTTATTATGTTTGGAACATGAAGTACATGTGCAAGGTACTTCACTTTGCCATCCTGCTGCACAGACAATGGCACATCTCCAACATGGGTAATTGGATGAGCAGTGTCATCCCCTTTTTCCACAAAACTTGGTCTTTCAAGGTTTTTCATCTCCTTGAACCACTCCCCATAACTTGTCATGTGACCTGAATCAACGTACCATACATCATCTTTATGTGTGCTGCTTCTACATTTTCAGACATGGCATTAACAACATGCTGCATAACAAACAACCTTTCATTATCCTCATTGTTTCTGCTCGAGGATGCATAGTTGTTTTGCTGCGATTTTCCATTTTGCATGTGAGCCTGCTTCTTATAACAATTTGCCTGCACATGTCCAGGCTTACCACAATAAAAGCATCCACGTGTATCATTATACAGCCTTTGCCAATTTCCACGACCTCTTTGACTCCCCCTGCCTCTGAATTGGCCTCTTCCACCTGCGTGTTGCTGTTGTTATTATGAATTCTGGGATTGTTGTTGTTGCTGCTGTTGGCCATAATTCTGATTACCTGTTCGGCCACCTCCTTGACCGCGTCCATGGCCTCCTCTACCTCGTCCTCTTCCTGAACTTGTGTAGAAGGCCTGTTGCTTTGAACCGTTTTTGTTTTGTGAAGACTGTTGGTCTTCACCCAAGCTCTTCTCTTCTATGATCAACATAGACACCAAATTTATGAAATTGGGAATGTTTTCCTAAGTCTGAATAGACGTCTTGAACACCCTTGTATTGTGGCCCGAGACCACGTAGACAGACTTCCACCTTGTCATCATCTACTGAAACACCAATAGATGCAAGGGATTCCACAATACCCTTTATCTTCAATGCAGTCATTCACAGAAATACTCTTTTTCTCTACAGTATGAAGTTCATTCTTCAATTGTATCTTGTGTGCCTTGGTATTCGTTTCATAGAGTTTTACCAAGGTATCCAACGTCTCCTTGGAGAACTTGGCATCCTGTATGTGCCCAATCATGGTGTCCTGTATACTGATAGGAAGCCAATACATAACTTTTCTGGCTCCTTGGTTCCAATCCTTGAACTCTTTCACATCTGTAGCATTCGGATTAATGTCCGGTATCTCCGGTGCCTCTTCATGCTCACCTTCTATATAGTCCCAGTAGCCCTTTTCCATCAGGAAATTTGTGAGCCTGAACCTCCAAGCATGGAAGTTGTTCTTATCAAGCTTCTCAGCAATAATCTGGGTTATGCCATCATTTGAAATCTTGCCAAACACACAAATTTACCAGAAACAGCACTCTGGTTTGTCCTGCACAAACTGCTATATTTTCTGCAATGGTACTGTAGTACACTCAAATGTCACAACCAGTGACCTCGATGTTGGCCTCCTTGCACACACAGTGTCTGCACAGCCAATCAAAAATGGAGGTCCTGCTGCGCTCGAAACGCATTTTCGACCCAAAAAATGATGTCCGATAGGATGATATAGTTGCCCTCTAGCTTTACTCCTGCGAAGAAGGAAGCTCCTCAATCAGAGATCGTTTGTCGATGCCTCCCGTAGAGGGTGTAGTCACCAACACAAATAGGGAAGAGTAGTTGAAGCTCTTATCCTCTGTACCTTTCCCCTACACCCATGCAGGCCACTGATCCATAGCCTTTGACGGTACACCGTCCTTTCATCCTTGCTTTGCGCAACGCATGTACCCATACCCCTCAGCTATATAAACCCCCGGGGTGCTCCACAGGCCACACGCATTTCTGTGCAGCGTATGCTGTCTGTACCGTCGTCCGTCCCTGTGTAGCGTAGTTGCTGCAGTACAGCCGCCCCTGTCACACCCCCTCATTTGCCTCTTTTCAGATAAGCTAATTTTCCTCCATCCCCCTCTTGCTAATAGGCAGTGTCCCCCTCTTGCTAATTTTCCTCCATCCCCCTCTTGCTAATAGGCAGTGTCCTTAACTCTTCTCCCCCCCCCCCCCATCATTTGCGTAGACTTTAATAAGGGATTTTTGCCTTTAGATAGAGTTCATATGCTATAGTCTTTTGCTCATACGGTGAGAAAACAATCTCAGAATTGAGATCCGACTGAAGCGTTTCGACCGCAGCAGCGAGCCCTACAAGTCAACATCCAAGATGGCCCCATCCTGGAAACGTCAGAATATTGCTCCGAGAGGAGCACGCAACAACGAAATTAGGGAAGATGCTCCCAATGCGGATCCACCAACCCTCCCTCTTCAAGCTCCTCAAGGAAATGGTGGCCAGGTTAGATTGGTATATTTTAAAGAAAAGTTTTTGTTATATATATTGCTAATAAATGCGTATCTTTTCCTTTTTGAAATAATGACATAAAATTGTATGAAGTTACGAATTGTGTGATGCTGTATTTAGTAAATTGCATTGAAATTAATATCTTTAAAGAGTGCAAGTGGCTTTAACGCTAACTCCGTTCCGTGCTTGTGTAGCCACGCGGCGTCGTTAGCAAAGCCCGAGAATGGCCCAAGGTATCCCTCATACCATGGAAAGAATAAGGTTCGCCGATTGAGGCCGATTGAGGCGAGAGGTTATGATGCTACCTAGTTCTGAGGGCCCCGGCTAGTGCGGTAAATAAGCCCACCCTAGTGTGCAGACATCCCTCTGAGGGGCGGGAGGATCGAGCGATGGAGCCTGAGAGGGCGATAGGCCGGCTTGAGTCCTCGCCAGCGCCGACGATGAGGTGTATGGTCCCGTAGGTTTTGCCCAGCATGTAGTGGCTGGAAGGCCGAATTCTAGATCATCGACAGAATAGGAAAAGAATAAGAGAGCCGGTTTGGCTTGTATGGAATTGATTCATGTATCAATTTTTATATATATATCTTGTCTTTGGCATAATTGTATTGTGTAAAAAGGCTGTTTTATAACAAACCTTGTGAAAAGGGCCGTAATTAAGGAACATGTTTATTTATGTCAAACAGTGTGGTAGGATTAATTAGAAAACAAATTGACGCGTGAGTAGGGTGGAAAGTGGGAGGATGGAATGCCCCGATGGCACCATCCTACAGACGGGTGGACCCGATTAGTCGGGTAGCTTTCCTACAGATTAATTGAAAGCCCTACACTAGATAATTAGGTTCTTGGGCAACTCTATCTAGAAGACTAGGTCAGTGGCGGCTGTGCCTTGCATGGATGAGGAAAAAAGCGTTGCCTCTAGAAATCAAGTCTAGCGGTTGCCCAATTTATGATAAATTACCCTATGGGTGATTTGACTTTTAGAAGATCATGCTTCCCCTGTGGGATAGGACTAGGTCTTACCTATGAATCGTATCCTTGAATCTCTACATGGTCAAGGTGTCGATAAATAGGAAATTTTCTCCAAGTTAAGACTTAGTGGACTATCTTAAGTGTTTCCCCTATTTTGGAAGGGGGGAACCTTACAGTCCTCGCCCATCGTACTACTAAAAGCGCGCCATTTTAACCATATCGAGGCTAGTTAAGACCTCAGCAAGCTTTGCCGTAGCGCCGTCCTTTGATGACTCCTTAGTTAAATCATAAGACAAATGCTTCCTCCAGCATTCCGGCATCCAGCATTCCGGCGTAAAACAGTCCTTTTCAAAAAAAACACAATTTCTATGGAAGTAAGAATTTCTCGTTTTTGAGTTTGATTCCATAAAACCCTTTTTCTCACAAACCAGATTTTCTTAATGAAAATCACGAATCTCATAATAGAGTAATCTACCCATCAATTTCAATGAATTTCCAACTCATTTCTCAATGATTTTGGTCTAAGGAAAACTTTTCTAATTCAGCTGGGTAGTCTAATCTTCGTATCAAAGATTTGGAATTGTTCACGAGGTTTTGTGCTTGATTCAGATTCGAGAGATAGGCAAGTATCTTAGTGGCCCATCATACTCATGGTCGTGGTCTATAACCTTAAATTACTCGATTTAATCCTAACTTTGATTCCTAAGGATTTTTCTTCTAATTAACTGAAAAATTAACGGTGACTTCCAACCGTAAGGAAAAATTCCAACTTTATGAAAATTCATTCCTTCTTGGCTACAATAGAATTATAAATAGCTCTATTTGAGAATAATGGGATTTTATAATCCAATTGTGAGTATACATCATGTTATTGATTTATCTGCATAGAAATATCTTAAAATATTCTTTTAATCAATTTGTTCCTCAACATTAATATACCGTAATTTTCTACGTGAAATTATGGTGAGAACTTCTCTTTTAACATCAAAATTAATTTAGGTATTTTTCTACTTAAAATACAATGAAAAATCCTCTTTTAATAAATAAAAATACCCATACTTTGGAATATGCCAAAATTTCCACTTTTAGCATTTAAATGTTCGTATCTAGAATATCATGGAAATTCCTCTTTTTGCATCTTTTCTCTAATTAAATAAATATGCATAAATAATATAAAAGTATTTTTCATAAATATGATAAATATCATGCTTTTAGCATAAAATATCTATACCTAGAATATGATAGGAATTTCTCTTTTTGCTTTATTAAAATTATGCATAAAAAAAGATTTATCTTTTTTCTGGAAAATTTTACCATAGCTTCGCTCAATTACTAAGAATGTTAAATTTTCTATTTTAAAATGAATACTTGTAATGGAAATATGATAGGAACTCTTCTTTTAGACTAAAATTAAATTATGCATACATAACATAATTATAATCAGAATTATGAATAAATCTCTTGATTATTCTAAAATAACTATTCCTCATTTCTAAAAATGTTAGCATAACCCTCTTTCAATTTAGAATGAGTTGATATGATTTTTCTTACTCATAATCAAGCTAAAAAGAATTAACCATCATTTTTACTAGATTAAAAATCATGAAAATATCTAATCTCTTTCTCTAGCTTATCAAGCCTAGAGTTTTGATTAAAATAAAGAGATTATCATTGAGAATCATCCTTCTAATAAGGATCTAATCATAAAGAGGATTAATCTTTCCAAAAGAGAGATTTTCTTAAAGGAAACATTATAATTAAGCATAAAGACTAGCATCAATCTAATTAAACATTATGAATCATTGGAAAACTTGATTTCAAGAGAAGACCATTCCATTGAAAGCTTCTCAAAATTTAGAGGGGTTGAGAAGAAGAAAATCAATGAGAGGAATAGAAAAAAATCATTAAATTAGAGCTTACCGTTGATTTTGGCTTGATTCTTTAGATAGAAGTGAAGCCCACAAGCAAGTCCTTGGTCACCAAGAGGGGGAGGGTAATCTCCAAGAGAGGATGGAGAATGGAGAAGCTCCAAAGCTCCCAAAAGAAGAGGCAAAATAAAGGGATAATAGAATTATGCTAAATTGAAGATAATACTAGCATGTAGTTACTCAAAGATGATAATAATACAAAGGAATGAGGGTCTATTTATAGGTGAGGGAGGCCACTAACCAAGTCCAACTGGGAGCTAGAGGCTTCCGTCTTCAGTTTGATCCATTTTGGACAAGTTTTGGACCAGTTCAGCTCACTTTATGATCCAGTTTGAACAAGGAGAGAGGAGAGATAAAAATATCTCATTTTTTTGAATTAAAAAATCCAAGTAATGATGATAAAAAAGGGTGCCTACTTGATGGGGCTCTCCCTCCTTATTGCTGAGGTGTCAAAAAGTTATCATTTTACCAAAATATCCTAATTTTTAACTAATAAACCTTGTACTACTCAGTCAACTTTTCATCTTATGTGAGCATTTACTCATTTTTGGGGGTTTTTTTGCATTTTTGTCATCCCAACACTTGGATTAATCCTATTGGCCCATTGGAACCTTATTTGGACCTTAATCCAATTTTTTTTGAAAATGTGGACCCTCAAGCTAAGGCCTTTAATACACATATTCAGTTAATTCATAATGCACATTGGGAAATTTATTTTGAACTTCTGTTTTAGGGGAATTCATCTTAGATTTTAGGAGAAGCTTTGTATCTAGAAATATCTCAATTTTTAGTTATCTCTCTCTAGAATATTTTCTCTCTCTAGACCAAAACAAGGGAAATGATATTTTCTTGCATTCTGAAATAGGGGATGATTACAGGGGATTGAGGTGAGACCTTATACATCTTTTAGGGCTGAGGAGGAATCTTACATCCCTTTGACTAAGCCATTATAGATTTCTTCATGGTTAAGCCCATGGATGAATCTATCCAACAATTGATTATTTGAATAGAGTTCATGTGGAAGGCAATGAGAGTTCAAATTCTTAAAATGGCTAATGAAATCTCTAACCGATTTCTCTTCTTCTTCCCTCAAGGATTTGTGTAGATGTGAAGCTACACTCCATAAGAATCCTTCACGATACATGACTGGGGTATAAACCATATTTGCCTCCGAAAGAATGAACAAATCATTAGGGTAGATTTGGTGAGACATAAAGCCCATCCAGTGAGTCGAACTCCTTTGGAGCTGATTCAGATACTACATCACATACTGAAAAGTCTACAAAAGGAAGTGTATGTAGGTGTGCAAGCATAAGGCTACGAAACTAGAAAGGAGAATCTTTACAAAAAATAAAAAGCTCATCTCGATGAGGGAATAAACATTGGTCTAAGGAAATTTAAAGCATGAGTTTCTGAACAACAAAAAGAGATTGCTTCTATTCCAAACCCCACTTACTGTGAGAGATGGATGCAATTGTTAGCTACGATAGACATAGTTTTAACAAGATGAGAACAAAATTCATGAATGCCAATAATGAGGAGATATCTCTTTACATGATGATTGCTTCTTTCCAAGATGATGATCCTACTGTTTTTTACCCTGATGGGACAAGTTCAGATGAGGAAATTGTGTATTTGTAAAGCCAAGAAGAAGCTTAGAAATATATGAAAAAGGCCAGTCACTATCAACCCTACACCCCATCCAGAGCTAGAAAATGAAAAGCATTTCCTTCATTATGTTGGGGACGTTGTATCCTTTAATGAGTTGATTGAAACCTTAGGTGATGACATGAACCAAGTCATTCCATTTCATAAAATGGGCATGACAGCTCTTAATCAGACAGCTAGTTCTAAATCTGAAGACAAAACTTCACAAATATTGTCTAGGTCTTCTAGAAAGAGAAGTAATAAACTTCTGTAGGAAGCTAAAATAGAAACAAAATGAAAGGCCCAAGAAGAAGAACAGTTGGAAGAAGATGCTTCCAAGATTCTTGATTATTTTAGGAATTATAATTTGGATGAATGCTTCATGCAATGTGAGGAAGCTAGATGAACAAAAGGTGAGGGCTCTGAACCATCATTTGAAGGCCCCACCACCGAGGTTAAGAAAGTGGACATCATGGACCTTGGTGAAGATCCCAAACCAGTCTACATCGCCACAAACTTGACTGAACAAGAAGAGAAGGACCCCATTGATCTTGTCAAGGAACTCAAAGATTTTTTTTCTTGGAAATACTCAGACATGAAAGGGGTTCCTCCTAAAGTCTGCAAGAATACTATTGCAATCATGGATGATGCATGCCTAGTGCGACAAAGATCTCATTCTATGAATACAAATTATGCCAAATTAGTGAGAGAGAAGATTGATAAATTGATCAATGCAGGTTTCATTTGTGAAATAGAACACATTGAGCGGGTTTCTCCTATTGTGGTTGTACCTAAAAAGAATGGAAAACTCTAAGTGTGTGTTGACATGAAAAAGATCGATGCTATGACGGTTAAGGATCATTATCCTTTACCATTTATTGAACAAGTATTAGAACGAGTGGTAGGAAAAGAATCCTATAGCTTCTTGGATGGTTTCTCGGGCTATAACCAGGTACAAATAGATCCTATCGATCAGCATAAGATAAAATTTATCACCCAATGGGGAACATATGCCTATAGGGTCATGCCTTTTGGTTTGACCAATGCTTTGGCTATATTTCAAAGACTTATGTGTACGGCTTTTAAGGACTAACTATAGAAATTTCTTAAAATCTTTATGGATGACCTTGGGGTGCACTCATCTTGGAAAGAGCATTTGAATAGGAAATCTTCACCATACTATCCTCAAGCCAATGGACAAGTAGAAAATACAAACACAACTCTATGCATCATATTGACCAAAATGAACATTCCAGCTGCTATTTGGGCCCATAGAACGGCCTATAAGACTACTACTGTAATGACTCTCTTCCATTTGGTTTATGGGTTTGAAGTTGTCATACCTATGGAATATATTGTGCCCTCTTTAAGAGTGGCAATATCTGAAAAACTTGAGGGTAATGAGATATATGAAAGGTTGTTCCAACTAGAACTCCTTGATGAGACTAGACTTTGTGAACCCTATGGGTTGTATGTTGAAAAGCTTCGAAGAAAGAAATGGTTTGACACCACTTGAGCAAAAAAGAATTCAAGGAAGTTGGCTTGGTACTAACGTACGACGCTGTCAAAGAAAACAAAAGGAAACTCAAGATGTTGAGCATGGGTCCATTTAGAATTTGTGAGCTCACTAATTCCGGCTCGGGCAGATTAGAAACCTTACATGGAATACCTTTTGACCTCCTATGTAAATGGGAGGAAATTGTGTAAGTTTTATGGACCAATTAATGGAAACCATGCTAAACAAAGGAATAAGAAGGAGAAATAGAAACAAAAGCTATCTTATCTTGAAGCTCAAGCTCGTGTGGAAAAAACTAAACAACAATCTAAGAGGCTATCAATTCAAGCCAGCCACATGGCTCACAAACTGGGAAAATGAGGATTATATACCACCAGGATGGGTGTACCTTGGATTCCTTGGCCATGAACCAACTTTTTCCTTTATTATGTTTACTTGACATGGGAGCTGATTTAAGCCTTATGTCTTATGAAACCTGAGCAAGAATGGGTAAACCGACGCTTTAGGATTCAAGTTTAGCTATGAGATCATTCAATGGTAGTGTGTCCAAGTGCCTTAGCTTATTCAATGTGTCATATTATATCAACAATGATCTTGTGGTGGAAGGTATTTTCCATGTCATGAATGCAAGAGAAATGAAAGAAGAAGTCTTATGCCATACTTGGATGGCCAAATATGTCTGGGATATGCCCATACATTCTTGGTTCGTTTACCTTCAAGAAAACAGACAGTCCATTTGTCAAATGATGTGATGACAAATGCCAAAATGTACATATGCGTGAACCCGTTAAGTGGGCAAGCTTTTGCAGACAATGACTCTTCATATAAGGAGGACACACTAGAACCAGATTGGGATACTTTATTGCCCAAGGAAAAATGAATTCTTAGCAATAATGAATGGCCCACCAAACATTCCATATGTTAACCCATGGCGGACATTGCGACATACTATATTTTACGTCATTAATTTAAATATTCTGAGTCATGGGCCGGGCTTGTCGGCACCATATGTTAAGGATGAAGGGATTGGGTGATCGCCGATGAGAGGCGCACCTTGGATATCAGTAGGATAAGGGTTAGGGTCGGCCGGCCATGTATGGGCGCCCAAGTGTGAACGGCCAAGTCACCTATATGAGTCAAATGTAACCCTAAAATCCTCATTCTCATGTGTTGTGAATACAAGAGTGCTCTTGCCTTATCTCTTTGGTTTCCTTCTCCTGCGTTTGTGAGAGAGAGAGAGAGTGAGTGAGAGAGCGATCGAGCACTGTGTAGCGGCACGGCGGCGGCGGAGAGGCGGTAGAGCGGCGACGGCAGCTCCTCCTTCACGGCTGCGACGCGAGAATCCTTCAAGGCGGCAGTTAAGCGGTGAGTGACACACCTTTTGCATTTTGTTTTGAGCTTGCCTTCCTGGTTGTATGCTTGCAGCCATTCGTGGCTCGCATACGGTGTCCGGCAAGTCCCCAGCTACGACCTGTGCGGCAAAAGCGCACATTTTTGGCGCCGCTGCCGGGGAGTTGCCCTGCACCAAGCTCCAGTTTGCAGCTCGGCTGCTGCTGCGTGAAGTTTAATTTACACTACTGTAGGAAAGGCGTCTGTGTTGCGGTTGTGGTGTTTCTGTGGTTTTCAATCTCTGTTTCTGCAAGTTGTCTTCTGCATTTCTGTTTCTTTTTGTTATTTTTCCGCTCCGCGTGTGGGCGTGCATTCTGTTATCTGGTTTCCGCGTGTGAGAGGGATTTCTGAATCCCCAGATCGGTGCTGTGTGTGCGAACTGCACCGCGGCCAAGGCTGAACCCTAAGGAAACCCTAGAAAACTCATCTCACAAAAAAAAAACAGAAAATAAAAAATAAAAAAATTATAAAAAATAAAAAACAAAAAATTAAATTTTATTTTCAAAGAAAGAACCGAACATGTGGAGAGGAAAGATTTTCTAATTGGAGAAAAAAAATTTGAAAAGAAAGAACCCCAATTGACCCACGACCCCGGCCCCGGCCCCGGTCTCGGTCTTTTGATATATATATATAGGAGAGTGAGCCTCCATAGCTTTCTCTCAAGTGAGAGCTTATGGGAAGTTGTGCCCTATATGTAGCCCACTCCCCAAGGAGTAAAGTGAGCATGTGGGATAAAGCCCTCACCCTTTCCTCCACAAGCAAATAGGCTTTTGCCCTTTTCCCCCAAAGGAAACGGACTGTTTTGAGGACTACAGGAGCTCTAGATAGGCGAACACGGTGCTGTAAAGCACACTAGGACCCTTTAAACGATACGCTCGTTTCGAGCTATCACACGCCCTAGTCCAAGTTCGACTGTAGGTAAGGGGGTCAAAAACGGGTTAAAAACAACACAAAAACAAGTAAAAACGGGGTGCGAAACACCTAAGAAACCACTTGTGTGAGTTTCAAGGGTAGTTACCAACGCACGTAGGGTACCCACGTCACATGCATCTACGCTCTGGTCGGGTGCTGGAGTCTGAGCCACTAGAAAGCGTTTCAGTCTACGCAGGCTCACACCATCCCTCCACGTTGGCATCTTGGCCTTCGGCTGGAACCCAAGGGAGTGCAACCCAAGATCCACGAATAGTGGATAGTGACTCATCCTCCGACTCAGAAGCCATGGAAGGGCACCCTACCAAGAACCCTGAGGAGACAAGCCAAAACATGCCAGTGTGGGCCCCACAGCCCGGATCTAGCATGTTTAGTCGTTTAATAGAGACCTTTAGTAGAGCTACACGCTCTGAGCATGCGACAAGCGAAGTAAATGAGGAAGGAGGGGTAGTAGATTCACCATTCACATCTTATGTGGACCCTACCCTCCCAAAGAGTGTCCATGTGGATATTCTACCCACTTCGTTTAATGAGGGCCCTACTGAGCTACCACATTCCGATGCTCTTCCTAAAGTAGAGGTCCCTAGAAGCCAATCCATAAGAAGTGACATTGCGTCCACTTCAAGAGAACCGTTTGGCACACCAAGTCTAGATGGGATATTTCTCAATGAAAATTGGGAATATGATCTACACACAGAGACTCTAACGGACCTATACACGGGTTACACATACCATGTAGGTTGGTTAGAAGTCCTACGATCTACATCTAGCGCCACTAATCTAGAGGAGCAACAATACATGATATGTGAGGTGATTCATAGAATTATCCAAATTGAGAGGCAAAATAGGGGAGTGGACCTAGTTTCCACTGGCCCTATGAGGTTTTTGGATACGGGCAAGGCCAAACAACCAACCCTATCACAATTGGAGACTCCCTCGGTGAGTCCCATAGACCCTTCATATGTTGTTTCGCCTGGAGTCTCAATGCAGGTTGAGCCCACGAGTAGTAACTTTAGTTTTCCAACCTTGGCTCAACTTTCCATTAAGGAATCCGCAATGCCTACCCCAATGATGAGCATGACAGAAAGCGCACCTGTTACCACTGTAGTTAGTACGACACCACTACCTAGTGGAACAGTACCTACAACAGTGCGTGGCAGTGCCTATCGGCCTTATGTACCTATTGCTACTCATGCTCATGTAGCTCCTACGCTTCCTAGTATGCCAATGGTGTATGCTCCAAGACTGCCTTATCATAACCATTATCCAAGGGGAGCTAGGCCTAGCCACATATCATATCCTACGTCATTTGCCAACTTACTCAGACCAACGCCAACTCCTATCAGCCAGGCTATCCCAGAAGTGCCTCCACCAACTATGCCTGCTCACTTAGGTGATCTCGCAGCATTTGCTCAGACGATCGGACGATCCATTGCAGAAAACATGCGGGGTATGCCTGAGAGAGAACCTAGAAGCAAGGCAGTACAAGTGGCTAAGCTCACTCAAAACTTCAGTGGTAACGAGGATGTTAGGAAGCACATTGAAGTCTTTGAACACGTGTGTGATTCCTTGGAAGAGCACAATGAGCTGCACAAGTGTAAAGCCTTAGGCTTAACCTTGAGTGGGAAGGCCGGAGATTGGTATCGAACCTTAAGGGTTGAAGAGCGCACTCACTACCCCACTCTCAAGAGATTGTTCTTGAAAGAATACATACGCGAGGGTGTGCTTTGGGGGGTAGCATCTCAACTCCAAAAAGCTGAACGCGAGGAAGGGGAGTCAGTGAGAGACTTTATAAGTCGATTGAAACATCTAAATTCTCGCTGCACTCCCGATGAACGCTTCAATAACAACCAACTCCTCGATAGATTCATCCGAGGATTGCGCCACGAGGACATTTACAATGGCCTAGTCATTAGAGGTCTTACAACGTGGGAAGCAGTCACTGCCAATGCAATCTAGTTAGAAGACAACTTGATGATCGCAGGTAAAAAGGTGTCTTCAGAAACAAAATCTGTTAGTTCGCAAGTATCTGGGCACGAGCCAATGACGGTAAAACCTATTGCCAAGGAGCCCAAGATATCTGAAATGTCTGTGACCGACCTTACTAAGGCTCTCCAAGAATACTTTAGGGGTAATCGAGCTCCTCAGAATAGCCATATGTACCCAAGGAGAGAGCAACAATGGTGTTCGGTGTGCTTAGGACCACATAGCACGAGTGAATGTCCCACATTTAGAGTCAAATTCAATGGGAATTGCAATGCATATGGTAAGTATGGCCATCAATCTAAAGATTGCCTAACACTTAAGCGAATGTTGGCAAACCAGGCACCACTAGCTTGGTCAAACACACCTCAAGTACCCGCGCTAATGCCTGCACAACCTATCGAGCAACCGTCACAGCACATAGTTCCAAGGAATCCGAATGTAGTCCAGTCTGTGCCGTTACCACCGCCAGTGCTAGGACCACAACCTCCACATCCAAGGATTACCCCTGTAAACCAGATGGGTTGTGAGTCACATAGTGCATGTGGAGATTATGAAGAGGAGATAGACCCCACTGCTCCATACGGGATTGATACGTTTGAAATGATTCCCCAGTACTACATGGAGGATCATTTCGGGCAAGTCAAGCCTGTATATCAAGCGGCTGCTCTTGCCACAAGAGGGCAAAACCTTAATACCATGGCGAGGAGACCACCTCTTCAATGTTACGAGTGTGGTGGACCGCATCGTGTAGCGGAGTGCCCTAATAGGTTACAAAAGATCGCTACTCAGATGCAACCAAATCAAGGGAGCACATCGGGAATGCCGGTACTTACATGTAATCGTTGTGGCATAGATCATTTGATCGCTCAATGTCCACATAATCCTAATGCACCCAAGATTACGCCATTGAATTTGGTTGAGGTCACCAACCAAGCACGAAGAACCACACCCGTTGTACCCGCGAATGTAGTTACACGGTCAATGCTTCAAAATCAAAACTACATTCTTGAAGAAAGGGATACTGCATCAATCGCTCAGGCAAAGAAAAAGAAAACACGGCGGAAGAGATCGCTTAATGCCACGAGCTCCAAGCCTAGTTCAAAGACTAACATAGGGACAGGAGACGACCCCGTGTATATGAATGATCCTGAAGATGATTCCGATTCAATAGAAACCATGGGGACCAAAGCCACTACCTTAAGGGAGGAACCCACTCGGGAGCTCAATGAAGGAGAATCAAGCGAGTACAAAAATAAGGGGAAACAGAAGGAAACTTCCTCGGCCCCACAACCAAGTCAGTTAATGCCCTCTCGACCACCCAAACTGACTGAGACTCCCCAAGACAAGCCACGTGGGCCAAAAACCCTCAAGAAAAAGATTGGAACTTACCCAAACCCAGTTGAGGAGATTGAACAAGTGCAACACTTAAGGGGTTTGGTGGAAGAAACACAAAGAGAACTGGAGCCAAACCCGAGAAAAATCAAAATTCCAGACACAGTGTTTCCTACGCAAGTTCAGCCTCACAGGAACCATAAACCGTTAGCTATACCGAGTATCATTCGAGAAGAAAGTGAGGATAGAACATCCGGAAGTGGGCAAACACCCTTCTTGCTGGAAAGAATGTTTAGTGAGGGAATGCCTGACCCCATCGAAGAGGAAGTGATTCCATCTTCACCAGTCCCTAGTCAAGGGGCGATGTCTCGAAAAGTACCGTTGAATGTGTCTAAGCTAATGGATTTCATGTCCTCTGAGATCAGAACCACGATCATATCCAAATTATACGGAGATCCTGAGCTATTCTTAGCTCTTCGGGCATTTCTCAATGGAGAACTAAAGGCGGGGCTACCACAATTTGCAAATATGGATAGACCCGACACGCTTCAAGATGAAGGGGAGCATTGGGATCTACAACCCAACCTAGATGAAGATTCGGTCGTTGAAATACCTGTGAACAAGTTGGGACAGTACTTTGAAGGTGACGAATCTAATGCCACCCTCCCCATTACTACCAAGGGATTAACTCTAAAGGGAATCCTTGATGGTGGTGCTGGAGTGAGCATTGTGACTAAAAACTGTTGGGAATCTATGGGAAGGCCTCACCTCGAAGTCACAAACATAGTGGTTAAGATGGCAAACGGAACCATAGCCAAACCTATTGGAATGTTAAGGGACCTCAAGATCAAGGTCCTGGGATACAAGGTAAAACATACCTTCATTGTAATGGATTTCTCCAAGCATCCTATGTCATATCAAATGATCTTAGGACGTCCTTTCATGAGGGAAGCACAAATGGTGCATGACTGGTCGAAAAACCATGTCTATCTACAATTCCAGGACTCTGTCATTCGAGTTGATCTTGAGAATGGTCGTGCGCATCCTTTAGGAAGCAAGGTTATCATTGATAATCGATCAGATACCACTATTCACTCCGCCCCATTAAGGTATTGCTATACATGCAAAAAAGAGACTGATGATGGAAAAGATTCTCCTTACATGGATGTCCTACCGGGTATGACTGAGTCGGATAACGTGGATTGGGTACACCTAGCGGCAACCATAGACACATGGGGAAATAGAGGCACAAGTTGGGTAACACCTGAGGGGCAAGATATGCCACCGTTAGTGCCAATAAACATGATAGGTGTTATGCACATGACTCCTGATGGCGAGAACGTGGCAAACTCCACCGACACTGAAAGTAGCGAAGACTCTGACCAATGCAACTCTGAGTATGAATCTCAAGAAGAAACTGACCCTGAGCCTGATGGAGAAAATGAATCAAATATTCACCCAAATGTGGAAGCAAGGTGCTCAAGGCCTAGGACAGTGGCCTCCTGTAGTTCATCCGAAAGTGAAGATCGACCAAGTGAGTCCGAATCGGATAGAAACAAAAATCAAAAACTTGGTAAGAAGAAAACGAGACATAAGCGCCAACGCTATCGAGCTAATGTACGAACTGCAATAAACAAGGAAAGATCCACTGCAGAATGGCTTAGTTATGTAGGAGCCATTGATGCTCATCGGAAGATAGCGGATAATTGGGGACAATACCTCCAAAGTGTCATGTGGTGTATTCCGCAACCTCATGACGTCGCCCAATTAGAAATCGAAGAGAAGCCGAAACTAAGTCGTACTGCAAGAAGGCGGCAAAACCAAGAGTTGGCTCAACAACAAAAGGAAGCGGAATTGAAAGAAAAAAGTCTGGCACAACAAGAACCAGTAGACTTACACCCCGCACCCGGGCATTTCAAATCATTCACCACAGGGGAACGTAAAGTAGTCTACACAAAAGCCCAACGAACGCCTACCAATGGGAGTAGCGGTGTCTACGATGGCCCTGCGGTAGTTAAGGAGATAGACCTAGCAGATCCGGGTGAGGAGTCTAAACCAGTTTATATTGCTCAAGACCTCACCAAGGCGGAAGAAGCTGCACTTACGAAGCTTCTTAAAGAATTCAAGGACATATTTGCTTGGACATATCATGATATGAAGGGTGTTCCACCCTCGGTGGTGCAACACACGATTCCAATGATTAGCACTGCTAAACCAGTCCAGCAACGTCCCTACCCAATGAATCCTAAGTACGCAAAGATTGTACAAGAGGAAATTGAAAAGCTGGTAAAATGTGGATTCATATACCCAATTGAGCACTCAGAATGGGTTTCTCCGATAGTCATCGTGCCAAAGAAGAATGGGAAACTCAGAGTGTGCGTTGATCTCAAAAAGGTTAATGCAGCCACCAGAAGGGATCATTACCCCTTGCCATATTCTGAACATGTGCTTGAAAGAGTGGCAGGCAAGGAGGCATATAGCTTTTTAGATGGGTACTCGGGTTACAATCAGATCACAATTGCAGACGAGGACCAAGCTAAAACAGCATTTATCACGGAGTTTGGAGTGTTTGCCTTTCGCGTCATGGCTTTTGGCCTGACCAATGCACCTGCAACATTCCAACGATTGATAAACACGGCCTTTAAGGAATATCTAAGGGACTTCTGTGAAGCTTTCTTAGATGATCTTTGTGTTCATTCCTCTTGGGACGAGCACTTGATGTGTTTACGAAAAATATTTGAAAAGTGTAGATTATATCGCATCTCCTTGAATCCTTTCAAATGCCAATTCTGGGTTAAACACGGAGTTATCTTAGGGCATATAGTGTCCAAAAATGGGATTTCCACTGATGAGAGTAAAATCAAGGTCATTCTGGAATTACCCCCACCCACCAACTACAAGGGAGTCCAACGCTTTATGGGCCACGTTGGTTATTATCGAAGGTTTATTCTCTTCTTCGCCGAGATAGCTCGACCATTGTATAAGCTTCTCATCGAGTTTATTTGGACCGAAGAATGTGACCGTGCCTATGAGCTATTAAAGAAGGCCTTGGCGAGTGCTCCAATCTTGAGAATGCCTAACTGGGATTTACTCTTCCATGTGCATATTGATGCATCAAACTTTGCTATTGGGTGTGTGTTAACTCAACCTGGAGAACACAAGCTAGACTACCCCATTAGCTTTGCCAGTCACCAGTTGAACGATGCTGAGATGAACTACACCACTACGGAGCGAGAAGGGTTGGCAATGATATATGCAGTAAGGAAATTTCGTTATTACCTCCTTGCCACCAAGTTTGTTTTCTATGTGGATCATCAAGCATTGTTGTATCTGGTAAACAAACCATGCTCCACAGGAAGAATCACACGATGGCTATTGATTCTTCTTGAGTTTGATTTCACGGTTGTTGTGAGACCTGGCAAGAAACATGTTATGGCTGATCATTTGTCTCGCATACCCAATGGTGAGGCTCCTACAGGGGTTGATGATGACTTACCTGACACTTCCCTGTTCATGGTGGAGACAATGCCTGAATGGAGTGAGAAGATTGTTAACTTTTTGGTTAATGGCTTTCCACCCAAGGAGCTTCGTAAAGATCTAGCTCGAAAGCTGATCAAAGAATGCGAACCCTGTTGCCTGATAGCCGGGACTCTTTATAAAAGAGGAAAGGATGACGTTCTTAGGCGTTGTGCCCGAGAGGATGAGTATCTATACATTTTACAAGAGGCACATATGGGCGTAGCCGGTGGTCACTTCTCAGGAGACTTAACTGCGCGAAAGATCTTACAATCAGGGTATTGGTGGCCCACTATGTTCCAAGATGCATCACTCTTTGTGAAGGGTTGCGATGAATGCCAACGATACAAGAAACCGCAGAGGAAAGATCAGATGCCCCTACATCCGATCAAAGTAAACCAACCATTTGAAAAGTGGGGTTTAGACTTTGTAGGTCCAATTAGTCCAGCGGCCCGAAACACACAATCTCGCTATATTATTGTGGCCACTGACTATATGACCAAATGGGCTGAAGCGAAAGCGACACGTAAGGCAGATGCAAGGACAACAGCCAAGTTCCTCTTTGAAAATATAATCACACGATTCGGTTGTCCTTTTGAACTTGTGAGTGACAATGGTACGCATTTTATAAATGAAGTGATTAAGGAGCTCACAACAAATTTCATGATATCCCATCATAAATCTACTCCTTACTATCCGCAAGCGAATGGCCAAGCCGAGAGTACCAACAAGACTTTAATCTCTGTTTTGACAAAGACAGTTGAAGCTCATCGCACGGATTGGGATCTAAAGCTTACGACAGCTTTATGGGCCTATCGTACTGCGTACAAAGTGGCTATTAATTATACACCATTCAAAATGGTATATGGCCAAGAAGCAGTCATGCCGTGGGAATTTCTCATTCCAAGTCTTCGTGTTGCTACTCAAGAAGGTTGGGATGGTAATCCCTTAGCAGAACGTCTGTATATCCTTGAGCGGCTAAATGAAGAAAGACAATTGGCTGTATACAATGCCCTTGTGGAGAAGGATAGGAGGAAAAAATGGTTTGATCGCCATCTAAAGGACAAGGACATCAAGGTTGGGGATAAAGTCCTGATGTATGGAGTGCGAAACGAAAAGAAGAAGCTCAAATATGCTGGTAAGGGACCATATAGAGTATGTGAAATTACCCCGCAAGGTACCATCAGAGTGGAGACTCTCGACGGAGTTGAAACCATTGGATTCCTTAATGGGAGTAAATTCAAAAGATACTATGACCCCCTAAGCCAGGAGGAGTTACATGCAATCCATCAAAAGAAGGCAGCTAAAGAACAAGCTGAGCTTAAAAAGATACAAGCGAGAGTCGAAGCCAAAGAACGTCAACAGCGTGCTAGGCGACAACGAGAAGCCAACTTGGGAATTACGCAAGTATTTTTCGAGGAAGTAGAGGAGGATGCACTAGAATCTGACCCACCTCTAAGATACCCAATTGAGTTACAGAGTCCTTACGGGGAGGTGCTGTATAATGCATTATTGGATACAGGAGCTCAACATAATTTGCTATCATATGGCGTGTGGTGTCAACTGGGAAAACCACCTTTAACCAAGAGTTCTATCCAAGTTCAAGGAATCAACAAGAAGAAAACCCCTGTATCAGGAATTCTGCACACTCCGGTTGCCTATGACAAGGGAACCATAATTCAAAGCTTTTTGGTTATGCCTACTGGTACCATGGGAGGGACTGTAATCTTAGGGCGCAAATGGATGATGGCCACCAAGTGCAATATCGATTGGGCAACCAGACAAGTCACAACGCAAGAACCAACACTAGGTCTGACCGCTCAAAATCCCGCACCCAAGTCATCCACTCAAATATTAGATAACGAAAAATCACAAAGTCCAGTGGCAAAACCATCTTCGATTGTTGGCCACCCCTCTAACGCTTCAATGCCAAGATTGGAAACAGGCAAGGTGGTCCCTAAAGCTTTACTTACTATGCCAAAGAGTACATACAAATGGGTCCCCAAAGCTTCGTTAACAGCTACTTCCCCTGCTCAATCTCGTTCAGCCACCAAGAAGCCTCGTAAGAGGAAAGCAGCTACCCACCCGAGAAAGGGCAATGTAACATCGCGATGGATCCCTAAAAAATTATTAGTAGCCCAAGGGTACTACGAGGGGAATGACCAGATTTGGGTCCCTAAACATAAGGTGAATCCCTCTACATCACCTGTAAAACCTTGCAAACCAATTGTTGCCACCCCAATGACAATTCAAGACCGTGGTAAGGGAAAGGTAACAGAGTGCTCCGCACCACTTCCAGAGTTAGTTTGGATTCCCAAACGATATCGATCATTACCACCTAGCTCAGGAAGGGGGGAGCCACATGAAGCTTCTAGCTCCTCATGCCAGGCACACACTCATATAGAAGTTTCTACATGCTCTACACCTACTCTTGTCAACACCCAACAAAAAACCGATGAGCCTACATCTCCCCTTGTAATAGTATCGATGGAAACCATTTCCTCCATTCGTCAATGGGAGCGTACACTACCATCTCTGCAATTGGATGTGGCCACAAGGGTCATAAAAAGCTATCTGCCCACATCACAACCTATGACCCGCTGGACAAATTGGTTCCAAGAGGCTGCAACATCATTGCAAATAATATGATCTACCCAAGGAAAGGGGGAGCATGTACTCACGCTCGACATTCTAATGCTTCCTCCTTAACCTTCTCCCCTGACCATGTAATTGCCAAATTCAAGGGGATGTATATATATAGCTTCATACATTATAAAAAACAAAAAAAAAACAAAACAAAGAAAAGAAAAACAAAAAATAGTAAAAAGAGCAAGAGCACAAAAAGAGGATAAATATCCGTATACAATCAAGAACTAGATTGACCTGTCTCACAAACCTACTGATGCTATATCTGTGTTTGCAGATATGGCAGATGCACGATCATCATACACTTCATCCACTCCCGCCTTTGATGAGAGGTATCATCTGTACCTTTCTCAGATATTTCACATGTGCTATCCTGTAATTGAAACTGAATGGGATCATATAGATGTATTAGCCAGAGAGGAAAATGTTGAGGAATTAGAATGGCTAATTCGCCTATTAACCATGACTGACCCCTACTCCGTAGAGGACATATCCCCGATAGCCCAATGCTTTCCTTTTCCACAAGATGACTATCCTCGCATCGTTACATTCTTGATGAGTCTATGTGGATGGGAAAATGAAAAGGAAATATCTGACAATGATGAATGGACGGATGAAACTCATGGCACTACTGAGGTTGATTTTATTTATTTGGATGATGCGGATAGAGGCTTAGCCTTAGGGCTAGAGCCAGGACTCTACAACATCCTCTTACCGTATCCTCAGTAGTAGTGTGGTGACTGGTAGGTAGGTTAGTGTTTTCAAGTTTTTTCTAGTTTAGATTCTTTAAACGAGTCTTGAATTTTCACACTCATGTGCCTCTCGAGGTATAGTGCTTGTTAGTTGATTGTACAGGTTAAAAAGTTTGAGGTGGGTTCGCTTCCAAGTCCAGAGACTGCCGCAACGTTCATCAAAATATATCTACATCAAATTGCAAGCTGTCTCGTCAAATCAAGGAGATCTCCAATTACAGGTGTAATTCTTCCATACCCACTCTCTTTCGTTTTTACTGTTCAATCAATTGCATAAACTATAATGCATGACCACATGGAAATTATCAATCTACTATTTAGTTTTTGAAGTTGCTTGCATGCTAGTGTAAATCATTAATGAGCTTAACTTTATTGGAAATATTCCTAGGCAGCATGACGTCTTTAGTTAACCTTGGAATACGATTGTCTTAGGTCTAGGGTCAAACCATCTTAATGTTTGAACACCTGGCTGTGTGTGTGTTGACCTCTAGGACATAGATTTTACCCCTTGTCGGAAAGATGTAAGAACACATTTTAGTTCAGGAGCGAAGATCAAAACAAACTTTTAAAAAAAAAAAGCCTACAATAAATGGCAATACAAGTCTATGATGTGCTTTAATGTTGGCCTATCGCCTTATTGATACTTGGTAGGCGAGGAGTATTCTACTCCAGACCGATGCCTTGGTTGGTAGGGGGTAGCCTTGCCTAAAGTGAGCTAATAGATTCCTGGATAATGCCTTGTGTTAAACATGGTACCAGGATCGATGTTAGTTTTGCCTTAGGAAGGTCGCCATTGTGTATAAAAATTGTCATGTGCAAAAAAAAAAAGGCAAAAGGCTCCTGTAACTCTGATGTTTCTTGTGTCCCTAGGCTCGTGGTAACTACTTGTTCTTAGAGTAGACACAGTATGGTCATCTGTTTATTTATTAAGCTTGGTTATTTTCCTTGACTTAGGCCAGTTATAAACCTTGATTAACCTTTGACACCTTGCTAACTCTTGAATTCCTTTCAATAATTTTAAACTCCTATTAATTTGCTACACTAGCTCACTCATGTACCCTTAAACTAAGTTCTAATAGCAACATCCATTGTGGTCTCACACGCTTGAATTTATACACTTTATATCTTTTGAATTCCAGCATACCTTCACTCTACTTCCCTGTTTTGCAGACGGTCTACCACAACAACCCTCTCGAGCTTACCATACCATAGCTTCCGAGGACGGAATCTACATCAGGAAGGGGGGCATGTTAACCCATGGCGGACATTGCGACATACTATATTTTACGTCATTAATTTAAATATTCTGAGTCATGGGCCGGGCTTGTCGGCACCATATGTTAAGGATGAAGGGATTGGGTGATCGCCGATGAGAGGCGCACCTTGGATATCAGTAGGATAAGGGCTAGGGTCGACCGGCCATGTATGGGCGCCCAAGTGTGAACGGCCAAGTCACCTATATGAGTCAAATGTAACCCTAAAATCCTCATTCTCATGTGTTGTGAATACAAGAGTGCTCTTGCCTTATCTCTTTGGTTTCCTTCTCCTGCGTTTGTGAGAGAGAGAGAGAGTGAGTGAGAGAGCGATCGAGCACTGTGTAGCGGCACGGCGGCGGCGGAGAGGCGGTAGAGCGGCGACGGCAGCTCCTCCTTCACGGCTGCGACGCAAGAATCCTTCAAGGCGGCAGTTAAGCGGTGAGTGACACACCTTTTGCATTCTGTTTTGAGCTTGCCTTCCTGGTTGTATGCTTGCAGCCATTTGTGGCTCGCATACGGTGTCCGGCAAGTCCCCAGCTACGACCTGTGCGGCAAAAGCGCACACCATAGATCCGGATTTGGTTACCTCAGACACTATACAGAAATACAGATGGGTTGCCATGAAGGACTTGAAATTTCCAACTTCTACCAAATTTTAAGAACTCCTTTTGGGTAGCCAAATCTAAAATCCATAAGCTCTCTGTAAATGATGAGTGGAGTCAACATGCTGTAAAACCCACTCTCTCGAGAAGTGGAAAAGGATCCACCCCTACTAGGAAAAGTGAACCAGCTAGTCAAGCTTCTATCACAACATCAACAACAAAATGTATCAAAACAAGAAACTTGTTCCCTATTACTTGGAAAGCATCAAGCTGTGTATTTGCACATAGTGGAAGGACATAAAGCCATGGCTGGGTCTCTGAAAACCAATTTCAAGGCTATAAAGAACAAAAATATTATTCAAAAGTGAAAAGCCTACCGGCAGGCTGTGTGCAAAAACATGGGATAACAAGGAACAACTGTGCCTAGGAAATCAAAATAACAAGGGCAAAACAGTTGTGGATCAAGGGATATCAGTAGTAGATGATAAAAAGAGGATTGATGAGCTTATGCGCAGTCTACCCTCCAGCTGGATTCTTAATTCAGGTATAGATAATAACACTCAACCTCCTGTTGGTTTATTTTTTGGGTTTGGAGAGAAATCATTGCATGGCCCAAAGGTTCTCAGCAAACAAGTTCAAGGTTCATTGGGGGTGGGTGTAGTAACCATAGGAGACTATGAGGCTAAGATTAAGCTCCATAAAAAACTAATCATTGATGCATTTAGCTTGACTTTGGAGGTGTCATATTCCAAAGTAAAAACAGGCAACATAGATATCAGTAAAAGCACATGAAAAAATGGAGTAAGTCATCGCATGGAGAACTCTTTGCACATATCTTGGATCCTACAGTAGAAATGGCTTATAGGACAATCTGTCTTCTCACTAAAGTAAAATATATTGATAGACATAGCATGATAAACTCTCGGGCTTCCTTAATGCTTACAGAAGGCCACAAGGAAGATTGGGCATATATAACGTCACTGCTTATTTTGTGTTGACCATAAGTATACATTTTTTAATCCCTATCTTCTACTACAGCAAGTTCTAGATTATGGAGCTAGGAAGATCCTTAAAGAAGAGGGTATTAACACTCCTACTCTCCTAGGACAAGAAGCTCAAAGGCAGGTTCAATGAGATCAAGGCTCTCAGGGTAGAAGCAGCCAACATGTGCAAGGTGAATCTTCATCCATGTGTAGGGAAGCCCTATTGTAATCTCTCCAAAAGCACAATCTGCATAGTAGTAGCAACAGCAACAGTTAACCCTAAAGGCAAGAGTAAAATTAATTTTGGGATAGCTACTCGAATGCTTGAAGAATCATCAAAACCCTCTAAACTATTGACAAAGAAGTAAAGGATTGAAAACGAAATCCTAAACCCTAAAGTGCAACAAGTACAAGAGTAGGTAGTCACTATGTTTGGATTGGACACAGAACAAGCAAAGGAGGAATTAGGGGTACAGCTTTTAGAGTTGACAAGGGCACTAAACCAAAGGGTTGTAGAGTTTTGCAAACAAAAGGCACTAGATAGGCAACAAGTCATGACCAACAGAATACTCAAATAACATAGCTCAAAGCCCAACTACAGGAAACGACCAACCAAGGAGAGCAAATCAGTGAATTGGTGGGCCAATCTTGAAGAAGAAAAAATGGTGTCTTTAAAGTGGGCTTTGGATGCTAACATGCCTAAGGGTCGTTTACGAAAAGGTGTGAAAACAAAACCAGGATTAGATAAGCGAGCTAGAAATTGTTAAAAAAAAGAAGTTGCCTTGGTAACAACAGACAAGAATCAGGCTCAAAGCAAGGTTGCTTTGAGGAAATGTCTACGATAAAAGACTTGTTAGCCCAATGTAGTGACTTGGAGTGTAGACTACAGGAAGCCAAGGAAAGTCTAGTATAGCAGCTTCAAAAATAGAACAAAGAAGAATTTTGGCTGAACCTCAAGCATAAGGTAGAAAAGGACATTTTATTCCAGTAGCTAAAGAAGGCACAAGAAGATTGCACAAAGTAGTCTACTCTCTAGAAGAAAAATCAACATGAAGAGAAGAAGTCTTCTCTAGTCAAATAAAGGGTAGGTATGTTACTTAGTACCATCTCTAGTCGAACAAAGGGTAGGTATGTTACTTAATACCATCTCTAATCATGCCTCTAATATAGCTACCTTAGCTGTTTCCTGAGAATTCCTACAAAGACCCATAATTTTTACGCCTCTACCCTTTTAATGTCTATGACTATGAAAGAAATAGACTTTGAGCCTCCTTTGAATAGTGAGGTAGTGCAATGGGTTTTTAAAAAGATCTCCAAAAAAAAATGCCCCAGCATTTGTAATTTCCATTCTTCATGGGGATATTAGTCTAGAAAGCCCTAGTGATCTCTTCTATGGCCCATTGCATCCTATAGTAAGCAATTTCGGGGATTGGGTTACGGTGCTTCTAAATTCTCAAGATTTCTCTGAAGAGTGTGAACTAATCAATTTAGGTTTTCTTAAAGATTTAACCTTTGAACATCTAGGGACTACTTAGAGCAAAGCCTAACTTGGATACAACTTTATGGACCTTATGAGACTAGGGACTGCTCCTTGTATTTAAGGGCTAGGCAGAGAAATATTTATCACCCCTTCTTGAAGATTTAACCTTTGAACATCTAGGGACTACTTAGAGCAACCTTTGAACATCTAGGGACTACTTAGAGCAAAGCCTAACTTGGATGCAACTTTATGGACCTTATGAGGCTAGGGACTGCTCCTTGTATTCTGACTCATTATATTACTTCGGCATATGGAAATTATTCTGACTCATTACATTGCATTTGGAAAGCCTAAAACAAGGGGTAAATTCTTTAGAATTTTTTAGGGATAGCCCATAGGTCAGATTGGACAGTTGACCTTATTAATTACCCCATAGTAGAAGCCATAGAGGTTCCACATCTACATTCTTTATATAACTAACTATGGAAACTAAGGCATGAATCTCAAGAAGATGAACAAAAGCTTACAGAATTTACTTATCATTCCCTTGTAGAAAGGAATAACTTGGGGATTGTGCCTATAGTTCAAGACTTTGGAGGATTGCAGATAGTGCAATATGAGGGTCTACAACAAGAGGAGGACAATTCTCTCACCTTGTGTGTTCTCTTTTAGGGTTTTGTGAGTGTGTGTGTGCTTGCAAGAGCTCAAGCTCTCTTCTCCCCTGCATCTTTTCATGGTATCAGAGCCTGGTTCATGCTAAGGGGGCTGAGCTACAAGCGAGAGAAACACAGGAAACGGTGATGTCTGAAAGGATCTTCAAGGAAGGAGACAGAGTTCTTCTACGAGTGCGACCCAAACGAAGTTCTCTATCACTTGGAAAATATAAGAAACTCAGCCCTAGGTATTGTGGTCCCTATACAGTTATCAAGTGTCTAGGTAAAAGTGCCTATAAACTCCAACTCCCAGCCCATATCAAAGTCCACAATGTATTTCATGTAAGTTTATTAAAACCATATGTACCCAGTCTCGATCATATTCTTGATGATGAACAAGTTGTAATCCCTACTCAAGGAGTCCTTGAATTACAGCCCAATAGCATCATAGATTCTAGAGAAAGGCAACTTCGAAATAGAACTCTTGTAGAACATCTAGTACAGTGGAAAGATTACCCGAAGAAGATGCAACCTGGGAAGATGAAGCTACACTCTTAAGGGATTATCCCCAATTCATGACGAGATGAGGACATCTCGATTTCTTTAAGGGGGGAAGGATGTTACATACCCATCTTCACTAATAAAGAAATGTTCATGTAATAGATAAATTTAAGAGTTTTTATGGTATAAAAATCAATGATTTTATTATTTGAGTCATTTCTACTTAAAATCTTCAAATTCTGAGCCCAAATTTGGAATCTGCGCGCGGTTTTACCCCAATATAGGATTTTACAACATCCAAAACGGACACCAGATCAAGCTTATACGCAAATTTCAGTCATTTTAGTTAAAAAGCAACGACCTTTAAACCTTAATAAATGCATGACGGGGCGTCCGATTGGACGAACGGTCTGAACCCCAACGACCAAGAGAACCTCCCGGACCCAAAAAAAAAATTCGCCCCTCGGGGCGGTCCGGCACGCAAATCGAGGCGGGCGTCCCAAATTTGGGTATCCCGTCCCAAAATTTGGGCCGTACACACTTACTAGGGTGTCCGTACGATGGCCGCCCAAGAACCAAAGGATGGCCGCCCACTGTATGGTCCACACGTACCCCTACGTGGACACCCATGCTGCCCCAGACCAGATAAGGTACATGCGTACCACTCCTTTCTCGGCGGACAACTGCTCTACAACCTGCACAACCTTTGCCATGTATGCATAGTGATGTGCCACAGAATGATAACAAGTGAAAAGCAACCAGATCTAATGCAAAAGAGAGAAATGTAGGGAAAAAACATGTCGATCTTTGGGTTGAGGGGTGTATTTATCCACCCAATCCAATTACCCAAAGTTCTCCACATTTAGTGGGCTTACATCTTTCATTAAGTATGTGTGTGCAGGCAATGCATGGTTATTGGGATACACTAGGAGGCTAGCAATGCAAGCTCACAGTGTTTACACATCTGTTCAGCGCACCATGATGGGCATGAATGCAAGGATCAAGGAGCTCACAAAATCACTAAGTGAAAGGGAGAGAGACAATCAGATTCTGCAAGATGCGATGCGTGTTATTGAAAATGTGGTGCATGTTGTTGAGGTAGACAACAAAGAACTACATTGTAAAAAGCAGGGTTTAGAGAAAGAGAACAAAAAGATGGTAGCAATGCTTGCAAAGACTGTTGTTGTTGGACCCTCAACGAAAACCAAAGAAGCACGTGAGTGTGTAAGGTTGCTCAAACTACTTCATCAGTTGACCAAAGGGAGTGGGTAATATAATCGGTGGGTCTATGCACACTGTGCAAACATAAAGAATATGTTTTCCAACCCAATTGAAGAGGTTGATGATGCAATTGCAAAGGTCCTAAGCAAAGGTATGGTGAAGTCTGCATTGAAAAACCCCAAATTAAAAACCATTGGTGATGATACAAGAGTACGCTTGAAGGAAGTAAGCAATACCTTCTCACAGTTACAGATGCTCAAGGCATATGTGACAAGGTAGGGATTAGCTCTGAATCCTATGCTCTGATTTATAAGCAATTAGATATAGGGTTTAGGGTTGTTCTTAACAATAGATGGGTGGTGCCCATGCATAAATCGTTCCATGTTGTTAACCTATGACGGACATTGAGACGTACTATGTTTTACGTCATTAATTTAAATATTCTGAGTCATGGGCCGGGCTTGTCGGCACCATATGTTAAGGATAAAGGGATTGGGTGATCGCCGATGAGAGGCGCACCTTGAATATCAGCAGGGTAAGGGTTAGGATCAGTCGGCCATGTATGGGCGCCCATGTGTGAACGGTCAAGTCACCTATAAGAGTCAAATGTAGCCCTAAAACCCTCATTCTCATGTGTTGTGAATACAAGAGTGCTCTTGCCTTATCTTCTTGGTTGCCTTCTCCTGCGTGTGTGAGAGAGAGAGAGAGAGGGAGAGAGAGTGAGAGAGCGATCGAGCACTGTGTAGCAGCATGGCGGCGGCGAGGCGATAGAGCGGCGACGATAGAGAGGAAAGATTTTTTATTTGGAGAAAAAATTTTTGAAAAGAAAAACCCCCAGTCGACCCCGACCCCGGCCTCGGTCTTTTGATATATATATATAGGAGAGCAAGCCTCCATAGCTTTCTTTCAAGTGAGAGCTTATGGGAAGTTGAACCCTATATGTAGCCCACTCCCCAAGGAGTGAAGTGAGCATGTGGGATAAAGCCTTCACCCTTTCCTCCACAAGCAAATAGGCCTTCGCCCTTTCCCCCACAAGGAAACAGACTGTTTTGAGGACCACAAGAGCTCTGGATAGGCGAACACGGTGCTGTAAAGCACGCTAGGACCTTTTAAACGATACGCTCGTTTCAAGCTATCACACGCCCTAGTTCAGGCTCGACCATAAGTAAGGGGGTTAGAAACAGGTTAAAAACAAGTAAAAACGGGGTGTGAAACACCTAAGAAACCACTTGTGTGGACTTCAAGGGTAGTTACCAACGCCCGTAGGGTACCCACGTCACATGCATCTACACTCTGGTCGGGTGCTAGAGTCTAAGCCACTAGAAAGCGTTTCAGTTTACGCAGGCTCACACCATCCCTCCACGTTAGCATCTTGGCCTTCTGCTGGAACCCAAGGAAGTGCAACCCAAGATCCATGAATAGCGGCTAGTGACTCATCCTCTGACTCAGAAGCCATGGAAGGACACCCTACCAAGAACCTTGAGGAGACAAGCCAAAACATGCCAGTTTGGGCCCCACAACCCGGATCTAGCATGTTTAGTCGTCTAATAGAGACCTTTAGTAGAGCTACACGCTCTGAACATGCGACAAGCGAAGTAAATGAAGAAGGAGGGGTAGTGGATTCACCATTCACATCTCATGTAGACCCTACCCTCCCAAAGAGTGTCCATGTGGATATTCTACCCACTTCGTTTAATGAGGGCCCTACTGAGCTACCACCTTCTGATGCTCTTCCTAAAGTAGAGGTCCCTAGAAGCCAATCCATAAGAAGTGACATTGCGTCCACTTCAAGAGAACCGTTTGGCACACCAAGTCTAGATGGGATATTTCTCAATGAAAATTGGGAATATGATCTACACACAGAGACTCTAACTGACCATACACGGGTTACACATACCATGTAGGTTGGTTAGAAGTCCTACAATCTACATCTAGTGCCACTAATCTAGAGGAGCAACAACAAATGATATGTGAGGTTATTCATAGAATTATCCAAATTGAGAGGCAAAATAGGGCAGTGAACTTAGTTTCCACTGGCCCTATGAGATTTTTGGATACGGGCAAGGCCAAACAACCAACCCTATCACAATTGGAGACTCCCTCAGTGAGTCCCATAGACCCTTCGTATGTTGTTTCGCCTGGAGTCTCAATGCAGGTTGAGCCCACGAGCAGTAACTTTAGCTTTCCAACCTTGGCTCAACTTTCCATTAAGGAATCCACAATGCCTACCCCAATGATGAGCATAACGGAAAGTGCACCTGTTACCGCTGTAGTTAGTACGACGCTGCTACCTAGTGGAACAGTACATACAACAGTGCGTGCCAGTGCCTATCGACCATATGTGCCTATCGCTACTCATGCTCATGTAGCTCCTACGCCTCTTAGTATGCCAATGGCATATGCTCCACGACCGCCTTATCATAACCATTATCCAAGAGGAGCTAGGCCTAGTCACATATCATATCCTACGTCAGCTGCCTACATACCAAGACCAACGCCAACTCCTATCAACCAGGCTATCCCAGAAGTACCTCTACCAGCTATGCCTGCTCACCTAGGTGATCTCGCAGCATTTACTCAGACGATCGGACGATCTATTGCAGAAAACATGCGGGGCATGCCTGAGAGAGAACCTAGAAGCAAGGCAGTACAAGTGGCTAAGCTCACTCAAAACTTCAGTGGTAACGAGGATGTTAGGAAGCACATTGAAGTCTTTGAACACGTGTGTGATTCCTTGGAAGAGCACAATAAACTGCATAAGTGTAAAGCCTTAGGCTTAACCTTGAGTGGGAAGGCCGGAGATTGGTATCGAACCTTAAGGGTTGAAGAGCGCACTCACTACCCCACTCTCAAGAGATTGTTCTTGAAAGAGTACATACGTGAGGGTGTGCTTTGGGGAGTAGCATCTCAACTCCAAAAAGCTTAACGCGAGGAAGGGGAGTGAGTGAGAGACTTTATTAGTCGATTGAAGCATCTAAATTCTCGCTGCACTCCCGATGAGCATTTCAATAATAACCAACTGCTCGATAGATTCATCCGAGGATTGCGCAACGAGGACATTTACAATGGCCTAGTCATTAGAGGTCTTACAACGTGGGAAGCAGTCACTGCCAATGCAATCCAGTTAGAAGACAACTTGATGATCGCAGGTAAAAAGGTGTCTTCGGAGACAAAATCCGTTAGTTCGCAAGTATCTGGGCACGAGCCAATGACGATGAAACCTATTGCCAAGGAGCCCAAGATATCTGAAATGTCTGTGACTGACCTTACTAAGGCTCTCCAAGAATACTTTAGGGGTAATTGAGCTCCTCAAAATAGCCATATGTACCCAAGAAGAGAGCAACAATGGTGTTCGGTTTGCTTAGGACCACATAGCACGAGTGAATGTCCCACATTCAGAGTCAAATTCAATGGGAATTGCAATGCATGTGGTAAGTATGGCCATCAATCTAAGGATTGCCTAGTACTTAAGCGTATGTTAGCAAATCGGGCACCCCTAGCCTGGTCAAACACACCTCAAGTACCCGCGCTGATGCCTGCACCACCTGTTGAGCAACCATCACAACACATAGTTCCAAGGAACCTGAATGTAGTCCAGTCTGTGCCGTTACCACCGCCAGTGCTAGGACCACAACCTCCACATCCAAGGATTACCCCTATAAACCAGATGGGTTGTGAGTCACATAGCGCGTGTGGGGATTATAAAGAGGAGATAGACCCCACTACTCCATATGGGATTGATACGTTTGAAATGACTCCCCACTACTACATGGAGGATCATTTCGGGCAAGTCAAGCCTGTATATCAAGCGGCTGCTCTCGCCACAAGAGGGCAAAACCTTAATACCTCAGCGAGGAGACCACCTCTGCAATGCTATGAGTGTGGTGGACCGCATCGTGTAGCGGAGTGCCCTAATAGGCTACAGAAGATCGCTACTCAGATGCAACCAAATCAAGGGAGCACATCGGGAATGCCGATACTTACATGTAATCATTGTGGCATAGATCATTTGATTGCTCAATGTCCACATAATCCTAATGCACCCAAGATTACGCCATTGAATTTGGTTGAGGTCACCAACCAGGCACGAGGAACCATTCCTGTCGCACCCGCGAATGTAGTTACACGGTCAATGCTTCAAAATCAAAACTACATTCTCGAAGAGAGGGATACTGCATCAATTGCTCAAGCAAAGAAAAAGAAAACGCGACGGAAGAGATCACTTAATGCCACGAGCTCCAAGCCTAGTTCAAAGACTAACATAGGGACAGGAGATGACCCCGTGTATATGAATGATCCTGAAGATGATTCCGATTCAATAGAAACCATGGGGACCAAAGCCACTACCTTAAGGGAGGAACCCACTCGGGAGCTCAATGAAGGAGAATCAAGCGAGTACATAAATAAGGGGAAACAGAAGGAAACTTCCTCGGCCCCACAACCAAGTCAGTTAATGCCCTCTCGACCACCCAAACTAACTGAGACTCCCCAAGACAAGCCACGTGGGCCAAAAAACCCTCAAGAAAAAGATTGGAACTTACCCAAACCCAGTTGAGGAGATTGAACAAGTGCAACACTTAAGGGGTTTGGTGGAAGAAACACAAAGAGAACTGGAGCCAAACCCGAGAAAAATCAAAATTTCAGACACAGTGTTTCCTACGCAAGTTCAGCCTCACAGGAACCATTACCCGTTAGCTATACCTAGTATCATTTGGGAAGAAAGTGAGGATAGGACATCAGGAAGTGGGCAAACACCCTTCTTGCTGGAAAGAATGTTTAGTGAGGGAATGCCTGACCCCATTGAAGAGGAAGTGATTCCATCTTCACCAGTTCCTAGTCAAGGAGCGATATCTCGAAAAGTACCATTGAATGTGTCCAAGCTAATGGATTTCATGTCCTCTGAAATCAGAACCACGATCATATCCAAATTATACGGAGATCCTGAGCTATTCTTAGCTCTTCGGGCATTTCTCAATGGAGAACTAAAGGTAGGGCTACCACAATTTGCAAATATGGATAGACCCGACACGCTTCAAGATGAAGGGGGACATTGGGATCTACAACCCAACCTAGATGAAGACACGGTCGTTGAAATACCTGTTAACAAGTCGGGACAGTACTTTGAAGGTGACGAATCTAATGCAACCCTCCCCATTACTACCAAGGGATTAACTCTAAAGGGAATCCTTGATGGTGGTGCTGGAGTGAGCATTGTGACTAAAAACTGTTGGGAATCTATGGGAAAACCTCACCTTGAAGTCACAAACATAGTGGTTAAGATGGCAAACGGAACTATTGCTAAACCTATTGGAATGTTAAGGGACCTTAAGATCAAGGTTCTGGGGTACAAGGTAAGACATACCTTCATTGTAATGGATTTCTCCAAGCATCCTATGTCATATCAAATGATCTTAGGACGTCCTTTCATGAGGGAAGCACAAATGGTGCATGACTGGTCGAAAAACCATGTCTACCTACAATTCCAAGATTCTGTCATTCGAGTTGATCTTGAGAATGGTCGCGCGCATCCTTTAGGAAGCAAGGTTATCATCGATAATCGATCGGATACCACTATTCACTCAGCCCCATTAAGGTATTGCTATACATGCAAAAAAGAGACTGATGATGGAAAAGATTCTCCTTATATGGATGTCCTACCGGGTATGACTGAGTCGGATAACGTGGATTGGGTACACCTAGCGGCAACCATAGACACATGGGGAAATAGAGGCACAAGTTGGGTAACACCTGAGGGGCAAGATATGCCACCGTTAGTGCCAATAAACATGATAGGTGTTATGCACTTGACTCTTGATGGCGAGAAAGTGGAAAACTCCACTGACACTGAAAGTAGCGAAGACTCTGACCAATGCAACTCTGAGTATGAATCTCAAGAAGAAACTGACTCTGAGCCTGATAGGGGGGATGAATCAAATATTCACCCAAATGTGGAAGCAAGGTGCTCAAGGTCTAGGACAGTGACCTCCTGCAGTTCTTCTGAAAGTGAGGGGGACACAAGTGAAGATCGACCAAGTGAGTCCGAATCTGATAGAAACAAAAATCAAAAACTTGGTAAGAAGAAAACGAGACATAAGCGCCAACGCTATCGAGCTAATGTACGCACTGCAATAAACAAGGAAAGATCCACTATAGAAAATGGCTTAGTTATGTAGGAGCCATTCACGCTCATCAAAAGTTAGCGAACAATACCTCCAAAGTGTCATGTGGTGTATTCCGCAACCTCATGACGTCGCCCAATTAGAAATCGAAGAGAAGCCGAAACTAAGTCATACTACAAGAAGGCGGCAAAACCAAGAGTTGGCTCAGCAACAAAAGGAAGCGGAATTGAAAGAAAAAAGCCTGGCACAACAAGAACCAGTAGACTTACACCCCGCACCCGAGCATTTCAAATCATTTACCATAGGGGAACGTAAAGTGGTCTACACAAAAGCCCAACGAACGCCTACCAATGGGAGTAGCGGTGTCTACGATGGCCCGGCGGTAGTCAAGGAGATAGACTTAGCAGATCCGGGTGAGGAGTCTAAACCAGTTTTTATTGCTCAAGACCTCACCAAGGCGGAAGAAGCTGCACTTACGAAGCTTCTTAAGGAATTCAAGGACATATTTTCCTGGACATATCATGATATGAAGGGTGTTCCACCCTCTGTGGTGCAACACACGATTCCAATGATTAGCACTACTAAACCAGTCCAGCAACGTCCCTACCCAATGAATCCTAAGTACGCAAAGATTGTACAAGAGGAAATTGAAAAGCTTGTAAAATGTGGATTCGTATACCCTATTGAGCACTCAGAATGGGTTTCTCCGATAGTCATCGTACCAAAGAAGAATGGGAAACTCAGAGTGTGCGTTGATCTCAAAAAGGTTAATGCAGCCACCAGAAGGGATCATTACCCCTTGCCATATTCTGAACATGTGCTTGAAAGAGTTGCAGGAAAGGAGGCATATAGCTTTTTAGATGGGTACTCGGGTTACAATCAGATCACAATTGCAGTCGAGGACCAAGCTAAAACAGCATTTATCACGTAGTTTGGAGTGTTTGCCTTTCGCGTCATGGCTTTTGGCTTGACCAATGCACCTGCAACATTCCAACGATTGATAAACACAGCCTTTAAGGAATATCTAAGGGACTTTTGTGAAGCCTTCTTAGATGATCTTTGTGTTCATTCCTCTTGGGATGAGCACTTGATATGTTTACGAAAAATATTTGAAAGGTGTAGATTATATCGCATCTCATTGAATCCTTTCAAATGCCAATTTTGGGTTAAACACGGAGTTATCTTGGGGCATATAGTGTCCAAAAATGGGATTTCCACTGACGAGAGTAAAATCAAGGTCATTCTGGAATTGCCCCCACCCACCAACTATAAGGGAGTCCAACGCTTTATGGGCCATGTTGGTTATTATCAAAGGTTTATTCTATTCTTCGCCGAGATAGCTCGACCATTGTATAAGCTTCTCATCGAGTTTATTTGGACCGAAGAATGTGACCGTGCCTATGAGCTATTAAAGAAGGCCTTGGCGAGTGCTCCAATCTTGAGAATGCCTAACTGGGATTTACTCTTCCATGTGCATATTGATGCATCAAACTTTGCTATTGGGTGTGTGTTAACTCAACCTGGAGAACACAAGCTAGACTACCCCATTAGCTTTGCCAGTCTCGCCAGTTGAACGATGCTGAGATGAACTACACCACTACGGAGCGAGAAGGGTTGGCAATGATATATGCAGTAAGGAAATTTTGTTATTACCTCCTTGCCACCAAGTTTGTTTTCTATGTGGATCATTAAGCATTGTTGTATCTGGTAAACAAACCATGCTCCACAGGAAGAATCACACGATGGCTATTGATTCTTCTTGAGTTTGATTTCACTGTTGTTGTGAGACCTGGCAAAAAACATGTTATGGCTGATCATTTGTCTCGCATACCTAATGGTGAGGCTCCTACGGGGGTTGATGATGACTTACCTGACACTTCCCTGTTCATGGTGGAGACAATGCCTGAATGGAGTGAGAAGATTGTTAACTTTTTGGTTAATGGCTTTCCACCCAAGGAGCTTCATAAAGATCTAGCTCAAAAACTGATCAAAGAATGCGAACCCTATTGCCTGATAGTCGGGACTCTTTATAAAAGAGGAAAGGATGACGTTCTTAGGCGTTGTGCCCCCGAGAGGATGAGTATCTATACATTTTGCAAGAGGCACATATGGGTGTAGCCAGTGGTCACTTCTCAGGAGACTTAACTGCGCGAAAGATCTTACAATCGGGGTATTGGTGGCCCACTATGTTCCAAGATGCATCACTCTTTGTGAAGGGTTGCGATGAATGTCAACGATACAAGAAACCCCAACGAAAAGATCAGATGCCCCTACATCCAATCAAAGTAAACCAACCATTTGAAAAGTGGGGTTTAGACTTTGTAGGTCCAATTAGCCCAGCGGCCCGAAACACACAATCTCGCTATATTATTGTGGCCCCACTGACTATATGACCAAATGGGCTGAAGTGAAAGCGACACGTAAGGCAGATGCGAGGACAACAGCCAAGTTCCTCTTTGAAAATATAATCACACGCTTCGGTTGTCCTTTTGAACTTGTCAGCAACAATGGGACACATTTTATAAATGACGTGATTAAGGAGCTCACAACAAATTTCATGATATCCCATCATAAATCTACTCCTTATTATCCGCAAGCGAATAGCCAAGCCGAGAGTACAAACAAGACATTAATCTCTATTTTGACAAAGACAGTTGAAGCTCATCGCACGGATTGGGATCTAAAGCTTACGATAGCTTTATGGGCCTATCGTACTGCGTACAAAGTGGCTATTAATTGCACACCATTCAAAATGGTATATGGCCAAGAAGCAGTCATGCCGTGGGAATTTGTCATTCCTAGTCTTCGTGTTGCTACTCAAGAGGGTTGGGATGGTAATCCCTTAGTAGAGCGTCTATATATCCCTGAGCGGCTAAACGAAGAAAGACAATTGGCTGTATACAATGCCCTTGTGGAGAAGGATAGAAAGAAAAAATGGTTTGATCGCCACCTGAAGGACAAGGACATCAAGGTTGGGGATAAAGTCCTGATGTATGGAGTGCGTAACGAAAAGAAGAAGCTCAAATATGCTGGTAAGGGACCGTATAGAGTATGTGAAATTACCCCGCAAGGTACCATCCGAGTGGAGACTCTCACGACAGAGTTGAAACCATTGGATTCCTTAATGGGAGTAAATTCAAAAGGTACTATGACCCCCTGAGCCAAGAGGAGTTACATGCAATCCATCAAAAGAAGGCAGCTAAAGAACAAGCTGAGCTTAAAAAGATACAAGCAAGAATTGAAGCCAAAGAATGTCAACAGCGTGCTAGGCACCAACGGGAAGCCAACTTGGGGATTACACAAGCATTTTTCGAGGAGGCAGACGAGGATTCACTAGAATCTGACCTACCTCTAAGATACCCAATTGAGTTACAGAGTCCTTACGGGGAGGTGCTGTATAATGCATTATTGGATACAGGAGCTTAACACAATTTGTTATCATATGGTGTGTGGTGTCAACTTGGAAAACCACCTTTTTCCAAGAGTGCTATCCAAGTTCAAGGAATCAACAAGAAGAAAACCCCTGTCTCAGGAATTCTGCACACTCCGGTTGCCTATGACAAGGGGACCGTAATTCAAAGTTTTTTGGTTATGCCTGCGACCGGGTACCATGGAAGGGACTGTAAACTAAGGGCACAAATGGATGATGGCCACCAAGTGCAATATCGATTGGGCAACCAGACGAGTCACAATGCAAGAACCAACACTAGGTCTGACCGCTCAAAATCCCGCACCTAAGTCATCCACTCAAATGTTAGATAATGAAAAATCACAAAGTCCAGTGGCAAAACCATCTTTGATTGTTTGCCACCCCTCTAACGCTTCAACACCAAGAGTAGAAACATGCAAGGTGGTCTCTAAAGCTCCGCTTACTATGCCAAAAAATACATACAAATGGGTCCCAAAAGCTTCGTTAACAGCTACTTCCCCTGCTCAATCTCGTTCAGACAAGAAGCCTCGTAGTAGGAAGAAAACAGCTACCCACCCGAGAAAGAGCAATGTAACATCACGATGGATCCCTAAAAAATTATTAGTAGCCCAAGGGTACTACGAGGGGAATGACCAGATTTCGGTCCCTAAACATAAGTTAAATCCCTCTACATCACCTGCTGCTGTAAAACCTTGCAAACCAAATGTTGCCACCCCAATGACAATTCAAGACCGTGGTAAGGGAAAGGTAACAGAGTGCTAGTCTCCGCACCACTTCTTCCAGAGTTAGTTTGGATTCTCAAACGATATCGATCATTACCACCTAGCTCAGGAAGGGGGGAGCCACATGAAGCTTCTAGCTCCTCATGCCAGGCACACGCTGATATAGAAGTTTCTACATGCTCTACACCTATTCTTGTCAACACGCAACAAAAGACCAATGAGTCTATGTCTCCTTTGTAAAAGTATCGTCGGAAACCATTTCCTCCATTCGTCAATGGGAGCGTACACTACCATCTCTGCAATTGGATGTGGCCACAAGGGTCATAAAAAGCTATCTGCCCACATCACAACCTATGACCCGCTGGACAAATTGGTTCCAAGAGGCTGCAACATCATTGCAGAAAATATGATCTACCCAAGGAAAGGGGGAGCATGTACTCACGCTCGACATTCTAATGCTTCCTCCTTAACCTTCTCCCGTGACCATGTAATTGCCAAATTCAAGGGGATGTATATATATAGCTTCATACATAAAAAAGAAAAGAAAAGAAAAACAAAAAATAGTAAAAAGAGCAAGAGCACAAAAATAGGAGAAATATCCGTATACAATCAGAAACTAGATTGACCTGTCATAAACCTACTGATGCTATATCTGTGTTTGCAGATATGGCAAATGCAAGAGCATCACACACTTCATCCACCTTTGGTGAGAGGTATCATCTGTACCTTTCTCAGATATTTCACATGTGCTATCCTGTAATTGAAACTGAATGGGATCATATAGATGTACTAGCCAGAGAGGAAAATGTTGAGGAATTAGAATGGCTAATTCGCCTATTGACCATGACCGACCCCTACTCCGTAGAGAGGACATATCCCTGATAGCCCAATGCTTTCCTTTTCCACAAGATGACTATCCTCGCATGGTTACATTCTTCATGAGTTTATGTGGATGGAAAATGAAAAGGAAATATCTGACAATGATGAATGGACGGATGAAACTCATGGCACTACTGAGGTTGACTTTATTTATTTGGATGATGCGGATAGAGGTTTAGCCTTAGGGCTAGAGCCAGGACTCTACAACATCCTCTTACCGTATCCTCAGTAGTAGTGTGGTGACTGGTAAGTAGGTTAGTGTTTTCAAGTTTTTTCTAGTTTGGATTCCTTAAATGAGTCTTTAATTTTTCACACTGATGTGCCTCTCAAGGTATAGCGCTTGTTAGTTGGTTGTACAGGTGGAAAAGTTTGAGGTGGATTCGCTTTCAAGTCCTGAGATAGCCGCAATGCTCATACATAAATATCTCATCAAATTGCGGGCATTTTTCTCATCAAATCAAGGAGATCTCCAAAATACAGGTGTAATTCTTCCATGCCCACTCTCTTTCATTTTTACTGTTCAATTAATTTCATGAACTGAAGGCATGACCACATGGAAATTGTCAATGTACTACTTAGTTTTTGAAGTTGCTTGACGTGCTAGTGTAAATCATTAATGAGCTTAACTTTATTGGATATATTCCTAGGCAGCATGACGTCTTTAGTAACCTTGGAATACGATTGTCTTAGGTCTAGGGTCAAACCATCTTAATGTTTGACACCTGGCCATGTGTGTGTTGACCTCTAGGACATAGCTTTTACCCCTTTATCGAAATGATGCAAGACAAATTATAGTTCAGGAGCGAAGATCAAAAGAAATAAATTTTAAAAAAAAAGCCTACAATAAATGGCAATACAAGTCTATGATGTGCTTTAATGTTGGCCTATCGCCTTATTAATACTTGGTAGGCGAGGAGTATTCTACTCCAGACCAATGCCTTGGTTGGTAAGAGGTAGCCTTGCCTAAGGTGAACTAATAGATTCCTGGATAATGCCTTGTGTTAAACATGGTACCAGGATCGATGTTAGTTTTGCCTTAGAAAGGTCGCCACCATTATGTGTAAAAATTGTCACGTGCATAAAAAATAAAGGCAAAAGGCTCCTATAACTCTGATGTTTCTTGTGTCCCTAGGCTCGCGGTATTAACTTGTTCTTAGAGTAGACACAGTGTGGTCATCTGTTTATTTATTAAGCTTGGTTATTTTCCTTGACTTAGGCCAGTTATAAACCTTAATTAACCTTGACTTAGGCCAATTATAAACCTTGATTAACCTTTGACACCTTGCTAACTCTTGATTTACTGAATTTATACACTTTATATCTTTTGAATTCCAGCATACTTTCACTCTACTTCCCTGTTTTGCAGACGGTCTACCACAACAACCCTATCGAGCTTACCATACCATAGCTTCCGAGGACGGAATCTACATCAAGAAGGAGGGCATGTTAACCTATGACGGACATTGAGACGTACTATGTTTTACGTCATTAATTTAAATATTCTGAGTCATGGGCCGGGCTTGTCGGCACCATATGTTAAGGATAAAGGGATTGGGTGATGCCGATGAGAGGCGCACCTTGAATATCAGCAGGGTAAGATTTAGGATCGACCGGCCATGTATAGGCGCCCATGTGTGAACGGTCAAGTCACCTATAAGAGTCAAATATAACCCTAAAACCCTCATTCTCATGTGTTGTGAATACAAGAGTGCTCTTGCCTTATCTTCTTGGTTGCCTTCTCCTGCGTGTGAGAGAGAGAGTCAAATGTAACCCTAAAACCCTCATTCTCATGTGTTGTGAATACAAGAGTGCTCTTGCCTTATCTTCTTGGTTGCCTTCTCCTGCGTGTGTAAAAGAGAGAGAGGGAGAGAGAGTGAGAGAGCGATCGAGCACTGTGTAGCGGCACGGCGGCGGCGGCGAGGCAGTAGAGCGGCGACGGCGGCTCCTCCTTCACTGCTGCGACGCGGGAATCCTTCACGGCGGCGGTTAGAGCGGTGAGTGACACACCTTTGCATTCTGTTTGAGCTTGCTTTCCTGGTTGTATGCTTGTAGCCACTCGTGGCTCGCATACGGTGTTCGGCAAGTCCCCAGCTACGACCTGTGCGGCAAAAGCGCACACATGTGAAGCAGGTACGAAAAGAGCTTAATGTAAAAGTCTTAGACACAATTGGTGAGCCAATACATTTGGAGTAGACACAGATGCTTAAGCCTAGATCAAAGGAAGTGCCCTTCAAATTGCATGTAGACAATAACTTTATATTGGATGTATGTAAGCTACAAGTAGCAATGGTGAAGTTGTACAACATGTCTATTGAAGAGTGTAGAGGTAAGCTTCAATTTTTTTTGAAGCTTGATGAGAGTGAAGTCATTAAGGACCAAAAGCTTGAACGTGTTAGCTTGACACTAATGAATAGGGCGTTGGATCCCAACATCAATTCAAAACATCCAAAATATTTCAGTGTGCAATCAGAGAATGAAATATGGTGGCTTGCTATATTTGAGGTACCAAAGAAGGACCATGAAGTACTTAAGATTTTTTTTAACTTAATAGAGATACCAGATATTGTCCGATGGCAAAACAATGGTAAAGTTTTGCATGTCGATGAATTTGGTGAATATGAGGTAGAATGGCATCTTGCTGGTGATTTGAAAACATTGAAATGTATGTTTGGTGTTTCAAATTTGCATCAAGTGAGTTCCCTTGCTTATATTACATGTAATCCAGAAAGAAAGGCAAGGATGGGAAGAAACAATGGATTGCAAGGACAGGACAATGAGGTGCTCCAACACGTGACCAGTATGTTCAAAGGAATGGAATGTTGGTGCCATTAGATCTTGAGTGGGATCCTATTTTAGAAATATCCTTAACAAGGGTCCTCTTTTGCAGCTTGCATTACATAGTAAGGATAATATAAAAGTTGGTGTTTGAGTACATGTGTTTTGCCTACAAGATATAGCCTGCTTCAGATGCTAATGCAGCATGCAAGAAGGTAGAATAAGTCTTATTTGATGTTGGATTGCACCGGGGACAAGTAGAAATAAAAAAGGATGAGAAAAAGTCAGGAAAGAGTGGAAATTTACCATGCAAACCGTGTTTTTTGGGGAGCGAAGGCTAGGAAATTCTTATCTCCACCATGAGATGAAGATGGTAAGTTGCTTATAAAACAACCGAAGAAGTATGAAGCATGGAAAAAACTACACATGGTTGTACCTGATCGGAGCAATGGGGGACGGACGCGGATAGCAAAGACAAATATGTGGATTGCACTTGATAAATTGGCACCACTTTTACAAAAGATGACATTCAATTCCGATGATGCCAATGCGTTTAAAGAGGCAATTGTAAACTTTCATAACTCAATGATAAAGGCATGGACTTCAAATCACATTACACACTATATGGTGAGAGTGGTCTCCATTTTGTTTTTACAATTAAAATGTGATTGTAATATTTTGAGTTTAACTATGGATCCTATGTTTTTGAATGCAGCACATACTTGAGGCTCATGGTCCATGCTTTGCTGAATAGGGAAGTTTGGCGATATGGTCCACACAAGGCATGGAGCGATCTCATTGGCAAGCTCGATATGCGGATTCCAAAAAGAAACGACGCATGGAGGTGAAATCAATGATTCCAAGCCTATGAGGCAATTACTCCAATGGCGGTATAGAAGAATAGAGATAAGGTATTAGGACAAATTATTAAAGTCTAAATCCAATGATACAGAAGTTGTTCGTAGGGAAATATATGAAGCGAGGAAAGCAAGATATGAAAATAGTATGGCTAGAGAACATCATACAGAATGGTTGACAACCCAAAAGAGAGTCGGTAGCAAATGGAAGCATCGAACACAAAGTGGTGATGGAAGTGATTTAGAATTGTAATTAAGAAATAACATTTTATGTTTATGAGAATATTGGAGCAATCCAATGTTTTAAAGAAATAGATATTTTATGTTTATGAGACTACTAAAGCAATTCAATATTTTAAAGAAATAGGTGTTTGCTAAAGTCAACATGTTTATGTTTATGAGACTACTGAAGCAATTCAATATTTTAAAGAAATAGGTATTTGCTAAAGTCAACATGGATAACTTTTTCAAAATAAGTGTTTGCTAAAGTCAACATGGATAACTTTTTCAAAGTATTGATATTTTTTAAAAGTAAGTGTCAATAACTTATAGTAATTTCCTTTTATAAATGAAGGCACTTCTTTCATTTCTCTCCATTCCTCCATTTCTCTCCATTCCTTCTAGCTTGTGAGTATGGCACGTACTAAAGCAAAGAGCAAACAAGATGTCTACCAAGACACCAGTTCATTCATCCGAATCTAGTGAACATACTAACACCAACAATGATAGTTCAAGCTGCTCCCACTGCTCTAGCTAGTAATGTTCATCCACCAATGCATAAGAAGAGAAGATTGAGACCAAGCACTGTCGCTCTTCATGAAATTAGGAGGTTCCAGAAGAGTCTTGAGTTTATTATACCCAAGGCACCTTTCTCGAGGTTGGTGCAAGAAATATTGCAAGATCTACAAAGGGAAAATCACTACAAGAGATCAAGCACATAATGTGGAGCGATGGTTAGCCCAAGCGTTGCTTGCTCTTCAAGAGGCGACTGAAAGTTACTTGTTTGGTGGACCTCATGCATGATTGTCAACTAGCCATCCATGCCCGGTGCATCACACTCATGTAATGTGAAGCGATGGTCAGCCCAAGAGTTGCTTGCTCTTCAAGAGGCCGCTAAAAGTTACTTGGTGGACCTCATGCATGATTGTCAACTATTAGCCATCCATGCCCGGTGCATCACACTCATGTAATGTGAAGCGATGGTCAGCCCAAGAGTTGCTTGCTCTTCAAGAGGCCACTAAAAGTTACTTGGTGGACCTCATGCATGATTGTCAACTATTAGCCATCCATGCCCGATGCATCATACTTAGACCCTTGGATCTCTATCTTGTTCGTAGGATTCGTAAAACAATAGTTATGCATTCAATGACATGGTTTGAAGAGCTGTGTAAATGCACGTGTATCGTTTTGTATTTTCATGTTTTCGTTCAGTTCTACTCAACTAGTTGTACTTAATGTGATGTAACGGATTCGGATATTTTAAGTTTTCTTTATTTCCAATGTTGTGTCCTTGATGTGATGTATCGGATTTGCCCATTGATTTGGATATTTTATTTTTTCTTCATTTCCAATGTATATTCTTATATTTTCATGGAAAAAAACTTGCATGTGCATGTGCAAGTAAGTGCATGTGCATGTGTAGGTTTTTCTTTATTTACATGTGCAGGTGTATATTCATAAATTTTTTGAGAAAAAATCGATGCATGGTGTGCACTGATCATAATGGACTAAAATGTATTCTATGCATAGATCATGTGGCTTACATCATGAGCATGCATGTGCATGTGTAAGTCCATGTGCATGTGCGAGTGGTATTTTATATGATAATATATTTTTTTCCAAGAAAAACTTGATGCATGGTGTGTATGATCAGAATGGGTTGAAATTTGTTCTATGCATAGATCATATGGTTTATATAGCCTAGATAAAATATCATACCCATCAGAGGCTTGTAGGGGCCTTGTCCAAAGGCTCGCGTGTGGAGGCCTTCTTCTTCTTCTTAGTAGGTCTCTACACGTGAGCCTTCGGACAAGGGCCCTTGTCCAAAGGCTCGCGTGTGGAGGCCTTCTTCTTCTTCTTCTTTTTAGTAGGTCTCTACACGTGAGCCTCCGGACAAGGGCCCTACAGGCCTCTAATGGGGCGGATATTTTATCTAGGAGGTAGTCTATGATACTTCTATATACACATAAAGTTTGAGCTTATTCTGATAAGGAGAAGTATTTTTTTAAATTAAAAATTATCAAATTTATGTATTAGGTAAAATTTTAAAAAAATAAATTTCCATCTATACGTATGGAAGTAACCCTCATTTCACCTTATTTCTCATCTTTCATTTCTCTCCCTCACCTCCAAGAGCATGGCTTGTACCAAGCAAACTACAAAGAGAGTCTGGCCCACCAAGGCAGGACGTGGAGTACCCTCGTCCAACCACCAGTAAGGAACATCACAAGCACAGGTGGAGGCTTGACACTGTGGCTCTCCATGAGATTAGGCAATACCAAAAGACAATGCAGCTGCTCTGGCTGAATTTGTCCTTCCAACGTGTGGAGCAAGAGATCATGCACATAATCTGCAACTCGATCATGATATAAGGTTCTGGGTTCGCGCATCATGAGTCTGGCCCCCCAAGGCGGGACGTGGAGTACTCCCCAACCAACAACCAGTAAGCAACATCACAAGCACAGGTGGAGGCCTGACACTGTGGCCCTCCATGAGATTAGGCAATACCAAAAGACAGTCCAGCTGCTCTTGCTAAAGTTATCCTTCCAATGTGTGGTGCGAGAGATCATGCAGAATCTGTAACTCTGTCACACATCATCAAGCCCACAACATACGCAATGGATAGCTCAGGCCTTGGAGGCACTCCACGAGGCTGCGGAGGCATATGTAGTGGATTTTTTTGGTGACACTATGTTTGCAACTATCCATGCAAAGAGGGTCACCATCACTGAAAAGGACATGCAGTTGGTGCGACGCATGCAACGCTGGAGAGTTCCTCCGAGCTAGGATCTTTAGTTATATATGTATATATCTCGCATGAATGTAATTCTCAAAATCTATGTAAAGCTTAATGAAATATAAAAAGTTTTTGCTCTTATCTTGTGGTGCAAAACAGTCTCTTTAATTTAAGTTTATATAATTTGTTGATTTATTTGTGTCTTCAAATGGCTACAATTTTCAGTTAAGCTACGTGTGTAATTTGAATTTATTTTCTTTAGTCGACTAATAAAAATACATTACAAGACACATATTAAACAGAAAACTCCACAACCTAAATTTCCATTCATAGCATAAAAATTTACAGTCATCATCAAAGGTTACATAATCATCATGGCTATATCCTAGGCTTCTTACTACTAGGCTCTCCAGACTCTGAAGCTGCCTTGATGGTTGGAATCAAAACATTGAACCCTTCAAGATCTGCCCTAAAGATGGTGGGATCTTGTACCCCCACAACAATGCCATAGGCCACCACAGAATATAAGGGGCCCCACCTTTGAGTCGAGAACAAATAAAGCAACTTTGAGTGTTGAAATAGAACAATTTTTTCCAAACTTGAATTAGTCGGAATAAGTTTGAATGAAGCACCCTTTGTAAGTGCTTTAAGCTTTAAAAAGTTATCTGCATACCCTGGAGAGCAACTCTTGTGGAAGACTATCACATCATTGGCAAGTTTGCCAATGTACTCCTTTAGCACAGAGTCGTGAACCCTTCCTTGGTCCCCCAGACCTTCCACTCTACCTCGATGCAAATTCATCAAGACACACAATTTCCTACTCACCAATAAAAATTAACGTCAGTATCAATCATGCAATCCATGGGAGAGGAAGATTTTTTTTACAAAATGGCCCCAAATTTGATATATGGGGCCTCTATGGCATGTAGACCCCACACATATGATACCATGCCCATTAGAGGCCTGTAAGGGCTCTGTCCGAAGGAGAGTGAAAAAAGTGGGTAAAGGTGACACCAGGGCCACAATAATCCAGGATGGATCTAAAGAAGATACTATTAACACCGAATCCACCCAATCAAAGGAAGAGAGAGATCAAGCCGCCAAAATCAGATGAGCTTGCCCAAGAGGCACAAAGAGAGAAACCAGCAATACCTAAGGGGATTGGTGAATATCCAAATGCTGAAGAAGAGATAAGAAAGCTTGAAGAAGCTAAGGCCCTAGTGGAAGAGTGCCAACGACTTCATGAATCCAAATTAAGGGCTAACCGGGCCAAGGATACAATGTATCCAAGAAACGAGCCGATAAGGAAAAGAGAAGTGGATGTGCTTACTCCAATTCCAGAAGAGTCTGAAGAAGGATCTCAAGGAGACCTTATGGCAAGAATGTTTGAGGAGGTTGCACAAGATGTGTCCATTCATTCATTCCCTAGGAGTGAATATGAGACACACACATGGAAGGAGCCCTCACGTGCCAGAGAGCTAAGAGACATAGGCAGTCTCGCAGCTGTATTGTCCACTCTTGTCTAAATGCCATTGGGACAATTGCTACACAGTTCACCAACATTGTGGGCAGACATAAAAGAATGGGTAGAGGGAGGATTAAACCCAACGACCACTACAGAGGAGACCCAGCCACCTCTAGCAGAAAGAAACTTAAAACACGTAGGGGAAAGAACGCCTAGATTTCTCAAGATATTGATCAATCAATTGGGTTGGTATTATGAAAGTGACAACACTAATGCTACAATCCCAATTCATCATTGATCAATCAATTGGGTTGGTATTATGAAAGTGACAACACTAATGCTACAATCCCAATTCATCATATGGGTACCAAGCATTAGCTATCCTGGATGGAGGAGCGGGAGTCAGCATCATCACAAAATGATCAATCAATTGGGTTGGTATTATGAAAGTGACAACACTAATGCTACAATCCCAATTCATCATAATGGGTACCAAGCATTAGCTATCCTGGATGGAGGAGCGGGAGTCAGCATCATCACAAAATGATGTTGGGGAGAATTGGGGAAAACTAGATCTGGAAGGAGCGGAACTTATCGTTAAAATGGCAGACGGAACATCTTCAAGACCCATGGGGCTTTTGAAGAATGTATGACTTAAACTCTTTACGTTTCGCTATTGTCCTAAATTGGTAAAGGACTTTCTACGCCAACCAGATTCATACGACATAATCTTGGGGAAACCCTTCATGAGGGAATCCAAATTGGTGCATGATTAGGCATTAGACCACATGTATGTTCGAAGGGACTCACAAATCCTAAAGATAGATTTGTGAATATGGAAAGCACACCCAATAGAAGGGCAACTGTTGGTAATGACTCAGTCACCCACTGAGTAAACCACATCCATACAAGTATGCCAGCCAAACAGTAAAATTTTCAAAGGAGGAAGAACAAGCTGAAATGTATGCATCTGTTAACCCATGGCGGACATTGCGACATACTATATTTTACGTCATTAATTTAAATATTCTGAGTCATGGGCCGGGCTTGTCGGCACCATATGTTAAGGATGAAGGGATTGGGTGATCGCCGATGAGAGGCGCACCTTGGATATCAGTAGGATAAGGGTTAGGGTCGGCCGGCCATGTATGGGCGCCCAAGTGTGAACGGCCAAGTCACCTATATGAGTCAAATGTAACCCTAAAATCCTCATTCTCATGTGTTGTGAATACAAGAGTGCTCTTGCCTTATCTCTTTGGTTTCCTTCTCCTGCGTTTGTGTGCGAGAGAGAGAGAGTGAGTGAGAGAGCGATCGAGCACTGTGTAGCGGCACGGCGGCGGCGGAGAGGCGGTAGAGCGGCGACGGCGGCTCCTCCTTCACGGCTGCGACGCGGGAATCCTTCAAGGCGGCAGTTAAGCGGTGAGTGACACACCTTTTGCATTCTGTTTTGAGCTTGCCTTCCTGGTTGTATGCTTGCAGCCATTCGTGGCTCGCATACGGTGTCCGGCAAGTCCCCAGCTACGACCTGTGCGGCAAAAGCGCACATTTTTGGCGCCGCTGCCGGGGAGTTGCCCTGCACCAAGCTCCAGTTTGCAGCTCGGCTGCTGCTGCGTGAAGTTTAATTTACACTACTGTAGGAAAGGCGTCTGTGTTGCTGTTGTGGTGTTTCTGTGGTTTTCAATCTCTGTTTCTGCAAGTTGTCTTCTGCATTTCTGTTATCTGGTTTCTGCGTGTGAGAGGGATTTCTGAATCCCCAGATCTGTGCTGTGTGTGCGAACTGCGCCGCGGCCAAGGTTGAACCGTAAGGAAACCCTAGAAAACTTATCCCACAAAAAAAACAGAAAATAAAAAATAAGAAAATTATAAAAAAGAAAAAAGAAAAAATTAAATTTTATTTTCAAAGAAAGAACCAAACGTGTGGAGAGGAAAGCTTTTCTAATTGGAGAAAAAATTTTACGACGTGTGGAGAGGAAAGCTTTTCTAATTGGAGAAAAAATTTTTGAAAAGAAAGAACCCCAATTGACCCACGACCCCGGCCTCGGTCTCGGTCTCGGTCTCGGTCTCGGTCTTTTGATATATATATATAGGAGACTGAGCCTCCATAGCTTTCTCTCAAGTGAGAGCTTATGGGAAGTCGTGCCCTATATGTAGCCCACTCCCCAAGGAGTAAAGTGAGCATGTGGGATAAAGCCCTCACCCTTTCCTCCACAAGCAAATAGGCTTTTGCCCCTTTCCCCCCAAAGGAAACGGACTATTTTGAGGATTACAGGAGCTCTAGATAGGCGAACACGGTGCTGTAAAGCACACTAGGACCCTTTAAACGATACGCTCGTTTCGAGCTATCACACGCCCTAGTCCAAGTTCGACCGTAAGTAAGGGGGTCAAAAACGGGTTAAAAAGAACACAAAAACAAGTAAAAACGGGGTGCGAAACACCTAAGAAACCACTTGTGTGAGTTTCAAGGGTAGTTACCAACGCACGTAGGGTACCCACGTCACATGCATCTACGTTCTGGTCGGGTGCTAGAGCCTGAACCACTAGAAAGCGTTTCAGTCTACGCAGGCTCACACCATCCCTCCACGTTGGCATCTTGGCCTTCGGCTGGAACCCAAGGGAGTGCAACCCAAGATCCACGAATAGTGGATAGTGACTCATCCTCCGACTCAGAAGCCATGGAAGGGCACCCTACCAAGAACCCTGAGGAGACAAGCCAAAACATGCCAGTGTGGGCCCCACAACCCGGATCTAGCATGTTTAGTCGTTTAATAGAGACCTTTAGTAGAGCTACACGCTCTGAGCATGCGACAAGCGAAGTAAATGAGGAAGGAGGGGTAGTAGATTCGCCATTCACATCTTATGTGGACCCTACCCTCCCAAAGAGTGTCCATGTGGATATTCTACCCACTTCGTTTAATGAGGGCCCTACTGAGCTACCACATTCCGATGCTCTTCCTAAAGTAGAGGTCCCTAGAAGCCAATCCATAAGAAGTGACATTGCGTCCACTTCAAGAGAACCGTTTGGCACACCAAGTCTAGATGGGATATTTCTCAATGAAAATTGGGAATATGATCTACACACAGAGACTCTAACGGACCTATACACGGGTTACACATACCATGTAGGTTGGTTAGAAGTCCTACGATCTACATCTAGCGCCACTAATCTAGAGGAGCAACAACACATGATATGTGAGGTGATTCATAGAATTATCCAAATTGAGAGGCAAAATAGGGGAGTGGACCTAGTTTCCACTGGCCCTATGAGGTTTTTGGATACGGGCAAGGCCAAACAACCAACCCTATCACAATTGGAGACTCCCTTGGTGAGTCCCATAGACCCTTCGTATGTTGTTTCGCCTGGAGTCTCAATGCAGGTTGAGCCCACGAGTAGTAACTTTAGTTTTCCAACCTTGGCTCAACTTTCCATTAAGGAATCCGCAATGCCTACCCCAATGATGAGCATAGCTGAAAGTGCACCTGTTACCGCTGTAGTTAGTACGACACCGCTACCTAGTGGAACAGTACCTACAACAGTGCGTGCCAGTGCCTATCGACCCTATGTACCTATCGCTACTCATGCTCAGGTAGCTCCTACGCCTCTTAGTATGCCAATGGCGTATGCTCCACGACCGCTTTATCATAACCATTATCCAAGGGGAGCTAGGCCTAGTCACATATCATATCCTACGTCATTTGCCAACTTACTCAGACCAACGCCAACTCCTATCAGCCAGGCTATCCCAGAAGTGCCTCCACCAACTATGCCTGCTCACTTAGGTGATCTCGCAGCATTTGCTCAGACGATCGGACGATCCATTGCAGAAAACATGCGGGGCATGCCTGAGAGAGAACCTAGAAGCAAGGCAGTACAAGTGGCTAAGCTCACTCAAAACTTCAGTGGTAACGAGGATGTTAGGAAGCACATTGAAGTCTTTGAACACGTGTGTGATTCCTTGGAAGAGCACAATGAGCTCCATAAGTGTAAAGCCTTAGGCTTAACCTTAAGTGGGAAGGCCGGAGATTGGTATCGAACCTTAAGGGTTGAAGAGCGCACTCACTACCCCACTCTCAAGAGATTGTTCTTGAAAGAATACATACGCGAGGGTGTGCTTTGGGGGGTAGCATCTCAACTCCAAAAAGCTGAACGCGAGGAAGGGGAGTCAGTGAGAGACTTTATAAGTCGATTGAAGCATCTAAATTCTCGCTGCACTCCCGATGAACGCTTCAATAACAACCAACTCCTCGATAGATTCATCCGAGGATTGCGCCACGAGGACATTTACAATGGCCTAGTCATTAGAGGTCTTACAACGTGGGAAGCAGTCACTGCCAATGCAATCCAGTTAGAAGACAACTTGATGATTGCAGGTAAAAAGGTGTCTTCAGAAACAAAATCCGTTAGTTCGCAAGTATCTGGGCACGAGCCAATGACGGTAAAACCAATTGCCAAGGAGCCCAAGATATCTGAAATGTCTGTGACCGACCTTACTAAGGCTCTCCAAGAATACTTTAGGGGTAATCGAGCTCCTCAGAATAGCCATATGTACCCAAGAAGAGAGCAACAATGGTGTTCGGTGTGCTTAGGACCACATAGCACGAGTGAATGTCCCACATTTAGAGTCAAATTCAATGGGAATTGCAATGCATGTGGTAAGTATGGCCATCAATCTAAAGATTGCCTAACACTTAAGCGAATGTTGGCAAACCAGGCACCACTAGCTTGGTCAAACACACCTCAAGTACCCGCGCTAATGCCTGCACAACCTATCGAGCAACCGTCACAGCACATAGTTCCAAGGAATCCGAATGTAGTCCAGTCTGTACCGTTACCACCGCCAGTGCTAGGACCACAACCTCCACATCCAAGGATTACCCCAATAAACCAGATGGGTTGTGAGTCACATAGTGCATGTGGGGATTATGAAGAGGAGATAGACCCCACTGCTCCATACGGGATTGATACGTTTGAAATGATTCCCCAGTACTACATGGAGGATCATTTCGGGCAAGTTAAGCCTATATATCAAGCGGCTGCTCTCGCCACAAGAGGGCAAAACCTTAATACCTTGGCGAGGAGACCACCTCTTCAATGTTACGAGTGTGGTGGACCGCATCGTATAGCGGAGTGCCCTAATAGGCTACAGAAGATCGCTACTCAGATGCAACCAAATCAAGGGAGCACATCAGGAATGCCGGTACTTACATGTAATCGTTGTGGCATAGATCATTTGATCGCTCAATGTCCACATAATCCTAATGCACCCAAGATTACGCCATTGAATTTGGTTGAGGTCACCAACCAAGCACGAGGAACCACACCCATTGTACCCGTGAATGTAGTTACACGGTCAATGCTTCAAAATCAAAACTACATTCTTGAAGAGAGGGATACTGCATCAATCGCTCAGGCAAAGAAAAAGAAAACACGGCGAAAGAGATCGCTTAATGCCACGAGCTCCAAGCCTAGTTCAAAGACTAACATAGGGACAGGAGACGACCCCGTGTATATGAATGATCCTGAAGATGATTCCGATTCAATAGAAACCATGGGGACCAAAGCCACTACCTTAAGGGAGGAACCCACTCGGGAGCTCAATGAAGGAGAATCAAGCGAGTACAAAAATAAGGGAAAATGGAAGGAAACTTCCTCGGCCCCACAACCAAGTCAGTTAATGCCCCCTCGACCACCCAAACTAACTGAGACTCCCCAAGACAAGCCACGTGGGCCAAGAACCCTCAAGAAAAAGATTGGAACTTACCCAAACCCAGTTGAGGAGATTGAACAAGTGCAACACTTAAGGGGTTTGGTGGAAGAAACACAAAGAGAACTGGAGCCAAACCCGAGAAAAATCAAAATTCCAGACACAGTGTTTCCTACGCAAGTTCAGCCTCACCGGAACCATAAACCGTTAGCTATACCTAGTATCATTCGGGAAGAAAGTGAGGATAGGACATCTGGAAGTGGGCAAACACCCTTCTTGCTGGAAAGAATGTTTAGTGAGGGAATCCCTGACCCCATTGAAGAGGAAGTGATTCCATCTTCACCAGTCCCTAGTCAAGGGGCGATGTCTCGAAAAGTACCGTTGAATGTGTCTAAGCTAATGGATTTCATGTCCTCTGAGATTAGAACCACGATTATATCCAAATTATACGGAGATCCTGAGCTATTCTTAGCCCTTCGGGCATTTCTCAATGGAGAACTAAAGGCGGGGCTACCACAATTTGCAAATATGGATAGACCTGACACGCTTCAAGATGAAGGGGAGCATTGGGATCTACAACCCAACTTTGATGAAGATTCGGTCGTGGAAATACCTGTGAACAAGTTGGGACAGTACTTTGAAGGTGACGAATCTAATGCCACCCTCCCCATTACTACCAAGGGATTAACTCTAAAGGGAATCCTTGATGGTGGTGCTGGAGTGAGCATTGTGACTAAAAACTGTTGGGAATCTATGGGAAGGCCTCACCTCGAAGTCACAAACATAGTGGTTAAGATGGCAAACGGAACCATAGCTAAACCTATTGGGATGTTAAGGGACCTTAAGATCAAGGTCCTAGGATACAAGGTAAAACATACCTTCATTGTAATGGATTTCTCCAAGCATCCTATGTCATATCAAATGATCTTAGGACGTCCTTTCATGAGGGAAGCACAAATGGTACATGACTGGTCGAAAAACCATGTCTACCTACAATTCCAGGACTCTGTCATTCGAGTTGATCTTGAGAATGGTCGTGCACATCCTTTAGGAAGCAAGGTTATCATCGATAATCGATCGGATACCACTGTTCACTCTGCCCCATTAAGGTATTGCTATACATGCAAAAAAGAGACTGATGATGGGAAAGATTCTCCTTATATGGATGTCCTACCGGGTATGACTGAGTCGGATAACGTGGATTGGGTACACCTAGCGGCAACCATAGACACATGGGGAAATAGAGGCACAAGTTGGGTAACACCTGAAGGGCAAGATATGCCACCGTTAGTGCCAATAAACATGATAGGTGTTATGCACTTGACTCCTGATGGCGAGAACGTGGCAAACTCCACCGACACTGAAAGTAACGAAGACTCTGACCCATGTAACTCTGAGTATGAATCTCAAGAAGAAACTGACCCTGAGCTTGATGGGAAAAATGAATCAAATATTCACCCAAATGTGGAAGCAAGGTGCTCAAGGCCTAGGACAGTGGCCTCCTGCAGTTCATCCGAAAGTGAAGATCGACCAAGTGAGTCCGAATCTGATAGAAACAAAAATCAAAAACTTGGTAAGAAGAAAACGAGACATAAGCGCCAACGCTATCGAGCTAATGTACGCACTGCAATAAACAAGGAAAGATCCACTGCAGAATGGCTCAGTTATGTAGGAGCCATTGATGCTCATCGAAAGATAGCTAATAATTGGGGACAATATCTCCAAAGTGTCATGTGGTGTGTTCCGCAACCTCATGACGTCGCCCAATTAGAAATCGAAGAGAAGCCGAAACTAAGTCGTACCGCAAGAAGGCGGCAAAACCAAGAGTTGGCTCAGCAACAAAAGGAAGCGGAATTGAAAGAAAAAAGCCTGGCACAACAAGAACCAGTAGACTTACACCCCGCACCCGAGCATTTCAAATCATTCACCACAGGGGAACGTAAAGTGGTCTACACAAAAGCCCAACGAACGCCTACCAATGGGAGTAGCGGTGTCTACGATGGCCCTGCGGTAGTTAAGGAGATAGACTTAGCAGATCCGGATGAGGAGTCTAAACCAGTTTATATTGCTCAAGACCTCACCAAGGCGGAAGAAGCTGCACTTACGAAGCTTCTTAAAGAATTCAAGGACATATTTGCTTGGACATATCATGATATGAAGGGTGTTCCACCCTCGGTGGTGCAACACACGATTCCAATGATTAGCACTGCTAAACCAGTCCAGCAACGTCCCTACCCAATGAATCCTAAGTACGCAAAGATTGTACAAGAGGAAATTGAAAAGCTGGTAAAATGTGGATTCATATATCCTATTGAGCACTCAGAATGGGTTTCTCCGATAGTCATCGTGCCAAAGAAGAATGGGAAACTCAGAGTGTGTGTTGATCTCAAAAAGGTTAATGCAGCCACCAGAAGGGATCATTACCCCTTGCCATATTCTGAACATGTTCTTGAAAGAGTGGCAGGCAAGGAGGCATATAGCTTTTTAGATGGGTACTCGGGTTACAATCAGATCACAATTGCAGTCGAGGACCAAGCTAAAACAGCATTTATCACGGAGTTTGGAGTGTTTGCCTTTCGCGTCATGGCTTTTGGCTTGACCAATGCACCTGCAACATTCCAACGATTGATAAACACGGCCTTTAAGGAATATCTAAGGGACTTCTGTGAAGCTTTCTTAGATGATCTTTGTGTTCATTCCTCTTGGGACGAGCACTTGATGTGTTTACGAAAAATATTTGAAAGGTGTAGATTATATCGCATCTCATTGAATCCTTTCAAATGCCAATTCTGGGTTAAACACGGAGTTATCTTAGGGCATATAGTGTCCAAAAATGGGATTTCCACTGACGAGAGTAAAATCAAGGTCATTCTGGAATTACCCCCACCCACCAACTACAAGGGAGTCCAACGCTTTATGGGCCACGTTGGTTATTATCGAAGATTTATTCTCTTCTTCGCCGAGATAGCTCGACCATTGTATAAGCTTCTCATCGAGTTTATTTGGACCGAAGAATGTGACCGTGCCTATGAGCTATTAAAGAAGGCCTTGGCGAGTGCTCCAATCTTGAGAATGCCTAACTGGGATTTACTCTTCCATGTGCATATTGATGCATCAAACTTTGCTATTGGGTGTGTGTTAACTCAACCTGGAGAACACAAGCTAGACTACCCCATTAGCTTTGCCAGTCGCCAGTTGAACGATGCTGAGATGAACTACACCACTACGGAGCGAGAAGGGTTGGCAATGATATATGCAGTAAGGAAATTTCGTTATTACCTCCTTGCCACCAAGTTTGTTTTCTATGTGGATCATCAAGCATTGTTGTATCTGGTAAACAAACCATGCTCCACAGGAAGAATCACACGATGGCTATTGATTCTTCTTGAGTTTGATTTCACGGTTGTTGTGAGACCTGGCAAGAAACATGTTATGGCTGATCATTTGTCTCGCATACCTAATGGTGAGGCTCCTACGGGGGTTGATGATGACTTACCTGACACTTCCCTGTTCATGGTGGAGACAATGCCTGAATGGAGTGAGAAAATTGTTAACTTTTTGGTTAATGGCTTTCCACCCAAGGAGCTTCGTAAAGATCTAGCTCGAAAGCTGATCAAAGAATGCGAACCCTATTGCCTGATAGCCGGGACTCTTTATAAAAGAGGAAAGGATGACGTTCTTAGGCGTTGTGCCCGAGAAGATGAGTATCTATACATTTTGCAAGAGGCACATATGGGCGTAGCCGGTGGTCACTTCTCTGGAGACTTAACTGCGCGAAAGATCTTACAATCAGGGTATTGGTGGCCCACTATGTTCCAAGATGCATCACTCTTTGTGAAGGGTTGCGATGAATGCCAACGATATAAGAAACCCCAGAGGAAAGATCAGATGCCCCTACATCCAATCAAAGTAAACCAACCATTTGAAAAGTGGGGTTTAGACTTTGTAGGTCCAATTAGCCCAGCGGCCCGAAACACACAATCTCGCTATATTATTGTGGCCACTGACTATATGACCAAATGGGCTGAAGCGAAAGCGACACGTAAGGCAGATGCGAGGACAACAGCCAAGTTCCTCTTTGAAAATATAATCACACGCTTCGGTTGTCCTTTTGAACTTGTGAGCGACAATGGAACGCATTTTATAAATGACGTGATTAAGGAGCTCACAACAAATTTCATGATATCCCATCACAAATCTACTCCTTATTATCCGCAAGCGAATGGCCAAGCCGAGAGTACAAACAAGACATTAATCTCTGTTTTGACAAAGACAGTTGAAGCTCATCGCACGGATTGGGATCTAAAGCTCACGACAGCTTTATGGGCCTATCGTACTGCGTACAAAGTGGCTATTAATTGCACACCATTCAAAATGGTATATGGCCAAGAAGCAGTCATGCCGTGGGAATTTGTCATTCCTAGTCTTCGTGTTGCTACTCAAGAGGGTTGGGATGGTAATCCCTTAGCAGAGCGTCTGTATATCCTTGAGCGACTAAACGAAAAAAGACAATTGGCTGTATACAATGCCCTTGTGGAGAAGGATAGAAGGAAAAAATGGTTTGATCGCCATCTAAAGGACAAGGACATCAAGGTTGGGGATAAAGTACTGATGTATGGAGTGCGAAACGAAAAGAAGAAGCTCAAATATGCTGGTAAGGGACCATATAGAGTATGTGAAATTACACCGCAAGGTACCATCAGAGTGGAGACTCTCGACGGAGTTGAAACCATTGGATTCCTTAATGGGAGTAAATTCAAAAGATACTATGACCCCCTGAGCCAGGAGGAGTTACACGCAATCCATCAAAAGAAGGCAGCTAAAGAACAGGCTGAGCTTAAAAAGATACAAGCAAGAGTCAAAGCCAAAGAACGTCAACAGCGTGCTAGGCGACAACGAGAAGCCAACTTGGGAATTACGCAAGTATTTTTCGAGGAAGCAGAGGAGGATGCACTGGAATCTGACCCACCTCTAAGATACCCAATTGAGTTACAGAGTCCTTACGGGGAGGTGCTGTATAATGCATTATTGGATACAGGAGCTCAACATAATTTGCTATCATATGGCGTGTGGTGTCAACTGGGAAAACCACCTTTAACCAAGAGTTCTATCCAAGTTCAAGGAATCAACAAGAAGAAAACCCCTGTATCAGGAATTCTGCACACTCCGGTTGCCTATGACAAGGGAACCATAATTCAAAGCTTTTTGGTTATGCCTACTGGTACCATGGGAGGGACTGTAATCTTAGGGCGCAAATGGATGATGGCCACCAAGTGCAATATCGATTGGGCAACCAGACAAGTCACAACGCAAGAACCAACACTAGGTCTGACCGCTCAAAATCCCGCACCTAAGTCATCCACTCAAATATTAGATAACGAAAAATCACAAAGTCCAGTGGCAAAACCATCTTTGATTGTTGGCCACCCCTCTAACGCTTCAATGCCAAGAGTGGAAACAGGCAAGGTGGTCCCTAAAGCTTCACTTACTATGCCAAAGAGTACATACAAATGGGTCCCCAAAGCTTCGTTAACAGCTACTTCCCCTGCTCAATCTCGTTCAGCCACCAAGAAGCCTCGTAAAAGGAAAGTAGCTACCCACCCGAGAAAGGGCAATGTAACATTGCGGTGGATCCCTAAAAAATTATTAGTAGCCCAAGGGTACTACGAGGGGAATGACCAGATTTGGGTTCCTAAACATAAGGTGAATCCCTCTACATCACCTATAAAACCTTGCAAACCAATTGTTGCCACCCCAATGACAATTCAAGACCGTGGTAAGGGAAAGGTAACAGAGTGCTCCGCACCACTTCCAGAGTTAGTTTGGATTCCCAAACGATATCGATCATTACCACCTAGCTCAGGAAGGGGGGAGCCACATGAAGCTTCTAGCTCCTCATGCCAGGCACACAATCATATAGAAGTTTCTACATGCTCTACACCTACTCTTGTCAACACCCAACAAAAAACCGATGAGTCTACGTCTCCCCTTGTAATAGTATCGTCGGAAACCATTTCCTCCATTCGTCAATGGGAGCGTACACTACCATCTCTACAATTGGATGTGGCCACAAGGGTCATAAAAAGCTATTTGCCCACATCACAACCTATGACCCGCTGGACAAATTGGTTCCAAGAGGCTGCAACATCATTGCAAATAATATGATCTACCCAAGGAAAGGGGGAGCATGTACTCACGCTCGACATTCTAATGCTTCCTCCTTAACCTTCTCCCCTGATCATGTAATTGCCAAATTCAAGGGGATGTATATATATAGCTTCATACATAAACAAAACAAAGAAAACAAAATAAAAAAATAGTAAAAAGAGCAAGAGCACGTTAAGAGCAGAGATATCCGTATACAATCAAGAACTAGATTGTCCTGTCATAAACCTACTGATGCTATATCTGTGTTTGCAGATATGGCAGATGCCCGATCATCATACACTTCATCCACTCCTACCTTTGGTGAGAGGTATCATCTGTACCTTTCTCAGATATTCCACATGTGCTATCCTGTAATTGAAACTGAATGGGATCATATAGATGTACTAGCCAGAGAGGAAAATATTGAGGAATTAGAATGGCTAATTTGCCTATTGACCATGACCGACCCCTACTCCGTAGAGGACATATCCCCGATAGCCCAATGCTTTCCTTTTCCACAAGATGACTATCCTCGCATGGTTACATTTTTGATGAGTTTATGTGGATGGAAAAATGAAAAGGAAATATCTGACAATGATGAATGGACGGATGAAACTCATGGCACTACTGAGGTTGATTTTATTTATTTGGATGATGCGGATAGAGGCTTAGCCTTAGGGCTAGAGCCAGGACTCTACAACATCCTCTTACCGTATCCTCAGTAGTAGTGTGGTGACTGGTAGGTAGGTTAGCGTTTCCAAGTTTTTTCTAGTTTAGATTCCTTAAACAAGTCTTGAAATTTTCACACTGATGTGCCTCTCGAGGTATAGTGCTTGTTAGTTGATTGTACAGGTTAAAAAGTTTGAGGTGGGTTCGCTTCCAAGTCCAGAGACTGCCGCAACGTTCATCAAAATATATCTACATCAAATTGCAAGCTGTCTCGTCAAATCAAGGAGATCTCCAATTACAGGTGTAATTCTTCCATACCCACTCTCTTTCGTTTTTACTGTTCAATCAATTGCATAAACTATAATGCATGACCACATGGAAATTATCAATGTACTACTTAGTTTTTGAAGTTGCTTGCATGCTAGTGTAAATCATTAATGAGCTTAACTTTATTGGAAATATTCCTAGGCAGCATGACGTCTTTAGTTAACCTTGGAATACGATTGTCTTAGGTCTGGGGTCAAACCATCTTAATGTTTGAACACCTGGCTGTGTGTGTGTTGACCTCTAGGACATAGATTTTACCCCTTGTCGAAAAGATGTAAGAACACATTTTAGTTCAGGAGCGAAGATCAAAACAAACTTTTTAAAAAAAAAAGCCTACAATAAATGGCAATACAAGTCTATGATGTGCTTTAATGTTGGCCTATCGCCTTATTGATACTTGGTAGGCGAGGAGTATTCTACTCCAGACCGATGCCTTGGTTGGTAGGGGGTAGCCTTGCCTAAAGTGAGCTAATAGATTCCTGGATAATGCCTTGTGTTAAACATGGTACCAGGATCGATGTTAGTTTTGCCTTAGGAAGGTCGCCATTGTGTATAAAAATTGTCATGTGCAAAAAAAAAAAAATAAAGGCAAAAGGCTCCTGTAACTCTGATGTTTCTTGTGTCCCTAGGCTCGTGGTAACTACTTGTTCTTAGAGTAGACATAGTATGGTCATCTGTTTATTTATTAAGCTTGGTTATTTTCCTTGACTTAGGCCAGTTATAAACCTTGATTAACCTTTGACACCTTGCTAACTCTTGAATTCCTTTCAATAATTTTAAACTCCTATTAATTTGCTACACTAGCTCACTCATGTACCCTTAAACTAAGTTCTAATAGCATCATCCATTGTGGTCTCACACGCTTGAATTTATACACTTTATATCTTTTGAATTCCAGCATACCTTCACTCTACTTCCCTGTTTTGCAAACGGTCTACCACAACAACCCTCTCGAGCTTACCATACCATAGCTTCCGAGGACGGAATCTACATCAGGAAGGGGGGCATGTTAACCCATGGCGGACATTGCGACATACTATATTTTACGTCATTAATTTAAATATTCTGAGTCATGGGCCGGGCTTGTCGGCACCATATGTTAAGGATGAAGGGATTGGGTGATCGCCGATGAGAGGCGCACCTTGGATATCAGTAGGATAAGGGTTAGGGTCGGCCGGCCATGTATGGGCGCCCAAGTGTGAACGGCCAAGTCACCTATATGAGTCAAATGTAACCCTAAAATCCTCATTCTCATGTGTTGTGAATACAAGAGTGCTCTTGCCTTATCTCTTTGGTTTCCTTCTCCTGCGTTTGTGTGCGAGAGAGAGAGAGTGAGTGAGAGAGCGATCGAGCACTGTGTAGCGGCACGGCGGCGGCGGAGAGGCGGTAGAGCGGCGACGGCGGCTCCTCCTTCACGGCTGCGACGCGGGAATCCTTCAAGGCGGCAGTTAAGCGGTGAGTGACACACCTTTTGCATTCTGTTTTGAGCTTGCCTTCCTGGTTGTATGCTTGCAGCCATTCGTGGCTCGCATACGGTGTCCGGCAAGTCCCCAGCTACGACCTGTGCGGCAAAAGCGCACAGCATCGCTTCCTACCACCTCTGTCTGTATGGTCAATGTACAACCAAGTGAAGAGGAGTCGGAGGAGGAAGCTTCTAGTACAAAAGAGACTGGATCACAAGGTCGCATCAGTGCCCAACACCTTAGAAGATGGCAGAAGCAAAAAAGGTATATCACTCAACGAAATGCCCTGCTACGAAGTAAACCCATGGACACCCAGTGGCTAAGATATCTCAAAGCTACTAAGGTGCACGATGAGTTTTCTAAGAATTGGGGTGAGGACTTGAGCAAGATATCATTAGAAGGGAAACATAAGGAGGAGGTCATCCCTCAAGATCCGGAAATGCCTAAGCTTACAAAGATGAGGCGCCGAAAACGAAACAAGGCTCTGGTGGAATCCGAGCACGAGGCCAAGAAGGTGATGGCTCAGGCTCAAACAAAAAGAGAGGATGAATATAAACTAGACCCATTCTCAGTGCAGGACTATCTCAAGACATACACAATTGACGAACGAAAAGTGGTCCAATTGACGACCAAAAGAGTTAAGGAAGATGGTTTGTCCACATCATACGATGGTCCAGGTGAGGTTAAGGAAATTGATATTGCAGAGCCAGGGGAGGAAACCAAACCTGTCTATATCGCTAAGGACTTGACTCTAGTTGAGGAAAGGGAACTTATTGCTCTCCTAAAAGAATTTAAAGATTGTTTTGCCTGGAACTACAAAGAGATAAAGGGCGTACCACCTGAAGTGGTACAACACACAATCCCAATCATGGAATTATCAAGACCTCCTAGGTAGAAACCTTACCAGATGAATCCAAAATATGCAGCAATTGTAAAGGAGGAAATTGACAAACTCATTTTGCTACGTATTTCATCTACGAAATTGAGCACACCGATTGGCTATCACCAATCGTGATAGTGCCAAAGAAGAATGGGAAACTTAGGGTCTGTGTCGATCTCAAAAAGGTCAATGCAACTCGAGGAAGGAGAATTACCCATTGCCTTATACTGAACACATATTGAAACGGGTAGCTGGTGAAGAAGCTTACAGCTTCTTAGATAGATTTTTAGGTTACAATCAGGTGTCTATAGCACACCTGAAGACCAGCATAAAATGGCCTTCAATACAATGTGGGAACATAGGCTTACAAGGTTATGCCTTTTGGCCTCACTAATGCCCCTACAGCTTTCCAACGCGATTGATGTGCATGGCCTTCAAAGACTACTTGCAAAAGTGGTTGGAGGTATTCATTAATGATCTGTGTGCACACTCACAATGGTCGAAACATCTGGCTTGTTTGAGAAAGGTGTTTGAGCGATGTCGATTGTATCGAATATCCTTAAACCTTCGAAATGCCAATTTTGGGTCAAACAACATGGTGTAATCTTGGGACACATTATCTCTAAGAACGGCATTTTCACAGACGAAAGTAAGTTTAAACTAATCTTGAAATTGCCCCCACCCACCACCAATTAGAAAGGTGTACAGAGTTTTATGGGCCATGTGGGTATTATCGTTGTTGCATAGTATTCTATGCTGAAATTGCCATACCATTATATAGACTACTCATTGTCTTTGAATGGACTGAAGAATGCCAAGAAGCATATGATAAATTGAAGCAAGCACTGGCCAGTGCACCAATTTTGAGACCACCCAACTGGGATCTTATATTCCATGTGCACATCGGTGCATCGAACTTCGTAATAAGATGTGTGTTAGCATAGCCTGGTGAGTTCAAATTGGATTATCTAGTTTGTTTTGCCAGTCCGTCAGTTGAATGATGTTGAGATAAATTACACCACCATAGAGCGGGAAGGGTTGGCCATGGTTTATGCTGTCAAGAAATATCGACATTACCTATTGGCCAACAAATTTGTATTCTTTGTGGACCATCAGGCCCTATTATATTTGGTGAATAAGCCTTACACCACGGGAAGAATCACCCACTGGTTGCTCTTACTCTTGGAATTCGACTTCACGGTCATAGTAGTAAGAAAAGGAACACATGTGTTGGTCGATCATATGTCTAGAATTCTGAATGGGGAACCTGCACAACTAGTGTTGATGATGATCTCCCAGTTGTGCTTATTTGTTCAAACTGGACATGGTGCCGGAAGAATGGAGTGAAGAAATATCAAACTATCTAGCTTATAGTTTTTCGCAAAAACGACCTTTAAACAAGGATAAAATATGTCGGCTTATTAAGTTGGCTGCACCTTATCGATTAATTGCTAGAGAATTGTACAAGCTAGGTAAGGATAATGTCTTAATAAGAAGATATGTGCGAGAAGATGAATTTGTCACTATATTAGATGAAGCACACTCGGGAATAGCCAGAGGACACTTCACTGGGGAGAACACAGCAGGCAAGGTGCTTCAAGCAGGACTATGGTGGCCCACATTATTCGGGGATGCCATGAAGTTTGTAAAAAGGTGCGAAGAGTGTCAAAGATTCGCTATTCCACAATAAAGAGACAGGATGCCACTTACCCTTGTGATTGTAAGACAACCTTTTGAGAAGTGGGGTATTGATTTTGTTGGACCTATTAGTCCAACTGCGCATCCGTTCACAAGCTCGATATGTGATCGTGCCACAGACTATTTCACAAAAATGGGCAGAGGCAAGAGTCTCTAAGCAACAACAATTAAGATCTTATATGAAAAAATCATTTCAAGATTCGGCTACCCATTGGAATCAGTCAGTGAGGTGATTAATCACTCACTTGCAAGAGTCTCTAAGCAAGATGATGTATGAACAACGACTAAGTTCTTATATGAACAAATCATTTCAAGATTCGGCTGCCCATTGGAATTAGTTAATGATCGGGGTTCACATTTCACTAATAAGGTGATTGATCACTTGCTAGATTCCTTGTAGTCCAGTGAAAGTCATCACCTTTTTATCCATAGGCAAATGGTCAAGCAGTGAGTACAAATAAGATTTTGTGTACTATCTTCACAAAAACATTAGAAGCAAGTCGCATGGATTGGGAACATAAGCTGACTACAGTTTTATGGGCATATTAACCATCATATAAGGTAGCGATGAGATATACTCCCTTTCGTCTAGCTTATGGCATTGAGGAAGTCATGCCTATGAAATACTTAGTTTCAAGCCTGCAAATTGCAGTGCAAGAGAGATTAACTGAAAATGCATTAGTCGCATGGATTAGGAACATAAGCTGACTACAGTCTTATGGGCATATTAACCATCATATAAGGTAGCGATGAGATATACTCCCTTTCGTCTAGCTTATGGCATTGAGGCAGTCATGCCTGTGAAATACTTAGTTTCAAGCCTGCAAATTGCAGTGCAAGAGAGATTAACTGAAAATGCATTAGTCGAAAGGTTGGTTGATTTAGAGAAACTTGATGAAACCCGACTAATGGCATCACATGGGCTTATGGTTAGTCGAGAAATTACGGAGAAAGTGTTGGTTTGACCATAATCTGAAACAAAAAAAACTAGAAACGGGGGACCATGTCCTCATTTATGGTGTCGGAAGCACCAGAAAAAAGAAACTGAAGTACATAGGATTAGGACCATTTCGAGTGTCCGAAATCACACCTCAAGGGTCGGTCCGAATTGAAACTATTGAGGGTGTGCAAATGGAGGGTTACATCAATGGAAGCAAGCTTAAAAAGTATTACGGACCACTGACCACCAAAGATATGCTCATGCATCTACTAAAACAAAAGAAAGAGCTAGCCAAGGAAAAAATCAAGCAAGCTCAGGAAGAAGCCAAGGCCAAATAGAGACTACAGGAGAGAATATTACATGTGAACATGGCTTTCTTTAACCCTCCTTAATGAGGATAACCTAGACATTGAGCCAACATGTCTCAGTGTTAAAGTCTCTACAGCTAAAAGTCATGCAACAAGCATTGCATTAATCGATACGGGATCAAGTTAGAACCTGATCTCTTATGAAACATAGGAAGGTCTAGACAAACCTCACCTTGAGGACACCAATGCACAAGTACGAAGTGTGAATTTGTTAACTACCAAAGCTATGGGATTCTTAAGTGTTAATATTTCCATCATAAATAATCCCTTGGTTGGGAAGGTGTTTGTTATGCCTACAGGATCTATGGAGGAAGAAATGATCCTTGGACGATCCTAGATTTGTGCTAGTAATTGTAATATCCAGTGGAAAAAGAGAGATGTACAACCTAATGGGAGGCAAGGATATCATTATCTGGAGCCCATTAAAAAAGGAAAAGCAGGCTATGATATATGACATGAAAACTCCAATGCCAAAGAAAACAGCTATCATACCAAAGAAGGAGTCAACGTAACAGCCCCCACATAGAAAAAAGTCTCCAGTAATTCAGCAGTGGGTTCCTAAGAACCAACTTCGAGCCCAGGGATACTATGATGCAAAAGGACTAACTGGGGGATCAAAGCAAAAAGTTCAAGCTTCAGACAAGGGAAAGAGAAGGCCATCCAAAGTCAGCCAGCAATATTCCAAACTAAGCCACCATTCACAAAGCACTCAAAAGCAATGGGTTCGAAAGGATTTGCTAGCTGCACAGGGTTATTATTACCAAGGCAATACAATAATATAGATGCCAGTCCTATCCAAGGTTCAATACTGCAAATACTTTCAAAAATACAGGGAAGGACGATAAAAGTAAACAAGACCAATTTCCAGCTAAAGCAAATTCTAAGAAGGTACAAAAGTTGGTTTGGAGAAAGAATCCCATTCAACACAGCAAACAGAAGATAGCAATACCGCCAACTGCACCCACCAAAATAAAAGAACTAGACAAAGTTAAGGAGAAAAGAAGAGAAAGCGTGCAACCACATGTGAACGAAACAAAACCCAATCAACAGGATTTAGTGCAGGCACTCTTCAATTGGATGGAGGAAAAGATCAAGCACTCCCACACTGAATTGAAGCTATTGCAACAACAAATTCCCACAAGGGCCAAGGTACCAAATTGGTTTCCATGGTAATAAATAGAGATGAAGTACAAGAGGTATCCATTTCTCAACAATGGGTACAAGGTAAAAATGTTTGAGTTTCATGCCATGAAACACGATCATTCGTTTCATGTGTATTCAACCATTCTCTAAATGCATGATGTGGGGAATTGAGTGTTTGAGCATGTAAGAAGCATAGAATATCAACCTTGCACGCACAAGAACAGAAACAGTTCGCGTCATGAAATGCCTTAGTCCTTCACGCCGTGAAATGGTCAAAAACAGTTCATGTCGTGAGATCGTTAGCACTTCACGTCATGAATTAGTTCGAAATGGTTCACGTCGTGAACCGACTTACTGCGTCATGGCATGAAACGGTCACATTCCCTTCGTTAATCGTAGAATGCCACGTGGCATACTTCATTAAGGTAGCCGCCAAGGCCGATGGCTACTTTATAAAATTGATGTCTTTCCTCTCTTGTGCATTCTACTTGTGCAATTTCTTCAACATTGCTCATCGTGCGAATTGCTGCTCATCGCTCTCGGATTTCTAAGTGATCTTCCACCCCACACTGTTTTGCAACTTCGATTTAAGGTGGGAGCTTGTGCTTTAACCTTGTTTTTTTTCTTTTCTTTTTCTTTCTTTCTTTCCTTTGTAAATCGTTAGCACAAAAATCGCATGTCATGATAAATCTTGCAAGCAATGAAACTTCATTGTGTGTGCTCTCATTGCACTATGTTGTTTGTCACCCATCATATGTATGTGCATAGAATGTTTCACTCTTGATGGATTTTTTCTCGTGAAATAATAGTCTGCTATTTCACGGGATCTACTCGGATCTTCATGATGGACCTACACACTCCTGAATCTTTGTCCATATGTTTAAATCGTGCCCTAGCTTACACTTAATATAATTTTAAAAAATAAAAAAATCATCACGGTTTAGACCTTCTATCATCACGGTTTAGACATGCTATCTCACGGTTTAGACCTTCTATCATCACGGTTTAGACATGCTATCTCACGGTTTAGACCTCCTATCTCATGGTTTAGGCCTGCTATCTCACAGTTAGGTACCTGCAATCTCAATAGTTAACCCTCTCACGGCTTAACTGTTTCATGGGCTAAACCATCTCACGACTTAATTGTTTCACGGCCTAACCATCTCACGGGCTAAGCCATCTCACGGGCTAATTCTCTCACGGCTTAACTGTTTCACATGCTACACAACCTCCTATCTCATGGACTAAAAAACTACATATTCATGGCTTAAGCCTTCCCGCCTGTATCCAGCTTCACGAATTTTACACCTGGTTATTGCTCACCCCACTAACACCCTTCACATCAATAAAACACACACACACACACACACTATATCAAAAAAAGGGGGGAGAAAAAAAATAAAAAGGAGAGAAGACCACATGCTCTCACCAGTCATTGTGACTAACTCTCTAATGAATGTTACATATATCGACATCCAAAACCCTTGAACCGGAAGTCACAGAAACTCACAGGCAAGTGCCTCAGGGTCACCAATGGACATAAAAAAGCGACCATCACGTGGTCCAAAGCTCAGCTATATGCACAAATTTTCCATGGCTCCATAATAGCTATGCAGTACCATAGCCTAGAATGTTTGCAGATTTGAGAAGATGTAGAAGTCAAGAACAAGCTGGAGAAGGTAGGGCTAGGACGAATGGTTGAATGCCTTCCCCGTGCAATCAACACAGAGTTGTGTGCTAAGTATTTAAAGACTTATGATAGGGCAACTAAGCGGGGATAGGTAACTAAGGTAGATGGTACCACTGAATAGGTCCTCCTCTTCGAAGATTTAATCTGTGAGGCCTTGCAGCTGCCACCGCCAATGAAGATCCATTCTCACAACTTCGAAAAGATGCTCTTAGATGCCATGCTTAAGAAAAGCTCATACAATTCAAATAGGGCTGAATACAAGAATATTCGAGATGAGGTAATAAAGAAAGCCTACCATGCCATGTCTCTCATTATGCAGGTAAAGCCAATGGACCGATACAATAGGGTCCTTCTTAACAGGATTGCCATGGTGCATAAGGAGAAAGAGGAAGATTGGGCCTGGTACATCCATAGGGAAATGGAGAACTACCTGAAGGCGCACCCGTCAAAGTATGCAACCCCTACAGGCTTACAAAGGTGCTAAGTCACGTTGCAGAGCTTTCCATTCTAGAATTAGTGCCAAAGGAATAGGTACAACAAACAGTGCAGGTAGAGCAGTCAATACTTACCTCTGGTGAGCTACAAGAAGGGTAAGCATTGCTCGAAGACACAAAAGAGATTATGAAGGAATTTAAGAAGAGCAGAAAAAAGAAAACTGATAAGAAGTAAACTACTACATCTATACCCTAGCGTTACTCCTACTAACAAGTCTGACGGATTGTATATTCTCTCATCTTCCTTCTATCCCTTCAGAATTTCCCACTGACTCTCGCCCCCAAGGAGTTGCCGCCGGCACCCCACCCATCTCCACCACGGCCAATTTAAGAGGTATGTCCAATTCCACCTAAAGATGACATACATCCATTCACTGACAAACCATGTTCTTGAGTCTTTATCTGGTGCATAGTATGAAGGATTAATCAGAGCTGGAAATCCATTGCTAAAGCTAAAGTTGATGTTCAAGGTGTTAATGCAAATCAAACCGTTTAAACCCACCAGACGCATAATGACGGAAGCTTACTCTGAAGTCATCTACACGGCAGTCGTATGTATCGTATCCTCTCTGCACGCACCAATGCCAAAATTGGAGGAATTATTGCCAATGGCGGGAGAAGGAACTTTATGGGCAAATGTGGCAAAGCATACCAAACTGGCCAACCCTCATTTGGTGGATCTACTAGAGATCAGAATTGTTACCTTTATGATCAGGTACTGTTTTCGTCAGTGTGGTGGAAAGCACATCCTGTGTCACAATTGTCACGGATGATGCAAATCCCAAGATAGAAGATTTTGGTGTATAGCCAGCATGGCGGAGGGAGTACTTAACCATTCCATAATATAGTCAACAATACCAGTGTGCACCACCCACACAGAGAGTCGATCCACTATATATGCCCATCAAAAGAAGGATGGCACCACTTGAGTTCCATGATGCAAAGCAGCGGGATTCACATGTTTGGTACAACTTTCCATTATTTGTCCTAGCAGTTTTTTCAAATATAGCGCAACAAAGACAACTTAGCACCGTATCCGAGATCCAGCTATCGTGAGGTGAGTGTCAGATTCCTAAAGTTGATCGTGGTGCTCATTGACGAACCAAAAGAAAGATATGATGGCTTTGAAGTAGCTCAACTCCTCTTCAACATGAACCAAGGACCCAATGAGCAAGGCATGATGCTATACTACCATCACCTCAAGTGTCTGCCATCTTACATGCATGTCACATTTGTACACACCGGGTTCTGGACTTCCCACTCTGCATTCCGAAGAACCCTAAAAAAGCTTCAATCCCGCTGAAACTTCTATCGATGAGTTTAGCAACCAGGTCTTTAGACCTCAGTAATAGGTTCTAAGGACAAAACCTACATCAGGTAGGGGGGATGTTAATCCCATGTTGGATTAACAAATATGGTTCTCCATTTGAGGACATTAATAAGTGTCATGCAAAGGCACTATAAAAGTTGTACATTATGAGATATTGGCCACCCAAGGCCTTAGTTAGTAAGTTTTGGGCATCCAAGTGTGAATAAGGGCCAGTTGTATATAAGGTATTTTCTCATAATGAATGGACACAATCCCCCTTTGTGCTATGAGAGCTCTTTCCTTGTCTTGAGAGAGAGTGTGAGAGTGTACTCTAGTGCATGTACCTTCTTTATGCTTGTATGTTATGTAGAGGAGTGAGAGAGAGAGATGCCTTGTGTGGTGGTACGAGCAACTCTATGGTGACAGCGTGGAGGTAGAGCTTGGAGGATTGGAGTGACCTTGGAGACCTCAAGGGACACGAGCTCGAAGCATTGGTAAGTACCCTACGACGGTTGTGATCTATTACTCCTTCCAATGGTGTACTTACAACATACTAGTTATCAATGCACAGTTAATTTCCTCAATGTATTATTAATGCATACCAACTCTCTCATTTGTCAATGTGGTAGGTGAGTGGCTTGTGAGTGGGTGGGTTTATCTTTGTGATCCTCTACTAGGTCAACGCTAGCTGATAAGTCGTGGGTCAAAGGTTATAAATATGTTAGCATTAGGAGAAATATGGACTCTCCATTTTGCCCCTTAAGGAGTGAATAAAAAAAGAATGGCCTAACCAATGAGAGAGCTGGGATTCCAGATCCATGTAACTTGGATCTTTTTGTCGTATCTTTGCCCAAATCTCTTAGTACAATAAAAAAATAGAGCCCATAACTTTAAAAAATAGAGAAATGTTAGATGTCCTTGTGGTTTTCACCATCAACTATTCTTTCATGTCAGATGTACATTGTGGTCAGCACATAGAAGTTTGAAAAACATATTTCATTTTGTTCATTTTTTTATGTTTGACTTTATACTCTCCCTCCTTTTTCATTTGTCTACCTTTGCATCCCCCCCCCCCTCCGGTTTTTTGATGAAATTCAATTTTGTCATATCCTCTACATCTCTGCTTCTTTCTTCACAAAATTTTGCAGGTAGCTTCCTCTCCACCATAACTACCTTCTCCTAAAATTTCCCCTCATTTGGAAAAAAACTCACTGAGTTATGTCCACTTTCTCATGTAAGCTTTCTCTTCTCTGCACCATAGCTCCTTTGTTGCGTTTTTTTCTCTTTAAGTTGTACAATCTTTATTCAGTACTGTTCTAACTCAGGTGTCCAAATTTAGTGTTTTGTTGCTATGTTTTATGTTTTTTTTTGCACCATAGCTAACTTGTTGTTTTCTTTTATTTATAGATAGATTCATCTACATGATATCTATCTTGGTCCCAAGATGCATCTGGCTTTGATAAAGTCTCTCTGAGTAATGATCATTTCTATCACATTTCATTGGTTTTAGGCTCTCCTTATACTTCACTGGCCCAGGGCTTTCCCATGTTGTTTGGTGATGCTTACTATAAGCTTTAATACATTGTTGTTGCTTATGTTAATAGAAGTGTTCTATCTATTTAGGGTTTCGTAGGAGATAAGATGTGTTTAGGGTTAGTAATAATGTTGATGGACATTTTTAATAGGAGAGATAATAAGGGTAACTGGATCAATAGACCATGTATTTAGGGTTAGCACTAATGTTCATTGTTAATGTGTTTAGGGTTAGTATTAATGTTGATTGTTAATATACATGGATTTTATTACAATAGAAGAGACAAGTGGCTCAGCTTATGCTTTGTGACATATTGATGTAGGGTTTGTTTATGTTTTGTCTTAATGTCTTGATGTTTATTTCATAGGAGCAAGGTTGTGAGCAAAAAGGTTATGTAAATCAAAGCAGTAGATTGCTGTTTATTTCTTATTGTTTTAATCTTTATTTGTTGCTTACAATCTTAACACAGATATTTATTAATCATGCAATTTATCTTTGTTAATTTTATGCTTTGTTTTTTATTATCAATGTCTTCAAGGAGGAGTAATATCAGTAATATTCACACAGTGGAGGTGTTTAATAGGGGAGATGATGAAGGTACTTGGATCCCTAATCAGTACAGTAAGTTAAATTTGATTTTAATGCAACCAAGTACTCGTGGGACTTTCAAGGTCAAGCTCAAAGATGTAACAGACCCCAACAAACAGTGGAAAGGTAGAATCATAGAGTTCAGGAGATGCACCAATGGTATGAGTACAATAACAGAGGCTTTCATTCAGTATGTTTATATGCACAAAGAGATTTGAGTGCATCATTTTAACTTCAGTCCATGGTTATTAGATAGAGTTTGTTATGGGCTACCAAACCTCCCAAGAAGGAACTTTAGGTTTATCACCTTCTTTCACTTGCCCTTCTCTTTAGGTTTATCACCTTCTTTCTCTGCATCCTTACCTGAGGATTTTGATTTTAGCTTATAGCCACCATGTGAAGAAGCTTTACCTTTGCCTTTTTGACTGGCAACAAAAGCTTGGTCACCAACTTGCATAATAATAACAGATTTGTTTTGCCTAGACCGCTCTTCTTGCAAGAGTACTGAAACCATCTCATAAAATGTAAGGGCATTTGGATTTCCCTTAATCATGAATCTAAGGGTAAAGGCAAAACTCAGATAAGAATCTGGTAATGCATTGAGAACTATGGGCACCAATGTACTATCAGGATTTATCTCATCCACACTACCGAGCTTCTCCTTAAAATCTTTGATCTTGGTCAAGAAGCTGTACATTGAGTCTCCCTCATTCATGTGCTCAGACTCTAACTGTTTACGCGCAGATATGCAACACATGCTTCATTGCGTACCTAGTATAATGCAGCAAGTGCATTTCATGCCTGGTTTGAAGTCTTACATGACCGAATATGAGGAATAATGCTTCGCTTCACAGAAAGTACAAGCAATGCATGTGCCTGTGCATCTCTTCCATTCCATCTCGTTTGAGCAGCAGTGGGAGGTACTAGTGGTGCATGTGGAGGAGCCACATCTATATCAGATTCTACTTCAGATGTACCTACTCGAGGGGTGCACTATATGGAAGTCCCTCCTACGACGTGCGTTCAAGGGGTATTTTAAAAACCCCTTATCTGTGAATTTTGAGCTAATAAAACTACCCCTTTTCTTTATAGACTTACGGGTTTTTTTCCAAAGTACAATTAAAATACCCCTCTTGTAATTGTATTTCTGTAAATTTACCCAATATTTTGGATTAAAAAAACCCCGCCTAATGATCGCACGTGGTAGACTTACATTTTTTGAGGTGCACCCCCCGAGTGTACCTATAGCACCTAGTTGCATTGGTAGTTGTGAAACAGGATGAGTTTCACTACCATTGATCACATTCCAAAAACCAATACATGCCTCATCATATAAAACCACAATGGATAGTTAGTCCCATCAAGTTTGTCCCTCAGCATACAACATGTGTAATACATCCTTACTGCCGGCCATGACTGTCTACCAAATGCAAAATCTTTTAACACACTGCAAGTACTTAGTATTCACTAAATGCAACCCTGGATGGCTACCAATTGACTGAATTACTGGTAAAAGTATGATGGTCAATGTTGTTGAAGACATTGTAGATGCTGCTGCACACTAAATCTTTGCCGCTACATAGCCCAAACACCCAAAATCGAGCAAAACTAATCCAAAATGATGCCTCTCCAAAACGTTTTGCAGAAACCTTGTGGTGCCCAAAACGTGCTCGAAAACTTCGTATATAGCACACTACAATGTATACCTTCTTCTCCTAAGAGGGTATCTCAATCGAAGATAGAAAAACAGGGTCGTGAGGAGGGAGGCAGACTACTAGATCAAGTGTCAAGGAAGCTAGCTTTGACACCAATTGTTGGAATTAGGGTTAAGGTTTCAACAATGCCCACGCACAAGATAGAGAAGCTTGAGAGCACACAAACTCACTAGCCAGATACAAAAGATAAGTACAAACCCCAAAATGAGTAGATAAGAGGGTGTACATACGCACAGGGGAAAAAACCTCCTAGTAGTGAGGGAAAAAGTGCCCCGATGGTCCTAAGTATGTTCACACACATCACTACCATATAATGCTACAATAAAAAACCCACAAACTATATGTAATGAGCCTATGAGTTTCCCCTTTCTATTTGTAAAGATACTTTTCTAAATTTCTAAAAATATCAAAAATTGAATGCATTTTAGTTTTAATTTAGCTAAGGACTTATTTACTTAAAGTAAAAGTTTGAAGTCATAGTTTTATGATCTATTGAAGAATTTGTTTTCCATGAACAAGGGGGCTGGTAATAAAAGTAACTTCTTCCTTGGCTAATATTTTGCACATTAACATGTAGCATATGGTTTCTAGTTATGCAGTTGGCAAGATTTCCAAGAAATCTCATGTTATTGTGGCTAAAATAATGAGGACTTAAGTTGACTAACACCTACATCAACTAGAAAACAAACTTTGAAGGACCATGAACAATCACCTGTGCTGATGAACTAGTACTTTGGACATTGTTATATGTAAAACGTATGGTTTCTAGGTATGTGGTTGGTGAGATTTCCAAGGATTCTCCTATTCTTGCGGCTAGAACAACTGTTTTTTCTAGAAGTATTATGTCGACCAACCCCTAAGTCAACTGAAACAAACTTCGAAGAACCATGAACAATCGCCTAACAAGTAGATATCAAATTCTTGCAAAGCATGAAAGGATTTTGTAAAGAATAAAAGAGGTAAATGATGAGTCAGTAGAGGTGAACCAATGGAAAAACATGCACAAGTTAGGAAATTGTAGGCATAAAATGCACCCCCTTCTTGCTTTCTTTATAAGCCACTTTAACATATATGTTTTGATTCACTTCAAATATGGAGCCCTAAATCAATGCATTTGGTAAAAAAGCAAACATGTGCTAACTTTACTTTCCGTACTTTTTCATCTCAAAAAAGCAACTATTCTTTTGAATATCTCGGCACCCATGGCAACCCTTTTACTTCTTTACATATGACAATGTGCATGAAGTAATAAGTTATTCGCTCTACTGTCTGTTTTTATGAAAAACATATTTCTCAACAAAACTTGGGGTGGGGACAATAGCTAGAGGCTTTGCTTGGACGGACGCCAATTTGAACCTCACCCCTCTCCCCCACTCCATACAAGGGTGGGAAAAGAAACAAAATAGTGTGTGATTCTAACATCAACTTAATCAGAACATGTTCAATCAACTTCATCAACATCAACTCCACACAGGGTGGGAAAAGAAACAAAATGGTGTGTGAGTGTGTAACATCAACTGAAGAGAGGTGTGTGAGTGTAGGACCATTTCCACGCTCATTAAAATTCGCAACCGGTTGTGAGTTGAACACTTCCAAATCCTATGGCTTCACCTCACAACCACAAGTTTAACTTAGAGGGCTTGTCTTCTTCTTCATTAATTTCAGAGAAGTGAAAACCAGTTGCTCGGTGTGAAAGCGGGCCTTGTGTAACATCAACTTCATCAGGAAAAAAAAAACAAAACTGATGGTGTGAAATGGGGCAATAAATTAGCTAAACCATATAGAAAGCCTACGGTCATCGGTAGCGTAGGGTAAACTGCAGAGAGAGAGAGAGAGAGAGAGAGAGAGAGCAGCGTCAGCGCTTTCCTTCGGCTATGGCGAGCACTGCTGCAGGTGGTGGTGCGGGCGGGGCCATGGCCTCTGTGGTACCGCGCAACCGGACGAACAACTCTCGCAATGGCGGAGGCGGGGCGCCGGCGGACGACGACGGCATGGCCTTCGAGACAAGCCCGGGCGTGGAGGTGTACAGCAGCTTCGACGCGATGGGCATCCGGGACGAGCTCCTGCGGGGCATCTACGCCTACGGCTTCGAGAAGCCCTCGGCCATTCAGCAGCGCGCTATCCGTCCCATCATCCAGAACCGCGACGTCATCGCCCAGGCCCAGTCCGGCACCGGCAAGACCTCCATGATCGCCCTCGCCGTCTGCCAGATCATCGACACCTCCGTCAGAGAGTAAGCGCTTATCTTGCGTATCGTTTCCTGCATCAAGGGTTTCCCAATTTTAGGGTTTTCTGAACTCAGGCCAGGTTCCCTCTTGAAAAATTGGAAGGTTTTCTAAACTTGACTTTTGCTTTTTACGGAAGCATCTGAATCTTAGGGTTTTCTGAACGCGGCTTCAGTGCAGGGTTTCCTGAGTAGGGTTTTTCTTGAAGATTTTTTTTTTCAATTTTGCGCTTTCCTGGGTTTCTGAAGGTCCTTGTTTGAATTTCATAGTTTTCTGTAACTTGTCAGTATAACGCGAAGGTTTTTACAGGTTTCTTGCGGTCTCCTAGGATTTTTAGGGTTATTGCTTGCACAGACTAAGTTCTACATTATTTTCACCTTGAATTTGGCAGCCTTCACTAATTTTTTTTCATTCTAAACGCTTTTTGTTTGAAATTCTTCTAGGGTTTTTACTCCTTGAGGGTTTCCAAAGAACTTGACATTCTTTTGAGGGGTTTCTGAAGGGATAATTTCATTTTTAAAGGTTCTAAGTTATCATCATCATCATCGGAGAGTATCGGATTTCGGACATTGTTTGCAGGGCCTTCTGGATTTGACATCAGTAGTAGAGTTAAAAGTTTCTTCATTTTAAAAATGTCGTACTTAGGGATCCTGTTTGACCTGACTTCTGTGTTAGGGTTTTTATCTAATATGCACGGGTTTTATGGAGTGTAGTTTTTATTGTTTGATAATTGTATAGATGTTTTATTTATCCTTTTGAAGGTTTCTTTTGGCACCGTTGTTCTGACATTGTTTCTAGGGTCTTAAACTTGAACAACACCATTGTTGGGTTTTTGAAGCTGCAAGAAAATTCGTGGGGGTACTAAATGATGAAATAGGTTATTTCAGTTAGTAGGGCCCGAAGCACTGCACTCCAAGTTTTTGTTGTCACATGCACCCATGCACTAAGGTGCCATGCGACACACTGGCTCATCATCAATGCTTTACTTGTACATGATTAGTACCTTTTAGGAATATTTGTTATACGTTGGGACCCTGTTGTGAGCCCCTGTCCGGGAACATGCCAGGCACAAGCTACATAAGTCCTTCCAAGCCTCTGTCACTTAACCCAAAATAGGTTACCCTAGCATAGCAGGCATTTAGTAGTATGTAGAAGATGTTTAGCAAAGGGATTAAAGGCTCTAGGCCAGCCCTTTGGCCAACCTGTGACCCTTGCTTGTAGGCCACCATGGGCCACACCTAAAGAGGGCATACAAGAGCCCTACACCCAGTCGGAAACCCTACAGGGGTCTGGACAGCAGTCAGCCAGCTTTAGAGCATGTAGGCCAGCAGCCAGGATAGTGTACACCACCACAGGTGAAGTGACTAATAGGAAAGACAACATTTAATGCCTATTTTCAGCAATTGTGGACCCATCGAAACATGCCGACAGCAGGAAGACTGGACCGACCAGCAGCAATTAGGCATTCCTATTATTACCATTAGTATTACTATGGGTACTAACTGTGCCGTTTTTCTTACCAACTTTTATCTTTTGACATGAATTTGAATTTATGGAATGCCTAGTTTCCATTGATATGTGTCCTATCTTTCTTCACAAACTTTGTCGAGTGAGACGTTTTGTTTATGACCTTTCTGTTCCCAATACCTGATTTCCAAGACTTTATGTATTTACACCCTACCTCTCTAGGTGGAGGAATTTATCCCAAAGAGTTTTGTGAACTTAATTGCATTGCAAATAATGACCATTGATCTTTTTTGGGCCTCAACATTTGTCAATCTTGTGTTGGTATAGATGTAGATGTATATGATAAACTACAACCCAAGTATTCCAACTTAGATCATGGTCACCGTTAAACGCGTTTTAGGTAGCAACCTGTGAAACGCATTAAATGTTTCAACATTTTAGTGAAACGCCTATTGAAACCTTCAAAGTGAAACGTCTAAATTTTCGAAACTTGGAGATTTGAAGTTTAAATATTAATAGTAGAGATGTCTTTTATACTTGTGTTATCACTCGTGGTAATGTATTATGTGAGCAATTTTGAGATTTTTATACTAACAAATCGTAGACCTAGCATCTATCTCTCTTGACTTTATATATATAGGCATTTCGGTCCAGTGTTTTAGTTGGTGCTTGTACAAAGTGAAACATTTCGGGTTGAAACTCCGCGTTTCGGGTTGAAACGTTTCGTGGTGACACTGATTTAGATATCATAAGAATGCCTCACTTCACTTCTAACATTTCTAAAATAACTAAATATGGTTTTCCTATTATTATTATTTCTTCTTCGGTGTCTCTATTAAGCTTTCCTATTGTTGATTTTGTTTGTTTTTAGTGATTCTCTTATTTCTTTTAAAATTATTCGTAAGTTTAGATTCATCTGGCCTCCTGACGGTATATATAAGAAGCCCCTCAGTCCAAGCATAAATCATCGCATTTTTCATAGAATTCAGCAATAGAACATTGCAAAAAGTATGTGTGCTTGAGACTTTGGTCTTGTACATACATCAATTCAGCCTAGCACTCTATGTGCTACAGTCCAAGGTAGCCTGAAGCTATCTTTAGCATTTAGCGTTCAATATTGCATCTCCCTCAATAGATTTGGGTGTGCATAAGGCTCTCCGAAGTGGTGTCACGGTTGTCTTCAATAGTTCAACATACATTTGGTCTACATCACCATTGCGTTTGGCAATCCTCCGTCAATCATATTTAGTAAGTTTTCTGCGTTATTAAAGGTCTCCAAAGCAATAAAAGCAAATACTCCTGCATGTGGGAGGCATGAGGGGGCCCTTCAATGGGTAGATTGGGACCCAATTTAGTGTCATCTCTGCATTCTCTCTCTCTTCAGCTTTATCTCATGTGAATAAAGATTAAAGTGGATTGCTTTGTGCTCACTGAGCATAAAGTCATAAAAAAGGTCTTGCTGTGCGTTACACAATCATACCACTTGCATTTTACATCGATATTAGAACTTTCAGGTGTTATTGAGCTTGACTACCTACAGTGAGTGTGAGGGCAAAAGAGACCAAAGGACCAAATATACGAGAGATCAGAGCAAATCACACAGCTTGCAATGGGGATGTATATATAAATGATGAAATCCAATACAGGAGCTCTATATGAGACTTTGAAGGAGCAGAGAGGGCTGCTGTCCCAAAAACGCAGATAACAGTTTCGTAGTAAGCCTGATGTAAGTGCCGATAAATCCCTGGTGTAAGGCTGATGTAGACGCTGAAGTACTCCTTATGAAGAAATGCTGAAGTCAGCTTGAAGGTGTGCTGAAGACAAACGCGGAAGCACACCTGAAGGTGAAAACGCTGAGATCAACCCTGACGTAGGTGATGACAAATGCAGAACATGCCCCTGATGTAGGCGATGGAGAAACGCTGTAGACAGCTTTGATGTAGGCGATGACAAGCGCTGTAGACAGCCCTGATGTAGGCGATGACAAGCGTTGTAGACAGCCCTGATGTAGGCGGCTTGCACCAGTAGCAGAGAAGGCAGATGTTGGGCACTGATGAGGAGCCAGATGTTGGCGACCAGCAGCAAAGAAGGTGCTCTTTGATTGATGCATTGAATAAGGATGCGCCTCATATTTATTCGGAAAGGGAGGATGCCGGTCGGCCAGCAGAGGCAGTCGGCTAGCAGTTAAATGACTAAATAGCCCTTTTTGGGCTGGGTAAAATACCCTTTTGGGTATATTTTCACACACCCCCTCTCATACCAAAAAGGGATCATGAGAGACGATGAGGGGAAAACAACTCTGGTTGTCGAAGATGAGGACCATGTGATTTGAGACCAGAGTAGAGGCTTTTGAGTTTGGGAAGTACTGGAAGAATGCCACAATGCAAAAGGTTTTCACATGCATGAACACCCATTTTTGGGTTTTCATTCATACATGCGTCCCAAACACAAAAACAGAATGCTGTGCATAGGGAATGCAAGATGGAAAAAAATGCAATGCAGTGGGTGTTCACATGAGCCGTGCCCTCATGGGGTTTTCATTGACTCATGTGCCCAATACAAAAATGATAAAAAAATGTGAAAGGAGAGGAAGATCCCTCTCTCAAAGTGCGGAGGATGATGGTGGTGGGCCGTTGCCGATCCGATCGCGAAGACGCTCGAGAATGGGGTGGTTGATGGACTTCATAAGGATGTCTGCATGGTTGCCCGCCATAGGAATGTACTGGAGTCGGATGGTACCAAGCTCAACCTTTTCCTTGGTAAAATGAAAATGGACACCCACATGCTTGGTACGGTTTAAAAAAATAGGATTGCCAGCAAGGGCAATCGCACTTTGACTGTTGGCAAAGATGATAGAAAGCGGTGTCAATGGGGACGTGCATCTCTGAAAGAAGTTGACGAAGATACATAGCCTCAGTGGTGGCGTCATAGAGGGCCCGGTATTCGGCTTCAGTGGAAGAACCTACGACGGTATCCTGCTTTTTGCTAGACTAAGAGAAGGGCGGATCTCAGGGAGTACAAATAACCACCATGAGAATGTCCGGAATCGAAATCACCGGCCCAGTCGGAGTCCGTATAACCACGCAGGGTGATCCCACGACGCTGGTGGCCCTCCATGACTGCATGAGCAGTCGGCCAGCAATAAATGAAGCCCACGAGACTGCATACAGCAAGTCGGCCAGCAATAAAACACTCCACGCTTGCTGATGGGCAGTCAGCCAGTCACACGTCTGCTGATGGGACAGTCGGCCAGCCACTAGGTGCTCCTGCCAACCTTTGGCATCCCTCCACACCACTGGAAAATGGGGAAAAATAGGGAAAAAATACGGGGAGTGAGGAAAAATGATAAAATACCTCATAAGGGCGGGCACACCCACAACAAAGGCCTTGGTGTATAAAAGTAGACAGGAGATGACTTCTAACAGACTGATGGGGTTCATGTGGCACAGTCTGAGATTCTTGTTCAGTTGGTATGGGCAGCAGAAGGCGAAGTAAATCTCACTTATCAGAAACGTCGTCTCGACGAACGAAAACTTTGTTTGATCTTGGATCAAAAACTTTGTAAGCCTTTGATTCAGCAATTCACTCCTTGGCTCAAGCTTGCCCCTTGTGTCATTCGGAGTGTGAGTGTATGCATGACACCCAAAGACATGGAAATGGGAAACGGTTGGCTTTTCGCCAAAAAATGCCGCAATGGGGATGTATATATAAATGATGAAATCCAGTACAAGAGCTCTATATGAGACCTCGAAGGAGCAGAGAGGGCTACTGTCCCAAAAACACAGATAACAGTCCGGTAGTAAGCCTGATGTAAGCACCGATAAATCCCTGATATAAGGCTGATGTAGACGCTGAAGTACTCCTTATGAAGAAACGCTGAAGTCAGCCTGAAGGTGTGCTGAAGACAAACACAGAAGTACACCTGAAGATGAAAACGCTGAGATCAGCCCTGATGTAGGCGATGACAAATGCAGAACATGCCAGGCGATGGAGAAACGCTGTAGACAGCTCTGATGTAGGCGATGACAAGTGCTGTAGACAGCCCTGATGTAGGTGGCCTGCACCAGCAGCAGAGAAGGCAGATGTTGGGCGCTGATGAGGAGCCAGATGTTGGCGACCAGCAGCAGAGAAGGTGCTCTTTGATGACTGATGAGTTGAATAAGGATGCGCCTCATATTTATATGGAAAGGGAGGATGCTGGTCGGCCAGCAGAGGCAGTCAGCCAGCATATAAAAGTGAAGGTAAATGACTAAATAGCCCTTTTTGGGCTGGGTAAAATACCCTTTTGGGTATATTTTCATACAGCGAGAGCTGTCCATGAATGGTAAAAGTGAGGTCGAGAAAACCCACCTAGCCATTCACCATGTTTGGAGAAGAAGAAAGAAGTTTCAAAGAAGGTGTCATTGAATAAGAAAGTATCGAACATAGACACCACTGTAGAAACGCTTTTGCAAAGCACAAACAAGAGCTGATGAAATAGACCAGGCTGCTCAAGTTACAATTACAACAGACAAAAGAAGCAGAAAAACATATAGAGCAGCTACGGAGCCAATAGAGATGGCCACGCTACTTTTTCGATGCGGGCTCTCCCTCCAGAGTTGCCAGCATCTCCCCCAGGGTGTTGGGGCAACTAGTTGGTTATAGATGCCTTCCCGTTGAAGAAGCTAGTATGTTTGAGGAGATGGTGGCTCCCATTCGCATTTGTGGTGTTATATCACTCCACACCATCCACCCTAGAGAGTGGCGGGATGATGTAGCTCGCGGATGCCCAGGGGACTAGGGCCTTTGACACACTTGTTGATACCATCAATGCATATTAAAACACTTAAACGTGGCCACAACCTTAACACATATCCATCATCACTTTGCATAAAACATAAAAGCTAGACAATGCACATGTGACACCACATAGAGGCCGGAATGGGCTGACCCCCCCCCCCCCCCCTTGGAGTATTTTATTACCCAAGGAGAATAATATCATGTACAAGCTTTAAGGGTCTTACTCTCTCCACGGGAGATGCCGGATTATCCATATACAAATGCCATAACACAGCCCAACACGAGGCTACCAAGCCGGAACATAGGCTGTAGAAATGCCGAGTCAATAATATAATCCATATACCTCCGTGTGGGTACTGATTCTTCACCAAAAACCACGGGTCTTCATGCAATAGAGCTGGTATAGCAAGTACAACTCTCCATTAAGCCGGTACAACAAGGACAATGGTTGGTACAGTAGGCATAATGGTTGGTACAACAAGTACAAAGGTTGGTATAGTAGGTACAGTGGTTGGTATAGCAAGTATAGTGGTTGGTACAGAAGGTACAACAAGTACAAATGTTGGTACAATAGGTACATTGGTTGGTACAGTGGTTGGTACAACAAGTACAAGGATTGGTACAACAAGTATAGTGGCTAGAAATTATAATAAAGTGATTAAATACCCTTGCCTTGAGTATTTCTTCGCGATGGAAGCCTCCAAAACAGTCCCCAACAGCTTGTATTCTTCATGGGCAGCCTTCAAGAGAGAGAGAAAGAGAGTAGCCATCATTAGACCCACAAGTGTCACACGGGCTAGTACCAAAATCCAATGTCTAAATCAAGTCTGATGCTCTCAAATACCCACAAGAGTCTCTACACCAATTCTGGACAAGAATGTCAGGGTGGTGAATTTGTGGCCCAGAATGACAATCCCTCCTTTTGGGGTGTTTGAAGAAGCTGGTGGCTATTGTAGTACCAATGGCGGCTGTTGTTGGGCAAGGCGGCGTGCTCAGAAGACCTGGCAAAGCAAAAATTGCAGGCGACGTATTTTCTGGGTGGTTGTGGCAGTGCTGCTAGTGGCTTAGTTGGCGGAGGTGGCGGAGCGGCGGCTTCAGCCGGGGCGGCGAAGGCGGCTGCTCAGCTAGCAACGGTGGCTCTGAAGCGATGCTGACGGCTTTGAGGCGGAGCAGGGTGGCGCAAAGAGGTGGAGAGGAAGATGATGATGAGGGCAATGAAGCTCCACATTCTTTACAAGGTGAATCCTCCAAGGTGACTCTCCACAAGTGGTGATCTCTTCAAGAGGGTACAAGCTTCTTATATACTTGAAAGGGGGGGGGGGGGATCCTTGCTTTTTGCCATGCCTTGCTTTTGCTTTGCCTTTAGCTTTTCTCTTTTAAATATTTTAATAATAGTCAAAAATAGCCAAAGTTCTTGGTTTGTGCTTTTGTAGCTTCCGGGCCCTGCTTTTGGGTCTTGGAGTTGCTTTTTGGAAAAGCGGTTTTTAGCTTCTTGATCCAGTTTGATGTCCTCTTTCCAATGGTGCCCTCAGCTTTTGGTCAACATAGTTTGACTTTTTGCTTTTTCTTGCTTTTTGACCAAGACTGGTGCTTTTTCCAATGCTAGCTTTAGGAACCCATGTATCCATCAGCCTGTCCATGTGTCCGGGCATTCCATCATGTGAAAGGATCTTGGAGGGCCAAATAATTACATTTAGCCTAGCATTCAAGGACAGATTTGCAATCCGTCTCATACGTGCTTGCGTTCATCTTAGGTTGGCCCTTTAGAGCAGTTAGCTCTGGTATCCTCTGAGGAGCATCTGGCACATCGACCCTCAACGGGCCAAGGTGGCTAGAGAGAGATTGTGGCGATTATGGATCTAGGAGGGCCGGCCTCTCACGTGTCTCCAGTGGGACCCGGGAGAGTGGACCTGGCGTTCTTCTTAGGATGGCCATCTATGTATTAATTACCTTTATTCTGTTCCATGCTAGCCAGCTGATGCTGTGTGACCATTCCCAGGGTTGGCCAGCACTGTTTTGAACTCTTTGCGATCTTCTCATTAAGTTGTTCTTGGCAATAATGGACAGGAGCTCGAGGGTGACGGGGTGTCTTGAGTACTCTTCTCGAACTCTTGATGTCTTATGTGATATGGGGCGGCTTTCATATGATAAATTTGTAGGATTAGTCATGCTAGTGTGCAGTCATGGAAGATGATGAGTCGTCCCCAAGCCTTAAGGTTGGATGAGCCAGCAGAGTAAGCAAGCGCTTCTATACACCTTTTGCAGTATTGCATTTCCTTTCCATCTTTCTACCTATGAATGGTGGAGGGTGGGCCTGAAATGAAGGTGCATGAACCCTTTGGGGTGGGGCAGCTTGGAACTCCACTTTGTGAGTGTATCTATGAGCTAGGTGTGTACATGTCTGCTGTGAGCATTTGAAGGTAGATGCCATTCTGTCCTAGTACTTCTTTGGGTAAGCCAATAATTTAAGGTTTCACTACGAGCTTCCATTGCTTCTGCATTAGAAATTGCGCATCCATCAATTATTGTAAAGGTTCTTCCACGATGAAGGGTTTGAAATGATGGAGGGATCAATGGAAGGCAAGAGGTGGCATTATGTAGTCTGATGAGAGGTTAGTGTTGAATCAATAATCATGTTATATCTGTTTATATATATTTTAGAGCCAAGGCATAAAGTACTTGTATGGCAAGTAGGCTGCTAAGAGAGGAGGAATGGAGGTTGTGTGGAAGTCTGAAGTGTAAATGGGAGGATGCCTTTTCAAGCCAAGATTATGTCTACGCGGTGTGTTAGTTTTGCCTCTTGACCAAACCTTATGCCTCTTGCAGGATTCAGGCTTTGATATTGTCTCCCACAAGAGAGCTTGCAGCTCAGACAGAGAAAGTGATACTAGCCATTGGGGATTTTATAAATATTCAAGCTCATACTTGCATAGGTGGGAAAAGCATTGGTGAGGACATCCGAAAGCTGGAGTATGGTGTGCATGTTGTTTCTGGAACCCCAGGAAGGGTGTACGATATGATAAAGAGGAGGACTCTAAGAACAAGAGCGATGAAGCTTCTTGTCCTTGTAAGTATCATGTGACCAGAGTGTTTATTTAGCGTGGTAATAATTTGCGTGTGGAGTGTAAGCTCTTAATCTAAGCTGCAAAGTAGAACATGTGATTGCTGATGATGCGCATAACGGGCTGGGATGTATAGGACGAGTCAGATGAAATGCTGAGCAGAGGTTTCAAAGACCAGATTTATGATGTCTATAGATATTTGCCACCTGAGCTTCAGGTCAGAAATTATGAGTGCTCGTGATACACTCAGCTTAGACCTTTTCATCAATGCATTAGATGGTTTTTTGTGGTCTTCAATCTTAAGGCTCATTTTTGGATGCCCATCCTGTAGGTGGTACTGATATCTGCTACGTTGCCACATGAAATTTTGGAAATGACCAACAAGTTCATGACTGATCCAGTTCGCATCCTTGTGAAGCGTGATGAGCTGACTCTCGAGGTAAGGCTTACCTTGGGTTGATAAAAAGTTTTTTTCTGTCACCTTTGTGGCAAAAATCTACTCTATTTTGATTTTTTGAAGTCATTTAAATGTAACCCCTGGTATTTTTTTTTCAGGGCATCAAGCAGTTCTTTGTGGCTGTTGAAAAGGAAGAGTGGAAGTTTGACACGCTTTGTGATCTTTACGACACTCTCACCATCACTCAAGCTGTTATTTTCTGCAATACAAAGAGAAAGGTAAGTGGTTTATCTGGAATCGAACTTGAATCACATTGAATCATACCGAGGGTTACTCACTTCATTTGTTGATTGTTATCAGGTAGACTGGTTGACAGAAAGGATGCGTACCAACAATTTTACAGTCTCTTGTATGCATGGGGATATGCCCCAGAAAGAAAGGGATATGATTATGTCAGAATTTCGTTCCGGAAACACTCGAGTGCTAATCACTACGGATGTTTGGGCTCGTGGTCTAGACGTGCAGCAGGTATGTGTATTTATAAGACCAAGATGGAATGGAGCTTTTTATGAATATAAATAAAGTTGGGGAGTGTGCTTGTGAATACTATGTTTGTATGCATGTCCGTATGTTTCATATGTATGCCATGTATCTGTGTGTATGCATGTAGGGTGAGGGTTTTGTTTTACTGGCTTGTGGGTGCTTGTTTTACTTTTTCCACTCTTGGTTTTTGCTGTGAACTGTGCTGTGGTTGATATGAAGGTGTCCTTGGTCATCAACTATGATCTTCCAAACAATCGTGAGCTATACATACATCGTATTGGTCGATCTGGCCGGTTCGGACGAAAGGTACTAGCAGTGTACTTGAATTTTGGCAAAACTGGAGTCCAAAGTTGTGCTGAATTTCAGTCAGTTTGTTTTCTTGTGGAGGATCTGAAACATTAATGCTGATCCCACTTTGCTGAAATATGTGCCAGGGTGTTGCCATCAATTTTGTGAGGAGTGATGACATAAGGATTCTTCGGGACATTGAGCAGTACTACAGCACACAAATTGATGAGATGCCCATGAACGTTGCTGATTTAATATGAATGGTCAAGCTTGCAAAGTTGAGGTTCGTATTGGTTGGAACAACCATGACATCTTTATTCCCTTTTGGGCAAAGCAGTCCTTATTGTGGCAATAATCTGGTGCAGGTTGCAATCACGTGAGGTCTTTTATTCGGACACCTGTGACTGCATTCACTTATCTATCTTTTCTATTTCTGCAGGCCAATCTGATATGCAGAGATCACATATGCTGTACTGTACAAAAACATCTAAGTTGTGATTGTTCTGAGTGTGTATCATGGGGCCGTTGAATGCTTGGGAAAGAGATTCTGAGTGTTAGATCATGGATTTTTCTGGAGACATCCTGATTACCCACCATATATGTCAAGGATTGAAAGCTCCTAATAGCTGTATATGGATACTTTGTTTGTTTTACCTCGTGGAAAGCTGGATTGTGGGCTTAGAAATGACATTTTATTCTGTCTTTTTGTGGACTTTCAACACAATCTTCGACATGTAACATGGGTTCAGTTTGTGTCTTGAACAGTCCAAAATTAGGCTACAAAAGAAATACAAGCTGGGGTGGGGACAATAGTGATAGGGCTCTAGGCTACCGTCCATGGGATGAGAGTTCGAATCTTGACTCGAGCGAAAGGTTGAATAAAGAGTGGTGGGTAAAATCATGGCAAAGAAAAAAGAACAGAAGATACAAGCTTCACAAAAATCGGTAATTGGTTCTAGCACTTGACTTTGGTGATTGGTTATGGTTCTTGCACTGTCCTAATATACTCTCCTCAAACAAATGCATCCTTAATGAATTACCATGATTGTGGATTCCATGATGCAAGGTATATGTTATGCATTTGGATGTGGATGGCAACGTCTACTGGAAGGTGTGGTGGTGGTGATCTAAAAAGACCTTCCAAAAGTGGGGGACTAAAGTTGTGTTACTGTGGTTGTGTTATTTACTAGTGATATCATCATGAGCTACCAATAGTGGTGCCATCAACAAAAACCCCCCATGCGCGTGCACACACACACACACACAGACACACACCCACCCACACACACACCCACACACACACACACACACTCACACTCAATTGTTTAAAATATTATTCTTTTGATTGCTTCAGCGTGAGATATTTGCCAATTATATTCAAGCTATGGGTAGTGAAATGGGAATCATGTGTAGAGGAGCGATCACACAAATGCATGCCATAAAGAACGCTTCCATTAGAGCTTCCGTATCATGGAACATAATGATTTTGAGCCATTTATCCTTTAAGTAGAAGTTTGACGACAAGCCTTGCATGAAATTTAACCGCAAGTGGCATGCATTACTTCTAAATGCACAAATCTCATAGGTAGTCTAACTTGACTAGTTTTCGACTGTGAAACCTTGTTGATGTTCTTCAATGATGATCCATCTCCTTACGAGTCAACATTATCTTTTGTTTCATAAAGATGTATCTAGTTCAACATGATGTGTAGCGTAGTCTTATTTATATTTTGTTTTCCCGCAATCTGGACACTTTTTGTATGTGTGGTTGACAATGATGGAGAGTAGACATAAGACTAAGGTGGGTGGAGCTTCTTAATGTTGACTCTGTAGAGAGAGGAGAGAGAGAGATAATAATGATAAGACAATATTGTACGACTGAATGAAGTTGATTGATATGATGCGAAGCTCCACCAAGTGCAATGCTTTTATAGCCCTAGGGGTTATACCAACCCCAAAGACTCATCTTTAATGCACACTTATCCACCTATACGATGTGGTTCAGACACATACAAACTAACACTCATAGGGTGTGTTAGTTCTTCTAATTCCTATTATGTTATTAGTCATGGGTTATCTGTCTAGGATGTACCTCAAAAGTATATAGACTTCGAATCCCAACAAACCTCCCTTTGGAGGAAAGGTGGTGTTTTAAGAATTGACCTTCATATCCATGGCGATTTGGGCCCACAATTGTACACGCGATTCAAAAGATCACAGTAGCCAACACTTGGACTCATGCTAGGTTTGATATGGGACTCGATCACACATTAGATGTGTCAGCCATCTTGAACTACCCACTTGACTCAAAATAGGGATTAGTTGAAAAACAAAGCCTACAAATAGAACAAAGCCTTTTATAACATCAAGGCAAAATACAAAACACAAACAAATATAATCATGTTTTGGGGAACATCTTGGGTAGGGAACCCTTATTGACTCATACATACATTGAGAATGCCAAATCAAAATCTATCTTTGAAAGAGACAGATTGGAGAATGTAGCATTGAAAGATTTTTCAAGTACCATAAGGTTTCTAGCTTCTCTGAAGCATCTTCAAACTCTTCCTCTTCATTTGCATTTTCAGCCACTAGGTTGATATGATTCTTCTCTTGTTCCTTTGCCATTCTTTTGAAGCAATGGTCTTTTGTGTGACCTAGCTTCCTGTATAAGGCGCACTTGACAGCTTTCCCTTTGCTCTTGTCCTTTTTGAAAGGGAGGAAACCTTTTTCTAAGTCGATGTTGGTGGTAGCTTGCTCTTGAAGGCATCTATCCTCATTAATGAGGATGGCCACCATCTCTTCATAGCTCATTTGTCGGGCTATCCTTAGTATGGACAGTGTTTTTGAAATGCCTTCTATGATTGTTAGAAGGACTAACTGCTTTCCTATCATTCTCATCGACTTGTGCTTTGAGGGCAGCTAATTGTTTTGAAGGACGGACCCAAGATTGCTTAAATGTTCATGTAGAATGTTATTTTCTTTCATTGTTAGACCAAAGATTTTTTGCTGTAAGAACACTTTAGAGTTTGTTCCCAAAGAGGTTTTCCAATTTGTCCCATATTTTTTTTGCTATCTTATCCATATTGAGATGATGGATAAGGTTGTCTGCCTGTTCCAAACCAATGTCCCTCGGGTCTTTTCACAGTGCCCTTGATAATGTTCCAAGGCAAAATCTCGTAGAGTCTTGGTTTGCCATGTGGGAAAATTTGTTCTAGAGAACTTCTCAAATGCAATGCTACTCCTGTGTAGATTCAAGATGCTGTGAATGTTGAAGAAAGAAAGCCCCAAAGAAATTTGAAGAATGTAGCCCTTCAAATGTCGATGTAGGATAAAAAGCCCAATTTTTGACATGCTGTAAGCCCCAATTAGGCAATTTTTGCCTTTATTTTGAAAACCCACAAATTTGGACGTGTAGAAGGTTCAATTTTGATGCAAAGGATTATCTGGGACTCCACAGGGTTGGAGAAGCTCTTGAAGGAAAGCCAGCAAGTCTGGGAAGCAAGAGGCTCGGGGCTTAAATTTTGGACTTAAATTTTTTTAAAAGTCCCCACGCTTTTTTTGTAATACGGGGGTGAACTCGGCCACGTAGGAAAATTTCCCGCTGGTAGTAGCCGGAATCTTGACGACGGCCGGGTTTACCATGCCATGCCCGTGTTTATCATGCCATGCCCGAGTTTAGTATGTGTACCCGAGTTTACTGCGTGCGCTTGATTTTTGCCCGAGTTTACTATGTGCGCCTGAGTTTAATGTATGGCCATCCTTTGGCCCTCGTGCACTCGATCTTCACGTTGTCGCTTCTCCATCCTAGATCCCATGGTCCCCCCTTCATTAAGGCCCCGTGCCCTTTAGTGATGAGGACTGCCTGTGTTGCTGGGGCGATGGTGCCGGTTGGCTAATAACGAGTGTCCTCTTCCATTGGCTAGGGGGCGACAAGAGCCGCTGAGGGTGGGGACTCTCAGAAGTACTCCTTGAGGAGCCTCGGGCTCGGAAGCGGTGATTTTTGATGGGCACCCTTACCCTTGAGAATTGATGGGTTAGGTGAAATATGTCAAGTTTTTTTTTGGTATTTTAGTGTAATTTTTGATGGGCATTTTTAAAATTTGCAAGTGTTTTGCGGCCAAAATGTTACAAAATGGGCGTGATGCTCATCAAAAAGCAATGCTAGTCACAAGGACAACTACTGTATATGGGACTTCAGGATACATAATAAGGGACTACAGCCATCGGGGAATCTTCCATGGAGTGGTCATGAGGGGAAAGGACCAAATGTGGCTTAGCGGTGTCGCGAAAAATACAACCCACCGCGACGGGTGCACAAAGAACAAGGAGGATGGTGAGGGATGATGCGTGATGTGGTGGTGGGGTTGGGGTTGGGACGGGGGTCTCTTAGATCTACTCTAGTTTTTTGACTTTCTAGTAAGACGTGTAGATACTCAACTTTGTCCATTCTAGTTACATACAATAGCTTAGGTTACGAGAATGGTCATTGCTCTCTCTCTCTCTCTCTCTCTCTCTCTCTCTTAGGAACAAACTCATGAGGGGAAGGCACAAGGACCACGGTCAAACACTCTTGAAGGTTCCTTTTTTTGGAATATGTTGGCCAATGCAAGGCTAAAGAGTTGAAAAAATGAGGAGATAGAAGAACACTCCTCAAGGTTGTGATTTTTACACTTGTTTGTAATTGTGTTCTCTCTGTGTGTGTGAGGAACAAACTCATGAGGGGAAGGCACAAGGACCACGATCAAACACTCCTGAAGGTTCCTTTTTTTGGAATATGTTGGCCAATGCAAGGCTAAAGAGCTGAAAAATGAGGAGATAGAAGAGCACCCAACTAGAGCAAGCCTTGAAGACCTCCACACTAGGGAGTTTGCATCACAACACTGAGCTAAATCTAGATGCCCATGGACTTGTCTCAGGACTAGATACCCACAACATTGCAAAGACCAAGAATTCAACAAACTTTATTCAAAAATCATAGGAGATCCACAACATCTCACAAAGAAAGGATACAAAGAATTGCATTCACCCTCATCCATAGAATGCCACACAATGGAGAGGGGGATTATGGACACATGGAGGCCTTACCATCTCATCCCTCAAAAGCTGAATTTCACACCTGCCTTTGTAACCGAATTCTTGTGACAAAAAGGTGAAAAGATGCAGGGAAGAAGAGAGCTTGAGATCTTGCAAGCACACACACACACTCACAAAACCCTAAAAGAGAACACACAAGGTGAGAGGCTGAAAATCTTCTTCTTCTTCACACAACACTCAACACACCATATACAAAGATAAGAGTACACACAATGAAAAGGTACTCAACCAAATATATACTAGGGTTCTCTATAGTGTGAACCCAACTAAATGAGCTGGCGCTACAACTATGCCACTCTCTAGAATGGCTGTCCACACAGCCTGTCATCCCACTGGCCGCATATCACCCATGATCTCACCAACCATGCCAGTGGTGTAAGTGTGGGGCCTATCCCCCCAGGCGGGTCATCAGTGTCCACCGCCTCACTAGATGAGCTCGATATCTCAACAAGAGGGATCTTGTAACCTTAGCTAAGACACACATGATTAAAGCCCACTAGTGCTTCCTTGAACTAGTCACGCATATGCTCTATTACATTGATCTACCTAGTTTACTTTCTATTGATTTGTAGTTATAGCTCTATTACATTGATCTACCTAATTCACTCTCTATTGCTTTGTTGTTATAGCTCTTTGAGATGCTCTAAGCATCTCTTATTCCTTTCCCATTTTAGAAATGTTATGTAGGTAGACTCAATAATCTTGATATCGTAATATGAAGGCTAGGAATTTCAACAATGAGGAAATGTAGAATTTATCTACATACATCACCATTTGGATACATAACCCTATGGGAAGCTGCCCACAATTTTCCATTCACATTAAGGGGTCACTTTCAAGTAATCAAATTAAGCAAGCTCTCAAATGTTTCTATGAGTACAGGTCTCAATCTTGTAACCTAACTGAACTTGAGTCTAAGGCTTAATTATTTTAGTTTCTCATCATTATGTGTGTACTTAGGAAGCATCCACCTTAGTTTAGGGTTTTGCATCCCCTCTTTAGCCCACAAGCTTCCATACCCATAGATTGATGTGCTGTGTTTTTTCAACATGGTATTAGAGCCTCCCCTCTCATCATGAGCCCCCATTTCAAGCTTAGGTAATCTATTTCAACTTAATTAGCAACATCACTTCTTTAAGATCACTAATCTCAACTTAATCCAACATTATCCCTTTACTTCCCTTGTGGCTCAAAATTGTCATTCTCCCTACCCTCTTCAATATTAGTCAAGCTACTTTAGAGCAAGCCTTATCACATCTAGGCAACCCTCTATGACAAGCATCTCACCTTGATTCAAGCGAAATTGCTGGCGGCCTACAAAAAACCAACATAGAAAAAAGAAAGTCACCATTCTCCTCAACCAGTTGAAGATGGGAAAAACCGTTCTAGGGGAGGCTTATGCCGTATCTAAGGAGCCTACCTATTCAAGAACTTAGCCATTGGGGCTTTAGGTGGTGAAAAAAAACAGAAAACCAACCGTGATTACCAAAGCAATTGCGCTATCCTCAATGAAGAAAACTTACGTTTTTTGCCTTGGAGCCTTCAACCTCATCAAGGCCAAGCAACCCATGCCAAAAGCCCCATCAAAATCATCCTCGATTTGCTCAATCGAGGCCTCCAAATTTGCAGCTTGCTAATCCATGCTCACAACTCTTAATCACAATCATCAAGTAGTGATTAGTAAAAATTGAGCTAAAGTAACTTCGAAATTGAACCATTAAGGTTGTATTCAAGTCGGGGAAATCCTTTTTCATCTTCAAACCTAATCAACCTAGCTGCAATAGTTAGTTTAGGTGAAAATTTCTTGCATTTAGGCACATTTAGCCTATTTTTAGCTCATCTCTTGCATTGTCTTTCACTACGTTGAGCTAGGATTGCATCATTGCTATCAAAATCCAAGTCATGTTAATCTTGTAAGAGACATAGACACTGGCCATAGACACTGGCGAGAGTAGTGCTCTGATAAGACCACCTCAAAATGGCAACAAACACAATAAGTCATGTTGAGAAGTTCATTGGGGAAGGGTTTCATGTGCCTGGGCTACACAAATAGAGTTACCTATTAATGCACAAAAAGCTATGGATAATGGTTAAGGAAGATGCATCTAATCATAGAACTAATGAGTGGGTAGAGAAAGATGAGCAAGCATTGTCACTCATTAGGTTACCTTTGGGACCTAATCTCATTCACCACATTAATCACAAGGATAATGGCAAAGATGCATGGGAAGAGTTAACCTCCGTTTTTGGAGCTAAAGCCAAAAATCAAGAAATTCATTTGAAAATTGAATTCTATGGGCTAGAAATGAATTTCAGTGCCACTAGCACAATTTGTTAGCACGATGAAAAACATAATGACACAACTAGATGGCATAGATGCTAAGATAGGAGGTAAAGATGCATTAGCCATTCTCTTAAAAAGCATGCCAAAGGAATACAATGCATTGGTGACTACACTTAAAAAATTACCAAAATCAACCTTTGAAGGATGTGTCTCCTCTCTTCTTGAAGAAGAAAAAAGAGCTAAAGCAAGGAAGCACAACTATGCAACACAAACTAATCACCTGAGAGGAGCAATCATGCACCTAGGGGGGATATTGGAGTTTTTGTAATCCTCACATCCAACCACCTTGCGCAGAGTAGCCTTGAGAAATACGGTTCCATCGAGCACAAGGAAGGTAGGGAGTAAGTGTAAGAGCAAGCTGCCACATGAGCAAGCTAGAGTTATCCCACATGAGCTAACAAAACCAAGATGTACCCACCTCATATAAAAGGGGTCACTTTCAAGCAATCAAATTAAGTAAGCTCTTAAGTCTTTCTATGAGTACAAGTCTCAATCTTGTAACCTAAGTGAAATTGAGTCTAAAGCTTAATTACTTTAGTTTTTCATCATTATGTGTGTACTTAGTTTAGGGTTTTTCATCATCACCTCTTTGGCCCACAAGCTTCCATAGCCATAGCTTGATGTGCTGTACTTTTTTAATAGGTTACACTTGCTGAAATACTTCTTTGTTGAAGGATAGTGTAGATGGAGCCTTCTCCTGCACTCGATAAGGGTGTTCCTCGAACACCAGATCATGGCTAACAATTAACTTCTTTGCCTTTGTGTTGCATAGTTGGTAACCCTTTGACTCCAAAGTGTACTCTAAGAAGATACACTTTCTACTCTTATAATTCCACTTGATTATGGTTGAGTCTAGAATATGCACATCCTAAATATGTACAATTGAATAAGCTTCTGGAGGTGTCATTCCTTTCACCACCTTTGTGTAACTCCTATTAAGGATATGCACTATAGTATTAACTATCAGCCCTAAAAAAAGAATTTTGCATTCCTTTCCCTTTGAGCATACTCCACGCCATCTCCACAAGTGTGTGATTCTTGTGCTCTGCAACACCATTTTGTTACCGAGTATGAGCAATAATCAAACCTCTCTTGATCTCATGCTCCTTGTAGTAGGCATTGAATTCACATAATGTGAATTCTCCTCCTCGGTTTGTTTAAAACTTCTTCATCCTCTTTTATGTCTCATTCTCTACCAACATATACCATATTTTGAATTTTCTAAAAGCTTTAGCTTAAAAAAACACACGCACATCTTCCTATGAAAGTCATCAATTGCTAACAAGAAGTAGGAAGAACCACTCAATTCAATGGTTGGCATTTTACCACAAAGATCTACATGGACACGCTCTAGAGGAGACTTCGAACAATTTTTTCTTTCTTGTGGGAATGTGTGCTGATGCTACTTTCCCATCATACAAGCTTCACATACATCCAACATCTCAAAAAATACCAGTAGATGTGTCACAATCCCAATCCTTTGCATCTCTTTTAAGACTACAAGGCGTAGGTGCCCAAATATTTCATACCATAGCTTGCTTGTCCTAACATCAGCTTAGGCTAGACAAGCCGACTGCTCATAACATCCATTTGATGAAATATCCAAGCTTGAATTTCTCCTAAAGCAATGATGGTTCTCCCATTACCATGTTTGAAATGAGTAAGAAGGTTTGTTCATAGTCTACTTTAGAAGTTTTCCCTTTTGCCAACAAGTCTTGCCTTAAACCTATTTACACTTCCATCCAAGTGATCCTATAAACCCATTTGCACCAAATAACCTTCATGTCATCTTTGTATGGTGTAAGATCCCAAATTCTTTTTGATTCTTCGAATTCTATCACCTTTGTTATATAAGCACAATGTTTAATCATAAAAAAGTCACAGGTTAATCTTTGAACTAGATCTTCAAGGTTGAATTTCTTCCACATTTTTACTCCCTTGGTTAATTTGAGGAATCACTTCTTGAGTACCACTGTGCTTAGTTCAATACTAATAGTGAGAAGGCCTCCTTTCCATGGAGACATCTTCTCCTCTTTTGGTTTGTTTTTTTTTTTTGGGTGTAAAGTTTGAACCTCACTTGGCTCATATTAGATGATGATCTCTTCATGCTTGTCATACCATCCATGCATCTCATCAAAGTCAACATCTCTATAAACATCCTTTTTTTTGTAAAATCACAGCATTTGTAGAGAACCTTTTTGTAAATTAATTTTAATGAACACACATCTCAAAGATTTTGGCTTAAGCTTTGTTTGTATCTCATTTGGTATAGCATTAGCATTTGTTTTTAGACCTCTTTTTGTTTGTAGAATCATAGCATTTGTAGAGACCCTTTTTGTAAATTAGTTCTAATGAACACACATCTCAAAGATTTTGGCTTAAGCTTTGTTTGTATCTCATTTGGTATAGCATTAGCATCTAAATATTTTCAAGTTTGCCACATCAAGCTTTTTTCCTGTGAACTTCTCTTCCAGAATTATGTTTGGATCAATCAATATTAGAGATCGATTAATCAAGAAAATTGCACAATTACATGCCTCTACCCAAGAGTAGTTTGGCATGTTTTTCTCATCTAACATGGCTTTTGACATCTTTGTAATGTGCCTTTGTTCCTTTCTACCACTCCATTTCTTTATGGCGTGTATCTTGGAGTCAACTATCTTTTGATACTTTGTTGTGTTAGGCATTTGTCGAATTCCCATTACATATATTTCTCCACTATCACTTCTCAGGATTTTGATCTTGAATCCACTTTGCTTTTTTACTTCTGCTTTGAATCAAAAGATTTGCTTTTATCTTACAAAAAATATATCCAAACCTTCCTTGAATAATTATCAATGAAGGTTATAGTAATCCTGCTCCTCCAATGTGTTTTGTTTGTGTTGGACCCATAGATCCACGTGTATAAGTTGCAATGGCTTTTGATTTTCTTTTTGTTGAAATGCTTTCTTGATATCTTTGCTTTTTCACATGGTTCACATAATCTAGACAATGCTTTTCCTTTGAGAGTTCGCAATCCCTTTACTAAACCTTTGTAAGCTATCTCCTTTAAACGAGAGATACTTATGTGACTAAGTCTCTTGTGCCAAAGCTCAACCTCCTTTGACATAGATGAGCTTCTTATATATGCACATGTCTCTGATGTAGACATACATCCAAAATAAACATCCTTCGAACTTTTTTCACCTCTTACTAAAACCTTGAGTGTGTTATAAACTTGTATAACACACCCATCTAGATTCATTGTTACTCGCATATTTTGTTGTGGAGTCTGTCCAATCAACACAAGTTCTTTTTATAATGCCTAGAACATAAAGAACATTGCTTAAATGTTGAAATCTTTCTTTGGGAATCTCTAAAGTTATACTTTCAATATGAATAATAGGATGTGGTGTATTATCTACGGTGGATGTACGTGTCTTCTTAGTGACTTCTTGTTTTGATGAAAACAAGTCTTCTCTTTCACTCATGTGATTTGTAATTGCAAAATCTATGTATCATTTATGTTTTTCCAAAGACTCTACCAACACCAACTGATGACAAATAGCAAAGTGCCATTCTTAATGTCTCTTTGCTTTGAATAGCAATCTTGAGCAGCCCAATATCCCATCTTCCCACAATAGTTGCAAGCATCTTTGTTGTTTTTTTCTCTTCCACTATTATAGCCTCCTTGATTTGAGTATTATCTTCCACCTTGTCCTCTATTGAGCGTTGTTTTAATTCTCCCTTTTTGTGGAGTTGTTAATGGCTACTGTTACCTCGGCCTCTTCCAAAGTTTCCTTTAGCCTTGATGTCCTCGTCTTGGGCCTCTTCCTCTGACTTTTCCATCACTAGTATATAGAGTGCTTTCATCACTCCGATTTTTTTTTTGATGAGCTTCCCCTAAGAGTTTGTTCCTCAAGAATTATCTTTGCTACAAATTCCTCAAAGTTTGGCATTCAATCTTGAGCCATGATAGATGTTTTGAACATCTTGAAGTCTCTTTCATGACCTCTAATGCGTATCTCTACCATCTCTCCATCTTCAACTGGCTCCCCAATCTTGAAGTCTCTTCCATGACATCTAATGCATATCTCTAGAATCTCTCCATCTTCAACTGGCTCATGAATCATGGCCAATTGATCACATATACATCTAATCTTTGCAACATAGTCAAACCCTAATAAGTTCTTCTTCTCCATTTTATGCAACTCTCCTCTTATTTGTATCTTGCAAGACCTGACACACTTTCAAATATGCTTCAAAGTGTCTCCCACATATCAGTAGAGTTTATTTACAATGTTTGATGTGGGGAATTATTGCTCGACTCATTGTAATAATACTCATCACCTTCTTCTCCTTTAACTGCATGCTTTGACATCGATTGGATATTGTCTTCATATATTTTGTTTGAGCAATAATACTCATCACCTTCTTCTCCTTTAACTGCATGCTTTGACATCGATTGTATATTGTCTTCATATATTTTGTTGTGTTACGCAATTGAGTCTTACGCAATTGATCATCTCTTTCTTCATATATTTTGTTGAGTCTTATGCAATTGATCATCTCTTTCTTTAGCTTCTCTTCTACTACATTTTAGTAGCTCTAGAGGCATGTTTGGGATTGCATCGACTCTAGTGAGTATACCCCATATATCATAGGATTGGAGGAATATTTTGATTTTGAACCTCCAAGCATGATAGTTGTTCCTTTCAAGCTTTTCAACGGTGCTAATTTGTACTTCCATCACGATGATAAGGACATAGTGTCGATGTAGAGGGTTTTTAGAAGTGAAAGGTTAAAGAAGAAGTTTATAGGGTAGATGAGAGGGGCACAATAAGGCTAAAAGCTCAAAGAATTATAAAAAAATATGTAATCCCCTACTTTCTTTTCTTCGCTTTTGAAAGAAGGATGGCCTAACTTTTATTTTTTACCACAAAAAAAGCTAGGCTAGGATGCCTTCTTTAATGCCAAAAAATAAAATGGCCTTGCATGTGTGCTCACAATCGGGCTAGGCCGTTTGTGAGGGGAATCCCAAGCCTGACCAAAGCACAACGTATGAAAAGATACAGAAGGAAGCTTGAGCTCTTGCAAGCACACACACAGAACACATAAGGTGAGAGGCTGAAAATTGTTGTTGTTCAAAAGAGGTCTACAAAAAAGATAAAGTGACTAACACACTAGAGTATATACAAGCAGTCCATAATGTGAATGCGCTAAAGTGGAGTGGGTAGGTGTAGACTAGTCAGTGTAGTCCAAGTGTAGAATCTCTGGCGAAGTTATGTCGGTGCCAGCTACCAAACGTGCTAGTGATGTAAATGTCGAATGGTCACGCAGGCACCTCGTGAGTGTCAACTCATGTTGAGCTTGACATCTCAACACTCCCCCTCAAGCTCAACTCCAACTTGTAAACTCCAAGGATATCTTGAAATTTACGGAGCTTCTCAGCTCCCAAGGCCTTCGTGAAGATGTCAATGACATGATCCTGTGTGCTGACGTAGGCCAAGTAAATGTCGCTTGCCAAGACTTTCTCCCTGATGAAGTGGTAGTGTACCTCAATGTGTTTTGTTCGTGCATGGAAAACTGGGTTCTTGGCAAACTGTATACTGCTAAGATTATCACAATATATGAGAATCTTTCTATCCACATGCAACCCCAAATTAGCAAAAGTAGCTTGTGTAACCAAGCTACCTCACACATTGCCACCGTAGCTCCTCTGTACTCTGCCTTTGTAATCGACAAGGCAACTGTGGGCTGCTTCTTGCTGCTCCATGTCATAGCATCACTCCCCAATGAAAACATAAATCCACTGGTAGATCTCCTATTTGAGATGCTACTTACCTAATCTGCATCTGTGTACCCATATAGCTCCAATGGTACACCTGCTGCATAAAACAATGCATAATCAACAATGGCCCTCAAATATCAAAGTGTGTGTCACACACTATCAAGATGTGGTTTACGCGGAACTTGCATAAACTGGATCTCTAAGACAACAGTGTAACTCAAATTTGGCCTCCTGATCGTGACATAGATCGAACTCCCCGCAATATTCCTGTACATAGTGGGGTCTTCTAACACATAGCCTACATCCGCACTAAGCATGCCATTTTGATCTAATGTCATCGAGATTGGCTTACAACCAATCCCATACTTGGACACATGTCTAATACATACTATCTTTGTGACAGCTAAATACCATCAAGTGTGCGAATGACCTTAATGCCCAAAAAGTAGCATAGATCTCCCAAATCCTTTATGTCAAAATTCCTTTTGAGAAGACTTTTCACATGCTCAATCTCTTCCAAGTTTTCACCCCAATAATAAGATCATCTACATAGATGGTGATGATCACAATATCCTTATCACTCTTGCGCACATACAAAGAGTTATCTGAATCTGCCATATCAAAACTAATAGTGACAAGATACTCAACAATCTTGTCATGCCATGCTTGTGGAGCTTGCTTCATCGAACTCATTGCAATATTCCTGTACATAGTGGGGTCTTCTAACACATAGCCTACATCCGCACTAAGCATGCCATTTTGATCTAATGTCACCGAGATTGGCTTACAACCAATCCCATACTTGGACACATGTCTAATACATACTATCTTTGTGACAGCTAAATACCATCAGGTGTGCGAATGACCTTAATGCCCAAAAAAGTAGCATAGATCTCCCAAATCCTTTATGTCAAAATTCCTTTTGAGAAGACTTTTCACATGCTCAATCTCTTCTAAGTTTTCACCCCAATAATAAGATCATCTACATAGATGGTGATGATCACAATATCCTTATCACTCTTGTGCACATACAAAGAGTTATCTGAATCTGCCATATCAAAACTAATAGTGATAAGATACTCAACAATCTTGTCATGCCATGCTTGTGGAGCTTGCTTCAGCCCATACAAGGCCTTATGAAGCTTACATACATACTCTGGGGGGTGACTTGTATCCTCAAAACTAGGCGGCGGATCCATATACACTTCTTCTTGCAAGTCACCATGCAAGAACACATTTTTTACATCCATCTGATGTAAAACAATCCTTTAGTTGTTGTAGCCTGCAATCACAGCTCTCATAGTTGCCATCTTTGCAATCAGGGCAAATGTCTCCTCATAATCAATCCCATGTGTCTAAGCATATCCTTTGGCTACCAATCTAGCCTTGTACCTGCTTATGCTACCATCACTGTTATGTTTCACCTTATACACCCACTTAAATCCAATAGCTTTCTTGCCTTCAGGGGCAATGGCACCAAATCCCAAGTCTCATTTCCATACAATGCATCCATCTCCTCATCCATAGCTTTCTCCCAATACACATTTCCAATAGCCTCATCAAAACATGTGGGCTCTACAACCTGCACAACTTTTTCCATGTAAGCATAGTGATGTGCCACATATCCATTGTAAGTTGACCTCTACATAGGGTTTTTGACTCTTTCAGATCTTTATAACTTTGCCAAAGCCTTATTTACACGGTGTCCTCATTGTTGGAATCCCAAGCTCCTCATCAAGGCTCATCTCTGAGCCACTAGACTCTCCAACAACAAGAGAATTCCCTGAAGAAATATGAGGCATATACCAAGGGGCTCAACCACTTTCTCTTTGCCTTTATGTGAGGTAGCAACTACATTTCCAAGACTGGTTTTATGATGTATAGCCTACCACTCCATGGTCTATCAACAGAACTGCTGTATGAGGACTCTCCTGGTCCACTCAATGACTGTGATTGGTTACTTGCATTCTGTGCAACTACATTTTCACTTACATTAGTCCCAACAACATCTTTTTTAGCAACATACCAGCTACTCATCAAATACAACATCCATGCTTACCCTCAATTCACGTGTAGCAGGATTATAACATCTATATCCCTTTTGCTCAAGGGAATACCCAATAATAAACACACATTTTTAAGCCTTTGGATCCAGCTTAATACGCAACTCATCTGGCACATGCACATATGCAATACATCAAAAGACTTTTAAGTGAGACAAATCAGGTTTCTTGCCAGTAAACTTTTCCTCTAGCATTACATCATGTATGGCTACAATAGGAGTCTTGTTCATGATATAAACTATTGTAGACACAGACTCATCCCAATAGCTATGCGGCATATTCTTCTCTACCATCAATGCTTGTGCTATCTCTGTAATGTGTCTGTTTTTCTACTCATCATCAGCAACTCCATTTTGGTGCAGAGTATATACATGTAAACTATCTCTGAATGCCAGTCTTTTGCAAGAAATCAGAGAACTCATTGGAGAAGTATTCTCCCCCTCCATCTCACCTTAGGCACTTCACATGTTTTCCTGTCTGCTTTTCAACCATCACTCTGAAATTTTGAAAATGAGTGAAAACCTCACTCTTCTCCTTCATGAAATATACCCACACTTTCCTCGTGTGGTCATCAATGAATGTTACATAGTACCTACACCACCCATGACATAGTCTTCGTAGGACCCCGTACATCTGAATGCACAACATCTAGTACATTCCTGCTTACATTTCTGTCATGTGGAAATACATGCTTTGTTTTCTTTCCAAATTGACATGCTTCACATACTTTCTGCATACCTTCAACCTCAAACTTAGGCAGCCTTGTCACAATTTCTTTAATCTGCATAGACTTCATTCTTTGCACATTTACATGCCCAATTCTCTTATGCCAAATGTTTGTATCTACAACAAGTCTTGAACCATTTACAAACATTGTAGCACTCACTTTAGGCATATTTGCATTCATTGTAAACATTCTGCCCGCTTTGTCCCCTTTTGCAACCAACCTACACTTATCTTTAAATTCTTCTACATAACAACCACCATCAGGGTTAAAACAACACCTACAAACCCTGCTCAATCATCTAGCCAATAGAAACCAGATTCTTTGTAATGTTTGGAACATGAAGTAAATTTACAAGGTACTTCACCTTACCATCCTGCATAGACAATGGCACATCTCCAACATGGGAAATCGGATGAGGAGTGTCATCACCTATTTCAACAAAACCTGGTCTTTGAAGACTCTTCATTTCCTTGAACCACTCACCATGACTTGTCATGTGGTTTGAAGCACCTGAATCAACATACCATACATCATCCTTACATGTTGCTACACCACTTCTAGACACAACATTAACTGCATGTTGCATGACAAACAACCTCTCATTATCCTCATTATTTCTGCTATAGGACGCATAGTTATTTGCTACACTTTTCCATTAACTACATGCATGACAAATAACCTCTCATTATCCTCATTATTCCTACTAGAGAACACATAATTATTTTGCGGCACTTTTCCATTTTGCATGTCATTCTGCTTCTTATAGCAATCTGCCTGCACATGTCTAGGCTTACCACAGTAAAAATAACCTCATGTATCATTATGCTATCTTTGCGAATTATCACCACTCCTCTTTGACTCCCCTTGCCTCTAAACTGGCATCTTCCACCTATGTGTTGTTGTTTTGATTCATGGAATTGTTGCTGATGACCATAATTCTGATTACCTGTTCGGCCACCACCTTGGCCACATCCACGACCTCTACCTCGTCCTCTACTTGAACTTGTGTAGAAGGCCTGTTGCTCTAAACTGTTTTTGTTTTGTGAAGATTGTTGATCTTCACCCAAATTCTTCTCTTCAATGATCAGCATTGATACCAAATTTGTAAAGTTGGGAATGTTTTCCTGAGTCTGAATAGATGTCTTGAATGCCTTGTATTGTGGCCCAAGACCATGTAGACATACTTCTCCCTTATCATCATCATCATCATCAATAGAAACACCGATAGATGCAAGGGATTCCACAATGTCCTTGATCTTCAAGGCATAATCATTCACAGACATGTTTTTCTTCTCCACAGTATGAAGCTCATTCTTCAACTGAATCTTTCATGCCTTGGTGTTAGTTTTAGACAGCTTCACCAAGGTGTCCCATGCCTTATTGGGTGACTTGGCATCCTGTATATGCCCAATCATGGTGTCCTATATGTTAATAGAAAGCCAATACATGAATTTTCTTGCTCCTTGATTCCAATCCTTGTATTCTTTTACATCTGTAGGAGTTGGATTGATCTCCCCGGTATCTTTGGTGCCTCCTTATGTTCACCTTCGATGTAGTCCCAATAGCCTTTTTCCATTATAAAATTTGTCAATCTAAACCTCTAAGCATGGAAGTTGTTCTTGTCAAGCTTCTCTATAACAATTTGATTAATTTCATCATTTGACATCTTGTCTGCAACACAAACTCACTAAAAACAACACTCTTATTTTACCTGCATAAAATGTTGTATTCTTTGCAGCGGTACAATGCTACACCCAAACTGTCACAACCAGTGACCTCAACTTGCATACATACACCCAATAGCACCTGTAAGACCTCTTTGCAGTACACACAGTGTTTGCACAACCAATCTCCCTTCTTGCAGTACTACCAAAAATAGAATTCAACAGAGAATCGAAACTTACCCGCCCAGTGCTCCCGTGAACGCATGCGAACTGAAAAACAGAGGTCCAGACGTACCCAAAATGTGCTTGGGGCTTAAAAAATTCCATCCAAAGGATAATATAATTTTCCTTAAGCTCTTCTCTTGTGAAGAAATCTCCTCAATCGAAGTTCGTTTGACGGTGCCTCCCGAAGAGCTCCCAAAACAAGGGTGTAGTAGCCAACACAAAGGGAGAAGAGTAGATGTAGCTCTTACCCTCGTACCACTTCCTGTGCTTCTCTTGCTTGCCGCTCAACTCCTTAGCATGAACCAAGCTCTTATACCATGAAAACATGCAGGGGAGAAGGAAGCTTGAGCTCTTGCAATCACACACTCACTCACACAAACCCTAGAAGAGAACACACAAGGTGAGAGGCTGAAAATTCTTCTTCTTCTTCTTCTTTAACAGAAGAGGTCTACAAAAAAGATAAAGTGACTAACACACATACTAGAGTATATAAAAGGAGTCCATAATGTGAACATGCTAAAGTGGAGTGGGTAGGGGTCACAGTGTAGTCCAATTGTAGAATCTCTGCGAAGATATGTCGGTGCTAGCTATCAAATCTGCCAATGATATAAATGTCGAACGGTCACGCAAGTACCTCGTGAGTGTCAGATCATGTTGAGCTTGACATCTTAACAATGTATAGATAGAAGAAGTGTGTATATAATGGCATGGGGTGAACCCTAGGTGGTAAGTGCCGTGATAGCCAAATGGATATACATAGGTGGGCAAAGTTATACCCACGGTATATACAGGTAGTCACAGTCCTTGGAGTTATAGGGTAAATACCATCATATCTAGGCCTCAAGCATGTTAGGGATTCCATACAATTGCAGGACTTCCATCTGAAGACCCAATTACCAATTTATGAATTTTTATTTTGAATATCAATTTGTATGAATTTCATCACACAATTACAATCTTTTATTGGTACTTCATAAATTTTAGATATTACTTGCTTCTCGGTTGATCCACTTTAGCCAATTTGCTCTGATACCAGCTGAAAGATCCCTGCCTCCTCTGCGCAGCGGAAGTAGCACTTCTTGCGTAGGGCAGAGCCTCTCACACTCGGGGCCTCGCCCACGGATATCCAGACAAGAGACTAATCCCTCGGTTCTTCCAAAATCGAGCCCGGAAAAACTTCCCTTGCCCAGAAAGCACGGGCGATTCTTCCAGGATATTTTTATTCTAACGTAAACAAGAGCCTTAACTAACCAAATTGATCCGATCGAACCAGTAAGTCACATGGTCATATCAAGGAAGAACCTGTTTTGGCCTAGAGAGAGTGTAAACAATCTAAAAATGGGATTGATCATGGTGATAGACAATGATTAAGCAACATATTTAAGGTGGATTAAACCACACTAAGAACTCCATGAGTGAGAGAGAGAGATTGCACACTCAGCACTATTCCCTTCTATTGCATATCACAATGAACCATACAATGATATAGGCTTTCTAGCCTTATCCCACTTTACACATCATCATCCATGTGGCACTCCCTTTTCCACTTCTTTTGGTCAACACTCACACACCATACAATATTACATGTGGCATTCCTATCTTACCACGATATCTTGCACCTCTAGGGTACTTTCCCCTATACACACAACACCACGATTACATCTCTCAACACCCCCTCTTAATCGAGGTGTTCCACAACTCACCCATCATCCATCATCCATATCAATGTAGCATTGCACAAACGCTACCTCTCAACACTCCCCCAATGATACATTGGAGTGTCCATCAACCAAACATGTGTGCCCGTGTCTACCATCTTAGACACCTAGTCCATTTTGAGCCGACTCGCTCACAGCGGAACCACTGAGTCCGATTTGAACGTGGAAGTTCGGGTGGGAACCAACCCATGCGCATGCACCTCACACGTGCATCGCTCTTGCACACATCACGCAACAACCATTTCGAGCTTCTAGGTGAGCTCAGGCAGGCTACCCTCATACCATGGATGATTACAAAAATTTTCGTTTTGAGCACGCATGCTCGTGGACGATTGTCCATCATCATATTTGGGTGAAAAATAAAATTACAAACCCTTTTGGCCATAGTCGGGTATGGTACCCAAGTGTGTGATCACAATTTTAAATGAGCCCATGAAACCCTTTAAAATCATCTCAATATCATATATATTCAAAAGATGTGTGTGAATGGGGGCTTATTAAGATAATTTTTTAAAGCCTTACGTTTGAACATTATCTTGCTCAAGGGCTCACGTTTTTTTGTTAATTATTATTATTATTATTTTTTTATAATTTTTTTTGAAATGTCTGCACGACTGCACGTTGAATGCGCTTCTGTGTGCCGACGAGTTGGTTTTGCTCTGCAGCCCTGATACACACCCCTGATACACACACATGATCTTCTTCTCCTTCTTTCGACTGCTCCTAGACAGCAGCTATGGCGGGTATTGTCCCTCTGTGCAGGTCACGGTCTCTCCTCGGCTACCTCTGCAATAGTGCCACGTGATCATCTTCTTCCCAAACGTCTGCATTGCTAAAATATGCAGCTATAGGACCCACCGTGTAGGTCATCTTCTTTGAGCTTCTCTCCTTTGAGCTCACCATAACTGCTTGTCCTCTCTAGGACTCTTCCTTCTGCCACCAATTTGCGCTGCTCACTTCTTCTTCCCTGTTAATCTTGGCTACTTGGAATGTTCTCTATCTGTAGGCATTTTAGTTGGCACTCGCGATTGCTATTTGTATGCTCTATTGTGTTGCGCTACCTACTGGGCGATGATAGGCTATCTGAGTCTAGCAATGGCACTTGTACAGTTTGCTGCTGTCGATTTACTTCCGGATCTGCTCTTGGAGCATGCTATAGAGGCAGCTATCTGCTTTTTCTAGCACTGTACTCCATTGTCTATTTAAGAAGGTGTAAATAGACTTGCTTCTCTGCCACTCATTCTTTGTGATGTGTGCTTTCTTCTTGCTGCAATTTAATTTGCCTCCTTAATCTCCAAGTTGAGGTTTATTAAGAGACTAAGGTTATGTAGAAGGGTGAGAGAAGGGTGTGAGTGTGAAGGGACTTAAGGTCCACTTGCTCACCTATTTAAAGGTGAGGCCATGAGGCATTTTGTATGGAGCAAGGCCAAGTTGTATTCATAAACAACTAAATAAGCAAGATATTGTTCTTGTATTTTGTGAGTCTCTCCACACACTTGATCTAGCATGAGCACCACGTTTTCTCAACATGGTATCTAGAGCTTAGGTGATTTGAACCACTTGTGGTGTAGAATAGGTCAAAAATATCCATTTTTTGCTTATCTTTCTTGTGTGGAGCTCAACCCTCTCATGGTGGAGGGCTTCCAGTAGCCTATAGAAGCCATATCTTTCAAAGATTTCTTCAAGGAAGGTGTAGAGGACTCATAGGCGCATCATTTTGTACGGGCGATTGTGTGTTTCCTCCTTGCGGCGCTGCGGCATTCTGTCTGTAGCAACCCGCCTGCAGTTTATGTTTTGATCGCTGGTCGTAGCCCGCCTATAAGCCACCATTAGGCAAGGGGCTTTAGGGCTATGGTAGCCCATTGAGTGGAGGTGCTACAGCTCTGATTTGAGCTCCAACCACGCAGCAACATGTCGGCAATTAGAAGAAAACTAGTCGCCTCTCTCTTTTCCCCTCAAGCTTCCATTAAAGCTTCATGTTTGGTGATTTTTTCTTGCTCATATCATCACCCCCTTTGCTCTAATCAATCAAGTGATGAAGTAAATGTTTGTTGCTGAGATTTCTCTTGGTTTTGAAGAGATTCCAACCACATGAGATATTCATAAATCTCATTCCCGTCAAACTTCAACATCAACATCAACTTTCAAGCTTTCAAAGCTTTCAAAGTGTGCTTTTAAGCACTAATTGTGTTGTTTAACACTAATTACTCTATTAATCCAGCAAAGGGAGGTTATTTTAAAGTATTCTTAAACACTAATAGTGTTATTAAACACTAATATGAACTAATCACCAAAATAAGTGTTATTTTACACTAAAAATGTATTTTTTAACACTAATTATGTTTTATACACACTAATGGTGATATTAATCATCAACCAAAGTGTTGCTTAACACTAAGGTGGTCTTAACCATCAAAGGAGGAGGTCATTTACATTAAGAAGGCTCTTCTTCATCAACATGGAGGCCGGGCACACACCATAAGTGCCACATTACAAGTTTTCATCGCCAATCTGTTTCTTCCAAAGAGAAATGGTGCAACCATGAGCCATTGTCTTCATCTCATAAGTCAAAGAGGTTGAAGATTTCTCGTTTTTCATCATAAAACTCAGATTTTTTAGTGTTCTTAAAGTTGGGCACATGTACATTAAGTGCTCATCTTCAATGTTTATGTGTATTACCCTTGAGGCCCTTGTTTGTAAGAGGCATAGGCATGCCATAAGTCATATGTTCTCATTTCCCAAGCCCAAGGCATGTCATTCCGCTGCATATTCTACACTTTCATCTGCACTTTCATCATATAAGATGAGTTGTAAGGTTGAGCACAGAATCCCTAAATGCTCTACCTTGTTGTTTGTCATGATTTTAAGCATCTTTTGGCATTGTTTTTGTAAGAGACATTGGCAACATTATGAGCCATGTCCTCTCCTTCTTGAGCCAAGGATGATCAACCTTATTGGTTTGAGCATTTACCTCAACCACTTACTCACTCTCATTAACCTTGTAACTTCAAACCCTAATGGGTATCATGTAACTAACATGCACAAAAGTTGTTGTAATTGTGGAGTAGACACTGCCCTTGACCAATGCATAAGGCAAGTGGTAAGACCCTCCCTTTCCCTTTCCCATTTAAATCTACCTCATTGCCCATGGAGGAGATATGGTATTCAAGGGAGCATCAAGCATGTTGGAGGAACATCTATAAGCAAACCATTTAAGCAAGCGTGGCAGCCTTGTCATGATCATTGTGTGAGAATGGTCAAGGTGGAGAGCATGTGGTGGAAGCAATGGCATGTACATCTAAAGCATGTCATCTAACTACAAGAAGTCAAGCAAACACAAAGAGTGGGGTGCACCATCATTGAGGTGTACATCTTCATCGACAAACAAATAAAGACTTAGAAGGCAACATTGTATTAGCCTCTAAGGCTCTAGGAACTCTTTTGTAAATCCTAGATAACCACACCTATATTCAAGCCTTGTACGCCTAATGTTATAAAGGCATCTTATGTCCAATACCACCTATTCCATTCTTCCATAGTTGGTATTGAGGGAGGGTATTAAGAGACTAAGGTTATGTAGAAGGGTGAGAGAAGGGTGTGAGTGTGAAGGGACTTAAGGTCCACTTGCTCACCTATTTAAAGGTGAGGCCATGAGGCATTTTGTATGGAGCAAGGCCAAGTTGTATTCATAAACAACTAAATAAGCAAGATATTGTTCTTGTATTTTGTGAGTCTCTCCACACACTTGATCTAGCATGAGCACCACGTTTTCTCAACAAGGTTTTCCACATAGCCATTGACATGGCCTCTATGAGCTCCAAAATTGAGCGCCACAATGCATGCTATCTTGCATGTTTCTTCAAAGGTTCTTTCTTTGAGTTTCTCCCTATGAGAAACCATAGGTGCATTCACATGTGAAAGTTTCCACTACTTCCACCACTCTCACTCATTTTCTATGAGCGAACACATGTGCATCCTCCTCTTGATGCACATACATGGACTCCATCTTGAGTCTCGAACCTTGCTTGCTTCAGCCAAGCAAAACATGCACCTTAAAACATGCTCTTTGCCCAAATGCAAGATCCATGGGATCCACATATCCTAACAACCAGCAACCCTTCAACATTGAGCATTTTTCCATGCTCAAATCCAAAACTTTGAGGCAAAACTTCACAAAACCAACCTTCTTGAGGCATAATCAGCAGCATATCTTCTCTTGGCAGCTTCTCCTTGACGATGATGAAGACTCCATAGCCTTCATAATGTTGAAATCTCCATTTTCAGCTTCCTTGATGACGAGCAAGCTCTCCATGTTGCAAAACTCCATTTGCAACTCTCTTGGGCAGCTTTATGCAACCTCCTTGTTGCAAATCTCCTCTCAAATCCTCACAAATGAAAATCCAAATGATAGTATGAGTGTGCATAATTTTTTTCATAATATAAACTGAAAATAATACTTAATCATATGAACAACTAAGCAAGCTAATATACATAATAAACACCATGACCAAGAGCCCACCCAAGCTCTGATACCATGTTAACAATCTAAAAATGGGATTGATCATGGTGATAGACAATGATTAAGCAACATAATTAAGGTAGATTAAACCACACTAAGAACTCCGTGAGTGAGAGAGAGAGATTGCACACTCAACACTATTCCCTTCTATTGCATATCACAATGAACCATACAATGATATAGGCTTTCTAGCCTTATCCCACTTTACACATCATTATCCATGTGGCACTCCCTTTTCCACTTCTTTTGGTCAATACTCACACACCATACAATATTACATGTGGCATTCCTATCTTACCACAGTATCTTGCACCTCTAGGGTGCTTTCCCACATACACACAATACCACGATTACATCTCTCAACAACAGAGAGGTAATCCAAAATTGAGATATCTTTGGATATAAAAATCCTCCTACTGTCTGAAATGGTTTCCCCTTAAGCAAAAGTTCAAAATAAATTCTCCAAAGTGCATTAGGAATCAATTAAAAATAATTTAAAAGACCTTAGCCTACGCATCAAGATTTTCTAAAATTTTTGGATTATGGTCCAATCAAGGTTGCTATGGGCCAATAAGATTAATCCAAGTGTTGGGATGAGATAAATCCAATGAATAAAAGAAAATACCCAAAAATGAGTAAATGCTCACATAAGATGAAGAGTTGTCTGAGTACAAGGTTTATTAGTTAAAAACTATGAGATATTACTAAAAAATGAGATATTTTGGAATAATGATACATTTTTGACACCTTGGTAAAGGGAGGGGGAGACCTTAAGGTAGGTGCCTATTTCACACATGTGGATGAGTTTCTAAATAAAAAAAATGGTGATATTTTTATCTCTTCTCTCTCCTTGATCAAACTGGATCAAAATGGGAGCTAAACTGGTCCAAATCTTGTCCAAATTCAGCCAAACTGAAGCTGGAAAATTATAGAACTTAGTTGGACTCTGTTAGTGGCCTCCCTCACTTATAAATAGACCCTCATTCTTTTGTATTCTCATCTGTAAACTAGACCAATGCCAGTATTACATTAAAATAAGCATATTTTCTATTATCCCTTAAAAAACCTCGACTTTTGGAGAGAGTGGAGCTTCTCTCTCTCTTCAACAATCCTTGGGGATTTCTTCTCAACATACTAAACCAATTGATTGGTTGGGGGCTTCCTTCTATGATAAGCCAGCAAGCACAATCAAGAGGTAAGATGTAATTTCATGGTTTTTCTCTACTATTCTCAATGTTTTCACTTCTCAACCCCTCTCAAGCTTGAGAAGTTTCTAATTAAGTATTTATAATGCAAATCAAGCTTTTCTTAAGAGTTGTAATGAATAATTAAGAAAAGTTTATCTTTATGCTTAATTTAGGATGTTTTTATGTATATCTCTCTCTCCCCAAAAGAATGGTCATTCCTAGGATCAATTCTCTATTCAAATGATGCTTCTCATTGATAAATTCTCAATTCAAAAATCAAACTCTAGGCTTGTGAAGCTAGAGGTTAAGAAAATGGCTTTTTATGCTTTTATAATACTAATAAATTTATGATAAACTTATGATTTAATTCCATAAATTGGATTTAGGTCCAATGATAGTTATCCTATCACAATTGTATTATAAAGTCTTATTCTTTTCAAAAATATTAAAAATTATCAGTAAAGCAGCAAAGCTATGGTAAAATTTTGAAGAAATTAATACATAATTTATTTTTGTACATAATGTGAAAAGAGGACTTCCTACCATATTCTAGGATTGGTCATCCTATGCTAAAAGAATGATTTTCATCATATTCTTGAAAAACTAGTTTTTAGTGTTTATGCATAAATAAGTAATTAAGAAAAGAGGTAATTTTGGTAATTTTATTTTTATGCAAAAAGAGGAATTTCCATGATAATGGAGATCCATGTATTTAAATGGAAAAAGAGAAATTTTGGTATATTAAAATAATTAATATTTTATTTACTTAAAAATCCTCTACTTTTGGAAGTGGAGCTTCTCTCTCTCTTCAACAATCCTTGGGGCTTTCTTCTCAATATACTAAACCAATTGATTGGTTGGGGGACTTCCTTCTATGATAAAGAAGCAAGCAAAATCAAGAGGTAAGATGTAATTTCATGGTTTTTCTCTACTATTCTCAATATTTTCACTTCTCAACCCCTCTCAAGCTTGAGAAGTTTCTCATTAAGTGTTTATAATGCAAATCAAGATTTTCTTAAGAGTTGTAATGAATAATTAAGAAAAGTTTATCTTTATGCTTAATTTAGGATGTTTTTATGTATATCTCTCTTCCCCCAAAAGAATGGTCATTCCTATGACCAATTCTCTATTCAAATGATGCTTCTCATTGATAAATTCTCAATTCAAAAATCAAACTCTAGGCTTGTGAAGGTAGAGGTTAAGAAAATGGATTTTTATGCTTTTATACTAATAAAATTATGATAAACTTATGATTTAATTCCATAGATTTAGGTTCAATTATAGTTATCCTATCATAATTGTATTATAGTCTTATTCTTTTCAAAAATATTAAAAAATATCAGTAATAGCACGGAAGCTATGGCAAAATTTTTAAGAAATTAATACATAATTCATTTTTGTACATAATGTGAAAAGAGGACTTCCTACCATATTCTAGGATTGGTCATCCTATGCTAAAAGAATGATTTTCATCACATTCTTGGAAAACTAATTTTTAGTGTTTATGCATAAATAAGTAATTAAGAAAAGAGATAATTTTGGTAATTTTATTTTTATGCAAAAAGAGAAATTTCCATGATAATAGAGATCCATGTAATTAAATGAAAAAAGAGAAATTTTGGTATATTAAAATAATAAATATTTTATTTAAAGAGAAATTTTAGATAAATTTAATTTATGCATGAGAAAATTTAAATGATAAAAGAGAATTTCCATGACATTTTAAATTCAATCATTTAAATAGTAAAAGTGGAATTCTTGGCATATTTGAATTAATGGATATTTTTATTTAAATTTAAAGAGAAATTTTAGATAAATTTAATTTATGCATGAGAAAATTTAAATGATAGAAAAGGAATTCCCATGACATTTGGAATTCAATCATTTAAATATTAAAAAGTGAAATTCTTATAATATTTAAATTAATTGATATTTTTATTTAAATTTGAAGAGAAATTTTAGATAAATTTAATTTATGCATGAGAAAATTTAATTGATAAAAGAGGAATTCCCATGACATTTGGAATTCAATCATTTAAATGGTAAAAGTGGAATTCTTGGTAAAATTGAGATAATGGATATTTTATTAAAGAAAAGAGAAATTTTAGATAAATTTATTTTATGATAAAAGAGGAATTCTCGTGACATTTAAAATTCAATCATTTAAATGTAAAAAGTGAAATTTTCATGATATTTGAGATCCAAGAAATTAAATGGAAAAAAGAGAAATTTTTAGCACAATTCAAACTATGAGTATTTATCAAAAGTGGAATTTTGAGCATTATTGGAAAATATGGGTAGAATTGATTTCTGTAAATCCCATGAATCTTTTACTCAAAAGAAGAATATTGAATATAATTCACTTCAGAAATTTGAGAAAGAATATGAAAATATCCGTCGAGAAAAAGTACCTTTAACTAGGCCAAGCAATTGGTAGAAATTTAGAAAGTCCCATTGGTGTATCAAAAATAGAAAATGTTACTAAATGTCAATAGATGTGAACGAAGAGATGAGAATGAGATGTGAGGATATGTGAGATGGATGTGATGTAAATGGATGTGGATGTGGATGTGGATGTGAATGAAGAGATGAGAATGAGATGTGAGGATAGGTGATAGGATGTGATGTGATGTAAATGAATGTGGATATGGATGTGATAAGATGTGGTGTGATGCAAATGAATGTGGATATGGATGTGATAAGATATGGTGTGATGCAAATGAACGTGGATGTGAATGTGATAAGATGTGGATGAAATGTGATGTGATGTGAATATATGTGGATGTGAATGTGAATGTATGGATGGATGTGGATAGATGTGCATGTGAATGACTAGATGGATGTGGATGAATGAGATGGAATGTGTATGGATGTGAAGAGATATGGATGGATGTGGATGTGATGTAATGTGGATGGAATGAATGAGATATGATGTGGATGTGATGTAAATAGATGTGAATGGATGAGATGTGATGTGATGTAAATAGATGTGGATGTGATGTAAATAGATGTGAATGGATGAGATGTGATGTGATGTGAAATAGATGTGATGTAATGTGAGATGGATGTGATGTGGTGTGATGTGAATCGGGATAGATGGAATGAATGAGATTTGATGTAAATAGATGTGGAGTGATGTAAATAGATGTGAATGGATGAGATGTGATGTGAATGGATGTGATATGATGTGAAATAGATGTGATGTGACGTGAGATGAATGTGATGTGGTGTGATGTGAATCGGGATAGATGTGAATGAATGAGATATGAATGTGATGTGAATCAAGATAGATGTGAATGAATAAGATGTGATGTGATGTGAATCGGGATAGATGTGAATGGATGAGATGTGATGTGAATAGATGTGATGTAATGTGATGTGGATATGGGTAGATGAGAATGGATGAGATGTGATGAGGATAGATGTGGATAAATGTGATGGGATGTAATATAATGTGATTGGATGAGAATGGATAAAGGACGATGGGAATACATATGATGATTGAATGTGGATTAAGAAATGTGAATTGATGTAGAAGAATGTGGAATAACAAGAAATGATGTGGAACAATGTGGAAAGATGAGAGTTCATTTAGAAACTATATTTATGACCTATTTTTAAAGGACTGTTTTATGTCAAGAATGATGGGAAAGCGTTTTGACCATCTTGTGAATGAGGTCGTGGGAGATCAAATTGATAAAGTTGCAACAGTTGACGGAGAGTCAACGGAGGACGTCTCGCTTTTAGCAAGGTCGACCGAGGTCTTGACCAGCCTCAGTTCGATTTAAATGGCGAGCTTCCGATACGGTGGATGAGGGACCAAGGAAGTGGCCTATGAGTGAAGACCTGTAAAGGATCCTAGAGGGTGCTGACCATACGATGCTCAGGCTCTTAGTCGCCGAAGATACCCACACGTGCATCGAGGAAGAAAAATGGAACAAGGTGTTAGAGTTGCTCGGGCATGGATCTGGTTGATTGACCTTGCTGGTCCTCAATGGATGAGTCCATGGTTCTTTTATATGGATTTGTTGGTTGATCTTGCTGATCTTCAATGGAGAGTCCATCTGAATTTTTATAAGTGAATATACTTCCAGGTACTATGAGCTAGGAACTATTGAAAAGGCCCCTGAGTGGACAGGCGGTGAGCGTTCTGGTTGCCAATGATGCCATAGGTACACCAATGAAAGAATGATTGGAAATTAGAATTCAACCAGATATTTTGGAGAATTATGATCAGTGATACTCTGGTTTCATTAAAAGATTATTTTAAAGACAGCTGAATCTGTGGAACAGGCAATTTCATATTGGGTGTGTAAGTGGTGTGACTATCTTGAAGTTTGCATGAAGCACCGGCTACTAGGGGGCCTGGGAAATCTTTTCCCTGGTACCCGAGACAAAACATAACCAAATTCCTAAATGGATCCTATCACTATAGTGGTTGGGCGGTTGGCTAACCCATGGGACTGGATGGGGTTAGGCTGGACTGATAGATCCCTAAAATGAGACTCAATTCTGTTATGGTACGATAGATGAAGTAAATCCCGGATAGTCTTGTTCTATGGAAAAGAATCAACGGCATGTCTCTCGATGAGGAAAAAAGCGTTGGTCTCTATGACCCAAGTGCAAGTTTCTTCCTTAATCTGACCATGTGACTTATTGGTTTGGTCGGATCAATTTGGTTAGTTAAGGCTCTTGACTACGTTAGAATAAAAATATCCTAGAGGAATCGCCTGCTTTCTGGGCAAGGGAAGTTTTTTCGGGTTCGGTTTTGGAAGAACCGAGGGATTAGTCTCTTGTCCGGATATCCGTGGGCAAGGCCCTGAGTGAGAGGCTCTACCCTGCGCAAGAAGTGCTACTTCCGCTGCTAGCACCCCCGAATTCGTTGCGCGGAGGGGGAGGGATCTTTCATTGGTGCTGAGTTTAGCCTCAACAATGTGTGTAGGGTTCTGCAATTGCTACGCCACAGACATAAACTCTATGATAGGAAGAGAAAATGTACCTTATTTACTCATCAAATTGAGTATCTTGGATTCATCTTCTCCGAAGATGGTATCTCAGTAGATCCCGCCAAGGTCAAAGATATATTGGAGTGGCCACCCCTTAAATCAGTTCGTGAAGTTCGTGGGTTTTTGGGAATCACAGGATGGTACAGGATTTTCATCAAAGATTATGCCCTGGTAGCTGCACCCTTGATGGATCTTCTTAAGAAGGATTGCAAAATAGTGTGGTTGCCAATCCATCAAAACAGTTCTGATCGGCTCAAGACCATTATTACTTCTGCCCCAATCCTGAAACTTCCTCGTTTCACCAAGGAACTTGAAGTGGTTACTGATGCCACTAGTCTAGCACTTGGTGGTGTCTTTGGCCAAGAAGGAAGGCCAATTGCTTATACTTCTTGCAAGCTAAAGCAATATGAAGAAGCAAATTATGCCACCCATGATTTGGAGCTCTTAGGAGTTGTTCATTACCTCAAAATATGGAGACATTATCTCTTGGGGAGAAAATTCCAGCTTATAGCGATAGGCCCGGCTTGAGTCCTCTCCAGCTAACGAGACGAGGTGTATGGTCCCGTAGGGTTTTTGTGTAGAGGCTGGAAGGCCGAATTCTAGATCATCGACAGTATAAAGAAAAAGAATAAGAGAGTCGGTTTGTCTTGTATGGAATTGATTCTTGTATAAATGTTTTTTTAATATCTTGTCTTTAGCATTATTATAACGAACCTTGTGAAAGGGCTCTAATTAAGGAACATGTTTATTTATGTCAAACAGTGTGGTAGGATTAATTAGGAAACAAATTGACACGTGAGTAGGGTAAAAAGTGGATGGAATGCCTCGACGGCACCATCCTACGGACGGGTGGACCCGATTAGTCGGGTAGCTTTCCAACAGATTAAGTGAAAGCCCTACACTAGATAAATAGGTTCTCGAGCAACTCTATTCTAGAAGACTAGGCCAGCGGCTGTGCCTTGCATGGATGAAGAAAAAAGTGTTGTCTCTAGGAATCAAGATTAGTAGTTGCCCAAATTATGATCAATTACCCTATGGGTGATTTGATTTTTAGAAGACAACGCTCCCCCTGCGAGATAGGACTAGGTCTTACCTACAAATCGTATCCTTGAATCTTTGCATGGTTAAGGTGTCGACGAGTAGGAAATTTTCTCCAAGTTAAGACTTAGTAGACTATCTTAAGTGTTTCCCCTATTTTGGAAGGGGGAACCTTACACATGGTGATTTGTTTAGAGATATGTAGAAAAAATGAAAAAACCAAGATATGTGGTAACAAGTGATGATATTGTGAATCCCATTACACATGATGGTAAAGTTCCATTGTCTATGAAGGATGAAAAAAAGATGTACTTAGCAGATGTACTTCATGTTGGTAAAGTGCCATTGTCCATTGCAAGATGGCAAAATGATGTACTTAGCAAATATACTTCATGTTCCAAATATTATAAAGAACCTAGTTTCTATTGGTGGACAAATGGTTAAGCAAGGTCTATATGTGAGGTTCAATCCTCAAGAGTGTTTTGTGAAAGACTTCAAAAATTAATTATACCACTTGATTGCAAAGAGTAATAAAAATGATAAGATTTTTACTTTGGATGTTACCATGTTTGAGGTGAAAGTAGCCATGTTTGCAAATGAAAGATGGGTGTCATTACAATTACTGACATATGGTATAAGCATATTGGTCATGTGAATGTACAATGACTGAAATCTATACAGGCACAAAATATTGTTACAAGTTTGTCAAAGATTAAGCTTGACGATATGCATAAAGGATATGAAACCCGTCAAACATGCTTTCCCACCTGAAAAGCATGTTAGTATAAGGCTATTAGATGTTATACACTTGGATATATGAGGACCGACCAAGACTACAACAATTGTAGGTTATAGATAATTATGTTACATTCATTAATAATCACACTAGGAAAGGGTGGGTTTTTTCATAAATGAGAAAAGTGAGGTATTTTCTCACTTTCATAGATTAACAGTCTCAATCTTGAGAAGAAAAAAGGTATGTAAATAAAATGCCTGAGATCAAATGGTGGGGAAGAGTATTTTTCCAATGAGTTCAATGATTTCTTATGCCTTGTGTGTGAAAAGAATATGCCAGATTATTTTTGGACAAAAGATCAGTAAACTATTGATATTTACATTATGAATAGGACCCCCACACTGCAGGTTGTTCATGGTATGACACCTAAACAAAAGTTTATGGGCATAAAACCCAATGCGTCTCAATTGAAAATGGTTGGATGTTTTGCATATATGCATGTTCTCAATGGAGTGAGAGCAAAGTTCGATGCAAAGGCAGAGAAATGCATCTTCATTGGTTATGCTTTAGAGCAAAAAGGTTATAGGTGTTATAGCCCTGCCACTTATGAGATGCGAGTAAGCAAAGATGTTGTCTTTGATGAGATAAGTAGCTAATATACACCAGTGAAGGCAACATAAGATGTAGATGTAAGAAGAAATGGTGTTGTCCCAAATTTAGAGCAACAATCATAGGTGCTTAGTGGACCTAGAGAGTCCTCTAGTAGTAGATCTAATGTTAGTCCATGGTTAGGTAGGTTGAGGACAGATGTAGGTACATATGTATCATGCAAAGGAAAGGAAAAGGTAAATCAATATTTTATGCTTGATCTATCAGCAAGTCACTCATATGTGGATGGTGACTTTAGTGGCTTCAAGTAGAACCTTAATGAGGAGCTTGGCATTCTATCAGTGGTAGTTACTCCTAGTGCAAAGAGAACCAGGGTTGTTTGAGGACATGTGGCAGTGATCTAGGTGTATGTAGGTCTATGATGGTTAGATGCCCTGTTGAGGTTGAGATATGATGTGTTGGGGTAAATAAGTATAAATTTCTTTGTGTAGATAATACACATAATCATCCTTTTGAAGGTACTTTGAAGGTAATAACTACATCTAAGTGCCAAAATCTACTACATCACATTTTTCACCCTCTAAACATCTCTAAAAGTAAATCACCATACAATAGTGGATATCAAAATCCCCCTTGGAACCACAACTACATGCAACCACCATGAACAAAGGGAAAGAGAAAATTTTGGAGAGAAAACCACATCAACAATGATATCCCACAGCGATAACCGATAAGGATCTTAGCTTTTCTATCTCTAGTCCTTCTGCCTTGTAATCCTTACCACAACAAGATTTATCATCAAGGAGGAAACAATGGGTGCCTAAGGCAAGGGCATACCTAATGCACAAGGATTCTATAAAGAGAAGGACAATATATGATTAGCTAAGCAAGAACTCAAAGCTATCCCCAACACCCAAAAATCTGCAAAACAAGAAGGGACCCTGCATGGGCTCAAAGTCCTCCCCCGTAAACCTGGAGGGTTAATGGAAAGTTACTATGAGTTAGCATGCTACTATGGCTCCCCAAGGCCTCGGCATCGTCTCCTCACCACCCTCTACCCCATGAACCTTACATGCTCATCCTCACATACCAAACCACTCCTAAGGGCACAAGGGTACTTTGAAGCTCATAACTACATTTGAGTGCCTAAATCTGCTACATCAAATTTTGCACCCTCTAAACATCTCCAAAAGTAAACCACCATAAAATACTCGATATCAAAATCCCCCTTGGAACCACATGTTAAATTTGCAGCAATGTGATGAGCTATGGTGGATCAAATGCAAGAATCAACATAATTAGCAAGTGATTAGATGATGATTAAGACGAGATTAGTGACCAATAGCTTAATGTAGGCATGGATACTCAAAAACTAGCAATTTCTCATTAGGCCAATGCCTCAATTTATAGGTTTTACATCCACAAGATGCCAAGCATCTAATCCCACTAATTTCTCCTTGATTTGTACCACCTCCCCTACATCTGGGGGCACCTTTTCCTAGAATCTTTCCACACCCCTATATTCACTCATGCTACCCTTGATTCTCTCATTAGTAGATTCCTCTCACCTTTTCACTGCTACCCACTCAATTACAGACTCCCTTTTATAGTCTCTTGCTAAGGGCTTGTTCCTGCACACACCCATTCACTTGCATATTTCAATACCTCCCCTCAAGTGAATAACTCTAGCACACCTGGACCCTATAACAAGTTTTCCTCTTACTTGGTACCCCACGACCAGTGCCTCAAGTCCCTAACTCATAGTCCTTGACACTCTCTCTCTCTCTATGTGTCCAAGGCTACTACAAGTGCCCATGACCTTGACTAAAGTGCTCACACATACATCTACCACATGGCCTACATCATCGATGGTGCAGAGGTGGTTTTACTCTATTGGGGCAGGTTACATTGTGGACATCTTTCTCTCTAAGAAAAGATGTCCCTGACTCCTCTTCCTTAGTATTTTCCATGAAGTTTACTGATGTCAATCCTTCTTCATTTGGTTTGTTGTAGCAGTCTCTAGCCATATGTTCTGGCTTCTCACAATTGTGACAAGTGAAGGTCCTTCCTCCTCCCCTACCTCTTCCTCATCCTTGTCCTCGTGCGAGGCCTCCTCAAGTGTAGAATGCTTTCTCCTCTCCAGTTATTGGGTCGAACCCTTTCTTCTCTTTGACCTTGTTCTCTTGCTCTAGTAGAGCTCCTTCTATCTCATGCAGCTTCAAATCTGGTATATTCTTTATGGTTGCCACAATGTTCTCATACTCTCCCTTGTCCACACTCTTTAGAAGCACTGCTAGTGCCTCGTCATCTTCTACTTTCTTTCCAATGGCTGGCAATTGTTGTTTAATGCTTTGTATTTGTTCAAGTCTGTGGTTAGAGGTTTACTTTCCTTCATGTCAAGTTTGTAGAATTGTATTAGCAGATTTATTTTTGAATTTTTTGCTTGAGTGCCAAATAATTTATTAAGTTCGTCCCATGCATCTTTAGCTTGTTGTATCCCTACAATGTGGTGAATGATTTCATCATTTAAGCTAAGTGCAATGAGCCCTAATGCTTTCTCATTTCTGCTCTTCCACTCATCCTTCCCATGCTCCTCTGGACATTCATCTCTTCCTCAACTAGCCCCCACAGATTTTTCCTCATGAGCAAATACATGGTCTTTGCTCCCCATTAAATTTAGCTATTTCTTGTGCAGTGCTCATGTGATGATGTGAAGGGAGTCTTACCTCTTGATCCAATTCAAGATTCAAGGGCAGTGTCTACCCTTTTACAACTCCAATCTGATGTTTAATGATGATTACAACAAGTTATCAGAATTGAATTCACCAAAATTTACATAAAGCCAAGGGTAACTGATTTGTACTGAATGGTTGGGATATCAAACCATCTCCGAATTGCAATCTAAAGTGATAGAGATATGTATCAAATACCCAATGGTAAATATAAACCATCAATTGCACCAAAATATAGTGATTAGTGCTAATTAATAATTGATTAGTGAAATAATCTCATGTTTTGTGTGTAGAAAATAGAGTGTACGGGGAGGCCAGATCTAGTGCCTTAGAGTTCAAATGAGCTTAGATCCTTTCAAGGGCATCAATAGCAGTTAGTCTAGTAGAGGATCAAGCCAAGAAACAAAAGATTTGACCAAAAATTGAATGCCTAATCTCCGTTTTACCAAAGTCACTTCAGATTTGATGCAAAGCTTGATGCCGCTTCTCCTTGAGAAATTTCTCAAATCTGAGATCACCAGCATGTTCAGAGCATCCAAAAACCTCTAGGGCTAAGAGAATTATATTGATTCACCTTGTATGAGTGTAGATCTAGGATTTCCTTCCAGAAAAAGGTGCCTGTGAATCAGCGATTCCCGGCTGCTCCTGGGGGCAATTTTACGAATTGAAGCAATGAGCTGAATTGGAGGAGTGTGCCTAGGTATGGCTAAGATCTTTTAGCCTAATGTTAAGGCTGGAGGGAGATCAAGCCCCTCCACCAGCAGCAGCTGGTGGGGGTGCAAAAAGTTAGTTGAAAAGAGCAAAAGAAAATGGATTAACTCTTAATTAGTAGGGTAATTAGGCTCAAAAATTAGATGAATCCTAAGCTTGGTTCTGATACCATGTTAAATTTTCAGCAATGTGATGAGCTATGGTGGATCAAATGCAAGAATCAATATAATTAGTATAAGTGATTAGATGATGATTAAGATAAGATTAGTGAGAAATTAATCTAATAGCTTAATGTAGGCATGGATACTCAAAAACTAGCAATTTCTCATTAAGCCAATGCCTGGTTTTACATCCACAAGATGCCAAGCATCTAATCCCACTGATTTCTCCTTGATTTGTGCCACCTTCACCTTTTCCTAGAATCTTTCCACACCCCTATATTCACTCATGCTACCCTTGATTCTCTCATCAGTAGATTCCTCTCACCTTTTCACTACTACCCACTCAATTACAGACTCCCTTTTTTATAGTCTCTTACTAAGGGCTTGTTCTCTTCCCGCACCACACACCCATTCACTTGCATATTTCAACACCACAACTACATGCAAACACCATGAACAAAGGGAAAGAGAAAATGTTGGAGAGCAAACCAATTGTGGGAAGCCTACCTAGGGGGACAGACTTTCCATCCACATCAACAATATCCCAAGCAACAAACAAACAAGGATCATAGCTTTTCTATCTCTAGTCCAATCCCATTGGGCTCAAATAAACTTCCTCACCTCACCAAAAAAATCATAAAGCTTTATCAGTAAGAGCAAGACATGGCTATAAATCACCAAACAGACTTGAGCCCACTCCCAATAGACTCAAGCAAACTTCCTCACCACATCAAATATAAACTGTAAGATTCCTCCCTCCAACTTTTGAGATGTAAAGATGTAAGAACCTCCCCTTCAGTCTCTTGTAATCATCCCCCCCTTCAGAAATGGAAAAAGATCTTGTTTGACCCTGTTTTGGTCTAGAGAGAAAATATTCTAGAGAGAGGTAATATATTTTTGAAATATTTTTGGATAAGTATTTTCTCCCAGTCAATAGGAAGTAATCCCCTGAAACATAAGTTTAAAAAGAGTTTTTCAATGTGCATTAGAAATTAATTGAAATGTGCACTGGACACCTTAGCCTAGGGTACCTATTTTCTGAAAATTATGGATTAAGGTCCAAAGAGTGTTCTAATGGGCCTATAGGATTAATCCAAGTGTTTGAATAAGAAAAATGCAAGAATAAAAGAAAATCCCCCCAAAAAGGAGTCAATTCTCACATAAGATGAAGAGTTGACTAGTATTGGGATTTATTAGTTAAAAAATGGAAATTTTGAGGGTGAGTGGAGCTCATGAAGGAGACACCTAGAATCTCCATCATTACCCCAATTTTTTAATCAAAAAAATGAGATATTTCATCTCTCCTCATCTCTCACCTCTTTCAAACTAAATCAGAAAAGTGGGCCTAACTGGTCCAAAACTTGTCCAAATTGGATCAAACTGAAGCTGGAAGCCTCTAGATCCCAATTGGTTGGATTTGGTTGGTGGACTCCCTCGAGGACCTACAAATAGAACCCCATTCCTTTGTATTTTCATCTTAGAGTATTTATATGCTAGTGTAATTTTTAATTTAGTGTATTTTCCTCTTCCCTCTTCATTGGCCTTCCATTGTGAAGCTTTGGTGCTTCACTAAACCTCTTCTTATCTTGAAGATTACCCTTTTTTCTTGGTGGCCAAGCCTCTTCCTTGAGGGCTACATAATTCTTACAAGGTAAAGAATCAAGCAAACCAAGGGTAAGCCTAAACAATGAAGTTTATTCCTAACCTCCCTCATGCTTGGGAAGCATTTTATTTTATGGGTTTCCTCTTAAAACCATGTATTTCTTGAGTAATGATGAATTAATGTTTATGTAGGTTTATACATGAACTAATTTTTATATTAAAAGTGAATTTTCGAGCATTCTCAATTTATAGAAAATGTGGGAAAGCTATGGCAAAATTTTATCATTAGAAAATGAAGGTTATGCATAAACTATTTTTTATATTAAAAGTGGAATTTTAAGCATTCTCATTTCATAGAAAAGTGGAATTTTAAGCATTCTCATTTCATAGAAAATGTGGGGAAGTTATGGAAAAATTTTATCATTAGAAAATGAAGGTTTATGCATAATAAATTTTATTCTAAAAGTGGAATTTTAAGCATTCTCATTTCATAGAAAATACAAGGAAATTATGGTAAATTTTATATCATTAGAAAATGAATTTATGCATAGTAAATTTTATGCTAAATATGGAGTTTTGAGCATTATTCATTTGCTAGAAAAATAAAGAAGGTTATGCACAAATTTTTCTAGATTAATTCAATTTATGAGAATTATGGAAAGCATTATGAATATAATTCATTTAGATAAAAAAATGAATTAGTATGAGTGCATAAATGTTTTATATTGAAAGAGAAATTATGGGTATAATTGATTTTGTAAATCCCATGAGGTCGTATGCATAAATCTTTTATTCAAAAAGAAGAATATTGAGCATATTTTATTTTGGGAGAATTGAGAAAAGAATGTGAAAATATTAATATGAATGCATCAAGAAAACATGGATAAATTTTAATCAAAAAGAGGAATCATGAACATATTTAACTTTTAGAATTATACATCTAGAATATCGAGAAATAGAATCTTAAGTACATTCTAGAACGGGAAAAGGATTTCCCAGAAAAAGACCAAAAACATGCTTAGTTGGATGAATGTAAATACTTGGACTAACTTATTCCTAGATTCCCTAGGAAAGGAATCTAGAATTCTTGAAAGCATCAAGGATCCAAAAAGTGAACGGAAACTTAGACTTAATTGAATTGAGTCGAGAAAATGGGGAATGATGTAGAGTGATTTGGGTGATATGTAATGATGTGGCTGATGTGTAATGTGTGGGTGATGTGTGGAAGGATGTGGAATGTGTGAAATAATGTGGAGTGATGTGGAGTAATGTGTGGGATGTGTGGAATGATGTGGAGAGATGTGTGAAAGGATGTGGAATGTGTGGAATGATGTGGAGTGATGTGGAGTGATGTGTGGGATGTGTGGATCGATGTGGTTGATGTGAATTGATGTGGGTTGATATATGGATTGATGTGAAGTGATGTGGATTGATGTGTGGATTGATGTGGAGTGATGTGGATTGACGTGGGAATGATGTGGGATGATGTGAATGAATGTGGGAATGATGTGGGATGATGTGAATGAATGTGGGAATGATGTGGGATGATGTGAATGAATGTGGAAATAATGTGGGATAATGTGAATTGATGTGGAATGGTGTTGAATGATGTGGAATAAGGTCGAAAGATAAGAAATGATGAGAAATGATGAGGAATGATGTGAAGTAATGAGAAATGATGAGGAATGATGTGAAATGATAGAATGATATGGAAAGATAGGAGTTTTGTTTGGAAACTGTATTTGTATGTGAAACCTATTTTTTAAAGATTGTTTTACGTCAAGAATGTTGGGGAAGCATTTTGACTATCTTATGGAATGAGGTCGTGGGACCTAAGTGGAAAATGTTGCAACAACTTTCGCAGAGTCAAGGAAGGATATCTCGCGTGGCAAGGTCGGCTGAGGTCTTTACCAACCTCGGTTCGGTTAGAAACTATTGAAAAGGCCCCTAAGTGAAGTACTAGGTGAGCCTAGAGGGACTGACCCAGGTGGTGAGCGAACCTATACAATTGAGATTCCCGTGAGGAATGTTCAGATGTTAATTGGAAATTACTGGTCTGATGGTCCATTATTGTGTTAAGGATATGAATGATCTAATTTTTGATAGTTTTGTATGCTTCTTCTTATAGAAGGGATCTTTAAGGCTAGGATTCTGAGAGGGTTGACCAAACTTAAGGAACCCTAGAATCAGTTGCATCTAAAATTTAACTCTTTTTTATTTGAATTATAAATAGAGTGGTCTTTTCACCTAAGATTCTTTGAGCATCTCGCTAAGTTGAAAAAACGGAGTTGATAAAGAAGAGAAAGAGTCCCATCCCAGATAGCTGCACAGCAAGAGCCGCCACAATAGTTGATGTAGTGGAGGAAGAAAGAGAACGGATAGATTTATGTCACCATTGATGAAGTCTAAAATCTTCAGTTCCCTGTCAGGAATTTGATTTTTGAATTAAGTACTGCCTTGGGAGTAAGAAGATGATTTTACAGAGATTATCCTCCAGCTCTACGAGATGAGGACATCTTGTGTTTTTTAAGTGGGGTAAGATGTAAGATTCCTCCCTCCAGCTTTTGAGATGTAAAGATGTAAGAACCTCCCCTTCAGTCTCTTGTAATCATCCACCCCTTCAGAAATGGAAAAAGACCTTGTTTGACCCTGTTTTGGTCTAGAGAGAGATAATACATTTTGAAATATTTTTGGATAAGTATTTTCTTCTAGTCAATAGGAAGTGATCCCCTGAAACAAAAGTTTAAAAAGAGTTTTCCAATGTGCATTAGAAATTAATTGAAATGTGCACTGGACACCTTAGCCTAAGGGTACCTATTTTCTGAAAATTATGGATTAATGTCCAAAGAGTGTTCTAATGAGCCTATAGGATTAATCCAAGTGTTTGAATAAGAAAAATGTAAGAATAAAAGAAAATCCCCCAAAAAGGAGTAAATTCTCACATAAGATGAAGAGTTGACTAGTACTGGGATTTATTAGTTAAAAAATGGAAATTTTGACATCTCAAGAGGGTGAGTGGAGCTCATGAAGGAAACGCCTAGAATCTCCATCATTACCCCAAATTTTTAATAAAAAAAATGAGGTATTTCATCTCTCTTCTCACCTCTTTCAAACTAGATCAGAAAAGTGGGCCTTACTAGTCCAAAACTTGTCCAAATTGGATCAAACTGAAGTTGGAACCCTCTAGACTCCAGTTGGACTTGGTTGGTGGTCTCCCTCACCTATAAATAAACCCCCATTCCTTTCTATTTTCATCTTAGAGTATTTACATGCTGGTGTAATTTTTAATTTAGTGTATTTTCATCTTCCCTCTTCATGGGCCCTCCATTGTGAAGCTTTGGTGCTTCACTAAACCTCTTCTTATCTTGAAGATTACCCTTTTTTCTTAGTGGCCAAGCCTCTTCCTTGAGGGCTGCACAATTCTCGCAAGGTAAAGAATCAAGCAAACCAAGGGTAAGCCCAAACAATGAAGTTTATTCTCTCTTTTTGATGTTAATCTTCTTCCTAACCTCCCTCGTGCTTGGGAAGCATTTTATTTTATGGGTTTCCTCTTAAAACCATGCTTTTCTTGATTAATGATAAATTAATTTTTATGTTGGTTTATGCATAAACTAATTTTTATATTGAAAGTGAATTTTTGAGCATTCTCAATTTATAGAAAATGTGGGGAAGCTATGGCAAATTTTTATCATTAGAAAATGAAGGTTACGCATAAACACAAAGCTTTAGTTACAACAAGAGCATGACATAGTTATAAAAAACCTTCCCATCCCAACAAAGCCCAATCAAGCAACATTTTCTATGGGTTAGCCAACCATCTAACCACTATAGTGATAGGATCCATTTAGGAATTTGGTTATGTTTTGTCCCGGGTACTAGGGAAAAGAGTTCCCAAGCCCCCTAGCCAATGCTGCATACAAACTTGAAGATAGTCACACCACTTACACACCCAATATGAAATTGCTTATTCCACGGATTCAGCTGTCTTTAAAACAATCTTTTAATGAAACCAGAGTATCACTGATCATAATCCTCCAAAATATCCGGTTGAATTCTAATTTCCAATCATTCTTTCATCGGTGTACCTATGGCATCATTGGTAACTGAAACGCTCACCGCCTGTCCACTTAGGGGCCTTTTCAATAGTTCCTAGCTCATAGTACCCAAAAGTATATTCACTTATAAAAATCCAGATGGACTCTTTGTTGTTGAAGATCAGCAAGATCAACCAATAGATCCATATAAAAGAACCATGGACTCATCCATTTTTTGAGGACCAGCAAGGTCAATCAACCAGATCCATGCTCGAGTTCAGAAAACAACTTTAACACCTTGTTCCATTCTTCTTCCTCGACGCACATGTGGGTATCTTTGGCGACCCAGAGCCCGAGCACCGTATGGTCAGCACCCTCTAGGAGCCTTCCTTGGTCCCTCATCCACCGTATGGTCAGCACCCTCTAGGAGCCTTCCTTGGTCCCTCATCCACCGTACCGGAAGCTCACCATTTAAATCGAATCGAGGCTAGTCAAGACCTCGGCCAACCTTGCTACGCGAGACGTCCTCCGTTGACTCTCCGTCAGCTATTGCAACTTTATCAATTTGATCTCCAAGACCTCATTCACAAGATGGTCAAAACGCTTTCCAAGCATTCTTGACATAAAATAGTCCTTTAAAAACAGGTCATAAATATAGTTTCTAATGAACTCTCATCTTTCCACATTGTTTCACATCATTTCTCGTTATTCCACATTCTTCTACATCAATTCACATTGCTTAATCCACATTCAATCATATGTATTCCCATCGTCCTTCATCCATTTCCATCGTCCTTCATCCATTCTCATCCAATTACATTATATTACATCCTATCACATTTATCCACATCTATCCTCTTCACAACTCATCCGTTCAAATCTACCCATATCCACATCACATTACATCACATCCATTCACATCACATCTCATCCATTCACATCTATCCCTATTCACATCACATCACATCACATCACATCACATCTCATTCATTCACATCTATCCCGATTCACATCACATCACATCACATTCATATCTCATTTATTCATATCTATCCTGATTTACATCACACCACATCACATTCATCTCACGTCACATCACATCTATTTCACATCACAAAGCATCCATTCACATCAAATCTCATCCATTCACATCCATTTACATCAATCCACATCTATCCACATCATTTATTATTCATTCCATCTATCTCGATTCACATCACACCACATCACATCCATCTCACATCACATCACATCTATTTCACATCACATCACATCTCATCCATTCACACTTATTTACATCACATCCATATCTATCCACATCATATCACATTCATTCCATCCACATCTATCCACATCATATCACATTCATTCCATCCACATTACGTCATATCCACATCCATCCATATCTCTTCACATCCATACACATTTCATCTCATTCATCCACATCCATCTAGTCATTCACATGCACGTCTATCCACATCCATCCATACATTCACATTCACATCCACATATATTCACATCACATCACATTTCATCCACATATCATCACATTCACATCCACATTCATTTGCATCACACCACATCTTATCACATCCATATCCACATTCATTTGCATCACACCACATCTTATCACATCCATATCCACATTCATTTACATCACATCACATCCTATCACCTATCCTCACACATCTCATTCTCATCTCTTCATTCACATCCACATCCACATCTACATCCATTTACATCACATCCATCTCACATATCCTCACATCTCATTCTCATCTCTTCATTCACATCTTATTCACATCTATTGACATTTAGTAACATTTTCTATTTTTGATACCGATGGGACTTTTCTAAGCTTCTTCCAATTGCTTGGCCTAGTTAAAGGTACTTTTTCTCGACCGATATTTTCATATTCTTTCTCAAATTTCTCAAGTGCATTATATTCAATATTCTTTTTTTGAGTAAAAGATTCATGGGATTTACAAAAATCAATTCTACCCATATTTCCCAATAATGCTCAAAATTCCACTTTTGATAAATACTCATAGTTTAAATTGTGCTAAAAATTTCTCTTTTTCCCATTTAATTTCTTAGATCTCAAATATCATGGGAATTCCTCTTTTTACATTTAAATGATTGAATTCTAAATGTCATGGGAGTTCCTCTTTTATCATAAAATAAATTTATCTAAAATTTCTCTTTTCTTTAATAAAATATCCATTATCTCCATTTTACCAAGAATTCCACTTTTACCATTTAAATGATTGAATTCCAAATGTCATGGGAATTTGTATTTTATCAATTAAATTTTCTCATGCATAAATGAAATTTATCCAAAATTTCTTTTCAAATTTAAATAAAAATATCCATTAATTAAAATATGCCAAGAATTCCACTTTTACTATTTAAATGATTGAATTCCAAATGTCATGGCAATTCCTCTTTTATCATTTAAATTTTCTCATGCATAAATTAAATTTATCTAAAATTCCTCTTTAAATTTAAATAAAAATATCCATTAATTCAAATATGCCAAGAATTTCACTTTTATTATTTAAATGATTGAATCCCAAATGTCATGGAAATTTCGCTTTTATCATTTAAATTTTCTCATGCATAAAATAAATTTATCTAAAATTTCTCTTTAAATAAAATATTCATTATTTTAATATACCAAAATTGATCTTTTTTCATTTTATTACATGGATCTCAATTATCATGGGAATTTCTCTTTTTACATAAAAATAAGATTACCTCTTTTCTTAATTACTTATTTATGCATAAACACTAAAAATTAGTTTTCCAAGAATGTGATGAAAATCATTCTTTTAGCATAGGATGACCAATCCTAGAATATGGTAGGAAGTCCTCTTTTCACATTATGTACAAAAATGAATTATGTATTAATTTTTTAAAAATTATGCCATAGCTTCGCTGCTATTACTGATAATTTTTAATATTTTTGAAAAGAATAAGACTTTATAACATAATTATGATAGAATAACTATCGTTGGACCTAAATTCAATTTATGGAATTAAATCATAAGTTTATCATAATTTTATTAGTATAAAAGCATAAAAATCTATTTTCTTAACCTCTAGCTTCACAAGCCTAGAGTTTGATTTTTGAATTGAGAATTTATCAATGAGAAGCATCATTTGAATAGAGAATTGGTCATAGGAATGACCATTCTTTTGGGGAGAGAGAGATATACATAAAAACATCCTAAGTTAAGCATAAAGATAAACTTTTCTTAATTATTCATTACAACTCTTAAGAAAAGCTTGATTTGCATTATAAACACTTAATTAGAAACTTCTCAAGCTTGAGAGGGGTTGAGAAGTGAAAACATTAAGAATAGTAGAGAAAAACCATGAAATTACATCTTACCTCTTAATTTTGCTTGCTTCTTTATTATAGAAGGAAGCCCCCAACCAATCAATTGGTTTAGTATGTTGAGAAGAAAGCCCCAAGGATTGTTGAAGAGAGAGAGAAGCTCCACTCTCTCCAAAAGTAGAGGATTTTTAAGGGATAATAGAAAATATGCTTATTTTAATGTAATACTAGCATGGTCTAGTTCACAGATAAGAATACAAAAGAATGAGGGTCTATTTATAACTGAGGGAGGCCACTAATGGAGTCCAACTAAGTTCTAGAATTTTTCAGCTTTAGTTTGGCTGAATTTGGATAAGATTTGGACCGGTTTAGCTTCCATTTTGATCCTGTTTGATCCTGGAGAGAGGAGAGATAAAAATATCACAATTTTTTTGATTTAGAAACTCATCCACATGTGTGAAATAGGCGCCTACCTTAAAGTCTCCTGCCTCCTTACCAAGGTGTCAAAAATGTATCATTATTTCAAAATATCTCATTTTTTTAGTAATATCTCATAGTTTTTAACTAATAAATCTTGTACTCAGTCAACTCTTCATCTTATGTGAGCATTTACTCATTTTTGGGTATTTTCTTTTATTCATTGGATTTATCTCATCCCAACACTTGGATTAATCTTATTGGACCATAGGAACCTTAATTGGACCATAATCCAAAATTTTCAGAAAATCTTGACGCTTAGGCTAAGGTCTTTTAAATCATTTTAAATTGATTCCTAATGCACTTTGGAGAATTTATTTTGAACTTCTGTTTCAGGGGAAACCATTTCAGACACTAGGAGGATTTTTATATCCAAAGATATCTCAATTTTGGATTACCTCCCTCTAGGCCAAAAACAGGGTAAAAAAAGATCTTTCTTTTATTTCAGAGAAGGGAATAATTACCAGAACAGAAGGGGAGGTTCTTACACCTTTACACCTCAAAACCTGGAGGGAGGAATCTTACATCCTACCCCACTTAAAAAACGCGACATGTCCTCATCTCTCAGGTGGAGTATAATATCTTTCATCTTCTTCTTCTTCAATTACTTCCAGCATTACTGCCTTGGAAGTGGACGGTCGATTCGAGAACATCTCTCTTTGACTTCCCCTATTATGAGACGGAGGTCTTGCATTACTTTGGATTGAAACTGAGGGTTGGTTAGAGGGTCTACCTCAGGGATTTCCCTGATTTTGGTAGAAAGGAACGCTGGAGTCTGGAATCTTGGTCCCTGAATTCCCCACCTCGAAAACCTTGATCCAAAAGGAGTTGGGCAATCCATACTGCGATGTCCAAATCCTTGACAATTATAGCATTTCACTTCCTTCTTCAAGGGTGGAACTTCTGAAGTTGAAATGCAGGGGAGTGAGTTCCGGGAAAAGAACCTTCTTCCATTCTGGAACTTTCCATATTTTGAGCTTGACCTTGTTGTCTCTTAGGCGGTGGAAGGTTGGAATCACCTTCTGGAGCTAGAAATCTTTTGAAAGATGATGGTGCTGGCTTCGGCGGGACCTTGACATCAAAGGCCTTGGCGAAATCCTTCGCCATCCGTACTGCTTCGGCCATGGAAACTAGCTTGGCATTCTTCACTAGGATATTCAAAGGTTGGTTCAGTCCCCTAATGAACTTGGCCACCATCAGGTGTTCTTCATCCAGCGATGGCGACGAGTACTTGAGGAGAAGAGAAAACGCTTGGTGATGCAGTTCAATAGTTATGCTCCCCTAGGTTAACTCTAAGAATTCGTTCATCTTGGTTTCCAAAAAGTTGGGAGGACAGAATCTCTTCCTTAGGTAAATTTTGAGATCATTCCATGTCTGGGTGTTCCGATCCAGACAGTTTGTCTCGTAGTGATTTCTCCATGCCACTATGGCTGTTTCTACTATCTTCAGCCTTGCAAGAGCCATTTTACTTTTCTCGTTGTATCTCCAAGTATTCTTCCATTGCTTCGATCCACTTCTCCACAGCCTCGCCCAAGTTTTCCCCTTCACCCTTGAAAGGTCCAGGTTGTGATCTATGAAGAGTTTTACAAACAACCAAGTCGAGCTCTTTCTCATCGAGTTGGGGGTTATCATTCCTACCATGACGACCTCGATCCATGATCCTATCAATACGAAAATTCTTGTTAAGTCCCTTTATTTATAATTCAAATTTGACTTTAGATCCAGCTGAATTCTGGGGTTCCTTATAGTCTGGTCAACACATGGAGAATCTTGGGATAAAGATTCCTTGTACAAGAAGAACACACAGAACTCATTATGAGAGAATAATTCATTCAGAACATATCATTCATATCCTTAACACAATAATGGTCCATCAGACCAAAAATTCCATCTGAACATTCCTCCACGAGAATTTCAATTATGCAGGTTCTCAAATTGTCATCCCTTAATTAGATTCACTGGGTCAAAGGTTAATAGCAGCAATCTCATAGTGATTTGCTGAAATCATAATCGTGATCCTAGTTACTAACATCATCATTGGGATTCGTCCCATTCATCCTCATTGTGTCTTTGTTCTTCCTTCAACTAGAATTCAAGAATCATCATCTTTCAATCAGAATCCAAATCAACTCATCAATTCTCAACCAGAATTCTAAAATCATATCAACCAGCATTCGAATTGATCATCTGGATAGCATTTTTGCTTATAATTTCAAGGTCTTAGATTTACTCGTATATATTGTTAGTAAAGAGCTGCAATTATACCCACGGTATATACAGGTAGTCACGGTCCTTCGAGTTATAGGGTAAATACCGTCATATCAAGGCCTCAAGCATGTTAGGGATTCCATACAATTGCAGGACATCCATCTGAAGACCCAATTACCAATTTATGAATTTTTATTTTGAATATCAATTTGTATAAATTTAATCACACAATTACAATCTTTTACTGGTACTTCATAAATTTTAGACATTTCTTGCTTCTCGGTTGATCCACTTTAGTCAATTCGCTTTGATAATAGCTCAAAGATCCCTGCCCCCTTTACTCTGATACCAGCTGAAAGATCGCTGCCCCCTTTGCGCAACAAATGCGGGGTGCTAGCAATGGAAGTAGCACTTCTTGCGTAGGGTAGAGCCTCTCACTCAGGGCCTCACCCACACGGATATCTGGACAAGAGACTCGGTTCTTCCAAAACTGAACCTGGAAAACTTCCCTCGCCTAGAAAGCACGGGAGATTCCTCTAGGATATTTTTATTCTAACGTAGTCAAGAGCCTTAACTAACCAAATTGATCCCACCGAACCAGTAAGTCACATGGTCAGATCAAGGAAGAAACTTGCACTTGGATCATAGAGACCAACGCTTTTTTCCTCATCGAGAGGCACAACCGTTAATTCTTTTCCATAGAACATGACTATCCGTGATTTTCTTCATCTATCATACCATAACAGAATTGAAGTTCATTTTAGGGATCTATTAGTCCAACCTAACCCTATCCAGTCCCATGGGTCAGCCAACCTAACCCCATCCAGTCCCATGGGTCAGCCAACCGCCCAATCATTGTAGTGATAGGATCCATTTAGGAATTTGGTTATGTTTTGTCCCAGGTACCAGGGACAAGAAAAGAGTTCCCAGGCCCCCTAGCCGTTGCTTCATGCAAACTTCAAGATAGTCACACCACTTACACACCCAATATAAAATTGTCTGTTCCACAGATTTAGCTGTCTTTAAAACAATCTTTTAATAAAACCAGAGTATCACTGATCATAATCCTCCAAAATATCCGGTTGAATTCTAATTTTCAATCATTCTTTCATCGGTGTATCTATGGCATCATTGGCAACTAGAACGCTCACCACCTGTCCACTCAGGGGCCTTTTCAATAGTTCCTAGCTTATAGTACCCGGAAGTGTATTCACTTATAAGAATCCAGATGGACTCTCCATTGTTGAAGATCAGCAAGATCAACCAATAGATCCATATAAAAGAACCATGGACTCATCCGTTGAGGACCAGCAAGGTCAATCAACCAGATCCATGCCCGAGTTCAGAAAACAACTCTAACACCTTGTTCCATTTTTCTTCCTCGACGCACGTGTGGGTATGTTTGGCGACCCAGAGCCCGAGCACCGTATGGTTAGCACCCTCTAGGATCCTTCGCAGGTCACCTAGCACTTCACTCATAGGCCGCTTCCTTGGTCCCTCATCCACTGTACCAGAAACTCACCATTTAAATTGAATCGAGGCTGGTCAAGACCTTGGCCGACCTTGCTATGCGAGACGTCGTCCGTTGACTCTCCGTCAGCTATTGCAACTTTATCAATTTGATCTCCCACGACCTCATTCACAAGATGGTCAAAACGCTTTCCCAGCATTATCGACATAAAACAGTCCTTTAAAAACATGTCATAAATATAGTTTCTAATGAACTCTCATCTTTCTACATTGTTCCACATCATTTCTCGTTATTCCACATTCTTCTACATCAATTCACATTGCTTAATCCACATTCAATCATATGTATTCCCATCGTCCTTCATCCATTCTCATCCAATCACATTATATTACATCCCATCACGTTTATCCACATCTATCCTCATCATATCTCATCCATTCTCATCTACCCATATCCACATCACATTACATCACATCCATTCACATCACATCTCAGCCATTCACATCTATCCCGATTCACATCACATCACATCTCATTCATTCACATCTATCCCGATTCACATCACATCACATGGCATTCATATCTCATTCATTCACATCTATTCCGATTCACATCACACCACATCACATTCATCTCATGTCACATCACATCTATTTCACATCATATCAGATCACATCACATCACATCCATTCACATCACATCTCATCCATTCACATCTATTTACATCACTCCATATCTATCCACATCATATCTCATTCATTCCATCTATCCCGATTCACATCACACCACATCACATCCATCTCACATCACATCACATCTCATCCATTCACATCTATTTACATCACATCCACATCTATCCACATCATATCTCATTCATTCCATCTACATTACATCACATCCACATCCATGCATATCTCTTCACATCCATACACATTCCATCTCATTCATCCACATCCATCTAGTCATCCACATGCACGCCTATCCACATTCATCCATACATTCACATTCACATTCACATCTACATATATTCACATCACATCACATTTCATCCACATCTCATCACATTCACATCCACGTTCATTTTCATCACACCACATCTTATCACATCCATATCCACATTCATTTACATCACACCACATCTTATCACATCCATATCCACATTCATTTACATCACATCACATCCTATCACCTATTCTCACACATCTCATTCTCATCTCTTCATTCACATCCACATCCACATCTACATCCATTTACATCACATCCATCTCACATATCCTCACATCTCTTCATTCACATCTTATTCACATCTATTGACATTTAGTAACATTTTCTATTTTTGATATCGATGGGACTTTTCTAAGCTTCTTCCAATTGCTTGGCCTAGTTAAAGGTACTTTTTCTCGACCGATATTTTCATATTCTTTCTCAAATTTCTCATGTGAATTATATTCAATACTCTTCTTTTGAGTAAAAGATTCAAGGGATTTACAAAAATCAATTCTACCCATATTTCCCAATAATGCTCAAAATTCCACTGTTGATAAATACTCATAGTTTGAATTGTGCTAAAAATTTCTCTTTTTTCCATTTAATTTCTTGGATCTCAAACATCATGGGAATTCCTCTTTTTACGTTTAAATGATTGAATTTTTAATGTCATGGGAATTCCTCTTTTATCATAAAAAAAATTTATCTAGAATTCCTCTTTTCTTTAATAAAATATCCATTATCTCAATTTTACCAAGAATTCCACTTTTACCATTTAAATGATTGAATTCCAAATGTCATGGGAATCCCTCTTTTATCAATTAAATTTTCTCATGCATAAATTAAATTTATCTAAAATTTCTCATCAAATTTAAATAAAAATATCCATTAATTCAAGTATGCCAAGAATTTCACTTTTACTATTTAAATGATTGAATTCCAAATGTCATGGAAATTCCTCTTTTATTATTTAAATTTTCTCATGCATAAATTAAATTTATCTAAAATTTCTCTTTAAATTTAAATAAAAATATCCATTAATTCAAATATGCTAAGAATTCCACTTTTACTATTTAAATGATTGAATCCCAAATGTCATGGGAATTTCACTTTTATCATTTAAATTTTCTCATGCATAAAATAAATTTATCTAAAATTTCTCTTTAAATAAAATATTCATTATTTTAATATACCAAAATTTATCTTTTTCCATTTAATTACATGGATCTCCATTATCATGGGAATTTCTCTTTTTGCATAAAAATAAAATTACCAAAATTACCTCTTTTCTTAATTACTTATTCATGCATAAACACTAAAAATTAGTTTTCCAAGAATATGATGAAAATCATTCTTTTAGCATAGGATGACCAATCCTAGAATATGGTAGGAAGTCCTTTTTTCACATTATGTACAAAAATGAATTATGTATTAATTTCCTAAAAATTTTACCATAGCTTCGCTGTGCTATTACTGATAATTTTTAATATTTTTGAAAAGAATAAGACTTTATAATACAATTATGATAGGATAATTATCATTGGACCTAAATCTAATTTATGAAATTAAATCATAAGTTTATCATAATTTTATTAGTATAAAAGCATAAAAAGCCATTTTCTAACCTCTAGCTTCACAAGCCTAGAGTTTGATTTTTGAATTGAGAATTTATCAATGAGAAGCATCATTTGAATAGAGAATTGGTCCTAGGAATGACCATTCTTTTGGGGAGAGAGAGATATACATAAAAACATCCTAAATTAAGCATAAAGTAAACTTTTCTTAATTATTCATTACAACTCTTAAGCAAAGCTTGATTTGCATTATAAACACTTAATTAGAAACTTCTCAAGCTTGAAAGGGGTTGAGAAGTGAAAACATTGAGAATAGTAGAGAAAAACCATGAAATTACATCTTACCTCTTGATTTTGCTTGCTTCTTCCCCCAAGCAATCAATTGGTTTAGTATGTTGAGAAGAAAGCCCCAAGGATTGTTGAAGAGAGAGACAAGCTCCACTCTCTCCAAAAGTAGAGGATTTTTAAGGGATAATAGAAAATATGCTTATTTTAATGTAATACTGGCATGGTCTAGTTCACAGATGAGAATACAAAAGAATGAGGGTCTATTTATAAGTGAGGGAGGCCACTAACGGAGTCCAACTAAGTTCTAGAATTTTTCAGCTTCAGTTTGGCCGAATTTGGACAAGATTTGGACCAGTTTAGCTCCCATCCAGTTTGATCGTGGTGGAGAGAGGAGAGATAAAAATATCATAATTTTTTTGATTTAGAAACTCATCCACATGTGTGAAATAGGCGCCTACCTTAAAGTCTCCCCCTCCTTACCAAGGTGTGAAATAGGCGCCTACCTTAAAGTCTCCCCCTCCTTACCAAGGTGTCAAAAATGTATCATTATTCTAAAATATCTCATTTTTTTGATAATATCTCATAGTTTTTAACTAATAAACCTTGTACTCAGTCAACTCTTCATCTTATGTGAGCATTAACTCATTTTTGGGTATTTTCTTTTACTCGTTGGATTTATCTCATCCCAACACTTGGATTAATCTTATTGGACCATAGGAACCTTAATTGGACCATAATCCAAAATTTTTAGAAAATCTTGACGCTTAAGCTAAGGTGTTTTAAATCATTTTAAATTGATTCCTAATGCACTTTGGAGAATTTATTTTGAACTTGTCTTTCAGGGGAAACCATTTCAGACACTAGGAGGATTTTTTATCCAAAGATATCTCAATTTTGGATTACCTCTCTCTAGGCCAAAATAGGGTAAAACAAGATCTTTCTTTTATTTCAGAGAGGGGAATAATTACAAGAATAGAAGGGGAGGTTCTTACACCTTTACACCTCAAAAGTTGGAGGGAGGAATCTTACATCCTACCCCACTTAAAAAACGCGAGATGTCCTCATCTCGTAGGTGGAGTATAATCTCTTTCATCTTCCAGAGTTAGTGCCTTGGAAGTGGACGGCCGATTCGGGAACGTTTCTCTTTGACTTCCCCTATTATGAGACAGAGGTCTTGCATTACTTTGGATTGAAACTGAGGGTTGGTTAGAGGGTCTACCTCTGGGATTTCCCTGATTTTGGTGGAAAGGAACCTGATTACTCTAGAAGGAAGGAGCTGGAGTCTAGAATCTTGGTCCCTGATTTTCCCACCTCGAAAACCTTGATCCAAAAGGAGTTGGGCAATCTATACTGCGATGTCCAAATCCTTGACAGTTATAGCATTTCACTTCCTTCTTCAAGGGTGGAACTTCTGAAGTTGAATTCCAGGGGATCGAGTTCCTGGAAAAGGAACTTTCTTCCATTCTAGAACTTTCCATATTCTGAGCTTGACCTTGTTGTCTCTTAGGCGGTGGAAGGTTGGAATCACCTTCTGGAGCTAGAAATCTTTTGAAAGATGATGGTGCTGGCTTCGACGGGACCTTGACATCAAAGGCCTTGGCGAAATCCTTCGCCATCCATATTGCTTCGGCCATGGAAACTAGCTTGGCATTCTTCACTAGGATATTCAAAGGTTGGTTCAGTCCCTGAATGAACCTGGCCATCAGCTGTTCTTGATCCACAGTGGTGGCGAGATGAGTACTTGAGGAGAAGAGCAAACGCTTGGTGATACACTTCAATAGTTATGCTCCCTTGGGATAATTCTAAGAATTCGTTCATCTTGGTTTCTAAAAAGGCGAGAGGATTAAATCTCTTCGTTAGGTAAGTTTTGAGATCATTTATGTCTGGGTGTTCTGATCCAGACGGTTTGTCTTGTAGTGGTTTCTCCATGCCACTCTGGCTGTTCCTACTATCTTCAGCCTTGCAAGAGCCATTTTACTTTTCTCGTTGTACCTAGTGACATCGAAGTATTCTTCCATTGCTTCGATCCACTTCTCCACAGCCTCGCCCCGGTTTCTCCTTTCACCCTTGAAAGGTCCGGGTTGCGATCTATGAAGAGTTTTACGAACAACCAAGTCGAGCTCTTCCTCATCGAGTTGCGGGTTATCATTTCTACCACGACGACCTCGATCCATGATCCTATCAATACGAAAATTCTTGTTAAGTCCCTTTATTTATAATTCAAATTCGACTTTAGATCCAACTGAATTCTGGGGTTCCTTATAGTCTGGTCAACACACACAAAATCCTGGGATAAAGATTCCTTGTATAAGAAGAACACACAGAACTCATTATGAGAGAACAATTCATTCAGAACATATCATTCATATCCTTAACACAATAATGGTCCATCAGACCAAAAATTCCATCTGAACATTCCTCCACAAGAATTTCAATAATGCAGGTTCTCAATTTGTCATCCCTTAATTAGATTCACTGGGTCAAAGGTTAACTGCAGCAATGTGTCAGCACAATCCACTGATCTCATAGTGATTTGCTGAAGTCATAATCGACATCCTAGTTACTAACATCATCACTGGGATTCGTCCTATTCATCCTCATTGTGGCTTTGTTCAACTTATCTTCCTTCAACTAGAATTCAAGAATCATCATCTTTCAATCAGAATCCAAATCAACTCATCAATTCTCAACTAGAATTCTAAAATCATATCAACCAGTAGTCGAATTCATCATCTGGAAAGCATTTTTGCTTATAATTTCAAGGTCTTAGATTTACTCGTATATATTGTCAGTAAAGCACGTAGTCACGGTTCTTGGAGTTATAGGGTAAATACCATCATATCTAGGCCACCTCAAGCATGTCAGGGATTCCATACAATTGCAAGACTTCCATCTGAAGACCCAATTACCAATTTATGAATTTTTATTTTGAATATCAATTTGTATGAATTTCATCACACAATTACAATTACAATCTTTTAATAAAACCAGAGTATCACTGATCATAATCCTCCAAAATATCCGGTTGAATTCTAATTTTCAATCATTCTTTCATCGGTGTATCTATGGCATCATTGGCAACCAGAACGCTCACCACCTGTCCACTCAGGGGCCTTTTCAATAGTTCCTAGCTTATAGTACCCGGAAGTGTATTCACTTATAAGAATCCAGATGGACTCTCCATTGTTGAAGATCAGCAAGATCAACCAATAGATCCATATAAAAGAACCATGGACTCATCCGTTGAGGACCAGCAAGGTCAATCAACCAGATCCATGCCCGAGCTCAGAAAACAACTCTAACACCTTGTTCCATTTTTCTTCCTCGATGCACGTGTGGGTATGTTTGGCGACCCAGAGCCCGAGCACCGTATGGTTAGCACCCTCTAGGATCCTTCGCAAGTCACCTAGCGCTTCACTCATAGGCCGCTTCCTTGGTCCCTCATCCACTGTACCGGAAGCTCACCATTTAAATCGAATCGAGGTTGGTCAAGACCTCGGCCGACCTTGCTATGCGAGACGTCGTCCGTTGACTCTCCGTCAGCTATTGCAACTTTATCAATTTGATCTCCCACGACCTCATTCACAAGATGGTCAAAACGCTTTCCAAGCATTCTTGACATAAAATAGTCCTTTAAAAATAGGTCATAAATATAGTTTCCAATAATGAACACTCATCTTTCCACATTGTTCCACATCATTTCTCGTTATTCCACATTCTTCTACATGAATTCACATTGCTTAATCCACATTCAATCATATGTATTCCCATCGTCCTTCATCCATTCTCATTACATCGCATCACATTTATCCACATCTATCCTCATCACATCTCATCCATTCTCATCTACCAATATCCACATCACCTTACATCACATCCATTCACATCACATCTCATCCATTCACATTTTTTTCGATTCACAGCACATCACATCACATCACATCTCATTCATTCGCATCAATCTCGATTCACATCACATCACATGGCATTCATATCTCATTCATTTACATCTATTCCGATTCACATCACACCACATCACATTCATCTCATGTCACATCACATCTATTTCACATCACATCACATCACATCACATCACATCCATTCACATCACATCTCATCCATTCACATCTATTTACATCACTCCACATCTATCCACATCATATCTCATTCATTCCATCTATCCGGATTCACATCATAGCACATCAAATCCATCTCACATCACATCACATCTATTTCACATCACATCACATCTCATCCTTTCACATCTATTTACATCACATCCACATCTATCCACATCATATCTCATTCATTCCATCCATATTACATCACATCCACATCCATCTATATCTCTTCACATCCATACACATTCAATCTCATTCATCCACATCCATCTAGTCATTCACATGCACGTCTATCCACATCCATCCATACATTCACATTCACATCCACATATATTCACATCACATCACATTTTATCCACATCTCATCACATTCACATCCACGTTCATTTGCATCACACCACATCTTATCCACATTCATTTGCATCACACCACATCTTATCACATCCATATCCACATTCATTTACATCACATCACATCCTATCACCTATCCTCACATCTCATTCTCATCTCTTCATTCACATCCACATCCACATCTACATCCATTTACATCACATCCATCTCACATATCCTCACATGTCATTCTCATCTCTTCATTCACACCTTATTCAGATCTATTGACATTTAGTAACATTTTCTATTTTTGATACCGATGGGACTTTTCTAAATTTCTCCCAATTGCTTGGCCTAGTTAAAGGTACTTTTTCTTGACTGATATTTTCATATTCTTTCTCAAATTTCTCGAGTGAATTATATTCAATATTCTTTTGAGTAAAAGATTCATGGGATTTTCAAAAATCAATTCTACCCATATTTCCCAATAATGCTCAAAATTCTACTTTTGATAAATACTCATAGTTTGAATTCTGCTAAAAATTCCTCTTTTTTCCATTTAATTTCTTGGATCTCAAACATCATGAGAATTCCTCTTTTTACATTCAAATGATTGAATTCTAAATGTCATGGGAATTCCTCTTTTATCATAAAATAAATTTATCTAAAATTTCTCTTTTAAAATATCCATTATCACAATTTTACCAAGAATCCCACTTTTACCATTTAAATGATTGAATTCCAAATATCATGGAAATTCCTCTATTATCAATTAAATTTTCTCAAGCATAAATTAAATTTATCTAAAATTCTTCTTCAAATTTAAATAAAAATATCCATTAATTCAAATATGCCAAGAATTTCACTTTTACTATTCAAATGATTGAATTCCAAATGTCATGGGAATTCCTCTTTTATCATTTAAATTTTCTCATGCATAAATTAAATTTATCTAAAATTCCTCTTTAAATTTAATAAAAATATCCATTAGTTCAAATATGCCAAGAATTTCACTTTTACTATTTAAATGATTGAATCCCAAATGTCATGGGAATTTTGCTTTTATCATTTACATTTTCTCATGCATAAAATAAATTTATCTAAAATTTCTCTTTAAATAAAATATTTATTATTTTAATATACCAAAATTTCTCTTTTTCCATTTAATTACATGGATCTCCATTATCATGGGACTTCCTCTTTTTGCATAAAAATAAAATTACCAAAATTACCTCTTTTCTTAATTACTTATTTATGCATAAATACTAAAAATTAGTTTTCCAAGAATGAGATGAACATCATTCTTTTAGCATAGGATGACCAATCCTAGAATATGGTAGGAAGTCCTCTTTTCACATTATGTACAAAAATGAATTATGTATTAATTGCTTAAAAATTTTACCATAGCTTCGCTGTGCTATTACTGATAATTTTTAATATTTTTGAAAAGAATAAGACTCCAGTTTGATCGTGGTGGAGAGAGGAGAGATAAAAATATCACAATTTTTTTGATTTAGAAACTCATCCACATGTGTGAAATAGGCGCCTACCTTAAAGTCTCCCCCTCCTTACCAAGGTGTCAAAAATGTATCATTATTCTAAAATATCTCATTTTTTAGTAATATCTCATAGTTTTCAACTAATAAACCTTGTACTCAGCCAACTCATCTTATGTGAGCATTTACTCATTTTTGGGTATTTTCTGTTACTCGTTGGATTTATCTCATCCCAACCCTTGGATTAATCTTATTGGCCCATAGGAACCTTAATTGGACCATAATCCAAAATTTTCAGAAAATCTTGACGCTTAGGCTAAGGTCTTTTAAATCATTTTGAATTTTGAATTGATTCCTAATGCACTTTGGAGAATTTATTTTGAACTTCTGTTTCAAGGGAAACCATTTCAGACACTAGGAGGATTTTTTATCCAAAGATATCTTAAATTTGGATTACCTCTCTCTAGGCCAAAACAGGGTAAAACAAGATCTTTCTTTTATTTTATAGAGGGGAATAATTACAAGAACAGAAGGGGAGGTTCTTACACCTTTACACCTCAAAAGCTGGAGGGAGGAATCTTACATCCTACCCCACTTAAAAAACGCGAGATGTCCTCATCTCGCAAGTGGAGTATAATCTCTTTCATCTTCTTCTTCTTCAATTACTTCCAGCGTTACTGCCTTGGAAGTGGACGGCCGATTTGGGAACATCTCTCTTTGACATCCCCTATTATGAGGCGGAGGTCTTACATTACTTTGGATTAAAACTAAGGGTTGGTTAGAGGGTCTACCTCTGGGATTTCCCTGATTTTGGTGGAAAGGAACCTGATTTGGCGAGAAAGAAGGAGCTGGAGTCTGGAATCTTGTTCCCTGATTTCCCCGCCCCAAAAACCTTGATCCAAAAGGAGTTGGGCAATCCATACTGCGATGTCTAAATCCTTGATAGTTATAGCATTTCACTTCCTTCTTCAAGGGTGGAACTTCTGAAGTTGAATTCCAGGGGATTGAGTTCCAAGAAAAGGACCTTTCTTTCATTCTGGAACTTTTCATATTTTCAGCTTGACCATGTTGTCTCTTAGGCGGTGGAAGGTTGGAATCACCTTCTGGAGCTAGAAATCTTTTTGAAAGATGATGGTGCTGGCTTTAGCGGTGGGACCTTGATATCAAAGGCCTTGGCGAAATCCTTCGCCATCCGTACTACTTCGGCCATGGAAACTGGCTTGGTATTCTTCACCAAGATATTTAAAGGTTGGTTCAATCCCCGAATGAACCTGGCCACCATCAGTTGTTCTTTATCCAGCGGTGGCGAGTACTTGAGGAGAAGAGCGAACGCTTGGCGATACACTTCAATAGTTATGCTCCCCTAGGTTAACTCTAAGAATTCGTTCATCTTGGTTTCCACAAAGGCGGGAGGACAGAATCTCTTCCTTAGGTAAATTTTGAGATCATTCCATGTTTGGGTGTTCTGATCCAGACGGTTTGTCTCGTAGTGGTTTCTCCATGCCACTCTGGCTGTTTCTACTATCTTCAGCCTTGCAAGAGCCATTTTACTTTTCTTGTTGTACCTGGTGAAATCGAAGTATTCTTCCATTGCTTCGATCCACTTCTCCACAACCTCGCCCAAGTTTTCCCCTTCACCCTTGAAAGGTCCAGTTTACGATCTATGAAGAGTTTTATAAACATCCAAGTCGACGAGCTCTTCCTCATCGAGTTGGAGGTTATCATTCCTACCATGACGACCTCGATCCATGATCCTATCAATATGAAAATTCTTGTTAAGTCCCTTTATTTATAATTCAAATCCGACTTTAGATCGAACTGAATTCTGGGAATCCTTATAGTCTGGTCGACACACGCAGAATCCTAGGATAAAGATCCCTTGTACAAGAAGAACACACAGAACTCATTATGAGAGAACAATTCATTCAGAACATATCATTCATATCCTTAACACAATAATGGTCCATCAGATCGAAAATTCCATTTGAACATTCCTCCACGAGAATTTCAATCATGTAGGTTCTTAATTTGTCATCCCTTAATTAGATTCACTGGGTCAAAGGTTAACAGCAACAATCTGTCAGCACAATCCACTGATCTCATAGTGATTTGCTAAAGTCATAATCGTCATTCTAGTTACTAACATCATCACTAGGATTCGTCCCATTCATCCTCATTGTGGCTTTGTTAAACTTATGTTCCTTCAACTAGAACTCAAGAATCATCATCTTTCAGTCAGAATCCAAATCAACTCATCAATTCTCAACCAGAATTCTAAAATCATATCAAAACCAGCATTCGAATTCATCATCTAGATAGCATTTTTGCTTATAATTTCAAGGTCTTAGATTTACTTGTATATATTACCAATAAATAAAGAGCTGCAGTTATACCCACGATATATACAGGTAGTCACGGTCCTTGGAGTTATAGGGTAAATACCATCATATCTAGGCCTCAAGCATGTCAGGGATTGAAGGACTTCCATCTGAAGACCCAATTACCAATTTATGAATTTTTATTTTGAATATCAATTTGTATGAATTTCATCACACAATTACAATCTTTTACTGGTACTTTATAAATTTTTGACATTTCTTGCTTCTCGGTTGATCCACTTTAGCCAATTTGCTCTGACAGCTGAAAGATCCCTGCCTCCTCTGCGCAACAAATGCGGGGGTGCTAGCAGTGGAAGTAGCACTTCTTGTATAGGGCAGAGCCTCTCACTCGGGGCCTCGCCCCACGGATATCCGAACAAGAGACTAATTCCTCGGTTCTTCCAAAACTGAACCCGGAAAAACTCCCCTCGCCCAGAAAGCACGGGCGATTCCTCCAGGGTATTTTTATTCTAACATAGTCTCAAGAGCCTTAACTAACCAAATTGATCCCATCAAACCAGTAAGTCACATGGTCAGATCAAGGAAGAAACTTGCACTTGGATTATCATAGAGACCAACACTTTTTTCCTCATCGAGAGGCACAGCCGTTGATTCTTTCCATAGAACAAGACTATCCGTGATTTTCTTCATCTATCGTACCATAACAGAATTGAAGTTCATTTTAGGGATCTATCAGTCCAACCTAACCCCATCAAGTCCCATGGGTCAGCCAACCGCCCAACCATTGTAGTGATAGGATCCATTTAGGAATTTGGTTATGTTTTGTCCCGGGTACCAGCAGGGAAAAGAGTTCCAAGGCCCCCTAGCCGGTGCTTCATGCAAATTTCAAGATAGTCACACCACTTACACACCCAATATGAAATTGCTTGTTCCACAGATTCATCTGTCTTTAAAATAATCTTTTAATGAAACTAGAGTATCACTGATCATAATCTTCCAAAATATCCGGTTGAATTCTAATTTCCAATCAGTCTTTCATCGGTGTACCTATGGCATCATTGGCAACCAGAACGCTCACCGCCTGTCCACTCAGGGGCCTTTTCAATAGTTCCTAGCTTATAATACCCGGAAGTATATTAACTTATAAGAATCCAGATGGACTCTCTGTTTGTTGAAGATCAGCAAGATCAACCAACAGATCCATATAAAAGAACCATGGACTCATCTGTTGAGGACCAGCAAGTTCAATTAACCAGATCCATGCTCGAGTTCAGAAAACAACTCTAACACCTTGTTCCATTTTTCTTCCTTGACGCACGTGTGGGTATCTTCGGCGACCCAAAGCGCGAGCACCGTATGGTCAGCACCCTCTAGGATCCTTCGCAGGTCAACTAGCGCTTCACTCATAGACCGCTTCCTTGGTCCCTCATCCACCGTACCGGAAACTCACCATTTAAATCGAACCGAGGCTGGTGAAGACCTTGGCCGACCTTGCTATGCGAGACGTTCTCCGTTGACTCTCCGTCAGCTGTTGCAACTTTATCAATTTAATCTCCCACAACCTCATTCACAAGATGGTCAAAACGCTTTCCCAGCATTCTTGACATAAAACAGTCCTTTAAAAACATGTCATAAATATAGTTTCTAATGAACTCTCATCTTTCCACATTGTTCCACATCATTTCTCGTTATTCCACATTCTTCTACATCAATTCACATTGCTTAATCCACATTCAATCATATGTATTCCCATCGTCCTTCATCCATTCTCATCCAATCACATTATATTACATCCCATCACATTTATCCACATCTATCCTTCATCCATTCTCCTCCAATCACATTATATTACATCCCATCACATTTATCCACATCTATCCTTCATCCACTCTCATCCCATCACATTTATCCACATCTATCCTTCATCCATTCTCATCCCATCACATTTATCCACATCTATCCTCATCACATCTCATCCATTCTCATCTACCCATATCCACATCACATTACATCACGTTCATTCACATCACATCTCATCCATTCACATCTATCCCGATTCACATCACATCACATCACATCTCATTCATTCACATCTATCCCGATTCACATCACATCACATCACATCACATTTATATCTCATTCATTCACATCTATCCCGATTCACATCACACCACATCACATTCATCTCACGTCACGTCACATCACACCACATCACATTCATCTCACGTCACGTCACATCTATTTCACATCACATCACATCACATCACATCACATCACATCCATTCACATCACATCTCATCCATTCACATCTATTTACATCACTCCACATCTATCCACATCATATCCATTCACATCTATTTACATCACTCCACATCTATCCACATCATATCTCATTCATTCCATCTATCTCGATTCACATCACACCACATCACATCCATCTCATATCACATCACATCTTTTTCACATCACATCACATCTCATCCATTCACATCTATTTACATCACATCCACATCTATCCACATCATATCTCATTCATTCCATCCACATTACATCACATTCACATCCATCCATATCTCTTCACATCCATACACATTCCCTCTCATTCATCCACATCCATCTAGTCATTCACATGCACGTCTATCCACATCCATCCATACATTCACATTCACATCCACATATATTCACATCACATCACATTTCATCCACATCTCATCACATTCGCATCCACATTCATTTGCATCACACCACATCTTATCACATCCATATCCACATTCATTTGCATCACACCACATCTTATCACATCCATATCCACATTCATTTACATCACATCACATCCTATCACCTATCCTCACATCTCATTCTCATCTCTTCATTCACATCCACATCCACATCCACATCTACATCCATTTACATCGCATCCAGCTCACATATCCTCACATTTCATTCTCACATATCCTCACATCTCATTCTCCTCTCTTCATTCACATCTTATTCACATCTATTGACATTTAGTAACATTTTCTATTTTTGATACTGATGGGACTTTTCTAAATTTCTGCCAATTGCTTGGCCTAGTTGAAGGTACTTTTTCTCGGTTGATATTTTCATATTCTTTCTCAAATTTCTCAAGTGAATTATATTCAATATTCTTCTTTTGAGTAAAAGATTCATGGGATTTACAAAAATCAATTCTACCCATATTTCCCAATAATGCTCAAAATTCCACTTTTGTTAAATACTCATAGTTTGAATTGTGCTAAAAATTCCTCTTTTTTCCATTTAATTTCTTGGATCTCAAATATCATGGGAATTCCTCTTTTTACATTTAAATGATTGAATTCTAAATGTCATGGGAATTCCTCTTTTATCATAAAATAAATTTATCTAAAATTCCTCTTTTCTTTAATAAAATATCCATTATCTCAATTTTACCAAGAATTCCACTTTTACCATTTAAATGATTGAATTTCAAATGTCATGGAAATTTCTCTTTTATCAATTAAATTTTCTCATGCATAAATTAAATTTATCTAAAATTACTCTTTAAATTTAAATAAAAATATCCATTAATTCAAATATGCCAAGAATTTCACTTTTACTATTCAAATGATTGAATTCCAAATGTCATGGGAATTCCTCTTTTATCATTTAAATTTTCTCATGCATAAATTCAATTTATCTAACATTTCTCTTCAAATTTAAATAAAAATATCCATTAATTCAAATATGCTAAGAATTTCACTTTTACTATTTAAATGATTGAATCCCAAATGTCATGGGAATTCTTCTTTTATCATTTAAATTTTCTCACGCATAAAATAAATTTATCTAAAATTTCTCTTTAAATAAAATATTCATTATTTTAATATACCAAAATTTCTCTTTTTCCATTTAATTACATGGATCTCCATTATCATGGGAATTCCTCTTTTTGAATAAAAATAAAATGACCAAAATTACCTCTTTTCTTAATTACTTATTTATGCATAAACACTAAAAATTAGTTTTCCAAGAATGTGATGAAAATCATTCTTTTAGCATAGGATGACCAATCCTAGAATATGGTAGGAAGTCCTCTTTTCAAATGATGTACAAAAATAAATTATGTATTAATTTCTTAAAAATTTTGCCATAGCTTCGCTCCTGTTATTTTACTGATAATTTTCAATATTTTTGAAAAGAATAAGACTTTATAATACAATTATGATAGGATAACTATCATTGGACGTAAATCCAATTTATGGAATTAAATCATAAGTTTATCATAATTTTATTAGTATAAAAGCATAAAAATCTATTTTCTTAACCTCTAGCTTCACAAGCCTAGAGTTTGATTTTTGAATTGAGAATTTATCAATGAGAAGTATCATTTGAATAGAGAATTGGTCATAGGAATGACCATTCTTTTGGGGGGAGAGAGATATGCATAAAAACATCCTAAATTAAGCATAAAGATAAACTTTTCTTAATTATTTATTACAACTCTTAAGAAAAGCTTGTTTTGCATTATAAACACTTAATTAGAAACTTCTCAAGCTTGAGAGGGCTTAAGAAGTGAAAAAATTGAGAATAGTAAAGAAAAACCATGAAATTACATCTTACCTCTTGATTTTGCTTGCTTCTTTATCATAGAAGGAAGCCCCCAACCAATCAATTGGTTTAGTATGTTGAGAAGAAAGCCCCAAGGATTGTTGAAGAGAGAGAGAAGCTCCACTCTCTCCAAAAGTAGAGGATTTTTAAGGGATAAAAGAAAATATGCTTATTTTAATGTAATATTAGCATGGTCTAGTTCACAGATAAGAATACAAAAGAATGAGGGTCTATTTATAAGTGAGGGAGGTCACTAACGGAGTCCAACTAAGTTCTAGAATTTTCCAGCTTTAGTTTGGCTGAATTTGGACAAGATTTTGACCAGTTTAGCTCCCATTTTGATCCAGTTTGATCGTGGAGAGAGGAGAGATAAAAATATCACAATTTTTTTGATTTAGAAACTCATCCACATGTGTGAAGTAGGCGCCTACCTTAAATTATCCCCCCTCCTTACCAAGGTGTCAAAAATGTATCATTATTCCAAAATATCTCATTTTTTTTTAGTAATATCTCATAGTTTTTAACTAATAAAACTTGTACTTAGTCAACTCTTCATCTTATGTGAGCATTTACTCATTTTTGGGTATTTTCTTTTACTCATTAGATTTATCTCATTCCAACACTTGGATTAATCTTGTTGGCCCATAGGAACCTTAATTGGAGCATAATCGAAAATTTTCAGAAAATCTTGACCCTTAGGCTGTGTTTTAAATCATTTTTAATTGATTCCTAATGCACTTTGGAGAATTTATTTTGAACTTCTGTTTCAGGGAAAACCATTTCAGACACTAGGAGGATTTTTATATCCAAAGATATCTCAATTTTGGATTACCTCTCTAGGCCAAAACAGGGTAAAACAAGATCTTTCTTTTATTTCAGAGAGGGGAATAATTACAAGAACAGAAGGGGAGGTTCTTACACCTTTACACATCAAAAGCTGGAGGGAGGAATCTTACATCTACCCCACTTAAAAAACGCGAGATGTCCTCATCGGAGTATAATCTCTTTCATCTTCTTCTTCTTCAATTACTTCCAGTGCAGCATTACTACCTTGGAAACGGACGGCCGATTCGGGAACATCTCTCTTTGACCCCCTAATTTTGGTGGACCTGATTACTGTGGAAGGAAGGAGCTTGAGTTTGGAATCTTGGTCCCTGATTTCCCCGCCCCGAAAACCTTGATCCAAAAGGAGTTGGGCAATCCATACTGCGATGTCCAAATCCTTGACAGTTATAGCATTTCACTTCCTTCTTCAAGGGTGGAACTTCTGAAGTTGAATTCTAGGGGATCGAATTCTGGGAAAAGGACCTTTCTTCCATTCTGGAACTTTTCATATTCTGAGCTTGACCTTGTTATTTCTTAGGCAGTGGAAGGTTGGAATCACCTTCTGGAGCTAGAAATCTTTTGAAAGATGATGGTGCTGGCTTCGGCGGGACCTTGATATCAAAGGCCTTGGCAAAATCCTTCGCCAGCTGTACTGCTTCGGCCATGGAAACTGGCTTGGCATTCTTCACTAGGATATTCAAAGGTTGGTTCAGTCCCTGAATGAACCTTGCAATCAGCTGTTCTTCATCCAGCGGTGGCAAGTACTTGAGGAGAAGAGCGAACGCTTGGTGATACACTTCAATAGTTATGCTCCCTTGGGTTAACTCTAAGAATTCCTTCATCTTGGTTTCCAAAAAGACGGGAGGACAGAATCTCTTCCTTAGGTAAATTTTGAGATCAAACCATGTCTGGGTGTTTCGATCCAGACGGTTTGTCTCGTAGTAGTGGTTTCTTCATGCCACTCTGGCTGTTTCTACTATCTTCAGCCTTGCAAGAGACATTTTACTTTTCTCGTTGTACCCGGTGACATCGAAGTATTCTTCCATTGCTTCGATCCACTTTTCCACAGCCTCGCCCAAGTTTTTCCCTTCACCCTTGAAAGGCCCAGGTTGCGATCTATGAAGAGTTTTACGAACATCCAAGTCGAGCTCTTCCTCATCGAGTTGGGGGTTATCATTCCTACCACGATGACCTCGATCCATGATCCTATCAATACGAAAATTCTTGTTAAGTCCCTTTATTTATAATTTAAATCCGACTTTAGATCCAACTGAATTCTGGGGTTCCTTATAGTCTGGTCAACACACGCAGAATCCTGGGATAAAGATCCCTTGTACAAGAAGAACACACAGAACTCGTTATGAGAGAACAATTCATTCAGAACATATCATTCATATCCTTAACACAATAATGGTCCATCAGACCAAAAATTCCATCTGAACATTCCTCCACGAGAATTTCAATTATGCAGGTTCTCAATTTGTCATCCCTTAATTAGATTCACAGGGTCAATGGTTAACAGGAGCAATCTGTCAGCACAATCCACTGATCTCATAGTGATTTGCTGAAGTCATAATCGTCATCCTAGTTACTGACATCATCACTAGGATTCGTCCCATTCATCCTTATTGTGGCTTTGTTAAACTTATCTTCCTTCAACTAGAACTCAAGAATCATCATCTTTCAATCAGAATCCAAATCAACTCATCAATTCTCAACCAGAATTCTAAAATCATATCAAAACCAGCATTCTAATTCATCATCTGGATAGCATTTTTGCTTATAATTTCAAGGTCTTGGATTTACACGTATATATTGTCAGTAAAGAGCTACAGTTATACCCTCAAAATATACAGGTAGTCACGGTCCTTGGAGTCATAGGGTAAATACCATCATATCTAGGCCTCAAGAATGTCAGGGATTCCATACAATTACAGGACTTCCATCTGAAGACCCAATTACCAATTTATGAATTTTTATTTTGAATATCAATTTGTATGAATTTCATCACACAATTACAATCTTTTCCTGGTACTTCATAAATTTTTGACATTTCTTGCTTCTTGGTTGATCCACTTTAGCCAATTCGCTCTGATACCAGCTAAAAGATACCTGCCCCCTCCGCGTAACAAATGCGGGATGCTAGCAGCAGATGTAGCACTTCTTGCGCAGGGCAAAGCCTCTCACTCGGGGCCTCGCCCATGGATATCCGGACAAGAGACTAATCCCTCGGTTCTTCCAAAACTGAACCCGAAAAAAATTCCCTCTCCCAGAAAGCACGGGCGATTCCTCCAGGATATTTTTATTATAACATAGTCAAGAGCCTTAACTAACCAAATTGATCCGATCGAACCAGTAAGTCACATGGTCAGATCAAGGAAGAAACTTGCACTTGGATCATAGAGACCAACTTGCACTTGGATCATAGAGACCAACGCTTTTTTCCTCATTTAGAGGCACAGCCGTTGATTCTTTTCCATAGAACAAGACTTCATCTATCATACCATAACAGAATTGAAAATCATTTTAGGGATCTATCAGTCCATCCAGTGCCATGGGTTAGCCAACTGCCCACAACCATTGTAGTGATAGGATCCATTTAGGAATTTGGTTATGTTTTGTCCCGGGTACCAGGGAAAAGAGTTCCCAGGCCCCCTAGACGGTGATTCATGCAAACTTCAAGATAGTCACACCACTTACACACCACCCAATATGAAATTGCTTGTTCCACAGATTCAGCTGTCTTTAAAACAATATTTTAATGAAACTAGAGTATCACTGATCATAATCCTCCAAAATATTCGGTTGAATTCTAATTTCGAATCATTCTTTCATCGGTGTACCTATGGCATCATGGGCAACCAGAAGGCTCACCGCTTGTCCACTCAGGGGCCTTTTTAATAGTTCCTAGCTCATAGTACACGGAAGTATATTCACTTATAAAAATCCAGATGGACTCTCCGTTGTTGAAGACCAGCAAGATCAACCAACAAATCCATATAAAAAAACCATGGACTCATCCGTTGAGGACCAGCAAGGTCAATCAACCAGATCCATGCCCGAGTTCAGAAAACAACTCTAACACCTTGTTCCATTTTTCTTCCTCAACGCACGTGTGGGTATCTTCGGCGACCCATAGCCCGAGCACTGTATGGTCAGCACCCTCTAGGATCCTTCGCAGGTCACCTAGCGCTTCACTCATAGGCCGCTTCCTTGGTGCCTCTTCTACCGTACCGGAAGCTCACCATTTAAATCGAACAGAGGCTGGTCAAGATCTCGGCCCGACCTTGCTACGCGAGACGTCCTCCGTTGAATCTCCGTCAGCTGTTGCAACTTTATCAATTCGATCTCCCACGACCTCATTCACAAGATGGTCAAAATGCTTTCCCAGCATTCTTGACATGAAACAGTCCTTTAAAAATAGGTCATAAATATAGTTTCTAATGAACTCTCATCTTTCCACATTGTTCCACATTATTTCTCGTTACTCCACATTCTTCTACATCAATTCACATTGCTTAATCCACATTCAATCATATGTATTCCCATCGTCCTTCATCCATTCTCATCCAATCACATTATATTACATCCCATCACATTATATTACATCCCACTCTCATCCAATCACATTATATTACATCCCATCACATTATATTACATCCCATTCTCATCCAATCACATTATATTACATCCCATTCTCATCCCATCACATTATATTACATCCCATTCTCATCCAATCACATTATATTACATCTCATTCTCATCCCATCACATTATATTACATCCCATTCTCATCCAATCACATTATATTACATTCCATTCTCATCCAATCACATTATATTACATCCCATCACATTTATGCATATCTATCCTCATCACATCTCATCCATTCTCATCTACCCATATCCACATCACATTACATCACATCCATTCACATCACATCTCACCCATTCACATCTATCTCGATTCACATCACATCACATCACATCACATCACATCACATCACATCACATCACATCACATCGCATCACATCTCATTCATTCACATCTATCCCGATTCACATCACATCACATCACATTCATATCTCATTCATTCACATCTATCCTGATTCACATCACACCACATCACATTCATCTCAGGTCACATCACATCTATTTCACATCATATCACATCACATCCATTCACATCACATCTCATCCATTCACATCTATTTACATCACTCCACATCTATCCACATCATATCTCATTCATTCCATCTATCCTGATTCACATCACACCACATCACATCCATCTCACATCACATCACATCACACCTATTTCACATCACATCACATCTAAAGTGTGAAAGCGCTGCCATTTGCAATAGTAAGCATAATTTTACCAATGCCCTTCACTAGGTAAGAAGCATTATTGGTACATGTGACAGTATTCCCATTAGAGACAGCCTAAAGACAAGTGAACATATCATGATGCGAGGTAATGTGCTTTGTAGCACCACTGTCAAAATACCATACATCAGAGTCAATAGAAACTACCAAACATGCATCATGTACAGATGGGTCATACTGGCAATACACGCTAAACGCCCATTCTGTATCATGTACAACATTTGCAGAATTTGTATTTGTAGAAGCATCCGCTATTGTGGCTGCACTCTTTCTTCTTTGCCTCTTTAGCCTTTAGCTTAGGGCAATTCTTGTACAACATTTGCAGAATCTGTATTTGTAGAAGCATCCGCTATTGTGGCTGCACTCTTTCTTCTTTGCCTCTTTAGCCTTTAGCTTAGGGCAATTCTTAATGACATGATCAGTTGCCTTATAATAGTTGCACCTGATCTTTTTCTTGCCTTTATCAAGAGCCTTCTTAGACCTATTGTTGCTACCTGTGGAAGGAGAAGAAGTTGCAGACCTACTAATAGGAGAAGAAACAGTGGAAGGGGCTACCTTACCACTTCTTCTCTGCTATGGGCAGCAACAAATGCCTGATCAACTGCACACTGCCTAGCCCTGTTTTGCTGGACTGCGCTTCTTGCAAGGGCTTGTTGACTAAAGTATCATACTTGACAACATCAGGTCTGTCCTCAGTAACAAGTCTCCACGTGGAAGCAAAAGTCTAATATGACTCAGGTAAAGCATCAAGAACAGTCTGCACAAGAGAATGATCAGGAATAATCTCACCTGCAGAAACAATTGTTCTTTGAGATCTTTAATCTCAGCAAGAAAAACATTCATGTTATCATCTTCCTACATAATCTTCGATTCTAGCTCTTTACGCAGGTAAGAGATTTTTGCCTCGTTATTACGACCTGCATACAAACCAGCTAGAATATCCCAGGCCTGTTTTGCTGTTTTAGCTGAATGAATATGTGGAGTGATGTTACGTTTGACAGAAAGTGCAATCAAGGCATGAGCCTGCACATCTTTACCATCCCAACAACGAGCTTGTTCAGCAGTGGGTAAAACAGAGCAACATTAGAGCCGCTAGAACCTATAACATCTTCAACAGATCCTACATCCACAGAACTTGGACGTATATCCATACCCTGCACAATGTTCCACACTCCTTTTGCAACCAAAACATGCTGTATCATGTATGCCCAAAGTGGGTAGTTGCTGTCTCCATCCAGTTTGTCATTAGCAGACAACATGCGAAATGCATCATTGCTGTTATCAGCCATGGCCACTGACTGAAACTGATGCAAAAGCTACCTGTAATGGAGCAAAGACTGAACAAAAAACAACTCGTGCTATGTAGCACGGTCCACAATAGAACACGTATGCCTGTTTTGCAGAAAACTGCACTGTCAAAATTTCTGCACAAAATGACGAAAACACCTGTACAGAACTTGTAATGCAAAAACGGAGCCCGAAATGACCTCAGATGCAATTTTTGAGAACGCAAAGCCCTATGGGCCTATCTGTAGTGTATAGGGACCTGCAAGCACTCGTGAAAGCTCACCTTAATCGGAGAACGTGAGTCGGAGGGTGCTAACGTGTAGCCCTGGGAGCCCATGCTTGCTCTGATACCAATTTTTGGAATTAGGGTTGCAGGAAAGCACACAAAGCTTGGAGAAGAAGAACCAAGAATGCACACAACACACAGTGTATTAGATTGTGTGAATGTACAAAGATAAGTTAGCCCTATAATGGGCGTATATACAAGCCGGGGAAAAAAACCTCCTAAAGAGGGAAAAAGTGCCCCAGTGGTCCTAAGTGTGTTCACACACATCACTTAGTGGCCTATATATATGGCAACAGAAAAAATATTTTTTTCAAGCATGATGGACAAGTTTGACATCCTTTGTGACTTTACAATTTGCACCATTCTTATTTCTGAGTGACGAGTTTTAACCATTATTTGTGAAGTGACAATTTGCACTTATTTCTGACGTGATAAGTTCTAGGATTTATTTGTGAAAAGTTTTGTGTGGTGAGTTATAAACATTTAGTATTGGTTATCTATTAATGTGATGGCATGTACACAACGTTATTTTGTACTTAGAAAATTTGGTGGTTTTGTCACCTCCTGCTGTGGGCGATCATATGTGAAGTGAAGATAGATTATTAAAAAGTTTGCAATTTTCCTATAGTGGGACTAAAAGATCGAAATTAGAAACTTGCATTTTTATAACCCCTGTGATACCTGGTGATGCTGACATACATGACATTAGGATGATTTTGAAGTAGAAGTTTGATATAAAGGATTTGGGTGAGTTATGGTATTTCTTGGGTATAAAGGTGTTGAGATCACCTCATGGCATTTTGTTATTACAAAGGTAGTATAGCTTGGTGTCCAATCATGTTACAATAGGCTATAAGCCTATTTCAATACCATTGGAGTAGGACACAAATATTTTCACAGATATGAGTGAGCTTTTGGACCCCACTTTGTACAAAAATTGGAGGCATGAGATATCAAAAGAAGCCAAGAAAAGGCTTCCTATAGAGTAGCCGATACTATGAATGCAACACTAGTGGAAGATACAACATTATTGGCAAGGAGCCAAGTGATTTTTTGCTTGATAACATAGAATTTCTATGATGTGCACATCAAGGTTGAACCATACTACACGTGTCAAGATTTTCAAAGGAGAGAGATGGAACAAAAACCATTTCTTGCATACAAGCGTATGTACTATGTTTACATGCATATCTTAAGTTTGCAATGCAATAAGCACATGATTATTCACTAGCCAACTCTCTCCGTTAGGGATGTCGCCTTCATGCTTGATCAGCCTCGTCTTATCAAACTAGCATCAAGCCCATAGGCTAGCTAATTCACAAGGAACTATTTGGCACCCATGCATTACATAGGTCTCCTTGTCCTGCTTGATGCATACGGTTCACAAGGTCTACCCCTAATCCTGGGCCTTTTATGGACATTTTAAAAAGAAACCATTTGTTATCAAGGCCACCTTGACCAGGAAGTTGACTGCCATGGAAAAATGGGAACACACACTTCCTTTTTAATTGGAGAATGTAATCAAATCCACATCCTATAATAAATGACTCCTTATGTTTCTCATAGGCCACAATGCTCTTTAACCTACAATCAAGAGAAAAACAATCAAGAAATTGCTAAGCTTGGTATCTCCCATAGCACCATTGTTATCTAAAACAAGGGAGTCCAAAACTATTGATGAGCCACAATCCTTTTAATTTTTCATGGACCACTCCCTCTATCCACCCTCAAAATTGTTTGAACAAGTTTCCTTATCCTTTCAATAGCTGCTCTTGATGTCTCATTTTGGACCCCAAGCTTGTGCTCGTCCACGTGCACCACCGAGAATGTCATGTCTTCAACTTCGGGTAGCACATAGTAGATCATACAATTGCATGTTACAATACAAGAAACAACTTTCTCGTAATAATGGCATGTTATTCTTGTCCTCTCCTCTTCTGTCAGAATTCCTTTTCTTACATGCTTGTTCAAATATCCATGAAAGTAGGAATCCTTGAACTTCTTATTGTTCAAATAGTATAATGATGTCGTGAACACATAATTCCACCTAGATTATTATAAAGGATGATCCCTAATTGTATTTGTATATATAAAAAATGATTCGTAGTATTTCCACCAAGCTTCCACAATATCTTCACTTGAATATATATTTTTGAGACATAAGGACTTGCATCATGTAGTCAATATTATACTTATTTACTTATGAACCAATTTAGTTTTTCCGTAGATCACTAAGGTCAAGGCATTGCTCATGGATGTGGAGGCCATTGATGACTTTGCTCTTGAAAAAGGTTTGCATGCATGTATTTGAGCGTTGTGTTCTATTTTAAATGGTTATTTGTTTGTGATGATTTATAGTCAATTACTATGTGCAGTATTCAAGAATCCATGGAATCTCACAAGAATGACATGTACCTACCTATGATGGTTCATGATCTATGGGGGTTACTTGGCTTGTCCTTGCCAATTTTCCCACCTTGCTACTAGTTTCCAGATATCTCGGGCCAATGGCAGCTCAATGGTAGAGGGTAAGTCATGTGACTACACAAGCAAGCGTGTGCTCTTATGTGATTTCTCTTTGTTTCTGGATAAAATATTTACTTTTTTCTCTCTTTTGCACCACACAAAATATTGTAGAAAGAATTGAGAGAGAGATTCCAGAGTGAAATGTTTTCTCTACACGGCTCGTGAAGGGAGTTGTTGACTTGTCACAAGAGTTTCTTGTAGACCAACGTTTTCTAGTTACTTTATGCCTTGCCCAACATTTGGGAAGGTTTTGAGGTATGCAAGAAGAGGTGGGTTGAAACTCCATTGTACATGGACTCTCATGTGCGATGGAGGATATATGCATCCCATAATTGGGAGGAGGTCTATTTATGTTTAGTTATTTTTATATGGTTGATGGTGTCTTCACTGAAGACCATCATCTTGAACCATGATCATTTTGGTGGGTGCAAAATTTATGGTTATAATGAAAAATGACGAGTAACAATTATGTGCCCAACAATTAGTACTATAAAGTTAACCTTTCCATACTAAGTACATTTTAAAAAAAGCTTAAAAATTTGTTGAAAATTGCATAAAAGCTCAAAACGTAAAGCTTGCAAAATAATTGCATTCACAAAAGAGTAACATGTTGATACAAAAGGTTGGCCTACCTACTCCTTCTCTTTACATGATACATGTGTGCCATCACCTGTAGTACCACAAGACGATGCATCTACATTCCTTGCATCTATGCCTATCCATTGTTAGAGGACTTTCTAGGTCCACTAAGCACCTTTGATTATTACTCTACACGTGGAATAGCATTATTACTTCTTACATCTACATCTTCAGTTGCCTTCACTGCTACATACCAGCTATTCATCTCATCACAAACATCTCTACTTATTCGTATCTCATAATGTAAACACTAGGTGCTATTTCAGCCTAAAACTAATTTGGTATATTCTTTTAAAACATCATGGCACAAGAAACTTCTGCAATGTGCTTATTTTTCTTTTTTGTCTGTAACACCATTCTGTTGTAGAGTGTATCTACATGTGAATCACCTCTTGATTCCTTGCTTTCTCAAGAAATTACTAAACTCACTGGAAAAATGCTCTCCCCCACCATCTAATCTCATGTATTTTATTTGCATATCTTTTTCCTCCTTGACCAAAACTTAAATCTTTGAAAGTAAGCAAACACCTCACTTTTCTCTTTCATGAAATAAACTCACACTTTCCTACCGTGTTTATCAATGAATGTAATAGAATACCTACAACTTGCAAAACAATTATTGAAGTCTTGGTCGATCCATGTACACATGAGAATGTATAAGATCTAATGGCCTTATATCGACGTGTTTTTCATGTGGGAAAGAATTTTTGGGCTACTTTTACCAAGTTGCATGCTTCACATGCTTTTTTCATACCATCAATCTTAAACTTCAACAAGCTTGCAACAATATATTGGGCTTGCATAGAGTTCAACTCATGTATATTCATATGATTAATGCACGTGTGTGATATGTTAATGTATATATTCATAGAGTTCAGCTCATGTATATTCATTCATATGACTAATGTGCTTGTGCGACATGTCAATGTCTACAATGACACTTGTCCCATACGCAAACATTCTTGCCTTTATCTCAAGCATGTTAACATCAACATCATGTCATTTCTCTTATCCTTTACAACCAAGCGGTATTGATTTTTGAAGTTTTTTGCAAAGCATCCTTGAGGATTAAACCTCACTTATAGACCCTACTCAACCATCCTATCCAATAGAAACCAATTTTTTTTGGTAATATTAGGAACATGCAAATACTTCATTTTACAAAATGATCTTAAAGCGAAAAGTTATAGCAAGGCAATTATGCATCATCAAATAAACAAGGTGGTGATGAGAGAAAAGAGAAGCTATTTGGGATGTAGCACATGCTCAGCTCCACGATAGGATATGTCTCAAGATCAAGAGATAATGTAGATTTTGGTACCTCTAGCCACATGACCACCCATGGTGTAACATACCCATCTTCATTAAATAAAAAAATATCTCTGTAATAGATGAATTAATGAGTTTTTATGGTGTTAAAATAAGTGATTTTATTAAATGAGACATTTCCACTTAGAATCTTCAAATTTTGAGTCCAAGTTTAGAATCTGCGCGCGATTTTACCCTAATATAGGATTTTACATCTAAAACGGACACCGGTCAAGCTTATACGTGAATTTTAGTTATTTTTAGTTTAAAAAACAACGACCTTTAAACCTTAATAAATGCACGACCGAGTGTCCAATTGACGGATGGTCTGCACTCGACGAATGACCAAGGGAACATCCCGGACATTTTCGCTAGAAAAAAAAAATTTGCCCCCCGAGCGCTCCGACATGCAAATCGAGGCCAAGGCCCTAAATTTGGGAACCCCACACTCATCAAGGCGCCCGAACAATGGCCACGTAAGAACCAAAGACTGACCACCCATTGTATGGTCCACACGTACTGCCATGTGGATATCCATGATGCCTCTGGCCAAAAGGGTACATGCGTACCACACCTTTGCCTATGCACTGCCATCGTACCCTTCCCCAAGTCATGCAGACCAGTGAGACCGGTGCACTTTGATGGTACACCATCCCTTCACATGTACTTTGCTCTGCACCTATATAAACCCCCGTGTACTCCATGGCCAGTGCGAGACTGTGCAGTAGCCCTAGCATTATCCTGCATACTGTGTAGAAGCTGTTGCCCGACTGTACTTGCTATACTTGTAGCCGTGCCTTACAGCCCTCACCGTCTTCCTCTCAGTACCCCCTAATCAACCATCTCTCAAACAAGCCCTTTTTCAGTCACCCCACCCTTGTGAGGAGAGGGTGTCCTTAACTCTTCTCCACCCCCCCTATGTGAAGGGACTTACAGCCCTCACCCCCTTGAAGCAAAACGTTTTTTACCTTTAGGACATCTCACAATCCCCCCCCATTGTTTTAACTTCAATAAGAGATTTTTGAGCTTAGAGGAGGTTCACACGCTGTGGTTTTTTGCTCATAGAATGAGCAAAGGATCTCATAATCAAGATTCGACTGAAGCACTGCGATCACAGCATCCAGCACCAGGAAGTGGTGATCAAGATGGCTCCATCTCGAAAATACCAAAATGTCACCTCAGAGACGAACGCAACGATGAGACTAGAGAAAATACTCCTAATGCGGCTCCAACCCTCCCATTTTGCAAGCTCCACAAGGGAACGGTGGCCAGCCGGGCAGTGTCGTTAGCAAGGCCCAGAGTCAACCCATGGTATTCCTCATACCATTGGGAGAATGAGGTTTGCCGATTGAGACGAGTAATTGTGATGCTGCCTAGTTCTAAGGGCCCAGACTAGTGCGGTGAATAAGCCCACTCTAGCGCGTAGACATCCCTCTGAGCGGCGGGAGGATCAAGTGATGGAGCCTGTGAGGGTGACATGCCGGCTTGAGTCCTCGCCAGCTACTACCGGACCGATGAGGTATATGATCCCATAGGGTTTGTCCATTCTGAGGCTGGAAGGCCAAATTCTAGATCATTCGAGAGTATAAAGAAAAAGAATAAGAGAGCCGGTTTAGCTTGTATATGGAATTGATTCTTGTATATTTTTTTAAAAATCTTATCTTTAGAATTATTATACTGTGGAAAGAGGTTGTTTTAACAAACCTTGTGAAAGGGCCCTAATTAAGAAACATGTTTATTTATGCCAAACAGTGTAGTAGGATTAATCAAGAAACAAATTAACGCATGAGTAGGGTGGAAAGTGGGAGGATGGAATGCCTCGACGGCACCATCCTATGAATGGGTGGACCTAATTAGTCAGGTAGCTTTCCAACAGATTAAGTAAAAGCCCTACGCTAGATAAATAGGTTCTCGGGCAACTCTATTCTAGAAGACTAGGCCAGCCGGCGCGGCTGTGCCTTGCATGGATGAGGAAAAAAGTGTTGTCTCTAGGAATCAAGATTAGTAGTTGCCCAAATTATGATCAATTATCCTATGGGTGATTTGATTTTTAGAAGACCACGCTCCCCCTGCGAGATAGGACGAGGTCTTACCTACAAATTGTATCCTTGCATCTTTGCATGATGGTTAAGGTGTCACGACACGAGTAGGAAATTTTCTCCAAGTTAAGACTTAGTAGACTATATTAAGTGTCTCCTCTATTTTGGAAGGGGAGAACCTTACAATTGGTATCAGAGCCGATCTTAGCTCCTAGGACTTGCCATTTAAGGACCGTTTTGCAATGTATGTTTTACCTAACATAATGCTATTTAATAAAAATGCCTTACTAAGAACAATTTGAACTTATGTTTGAATGATTGTAGGAAGAGGAGATGCCTACTCGAGATTTCTAGTTTTCCAGTGCATCTTCTAGACCGCTTGTCACTCCTCAAATTTCGAGTTCCATGACACCATGGTGCAGATACTAGAGAAGATGTCCCTCCCCCATTTCAGGTAAACCTAAATCTAGGGTAGTCAAGGCAAAACATCTTCTCAAGGTATTACATAAGGGACAGCAAGTTTTCCTAGTCAAGCTCACCAAAGCCGTTGAACCAAGAATTCTCTAACGTCTTTCTTGATGAGCTTACAGGGCTACCGCCTCCTCGAGAAGTCGATCATGAAATCGAGGTGATCCTTGGAGGTCAAACCATCTCAAAAACGCCCTATAAAATGTCCCTCCCTGAAACCATTGAACTTAAGGAGTAACTTTCCCAACTCATTGAGCAAGGATTTGTACGCCCCAATAGCTCTCCTTGGGGAGCACCTATTTTTTTCCAAAAGAAGAAGGACGGCACTCTTCGCCTCTGCATAGAATATCGAGGGCTAAATCAAGTCACTGTCAAGAATAAGTATCCTATCCCTCGCTTTGACAAGCTTCTTGACAGGCTTCATGGGGCCAAAGTTTTCTCAAAAATAGATTTAAGTTCTGGGTACTATCAGATTAGAGTCAAGGAAGCAGATATACCCAAGACAACCTTCAATACCCGTTATGGCCACTATGAGTTTATTGTAATGTCATTCGGGTTAACCAATGCTCTTGCAAACTTCAACTATCTAATGTAAGATATATTTCGTCCTTACTTGGATGAATTTGTGCTTGTCTTTTTTGATGACATCTTGGTCTACTCCAAGTCACTGGAAGAGCATGAGGAGCATGCGTGTAAAATTTAAAGTTTTACACGGTCTAGTTAAGTACTTTTAAACTTTAGTCAAGTACTTGAGATTTCAGGGGACATCATTTTGAAGTCTATAGATAGATGTAATCGTATTTTCAGGGAACATGAAGAAATGTTTATAACCGTTTTGCATGAGGTCTGTGTAATTGGATCGCTGTTTTGGGAGTTTTGTCTGATGTTTCAGGGATGTGTTATCTGTTGTTTGATATTCTGTAACGATGAATATTGTTTGTAGTGATGTTAAATAGTTTATGAGTGTATGGATAATCTGAGATCATGATGGTGCTGTCTATAAAGTATGTTAATGTTGTTTGTTGAAAAGTCAAGTGTGTGGTGATGGTGATTGTTTGGTGGTGCTGAGTTTAGCCTCAACACTTTTGGCGATCCTGCTATTGTGTATGCCGCCTAGAGATTTCTCTATGCGATGGAGTCAGCGCTATAACAATTTAATATCAGGCTGAAGAAATGGATGCATGGCTTTAGGAGTTTAGCAATTAGATAACAGAAGAAGAGGAATACACAGTGTACATAGAGGCCTTCTTGAGGGAGAAATTCCCCAATCTACCTGTGGATGTAATTCGACGCATTAGGAAACTTGTTTGGAAGAAACAAAAGAAAGATTTTCTCCCATTTGGGGTATCAAACCGGCAAGCCAGGCAGTTCTTAGAAGAGTACTATTATCACCAGATGTTACATAAATGCAGATGTTGTGGGCACGGATGTAGATGAGTGAGGAAGAACATCAGTTTCCAAGACCGCGGGCATGGCTATGTTACGAGATTCAGAATTTGTTTGGGAGAAAGACTGTCTTCTCTGGCAAAAGATGCTAATGAAGATATTAATCCACCCAATTCACCATCTCGACGACAGACAATCTAGATGAAGAAGAAATTTTTCTAAATTTTCAGGGAAAGAGGAAACAACGGCCCCAAATGCTGAAACTAATAGGTGTAAGGTTCCTCCCTTCTAAAATGGGGGAAACACTTAAGATAGTCCACTAAGTCTTATCTCGGAAAAAATTTCCTATTCATCGACACCTTGACCCTGTAGAGATTCAAGGATACGATTCATAGGTATGACCTAGCTCTATCCCGCAGGGGGAGCATGGTTTTCTAAACATCAAATCACCCATAGGGCAATTGATCATAAATTGGGCAACTACTAGACTTGATTTCTAGAGACAACGCTTTTTTTTCATCTTATGCAAGGCACAGTCGCTGGCCTAGTCTTCTAGAATAGAGTTGTCCAAGAACCTAATTATCTAGCGTAGGGCTTTCACTTAATCTGTTGGAAAGCTACCCGACTAATCGGGTCCACCCGTCCGTAGGATGGTGCTGTCAGGGGCATTCCATCCTCCCACTTTTCACCCTACTCACGCATCAATTTGTTTTCTAATTAATCCTACCACACTGTTTGACATAAATAAACATATTCCTTAATTAAGGCCCTTTTCACAAGGTTTGTTAAAACAGCCTTTTTACACAATGCAATCATGCCAAAGATAAGATATATTTATATAAAAAGTTTATACATGAGTCAATTCCATATAAGCCAAACTGGCTCTCTTATTCTTTTCCTTTATTCTGCCGATGATCTAGAATTCGGCCTTCCAGTCTCTACATGCTGGGCAAAACCCTACAGGACCATACACCTCATCGTCGGCCGCTGGCCAGGACTCAAGCCGGCCTGTCGCCCTCTCAGGCTCCATCGCTTGATCTTCCCGCCCCTCAGAGGGATGTTTGCACACTAGGGTGGGCTTATTTACCGCACTAGCCTGGGCCCTCAGAACAAGGCAGCCTCATAATCTCTCGCCTCAATCGGCGATCCTTATTCTCCCAATGGTATGAGGGATACCTTGGGTCATTCCCGGGCTTTGCTAACGACGTCGCCCGGCTACACAAGCACGGAATGGAGTTAGTGTTGAAGCCAAAAAAAATCTTGAATTCTAAAGATAACAACTTCAATGCAATTTATTAACTATAGCATTCACAATTCGTGAAGATAACAATTTGAATACAGCATCACATAATTCGTAACTTCATACAATTTTTATGTTGTCATTTTAAAAGGAAAAGATACCATTCATTAACACTAATTTAAGGAAATTCTCTTCTTTTAAAAATTAACCAAGCTAACCTGGCCACCATTTCCTTGAGGAGCTTGAAAAGGGAGGGCTGGTGGAGCCGCATTGGGAGCATCTTCCCTCATCTCGTTATTGCGCGCTCCTCTTGAGGCAATATTTTGATGTCTCCGAGAAGAGGCCATCTTAGGCGTCGCCTTGTAGAGCTCGCTGCTGCGATCGAAACGCTTCAGTCGGATCTGAATTCGGAGCCCGTTTGCTCACCGTATGAGCAAAAGAATATGGTGCACGAACCCTTTCTTAAGGCAAAAAACCCTTATTAAAGTCTACGCAAATGGGGGGGGGGAATTGTGAGATGTCCTTAAGGGCAAAAACGTGGAGGAGGCTATGAGGGGCTGCTGTAAGTCTATTCACACGGGGGGGAAGACTTAAGGACACTGCCTCTAAGGAAGAGGGGGATGGAGGATATTTAACTTATCTGAAAAGAGGCAAATGAGGGGGTGTGAGAGGGTTGGCTGCAAGAGGCGGCTGTACTACAAGTACGCCACACAGGGACGGACGGCGGTACAACAGGGCATACGCAGCATAGAGATGCGTGCCGTCTGTGGAGCACCCCGATGGGGGTTTATATAGTTGAGGGGTGAGGGTACGGGCGCTACGCAAAGCAAGGACGAAAGGACGGTGTACCTTCAAAGGCTATGGATCAGTGGCCTGCATGGGTCTAGGGGAAAGGTACGATGTCGGTTGTCCGGGAAAGGAGTGGTACGCATGTACCTTATTTGGTCTGGGGCAGCATGGGTGTCCACGTAGGGGTACGTGTGGACCATACAGTGGGCGGCCGTCCTTTGGTTCTTGGGCGACCATTGTACGGGCACCCTAGTAAGTGTGTACGGTTCAAATTTTGGGGCGGGGTACCCAAATTTGGGACACCCGCCTCGATTTGCGTGCCGGAGGCCCTGGGAGGCGAATTTTTTTTTTGTCCGAGAGGTTCTCTTGGTCGTAGGGGTTCAGACCGTTCGTCAATCGGACGCTCGGTTGTGCATTTATTAAGGTTTAAAGGTCGCCGTTTTTAAACTAAAATGACTGAAATTTACGTATAGGCTTGATCCGGTGTCCGTTTTGGATGCTGTAAAATCCTATATTAGGGTAAAATCGCACGTAAATTCCAAATTTGGGCTCAGAATTTGAAGATTCTAAGTAGAAATGACTCAAATAATAAAATCATTGATTTTTATACCATAAAAACTCTTAATTACATGGACATTTCTTTATTAGTGAAGGGTATGTTACATCCTTCCCCCCTTAAAGAAATCGAGATGTCCTCATCTCGTCATGAATTCGGGATAATCCTTTAAGAGTGTAGCTTCATCTTCCCAAGTTGCATCCTCTTCAGGGTAATCTTTCCACTGTACTAGATGTTCTACAAGAGTTCTATTTCGGAGTTGCCTTTCCCTAGAATCTATGATGCTACTGGGCTGTAATTCAAGGACTCCTTGAGTAGGGATTACAACTTGTTCATCATCAAGAATATGATCGAGACTGGGGACATATGGTTTTAACAAACTTACATGAAATACATTATGGACTTTGATATGGGCTGGAAGTTGGAGTTTATAGGCACTTTTACCTAGACACTTGATAACTGTATAGGGACCACAATACCTAGGGCTGAGCTTCTTATATTTCCCAAGTGATAGAGAACTTCGTTTGGGTCGCACTCATAGAAGAACTTTGTCTCCTTCCTTGAAGATCCTTTCAGGGCCTCTTGTTGTCAGCATAATGCTTTTGTCGATCTTGGGTAGCTTTAATATCCTTTTGGATTGCCTTGGTTTGTTCCTCCATTTCTTCGAGCATTTTCCTGGATGCCTCAACTCTTATGGTGGTTAGATTAGAGAAATTTAGAGGAGACAGGCATTCTTGCCCATAGAGTGCCTTGAATGGTGACATTCCTATGCTTTGATGATAAGACGCATTGTAGGCAAATTCTACCAGAGGAAGGTATTGAATCCACCTTCTTGGTTCTCGTCCATAGTATGCTCTGAGAATGTCTTCAATTACTTGATTGACTCTCTCAGTTTGGCCATCGGTCTCTGGATGATAATCTGTGCTAAAGCAAAGTTGAGTTCCCAGGGCTTGAAATAAAGACTGCCAGAACTTTGAAGTGAAGTCAGAATCCCGATCACTTACTATCCTTTTTGGGAGACCATGAAGTTTGAGGACTTCCTTGATGAATATTCGAGCAACATCAGAAGCTTTGAAGGTCTTCTTCGCTGGTATAAGGTGAGCTACTTTGGTAAGTAAGTCCACTACTACCAGAATGGAGTCATATCCTCCTTGAACAGTGGGGAGACTTGTGACAAAATCCATACTAATGCACTCCCACTTCATTTGGGGAATATCTAAGGGTTGAAGTTTTCCAGGCATCTTGACTCTTTCAGCTTTGATCCTTTGGCATGAGAGACATTGCTTCAAGTACCGAAGGACATCATTTTTCAAGCCTGCCCAATGAAAGCTCCTTCTTACGGCATTTAATGTTTTTGCATAGCCTGGGTGTCCTGCAGAGCAGGGCTATCATGAGCTTCATGGAGGATTAGTTTCTTTAAAGCAGGATCCTTAGGGATACATAGCTTGTGATTGAAGTAGAGGCTTCCTTCGTGAGTGGAGTACCCCTTGATTAGATTCTTCTCTTTCTCTGAATTTCCCCCTTCTTCTACTAACTTCATCATTCTCTGATAATGTGGATCATGGGATGAGACTTCTTCCACCTTGACCAGAATGGGATTATTTGGCATTGAAATAGCACTCAAGAAAGATTTGCCGGCTAAGTACATCTGCTACCACATTATCTTTCCCAGGGTGGAATTTGATGTCGAAGTCATATTCTTGTAGAATTTCAATCCATCTCCTTTGCCGCATGTTGAGGTTAGGCTGGGTGAAGATCCACTTTAGACTTTTGTGGTCAGTTACAAGCTGGAATTTTTCCCCCAAGAGATAATGTCTCCATAATTTGAGGCAATGAACAACTGCTAAGAGTTCCAAATCATGGGTGGCATAATTGGCTTCATATTGCTTTAGCTTGCGGGAAGTATAAGCAACTGGTCTTCCTTCTTGGCCTAAGACACCACCAAGTGCTAGACTACTAGCATCAGTAACTACTTCAAATTCCTTGGCAAAATCAGGAAGTTTCAGGACTGGGGCAGAGGTAATAATGACCTTGAGCTGATCAAAACTGTTTTGATGGATTGGCAGCCACACTATTTTGCAATCCTTCTTAAGAAGATCTATCAGAGGTGCAGCTACCAAGACATAATCTTTGATAAAAATCCTATACCAACCCGTGATTCCCAAAAACCCACGAACTTCACGAACTGATTTAGGGGGTGGCCATTCTAGAATATCCTTGACCTTGGCGGGGTCTACTGAGATGCCATCTTTGGAGACAATGAATCCAAGATACTCAATTTGATGAGTAAAGAAGGTACATTTGCTTTTCTTGGCATAGAGTTTGTGTCTGCGCAGCAATTGCAGAACTCTACGCACATGCTCCTCATGCTCTTCCATTTATTTGGAGTAGATTAAGATGTCATCAAAGAAAACAAGCACAAATTCATCCAAGTAAGGACGGAATATATCTTGCATTAGGCGGTTGAAGGTTGCAGGAGCATTGGTTAACCCGAATGACATTACAGTAAACTCATAGTGGCCATAACGGGTATTGAAGGCTGTTTTGGGTATATCTACTTCCTTGACTTTGATCTGATAGTAACCAGACCTCAAATCTATTTTTGAGAAGACTTTGGCCCCATGAAGCCTGTCGAGAAGTTCGTCAATGCGAGGGATAGGATACTTATTCTTGACAGTGACTTGATTTAGCCCTCGATAATCTATGCAGAGGCGGAGAGTCCCGTCCTTCTTTTTTTGGAAAAGAACAGGTGCTCCCCAAGGAGAGCTGGGGCGTACAAATCCTTGTTCAATGAGTTGGGAAAGTTGCTCCTTAAGTTCAATGGCTTCAGGAAGGGACATTTTATAGGGAGTTTTTGAGACGGGTTGAGCTCCAGGGATCACCTCGATTTCATGATCGACTTCTCGAGGAGGTGGTAACCCTGTAAGCTTGTCAAGGAAGATGTCAGAGAATTCTTGGAGCCAAGAGGGTTCTGTCTCCATACTAGGTTCAATGACTTTGTTGAGTTTAACTAAGAAAACTTGCAGATCCTTACGTGTTCCCTTGAGAAGATGTTTTGCCTTGACTACCCTAGATTTAGGTTTTCCTGTTATCCCCTGAATAGATGTTACTTGGCCATGCTCATTTTCAAAAGTGATACTCCCCTGGTTACAATGAATGTTAGCTTTGTTTCCAATCAACCAATCCATCCCAAGGATTCCATCATAAATTCCTAATGGCAAGACTCTAAAGTGACCATGAGTTTGCTCATTACCCAGCTCAAAATCAAGGTTTCCTATAGAGTGGCGAGATACTACTTCTTTCCCACTGGCTAACTCTACAATCATTCTTCTGGCTGTTTTTTGACCCAAGTTTAATTTTTGCAAACACCTAGGAGAAAGGAATGAATGGGTACTGCCACAATCAATCAAAATCTGAAATGGCTTATCGTGATGAGTGGCGGGGGTTTGGATTACACCAAATTGTTTATTCGGACCTTGGTGTTCTACTGCCGCATGGACGGTGGCGCACTCTTCTTCAGCCGTTTCCAAGGTCGGTTCTTCACTTATAACACAGGCAGTCCTAGCAACTGCTCCTCCGCGGCCTCTGCCACGGCCACTGCCTCTTGCACCTTGGTGGATAGGGGTTCCACGGCCTTGATTTCCTCTGCTACCTTGGGGAAATGATGTTGCCATCTTGGGACAGTTGGCCCTAAAGTGTCCCGGCTCATTGCACTCAAAACACAGAGGGCCTTCTCTGGAAGAAGCAGCATACGAGCGGGGGACAAAAGAGTTGCCTTGTCGCCCTCTGTTGTAGTAGGGGAAATTCTGTTGGGGTTTCTTGTAGGGTTGATCTTTAAGATTTGCCTCAGGGTAAGATCTCTTTTGATTCTTCGGTTTGTTAGCCTTCATTTCTTTCACAAGGGGCTTTGCTCATATGAGAGCATCCTGTAATGTGCTTGGCCTCATTGCTTCAAGGCGGGAATCTAAGGGTTCATTTAGCCCTTGGCAGAAACGAGCCACTTGCTGGGAAGTAGTCATAGCTGGGGCATACTTCCGAAGGGTGATAAATTTGGAATAGTAGTCCTCAAGAGTTAAGCTGCTCTGCCTAAGACTAAAAAACTCATTCATATTTATGGATTCATGGGATGGGGGAAGATATCTTTCCTTCACTGCCTGCTTGATGTCTTCCCACGTTTGAGAATGCTCGATGACTTCCTTGTCACACGGCACCACTGTTTCCACCAGAGTTTAGCATCTCCGATGAGGCAAAACCGTGCGAGCATAGACTGATTTGCTACTCCAGTACCGGCAACAGCAGAGAAATAATCGTCCATCGCCTCAATCCAAACTTCAGCATCCTTCTTAACCTTTGAACCTTCTCCTTTAAAGGAGGGAGGTTGCATTTGCTTGAGCAAGAGCTTCTTCTCCTGGGTATCGGTGTAAAGCGCATTGGGAAGTGGAGGGTGGTCGTCCTGGCCATCATTGTAAAAACAATTTTAAGATTACAAGATTTATATTTGCACAACGCTTATTTTTGGAGAGTAAAACATTGAAATTATTTTATTTCCAAATATTTACAAGGACAAGTTTTATTACAAAGATCTGAGACTAATATAATTAGTCTTATTTGACATCAAGGGAAATTCCTAGGCTTGACTATGACATAAGGGTAGAGCGGTCCACATAGGTGAAATATGGGGGTTCCGCTGTAGTTTCTAAGACTCTAAAAACTGATGGGTAAGGGTGGTAAACTCTGGATTGGGGTAGATCCCAACACAGCTACTCTATCAGAGCAGATGCAGGTAAGATCTGCATCACTTTATCATACACCCAGCGATCCTGAGGTATGTGAACCCCATCTATAGTCACAGAGGTGTCGGCCCTAGGGGTACCGCGACGAACCAAAATAAACGGATCATCTTCAGCTTTTCAATCCAACGAATCCGCTTAAGGTCGGTGGTGGTGAGGTTCCCAATTTGATCTGCTCGGATGAAGAAGTATCTCGGCCCACGACTCCAGAAATCTCTACCCCATCCTCTTTGAATACGAGAGAAATGAGGGAGGGACATCTTCTCTAATATCTGCACCATGGTGTCGCGGAACTCGAAATTCGAGGAGTGACAGGCAGTCTCGAAGATGCACTCGAAGATGCACTGGAAAACTAGAAACTTGGAGTAGGCATCTTCCTCTTCCTACAATCATTCAAACATCAATTCAACTTATTTGTTTTAGTAGGATGTTTTTACTAATTAGCATTGTTAGGTAAAACTTTCATTGCAAAACAATCCTTAAAGGACAATTCCTAGGAGCTAAGATCGGCTCTGATACCAATTGTAAGGTTCCTCCCTTCTAAAATGGGGGAAACACTTAAGATAGTCCACTAAGTCTTATCTTGGGAAAAATTTCCTATTCATCGACACCTTGACCCTGTAGAGATTCAAGGATACGATTCATAGGTATGACCTAGCTCTATCCCACAGGGGGAGCGTGGTTTTCTAAACATCAAATCACCCATAGGGCAATTGATCATAAATTGGGCAACTACTAGACTTGATTTCTAGAGACAACGCTTTTTTCCTCATCTTATGTAAGGCACACCGCTGGCCTAGTCTTCTAGAAGAGAGTTGCCCAAGAACCTAATTATCTAGCATAGGGCTTTCACTTAATCTGTTGGAAAGCTACCCGACTAATCGGGTCCACCCGTTCGTATGATGGTGCCGTCAGGGGCATTCCATCCTCCCACTTTTCACCCTACTCACGCATCAATTTGTTTTCTAATTAATCCTACCACACTGTTTGACATAAATAAACATATTCCTTAATTAAGGCCCTTTTCACAAGGTTTGTTAAAACAGCCTTTTTACACAATGCAATCATGCCAAAGACAAGATATATTTATATAAAAAGTTTATACATGAGTCAATTCCATATAAGCCAAACTGGCTCTCTTATTCTTTTCCTTTATTCTGCCGATGATCTAGAATTCGGCCTTCCAGCCTCTACATGCTGGGCAAAACCCTACGGGACCATACACCTCATCGTCGACGGCCACTGGCCGAGGACTCAAGCCGGCCTGTCGCCCTCTTAGGCTCCATCGCTTGATCCTCCCGCCCCTCAGAGGGATGTCTGCACACTAGGGTGGGCTTATTTACTGCACTAGCCTGGGCCCTCAGAACTAGGCAGCCTCATAATCTCTCGCCTCAATCGGCGATCCTTATTCTCCCAATGGTATGAGGGATACCTTGGGTCATTCCCGGGCTTTGCTAACGACGCCGCCCGGCTACACAAGCACGGAACGGAGTTAGCGTTGAAGCCAAAAAAAATCTTGAATTCTAAAGATAACAACTTCAATGCAATTTATTAACTATAGCATTCACAATTCGTGAAGATAAAAATTTGAATACAGCATCACATAATTCGTAACTTCATACAATTTTTATGTTGTCATTTTAAAAGGAAAAGATACCATTCATTAACACTAATTTAAGAAAATTCTCTTCTTTTAAAAATTAACCAAGCTAACCTGGCCACCATTTCCTTGAGGAGCTTGAAAAGGGAGAGTTGGAGCCGCATTGGGAGCATCTTCCCTCATCTCGTTATTGCGCGCTCCTCTTGAGGCAATATTTTTATGTCTCCGAGAAGAGGCCATCTTAGGCGTCGTCTTGTAGAGCTTGCTGCTGCGATCGAAATGCTTCAGTCGGATCTGAATTCTGAGCCCGTTTGCTCACCGTATGAGCAAAAGAATATGGCACACGAACCCTTTCTTAAGGCAAAAAACCCTTATTAAAGTCTACGCAAATGGGGGGGGGAATTGTGAGATGTCCTTAAGGGCAAAAACGTGGAGGAGGCTGTGAGGGGCTGCTGTAAGTCTATTCACACAGGGGGGGAAGACTTAAGGACACTGCCTCTAAGGAAAAGGGGGATGGAGGATATTTAACTTATCTGAAAAGAGGCAAATGAGGGGGTGTGAGAGGGTTGACTGCAAGGGGCAGCTGTACTACAGCAAGTGCGCCACACAGGGACGGATGGCGGTACAACAAGGCATACGCAGCACAGAGATGCGTTGTCATGCCATGGCACATCTATGGTGTGAAACCATGCATATGAGACTATCAAATGCAGATCTAGATGCATGGGATTAAGTGCTATGACGAGTCATTATATGATGCACATGTACATATGTTCAGATTGTAAATGAGGTTCAATAAGACGAGCTGAGGCTGAGTCAGATCTCAAAGCTTTTGTATATGAGTGTGGTGTGAAATATGGAGCCTTATGCTTATAGTAGACCTTGCAGTAGGGAACACCCCTCTCAACATGTATGGAAATGTGAGAGCATGTATGATATGAGGATTGGTTTTGAAGAATACCATTTGGAGATATCGTGGAATGAGCAAAACAAGAAGAACTTTAATAAGATACTGTACACATTCAAAGTTCTTGTGTATCCTCATAGGCAGAATGATCCCTTCAATAATATCTTCATGCCCATGGATGGTGAACCTAGTGGCAGCTATGCTACTGAGAGCTATTTCAAAATGACTCTTGTGAGTATGGTGGTGGTGGGCTCCACTTATCAGAAGCTTGATCATCCAAATCCAAGGACATACATTGGGTCTGGAAAAGTTACAGAATTGCGTGCACTTGGCATTGAAACAGTCATATTTGATGATGAGCTTTCCCTAGGGCAGCTTAGAAATTTGGAGAAGGCACTTGGGAATGATGTTCGGGTGTGTGATTGGACAGTTCTAATATTGGATATATTTAGCTAACGAGCTGCAACACGAGAGGCAACTCTACAGGTTGACTTAGCACAGATGGACTATCAGCTTCCTCGTTTGACAAAAATGTGGACACATCTTGAGAGACAAGCTGGAGGAATGGTGAAAGGAATGGGTGAGAAGCAGATAGAGGTCGATAAACGTATTCTACGAACCCGGCACTCCTCAGAAAAGAGCTCAATTCTGTCCGTGGGCATCGGCAACAATATTGTGATCGCAGAGGATCTGTACCCATTCCAGTTGTTTCCTTGGTTGGCTATACGAATGCTGGGAAAAGCACACTTCTTAATAGGCTTGCGTGGCAGTTACAAAAAAAAAAAGAAATATCCGAAAATAATGTAAAGAAAAGGTGGCGCAAGTGTTTTTTCGAACGGGGAAAATTCGTGAAAATAGCTGCAAAAGGGCGTGCGCCCGATTTCCTTGCGGGTAAGCGAAGAAAAACCAGAGAAGCGAGGGGGACGGGGAGATGTGTGCAGAAGTGTGTGCAGAAATGGAGAACCAAGGGCGCCTTCGACCAGAGATTTTAATATCAAACTAGCAGCTGCTGTATTAAGCATGTTGGGATTAGAATTAAAGAGGATAATGAGCACTACCTAAGGAGATGGTTTTCAAATCATACCTACTCTCTGCCTTGCGCAATCTGCAACGAAGCGACTGAATAAAGATTAGCGAAAATTAAAGAAAAACTCGCTTTGTTTTACTTTCAGATAAGTGATGTTTTTTTTTTTAATTTTTGTTCACTATAACCTACGATTTGGAAAATCGTGTTGTTTATAAACCTTTAAAGGTTTTGGAGAGAGAGAAAAATTTGGATTTGAAGAGTCGTGGAATCAAAGCATCAAAAATACAGTAAGGTTTCTGGAAATTGGATTTTGTTTCCTACTCAAATGGATTTTGGAATGCAAGCCATGGAGTTTCTTAGAATCACATGAGCATGTTATAGATATGCCATATGTCATCTTTTGTTTGTGAGTTGTTGGAATTTAAAAGCAGGTTTTCAGGTGATAAAGAGACACCTTGAAATGATGGAATTGGAGTCACTTGATGTATGGAATGTAAATGGTTACATGTATGTGGGAAATATTTGAAGATTATGTTATGCCTACATGTGATTGGTTTGAGGGATTTGGAAAAAGGAGCCAGTAAATCTATGCTTGAAAAGGGACAAGCACTTGATACACAATTTATGTGCAATCATCAGGCTGAATTCAGGGATGTATTGAGGTGAATTTGCACATGTTTATGATATCAAAAATGGAGATGGCTTATGCTCCTTGGAGAGTTATGTGTGTGAGTTTCCTTGTGTGGAATAAAAGCTACTCTCACAGCTAGAAGTCCCGCGCTTTCCCGGCGACACAAACCACGTCACGACAGCTCTTTGGTGAACCCGACGTGAAACTGCTGGGGTGAGAGTGTGGTGAAATATACAGGGAAGCTATGGCTGAGAATCCTGAGGGTCAGGGGGTTCATTTTGACCCCGGGGTTATGCAGATGTTTCAGATGTTTACTATGTATATGCAACAGCAGCAAGCTGCTGAGAGGGGACAAATTTCCACGACCAAAGCACTGCAATCAATTGTGAAAAAGGTGGATCAATTTGATGGAAAGGATATCACAAAGTACCTACGCAATTACATAAAGGAAATGGAGCTAAACAGGGTGACTGAGGAGGATATGGTTCGAAGTTTTGAGCTGGTATGTGTTCCTGAAATAAGAGAACGCATAAGAGGATTGCAGACAGCACATAGTGGCAGAAATTGGGAGGAGTTCAAGCTTGCTTTAAAGGATGAATATTTCATGGAGGATTCTGAGCGAGTGACCAAACGAACTTTCTTGGAATGGGTCACAAAACCCAAAATGGGAATTTCTGCCACAGAGTTGCTAAGAGAGTTTGAGAAGCGCTATGCCCAGCTGTCAAGGATAGAGCGCACAACTTTGGACAGAGAAAAAACAGAGCTCTTCTTACAAGCGGCTGGGAAAGATCTCCAAGAAAAACTGGAAATTCTCCTTGAGGATAAGGATACAGAGCAAGGACTAAAGAGTGATTGGAATGATGTTGAGGATGCGGTCACCATGCTAGCAAAGCGGCAACGAAGGAGGGATAAAATGGTGATGAGCTCGGCAACTCCTATAACTGCTGTTACCCCTGAGAATCTACCAAAACCAGCTGCTGCAATCCCAAAGGTAGAAGGGCCAATGGAAGAACTTATTAAGGGCATGCGAGACCTAAAATTGAAGATGTCTAGGATTGAAGAAAAGGGGCTACCATTAGGGCAGGCTTCTATGCAAAGGCCTCAAAGCAAAGAAGGGTTTACATACAGATGCATATGGTGTGATGACCCAGAACATGCAAAGAAAGATTGTGCTAGCTATAAAGAAGCCCTCAAAAATCAACTTGTGTTTTTCAAAGATGGGAAAATCCACCTTACAGAGACTGGTCTTCCATTAAGTACAAACTCTGGGAAAGGAGGGATGAAAAAGCTGGTTGAGGATATGGCTGCTAGTCATGCCATCTCTATGGTTGAGGCAGCAACCTATGGATTAAAGGCTGGTCAATCAAAGCAGGGATCTGAGAATGATGAAGATTATGAGAATGAAGATTTTTGGCCATCAACAATGGAATTAATTGTGTCAAAGAAGGTGTCTAAGCAAGCTTTGCATGAGGCAGGTGACTGTATACATCTTGAGACTGGCTGGGAGGAGCCTGTGGATTCTTTATCTGTTCATGCCTACATTGCTAAATGCCAGAATAATGAGGCACAGGTAGAGGAGAAGCGTAAAAGGGAAAATGAGGAAGGAGGGCCATCAAAAAGGGTCTCTCGTGGTAGTGAAAAGAAGGATCCTGGGCCATCACATATGTCTCCACCGCATAGCAGACCTCCACAGGAAGTATCAATGGAAGAAGTGCCAACAAAAATGAAGCATGAGAAGGAGAAGGGTAAAGGGAAAAGTCCACTCTACAAGCTTCAATCTGATATTGAAGCCTCAACAGATCTCAAAAAGGTGCTTGAAGAGAGGATTCTAAAGAGCAGGGTGGAATTTACACTAGGGGAAGTCTTGGGGATTGCAAAGAAAGAATTCCATGATGAGATAATTGATATTATACGAAGGAAAAGGCAATCCATAATTGAATCTATTCCATCACAAGGGGAGGCAAGCACTTCCAAGACTCATGGAGTACAGGTACAACAAAAGGAAGAGAGAGAAGATGTGGTGGAATGTAATCACTCTGCTGATGGGGCACGACAAGTGCGCTTTGTGGAAGAGGATGATGAAAAAGAAGTTCTTACAAAGAGTCATTACTCCAGGAGCCATTGGGCAAGGGCCACCACTGAAACCCTTGTCAAGATAGGTGACTTGGAAGAGCCGTATGTTGCTCTAATCGACCATGGGTCTGAAATAAATCTTATGGCTAAAAATCTCTACAACAAATGTAAGTGGCCAATGGATGTAGATCATGGGTGGATGATTAAAGCAGCTAATAACTCATCTGGAGAGCTCTATGCAGCATGTCCAAATGTAAGGGTAACTATAGGGGATGTGAAAGATGATCAGAACTTCTTTGTTCAGGAGATGTCATCGTATCCCCTCATCCTTGGGCAACCCTACATTACAGCTGTGAGGATGGAAACAAAAGTTTTGGATGATGGCTCGGCATATGCAAGAATAAGGAGTAAAGATGGCAAGAAAGCTGTTCAGTTCTTGACAGTTTGCATTAACCATGAAAGGAACCGTGAATCTCTTCGAGCACAGTCACTCCCAAAGATAAATAGAGAATTCATGAATTACAGGGAGATGAGGGATTTTGGCCAGGTGCCATTGTAAAGCGGGATTCCAATGGTACAAGGGAAAATGAGTTCTCGCAGGACTCAATCAATGCAAATAACTTTTCAGCAAATTTTCAGGGATTTTCTAGCTATGGGTCACTGGTCTTTGTAAAAAGCAAGGATTTGAAGCGTGGCATGCGTAGACATGTACAAAATGAACAAAAAAGTCTTGAGCAGTGTGGTATTTTGGAGAAGAATGAGTTTATTTCAAGGGTGCTTGATGAGGTGTCATTTGTAGATACTATGGATGTGCTTTTTAATATGGGAAGAGCATGCTTACAGGGTGGAAATGAGATGATAGAGGTGTCATCTGTGAAGATGTATGATGTAATCCGGGAATTCGAGGGGGTGGAATGTAAAAACATGAATTGCGAGATGGATGCTCATGTTGATACAAAGTATAAGAAGGTGAAACCAGTTGCCTTGCCCTTGCCACCAAGAAGCAAGGAAAAATTAGATGAAGCCTCTATGCAACCGAATCTCAGAGATCCAAAGAAAATTGGGCATAAGTTTACACAAGAAACTCTAAAAGAGCTGAAGATTGGTGAAAAGGATTTTCTGTTGAGTTGAAAAGGAATGCTTTGAGGAGATGCTTATAAAACATGGGAAGGCCTTTGCTTTTCAGCCACATGAGATAGGCTGTGTTGATCCAAGCATAATAGCACCAATGGTGATCTTCACTGTACCACATGTGCCTTGGAACCTGCGGGCCGATTCCAGTACCAAAGGCTCTCTTGCCAAAGCTGATGGAATTACTAAAAGAAAAGATCAGGATGGGAATTTTGGAGCCATCATGCGCTCCATATTCCAACAGATGGTTTACTGTGCCAAAGAAAAATGGAACATTGCGCTTCATTCAAGACATGCAACCTGTAAACAAAGTCACAATCAGGAATGTGGGAGCAGGTCCGATTGTGGATGAGTTTGCAGAAGCATTTGCAGGGAAAGCTATATACTCTATGGGTGATCTGTATTCAGGATATGATCAGTTCCAGCTGGATATACAAAGCAGGGACTTGACCACAATGAAAACTCCTTTGGGATTAGTAAGGATGTGTACCTTACCACAGGGAGCCACCAACTCAGTGGCACATATGATGAATGGAATGAATAAAGTCTTGCGAGACTTCATACCACAAATAACTATGCCTTTTTTGGATGATGTGCCAATAAAAGGCTGTGATGATGAGAAGGACAAAGATGGGGATTTGGATTCAAAAGGGTGCCGCAAGTTTGTGGCAAATCATATAAAGGATTGTGATATGATTCTATCCAGGCTTGAAGAGGTGAATCTTACTTTATCTGGACTGAAATCAGTGTTTGGGGTTGGTGAAGTGCTAATAGTGGGACATCTTTGTAGTACTAGTGGACGCTGACCTTGTCCAGCCAAGATAGATGCAATACAAAGAATGAAAGAGATATGCATTAATGTTACAGAGCTGAGGAGATTTCTTGGTGCATGTGTCTTTTATGTTATATGGATCCCGCATTATGCACATGTAGCAGATCCTCTTTATCAACTTTTGAGGAAAAATCAAAAATTTTTGTGGAGTGCAGCACATACTAAAGCTATGCGGAAGCTGAAATATCTCTGCTTCAATCATCACCTACTCCAAGGAAGGCAGATTATGAGTGTGGCAGGCCTGTGATTGTTACAGTTGATACTAGTCCTACTGGGATAGGATGGGCAGTAGGGCAAGATGATGAGGATGATCACAGGTATGTAATCAGATTTGGAGCAAAGGTATTAAGCATTCGACAACGAAAATATCCGCAGATCAAGAGAGAGTTATGGGGAATAGTCACTGCTCTAAAATGTGAAAAAGAATATCTTATTGGGGCATCTGTACTTGTGGAAACTGATTGCTTGCCACTCCTTGGGATGATAGCAAGTTGTACTACTCCAGATATTGCTATGCTTAGGTGGATTGCCTATATCAAGTCACTAAATCCTGAGTTTGAGCATATTGCAGGAAAAGATAATCCAGTTGCAGATATGCTATCAAGAGCCAGGTTTGAAGATGAAAAAGAGATGATTAGTGATATTGATGATGTGGGTACAAAGTTCTACACTACTGCATATGCAAAGGGGGACCATACTTGCCTATCAAATGCACTTGAGTCTTTTACTGAGGAAATGTATGAAGGAGATTGGTTGCTTATTGGTCAATACTTGAGTACTCTAACAAGACAGGAAAATTGGTCTGACTCAGAATTTAAGAGGATCCGCAGAAAAGCATATGGGTATTTTCTAAAGGATGGGTATCTCTGGAAGCATCCTAAGCAGAGAAATGCTATGCCACAGAGAGTCATATGTGATAAAGAGACTCAAGAGAAGCTCATGAAAGAATTCCATGAGAGTCTTTGGGCTGGACATCGAAGTGTGTGGGCCACCTTTACCAAAATAAAGGAAAGATATTGGTGGAAAGGAATGTACAAGGATATTTCCCAATATGTGGAAACATGCATGGTATGTCAAATGTACTCAAATGTGCGACATCGTGATGGCTTGCAACCAACCTACCCACCTGCCATGCACTACAAATGGGTAGTGGATCTAGTTACAATGCCTTTGGGAATTTGGCAGATGCGGTACATAGCACTTGCAAGAGAAGATTTGACAAATCAGGTAGAGGGGGTGCTCTTAGAACAAAGAGTACGGAAACAGTATGTAAATTTCTCTTGGAAGATGTGATTTGCCGGTATGGTTGTGTTGGGAAAATAACAGCTGATAGGGGTGAGCTAGATGTTGAAGAAGCAAGGGAATTCTTCTCTAGAATTGGCATCAAACTGTCCCCAACATGTGCTTACAATCCTGAGGGCAATGGTAAAAGTGAGCGAGGACATCCTCCAATTATTAAAGCTTTGGCTAAGGCATGCAGAGAAAGAATGCGAGAATGGCCAAGGCTGCTACCATATGCTTTGTGGGCTGACCGTACAACTCATAGCTCAGTTTGACAGGATACATGCCTGCAGAATTAATGTATGGTCAGAAGCCAGTAATGCCAGTTGAAGAAGTAGTTCCAACTTGGAATGTATTGCCCTGGGTGGAAGGATTGAACAGGGAAGACCTCCTTGTATTGCGAATAAGGCAGCTGGAGAGGAGGCCTGAAGATGTAGAGCTTGCTAAAGCTCGTTTGAAAGATGCAAGGTTGAAAAATAAAGAAAGATTTGATAGAAGACACAGACTCTGACCAGAACCTATTGAAAAAGGTGATTGGGTTCTAATGTATGATAGTAGCCTTGACAACCAGTTCACTGTTCAAAGAAAGTTTGCAAAAAGATGGTTTGGCCCTTACATTGTCAAGCATGTGCATGGAAATGCCACGTATACCCTGTGTGAGCTTGATGGAACAGAGATAAAGAATCTTGTAGCAGGCAAAAGGATCAAGATGTTTAAAAGAAGGCATGATAATGATCCTTTTGATTCACAGGGAACTCAGGATGAAAGGCTTGACAGCGATAGTATGGGTATGGTTGAAGAGGAAGAGGATGATCTTCCTGGTAATGTAGAAGAAGAAGATGACATCCAGTTATATGTGGATCTTGATGATGATTTGGCACATACCAGAGGATGTGCAGGTTTAGAGGGGGTGGATGTCGTGCCATGGCACGTCTATGGTGTGAAACCATGCATATGAGACTATCAAATGCAGATCTAGATGCATGGGATTAAGTGCTATGACGAGTCATTATATGATGCCCATGTACATATGTTCATATTGTAAATGAGGTTCAATAAGACGAGCTGAGGCTGAGTCAGGTCTCAAAGCTTTTGTATATGAGTGTGGTGTGAAATATGGAGCCTTATGCTTATAGTAGACCTTGCAGTAGGGAACACCCCTCTCAACATGTATGGAAATGTGAGAGCATGTATGATATGAGGATTGGTTTTGAAGAATACCCTTTGGAGATATCGTGGAATGAGCAAAACAAGAAGAACTTTAATAAGATACTGTACACATTCAAAGTTCTTGTGTATCCTCATAGGCAGACTGATCCCTTCAATAATATCTTCATGCCCATGGATGGTGAACCTAGTGGCAGCTATGCTAGTGAGAGCTATTTCAAAATGACTCTTGTGAGTATGGTGGTGGTGGGCTCCACTTATCAGAAGCTTGATCATCCAAATCCAAGGACATACATTGGGTCTGGAAAAGTTACAGAATTGCGTGCACTTGTTGACATTGAAACAGTCATATTTGATGATGAGCTTTCCCTAGGGCAGCTTAGAAATTTGGAGAAGGCACTTGGGAATGATGTTCGGGTGTGTGATTGGACAGTTCTAATATTGGATATATTTAGCTAACGAGCTGCAACACGAGAGGCAACTCTACAGGTTGACTTAGCACAGATGGAGTATCAGCTTCCTGGTTTGACAAAAATGTGGACACATCTTGAGAGACAAGCTGGAGGAATGGTGAAAGGAATGGGTGAGAAGCAGATAGAGGTCGATAAACGTATTCTACGAACCCGGCACTCCTCAGAAAAGAGCTCAATTCTGTCCGTGGGCATCGGCAACAATATTGTGATCGCAGAGGATCTGTACCCATTCCAGTTGTTTCCTTGGTTGGCTATACGAATGCTGGGAAAAGCACACTTCTTAAAAGGCTTGCGTGGCAGTAACAAAAAAAAAGAAATATCCGAAAATAATGTAAAGAAAAGGTGGCGCAAGTGTTTTTTCGAACGGGGAAAATTCGTGAAAATAGCTGCAAAAGGGCGTGCGCTCGATTTCCTTGCAGGTAAGCGAAGAAAAACCAGAGAAGCGGGGGAGACGGGGAGATGTGTGCAGAAGTGTGTGCAGAAATGGAGAACTAGGGGCGCCTTCGACCAGAGATTTTAATATCAAACTAGCAGCTGCTGTATTAAGCATGTTGGGGTTAGAATCAAAGAGGATAATGAGCACTACCTAAGGAGATGGTTTTCAAATCATACCTACTCTCTGCCTTGTGCAATCTGCAAAACGAAGCGACTGAATAAAGATTAGCGAAAATTAAAGAAAAACTCGCTTTGTTTTACTTTCAGATAAGTGATGTTTTTTTTAAAATTTTTGTTCACTATAACCTACGATTTGGAAAATCGTGTTGTTTATAAACCTTTAAAGGTTTTGGAGAGTGAGAAAAATTTGGATTTGAAGAGTCGTGGAATCAAAGCATCAAAAATACAGTAAGGTTTCTGGAAATTGGATTTTGTTTCCTACTCAAATGGATTTTGGAATGCAAGCCATGGAGTTTCTTAGAATCACATGAGCATGTTATAGATATGCCATATGTCATCTTTTGTTTGTGAGTTGTTGGAATTTAAAAGTAGGTTTTCAGGTGATAAAGAGACACCTTGAAATGATGGAATTGGAGTCACTTGATGTATGGAATGTAAATGGTTACATGTATGTGGGAAATATTTGAAGATTATGTTATGCCTACATGTGATTGGTTTGAGGGATTTGGAAAAAGGAGCCAGTAAATCTATGCTTGAAAAGGGACAAGCACTTGATACACAATTTATGTGCAATCATCAGGCTGAATTCAGGGATGTATTGAGGTGAATTTGCACATGTTTATGATATCAAAAATGGAGATGGCTTATGCTCCTTGGAGAGTTATGTGTGTGAGTTTCCTTGTGTGGAATAAAAGCTACTCTCATAGCTAGAAGTCCCGCGCTTTCCCGGCGACACAAACCACGTCACGACAGCGTGCCGTCTGTGGAGCACCCCGGGGGTTTATATAGCAGAGGGGTGAGGGTATGGGCGCTACGCAAAGCAAGGACGAAAGGACGGTGTACCTTCAAAGGCTATGGATCAGTGGCCTGCATGGGTCTAGGGGAAAGGTACGATGTCGGTTGTCCGAGAAAGGAGTGGTACGCATGTACCTTATCTGGTATGGGGCAGCATGGGTGTCCACGTAGGGGTACGTGTGGACCATACAGTGGGCGGCTGTCCTTTGGTTCTTGGGCGGCCATTGTACGGGCACCCTAGTAAGTGTTTACGGCCCAAATTTTGGGGTGGGGTACCCAAATTTGGGGTGCCCATCTCGATTTGCGTGCCGGACCGCCCCGGGTGCGAATTTTTTTTTTTGTCCGGGAGGTTCTCCTGGTCGTAGGGGTTCAGACCGTTCGTCAATCGGACGCTCGGTTGTGCATTTATTAAGGTTTAAAGGTCGCCGTTTTTAAACTAAAATGACTGAAATTTGCGTATAGGCTTGATCCGGTGTCCGTTTTGGATGCTGTAAAATCCTATATTAGGGTAAAATTGCGCGCATATTCCAAATTTGGGCTCAGAATTTGAAAATTCTAAGTAGAAATGACTCAAATAATAAAATCATTGATTTTTATACCATAAAAACTCATAATTACATGGACATTTCTTTATTAGTGAAGATGGGTATGTTACAATAGGGGTGTGACAAGACTACTTGGAGTGAGGGTACTTGCTTCTCAATTAGTTCAGGTTAGAAGAAGCCTAAAATTTGATCCATTGCCACAGTGACCACTCAGATCAAGAAGACCACCACCAATTATGGCGTAGGCAAATCCTCCACCACTTGGTGTCCCATTAAACGCAAAGGTTAGCCCAGCCAAATTCAGTGGCTCAAAGAAAGCTAATGATGATAGCCATGTGGGTCAGTTTGAGACCCGATGGCAGGCTAGTGGTTTGGGATATACCTTGATGCAGTGAAGAAGGAGCACTTTGTAGCCACATTGGAAGGTCGAGCAGCAGTGAACTGGTTCATTTGGCAGTATGGATTGGCACATTTTGCAAATTATAATGCCCTCAAAGTAGCATTCTTGAAGATGTCCTCAAGAAGCTCAGGGGGATGAAACAAAAAAAGTTGGGGGTAGAAGACTATACCCAAAAATTCAAAAATCTCTATAACAGGTTGTTGGTGAATCAGAGACCAACTCCTCAACAGCTAGGAGATTATTATTGCAAGGGCCTCTGAACAAGATGTCCTCAAGAAGCTCAGGGGGATGAAACAAAAAAAGTTGGGAGTAGAAGACTATACCCAAAAATTCAAAAATCTCTATAACAGGTTGTTGGAGAGACCAACTCCTCAACAGCTGGGAGATTATTATTGCAAGGGCCTCTGAACAAGCCTTCAAAGCTCTATGGCTAGCAGAGACATTCAGAATAACAATGATTTTAATGACATGGTGCAAACAACACTTCGGGCAAAGAGAAGATTGAAGACTAAGAAGAAGAAACAATCAGGGGAGTTTGATGAGGATGATGATGATTCAGAAGAAGATGAGGGTGATTCAAAATATGAGGATAGTAACTCTGAATCCTCAGATGATGAGGAATGGAGTGAGAAGTAGAAAAAATCAAAGAAAAATAAAGCAAAGCAAGAAACCAAAAAGAATGGGGAAAAGAAAAGTAAAGCAACCAAGGAGGATGACTTGGAAAAGAAAAAGAAAAATAAAGCAAAGCAAGAAACCAAAAAGAATGGGGAAAAGAAAAGTAAAGCAACCAAGGAGGATGACTTGGAAAAGAAGATTTTGGAAAAAAAAAAAATTCTGGGGATGACACCAGTAGAGGGGGAGCCATCTAAACCATTTTGTGAGATATGTCAGAAGTTGGGTCACATTACAACTAACTATTGGTATAACCCACAGTACAGGGGGAGAGTGCCACCCCATATTTTACAAATAAATCAGCACAAGCAGTCAATCATCCAGCAAACCCTCAGGCCAATTAGGTTGGGGTGCAACAAAACAGAAGGGCTCCTGGTCCTCCAAGGAGGAATCAAAATCAAAGCCAATGTCAACCCATGAATAAGAATCAGAATCAGTGGGGAGGACAACAGAGAAACTTCAATATAACAGCAATAATCAAAACAAAAATTTAAATAACAATAATACTTGCAATTATTGTGGTGCTCAAGGGCCATCATGTGAGCTTTGGTGTAAGCATAGGAGTGAATGGGGAATCCCAATTATTAGATATAGTGACAGGCAGGAGGGAAATCAGAATCAGCAAAATCAACCCTCTGCTCAGTTGAATGCAGTAATGTTGGAGGAAATTGATGAAGAATCAGAAGTACAATTGAAGGAGAATGGAAAATATGACAAAGGGCACTGGAATTGTGACTACACACAATGCATTCAGATTGAAGAGGTGCAAGAGAACAAGGATGTTGATTTATTGGCAATCACTAGATCCAAAAACAAGGGAAATAAAAACCCAGCTGAAATTCAAGCAAAAGATGATAATCCTATTGAATGGGAAGTTCAGAAGAACATTCAAACATGAGTCATTAAGGAGCTGAATAAGGTGCAAGGAAGACAAGAAGAGGAACCGGTGATACCAGTATTACCCTCTTAGGATGTGGGAGCATTACCGTTATATCAAAAAAAAGTGGAGTAAAGAAAGCAACATACCAATTTAGAGGAAGATGGTTTATTTCGGGCCTTGATGAAAGCTCAATTGAATTTGAATCTGGAACAGGTTTTGAACTTAGTACTAGCTTTCAAGGAGAAACTGAAGGCACGTATGAACTGCCATCTTTTTTAAGGACGCTCCTTAACACAAGGACTTCTACACACCACACCTTTCTTCTTGGAGAGATCCACACTACTAAAATGCTTTTGCATGTTGAAGTTCTCCTCACTCGAGTAAACACTTGAAATGTCGCTTCTACATCTCTTCACAAAAGAATTATCTACAGTGGTTCACAAAAGAATTATCTACAGTGGTGTACCACTTCACTTCACTTGCATTTTTTTAAAAATCTGCTCTTCCTTTTATATTGCCATTCTCCATCATACCGACTTGCATTACGATGTTGACCCTGACTGCTTCTCTAACTGGACTCGGTTCCAAAAAACTTTTTTAGCCTAAATCCATTTATAGGCTTTTCAAATGAGCTACCTGATAAATCAGCTAACAGGAAGGTCCCCTGAGCTAACACCTGTTTTATAAGGAAAGGTCCCGCATATCTCAGTTTCAGCTTTCTTGGATGTGGTCCTAACTTAGAATTATAAAGCATCACCAAATCACCTTCTTTGAATAGTTTGAACTTGATGTTCTTATTCACCCAAGTTTGCCTTCTTTGAATTACTTCTAAAATATAGGATGACTGAATTCTATCCTGTTCTAGCTCCAGCAACTTTTCCAACCTGTAATCTAGAGACTCCTCAGGTGACAATTTGTGTTATGTTGCTACCCTCAAGCTGGGTACTAAGTATTCCATTGGGACTATTGCCTCCAATCAATACATCAGCTTAAATGGGGTTAGCCGTGTTGTTACTTAAAGGCTGTTCTGAATGCCCATAATGTAGAGTCTAACTTCTGATCCCAATCCTTTTTATTATTTGAAACAATTTTCTTCAAGATCCTCAAAAGAATTTTGTTTGAACTCTGTGCGTGACCATTTGCAGAAAGATAGTAAACTGTTGACTTCTTGTGGACAATCATATGTAGTGAAGTAAGCTTCTTAATATGACCTTGTTAAGGAAATGTCCTCCTTGATTTGAAACAAGCTCTATTGGACACCCATACCTGGTCATGATATTCTTGTACAAGAATTTGGCAACACTAGAGGCCTTATTATGTCTCAATGCTACTACCTCCACCCACTTTGTACAGTAGTCTATTGCCACCAAGATATATCTATTTCCTGTGATCTTTGCTGCAGGTTTAATAGGACACACAAAATCCATTCCCCATTTTTGGAAAGGTTCCAGAGGTAACACAAGTTGATGAGGCATTCTGTCTGCTTGAATAGGCTTCCCCTCTCTTTGACATTGAATGCAATGTTTTGCTTACTCATGAGCATCTTTCAGTACTGAGGGACACCACCATCCTACCTAAAAAATCTTTCTGCCTGTTATTTCACCAGAAAAATTCCCCCCAACTATTCCTTCATGTGCTTCTCTTAAGACCACTAATTGTTCAAAATCTGGTACACATCTTCTAATGACTTGATCAATCCCTCTTTTGTAAAGTACTCCTATAATTACTAGGAATGACCTACTCTTCAAAGCCAACTTCTTCCTTTTATCCTTACTCATTGAGTTAGGAAATACTCCATCTGTGAGAAAAACAAGCATCTGATCATACCAATTCTTCATTTCCTGTGCCACTTAATGTGTCCAATGAATCTGCCCAATTTCTTGATATTCCTTGGTGGTACAACATTCTGTACTGCAGCAACCTTTATGCCACCAATCTCCATACCATCTTTGGAAATCACATATCCAAGTAAAATCCCTCTGTTTATAGCAAAAGCACATTTAGATGGATTCAGTGCCAATCTTGCCATTGTGCATCTTTCAAAACACAACCTAAGATGATTAATGTGGTCTAACATTCTTCTAAATACACTAAAGTCATCCATGAAGACTCCCATCAAAGTTGTCAAGAATGGTGCAAACACCTCTTGAACCCATTTTTGAAATGTTGGGGAAGCATTCTTCAAGCCAAATGTCATTACATTGCTAGCAAAAACGCCCCATTTTTCACAAAAGCTATTTTTTCTCTGTCTTCTGGTGCCATCAGAATTTGGTTGTAGCCACTAAAACCATCCAAAAAGCTATATATCTCATGACCTGCAAGTGAGTCAATGAGAGTATCTCAGAATAACAATGGGAAAGGATCTGTTATGGTTGCAACATTGAGTTTTCTATAATTCACACAAACCCTGATTTTTCCATTTTTCTTGGTAACCACCACAATTGGGGATAACTAGGTGACTTCATGTATAGGATAGATAAATACTACTTTGAGCAACTTATCAATCTCTTCTTTCACTTTCTTAGCAAAATTTGGGTTCATCTTGTACCTCTGCTGTACTACAAGAATCTTTCTTCAGATTAATTCTATGTTGACAGAATCTAGGATCTACTCTCTTCATGTCTATATAATGCCATGCAAAGATATCTTTAAACTCCCACAACAAACCTTTGAGATCCTCCTTCAACTCTCCAGTCAAATTTATACTGATTCTCACATTCCTTGGTTTTTCCTATGTTCTCAGATTCAAATCCTATAAGTCATCTTCCTTGACTCTGGATGTTTTTGACATGTGCTCCTCATGCTTTCTCTACTTGAATCACTGCCTGAATTCCTTCATGAGTATTCTCAATTTTATCATCATCCTGACTTTCTACCATTTCCTCCTGCATTTTATGGTCTAGTTCCTGATCTGCTTTTATGGGGTCTTCGTTTGATTTCTGATCCTTCTAAAACACACATTCACGTCAAAGATAGGAACTACTGATGGGTTCCTCCTTAGAAATTCCTCTTCCTCATCCTCTTGCAATTCTGGTATCATGTTAATGGTTTCTACCATTAATGGCCTGAAAGATTTGGGAATGGTTCTCCTGGAAACCATATCCAACTTAACCTTCTTTTTTCCCCTTCTTATAACCATCTGATCAACCCCCCAATCTTGTTTTTCTTTGGCAACTCTTAGCCAGGGTCTACCCAAGATCATGGGATAGTGGCTTTCGGACTCTTCCAGTTTCAACACCACAAAATTTACTGAAAAATTTAGTCCAACAACCTGCAAACTTTTTCCTCTAACAATCCCCAATGGTTGTACTCTTCTCTGATATGCCATCTTTACTTGAAAAGGTGCATCATCAAATTCAGTGATACCCAACTTCTTGCAAACTGATTCTGGCAAAATATTAACACCTGAACCTCCATCAAGTAAGGCTCCGTTGATGTTGCAGTTTGCAAATCTTACATCTAACACAAGTACTCTATAATCCACATCCTCCACTTGGGACTGCTATGGTGGTGACTCTATATCATCCTTTTGTACTGCCAGCACATTCCCAACTTTCCATCTTGCCATCACAGACGATGATGCAGCTTCAGTGTGGAAGTAATTCCTGTTAAACCAGAGGTAGCGGCTACGCTTGTGGACTTCAAGGTACACTTAGACCTTACCCTTTCTCAACACAGGTCATGGTTGCAAAAAGTGGGTTTGTGTGTTAGACTATGCTGAAATTGCCATGGGACATGTGGAAGGGGAATAAACAAGCCAACCAACAATTTAGATTTTTGCAGGCAAGTGATGGGTTTATTTCACCTAATGTTTTTGTGACTGTGGAGTTGATCTCATATGTCTTCAAGCTCTCTATGGAAGGAGAAACCCATCTTGATATAGAGCACCATTAAAGGCAATGGACAAGGAGTTTAGCAGTACAGAAACCACACGTAAATATTATGTGGTTAAGAAAGTGCAGGATCCGAAGAGAAGACTACAGTTGGAATGGTTTTTAGAAAATGTCTTGCTGCTGATCAAATATATATATGTGGTTAAGAAAGTGCAAGATCCGAAGAGAAGACTACAGTTGGAATGGTTTTTAGAAAATGTCTTGCTACTGATCAAATCAGAATATATGTTAGATAAGAATTATGTTTACATGTACACTGCAGAGAAGGGCAAAACTGTTGCATGGGCACATATTTTGCACCAAAATATCATGTCAGAGATCAGAGAAAAGGACAAAAGAAAAGTGGATAAAAGTTCAAGATTAGGGCCAGTATTGGGCGCTCTGTTTCACAGAGTAAAACATTTGGAATTTACGCATGGAGAAAACTTTCTCTCAAAGATAACACCATACACTAAGACAACAAAAATAACAGGGGATAAACTTGATGGAGAGTCACCTAATATTCGCAGAGTAAGATTTGGAAGATGGATAAAGTGTTAGATGGTGGAAATCTGGAGTCGGCTCTTGTTGAAGCTGGATATTCAGTGGAGGAGTCAAGCAAGGTGGTTAAAAGCCATAAGTCTATTGGAGATCCCTTATTTCCAGCACCTTTTGAATAAGAAATAACAGAACAGGAAGTTGTGACACCAGGATCAGCTCAAAAGAAAGGTCTGAAGCTAAAGAAGAATAGAGGCAAATCTGTTAGGTCAGAAGATACTGGAGTTTCAGGAAAACTTGAATTTTTGAGTTTTCAAACTACAGAGATTCCAAAGGAGATTACTGTTGAAGAAGCTAAAAAGGCTTGGAAATTAATGGATGATTTCCTTCTCCAGTAACAGAGTAATACTCAAATAGATAAAAGGAAGCAAAGGGAACTAGAATAAAGTGTTGTTTTTGGAACAATAGCTAACAAAGCAGGATACAAAGCATCAGAAAGTGAAGGAGCTTGATAAAATTAAGGGGGAAATAAAAGTGAGCCGTTCATAATGAAAATACACTTGATTGCATTGATACAAATGAGCTTGTACATAGTGTTTATATAGCCATGAGAGGTACACTCTATGTGACTTGATACATTTCTGGAGGACATCATTGATGAGGTAGCATAATCACAAGTGGCTAGCAAGGAGGTGATTCTAATCTATTATATCCTATGTGATATAGCTTAGGGGAAATGCTTGGATTATTTCTAACACCCCCCTTAAGCCAAACATTTCACTCAATACATGGGCTTATATCTTAGTAATCGCCCTTGATACAAGAATGAGATAGAGTCCCCCCTTAATGACATTGGGTGTGTGTACTCTTCTCCATAATACAATCAAGGTCATGTAGGATAAAAGACAAGGTTTTAGAACCCCCCAAAAAAAAAGAGTGTACTATAAAGCATAGGATTCATCATCAAAATCAGCACCAACAAAATTACTTTCTTCAGTAGTGGCAAGATTGGCTTTTTCTTTACTCTTTTTGTTTTTGTCTTTAAAATAACATTTGTGTGGTGGATGGTTGGTTTTACCACAATGCACACAAGGGTTATTAATAAAGTAATCCTTTGTGAGATGGTTTGTTCTTCCACAAGTAGCACACTTCTTGTTGTTGTTGGTGACAGCATATGCTCCTCCCGAAGTGAGATTATTGTTGAAGTTCAGCTTCTTTTCCTCCTCTTGTATTGAATTGATTGTACTCTCCAAGGAAGGAATTGGTTCCTTCTCTTTGAGCACAGTGACAATGTTGTTGTATTCGATAGGCATTGCTTTAAACAAGATGGCTATAGCATCCTCATTAGGCACAGGGGCTTTTACATACACAAGTTGGGTGATAATGCTTTTCAACTTGTTTACAAAAGATGCAATAGATTCATTATGCTCTTTAGAAAGCCCATATAATTGCATTTTTAGACTTATTTCAGAGTGCTTTGCCCGTGCTCCAAAGGTTTTCTCTAGAGTGTCCCAAGCTTTAGATGCAGTGTCACAATCATCAATGTAATGGATATAATTATCATCTAGTGCAGTGATAATGATACCTAGGGCTTGTTCATCCCATGCTTGATTTGCGGCTATCTATGACAGCTCTAGTGGACACATCGTCTTCCCCTTTTGTTGGTTTAAATAATGCCCAAAGATTTTTCTTCATGAGATGTCCCTTGACTTTGGTTTGCCAAGTGTGAAAACCTTGGCCATTGAATTTGTCGGGGGACTTTGCATTGGTAGCCATGATTAGAATAGATGTCATTTAAGAGTGGTCTTACCCACTGATGAGACAAGACTGAGACAAGACGCTCAGGGCAGTGTCTATAAACCCTTTACAAGATGTGGCACTTAAATGCTTTCAATTTTGAAAAATCATGTACAAATTGAGATGAATGCTTCAATTAAGCTGGATTTTTCAAAAAAAACAAAAATCCCCAAATTTATTTGTACCTTCTTTTTTATCTCTGCAAATAACGCTTCTCTTTCTAGATGTCGGGTTGCTGCTGATATTTCTTTCTTTCTTTTTTAATTAAAAAAATACATATATATAGGACTTTAATTAAGCATTATAATAAGGACTTAATCTCCCTAGCCAGCCTCCCTGTGTGGCTACCCTTGGCCTTCTCACCAATTCCAAGCTTGACCACTACAAATGGCAAACCAGCATACGGCGTGTGCTGACAGATGCAAACCAACAGACGACGTGTGCTGACAGTCTTGTGGACGACTGTGACAAGAGACGTGGGGGAAATGGCAGTGTGCAGTAGATGGCAAACTAGAAGGCAGTTGTCCAACGACGGCCACCAGTAGAGGGCGGGAGCTCGGGCGGTGCGGGCTGCGGTGCGGGCTGTAGAAGGCTCAGGCAACGGTGACTGACCAATTTTGGATAGATTCTGTGAAAGGGTTGGCCACGTGGGAGGTGTGGGGCGCTAGGAGAGTTATGCGCTAAGGATGCAAAGGGTGGATGAGGGTGGCTGAACCTAGACATAGTTGCAGTGGCCCCATGAGAGAAACAGGGGAGTCAAAACGATGAGATGAGTGAGAGGCGACGTTCAATAGGATACCGCCCATAGTTAAGGATGGTGCAAAAGAGTAATAGAAAGATTTAAAAAAAAGGAAAAGAAATTAAATAACTCCAAGCTCTTGATACCATGATAAAATTAAGGGGGAAAGAAAAGTGAGCCATTCAAAATGAAAATACACTTGATTGCATTGATACAAATGAGCTTGTACATAGTGCTTATATAGCCATGAGAGGTACACTCTATGTGACTTGATACATTTCTAGATGACATCATTGATGATGAGGTAGCATAATCACAAGTGGCTTAGCAAGGAGGTGATTCTAATACATTATATCCTATGTGATATAGCTTAGGGGAAATGATTGGATTATTTCTAACAGAGTTGGAAGAGAAGATTAAAGTTTAGGAGAAGCTTTCTATGAAAATGGAGTATGATGTAGAGATAGTTAAATGGCAACAAAAAGCTCAAGAGAAATGATTTTGACAGACTGGCTTACAGAGATAAACATTTGTTTTTCCACTCAATTGGAGGAGCTGAGCAAGAAAAATGTTGAATTGACTTTATCCAATGAAATTTTGTTGCAGCAGCTTACAACACTGAAGAAGGTTCAAGTTCAGTTGAGAAATATGGTAGATGACAAGGAAATTGATGTAGAAGGAGTATTCATGAGTAGCACAGATCTGGCTACAATGAAAGGAGAGCTGTTTGCAAATGGGAAATATGATATGGTCAAGAATTAAAGACAGGATTAACAATGTTCTGACAAGGCCTTGGGAAGCATTTGCTGATAAATTTAATAAGGATGAAATTAATTCTATCAAAGCACATATTAAATCTCTTGAAGAGGAGAATGTTAAATTGCAGATGAAGCAGATAGCAGACAACCCAAAACCCTTACACAGATCACACCACCTGAGAATGTTAAATTGCAGATGAAGCAAATAGTAGATAGCAGGACAACCCAAAACCCTTACAGATCACACCACCTGAGAAGCCCATGTGGGAAGATCCTCTTTTCTCACTTAAAAGCTATCAAGGAATAGATGACACTTTGTCTGGTGAGAGTCAAAGATCTTTTAAGTTTATTGGTTCTGCAGGGGAAGGAGATAATGAAGGACTGCAAAAATCTAAAATGGAAGCAGAAAGTGTGAAATTTGTCAAATTGGAACCTGATAGTCCAGAAAAGTATGCTGATAATTCAGTTTATGTTCCTGACAAAGTTCCTGATATAGCCAACAAGATTTCAAACTTTCAAGAGGATTCCGTTGAAGTAGTAAAGGAAGATAATCAAATAAGACAAGTAGATGCAGTACCAGTGGTGGCATATGATATGCAGATGGAATCTACAAAGCAAAGTTTTTGATTGAAAAGTAGTTTCCTGACTGTTCAACATTACAGTAGTTCAGAGTGGGTTCAAGTCACAAAAAAAATTTTATTGAAGAAAAATTGTTAGCCACCGGGTGTGCCATGTGTAAAATCTGAAGTTTTACACGATCTAGTTAAGTACTTTTAAACTTTAGTCAATTACTTGAGATTTCAAGGGACATCATTTTGAAGTCTATAGATAGATGTAATCGTATTTTCAGGGAACGTGAAGAAAAGTTCATAACCGTTTATGTGAGGTCTGTGTAGTTGGATCGTTGTTTTGGGAGTTTTGTGTCTAATGTTTCAGAGATGTGTTATCTGTTGTTTGATATTCTATAACGATGAATATTGTTTGTAGTGATGTTGTTAAATAGCTTATGAGATTATGGATAATCTGAGATCATGATGGTGCTGTCCGTAAAGTATGTTAATGATGTTTGCTAAAAAGTCAGGTGTGTGGTGATTGTGATTGTTTGGTTGTAAGATTCCTCCCTCCAGCTTTTGAGGTGTAAAGGTGTAAAGGTGTAAGAACCTCCCCTTCTATTCTTGTAATTATTCCCCTCTCTGAAATAAAAGAAAGATCTTGTTTTACCCTATTTTGGCCTAGAGAGAGAAAATTTCTAGAGAGAGATAATCCAAAATTGAGATATCTTTGGATATAAAAATCCCCTAGTGTTTGAAATGGTTTCCCCTGAAACAGAAGCCCAAAATAAATTCTCCAATTATGGTCCAATCAAGGTTCCTATGGGCCAATAAGATTAATCCAAGTGTTGGGATGAAATAAATCCAATGAATAAAAGAAAATACCCAAAAATGAATAAATGCTCACATAAGATGAAGCGTTGACTGAGTACAAGGTTTATTAGTTAAAAACTATGAGATATTACTGAAAAATGAGATATTTTAGATTAATGATACATTTTTGACACCTTGGTAAGGAGAGGGGAGACTTTAAGGTAGGCGCCTATTTCACACATGTGAATGAGTTTCTAAATCAAAAAAATTGTGATATTTTTATCTCTCCTCTCTCCTGGATCAAACTCGATCAAAATGGGAGCTAAACTGGTCCAAATCTTGTCCAAATTTAGCCAAACTGAAGCTAGAAAATTCTAGAACTTAGTTGGACTCCGCTAGTGGCCTCCCTCACTTATAAATAGACCCTCATTCTTTTGTATTCTCATCTGTGAACTAGACCATGCCAGTATTACATTAAAATAAGCATATTTTCTATTATCCCTTAAAAATCCTCTACTTTTGGAGAGAGTGGAGCTTCTCTCTCTCTTCAACAATCCTTGGGGCTTTCTTCTCAACATACTAAACCAATTGATTAGTTGGGGGCTTCCTTCTATAATAAAGAAGCAAGCAAAATTAAGAGATAAGATGTAATTTCATGGTTTTTCTCTACTATTCTCAATGTTTTCTCAGAGTTGTAATGAATAATTAAGAAAAGTTTATCTTTATGCTTAATTTAGGATGTTTTTATGTATATATCTCTCTCCCCAAAAGAATGGTCATTCCTATGACCAATTCTCTATTCAAATGATGCTTCTCATTGATAAATTCAAAAATCAAACCCTAGGCTTGTGAAGCTAGAGGTTAAGAAAATGGCTTTTTATGTATATCTCTCTCTCCCCAAAAGAATGGTCATTCCTATGACCAATTCTCTATTCAAATGATGCTTCTCATTGATAAATTCTCAATTCAAAAATCAAACCCTAGGCTTGTGAAGCTAGAGGTTAAGAAAATGGCTTTTTATGCTTTTATACTAATAAAATTATGATAAATGTATGATTTAATTCCATAAATTGGATTTACATCCAATGATAGTTATCCTATCATAATTGTATTATAAAGTCTTATTCTTTTCAAAAATATTAAAAATTATCAGTAATACCAGCAAAGCTATGGTAAAATTTTTAAGAAATTAATACATAATTCATTTTTGTACATAATGTGAAAAGAGGACTTCCTACCATATTCTAGGATTGGTCATCCTATGCTAAAAGAATGATTTTCATCACATTCTTGGAAAACTAATTTTTAGTGTTTATGCATAAATAAGTAATTAAGAAAAGAGGTAATTTTGGTAATTTTATTTTTATGCAAAAAGAGGAATTCCCATGATAATGGAGATCCATGTAATTTTATGGAAAAAGAGAAATTTTGGTATATTAAAATAATGAATATTTAATTTAAAGAGAAATTTTAGATAAATTTATTTTATGCATGAGAAAGTTTAAATGATAAAAGAGGAATTCCCATGACATTTGGGATTCAATCATTTAAATAGTAAAAGTGGAATTCTTGGCATATTTGAATTAATGGATATTTTTATTTAAATTTGAAGAGAAATTTTAGATAAATTTAATTTATGCATGAGAAAATTTAAATGATAAAAGAGGAATTCCCATGACATTTGAAATTCAATCATTTAAATAGTAAAAGTGGAATTCTTGGCATATTTGAGTTAATGGATATTTTTATTTAAATTTGAAGAGGAATTTTAGATAAATTTGATTTATGCATGAGAAAATTTAATTGATAAAAGAGAAATTCCCATGACATTTGGAATTCAATCATTTAAATGGTAAAAGTGAAATTCTTGGTCAAATTGAGATAATGGATATTTTATTAAAGAAAAGAGAAATTTTAGATAAATTTATTTTATGATAAAAGAGGAATTCCCATGACATTTAGAATTCAATCATCTAAATGTAAAAAGAGGAATTCCCATGATATTTAAGATCCAAGAAATTAAATGGGAAAAAGAGGAATTTTTTGCACAATTCAAACTATGAGTATTTATCAAAAGTTGAATTTGGAGCATTATTGGGAAATATGGGTAGAATTTATTTTTGTAAATCCCTTGAATCTTTTACTCAAAAGAAGAATATTGAATATAATTCACTTGAGAAATTTGAGAAAGACTCTATGAAAATATCGGGGTCGAGAAAAAGTACCTTTAACTAGGCCAAGCAATTGGTAGAAATTTAGAAAAGTCCCATCGGTATCAAAAATAGAAAATGTTACTAAATGTCAATATATGTGAATAAGATGTGAATGAAGAGATGAGAATGAGATGTGAGGATATGTGAGATGGATGTGGATGTGGATGTGGATGTGGATGTGAATGAAGAGATGAGAATGAGATGTGAGGATAGGTGATAGGATGTGATGTGATGTAAATGAATGTGGATATGGATGTGATAGGATGTGGTGTGATGCAAATGAATGTGGATATGGATGTGATAAGATGTGGAGATGCTCTGTATGTTCCAGGGATAAAGAAAAATCTATTGTCTGTCATCTCTGCGCTTGCTAGACTTGGACTTGTAGTCAAATTTGTGCATGACAGATGTACTGTTCATGATTTGACTTCTGGTGATACGATTATTGCATCTGGCACCTTGTTTCATGGGTTATATAGGCTCAATTCTTATGACAAGTGTGTGGAAGATTCAGCAAATGCAGTTTCTGATGAAAAGACAGTTTCAGATGCAAAACTATGGCATGCTCGTTTTGGTCATCTGAACTTTGCTAGTTTGTTGCGTTTGTAGAAATTTGATATGGTTGCTTCATTGCCCCCTCTTGAGGCACCATTGAAACATGTTTGTGAAGGCTGTATTTTGGGCAAAATGTAGTGTTCTGCATTTCCAAAGGATGGTTCTGTGCAAGCCACTCACAAATTGCAACTTGTACATAGTGATGTATGTGGGCCAATGCAAACTCCGTCATTTGGTAAACACTTGTACTTTGTGACTTTCATTGATGATTACTCAAGGCATGCATGGGTATATCCACTAAAGGCAAAGTTCGAAGTGTTTTTGTGCTTCAAACAATTTTTGCTTATGGCTGAAAATGTATCCAATTGAACTGTGGGCACCCTCCGTTCTGATCGAGGGGGGGAGTACATGTCTAAAGAGTTTGATGCATTTCTGGCTAGTCGTGGGATAAAACACCAATGTACAGTGCCGTATACCCCTCAGCAAAATGGTGTTGCTGAGAGGAAAAACAGGTCACTTATGGAGATGGCACGATGTATGGTACATGCGTTTTGGTTTGAAGCTATCATGTGTACTGCATATGTACACAACAGGTGTCCCACTAAGGCCTTGCAGTCTATTACTCCATACGAAGCTTGGAATGGCAGGAAGCCTTCTATTGGTCACTTGCGTGTCTTTGGTTGCTTGGCCTATGCTTTAGTGCCTGTGTAACAACGTAGAAAATTGGATGATAAGGCTGTCAAATGCATTTTTGTTGGTTACAGTGCTGAGAGCAAGGGTTACAGATTGTATCATCCGCAGTCAAAGCGTATCTTGATTAGTCGAGATGTTGTTTTTGTGGAGGATGCTGTGCAGCCTTTGTTATCATGTACCAAAGAGACAGGTGTGAGCTCACGGGATGTATTTGTTGAGATGACACGATGTATGGTCAAGAGCCAAGCTTTGCCACATGCGTTTTGGCTTGAAAAGCTATCATGTGTGCTGCATATGTACTCAACAGGTGTCCCACTAAGGCCTTGCAGTCTGTTACTCCATACGAAGCTTGGCATGGCAGGAAGCCTTCTATGGGTCACTTGTGTGTCTTTGGTTGCTTGGCCTATACTTTAGTGCCTGTGCAACAATGTAGAAAATTGGATGATAAGACTGTCAAATGCATTTTTGTTGGTTACAGTGCTGAGAGCAAGGGTTACAGATTGTATCATCCGTAGTCAAAGCGTATCTTGATTAGTTGAGATGTTTTTGTGGAAGATGCTGTGCAGCCTTTGTTATCATGTACCAAAGAGATAGGTGTGAGCTCACAGGATGTATTTGTTGATACGTTGTTGCCTCTATTTACAGGTGGGAATTCAAATGTAAGTCCTAATGAGGCAAATATTCAAATGTAAGTCCTAATGAGGCAAATATTCAGCCTATGCATATTTCAAACGACATCATAGATCAGCCTATTTCTGATGCAAATTTACAAGATGTAATTTATGAGGATAGGGCTGAAAATGAGTAGGCTAGAGGTATGCCTAAATGGCTGGTGCAAACCTTGCGTGATAGTAAAATTGATGCACCTATTTCTAGTCGTACACTCATTTAGGTTTTCAACATGCCTCTTATGCATCAGATTGTTATGCTTTGGCCGTGTCTAGTATGTGTGAAGAGGAAGAACCTCTTTCATTTGATGAGGCACAAAAATCAGAAAATTGGTTGGCTACAATGCAAAGTGAATATGATGCTATAATGAAGAATGGTACATGGTCTTTGTGTGATTTGCCTATTGGTAAAAAGGTCATTGGATGTAAGTGGGTTTTTAAGTTGAAATGAAAGCCAGATGACAGTGATGATCGCTATAAGGCTAGACTTGTTGCAAAGGGTTATGCTCAAGAAAAGGGCATTGATTTTGATGAGACCTTTGCTCCCACTTATCGTATGACTACCTACCATTCATAGCATTTGTGCATTGGTAGCTCATAATGGTTGGAATGTACATCAGTTGGACATAAAGACTGCGTTCTTAAATGGATATTTTCATGAGGAGGTGTATGTATCGCAGCCTCGTGGTTTTGTTCAAAGAGGGCAAGAAAACAAAGTGTGCAGGTTGAAAAAGGTTTTATATGGTTTTTAGAATAGTCCAATAGAAAGCACTTTGTATGTTAAACGTGTGGATGATGTACATCTAATCATTGCTCTCTATGTCGATGACATGCGGCTCATAGGACCAAATGAGAGTCATATTGCTGATTTTAAGGCTGATTTGAATGCCTCTTTTGAGATGTCAGATTTGGGGCATTTGCATCATTATTTGGGGATACAATTTAAGCAGTGTGATGGAGGTATTGCTTTGTGTCAGACAAAGTATATTGAGACATTGTTGCGGAGATTTGGCCTTGAAGACTGCTGCAAGCCTATTGATACTCCAATGGAGACAGGTTTGAAGTTGAGTCTTCATGATGCTGGAGATCACTTTAATGTCACACTCTATCAGACAGCTGTTGGTTGCCTCATTTATGTATGCATTATGAGGCCAAACATTTAGTTTGCAGTCTCACAGGTGAGTAGGTTTATGCATAGCCCAGGGTCTCAGCATTGGAAGGCAATTAAATGCATCTTTCTCTACTTGAGTGGCACCATACATCTTGGGCTGTTTTATCCCAAGGGGGGATCGTTGCCGCTAGATTTACATGCTTTTTTGGACTCAGATTGGGCTGGTTGCTATGACACAAGAGTGTCCACAAAGAGTGTCCACAAGTGGTTTTTGTTTCATGCTCGGTAGCTCATGCATATCTTGGTTGAGCAAGAAGCAACCTACTGTGGCCACTTCTAGTTGTGAAGCTGAGTACAGGGTAGCTTTCACAGCTACGGTTGAGTGTGTGTGGCTCAGACGGCTTATGGTGGCTGACTTGGGTGTTGGACAGGAGTCTGCCACCTCTATCTACACTCACAGTCAGAGCGCATTGGCAGTTGCGAGAAACCCAGTTTTTCATGCTCGCACAAAGCACATTGAGGTGCATTATCACTATGTCAGGGAGAGACTCTCAGCAGGAGAGATCAGCTTGGCATATGTGCCAACACAGGACAACCTCGCCGATCTTTTCACAAAGGTGCTTCCTCGGAGAAGTTTGAAGCTTTCCGCAAAGCTTTGGGCTTGCTCCCCTTTGTGGACTGATCTACTTCGGGCATGGCACTTCCCTATACATGAGTGCCAGCTCTTGTTCACACCATCACTCCCAAGGGGGATTTGTTGCCATATATATATGCAGTGATGTGTGTGAACACACTTAGGACCGCCGGGGCACTTTTCCCTCTTTAGGAGGTTTTTTCCCCCGGCTTGTATATACGCCCATTATTCTAGGGCTAACTTATCTTTGTACATTCACACAATCTAATACACTATGTGTTGTGTGCATTCTTGCTTCTTCTTCTCCAAGCTTTGTGTGCTTTCCTGCAACCCTAATTCCAACATTTCAACCATGTAAAATAAAGACAATGTTATGAATAAACTGGGATTTAGCCCTCAAAATTGTACATATGTTGGGATGTATAACTAAGATACCCCAAAACTTGATCGAGAAAATAAGGGCAATGCAAAACTCTAACCGGGAACTCTATGAGGCTGACACAGAGATACAACTACATGGGTATACATATGTTGATTAGGGTGGTAGCATCACAAATAGGAGATCTCCTAGTGACTTTCCCAATGGCTTTATGTTTTCTTTTGGAAGTGCTACTATGAGTTGGAGCAACAAGAAATAGAGGCAGACAATAACCTTGTTGAGTATAGAGGTAGAGGATAGGGATGCTGCTATGGTAGCACCTGTGAGTTAGCTTGGTTTCAGAAGCTATTTAGTGATATGGGTGAGCTCATGGTGGATAGGGCCAGTGCCATTTATTGTGTGACAACATGAGTAGGATACAACTAGCCAGTAACATAGTTTGTCATGCTAGGATAAAGCATATTGAGGTGCATTATCACTTTGTGAGAGAGAAGTTCTAGTAAGTGATGTGGATTTTGTATATGTTAGCACAGAGGTGGCTAACATCTTCACGACAAAGACATTGGCTACAAAGAAGCTTTGTAGGCTTAGGAGCTTACTTGGAGTGTAGTGTGTGGACTTGAGCTCAAGGGGGAGTGTTGAGATATCAAGCTTAGGTAGTTCTATAGACATTGATGACTTGCTTGGGTGAAAGCTCACGGGGGGGAGTGTTGAGATATCGAGCTCAACTAGTGCTTTTGACATTGATGACCCGCTTGGGTGATAGCTTTCACACTTATGCTATTGGCACGGTTGGTGAGGTTATGGTTGATATGCTGCTGTGGTGGTGGATGATTATGTCATAGCCATATCTGGATTAGTGTTAACAAGTTATTGGCCAATTTTACCTTTTCATGCATGAACAAGATATTCACAGCCATGAAAACTATTTTTTCACGTCAAAAAAACCTTTTAATTTCACACATTTGAGATGACCCTCTAAATCCTTTAATCATTGTGAAGTACACTGCATGATTTTCACTATCTTTGGAATGGTTTTTTTGATGTGAAAAACTCAAGATACTCACAGTCTTGTGAACGATGACTAGTTTTTCATGTCAGAAAAAGTTTTGAGTTTTATCCTTTTGAAGAGTGATTTCCTAGTTCATGTGATTCTCTCTTGACTTGTTGGATATGGATTTCACACATATTATTGCAACAACATTTTTGGGTATGAAAAACTCGAACGATTGTGAACTGGCTTTTCATGTCAATTGAACTTTATTGTATCAAACTCATGAGTTCATAGCTTGATTCCTATGACCTTTGTGATGAATTTGGCATGATTTTTGTCCCTTTTGAAGAACTTCCTTGGGTGTGAAAATTTGATTGAGTCATTTTCCTCCCTTTTCTTGTGAGTCTCTTCATCTTTAAGTCCTTTAGCATCCTCCTTATTTTCTTGCTATTGGATACTGTTGTTGTGGAGATGCTCTAGTTCCTTTCTTGAGTTTCACATCTTCTCTTGCAACCACATATGAAATTGGTTATTGGATCCATGATAAAAAACTATTCCCCCTCCACTTTACTTTTTACCTTATCACTAATTGTGTTTATCTTTGATGGCTATGATTCATCAAGTTTCTTCGAAACTATCTTTGTCTTTTCATCAATGGAACAAGGTGGCATTTGAAGGTTCTTTCTCTAGATAAATGTATGTGTCCTTTCTATGGTGACCCTCTCTTTGCTATGCTTGATTCCTTTTATTGGAACTTTGGTGCTCATGTGTCCTTGACCTTTATCTTTCCTAGCTCTTGCACCCTTTTAGATATCCAAATATTTATGGTGCCATGATAGTATCTTTGTGATGTCATCATTACCTTTAGTACCCAATAAATTTGACTCTGTTTAACTGGTTTCCTTTTCCACCTTGGTTTGCCACCTCTAGTACTAAACCTCTTTATTCCCTTCATAATAATTTTTTGCATTTAGGAGGTTCATCAGAACCCACCGCTTTCTAGTTAGTTAGTTTGATGGTGGATGATAATTCCTGGAAGTTGTTAGGTTGTTACTTTGAATGGTTCCTCCTCAATGTAGATTTCTAGCTTATTGGGTCATCCTTTGAGCTTGAGAAACCTTGGGATACTTTTGAAGACAACCAATCTCTAGAACTTGGGGACCAAAGTGGTACCATTATTATACCTTCCTTTGTTTACACTAGGATGATCTGTTCTTTCCATTGTGTATGGAAAAATCAATTACACCAATCCACAGTCTCCTTAGTAATACCTTCTCTTCCATAAAACCTATAGGTATAACATATATCTTTCTGGCCACATGGTTATTCTTGATAAGGCATAACACCTATAGGCATAACATATACCAGCTCTTCAATAACACATATAGGCATAACATATACTTTCTAGCCACCATAGGGTTATTGTTGACAAGAATTTACACATTTAAGTAATCTTCAACCTTTACCACACTCGCATGGAAACTATGAGCCTTTGCACTAGTTGGTGCCAAGTCTGGTTTACCCATAGAGCTTTCTATGTTTCATATGACATCAAGTTGTGACTTGCTCTTGTGGGCCTATTAAGAAGATATGTATAGGGATAAGCATTCTTCTCCTCTTTATCATCATCAAGAGTTGGGGGTGGAGGGGTTTTAGTAGTATTTATGAAGTTGATAAGATCTAACTCCTCTTCATGAGTATAATGGTAGGATATTCATAGTATGTTCAAGTGAGAAATCATAAATCACAGATATCAAAATTTATTCTAGATGATGCTGATAAATTTTATGATAAAGTTTTAAGATACCATAAAGGTTGTAGAATGCGCTCTTATGAAGGCTTAAATACTTGTAGGTATTATAGACCTCTACCCACCACTAGGTTTGGAACTAAGAAAAGAAGTTAGAGAGAGTTTCAAAAAATTAGCAGGGGTGTGGAGGGAAGGTTAGGAGGCATACAGAGCTCTAGAATTTCTTCCCTATCATCCAAACTTAAAATTGCAGGTTTGTAAGATCCCCATCCCCACCATGCAACGGATTCTGGGTGCTAGCAGCGGAAGTATCACATCTTGCACGGGGCAGGGTCCTACACTCGGGGCCTCGCCCACGGATATCCGGATAGGTGTGAATAATTTCTCGGTTCTTCCAAAACAGAACTTAGAAAAACTTCCCTTGCCCGGAAAGCACAGGCGGTTCCTCGAGGATAAAAATTTTACTCTAACGTAGTCAAGATCATTACTGACTAAACTGATCCAACCGAACCTAAAGTCACTTGGTTAGATCAAGGAAGAAACTTGCACTTGGATCATAGAGATCAACGCTTTTTTTCTCGTCAAGAGGCACAGCCGTTGATTCCTATCCATAGAACAATTTCTATCCGGGATTTACTTCATCTAACGTAATATAACAGAAAGGAGTCTCATTTTGCGGATCCATCAGTCCAGCCTAACCCCATCTAGTCCCATGGGTTAGCCAACCGCCCAACCACTGTAGTGATGGGATCCAATTTAGAATTTGGTTAGGTTTTGTCCCGGGTACCAGGGGAAAAGCGTTCCCAGGCCCCCTAGCCAAAAGTTCATGCAAACATAAAACTAGTCGCACCACTTACACACCCAATATGAAATTGCCTTTTTCTCAGCATCAGCTAACTTTAAAACAAATTTCCTTTAATGAAACCATTATGTCAATGATCACAATCCTCAAAATCTCTGGTTGAATCCATATTTCCAATCATTCACTCATTGGTGTACTTATGGCATCATTGGCAACCAGAACGCTCACCACCTGTTCACTTAGGGGCCTTTTCAATAGTTCCTAGCTCATAGTTCCCGGCAATATTTTCACATATAAAAATCAAGATGGAATCCTCGTTGATCAGCAAGATCAATCAACAGATCCATATAAGAGAGCCATGGACTCATCCGTTGAGGACCAGCAAGGTCAATCAACCAGATCCATGCCCGGTTTCAGAAAACAACTCTTACTCCTTGTTCCAATATCTTCCACGACGCACGTGTGGGTATCTTCGGTGACCCAGAGCCCGAGCACCGTATGGTCAGCACCCTCTAGGATCCTTTGCAAGTCACCTAGCGCTTCACTCATAGGTCGCTTCCTTGGTCCCTCATCCACCGTATCGGAAGCTCACCATTTAAATCGAACCGAGGCTGGTCATCAAGACCTCGGCCGACCTTGCTACGCGAGACATCCTCCATTGACTCTCCGTAGCAGTTGCAACTTTATCAGTTAGGTCTCCACGACCTTAATCACAGGATGGTCAAAATACTTCCCCAGCATTCTTGACATAAAACAGTCATTTACAAACAAGTCACAAATATAGTTTCTATAATGAACTCACGTCTTTCCAGATTGTTCCACATCAATCCATATTACTTAACCCAATTCCAAATCATATGTGTATCCATTCTTAACCAGATACATCATTTTCCATCCCATCACATCAGATTCATTCACTTCTCATAACATCCATTCCTATCTTTCTTAATTTACATTATGTCTCATCACATCCATTTCTCATTACATATCTCATTCGTTCACATCTTATATTATTCATTCACATTCTGATTCACATGACATCTCACCTTATCCATTCGCTCATATTGACTTCATATCCATTCACATACATTTTTGCATTCGTTATTTTACATATCCACATTTGTACATCCACATTCACATCTACATCCATACATCCATTTTCACATCCACATTCATGCATCCACATCCACATCCACATCCACATGCACATTCATACATCCACATTCACATCTACATCCATACATCCATTTTCACATCTACATCCATACATCCACATTCATATCTACATCCATACATCCATTTTCACATCTACATCCATACATCCATTTTCACATCTACATCCATACATCCACATTCACATCTACATCCATACATCCATTTTCACATCCACATTCATACATCCATTTCCACATCCATATTCATACATCCTCATCCACATCCATATATCCACATCCACATCCACATCTACGTCTACATCCATACATCCATTTTCACATCTACATCCACATTCTTACATTCACATTCACATCTACATTTATACATACACATCCATACATCCACATCTACATTCATATATCCACATTCATATATCCATATCCACATTCACACATCCACATTCACATTCACATCCATCCACATTCTTACATCCATATCCACATCCATATCCTTATCCACATTCCATATCTACATTCATACATCCACATCTACATTCATATATCCACTTCCATACATACACATCCATATTCATACATCCATATCCACATCCACATCCATACATCCATATTCACATCTACATCAATACATCCATACATCCATTTTCACATCTACATCCACATTCACATCTACATCCATACATCCACATCCATACATCTATATCATACATTCACATCCGCGTTCACATTCATACATCCACATCTATACATCCACATCCATACATCCATTTCTACATTCCCATTCATATAACCATATAACCATATATGCCTTCACATCTATTCTTTTACATCACATCCATTCTCGCCGTATCACAACCCATATACATCTTATCCCATCAGATACACTTCTTACCTCAGCTCCCATACACATCTTATCACATCCTAACTCATCTTATCACATCCCATATGCATCTTATCACATCCTATCACTTCCCATACGTATCTTATCACATCTTATCACTTCCCATACGCATCTTATCACATCCTATCACAACTTATACACATCTTATCACATACTATCACTTCTCATACACATCTTATCACATCCTATCACATCTCATACACATCTTATCACATCCTATCACATCTCATACGCATCTTATCACATCCTATCACTTCTCATACACATCTTATTAGGCAAAAAGATAACTTTAGTAGGAATAATACTTTTATAATAATCCTTTTATGCATTTTACTATGCATAAATTCTAATTTAATGAGAATAATACTTTCGAAATAAAAATAAATCTTTTATACATCTTTCTATGCATAAATTTTCATCTTAATGAAATTAACACTTTTAGAAAAAATCTTTTATGCATCTATCTATGCATAAAATCAAAATTGATAAGAATAACTCTTTTGAATTAAAAATAAAATTCTTTATGCATCTTTCTATGCATAAAATCAAAATTGATAAGAATAACTCTTTTGAATTAAAATAAAATTCTTTATGCATCTTTCTATGCATAAAATCAAAATTGAAAATAAAATTCTTTATGCATCTTTCTATGCATAAAATCAAAATTGATAAGAATAACTCTTTTGAATTAAAAATAAAATTCTTTATGCATCTTTCTATGCATAAAATCAAAATTGATGAGAATAACACTTTTGGGTTAAAATAATTTCTTTATGCATCTTTCCATGCATAAATCCAATTTAGTAGGAATTACACTTTTAGAATAAAAGAATTTCTCTTATGCATCTAAATTGTGCATAAAATCCAATTATGATGAAAATCTCACTTTTAATATAAAAAAATCTTTTATGCATATGTTTATGCATACAAATCATTTATGATGAAAATCATTCTTTTAATATAAAAGAATTTCTTTTATGCATCTAATTTATGCATAAAATCCATTTATGATAAAAATCTCACTTTTAATATAAAAAAATCTTTTATGCATACAAATCATTTATGATGAAAATCACTCTTTTGATATAAAAGAATTTCTTTTATGCATAAAATCCTTTATGATGAAAATCACACTTTTGATATAGAAAAATCTTTTTTGCATATGTTTATGCATACAAATCATTCATGATGAAAATCATTCTTTTAATATAAAAGAATTTCTTTTATGCATCTAATTTATGCATAAAATCCATTTATGATGAAAATCTCACTTTTAATATAAAAAAATCTTTTATGCATACAAATCATTTATGATGAAAATCACTCATTTGATATAAAAGAATTTCTTTTATGCATAAAATCCTTTATGATGAAAATCACACTTTTAATATAAATTTTTTTTATGCATCTACTTATGCATAAAAATCAATTATGATGAAAATCACACTTTTATAAATAAATATTCTAGTATATATTTTTCTATGTCTAGAATGAAAATAACCCTTTAAGAATACTCATACGATGGGGATTACTCTTTTTGACATAAACTTTAATTACTAGAAATCCTCTTTTTCTTAATTCATCAATTATGCATAACATAAAAATCAATTTCTCCATGATTACAATGAAATTCTTTCAATTAATCCAGGATGATAATTCCTAGAATATGGTAGGAAGTCCTCTTTTCATGCTTTGAATGAAATTATTTTATGTGTAATTTTTACAAAAATTTTACCATAGCTCCATTGCTATGACTGATAAATCTCAATTATTTTAAAGGATAAAGCTTATCATTAAGGGAATGATTAGAATGATCCCTAATTGGATCATTAACCCATAATGGATTGAATCATCAATATTCATGAAATACATAAACTAAAAGCATAGAAAAAAGACATTAATTTGGCCTCAAGCATAGATTAATCTTGGATTAAGAAAAAGCTTTATGAAAAGCTTCATTTGGATTGAGAATAGGTCATGAGAATGACCATTCTTTTAGTGAGAGAGAGAAATTACATAAAAACCATTAAAATTAAGCATATATAGAAATTTATGTAATTCTTTACTACCATTCATCGATTAACTTCAATAGCATTCAAAAACCATTCCAATTAAGCTTCTCAAGCTTGAGAGGGGTTGAGAAGAGAGAAACATTGAGAATTTATAGAAAAGATCAAAATTCACCATTTACCTTACAAATTGCTTGATTCTTTGCTCACGGTAGAGGCCCCCAACCAATCAATTGGTTTGGTGTACTGATGGAGTCACCAATGGAGATTGAAGAAAGAGGGAAGCTCCAATTTCTTCAATTTGGAGAGAATTTTAGAGAATAGTAAAAATTAGCATTATTTCAGCATAATTTTGGCATAGTATAATTCTCATATTTTTTTACAAAGACTCAAGTTCTATTTATAGGAGAGGGAGCCTCTAACCAAGACCAACTGATTTCTAGAATTTTCTAGATTTTAGTTTGGTTGAATTTGGACTAGATTTGGACCTAGTTTGGTTCCTTTTTGATTCGGTTTTGATCCAAGAGAGAGGAGAGATAAAAATATCACATTATTTTTTAGTTTAAAACTCATTCAAGCATGTGAAGTAGGCGCCTCCTTGAAGGGACTCTCCTTCCTTACATATGTGTTAAAATGGAATGATTATACCCAAAATATCTCATTTTTTTAGTAATACTCATAGTTTTTTACTAATAACCCTTGTACATAGTCAACTCTTCATCTTATGTGGGCATTTACTCATTTTTGGGTATTTTTCTTTTACAAATTGTATTTATCTCCTCCCCACATATGGATTGATCCTATTGGCCCATAGGAACCTTAATTAGACCATAATCCAAAAATTTCTGAAAATCTAGACCCTTAGGCTAAGGCCCTTTACACTTATTTCCAATTAATTCCAATTACACATTGGATAGCTCTTTTTGAATTTTTGTTTCAAGGGAATTCATTTTAGACATTAGGAGGATTTTTATATCCAAAAAATATCTCAATTTTGGACTATCTCTCTCTAGACATTTTCTCTCTCTAAGTCAAAACAGGATAAAACAGAATCTTTCTTTTATTTCAGAGAGGGGAATAATTATAAGATCAGAAGGGGAATTTCTTACTCCTGTATACCTCAAAAGCTGGGGGGAGGAATCTTACATTCTACCCCACTTAAAAAACGCGAGATGTCCTCATCTCGCAAAACTAGAGGAGAATTCTTTTTCTTAAGTTCTTTGTAGACCAACAAGCCCTTCTTTATCTAGTGAACAAGCCTTGCACCACACATAGCATCACTAGATGGCTTTTGATTTTACTAGAATTTGACTTTACAGTCATGGCACATAAAGGCTCTTAGCATGTATTAGTCCCGCGACCATACGTCGTGCATCCCTAATGGAGAGCCACTAGTGGGTGTTGATGATGACCTACCAAATGCCCCCCTATTCGAGCTGTGTTTGATTTGTGAATGGGGAGAGGAAGTTGCACACTTCCTCATCACTAATGGCACCAACACACCAATCAACAAGGACCGAGCAAGATGCCTCATCAAAAAAGCTACCCCCTATACCCGTTGATTTGCAAGGCAACTCTATAAGAAAGGAAAGGATGAAATCATGCAAACCCTGTGTCCATGAGGATGAACATGTCTCTATTTTGGAGCAAGCCCACTTGAGAGTCACAAGTGGATACTTCATAGTAGATACCACTGCTCGGAAGATACCATTGCTCTCAGAAGATACCACTGGTAGGCCTGTGGTGGCCAACCTTGTTTGGAGACACCGCTGAATATGACATTAAACGATGTGATGAATGCCAACAGGTAGTGATTCCACACAATAAGAACAGAATGTCTCTATACTATGTCATGTCCTTACAACCATTTGAGAAATTGGACATTAAGTTTTTGGGATCCATTAGTCTGGTTGCCCGACACACCCAAGCTTGTTACATTATAGTAGCCATTGACTACTGCATAAAATGGGTCGAAGCTAGGGCCACAAGAAAAGTCGATGCAAGGTTCACTGTAAAATTTCTTTACGAGTTCATGATGAGCACTCGCTTTGTGTGCCCTCTTGAGCTTGTTAGTGACACTGGCACCCACTTGATTAATGAAGTAATACAATTCTTGCTACAAGAATTCATGGTCACACACAGAAAATCTTCACCCTATTACCCCTAAGCCAATGGCCAAGTAGAAAGCACAAACAAGACCCTATGCACTATCTTGACGAAGACCGTAGAGGTGAGTTGCAAAAAACAATTGGGAATAGAAGTTGTCAACTACACTATGGGCTTATCACATTGTATATAAAGTGGCCCATTAACATGAAACCCTTCAGCTTAACATATGGAACTAAAGAAGTTATGCCCATGGAATCCTTGGTGCCAAGATTAAGAGTTGTTGTACAGGAAATGTTCACTGGCAATGTCCTGAGTGACCGGCTCATCAAGCTTGAGAAGCTTGATGAAACACATCTAAGAACTGTGTATGGAATGACAATGAAAAAACTAAGGTGCAAGCATTGGTTTGATGACCAACTCAAGGACAAGGAGTTGAATGAGGGGGATATGGTCCTCCTCTATGGCATGAAAAATCACAAGAAGAAAGTCAAATACAGAGGACTAGGTAATGAGTAAAATAACCCCACAAGGCATAGTGCAGATTGAAACCCTCGATGATGTTGAGATGGCTGGTTATTTCAATGGTAGAGCAAACTAAAATGTTACTACGACCCACTCATGCAGAACATCTTAAGGACCATTCACCTCAAAAAAGATGAGAGACAAAAACACGATGAGATGAAAAAAATAGCACAACACAAAGCCAAGGAATGGCAAAAGCAAAACTTAGAGGCCAACAAATCGTTATAAACATGGCCCAAGTAGTTAACCTTAAGGAAGAGGACTTGGAAGTGAAACCTGCATGCTTGTGGTTAGGAGGACTGACCAATTTGACAAGTTTCACAAAAAAACTAGCACTTGTTGATACTGGTGCTAACCACAACTTAATGTCCTATGACACATGGCATTCTATCAAAAGGCCAACCTTACTACCCACCCCAGCCACACTGTTCTTTTGCATTCTATCAAAAGGCCAACCTTACTACCCACCCCAGCCACCCACCCCAGCCACACTGTTCTTTTGCATTCTATAAAATATTTAGGTTACAAGTCTATTTCACATTGGGAATAAACCCTTGGAAGGAAAGTTCTATGTCATGCTTGTAGGAATAATGCAAGAAGATATCCTTTTGAGACATGGATGGATGGGACAAAATAGGTGTCATATTGTTTAGGATGCAAGAATGGCCACACTACAACTGGCCTCATGGAAAGTTATGGTCCCTATGATAGATGAAGAGTTAGAGCTACCAATCTCACCTCCACAAGGTGACCCATCCTTTGCATTACCCTGATTACTGACCAACATAGAACTGCCACCAAAAAATAGACCCCATCCACTTAAAGAGTCCCATCCGCACCCATCTCCGCAGTAAGTCAAACCTCACCAACCAAACCCACTAACACTATTAACACCACTAACCACCAACATGTACCAACTCACCCTCGTTCCACCCAACCCACTGACTCTCACTACTGTGGGTGGCCAAAGCTCCTCATTGCCTAGGGTTATTTTATGAGGGTGTTGACACCCTATGGATTCCCATCCGCACCCATCTCTGCAGTAAGTCAAACCTCACCAACCAAACTCACTAACACTATTAACACCACTAACCACCAACATGTACCAACTCACCCTCGTTCCACCCAACCCACTGACTCTCACTACTGTGGGTGGCCAAAGATCCTCATTGCCTAGGGTTATTTTATGAGGGTGTTGACACCCTATGGATTCCTCAAAGATCCAACCTTTCCCCTCAAACCTTGACAAAACCTATAGCTTCAGCAAACCCAAAAGTTCCTATACCTCACGTTGACCTCTAATAAGGTAGTCCCAAGCCTACAAGGTCAAAGACAAAGTTTGGCAAAGACCCTCGTCAAAATAGTCATCCACCACCCACCTCGTCCTCACACTCTCGTCCTCACACTGCAACTACTTACAGGTGGGTACCTAAACCTCTTCTCACTACCCAAAAGTTCTATAAAGGCAATCAAAAAATGTGGTTACTGCGCACCACCACCAATGTGCACCCTCCCTACTCCCCCCCAGTAACGCAACAATTCCAATGCCAGAGGCCAAAGCTAGCCAGAGTTGTTGTCACCAATTGCACTTTGCAGGCAAGATAAGGAGAAAGCAAAGATACAAGAGGAAGTCAAGGACACACAACCCCTACCCACTGTCTCCATCTGTAATATCCCATCAACCTTAGCTACTACACCTGCCCTTATCATCTGACTCCCTCAATACACCCCTCCTCAACCTCTTGCCTCTCAACCCCTCCTAGTACCTCCATCCTACGAAGCACCAAGGCTTCACGATGAGTTTCCAACCTTGCCCAAACCCAATTGGACCTGCTTTCTCACTATCACTAATTGGGCAAGGAGTCAGTATAAGACCCGTAAATGGGGTGCTAACCATGTAGTCTTAGGGTACAAAACCTATTCACACAGGGTGCCCAAAAAAAAACTCTAAGCTAAAGCAAATTCCCATTCACTCCCCAAGCCATGGTCATTTCACTAAATGAATCCAAGGCCGTTCCCTCAGCCAAAGCCACGGCCGTTCACTCATGAATCCATGGCCATTCGCCTCCTGATAAGAAATAGCCGCTCACTCCAAATCCACAAAGTCATTGGCCGTTCATTTAAAAATCCATGACTGTTCCTTTTAGCGAAGCCACAGCCCTTCCTCCAACAAGGAACACCTGTTCCTCTGTGATGCAAGAGAGTAGACAAGAGCACACTAGATAATGCATAAGAGAATGAGTGGTGAGAGTTACATTTTAGGTTTCTAGGGTTCACACTCTTGCGCAGCCAAAGTTAAAAGTCTAGTCTTAAGGTTCATTTGGCTACTCTAACTAGTGTAAACACCTTTTCTAAATCTAGCACTCTCAACATGGGATCCCATGGCCTTCCTTTACATACAAGCGGAAATCACACATGTAAATTAATACATTACAATATTCTTTTAAGTGAAAACTAACATTTTCAATGGCACTACCAAATTGGTTAAAAATTGTAAGATGACCAACATTGGCTATGTAGACGTCTCTAGTAGTAGTACTTCACAGTGAGGTGAGGAAGCGTGCTTGAGTCTAGTGGGAGTGGTAGAGATAGAAAAGCTAAGATCCTTATCGGTTGTTGCTTGGTCTAGCTGATGTGGATGGAAAGTCCACCCCCTCAAAAAGTCAGGTAGGGTTCCCCCATGGTTGGTTTGCTCTCCCCAACATTTTCTCTTTCCCTTTATTCACAATGTTTGCATGTAGTTGTGGCGCCAAGGGGGATTTTTATATCCACTGTTGTATGGTAGTTTACTTTTGGAGATGTTTAGAGGGTGTAAAATTTGATATAGTAGATTTTGGCACTCAGATGTAATTATTACCTTCAAAGTACCCTTTTTCCTTGAGGAGTGGTTTGGTATGGAGGTTGTTCATGTAAGGTTTGTGGAGTTCATAGTGGTGAGGAGACTATACAAAGGCATTGGGCAACCATATAGGCATGTTAACTCATAGTAACTTCCCATTAACCCACCAGGTTTATGGGGAGGGATTTGAGATCATGCAAGGTCCCTTCTTGGAGTTTTTAGGTGTTGGAGATAGATTTGAACTATAATTGTTGTAGTATTGGTTGGTCCCCATACATCCGAGCGTATAATATCCAACAACCTTGCATTGATATGCTTTTCATGTGGGAAATCGTTTTTGGTATGCTTCACGTACTTTATGCATACCATCAACCTTAATCTTTGGTAAAGTTATTAACAATGTTTTAGGTCTATATAGACTTTAGTCATTGTATATTCACATGACAATATGCTTAACTGCAATGACACATGTCCTATCATGCGCAAACATGGTTGCTTTCAACTTAGGCATGTTAGTAAACATGGTTGCTTTCAACTTAGGCATGTTAGTAAACATCCTATCATTTCTATTACCCTCTGTAACTGTAACCAAGTGGTATTAATTTTTGAAGTCTTCCACAAAACACCCTTTAGGATTGAGCCTCACTTATAAACCCTACTTACATCTGTCTAAGAGAAACTAGGCTCTTTATAATGTTTGGAACATGAAGTACATATGCCAAATACTTCATTTTGCTATCCTGCATAGACAATGGCACTTTACTAACATGCACAATGGGATGCACAGTATCATCACCTATTTCCACATATCTGAAGGGCCCTTATGCCATGGGAAAGGTGCAAGGAACGGCCAAATGTCGTGGGGCTTCACCGAGTCACACTCATAAACAACTCAACTGAGAAGCCAATCTGGCATGTATAATTGCAAATGGGGGTGTGTCACTCACTTCATTGAATGTTGGTTATTGCAATTCTTGTGGGTTGCCACATTGCTATAGTAGCACCCAAGAGCTCCACTCCACCGCCTATTGCCACACTCCAATAGAACAATAAGAATATAACAACTCCAATTAGATTAGGCAAGAATCAAGAGAATGGAGAAGAAGAGCACTCTATTAGCTACATAAGAGAATGAATGGTGAGAATACAAATTAACCCTTATCTTGGCCCCAAGCATTCACACCTTGGTTGACCATACTTAAAATATAGGTCCTTGGCTATCCAAGGCTGCCTAGGCTTGTCCAAACACTTAATCTAAGAATTCACTCAATAACTTATCCCATGGTGTGCCTTTCATAGATAAGCAACAATCGCACATGTAAAATATATATTATTAGCATTTCTAATGCCAATGGCCTAATGAAGTGATAGTTTCTAATGGATGGTGTTGACACTGGAGAGGTGTCCAATGAGGGTTAACAGTCCCCCCTTCCTGTTGTGCAAATTTTATCCTTAGAATATGTTGGTGAAGATGAGTCAATTCCATTGATAGGAACATGATGATAGTTGAAGGCCAAGTGTTGTGAAACATGCATGTAAAACAAGTCAGCTAGTAAAGAGTTCCTTATAACAATAAGATGAAACATGGTTATGCATGCAATTTTTTATTATATTTTTTTGGTTATGACTGGGTAAACTTCAAGTTATACTCTAAAGAGGAAAGGTAAGGCCAATTTAACTTAGAGGGTAGTAATAAGCCTATTTATAGCTAAACTAGTCTTAGTCATATGCATATGCTTATGGTGAAGTCTCAAGATACACAGACTTTAGTGGACTTTGTGCTAGAGGGTAGTAATAAGCCTATTTATAGCTAAACTAGTCTTAGTCATATGCATATGCTTATGGTGAAGTCTCAAGATACACAGACTTTAGTGGACTTTGTGCTATGTAAAGGTGTTTTTTTTGTTTAGTAAATATAATATAAGGAATAAGGCATCAACCTACAGAGACCAAGGCAATGGTCAAGAGACCTCCACACCAAGAGTATCTAAGGACCACGAGGAATCTCCTAATACGGCGATGTCTTAGCCTTTTTATTTTTTTATTTACAACACAAGGTCCTACCCCATACAAAACAAGGCATCAGTCTCAAGGTACCATCACTAGTAACCAAGAGTTCTACCAGGATCCTATACAGTGATAGTTATCTTCTTGGTCTTTTTTTGTGTTTTTTTGTCTTTTTTTTTTCTCATCTACAACCAAGCTAAAGATCACTAAAAGCTAAGTGGGAGTACTTGAAATACTCCATCAACTAGACAGGTAGGGACATTACTAAGTCTAAAAAGAAATATGGCCTTAAAGTTTCTCTAAGTGGCAATTACAATTAAAATGTTACCCAGTCATGAGGTCTTTTTAGTTCTATGAATGCATGTAATGATGTGCAAGAACAGTTTCTCTAAGTGGAAATTACAATTAAAATGTTACCCAGTCATGAGGTCTTTTTAGTTCTATGAATGCATGTAATGATGTGCAAGAATAGTTTCAAAGTTGAGAGAGTTAGGATACACTTGAGCAACTAAAAAAATCTCGTCCATATCGAGGTTGTACGTTTTGCAAGTTTTAAATCTAGATCTTGTCTACACGATTGCATCTCAATAACCTATAAATCAAACTCATCTAGCAAGCTTATCATCAGATAACCATAGCTTGTAAGCATGCTCTGATTTGATGTCATTAGGTTGATCTTCCCCCTCACTTGGGTTCCCTAAAACATAACCTTTAATTGGATGGGAAGGCAATAGTAGTCTATGTGCTTCCTAGCTATGAAAGGTCATAGAGGTACTATAGGTAAGTTCATCAAGCATCTCATATCCTAAAAAAGCATCTACAAATTTGCCTCTACTACTATCCAGAATAGGCATGGTGTGGGTAAAAGCATTTCATGAAGTGGTGGGGTGAGCACAAGGTAACACTCTTGCCTCCATTTCTCCATTTCCTCCTCTTGGGGTGTTTTTACTTGGTTAGTTCCATTGATCGTGTAAAAGACACTCAGGCCATCATGCCTTTGTAGTGTTATTGCTATCCATAAAATAGACATGGTGTGGGTAAAAGCATTTCATAAAGTGGTGGGGTGAGCACAAGGTAATGCTCTTGCCTCCATTGCTCCATTGCCTCCTCTTTGGGTGTTCTTACTTGGTTAGGTCCATTGATTCCTTTGTGGTGTTACTCCCATGGATTAGAGTAATGTTGTCCCATAACATCAAAAATACATTCTACATTGCTAATAAAGGTGGGATGCGGCAAGAAACATAATGGATCCATGGGATGGAATTGCAATAAAAATGAATCGATGAAATTTCCTCCACAACAAGTCCCTCCTAAGGGTGCATAAAATTAATGCAAGTGTGTTTGGAAAGGTGGTATGCTGACACTCCCTGATAATATCATTCTTGATAATCCAAATCTAGAATTGGTGCATTGGTGGCATGCCAAGTGAAATTCATTGCGTGAGGCCTATACATAACCCAAAGAAGTTAAGAAAACCTTGTGCTTTTAGGCATTCTCTTTGTATTGTTGTGTGCTTAGCTCTTTATATTTTTTAGGGTTTGTTATTTTTTAATTATCTTTGTGAAATATGTGGTATGTGTTGTATGTTTTAGTATGGTTTTAATATTTACTATACTTGTGGAGTTATGTTTTCCCAATAGGCTCCCAATTGCGTGAACATAAGTTGTCGAGGAGAAAAAGTTTATTTGGGGGTACAAATATAGAAGTTGATTATTGTACGCCCCCCTTCCTGCTTCTTATCATTCATGGATTTCTTGAAGAGTGATGTTAGTCTTTTGAAGCCAATTTGTCCATATTCCTTGAGGATGATGTAGGTTTGATGAACAACACTTTGGCACCATTTACATCTAGTTGTAAGGGTGGCAAAGGACTCTCAATAAGACTTAATAATGCCTTCAAGCATCTCCATTATAGTAGATTCACATCGCACAAAACCTGTGGAGATAAGGGTGATCTTGATGAAGAAGTTACGATTGAAGCCTCTCTTAGTGAAGCACAAGTTGTTAAAGTGGAAGCATTATCTGTTTCCCCCCTTCCCAAGGTAGATTCCAATGTTTGAATACGTTTGGGAATCTAGACATTTTGAGGGAGAGATGGTAAGGGTTCAGTAATGACCTTCTTTCCCTTGTCTAATTTTGGGCGGGTGGGTGGATATACAAGCTGTTGGGGTGAGGCTTGCGCATTCACTTCTCTTGGGATAACCAAGGTGTGATTTGGAACCCAAATCCAGTTTTTACCTTCATAGAAGCCTTGAGCTTGAAGTATACGAGTGGGAATCCACCTTAAAGTAACCTTAGGGTTGGATTTCTTTGAGTGACGACTTTTCCTAGGATTTTGGGCCATCTTTTGTCAAATTGGAGTAGGTTGAGTAGCCTTGGGACCCATTTAAAGGTAAGTTGAGGCTTCTTGGATTGTTTCCTTGTTGGGCATTGGTCTCTCTTCGAGAAAGATGTGGATGCAAAGTTAGAAGTTGAAGACCTAGTTGGTAATGACGTAGCCTTGCGTCAATTGAGCTGATGTTGAGGCTTCATCCTTACATCATTCCAATGCTAAGTGTTGTAGCACAATTGAAATGTGCATGAAGTGTAAGGGTGTAGAGTTTGTGGAGACACTCCTTGTGGCCTATTCTATAGTGCATTGGGTAGCCTTCATCCATGCTTGGCCAAGAATGACTTGTTCCTTCATTGTCTCGATAGGCATGACCAAAAAAGCACTCACCTAGGGCCCGTTTGCACCATAGATGATAGTTTTTAGAATGCCTAGCACTTTGGCATTCTTGTTATTGATGCCAAAGGAGAAGTCGATAATTAAGGATTTCCCAAAAAGAGAGTAAATTGTGACTTACTCCAGTATCAAGAAATTCATTATAAAGCACTAAGGTCTAGGTAATTCAATCTGCATTTTAAGAGGTTCAATGTGATCTTCTGTTTCTCCACAACCTCTCCTACATAAGCTTGTGCAGTTTTCAAGCTTTCTTTGTGTCGCCTGACGAAGTTTAATTTATCTAGCTCTACCTTCCTCTCTTGATCTTGAATTTTCTATTAAGCAACCTATTCTTTTATAGCTTTCTTATCATGGGTAGCACACAATGCTTCCTCAGTGAGAGGCTCAATGAGAGGACCATAGTATTTTTTGAATTTACTCCCATTTAAGAAGCCAATGGTTTCAACTCCATTTAGAGTTTCCACATGTATTATCCCTTGGGGCGTAATCTCACATACCCTAAATGGTCCTTTTCCCATATATTTAAGCTTTTGCTTTTCATTTTGAACCTCGTACATAAGTACAAGATCTCCAAAATTAAGTTCCTTATCTTTGACATGTTTGTCAAACCAATTTTTCTTTTTGTTTTTCCACTAGCATAGTTTGCACTGCTAGTTGTCTCTCCTTCTCAAGTCATTCCAAAGTGAGTAAAAATTCAGCTAACTTATTACCCCCAAGCTCTTCAGCTACAACCACTCTTAATTTGGGCACCATGAACTCCCAAGGCATCACTGCCTCAAGACCATAAACCATCTTAAATGGTGTGCACCAAATTGCAAACTTGTATGCAATGCGATAGGCCCATAAAGCTGTTTTATGAGTTTAAGCTTCGAGTCATTGCATCAAGCTTCTAATATCTTAGTAAGTATAGATATTAAGACCTTGTGTGCTCTCTTCCTAACCATTGGCATGTGGGTAATAGGTCGTCGACTTGCAATGTGAGATCATGAGAGTGATAGAGATATTTGATCACATCGTTTGATAAAATGACTCCCTTGATCACTCACTATCTCAAATGGGCATCCAAAGCATGTTATGATGTTCTCATAAAGAAATTTAGTAGTTGTACAAGCATCTTAAAGAGAATGTGGGGGAGAGGGAGAGCTTCAAACCTTAGCAAGCAAACACACACACAAGAGAGAGCAAGACACAAGAGAGAGATGGATGGCTGAATTTTCTTCTATCTTCTTCTTCTCTACTCAACCAACATAACATAAAGATAAGAGTACACACTATATGGGTTAATACTCAACTACTACAACATACAAGGGTCGGTCCATAATGTGAACCTAACTAAATGAGCTGGCACTATAACTATGCCAGTCTCTAGTAATCCAAAATGGCTATCACACATCATCCTCTCATCCCACTTTTCGCATATCACCCATAATCTCACCAACCATGCTGGTGGTGTAGATGCGGAAGCTATCACCCAGGCGGGTTTCATCAATGTCCGCCGTAGCACTAGTTGAGCTCGATATCTTGACACTCCCTCTCGAGCTCAACTCCACACATTGCACTCCAAGTAAGCTCCTAAACCTATGGAGCTTCTCTATGCCCAATGCCTTGGTGAAGATGTTAGCCACCTGATCCTCTGTGCTGACATACACCAGATCTACATCTCTTGCTAGAACCTTCTCCCTCATAAACTGATAATGCACCTAATGTGCTTTATTCTAGCATGATATACAGGGTTATTGGCCAACTGTATGCTGCTCATGTTATCAGCCTGTCATACCATACTTGGACAACATGTCCAAGCCATACTACCTTCGTAAATAGCAAAATGCCATGAGGTGATCTCACCACCTCTATGCCTAAGAAATACTGTAGCTCACCCAAATCCTTCATCTCAAACTTCTACTTCAAAAGCATCCTGACATCATGTATGTCTGCATCACTATCACTAGTGATAATCAAGTCATTCACATAGATGACTAATAGCATGATCCCTCTATGTGTCTTTTTCACATATAGTGAAAAATCTACATTAGATATCTGAAATCCAATGGTAACAAGATACTCCCCGATCTTAGTTGACCATGCTCTGGGTGCCTGCTTCAAGCCATACAAGGCTTTACGTAACCTGCACACAAAATCTGGACGTGCATCACTCTCATAACATGGTGGCTGCATCATGTACACTTCTTCTTGCAAATCACCATGCAAGAATGCATTCTTTACATCCATTTGATGTAAAGACCGACCCTTCTTGCAAATCACCATGCTCTAGGTGCCTACTTCAAGCCATACAAGGCTTTACGTAACCTGCACACAAAATCTGGACATGCATCACTCTCATAACATGGTGGCTGCACCATGTCCACTTCTTCTTGCAAATCACCATGCAAGAATGCATTCTTTACATCCATTTGATGTAAAGACTGACCCTTCGCTGCAGCCATAGCAATGACAGCTTTCACGGTTGCCATTCTTGCAACCGAGCGAATGTCTCCTCATAGTCTATGCCATAAGTATGTGCATAGCCCTTGGCAACCAATCTTGCATCTTACCTTGTACCTGCTCATTGAACCATCAGCATTGTGCTTGACTTTATACACCCATTTACATCCGATTGCATTCTTTTTGTTAGGCAAAGGCACTAACTCCCATGCATTTGCATCCCCAATGCTGCCATCTCCTCATCCATGGCATCTTTCCATTTCTTATTTCCAATTGCCTGCTCAAAGCAAGTGCGCTCAACCTCCTGTATTTCTTTTACCATGTAAACATAATGATGGGTTGTATATCCATCATATCTCAACATGTCAACAGGGTATCTAACCCTCGTAGACCTACGTACACCTGGATCACTGCCAGGTGTTCTCAAAATAGCCTTGGTTCTCCTTACACCAGGAGTAACCACAGATGGAATGCCAAGCTCCTCATCAAGTCTCTGCTCAGAGCCACTAGAGTCACCATCCACATATGAGTGACCTGCTGACAGATCAGGAACAAAAGGTTAATCTACCTTTTACTTCCCTTTCCATGATACATGTGTACCTGCATCATTCCTCAACCTGCCTGACCATGGGCTAACATTGGATCCACTGCTCGAGGACTCCCCAAGTCCACTCAGCACCTGTGATTGCTACATGTGGTGCAACATCAGCACTTCTTACATCTGCATCTTTTGTTGCCTTCACTACTGGTGCATACCAAAACTATTCATCTCATTGAAGACAACATCTCTGCTTATTCGCATCTCATGAGTGGTAGGGTTATAGCATCTATAACCTTTTTTCTCCATAGCATAACCAATGAAGATGCATTTCTCTACCTTTGGATCCAACTTTGTTCCCACTTCATCAGGAACATGTACATATGCAATACACCCAAACACTTTCAAGTGAGACACACCCAGTCTTATGCCTGTAAACTTTTGTTCAGGAGTCATACCATGAACAACTGTAGTGAGTGTCCTGTTCAAATGTACACAGCAGTTGCTATTGCTTCTGCCCAAAAGTAATGTGGCATATTCTTTTCAACCATCAAGGCATATTCTTTTCAACCATCAAGGCACATGCCACTTCTGCAGTGTGCCTGTTTTTCCTTTCTGCAACACCATTCTATTGTGGAGTGTACTTGCACGTAAACTGCCTCTTGATTCCCTACTTTCTCAGAAAATTGCTGAACTCATTGGGGAAATATTCTCCCCCACCATCTGATCTTAGGCATTTTATTTGCATGCCTTTTTCCTTCTCGACCAAGTCTTTAAATCTCTTAAAGTGAGCAAACACCTCACTTTTCTCCTTCATGAAATAAACCCACACTTTTTGAGTGTGGTCATCAATGAATGTAACATAGTACCTGCAACTTACAATTGTTGCAGTCTTGGTCAGTCCCCATACATCTGAATGTATGACATCCAATGGCCTTGCACTAACATGCTTTTCATGTGGGAAAGCATGTTTGGCCTACTTACCAAGTTGGCATGCTTCACATACCTTATGCATACCATCAACCTTAAACTTTCGCAAACCTGCAACAATATTTTGGGCCTACATAGACTTTAGTCGTTGTACATTCACATGACCAATACACTTGTGCCATATGTCAATATCTGCAATGACACCTGTTCCATGCACAAACATGGCTGCCTTTATCTCAGGCATGTTCACATCCAAAGTAAACATCTTGCCATTTTTGTTACCCTTTGGAACCAAGCGACACTTATTTCCTGAAGTCTTCCACAAAACATCCTTGAGGATTAAAACTCACTTGCAGACCCTGATCAACCATATGTCCAATAGAAACCAGGTTCTTTGTAATATTCAGAACATGAAGTATATCAGCTAAGTACATTTTGCCATCCTGCATAGACAATGGCACTTTACCAACATGCGCAATGGGATGCGCAGTATCATCACCTGTTTCTACATAGCCTGGTTTTTTCATTTTTTGCATATCTCTAAACCACTCAGCATGTGGTTAGAGGCGCCATAATCCACATATCATATATCTTGAGATCCTGAGACATCCCCTGTTATGGAACTAAGCATGTGCTGCATCACAAACAGTTGCTCACTTCAGTCTCATCACCTCCATGTTTGCTAGATGATGCATAGTTGCTTTTGTTAAAATTACAGCAATGTGATGAGCTATGGTGGATCAAATGCTAGAATTAACATCATTAACAAAGTGATTAGATGATAATTAAGATGTGATTGAGCAATTAACTAATAGCTTAATGTAGGCATGGATAATAAAAAACCAGCAAATTCTCATTAGGCCAATGCCTCAATTTATAGTGTTTATATCCAAGCATCAAATCACACTGATCTCTCCTTGATTCACTCCACCTCTTTTGCTTAATTCTCTCCACCTCTCCCAGAATATCTCCACACTTCCTAAATCTTCTCATGCTACCCTTTATTCTCTCCCCCAGTAGATTCTTCTCACCTTTTCACAGGTTCTCTCACATTTATAGATTCTCTTTTACAGCCTCTATCCAAGGGCTTGTTCCCGCACACACCCTATTCACTTGTATATTTCAGCAGCTTTGCTGCAACTTCCCACTTTTAATGTCATTTTGCTTTTTGTAGCAGTCATTTGCCATGTGTCTTGGTTTGTCATAGTAATAGCACTCTATGCTATTTGCATTTTGATTTCTTTGCCAACCACCTCGGCCTCTTTGTTTGGCAACCATATTATGGAATTACCATCATAGTATCCTTGTTGTTAAAGTACATGCACAGGCACCCATCTTTGACGAACACTGTAATTTGGTGGGCTGATGTGCTTGGTGTTGAGGCTTTCTTCTTTGTGCAAGCTTAGGGGACTTTGTGATGCGCTTGGAGACCCAAGCTTTGATATTTCTTTGGTAGTACCCTTGTGCTTGCAGCAATGTTTTTGGTACCCATACTTGTTGCATTGGTGGAGTTCTTTGAGGAACTTGTATGGGCTTTTGTGAACGGTGTTGTGGAATACTTTTCTTTTTTGTTGAGTGCTGCATTGAGGAAGAGGTTTTGACTGTCAAGGCACCCAAATTTGATTGGCACTTTGATAGTAGCCTTGAGCTACAAGTAGCTGCTTCTCCACCCACATTTTGATACTATTAAGATATCGTGATTGTGGGAGTCTTGGTGGAATTTTCTTTAGGGTTGATGTGGAAGGTTTGGGGCCTTCCTTGACTTTGGCTGGTGCTAAGGCTGTGGGTTTGAGACTAATGGGCGTTGTTGATGATAATGAGGCTAGAGTCTCGGCTGTCGACAATGACAAGGCCTTTGAGCATGTGGTTGTCTCCTTTGTTGAGGTTTGTCGATGAAAATGCATAGGCTCCGGGGCCTTTCCTTTGAGTTCCCTGTTAGAGATAGATGGTTTGGCTTTGGGAACTTCTTCAAGAATAGTTCTTGATTTCAAGGTTTTGGCATCGAACTTCGTAGGTGAGGATGGGGTTGAAGGAGTAGATGCTTTATCGGAGTCGGTTGTTGATGCAGATGGTAGGTCATTGTGTAGAGGGGCGTTTGTGGAATAGGCTTGTATCCGTTTGCGTTCAACATCATAGAAATCCATTAAAGTTGGATCCTGTTCCTCATAGTATGGTATTGTCAATTTTCGTTGACCATATCATGATGACTCTATCGCAGCAAAGCACAGTGGTGTGCTTGGGCAGCAACAATCCATTTATGCCCCAAGATTAAATCTACTTCCAACACATACTCAACCACAAAAAACTTACAAGTGAGGGGGTTAGTTTCAATATACATTGTATGTTCAAAGTACACCAGACATGGCATGTTCAAGTGTTGTGTAAAGGTAATCCTTTCAGAATGTGCCATGAGTGTTGGTTGACCTAACAAATCACATAGCTCGAGGGTCATGAGATTGTGTTCTCATGTTGGATAAAGTTGTGCTTGAGCTGTGGTGATTTTACTTGCAATTTCCAATCCAACCAAGATCCTAGGGATCTTTTCAGTAAGATATGTTGGAAGTTCCAACTCCTGCAAGGTTTCTTCCTCTCGTAAATAGCAATTGTACATTGCTTGCAGAAGTGTTCAAGGTGACTGTTTGCATTGATTCATGTAGTGAATACCATGATTCACTTATCCAAGGTCCACCAAGGATGACATCATACTCAAGGGAATCTAGGGTAACATGGAATGTAAATTCCATATCACCATCGAGTTTGAGTAGTGTATCTAAAGTAACCTGGAACTTCAATGTTTTGTTCACTGGTTCCTTTTGTAAGACTATTGCTTGTAGGGATGAGTTTAGGTTGTCCCAATGACACCCAAGTGTCTATTGTCATGATGTTATGACTAGCTCGAGGGCTAATCAATGCGCGTTTGTGTGTTGAACATCATTGCCTGTAGGGAAATCCAACCATACCATGATAGAATCTTCCAGAGAGGAACCATGGATGTTTTGTTTATTGTTTGCTTCAAATCCTATGTCTATTTCATATTCCCATTCACTTTTATCCTCTGTTTGGGTCTCAGCTTTTTCAAGAGTACCCAATGCGTACACTGGCACACTTGGCCCTTTGATAATTCTTAATGAGGGCTATTTGGAAACTTGTGAATCCTCATAGTCTTGTTTTATGTAGTACGTTATGTCCTTGTATAACTCAGGTTGAGCCATTAAAGGTGCAAGTGTTGATGTGATGATGGCTTTATCATGAGAGAAGAGCATTCCTCCGAAAGTTTTTGAGAGATTGTTTTAATCTTGTAATGGAATTATTGAATTCCTCACGTGCTTTCTCAAGCCTATAGTTTGTACAATCTATCTCAAATGACTCTTCTGTAGAGAGTATGTCTTCCTCTTGAAAGGGGAAGCGGTAATCCTCTAGGCTTTGTATTTTGGTTGTGCTGTTTTAGGATTGGCATTATGAGGCTCAATCACAACCGGTGACCCTGTAAGACATTCAACCAAGCTAAGCATGCTCTCTTTAGCTTGCTTTTTGCGTTTCGCATATGTTATGTGATTATTATTATCCATTTGGGGTGGTTGGGTGGGCTCTAGTTTCTTGATTGGTCTATGTGGTGCACTGAGCGAAGAGTAAGAACTTGCTTCATCCTCACTTAGTGATGTACTAGAACTTGTTTCAATCTCTGATTTTCTTTGGTTTGTCAGTTTTTCATTATGTTTACCCATGCGACGAGATCAAATTTTTGTTTGGGTTTTTGTATCCTGTGTCACACATATGGGTGTTGTGGTCTTTGAGGTGAATGCTTCTGCATCATGTATAGCTTTTGGCTCTTTTGGGATTATGACCCCTCTTTGGGTTTATGTCCTCTACAGACTCCATTTTCCTATCTTTTAACTCGACCTTAGTTTCAATAATATTTTGTCGCTTGTTTTTCTTAGGTTTAGAAGGTTTTGTTTTTCTTTTTTGGGTTCTATTTTAAAGCATGTTCTTCTACCCATGTTGAGGTGTTGTCTTTTACATTCTTTTCTATTGTTTGTCGTGCCTTGGCTTGTAAACATGTAAGCACATTTAAGGGTACCATGGACGATTGCCCATTTTGTACACTTAAGATGTTAAGAGTTGTATTTTATGAGACAAGTTGCATTGAAGCAACTCGTTTTGGGCAATCTTGGAACATCTAATCAATGCCACATCGTTCACACATTGGTCGCAAGGTGTCAGTGACTATGGGAATGGAAGTATTCCAAACTATGTAGTCTGCCACCTTGTGAGGTCCACGAGTGACAATAGAAACATTGGAGTGTCCAATTGACTGCTTCCTGAGTAGTTTCTACCCTTTGGACTGTTTCTGTTTGGTGCATGGAAGTTGGAGGTTTTGAGTACATTGTGGATGAAGTGGGACACTTTTTAGTATCATGGTCAAAGGTTTTACAATATATGCAGTATAGTAGAACAGGTGCCTTGTATGCACAATGAGGATTGGTATGGTCGTAGTGATTGCATTCAACATAAAGCATTTTGCTCATCACTTTTATAGGCATTAAGGATGTTTGGTTTTGAAGGTTTTCATCCTCTCTTATAGATGTTGGCTGTAAGGTTTTAAATAAGGCTGCATAAAATTCTGGGAATATCAATTCTGAGATCGATCTTTCTTTTACCATTGCTTCACTTGGTTTAGATGAGAAACATCTCGTAGCATGATCATCTTCTACTAGCATGTTGTCATCTGAACGTATTGCTTCTTTACAACATTGATCGAATGTTTTCGGATTGGATACAATGATCAAGTTGTGTAAGCTGTTATTCTTCAAGCCCATCATGAAACATCTCCTCAATTGAACATTGTTTAATTTTTCCCATGACTCACAACGTGAGTCCAAGAGTTTTATCCGAAGGATAAAATCTCTAATGGATTCATTTGGTTGACGTTCAATTGAATAGAGTTCTGTTGTTGCACTCCACCGATCACCTTGTCTAGAAAAGCCATGTATAAAGACTGATTTCAAGGTTTTGAAGTTGGTCTTGATCTCGGCCGGCATTAATGCGATGAACCATCGACTAGCTTTTCCCTTTAAGCATAAGTTTAATGCAACTCTCTCTCTCTCTCTCCCTCTCTCTCTCTCTCTCATGCAAAGTCATCACAGAGCTAGTAGGCTGCTAGGTCTAACCATGTAACATGCCTCTTTTCCCTTAATTATTTGTGCAGAATGAAAACTCCTCCTCCGAGAAAGTTTTCCAACAAAAACCTTCCACAGCTCCCTGATGATGTTGGAACAAGAAATTCATCATCCAAAGCTCCTTCCCAAGGTAAGGTGTCTCTATTAATATTATTTTAAATGGCTTATTCTTTCATGGTTTCTGCATGATTCTAATTGAGGCAATCAGTCCTGATTCTTCGTTATGTTCTATGATTTTCTATGCCAGGAGTGGTAAGCGATCTTCTAACTTTGAATATCCTCGCCTCACACGTTTTTGCTTTATGACTAAGGAGTTGAACACTGAGTATGGACTCAGCTTGACAAGCAATCTTCCAATACATCTCAGTGAGACAAGGATATTCCAGAGAGTCAATGGTTGATGGTCTTCAATGCCAGCCACCAAAAGGGCAGCAAGATTTTCTTAAGTATGGTTCACCCAGAGTTTTTTTATGAGTGTCGGCTGCTTTACAAAAGTTATACCAAGGGATTGCTCCAAACAATGAAATCACAACAAATTTTGCAGTGTTTCGCATTTGAAAAATGCAAAGCAGCCAAAAATGATCCAGAGAGCCACAAAATTGCCTAAAACCTTTTTGGCGAGAATGTGTTGAAGATTGTGTAGGGCCAAATGGGTGGCCTAAATAGGAAGTTGGACAATTGGAGGAAAACAAATAGGCCATTGAGAGCTTATTCCACTGCTAGGAGCTCAATGTCAGAGCAGTCAAAAGGAAAGCCGCCTCCATTCATGGAGGAAGTAAAAGAGAAGAAGCTCAAAGCAACTTCTGTGAAACATATATGGCTGGAAGAGGCAATGCTTGCCAAGGTGAAATTCAAGTTGGCTGAAAAGGAAGAAGCATTGAGGACAACAAAAGTAGAGTATGAAAGTAAGAGAGATGCTTTGCTTCAGCTAGAAGGTGCTTCCAGTACAGCTGCAATGTTCATGTCAGAGAGAGCTAGAAAGTTTGAAAAAACAGATGGCTGTAATACAAGCACCCCCGCCGAGGCCTGACCTGGTGGAGTCTAGAAAGCTAGAAGTGCAAATCCAATTGTGTGAGAAGGGTTTGGGCTTTTTTGGGGTTGACCTACAGAGCCTCTCGCTAGTGAAAGAAAATCTAGAGTCATTAGAGGTAACAAAACTAGGATTTCAGTAAATCTTATTATTAAAAGTATTTTTGAGATTGCTTTAAAATATGCTTTTAAAGCACTGGAAATCACTCTAAAGTGTTGGAAAGCACACTTAGTGCCAAAAAGAACTTGAAAGAGCTTATAAGCACTTGAAATTCCTTCCAGCCACTTGAAAGTGCTTCCAAGAAAATGTATGGGATTTCAAGCCTTTCAAAGTGCTTTGAAGCACACTTGAAAGTGCCTTCTAGCACTAGAAATTGCTTCCCTTGAAATGTATGGTATTTCAAGCACTTCAAAGTGCTTTGAAGCACACCTGAAAGTGCTTCCAAGAAAATTTATTGGATTTCATACACTTGAAAGTGCTTTCAAGCACCTAAAAGTGCTTTTTCTCTAATGAACTTTATTGCACTTGAAAGCACTCCAATGTGCTGGAAAAGCACTTTTAAGTGCTAAAAGAACTTGAAAGTGCTTCCACTCACCTGAAAGTGCTTTTCTTTAATGTCCTTTATAGCACTTGAAATCACTCCAATGTGCTAGAAAAGAACTTTTGAGTGCTTAAAAGAACTTGAAAGTGCTTCTAGTCACCTAAAAGTGCTTTTAAAGAACTTGAAAGTGCTTTTTCTTTGATGTACTTAATAGTACTTGAAATCACTCCAATGTGCTGTGGAAAAGCACTTTTAAGTACTTGAAAGTTCTTCTAGGCACTTGAAAGAGCTTCCAGTCACCTAAAAGTGCTTTTTCTTTAATGTACTTTAGTACACTTGAAAGCACTCCAATGTGCTGGAAAGCACTATTAAGTGCTTAAAAGAACTTGAAAGTGCTTCTAGGCACTTGAAAGTGCTTCTAGGGACTTGAAAGTGCTTCCAATCACCTGCTGAAAGTTCTTTTCAACACCTGAAAGTGCTTTTTCTTTAATGTACTTTATAGCACTTGAAAGCACTCTAATGTGCTGGAAAGCACTCTTAAGTGCTTAAAAGAACTTGAAAGTGATTTTAGGCACTTGAAAAAGCTTCCAGGCACTTGAAAGTGCTTCCAGGCTCTTGAAAAAGCTTTGAAGCACCTGAAAGTGCTTTCAAATACCTAAAAATGCTCCAAGGTGCTTCCAAGCACTTAAAAGTGCTATCCAATACTTGAAAGCAAAGTATTTTGAAAGCACTACAAAGCACTTTGCAGTGTTTTGAAGTGCTTCAAACCACTTTAAAACCACTTAAAAGAACTTTGCAGTGTTTTGAAGTGCTTCAAACCACTTTGAAACCACTTAAAAGAACTTTGCAGGTATCATCAGCACTATGCTTGATCTTCTCTATAGTGTGTAGATAGTGAAACTCATCCTCTCTTTTAAGTGTTCCTTCTCTCTGATCATAGTTTCTATTTAATATGCCCACGCAGAAAAAACATGAAGCTGTTATGTCTAAAGTTGCACATTCGGAGAGCCAATGCCAATTTACAGAGCATTACTTCAACAACTAAAGCTTGGTGAGATATTCAACATTGTCCCCACACCCCACGATCTTGAGCTCTTTGGATTCGCCACCATTTCGATCGATGGGGAATGTGTTGCTTTTGTGGTCGTCTGTTGGAGGGTGAGGATGTGATTGGTGTATACATGCTTACATGTAGACACCAACACCACCCTCTGTGCTTTGCTAGTGCAAGTAGAGGTAGATCGACCTGTGTGAAGCATGGATACAGTTAGAGAATCCTAGATCTTGCAAGGTAATGGGTGTCTGCCTAGTCATCCGTGTTCGGTAAGTATGCTTGTTTGTACTATGCTCTGCACTCCGTATGTATACCTTTACTAGAAGCACATCTATTTCTTGCTTTTGAATGTAGAGAATAATGCAAGAGCTACCAAGCAACATCTGTCGAGAAATCCGATGAAGGAACAAGGCGAGGCTGGCCCCCAATGAATCTGATGGCCTACTGGCTGGCCTGTTCCATCTTGTATCCCCCAGAGCTAGCCCTGACAAAGTCAACCAAGCAGTGGCTCCCCACGTATACATTCCCTTTGGAGAGAGGGGGGTCAAAATGCGCAGAATCCTCAGCCAAATCTGCTGTGCCTATGGACAGTCCCATAGGCAATGTCGCTGTGTCTCCAATAGCCACGTGGCCCCATTGGACGCAGGCCGGCGGAAGGCCACTGTAGACAAGCTAGGTGCCAAGTGCAGAGCCCCTCTATGGGCAACCAGCAGATCCTGCGTGCCTGTCTGCTAGCCAAGAGCCTGGTCCAAAAATCCTCTAGGAACTCCTGTGAGAGTCCCTGTAGCCGCCAATGCTCTGATGCAGCTGGAGAGACCGTCCTCCTCGCAGTCAAAATATGCCTCCCCAACCGAACAGTGTACTGGAAAAAGGTGATCTCTGTGGCCTCAGGGGACGCATAAGGATCATGCCACTTGTACTTGCCAGGGTCCCACTACTGGAGCCGACGAGGGCCAAGGGACGCGCAGCATATGCCCATATGCACCAACAGATTTTGGCTTTATTCTTTAAGGAGATGTGTATCTCTCAAGGAAGAGGCTTGGCCACCAAGGGAGATGTGTAGCCCTCAAGGAAGAGGCTTGGCCACCAAGGGAAGAGGGTAATCTCCAAGAGAAGAAGAGGTTTAGTGAAGCACTTAAGCTTCACAATGGAGAGGCAAGGTAGAGGGATGAAGGAAATACACTAAAATGAGAATTACACTAGCATGTAAATACACTAAGATGAAAATACAAAGGAATGGGGTTCTATTTATAGGTGAGGGAGGCCACCAACCATGCCCAACCAGGATCTAGAGGCTTCCAGCTTCATTTTTGATCCAATTTGGACTAGTTTTAGACAGTTTGGAAGAGGAGAGATGAGAGATAAAATACCTCATTTTTTTGAATTAAAAAATGGGGATATGATGGGAAATCTAGGTGCCTCCTTAATGGCCTCTTTCCACCCCCCTGAGGTGTCACAAGGCCTCCCAAAAGTCTCCTTTAAATATCTGAAACTCATGATTATTGAATCTTCACCTCATGTGAGCCTTTCTTTACTATTTTCTTGTGGATAATTCCAAATTTTTTCATTTTTCTTTTAATTTTATTTTCCAACCTTAATGGATAAGGATATCACATTTTTTAAATTCAAAATAATTTAATAAGGCTTAGAACTTTGAACTAGGGGTTTCCTTGGTCCACCCACATTGTCCAAATCTAATGCAACTTAGAAATTTAAGACTAAAATTTTGTTTCAGGGGATCACTTCCTATTGATTGGAAGAAAATACTTATCCAAAAATCTTTCAAATTTTTATTATCTCTCTCTAGAATATTTTCTCTCTCTAGGCCAGAAACAAGGGAAAACAATGTCTTCTTGCATTCTGAAAAAGGGGATGATCATAGGGGAGGACTGAAAGGAGAACTTATACATCTTTAGAGGCTAAGGAGAAACCTTACAAGGCAAGGGAAAGATGAGCCAAACTTCAACAATGTTGAGAAACTATTATGGGATCCGCACAAGCCTTTGTGGGAGAGGTTGAAGCAAACACAGAGGAGCACATAGAACCTCTATGAACATCCATTCAATTGCACAGCCATTATGGTAAAATGCTTTATAATACATTACTTGATACGGGGGCTAGTCACAATCTAATTTCCTTCAATGCATAAAACCATTTGGGAAAACCCCAGCTCGTGGTGGGGATACCTCCTTAAAGGTGAAAGGTATCCATGGTAGAAATACCAAGGTTCTTGGGCTATTACAAATAGAGATATACTGTGATCGTGGCAGCAAGCAATTGGTGGGAGACTTCCTGGTTATGTTTACCGTAACATTACCTGAAACCAATAATACTTGGTTGTAAGGGGATGAAGGCTATATGATATATGATTGACTGGTCAATAGGGTGTGTCTCTGTGGTTAAAACCACAACTGAACAACTACTCATAAACCCCTGCCACCTCTTACTACCATCATCAACAAGGGTCACAAATGAGGAGGAAGCTTCAATATCCACGAAATCTATTGAAATCCGCATCCACTTTATCGTCCACTATTCAAAAACCTCTTGATTCTTCTATCTCCACACAGCAAACACTCACATATCAAAAGAACAAATAGATACGATGAGCTATAAAGTGGCAACCCAGATCTACCTTAAAATGGGTTTCCAAGATTTCTTCATCCATACCCCCTCAACCAACCACGCAAGGAGGATCTCAAAACACAAAAATTAGCGCAGGAAGTCCAAGTTACAAGTTACCCCAAAATGGATCCCCAAACACTTATTAAAGCTCAAGGCTACTATGGCAAAGGTAACCATTGTATTTGGATACCAAAACATAAAAGTGTACCACTAGTCTCACTGCTGCCGCTTACAAATTCCCAAGTCTCCTCAGTGGATAAAAGCTTCAATAGCTCAAATGCCAACAAAGAAAAAGCTATTGTAAAAGAACCTTCACCGCCAACCCCCAAACAAGTCTGGATCCCAAAGAGAAACCCTACACAAGAGACATGGTAATTGATGGTGAAGCTTCTACATCACGAAAGGTTACAAAACCATTCTTGGCTATCCAAGCCCCGACCCCATTGATTTCCCTAGAGTGACCCACTATACAAGTGTCAACTCCATTAATCTTCTATAAGGGTTAACCCATGAGATCCATCCGGTCTTATGAGATCCCTTTGCCGCCATTAAAGCTAGTAGTTGATATGCCACAACAAGTAACAAAGGGTAATCCTAGCCAACAAACACTAATGGAGCAAAGTTGGAAGGGATGGTTACAAAAAACCTACCTTGTGGGGTGCACCTCACAATTGAACTTTTTCCTACTGCCAGTGGTTCCTTGGGAGCCTCCTCAAACTTTAACATTTCTCTTTACTACACTAACACTCTCTTTTTTACAATATGATTTTAGCATTATTGAGGATCTAACTATAGTAGGTATCTGGCCTTAATCTAACAAAATTCTGACAGGGACACTAACCCTACCATAATAATGGTGGCCATATTTCATAATGATATATATTACTAATTATCCAACCATGTATAATGATATATATCTTTCTAATTATATAGCCATGTATAATGATACATATCTTACTAATTATATAGCCATGTATAATGATGTCTATCTTAGTAATTATATAGCCATATATGCTTTACACCCTATATTTCTCAACTTCAGGTCATGGTGTAGAGTGTGAACCTTGTAAGATTCCTCCCCCCATCTTTTGAGGCATATAGGAGTAAGAACCTCCCCTTCTGATCTTATAATTATTCCCCTCTCTGAAATAAAAGAAAGATTCTGTTTTACCCTGTTTTGACCTAGAGAGAGAAAATGTCTAGAGAGAGGTAGTCCAAAATTGAGATATTTTTTGGATATAAAAATCCTCCTAATGTCTAAAATGAATTCCCCTGAAATAAAAATTCAAAAAGAGCTTTCCAATGTGTAATTGAAATTAATTGGAAATAAGTGTAAAGGGCCTTAGCCTAAGGGTCTAGATTTTCAAAAAAATTTGGATTATGGTCCAATTAAGGTTCCTATGGGCCAATAGGATCAATCCATGTGTGGGGAGGAGATAAATCCAATTTGTAAAAGAAAAATACCCAAAAATGAGTAAATGCCCACATAAGATGAAGAGTTGACTATGTACAAGGGTTATTAGTAAAAAAACTATGAGTATTACTAAAAAAATGAGATATTTTGGGTATAATCATTCCATTTTGACACATATGTAAGGAAGGGGAGTCCCTTCAAGGAGGCGCCTACTTCACATGCTTGAATGAGTTTTAAACTCAATAATAATGTGATATTTTTATCTCTCGTCTCTCTTGGATCAAACCGAATCAAAAAGGAACCAAACTAGGTCCAAATCTAGTCCAAATTCAACCAAACTAAAATCTGAAAAATTCTAGAAATTAGTTGGTTTTGGCTAGAGCCTCCCTCTCCTATAAATAAAACTTGAGTCTTTGTAAAAAAAAATATGAGAATTATACTATGCCAAAATTATGTTGAAATAATGCTAATTTTTACTATTCTCTAAAATTATCTCCAAATTGAAGAAATTGGAGCTTCCCTCTTTCTTCAATCTCCATTGGTGACTCCATCAGCACACCAAACCAATTGATTGGTTGGGGGCCTCTACCGCCCCATGAGCAAAGAATCAAGCAATTTGTAAGGTAAATGGTGAATTTTGATCTTTTCTATAAATTCTCAATGTTTCTCTCTTCTCAACCCCTCTCAAGCTTGAGAAGCTTAATTGGAATGGTTTTTGAATGCTATTGAAGTTAATTGATGAATGGTAGTAAAGAATTACATAAGTTTCCATTTAAGCTTAATTTTAATGATTTTTATGTAATTTCTTTCTCTCACTCAAAGAATGGTCATTCTCATGACCTATTCTCAATCCAAATGAAGCTTTTCATAAAGCTTTTCCTTAATCCAAGATTAATCTATGCTTGAGGCCAAATTAATGCCTTTTTTCTATGCTTTTAGTTTATGTATTTCATGAATATTGATGATTCAATCCATTATGGGTTAATGATCCAATTAGGGATCATTCTAATCATTCTCTTAATGATAAGCTTTATCCTTTAAAATAATTGAGATTTATCAGTCATAGCAGCGAAGCTATGGTAAAATTTTTATAAAAATTACACATAAAATAATTTCATTCAAAGCATGAAAAGAGGACTTCCTACCATATTCTAGGAATTATCATCCTGGATTAATTGAAAGAATTTCATTGTAATCATGGAGAAATTGATTTTTATGTTATGCATAATTGATGAATTAAGAAAAAGAGGATTTCTAGTAATTAAATTTTATGTTAAAAAGAGTAATCCCCATCGTATGAGTATTCTTAAAGGGTTATTTTCATTCTAGACATAGAAAAATGTATACTAGAAATATTTATTTATAAAAGTGTGATTTTCATCATAATTGATTTTTATGCATAAGTAGATGCATAAAAGAATTTTTTTATATTAAAAGTGAGATTTTCATCATAAAGGATTTTATGCATAAAAGAAATTCTTTTATATCAAAAGAGTGATTTTTATCATAAATGATTTGTATGCATAAACATATGCATAAAAGATTTTTTATATTAAAAGTGAGATTTTCATCATAAATGGATTTTATGCATAAATTAGATGCATAAAAGAAATTCTTTTATATTAAAAGAATGATTTTCATCATAAATGATTTGTATGCATAAAAGATTTTTTTATATTAAAAGTGTGATTTTTAGCATAAAGGATTTTATGCATAAAAGAAATTCTTTTATATCAAAAGAGTGATTTTCATCATAAATGATTTATATGCATAAAAGATTTTTTTATATTAAAAGTGAGATTTTCATCATAAATGGATTTTATGCATAAAAGAAATTCTTTTATATTAAAAGAATGATTTTCATCATAAATGATTTGTATGCATAAAAATATGCATAAAAGATTTTTTTATATTAAAAGTGAGATTTTCATCATAATTGGATTTTATGCACAATTTAGATGCATAAGAGAAATTCTTTTATTCTAAAAGTGTAATTCCTACTAAATTGGATTTATGCATGGAAAGATGCATAAAGAAATTATTTTAACCCAAAAGTGTTATTCTCATCAATTTTGATTTTATGCATAGAAAGATGCATAAAGAATTTTATTTTTAATTCAAAAGAGTTATTCTTATCAATTTTGATTTTATGCCTAGAAAGATGCATAAAGAATTTTATTTTCAATTTTGATTTTATGCATAGAAAGATGCATAAAGAATTTTATTTTAATTCAAAAGAGTTATTCTTATCAATTTTGATTTTATGCCTAGAAAGATGCATAAAGAATTTTATTTTCAATTTTGATTTTATGCATAGAAAGATGCATAAAGAATTTTATTTTTAATTCAAAAGAGTTACTCTTATCAATTTTGATTTTATGCATAGATAGATGCATAAAAGATTTATTCTAAAAGTGTTAATTTTATTAAGATGGAAATTTATGCATAGAAAGATGTATAAAAGATTTATTTTTATTTCGAAAGTATTATTCTCATTAAATTAGAATTTATGCATAGTAAAATGCATAAAAGGATTATTATAAAAATGTTATTCCTACTAAAGTTATCTTTTTGCCTAATAAGATGTGTATGAGAAGTGATAGGATGTGATAAGATGCGTATGAGATGTGATAGGATGTGATAAGATGTGTATGAGAAGTGATAAGATGTGATAAGATGTGTATGAGAAGTGATAGGATGTGATAAGATGCGTATGGGAAGTGATAAGATGTATGAGAAGTGATAGGATGTGATAAGATGCATATGGGATGTGATAAGATGAGTTAGGATGTGATAAGATGTGTATGGGAGATGAGGTAAGAAGTGTATCTGATGGGATAAGATGTATATGGGTTGTGATACGGTGAGAATGGATGTGATGTAAAAGAATAGATGTGAAGGCGTATATGGTTATATGAATGAGAATGTAGAAATGGATGTATGGATGTGGATGTATGAATGTGAACGCGGATGTGAATGTATGATATAGATGTATGGATGTGGATATGGATATGGATGTATGGATGTAGATGTGAATGTGGATGTATGAATGTGGATGTAGATGTGAAAATGGATGTATGGATGTAAATGTGAATGTGGATGTATGGATGTGGATGTGGATATGGATGTATGAATATGGATGTGTATGTATGGATGTGGATGTGGATATGGATGTATGAATATGGATGTGTATGTATGGAAGTGGATGTATGAATGTAGATGTTGATGTATGAATGTAGATATGGAATGTGGATAAGGATATGGATGTAAGAATGTGGATGGATGTGAATGTGAATGTGGATGTGTGAATGTGGATATGGATGTATGGATGTGGATATATGAATGTAGATGTGGATGTATGGATGTGTATGTATGAATGTAGATGTGAATGTAAGAATGTGGATGTAGATGTGAAAATGGATGTATGGATGTAGATGTGGATGTGGATGTATGAATATGGATGTGGAAATGGATGTATCGATGTGGATGTATGAATGTGGATGTGAAAATGGATGTATGGATGTAGATGTAAATGTGGATGTACGAATGTGGATGTGTATGTAGAATAATGAATGCAAAAATGTATGTGAATGGATATGAAGTCAATATGAGCGAATGGATGAGGTGAGATGTCATGTGAATCAGAATGTGAATGAATAATATAAGATGTGAACGAATGAGATGTAATGAGAAATGGATGTGATGAGACGTAATGTAAATTAAGAAAGATAGGAATGGATGTTATGAGAAGTGAATGAATCTGATGTGATGGGATGGAAAATGATGTATCTGGTTAAGAATGGATACACATATGATTTGGAATTGGGTTAAGTAATATGGATTGATGTGGAACAATCTGGACGTGAGTTCATTATAGAAACTGTATTTGTGACCTGTTTGTAAATGACTGTTTTATGTCAAGAATGCTGGGGAAGCATTTTGACCGTCTTGTGATTAAGGTCGTGGAGACCTAACTGATAAAGTTGCAACTGCTACGGAGAGTCAATGGAGGATGTCTCGCGTAGCAAGGTCGGCCGAGGTCTTGACCAGCCTCGGTTCGATTTAAATGGTGAGCTTCCGGTACGATGGATGAGGGACCAAGGAAGCGGCCTATGAGTGAAGCGCTAGGTGACCTGCGAAGGATCCTAGAGGGTGCTGACCATACGATGCTCGGGCTCTGGGTCGCCGAAGATACCCACACGTGCATCGTGGAAGATATTGGAACAAGAAGTAAGAGTTGTTTTCTGAAACCGGGCATGGATCTGGTTGATTGACTTTGCTGGTCCTCAACGAATGAGTCCATGGCTCTCTTATATGGATCTGTTGATTGATCTTGCTGATCTTCAACGAGGATTCCATCTTGATTTTTATATGTGAAAATATTGCCGGGTACTATGAGCTAGGAACTATTGAAAAGGTCCCTAAGTGAATAGGTGGTGAGCGTTCTGGTTGCCAATGATGCCATAAGTACACCGATGAGTGAATGATTGGAAATATTTATTCAACCAGAGATTTTGAGGATTGTGATCAGTGACATAATGGTTTCATTAAAGGATTGTTTTAAAGTTAGCTAATGCTGAGAAAAAGACAATTTCATATTGGGTGTGTAAGTGGTGTGACTAGTTTTATGTTTGCATGAACTTCCGGCTAGGGGACTGGGAACTCTTTTCCCTTGGTACCTGGGACAAAACCTAACCAAATTCTAAATTGGATCCCATCACTACAATGGTTGGGCAGTTGGCTAACCCATGGGACTGGATGGGGTTAGGCTGGACTGATGGATCCGTAAAATGAGACTCCTTTCTGTTATATTATGTTAGATGAAGGATAGAAATTGTTCTATGGATAGGAATCAACGGCTGTGCCTCTTGACGGGGAAAAAAGCATTGATCTCTATAATCCAAGTGCAAGTTTCTTCCTTGATCTGACCAAGTGACTTTAGGTTCGGTTGGATCAGTTTGGTCAGTAAAATGATCTTGACTATGTTAGAGTAAAATTGTTATCTTGGAGGAACCGCCTGTGCTTTCCGAGCAAGGGAAGTTTTTCTAAGTTCGGTTTTGGAAGAACCGAGGAATTAGTCACCTGTCCGGATATCCGTGGGCGAGGCCCCGAGTGTAGGACCCTGCCCTGCACAAGATGTGATACTTCCGCTGCTAGCACCCAGAATCCATTGCACGGTGGGGATGGGGATCTTACAGTTGGTATCAGAGCTATTTGGCTAATGAGGATCAACCGAGAAGCCAAATATGTCAAAAATTTATCAAGAGGCACTAAAAGAATGTAATTGTGTGATAAAATTCATACAATTTGATATTCAAACTGAAATTCGTAAATTGGTAATTGGGTCTTCAGACGGAAGTACCGCAATTGTATGGAATCCCTGACTTGCTTGAGGCCTAGACATGATGGTATTTACTTATAGTTCCAAGAACCATGACTACCCGTATATATCGAGGGTATAACTGCAGCTCTTTACTGGCAGTATATACGAGTAAATCTAAGACTTGAAATTATAAGCATTAATGCTATCCTGATGATGAATTCGAATGTGGTTGATATGATTTTTAAATTTTGGTTGTGAACTGATGAATTGATTTGGATTCTGATTGAAAAAATGATGATTCCTGAAATTTGGTTGAAATGTAATAAACCGAGCAAAACCACAATGAGGATGAATGGGACGAGTCCCTGTGATGATGTTCTTAATAACTGGAATGACGTTAATAACTTCGGCAAATAATTATGAGATTAGTGGATTGTGCTACTGTTAACTTTTGATCAGTGGATCAAGTTAAGGGTTGATAAATTAAAAATCTGCATAAATGAAAAAGTTCCATGAAGGATAAATTTCAGTCTAATGGACCATTATTGTGATAAGGAATTGAATGTTATGATCTGAGTGAATTGTTATTTAAAAATGAGTTTATGTAGAGTTTACACAAAGGTCATCCATAAAGACTTCAAGGAATTTTCGTAGAGATACTCCTTATAAGCTATACACATTAGACGTTGAAAGGTACTTGGTGGTCAACCCAAATGGAATGACTCAATATGCATATGTGCCCTATTTGGTGGCGAAAGCCGTTTTATGTTGATCTTTTGGGTGGATCAGCACTTGGTTACAGCTGAAAAATCCATTAAGGAAGTTGTAGGCTTCCTTGCCTGCTGTGACCCACTCGAGCACATTCTATATGAAGGGCAATGGATAGTGGTCCCGTATTGTGGCAACATTAGCCTTTTTGAGGTCGACACACACTCTCACTTTGCCATTCTTTTTGGGCACGATCACTATGGGTGAGACCCATTCGGTATTTTCTATCTCGTAGTAGATGAATTTGACATCTATGAGCCAATCGATTTATTCTAGGACCATCTTGGAGTATTTGGGGTTCATCCCCTCTGCTTTACTGGTCTTGCTCCCTTGACCATGGGGATGGTGTGTTTGACCACTTTAGGAGGTACACCATTCATATCCGTATACTGCTAGGCAAAAGGTAATGACAAAACGTTTTAGTGTAGACATGGTCAAACATTCTCTTTCCGTGGTGGTATAGTTTTGTTCTGCTTCATTTAATTGTCAAGATTAGCAAAGCTAACAGGAAAATCCCTATTGTATTCTTTGGATTGAGGCAGTACACAACCAATGCAAAGGTAGAGGCATTTATGTGGACATGTATATAATTTTTGAATTAGAGGATCTCAAAATGGGATCGCTTGCTAATGCCTTTTTTAGGGTATCATATGCTTGTTGGCACACCTCTGTCCATTCAAAAATCACTAGGAGTCCATAAAAGGGATGAGCTATGTCGGCATACGTAAAGATGAAATGCTGGTAATAATCGACATGTCCCATGAATCCCTGGACTTCTTTGAAGTTGGTCGGCAATGGAAGCTCAAGAATGAGTCACACCTTTGTTGGCATCTATGGATATACCATATTTTGAGACAATGTGTCCCAGGATTACTCCATGCCGGACCCAAAATTGATATTTTAGAGGGTTAAGAGAGATTGTGTAAAGCCAGCATTGCTCTATCACTTTTTGTAAACACCATAAATGTGCTTTCTATGTAGAGTTGACACAAAGGTCATCCATAAAGACTTCAAGGAATTTCCATAGAGATACTCCTTAAGCTATACACATTAGACGTTGAAAGGTACTTGGTGGTCAACCCAAATGGAATGACTCAATATGCATATGTGCCCTATTTGGTGGGGCAAAAGCCATTTTATGTTGATCTTTTGGGTGGATTAGCACTTGGTTGTAGTCGAAAAATCCGTTAAGGAAGCTCTAGTCTTCCTTTCCTGTGATCCACTCGAAAACATGCTCTATGAAGGGCAATGGATAGTGGTCCCATATTGTGGCAACATTCACCTTTTTTAGGTTGACACACACTCTCACTTTTCCATTCGTTTTGGGCACGATATCTATGGGTGAGACCCATTCATTATGTTCTATCTCGTAGATGAATTTGGCATCTATGAGCTAATCAATTTATTCTACAACCATCTTGGAGTATTTGGGGTTCATAGGGGTATTCCCTCTACTTTACTGGTCTTGCTCCCTTGACCATGGGGGATGGTGTGTTTGACCACTTCAGGATGTACACCATTCTTATTTGTATACTTCTAGGTAAAGCAATCTTGAAATTTTCAAGAGAGTGATAAGGTCTTTCTGTTCTTCTATAGAGAGGTCTTCTCCTATATATATGGGTTTTGGATCTTCCCCTGGGCTTGCCAGGTTAATTTCCTTGACCTTGGCCAAACCATCATAAGATGTTCTTGGCTTCCCATCATGGGTTATTTGGGCCTTCTTGTATTGTACAAAATGGTCTCTTACCTTGTAGGTCCTCAAGTGTTTGGGGACTTGTTTAGTCTCCTTAGCTTTAGCGCTTTCTGCCTCCATTAGCCTTTCAGCTTCTTTCATAGATAGCATGACTTTTTTGTTTCATGCTTTCCACGCAGAGTGGCAAAGAATTTGGGGTTCATGCTAGGAATTAGTTGATTCTTCCTCTTTTGCGGTCACAGTGTTAGCCGAAGTGGAGAACTCATCCAGCTCCTTTTTCTAGACTTGGCAAAAGTAGGAATGTGTGTTAACAGCTTCCATATATTTTAGCCAATGTTCTTCCTCGGATTCTATTGGGAAGATGTATGCCTCATTTCCTATGAAACGTTGGATTTATAAGTTTTTTGGGAGTGGTTTTTGTATAATGGACTTTCCTCTGACGCTCACAAATTCATGGATTGCAGTATCAAGCATACATGCAATGTGCTGAGCATGTAGAGGGATGTGATCTCCTTCCCGTCAGCGAGATGCATCTTGTACCCATGCGTTTTGGAAGTACACCCATGGTATCCAGAATGTGCATCCAATTCTTAGAGTCTTCCAGCTCTAGGAGAGGTGCAAATTCCACACTATCCCGTGCATCATTCAATGTTTTATGGCATTTTTGACACAAGTGAGCTATTGTGGATCTATCATCACCGAATCCTTTGCTAAGAGCCCCCACTGATAGGATGGATCTTCCAAGTGCACAGGCTGACCTTTAGCATTCGTTCTTTCTTCTTTTGAATGTAAGTATGATCGTCCCAATCATGGATCATTTTGGTTTCTCTCATGAAGGGACATACTAAGATGCAATCATAAGAAATAGGCTATTGGCCAAAGTTCATCACCATGAAGGTGTGTTGGAAATTTGTTTCGAGAATCTTAATCCTCAAATCTTGCATGAAGACCTATGGTCTTTGAGGTGGCTCCGTCATCAGCAAGTTTCATGATTAACGTGGTGTCATCCATGGGAGGTTTTTCCCATTTTTCCCAGCATTGTTTGGTAACAATGCTTACTCCAGACCCACCATCTAGGATGTTGGTGACTTGAAGGTCATTTAAAGTTAAGGGCAATGCTGCATTAAGTTTGTCTCCTTTGAAACATTGCCCTAACTTGTTTACTCAAACCATGGGAACGCTGATGATTCTATCTAGTTCTATGAATCCATCCTCCATGAGTCTCATCTTCCATTCCTTCTCCAAGCCATCCTTCCATCCAATCCTTTAATCTTTCCATAGACTCAAGATACCTTAAAGTAAGGTGCCAATGGGGATTTGGACTTGTGGAGATAGGAAAGGAGGAAAGACCTGCAATGCCTCTTGAAATGGGTGTGGGTTCGTGAATCGGATTATCCCTATCCATGCTTAGGCTTTTCAAGGTGTACGGTATTGGGATATGAACTTCCGTGTCAGTTCTTCTTGGGTGATCATCCCTCGGATTTTTGAGATATGCAGCAATAGGGTCTACCTGGCATGGGACTAGTGTGGCTTTTGGGTCTATCTCTCAAGGGCGAGTCTCAAGGAGTGCTTTGTTGTTGGGGCCTCTGTCAAGCTCTTGGGTTTCCTCAGCTGGTTGTTGGTTCAGCATAGAGGAACTTCCCACAACATGTGCTGCTTGAGGTTTCTCCTCCAATCGAGCTTGACACATCATGAATAAATCCTTAGCGGCCTTTTAGCTTCTCCTTCTCCTCGATTAGATTTGGATATTTGGCTAAATTTTGGGGTAGCCAATCGGGATCCATTTGCTCGAATGGTAGCATCTTCTCTTCACATTAGATGAGGAAGATGACACATTAGTGGTTGTACACTCATTGAACCCACTTTTTATAACCACTCGGCTATCCCCTTTGCTGATCTTTGTGGTCTTTTTCTTCCAAGGGCACCTAGACACACATGATTGCTTAGGAACCTCTTTAGGGGATAAATTCCTATGTCCTAGGGTTTTTTGGTTTTGTGAAATAGACACTTTGGTGGCAACATGAGCTACAGCTCTCCTTCTACTTTGCATTCTAGTGTGACTACATTTAGAGGCATCGTGTGGTGTGTATGAAGCCATCTCATACACTCAACAAGATAATGCTGGTGCTAGGTTTAGCATCATTCCCTTTTCCAATTGTACCCATTCTCAATGGACAATCCTTGTACATATGGTCTATCTCACAGCCTATGCATAAAGGAGTTAGGGTGGGGGTACTCACAAGAGTACTAGCCATCCCTTTCTTGATCGGACACTCAACTATTCGATGAGGTCCAACATAGTGATAGCACTGCATAGGTGGTTGTTTAGCCATGCTATTCAAGTCTCGTCCTCGTGGGGTTGCAAGACAGGCTGCTAGGTACACGAGAAACATGTGCTCACCCTCCATCATGTAATGACTTAGGATTTGCAAGGGTGGGTTGCCTAACTTAGTGGGTTTAAAGGTGGTGCTATTAATGGTTTTTTGGTTTTGTGAAGTAGACACTTTGGTGGCAACACGAGCTACGGCTCTCCTTCTACTTTGCATTCTAGTATGACTACATTTAGAGGCATCGTGTGTATGAATCCATCTCATACACTCAGCAAGATAATGCTGGTGCTAGGTTTAGCATTATTCCCTTTTCCAATTGTACCCATTCTCAATGGACAATCCTTGTACATATGGTCTATCTCACAGCCTATGCATATTAAGATGGGGGTACTTAATCACAAGAGTACTAGCCATCCCTTTCTTGATCAGACACTCAACTATTCGATGAGGTCCAACATAGTGATAGCACTGCATAGGTGGTTGTTTAGCCATGCTATTCAAGTCTCGTCCCCGTGGGGTTGCAAGACGGGCTGCTAGGTACACGGGAAACATGTGCTCACCCTCCATCATGTAATGACTTAGGATTTGCAAGGGTGGGTTGCCTAACTTAGTGGGTTTAAAGGTGGTGCTATTAATGGTTTCTCCCTCCTCACGTACTTCAAAGATCTCTGTCAGGGTCAACAAGTGAACAGAGGTCACTCGAGGTGGTTGTGGGTGGAAGTACTAGGGGTGGTAAGGGTACTTCGGGCACCCTAAGGATTCCTCTTGGGGCCACTTCATGGCCAAGTTGAGGTACATTGTGTTGTATTGGGGTTGGTAAGACCAGTGGTGGTTGTCTCAGGTTTGGTGGTAAGGCCTATGGTAAATCCCTTACTTGAGTGGCTCTTTGGTGGTAGCAGTTGGAGCTTTCATGATTGCCCCACCTTTGGTAGTAGGCACAATAGAGAGTTAGTCAAGGTCTCAAATAAGGACACTCCGTACTAGTGTGGTTTTCTTGACAAATCGTGCACCATACTAGTTATCTCTTGGGGTAAAGATGGGGTTTCCCAACTTAGTCACAGTCTTGGCTTACTCTCCATTGTTGGGTCATTTGCTGCATTAATGTGGTTGCTAGCTACTCCACTTGTTGTCCTGAAGAGGAATCTTTTCCCTTTCCTTTAGATGTTGTGCTTGTAGTTTTGAAGGAAGCTTCAGAAGTGCCCTCAAGTTCCCTTGAAATTGTCCTCAAATTCCATGGTGCTTCTGTTCTCAAAGGAAGTATGGGCTATAGCATATAGGGAGTTGTGCAAGGTTACATCTTCAAGGCCTTTTAGGAATTTCCTGAGAACTTGTCTCTATCATACAACAAGAGTGGAGTTATCTCACTCGGTTGATATAGTCCTAGATGGATTCTCTCTCTTTCTATTTTACATTGTTTAACTATTCGATTGGGCTCCATCAAGTTCCTTGTCTTGAATATCCAACTTTGAAAGCCTCTTTCAAGGTGTGAAAGGTAGCCTTGTCTTCCATTTTCAGTGATGATCGAAATCACTATCCTACTTTTCCATCAAGAGCAAGGCCGAAGATACTCACCTTAACCTGGTCATCCACATGGCCAAATGCCTCACAAATTTGGTTAAACATTTCCAGGTGAGGTATGGGGTCTCCAAATCCGTCAAACTTGGTGATAAGTTTGGAGATGTGGGTTGGTTTGTTCCTCTCCAATCTTGGCCATTGCATCGATTATGTAGGTGATGGTGGAGAAATTCCTGAAGCTACCCCCTCCCTGTTTCCATGTCTATCCTCAACATTTTTGGTGTCAGTCTTGCCATGGCTAGGACTGGTGTAGGTTGGGGTATGATAGGTAGGGGAGCTAAGCCTGAGGAGAGTATCACATTTGTGACCTTGCCTCATTGGTGGGCCAGTGTGTGATTCGTAAGGGATCCACATGGTACTCATGATACGTTCCACGAGGCGGGTAGTGGTTGTCCATTTGTGTCGTGTTCTGGTTAAAAATTTATGAGTGGGCTTGTTCTGTTTGGTAAGAGGTCTCTAGAACCTAGTGAGCTAGCTCTGGACCTAGGTTTGGTGATGGCCTACATTCTTGGTATGAATCTATCATCACAGTAGTTGGCATGGCTCCCCAAATTGTTCGATTAATCCAGATTGGGTTACTTGGGCTCTGCCCCACATCCAGTTTAGGGTCTAGTGGCGGTGGTGTAATAGTTCTCTCTAGTTTGACATTCCATGCATGTGTCCTTGGGGTGATACTCTTTCGATTGTGTGTTTCCCAGGATAAAGTTTCTTAGTCTCGAAGAAGCAAGACTCCTTTGTAAATGTGCAGGGGATCCAAGTTTTGCTTGGGGACCAATGGTCTATCCATGCACTGGGTAGCCAATCCTCCTGTTTCTAAGTTAGGGGTGGTGCGTCTGTGCTTGGATTTTCTTTGATTTCACCGGTGCTATCAAGGTCTAACACCATTCAAGATTCCACTCTATGTTAACCAAAGGGTCAGATCTCACAAGTGATTATGCGTTTAATGGTTCAACATTGTCAAACAAAGGGTTGTTTCACACACCAATTTTCCTACGTGTAGGTGTATGAATGTGTCGAGTGACAGTGTAGAACCCCACTCTGGACAGGCAAAGTTTTTGCACTCTGGAAACTTAAGAATAGTCGTTCGCTCACAGAGGAATGGGTGTTCTTTCGTGAAGGTGCGGTTGTGAAGTTAGTGGAAACTATGGTCGTACATTGAAGTTGGTACGGTCGTGGATCTTGAAGAGGACAAGCATTCTTTGGTGAAGGAATGGGTGTTGGTGAGCTAGAAGGGTACGGACATGGAAGGTCTAAAGAGCAGACATTCCTTGGTGGAGGAACGATTGTTCACTTAGGGAAGGTGCAGTCGTGTCTAGTTGTAAGATTCCTCCTTAGCCTGAATAATGAATAAGCCTTTACTTCATTGCTACCCTGTAATTATTCCATGTTTCTGAATACAAGAAAATATTATTTTTCCTTGTTTTTCTTAGTGAGATAAAAATTTCTAGACAGTGGTAAATCAATGTTGAGATTTTTTTGGACATATTTCCAAGGTGCAATTGGAATTAATTAAAAATGATTTAGAAGACCTTAGTCTAAGGGTCAAGATTTTTTGAAAATTTTGGATTATGGTCCAGTTAAGGTTCCTATGGACCAATAAGATTAATCCAAGTGTTGGGATGAGATAAATCCAATGAATAAAAGAAAATACCCAAAAAATGAGTAAATGTCCACATAAGATGAAGAGTTGACTGAGTACAAGATTTATTAATTAAAAATTATGAAATTTTACTAAGAAAATGAGATATTTTGGAGTAATCAGTTAAGATAAGCTTATTTTCTATTATCCTCTACAAATTGAAGAGATTGGAGCTTCTCTCTCTCTTCAACCTTCCTTGGAGTCTTCATCAACATACCAAACCCATTGATTGGTTGGAGGCCTCTCCATTGACTAAAGAATCAAGCAAATTAAGAGGTAAAGTGTGGTTTATGGTCTTTTTTCTTAAATCTCAAAATATTTCTCACTTCTCAACCCCTCTCAAGCTTGAGAAGCATTCAATTGAATGGCTCGTTAATGCAATTGGAACTCTCTAATGAATTTTAGTGATAAATCTTATAAAGTTTCCATTTATGCTTAAATTAAAATATTTTTTAAGCATATCTCTCTCTCCCCCAAAGAATGGTCATTCCTATGACCTATTCTATATTCAAATGATGCTTCTCATGTAGCAATTCTCAAATCTAAAAGTGATTTCTATGCTTGTCAAATTAGAGGCCAAAGAAGTGGCTTTTTAATGCTTTTATGCTACTTAATTTATGAAAAACTTAGGAAGAATCAAGTCCATAATTGGATATTGATCCTAATGATAGTTATTCTATCATATTGTATTATTAAAACTTTATGCTTTCAAAATTATTAAAAATTATCAATAAAAGCAGTGGAGATATGGTAAAATTTCTAAAAAATTAACACATAAATTATTTTCATTCATAATATGAAAAGAGGACTTCCTACCATATTCTAGGATTAATCATCCTAGATTAATTGAATAATTCTCATCATAACCATGGAAAATTTTATTTTTATGTTTAAGTATAAATAGTTAATTAGGAAAAAGAGAAATTTCTAGTAATTCATTTTTATGATAAAAGAGAAATTCCCATGACAATAGAAATCCATGTATTCCAATGAGGAAAGAGAAAAATTTGGAATACTAAAATAATGGATATTTTATTTAAAAATTAGAGAGAAAATTTAGTTAAAATTATCTTTTTGCAAAGATAAATTTAAATGATGAAAGAGGAATTCCCACCATAATTGGAATACAACCATTTAAATGAGAAAAATGGAATTTCTAGTGTAAAGGAATTAATGGAGTTTTTATTTAATTTTTAAGAGAAAATTTAGTTAAATTTATCTTTTTGCATAGATAAATTTAAATGATGAAAGAGGAATTCCCACCGTAATTGGAATACAACCATTTAAATGAGAAAAGTGGAATTTCTAGTGTAAAGGATTAATGGAGATTTTTATTTAATTTTTAAGAGAAAATTTAGTTAAATTTATCTTTTTGCATAGGTAAATTTAAATGATGAAAGAGGAATTCCAACCATATTTGGAATTCAATCATTTGAATGAGAAAAGTGTAATTTCTAGCTTAATGGAATTAATGGATATTTTTATGTAATTTTTAAGAAGAATTTTAGATAGACTTAGTTTATGGTAAAAGAGGAATTCCCATGATAATTGGATTGCACTCACTAAATGAGAAAAAGAGGGATTTTAAGTTTATTAAAAAAAATAGGTATTGGTATTTAGTTAAAAGAAGCATTTTTATGATTTTTAAGAAAAGATGGATTTGAATTAAATCTTAGTATCAAAAGATGGATTTCCACCATAATTCTACCTAATGAATTAAGGTCGAGAAATTATGTGGCATAAAGAATATCTTTGGATATTTTAATTGGAAAAATCACTAAATTGATATTTACCCAAAACTAGATGTTTATCTGAAGGGAATCCTTGTTAGAACTAAACCGAATGAATTTGGTTAGACTACCAGAGGGACGGACAGTAAACCTACTTGTCCATCTCTCGATCTGAATCAAGCAAAAACTTTGTAACCAATTCCAGTTCCTAAATACAAAGAATAGACTACCGGAACTAAACTAGTTTTTTCTTTAACTGAACTCACCAAGAATCTAGTTAGACAGACAGACAAAATGATGGGTAGATTACCCTCATGAGAGATCAAGGATCCTCTTTATGAAACTGGGAATTATGGAAAAAAGGGGTTTTTGGAACCAATCTCAAACTGGAATTTACTTGCATTAGAACCTCTGTTTTTCATTTAAAGGACTGTTTTACGCCAGAATGCTAGAGGAAGCATTTGGCATGTGTTTTACTAAGAGGAGGTTTGTTTGGAACAGCTAGCGGGGAGTCGTCAAAGGGACGTCGTGTTGAAATTAGAGCAATGTGATGAGCTATGGTGGATCAAATTCTAGAATCAACATCATTAATAAAGTGATTAGATGATAATTAAGATGTTATTAGTGAGAAATTAGCTAATAGATTAATGTAGGCATGGATAATCAAAAACGAGCAAATTCTCATCAGGCCAATGCCTCAATTTATAGAGTTTACATCAAAGCATCTAGTCCCACTGATTTCTCCTTGATTCACTCCACCTCTTTTGCTTGATTCTCTCCACCTCTTCACTTTTCCCAGAATATCTCCACACTTCCTAAATCTTCTCATGCTACCCTTTATTCTCTCCCAGTAGATTCTTCTCACCTTTTCACAGGTTCTCTCACATTTACACATTCTCTTTTACAGCCTCTAACCAAGGGCTTGTTCCTGCACACCCTATTCACTTGTATATTTCAACACGTCGCTCGCGGCAAAGCCTGCCGAGGTCTTGACCAGCCTCGGTACGGTTAAAATGGTGCGCTTCCAGTACGATGGGTGAAGGACCGACGAAGCAGTCCCCCTGAGTGAAGTGCTAGGACACCTAAGGAGGATCCTAGAGGGTTCTAACCAAGCGATGCACGGGCTCGCGGTTGCTAGGACACCCATGCGTACGTTGAGGAAGATTTCAGATGGACTAAAAGGAAAGATTTTTGGGAACCAAATTTTGATAATGGATCTCGTTGGTTGGCCAGTTAGTCTTCAATGGAGAGTCCAGAGGAGGACACATTTTGTAATCCAATGGACTCAAAATTTTGGAAAATGATGATAAAAAATATTATGATTTCTATTGAAGGATTGTTTTAAAGCCAGCCGAATCTATTATAAATGGAAATTTCATATTGGGTGTGTACGTGGTATGCCTACCTTAATTTTTTGCATGAATCGTCGGGCTAGGGGGATTGGGAGCTCTTTTCCTCAGTACCCGGGCAAAAACACAACCAAATCTTTATAAAGGAATCCCACCAATACAATAATGGAAAGGTGGTTGGCTAACCCATGGGCCGGATAGGCTGGATCGGAGGATTCCTATGAAACAACGATACAATTAGTTACGTTAATTAAATTAAATCTTGAGAAGACCTTGTTCTGTGGGAGGGGATTAGTGGCTGTGCCTCGTAAATGAGGAAAAAAGCGACGATTCCATGGACCAAGTGCAAGTCTCTTCTTGATCTGACCATGTGACTTCAGGTTCGCTCAGATCAGTTTAACTAGTTAAGACTTTAACTCGTTAGAGTAATTCCTCCGTTAGAAGATTTTTCCCATGGCAGAATCGCCCATGCCTTCCGGGCGAGGGGAGTCTTTCTGGGCCTGGGCTAGCCTCTCGTCCGGACATCCGCGGGCGAGGCCCCGAGTGTGGATCCCCGCCCCGCGCGAAAGGTCAACGCCGCTTCCACCACATCGACAGGAGCCCCGGAGGGGGCAGGGGTCTCACACTAGTGTTAGCAAAAAGATTTCCCACTGTAGGTATGGGCATTCACTTTGGGAGGGTACGTGCATTCACTTATCAAGGAACGTGTGAAGGTACAGACGTACACTTACAAATACTAGTAGGTACCTTGAATGCGCCAGAATGGTGTATCTTCTGATAGTTGCCTTCAAATATTTATTTGAATATACAACTACTACTTTTATACCCTTTTTTAATGCACTTTATGCTCTCTTTAATACACTTTATGCTCTCTTAAATGCACATTGCTCACATTGATGAGGTAGATATGAGAATATCCTACTAGAGGAAGTTAACATGCATGGCTTAATAATGTACATAAATGGCCATCACTTCTCAGAAAAGCAGACTGACATTGAACTGCACCCAGTTTCTCCTCTAGTTTTTCATTGATTCCAGCCCCTCAAAGATGTTTTTTTGTGTTTTTCTTTTTGTGGATGGCTTATCTAGTCCCAAGCTATCCAATGATTCCTATTAAACCTAATATGCTAAGATTAATTGTGAGATTAAGTTGGTATACAATTTTTAACTAGTTAAAGAAAAACAAGAAATTAATGGACTCAAGAGCAAGATTGGGACACTTACTTGTGGCTCCCACTTTTGGTGTAGCCTCCCAAGCTCCTCATGCTCGAATTTCTCCATTGAACTGCACTATATAAAGAAAAACCAAATCAAACAACTCAAACATGCATCTCATAACCTTCTCTTGCTAGTAGATTTACATTCCATTTGGGCAAATCAAGACTCTAGATAAGGAATAGAATGTGGAGGACCCTAAGCTAAATGCAATCCTCGGTAGCGGCATCAAAGATGTTCACCAAAATAAGCATACTTCCTTGTACAAGTGAGAGAGAAGAGAAGAGAGAAGAGACAATACAAGGGTCGGTTTTGGGACTAGCATTTAGTCAATCATAATGAGGGTTAACTCCTTAATATGAAGCCGCTAGTAGGGGCTCACTCGACCACCACTTGTGTCACTCAAGTGGAGCTTTCCTCAAGCTAGGTGAGGAGAAATGAGAGAAGGAGCTGTCAAGAGATCAACTCTTACTCAATGCCTTCATGTGTGCAAGAGTGAAGGTGAGAGAGAGCAAGAAGAAGAAGAAGAGGCAAGCAAAGAGAACCTCAGCTACATGCACACACACACACAATCAAGCAAGCAAGCAAGTATGTGCATAAGCTCACCAACATAGCCATAAGAGAGAGAGAGAGAGAGAGAGAAAGAGGGGGAAACTCAATTGTAATAATGGGATTATCCCTTTTCATATTTTATAAGTCACTTATATATATGAGCTCTCTTTTTACAATGCCTGGCCATCCACCCATTTAACAATTGGGGGCCCAAAACTGGTTTTTCTAGCTCTATGTACAGCTAGGCTTATGCTCATGGCCGCGACACCACACAAGTCATAAGCTCGGTCATTTGGCATATGTATTTTACATGAAGCTCTTATCATGGTTTACATAAAAATGAATTACATGAAGCGTAATCACAATTAAAAATGATATTAACCAATGTGGTTAATAGTAGTCAGCGTTGCAGCACAATTAAAAATGATATTAACTAATGTGGTTAATAGCAGTCAGCGTTGCGGCACAATTTGTGAGCAGGACAGCATGAATTGGATCAATTCCTCTAAGGGTTAGCAGTGTCTTGATGTGCCCTAGATGCCCACAAAGTTTTGTGGCAAATGATTGAGTGTACAAGGAGCACCAACAATTCCAAGCTCTAGTGGTCTAGGAGAGAGAAAGGGATTATTGGATAAGATTAGTGAAAATGCACTAATTTTCAAGATGAAGCAAACCTACTATTGCAAATCTATCTCATGCCTTGCTAGCTAGCCCAACAAGATCTGATACCATATTGAGAAATCACATGGCTAAGGAGGATTGAAGATGATGATGGCCTTCATTGTAGAGAGATATCAGCAATAGTAAAAAAGATTAATCTTAATGCTAATCAATAAATTAGGGTTTGAGATTCACAATATCATAATCTCATTAAATTAGAGTTGATCCAAGTACATCCTTTTATAGCTCTCATAGAGCTCCCAACTCATAAGATCTGTGCATCCTAGTGCCAACCATGTGTATATAAATGCTCACACTACATGTGCCTCCTTGCACTTTCCATGTGCTACCTTTTTGACCTTTGACTTCATCTTTTACAAATGACCATACAAATCAACCTTGTCCAATGTACCCTTAGTCTATCCTTTTCTAATGTTCATGATCCTCCCCTTGCTCTACATATGTTGCACCCTCACACATCAATAGTTATGTTGTAGGAGGTTGAGCTAGAGTGCTTGGAAGTGGAGCTTCACGAGCTGGGTGGGGTTTTGGAGTGGGAGGGAGAGGGAGAGGGAGAGGGTAGGTAGCTCGTCGGCAGCATCCATCAAAGCATCAACTTTATGTTCTGTGGTAATGGATGTCTGCCCCAGAGCTGTGTGATGTGCCTGAGTCGTGCGTTCTCCTCGGTTGCCTGCAACTACGCATCTTTTTGCTAGAGCGTCTACTCCATGACGTTCTTGTATACTTCAAAGGAGGCGCGGATTTGGTTGCCGACCACCCTAGGTGGTTTGGGCCATTCGGTGCATATTATGAGCTTCCTGCTGCTAGGTAAGGGAGTAGGTGTCGTGGACCACCTTGGTGTCCTTGTGAGCCGTGTGGAGTTGTGCTTGTAATTGGGTCACGATATGCATAGTTTTGGTGAGGTTATGCTCCCAATCCTCTAGGGAGGCTTACAGTTGCAAGAGGGCCACATATAGATCTTACTGGCTCTAGATCAAATCTTCTCTGGCCAGGAGCATGGCCGGAGGCCATAACCTACTCCATGATCCTCTATATGTAGTTGGTCATGGAGTTGAGGATCTCTCTGGCTACGTTTGTCAGCAAAATTGGAGATAGCATTGTGGGAGGACCTTTGAAGAAGGCTTGTTGTGAACGGACGCAGTCACCTTCTTGCACCCACAGAAGGTATCCATGGTGTGGTGTTGAGAGGCAGAGGGTGAGGCAGATGACTTTTTTTGGGGCGAGCTAGTGAGGGAGAGGAGAGAGGTTGGCCAAAGGGGGTGCTGGAGTTAAGGAGGGTCTCTTTGAGAAACTATGATGTTCTGTGAAGTTCTTCTACCTCGGTCTCTTTGTGGCATGCCTCCTCCTCTTGAAGGTCATAATGGTAGCGCTTGGAGGGGGGTGTGGTAGGGGAAGGATATGGATCAAGGATGGGGGGTGAGGGATAGTAGCGCTTCCCTATATACAAACACATGGGGGTAGCTCCTCCCAGCCAGCTGCATGGTATAAGACCTTGGTGAGGAGGGAGGAGGTGGCCAGGTTGCCATGTAGGTTGGAACAGACGGCGTGGAGTTCTTTGTGTACGTATTCAGCAGAGTTTACTGGCACACCCTGATGGACACGGGCAAAGGTGGAGAGGTTACACTTGTTGAAACGGTCCGCCCAGTGCGTGGTGAGGAGGAATGAGCTCGGGAAGGCATCACCAACTCCTGAGGGATGATGTTGTGTCATTCCATGTTATCTTTGGTCGTAGGGTCTTGGAAGGTATTGTGCACATGACGCATGATGTGGCTATGGTGGTGCACGTAGGACTATTCAAGTTGGGTGAGGTCGAGGGCATCCTTGACCAAGTCGAGGCTTAGGTACACTATAAGGGGAGCGCCTTCTAAATCTAGCACCTACCTTGTAGCCTAGCTAATGTTGTAGGTCTCGATGAAGCAGAGATAGTTGAGGAGGTTGGGTCCCCATGGCTGCATGGTAGGCAAACCACCGAGCCCAATTTTCTCTAAGTGGCAAGGACTGTCAGCTCGGTGATTGTGCGGTAGCAAGGCTCTGTGTAGTAGAGAAACTTGTCCTCCATTTTATGGGTATTCTTCATAAGGATGTTGATAGCATGGCCATTAACTTGCTTCATCAATGCCTCCCTCAGATGATAGGAGAGTTGGGTAGGGTGCTTGCTATACTCCTCAAAGTGGTGGCCTGCGTTTCGTATCTTCTTGAAGAGTGTGAGCAACAACCTCGAGATAGGATTCGGAGTGCTTGAGAGTGGCCCCATGTGATTTTTGGTGAGGTGGCAAGTGGGCAGGAGGTTGTGAAAATTCTCAAGAAAAAATGGCAAGAGTTCCACTAGGGAGCAAGGAGAAGAGTGGAAAAAATGAATTTTGGTGGACCCTTATATAGATTTACAAGGGAGGCAAGGCTATGGATTTACAGAGGAATAATCGTGGCTTGGTGGGGGAATGGCCATGTGGAGAGACGGAAAACTCTCTCACTTGTAACAAGAGTAGCATGATCCACGTGTAGCTCAATCCAATGGGATTTGCATCCCTTTCGGAGCTAGGGATTCAACCCATACCGGTGCACAAAAGCTTATCCACAAATGGAGAGAATGCTTATGGCTACCATCACATGACACTAGACTAAGCACACACACAAGCTCAACTTGCCCTCATTCCTACACACCCATTCATTCACAAATACAAGCAAGAGGAACACAATCACTATGCACACAAGCAAAGAGAAAGACCTCACTCCACTCCTATCTTCCTACAAGCATGCACACACTCAAGCATCAAGCTTCCATGAAAGCTTCAAATCAGCCCACATACATAAAAACGAAATACTAAAAGCATGCATAAGAGTAAAATGATTAGATAAGAGGATGAGAAAAACTCATGACATTGCTATTGATTCAGTGAAGAGACTTATCTCATACAAAGATGTAGATGGGGTGAGAGAAGAGTCTTCACCTCTATGGAGAAGAGGGAGAGTAGCTCTCTCAAAGGAGCTCTTGCAACTTAGCCCAAAGTGTCCCTAAGCTCTCAAATGAACCACTTTTTATACTAAAACTCCTAAAACTCCCAAAACTTCCCATGTGGGATTATTCTTAAGCCCACTCCCACACTCATCTACAACTTGGAACTCTTTACAAGAGCCCTAAATAAGAATGTCACTTGTTTTCGTGCTTGCATGTTTGTGTTGCATCCTTGCATTGATCGCCACTCGTCACGCAACACTTTCCCCTTCCTATTTTGCGCACGTCCTCGAGCGCGGTAGAAGCAAAAGGTACAAAAAATAATGGATACAAGTAAAGGTTTTTATTGAAAAACCAGCAATGACAATCTCACACGTGTTCATACAAGTGAAAGGCTGATTAGAGTTTTAAAGAGTGCTAAAAGAGGTGAGTAAAGACTAGTCAAAGTGAGACTAAGTGGTAGATAGTGCTATGCAAAGGCAAGTGTGCTTGCACACCACAGGTTATGACCACAGTCTCAATGTCCTACAAGTATTTAAGTTATTCCTAAGTGGCAAACCTACTCCTAAATATGAGCAATGGTGATTGGACCACTTCTTCTTCTTCTTCTTCTTCTTCTTTTTTTTTTTTGGTGTGTGTGTAAAAGATGATAAAGAGGAAGGTTCCATCCCAATGAGACCCAAGCAATGGCCAAGAGACCTCCGCCAAGAGAATCTAAAGACCGCTAAGTATCTCAAGGGTGACAGACCCTTTTCTTTCTTTTTGACATAAGGAGTATCCCATGAAGATGAGGGCATCGGTCTCGAGGGCCCATAATGTACCCCAGAGTCCTACCAGCATCTATCAAGGCGATAGAGTCCTTGAAGGTTTTTTTCTTAATCTTTTAGATGTCAGTGTTCACCCCATGGAAACCAAGGCATCGGCCCCAAGGTGCTAAGACAACCCCAGGTCCTACCAAGCATTCCACATGGCTGTAGACACGTCATGTCTCGATTCACTTGTATATATTTTTTAGGGCATGATTTTCATAAATTTTTTTATTAATCCTAGCACCTAGCCCATACCTAAGAGGTAGCTACCACTAGGGATAACTAATATACTTCGAGAGCATAAGAACTTGGCATACTCCGTTGGTATATATCCTACACTGTCTTCAAATAGAAATACCTTCTACTAAGTCCTCTAAGAATCTAGAAATCACTCATCACCACATTTTAACAACTAATTTAAAACTTAAACCAGCCAACTGTGTGTGAACATGCAAACAATATATCCAAAAGTTAAAAGCACATAAAGAACAAAAGATTATGATTTGAATACACCTGTTGTAGTGCTCATTGATGTTGTGCAGATTGCTTCTCTTTGCTCTTTGCAGGCATTGCATGTCTCCCCCCTTCCTAATTTGTGTGCACGATAGGTGGACTATTGGGGCGTTTTTGTATGCTCTTGTTTAGCTGAGATCTCTGCAAAATGTTTATTAACAAACAAAAAAAGAAAAGAAAGGAATAAAATTTGTTATTGGTGCCAATCACCGAATATAGCCGAGGGAAAAAACCCAGTGGGAGAAAAGTGCCCTGGCTTGTTGATCTTATTGTGGAGTCGATGAGCTTACCCTTGCACTGGTGGTGGATCCGTGTCCACTTCTGCTGGGAAGATGGTATCAATCACTTCAGGATGCAAGGACAACCCTGTACAAAAACCGGCCTCTGGAGAAGGTGGTAGAGGAAGGAGTGCTTCCTTGCTAAAATATGGCATTGGTTCTATGGGAAGGTTAAGCAGACAATTTCGATTTTGGAATTGCGCAATATAGGTACTCATAGTGATCCAAAATTGACATGTTGAGGCTGGGGGAAGGAGGGCTTGCAAGATAGGTGGTTGCAAGTCATTTATGCATGTATCCCTCCATTGTTATGCCTGAACCTCCTCAGGTAATCTACGTTGATTTGGTCCTCTCTCTGGTACTCTCACATCAAGAAGGTTATGGCGTTGGGGTGTAATTCCCACAATTTGTTTCATTAAGCCCGTGCCATATCGTCGAAAGTAAGAGAGGCATAGCCAACAAATGTGTGAAGCTTCTCCTAATACGAGTCGTGCACACTCTTGACAATGTGGAAATGGGTGATGCTGTTGATAGAATAAAGTGACAAAGCGATGCCCATAGCAATTTTTACCTAAGAGAGCATAAAAGTACCTAGAATGAGTTTGAAAAGGAGGAGCACTATAACCCCCGCGATGTTCAGGTTGAGTACTATCAGGGTCAATGCATGGTGGACATGTATCTCGCTAAGTATTCTATCAGGAGGTATCTAGTCGTAGAACAATGAAATTTAGAAACTTCAAACTTTATACACTCATATCCATCATTACAATCCCAATCAAAAATATTGTAGATAAGATCATCTCAAAACGAACACAATCCTCTAAAGGCATAAGGAACCACATTAGTAAATGTGAGACTATTCAAACACTGATCTACCAAAGAGCTTCAATTGTAGTGTTAATGCCTTACCTTTGGTTTTGGGTATGTCCTTCTTAAGAGGTGGGAAGGTTAGCAATTGTTGAAGAATTTGAGCAAGATAATAGGATTTAGGCATTGAAGTGCTAGAATCTATGCTCAAAGGAGACTCATATAAAGTTGGATTTATCTTAGGTACAGAAGTTGATGGTGGAATTGTGTAACAAGGAGAAATTGGGACAACTGGTGATTCAATACATGTTTTGGGAAGGTCAACACAAGGAGATTTGTAGGTGCTATCACAACCACCTATCCTATCTTGAAGAGGTTGTGTTGATTTCCTTTGCACCCACTGATATGGAAAACCAAGGGTGGCTTTTGGAATCTTATTGATACACTCTTTTACCTCTAGTAAACCATGGCATTTGGGAAGCCAAAGTGCTGTTGCACCCTCATAATATCCTTGTGCTTTAAGAACATGCTTTGGGACCCAATGAGTAACAATCTGAGGTTTAGGCTTGGAAAAGATGTGCTTTTTAGGAGGCTTAGCAAACTAGGCTAGATGGTACAAGTTTGTATGCATCTTTAGGTAGCCAAATTGATAATTCCTTCTTTCTTGGCCTTCTTTGAGTAGTGACTAGAGTAGTTGGAACATGCCAGCCATGGCCCTCACTTGAGGACTCATCAATTATCCACGTCATTTGTGTTGGAGCTTCAAGAGCAGATTTTGAAAGTGGGTTGTGTAAGGTAGAAATAACACCCTTTTGACATGATAAAGCTCGTGGGGAGTAGCAGATCCCAAGATGCAATCAGAGTCAATTTGCAATTTGTATTGTCTATTCTTCCAATCTAATGAACAATTGGTAGCACTTAACCATGATCGACCGAGAACACCCTCTACCACTGCCTTGGACTTACTTGCCACATAAAAGGGAACTGACATCTGGTGATCCTGAATGGACATCATAATGACACATTTTCCCTCTATAAGATTATCTTCACCTGAGAAGCTTCGTAAGTCAATAGGAATGTGCACAAGTGTTGGTTGTCCCAAGGCTATCCATGTGTCAAACGAGAGAACATTATAATCTGCACCAGAGTCAATTAAGGCAAAGACAAAGTAGGTAGTCTCATGAAGATGAAGACACACTTGAAATTGAAAGGATCGACATATTGTTCATCAGTAGCCAACTATAAGGCCAACATAGAAGCCTTGCGACGCTCCTTGGCTTTTGCAACTCTAGCTTTAGCCTCTTCTTGAGCCTAACATTTAAGTAGGTCATGTGCTTCTTTCCGTGTGTGTACAACATGCATTTGTTGAAGCATGGCTTCAGTTAATGGTTCATTGTATTTCTTGAGACGACTTCCATTAATGAAGTTAGGCATTTGCTCACCTTCTAGTGTCTCTAAATGCACTGCACCACTTGGAGTAAGCTCATTAATCACAAACGGTCCTAGGCCACGTTTCTTGAGCTTTCTCTTATGCTTCTTAAGTGTGTACAAGAGCACAAGGTCCCCTTTTTTGAATCGGCCAGTTGTTACATTTCTATCATACCATTGCTTTTGTCTCCTCTTCTCGGCATACATCCCCATTACTGCCAATAAGCGGGTCTCATCAAGCTTTTCCAATTCATCAATGCATTGTGAAAGCTCATGACCAGTCCAGTCCAATTGTTTAGCAACTCGTAGAGTAGGTACAAGAAATTCAATGGGAAGAATTGCATCTAGCCCAAAAGCAAGCTCAAATGGGGTTGTGCCCATAGATGTTTTATAGGCTGTCCTATATGCCCAAAGAACTGAGTGCAACTTTTGCTCCCAATCAGTCCTATGTCCCTCAATAATCTTTGTGAGTGCTGTGCAGAGAATCTTGTTAGTACTCTCAGCTTGTCCATTGGTCTGGGGATGATAGGGTGCAGAACGCTTGTGAATTACCATAAATTCTTGAAGCAAAAACTCTATGACTTCATTCACAAAGTGCACACCTTGATCACTAATGATTTCAATAGGTAAGCCATAGCGTGTAAACACGTACTCATATAAGAACTTGGCTGTGGTTCTGGCATCATTTTTAACTGTAGCCTTTGCCTCTACCCATTTGGTCAAATAGTCAGTTGCGACTATAATATATTCGGCATGCGTGTGACGAGCTGGAGGTTTAATGGGACCGACAAAATCAATACCCCATTTTGCAAAAGCACGTGTGCTTAACATAGGCTGCAATGGCATATTGTCCTTTGTGATGGGAGGTTTGGTCCTTTGACAATCGTCACAACATTTTACATATTCCTCGGCATCCATTTGTAAGGTTGGCCACCAAAGCCCAGACCACCTAATCAACTTAGCTGTGGTATTGCCCAAAAAGTGTCCACCCCCAACACCTGCATGTGCATGAGACGAGATTTTCAAGTAGTCAGCTTCACATACACACATGCGTAAGTTGCCATCCTTGCCCCTCTTGTAGAGTTGGCCCTCTATCAGCATATAGTTTGCCGCTTCAACTTCAATAGCATGCTTTCGATATTTAGGAATTTTTTGATCAGTATGACCATGCTGAAGATAGTCCACAATATACTTACTCCAACAGTTGAAATTTGGAATAATGTGACATTATGAATTGGCTGTTGAATTTGACATGAAGCACAGTTATTACGAACAAATTTTTCAGCATCCGCATGCATGGTAGGCCACCATTGCCCATCCTGAGATATACGTCGCACACAAGTAGTAGCTGATGCATGGATTCCACCGATACCTGCATGTGCCCATTCCAAGATCTCCTCATATTGGTCAGGGTTAGGTATAAGCCACAACACTCCATCATTACCCTGACGATATAATCTCCCTGAGATTAACTTGAATGGTTGCCATAGGTCCACATTAGGACCCGCTAGTTGTATCTGCCCACTTGTCAAAATTTCTAAGATGGATTCAGACCATTTAGGAGCTGTCTCTACAAGGAAAAGTGTTGAATCTAACATATCATCATCCACACCCACAGGAGCTTCGCTAGAGGTGATTCGAGACAAATGATCTGCCCTAAGATGAGTTGTTCCTTTTTGAACTGCCACTTCAAAATCAAACTCAAGAAGGATGACAAACCACCTCACAATCCTTCCAGTTGCACAAGGCTTATTCACCAAATATAGCAATGCTTGATGGTCCACAAAAAATATGAATTTGTTTGCCAAAAGGTAATGGCGAAACTTTTTCACTGCATATATCATGGACAAACCTTCTCTTTCTGTTGTGGTATAATTCTTCTCAGCATTGTTCAACTGTCGACTAGCATATGAGATTGGGAAATCCTTATTATGTTCTCCCGATTGAGCCAAAATACATCCAATTGCAAAGTTTGAAGCATCAATATGGACATGAAAGATTTGGTTCCAATCTGGTGCCCGTAAGATGGGTGCAGTCACTAATGCTTGCTTCAACTTTTCAAAGGATTCCTCACACTCATTAGTCCAATTAAACTTTACAAGAAGAGCATATAATGGTCTGGCTAGGATAGCGTACATGTAGATGAATCGACGATAATAGCCACAATGTCCCATGAATATTTGTACCCCTTTAGGGTTGATAGGCCGAGGTAAGGAGACAATGACATTAATTTTATCCATATCTGTTGAAATCCCATTGCGAGAAACAATATGGCCCAAAATTTTCCCTTGTCTTACCATGAATTTGCATTTGTCAGGATTCAAGCATATACGATAAACTTGACACTTTTGAAACACAAGTCTGAGGTGTTCTATATGATCATCACGCTCTTGTGAGTGAACACATAAATCATCCATGAAGATCTCAAGAAATTGCCTAAGGTACTCCTTGAATACATGACTCATTAACCGCTGAAAGGTTGCTGGTGCATTTGTTAGACCAAATGGCATAACACGATAGACAAAGATGCCATCTTCAGTAGCAAAGGCTGTCTTGTGTTGATCCTTTGGATCAATTGACACTTGATTGTAACCGGAGAATCCATCCAAGAAACTATATGCCTTTTTCCCTGCAACTCGTTCCAGAACATGATTCGTGATTGGAAGTGGGTAATGATCACGTACAGTAGCTGCATTTACCTTCTTGAGGTTTACACATACTCGAAGTTTTCCATTTTTCTTGGGTACCACTACAATAGGGGAGACCCATTCAGTGTGTTCAATCTCATAGATAAATTCTACCTCTAAGAGCTTGTCTATTTCTTCTTTTATCTTTCGTGCAAAATTCTCATTGTAAGTATAAGGACGTTGCTTGGAAGGCTTTGCATCCTCTCGCAATGGAATTATATGCTGACACATGCTTGGATCAACTCCTTTGAGGTCTTTATAACTCCAAGCAAAAACATCGCGATACTCCTTTATTGTTTGAATTTTATAACTTCTCCTCATCTAAGGACAAGTTTGTGTGGCAATCCACACATAGCGAGGCTCTTCTCCTGGCTTAGCGATATCAATTTTTTTTGCATCTTCTGGACCATCATATGAAACCCCTGGCATGCTTGGCTTTTGTCGCATGGGCTGTTGAAGAACAAATTTAGTTATATGGTTGTAGAGAAGCGAAGAAGATATAAGAAAATTCAACCATCATCTCTCTCCCTTGTGTCTTGCACTCTCTTGTGTGTGTGTGTGTGTGTGTGTGTTTTCTTACAAGGAACTCAAGATCTCCCTCTCCCCCGCGTTCTCTTTATGTTATTATAACTCTGGTTTGTGTCAGAGATAAGGAGGCAAGCAAGAGGCAAGAACATGCAAGGAAGGAAGCAGTACACGGGTAAGAGCATCATCATCTCTTCCCCTTCTTGTTTAGGTACAGCACCCCCTCGGTACCTCCGAGAGCTACACATCTCCTATCGAGGAGTTTTTGTCGCAGGTTTGGAGGTGCTTGTGTGGTACTCAATACTTTGTACTCAAATTTTAACGGCCAGAATCGTGTTTTGGGCGCTATTCGATCTCCATTCGGTTACTGCAAAGTATTTTTGATAGTTTCAAGAAGTTCTGGTAGAGAACTATCTCTGGTTGAAATCTGGTTATTGCAGTGCAACAGCGCATTTTAGGAGTGTAGATAGTGTTTACACATGTATTATTGATATTGGGTGTATGTACTTGTACTATGGTCATATCTGGCACAAGCACATTGGTCATGTGAATATACATCGACTGAAGTCTATGAAGGCCCAAAATATTATTGCAGATTTGCCAAAGCTTAAGGTTAATGGTATGCATAAAGTATGTGAAGCATGCCAGCTTGGTAAAAGCAGGCCAAACATGCTTTCCCACATGAAAAGCATTTGAGTGCAAGGCTACTAGATGTTAAACATTCAGATGTATGGGGACTGACCAAGACTGCAACAACTGCAAGTTACAGGTATTATGTTACATTCATTGATGACCAAGTATGGGTTTACTTCATGAAAGAGAAAAGTGAGGTGTTTGCTCACTTTCAGAGATTTAAATCCTTGATTGAGAAGGAAAAAGGCATGCAAATAAAATTCATGAGATTAGATGGTGGGGGAGAATATTTCTCCAATGAGTTCAATAAATTTTCTGAGAAACCAGGGAATCAAGAGAGTTTACATGCATGTACACTTTGCAACAGTAGAATGGTGTTACAGAAAGAAAAAACAGGCACATTGTAGAAGTGACACGTGCCTTGATGGCTGAAAAAGAATATGCCACATCATTTTTGGTCAAAAGCAGTAGAAATTGTTGTGTACATTATGAACAGGACAACCACTACAACTATTCATGATATGACACCTAGACAGAAGGTTATAAGCATAAGATTGGATGTGTCTCACTTGAAAGTGTTTGGGTGTATTACATATGTGCATGTTCCTAAAATGAATTAAGAACAAAGTTGGATCCAAAGGCAGATAAATGCTTCTTTATTGGTTATGCTATAGAGCAAAAAGGTTATGGATGTTATAACCCTACCACTCATGAGATGGGAGTAAGAAGAGATGTTGTCTTTGACGAGATGAGTAGCTGTGGTATGCACCAGTGCTGCTGAAGGCAACATAAGATGTAGATGTAAGAAGTGTTGCTGTTGCACCACATGTAGAGAAGCAAAATGACAAGTGATTAGTAGACTTGGAGAGTCCTCTAGCGGATCCAATGTTAGTCCATGATCAGGCAGGTTGAAGATAGGTGTCGATACACATGTATCAGGCAAAGGGGAAAAGGTAGATCAATCTTTTGTGCCTGATCTGTCAGCAGGTCGATCATATGTAGATGGTGATGTAAGCGGCTCGAAGCAGAGCCTTGATGAGGAGCTTGGCATTCAATCTGTGATTACTTCTAGTGTAAGGAGAACTAAGGCTATTTGAGAACACCAGTGATCCATGTGTACGTAGGTCTACAAGGGTTAGGTACCCTATTGATAGGTTGAGATATGATGGATATATAACCCATCATTATGCTTACATGGTTAAATAAATACATGAGTTGGAGCCCGCTTGTTTTGAGCAGACACTTCGAAATAAGAAATGGGAAGATGCCATGAATGAGGAGATGGTGGCATTGGATGCAAATGCAACATGGGAGTTAGTGCCTTTGCCTAAGGAAAAGAAGGCAATTAGTGTATAAATTCAAGCATAATGCTGATGGTTCAGTGTGAGTAGGTATAAGGCAAGATTGGTTGTTGCGAAGGGCTATGCGGCGCAGACTTATGGCATTGACTATGAGGAGACATTCAGCCCGTTTGCAAGAATGGCAACCATGAGAGCTGTCATTGCTATGGATACAATAAAGGGTTGGTCTTTGCATTAGATGGATGTAAAGAATACCTTCTTGCATGGTGATTTGTAAGAAGAAGTATACATGATTCAACCACCAGGTTATGAGAGTGATTCACACCTAGATGTTGTGTGCAGGTTACGCAAAGCCTTGTATGCCTTGAAGTAGGCACCCATAGCATGGTCAAACAAGATAGGGGAGTATCTTGTTACCATTGAATTTCACATATCCAGTGCAATTTTTTCACTTTATGTGAAAAATATAGATAAAGGGATCATGCTATTATAGTCATCTATATATGGATGACTTGATTATCACTGGTGATAGTGATGTTGACATACATGATGTCAGGAAGCTTTTGAAGCAAAGTTTGAGATGAAGGATTTGGGTGAGCTACGATATTTCTTGGGCATAGAGGTGGTCAGATCACCTCATGGCATTTTGTTATTGTAGAGGCAGTATGGCTTGGACATGTTGTCCAAGTATGGTATGACAAGTTGTAAGCCTATTTCAATGCCATTGGAGGAAAACACAAAGCTTTCCATAGATACGTGTGAGATTTTGGAGGACCCCACTACATACAAGCGCATAGTAGGTAGCTTGATCTACATGACCATTACTAGGCTAGAATTGAGCTATATTGTTGGAATTTTGAGTTAGTTTATGCAACACCCTAGGAAGCCACACTTGGATGCAGCTAGACGGTGCTCACGCACATAAAGTCTATAGTTGATTATGGACTTTTCTATGAGTTGGTATAGAGATATAACTACATGGATAAACAGATGCTGACTGGGCTAGTAGTGTTGTAGAAAGGAGATCTACCAGTGGTTTTATGTTCTCATTTGGGAGTGCTGCTATGAGTTGGAGCAATAAGAAACAACTAACAATTGCCTTATCAACTATAGAGGTAGAGTACATGGGTGTTTCTATGGCAGCTTGTGAGGTAGCTTTGGGTTTTTACATAAGCTACTTGGTGACATGGGTGAGCCCATGGATAGGGCACTTGTCATTTATTGTGACAACATGAGTAGCATACAACTTGCTAGTAACCTAGTATATCATGCTAGAACGAATCACATTGAGGTGCACTATCACTTTGTGAGGGAGAAGGTTTTAGCAGGTAATGTAGGTATGGTATATGTCAGCAAAGAGGATCAAAATGGCTGACACACGAAGGAATTAGACACAGAGAAGCTCCATAGGTTAAGGAGATTACTAGAGTGTAGTGTGTGGAGTTGAGCTTGAGGTGGAGTTGTGAGATATCGAGCTCAACTAGTTCTACGGGCGGACATTGATGACCTCCTTGGGTGATAGTTTCTACACTTATGCCACTAGCATGGTTGGTGATATTATGGTTGATATGCCGCCAGTGGATGACAGGCTTTGTGATAGCCACTTTGGAGTATCTGAGTTATGGCATAGTTATGCGCCAGTTCACATAGTCGGGGGTTCACACTATGGACTGACCATTGCATGTTATTGTAGGAGAGTAATTCAATTCTTGCTACAAGAATTCTTGTTCATGCATTGTAAATCTTCACCCTATTACCCCCAAGCTAATGGCCAAGTAGAAAGCACTAACATGACCCTATGTGCAATCTTGACCAAGACTATAGAGGCAAGTCACAGAAGTTGCCGGCGGCTGCACTCTCAACTTATTGCACATCATACAAAGTGGACATTGACACTACACCCTTCAGCCTAACGTATGGAACTAAAGAGGTTATGCCTATGGAATTCTTGGTGCCAAGATTAAGGGTAGCTATACAGAAGAGACTCACCAATAATGTTTTAAGCGATCGTCGACTCTTTGAGGTTGAGAAACTTGATAAAATGCGTTTAAGGGATGTGTATGGTATGATTGATAAAAAACTAAGGCACAAGTAATGGTTTGATGAGACCAGCTCAAGGACAAAGATATGAATGAGGGGGACATGGTCCTTCTCTATATCATAAAAACTCACAAAAAAATCTTAAATACAGAGCACTAGGAGCCCTCCTAGTGATTGAAATAACCTCACAAGGCACAGTGCACATTGAAACTCTCGACGGTGGTCAAGATGGCAAGTTATTTCAATGGTAGCAAATTGTGATGCTACTATGGGGACCACTCACGTGGAATATCTTGAAGGCAATTTGTCTTAAAAAGGAGGGAAAACAAAAACAGAATGAAATGAAAAAGGAAGCATCACGAGATGCTAGGGAACGACAAGCAAAACTTAGAGTCCAACAAATCTCTATAAACATGGCTCAGGTATAGTGGATCTCGATGAAGAGGACTTGGAAGTTAAACCTACCCATTTGTATTTAGGAATGACCACTTCGACAAGTTTCACCCAAAATTTAGCCCTTGTGTAGATACGGGTGCTAACCATAATTTAATGTCCTATGACACGTGGGACTCTCTAGGGAGACCAACTTTAGTCCAGACCTGGCCACTGTCACTACCGTCACTTCGCATTCTGTTGAGTGCTTAGGTGTTGTTACAATTCTATTTCACATTGGAAACAACCTCTTGGAAGGAAAGTTCTATGTTATGTCTGTAGGGACAATGCAAGAAGAAATCCTCCCTGGGAAGAGGATCGATGGGCCAAAAACGGTGTCATATTGATTGGGACACAAGAATGGTAACACTACAATTGGCCTCTGAGCAAGTTACTATCCTCATAATGGATGAAGAGCTGGAGCCGCAGATCCTACCTCCACCAAGCGTGAAATACTCTTCATGAACACACAACCCCCTGATTACCAAAAAAATAGGACCATACCACTCAAAAAGAGGCCTCTCCTTTACCAAGATCCCCCATCCAACAAAGCCTCATCAGCAAAACAAACTCCACAGCTCGTCAAACCTCACCAACAATGCCTACTAACCAAGCTAACACTACTCACACCACTAATGGCCACCGGGTACCGTCTCACACCTCTTCTAACCTGACCCACTCACTGTTGGGTACCCAAGAAGGTCCTCATCACACAAGGTTACTACTATGAGGGTGCTACCACCTTGTGGGTCCCCCAAAGCTCCCACCTTTCCCCTCAAACCTCGACAACCTCAAAAGCTTCAATACATAGATACACTATGAGAACATCACATTGGCCTTCACCAAGGCAATTGCGAACCCACAAGGTCAGAGAACATCCAATGAAAGCCACCACTCCGAAGACCTCAACATAGCCCATATCATGCCCACAACATAACTACTCACAGGTGGGTACCTAAAAAATCTTCTCAAAGCCCAAAAATTCTATGAAGGCAATAGGCAAATATGGCTACCCAAGCTCATGCACCGCAACACTCCCAATGGCGATGAAAATAGTGCACAGCTATTACCACTAGCACTTTGCTGGATAAGGGCAAAAGGAAGATCCACTAGGAGGGAGCCAAGGACACACCTCCCACACCAACTGTTTCCATTAGTGATATTCCCTCAATCTCGGCCACCCCTGCCCTTATCATACGACTCCCATGTTAAACCCCTAGTCAACCTCTCTTCCCCCCAACTTCTCGTTGTCAAGTAGCCCCCTCCCATGAGAGACAGTAAGGCTGACAAATAGTTGCCGACCTTGCCTAAACCCAATTAGACCCAACTTGTCACCATCACCAATTGAGCAAGGAGGCAGTACAAAACCCACAATGGGATGCTGACCACATAGTCCACGGGTACAAGACCTATTAACAGGGTGCCAAAAAAATGCTAATGGCGAGTGACTAGCCGTTCACTCTTGCAAAGCCACGACCATTCGTTTGCCCACATCAAGCCACGGTCATTTCCTTTTGTGCATCCACGTAGCTCACTTTCATGAATCCATGTCTGTTCGTTGACCAAGCCACACCTGTTCTCTGTTTGGACTTGATGGGGGGTGATTAAGGTTTCTAATCCTAGTAATGGTGGTTATGCAGCTAACTAAGTGTTTAATTACTTATGATTGATTTTTCATACTTCTAAGGTACCAATAATGCATGGAAAAGTATGAAACGCATGATTTTGAGCCCGGATGTGGATTTTAGCACGCAAAGCAACTACTACTTAGATTTAATTTACAAAGTTATTACACTAATACCACAAGGGACCACACCTGCAATTTTAATTTGCGCTTGGTCATCAGTGGGTGAAACATAAACATGTGGAACGATCGACATAGGGTGGAAACTTTTGGATGGCCAGCTCTGGAAATTAATGTCCGTATTTCAAACATAGGCCCACACATAGGTAATGCCTTTAGCCCTATTGGCCTTTTTCATGCACGATTTTTTGGTTCATGAACTATATGACATGAATCATCATGCCTACACTATTTAAGTGACCTACATCCACCATGATATTTGCTCATTGTTGCTGACCCACATCCACATCAATGCTTGGTGCCTTGGCTAATAGACATTGGAATGCGAATTCCCATGATCATTGCATCCTTAAATCATTATCATCATCATATAATAATACCTTTAATGCTACATTTGTGTGTGTCATATCATACTCTCTTTGCCAAGAATGAAGAAATGGTCTAGGTGTATTTATACCATCATGTCAAATGTGGCACATACCCCTCAATTTTTAAATTTTTTTTTATAACTAATAAAACTAGGACAACTCCTTAATTTAACTCCATTTTATCGCTAAAATGTAGAGTAAATGTTGGTTTTGTAACTAATATGTATAGAAATTCATTCCTTAAAATAAGGATTATTTAAGTCATCACTTGTATTCTTTTCTTTTTTCCCCATGATTAGATCCTTCCATAGTCAAACATGTAGACTTGCCCAAGGGTGGAGGTGACACATGGGGAGATCAAACAAAGTTAGAACTTGAGAGAGCCACCCTTCACCGAGTAAATGCTCCAACTAGCTGAGCTACACTTCCATCATCGACCCTTGCCTAGTCTTCAAAGAGCATGGTAGTTGGTTAAGTTAGTGCTACAAATGGGGTTGTCTGTATACAGTCTCTCATAGTGCTAGGAAAAAATGTCATGATAGCGTTTTTTCCAAAGAGCATAGTAGTTAGTGCTACAAATGGAGTTTTATGTATAAAGTCTCTTATAGAGCTACAAATGGGGCTGTGTGTATAAAGTCTCTTACAAGGCTAGGAAATAATGACATTGTAGTGTCTTCTTTAAATAATCAACGAAAATACTATAATGCAAATTTCCCCTAGCAATATAAGATACCCCAAAAACTCAAAAAGTCGATCAGGCATAATGGTGCATATCTTCTTAGTTCGAGGAGTAGAGGCATAGTGCAAGGAGATATTCTAGATTCTTGTGACATTACTTTTATTTGTTAGTTGGATGATATCCCACAATTTACAATATGATTTTTAATATGTATTTTTTAAAGTACTTTTTAATAAAGTTTTAAGTTTAAATGTCAAAAGAAATGTTTATTGTGGAGTGTGCGTGTGAACTATCTTTCATTGCTTTAGGGTGAGTAATGAATCAAGCATATCAATTATGGGTGTATGAGTTCATGCCAACTCCATAGGCCCAAGCTAGACCTAAGGGATTAGACGGGGTCTAGGATGTGCCTATAGATCTAGTCGAAGTAGAAATCAAATACAGCACTGGGAAGCGGGTGGTATCATGGACCCAAATAAATTGGTGCTTTCCAAAGGAACTATAAATTATGTTTGAAAAAAGTTTCAAAAAAATGGGGAAAACCAAGAAATTAGACTCTAGGAAATGGTCGAGTCAGTCCAGAGGAGTAGAAGTTGTGTGCTTCATGATTGAGGAGTAAGATGTTAGAAAGCGATATACGCATTGTATGAAGCCACCAACCATCTCTTACTTGTGAGAAGCATAAAGACATCCCACAAGAGAATTCATACACATTTCCTAGTGTAAGGTCTTTTTAGTAGATATGCTGCTAGTTAGCCGAACACTAGATCAGTGTGTATGATGCCCCGAGGTGGGACTCTCTACCCAATACGTGTGTACATCATTACCATGCATTAGGAATATGTATTATATAGGAATGTAGGGGGTAGGGGTCCTCACAACTTATTGGTTGGGTAGCACCAAGAGTATGCATAAATCTTGTGTAGAAATAGCCTCTTGTAGTGAAGGACACAAGTTTTGGGCCCCAATGTAATAAAGTCTTATGTAAACAAGAGGTAATAAAGTAGCTTAATCACCAAATTATGATTAAGAAAAAACTAATCTATATTGGAGAAAGCTTATGTACTTGATACCTTTTTCTTAGTGGATTGAATCTTGATCTCTGCACACAAGGTAGCTATGCTTTTGCATATTTGGGACCTCCAAGGCATTGCTAAACTTCCTACGTAGTTAGATCCTAAACAGATGCCCCGTAGCGAATTCCATCATAATGAATGATATGTGTTGTTATATGTGAGATTTCCATGTTTTCTTAAAGCCTTTCAACTACACAAACCTTTGTAGTAAGGTTTCAAGCACCTAGTTTTCCCGAAGTTCCTTCTTTTTTCTCCTTTCTTTGTCTGAGGGTCCTCCGTAAAAGCCTTCCTTAAAACTTTATTTCTCTGTTTGCAAGCCTTTTATTTTTCTCCTTGATAAATACCTTAGTTGTGATACCACTGATAGGATCTTAGTACAAGGAGAAATCTCTCACCACTCACTTACCTTTCGAACTAGAATTAAACAACATGTGCAAATATATCAACCATGGAAAAAGCATACGAAAACACATCAAAGCATGAAAAAATTTATACAACACAAATGAGTGGCTCCATTTCCCACACTGGGGTATTTCATATTTCTTTCAAAATAGCCAAAGTAGCCATAAATACCTTTCCTTATAAAGTTGGGCTTGTCTTTTACAAAAATAACCATAAGTCTTACAACTAAGGTTGCAAAACCATGAATAATTGCGCTCACATATGCATAAAATATAATATGCCCTAACTATACAAAATGGTGGCAAACATAATAATAAAATGTATGCATGTGGCCAAATAAATGAAGTAAATCCACATGATACCATAAAAGATACATGTGCACTATGCATAATGTTGGCCATCCATGGCCAAATAAATAAAGTAACTCCACAAAAGATAAATGTACGCTATGCTAACCTTACACCCATATGACATCCTAGTGGGATCTCTCGTAGTAGTGCTCATCACCTATTACTCAACAATGCCAACCATGTTAGTTATATATAATCAATTGGACTTGTCACAACAATCAATCCCAACATGATAGCATATGATAGGCACAAACATATACACCAATAACATTAGCTTAGTATATAACACGGAATTACCTACAATACTTACACGGTTTCAAATGTGCATACACCAATAACAATAGCATGTTAGTATAATATGATGGAATCAACCAACTACGAGCAGAGTGTAATGGTATTTTAGGCATCCCTAATCTACCATAGAAGGATTTAGCTAACACGGGGGATGATGTTTTAATTAGGTTTAGTTACTATTTCTACACTTACATAAATATCTTGATTGTTTGCCTCTTATTTTATTGATTAATAGTACTATTCCAAATATTCATCTTATAAGTACGTATACTTACAAGAGATGATGTATATATTCATTAAAACTTAAAGAATAGACATTGAAATTTTCCTAGGAGTTGGAATCCTAGGATTAATTTTCATGAGGGAGGAAGCCTTTCTTTTACAACTTAACATTTCTTTTTCTAAAAAATATCTCTTATACATGACAAGAATGTCTTATTCCAAGTGTCATGGGCTTGATTGAATCAACTCGAATATGTTAAATCCTTCATCCTTGAAATAACTCAAGTTTGTCTACTTTGCAAGTTGGTGAGTGGCTACTAAAAGACATACTAACATGTCTTAATCACATCACACAAAATACTAAGATTTAATGCATCACATTTAGAGCAAGTTGGTAAGTGGCTAAAAGACATCCTAACATGTCTTGATCACACTACACAAAATACTAAGATTTAATGCATCACATTTAGAGCCGTTAGATAGCACCATCAAGGTTAATTTTAAGGTAAGTAAAATATTTAGATATCCTTATCCATTAAGAACGCTTCAATATTGTTGAATGAAAGAATTCATTAGTGTGTACCTTGAAGGGTTTAGCAGCATCATAGGTTAGTAAAAGTGATTAGGAGCTTCTAAACCACTTTGCACATGTCAACATGCACTAGCTCAAAAAGCTTTAATCTCACTGAATAAAGGCAACCAAGCCGAATCTTGTATAATCATGATTATTGCAGCACAAACAGGTGATGAGATGGGGTAAAGTCATGAAAGACATGTTAGTGAGTCTATTAAGAGTTGGTTACATGACATCACAAATTCTTTCTTAGGGTAAATGTTACCGCATAACATATGTGTTGAAACAATAAAGCAAGACCAAAAACACAATGAATCAAGGACTGATATTAGAAAAGTGGGTTGTTTTAGCATATAACAACATTATCACACCTGAAAAGTTATTGAGTCTCTTTCTTTCTTTGATTTTGGTTCCAGAGTTGTACTATTTAAACTCTAGCTTGGCAAAGAGTATGGTAGTTTGTTAAGTTAGTGTTATAAATGGGGTTGTGTGTATAAAGTCTCTTATATTGTTAGGGAAAACTTGCATTATAGTGTTTTTGTTGATTATTTAAAGAAAACACTACAATGTCATTTTTTCCTAACCTTGTAAGAGACTTTATACCGTAGCACTAACTTAACCAACTACTATGCTCTTTGGAAAAAATAGTATTATGCCAATTTTTCCTATGCTCTCTAGAAAAAAACATTGTTATGTCATTTTTTCCTAGCAGTATGAGAGACTTTATACAGAGACAACCCCATTTGTAGCACTAGCTTAACCAACTACCATGCTCTTTGAAGACTGGTCAAGGGCCAATGATGGAAGTGTAGTTCAGGCCGATTGGAGCATTCGCTCGGTGAGGGTGGCTCTCCCAAGTTCAAACCTCGCTTGAGCTCCCCATGCGTCACCTCCACCCTTGGGAAAATTTGCATGTCTGACTCTAGAAGGATCTAATCATGGGGAAAAAAAAGAAAGAACGAAAGAAAACCACGGAGGACTTAAATAATCCTTATTTTAAGGAGTAAATATTAGTTACAAAGCCAACCTTTACTCCACATTTTAGCAATAAAAAGGAGTTAAATTAAGGAGTTGTCCTTAGTTTGATTAGTTACAGAAAAGTTTTAAAGATCGAGGGTGGGGGGGGGGGGGTGCCGTGTCACAGTTGAAATGATGGGATAAATACACCTAGAACATTTGTTCATTCTTGGAGAAGAGGGGATGATATGACACCCACAAGTGTAGCATTGAAAAATACATTAATATATGATGAGGATAATGATTTAAGGATGCGATGATAATGGGAATTTGCAGGGCAATGTCCATTAGCCAAGGCACCAACAAGCGTTGATGGGGATGTGGGTCAACAATGAGCAAATAGTATAGTCACTTAAATAATGTCACAGAGTTCATGAACCAACAAATCGTGCATGAACGGGGCCCGGCATTACCTACGTGTGGGCCTATGTCTGAATGCGGACATTAATTTCCAGCTGGCCATCTTGGACCCTCTCTGCCGGTCGTTCCACGTGTCAACGTTTGACCCGCAAATTGCAATCGCACGTGTGGGCCCTTGTGGGTGGTGGCCGGGGGCCACCTTTGCGGGCTCAAATCCACGTCCGGACTCCAGACATGCCATACCAGTCGCGTATTTATCAAGGCCACGCACCTTAAACAAAATTCTTTTGATAGCTCTACCCCAACCATCAAACTCTCTCAAATGATTGACAAAGCCATCCCACTTGTAAACATCACAACATTGAAAAGAAAGACAACTTGTTGTCTTTCATCACTTTCAATCTTGAGGCATGAATGCTTTGCATGGAATATGGTTTTTTTAGTACATTATTTCATACATAGAATAGGAAAACTTGAAAGAGTAAATTTTGTGGTCCTGTCCTGAAGCATGCAAGTGTTAGAGCTTCTAGTACATGCTCACATGGCCTACAATAACAAATAATAAGTCACTTTTTGCACGATTTCCCCACTTGCCCCACTATAAGTATGCACCTTTCTACAAGAACCTTGGATAGAGAATTGCCCAACCTTTTTCTTGGATGGAGAATTGCCAACCTCACTTAGGGTGATTCGATCAATTATTAGAGTGGCCAGCTTGAACCAAGGAAGGGTGTCCCCTCTGGGTGTACTAGGCAAAGGAGAGGAGATGGATGACTGGAGGAGAAACAAGAAGAAGACAATGTCCCCCTTGCTCAATAGGAGCACAAGTGCAGTTGAGAGGGGACTCACACTCATAAAAAACGGAGGTCAATATCAATCCTATGTGAAATAAAAAAATGTTGGAGGGTGTTTAAGACTAGCCTTGAGACATGAATTATACACACCAGCCATGTCTTCAAAAGCATCCTTACATGATGTCATAAAATATCAAACATTCCTATAGGCTATGAACTTTTATGTACTCATTAATCCCAAAATGCAAGTTTTAGAAGCACGGTATGGCTCAAAATTCCTTTGGCTACAATGCCTCTCAAAAGTAGGTTCATACACATTACATTTATTCCTTTTTCTTCACACTGTGTTTTCTAATCAATGTTATTATGTCAAAACCCTTAGTAACACAAAATTTATGTTTACATACAAGCATATAAGCTCATTAGGAAATGTCACAAATGCCACCTTGCATGTACTTTTGTTTTGGGATTATTTTTCTTCTTTGTTGCAAAGTTGATCATGATTTGTATAAAATGGTTCTATTTATTTATTAAGCAGTATCATAAATGGTAATTAAAAAATATTGTTTCTCTAAAAAAAGAGATTAAATATGTATGTAATCAAATAGATCCTCCAAAACTCTTTTTATCATAATATGTCACTTTTCCTCTATGGAGTCATGAATTTTATTGTTATCAACAAAAATAATTCTTTGTTACAAGCACTTTGTTACTTATTGGGATCTTAATTCACCAAAATTCAATGGGTGTCAATTCACCAAATCTCAATGGGCGCATGCTTAGCCATCCCAACTATATGGATGAAGGAACAAGCTTACACTAATTCTTAGAGGCCCTGCATATTGGAGATTGAAGAATGCATTGCTACTCAACTTAAGTGGTGTCTTTTGATGGGAACATGCATCCACGATTCCTTTCATGTCACGTGTTTGAAGAAAATAAAATGTGAAATGGATCAACTGCACATGTGTTTCACAAGTCTTTTCACATACGATGTATTTAGCAATAATGAAGAATCAACATGACTATGCATACTTATGTGAATGAATATGGACAAGGAGGTACACATAAATCTTAGGGGTGAGCATTGTATTAAGAAAGCATTATGTGTGTGGCCATTTATGCCATAAATGACAAACAAAAAGGCCACTGCACATCAAACTCCACCTCTATTTGGAATCAAGAAGGCCACTACACATTAAAACTATCATCTCTGTTGAAAATTAACAAAAATAAATAAAAAAGCAAGGCCAAATTAATCATATTACTTTCTATAACAAGGTACATTTGTAATTTATGGAGAACAAGCTAAAACCAGCATCATAGTGTAGCTAGATAAAACGGTAAATTGAAAACACTATACATAAATTGCAATTTCATACAAAACTTATGTGAAGGAATAAATTGTATTTTTATGCACAACTGATGTGAAGGAATAGAAGAGAAAAAAGAATTCAACATAGATTTATTAAGGTCCTTCCTCTAAACCATAGCAATTCATATTTGTCGGGTATCACATCAAAAGAAAGATTCCAAAATCCTTTAGACCATAGATACATTTTATATAAGATTTTCCCTTTGAAATATTTTCAATATAAATTTAAAATGGTATTGAGATCCCTAAAAAATGTAACTATCAAAAGTCCGAACAAAATGCAAATATTAAGTATGGCGAGCATGGGTTAACATATAAAATAATATAACTATCAAAAGCCCAAACAAATTTCAACTATCAAAAGCCCAAGCATCAGTTAGCATATAAAAAATTCAAGAAAGATATAGTGAATATGACTTATGATTTATAACATCCCCTCTCAATGTCCACCCACATCGTAGGCAAAATACCTCTTCAATCCTAACACTGAGTCCATAAAGATGCCACTCCAACCAATCTCTTCCAAGAGCCTTTGTGAAATATCCACACAATTCTTCTTTCTTGGGTAATATATTATAGGCAGTAGACCATGACCATTCCATCCACACAATTCTTCTTTCTTGGGCAATTGTGTGTGAGTATGAAACACCTAGTTCTTCGCAATACACCACACGCACAATAGACCATGTCGACCATTCCATCCATGACTAGCTCATGCCAAATAGATACTATATCTCATTGTGCTTAGTGTGAGTATGAAGCACCCAGTTCTTCACAATTGCTATGCAACTTTTATTGTCACAACTTATCCTATATGTAGCTCCCATATCTCACAATATTCTCCTCAATTAGATAGCTTCATATGAAGAAAAGCAAGCTACTTTCTAGGAGAAAGGGCCAATGTAAGGTTGTTTCTTACTAATCTAGGAGTTAACTCTAGAACCAAGTGAAAAACAATAAACAAAAACTAATTTCTTGCTATCACAATCTCCTACCCCTTCTAAATCATGATATCTACTCAAGGTCCTTTGGAAATTGCCGTATAGGTGATGATATATTCCACTATACCTTAAAATGTATTTGAACATCTATATCCTTGCCTTCCAATGATTTTCTCAAGGTTAATTTGAGATTCTGCTCAATACACCAACTGCAAAGCTAATCTTGCATACACAAGAAAATCAAACACTCTACAAGCTTTGTTTACTCCTTCGCATTCTCTAGAGATAACTTTGCATCAGCCTCCATAGTTAAGCATGTAAAAGAGGGTATTCTATGCTTTGTGCAAAAATGGTGCTTTTTTGTAAATCTATAAACTACAGGTATCATTCCTTATTGTCGATGATCTCTTATCTTGCATTAATGCCAAAAAAGGACATATTCTATGCTTTTTGCATTTTACATAAAGAGATAATCTAAGTGACTGTGGACTTTATGCCAAACCTCTTTAAAAGCTTTACCTTATGCAATTCATGTGTTGAATCATCTTCATCATGATTAGGTACATGTTAAGATATTAACGTCCACAATATTCTTTGTGTTGCCATCACAAAATCTTTTAGGGATATAAAGTTGAGAAGCCTAACAAGAAGATCCACTAGTAGGATGCATACGACGTGTTGAAGGTAAAATGTTTCCTTCCATCTTCTCCTTGAAGTTTTCCACTGAGTGGTTGCAATTCCCTTGGTACGCTTTCACTAAATTGCGTCAAAAAATATAGACACCATAAATCAATCAAATCTAATAGGGTACGTTGATGCACAGCTTACAAACAAATGCATAAGAAATGCCTGGGGAAAAAGTGCATGGATATGTTGGCTCTTCAAAAAGCTCGTGGATTCCATCCACATTCTCAAAGATAAAATAAATACCTTACTCTTATGTTTCGCATTAAAAATACAAGAATAATTCAAAGCATTATTGCAAGGAGCAACCTTGAATCATAACACATCCACACAAGTAAAAAAAGTGGGATGGAAGTGTTTAACTAAGAACAAAGAAAACTACATTCTAATGATATAATTATTAGGAAGTTGAAAGCATTTGCTGAGGGAGCCCGATGAAGGATGTAGCCAAGGACTTATAACCCCTGCTAGGTGTAGGTCAAATGCCAAACCAACACATGATTGTAAAGGAAAGCTAACTGAGCACCTTTCTCTTGCAAGGCTGCCTTGACCTGAGTGAACAAATTGTACATGTACTAAGTTGGGAACCCATCAAGAAGAGGAAAGAAAGACAAACCAGAAAAGAAGAGCTAGTGTTTGATATCACAACTAGATATAAGCAAACCCCTCATGAATATACATGAGAAGCAGGAAGAGATACAACATTAAAGTTATCATAGTACACCTGGATTGCAAATGGATATGTACATTGATACACATCGAAGGTTGAACTATGAGCCAGTAAGATGGTGTATATAATTTGATGTACATGTACACAGTAAGTGGACAAGTACATTGATAAACCGTGATAGGTTGTGATCAAAGATTAACATAGTTCGCCAAATAGAGTACTTTACACAAAATCAATCAGTGACCAAATCCTTATAAATGCATTAAGGCATGTTGAGCCGAGCCAAGAAGAAGTTGACGATGTCTCTGCTTGAGGAGCTTACAGGGACAGTAACATAGGATGGACAGGGAAGCTCCGCATACATATAAAAACACCTTGGCAACATAGGATCGACCTGCAACGGACTACTTTACTGGTGTGGCACAGTACTTACAGAGTCGCTGTTTTTCCCAGAAACTGTGATAAGTCTGAATTTAAGAGATGTTTTTCTGCTACTAGATACAAATTCCAAGAGAAAAAATCATACTCTTCCAACCCTCAAATCTTCACAAACAACAATTATCTGAAAAGAACGTGCAGCAACTATAAGAAAATGGCTAATTACTTCTATTTGTGGATGACAAGAAAGCAATTGATTAAATGGTTGTGATACGTGCATCCAAACATTGCCTATGTGCACACCATAAACAAACAGGTATGTTCAAGGTGTGTGCATACCTTAAACGAACAGGCATGTTCCAAGGTGTGTACACTCACCCCTGCATGCACATACTAGTTAATGTGTTGCATCACAAAAGCAGCAATCATAAACTTCTGTGATTGTGTACAAGAGCCAGACTTGAAGCCGGTACAAACCAACAGGCACACACACGTATGCGCTCGTGTGAGTGCACACGTGCGGAAAGAGAGAGAGATGGGCAGCAAGCTTAGTTGTGATTCCTTGAAAAAAAAGAACAAATTTTGCAGCGCTTACAGCAGCGTAAGTCCATGTGATATTGGAGCCACCTGCAATCAGGTAAAGCAGGTTGTTTCCAAGAAAAAACCATTCCCTGCCTTGGCATGACAGTTGGGCAGACACTGCGAAAACATTCAGAGGCTCAAATAATATCAGGCTTCTTTGGCCACTCTTTTTGGTCCTTCAAGGGGAGGTCAAATATGTGCCTGGGGTCACCTTGTAATGCTTTCACTGCTGGATTCAGACAGTATCTTCAGCCTTTTTACCCTCCTTGTAAAATCCCTGGAATGTGACAAAGCATTTGATTAATTAGAAAGTATAGTACACTGCCTGCAAGAAGTACACATGCCAGAGAAAAGGCAACCTAACCAACAAGACAAGAGAAAAGATACCTGTAAGGTTCATTCCCAATAGGCCTAGAGGAGCCCATTGAGTCCACACAAACAACTCGACTTAGGATCTCCGACTTCTGGATGCCAAACATCAGTGATAGTTTCTCATGAAGCTCTTCATAGGAATCAAACATGGAGAGGTCCACAGTTCGACCAACTTCATCACTCTCTCTGAAAATTTTGCAATGGTTGAATGAGTTATCCATTGTACTAATAGCTTTCCCTCTGTCCAAGAAGTTTGCCTGTTCCTTGAACCAATTCAGGGTTCCCACTTCATTAGCAGCAGAATCAAGAGCCCCCCCTTGCCGAGTCAGTAGAATTGGTCCTCCAAATTGTTTGGACTGGTTTCCCTGGCCAGAAACAAACATATGCATCTTGTCCAGTGCTTCCGATTGATTCCCATCAGAAAAACTCTCATGCCCTTGACCGTCCGATGAGCTCCCACCTGACAGCTGCCTTGGCTGTGATTTTGCTGACTGACTGGTATCTATGGCCTTGCCAAACAGCAGAAAAGGTGTGCTCTTGGAGCTGCAGTTTCCACCTCTATCCAAACCTAAACTACTGCTACTCAATGCAGGTCCACTGCTAGAACTACCAACCGTCAGCAGGGTGGAAAGGTGATTATGTCCGCTTGGGCAGCCTTCATTCCCAAAATTGCTCATGTTAAGGTCAGTTGACACCCTTGCGCCACTCATGACAGGATGCTCTTGGGCCTTGTAAAAGCTCTCCCAGAACAAACTTGGTTGAGAATTGCTGTGTCGGGAATCCGGAATTGCGGGCCCATAGCTTTGGTCATGCCTGGCTCCCTGCATGCCTGCAAGAACATTGTCAGCAAACCCATGCCAAGGATTGATATGCCCCAGCAAGTTGCTGGCAAGCGCTGCCATTGAAAGCCCCATAATGCCCGGGCCATCAAGCTGGATCTCTGGTGGCTGCGAAAGCCTCACTTTCTTCTTTGGCAAAGAGAATGGCGGTAGTTGCATAGGAGAAACTAGCTCCACCTGCCAGGGACTAACTCTCACAATGCCTTGCAGCAGATCTGGTTCATCCCATGTCACCTGCATTGAAAAAGACAATACCTTTCTGAGATGAATGAACTCTTTTGATTTCATGCTTACCTACTGATTAGATGCATACGCGGTCTAACAAGAGTTCAACATTAGCCTTTCATACTTGCACATCTCTACGAGGAACACAATTTTCTTGCAAGTGTACACAGCTATGCATATTAGATCCACCTCTAAATGAAGAATAGTTTGTAACACATAATAGGGCAGATTGGTTGATGACTTACACATGGACAAGAGAAAACATTTGAATTGATTGCTTTCCTAAGATCTAAACAGTAGCCCTACCTGCAACATTTTCCAAGGAGAGTTGGGCCACCGCATGGGGTCAGCCTCTTGCACTTTGGAAATGGTGCCCATGAACCAGCTGATGCGGGACGCATCTTCGGTCTCAACCGCCATCTTGAAACGCATTCCTGGAGCCCAGTTCTGCTGCAGAGCAGCTCTCACTGCCATTGCTTTCACACAGAATTCAGAAATGGTGGCCCTGGGGTAGTAGACAACCTCGAATGGCTGTCCTGCTGCTGCCAAGCTGGCAGCCTCCAGGACAGCATTGCCAGTGACCCGGGCACGGTTCCTGGCAAAATTGGCTGTACCTACCATGTCAGAGCTAGTTCTGATGGCTCGTGCAGCCCCACTGCTGCTGTCTGTGGCCGCAGCTCCAAAGAAGTCATAAGAATTGTCAGGAGGCTTGAGCTCCCATCTTGATGATGAGCGGGGAGGGGCGCTTGGGACACTTGATGTAGAGAGATGCCAGGAGGATGTGTCCCCACCACCAACTGTGCCTCTGGTAGACCTGCGGACACCGACGCAGAGCTCTCCAGTGGCACTGCGAAGGAAGACAATGGCATCACCAGCAACAAGCTTCTTCTGGTTCACAAAATTGCTCCAACCGGTGGTCAGGAGGTGGCGGCGAGGGGTTCCTCTGTAGATGTGGCGGAACTTCCACACGGTGCCGTGAACGTCCTTGGCGAGCACGATCTGGACAGGTGGATCTTCGCTATAGTCGAGGCGGGGGAAGATGGTTTCAGCGCAGTAGCGGGGGACGGAGAAGCCACCGCCGTTGTTGGCGTCGCTCTGGGTGAGAGTTTTCGCGAAGGAGGCGGATTTCTCCGGCAGGGGAGGGGAAAGAGGAGAGTCATCAGACAGATCGACGGCAGCACCCGGGTCCGGCTGCAGGCGGATGCGGGCGTAGACTTCGTCCGTCTCTGTGTCGGCAAGAAAATTGACAGAGACGACTCGGCAGAGTATGGTGCTGGTAAGGGCGATGCTGCGAGGGAACTCGGGCGGCGAGGCCGCATGCTCTGCATGGCCCTGCGGGAAGTATATCACCTTGGCGCCCACCTGGGGAAGGTGCACCATGGCCCCTGCGCAGGCGTGCCATAGCTGAGCGTCCAGCCCACTATTCCCATTCGTCCGGCCGTTGTCTGCCACAGATTCGGCACTCCTGTTCCTCACCCCCCAACCTTTCTCGTCTGATCGTTCATCCATCTTAGTGCTGCTGCCGCTCATTGAAAACGGCCCGGGCATCCCAGAAGACAGCAAGGTCGCAATCTTTGAAGGCGGAGGGCAGCAATGGCGTGCACAGAAGAAAACTAGGGCAAGATGGGGCAGGGCGACACGGCACGCAGGTTTTTGTTGTTGGGGGAGGAGGGAAAGGGGTTGGCCTCTCTCAGACAAAGGTTGAACGTAAAGTGTAACAACGAGGAGACGACATGTACCTATAAAAGCCCACCCCAGAGCGAGCCCACCCTCTTTGCTGTTGTTGTTGAACGAACGAAACCCAAGAAGGGGAAAAGGCAAGGGGCAATTGTCTGCAGCTCCGCTCAGCAACGCGACAACACACAAGAAGCGGGTTTGAGAGGGAACGAAATCTGTGTTGGGCGTGTGATCTAGTGTGGCGTGGTGCGGTCAAATCGCACGAACAGGGGCCCGTACTTAAATCAACTCTTAAAATTCGTAAATTAAGTTCACCGAGTTAATTAACGAGCAGGCGCCCCGCCTGTATTAACGGGATAATTAACGACAAAAGCGGGGTTTTGAGACCGGCTGTATTAAAGGGCTGTTTTAAAGCGGCTGTTTCTGCGGTGCGGGGCCCCGCGGACATGGGCGGAAGGACAGAAACGGACCATATGGACGGGCGGGGCCCACGGCCGGCTGAGAGACAACACAACAGTACAGGGAGAGGCCGCGTCACGCAACCGACCAGCCACGCGGCCGGGCTTCCCCCGGTCAAATCAGATGTTGACAGGTCTAGCACGCAAGACCGCTTTCTGTCTTTCACATTTCGCTGGCTCGGCCGGTCGTCCCCCCAAATATCTTCATCCGATTCTTTAATGAAAATTGTCCGCCCAAACACTGCTCTCCGGCCCCCACGTGCGTACCCACCGCTTCAGCCGGTCACCTCGGATTTCCCCCCTTCCTTTCGTTTCCTAACGGATTCTCTATTCAACCTAGGGCCCCCTTTTTGGCAGCCTTTCAGCGCCCATTTGTTTTATCGCTTTCGAATCTGTTCGAGCTTCTGCCTGTCCCTAATTTTTCATGTCCCCCCCCCCCCCTCGTCAATATAAAACTCCCATCCTGTTTTTTAACGTCCACCCCCCCCAAGTCTTTGAGTCCTCGCCCATTTTTTTGCCCCTTCACATTCCCCATTCCATCATGTAAAAATCGTATAGAGAAACATTCTTGACCTTTGGACCCTCGGATCCCCCCACCTCGTTTCATGTGCTTCAGGGCAAGAATCCACACACAATAAGAAACTAAAGAGTCCTTTGACTTTGATGCCCAACCCTCCCTAAATTAACATCTCCCTTTAAAAAACCTCTACATCACGCATTGCCTACCAACACAACGCTACTCCCATCATCATTCATCATCTCACCTCAAAGAGTGTGTAAACTAAGGCATTACTCCCCCATGATGGTTTATTATACATGCCCTTCTTGTTTGATTATTGCCTTATGACAAGTTCAATGCCAAGCACCCGTTTTCATGGAGTTGACTTCATGTTTTACATTGGTTACAGAGAAAGGCACAACTAATTTGAACGTGAGCACATCAACCACATAACTCAACCAATAGTCAATAAGGCAACTTACTTAATCGTTGGTTTTTATCTTCTTTATGTTTGGTGAGGTATATGATTGCCTCTGTGCTTTAATTAAAGTCAAAATGTCATAAGACATTGACTTGCAACATCATTAATGTATACTATAGCCACTACAATCGAGTAGATCTATCATGGACCTTAACGTTCTCTATATACTAAACGATGGCATCCATAAACCCTGTTTTCTTTTTAAAGAAACAATTAGAATAAGCTCATCTTTGTTAGGTCACTGAGTGCTCCTAAAATATATCAAATCCTATGAAGCAAGCCTATAATTTATATACCAAAAGAAGCATCATGTACTCTCAAATCTAAGGAACTCTAAAACATCCCCATATGACACGCAAACAAAGTGATTTCATGAGGTGGCTGGTAACTTTTGTCGTCCTCATAACTTTAACAATACTTACAAGGTGTATGAAATAGATGGCCAAAGTCAATAAGCATGATGACCCTAAAGAAATCAAATAATATGTTACACACATTAGTACTGATCTTCAAAAAGATGTCATAATAAATTGAGCATGCAATATGATAGATTGAACATAAAGTTTGGGATAAAATAACACAAGGAGATTGTAAAGCATGATGGAATTACTTTAAATTGAGTGCTCCTAAAAGCATCACTCTTACTAAAAACACTCCTTTGAAGATACTCATCTATGTGATCCCCTTATGAAAACATGTTAGTTGAATTCTATTTCTTTAAAGCACGCTTGTGAAACATGCGAGAGATAAGATAAATTTTTACTTCAACCTATAATTAAATCTTATGTTAACAATGTGTATGAACATTTGGCTCTTTATGCCTACCCATTATACAAGGTTTTACCATAAAACATTGGATCTAAATGAAAAGGGCCATTGCCAGTCACACATGGAATCAAATAGAGAGCCTAGAACAAAAGTGGCCAAAGAAGAAGAGAGATGTTTAAGTGAAGCCCTCCCCCCCCCCCAAAAAAATAAACTAAAATTTGAAAACACCCTTCTAATAGGGATAGGCGAGAAGAGGGGGAGACGAGTTGGCTCACATCATTGACGAGATAGAAGAAAAGGAAGTGGAGTCCCTTCAAGATGGGATTGAGGAAAAGGATAAATTTATGACAAGGAGGGAAATAAAGGTTCTAAGGAAAATCGTTCACCCCCAACCCTAATTACTAGTAAGAAAGAAGAAGGGAAAGCTAGAGGGAAAATAGAAGGAATAGGGACATAGCATGGGCTTAATGCTAAAGACACTTTTGATCAAGAGGCTAGAAAAAGGGATCAATTAGAGAGGGTCAAACACAATGAACCCTTAAATCTTTTTTAGGATGGATGTACCTCTTTTAGGTGGAAGGAGTGCTTTTAGTCAAAGAATGGGAAACATGGATGTGCTACTTGTTGTTGTGGGCACATCATCAATTGAATCATTTAGGTTAAGACTATCAAAAGCTTGTTTTCATAGGGCATATTGATGACTAGTAGTCTAACACCTAGAATGAATCTCTCATGCCTAAGGTATATCCAGAAGGGAGAGGCATACACTAGAGAGGAAGAACTAAACTAACATCCTCACATGCAATTTTATGTATGAAGAGTCAAAGTTCCCCTTAGGTAGTGGAGCAAAGTTTGCTATAGTTTTTTGAGGCTAGACTAAGAGATTCAAAGTGTTGTTTTCTAGAAGAAGAAATATAGAAGTTTAGAGAAATGATAACTAATAGAGGAATGTTAATGTTGAAAATTAGAGAAGCACCTAAATCCATATAACATCCCAACTAGTACTAGGTCTCCATCCCAACTAGTACTAGGTCTCCACCCTAATTTGATTTTGCTTGGTATCTTTGGGGATGCCAATAGACCTCATAGAGTCCAGATTCATACCTTAGGTATCACATGGGAATATTCAAAGCCCAAGATCTATCCCTTTCAACTTTGAACGGTTTACTCCAAAATAGCCATACCTTCTAAAGCAGTTAGTTTGGTGACCTCCATGCTAGTAACAATGTAGATATTATGCCAACAATGGCTAGTCTCTTTTTGAGGACTAAGCAAAAAATATTTTTTCTTTTAAAGGAGTAAGAGTGATAGTGAATACCTTGCCAACAATGGCTAGTCTTTTAAAGGAGTAAGAGTGATAGTGAATACCTTGCCAACAATGGCTAGTCTTTTAAAGGAGTAAGAGTGAAGAGACTGACTCCCACGGAAAGGCATTTCATTATGCTTTCTAGGAAAACAACAACTCAAAAGTAGACATAAACACCTTGTCCCTTATACCCTCTAGCAGAAGGCTTTGAATTTGTTTATCACAAAGACCACCATAGCATATAGCAAAGTGAAAAGTATTTTTTTAAAGGTTCAAAAGGATAAAATATCCACAAAACTAAGTAGAAGAGAAATGACAAGATAAGGGATTATGCAAATAGCTTAAAGTCTTACACCTAAGCCAACTAGATAAGTCTTTAAAACCTAGGTCGTAACTACTATTGTCTTGCTATAAGAAATCTAAAAAGAACAAAATTTCTAGAAGGCACCAATATGGAGAATGTAATTCCTCGAAAACAAATGAAAGATCTAGAATGAATCTAATGCTATAGTGAACTTAAAATAGCAATGATGGCAATGAAAGATCTAGAATGTAATTCCTAGAAAACAAATGAAAGATCTAGAATGAATCTAATGCTATAGTGAACTTAAAATAGCAATGATGGCAATGAGTTAGAGGAAAAACATACCTAAGGAAAATAAGGAAAAGTAAAAGGCTAGAAAGGAGTCACACTGCCATTCCATGTCCCATTCTTTAATATGGGACACATTTGATGAATTTAGCATGAGACTCCTATATCATATAGTATGTTTACCAAAAAAGTATAGTATGTGTATCCACCAATGATTATAGATAACTCATGGCACCTAGTAGACCACATTGAATTTAAAACTATCCTTTTCCCAAACCTCTCATGCTATTGGTATAACTTCTGAATACCACATAGCATTTTTTTAGATTACTTTAGAGTATTCCTCTCCTTATTGAGAGGAATGCTTGTGAATTTTGACTCAGAAACCAAATTAGAACTTGACAACTCCAAACTCTCTGGGATGAAAGGGGATATGATTAATAGTAACCAAAACATGGCTAGTGCATGGTCAAATTTGCAAGTTGCCAAACAATGCTATAATCATTATTTAGCACTTAGAACTAGCTAGATGAGTAGCACCGAGTGGTGAAGTTGGATAATAAATCACTTCACAGAGGACCAAGTAGCTGAGATTGCAGAAAACTTATAAGTATACCAACCTCATTTGGCATACCATTTAGAATTGCCAAAAAACTAATAGCAATAGTGTATATAAACTTATCCATATGTTTTCCACTGCCTGCCACCACCGTTACTAATTGGCTATCATAATTTGATTAGAATAAATTTTCCACAAATGGTAAACCTTAAAGTAGCTTTCTTGCTTAGGTTCTGAATGGATAAAACATATTTATAACTACTAGATAAGCTACAAAACTTTAGAAGATTACACCATGAAATTCCACACCCTAGAGCCTAATAGAACTAACATTTGGGAGAGTTGTTCATCCAAGGCATGCAAAAACAAAAACTTAAGCTACGTATATTACTTCACTTTGTGGATGTAGCAATCAATGGATTTGATGGGTTAGTAGAAGTAGGTAAAGGGAAGAAAAGAACCCCTTGCAAATTCCAAACACAAGACATCTAAGAAGATAAAATAGGAGTTTAACTTAGAAAACTCGAAAGAAGGGCAGGAAAGAACCTTGCAAAATCCAAGAAAAAGAAGTCCAAGAAGAGAAAATAGGAGTTAGACTCAAAAGACTCAAAAGGAGAATCACCCTATTGAAGCACCAATTAGACATTCTTGAATATTAGTTCAGACTCTCAACACTACATCAATCCGACATCTATTGATCTCATACCTCGCATAACATCCCTTAAAGAGTTTCCCCTTGTGTGGGCAATGGTTTACTTTGGCGAGGACAATACTTGCTCTGATACCAAATGTGGGGCTAGCGTTTGGAGCAACAGCTACATAGAGACACACGACATCATCAAAGCTAGAGTAAGTACACATGCAACATGTCTGACTGAGACCAAGAATCTAATTACAACTTAGAGGAAGAGGAAAAGCAAAAGTCAAAGCAGGCAGAAAGGTGGAGAAAACCATTTCCACTCTAGTTAAACACTAATAATTTTTTAAGCTTATTGTGTCCACTCTGGTCTTTACTGACCAATTGTGTCCACTTTATGTTCAATTTGCAGAAGCCACTTACTGTGTCCACTCTAGTCTTTATCGACTAGTTGTGTCCACTTTAAGTTATCGTCACCACACGAAAGCCACTTACTATGTCCACTCTAGTCTTTACTGACCAATTGTGTCCACTTTAAGTTATCGTCACCACATGAAAGCCACTTACTGTGTCCACTCTGGTCTTTACTGAAATTGTGTCCACAAGTTATCGTCACCACACAAAAGCCACTTACTGTGTCCACTCTGGTCTTTACCGACCAGTTGTGTCCACTTTAAGTTATCATCACCACACAAAAGCCACTTACTATGTCCATGTTAATCCAATTCTAGGATTTACAAGAGCTACCGCCATTATCTTACATCAAGGAGTCATGGTAGATACACCAAAGGGTCACACATTCAAGATATAAGGCAATAGTGTCCAAAACTACAATTTGGACGGGCGCCCGTAATGGTGTGACGGAGTATTTATGGCAATTCTCGCTTCAAGAGCGTGTGGTAGCAAGTTAGGATGAAGTCATAAGTGATGTACTTCATGGATATATTATGAGAGTAGTCATTGTAATAGCATTAGGCCTCTTATGAGCCTAAAGTGCCCGGCCGGCCATAGTTTAAGTGAGGGTAAACACTCATGGCCATGTATATAAGTGAATTTCTCTCATAATAGAACATACTCTCCCATTATGCAATTGAGTCTTGCTCTTGCTAATCCTCTTGCTAATCTCTCTCCCTAATGCATGCTAGTGAGTGTGTGTGAGTGAAGTGAGGTGAGAGGAGGGATGAGGAACCATAGTGCAACACGGCGGTGTGACAACGCTCACGTGGGAGACACGGTGGAATTGATTCTTAAGGAGTTGTAGAGCTTGGAGACCTCGAGGGTTATGAGCTTGGCCATTGGAAAGATCCTCATGATAGTTGCGGTTCACCAGGTAATCTCTTTTTGGATGTGTTTCAAGGAGGGTTAGGGTGAGTCTTAACCAATAAGGCTCACCCTAACCCTCCTTGAGACACATCCAAAAAGAGATTACCTGGTGAACCGCAACTTGGTTAAGGCTCACCCTAACCCTCCTTAAGACACATCCAAAAAGAGATTACCTGGTGAACCGCAACTGTCGTGAGGATCTTTCCAATGACCGAGCTCGTAACCCTCGAGGTCTCCAAGCTCTACAATTCCTTGAGAATCAATTCCACCATGTCTTCCCCGCGAGCATTGTCACACCGTTGCGTTGCACTACGGGTCCTCGTCCCTCCTCTCACCTCACTTTACTCACATACACTCACTAGCATGCATTAGGGAGAGAGATTAGCAAGAGGATTAGCAAGAGCAAGACTCAATTGCACAATGGGAGAGTATGTTCTATTATGAGAGAAATTCACTTATATACATGGCCATAAGTGTTCACACTCACTTAAACTATGGCCGACCGGGCACTTTAGGCTCATAAGAGACCTAATGCTATTACAATGACTACTCTCATAATATATCCATGAAGTACATCAATTAGGACTTCATCCTAACTTGCTACCACATGCTCTTGAAGCGGGAACTGCCATAAATACTCTGTCGTCATACCATTACGGGCGCCCGTCCAAGTTGTAGCTTTGGACACTATTACTTTATATCTTGAATGTATGACCCTTTGGTGTATCTACCATGACTTCTTGATGTAAGATAATGGTAGTAGCTCTTGTTAGTCCTAGAATTGGATTAACATTCCCCCCTTCTTGATGACGATCACGTCCGCATGATCGCGTTGAAGACCTTTATGTGGGGAGAATGAACAAGCTTTGTCAATGGCTTGATGTTGAATGACGTTCAATGGTCTTTGTTCCTCCAGAGGAAATTTCGGTAAGGTTACATGTGATTTTTGTTAGTGGGGACACTAAGAAATTTTAATAATGGGATAGAAGAGAGAGAAGGATCCGGAGGAACGTAGACGTAATCATCAGAATGAGATGGTGATTCTCAGTTCCTCATTTGATTCATTGAAGCGACATTCATCATTTGAAGTAATTGGCTTGTGATGATGTCCCTTTGTGTGGCAGGATTCTTGTCAAATGTTGTTGAGTAGGACCTGATCCTGTTTTCTTCTGTCCATGTGCTTTCTATGTTTTTATCTATATTTAAGTGCTCTTAGAAGCATATTTACATGAAGTACAAGAATTGAGTCATATAGACTCTTATTGAACTGCTCTGTGTTGAAGTAGCCACTTATTGGTGAGGATTGAAAGAATTACGTCGACTTGCGAGGCTCATATAGATATCTTCACTAAGGATTGAAGATCATTGATTTGTGAAGATGGTGTCATCGTTTGGAGAGGTTTGTAATATGAAGGAAAATTCCAGGCCATGGGTTGTACCATTGACCAGGCTTTCGCCCACCATGGCCCCCCCATCCAGAGATGTACCTGGAAGTTGTTGATGGTGAGGCTTTGGTGCAAATGTTCTCTAGTGCATGAGTACGGATATTTACTCATGGAGCAGCTGTGCTACACATTAATTTAGCCAAAAGAATAGTAAGCAATAAGCTTAATAAATATATAGTGGCTATTGTGTGATATGGCTTAATCCATGATGAGGCTTAAATGTGAAATTGTACATTGCATGGAGGAGTGTTCAAGGTGACTGTTTGCATGGATTCATCTAGTGAATACAACGATTCACTTATCCAAGGTCCGCTAACGATGACATCATAATCAAGGGAATCTAGGGTGACATGAAATGTAAATTCCATATCGCCACCATCGATTGTTCGAGTACTGTATGTAAAGTAACCTAGAACTTCAATGTTTTGTTCATTGGTTCCTTTTGCAAGACTATTGCTTGTCGAGGTGAGGTTATGTTGTCCCAATGACACCCAAGTATCTATTGTCATGATGTTATGACTTGCTCGAGGGCTAATCAATGCGCGCTTACGCTGAACATCATTGCCTGTAGGGAAATCCAACCATACCATGATAGAATTTTCCAAAGGAACCATGGGTGTTTCGGTTATTGTTTCAACTTTAGATCATGTGTCTGTTTTATATTCCCATTCACTTTCATCCTCTATTTGGGTCTTAGCTTTTTCAAGAGTACCCAATGTGTACAATGGCACACTTGGCTCTCTGACAATTCTTAATGAGGGCTATTTGGAAACTTGCTAATCCTGACACTCCTGTTTTATGTAGTTTGTTATGTCCTTGTATAACTCAGGTTGAGCCATTAAAGGTGCAAGTGTTGATATGATGCTGGCATTCCTTTGAATGAGGTTTTGAGAGATTGTTTTAATCTTGTAAGGGAATTATCAAATTCCTTACATGCTTTCTCAAACCTATAGTTCGTACAATCTATCTCAAATGACTCTTCTGTAGAGAGTATGTCTTCCTCCTTGTTGAAAGGGAAAGCGGTACTCCTCTAGGCTTTGTATCTTGGTTGCTGGTGTAGGTTTGGCATTATGAGGCTCAATCACAACCGGTGACTCTGTAAGACATTCAACCATGCTAAGAATGCACTCTTGAGCTCGTTTTTTACATTCTACATATGTCATGTGATAATTATTATCCATTTGGGGTGGTTGGGTGGGTTTTAGTTTCTTGATTGATCTATGTGGTGCATTGAGGGAAGAGTAAGAACTTGTTTCTTCCTCACTTAGTGATGTACTAGAACTTGTTTCATTCTCTGACTTTCTTTGGTTTGTCAGTTTTTCATTATGTTTACCCATGTGATGAGATCGAATTTTCTTTTGGGCTTTCATATCCTGTGTCGTACATATGGGTGTTGAGGTTTGTGTGGTGTTCTTTGATGTGGATGCTTCTGCATCATGTATAGCTTTTGGGTTTTCATATCCTGTGTCGTACATATGGGTGTTGAGGTTTGTGTGGTGTTCTTTGATGTGGATGCTTCTGCATCATGTATAGCTTTTGGCTCTTTCGTGTTTATGTCCCCCTTTTGGGTCCTGTATAGACTCCTTTTCTGTGTCTTTTAATTCGACCTTGGTTTCGACAATTTGTTGTCTTTTGTTTTTCTTGGTTTTAGAAGGTTTTGCTCCTTCTTTTGGAATCTGTTTTAAAGCATGTTGAGATATTATCTTTTACGTTCTTTTTGACTGTTTGTCATGCCTTGGCTTGTAAGCATGTAAGCACATTCAAGGGCACCGTGTACAATTGCCCATTTTGTACGCTTAAGATGTTAAGAGTTGTATTTTGTGAGACAAGTTGCATTGAAGCAACTCGTCTTGGGCAATCTTGGAACATGTGATTAATGCCACATTGGTCCCAAGGTGTCACTGACTATGGGCATGGAAGTATTCCAAACTGTGCAATCTGCCACCTTGTGAGATCCACGATAATAGAAACACTGAAGTGTCCAATTAACTACTTCTTGAGTAGTTTCTACCCTTTGGACAATTTCTATTTGGTGCATGGAAGACGGAGGTTTTGAGTCCATTGTGGATGAAGTGGGACACTTTTTAGTATCATGGTCAAAGGTTTTACAATATATGTAGTATAGAAAAATAGGTACTTTGTATGTACAATGAGGATTGGGATGGTCGTAGTGATTGCATTATTCAACACACAAGGCATTTCGCTCCTCACTTTTATATGCATTAAGGATGTTTGGTTTTGAAGGTTTACATCCTCTTGTACAGATGTTGGTTGTAAGGTTTTAAACAAGGCTGCATAAAATTTTGGGAATGTCAATTCTGAGATCGATCTTTCTTTTGCCATTGCTTCACTTGGTTTAGATGAGGAACATCTCGTAGCATGATCATCTTCTAGCATGTTGTCATCTAAACGTATTGCTTCTTTACAACATTGATCGAATGTTTCCAGATTGGATATAATGATCAAGTTGTGTAAGCTGTTATTCTTTAAGCCCATCATGAAACATCTTCTCAATTGAACATCGTTTATTTTTTCCCATGACTCACAACTGCTTATGGGAAGTTTGGAGCACTAGGAATGCTATTATTTTTTAGAAGGTTTCCCTTGTTGGTATTGATGTGACAGATGTAATGCATAGGAGATGGAGAGTTTCATCCAAAGGATAAAGTCTCTAATGGATTCATTTGGTTGACGCTCAATTGAACAGAGTTCTGTTACTGCACTCCATCGATCACCTTGTCTGGAAAAGCCATGTATAAAGGCTGATTTCAAAGTTTTGAAGTTGGTCTTGATTGCCGGCATTAATGCAATTAACCATCGACTAGCTTTTCCTTCTAAGCATAAGTTCAACGCATGTACCTTAGTGGGGCAGTTGGGATTTCCAAAGGCTTCACATCTTTATTCAAACATTTGAATGAATTGAATAGGGTCTGTTGTTCCGTCATATTTGCCCATAATTTTAGAAATTTGTAGCCGTATTTCTGTATAATTCATTGAGGCCATATGTAAGTGCTCTTGTTGTTGGAAGAGACTCAGTGAGTCCTTGGGCCACCCCCCTTCCTAGACTAGTCAGTATGTCCAAGGTGTGGGCATCCAGGAAAGGGTTGGTACTTATAGGATTTTCGGAAATGTTAGGCAAAGGACTAAATCCCGGTTGAATCAAAGTGACAGGGGGTGTAAAACCCGATGACACGCTTGTTATAGGCATGACCAATGGCATTGGGAGGTGAATTGGTAGCATAGATCTCAATGGCTCGAATATGTCAGCCATTGGGTTGAGTCCTTGTGTTATCTGTGGCAATCCCTCTATCGTGGCCATGTCAGAGTGCCTAAATGCTCCTTAATGAGCAATCACAGTTTTTTTAATACTTTTTACACTTTTCCATAGCCCGTTACAGCCTCAAGAGGCTTGGCGTACTCTTCGTTGGATCAAACGGGTGTCCGTTTGCCCTAATTAGCTTAGGTGCTAGATATTTTTTCAAAAAAAGTTTATGCTAGGAACTTCCCAGATGGAAGAGGAGGTCCTAAAACCTATTCTCCATCACTGTCTCAGGAACAAAAAAAAATTCTGAGAATTTTTTCCCTATTTTGCGGCACATTTTTGAGGGTGTTCCAAAAGGAATTTTGAAAAACTTTGTATGAGGGAGTTGTAGTATTTTTGGAGTACCACAACTTTTTTTCCCTGAGTCGTCCGTGATTTTGTCGTCTAGACCCTCAAAAAGTAGCCCGAATGGCTCGTTGTCGTTTTCACACTGTTTTTTTTAACGATTTTTCATGGTTTTTGGGCTGTTTTTTGCCTCGATTTCCGGGTTAAATTTTGGGGCTACTGGTCAGAGGCCAAAATGATCGATTTTGACTTTGGACTCGATGTCAGCTTTCTAATGAGCCCTAGAGCGTCTTCATCAGATATACGGTTTAGGAGATACGGGCCTCCAAACAGGGGTGTTTTCTAGACTGCTGCGTGAACTGGATTTTTTATTTATTTTTATTTGTCGCGTAAATTGCTTTTTCATGTCGTCACGTGTGAACCAGACTTCACATGGAAATTAAATTTTGATTTTTGATTTTTTTATTTTTTTTGCCGCGTGAACTGTTGTTTCACGCCGTGAAACGGTTTTCATGCATGAACCGGACTTCACGTGGAAATTAAATTTCGATTCTTTTTTATTTTTTTATTTTTTATTTTTTTTGCCACGTGAACTGTTGTTTCACGCGTGAACCGGACTTTACGTGGAAATTAAATTTTGATTTTTTAAAATTTTTTTTACGTCAGTTTTTCGTTCACGTGATTTTTCCGTTCACATGAGATTTTCGTTCACGTCATTTTTTCGTTCACGTGATTTTTTCGTTCACGTAATTTTTCCATTCACGTGATTTTTCCGTTCACGTCGTTTTTTTCGCGTGAATTAGTGTTTCACGCCATGAAACGGTTTTTACCCGTGAATCGGACTTCACATGGAAATTAAATTTTGTTTTTTTAAATCTAGTGGGAAATACGAATTTCCCTTTGGGGGGGATAATTTTTTGGATTTAAAATGAAAGGGATATGGGCATTTTTCCAAAAAGGTAAGTGGAATCAAAAAAGTCAACCCTTTAATGACACACCTTACACCCTTCATAAATGACCCCAAAATCGACAAATTGACAACTCATGAGCATCTTCTCATTGAATTCTCATTAGCCTTAATGAGTTATGTAAAAAAGTGATTAAGGATTAATCCTTTCACGAATCTTTTCCTCTTTTACACTAATCAAGGACTCTAATTAATCATTAATCTTTAATTAATTCACACAATTGAGCACACCATTGGATAGAGCAAGGAAAAACTAATCTTTGTGCATCAACAATTGTGTAAATTAATGTAAATTAGGGGAATAATTAAACTCTTGATTATAGTCTCCTCTTTAAGGTAAAATTAAGCAAAGAGAATCAAATTTCTCCAATTGATGTAATTAGGTGTTTTGATGCATTTAGATGCTCTCAAAACACTCAAAAATCCTAATTTCGACTACTCATATGATCAATTTAGACCCCAATTAACACATTTTCTAAATTTTTAGCCTCTTGATCAAGATTAATCACCCTTAATGACCGAAACCTGTCCATTAAGAGAAATTAGTCAAATTCAAGGGTTTTTTGATGGTTTTAAGAAATTTTTTGAAAGATTATGCTACTCCTAATGCTTGCTAACACTCTAATCCAAATAATTTCAACAAAAAACACACAATTAAACTAAAATTAATGATCTTAGATCTATGTTTAAACTAAAGAGAGCTAACATTCACTAAGAAATGCATTCTCTATTGTTTGATGCAATGGATGCAAACTAAGCCTAATACAAACTATGTGCAAGCCTTAAGATCATGAAAAACCACAAAAATAACAAATTAATCTAAAAACTAAGTAAAAATATTCTTTTCAAAAACAAAAAAGAGAGCTATTCTACACCAAATCTCACACAAATCACCAACACAAATCACCATCAAATCCACATCTTTTTCATGGGGAAAACCACTAATCAAGATAATGGGCAATGGGTTATGCGTAGATTAGAAACAAAATGATGGAAAAAGCCAAGGGATGGCTCCCCGGTAGCGGCGCCAAATATGTTAAGGCTCACCCTAACCCTCCTTGAAACATATCCAAAAAGAGATTACCTGGTGAACCGCAACTATCATGAGAATCTTTCCATGGCCGAGCTTGTAACCCTGAGGTCTCCAAGCTCTACAACTCCTTGATGAGAAGCAATTCCACCATGTCTCCCACGAGCGTTGCCACATTGCCACATCGCCGCATTGCAATACGGGTCCTCGTCCCTCCTCTCACCTCACTTCACTCACACACACTCACTAGCATGCATTAGGGAGAGAGATTAGCAAGAGGATTAGCAAGAGCAAGACTCAATTGCACAATGGGAGAGTATGTTCTATTATGAGAGAAATTCACTTATATACATGGCCATAAGTATTCACACTCACTTAAACTATGGCCGACCGGGCACTTTAGGCTCATAAGAGGCCTAATGCTATTACAATGACTACTCTCATAGTATATCCATGAAGTACATCAGTTAGGACTTCATCCTAACTTGCTACCACATGCTCTTGAAGTGGGAATCGCTATAAATACTCTATCACACCATTACGGGTGCCCGTCCAAGTTGTAGCTTTGGACACTATTGCTTTATATCTTGAATGTATGACCCTTTGGTGTATCTACCATGACTACTTGATGTAAGATAATGTGGCGGTAGCTCTTGTTAATCCTAGAATTGGATTAACAGTCCACTTTGGTCTTTACCGAATAGTTGTGTCCACTTTAAGTTATCCTCACACACGAAAGCCACTAACTAAGTTACCCTTACACGAAAGCCACTTATTGTGTCCACTCTGGTCTTACCGACTAGTTACTGTGTTCACTTTAAGTTATTCTCACACGAAAGCCACTTACTGTGTCCCCACTATGATCTTACCGACTAGTTACTGTGTCCACTTTAAGTTATCCTCACACAAAAGCCACTTACTGTGTCCACTCTGGCCTTACCGACTAGTTAATGTGTCCACTTTAAGTTATCCTCACACGAAAGCCACTTACTATGTCCACTTTGGTCTTACCGACCAGTTGTGTCCACTTTAAGTTATCCTCACACGAAAGCCACTTACTATTTCCACTATGGTCTTACCAACCAGTTGTGTTCACTTTAAGTTATCCTCACACGAAGCCAGTTCCTATGTGCACTCTGGTCTTTACTGACCAGAGTGCACAACTGGTCTTTACTGACCAGTTGTCTCCACTTTACTGTGTCCTCAACAAAGAGACAACAACCTTAAAGTCAGGGAGGAGGAAGACAAAATGTTGGATAATCAAAAGGAGGGTACCAATGCTATCACTAGGCAATGAGGACACATGAAATTTGAATGCCAATTATGGCAAATGTATCAGCAAGGTAAAATGAATGGGAAAAATAACCCTACAGAGAGTGAACATGGTATAAATTACAAACTTGTCGAAAAGCTAAGAAGAAACATTAGATGTATTGGCTATCATCAAGATTCAATAGAACACAAGTAAGAGGGTTGGGAGGAGAAGAAGAGCTCACAAGTATTCTATTACAAGGGAATGAATGTGTCTTACTTAATGTAAAAAATGACACATATACAAATGACTAGCTTTCACATAGGGCCGAATAAAACTGACATAGTTTATGCAAAACCCAAGGAAACCACATTTGGATGTGGTGAGAAGAATCTTGAGATATGTGAAAGCTACAACACATTATGGAATCTTTTAAGAGTATGGCAAAGCTATGGATGTTTATGGATATCTAGATGCAGACTGGGTAGGTAGTTCTTATGAACAGAGATCTACTAGTGGCTATGCTTTCACATTGGGAAGTGTAGTGGTAAGTTGGAGTAGAAAAAAGAAACCCACAATTGTGTTTTGCTACTCCACAATGCTAGATAAAGCAACCCATAGTTTCTTTATCTAGCAAAAAGGTAGAGTATAGAGGAGCAACTATGGCTACATTTGAGGTGGTATAGGTAAAAAAGTTACCACCACCAAGCCACTCGTTCTGGTCAAAAGTAAGTAGTTTATAACTTCCCTATTTAGCATTAAGATCTTGATAAGGTTAGTTTATAAATTCTAGCATCGTCTTAGAAAAGATAGGTGCCTTTTTGAGTGGGTAAGATGGTAAAGAGTAGGTAGGTGAAACCATATTATTCTATAAAGTGGTTCTAATAGCCCCTCTAGCCTTAGGCTTAAGAGATGGTGTTATGGGCTACCGCACCTCCAAAGAAGGAACTCTATGCATTCACCTTTGGAAGAAGCAACAGAACAGGAAACTTACCAATACCTCGAGCTCGTGTCCCTTGAGGTCTCCAAGCTCACTTCGAGAAGCTCCAATCCTCCAAGCTTTATGTCCACGCTGTCACCGTAGAGTTGCTCACACCACCATGCAAGGCAATCTCTCTCTCTCACTTCTCTACACGAGCATACATGCATACAAGCATAGAGAAGACACATGTACTAGAGTACTCTCTCACACTCTCTCTCAAGACAAGGCAAGAACTCTCATAGCACAAAGGGGGATTGTGTCCATTCATTTATGAGAAAATACCTTATATACAATTGGCCCTTATTCACACTTGGGTGCCTAAAACTTACTAACTAAGGCCTTGGGTGGCCAATATCTCATAATGTTACAACTTTTATAGTGCCTTTGTATGACACTTATTAATGTCCTCAAATGGAGGAGCATAATTATTAATCCTAACTGGGGTTAACATCCCCCTACTACCTAATGTAGGTTCAGTCCTCAGAACCTGTCACACCGAGGCCTAAATACCTGGTCGCCGACCTTATGATGATAGAAGCTGCAGTATGATTGAAGCTTTTTTAGGATTCTTCTGAATGGAGAGTGTGATCTCTAGAACCCGATGTCTACCATATCTTCAAATGTTACATGCATGTATGCTGGTAAACAACACCTGAGGAGATGATAGTATAACATTATGCCTCTATTAGTGGAACCTTGGTTCATGTCGAATAGTAGTTGATCTGCATCATATCCATCACACGTCTCTTTAGGTTGGTCAATAAGGACCACCCATGATCAACTTCAGAAATTGAACACTGGCTCATGTCGAATAGTAGTTGATCTGCATCATATCCATCACATGTCTCTTTAGGTTGGTCAATAAGGACCACCCATGATCAACTTCAGAAATCGAACACTGGCTACAATAGCAAGATCCGGGATGCGACGCCATGCATGTATCTAAGTCAACAATTGCTTCCTTTGTTGTCCTATATCTGAAAATGTTGCTGGCAAAAATAGAGGAAAGTTGTAGCAGATATGTGAATCTTGCTGCTTGGCATCATGGAATTCCAAAATATCTAGTTTTTGGGTAAATATCCATTTAGTGATTTTACCAATTCAATTATCCAAGATTTTCTTTTTCCCACATAAATTCTCAACCTTAATTCATTAGGTAGAATTATGATGGAAATTCATCTTTTGACATTAGAATTTAATTCAAATCCATATTTTCTCAATTATCATGGAAATTCTTCTTTTAACTAAAATATCAATACCTATTTTTTTTGAATAAACTTGAAATCCTTCTTTTTCTCATTTCAATGAGTGCAATCCAATTATCATGGGAATTCCTCTTTTCCCTAAATTAAATCTATTAAAATTCTTCTTAAAAATTACATAAAAATAACCATTAATTCCTTTAAGCTAAAAATTCCACTTTTCTCATCTAAACATTTGAATTCCAATATAGCAGGCATTCCTCTTTTATCGTTTAAACTTATCTATGCAAAAAGAAAAATTTAATTAAATTTTTCTCTTAAAATTTAAATAAAAATCTCCATTAATTAATTTGCACTAGGAGTTACACTTTCTTCATTTAATTGAATTGGATTCCAATATGGTGGGAATTCCTCTTTCATCATAAAAATTTATCTATACAAAAAGATAAATTTAACTATTCTTTTTCTTAAAAATTGAATAAAAATCTTCATTAATTCCTTTGCACTAGGAATTATACTTTCCTTATTTAAATATTTGAATTTCAATATGGTGGAAATTCCTCTTTCATCATAAAAGTTTATCTATATAAAAAGATAAATCTAACTAAAATCTTTCATAAATTATACATTATTTTAGCATTCCAATTTTATTCTCTAAATCATTGGAATACATGGATTTCAAATGTCTTGGGGATTACTCTTTTAACATAAAAAAAATTATCAAACATAATCATAAAAATAAATTTCTTCATGATTACAATGAGAATCATTCAATTAATCTAGGATGATAATTCCTAGAATATGGTAGGAAGTCCTCTTTTCATATTATGAATGAAAATGTTTTATGTGTTTTTTAAACAAAAATTTCACCATAGCTCCGCTATTGCTGATAATTCTCAATTTAATTGAGAGAATGAAGTTTAATATTATTAGTATGATTAGAATGACCACTAATTGGATCATTATCCAACTACAGATTGATTCATAATTTCTCTATGAAATAAATATCATAAAAGCATTAAAAAGCCATTATTTTGGCCTCCAATTAGACATGCATAAAAATTACTTTTGGATTAGAGAAATGCTTCATGTGATGAGAAGCTTTATTTGGATTGAGAATAGGTCATAGGAATGATCTTTCTTTTGGAGGAGAGAGAGAAATGTTTAAAAACCATTAAAATTAAGCATAAATAGAAATTTACGTGTTTCTTTATTACAATACATTAAAACATTTCAATAATATTCAAAAGCCATTCAAATTAAAGCTTCTCAAGCTTGAGAGGGGTTGAGAAGAAAGAAACATTTAGAAATTATAGAAAAAAGACCATAAACCACTCTTTACCTCCTAAAATGGTTGATTCTTTAGTCACTGTAGAGGCCCCCAGCCAATCAATTTGTTTGGTATGTCGTAGGAGTCACCAAGGAAGATTGAAGAGAGAGAGAAGCTCCAATCTCTTTAATTTTATAGAGGTTTTTAGAGGATAATAGAAATTAAGCTTAGTTTAGAGTAATATCGGCATAATTTAGTTCACAGATAATAATACAAAGGAATGAGGGTTTATTTATAGGAGAGGGAGGCCACTAACTGAGTCCAGCTGAGTTCTAGAATTTTCTAGCTTCAGTTTGGCTGAATTTGGATAAGTTTTGGACCAGTTTGGCTCCCTTTTTTATTTGGTTTGATTTAGAGAGAATCTTACATCCTCTCCCACTTGAAAAATGCGAGATGTCCTCATCTCGCAAAGTGAGGGTAATCCTTCACGCCAACTCTTCTTCTTTCTCCTAGGTGGCGTCTTCTAGAGAGGGAAGAACTTCCACTTTACTAAGAATTCTCTGAGGACTTTGCTCTTGAGAATCTTCTCCCAAACGTCAGGGATTTCTTTAGGTTGGAGTACCATCATCTGGCCTTGAGTCGGAGAGATCAATTGCTCATCACATCAAGCACGTGATTCGGGCTAGATACATACTTCTTAAGCAAACTAACATGGAATACATCATGTACCTTGAGATGGGGAGGCAGAAGAAGTTTGTAGGCTAGATTGCCCACTTTCTTTATGACAGCATATGGCCCATAGTATCTGGGAGAGAGCTTTTTCCAGATTAGTTTGGTCAATTTTTGACCATTTTTGGGTTAGTTCAGCTTACTTTTTGGATCTAGTTTTGAAATAGGAGAGAGGAGAGATGAAATATCTCATTTTATTGATTAAAAATTGGGGGTAATGATGAGAAAAAAGGGGCCTCCTTCATGAGGGGAGATCCCCACTCTGAGGTGTTAAAATTCAGTTTTTTAATTGTTTTCTTTCGTCCTTAGTCCACTCTTCATCTTATGTGAGCATTTACTCATTTTTGGGGGGTTTTTCTTTAATTCTTCAATTTATCTCCTCCCTATATTTGGATTAATCTTATTGGTCCATAGGAATCTTAATTGGACCATAATCTAAAAATTTCTGAAAATCTGGACCCTTAGGCTAAGGTCCTTTATACCTTTTTTCAATTAATTCCAATTGCACATTGGAAAGTTCTTTTTGAATTTCTATTTCAGGGGAAACCATTTTAGACACTAGGAGGATTTTTAATATCCAAAAGTATCTCAATTTTGAATTACCTTCCTCTAGACATTTTCTCTCTCCAGGCCAAAACAGGGTAAAACATGATCTTTCTTTTATTTCAGAGAGGGGAATAATTATAAGATCAGAAGGGGAGGTTCTTACACTTGCACACCTCAAAAGCTGGAGGGAGGAATCTTACAATTTCTATGCATAGAAAGATGCATAATGGGAATTTTTTATTATAAAAGTGTTATTCTCATTAAATTTGATTTTTATGCATAGAAAGATGCATAAAGGATTTTTTTATTACAAAAGTGTCATTCTTATTAAAATTGATTTTTATGCATAGAAAGATGCATAAAGGAATTTTTTATTATAAAAGTGTTATTCTAATTAAATTTAATTTCTATGCATAGAAAGATGCATAATGAAATTTTTTTATTATAAAAGTGTTATTCTCATTAAATTTGATTTTTATGCATAGAAAGATGCATAAAGGAATTTTTTTTATTATAAAAGTGTTATTCTTATTAAAATTGATTTTTATGCATAGAAAGATGCATAAAGAATTTTTTTTAATAAAAGTGTTACTCTTATTAAATTTAATTTTTATGCATAGAAAGATGCATAAAGAAATTCTCTTTATTTTAAAAAGTGTTATTCCTATTAAAATTGATTTTATGCATAAATAGATGCATAAAAGGATTTTTTTTATAAAAGTGTTATTTCCATTGAAGTTGATTTTTATGCATAAACAGATGCATAAAGAATTTTTATATCAAAATTAGAATTCTCTTAAATTCTATGTTTAAATTCTATGAGTAATTGATAAATGAATAATTAAATATTCTAAGAGGAAAATTTCTATCGTTTTATATTCACACGGTTTGTAAAAAGAAAATTCACGAAATCTATCGAGATTGAAATATTCAGATAAATGATTAATTTATTCCTCATTAGAATTCGTAACCAATTTAGAAATCAAACCTTTAAGAAATTTGGTAAAATAGTAACCGAAATATCAAACCTTTTCGAGAAAGATAGTTCAGGAAAAATCTTATTCGACTCGAACTTTGAATCCGACTATGACCAAGACCAAACTCTTTTGTCAGTTTTACGGAAAGAAGCTGTGATACCAGTTTAGAAAAATACACTCAAAACTCCCGCCAAATCTGAAACTAAGTTTGAGATTCTTCGAATCGATCTGTGGATCAAGGTTATAGAATTCGAGGAATTTGGTATGAAATTTAGAATTCCGATCATGGGGATCCTGATTCAAGAAATACTCTTTGTATTCAAAAGAAAATCAAACTAAAAACTTGCATAGAATCTCTGTTTTCTTAAGGACTATCTTACACCAGAATGCTAGAGGGAGCATTTGCTGTATGTTTTTCTAAGGGAAGTTCGGTTGCAATAGCTAGCGACGGGGAGTGTTCAAAGGACAGCTCACCCAGGTCTTGTGACCAGCCCTCGGTATGGTTGAAAAATGGTGCACTTCTAGTATGATGGACAAGGGCTGATGAAGCGGTCCCTAAGTGAAGTGCCAGGATACCTAAGGAGGATCCTGGAGGGTTCTGACCAGGCGATGCACGGGCTCGCAGTGCCTAGGACACTCATGCGTATGTCGTGGAAGATATGTATGATGGACGAAATGATTATTATAATCTAATACTGGATCTCGTCTCGCTGACCAATTGGTCCCAAAATGGAGAGTCCAGAGTGATACTATTTTTTGAGAAACAAGGGACTGGATGGAAATTTTGAGTTATGATATCTATAACCAATAACTGTTTGTCAATGGATTATTTTATATGTTAAATTTTTAAAGAGGAGTGTGTGCGTATCTGTATTCGAAAGCAAAAGTTAAGAAAGGCATTCAATTATGGGTGGGTGAGTAATTGTCTGGTTCTACCGATTCCAGTGGTTGGGTGGTGGCTAACCCTTAGGCTAGAATTAATGGAGTTTTAATAAAATCAAATTAAAATAATAGGAATACGCTTAGAATTTGAGTAGTTAAATAAAACCCTGAAGAATTTCTCAAATGAGTAGATCAATGGCTGTGCCTGACTTTGGTTAAGAAAAAAGCGTTGATTTCCTCAAATGATTAGATCAACGGCTGTGCCTGATTTTGGTTAGGAAAAAAGTGTTGATTTCTTCAAATTAAGTGAGTGATAGTTTTCCTTCTATCTGGTTTAATCAGGTGAAGGATAGTTTAGTCTCTTGACCCGATAGAAAATTCGTTAAGAAAAACAAAAAGGTGGAATCGTCCCCGTTTTTCGAGCAAGAGAAATTTTCCCGATTTTGGTTTCGGAATGACCACTAGATTAGTCTCGTGTCTGGACATTTGAGGGCGAGGCCTCGAGTGGGAAACCCTGGCTCGTGCAACAGGAAGCTACTTCCACTCTACTAGCAGCCAGGAATCCGATGCACGGAGGGGGCAGAGGGGTCTCACATGCAACATCTACTGAGATGCATGGACGACCACCCTACACATGGCAAAAGAGAGTAAGATTTTGAGGAGGGGCCCGAGGAGTCACCGGCAATGAACCTATCTCCGAGCCTCTCGCTCTCAAGAAGCAAGCGCAACTCGTCCGGTAGGCTCCTGTCTCTTTGGTGGTTAGAGAAACGGCCATTTCACTTCTAACCACCACAAGATACTCTTGAGCCTTTCACTAATGATACTATTCTTGAGTCTTTGTCTGCCAGAATAAAAAGGATTCATCAGAGCAAGGAATCCATTATTGAAGCCAAAGTTAATATTCGAGGTGTTGATGCAAATAACACCTTTTGAACCTACTAGGCGGATCCTGCCAAAAGCATACTCTAACGTTTCATCTACAAAGCAACCTTATGCACCATACCCTCTCTGAGCACCAAAGCCAGAGTTAGAAGAATTATTGCCCTTATCTGGAGAAGGCACCTTGTGGTGAAATGTGGCAAGGCATACAAAATTGGCTAACCCGCAATTGACAGATTTACTTGAAATCAGGATTGTAACATTCATAACCAGCTTACTGCATCCACGGTGGAGAAAGGCACATCCAATCCATACACAAGGAGGCTATACAACAATTGTCACAGAGGATGCAAACCCCAAAATTGAAGATTTTGGTATATAGCTAGCATGGCTGCAGGAGCACTTGACAATTCCAGAATATAGTCACCAGTACATGTGTGCTCTGCCGACAGAGAGTGGACCCATTATATAGGCCACTGAAACGAAGATGGACACTGCAAGGGCTTCCCATAAGTGGCACCCCACTGCTAGGAAATAGCCCCATGGCATAGCATCAATGCATTTTGAGAGCAAGTGAATTGGAAAATTAAGAAATTTTTGGTTTTTGCAAGAGAAGTGTAAATAGGAAATTTGAAAACAACTCTGATTTCATTGCATTCTTTTTGTTTTTGTTGCATTATGTGTTTAGTTTTTCATATGGTCTTGAAATTGTGTGATCTTTCAATTCAGCAATTCAAGTTTCTTATTCAATTTCTGTAATTTTTTGTTTTATCCATTTTTAATTTAAAATAAAAAATAGTAAAATGAGCATGTAATAGAAAGAATTTGGGTAAATTGACCTTAGAATTGGCTTCGTAGCATAGCTTTTACCTTAATTTCAACTCCTCAAAATTGGGATAAAAACTGAAATTAGAGGGGGATTTGTAACACACAGAAGTTTGTGTTTTTACAGGTTTCTATGTTTTTGCATTAGTATAAACCGCAAGAAAATGGTCAAGCTAAGAGTTGAAAGTAATCCTGGTAGAACTAAACTGAATGAATTTAGTTAGACTTCGTGAGGTCGGACAGTAAACCTCATTGTCCTTCTCTCGAACTAAATCAGACAAAAACTTCGTGACCAATTCTAGTTACTAAATCCAAAGAATAGACTATTGGAACTAATCTAGTTTTTCCCTAACCAATATCACCAAGAATCTAGTTGGATAAATGGATAAAATAACGGGTAGATTACCCTCATGAGAGATCAAGGATCCTCATTATTGAAACTAGGAATTATTGGAAAAAGGGTCTTTGGAACCAATCTCAAACTGGAATCTCACTTGCATTGGAAACTCTGTTTTTCATTCAAAGGACTGTTTTACGCCAGAATGCTGGAGGAAGCATTTGGCTTATGTTTTTCTAAAGGAGGTTCGTTGGAACAGCTGGCGAGGAGTCGTTCATCAAGGGACGTCACCCATGGAAAAGCCTGCCGAGGTCTTGACCAGTCTCGGTACAGTTAAAATGGTGCGCTTCCGGTACGATGGGCGAGGGCCGACGAAGCGGTCCCTGAGTGAAGTGCTAGGACACCTAAGGAGGATCCTAGAAGGTTCCGACCAGGCGATGCACGGGCTCGCGGTTGCTAGGACACCCAGGCGTACGTCGAGAAAGATATCTGATGGACAAAAAGGAAAGGTTTTGGGAACCAAAATTTGATACTGGATCTCGTTGGTTGGCCAGCTGGTCTTCAACAGATGATGCATTTTTGTAATACAATGGACTTGGAATTTTGGAAAACGATGATCGATAATATTATGATTTTATTTCAAGGATTGTCTTAAAGCCAGTCGAATCTGTTATAAATGGCAATTTCATATTGGGTGTGTATGTGGTGTGCCTATTTGATTTTTGTATGAATCGCCGGCTAGGGGGCTTGGGAACTCTTTTCCTCAGTACCCGGGCAAAAACCTAATCAAATCTTTATAAAGGAATCCCACCAATTCAGTGGTCGGGTGGTTGGCTAACCCATGGGCTAAGGCTGGATCTGAGGATTCCTGAGAAACAACTAGATACGATTAGTTACGTTAATCAGTTTAAATCATGAGAAGACCTTGTTCTGTGGGAAGGGATTATCGGCTGTGCCTCGGAAGTGAGGAAAAAAGCGGTGATTCCATGGACCAAGTGCAAGTCTCTTCTTGATCTTACCATGTGACTTCAAGCTTGGTCAGATCAGTTTAATTTAGTCGACTTGACTCCTAGTTAAAAGATTTTTCACCTCCTTTGGCGGAATCGCTCGTGTCTTCTGGGTGAGGGGAGTCTTCCGGGCCCGGTCTCGGACCACCCCCCGGCTAGCCTCTCATCCCGAACATCCACGGGCGAGGCCCCGAGTGTGCAGGACCCCCGCCCCGCGCGGGAGGCCGACGTCGCTTCTGCCATCGGGCGGCAGGAGCCCCGGAGCGGGCGGGTGGGGACCTCACAGCTGGTATGAGAGCGTTGTTGAAAGTTAATAAGGATAAACAAATTCTTATCAGAAATTGATAAAAAATAAAAACTCAGAAAAAGCATTTTTCATCATGTATTTTCATTCCGTAAGCTTCTTTAATGAAGAATTTTTAATCAAAGAAATTGTTTTTGTAGATGGAAGTTCCCTATTTATCTGGTATTCTCGACCTCACCCACTCTCAAGATATGATTGCATTCGCCTTCGAGCATCTCATCTCTTCCACTCAACTCGAACAAGCCGAGCAAGACTCGCACGCCATTTTGAGGATTTATATTTTCCTGACCCAGCGGAGAGACGACAGCATAAGTGGTTTGCAAGGTAGTATGTCCACGCCTCTTGCGACCGGCGTGCAATGCTGAGACAGAACCTCTCATTGGCAATGATTCTGTTAAAGCTGAAAATGGTGCGTGGTGTCATTCTATATCATTCAACACTTTGGAATTTCAGAATTTCATGCCAAGTCTACAGACTCCTTAGTTGCTTTATTCCTAATAAGGAGAAGATAATAGCTCCCTTGTTGTCAGTAAGTGAACGTTTGTATCAAGGCATGGCTATGGCCCAGTACCGTCGTCTTATGCATCTTCCGAGGAGATTTTGAATTCTGGAGCCGAGCTGCTCTATGTACATATTGCAACTTTTATATAAATAAAAAAATGTTTTTTGGAGAAAAATTCCCTGTTGTATAAGTGATTGTTTATGGACGAATTGTTAAAGAAAAATCTGTTATCAGATATATGTCATAGATCTCCAATAAGATCATTGTCTTGTTTAAGAAATTGTTTTCCAAACCTCTTAAGTCTTAGGATCTCGTGGATGATATCAAAATAAAAATTTAATAATATATAATTTTTGGCAGAATCATGAGACAAGGAAACCGTGGCCGTCAGCCAGACCCTCTCTCTGAAGATGATGAGCTTGACCCTGATGTTTGCAAGGCTCTTCATAGGACTCAGCCAAGACCCCTCAAAGGAGAAGGGGAGAACCTGGGCGAGGCTGTGGAGAAATGAGTGGAAGCCATGGAAGAATATTTTGACGTCACAGGCTACAATGAGCGGAGCAAAATAGCTCTTGCCAGGCTGAAAATAGTGGAAACAGCTAGGGTGGCATGGAGGAACCACTGTGACACCAACCGTTTAGACAGAAATACTCAGTCCTGGAACAACCTTAAAACCTATTTGAGAAAGAGATTTTGTCTCCCTGGATTTTTGGAAACCAAAATGAACGAATTCTTAGAGCTAAAGCAGGGGAGCAAAACCATCGAGGAATATCATTAGGCCTTTGCTCTTCTACTCAAATATTCACCACCTCTAGATGAAGAGCAACTCATGGCCAGGTTCATTCGGGGAATGAATGAACTAGATACACTGGTCAAAAATGCCAAGCGAGTGTCCATGGCAGAAGCTGTTAGAATGGCGAAGGACTTTGCCAAAGCCTTCATCGTAAAAGTCCCGCCAAAGCCAGCTCCGTCATCCTTCAAGAGATTTCAGACACCGGGAAGTTCTTCCAAATTTTCGCCTCTAAAGAGACACCAAGGTCCTAACCAGAATGTGGAGACGGGAAGCTTCAGAAATGAAGGAAGACCTTTCTCCCGAAGTAAATTCTCAGGAACTCTGGCTCTCTCTAGAATTAAATCTGGCCTGGTGATCGTCATGTAGATCAAGCTTCCTACTATGTGTCTATACATAGTAGGATCCTCCTGAATTAATTAACAATTAAGAATAAGTATCCTATTCCTAGGATTAATGAACTTCTGGATCGGTTAAGTGGTACCCAAATGTTTACAAAGATAGATCTCAAATTCGGGTACTACTAGATCAGAATCAAGGAGCAAGACATCCCAAAGACAGCATTCAATACTCACTATGGGCGTTATGAGTTCACAGTCATGCCGTTTGGATTAACTAATGCCCTAGCGACATTCAATCATCTTATGCAATCATCTTATGCAAGATACATTCAATCGTCTTATGCAATCGTCTTATGCAAGATATTCTCAGAGAATACTTGGATGATTTTGTTCTTGTCTTCTTTGATGATATGTTAGTATACTCGAAGAATGCTGTAGACCATGAAGATTATGTGCGCAAAGTCCTGGAAATCCTAAGGAAACACCAACTCTTTGCAAAGAAGAGCAAGTGTTCCTTCTCTGTTGACCAGGTGGAATACTTGGGATTCATAGTGTCAAAGGATGGGATTTCTCCTGACCCCGCAAAGATCCAAGCAGTAGTTGAATGGCCAGAACCCAAGTCAGTAAAGGAAGTCAAAGGATTCCTAGGGTTAACCGAATGGTATAGGATCTTTATACATAGGTATGCTTAGATAGCATCCCCTTTAACTAACCTTCTCAAGAAAAGTATACTTTTTTAGTGGACTGCAATGTGTTAGAGTGCCTTTGACAAGCTGAAGACAGCCTTAGTAACCAACCCTATCCTATAGGATCTTTATACCTAGGTATGCTTAGATAGCATCCCCTTTAACTAACCTTCTCAAGAAAAGTACACTTTTTTAGTGGACTGCAATGTGTCAGAGTGCCTTGACAAGCTGAAGACAGCCTTAGTAACCAACCCTATCCTTAAATTGCCAGATTTTACCAAACTCTTTGAGGTAGTTATTACTACTGATGCCAGTGGATTTGCCTTAGGCGGTGCTCTAATGCAGGAGCATGCAGTGGCCTATGAATCCAGAAAACTCAAAACACATGAGAGGAATTATGACGTCCATGACTTGGAGTTACTCTCAGTAGTGTATGCTCTAAAGTTGTGGAGACATTATCTTTTAGGACAAAGATTCACCTTGATGACAGATCATCAAAGTTTGAAGTGGATCTTCACCCAAAAAAGGACAACATGCGTCAAAGGAGATGGATGCAGACTCTGCAGGAATTTGATTTTGAAATAAGGTATCGGCTGGGGAAAGAAAAAATGTGGTTGCAGATGTGCTCAGCAGAAAAGCCTCCTTGCTTGCAATTACAATGGTGTCAAATCCATTGATCAATGAAGCAAAGTAGAAAATCATGCAAGACAAATTCTTTGCCCCTATTGCTACCCTTCTAATGTAGGAAATCAAGACTCCTCAGGAAATGAGTCGAGTTCTTGGATACAAACTGGATGAAATATGCATGTATTATAATAATCGGCTATGTATCCCCAAGGATGCGAAAATAAAGGGAAGAATTCTGAGAGAAGCCCATGATAGCCTGATAGCTGTAATCCAGGGTTTATAAAAACCTATATGTCTGTGAAGAAAAGCTTCTTCTGGCCAGGACTCAAAAAGGATGTACTTGATCATATAAGAAAATGCTTAATGTCCCAAAGAGTCAAGGCAAAGAGAGTCAAGATGCCGGGGAAACTACAGCCTCTAGACATTCCATAGATGAAGTGGGAATGCATCAATATGGACTTTGTCACTGGATTACCTTCAGTGCAATTAGGTTACAACTCCATTTTTGTGGTAGTTGACAGGCTAACCAAAGTTGCCCATATGATTCCAGTGAAAGAAACAACATACTCTGTAGTAGATGTTGCCAGAGTTTTCCTTAAGGAGATCTTTAGATTGCATGGTTTACCCAGGAGGATAGTAAGTGACCGAGATCCCAAATTCACATCGAAATTTTGGACTGCATTCTTTGAAGCAGTAGGAACTTTCTTGGATCTCAGCACAGCCTACCACCCCGAAACAGATGGCCAGACGAAAAGGGTGAATCAAGTAATTGAAGATATCCTTCAGTCATGCTATCTTGCTTCAATTCCAAGAACTCATTCATTTTGGTTTCCTCAATTATCCTCATCAAATCTCATCCACTCGCATCTACCCATATCCACATCTCATCCATTTCACCTCACATCTCATTCATTCACATCTATCCCGATTCACATCACATCACATCTATTCATGTCACATCTCATTTCATTTACACCACATCCATTTAGATCCATCACATCACATTCATTCATATCCATCACATTCATTCATTCATATCCACTACATTCATTCTCATAACCATCCCAAGAAGTGGTTAAGTCATTTGCATCTAGTCAAATTTGCTTACAATGCTTCTTATCATCGGAGCATTGGGATGAGTCCTTTCAAAGCTTTGTATGGACAAGATTGCCTTACACCGTTTACTTGGTTTGACCCATTGATCAGAGTGGAAATGTCCAGACAAATGCTTGATGATGTGGACCAACAGATGAAATCAATCCGTAAAGATATAAAGGCAGCCCAAGACAGGCAAAAGCAGTATACAGATAAAAAGAGATCTGAGAGAGAGTTTGAAGAATCAGATATGGTCTTCATTTGAGTACGACCAAAAAAAAGTTCCTTATCCTTAGGGAAGTACAAAAAGCTCTCTCCCGGGCCATATGCTATCATAAGAAAGTGGGCGATCTAGCCTACAAACTTCTTTTGCCTCCCCATCTCAAGGTACATGATGTATTCCATGTTAGTTTGCTTAAGAAGTATGTATCAAGCTCGAATCACGTGCTTGATACATGATGTATTCCATGTCAGTTTGCTTAAGAAGTATGTATCAAGCTCGAATCACGTGCTTGATGATGAGCAACAATTGATCTCTCCGACTCAAGGCTAGATGGTACTCCAACCTGAGGAAATCCTTGACGTTCGAGAGAAGATTCTCAGGAGCAGAGTCGTTCTTCCCTCTAGAAGACGCCGCCTGGGAGAAAGAAGAAGAGTTGGCGAAGGATTACCCTCACTATTTTTCAAGTGGGAGAGGATGTAAGATTCCTTCTCAGCCTGAATATCAAATAAGCCTCTACTTCAATCCCTTGTAATCATTCTATGATTTTGAATATGAGAAAATATCATTTTTCCTTGTTTTGCCTAGTGAGATAAAAAAAATTCTAGAGAGTGGTAAATCAAAACTGGGATATTTTTGGATAAATAAATTCTTCAAATATCAAAAAAATGTTTCCCTGAAACAAAAAATCAAAATAGATTTTCCAAGGTGCAATTGGAATTAATTAAAATTGATTCAGAAGACCTTAGTCCAAGGGTCCAGATTTTCTAAATTTTTTTTGGTTATGGTCCAATTAAGGTTCCTATGGACCAATAAGATTAATCCAAGTGTTGGGACAAGATAAATCCAAAGAACAAAAGAAAATACCCAAAAATGAGTAAATGCCCATATAAGATGAAGAGTTGACCAAGTACTAGGTTTATTAGTTAAAAACTATGGTGTATTAATAAAAAAATGAGATATTTTGGAGTAATCATGCATTTTTGACACGTGTAAGGAAAAGGGAGACCTTCAAGGAGGTGCCTATTTCACATGCTTAGATGAGTTTAAAACGCAAAAATAATAAGATATTTTTATCTCTCCTCTCTCCTCCTAAATCAAACCAAATAAAAAAGGGAGCCAAACTGGTCCAAAACTTGTCCAAATTCAGCCAAACTGAAGCTGAAAAATTCTAGAACTCCGTTGGACTCAGTTAGTGGCCTCCCTCTCATATAAATAAACCCTCATTCCTTTGTATTATTATTTGTGAACTAAATTATGCCGGTATTACTCTAAACTAAGCTTAATTTCTATTATCCTCTAAAGACCTCTACAAAATTGAAGAGATTGTAGCTTCTCTCTCTCTTCAATCTTCCTTGGTGACTCCTATGACATACCAAACAAATTGATTGGTTGGGGGCCTCTATAGTGACTAAAGAATCAAGCATTTTAGGAGGTAAAGAGTGGATTATGGTTATTTTTCTATAATTTCTAAATGTTTCTTTCTTCTCAACCCCTCTCAAGCTTGAGAAGCTTTAATTTGAATGGCTTTTGAATATTATTGAAATGTTTTAATGTATTGTAATAAAGAAACACATAATGTTTCATTTATGCTTAATTTTAATAGTTTTTAAGCATTTCTCTCTCTCCCCCCGAAGAAAGGTCATTCCTATGACCTATTCTCAATCCAAATGAAGCTTCTCATGAAGCATTTCTCTAATCCAAAAGTAATTTTTATGCATGTCTAATTGGAGGCCAAAATAATGGCTTTTTAATGCTTTTATGATATTTATTTCATAGAGAAATTATGAATCAATCCGTAGGATAATGATCCAATTAGTGGTCATTCTAATCATACTAATAATATTAAACTTCATTCTCTCAATTAAATTGAGAATTATTAGCAATAGTAGCAGAGCTATGGCGAAATTTTTGTAAAATAAACACATAAAATATTTTCATTCATAATATGAAAAGTGGACTTCCTACCATATTCTAGGAATTATCATCCTAGATTAATTGAATGATTCTCAGTGTAATCATGAAGAAATTTATTTTTATGATTATGCATAATTAGTAAATTAGGAAAAAGAGAAATTTTTAATAATTTATTTTTATGTTAAAAGAGTAATCCCCAAGACATTGGAAATCCATGTATTCCAATGATTTAGAGAATAAAATTGAAATTCTAAAAGAATGTATAATTTATGAAAGATTTTAGTTAAATTTATCTTTTTATATAGATAAACTTTTATGATGAAAGAGGAATTCCCACCATATTGAAATTCAAATATTTAAATAAGGAAAGTATAATTCCTAGTGCAAAGGAATTAATGAAGATTTTTATTTAATTTTTAAGAAAAAATATAGTTAAATTTATCTTTTTTGTATAGATAAAGTTTTATGATGAAAGAGGAATTCCCACCATATTGGAATCCAATTCAATTAAATGAAGAAAGTGTAATTCCTAGTGCAAAGTAATTAATGGAGATTTTTATTTACAATTGAAGAATACCATTAGGCATTTGCCCTTCTCCTCAAATATTCTCCACTTTTGGATGAAGAGCAGCTGATGGCTAGATTCATTCGAGGGATGAACGAGCCATTAGACACTTTAGTGAAAAATGCCAAACCAGTCTCAATTGCAGAAGCTATCCGAATGGCAAAGGACTTTGCCAAAGCATTTGTTGTTAAGGTCCATGGATTCTCTAATGAAAATTCTCTACTCTCCATTGAGGAGATTACTCAAGCCAATAGTGTGGATATTGGAATGAAAGAAGAACCATGGTGGATTGATAGTGGGGCAAGCTCCCACATGACTTCTCATGCTGAATATTTCTCTAAGCTAGATTCTACTCATGATGGTAATATTTACACTGCAGATAGTACTCCTAATGCTATCACAGGTAAAGGAGATATACATGTTCAGCTCAACACCACAGGGCTGAAAAGGAAACTTGGAGATGTTCTCTTGGTACCCTAGCTCAGTTGGAGCTATGACAGAAAAAGGATTCAAAGTGGAGTTTGAAGGCTAGCAATGTCTTATTAAAGATGCAAAAGATCACTACAAGGTAGTAGCCAAAGGAAAGAAGCATGGAAAACTCTTTAAACTTGATGGATCACCTTCAGCATTTGCAACCATACAAGATGAAAGATTAGCCTCTCTTTCTCCTACTGAACTATGGCATAAAAGGTATGGACACTTGAATTTTAATAGCATGTGTATGTTGAAGAATCACAGCATGGTTTTGGGCATACCATCTCTACAAAGGATTGGCAAAGTGTGTGAGGCATGTTGCATTGGAAAGCAATCAAGAACTAGATTCTCAAGAATAGATTCTCAAGAAGTACAACTAAATCAAGAGGGATCCTTGATCTCATTCATGCAGATGTATGTGAATCAGGCCATACACCTTCAATAGGTGGACATACATACTATGTTAGTTTCATTTGATGATTTTTCTAGATATACTTGGGTATTCTTCATAAAATCAAAGGATGAAGTATTTGATATTTTCAAGCATTTTCATATCATGGTTGAGATTGTGACAGGTAGAAGAATCAAGCTTCTAAGATCTGATAATGGAGGGGAGTTCTTATCAAATGAATTCAGCAAGTACCTTCTACAACATGGGATACGAAGGCAGCTTTCTTGCAGCCACACACCTCAGCAAAATGGTGTTGCAGAGAGGAAGAATTGGACACTGTTTGAGGCAGCAAGATGTATGCTAAAGGATAAGCAATTTGCTAACTACTATTGGGCTGAAGCAGTCAATACTTCTTGCTACTTGATGAATCGGTCACCTACAGAAGTGTTGAAAGGCATTACACCATATGAAGCATTCTATGGAACCAAGCCTCAGGTATATCATTTAAGAGTGTTTGGATGTTTAGCTTTTGCTCATATTCGTGATGCAAAAAGGAAGAAACTTGATGATAAATCAAGAAAATGTGTGTTTGTTGGATATAGTAGTGTGAGTAAAGCCTACAAGCTTTATGATCCAATCAAGAGAGAAACTTTTGTCTCAAGAGATGTCATATTTGATGAGAATGCAAGCTGGAAATTAGCTCAATTTTCAGATTTGGATGCATCTTCTTCCACATCTATCAAAGCACAAGTGCCAGGTTCTATAGAAGATGTTACTATTGAAGAATTGGAGGAAGAAGATGAAGAGCATCAAGTAGCTTTAAGGAGGTCTACAAGGGATAGAAGGCAACCCCAAAGATTGACCTATCATAGAGGTAATAAATCAGATTTTGAGCAATGCAATTTTGCTTTTCTTACATCAGTTTTGCAGCATGATGAACCTACTACATATATAAGGATGCATGTGGTAAAAAGGAATGGACGGATGCTATGGATAAGGAGATGAATGCCTTACATAAGAATGACACTTGGGATTTGTGTCAACTCCCACCCAACAAACAAGCAATTGGTTGTAAATGGATCTACAAGCTGAAATTTAATAAGGAAGGTCACATTGATAGGCATAAAGCAAGGTTGGTTGCTTTCTAAAGGTTTTGCTCAAGAATATGGTATTGATTATGAAGAGACATATGCTCCTATAGCCAAGATGAGCTCCATTAGGTTGTTGCTCTCTTTGGCCGCTCTTCACAAATGGAAATTATCGCAAATGGATGTCAACAATGCCTTTCTCAATGGGCAGCTTGAGGAAGAAGTCTATATGAAGCAACCAGAGGGATATGTTGCTGCAGGTCAAGAGCATTTGGTATGCAAGCTGAAAAAGAGCTTGTATGGATTGAAGCAAGCTCCACGAGCTTGGTATGGAAGAATAGATAACCACCTCAAATCTCAAGGATTTTCCAAGAGTAATGCTGACCATACTCTCTACTACAAGATTAGAGGGGATGATATTGTTGTTGTTTTACTTTATGTGGATGATTTGATTTTAACGGGAAGCAATGATGCTTTGGTGGTGGATGTGAAGTCCAAACTCTCTCATGAGTTTGAAATGAAAGACCTTGGATACTTGCATTATATTCTTGGTCTTGAAATCAATCGAATGAAGTCAGGTGACATATTCATTTCACAACAAAAATATCTTCAATCCATCCTTGAAAGATATGGTATGACTAACTCCACTCCAACGGCAAGCTTCACAGCTTCTTCTCCCTCTTCTCTCACTCACTCATAAACCGTAATAGAGAGCACCAGGCTCTAATACCATGATGAAAAATAGGTAGAGGGAAAGGAGACACACACACAGGAGCAAACCCTAATGTATTATCAAACCCTAACCATAGAGGGAAGTCATCTCCCTTCTCACACAATGCATAAAGCCATAATCCATAACCCACAACACACTACATGTGTTGTGTCCACACACAGCTAATGTCCACACACTATGACCAGCTAGACGCGGTCATTTATGTCTCACATGTATGATTTCTCCCTCCGCCTTTTGAGGTGTGCAGGTGTAAGAACCTCCCCTTCTGATCTTATAATTATTCCCCTCTCTGAAATAAAAGAAAGATTGTGTTTTACCCTATTTTGGCCTAGAGAGAGAAAATGTCTAGAGGGAGATAATTCAAAATTGAGATATTTTTGGATATAAAAAATCCTCCTAGTGTCTAAAATGATTTCCCTTGAAACATAAATTCAAAAAGAACTTTCCAATGTGCAATTGGAATTAATTAAAAATAGGTATAAAGGACCTTAGCCTAAGGGTCCAGATTTTCAAAAAATTTTGAATTATGCTCCAATTAAGGTTCCTATGGACCAATAAGATTAATCCAAATGTAGGGAGGAGATAAATTGAAGAATAAAAGAAAATCCCCCAAAAATGAATAAATGCTCACATAAGATGAAGAGTTGACTAAGGACAAGGTTTATTAGTTAAAAAAGAAGAGATATTTAGAGGAAATGATGCATTTTTGACACCTCAGTGTGGGGATCTCCCCTCATGAAGGAGGTGTTGAGATTCAAGCTCGATGTCAGCGTGTGGTGCAAGCTATGCTATGTGCTGGCATGTTAGGTAGGAACATGTGTGAGACATAAATGACCACGTCCAACTGGTCATAGCGTATGGACATTAGCTAGGGTTAGCTGAGTGTGGACACAACACATAGTGTGTGTTGTGTATTATGGATTATGGCTTTATGCATTGTGTGAGAAGTGAGATGGCTTCCCTCTATGGTTAGGGTTTGCAATATACATTAGGGTTTGCTCCTGTGTGTGTGTCTCCTCTCCCTCTACCTATTTTTCATCATGGTATCAGAGCCTGGTGCTCTCTATTAGGGTTTATGAGAGTGAGTGAGAGAAGAGGGAGAAGAAGCTATGAAGAAAAGCTGTGAAGCTTGCCATTGATGCTGTGAAGCTTGGAGCACATTGATTTCTATCAGATCTGAGAGCTTGGCCTACCGGGTAAGGTCTACTAAACACCCTTTAGCGGATTGCAGGTGATTCAAGCACAAACAAAGCAAATTAGGGTTGCCCAAAGCAAAAGAAAATTTTGGTTTTTTGCAAGCTTTCCATTGGAGCTTGGAAGCGGTGATGTATTGTGAAAATAGATGCAATCTGGCAAAGAAACATGTATGTGACAAGAGTATTGGCAACTCATGTGCAAGCCCTACAATGAATTTGGAGCAAGTATGATGCATTTGAGTGATTAAAAAATTACTGTTTTTGAAGTTGTCACAAAACAGAGAAAAAGAGTCACTTGGTGGATGAAATTAGAGCAAGGTTTTGGCAAAAATTACTCAATTGATGGGTTACACACATGCCTTGGAGTGTTAGGCAACTACACATAGTCTCAATTACCACAACAATCATCCCAAATCCCCTCTACAGCAGGCAGCGCAGCTTCTATAGAGAAACAGAACAGTTTTTCATATTTTTTTGATAAGTGGAGGCCATATTCCACTTGTGTGGTTGATTAATTTCAATTTTTGCTTAGCAATTGGGTAATACACAAACTCAAGGAGGTTTCCACAAGAGTTGTCCTCTAGTTGCGAGATGAGGACATCTCACATTTTTTTTGAGGTGTGCAGGTGTAAGAACCTCCCCTTCTGATCTTATAATTATTTCCCTCTCTGAAATAAAAGAAAGATCCTGTTTTACCCTGTTTTGGCCTGGAGAGAGAAAATTTGTCTAGAGAGAGATAATCTAAAATTGAGATATTTTTGGATATAAAAATCCTCCTAGTGTCTAAAATGGTTTCCTCTGAAGCGAAAATTCAGAAAGAACTTTCCAATGTGTAATTGGAATCTATTGAAAATAGGTATAACGGACCTTAGCCTAAGGGTCCAGATTTTCAAAAAAATTTGGATTATGGTCCAATTAAGGTTCCTATGGACCAATAAGATTAGGTTGGAGCAATTATGAATTATGGAGCTAGAAATGAGCTGATTAAACAGGCTATCTATTGTGATTAGTCAAACAGAGTATGATTAATCGACTAATTACTCTCTCATCTTAAACAATTGGTCTAATTGCTTTTACATGGAGTTAGTGGACATCATTGCTAAGCTAATGAATGCCTGGTCTCTCAATTTGGTCAAGCATTGAAGATTGAGCTTGTTTAGGTGTCAATGCAAGTTATCCACACTTGATTGAACCACTACATTGCAATTTGGAGCCTTGGAAAGTGTGCCAAAATAGGGTGTCAATGCAAGTTATCCACACTTGATTGAACCACTACATTGCAATTTGGAGCCTTGAAAAGTGTGCCAAAATAGGGTACCTTGGACTGCGTATGCCAATTCATTTTGGATGCAATCAGTTTGATTTTCTACATCAAAAGTGAAGTTTGTTGACTACTTTGGAGTATCTGGAACACTCATTAGAGTGTGGTTGAGCTGAGGAAGGCTCATTTACATATTTGGACGTGTGCAGAAGGTACATTTGCATTGAGCAAATATGTCGGACAATCCAGTACGAATTGTGGGTAAAAAGTTGGATAGGAAGAACTTCCAGGCATGGAAGTACAGGATTAAAAGTTTTCTGAAGGGAAAAGATTTTTGGAATCTTATTACAGGTGCGGAGCCAGAGCCAGAACTACCCCGACAGCCATGGATAGGAAGAACTTCCAGGCATGGAAGTACAGGATTAAAAGTTTTCTGAAGGGAAAAGATTTTTGGAATCTTATTACAGGTGCGGAGCCAGAGCCAGAACTACCCCGACAACCTACACAGTAATAGGTTATAGCTCATAAGCAATGGTCAGAAAAGAGCATACAAAGTTTTGCATTATCTGTCTATATGTATCTCAGATGCTATACTCATACATATACATGACGCTGAGAATCCCAAGGATGCATGGGATACATTGGTGAAGCTGTTTGATACAGACACTAGTGCTCGCAAGTCTCAATTGTGATAATAGATTCATAATGTGAAACGGAACGGAAGGAGCATCCCTGATTATGTACAAGAGATAAAGAAGTATGCAGATGCATTGGCAACAATCAATGCCCCCATGCCTGATGATGATTTGGTAGGCATTACCTTGCGTGGTCTTGGCAAGGAGTATAAGTCTTTTGATACATCCATCTCGGTTTGGAGTACAGGTTTACCAGACTTTTACCACTTTGATGAGTTGGTTTCACTCTTGCTTGTTGAGGAAATCAAACTCAGTGATTCTTTTCGTGATGCATCTACTAGCCATGATGATAATGGTAGAAATCAAGCTTTCTATTCACAAAGGGGATTTAGAGGCAGGGGGAGATTTGCATCACGTGGCCGTGGTAATGGTCGTGGATGGCAAGACATGTCACGAGACAACAGAATTTTCAGCCTACATATGGTGCTAAAGGTGGTCGTGGATATAGACCTCAGAGAGGTAGAGGTAATCCTTGCGGTAGAGGATGTTGGCAAGGCTAACAAACATCTATGCAAAATGTGGAATGCCATTACTATGGAAAATTTGGTCATGTGGCACGTGATTGTTTCTGCAAACAAAACATGGTGGACATTCTGCACAACATGGTGGAAATTATGCATCAAGCAGTAATGATGGTAGCGCAAATCACTTGTTTGCCATGAAACATGTTGTGGGATCTATGATGACAAATGCTGAAAGTGATGACACTTGGTATATGGATTCTGGAGCATCAAACCATATGACTTGTCATGGAGTGAATGGTTTGAGCATATGAAGCCTATGGATGTGAAAGGCTATGTGGAGACAGAAGATGATACCCAACATGCCATTACACATGTTGAAAGTGTACCATTGGTTATGCACAATGGTGAAACAAAATCTATGGCAGATGTCTTGTATGTGCCTTCTATCACAAAAAGTTTGGCCTCAGTTGGTCAAATGGTGGAACAGGGTTTACAAACGAGCATGGTTGCTTTGTTGAGGATTTCAAAATGGATGTAGAGTCATTGCCAAAGGCAAGAAAGAAGGCAGGTTATTTAAGTTGGATGCTGGAAATCCTGAGTTGAAATCAGCCATGTTCTCTAAAAGCCGAAATGTGGTACAGGACATTGACATGTGGCATAAAAGGATTGGGCATGTGAATATACAAAGGTTAAAGAACATGCAGGCAAGAGGCATTGTTAGTGGGCTGCCTAGATTCAAGTATGATGGAAATATGCATGTTTGTGATGCCTGTCAGTTTGGAAAGCACACGAGGCTGCCATTTCCTAGAGAAGGCAACATGAGTAGCAGGCCACTTGAGATAGTTCAAGTATGATGGAAATATGCATGTTTGTGATGCCTGTCAGTTTGGAAAGCACACGAGGTTGCCATTTCCTAGAGAAGGCAACATGAGTAGCAGGCCACTTGAGATAGTTCATAGCGATGTATGGGGTCCTGCACAAAACCCATCTATTAAAGGCAGTTTATATTATGTGACATTCATTGATGATTTCAGCAGAATGACTTGGATTTACTTTCTCAGAGAGAAAAGTGAAGTGTTGGAAAAGTTTATGGACTTCAAAGCTTTTGCAGAGAAGTAATATGGCTCTTGGATAAAATGTTTGAGGACAGATGGAGGTGGTGAATACACCTCACATGCTTTTGAGCATTTCTCGAAAAAGCATGGCATAAGAAGACAATTAACTTGCAGGTATACACCTCAGCAAAATGGTGTTGCTGAGAGAAAGAATAGAGTCATTTGTGAAGTGGCCAGGGCGATGCTCAATGAAAAGAGCATTCCACACTATTATTGGGCAGAAGCATGTGCCACCGCAGTGTATATACTAAATAAGACACCCACAGCAGCCATACATGGAAGTACGCCAGAGATGCGGCTTACACGTTTTAGGCCAGACATTGGACACCTCAAAGTGTTTGGTTGCATAGTTTATGTACATGTGCCTGACGAGAGAAGGAGGAAGTTGGATCCTAGGGCAGAAAAGTGTGTGTTTGTTGGATATACACAGGATCGTAAGGCATATAAATGTTACAATCCACAAACTAGGCAAGTGGGTATCTCACGAGATGTGGTGTTTGATGAACTTGCTAGTTGGTACAAAGCAAAGGATGAAGGTGTCATTGATTCTCTTGATGCTGATGTGCATGTGAACTTGCCACAAGCAAGTTCTATTTCTATGTCTGGGCCAGCAGAGTCTGAGAGTAGCACTATACGTCCATGGTCAGGATGCTTGAGACATGAGAGTATAAGCACTGGGAGTAGTGCTGTGGATAAAGGTAAAAAGAAGGTTGAAGGAATTGGAATTACAGGTTATGAGTCGTCAAGTTCAGAGAGTTTGGATGAGGAACTTGGAATACCCGTTTTACGCACACTTGGTGCAAGGTAAGATAGATATGTGCCACCACATGCTAGAGTGACAGGTGTTCAGAGTGATCCGCATGCATTGCAGAGATCCCAAAGGATCAGGTATCCAGTTGATAGGTTGACATATCGTGATTTTGCTATGCATTACGGATATATGACCTCTTTGGTGAAGCATGTGGAACCTACATGCTATATACAGAAGCTATTGGGAAGCATGTATGGGAGAAGGCAATGGATGTTGTTGAGATGGACGCATTGGTTCATAAATGACACATGGGATTTGGTTGCATTACCACAAGGCAAAAATGTTATTGGTTGTTGCAAATGGGTTTACAAAGTGAAATGCAAGTCAGATGGTTCTATTGAACGTCATAAAGCGAGATTGGTAGCTAAGGGTTATGCACAAACCCAAGGCTTGGACTATGATGAAACATTTAGTCCAGTGGCAAAGATGGGAATAGTGAGAGCAGTCATTGCTATGGCTGCAGCAAATGGTTGGGAAATGCATTTCTAAATGGTGATCTACAAGAAGAAGTTTATATGGCACAGTTAGAAGGATATGTACACCCAAGATATCCCACTCATGTATGCAGATTAAAGAAAGCATGGTTTGAAGCAAGCACCTCGTGCTTGGAGTGATAAGATGAGCCGATATCTTATCTCCCTTGGATTTTAGGTTTCTACAGGAGATTCTTCACTCTATGTGAAGAAAACAAATCATGGGATAGTCTTACTTGTCATCTATGTGGATGACTTGATTGTCACAGGAGATCATGCTACAGATGTTATGCATGCCAAGAAGGCATTGAGTGGGCAGTTTGACATGAAAGACTTGGGTGAATTAAGATATTTTCTTGGAATTGAAGTGATCAAAGACCATTCAGATACATGGGTAGTGCAACGCCAATATACATTAGATATGTTGGCAAAATATGGCATGACAAGGTGTAAGCCAATGAGTACACCTTTGGAGCAAAATGTGAAGTTGTGGGCTGATTTTGGTGAAGAGTTGGATGATCCATCTATGTATAGAAAGATGGTTAGAAGCCTTATTTACATGACTATCACACGCCCGAATCTCAGTTATGCTATGGGGCTAGTAAGCCAATTTATGTAGAGCCCCAGAAAACCTCATTTGGATGCAGTGAGACGCATTATGCGATATGTAAAGACCACTGCACATTATGGTCTTCTTTATGAGCATGTTAAAGGCTTGGATATACATGGCTACACAGATGCAGATTGGGCAGGTAGCTCGTATGACAGGAGGTCTACTAGTGGTTATGCCTTTACACTTAGAAGTGCCGTGGTGAGTTGGAGTAGCAAAAAGCAACCTACTGTTGCTTTATCTAGTACAAGGCTGAATATAGGGGTGCAGCCATTGCTACATGTGAAGGCGTATGGTTAAAGAGTCTCTTGGCTGATTTGGGTGAGCTTATTGATGGCAAGGTTGTCATTCATTGTGACAACATGAGCAGCATATAGTTGGCCAAGAATCCGGTTTTTCATGCACAGACCAAACACATAGAGGTCCATTATCACTTTGTCAGAGAGAAAGTGCTGGATGGTACAATGGATCTGCAATATGTGAAGACTGAAGAGCAGGTGGCCGACATCTTTACAAAGCCACTTAGCAGGGAGAAGTTTGAGTACTTCCGTACTATGTTGGGAGTACGTGGGATGATCTTGAGGGGGAGTGTTGAGAGCTTTGATAGCCCAAGCTCATCTACATCTTCATCTATGGGAGTACATCATGAGCTTGAGAGGGGCTGTTGAGATTCAAGCTCGATGTGTCAGCGTGTACCAGCTATGCTATGTGCTGGCATGTTAGGTAGGAACATGTGTGAGACATAAATGGCCGCGTCCAGCTGGTCATAGCGTGTGGACATTAGCTAGGGTTAGCTGAGTGTGGACACACACATAGTGTGTGTTGTGTATTATGGATTATGGCTTTATGCATTGTGTGAGAAGTGAGATGGCTTCCCTCTATGGTTAGGGTTTGCAATATACATTAGGGTTTGCTCCTGTGTGTGTGTCTCCTCTCCCTCTACTTGTTTTTCATCAGGAGGCGCCTATTTCACATGTGTGGAGGAGTTTTAAACTTATAAATAATGAGATATTTTCATCTCTCCTCTCTCCTATTTCAACTATTTCCAAAAAGTAAGCTAAACTGACCCAAAAATGGTCAAAAATTGATTAAACTGATCTGGAAAATTCTAGAATCAGTTTGTTTGGTTAGAGGTTCATTTTTTCCTATAAATAGAAGCCTCCCCCTTTGTAAAAGGTTAATAGTGTTTATGCATTGTTACTCTACTCCTACCTAGAGCCATTGAATTCACTTGATAATTCAATTGTTTTTTTACTAAATCCTCTCCAAGGAAATTGGTGGCCACTCTTGATACAAACAAGAGTAGAACCCTCAATCCCTCAAGCCAAAGGAAAGCTTACAAAACTGCATATGAGCTAAAATTTCTACTTTTTAATTTCAAATCTATGGTTTTCTGATTTCCTTGTTTTTTTTATAGTTGATTAAAGTGAATTCTGATGTTATGCCTTGACGAAATGGCTACCCCCTTCTCTTCCTTAAGAATTCAACCTTTCTTTATCCTAAAATGAGTAACAAATAAATTGATTAAACTTTTCTTATTGTTTATACTCTAGAAAGTGAAAATTGAGTAGATTAGAGTACTTTACTTCAAATTGGGGTTAATTTTAAATTAAAAATAGAATGTTAAAAATTGAGAAATGGTCAGCCATACAAAGGAGGTTATGGTAAAATTTTCTTAAATTTTATGGAAAATAAAGTTTATTTTTATGTTATTCTAAGAGAGTAATTCCCACCATTTGTGCATTCTAAAAGAAATATTTTTATTTACTCCATGTACATATTCACCTATGAATATGCATGGATATCATTGATATAATTATTAAAATTATTTTCTATGCATATTGAAAATCTTTTTATTATAAAAGTGTTGTTTTCATTGAATTTAAATTTTATGCATAGAAGGATGCATATTGGAATTTTTTTAATTATAAAAATTCTATGCATAGAAAGATGCATATTGAAAATTTTTTATTATAAAAGTGTTATTTTCATTGAATTTAATTTATATGCATGGAAAGATGCATAATGGATTTTTTAATTATAAAAGTGCTATTTTCATTGAATTTAATTTATATACATGGAAAGATGCATAATGGAATTTTTTTTATATAAAAGTGTTATTTTCATTGAATTTAATTTTTATGCATAGAAAGATTTATAATGGAAATTTTTATTATAAAAGTATTATTTTCATTAAAATTGATTTTATGCATAGAAAGATGCATAAAAGATATTTTTATTATAAAAGTATTATTTTCATTAAAATTGATTTTATGCATAGAAAGATGCATAAAAGATATTTTTATTATAAAAGTATTATTTTCATTAAAATTGATTTTATGCATAGAAAGATGCATAAAAGATTTACTTTTATTTCAAAAGTGTTATTCTCATTAAAATTGATTTTATGCAGATGCATAAAGGATTTATTTTTCTTTCAAAAGTGTTATTCTCATTAAAATTGATTTTATGCATAGAAGGCTGCATATAAAGGATTTATTTTTCTTTCAAAAGTGTTTTTCTCATTAAAATTGATTTTATGCATAGAAATATGCATAAAGGATTTTTTTTCTTTCAAAAGTGTTATTTTCATTAAAATTAATTTTATAAATAGAAAGATGCATAAAAGATTTATTTTTATTTCAAAAGTGTTATTCTCATTAAAATTGATTTTATGCATAGAAAGATGCATAAAGGATTTATTTGTCTTTCAAAAGTGTTATTCTCATTAAATTGATTTTATGCATAGAAAGATGCATAAAGGATTTATTTTTCTTTCAAAAGTGTTATTTTCATTAAAAATTGATTTTATGCATAGAAAGGTGCATAAAAGATTTATTTTTATTTCAAAAGTGTTATTCTCATTAAAATTGATTTAATGCATAGAAAGATGCATAAAGAATTTATTTTTCTTTCAAAAGTGTTATTCTCATTAAAATTGATTTTATGCATAGAAAGATGCATAAAGGATTTATTTTGATTTCAAAAGTGTTATTCTCATTAAAATTGATTTTATGCATAGAAAGATGCATGAAGGATTTAATTTTCTTTCAAAAGTGTTATTCTCATTAAAATTGATTTTATGCACAAAAAGGTGCATAAAGGATTTATTTTTCTTTCAAAAGTGTTATTCTCATTAAAATTTATTTTATGCATAGAAAGATGCATAAAGGATTTATTTTTCTTTCAAAAGTGTTATTCTCATTAAAATTGATTTTATGCATAGAAAGATGCATAAAGGATTTATTTTTCTTTCAAAAGTGTTATTCTCATTAAAATTGATTTTATGCATAGAAAGCTGCATAAATGATTTATTTTTCTTTCAAAAGTGTTTTTCTCATTAAAATTGATTTTATGCATAGAAAGATGCATAAAACATTTATTTTTCTTTCAAAAGTGTTATTCTCATTAAAATTGATTTTATGCATAGAAAGATGCATAAAACATTTATTTTTATTTCAAAAGTGTTATTCGCATTAAAATTGATTTTATGCATAGAAAGATGCATAGAGGATTTTTTTTTCAAAAGTGTTATTCTCATTAAAATTGATTTTATGCATAGAAAGATGCATAAAGGATTTATTTTTATTTCAAAAGTGTTATTTTCATTAAAATTGATTTTATGCCTAAAAAGATGCATAAAGGATTTAAGTTTATTTCAAAAGTGTTATTTTCCTTAAAATTGAATTTATGCATAAATAGATGCATAAAAGGATTTTTATAAAAGTGTTATTCCGACTGAAGTTGATTTTTATGCATAAATAGATGCGTAAAGAATCTTTATATCAAAAATTATAATTCTCTTAAATTCTATGAATAGATGTAACGAGATGTGATGAGAATCAGATAAGTGTGAATGAATGGATGGGTGGTTGTGATGTGAATAGAGGTGATGAGATTTGAGGTGAATAGAGGTGATGAGATTTGCGGTGAATAGAGGTGATGAGATTTGCGGTGAATAGATGTGATGAGATGTGATGTGAATCAGATAGATGTGAATGGATGGATGGATGTGATGTGAATAGAGGTGATGAGATGTGAGGTGAATAGATGTGATGCAAATCAGATAGATGTGAATGGATGGATGGATGTGATATGAATAGAGGTGATGAGATGTGAGGTGAATAGATGTGATGAGATGTGATGTGAATCAGATAGATGTGAATGGATGGATGGATGTGATGTGAATAGAGGTGATGAGATGTGAGGTGAATAGATGTGATGAGATGTGATGTGAATCAGATAGATGTGAATGGATGGATGGATGTGATGTGAATAGAGGTGATGAGATGTGAGGTGAATAGATGTGATGTGAATAGAGGTGATGAGATGTGAGGTGAATAGATGTGATGAGATGTGATGTGAATCAGATAGACGTGAATAGATGGATGGATATGATGTAAATAGAGGTGATGAGATGTGAGGTGAATAGATGTGATGAGATGTGATGTGAATCAGATAGATGTGAATGGATGGATGGATGTGATGTGAATAGAGGTGATGAGATGTGAGGTGAATAGATGTAACGAGATGTGATGAGAATCAAATAAGTGTGAATGAATGGATGGGTGGTTGTGATGTGAATAGAGGTGATGAGATGTGAGGTGAGTAGATGTGATCAGATGTGATGTGAATCAGATAGATGTGAATGAATGGATGAGATGTGATGTCATGTGTGAAGTAGGATGTAAATGAATGATATGGGATATGAGTGGATGATATGTGATGAAAATGGATATAAATGTATAAGTGAAGAATGGATGTGAATGTATATGTGAAAGAATTGATGTGAATGATTATGTGAAAGAATGGATATAGATGTGTATGTGAAAGAATGTGATGTGATGGAAAGAGATGTGATGTGTCATAAATATATGTGGATGTGAATGTGATGGATATGAATGAATGTGAATGTGATGGATATGAATGAATGTGAATGTGATGTATATGAATGATGAATGTGAATATGATGGATATGAATGAATGTGATGTGATGGGATGTGAATCGGGATAGATGTGAATGAATGAGATGTGAGGTAAAATGAATGAGATGTGAGGTAAAATGAATGAATGAGATGTGAGGTAAAATGAATGAGATGTGATGTGAGTGAATGTGATGTGATCTGAATGGATGAGATGTGAATGAATGTGATGTGATGAGATGTGGATATGGATAGAGGTAAAATGAATGAGATGTGATGTGAGTGAATGTGATGTGGTCTGAATGGATGAGATGTGAATGAATGTGATGTGATGAGATGTGGATATGGGTAGATGCAAGTGGATGAGATCTGATGCGGATAAATGAGAAAAGATGTGATGAAATGAAAAATGATGTGATGAGAATGGGAATACACATGAAATAAATGAGAATTGATGTGGAACAATGTGGAAAGACGAGAGTTCGTTAAAGAAACTGTATTTATGACCTATTTTTAAATGGCTGTTTTATGTCAAGAATGCAGGGGAAGCATTCTGACCGTCTTGTGAATGAGGTTGTGGAGACCTAGTCTGATAAAGTTGCAACAACTGACGGAGAGTCAATGGAGGACGCCTTGCGTAGCAAGGTCGCCAAGGTCTTGACCAGCCTCGGTTCGATTAAAATGGTGAGCTTCCGGTACGGTGGATGAGGGACCAAGGAAGCGGCCAATGAGTGAAGTGCTAGGTCACCTGCAAAGGATCCTAGAGGGTGCTGACCATACGGTGCTCAGGCTTTGGGTCGCCGACGACGATACCCACGCGTGCGTCGAGGAAAATATTGGAACAAAGAGTAAGAGTTGTTTTCTGAATTCGGGCATGAATCTGGTTGATTGACCTTTCCTCAACGGATGAGTCCATGGTTCTTTTATATGGATCCGTTGGTTAACCTTGCTAATCTTCAACGGAGATTCCATTTTGATATGTGAATATATATTGCCGGTTACTATGAGCTAGGAACTATCGAAAAGGCCCCCTGAGTGGACAGGTGGTGAGCGTTCTGGTTGCCAATGAAGCCATAGGTACACCGATGAAGGAATGATTGGAATTAAGGATTCAACCAGAGATTTTGAGGATTATGATCAGTGACTCTATGATTTCATTAAATGATTGTTTTAAAGACAGTTGATTCTGAGAAAAAGGCAATTTCATATTGGGTGTGTAAGTGGTGTGACTAATTTTAAGTTTGCATGAATACCCGGCTAGGGGGACTGGGAACTCTTTTCCCTGGTACCCGGGACAAAACCTAACCAAATTCTTTAGTGGATCCCATCACTACAGTGGTTGGGTAGTTGGCTAGTTGGCTAACCCATGGGACTGGATGGGGTTAGGCTAGACTGATGGATCCCTAAATTGAGACTCAATTCTGTTATGGTACATAGATGAAGTAAATCCAGGACAAAAATTGTTCTATGGAAAAGAATCAACAGCTATGTCTCTCAATGAGGAAAAAAGCGTTGGTCTCTATGATCCAAGTGCAATCTTTTCCCTGATCTGACTATGGGACTTACGGGTTTGGTCAGATCAGTTTAGTTAGTTAAAGCTTTTGACTACGTTAGAGAAAAATTATCCTGGAGGAATTGCCGTGCTTTTTGGGCAAGGAAAGTTTTTCCGGGTTCGATTTTGGAAGAACCGATGGATTAGTCTCTTGTCCGGATATCCATGGGTGAGGCCCCAAGTGAGGGACAATGCCTCGCATAAGAAGTGCTACTTCCGCTGCTAGCACCCCTGAATTTGTTGCGCGGTGGGGACAGGGATCTTACATCACACATGTTACTACCTAACATGCCAGCACACATAGTGCAACTGGCGCACAAGCTGACATCGAGCTTGAATCTCAACATTATTACCATATGTCACCACCCCCTAGGTGCATAATTTGCTACTCTCAGGTGGTCAGGTTTGATAAAAATAAAAGTCTATGTCTACTCATTTGGTGAACTTTTACAATCATGGGCTAAGGAGGTGAAGCTTGTCGATGTAGCTTTGGTTTTAGAAGAGATGCTCATCGGGGGGTCTTCTCTTTTCTTGATGAAGACTCCACATAGTTGGCTTCCTGGTTCTTCAATCTACACTCCTCCTTCATGTGCCCAAGTTTGTTACAGTGTCCACATTTGTGCTTGTGTTTGAGTCTACATTCACTTTTGAAGTGTCCTTTCCTTCCGCAGTGGTAGCATTCTTTTATGCCCTTGTTGATGTAGAGTGCTTGTTCCCTTGTGGTACTTTGTGTTTCATTCTTTATCCGCTTCTCTTCTTCAAGTAGGGATGAAATATAACCTTAAAAAGTGTCCATCTGTTAGGAAAATGGTGATTGTGTTTTTCTTTCTAGTAATATGACTCAGAATGAAATAGCATGAGATTCAAACTGTAGACTCTTTATACCATTAGCATTTGAAAGAGACGTCTAGGGCTTATGATTATTCTCTTGAAAAATCAATGCAATTGGTTGCTTGTATGAGGAGAAAAAGCTCTTGCAAATCTTGGCCACAAAGGGGGAAGAGTGGATAAGATATGATTAGACTAATTAATTGATTAGTGAAGAGATTAAGCTAATGTGAGCTGAGAGAATGATTTGGAGAAGCTCAAAGAGGAGAGGGAAACTCTAACACCATGTCAAAAGATTAAACATGGCACCTCAAGCATGCATGGCTATGGTGTGCTTAATCCTAATTAATGTGATTAAAGAACACTAATCCTATGGTGGCTGTAGCCTAATTAACAACATAATGATGATCCCAATAACTTAACCAAGCTTGACTCAAGTGTAGCAATCGGCAAGGCGATGGCTTATTCTCTCTACAAACAATGATTTTTGCTAATTCGATTGGGTGAAAGGGACATCTAGGGTTGATGATTATTCTCCTAAAAAATCAATGTGATTAGTTGCTTGTGTAAGGAGAACAAGCTCTTCCAAATCTTGGCCACAAAGGGGGAAGATTGGATAAGATAGTGGCTAATTAATTAATTAGTGATGAGATTAATCTAATGTGAGCTAAGAGAATGATTTGGAGAAGCTCAAAGAGGAGACGAAAGCTCTGATACCATGTCAAAAGATTGAACATAGCACCTCAAGCATGCATGGCTATGGTGTGCTTAATCCTATTTACTATGATTAAAGAACACTAACCCTATGATGGGTGTAGCCCTAATTAACAAAATAATGATGGTCCAAGATGGAAACTTGTACTCATAGAGAGGCTTTAGAGCTGCTTGTGTTCATTGCTTGAAAATGATCCTTTTTATATGAGGAAGGTACACCTCTTACAAATGTGCTCATGTGGGATAAGTGTGAAGTGGCTGCATGCTCCTGATCTTGGTCCTCTACTCATACCTTGCCCTCAATGGCACCACAACTCTCGACACAACCAACATATACAGTTTAACATATTAATATATTGCAATCAATTGATAACATAAACATATAATAGTACATATACCAGACATCTACAAGATAAACAATGATGGCATAACATATCTATGTATTATTATAAAAGATCTCTCTCTAACTAATGATTCAATACAATGTGAGCTTGCACATTTGTTAATGGATTAACATGCTACCTCACAAGCACAAGACCGAACAAGAAGAGAGTGCATGCAAGGGTCAAATCCGGTGATTAGCACTTAGCCAACCCTATTAGGGTTAACTCCCCGATGTGAGGCTGCTAGGGGCTCACTCTAGACTGTCTTTGTGTCACCCAAAGAGAGATCCAAGCAAGCTAGTAGTAGGCAGGAGCAAGAACGAAGGAGCTATGGAGAGATTAACCTCTACCTCATGCCAATCGTATAAAAACAAGACAAGGTGGAGAGCAATGAGAAGGGAGTGAAGGAGAGAAGGGAGAGCAACACCATTCCTACTTACATACACCAACAATAATAAGCAAGCAAGCCACCATAAGCTCCAGAGAGAGAGAGAGAGAGAGAGAGAGAGGGGCAGTGGTTAGTGGCCGGCGGTATTTGCTGGCAGGTTTTGGGTGGGTGATCATGCCACCAAGTGATGTGCTTGGCGTTGAGGTACGGGCAAAGGACATTGAGGTCAAGGCGGTCGATGATGCAGGTTATGGAGTGATGTTGGAGTTGTTGAGTGAGCAAGATGGAAATGGCCTACTTGAACTCTGTGCAGTCTAGAGGATCATGCCAATTCAAAGGGTTTTGCAGAGGGTCAACTTCCTCGTGCTCAGATGGTGGTAGGATCTCCCCTTCTTCGAGTGGTGGGTTGGTGGGTGGCGGAGCCGACGACGGGGGTGGAGGGGGTGTCGATGATGAAGGTCAAGTGGTGAGGCTCGTGTTGAGAAAAGGTGGGGGTCTAGCGGAGGTGGAGGAGATATCTTGGAATGCTGTGTGCATTCCTAAGTTGAGGGATAGTGAAAGTGGTGAGGAAGGTGTGGGCAATCGGGGTGGAGTGGGAAAGTGAAGGGGGGGAGAAGAAGGTGGGGCAGCAAAAAGGGTAAGAGTGGAGGTTCTTGAGGGGGGTGGTGGGGGTTGGGTGTGAGGAGAGGTAGATGAGGATCCTGATGGGTGTGAGGAGAGGCGGCAGATGAGGATCCTGATGGTGGAGGAGGGGGTGATGGTGAAGAAGAGCTTGGGGGTGGAGGCGGCAAGCTGTCTTGCCCACATTAATGCCATCATTGTTGTCGTCTGGGCCAGGGCTAGGGCCAAGGCCAATTGCAGGCGACAGCCTCGGCTTCGTTTTATTCCCATGGAAAGGCGATGTGGGTATCGTTGAACTAGCATATGCCAGTGGCCTCCATGACTTGGATCTAGATGAAGCAGCAATGGTAGAGAATGAGTAAGCCAGGTGTCGAGTAGGGTGTTAGAGGATCATTGAGGAGGGAGAGATAGGCATTGTGGACGGCATGCCAGCTAGTTGTGCGGAGGTATTGTAGCACCTGGCTTGAAAGGAGGGGGAGATAGGGGTAGGGGCAGACGCCATCCGGTAAAGATAAATCAATGAGATTAGATTGGGTTGTGGCAGCAGGGAAGCTATAATGAAGTAGTAAACTCCAGGCTATGAGGGCGGCTTGAAGGGGGTGGAAGGGGAGTTCAAAGAGATCATGAGGGTGTTGGAAGGTGAGCAATCCCTAGAAGAAAAAATGGGGGATACGAGTTAGGCTATCTATGGGGAGCTTGGATAGAGCATATGTATATTGTTGGTGGGAGAGGGACTCTTCTATATAGATATCATGTTGGAGAAGGTTAAAGGGGGCGGATGGCTCGGAACTATAGATCAAGGAGCTAATAAGGGGTTTGAGGGGGGAGTGCCGAAATGGGGAGCTCGGTGGCAGTCTCCATGAGTGCATCCACCTTGTGGTTGACCAAGGTGGACAAAGAGCCGATGGAGTGGATGGCGTGGCTGGGCGGCCCGGGCCTCAACATCTCCAGGCTGCTCATGCAGGCAATGGATGGTGGCCTTTGTTAAATCGCAGTGCTTTACAAAATCCGCAGTGGTGTGGGCTAGAGTATCCTCTATTGTCTGAGCTCAGCTCATGGCCTCTTGATGTAGTCCTTCAATGATTGTGAGCTCTTTGTGGGATGTTGTGCGGCTGTTGCATAGGCTTGGTGGATCTGTTGTTGCTGGAGCTCAGTAATTCTATTGATAGTTGCCCAACTGCTCGGTTTGCTGGTCAAACTTTTTCTACAGCTCCATGAAATGTACATTGGTCTGGTATAACTCCTCAAACACCGCTCTCTCCTAGGATTTGTCTAATAACATTTCCCTCTCTGAAAGTTGAGCTACTTCTTGCTGTCGGGAGATGCAGTCTATCAATTGTTGGATGAGCTCCCGTGCATGTTGTTAAAGCCATGGGCAAAGTTAGGCACATATCTGCGGGCCGCATGGATACTCTCTGCATAATTTTGGCTAGAATTGAAACTACCTACACGAGCCCAACAGAGAGTGTTGACTATGTTCTGGGTGTCACTAGGGTATGAAGGCCCAACCTGATCATGAGGAGGTATCTCCGTGAACCTGTTAGGGGGTGAGGTCTCATATAAACTCCTGTTAAGAAAATCATGCCTCAGCGCTCCTCTTCCTCTTCTGTGGCCTTCTTGGTAGCTTCTGCAGCTACAACGTAGAGAGCTCTTCTTGTGTGCGCCTGGGGCTTGGGGGTGATTGAGGCTATTCTGAAGGTGTGGGTTCATGGTGTGGCCTCTTGGCTAGTGGTGGGGAAATAGGAGAGGTGGATATAGAGTATAACAAAGAAACAGCAGCATCCGGTCTGCTCAACTCGATTGCACATGGCAACACTTCCCATCCCACCACATAGTAGAGGACTCTGGTGAGTAATGTTGCACTTGCCTTGGGGGTTGGATGAGACTGCATGGAGCTCCCGGAAGAGGTGGTCAGACCAATTGACCTATTGCCCCTGGTGCACACGAGCTAAGGTTGTTAAACTGCACCTGTTGAACCTATCAGTCCACCTTGTGGTGAGGAGAAACTGCAAAGTGTGTGCTGGCATCACAAGGTCATCCTGGACAATGTTGCCCAGTAAACTCCATCTTTGTTAAGCATTCCCCTTGTATAGACCACGGGTGAGCTTAAAGGCATTAAATACACATACATATGGCTGCTCCATATGTGGGAGTGCAAGTGCATCTCCCACAAGCCCTACACTGAGCTGGATTGGATGCCTGTGGCCCTTGATATCCAAGATAACACCGGTGTGCTGCTTTGCATCATAAGATTCAGTAAAGTATAAAGTATTATATAAGTTTGGCCCCCAAGGCCCCAGGGTGGGTAGTCGGCCACCCAATCCAAGCTACTCTAGTTTCTACACCACTATTGGGTTAGCTTTGCAAAACAACTCCATAGTAGGGACCAGTGTAGTAAAGGAGCTTGTGCTCAACTTTGCGATGATTCTTCATCAGGGAATGGACAGTGTGTCCATTGACCTACTTCATGAGAGATTCATCTAGGTGGGAGAGTTGGGTGGGGTGCTTCACGTACTCCTCAAAGAGGCTACTAGTAGGTCTCTTCCTCCTCAGGGAAGTGTGGTGGAGCACCTCCAAGGAGGATTTGGAAGCTTTTGACATCTTGAATGCTAGCTATGAGGGTAAGAGCTTTGGGAAAACATTTGCAAGAGTTTGGCTAGGCTAGGTGTTAAAAGTGAGGAAATGGAAGGAGGGAGTCCATATTTATAACCCTGTGAGGAAGACACGGCCGTGGCAAGTTCAAGGAATGGGCGTGTGACTGTAAGCATACAGGCGTGGCAAGTCAGACTACAAGCGACGAACGGGCGTGACAAGAGGATCGAACAGGCGTGACAAGTCAGACTACAAGCGAACGGGCGTGACAAGAGGATCGAACGGCCATGGTGGGCAAGAGAATCGAGCAGTTTGCAGGCTTGCAAGACTAGTTGGAACGGCTAGGGGCTTTTGAATAGAGAGTTCGCACGGCCATGGCAGTGTGCGGGAGAGGGAACGGCTGTTCCAAAATGGGAATGTCAATGGCAAGCCAGACTTTGAGAAGGGAACGGCCATGTGAAACTTGGAATGGACGCGGGCTTTGTGGTTGAGGAAGGAACGGTCGTGGCACTTAGAATCTGAGAAAGGAACAACCGTGAGACGAGTTTTGTTTTTAAAGGCACCCTATAATAAGTTTTGTACACAGAGGCTATGCTGCCAGCACCCCATTACGGGTTTTGTATTGACTGTATGCCCAATTTGCCCCCAAAGAAAGGAGTCTATGCCAATCAGGTAATGGCAAAGTAGAGGGTGGTACTTCCCAAAGAGATTCCGATGAGGCTGGCAAGTAAGTAGCTAGGGCTGAGGGAGTTTTGCGGTCCTATTGAGCCTCTGAATGAGAGGCAGAGGAATTGCTGACGTTGAAGGTGACGTGTAGATTGATGTGGATGGATGTATGGAAGATGTGGATGGATGTGTGGATTGATGTGGATGGATGTATGGATGATGTGGATTGGTGTGGATGATGTGGATGGATGTATGGATGATGTGGATTGATGTGTGGATGATGCAATTGGATGTGATTTGATGTGGGAATGATGTGATGTGATAGGGATCGATGAAGAAAAAAAAATTGTGGGAAGATGAGAAAAGATGGGGACTAATGTGAAAGGATGTGGAGTGATGAGAAAAAATGGAAATATTGTTGGAACTGTATTTGTATGTGAAATCTGTGTTTAAATGGCTATTTTATATCAATAATGTTGGGGAAGCATTTTGACCATCTTGTGAATTAGGTCAGGGAGACCTATCTATTAAAGTCACAACCAACTGCTGATGGAGAGTCAACGGAGGACGTCTCGCATAGCAAGGTCGCTCGGCCGAGGTCTTGACCAGCCTCGGTTTGATTTAAATGGTAAGTTTCCGGTACAGTGGATATGGGACTCTCCAGGATTTACTTCATCTATTGTACCATAACACAATTGAGTCTCATTTTAGGGATCCATCAGTCCAGCCCAATCCCTTGGGTTAGCCAACCGCTGTAGTGATAGAATCCGTTTAGGAATTTGGTTATGTTTTGTCCCGGGTACCAGGGAAAAGAGTTCCCATGCCCCCTAGTCGGTGCTTCATGCAAACTTCAAGATAGTCACACCACTTACACACCCATTATGAAATTGCCTGTTTCACAGATTCAGCTAACTTTAAAACAATCTTTCAATGAGATCATAGTATCACTGATCATAATCCTCCAAAATATCATAATCCTCCAAAATATCCGGTTGATTTCTAGTTTCTGATCATTCCTTCGTCGGTGTACCTATGGCATCATCGGCAACCAGAACATTTACATCTATTTACATCTTATCACATCCCATTTACATCTATTCACATCCTATCACATCCCATTTACATCTATTCACATCCTATCACATCCCATTTACATCTATTTACATCCTATCACATCCCATTTACATCTATTCACATCCCATGTACATCTTATCACATCTATTCACATCCTATCACATCCCATTTACATCTATTTACATCCTATCACATCCCATGTACATCTATTCACATCCCATGTATATCTTATTACATCTATTCACATCCTATCACATCCCATTTACATCTTATCACATCCTATCGCATCCCATTTACATCTTATCACATCCATTCACATTCTATCGCATCCCATTCACATCTTATTCCCATTTAGTAGCATTTCCTACTTCGATACCGATAATGGGACATTTTCTAAATTTCTGCCAATCGTTTGGCTTAGTTAAAGGTTCTTTTTTTGGACGACTATTTCCATATTCTTTCTCAATTTCTCAAATGAATTATATTCAATATTCCTCTTTTGAATAAAAGAATTCATGGGATTTACAAAAATCAATTCTAACCATATTTTCACTTTTGATAAATATTCATAAATTGAATTATACTAAAATTTTCTCTTCTTCCCATTTAATTTCTTGGATCTCAATTATCATGGGAATTCCTCTTTTTACATTTAATTGCTTGAAGTCTAAATGTCATGGGAATTCCTCTTTTATCTTCAAATAAATTTATCTAAAATTTCTCTTTTCTTTAAAAATAATATTCAATATTCCAAATATACCAAGAATTTCTCTTTTTCCATTTAAATAATTGAATTCCAAATATGACGGAAATTCCTCTTTCATCATTTAAATTTATACATGCATAAAATAATTTTAACTAAAATTTCTCTTAAGAATTAAATAAAAATATTCATTAATCCTAATATGACAAGATTTCTGCTTTTTCCATTTAAATGATTAAATTCCAAATATGATGGGAATTTCTCTTTTGTCATTTAAATTTATTCATGCATAAAATAATTTCAACTAAAATTTCTCTTAAAACTTAAATAAAAATACCCATTAATCCTAATATGACAAGAATTCCACTTTTTCTATTTAAATGATTGAATTCCAAATATGATGGAAATTTCTCTTTTATCGTTTAAATTTATTCATGTATAAAATAATTTATCTAAAATTATTCTTTAATTTTTAAATAAAATATCTATTATTTTAATATTCCAACTTTTCTCTTTCTCCATTGGAATACATGGATCTCCATTATCATGGGAATTCCTCTTTTATCATAAAAACGAAATTACTAAGAATTCCTCTTTTTCTCTTATTCAAAGTGTGTTTCACCTTTGACACTTTTCCATGATAATTTATTTTGCACTTGTTTAAGTGTGGTCTATGCTTAATTTTCTAAGCCTAAGACAAATTCTATAATGGGTTAGTTGATGTGTTTATTTTGGTGGATTTTATTGGATGTTTTCCAAGTTTTATTTGGACTCATCAGGTTCTGCCTAGATCACTTGTGTCTAGGGGTTTTTTAATGAGTGCTACACACATGTGTTTCACTTCCTTACTTTAGAGTTTTGCTTGAATGACACCAAGTTCATATACTCTGGATTGATGAGTTGGCCACCAATTTTATTTCTTCTTTTGGCATGATTAATGACCATTAGATGGCATGCATTGATTTTTATGTGATCAACTATGGTTTTCATGGATTCGAGGAGCTTCTATGCTTTCATCCATGGTTTATAAGAATCTTTTGATCTTTTGGATAATATCATGTGCTTTGAAGATAGCATTTGCCTTCATTTTTTGCACTTAATTTTGGAGTATATTGCTTGTACTTTTGTACATATTCCAACTTGGATACCTAGTTGTTGAAAGAAAGTAACAGGGGTGGGTTAGTCCCTCACCAAGGGAGTGGCTCATGAAGGAGTCACCACTTAGCATCTCACGGGAGAAGCTCACCATTGATTCTTGGAACAAATAACATTATGAATCAGCCATTATCCCATTTACATTGGTATTTATACTCCACCCAAGAGTTTACACCTACTTACTAGTTGTCCATGGCCTTGGGCCCATAATGCTTTCTTACAAACCATCCCTTCCCCAATGGTTTCGTCCTCGAAACCTCAAATGAATACCCCAAATTCGGAGAAGAATGTTCCATGTGGCTGAATTTACACCAACCCATATTGCTCTATCAATGCTTCATATCCCTCCAATGCTAAAACAGGTTGCCATGAAGCTTCTTCCTTAGGTAAACCTTTCCATTGAACAAGATACTCCACCAAGGTACGAGTGCGAAGTACCTTTTTCCTTGTACCCAAGATAGCTTCTGGAATGTATTCAATCATTCCCTCTTCATTCATTGGAGGTAACTCATCAACCATTTGATCGATCATACCCACATATCCTTTCAAGTGAGAGACATGAAACACATCATGAATCTTTGTTGTAGATGGAAGTAAGAGTTGATATGCAACCTCCCCAACTCTTCGTATCACTTGCTAAGGACCATAATAGCGATGAGCTAGCTTGGTGTTGGTGCTTCCCTTCAAAGACGCATATCTTGACTTTGGTATTCTCAAAAGAACCCAATCTCCCACTTTGAATTCCAATGGTCTTCGATGAACATTGGCATATTGTCTCATTTTCTCTTGTGCAACCTTCAAATTACTTTTGCATTGTTGCAACAAAGCTTGCATCCTTTCAGCTTCCTCCTTGGCATTATGGTTAGAAGTCTCATATGTACCCACCAACATAGGCAAATTGACCTTGTAACCATATAAAGCCTCAAAGGGTGACATGCCAATGCTCACATAATATGTTGAGTTGTAAGCAAACTCAGCCAAAGGTAACTAATCATCCCATGTGCTTTGAGTATCATGACAATAGTGGCGTAGATATGTTTCCACCCATTTGTTTACTCTTTCTGTTTGATCATCGGTTTCGGGATGATAGGCGGTGCTTGGAGTAAGCTTGGTTCCCATATATTCAAACAATGTTCTCCAAAAAGTGCTCATGAATTTGACATCACGATCACTCACAATTTGTGACGGCATACCATGCAACTTGAAAACCCCATCAACAAATTGCTTGGCAACATTTTGGGCTGAATATGTGACCTTGGAAGGAATGAAATGGGCCACTTTGGTCAATCTATCCACCACAACATACAAGCTGTCCCACCCTTTCTTTGTGCGCGGAAGGTGAAATCCATTGATATATGACTCCATTTGCCTTCGGGAATGGGCAATGGCTGAAGCAAACCTCCCGGTTTATGTGCAGGATCCTTGTTCAATTGACATGACCGGCACCCACTTACATAAGCATGAATGCTCTTCCACATCCCCTTCCAAAAGAAACTTTTCCTTATTGCATCAAAGGTTTTGTAGACACCCAAATGACCAGCCATAGGAGTACAATGCATCTCTTCCATGATCTTCTTGATAAATGATGAAGTAGGAACCAAGTAGACTTTTCCTTTGTAGTAGAGGAGACCATTTTTCAGCTCATAATGGGGTAACTCTTCACATACACCTTGCTGTAATTTCTGCACTATTTGTGAGGTTTCTTCATCAAACAAGTACTCTTCTTGTATCTCCATGATCCAATCTTTATGCACCTCAGAAATAGCATACAATGAGCAGGCCCACATACGAGACAAGGAATCGGCAACCACATTTTCTTTGCCCTTTGTGTATGTGATTTCAAAATCATAGTTTTGTAGTGTTGCTACCCACCTTCTTTGCTTAGGAGACAAATTGGGTTGTGTGAGGAAATACTTCAGCACCCTATGATCACTTCTCACATAAAAATGACTCCCATATAAGTAATGGTGCCATTTCTTGATAGCATGGAGTATAGCAATCATCTCTTGCTCATACACATGGAGTTCTCTTTCTTTGTCATTCAGCTTTCTACTTTCATAAGCAATGACTCCATGGTCTTGGTAAAGTACCGCACCAATCCCTCTTCCATTTGCATCCACCCTTATTGTGAAAGGTTTGGTGAAGTTTGGACATACCAAAATAGGTGCTGATGTGAGCATCTTCTTCATATCTTCAAAGCTTTTGTTGGCAATGGCATCCCAAAAGAAGGTTTCCTTCTTCAATTTGTCCATCATTGGGGCTGCAATTTCTGCATAGTGGGCAATAAAGCGCCTATAGAATGAAGATAACCCCAAAAATCCCCTCAATTGAGTAGTGTTTGAAGGAACCGGCCAATTCCTAATACATTCCACTTTCTTTGGATCCACACAAATGCCATCCTTGCTCACAATGTGACCCAAATATTCCACCTCATGTGCCATGAAGGTACATTTTGTCTCCTTAACATACAACTTGTTTTGCCTCAAGACCTCCAAAACCTCTTTCACGTGCTTCAAATGCACTTCCTCATCTTTGCTATAGATAAGTATGTCGTCGAAAAAGACCAATACAAACTTGTAGAGGAAAGGTTGAAGCACTTTGTTCATTAATGCTTGAAAGGTTGCCGGTGCATTGCATAATCCAAACGGCATAACCATGAATTGGGAAAGACCCCTTTCCGTACGAAATGCTGTTTTGAACTCATCACCACTTTTCATCCTTATTTGATGGTATCCGGAACGCAAATCAATCTTTGAAAAGCATGTGGCACCCTTCAACTCATCCAAAAGATCATCCACCCTTGGTATTGGAAATCGATTTTTGATGGTGATCTTATTCAAATCACGGTAATCAATGCACATGCGAAAAGTACCATCCTTTTTCTTCACAAGTAGCACCGGAGAAGCAAAAGGAGATTGACTTGGTTCAACCCATCCCATGTCAATGAGTTCTTTGACTTGCTTTGCCACCTCTTCCTTTTCAACCTTTGACAAACGATAGGGAGGCTTGTTGATTGGTTTGGCATTTGGTTCCAAATCAATAGCGTGATCAACACTCCTCTTTGGCGGCATTGATTTTGGCATGGTAAACACATCTTCATAATCCTTGAGTAGCTTAACCATGTCCACATTTTCGATGCAATCCTTTTTGCGATTATCTTCCTCTTTGCAAAGCTGTAGTACATAAACATAGCCCTCTTTCTTGAACTCTTTCTTCATTTGAGTAGCATTGATCATGAAGAGCTTGGACCCTTGCATTCCATTCAATGTAATAACCCCTCCATGATGCACAAAACTCATGAAACTTTTCTGTAAGTTCATGGTAAAAGAGTTCAAAGTGGACAGCCAATCACATCCAAGTACTATGTCAATTGGTCCCAACTCAATCACCAAAAGATCAACTTTGCAAGAGTAGTTCTTGGACAACTCCAATTCTGTACTTTGACACTTCATATTGCACCCATTGAATCACCATTGGCCACTTGCACCATGTGCTTGTTTGGTAAAGAAGTTGGTTGCATTTTGAGAGTGTTCAAAGACCTTTTATTGACAAAACTATGCGTGCTTCCAGTATCAATGAGTGCATATGCTATTCTTCCATTCACCTTGATCTTCAATCTCAATGTGTTGGCACCCTTACTTCCCGCATAAGCATCATGAGAGATTGTACACAAGGTAGTATGTGCACTATTGTTTTCATTCCACACGCATAGAGGCATCCCATCATCCATTTTGTCATGAGCAAACTTTAGTTTCCCACCCGGATCAAAAGGAAACTCGGGATTTTCTTCATCAAAACCATCATCATGAGAACCTCCACCCTCATGAGGATCTCCCCATCCTAAGGCATCATTGCATTCAAGGAATTCCTCCTCCTCATGATTAGCATTGTCCTCAATGATAATGTAGCTTATGGAAATATCCTTGGATTCGCATACTTTGAAGTGATCCTTGTTCCATTTTTCTCCACATTTGAAACATAGACCTTTGAGCCTCATTTCATGCAAACGGTCCTCCTTGATAACCTTGCTTTTTGAACCCCCATTTGCTGGCTTGGACTCATTGTATGTAGCTTTGTTGGACATAAATGGTGGTTTAAATGGAAGTCTATTAGACCCTCTACCATACACGGTAGGAAATCTTGGAAGATTAGGTCTTGTGTTTGCATGAGAACCCATTTCAGTCCTTGTGATCACTTCCCCTTTGATATTCCCTTTGCTAGCCCACTTTGTCAAGTACTTCTCTTCATGAATTTCTGCAAGCATCATTGCCTTCTTCAAAGTGGCGGGTTCATGAGACTTGACATCACCACCAATAGGAGCTTTCAAGCCCCTTATATACTTGACAACAAGATAATGCTCATCAAAGTCATCCAAGTATAATAGAAGCTTTAGAAACTTGTGAGAATATTCCTTCACGTTAGTGATTTGCTCTAGCTTGTCCCATTCCACAATGTGATTGTCCCTTTGCATGCGAGAAGTAAACTCTTCTGCCATGTCATTCTTGAATTCTTCCCAAGTAGTGATGACATAACCATGAGATTGCTTCCTCCTCCACCAAGTGTGAGCAAAACCCTCAAGATGAAGTGAGGCGAAGTAGACTTTGGCAATCTCGCTCCTTGGGCTGATTTCGAAGTAGAGATCCATCTTGTTTGCCCACTCTTCAAAGTCTTCGATAGAATTTGATTCTCCTTTGAACTTATTAAATATGATTTTGTCCTTCACAGCATTGTCAAAATCACCATGCATTCTTGAACCCCTCTGCCGTGCTCTTGGATCATCAAATCCTCTTCCTTCACCCAAGTGTCTATGCATTTGCTCATCTTCCAATTGCCAATCACCTGCATCTTTAAATCCCTTCTGTTCATACCCTCTTCTTGCATCTTGAAAAAAGAATGAAGTTCTTGGAATACTGGCATTTGATCTCTCATAAGAAGCATCACCCATAGGTCTCTTGCCCGTGGCATCATTTGAGGTGGCATCATTTGTCTTACTTTGTTCTCTTTTGGCATAGAAGGCTTTCCATCATGTTTGGCATTATAATGTACACCATCCATTGCATTCATATCGGCTTCTTGGTTGAGCTTGAGAGGAGCCAATTCACTAATGGCTTTCTCCAAGTCTTTTAACCCTCTTTGCATCACGTAATCCAGGTAGTGGTGTCGCTTGTCGAACCGTTCCATGAGGTGTTCACCAAATTGTTGTTGCCGATTTGTTTGGTTATTTTCAATCCTTTGAAACATACTCTCCATAGCCATTAACATCATGTCCACTATTAGCGGAGTAGTTCCCAAAGATTGAGGCATTTCCACTGGCTGAGATTCATCTGGAGATGGTGCTTTTATGGTTGAACTTTCTTCATTCCTCGTTGATGAACTCGTTGCCATCATTGCTTCCGGTTGTCTTTGATCATTTTCATTCTGGGCTCCCTTGTTTTGACCTCCTCTAGTCATTTCCATGCGCGTAATTGATCCCTCCTTGCAAAGACCACTTACTTGATTTTTTTCTCTCTATTCAAACGGTATCCGATTTGGGTGATCTTTATATCGACGCGAAGCTCTCGATGAGACGAATAAGAATCCCCAAAAACAGATCTGAAAAAGTCAACAGCCTTTGACCAGTCAACTGTACCGGCTGAAAGTCAACTCTTGATGTTAACCGCTCAATTCTTATCCGATTTGGGTGATCTTTATATCGATGCGAAGCTCTTGATGAGATGAGTAAGGATCCCCAAAAACAGATTTGAAAAAGTCAACAGCCTTTGACCAGTCAACTGTTCTAGCTGAAAGTCAACTCTTGACTTTGACCGCTCAATACTACTCCGATTTGAGTGATCTTTAGCTTGTTTGAAAGAGATTTTCGGGTAGATTGAAGGGCTTTCAGGATAGATTTGAAAAGCTTTTGAAAAACCCTAGAAATTCAAGGATTTGTCTTGGCTGCAAGTAGGCAAGTTGTGTAAAAATTTTACCATAGTCTCCCCTCTTTTTGCACCAAATCTCAATCAAATCAAAGCATCTCAATCAAGTATTAAAATCCTTATGCATTTGACCACTGTAAGCAAATCAATCCTCAATCATTTTTCCATCTAAGCATGTGACCTTATGGCATCAATTTTGTCTTTTTGCATAAGAAGTCGATGTAGAGGATTTGCTTGTTTGCTCAAGTCGAATGAAGTGGTCGATGAAGCGCGTCGATGCTTGCCGATCTCTCGACCAAGCACTTCTCACCCCTTCACCAAGTTTACATCCAAGGTGAAGGTTGAGGCCATTTCTTTACCACCAAGTACCTAATCCTCTTCCTTACCGCGTTACCCGGCACTAACGGCAAGGAAGATTCAAGACATTCTCCCCTTGGCCTCTCCTCCAAATGCCAAGGTACCCTTACTTCATTCTAGATTCTAGGAATAAAGTGGGGTACAATCGTGAGTGGAATGTGGTTACAAGCTCAAATGAATGAGTAGAGTTGACTTACAATTGATTTATAGCATGACTCATGCTCATTCATATCATAATACATGGTTCATAGTGCTTCCTTCATCACATCCACTCATGGCAATGTCAATACATTTCCACATACATCAACAACATCCAAATCATGTGAAGTATGTATTCAATCCCCCAAATGTGCCAAAAGCTATGCTCACTTATGCCAATATGCAAGACATAGCATTGAATGGCTATGTGTAGCATTCAAGCATTCATAATGCATAAAGAAGAGCATGAATGGCCATGATTAAAGTCCAATTTCTGAAAATTAGGGTTTTATGTGTAATAAAACCCTAATTCACTCCATAGCTTGAAAGAATGCTTCAAAATTGTAAGGAAGTGATGGAGCAACTCACCAATGTCACCCGGGAAGCCTTAATGCTTGAATTTGTTGAAGGAGATGAAGATTAGGGTCACTTTGGTGAAAAACGTGGGCAGCTTTGGTAGTGATTTTCAGCCACATTGGGAGCCCCATTGCTCATGGAAAATAGGTGAAATACTTCATAAAACATTGCTACATACATGAGAGAACATACCCAAGCTTCAATGGGGAGCTTGGCTTAGTAAGCCAAGCTCTTTGTGAGCTTGAAAAATCGCGTTTTCTGAGGCGGGCTGCTGCAGTTCGCCGCCCCTCTTCTGGTGCTCTATGGTGTGCTTGAAAAGTTGCTTTCACTCCCAATTGACTTGGAGACTCAATGCCTTTTGCTCATGTTGAGATTCCATGGCTAGGGTTTGCAAGAAAGCGGCCAAACAGAAAAACGTTTTTGATTAACAACTGCTAATCAAGATTAGTGAATTTTTCCCAATTTGGTCCACTCATTCAAAAAAATTAGGTCCATGTGCTCAGATTTGAACCACAAACTCTACCTTAGCCATATCCCCTTCCCCCATGAATCAAATGAAGCAGAAATTTCACGAAATGAGAAGAAGAAAAGAAAAATTAAAAATCATGGATCAAAAGCCATGCTCTGATACCAATGAAAGAAAGTAACAGGGGTGGGTTAGTCCCTCACCAAGGGAGTGGCTCATGAAGGAGTCACCACTTAGCATCTCACGGGAGAAGCTCACCATTGATTCTTGGAACAAATAACATTATGAATCAGCCATTATCCCATTTACAGTGGTATTTATACTCCACCCAAGAGTTCACACCTACTTACTAGTTGTCCATGGCCTTGGGCCCATAATGCTTTCTTACAGTTGTTTATGTATCTAGGTGAGTTATTTTCTACCCTAACTTTAGTGTGTTCATTGGGTAGTCATTAGAAAGGTGCCAATAATTCAAAATTCTTTTCTAATGATGTACTCGAAAAGAGTTATTCCTTGATGTGGTCTTAGGAATATAGAGTTAGGTCTTAGTATGTGAAAGTCTGGGATAAGGACATCTTATTCCTTTTATACAAGATTTTATTCATGTTTCCTAGATGGCATACTAGGGAGTTTCAAATTGGTAAGGTATGTATGGGTGGTATGGGTCGCTAAATGATCTCTCACATATATTATCTTATGGGATAATTTGGGCTCAAGATTATTGCTTTGCTAACATCACTTAGCATGTTGACCTCAACATTCAAAGACAATCTCATTTTATGAATTCATTTAAAGTTGTTATGTGGGCATTCTTTAGATAAACTTCTTTTATTTATAGCTTGCATGTTTTGATGAGGGTAATCTCGTCGGCATATTCACTTGTTGAAATCTCTTTCTTTAGAGCTCAACGAGTTTATCTTGTTGTGAGATCGGATTAAGGAAATTTGGATTCTTCCTTTGTTGGCATTTCTTTCTCTAGTTCCGTACTTTAGGTGATTTATATAGTCTACCTGATGGTTTACGGACGTACATATGTGACTCATCGAGACATTGATGACTCTCTATGTTGATATGGGTAACTCGGGATGCCATTAATACCATGTGCAGATGTGGGTATGTTGGGTCGCCGATGGATACCTGGTTCCTGCTGCTATAATGCCATGTTTTCCTACTTTATTCCGAATGGTTTACAATGAGGAAACTACTTTGAGTATGAGTTCCTCTGATCATCCGCAGTCTGATGGGCAAATAGAGCGTATGAATCAGATTGTAGAGGATATGCTTCATGCATATGTCTTTGGAAAAGCATCAAATTGGGAAAAATATCTTTCAATGATGGAATTTGCCTATAACAGTTTTAAACATACGACTATTGGTTTCAATCTTCTCATGCTTATGTATGTGTATCAATCCAGGGCACCTATTGATGTCGGTCATAAAGGACATCGAGCTTGATGCATCGAGGTATTTTTTGCGTGATATGCAAGAAATGCTGACCGAAGCTCGGGATTCTATCAAGAGTGCTCAGGATAGGGCACGGCTCTATGGTGATAGAGGAGGACGCTTAACTTGGTCTTTTGAACCAGGAGCGTTGGTTTATTTAAAAGTTCCTAAAGATTTTTAGACTTTGTCAAAAGGAAAATGCTCAAATTCTCCTAGATATTGTGGTCCATTTCAATTTATACATCGGATTGCACGGCTGTGTATGACTAAAACTATCTCCACATGTTAGATTTCATCTAGTCTTTTATATCAGTAGATTGAAAGGGAAATTAGGGGGTGAGGATAACACAGTTACTCCTCAAGAACTCGTTGAAGTTGAAAATTTATCCTATGTACCACCCACTTGAACCTTAAAAGGTACTTGAATTTAGGGAAAGGAAACTTTCTAGTTCACTAATCCTCGAGGTTAAAATTCGGTGGAAAGATAGGAAAATAGAGGATTTGACTTGTGAGTCGGTTGATATTGTTCAGCATAGTTCTCCTTCTTTTCATTGCAAGAGTGCAATGTTTTGAGAGAGGAGAAGTATGTTATATGCACATTATGTGTGCATATACTAGGAGGCTAACCCACATTAGGCTTGTGAGCATGGGAGCATGGGAACAAGCTCTAGTAGAGCATGGGTTAGGACTAACCTTAAGGGTTAAGATTAGGGTTAGGCATCCAAGGGTCACACATAGGAAATGGAGAGTCAAGAGTCACTTGAGGGCCCTCCTATTATATAGGGGCATGGGGCACACTCAAGGGAGGCTTAGGCTATGGTCTCTTTATGTTATCTTGAGGCTAGGTTATGTTATGTTCTCTTGTGTGTAGAGGATCATAATAACTACTCACCTACCATTTCACACTATAGCTGTAAGATTCCTCCTCAGCCTGAATAATGAATAAGCTTTACTTCAATCCCTTGTAATCATTCCCTGTTTTTGAATACAAGAAAATATTATTTTTTCTAAAGTTTTTGCCTAGTGAGATAAAAATTTCTAGAGAGTGATAATTCAATATTGAGATATTTTTGGATATATAAATTCTACAATCATCAAAAATATATTTCCTTGAAATAGAAAATTAAAACAAATTTTCCAAGGTGCATTAGAAATCAATTAAAACTGATTTAAAAGACCTTAGCCTAAGAGTCAAGATTTTTTAAAAATTTTGGATTATGGTCCAATTAAGATTCCTATGGACCAATAAGATTAATCGAAGTGTTGCGATGAGATAAATCCAATGAATAAAAAAAAATACCTAAAAATGAGTAAATGCCCACATAAGATGAGTACAAGATTTATTAGTTAAAAATTATGAAATATATTACTTAAAAAATGAGATATTTTAGAGTAATCATACAATTTTGACACCCTGGTAAGGAAAGGGGGAGCCTTCAAGGAGGCGCCTATTCCACACATGTGAATGAGTTTTAACCTCAAAAATATTAAGATATTTTTTTATCTCTCCTCTCTCTTGGATCAAACCAAATAAAAAAGAGAGCCAAACTGGTCCAAATTAAGCCAAACTGAAGTTGTAAAATTCTAGAACTTAGTTGGACTTAGTTAGTGGCCTCCCTCACCTATAAATAGACCCTCATTCTTTTGTATTCTCATCTGTGAACTAGACCATGCTAGTATTACCTTAAAATAAGTATATTTTCTACTATCCCCTAAAAATCCTCTACATTTTGGAGAGATTGAAGCTTCTCTCTCTCTTTAACCTTCCTTGGAGCTTTCCTCAACATACTAACCAATTGATTGGTTGGGGGACCTCTCCTAAGAATAGAGAATCAAGCAAAACAAGAGATAAGGTGTGACTTTATGGTTTTTTCTTAATCTTCTAAATGTTTTTCATTTCTCAACCCCTCTCAAGCTTGAGAAGTATTCAATTGAATGGTTTTTCAATGCAAATGAAGCTCTCTAATGAATTTTAATGATTAATCACATAAAGTTTACATTTATGCTTAATTTAGGATGTTTTTTTATGTATATCTCTCTCTCCCCCAAAGAATGGTCATTCCTATGACCAATTCTCAATTCAAATGATGCTTCGCATGGAGCAATTCCTAATTCTAAAATCAAACTCTATGCTAGTCAAGCTAGAGGTCAAAGAGATGGCTTTTTTATACTTTAATGTTACATAAATTATGGTAAACTTAGAAAATAAGTCCATAAATTGGATATTGGTCCAAATGATAGTTACTCTATCATAATCCTATTACTAAGTCTTATTCTTTTAGAAAATATTAAAAATTATTAGTAATAGCAGCAGAGCTATGGTAAAATTTTTAAAAATTAACACATATATCATTTTTATGTATAATGTGAAAAGAGGACTTCCTACCATATTCTACGATTAGTCATCCTATGTTAAATGAATAATTCTCGTCATATCCATGGAAAACTAATTTCTAATGTTTATGTATAAATAGTTAATTAGAGAAAAAGAGAAATTCTTAGTAAATTCATTTTTATGATAAAAGAGGAATTTCCATGATAATGGAGATCCATGTATTCCAATGGAGAAAGAGAAAAGTTAGAATATTAAAATAATAGATATTTTATTTAAAAATTAAAGAAAAATTTTAGATAAATTATTTTATGTATGAATAAATTTAAATGATAAAAGAAGAATTCCCATCATATTTGGAATTCAATCATTTAAATGGAAAAAATGGAATTCTTGTCATATTAGGATTAATGGATATTTTTATTTAATTTTTAAGAGAAATTTTAGTTAAAACTATTTCATGCATGAATAAATTTAAATGATAAAAGAGGAATTTCCATCATATTTGGAATTCAATCATTTAAATGGAAAAAGTGGAAATTTTATCATATTAGGATTAATGGATATTTTTATTTAATTCTTAAGAAAAATTTTAGTTAAAATTATTTTATGCATGTATAAATTTAAATGATGAAAGAGCAATTTCCATCATATTTGGAATTCAATCATTTAAATGGAAAAAGAGGAATTCTTGGTATATTTGGAATATGAAATATTTTTATTAAAGAAAAGAGGAATTTTAGATAAATTTATTTGATTATAAAAGAGGAATTCCCATGACATCTAGATTTCAAGCAATTAAATGTAAAAAGAGAAATTCCCATGATAATTGAGATCCAAAAAAAATAAATAAAAAAAGAGAAAATTTTATTATAATTCAATTTATGAATATTTATCAAAAGTGGAAATATGGTTAGAATTGATTTTTGTAAATCCCATGAATTCTTTTATTCAAAATAGGAATATTGAATATAATTCATTTGAGAAATTGAGAAAGAATATGGAAATAGGCGTCGAGAAAAAGAATCTTTATCTAAGCCAAACAATTGGCAAAAAGTTAAAAAAAGTCCCATTATCGGTATCGAAGTAGGAAAAGCTACTAAATGGGAATAAGATGTGAATGGGATGCGATAGGATGTGAATGGATGTGATAAGATGTAAATGGGATGCGACAGAATGTGAATGGATGTGATAAGATGTAAATGGGATGTGATAGGATGTAAATGGGATGTGATAGGATGTGAATAGATGTGATAAGATGTAAATGGGATGTGATAGGATGTGAACGGATATGATAAGATGTAAATGAGATGTGATAGGATGTGGTGTGATGAGAATGAATGTGGATGAGTGTGAAGTAAGTGGATGTGGATGTGAATGATGAGATGAGAATGAGATGAGGGGATATGTGAAAGAGTGAGATGGGAAGTAAATGGATGTGGATGTGTATGTGAAAGAATGTGATGTGAATATATGTAGATGTGAAGTAATAGATGTAAATGTATGGATAGATGTGGATAGTCGTGCATGTGAATGGTTGGATGGATGTGGATGAATGAATGAGATATGATGTGGATAGATGTGGACGTGATGTAAGGTGGATAGAATGTATGTGTGGAATGGGGATACAATGAATGTGATGAATGTGGATGGATGTGATGTGATGTGAGTCGGGATAAGTGTGAATGGGTGAGATGTGATGTGAAATGGATGTGATGTGATATAATGTAAATTGGGATAGATGTGAATGCATGTGATGTGATGTGAATCGGGATAGATGTAAATGAATAAGATGTGATGTGAATGGATGAGATGTGATGGAATGTGAATCGGGATACATGTGAATGAATGAGATATGAGGTGAATTGGATGTGATGTGATGTGGATCGGGATAGATATGAATGGATGAAATGTGAATGAATGTGATGTGATGAGATGTAGATATGGGTAGATGCGAGTGGATGAGATGTGATGAGTATAAATGTGGAAAGATATGATGAGATGGAAAATGATGTGATTGGATGAGAATGGATAGATGAGAATGGAAAATGATGTGATTGGATGAGAATGGAAGATGATGTGATTGGATGAGAATGGATGAAGGATGGAAAATGATGTGATTGGATGAGAATGGATGAAGGATGGAAAATGATGTGATTGGATGAGAATGGATGAAGGACGATGGGAATACATATGATTGGACTTGGATTAAGTAATGTGGATTGATGTGGAAAAATGTGGAAAGATGAGAGTTCGTTATAAAAATTGTATTTATGACCTGTTTTTAAATGACTGTTTTATATCAAGAATGCTGGGGAAGCATTTTGACCATCTTGCTAATGAGGTCATGGAGACCTAAGTGATAAAGTTGCAACAACTATGGAGAGGTCTCGTGTAGCACAGTTGACCGAGGTCTTGACCAGCCTCGGTTCGATTTAAATGGTGAGCTTCCGATACGGTGGATGAGTGACCAAGGAAGCGGCCTATGAGTGAAGCGCTAGGTGGCCTGCGAAGGATCCTAGAGGGTGCTGACCATACGGTGCTCGAGCTCTGGGTCGCCGAAGATACCCACGTGTGCCAAGAGTAAGAGTTGTTTTCTGAGTTCGGGCATGGATCTAGTTGATTGACCTTGCTGGTCCTCAATGGATGAGTCCATGGCTCTTTTATATGGGTCTGTTGGTTGATCTTGCTGATCTTCAACGGAGAGTCCATTTGGATTTTTATAAGTGAATATATTTCCGGGTACTATGAGCTAGGAACTATTGAAAAGGCCCCTAAGTGGATAAGTGGTGAGTGTTTTGGTTGCCAATGATGCCATAGGTACACCGATGAAGGAATGATCGAAAACTAGAAATCAATCGGATATTTTGGAGGATTATAATCAGTGATACTATGATTTCATTAAAAGATTGTTTTAAAGTTAGTAGCTGAATGTGTGAAACAGGCAATTTCATATTGGGTGTGTAATGATAAAAAACAGGTAGAGGGAGAGGAGACACACACACAGGAGCAAACCCTAATGTATTATGCTAACCCTAACCATAGAGGGAAGCCATCTCCCTTCTCACACAATGCATAAAGCCATAATCCATAATCTACAACACACTACATGTGTTGTGTCTACACACTATGACCAGCTGGACGCGGTCATTTATGTCTCACACATGTTACTACCTAACATGTCAGCACATAGTGCAACTGCCATAAGCTAACATGGAGCTTGAATCTCAACAGCCCCTCTCAAGCTCATGATGTACTACCATAGATGAAGATGTAGATGAGCTTGGCTATCAAAGCTCTCAACACTCCCCCTCAAGCTCATCCCATGTACTCCCAACATAGGACAGAAGTACTCAAACTTCTCCCTGCTAAGTGGATTTGTAAAGATGTCGGCCACCTGCTCTTTAGTCTTCGCGCATACTGCAAATCCATTGTACCATCCAACACTTTCTCTCTGACAAAATGATAGTGGACCTCTATGTGTTTGGCCTGCACATGAAAAACTGGATTCTTGGCCAACTATATACTACTCATGTTGTCACAATGAATGACAATCTTGCCATCAATAGGCTCCCCCAAATCAGCCACCAAGAGACTCTTTAACCATACTCCTTCACATGTAGCAATGACTGCACCCCTGTATTCAGCCTCTGTACTAGATAAAGCAATAGTAGGTTGCTTCTTGCTGCTCCAACTCACCACTGCACTTCCAAATGTAAAGGCATAACCACTAGTAGACCTCCTGTCATACGAGCTACCTGCCCAATCTGCGTCTGTGTAGCCATGTACATCCAAGCCTTTACCATGCTCATAAAGAAGACCATAATGTGTAGTGGTCTTTACATAGCGCATAATACGTCTCACTTCATTGCGGTTTTCTCGGACTGCATAAATTGGCTTACTAGCCCCACAGCATAACTGAGATCCGGTAGTGTGAAAGTCATGTAAATAAGACTACCAACCATCTTTCTATACATAGATGGATCATCCAACTCTTCACCAAAATCAGCCCGCAGCTTCACATTCTGCTCCAAAGGTGTACTCATTGGCCTACACCCTTTCATCCCATATTTTGCCAACATAACCAATGCATATTGGCGTTGCACTAACCATGTACCTGCATGGTCTTTGATCACTTCAATCCTAAGAGAATATCTCAATTCACCCAAGTCTTTCATATCAAACTTCCCACTCAATGCCTTCTTGACATGCATAACATCTGTAGCATGATCTCCTGTGACAATCAAGTCATCCATATAGATGACAAGTAAGACAATCCCATGATCTGTTTTCTTCACATAGAGTGAAGAATCTGCTGAAGAAACCTGAAATCCAAGGGAGATAAGATAACGGCTTATCTTATCACTCCAAGCACGAGGTGCTTGCTTCAAACCATATAATGCTTTCCTTAATCTGCATACATGAGTGGGGTACCTCGGGTGTACATATCCTTCTGGCTGTGCCATATAAACTTCCTCTTGTAAATCACCATTTAGAAATGCATTTTTCACATCCATTTGATGCATTTCCCAACCATTTGCTGCAGCCATAGCAATGGCTGATCTCACTGTTCCCATCTTTGCAACTGGACTAAATGTTTCATCATAGTCCAAGCCTTGGGTTTGTGCATAATCCTTAGGTACCAACTGCGCTTTATGGCACTCAATGGAACCATTTGATTTGCATTTCACCTTATAAACCCATTTGCAACCAATGACATTTTTGCCTTGTGTGGTAAGGCAACCAAATCCCATGTTTCATTATGAACTAATGCATCCATCTCAACATCCATTCTCCCATACATGCTTCCCAATAGCTTCTGTATAGCATGTAGGTTCCCACATGCTTCACCAAAGAGGTCATATATGCATAATGCATAGCAAAGTCACGATAGGTCAACCTGTCAACTGGATACCTGACCCTTTGGGATCCCCGCAATGCATGCGGATCACTCTGAACACCTGTCACTCTAGCATGTGGAGGCGCATATCTATCCTGCCTTGCACCTGGTGTGCATAAAACTGGTATGCCAAGTTCCTCATCCAAACTTTCTAAACTTGACGACTCATAACCTGTAATGCTAATTCCTTCAACCTTCTTTTTTCCTTTTATCCAGAGCACTACTCTCAGTGCTCACACTCTCATGTCTCAAGCGTGCTGACCATGGACATATAGTGCTACTCTCAGACTCTGCTGGCCCGAACATGGACATGGACATGGACATATAGTGCTACTCTCAGACTCTGCTGGCCCAGACATAGAAATAGAACTTGCACATCAGCATCAACGGAATCAATGACACCCTCATCCTTTGCCTTGTACCAACTAGCAAGTTCATCAAACGCCACATCTCATGAGATAACCACTTGTTAGACATATATTAATTTAGTCCGAGGCACTTAGGCCTAGACCGGACATTACTAGTGTGTGCACAGGCAGGGGCCTAGTGGGCCAATGTTAGACATATATTAATTTAGTCCGAGGCACTTAGGCCTAGACCGGACATTACTAGTGTGTGCACGGGTAGGGGCCTAGTGGACCTTGGTCCACTAGGCCCCTACCCGTGCACACACTAGTAATGTCCGGTCTAGGCCTAAGTGCCTCGGACTAAATTAATATATGTCTAACACCACTTGCTTAGTTTGTGGATTGTAACATTTATATGCCTTGCGATTCTGTGCATACCCAACAAAAATGCACTTTTCTGCCTTAGGATCCAACTTCCTCCTTCTCTTGTCTGGCACATGCAGATAAGCTATGCAACCAAACACTTTGAGGTGTCCAATGTCTGGCCTAAAACCTATAAGACGCATCTCAGGCATACTTCCATGTATGGCTGTTGTGGGTGTCTTATTAATAAGTACATACACCGCTGTGGCACACGCTTCTTCCCATTAATAGTCTGGCATGCTCTTTTCATTGAGCATTGCCCTGGCCACATCACAAAAGACTCTATTTTTCCTCTCACAACAACACCATTTTGCTGAGGTGTATACCTACAAGTTAACTGCCTTCTTATGCCATGCTTTCTCAAGAAATTCTCAAAAGCATGTGAGGTGTATTCACCACCTCCATCTATCCTCAAACATTTTATCCAAGAGCCATATTGCTTCTCTGCAAAAGCTTTGAAGTCCATAAACTTTCCCAATACTTCACTTTTCTCTCTGAGAAAGTAAATCCATATCATTCTGTTGAAATCATCAATGAATGTCACATAATACAAGCTGCCTTTAATGGATGGTTTTTGTACAGGACCCCATACATCACTATGAACTATCTCAAGTGGCCTGCTACTCATGTTGCCTTCTTTAGGAAATGGCAACCTTGCTTGCTTTCCAAACTGGCAAGCATCACAGACATGCATATTCCCATCATACTTGAATCTAGGCAACCCACTAACAATGCCTCTTGCCTGCATGTTTCTTTAACCTTTGTATGTTCACATGTCCAATCCTTTTATGCCACATGTTAATGTCCTGTCCTTTTATGCCACATGTTAATGTCCTGTACCACATTTTGGCTTTTAGAGAACATGGCTGATATCAACTCAGGAATCCTAGCATCCAACTTAAATAACCTGCCTTCTTTCTTGCCTTTGGCAATGACTCTACATCCATTTTTGAAATCCTCAACGAAGCACCCATGCTCGTTGAAACAGACATGTAAACCTTGTTCCACCATTTGACCAAACTTTTTGTAATAGAAGGCACATACAAGACATCTGCCATAGACTTTGTTTCACCATTGTGCATAACCAATGGTACACTTCCAACATGTGTAATAGCATGTTGGGTATCATCTCCAGTCTTCACATAGCCTTTCACATCCATAGGCTTCATATGTTCAAACCATTTTCCATGACAAGTCATATGGTTTGATGCCCCAGAGTCCATATACCAAGTGTCATCACTGTCACCATTCGCCATCATAGATCCCACGACATGTTTCATGGCAAACAAGTGATTTGCGCTGCCATCATTACTGCTTGATGCAAAATTTCCACCATTTGCATAATTTCCATCATGTTGTGCATAATGTCCACCATGTTGTGCTCTACCCCCTCTCAAATCATTTTGTTTGTGGAAACAATCACGTGCCATATGACCAAATTTCCCACAGTAATGGCATTCCACATTTTGCATAGATGTTTGTTGGCCTTGCCAACGTCCTCTACCACAAGGATTACCTCTGCCTCTCTGAGGTGTATATCCACGACCACCTATGGCACCATATGAAGGCTAAAAATTCTGTTGTGGTGACCTATCCTGCCATCCACGACCACTACCACGGCCTCGTGATACAAATCTCCCCCTGCCTCTAAATCCCCTTTGTGAATAGAAAGCCTGATTTCTGCCATTATCATCGTGGCTAGTAGATGCGTCATGAAAAGTACCTTGTTTTGGCGCACTTTCCAAGGCTTCAAATGTCTACTAACTCCATGTAAAAGGAATTAGACTAATTGTTTAAGTTGAGAGAGTAATTAGCTGATTAATCACCCTCTGTTTCACTAATCACTATAGACAGCCTATTTAATCAGCTCATAATCAGCTCCATAATGCATAATTTCTTCAACCAATCATATAGAAACCTCCTCAAGTATGTGTATCACACAACTGCTAAGAAAATTCTGAATTTAATCAATCAACCAAGTCGAATTTGGCCTCCACTTTTCAAAAAGATGAGAAAACTGCTCTGTTTCTTCTCCCTACAGGCTGCGCCGCCTGCTCTTGAGGTGATTTGAGAGGTTTATAATGGTAATTGAAGATAGATATGGGTTCCCAACACTCCTAAGCATGTACACTATCCTTCAATGTAGTGATTTTTGTAAAGAACCGGCTTTAATTTCATCCACAATGGACATCACTTCTCTATTTTTGTGAGGGCTTCAAACTAGTGAATTTCCACTCACTGATATGCATCAACTTTGCTCCAAATTCAATGTAGGGCTTGCACATGAGTTGCCAATACATTCCCCTTTGTTAGATACATGATTCTTTGTCAAATTTGCAACTATTTGCATCATACATTCACCACACTCAAGCTTCAATGGAGAGCTTGCAAAACAGAAATTTCTCTTTCCTCAAATCTGGTGTTGTTTGTGTTTTTGCACTTACAATCCGCTCAAGGATGTTTAGTAAACCTTACTTGGTAGGCCAAGCTCTTAGATTTGATGAACATTGGTGTGCTCCAAGCTTCACAGCTCCAATGGCAAGCTTCACAGCTTTTCTTCATAGCTTCTTCTCCCTCTTCTCTCACTCACTCATAAACCCTAATAGAGAGCACCAGGCTCTGATACCATGATGAAAAACAGGTAGAGGGAGAGGAGACACACACATAAGAGCAAACCCTAATGTATTATGCAAACCCTAACCATAGAGGGAAGCCATCTCCCTTCTCACACAATGCATAAAGCCATAATCCATAATCTATAACACACTACATGTGTTGTTTTTTAATATAAAAAAATATCTTTTATGCATGAAAATCATTTATGATAAAAGTAACACTTTTATAATAAAAATATTCTTTTATGCATAGAAATCATTTATGATAAAAGTAACACTTTTATAAATAAAAAAAATATTCTTTTATGCATAGAAATCAATAATGATAAAAGTAATTATAACACTTTTATAATTTAAAAAATATTCTTTTATACATACTTTTATGCATAGAAATCAATAATGATAAAAGTAACACTTTTATAATTTAAAAAAAATTCTTTTATGCATACTTTTATGCATAGAAATCAATAATGATAAAAGTAACACTTTTATAATAAAAAAATATTCTTTTATGCATAGAAATCAATAATGATAAGAGTAACACTTTTATAATAAAAAAATATTCTTTTATGCATACTTTTATGCATAAAAATCAATAATGATAAAAGTAACACTTATAATAAAAAAATATTCTTTTATGCATAGAAATCGATAATGATAAAAGTAACACTTTTATAATTAAAAAAATATTCTTTTATGCATTCTTTTATGCATAGAAATCAATAATGATAAAAGTAACACTTTTATAATTAAAAAAATATTCTTTTATGCATACTTTTATGCATAAAAATTAATATGATGAAAGTAACTCTTTTGTAATAAAAAAATATACTTTTATGCATTATTTTATGCATAAAAATCCATAATGAAGAAAGTAACACTTTCATAGTAAAAAAATTATCAATAAGTATCTTTCATAGAATTTAATTCTATTGAAAATTAATCAATATGCATCTTTCTATGCATGAATGAAAATGACACTTTTAGAATACTCTAATGATGGGGATTACTCTTTTGATTAATAAAAGATGAAATTTATTTCACAAATTTTTAAAAAATTTTACCATAACCTCCTTTGTATGGCTGACCATTTTTCAATTTTTAACTCACTGAAATTAATTAGAAGTTCACCAAGAGTATTTAAATCATTCTAGTGTAAACATTTTCTACTTATTTAAGAGAACATTATGAAAAACTTGATTTTATCCAATAATCAATCATCTAGGATAAAGAATGGTTAGATTTACTAAAGAAGAGAGGGGAATGCCTTTTTCAATGAGGCATAACATCCATTCAATTTAGAGAAGACAAAAATCATAAAAAAAAACCATAAAAGAAATAGAAAAGAGAAGAATCTCCAACTTACATGGATAATTTGAGAGCTTTCCTTTGGCTTGATGGTTTGAGGGTTCTACTCTTGTTTGATACAAGAGTGGCCACCAATCTTTTAGAAGAGGGAAGGTCAAAAACTAATGAATTATGAGTAAAATTCACAGTTTTTGGCACTTGGGAGAGGCAGGGTAACAGTGCAAAACACTATTGAGTTTCAACATTTTCAACAAAGGGAAAGGCTTCTATTTATAGGAAAAAGTGAGCTTCTAACCAAGCCAACTGATTCTAGAATTTTCCAGATCAGTTTGGTCAATTTTTGACCATTTTTGGGTCAGTTTAGTCCACTTTTTGGATCTAGTTGAAACAGGAGAGAGGAGAGATAAAAATATATCATTATTTGGGAGTTTAAAACTCATTCAAGCATGTGAAATAGGCGCCTCCTTCATGAGGGAAATTCCCCCATACCGAGGTGTCAAAATGCATCATTTCACCTAAATATCTCTCTTTTTTAACTATTAACCTTGTCCTTAGTTAACTCTTCATCTTATGTGAGTATTTACTCATTTTTTGGGGGATTTTTCTTTTTTTCTTCTATTTATCCCCTCCCTACATTTGGATGAATCTTATTGGTCCATAGGAACCTTAATTTAAAATTTCAAAAAAATCTTGACCCCCCAGGATAATGCCTCTTGAACAGATTATACTTAATTTTTAATGCACCTTCTAAAAATATTTTTGAACTTCTATTTCAGAGGAACTTATTTTAATAAGATGAGATATTTTTCTATCCAAAAATATTTAAAAACTGAATTACCACTCTCTAGAAGATTTTCTCTCTCTAGTCCAAAACTGGTAGAAACAAGATCTTTTATATTTCTGAAGAGGGATTTGATTACAAGGGAAGATGCTGGACATCTTGAGAGGCTGGGGAGGAATCTTACAGACTGGCATAGTTATAGCACCAGTTCATTTAGTTGGGTTCACACTATAGAGAACCCTAGTATGTATTTGGTTGAGTACCTTTTCATATGGTGTGTACTCTTATCTTTGTATATGGTGTGTTGAGTGTTGTGTGAAGAAGAAGAAGATTTTCAGCCTCTCACCTTGTGTGTTCTCTTTTAGGGTTTTGTGAGTGTGTGTGTGCTTGGCAAGAGCTCAAGCTCTCTTCTCCCCTGCATCTTTTCATGGTATCAGAGCTTGGTTCATGCTAAGGGCTGAGTTGCAAGCAAGAGAAGCACAGGAAGCGGTATGAGGGTAAGAGCTTCAATTACTCTTCCCCATTTGTGTTGGCAAGTACACCCTTGTCGGGAGCTTTACGGGAGGCACCGGCAAATGATCTCTGATTGAGGAGCTTTCTTCGTGGGAGTAAAGCTATAGAGCAACTATATTGTCCTATCGGACAACCTTTTCGGGCCAAAAACGCGTTTCAGGCACGTTATGACCTCCGTTTTTCAGAAAGCAGGCGATCTCGAACACTGTGGGTAAGTCATCGATTCCCTATGCAGAACTTTGTTTTAAGAACTACAGGAAGACAGATTGGTTGTGCAGACATTGTGTGTGCTGCAAGGAGGTCAACAGTTGCCATTGGGTGTATGTATGCACATTGAGGTCACTGGTTGTGACATTTGAGTGTAGTACAGTACCGCTGCAGAAAATACAACAGTTTGTGTAGGACAACCAGAGTGTTGTTCTAGTAAATTTGTGTGTTTGGCAAGATGTCAAATGATGGCATAAATTTGTTGCTGAGAAGCTTGATAAAAACAACTTCCATGCTTGGAGGTTCAGGTTGACAAATTTCCTGATGGGAAAGGGTTACTGGGACTATATAGAAGGTGAGCATGAAGAGGCATCGGAGATACCGGAGATCAATCCGACTGCTGCAGATGTGAAAGAGTTCAAGGATTGGAACCAAGGAGCCAGAAAAGTTATGTATTGGCTCTCTATCAGTATACAAGACACCATGATTGGGCACATACAAGATGCCAAGTCCCCCAAGGAGGTGTGGGACACCTTGGTAAAACTCTATGAAACGAATACCAAGGCACGAAAGATACAATTGAAGAATGAACTTCATACTGTGGAGAAAAAGAGTATGTCTATGAATGACTATGCATTGAAGATAAAGGGTATTGTGGAATCCCTTGCATCCATTGGCATTTCAGTAGATGATGATGATAAGGTGGAAGTCTATCTACGTGGTCTCGGGCCACAATACAAGGCGTTCATCAAGACGTCTATTCAGACTCGAGAAAACATTCCCAATTTCATCAAGACGTCTATTCAGACTTGAGAAAACATTCCCAATTTCACAAATTTGGTGTCTATGTTGATTATAGAAGAGAAGAGCTTGGGTGAAGATCAACAGTCTTCACAAAACAAAAATAGTTCAGAGCAATAGGCCTTCTACACAAGTTAAGGAAGCGGACAAGGTAGAGGAGGCTATGGACATGGCCAAGGAGGTGGCCGAATAGGTAATCAAAATTATGGCCAACAGCAGCCAACAACAACAGTCCCAGAATTCACAACAACAACAACACGCGGGTGGAAGAGGTCAATTCAGAGGAAGGGGGAGTCAAAGAGGTTGTGGAAATTGGCAAAGGCATTATAACGATACATGTGGATGCTTTTATTGTGGCCTGGACATGTGCAGGCAGATTGTTATAAGAAGCAAGCTGACATGTAAAATGGGAAATTGTTGCAAAACAACTATGCATCCTCGAGCAGAAACAATGAAGATAATGAAAGGTTATTTGTTATGCAGCATGTTGTTAATGCCATGTCTGAAAATGTTGAAGCAGCACATAAAGATGATGTATGGTACGTTGATTCAAGTGCTTCGAGCCACATGACAAGTCATGGGGAGTGGTTCAAGGAGATGAAAAACCTTGAAAGACCAAGTTTTGTGGAAACAGGGGATGACACTGCTCATCCAATTACCCATGTTGGAGATGTGCCATTGTTTATGCAGGATGGCAAAGTGAAGTACCTTGTAGATATACTTCGTGTTCTGAACATAATAAAGAATCTCGTTTCAGTTGGCCAAATGATTGAGCAGGGTTTGCAGGTTCGGTTTAACCTTGATGGTTGTTATGTTGAAGACTTTAAAGACAAGTGCAGGTTGGTTGTAAAAGGCAACAGAGTGGGGAGAATGTTTACATTAAATGTAAACATGCCTGAAGTGAGTGCTGCGATGTTTGCAAATGGTTCAAGAATTGTTGCAGACATAGACATTTGGCATAAAAGAATTGGACATGTGAATGTGCAGAGAATGTAGTCTATGCAGACTACAAGAATTGTGATAGGGCTGCCAAAGTTTAAAGTTGAAGGTATGCAGAAAATATGTGAAGCATGCCAATTTGGAAAGCAAACAAAGCATGTATTTCCACGTAATAGAAATGTGAGCAGAAATGCACTAGATGTTGTGCATTCAGATGTATGGGGTCCTACTGGGAGGCTACAGGTATTATGTGACATTTATTGATGACCACACAAGGAAAGTGTGGGTATACTTCATGAAGGAGAAGAGTGAGGTGTTCACTCATTTTCAGAATTTCAGAGTTATGGTTGAAAAGCAAATAGGAAAATATGTAAAGTGCCTAAGGTCAAATGGAGGAGGAGAGTACTTCTCCAATTAGTTCTCTGAATTTTTTTAAGAAGAACGGTATTCGGAGACAGTTTACATACAAATACACTCTGCAATAAAATGGAGTTGCTGAGCGGAAAAACAAGCACATTGATGAGATTACGTGAGCATTGATGGGAGAGAAGAATATGCCGCATAGCTATTGGGCTGAGGCTGTTTCTATAGCAGTTTACATCATGAACAGGACTCCAAATGCAGCCATACATGATGTAACTCCAGAGGAGAGGTTTACTGGAAAAAAACTTGATTTGTCTCATCTGAAAGTCTTTGGATGCATTGCATATGTTCATGTGCCAGATGAGCTGAGAACTTAGCTGGACCCAAAAACTGAAAAATGTGTGTTTATTGGATATTCCCTTGAGCAAAAGGGATACAGGTGTTATAACCCTGCTACACGAGAGTTGAGTATAAGCAGGGATGTTGTTTTTTATGAGATGAGCAGCTAGTATGCTGTTGAAAAAGAAGCTGTAGGGGCTGATGTGAGTGGAAATGTGGTTGCACAGAATGCAAGTCAGCAATCACAGTCTTTGAGTGGACCAGGAGAGTCCTCATCTAGTGGTTCAGTTGTTGATAGACCATGGAGTGGCAGGCTGCGTCATAATACCAGTCCTGCAAATGTGATTAGTATATCACATAAAGGCAAAGAGAAAGTGATTGAGCCCCTTAGTATGCCTGACATTTCTGCAGGGCATTCTCATGTTGATGGAGAGTCTAGTGGCTCAGAGATGAGCCTTGATGAGGATCTTGGGATACCAGCTATGAGAACACCTGGTGTAAAGAAGGCTATGGAAGCCATGAATGCAAAGCTGCGAAGATCTGGGAGAGTGAAGAATCCTGTGCAGAGGTTTACCTATGATGGTTATGTGGCACATCACTATGCATACATGGCAAAAGTTGTACAGGTTGTAGAGCCCACATGCATTGATGAGGCTGTTGGAAATGTGTGTTGGGAGAAAGCTATGGATGAGGAGATGGATGCACTATATGGAAATGAGACTTGGGATTTAGTGCAATTGCCTAAAGGCAAGAAAGCCATTGGATGCAAGTGGGAGTACAAAGTAAAACATAACAATGATGGAAGCATAAGCAGGTACAAGGCTAGATTGGTAGCCAAAGGATATGCGCAGACATATGGCATTGATTATGAGGAAACTTTCAGCCCAGTTGCCAAGATGGCAACAGTGAGAGTTGTGATAGTAGTGGCTGCGTCAAAGCAATGGTCTTTACATCAGATGGATGTAAAGAATGCATTCTTGCATGGGGATTTGCAAGAAGAGGTGTATATGTTGCAGCCACCTGGTTATGAGGATGTGAGTCACCCCGAGCATGTTTGCAAGTTGAAGAAAGCCTTGTATGGCTTAAAACAAGCACCAAGAGCATGGTCTGACAAGATTTCTGAATATCTTGTCACTATTGGCTTTCATGTAGCCAATGCAGATTTCTCGCTCTGTATGTGAGACATAGTGATAGAGGGGTTGTGCTTGTTGTCATCTATGTAGATGACCTGATTATTACGAGGGACCATGATGCAGAGATCTTTAATGTAAAGATCTTGCTTAAACACAGAAGTTTGAGATGAAGGATCTGGGTGAGCTCAGATATTTCTTGGGCATTGAGGTGATTAGGTCACCACATGGTATTAGATTACTGCAGAGACAGTATGGCTTGGACATGTTGTCCAAGTATGGTATGATAGGCTGTAAGCCTATCTCAGTGCCATTGGATTAGAATGGCAAGTTGAGTGCAGATTCAGGAGAGATTTTGGAGGATCCTACTATGTATAGGCACATAGTAGGAAGCTTGATCTACATGATGAACAGCAGGCCAGATTTGAGCTATGCTGTTGGGTTGGTGAGTCAGTTTATGCAGGTTCCACGGAAGCCGCATTTGGATGCATTGAGACGCATACTGAGATATGTGAGGTCTACTTTGCATTGTGGACTATTTTATGAAATTGGGACAGAGATGTGTGTACATGGGTACACAGATGCTAATTGGGCTGGTAGTATCTCAGATAGGAGATATCTCAGATAGGAGATCTACTAGTGGCTTCATGTTTTCTTCGAGGAGTGCTGCTGTGACTTGGAGCAGCAAGAAGAAGCCTACGGTTGCTCTATCCAGTACAGAGGCTGAGTGCAGAGGTGCTGCTATGGCAGCATGTGAGGTAGCTTGGTTGAGAAAGCTACTTTGCAGATTTGGGTCTAGTGGATAAACAAGCTGTCATTTTCTATGACAACATCAGCACTATACAATTGGCCAGGAACCCAGTTTTTCATGCTCGCATGAAGCATATAGAAGTCCACTACCATTTTGTCAGAGAGAAGGTTTTGGCAGGAGACATTGACCTTGTTTATGTCAGCACACAGGATCAGGTCACTGACATCTTCACCAAAGCGTTGGGTACAGAGAAGCTCCGCAGATTTAGGGCTTTGCTTGGTGTACATGAGATGGAGTTGAGCTCGAGGGGGAGTGTTGAGATATCGAGCTCATCTAGTGAGGCAGTGGACACTGATGACCCGCCTGGGGGGATAGGCCCACACTTACACCACTGGCATGGTTGGTGAGATCATGGGTGATAAGCGGCCAGTGGGATGACAGGCTCTGTGATAGCCATTCTAGAGACTGGCATAATTATAGCACCATCTCATTTAGTTGGGTTCACACTATAGAGAACCCTAGTATGTATTTGGTTGAGTACCTTTTCATATGGTGTGTACTCTTATCTTTGTATATGGTGTGTTGAGTGTTGTGTGAAGAAGAAGAAGATTTTCAGCCTCTCATCTTATGTGTTCTCTTTTAGGGTTTTGTGAGTGTGTGTGTGCTTGCAAGAGCTCAAGCTCTCTTCTCCCCTGCATCTTTTCACACTCAGCATGTCCAAAAGCTCATCAATTCTGGGGATAGGATACTTATTCTTAAGTGTCAGCTGATTGAGACCTCTGTAATCCATATAGAGTCTTAACATTCCATCCTTCTTTTTCTGAAAGAGAACTGGTGCTCCCCAAGGTGAAACACTGGGTCTTACAAACCCTTGTTCTAATAGCTGCCTAAGGTGTTCCTTGAGTTCAATGGCTTCGGGGGCTAGCATTTTGTATGTGCGGTGGGCTACTGGCTGAGCTCCAGCGGGGGTCAATTCTATCACATGATCTACTTCCCGAATCGGAGGCATCTCAGTTAGCTCTACTGGGAATAAATCATCATACTCACTTAACCATTCTGGTTCTTTAGCCTTTAACTTTGTGTCTACCGGATTCATTTTGATAACATAAATGAGTTGCTTCTTTCTAAGTCCTTTCAGTAACCTAGATGCTTTTACTAATTGCAGATCTAGGGATCCTGAAATTCTGGTTCCTTGAACTTTGTTCCTGTGAAGGTCACGAAAGGAAATGGCTCCATTATGTCAGTGTGAATGTCAGCTTGATTTTTGTGGAGCCAATCCATTCCAAGGATTCCGTCAAAAACTCCCAAAGGTAAGACTCTGAATTGGCAATTAGTTACATTCCCATCTCGATTAAACTGAATACGATCTGTCTCATGGTGAGTGAAAAGAATCTTCCCACTGACCAATTCAACTTGCATAGGTTTCCCTGATTTCTATTCTAAGACTAGCTTACGCAAGCATCCTGGGAAAATAAATGAATGAGTACTGCCTGAATCAATTAAAAGCTTAAATGGCTTACCCTTATACTCAGCTGGAGTATGGATGATAGAGAATTGACGATTTGGCCCTTGGTTCTCAATTGAGGCATAAATCTGACCTCTTTCCTCTTCCACTACTTCTGCTATCGTAACTGCTCTGGTGGCTGCCGCAGATTGGGGTGGAACTCTTTCTCTTTGGTTACCCCAATTCTAGGGGAGGGAGTTCTAAGATTACTTTGAACAGAGGCAGATGGCTAAGTTGATTCCTCCTTGGATTGCCCTGATTTTGACGAGACGAAGGGGCTGGTCTTTGCACCCTGGGTCCTTGATACGAAGGGGCTGGTCTTTGCACCCTGGGTCCTTGACTTCCCTGTCCTCTTGACATGGCAGGAGTCAGGCATTCTTTCAGCTGGTGACAAAAACCCTGACACCCAAAACACCTGTTCTCACTTCTAAGCTCATCCCTCTGAATCCTTGAAAAAGGTGGGGCTCCTTAGAAAGTGTTCTGAGAGAGGGAAGGGTCTTCCTTCACTTCTGAATCTCCCAGCATCTTGATTCAGATTAGGGCCTTGCTGCCTCTTTGGGGGTGGAAAGTTTGAAGCACTTCCCAGTGTTTGGAACCTTTTAAAGTTTGAGGGTGCAGGCTTTGGAGGGACCATAACTTAACTTGAAGAAATCAACGCTTTTTTCCTAATCAAAATCAGGCATAGCTGTTGATCTAATCATTTGAGAAAGTCTTTAGGTTTTTATTTAACTACTTGAATTCTAAGCGTATTCCTATTATTTTAATTTCATTATTAATACTCCACTGATTCCAGCCTAACCCCATTTGGCCCATGGGTTAGCCACCACCCAACCACTGGAATCGGTAGAACCAGACAATTACTCACCCACCGATAATTGAATGCCTTTCTTAACTTTTGCTTTCGAATACAGATACGCACACACTCCTCTTTAAAACTTTAACTTATAAAACAATCCATTGATAAATAATTATTGGTTACAAATGTCATAACTCAAAATTTCCACCCAACCACTGGAATCGGTAGAACCAGACAATTACTCACCCACCGATAATTGAATGCCTTTCTTAACTTTTGCTTTCGAATACAGATACGCACACACTCCTCTTTAAAACTTTAACTTATAAAACAATCCATTGACAAATAATTATTGGTTACAAATGTCATAACTCAAAATTTCCATCCAGTCCCTTGTTTCTTAAAAAAAAACAGTATCACTCTAGACTCTCGGTTGAGACCAGCTGGTCAGCCAACGAGATCCAGTAAAACAGATTACAATAATGATTTATCCATCATACAATCTTCCACGACATACGTATGGGTGTCCTAGGCACCACGAGCCCATGCATCGCTTGGTCAGAACCCTCCAGGATCCTCCTTAGGTGTCCTAGCACTTCACTCAGGGACCGCTTCGTCGGCCCTCATCCATCGTACCGAAAGTGCACCATTTTAATCGTACCGAGGCTGCTCAAGACCTGGGTAGGCTTTGCCGCGTGAGCTGTCCTTTGAACACTTCCCGCCAGTTGTTGCAACCGAACTTCCCTTAGAAAAACACATACCAAATGCTCCCTCCAGCATTCTGGCACGTAAGACAGTCCTTTAAGAAAACAGGGTTTCTATGCAAGTTTTTAGTTTGATTTTCTTTTGAATACAATGAGTATATCTTAAATGAGTATTCCCAAAACTTTTTGATCGAATTTTTGAATTTCATAACAGAACTCCTCAAATTCTATAACCTTGATCCACATATCAATTCGAAGGGTCTCAAACTTAGTTTAAGATTTGGCGGGAGATTTGAGAGTATTTTCTTGAACTGGTCACATCTTCTTTCCTCGAAACTGAGGAAAGAGTTTGGTCTTGGTCATAGTCTGATTTAAGGTTCGAGTCTGACAAGATTTTTCTTGAACTATCTTTCTCGAAAAGGTTTGATAATTCAGTTACTAAATTACTGAATTTCATTATTTGAATATTCACTTAACTGATTTCTAAATTAGTTACTAATTCCAATGAGGAATAAATTAATCATTTATTTGAATATTTTGATCTCGATAGGTTTTTTGAATTTTCTTTTTACAATCTGTGAGAGTATCAAACGATAGAAATTTCTCTCTTAGAGTATTTACTTATTCATTTATCAAATACTCATAGAAATTAAACATAGAATTGAAGAGAAATCTAATTTTGATATAAAAATTCTTTATGCATCTATTTATGCATGAAAATCAACTTCAATGGGAATAACACTTTTAAAATAAAAAGAATTTCTTTATGCATCTATTTATGCATAAAATCAATTTTAATAGGAATAACAATTTTGTAATAAAAACTTCCTTTATGCATCTTTCTATGCATAAAAATTAAATTCAATGAAAATAACACTTTTATAAAAAAAAATTTCCATTATGCATCTTTCTATGCATAGAAATTAAAGTCAATGAAAATAGCACTTTATAATTAAAAAAATTTCCATTATGCTTCTTTCTATGCATAGAAATTAAATTCAATAAAAATAACACTTTTACAATAAAAAATTTTCATCATGCATCTTTCCATGCATAGAAATTAAATTCAATGAAATAACACTTTTATAATAAAAAAAATTCCATTATGCATCTTTCTATGTATAGAAATTAAATTCAATGAAAATAATACTTTTATAATAAAAAAATTCCATTATGCATCTTTCTATGCATAGAAATTAAATTCAATAAAAATAACACTTTTATAATAAAAAAATTCCATTATGCATCTTTCTATGCATAGAAATTAAATTCAATGAAAATAACACTTTTAAAATAAAAACAATTTCCATTATGCATCTTTCTATGCATAGAAATTAATTTTAATATCAGTGTTATCCATGCATATTCATAGGTGAATATGTACATGGAGTAAATTAGAATATTTCTTTTAGAATGCACAAACGGTGGGAATTACTCTTTTGGAATAACATAAAAACAAACTTTCTTTTCCACAAAATTTTGGATAATCTTGCCATAACCTCCTTTGTATGGCTGACCATTTCTCATTTTATCATTCTAATTTCAACTTAAATTAACCCAATCTAGATGTATAGGACTCTAATCTACTCAGTTTTTAGAATTCAAGAGAGTAAACAATAAGAAAAATTTAACTAATCATTTAACTAATCTTTCTAGGATTAAGAAAGGCTAGAATGTAAAGAAGAGAAGCGGGTGGCCTTTTCATCAAGGCATAGCATTAGAATTTACTTCAATCAACTATAAAACAAGAAACTCAAGAAAACCATAGATTTAAAATTAAAAAGTAAGAAAATTTAGCTTACATGGAGTTGTAAGTTTTCCTTTGGCTTGAGGGATTGAGGGTTCTACTCTTGTTTGAAGCAAGAGTGGCCACCAATTACTTTGGAGAGGATTAAGCCAAAAACAATTGAATTATCAAGAAAATTCAATGTAAATGGCTCTAGGTAGTAGGAGTAGAGTAACAGTGCATAAACACTATTAAGCTTTTACAAAGAGGGAGGCTTCTATTTATAGGAAAAAGTGAGCCTCAAACCAAGCAAACTGAATCTATAATTTTCCATATCAGTTTGGTCAATTTTTGACCATTTTTGGGTCAGTTCAACTTACTTTTTGGAACTAGACTTGAAATAGGAGAGAGGAGAGATGAAATATCTCGTTTTATTGATTTAAAACTGGGAGGTAATGATGAGAAAAAATGCAGCTCCTTCATGAGGGGAGATCCCCACTCTGAGGTGTCAAAAATTCAGTTTTTTAATGTTTTCTTCGGTCCTTAGTCAGTCCTTAGTCCACTCTTCATCTTATGTGAGCATTTACTCATTTTTGGGGGGGTTTTCTTTTATCCTTCAATTTATCTCCTCCATACATTTGAAGTCAATATTAGGTAATTTGGAAAAAATCTCACATTTTGGGAATCAATTACTCCATATAGTTTTGGACATATCTTAAACATACTAACTCCAAATTTATCGGAGATCATAGATTTAGATTCTACTCTTCAAGATCTTTTCGATGATATGTCACATGAGGGGGTTTTGACAAACTTTTGGTGGACAAGTTCACCATGCTCCCATTTTTCAAATGAGAATGGGATTTTACCCTAATTATCTAATATGGTGTTTTTGGATTAATCTTATTGGTCCATGAGAACCTTAATCTAAAATTTTCAGAAACTCTGGACCCTTAGGCTAAGGTCTTTTGAGCAGATTATAATTTATTTCTAATGCACCTTAGGAATTTCTTTTTAAACTTCTGTTTCGGGGGAATTTATTTTAATAAGAAAGGATATTTTTCCATCCAAAGATATCTAAAAATTGAATTACCTCTCTCTAGGCCAAAACAGGTAAAAACAAGATCTTTTATTATTCTAAAAAGGGGATTGATTACAGGGGAAGAAACTCGACATCTTGAGGGGATGGGGAGGAATCTTACATTAATAATGAAGAGGAATGCTTATGAACAAATCACACATACACCCAAAACCACTAAGATGTATCCTATTAACACATGGAGGACCACAATCCCATAGAAAGGAACTCTGATACCATGTTAAAAGACATAGCTTGAGCTTAAGCTTGGCAATGGTTAAGCGAATCAAATAATGAAGATGGTTACCATATAAGCTAACTCACACCAATGAAGCAACACAGATAAGATATGACCAATGAGAAATGGAATGTGCTCAAGAGTCACCACTTAGACATAACCATAAACACATGCTAATGAATTGCTAATGAAGAGAGTATTTCCACAAAGGACCACTTAGTATATTAAGCACTAAGTAAGTACACAAAGTATGCACTACTCTCTCCACATAGCTCACTAGTGAATGAGTAAAATAGTATGTTTACAAAGGCTCATGAGAGGAAGAGGTGCCTAGAGGCCTAGAATCACTCCATCTCCCCTAAGATCTCTCACCTGACTTACCTAAAAGGTTATGGCTAGAATCAAGGAGTCACCTACTTGACCTACAAGGCTACACATAGTAATCAAGTAAATCAAGAGTCACCTACACTTGACCTACACACTAGAATCAAGGAGTCACCTACTTGACCTACAAGGCTACACATAGTAATCAAGTAAAACAAGAGTCACCTATACTTGACCTACACACTAGAATCAAGGAGTCACCTACTTGACCTACACATAGTAATCAAGTAAAACAAGAGTCTTCTAGCCTTAGACAACTTATTCTAAGGTACCACTAAGGATTAACAAAGGTTTGCACTAAGGATGGATGCTAGATCACATATTTTCTAACACTTTTGAGGCAATAGAGATACTACCCAAGACCTACAACCCCAAAATGTAGCCACTATAGTCACCAAGATGTCGCCAAATGCAAAGATAAATGAGTCGATGTGTTACTACCTTCAAGTAGTGCGTGTGCCGATCCATAGGGCACAAGCCATCATCATGCTTCATCTTGATGAGGCTCTCATTCACCATGTGGACCAGCTTCTAACTGCAAAGGAGAAATGGGATGAGCTTGATAAGCTCTATGGAGATCGTGGTAAGAATTCCAAGATCTCACTTAAAATTGAATTTTTCAGCTTGGAACTCAAAGAGGGAGATGGCATTGGAGCCTTCATCTCTCACTTGAAGGGTCTTATGGCTCAACTTGCATCAGTGAATGTGAGAATGGATGAAGATGATGCAGTGGCTGTTTTGCTAAAAGCAGTCAAGAAGGTGTACCCCACCTTAGTCACCACCCTGAAGAACATACCTAATCCCACCCTTGAAGGAGTCATTCAATCTTGTCTTGATGAAGAAAAGAGGCCAAAGGGAGGAGCTGAATCTTTAAATGCAACAACTTCATCGAATATCGAACTAGCTTTGTCACATCAAGTGATCAAAGTAAGATGTGTCCATTGCAAAAAGGTGGGTCATTTGGCAAATAATTGTTGGATCAAATATCCCAACAAAATGAAATGTAACAAGTGTAAACAAACGGGATATATCATGTAAGATTCCTCCCCCAACCCCTTTTTGATGTCTAGTATCTTCCCCTGTAATCAACCCTCTTCAGAAATATAAAGACCCTGTTGCTAACTATTTTAGCCTAGAGAGAGGAAAATTATTCTAGAGAGAGAATATTCAGATTTTGAATATTTTTGGATAGAAAAATATCTCTTATAATTCAGATGAGTTCCCCTGAAACAGAAATTCAAAAAGAATTTTCCAATGTGCAATTGGAATTAATTGGAAATAGATATAAAGAACCTTAGTCTAAGGGTCTAGATTTTCAGAAATCTTTAGACTATGGTCCAATTAAGGTTCCTATGGGCCAATAGCATCAATCCATGTGTAGGGAAGAGATAAATCCAAATTTGTAAAAAGAAGATACCCAAAAATGAGTAAATGCTCACATAAGGTGAAGAGTTGAAAATGTACAAGGTTTATTAGTAAAAAACTATGAGCAATATTAAAATGATTCCATTATGACACATATGTAAGGAAGGGGAATTCTTTAAAGGAGGTGCATATTTCACATAAGATGAAGAGTTGAAAATGTACAAGGTTTATTAGTAAAAAAACTATGAGCAATATTAAAATGATTCCATTATGACACATATGTAAGGAAGGGGAATTCTTTAAAGGAGGTGCATATTTCACATAAGATGAAGAGTTGAAAATGTACAAGGTTTATTAGTAAAAAAACTATGAGCAATATTAAAATGATTCCATTATGACACATATGTAAGGAAGGGGAATTCTTTCAAGGAGGTGCATATTTCACATAAGATGAAGAGTTGAAAATGTACAAGGTTTATTAGTAAAAAAACTATGAGCAATATTAAAATGATTCCATTATGACACATATGTAAGGAAGGGGAGTTCTTTAAAGGAGGTGCATATTTCACATGCTTGAATGAGTTTTAAACTCATAAAAATTGAGATATTTTATCTCTCCTCTCTCCTCATTCAAGTCTAGTTCCAAAAAGTTAGCTTAACTGACCTAAAAATGGTCAAATATTGACCAAACTGATTTAGAAAATTCTAGAATCAATTTGTTTGGTTAGGAGCTCAATTTTTCCTATAAATAGAAGCCTCCCCCTTGTTGAAAAATATATAGTGTTTATGCATCGTTACTCTACTCCACCTAAGCCAAGAACTGTGAATTCATTTAATAATTCACTAGTTTTTGGAGCTTCCCTCTTTCTTCAATCCCCATTAGTGGCTCCATCAACATACTTAACCAATTGATTGGTTGGGGGCCTCTACCGTGAACAAAGAATCAAGCAAGTTGTAAGGTAATTAGTGAATATTGATCTTTCTATAATCTCTCAATGTTTCTCTCTTCTCAACCCCTCTCAAGCTTGAGAAGTTTAATTGGTATGGTTTTTTTTAAATGCTATTGAAGTTTGAATAGTGGTGAAGAGTTACATAATGCTATTGAAGTTAATTTTCATTTATGTTTAAATTCTAATGATTTTTATGTAAATTCTCTCTCTCACTCAAGAAATGGTCATACTCATGACCCATTCTCAATCCAAATCAAGCTTTTCATAAAGCTTTTCCTTAACCCAAGATTAAGCTATGCTTGAGGCCAAATTAATGGCTTTTTTCTATGCTTTTAGTTTATGTATATTAATGATTCAATCCATTATGGATTAATAATCCAATTAGAGATCATTTTAATTATTTCCTTAATGATAAGCATTATCCCTTAGAAAAATTGAGATTTATCAGTCATAGCAGCGGAGCTATGGCAAAATTTTTATAAAAATTATGCATAAAATAATCTCATTCAAAGCATAAAAAGAGGACTTCCTACTATATTCTAGGAATTATCATCCTAGATTAATTGAAAGAATTTCATTACAATCATGGAGAAATTGAATTTTAATGTCATGCATAAAGGATAAGTTTTTATATCAAAAGTGTTATTTTTACCATTTTTATTTCATGCATAGAAGTATGCATAATAGATAAATTTTTATATCAAAAGTGTTATTTTTACCATTTTTATTTCATGCATAGAAGTATGCATAATGGATAAATTTTTATATCAAAAGTGTTATTTTTATCATTTTTAATTTTCATGCATAGAAGTATGCATAAAGGAAAAATTTTTTATATCAAAAGTGTTACTTTTATCATTTTTAATTTTCATGCATAGAAGTATGCATAAAGGAAAAATTTTTATATCAAAAGTGTTACTTTTATCATTTTTAATTTTCATGCATAGAAGTATGCATAAAGGAAAAATTTTTATATCAAAAGTGTTACTTTTATCATTTTTAATTTTCATGCATAGAAGTATGTATAAAAGAAAATTTTTATATCAAAAGTGTTACTTTTATCATTTTTAATTTTCATGCATAGAAGTATGCATAAAAGAAAATTTTTTTATATTAAAAGTGTTACTTTTATCATTTTTAATTTTCATGCATAAAAGTATGCATAAAAGAAAATTTTTATATCAAAAGTGTTACTTTTATCATTTTTAATTTTCATGCATAGAAGTATGCATAAAGGAAAATTTTTTATATCAAAAGTGTTACTTTTATCATTTTTAATTTTCATGCATAGAAGTATGCATAAAGGAAAAATTTTTATATCAAAAGTGTTACTTTTATCATATTGGATTTCATGCATATAGGTATGCATAAAAGATATTCTTTTTATACTAAAAGTGTGATTTTCCTCATAAATAGATTTTATGCTTAACTTAGATGCATAAGAGAAATTCTTTTATTCTAAAAGTGTAATTCCCTACCAAATTGAAATTATGCATAAGAAGATGCATAAAAGATTGATTTTAATTTCGAAAGTGTTAGTCTCCTTAAATGGAATTTATGTATAAATAAATGTGTAGAGAAATCTTATATCAAATATAAGAATTCTCTTTTAAAAAAAAGATATGAAATGTGATAAGATGTGATAAGAGGTGTATGAGATATGATAAGAATTGATAAGATGCGTATGGAAAGTGATAGGATGTGATAAGAGGTGTATGAGATGTGATAAGAATTGATAAGATGCGTATGGAAAGTGATAGGATGTGATAAGAGGTGTATGAGATGTGATAAGAATTGATAAGATGCGTATGGAAAGTGATAGGATGTGATAAGAGGTGTATGAGATGTAAAAAGATGTGATAAGATGTGTATGAGATGTGATAAGATTTGATAAGATGCGTATGGAAAGTGATAGGATGTGATAAGAGGTGTATGAGATGTAAAAAGATGTGATAAGATGTGTATGAGATGTGATAGAATGTGTTAAGATGAGTTAGGATGTGTTAAGATGTATATGGGATGTGTTAGGACGAGAATGGATGTAATATGGTTGTATGAATGTGATGTGGATGTATACATGTAGATGTATATGTATGAATGTGAATGTTGATGTGGATGTGGATGTATGGATGTAGATACGGATGTGTATGTATGTATGTGGATGTGTATGTATGAATGAGGATGTAAAAATGGACGTATGTATATAGATGTGGATGTATGGATGTATGTATGTAGATGTGGATGTATGGATGTGATTGTGAATGAAGAGGTGGATGTGAATGTATGGATGTAGATACAGATGTGGATGTATGTATGTAGATGTGGATGTATGGATGTGATTATGAATGAAGAGGTGGATGTGAATGTATGGATGTAGATACGGAATGTGGATGTATGAATATGAATGTGGATGTGTGGATGTGGAAATGGAGGTATGGATGTATGAATGTAGATGTGGATGTATGCATGTAGATGCGTATGTATGAATGTGAAATTGGATGTATGATGTGGACGTACGAACATGGATATGTATGTAGAATAATGAATATGAAGATGTATGTGAGATAATGTAGTCTATATGAGTGAATGGATGAGAACGAGTACACACTGAATGGAATGTGGAATAAGTAATGTGGTCCGAGAGTGGATAATATGGAAAGACAAGAGTTCGTTATAGAAACTGTATTTGTGACTGTTTGTAAATGACTGTTTTATGTCAAGAATGCTGGAGAAGCATTTTGACCGTCTTGAGGATTAAGGTCATGAAGACTGAACTGATAAAGTTGCAACTGCTGACAGAGAGTCAATGGAGGACGTCTCGCGTAGCAAGGTCGATCGAGGTCTTGACCAGCCTCGGCTCGATTTAAATGGTGAGCTTCCGGTACGGTGGATGAGGGACCAAGGAAGCGGCCTATGAGTGAAGCGCTAGGTCACCTGCGAAGGATCCTAGAGGGTGCTGACCATACGGTGCTCGGGCTCTGGGTCGCCGAAGATACCCACACGTGCGTCGTGGAAGATATTGGAATAAGGAGTAAGAGTTATTTTTCTGAAACCGGGCATGGATCTGGTTGATTGACCTTGCTGGTCCTCAACAGATGAGTCCATGGCTCTTTTATATGGATCTGTGGGTTGATCTTGCTGATCTTCCACGGAGATTCCATTCTATTATATGAATATATTGCCGGTTACTATGAGCTAGGAACCATGGAAAAGGCCCCTGAGAGAACAGGTGGTGAGCGTTTTGGTTGCCAATGATGCCATAAGTATACCGATGAAAGAATGACTGGAAATAAGGATTCAACCAGAGACTTTGAGGATTGTCATCAGTGACATAATGGTTTTATTAAAGGATTGTTTTAAAGCTAGTTGATGCTAAGAAAAAGGCAATTTCATATTGGGTGTGTAAGTGGTATGACTAGTTTTATGTTTGCATGAACTTCCGGCTAGGGGGCCTTGGAACTCTTTTCCTTGGTACCCGGGACAAAACCTAACCAAATTCCAAATTGGATCCCATCACTACAGTGGTTGGGCGGTTGGCTAACCCATGGGATCGGATGGGGTTAGGCTGGACTGATGGATCCGTAAATCGAGATTTAATTTCTATTATTACGATAGATGAAGTAAATCCCGGATAGAAATTGTTCTATGGATAGGAATCAATGGCTGTGCCTCTTGATGGGGAAAAAAGCGTTGATCCCAATGATCCAAGTGCAAGTTCTTCCTTGATTTGACCAAGTACCGTTAAAGGTGTAGTCAGATCAGTTTGATCAGTAATGATCTTGACTACGTTAGAGTAAAGAGTTATCCTGGTGGAATCGCCCGTGCTTTCCGGGTAAAGGAAGTTTTTCCGGTTTCGGTTTTGGACAAACCGATGGATTAGTCTCTTGTCCGGATATCCGTGGGCGAGGCCCCGAGTGTGGGACCCCTGTCCCGCACGAGAAGTGCTACTTCCGCTGCTAGTACCCCAAATCCGTTGCATCGGTGGGAACAGGGATCTCACAGTTGGTATCAGAGCGGTTTTGAAAGCTAATAAAGATAATTAAATTCTTATCTGAAATTGGTAATAAGAATTCAGAAACAGCATTTTCATAATGTATTTTCATTCTGTAAGCTTCTTTAATGAAGAAATTTTAATCAAAGAAATTGTTTTTATAGATGGAAGTTCCACATTTATCTGGTATTCCCGACCTCACCCAGTCTCAAGATATGATTGTATTTGCCTTCGAGCATCTCATCTCTTCCGCTTCAACTCAAACAAGCCGAGCAAGACTCGCACGCCATTTCGCGGATTTATATTTTCCTACCCCAGCGGAGAGAATACAACATAAGTGGTTTGCAGGGCAATATGTCCACGCCCATTGCAACCACCATACAATGCTGTGGCAGAATCTCTCATTGACTATGATCCTGTTAAAGCTGAAAATGGTGCGTGGTGTCATTCTATATCATTCGACACCTCGAAATTTTAGACTTTCATGTCGAATTTATAGACTCCTTAGTCGATTTATCCCTAAGGAGAAAATAATAGCTCCCTTCGCAGTTAGAGAACTTATGTAACAGGGCATGACTATGGCCCAGTACCGTCGTCTTATGCGTCTCTCGAAGAGATTTTGAATTTTGGAGCCGAGCCACTCTATGTAATTATTGCAACTTGTATATAAATATACAAATGTTTTTTTTTACGGACGATCGGATAAAGAAAAATCTATTTATCACACTTAAGTCATAGATCTCCAATAAGATCAACTGAGGAGCAAATTATGTCAAAAGTTTATCAAGACGCACAAAAAGGTTGTAATTGTTTGATATAATTCATACAAATTGTTAATTCAAATTGAAATTCGTAAATTAGTAATTGGGTCTTCAATTGGAAGTACCGCAATTGTATGGAACCCTGACTTGCTTGAGACCTAGACATGATGGTATTTACCATATAGTTTCGAGTATCATGACTATCCGTATATACCGAGGGTATAACTGCAGCTCTTTACCGACAGTATATACGAGTAAATCTAAGACTTGAAATTATAAGCGTTAATGCTATCCAGATGATGATTTTGAATGTGGTTGATATGATTTTTAATTCTGTTTGGGAACTGATGAATTGATTTGGATTCTGATTGAAAAATGATGATCCTTGAAAATGGGTTGAAATGTAATAAGCTGAGCGAAACCACAATGTGGATGATTGGGACGAGTCCCTGTAATGATAAATGATGAAAATGATTCAGCAAATCACTATGAGATTAGTGGATTATGTTGTCAAATTGCTACTGTTAATACTTGAGACGGTAGATCAAGTTAAGGGATGACAAATTGAGAACTTGCTTAACTTAAATTCCGTGGAGGAATGTTCAGAAGGAAATTTTCGGTCTAATGGACCATTATCGTGTTAAAGATATGAATGATATGATTTGAATGAATTGTTATTTAATGATGAATTCTATATAAGGGATATTTATCCCCATATTCTGTTGGGTTGACCGAAATATAAGGAACCCCAGAATAAATTGGATCTTAAGCAAAAAAGTTGTCCTCTACTTGCGAGATGAGGACATCTTGCACCTTTTAAGTGGGGTAGAATGTAAGATTCCTCCCCCAGCCTTAGAGGTATACAGGAGTAAGAATCTCCCTTTCTGATCTTATAATTATTCTATCTCTAAAATAAAAGAAAGATTCTGTTTAAAAAAGGAAGAACCTTTTTCCTGAATACTTCTCAAGAGTCCCACCTGTTTTAAGGATTCAGAACAACGAGTTCAGAAGTGAGAATCGATGTTTTGGATATCAAGGTTTTGGTCTCGAGTACGGCCCAAAAGAAGTTCTTTATCTCTTGGGAAGTATAAGAAGTTATCTCCCAGATATTGTGGACCAAAGAAAGTAGGTGATTTAGCTTACGAACTTCTTTTATCTCCTCATCTCAAAGTTCTGAATACCTTCTATAGAAAAATGTGCCAAACCCAAATCATGGAAAGACGGTAAAACTTTAGTGGCAAGTTACCGTTGGCTTCTAAGTTACGCTAGCTCCTTCCTTTATATAAGTCGCAACTTTTACTTGTCGTTCACAGTAATCTTACTTCCATCGATCTTCTTTCCTTCTTAATCTCCTTCATGGCTTGGCAACAAGAATTAGTTTTATCCATGATGATTTCTCACCTTCAAGACGCAAGGGAGTCTGTGAAGAAAGATTTTATAGAGCAGTATGAGCGCTCACTTTTCCCTCACTTGGGAACTTCTGTAGCGCAGACAAAATGGCGGACCTATCAAGACATAACTAGGGTAACACCCTGGGGTCAGCAGCACTTTCGTAACAATGTCCGCTTGGCCATGGTTATTGAAGCTTTGGGTTTGGGTCCCCGATACTACTGCGTCATGAGATCAAGGCATCCTGGATTTTCTGAGCGGGTCTTCTTACTGGCGTGTTTTCTTCCTCATGAGAAGATATGCCTTTACCCCGTTTTTGGCTTGCCTCTCAGAGGTCCTTTTGTTAGAACACCTCATACCACTGAGATAGGCGCAGCAATAACCCACAGAATCATTCCCATAGATGAGTTACCTTATACTTGTGCAGCTTGTGAGGACTGCTTTTGTGACCATATGATGGACGGGCTTATGGAAGTGTAAAGAGTTCCTCTATCTTTACTGTATAAGTTCCGAGAATGAATAAAGTTTAAATCTTGTTCGTATTTTGAATCTTGCTCTCTTTAAGACTTATCTTGGTGGTTAATCTTGATTAAAATTTTTCTCTAAGTCTCATATTCGTGAATCTTGCGAAATTATCACAAGTTGCGAGATGAGGACATCTCGCGTTTTTTAAGTGGGGTAGAATGTAAGATTCCTCCCCCAACCCCTTTTTGATGTCTAGTATCTTCCCCTGTAATCAACCCTCTTCAGAAATATAAAGACCCTGTTGCTAACTATTTTAGCCTAGAGAGAGGAAAATTATTCTAGAGAGAGAATATTCAGATTTTGAATATTTTTGGATAGAAAAATATCTCTTATAATTCAGATGAGTTCCCCTGAAACAGAAATTCAAAAAGAATTTTCCAATGTGCAATTGGAATTAATTGGAAATAGGTATAAAGAACCTTAGTCTAAGGGTCTAGATTTTCAGAAATCTTTAGACTATGGTCCAATTAAGGTTCCTATGGGCCAATAGCATCAATCCATGTGTAGGGAAGAGATAAATCCAAATTTGTAAAAAGAAGATACCCAAAAATGAGTAAATGCTCACATAAGGTGAAGAGTTGAAAATGTACAAGGTTTATTAGTAAAAAACTATGAGCAATATTAAAATGATTCCATTATGACACATATGTAAGGAAGGGGAATTCTTTAAAGGAGGTGCATATTTCACATAAGATGAAGAGTTGAAAATGTACAAGGTTTATTAGTAAAAAAACTATGAGCAATATTAAAATGATTCCATTATGACACATATGTAAGGAAGGGGAATTCTTTAAAGGAGGTGCATATTTCACATAAGATGAAGAGTTGAAAATGTACAAGGTTTATTAGTAAAAAAACTATGAGCAATATTAAAATGATTCCATTATGACACATATGTAAGGAAGGGGAATTCTTTCAAGGAGGTGCATATTTCACATAAGATGAAGAGTTGAAAATGTACAAGGTTTATTAGTAAAAAAACTATGAGCAATATTAAAATGATTCCATTATGACACATATGTAAGGAAGGGGAGTTCTTTAAAGGAGGTGCATATTTCACATGCTTGAATGAGTTTTAAACTCATAAAAATTGAGATATTTCATCTCTCCTCTCTCCTCATTCAAGTCTAGTTCCAAAAAGTTAGCTTAACTGACCTAAAAATGGTCAAATATTGACCAAACTGATTTAGAAAATTCTAGAATCAGTTTGTTTGGTTAGGAGCTCAATTTTTCCTATAAATAGAAGCCTCCCCCTTGTTGAAAAATATATAGTGTTTATGCATCGTTACTCTACTCCACCTAAGCCAAGAACTGTGAATTCATTTAATAATTCACTAGTTTTTGGAGCTTCCCTCTTTCTTCAATCCCCATTAGTGGCTCCATCAACATACTTAACCAATTGATTGGTTGGGGGCCTCTACCGTGAACAAAGAATCAAGCAAGTTGTAAGGTAATTAGTGAATATTGATCTTTCTATAATCTCTCAATGTTTCTCTCTTCTCAACCCCTCTCAAGCTTGAGAAGTTTAATTGGTATGGTTTTTTTTAAATGCTATTGAAGTTTGAATAGTAGTGAAGAGTTACATAATGCTATTGAAGTTAATTTTCATTTATGTTTAAATTCTAATGATTTTTATGTAAATTCTCTCTCTCACTCAAGAAATGGTCATACTCATGACCCATTCTCAATCCAAATCAAGCTTTTCATAAAGCTTTTCCTTAACCCAAGATTAAGCTGTGCTTGAGGCCAAATTAATGGCTTTTTTCTATGCTTTTAGTTTATGTATATTAATGATTCAATCCATTATGGATTAATAATCCAATTAGAGATCATTTTAATTATTTCCTTAATGATAAGCATTATCCCTTAGAAAAATTGAGATTTATCAGTCATAGCAGCGGAGCTATGGCAAAATTTTTATAAAAATTATGCATAAAATAATCTCATTCAAAGCATAAAAAGAGGACTTCCTACTATATTCTAGGAATTATCATCCTAGATTAATTGAAAGAATTTCATTACAATCATGGAGAAATTGAATTTTAATGTCATGCATAAAGGATAAGTTTTTATATCAAAAGTGTTATTTTTACCATTTTTATTTCATGCATAGAAGTATGCATAATAGATAAATTTTTATATCAAAAGTGTTATTTTTACCATTTTTATTTCATGCATAGAAGTATGCATAATGGATAAATTTTTATATCAAAAGTGTTATTTTTATCATTTTTAATTTTCATGCATAGAAGTATGCATAAAGGAAAATTTTTTTATATCAAAAGTGTTACTTTTATCATTTTTAATTTTTATGCATAGAAGTATGCATAAAGGAAAAATTTTTATATCAAAAGTGTTACTTTTATCATTTTTAATTTTCATGCATAGAAGTATGCATAAAGGAAAAATTTTTATATCAAAAGTGTTACTTTTATCATTTTTAATTTTCATGCATAGAAGTATGTATAAAAGAAAATTTTTATATCAAAAGTGTTACTTTTATCATTTTTAATTTTCATGCATAGAAGTATGCATAAAAGAAAATTTTTTTATATTAAAAGTGTTACTTTTATCATTTTTAATTTTCATGCATAAAAGTATGCATAAAAGAAAATTTTTATATCAAAAGTGTTACTTTTATCATTTTTAATTTTCATGCATAGAAGTATGCATAAAGGAAAATTTTTTATATCAAAAGTGTTACTTTTATCATTTTTAATTTTCATGCATAGAAGTATGCATAAAGGAAAAATTTTTATATCAAAAGTGTTACTTTTATCATATTGGATTTCATGCATATAGGTATGCATAAAAGATATTCTTTTTATACTAAAAGTGTGATTTTCCTCATAAATAGATTTTATGCTTAACTTAGATGCATAAGAGAAATTCTTTTATTCTAAAAGTGTAATTCCCTACTAAATTGAAATTATGCATAAGAAGATGCATAAAAGATTGATTTTAATTTCGAAAGTGTTAGTCTCCTTAAATGGAATTTATGTATAAATAAATGTGTAGAGAAATCTTATATCAAATATAAGAATTCTCTTTTAAAAAAAAGATATGAAATGTGATAAGATGTGATAAGAGGTGTATGAGATATGATAAGAATTGATAAGATGCGTATGGAAAGTGATAGGATGTGATAAGAGGTGTATGAGATGTGATAAGAATTGATAAGATGCGTATGGAAAGTGATAGGATGTGATAAGAGGTGTATGAGATGTGATAAGAATTGATAAGATGCGTATGGAAAGTGATAGGATGTGATAAGAGGTGTATGAGATGTAAAAAGATGTGATAAGATGTGTATGAGATGTGATAAGATTTGATAAGATGCGTATGGAAAGTGATAGGATGTGATAAGAGGTGTATGAGATGTAAAAAGATGTGATAAGATGTGTATGAGATGTGATAGAATGTGTTAAGATGAGTTAGGATGTGTTAAGATGTATATGGGATGTGTTAGGACGAGAATGGATGTAATATGGTTGTATGAATGTGATGTGGATGTATACATGTAGATGTATATGTATGAATGTGAATGTTGATGTGGATGTGGATGTATGGATGTAGATATGGATGTGTATGTATGTATGTGGATGTGTATGTATGAATGAGGATGTAAAAATGGACGTATGTATATAGATGTGGATGTATGGATGTATGTATGTAGATGTGGATGTATGGATGTGATTGTGAATGAAGAGGTGGATGTGAATGTATGGATGTAGATACAGATGTGGATGTATGTATGTAGATGTGGATGTATGGATGTGATTATGAATGAAGAGGTGGATGTGAATGTATGGATGTAGATACGGAATGTGGATGTATGAATATGAATGTGGATGTGTGGATGTGGAAATGGAGGTATGGATGTATGAATGTAGATGTGGATGTATGCATGTAGATGCGTATGTATGAATGTGAAATTGGATGTATGATGTGGACGTACGAACATGGATATGTATGTAGAATAATGAATATGAAGATGTATGTGAGATAATGTAGTCTATATGAGTGAATGGATGAGAACGAGTACACACTGAATGGAATGTGGAATAAGTAATGTGGTCCGAGAGTGGATAATATGGAAAGACAAGAGTTCGTTATAGAAACTGTATTTGTGACTGTTTATAAATGACTGTTTTATGTCAAGAATGCTGGAGAAGCATTTTGACCGTCTTGAGGATTAAGGTCATGAAGACTGAACTGATAAAGTTGCAACTGCTGACGGAGAGTCAATGGAGGACGTCTCGCGTAGCAAGGTCGATCGAGGTCTTGACCAGCCTCGGCTCGATTTAAATGGTGAGCTTCCGGTACGGTGGATGAGGGACCAAGGAAGCGGCCTATGAGTGAAGCGCTAGGTCACCTGCGAAGGATCCTAGAGGGTGCTGACCATACGGTGCTCGGGCTCTGGGTCGCCGAAGATACCCACACGTGCGTCGTGGAAGATATTGGAATAAGGAGTAAGAGTTATTTTTCTGAAACCGGGCATGGATCTGGTTGATTGACCTTGCTGGTCCTCAACAGATGAGTCCATGGCTCTTTTATATGGATCTGTGGGTTGATCTTGCTGATCTTCCACGGAGATTCCATTCTATTATATGAATATATTGCCGGTTACTATGAGCTAGGAACCATGGAAAAGGCCCCTGAGAGAACAGGTGGTGAGCGTTTTGGTTGCCAATGATGCCATAAGTATACCGATGAAAGAATGACTGGAAATAAGGATTCAACCAGAGACTTTGAGGATTGTCATCAGTGACATAATGGTTTTATTAAAGGATTGTTTTAAAGCTAGTTGATGCTAAGAAAAAGGCAATTTCATATTGGGTGTGTAAGTGGTATGACTAGTTTTATGTTTGCATGAACTTCCGGCTAGGGGGCCTTGGAACTCTTTTCCTTGGTACCCGGGACAAAACCTAACCAAATTCCAAATTGGATCCCATCACTACAGTGGTTGGGCGGTTGGCTAACCCATGGGATCGGATGGGGTTAGGCTGGACTGATGGATCCGTAAATCGAGATTTAATTTCTATTATTACGATAGATGAAGTAAATCCCGGATAGAAATTGTTCTATGGATAGGAATCAACGGCTGTGCCTCTTGATGGGGAAAAAAGCGTTGATCCCAATGATCCAAGTGCAAGTTCTTCCTTGATTTGACCAAGTACCGTTAAAGGTGTAGTCAGATCAGTTTGATCAGTAATGATCTTGACTACGTTAGAGTAAAGAGTTATCCTGGTGGAATCGCCCGTGCTTTCCGGGTAAAGGAAGTTTTTCCGGTTTCGGTTTTGGACAAACCGACGGATTAGTCTCTTGTCCGGATATCCGTGGGCGAGGCCCCGAGTGTGGGACCCCTGTCCCGCACGAGAAGTGCTACTTCCGCTGCTAGTACCCCAAATCCGTTGCATCGGTGGGAACAGGGATCTCACATATCACTTCTAAATGTCCTAACAAAGAGTCAGAGGCTAACTTTGTATCAGCCTCTAACTCCACTGAGAAATTGTTTTAAATGTCAATGTAACCACACCTATATTCGTAACCTTGTATGCCTAATGTTATAAAGGCAACCTATGTCCAATACCACCTATTCCAATTTTCTTTCATAGTTGGTATTGAGGGGGGGTATTAAGAGACTAAGGTTATGTAAAAGGGGAGAAAAAGGTTGTGTGTGTGAATGGACTTATAGTCCAATAGCTCACCTATTTAAAGGTGGAGCTAGAAGGCATTGTATTGAGCAAGAAGCCTAGTTGTATTTTGAGCTACTTAATAAGCAAGATATTTATCTTGTATTTTGTGAGTCTCTCTCCTCCACATCTTTGATCTAGCATGAGCACCATGAAATTCTAACACTAACCATATAAGCACCTAGAAAAAGAACCTATATATTCTCACATAACTTTAGATCCTCAATTGGACACACCAGTTGCCTTGTAGCCATGTTTCCAAAGGCTTTGACTCAATTTTGACAAGGTCTGACATGACCATATGCCATAATCAAGGCCGGGTTAGATGTAGCCACCGTCGGTAAGCCTCTCTTGGGACTCTAATGTGTAGTCTAGAGATGCATACATGTCAAGTTCCTTCATAGCTAGGTGCTTATCCATTTTTGGCTCAAAATGGCACTGGTGTAGCGACCACCAGCAATAAGACAATAAAGGTACAAATCTATAGGTAAAGTTATAGTAGATGGAAGAGCATGTATACTACCTCACATTTGGATTCACCCTGACAAGAGAGATGTATAAAAGAAAAAGTCTGATTTTTCTTTTTTCGGAGGGAGCATAGTGGCTAGAGAAAGGAGGAATGGTCCCGAATTGGACTATTCATGGAACTAAGGCATATGTGAAATCATTATTTGGTTTTACAACATGAAAGCTAAGAAAGTTCATAATGGACTATGCCTAGATGCCTATAACCCCAAAACAGAGCCACTACAACCACCATGATGTCACCAAATGCCAAGAAAGTGCATTAGTCTTGAAAACACAGATGTTGCCACCACGTCAATAGCCACTTGAGTAGGCCCTCATGCTATGTCAGAGCATGGGCAATGATACCATGTTAGAGTGTGAAAATGCGGAACGATGGAAACCTATTGCACAACATTAAAGCAAAGCACAACACATCTTGGACAGTCCATCTTGAGAGGGGATCTCCTCAAGCACATGTTGTGCCTTTGAGAGAGCACCACGCTTGGCATACATGTCCCTAAGAGCATTGCCTAGCACAATTATTAAAATCCTTCCATATATGCTTATGTTTCTTATAAGCCCTTGAAAAATTTGGCCCACCTCCTGAGCTACATTCATGCATAGCAATCTTGTTCAAACTACTGATACTATGCAAAATATTTCCAAAGTCGAATGCTCTCTCTTGCCCCACCATGCCTCCAATCTTACTGAAATAGATTTCAACATTCGATCCAATGAGATGTAATGGACACTTGAGAGTAGGATAGAAGTTGTAAAACATCTTTATGAGGAGCACACAAAAGTGGTAAGAAAGCTAAATATCTGTGTAGGCCTCTTTTACAAATGAAATTTCTCTTCAAGTTCTATGTTTGATGCTGATGAATCCACAACCTCCAAAGCTTGAAGAATAAAGTGACCTTGGCTGCCATCACCACATACTCCTTCAAGTCGAGATATGGTGATAAGAAAATATCGATGTAATCAACCACAATCTGCAAATATGCCACGATTCCTTGCATACTCCTCCCTTTCTTTTGTAATTGCTTGTGTTTGCTTGTGTTTGCTTGGAATCCTTTGAGCAACTCCCCAATTTTGGCAATCATTTCTTTGTATATCCCCATCTCGTAACTTCTTTTGTAATTTCTTTTGTAATTGCTTGTGTTTGCTTGGAATCCTTTGAGCAACTCCCCAATTTTGGCAATCATTTCTTTGTATATCCCCATCTCGTAACTTCTTTCCAATATAATCTTCAAGCATGATCTTGCAGTGTCTATTGTCTCCATTTGAAGCATGCCCTATTGTATCCTTTAGCTTTGCATTCCACAAACTCTTCACAAGATTCTATTGGTTTTAACGAAAACACTATGCAGTCGTCAATATCACCACCCTTAGCATAGAATAAGCCAAGGGACTGAGTGCCCTGTATGTATTTGCATACTTGCTTGGCAGCCTGCCAATGCTTACCTGTGCATAAACCTACTCAATTGGGGGACCCCAAATTGAATATCTATGTGAGCCTGAGGTGGTGGCTGCAAGGAGAGCTGCAGGAGAGTGTTGAATAGGGTAGCTTGGTTCTATACCTGTGAGCTGCACTATGGGCAACTGAGTGCAAGTAAATAGGGCCCTGTGGGGGTCTCATAAAGGTGACCTCCAAAGGAGCTCGAAATGACCAGAGCTGTTGCATCTCAGTTATTGGCAGCGCAAAATCGGCCAGCACAGCAAGATAAAAATTGATGCTATTTTTATTATGAATGTTTCAAAACCTTTGTGGTGGTTTTTTATTGTATATCACTTGGGAGAAAGGTTCAAATACTCTTTGTGAGTGAAAAAAAAAAGCTTTGTAAAAAGGTCCTTCATATGTAAAGGACTCTACCCTCATCAAGTCATTCTCTCATGGTGAGAAACAATGCCATCCGCATGTGAATCCACCGATGTGGTAAAACCAAAAGAGAGATTTAAGAGCAAACATTTTAAAAAGTAAAAAATCCTTGTCAATAAAGGGAAGGAAGTTCCATCCTAGTGCAGCTAGGTCTTGGGGATTCACGTGTTTTTTAAGTAAAAATTTGGATTTATATGGGGAGGGAGACTTCTTTGTGAAGCAATAAGAGTAGTAGTACACTTATCTTCTTTTGTTGTATAAAATCCTCATCTATAAAGGGTTTAAAGAGGGTAGTTTTGTCATTTTATAACAATGGGAAGCAATGGAAATGGGTACTTCAAAAGGGGAGATAGGTTTGATGGATCTAAGTATCACACTTCGGCCATCAAGATGCAAATGGCTTTGATAGATAGAGAGCCTTGGGGAACTACGAATGGAATTGAGAGGAAACCAAATGCAAGGAATCCTTATATGGTTACAAAATGGGAGAGCAATGATGCAAAGGCCCTCTCATACATTATCAATGGTGTGACAACCAAATACATCAAGTTAGTTCCTCCCCCACTTCTAATGATTCTTCGCTAAGGTTAAGAGTAATTTTTGGTCAAGTAAATGTTACATCTCGTCTTTTCTTAAGAGAAAATTATACAGGTTAGAGAAAGAGGAGAAGACCATAGTGGCTTCTCATAGTAATGACATAAGGTGTCTGATAGACCAGCTTACTTGAAAGATCCCTGTCCCCACCGCACAACGAATTCTGGGGTGCTAGCACAGCGGAAGTAGCACTTCTTGTGCGGGGCAGGATCCCTCACTCGGGGCCTCGCTCCACGGATATCCGGACAAGAGACTAATCCCTCGGTTCTTCCAAACCCGGAAAAACTTCCCTCACCCGGAAAGCACGAACGATTCCTCCGATATTTTGACTCTAATGTAGTCAAGAGCCTTAACTAATTGAACTGATCTGACCGAACCCATAAGTCCCATAGTCAGATCAAGGAAAAGACTTGCACTTGGATCATAGAGACCAATGCTTTTTTCCACATTGAGAGGCACATCTATTGATTCTTTTCCATAGAATAATTTTTATCCGAGATTTACTTCATCTATCGTACCATAACAGAATTGAGTCTCATTTTAGGGATCCATCAGTCCAGCCTAACCCCATCCAGTCCCGTGGGTTAGCCAACCGTCCAACCACTGTAGTGATGGGATCCATTTAAGAATTTGGTTAGGTTTTGTCCCGGGTACTAGGGAAAAGAGTTCCTAGGCCCCCTAGCCAGATATTCATGCAATCTTAGAACTAGTCACACCACTTACACACCCAATATAAAATTACCTTTTTCACAGATTCAGCTATGAAAAAGCTGAATATTCATGTAATCTTAGAACTAGTCACACCACTTACACACCCAATATAAAATTACCTTTTTCACAGATTCACAGATTCAACGATTCAGCTGTCTTTTTCACAGATTCACACAGATTCACAGATTCAGCTGTCTTTAAAACAATCTTTTAATGAAACTATAGTATCACTGATCATAAACCTCCAAAATATCTGGTTGAATCCTAATTTCTAATTTTTCCTTCATCGGTGTACCTATGGCATCATTGGCAACCAGAACGCTCACCACCTATCCACTCAGGGGCCTTTTCGATAGTTCCTAGCTCATAGTACCCGGTAATATATTCACTTATAAAAATCAAAATTGAATCTCCATTGAGGATCAGCAAGATCAACCAACAGATCCATATAAAAGAGCCATGGACTCATCCGTTGAGGACCAGCAAGGTCAATCAACCAGACCCATGCCCGAATTCAGAAAACAACTCTTACTCCTTGTTCCAATATCTTCTACGATGCACATGTGGGTATCTTCGGTGACCCAGAGCCCGAGCATCGTATGGTAAGTACCCTCTAGGATCCTTCGCAGGTCACCTAGCGCTTCACTCATAAGCCGCTTCCTTGGTCCCTCATCCACCGTACTAGAAGCTCACCATTTAAATCGAGGCTGGTCAAGACCTCGGGGCTGACCTTGCTATGCGAGACGCCCTCCATTGACTCTCCGCCAGCTGTTCTGTTGCAATTTTATCAGCTAGGTCTCCATGACCTCATTCACAAGACGATTAAAATGCTTCCCTAGCATTCTTGACATAAAACAGTCATTTAAAAACAGGTCATAAATACAGTTTCTATAGCGAACTCTCGTTTTTCCACATCAATCCACATTATTTAATCCACATCCATTTCATATGTATTCCCATTCTCATCCAATCACATCATTTTCATCTCATCACATCTTTCCTCATTTATCCTCATCAGATCTCATCCACTCGCATCTACCCATATCCACATCTCATCACATCACATCTCATTCACATCACATCTCATTCATTCACATCTATCCCGTTTCACATCACGTTCATTCACATCACATATCATCCATTCACATCTATCCCAATTTATATCACATTCATTCACATCACATATCATCCATTCACATCTATCCCAATTTATATCACATCCATTTCACATTACATCTCATTCATTCATATCACATCACATCTATCCACATCATATCTCATTCATACACATCTCATCTCATTCATCCACATCCATCCAATCATTCACATATACGACTACCCACATCTATCCATACATTCATATCTATCACTTCACATCCACATATATTCATGTCACATCACATCTCTTTACATCACATCACATTCTTTCACATACACATCCACATCCATTCTTTCACATACACATCCACATCCATTCTTCACATACATATCCACATCCATTCTTCACATACACATCCACATCCATTCTTCACATACACATGCACATCCATTATTCACATACATACACATCCACATCCATTCTTTACATACACATTCACATCCATTCTTCACATACACATTCACATCCATTCTTTCACATACATATCCACATCCATTCTTCACATAATTCACATACACATTCACATCCATTCTTCACATACACATCCACATCCATTCTTCACATACACATTCACATCCATTCTTCATATACACATTCACATCCATTCTTTCACATACATATTCACATCCATTCTTCATATACACATTCATATCCATTCTTTCACATACATATCCTCATTCATTCTTCACATACACATTCACATCCATATCATTTATTTACATCCCAATTCACATGACATCACATCTATTCACTCAAGGACCGCTTCGTCGGTCCTCGCTCATCGTACCAGAAACGCACCATTTTTCAACCATACCGAGGTTAGTCAAGGCCTGGGCACGTTTTGCCGTGTGAGCCGTCCTTTGAACACTCCCCACTAGATGATTGCAACCGAACTTCCCTTAAAAAAACATATACCAATTGCTCCCTCCAGCATTCTGGCGTAAGATAGTCCTTTAAGAAAACAGGGTTTCTATGCAAGTTTTTAGTTTGATTTTCTTTTGAATACAAGAGTATTTCTTGAATCAGTATCCCCAAAACTCCTTGATCGGAATTCTGAATTTCATACCAGAATTCCTCGAATTCTATAACCTTGATCCACAAATCAATTCGAAGGGGTCTCAAGCTTAGTTTCAGATTTGGCGGGAGTTTTGAGTGTATTTTTCTCAACTGGTCACACCTTCTTTCCTCGAAACTGACGAAAGAGTTTGGTCTTGGTCATAGTCTAATTCAAAGTTCGAGTCGGATAAGATTTCTCCTAAACTATCTTTCTCGAAAAGGTTTGATAATTCTGTTACTATTTTACTGAATTTCTTTCTTTGAATATTCACTTAACTGATTTCTAAATTAGATATGAATTCTAATGAAGAATAAATTAATCATTTATCTGAATATTTCGATCTCGATAGATTTCCTGAATATTCTTCTTACAATCCGTGTGAATATAAAACGATAGAAATTTCTCTCTTAGAGTATTTAATTATTCATTTATCAAATACTCATAGAATTTAAACATAGAATTTAAGAGAATTCTAATTTTGATTTAAAAATTCTTTCTGTATCTATTTATGCATAAAAATCAACTTCAATGGGAATAACACACATATATATATATATAATCCTTTTATGCATCTATTTATACATAAAATCAAATTTAATAAGAATAACACTTTTAAAAAGAATTTCTTTATGCATCTATTTATGCATAAAAATTAATTTTTATAAGAATAACGCTTTTATAATTAAAAAAATTCCTTTATGCATCTTTCTATGCATAAAAATCAATTTTAATGAGAATAACACTTTTGTAATAAAAAAATTCCTTTATAAATCTTTCTATGCATAAAAATCAAATTTAATAAGAATAATATTTTTATAATTAAAAAATTCCTTTATGCATCTTTCTATGCATAAAAATCAATTTTAATAAGAATAACACTTTTGTAATTAAAAAATTCTTTTATGCATATTTCTATGCATAAAAATCAAATTTAATGAGAATAACACTTTTGTAATAAAAAAAATTCTTTATGCATCTTTCTATGCATAAAAATCAAATTTAATAAGAATAACACTTTTATAATAAGAAAAATTCCTTTATGCATCTTTCTATGCATAAAAATCAATTTTAATAAGAATAACACTTTTGTAATAAAAAAATCATTTATGCATCTTTCTATGCATAAAAATCAAATTTAATGAGAATAACACTTTTGTAATAAAAAAAATTCCTTTATGCATCTTTCTATGCATAAAAATCAAATTTAATAAGAATAATACTTTTATAATAAAAAATTTTCCTTTATGCATCTTTATATTACTAAAAATCAATTTTAGTAAGAATAACACTTTTGTAATTAAAAAAATTCCTTTATGGATCTTTCTATGCATAAAAATCAAATTTAATGAGAATGACACTTTTGTAATAAAAAAAATTCTTTATGCATCTTTCTATGCATAAAAATCAAACCTAATAATTAATATCAGTGATATCCATGCATATTCATTTGTGAATATGTACATGGAGTAATTAGAATATTTCTTTTAGATACAAAAATGGTGGGAATTTCTCTTTTGGAATAACATAAACTTTCTTTTTCATAAAATTTTAGAAAATTTTGCCATAACCTCATTTGTATGGCTGACCATTTCTCATTTTTATCTTTCTATAATTAACTTAATTAACCTAATTTAGATTTATAGAACTCTAATCTATACAATTTTCTAATATCAAGAGAGTAAACAATAAGAAGAGTTTAATTAATCACTTAGTTAATCTTTCTAGGATTAAGAAGGGTTGGAATGTAAAAAAGAGAAGGGTGTGTCCTTTTCATCAAAGGCATAGCATTTGAATTTAATTCAATCATCTGCAATTCATAAAAATCAAGAAAACCATAGGTTTTTCATTAAAATTTATAAACAAAGTAAGAAAATTAGCTTACATGGAGCTTGTAAGCTCTCCTTTGGCTTGAGGGATTTAGGGTTCTACTATTGTTTGAAGCAATAGTGGCCACCAATTCACTTTGAAGAGGATTAGGCCAAAAACAATTGGATTATTAAAAAATTCAATGTAGATGGCTCAGATAGGAGTAGAGTAATAGTGCATAAAACACCATTAAGCTTTTACAAAGGGAGAGGCTTCTATTTCTAGAAAAAAGTGAGCCTCTAGAATTTTTCAGATCAGTTTGGTCAATTTTTGACCATTTTTGGGTCAGTTCAACTTACTTTTTGGATCTAGTTTTGAAATAGGAGAGACGAGAGATAAAAATATCTCATTTTATTGATTAAAAATTGGGGGTAATGATGAGAAAAAGGTGCCTACTTCATGAGGGGAGATCCCCACACTGAGGTGTCAAAATTAAGTTTTTTTAATTGTTTTCTTTGGTCCTTAGTCCACTCATCATCTTATGTGAGCATTTACTCATTTTTGGGGGGGTTTTTCTTTTATTATTTAATTTATCTCCTCCCTACATTTGGATTAATCTTATTGGTACATAGGAACCTTAATTAGACCATAATCTAATTTTTTTAAAAAATTTAGACCCTTAGGCTAAGGTCCTTTATACCTATTTTCAATTAATTCCAATTGCACAATGGAAAGGTCTTTTTGAATTTCTATTTCAGGGGAAACCATTTTAGACATTAGGAGAATTTTTATATCCAAAAATATCTCAATTTTAAATTACCTCCCTCTAGACATTTTCTCTCTCCAGGCCAAAACAGGGTAAAACAAGATCTTTCTTTTATTTCAGAGAGGGGAATAATTATAAGATCACAAGGGGAGGTTCTTACATTTGCACACCTCAAAAGCTGGAGGGAGAAAATAAGCTCTTTTATTCATACAACCTCATGTTTATTGCACCCTTAGGTGCCAGGTTTAGGCTTATGCAAAGAGATATGGGGCATTATTGTAGGCCATCTAGAATGTTGTTTAAGTCAAGTTAGGAGTGGTTATCCATGAGTAGATGGTTATAGTGGAGGAAGAGCCCTCAATATTTTCTCTATCCTTCTCTTATAAAAGAGAAGTTGCCTTTGGCTTTAATAGTGAGGGGCGTATGGAAATTCCTCAGAAGCTATCATCCAAAAGGGGCATTGTCCACTCTGCTTGTCTAAGTAATATTGTAGAAGGTCTTAACAGTGTTCTAATATCACATGTTTGCTTTTTTGTTTAAGATTAAGCTATATGCACAGAGATTAATGCATGCATTAAGCTATGCACAAAGATTAATGCATGCATTAAGCTCTATGCACAGAGCTTAATGCTTTTGATTCATAGAGCTTCAAAAGTAGCTAATATGCTTTGTTTTGTTTGTGTAGACCATGGATCATACACTCGATGACACACTCGCTAGCCCTAATCTCTCCACCTTGCCTACACCAGAGGCAGTGTCCTCGAGCCGATTTTACCATTTCATGTCATAGATGAGCCCCGAGAGCAAAGGGCTATGGTGAAAGCCTACTTTGGGGGAGGCACTGACACTTCTACAAAGTCATCACCACGACCCACCAGGTACAAGGTGAGCAAGCATGATATGACCTTTCTTGATTGTCACCCACGAATAGAGGTTGTAATTCACCAATATAATAGGCCAAGTAGACCATGATGTGGACTTGAAGCCAAACGGGTTAACACCATCCATGCCCAAGCCAAGACGTAAGTGACAGGGCTCATCTTTAAACTTTGGCCATTGATGCTCCACATGTTGCCCATAACAGTGAATCAGCTAACGATCCTCATAATGCCATTGGTTGAGCGATGAGTAGCATGCCATGTCATGAGTTTTGCAATCGCCTTACATTTAAACATGTGTTGGATGCGAGGAATGATAGGGAAGTGTCTCAAAACTTTTTAAGGAACTTTATCTCCTTGGCAAATCATCCCTACAGCGGCTCTCTCCGCATTTTAGACATTGTGTAAGATTCCTCCTCAGCCTGAATAATGAATAAGCTTTTACCTCAATCCCCTATAATCATTCCCTATTTCAAAATGTAACAAAATATTATTTTTCCTTGTTTTTACCTAGAGAGAAGAGAAATTCTAGAGAGAGATAATTCAATATTGAGATATTTTTAGATATAAAAATTCTCCTAATATCTAAAATATATTTCCCCGAAATAAAAGTTTAAAATAAATTCTCCAATGTGCATTAGGAATCAATTAAAAATGATATAAGGGACCTTAGCCTAAGGGTCTAGATTTTCAGAAATTTCTAGATTATGGTCCAATTAAGGTTCCTATGGGCCAATAGGATTAATCCAAGTGTTGGGATGAGAAAAATCAAAAGAATAAAATAAAATACCCAAAAAATGAGTAAATGCTCACATAAGATGAAGAGTTGACTAAGTACAAGGTTAATTAGTTAAAAATTAAGAGATATTACTAAAAAAATGAGATATTTTGGAGAAATGATGAATTTTTGACACCTTGGTTAAGGAGAGGAGGACCTTTGAGGTAGGCGCCTCCTTCACATGTGTGCAAGGGTTTTTTAATTCAAAACAATTGTGATATTTTTATCTCTCCTCTCTCCTTGATCAAACTAGATCAAAAGGGGAGCCAAACTGGTCCAAATCTTGTCCACATTGAGTCAAACTGAAGCTAGAAAAGTCTAGAACCCAGTTGGACTCAGTTTTAGTGGCCTCCCTCACCTATAAATAGACCCTCATTCTTTTGTATTCTCATCTATGAGCTATACCATGCCAGTAGTATTACATTAAAATAATCATATTTTCTATTATCCCTTAAAAACCCTCTACTTTTGGGGAGCTTGGAGCTTCTCTCTCTCTTCAACAACTCTTGTGGAGCTCTCTTCTCCACTTGCTAAACCAATTGATTGGTTGGGGGCTTCACTTCTAGAAAAAGAAGCAAGCTAATCCTTGAGGTAAGAATGAATTTTATGATTTTTTGTTAATATTCTCAAATGACTTCGTTAATCTTTATGCTTATTTAGAATGCTTTCTTATGTATATCTCTCTCTCTCCAAAAAGAATAGTCATTCCTATGGCTAATTCTTTAGCAAAAGAATGCTTCTCATTGATAAATTCTTAATTCAAAACCAAACTCTAAGCTTGTTAAGCTAGAGAATAAGAAAAGGGCATTTTTATGCTTTTATGTTAACAAAATAATGGTAGATTCTTTTAGAATATTTATAAGTAGTTAAAAACTACTTTAATTGATTCTAAATGAGAAAGAGATAATCCCATCAATTTGGGAAAAGAGGAATAATGGAAATAGCTTAATCTAGTAGAATAATCATAATTAAGTTTATGATTATGGTTAAAATTATGATTTAAATTCATAGTTTAGATTTAAGTTTAAGAATAGACCTTCTATCATATTTGCATAACAATGTTTTATTCTTTTAAGAAAAAAATTAAAAATTATGAGTAATAGCAGCGAAGTTATGGCAAAATTTTCAAAAAATAATACATATCTTATTTTTTGCATAATGCTAAAAGAGGACTTCCTACCATATTCTAGCATTGGACATACTATGCAAAAAGAATGATTTTCATCATATTCATCTGAAATAAAATTTTAGTATTTACGCATAAATATTTAATTAAAAGAAAAGATGAATTTTAGATAAATTTATTTTATGCATAAGAAATTTTTAAATGATAAAAGAGAAATTTTCATGATATTTGAAATTCAATCATTTAAATACAAAAAGAGAAATTTTTGGCATATTTGAAATAATGGATATTTTTATTTTTATTTTTTTAAGGAAAGAGAAATTTTAGATAAATTTATTTTATGATAAAAGAGAAATTTCCATGACGTTTGAAATTCAATCATTTAAATGCAAAAAGAGAAATTTTAAGCATATTCAAAAATGGATATCTGTATTTAATTAAAAGAAGAATTTTTATGGTATTTGAAGTAGAGAAAGGTGTAAATTAAATTTTGTTAACAAAAGAGGAATTTTCACCATAATTCCACCTAGAAACTTAGGATTGATAATTAAATTGGTAGAAAGAATATTCTTAGATATTTTAGGTGGCTAAATGACCAAATTGATATTTAACCAAAATTAGATTATTGGAAGAAGAGTATTTTTATAAAAATCCAATATTCTCATATAGAACCGTTTCTTAATCTATAATGGTTAGGAAGGAATGAGATTCATAAAGTTGGAATTTTTCTTACGGTTAGAAGTTCACTAGATTTTTATCTGAAGAAAATCCTTAGGAATCAAAGTTAGAAGTAAACCGAATAATTTTGGTTAGACCACGACTGTGAGAGGAGCGGCCAGTAAACTACTTGCCCATCTCTCGAATTTGAATCAAGCAAAAACCTCATGCGACCAATTCCAATTCTTTACACAAAGAATAGACTACCGTTGAACTAGTATAGTTTACCCTTAACCGAAATCACCAAGAATCTAATTGGAAATTCAGTCAACTGATGGGTAGATTACCTTGACGAGAGATCAATGATTCTCATTAAGAAAATTTGGATTAAGGAAAAAGATTTGTGGAACCAATCTTGAACTGGGAATTCTACTTGCGTAGAACCTCTATTTTCTTTTGAAGGATTGTTTTATGCCAGAATGTTGGAGAAAGCATTTGGTATGTGTTTAACTAAGGAGAAAGCATTTGGTATGTGTTTAACTAAGGAGAGACTCATTGTTTGCAACAGCTGGCGGGGAGTCGTCGAGGGACGTAGCTCGTGGCAAAGCCTACCGAGGTCTTGACCAGCCTCGGTATGGTTAAAATGGTACGCTTCCGGTACGAGAATGGGCGAGGACCAACGAAGCGGTCCCTGAGTGAAGTGCTAGGACACCTAAGTAGGATCCTAGAGGGTTCTGACTAGGTGATGCACGGGCTCGCGGTTGCTAGGACACCCATGCGTACGTCGAGGAAGATATGGATGAACCGAAAAAATGACTTTTGTGAATGGAATTTTGATATTGGATCTCGTTGGTTGACCAGCTGGTCTTCAACGGAGAGTCCGGATGATATATTTTGTAAAACAATGGACTCAATATTTTGGAGGATTATGATCAGTAATACTATGATTTCATTGAAGGATTGTTTTAAAGATAGCTGAATCTGTTAAAATGGCTTTTGTGAATGGAGTTTTGATATTGGATCTCGTTGGTTGACCAGCTGGTCTTCAACAGAGAGTTCGGATGATATATTTTGTAAAACAATGGACTCAATATTTTGGAGGATTATGATCACTAATACTATGATTTCATTGAAGGATTGTTTTAAAGACAGTCGAATCTGTTAAAATGGCAACTTCATATTGGGTGTGTAAGTGGTATGACTACCTTGAATTTTTCTTGAAGCATCGGCCAGGGGGCCTGGGAACTCTTTTCCTCGGTACCCAGGCAAAACATAACCAAATTTTTATAAAGGAATCCCACCAATTCAATGGTTGGGCAGTTGGCTAACCTCGATTGGGGTTAGGCTAGATTGGGGGATTTCTACGATACAAATAGTTACGATTAAGTTACGTTAGTTAGAATAAGTCCTAGGAAGACCCTTGTTCTGTGGGAGGGAATCAGCGCGGCGGCTGTGCCTTGCTAAAGGAGGAAAAAAGCGGTGATTCTATGGACCAAGTGCAAGTCTCTTCCTTGATCTGACCATGTGACTTTCGGGTTCGGTTGGATCAGTTTGGTTAGTTAAGACTTTGACTCATTAGATCAATTCTCCCGTTAGATGATTCTCTTGGTGGAATCACCCGTGCCTTCCAGGCGAGGGAAGTTTTTTCGGGTCGGTTTCGGAGGAACTATCGGGCTAGTCTCTTGTCCAGATATCCGTGGGCGAGGCCCCGAGTGTGGATCCCTGCCCCCACGCGAGAGGCTGAGGCTGCTTCCGCCACCAGCGCCCCCTCGGAGGGGGCATCACGGAGGGGGCGGGGGTTTCACACATTGTGTTGTATCTTAATTAGCCCCTCTAAATAGCATGCAATCATTGGGACATGCGTGAATTTTTGTGTAATCCATACCTAGCATAGAGATCATTTTACAACACCCATCTCATGAGTTCGGTAATAGATTTTGAGGGGGAAGAATATTCTTGAGAAGCCTACAACATAACATAAGAAATCATATGTCAAAATATTAGCAAGGAGAGTATATAGAACATGACCCATTTTCTATTTGAGAGAATAGAATGAGGTGGTCTTACCGAAAAAGAATCGTGACACTTGCATCACTCCATCCATAAGTTATCACATCACATCTCATCACATTCACATCCACATCCATTTACATCACATCATATCCCATCCACATCTCATCACATCCACATCTACATCCATTTACATCACATCACATCTCATCACATCCACTCACATCTTATCACATCGCATTCACATCTTATCACATCGCACTCACATCTTATTTACATCCCATTCACATTTAGTACTGTTTTCTACTTTCGATACCAATGGGACTTTTCTAAGCTTCTGCCAATTGCTTGGCCTAGTTAAAGGTACTTTTTTTTAATGGATATTTTCATACTCTTTCTCAAATTTCTCAAGTGAAATATATTCAATATTCTTCTTTTTGAGCAAAAGATTCATGGAATTTACAAAAATCAATTCTACCCATATTTTCCAATAAAATTAATAATGCTCAAAATTTCACTTTTGATAAATACTCGTAATTTGAATTATGCCAAAAATTTCTCTTTTACCATTTAATTACTTGGATCTCAAATATCATGGGAATACCTCTTTTTGCATAAAAATAAATTTGCCAAAATTTACTCTTTTCTCATAATCAATTAATTATGCATAATTACAAAAAAAATAATTCTCATGAATATGATGAAAATCATTCTTTTTGCATAGGATGTCCAATCCTAGAATATGGTAGGAAGTCCTCTTTTAGCATTATGCATAAAATAAGATATGTATTATTTTCTAAAAATTTTGCCATAGCTTCACTGCTATTACTAATAATTTTCAATTTTTTTTCTAAAGAACAAAAAGCTTGTAATGAAAATATGATAGTAGTTCCTCTTTTATGCTTAAAATCAAACTATGAATTTAAATCATAATTTTAACCATAGTCATAAACTTAATTATGATTATCCCACTAGATTAAGCTAATTCCATTATTTCTCTTTTCCCAAATTGATAGGATAATCTATTTCTCATTTAGAATCAATCAAAGTAGTTTTTAACTACTTGTAAATAATCTAAAAGAATTAACTATTATTTTGTTACACAAAATTATAAAAATACCATTTTTTTAATCTCTAGCTTATCAAGCCTAGAGTTTAGCTTTGAATTAAGAGACTATCATTGAGAAGATCTTTTTTCAAGGGATTTAGCCATAAAGATGGCAATTCTTTTAGAGAGAGAGATTTACTCAAAGAAAGCATTACAATTTAAGTATAAAGGTTAACTTAATGCTAATTAAACATTAAGATACTTAGAGAAAGCTTGATTTGAATTAAAATAATCATTTTGAAAGCTTCTCAAGCTTGAGAGGGATTGAGAAGAAGAAAGTTATTGAGAAAATTTAGAAAAAACCATAAAATTTGATTTTACCTCGAAGTTTGACTTGATTCTCTAATTGCAGTGAAGCCCCCGACCAATCAATTGGTCTGCCAAGAGGAGAAGAGCAACTCCAAGAGTTGTTGTAGAGAGAGAGAGCTCTAAGCTCCCAAGAGAGAGGAAAATTTAAGGGATAATAGAAAATATGATTATTTTAATATAATACTGGCGTGGTATAGCTCCCATATTCCATTACAAATGACTGAGGGTCTATTTATAGGTGAGGGAGGCCACTAACCAAGTCCAATTGGGTTCTAGAATTTTTCAGGTTCAGTTTGACTCAATTTAGACAAGATTTGAACCAGTTTGGCTCCCTTTTTGATTTGGTTTGATCCAGGAGAGAGGAGAAATAAAAATATCACAATTTTTTTAAATTAAAAACCCTTTCGCACATGTGAAATAGGCACCTACCTCAAGAGTCCCCCTTTCCTTACCAAGGTGTCAAAAATGCATCATTATTCTAAAATATCTCATTTTTTTAGTAATATCTCATAATTTTTAACTAATAAACCTTGTACTCAATCAACTCTTCATCTTATGTGAGCATTTACTCATTTTTGGGTATTTTCTTTTATTATTTTGGATTTATCTAATCCCAACACTTGGATTAATCCAATTGGCCCATTGGAACCTTAATTGGACAATAATCCAAAAATTTCTGAAAATGTAGACGCTTAGGCTAAGGTCCCTTATACCATTCTCAATTAATTCCTAATGCACATTGGAAAGTTCATTTTGAACTTCTATTTCAGGGGAATCCATTTTAGACACTACGAGGATTTTTATATCCAAAGATATCTCAATTTAGGATTATCTCTCTCTAGACATTTTCTCTCTCTAGGCCAAAACAGGGTAAAACAAGATCTTTCTTCTATTTCAGAGAGGGGAATAATTACAAGAATAGAAGGGGAGATTCTTACACCTTTACACCTCAAAAGCTGAATGGAGGAATCTTACAAGAAGTTCTTTAGATAGTTGATAAGAGGGACATCAAGTCCATCACCACCTAGGGGCTTTGGGGTTAACCAATGCCGCTTTGGGGTAGGCTTCGTTGGCTTTGGGTTCACTCTTCTCTCCGGCTCACATGCGTCCTCTGCCAACAATTGATCGACTGCATCACTACCCATTGTAGATTCAGCTTCACTTGCCCGCTGCATATGTGGCGTAAACGGGTCATCCATAGTTGTCGAGCCAACCACCTTATCCTTGCCAGCATGTGAGAATTGCTCTATAGGTCAACATGTTCAGTTGTAATTATTCACTAATTGGAAGGAAAGTACATTTCATCTGAAGATGTGAATGAGCTTACCAGTGACTTGAGTGGAGAGGTGCTCTGTCCCTTCCCTAGCCACTTCATGTGCAAACCCAAATTTTTCCTTCTCTATACCTGGAAATCCAATGTGATATATAAAATACATGCAACATCTTAAAATACTAATAGAATAAAACCCATGTTTAACTTACCAAAAGTATGCTCTTTTTTTACAATTGTCTGCTTTTGGCCCATCATCCTCTTTGCCCTGGCAGGAACTTCTTGGTTGCAGTCGCTTGTAACACAAGAACCATACTCTCTGCAGACATGAGCAAATCATAACATGTGGTGGACATGGCAGCAGCGCAGTGAGAAGGCATCTAGTGCGGTATCATCAAATGGACACCCACACCCTATGCACACCCTATGCACACTCCAACTATAGTGCTTTGTTGGTTGCCCTCAACAATAGATGGAGGGAGAGGCTTGATTGTAGTCGGCACTCTTGTCTCACATGTCATATCCATGCTGCCACAAAAGTTTAGGTAGCCCATCTCTCTTTCATACTCCATCTCAGTTTTAGCAAGTAGTGTCTATAAAAACAAGAAAGAACAATCAATTAGTGTACATGCTAGTGCTATGTATTATATAGCACATAGCACAAACCAATAGCATAGAAGCTCTTCAATAGCACACAATAGTAGGCAATGACAAACATGCTAGTATAGTGCATGGGAGTAGTGCAATACTAGACAATCCCACGTGGAATGTGCAATATAACTCATAATAGCACATTTATGTCAATGGATCTTACACAAGTACAACAGGCACTCAATGTGCTATGCAGTATATAGCACACAATAGCTAACACACATTATAGTACAATGCATTACATATGAAGACAATAGCACATGTGCAAGCAATAGCACAAATGCAACTGGTATACACCATAGCACAGATGCATAAAGAATTTATATATCAAAATTAGAATTCTCTTAAATTCTTTGTTTAAATTCTATGAGTAATTGATAAATGAATAATTAAATACTCTAAGAGAGAAATTTCTATCGTTTTATATTCACACGGTTTGTAAAAAGAAAATTCAAAAATTCTATCGAGATGGAATTATTAAGATAAATGATTAATTTATTCCTCATTGGAATTCATAGCTAATTTAGAATCAGTTAAGTGTATATTCAAAGAAAGAAATTCGGTAAAATAGTAACTGAATTATCAAACCTTTTCAAGAAAGATAGTTTAGGAAAAATCTTATCCGACTCGAGCCTTGAATCAGACTATGACCAAGACCAAACTCTTTCGTCAGTTTCGAGGAAAGAAGATGTGACCAATTTAGAAAAATACCCTCAAAACTCTCGCCAAATCTGAAACTAAGTTTGAGACCTTTTGAATTGATCTATGGATCAAGGTTACAGAATTCGAGGAATTCTGGTATGAAATTCAGAATTTCATTCAAGATTAGGGATACTGATTCAAGAAATACTCATTATATTTAAAAGAAAATCAAACAGAAAACTTGCATAGAAACCCTATTTTCTTAAAGGACTGTCTTATGCCAGAATGCTGGAGGGAGCATTTGGTATATGTTTTTCTAAGGGAAGTTCGGTTGCAACAGTTGGCAGCGGGGAGTGTTCAAAGGACGACTCATGCGGCAAAGCCTGCCCAGGTCTTGACCAGCCTCGATATGGTTGAAAAATGGTGTGCTTCCGGTACGATGGGTGAGGGCCAACGAAGCGGTCCCTAAGTGAAGTGCCAGGACACCTAAGGAGGATCCTGGAGGGTTCTGACCAGGCGATGCACGGGCTCGCGATACCTAGGACACCCATGCATATGTCGTGGAAGATATGTATGATGGACGAAATGATTATTGTAATCTGTTACTGGATCTCGTTGTTGCTGACCAGTGGGTCTCAACGGAGAGTCCAGAGCGATACTGTTTTTTGATAAACAAGGGACTGGATGGAAATTTTGAGTTATGATATCTGTAACCAATAAATGTTTGTCAATGGATTATTTTATATGTTAAAGTTTTAAAGAGGAGTGTGTGCGTATCTGTATTCGAAAGCAAAAGTGAAGAAAGGCATTCAAACATGGGTGGGTGAGTAATTGTCTAGTTCTACCGATTCCAGTGGTTAGGGTGTGTGGCTAACCCATGGGCCGGATGGGGTTAGGCTGGAATCAGTGGAGTTTTAATAATTAAAATGAAATAATAGGAATACGCTTAGAATTCGAGTAGTTAAATAAAACCCTGAAGAATTTCTCAAATGAGTAGATCAACGACTGTGTGCCTGATTTCAGTTAGGAAAAAAACATTGATTTCCTTAGATGATTAGATCTATGGCTGTGCCTGATTTCGGTTAGGAAAAAGCGTTGATTTCTTCAAGTTAAGTCAGTGTGATAGTTTTCCTTATATCTGGTTTATTGACGTGAAGGATAGTTTAATCTCTTGAACCCGTTAGAAAATTCGTTAAGAAAATCAAAAAGGTGGAATCGTCCCTGTTTTCCAGGCAAGGAAAATTTTCCCGGTTTCGGTTTCGGAATGACCACCAAATTAGTCTTGTGTTCGCACATTCGGGGGCGAGGCCCCGAGTGGGAAACCCTGCCCCGCGCAAGAGGAAGCTACTTCCGTTGCTAGCAACCTGGAATCTAGTGGCGCGGAGGGGGCAGAGGGGTCTCAACAGCTGGTATCAGTGCGCTGTTGTAAACTTACAAAACAGCAACAAAAATTGCCTAAAATTTTACAGTAAATCTGGGAAATAATGTTTTCACTTGTTAAGATTATGTTTGAAATGAACTTCATAAATTGAAAACTCATAAATTGAACTAGATTTTTAGATGGATACCCCAAATGTGTCTAGCATTCTTGGACTCTCCCAGAGGAGTCAGGATATGATCACCTTTGCCTTCGAAAATCTCATCAACTCCGCCCCACAACTCGAGTAAGCAAAGTGAGACTTGCTCACTTTGAGGATCTATCTTCCTGATCCAGTAGGGCGACGTCAGCATATGTGGTTCTCTGGAGGGCAAAGTATTCGCATCAATACCAATCAATGACAGAGACTCAGTTAGAATATCTCGCTAGCAATGATCTTGATAAGGCTAGGAGTTATGTACAACTCTATAATCACTCACCCCAGAATTTTAAAAATTCTTGCCCTATTTTAAGACTTTTTAGCCACTTTATTCCTAGGAGTAGAATTACTACTGAACCATTACCAGTGATGAATCGTGTATATCATAGCATGTCTCCATCGCAATATCGCCTTTTATGCATACGCGATTGAGGCGGTCACTTTTGGAGCCGAGACGCTCTATGTATATATCAAAAACTTTTGGTAATAAATGATGTTTTATAAAAGATTCCAAATTGTTTTCGTGGTTGTGAATATTGGTTAACAAAATTATCAGAGTAAATCTTATTTTCAAGAATTATGATGGAATATTTATTTGTTTAAGAAACAAATCTCAAAAATTAAATAGTCATAATTTTGTTGACAAAGTTAAAATGACTAAAATATTATTTTGTCAGAATCATGAGGCGTGCGGCCCGTGCCAGGCAGCCGGATCCTCTTACCGATGATGAAGAGTTAGACCTGGACGTTCGTAAAGCCCTGCTTCCTAGAAACCAAAATGAATGAGTTCTTGGAAACTGAAGCAGGATAGCCGGACGATTGAAGAATACCGTCAGGCATTTGCCCTTCTCCTCAAATATTCTCCACTTTTGGATGAAGAGCAGCTGATGGTGGCCAGATTCATTCGAGGGATGAACGAGCCATTGGACACATTAGTGAAAAATGCCAAACCAGTCTCAATGGCAGAAGCTGTTAGAATGGCAAAGGACTTTGCCAAAGCATTTGTTGTTAAGGTCCTGCCGAAGCCTGCACCCTCAAACTTTGAAAGGTTCCAAACCCTGGGAAGTGCTTCAAACTTTCCACCCCCAAAGAGGCAACAAGGCCCTAATCAGAATCAAGATGCTGGGAGATTCAAAAGTGAAGGAAGACCCTTCTCTCAGAACACTTTCTCAGGAGCCCCACCTCTTTTTTCAAGGATTCAGAGGGATGAGCTTAGAAGTGAGAACAGGTGTTTTGGGTGTCAGGGTTTCAGTCAGCCCGACTTCTACCATGTCAAGAGGACAGGGAAGTCCAGGACCTAGAGTGCAGAGACCAGTCCCTTTGTATCAGTCAAATCAGAGCCGTCTCGCCAAAATCAGGGCAATCCTAGGAGGACTCCACCTCTAGGACTCCAGCTCAACCATCTGCCTTTGTTGTCAGAGTATTCTCAGAACTCCCTCCCAGAATTGGGGTAACCAAAGAGAAAGAGCTCCGCCCCAATCTGCAGCCAGAGCAGTTACGATAGCAGAAGTAGTGGAAGAGGAAAGAGGTCAGATTTATGTCGCGATTGAAAACCAAGGGCCAAATCATCAATTCTCTGTCATCCATACTCCAGCTGAGTATAAGGGTAAGCCATTCAAGCTTTTGATTGATTCAGGCAGTACTCATTCATTTATTTCCCCAGGATGCTTGCGTAAGCTAGTCTTAGAACAGAAATCAGGGAAACCTATTATGCAAGTTGAATTGGCCAGTGGGAAGATTCTTTTCACTCACCATGAGACAGATCATATTCAGTTCAATCTAGATGGGAATGTAACTGACTGCCAGAGTTCAGAGTCTTACCTTTGGGATTTTTTGATGGAATCCTTGGAATGGATTGGCTCCACAAAAATCAAGCTGACATTCAATGTCACAATGGAACCATTTTCTTCCGTGACCTTCACACGGGAACAAAGTTCAAGGAACTCGAATTTTTGGATTAGTAAAAGCTTCTAGGTTACTGAAAGGACTTAGAAAGAAGCAGCTCATTTATGTTGTCAAAATGAATCTAATAGACACAAAGTTAAAATCTAAAGAACCAGAATGGTTAAGTGAGTATGAAGATTTATTCCCAACAGAGCTAACTGAGATGCCTCCCATTTGGGAAATAGATCATGAGATAGGATTGACCCCTGGAGCTCAGCTACTAGTAGCCCAGCGCACGTACAGAATGCCAATCCTTAAAGCCATTGAACTCAAGGAACAGCTTAGGTAGCTGTTAGAATAAGGGTTTGTAAGACCCAGTGTTTCACCTTGGGGAGCGCCAGTTCTCTTTCAGAAAAAGAAGGATGGAACGTTAAGACTGTGTGTGGATTACAGAGGTCTCAATCAGCTGACAATTAAGAATAAGTATCCTATCCCTAGAATTGATGAGCTTCTGGACAGGCTAGATGGGTCCAGATCTTCACAAAGATAGATCTCAAATCAGGGTATTACTAGATCAGGACTAATGATCAAGATATCCCGAAGACAGCCATCAATACTTGCTATGGGCACTATGAATTTATTATCATGCCATTTGAATTGACAAATGCCCCAGCTATATTCAATCGCCTAATGCAGGACATTCTCAGAGAGTGTTCTTGTTTTCTTTGATGATATTCTAATTTACTCAAAGAATGCAGCTAACCATGAAGCTCACGTCCGTAAAGTTCTTAAGATTCTAAGGAAGCACCAACTCTTTGCAAAAAAGAGCAAATGCACTTTCTCTGTCGACCATGTTGAATACTTGGGATTTCTGGTATCCAAAGACAGAATTTCTCCAGATTCCACAAAAGTCCAAGCAGTCATAGATTGGCCTGAACCAAAGACAGTGAAAGAAGTCAGAGGATTCTTGGGATTAACTGGTTGGTATAGAATTTTTATACTTAAGTATGCTCTCATAGCTTCCCCCTGACTAATCTTCTTTGAGAGGATTCTTAGGATTATACCTAAGTATGCTCTCATAGCTTCCCCCCTGACTTATCTTCTTTTAAGAAGAATACCCTGTTTCAATGGTCTGTCAGGTGTCAGAGCGCTTTGGTAACCAATCCCATTCTAAAGTTGCCAAATTTCTTTCTACCCTTTGAGGTAGTAACTGATGCCAGTGGTTTTGCCCTGGGAGGTGCGCTCATGTAGGAAGGTCATGCACTGGCCTATGAATCCCGAAAACTCAGAACGTATGAGAGAAATTATGCTGTCCATTTCAGTAGTCTATGCCCTGAAGTTGTGGAGACATTACCTACTGGGTCAAAGATTCACTTTGATGACAGATCATTAGAGCTTAAAGTGGATCTTCACTCAGAAGGATCTCAACATGCGCCAAAGAAGGTGGATGCAGACCCTACAGGAATTTGATTTTACCGCCCAGGCAAAGAAAATGTGGTAGCAGATGCCCTCAGCAGAAAAGCCTCCTTGCTTGCAATCACAGTGGTGTCAAATCCATTAATTAATGAAGCAAGAGAGAAGATCATGCAGGATAGATTCTTTGGCCCTATTGCTACCCTACTTATGCAGGAAAGCAAAACTCCTCAAGAGTTGAACCGAGTTCAAGGGTACAGCCTGGATGAAGGAATTATGTATTATAATAACAGGCTATGCATTCCCAATGATGAGGGGACTAAGGGTCAAATTTTGAATGAAGCCCATGATAGCCTTATAGTAGGACATCCAGGTTTCACCAAGACCTACATGTCTGTAAAGAAAAGCTTCTTTTGGCCTGGACTAAAAAAGGATGTACTTAATCATGTACGTCAATGCCTAATATGTCAGAAAGTCAAGGCCGAGAGAGTAAAAATGCCTAGGAAGTTATATCCATTAGACATCCCCCAGATGAAGTGGGAATGTATCAGTATGGATTTTATTATCGGACTACCTTCAGTGCAATCAGGTTACAACTCCATCTTCGTGGTAGTTGGCAAACTAACCAAAGTTGCCCATCTGATTCCAGTAAAAGAAACCTATACTGCAGTGGATGTGGCCAGAGTGTTCCTCAAGGAAATCTTCAGTTTGCATGGCCTACCCCCAGGAGAATAGTAAGTGATCGAGATCCCAAGTTCACGTCAAGATTTTGGACTGCATTATTTGAAGCAGTAGGAACTTTCTTGGATCTCAGCACAACTTACCACCCTGAGACCGATGGTCAAACAGGAAGGGTGCACCAAGTAATCGAAGATATACTTTAGTCATGCTATGGTAGGGAACCCAAGAAGAAGTGGCTAAGCTATCTGCACCTAGTCGAATTCGCCTACAATGCTTCTTATCACCGAAGTATCGGGATGAGCCCTTTTAAAGCTATGTATGGACAAGACTGCTTAACACCATTAACTTAGTCCGACCCATTGACTAGGGGTTGAGATGTCCAGACATGCTTGACGACATGGAGCAACAGATGCAATCAATCTGCAAGGATATAAAAGCTTCCCAGGATAGACAGAAGCAGTATGCAGATAAGAAGAGGTCAGACAGAAAATTAGAAGAAGCAGATATGGTCTTCATTCGAGTACACCCCAAAAGAAGTTCTCTATCTCTTGGGAAGTACAAGAAGTTATCCCCTAGATATCGTGGACCATATCTGATTACAAAGAAAGTAGGCGACTTAGCCTATGAACTTCTTCTACCTCCTCATCTCAAAGTACATAATGTATTTCATGTCAGCCTACTTAAGAAGTATATACCGAGCCCGAATCATGTGCTTAATGAGATGAACTCTTAACTTCTTCAACCCAAGGGCAGATGGAACTCCAACCTAAAGAAATCGTTAATGTTCGAGACAAGATTCTGAGGAACAGAATTCTGAGAGAATTATTAGTCAAATGGAAGTTCTATCCTTTTGAAGACGCCACCTGGGAGAAAGAAGCCGAACTAATGCGGGATTACTCCCAGTTTGCGAGATGAGGACATCTCGCATTTTTCAAGTGGGAGAGGATGTAAGATTCCTCCCCAGCCCTCAAGATGTCCAGTTTCTTCCCCTGTAATCAATCCCCTTTTCAAAATAATAAAAGATCTTGTTTCTACCTGTCTTAACCCAGAAAGGAAATTGTTCTAGAGAGGGGTAATTCAGTTTTTATATATCTTTGGATGAAAAAATATCCCTTCTTATTAAAATAAATTCCCCCGAAACAGAAGTTTAAAAAGAAATTCCTAAGGTGCATTAGAAATAAATTAAAATGTGCACAAAAGACCTTAGCCTAAGGGTTCAGATTTTTTGAAAATTTTGGATTAAGGTTCTTATGGACCAAACAGATTAATCCAAATGTAGGGAGGAGATAAATTGAAGAATAAACGAAAAACCCCCCAAAAATGAGTAAATGCTCACATAAGATGAAGAGTGGACTAAGGACCAAAGAAAACAATTAAAAAATTAAATTTTGATACCTCAGAGTGGGGATCTCCCCTCATGAAGTAGGTGCCTTTTTTCTCATCATTACCCCCAATTTTAAATCAATAAAATGAGATATTTCATCTCTCCTCTCTCCTATTTCAAAACTAGATCCAAAAAGTAAGCTGAACTGACCCAAAAATGGTCAAAAATTGACCAAACTGATCTGAAAAATCCTAGAATCAGTTTGCTTGGTTAGAGGCTCACTTTTTACTATAAATAGAAGCCTCCCCCTTTGTAAAATCTTAATGGTGTTTATGCATTGTTACTCTACTCCTGTCCTGAGCCATCTACATTGAATTTCTTAATAATTCAATTGTTTTTGGCCTAATCCTCCCCAAAGTGATTTGGTGGCCACTCTTGCTTCAAACAAGAGTAGAACCCTCAATCCCTCAATCCCTCAATCCCTCAAGCCAAAGGAGAGCTCACAAGCTTCATGTAACCTAATTTTCTTACTTATTTACAAACTTTAAATATATGGTTTTCTTGATTTTTATGTTTTGCAGTTAATTGAATTAAATTCAACTGCTATACCTTGATGAAAAGGCCACCCCCTTCTCTTCTTTACATTCCAGTCTTTCTTAATCCTAGAAAGATTAACTAAGAGATTAATTAAACTCTTCTTATTGTTTACTCTCTTGAATTTAGAAAATTGTGTAGATTAGAGTTCTATAAATCTAATTTGGCTTAATTTGAGTCAAATAAAGAATGATAAAAATGAGAAATGGTCAGCCATACAAAGGAGGTTATTGCAAAATTTTCCAGAATTTTGTGAAAAAGAAAGTTTAATTTTATGTTATTCCAAAAGAGTAATTCCCACCATTTTTGCATCTAAAAGAAATATTCTAATTACTCCATGTACATATTCACCTATGAATATGCATGGATATCACTGATATTAATTATTAAATTAGATTTTTATGCATAGAAAGATACATAAAGGAATTTTTTTAATTATAAAAGTGTTATTCTCATTAAATTTGATTTTTATGCATATAAAGATGCATAAAGGAATTTTTTTATTATAAAAGTGTTATTCTCATTAAATTTAATTTCTATGCATAAAAAGATGCATATTGGAATTTTTTATTATAAAAGTGTTATTCTCATTAAATTTAATTTTTATGCATAGAAAGATGCATAAAGGAATTTTTTTAAATTATAAAAGTGTTATCCTCATTAACTCATTAAATTTGATTTTTATGCATAAAAAGATGCATAAAGGAATTTTTTTATTAAAAGTGTTATTCTCATTCAATTTGATTTTTATGCATAGAAAGATGCATAAAGGAATTTTTTTTATTACAAAAGTGTTATTCTCATTAAATTTGATTTTTATGCGTATAGAAAGATGCATAAAGGAATTTTTTTTATTACAAAAGTGTTATTCTCATTAAATTTGATTTTTATGCATATAGAAAAAAGCATTAGGGAATTTTTTTATTACAAAAGTGTTATTCTTATTAAAATTGATTTTTATGCATAGAAAGATGCATAAAGGAATTTTTTTATTACAAAAGTGTTATTCTTATTAAAACTGATTTTTATGCATAGAAAGATGCATAAAGGAATTTTTTTAATTACAAAAGTGTTATTCTTATTAAAACTGATTTTTATGCATAGAAAGATGCATAAAGGGATTTTTTTATTACAAAAGTGTTATTCTTATTAAAATTGATTTTTATGCATAGAAAGATGCATAAAGGAATTTTTTTAATTTTAAAAGTGTTATTCCTATTAAATTGATTTTATGCATAAATAGATGCATAAAAGGATTTTCTTTTATATAAAAGAGTTATTCCCATTGAAGTTGATTTTTATGCATAAATAGATGCATAAAGAATTTTTATATCAAAATTAGAATTATGTTTAAATTCTATGAGTAATTATAAATGAATAATTAAATACTCTAAGAGAGAAATTTCTATCGTTTTATATTCACACGGTTTATAAAAGAAAAATTCAAGAAATCTATCGAGATCGAATTATTCAGATAAATGATTAATTTATTCCTCATTGAAATTCATAGCTAATTTAGAAATCAGTTAAGTGTATATTCAAAGAAAGAAATTCCATAAAATAGTAACTGAATTATCAAACCTTTTCGAGAAAGATAGTTTAGGAAAAATCTTATCCAACTCGAACCTTGAATCAGACTATGACCAAGACCAAACTCTTTCGTCAGTTTCAAGGGAAGAAGATGTGACCAGTTTAGAAAAATACCCTCAAAACTCCCGCCAAATCTGAAACTAAGTTTGAGACCCTTCGAATTGATCTGTGGATCAAGGTTACATAATTCGAGGAATTCTGGTATGAAATTCATAATTCCGTTCAAGAAGTTTTGGGGATACTAATTCAAGAAATACTCATTGTATTCAAAAGAAAATCAAACTAAAAACTTGCATAGAAACCCTATTTTCTTAAAGGACTGTCTTACACCAGAATGCTGGAGGGAGCATTTGGTATGTGTTTTTCTAAGGGAAGTTCGGTTGCAACAACTGGCGGCGGGGAGTGTTCAAAGGACGGCTCACGCGGCAAAGCCTGCCTGGGTCTTGACTAGCCTCGGTATGGTTGAAAAATGGTGTGCTTCCGGTACAATGGGCGAGGGCTGACGAAGCGGTCCCTGAGTGAAGTGCCATGACACCTAAGGAGGATCCTGGAGGGTTCTGACCAGGCGATGCACGGGCTCGCAGTGCCTAGGACACCCATGCGTATGTCGTGGAAGATATGTATGATGGACGAAATGATTATTGTAATTTGTTGCTGGATCTCGTTGGCTGACCAGTGGGTCTCAACGTAGAGTTCAGAGTGATACTGTTTTTTGAGAAACAAGGGACTGGATGTAAATTTTGAGTTATGATATCTGTAACCAATAACTGTTTGTCAATGGATTATTTTATATGTTAAAGTTTTAAAGAGGAGTGTGTGCGTATCTATATTCGAAAGCAAAAGTTAAGAAAGGCATTCAATTATGGGTGGGTGAGTAATTGTCTGGTTCTACCGATTCCAGTGGTTGGGTGGTGGCTAACCCATGGGCCGGATGGGGTAGGCTGGAATCAGTGGAGTTTTAATAATTAAATTGAAATAATAGGAATACACTTAGAATTCGAGTAGTTAAATAAAACCCTGAAGAATTTTTCAAATGAGTAGATCAACGGCTGTGCCTGATTTCGGTTAGGAAAAAAGCGTTGATTTTCTCATATGATTAAATCAATGGCTGTGCCTGATTTCGGTTAGGAAAAAGCGTTGATTTCTTCAAATTAAGTCAGTGATAGTTTTTCTTCTATCTGGTTTATTCAGGTGAAGGATAGTTTAATCTCTTGAACCCGTTAAGAAAATCAAAAAGGTGGAATCGTCTCCGTTTTTCGGGCAAGGGAAATTTTCTCGGTTTCGGTTTCGAAATGACCACCAGATTAGTCTCGTGTCCGGACATTCGAGGGTGAGACCCCAAGTGGGAAACCCTGCCCCGCGCAAGAGGAAGCTACTTCCGCTGCTAGCAACCGAGAATCCGATGCGCGGAGGGGGCATAGGGGTCTCACAGATTTCCCTTTATGGATATCATGTCTCATTGATAGTTTCCCTCTCACTTGTAATCTCCATTTGTAGTTTCAAAGCTCCTCATCACCACTACCTTTCTTCTTCTCGTGCTAGAAAGTTGGTTGATCCCTTTTTCCATAACATTCCTCCCATTTGAGGAATAATTACTCTCAGTCAAAAGAAGAACTTAGTAGGAAACAACCTTTGTATATAGAAAATGAGAAGGTATAATGATACCATTGACAATTTTAAATAAGAGTAAAAAATTAAACTTTTGGTAAAGAATTTGTCAAATGACATTAAGCATAAAATGATTGAAACTAGGTTTAAGTATAATTAAAACTATAAAAATGATGTAGTAAAATATTGTCACATGCATGAGTGTGACTATTTAGAAAGCTTACTTGAGTTGCTTTTAGCATACCAACTCAATTGAAAAGATATTAACGGAGAAAATACATTAAAATTTGAAATTTCTACAATATGAAGTTTTCACTAATTTCAAGAGTTTCTAGTGACAAAAATATGGTAAGGAATAATTATCTTTTCTGAGGTGTAGTCTAGATTTTAGGTATTCCAAATTCACCATAAATTCCCCATTAGATATAGTTGGATCATCTTCAATATTATAAGAGTTGATTGGTTTTTGTGAAATTTTTGAAGCCTTTCTTTGGTGCCGATTTTCAAGAAAATTCTATTTTTTTAATAGAGGCTTTGTTGATGCTTTTTGGGCCTTTGAAGATGGTTTTGTAAACCTTCATTTAAGGCTTTGTAGGCCTTTGTTTAAGGCTTTACAAGCCTTATTACTAAGTCTTTTTATTAAGCCTTTTTTATTTTAGGGCCAAACAGCTACACGATTGTGCAAAAGGAAGAGTTATCGCCGAGCGAAGGGACTGTGGAATACAACGCGGCCTTCTTCTTCTAAGGGTAGGAGGAAAACCTTCGCACCCCGCTAAATGTTTCCATGGAAGCCGATCTGAGAAAGGTGGAGGATTAAACAAAACCGCTTTTCATCAACTCTCACATGCCTAAATCCACCCAAGCATATATTCAGCATCAAGTATTAAATATAATTACCCATGATACTGAGCTAAATTACAGTCACACCCTTGTGCACTATAGAGAAAGTACACGTCACATGTAACATACATTACATTCATTTAGGATGTTGTTTTTATGGAAACATGTGAAAGTACCACATAGGTTCATGTTAAGCCGTGTGGATTCGAATGAATACGGTCGCCGGAGTCCTTGACCCATCTCGATCGGGACATGGGTGCACTCCTGACACGATTGGTGTGAGGGGTAGGAAGTAACTCTAACACGATGAGGGGTAGGAAAAGTAACTCTGATAGTATCAAGCAGGGGAGGCCCAGTGGCTTGGATGTATGCGTCAATCATTTGTGGCTCCTGGCATTGATGCCTAGAGTGTTCATGCTTCTAGAAGTGGCCTGGCTATCTAAAGCGACTCCTTTGGATGTTTTCACAGGTGTTAGAGTCGAATGTGAGACTTGTTGCCCTCCGTTGGTCACAACACATTGGTCCAAGAGTGCTCGAGCTCAGTAGTGCATACCTTTCTTGTCTGAGGACCACAATCGTGGAGTCTTGGAGTCGAGGAGATACTTTGGTTGTTTTTTTTACAAAATCTGCAATATTTTATGTTAATGCATTCTAGATGTTTATTTTATGTATTAAACAGTTAAAGTATTGTGTATATTTTATTTGAAGAAATGAAATGTTGACGTGAAGTCGGTGAGTGGACTCAGTATGAAATTGTGAGCATGTGGAATGAAAAAAAAATCAATGGTGTGTGAGTTCACATCGCCTCCATATGCCCAATGGTGTGTGAGTTCACATCGCCTCCATATGCCCAATGGAGGAAGGAAGGCTAGAGGATTGGACAGGGCTAGGTTGAGTCTATAGATTTAGTTGAAGTTGTAACAAATCAAAACTAGAAAGCACTAGGTTGAGTCTATAGATTTAGTTGAAGTTGTAACAAATCAAAACTAGAAAGCAGGAGGCTGGGTGGATTCGAGATTAAGGGTGCTTTCCAAACATGAGACCCAATCATTTTGAAAACTTAGAGACTTGGTAAAGATAGGAATTAGTTTTAATTTAGAGGATCAACAAATCTTGATAGAATTGGTCATCTTCATAATCGAGGAGTTAGGACACCATGTTGAGCCTCGAGGAGGATGATTCCTAATGGGTCCAACTTGTGGGAATATGAAGAAGACACTCGTAGGAATCATGTTTATTTCCCAACAAAAGGTCTATTCGAGTCCAGTTATGCAAGAAGATGTTGGATAGCCAAACATTGGAATTTTGACACAAGGAGGCCCGGAGTGGGATGCTCTACCCTCATAGTAATCTTTCAATGTAGATTTATAGTTATTGAGGGGTAGGCGTTTGAGAGAGAGAGAGAGAGAGAGAGAGAGAGAGAAGAAGAAGAAGAAGAAGAAGAAAGAGTTTGCGGATAAACATGTAAAGCTTGTAAGTTAAGGGTTTTTCACACACATTCTAGTCCATAAGAAAAAGAAGAAGAAGAAGAAGAAGAAGAAGAAGAAGAAAGAGTTCGCGGATAAACATGTAACGCTAGGTTTTTCACACATTCTAGTCTATAAGTCACTTGTACCTTAGTCTATTCTCAAACTCTTTACTCTCTCTTACCTTACACATTAGGCATTGGTCTAGACATATTACTCACCATATCCTAGTCCATCACAAGCTTTTAATATTACAATCACCTCCTTATTGAATATCCAAGCCTTATTGGCTTTCAATCATCATGCACTTGGGAGTCACTTCTAGAACATTTCTTTATTTAATCTCGTCTTCCAATCCACCTTTCTTATGTAGGGCATATTCGACACAACACATGCTCCCTACATTTGTGGCATTGTTATCATCAACCTTTTACCAACGTAATATTTTTGGTAACTACTATTTTTAGTAAGTGGTTTTTACATAGAATTTCTTGCAGACATAACCAAACCAATGCTCTATCTATTCTTGACCTTCACAATTTTCAAGAAATAAGAGTTTTAATGGAAAAAAATAGTTGAAGATGCATTCAATTGACCCGTGTTGATCTTTGATTATCGTTGACTGGGTTCACGAGGGGGGTTTTACACCCCTCCCCTTATGGTGCTTGGGGAGGGGGAATAATTGAACCTATGTGCTAGCTACCTAGATGTCCATTATCTAGACATGCATTGAACGTTAGCCTCTTGAGGCTTGATCTGCTAACACATACGACTTGGAAATGTTTGGTGCACTACCAAATGAAAATTGCATGCTTGTATGAATCCCCATATTGGTATGTGCCTAAGGTTCAAAGAATTATTCCCCTTCCCCATTGCCTTAGTAACGTGGACCCAAGGTAGGGCCACATGGTACCGCAAGCGTACAAAGGTTGTGCAATGATTAAGGGTATCAAATGAATGTAGTGTTAACCAGATTAATCAGACATGGTTCACAAGACTAACCACAATATACACATGCTATGCTAGCTCATCAATTCAACATCTATCATTTTCACAATGTATAGCAACCTACATTCCTTATAGCATACAAACTGCAACTTAACAAGCAAGTTGATCCATTGAAGCTCCCTTATCACAAGCACTCAAATGCAGAGCTTATCTCGATATGTTTACAATATTAAGTATTCTCCATCTCTTTTACTATGCAACTTAAGTAAATATTGTGATGTGAAAGATCATGTGAATAGTGCTTTGCATCATGACTTGTATCTTCTTCTCAAACTACTTTCTCTACAACAAAATGGAACCTTTTGTATTAGATAATGAAATGAAAGCTTTTTTCATGTGGTTGTGGGCGCACATAAATTGTAAGCTTGATATACAAACGGGAGCTTAATGGAATCATAAGAGGCCTTGGATAAGTTGGCTGCCTCAACATACCATGGACAACTACCCATTTATGATTACGTGAAGAAGGCACTAACATGAAAAAGCCATGGCAAAACAAAAGCAAAGACCATGCATGCCAGTAAAATGTTAAAAAGTCTATGATTTTGCCAACAATGTGCTCCATTGGATGCCTCAGCTGCCCTTGCATCACCATCATTCCAATTCTCCATGAAAGTTGCATCGCTCCTCCCGCTCACATTATGCACAGTTGAGCCACATATTTCACAAGTCCTGCAGCCAAATTCCATGACTGATTGGCAATGGTTTGCTAAGCTGTGAAAACTCACAATTATATAGAGGCAAGAGACCAGTGCAGCAAGTACATAGAAAAACAAGCAAGCTGTAAGAATTCCTCATGCATGGGCATCCAACATGGAAAGGGATGGCAGTCAGAACAGGAAGGCACAACTTATCTGCCTACGCCACAGTAAAAAAATCAAACAAATAAAAAATGACTTCCTTTGCTAAGATAGAGAAGGTTCTAATGCAAGGTAGCCTTCTGATGCCCACCTTCTCATTACAACACATGCATCTTCTGAACCCTGGGTCAAAATAAATACATGATCTGGATCACTCAGCAATTTTTACACTCCAAGCTTTTGATATAACTTCAATGCACAGCTATTTTATCTTCGGTTTTTGGCAAGCTTCAAATGAAGACACTACCAACTTGATCTTCTCGCACACAGAAACCTCTCCAGGATTTGAGATACCTCTATCCATGGACAAAGGACTGCCTGAGAGCATTGGGTGTCAAGCAGGAACGGGAGCATAGGGAAGGAGGCTTGTTAGTCTTGTACTCAATTGTGGTGTAATTTTAGCTGGGAGGTTGGGATTGGTGAGAGAACCACGAGGACAGGTCTAGGTTTTGGCCATTTGGTCAAAATAAGGGTTGACCATGGCCTTGCAGTGTGTGACCAGTGTGTTGGCTTCCACTTGGTTTCCCAATCACCTCACATTAAAACACATTTGTCTCACATGCCATGTTTTCTTGACTTTAGCTTTGACAAGTCCTTACAGCGTTAATGCAACACATCCAAATATGAAGTGAAACACTACACACACAATGTGTTACAAGGCATCCCTCTTGCTCAAATTTGATTGTCAAATACAACTCAGGCACATGAGTCATGACACAGATGATACACGAGAGAGATGGGAAGGGCCCATTCCCCATTTCTGACCCGTCATACCAAAGTGATCTATTAAGTTTACTATTAGCTAAGCTTTGCACACGCCAAAGAGAAACTTGAGCAATATGAGTCGGTTCATGGAGCTCAAAGATGGCACAAAGGAAGGACAGCACCAGAAGCAGCAAACTTGGAGCAGCACAAAGTGCGTGTACAGTGGCTAAATCTTTTTCTTCTGTGGGCAAACTTTTACATCATCCTGTACTTACTGGCTTGCTTCATGTCAGCCTCTTCAGCCTTAGCGTTACATAACTAAGCTGACTCCAAGTTCTCCATTCGTGACTCCTGATGCGGTCAGCCTTTGGCTTTATATGTTGCCTTCTATTAACTTAAAATAAAACTAGAAGAATATATCCTATGAGGTGTAGAAGATAAAGCTTGCTACAAGGAATAAAAATACTTTAACTGCTAACTGCTAATCAACAGAAAACTATATAAAAATCTAATCTATTGGCCCATGTGTCCGCGAACCTCTCTCCCAAGCCAGAGGCTAAGGCTCCAATCCCATGAACCATGCCAATCAGCCCTGGTATGCCACCAACGCCTGCCTGCTGAGGCCTTCGGCATGATCGGCCGTGATCCGTTGAATCCAATCGTGTTCCTAGCAAGGGTCCTCCCAGACCTCCCAATCCACAGGCACTAGTGGTGCCACACTGCCAAGTCTTCAGGAGCAGACCCCGGATCAGAACACCAATCAAGGCATTATCTGAGGGACCCGATGAGAGTATTTACAAGAGCAGCGGTGCTTCTTCTCTTGTACCATGGGGCACCCCAAGCATGAGTGCCCTATGAGGCCAGCTACTCCCACGAGTTCGCCTGCCTCTACAGCTTCAATGGCTGTTTTGGATCCTCCAGCTCACTCTCCCCCACCAGCCTGGGAATCATCACTCGAGAGCTTGAAGCTAAGCAAGGGAGAGTTTCCCCCATATTGATTGCCATCTCTAAGTACATGAATTGTACACGTGCACAAGGCAAGGCCATGGCTAATCCTAGATCTAATCCAAGCATTTAGCCCTAATCTACATGCATCATCATCAAGTTAGCATCCTATCAGCACTAGATTTCAGCATATATCTATTAGTTGGCAGCAGTAGATGCCAGTCGGCAGCATCAGCCAGGGTCAGCAGCATTTATCCATATTTATGGTGAAGAGTTTGGCATTTTATGTCAACACATTTCATGTTAGAGGACACAGAAGCTGGCCGACAGCCCCTGGAATTGGCCGACCAACATCCATGCATCATATATAAGGAAGTACTGCATTAGCTCATAATTCATCTTTCTTCCTTTTGGAGATTGGTCATAAGTTGTGTCATGTGCACAGTGTATATCTACCGTGTGCGATACGCATGCAAGACTAGTTTCGAGGCTTGGGGAAGCTTGGAACTAGGCAGGCTGATTGACGAGCTGAGTTAGGGATATACTAACGGGCGGGCACCGAAGTATGGACGGGCGGGCGGCCAAGTGTGGACGCCCGATGACCGGCCAAGAGCCTATAAAAGGGTGGCCAAGGTTAGTTATTGATTATAGAGAGTCTCGCGAGTTTGTGAGAGCTCTATGGTCTTGGAGCCTGGATCTAGTGCAAACGTGCACCTGCTTTATGCAGCCGAGGCCGGCAGCAATCTCGAGGCCCGCGAGGGCAGCTTCGTGGCGGTATGGGACGTCACGAGGAGGAGATTGGTCGGTACGTCAACCTAGTTAGCTCAGTTCGTGGCTCGGTGGGAACATCCAAGACTGTGGGCTCGCCCATGGCTGTCATGGTTGGGAGGTGGGTCAGGCCTGCACCCCCTTGTTGTTTGTTTGCAGGATTCGAGTTTCGAACCAAGATCGATCACGAGGGGATCCGTGGGGATTTGACAGTGGTATCAGAGCATACCTCGTGAACGAGCAAGTTGGTAGGTAGAGAAGAAGAGGTCGAAGAACGGTATGTGTTAAAAAAAAAACTTGCTGTTTTTTCTGTGCATACTGCAGTTTTCAGATTTGGTATGTGTTTTTCCTTCATCAAAGAACCCCATGTTGATGGGAGATGGTAGGTTTAGAAGGGTTGATTGCTTTTGCAAAGAAGAGGCCTGTTTTGTTGTGCAGTCGCATAACTTGCAGGGAGAGAAAACAGAAAAAAAAAAAGAAAAAAAAGCATAATGCTTTTCGTTGTTTTTTTTGGCGAATGAGAGAGAGAGAGAGAGCGAAGAGAAGGGTTGAAACGTGGTGGCGTGTTGGACAACGTGCTAGAGGTCGTGTTGGCGCCATGTTTGTGGGCAGTGTTGTGGCAAGCGAGTACATAGTCGGCCAAGAAAGCACATTCGCACACGTTCGTGTGCAAGCCTTGTGCGCAAGCGGACTTGTACGCAGGCAGGGAAGCAGGCGGCCAGGCCTGCATGACCAGGCGGCCAAGCCTGCCAATCGAGTCGGCCAGGCCTGCGTAGCCAGCCAGGCCTGCGTAGCCAGCCAGGCCTGCGTAGCCAGCCCAGGTGTGGCCAGGCGTACTCGAGGGTGGCGCAGCCTACCTATGCGCACTCAGGCGGCGCCGGCAAGAAGGGCAGCGCAGGTTGACGTCAGCGCCAGCAGCGCACGCCGCCAGTTAATCCTGGAGGGATCGCAAGGTGGAGATGCTTCCAATCCAGATTCAGGACTACAAAGATACTCTGGAATGCTATGTTATGCATCTGGAAAATGTAGACTTGTTATTAGGGATTGAGTGGTTTAAGACTCTTGACGTCCAGATAGATTGGTCTAGTAATATTTTTTCTTTTCAGCATAGGGACACCAAGTATAGTATTTTAGGTGATTGTATCCATCCCTCTCAGGGACCTCTTGTAAATACTATTGATTTTGGAAATATAATGGATTCTTCTTTGTACACCGCTTTCCATTGTGTCTTGATTCCACTTTCTTCTTTTCTCATCCCTTCCTTGGATGTGAATGAATTAAGTGTGTTTGAAAGCAAAGAATTACAGAAGATACTTGATTTTCAAGATGTATTTCCTAAGGAATTGCCATCGGGTTTACCACCTGAACGGGCAGTCGATCATCGTATTGACTTGATCCCTGGTGCTCATCCTGTGAGTATTCCACCTTATAGGATGAGCCAAGCTGAGGAAGATGAGTTGGCTAAACAGCTCGAAGATTATTTGAGAATGGGCCAGATCCGTCCAAGTAAATCACCTTGGGGTGCACCTGTGTTGCTTAGGAGAAAGAAGGACAATACTTGGAGAATGTGTATAGATTACAAAAGATTGAACAAGCTGACAATTAAGAACCGTTATCCTCTCCCTAGATCCGATGACCTGATTGACGGGTTAGCAGGAGCGAAATATTTCACGAAGATAGATTTGCGTACTGGCTACCACCAGATACGTATTCATGAAAGGCATGTCGAAAGAACCGCCTTTCAGACTAGGTATGGCCATTACGAGTTTCTCGTATTACCTTTTGGGTTAACCAATGCTCCAGCCACTTTCCAGCAAATGATGAACGATCTTTTTCGTGAACATTTGGGGAAATTTGTGGTGGTGTTCCTGGATGATATTTTGATTTATAGTCGTACTCTTGAGGATCATGTCAGACACCTCACGATTGTCTTAGCTATTTTAAGACAGAATCGACTATATGCTAAATTGAGTAAATGTGAGTTCTTTATGACCGACATCATTTACTTGGGACACAAGATCACTAGAGATGGATTGAGCATTGACTATGACCGAGTTCAAAAGGTTTTGGACTGGCCTATACCGCAAACAGTGAAACAACTTCGTTCTTTTCTCGGTTTTGTTGTTTTTCTTCGGAAATCTGTACGGGAGTACTCTCAGCTCACACTACCGATGACCGACTTATTGAAAGGTCGTGGACGTAAGTCCAATCAGCCTATCACTTGGAATAACGATTTGGATATGGCCTTCAGACTTTTGAAAGATAAAGTCAAGGAAGCACCTATCTTAGCATTGCCTGATCCTAGTCGGCCTTATGTTCTTGAAACTGATGCCAGTGACTATGCTATCGGGGTTGCTTTATTTCAAGATGGTAGACCGGTTGCTTTTGAAAGTAAAAAGCTAGACGACACTCAATCTCGTTGGCCAACCCTTGAGAAGGAGCTTTATGCTGTGATTCATGCTCTCAAGGTTTGGAGACATTATTTATATGGCTCCAAGTTTGTGGTATTGAGACTGATCATCAGTCAATCAAGTATGTATGTGATGCAGATGATTTGAGAGGCAGGAAAGCTCGTTGGGCAGAGTTAATGCAAGATTTTGATTTTGAGATCCGTTATCGGAAAGGGTCCATGAATAATATTACAGATGCGCTTAGTCGGATTAGAGAGGTGAATTCTTTGTCGTTCACCGAGATTTCTACTGACTTATTTCAGTCATTGAGAGAGCTTTGCAGGACTGATAGTTATTTTGGTCCATTTTGGCAGAAGATCCAGGACGGGAGCTCATTGATTGACCAAGACTCGGTGACTGCGCAGTCTACCATTCACGGTGCAGGAGGTCAGTGGATGATTCGGAATGGTTTACTATTCCGTAATGACAAAATTTGTGTACCACAGATCCCGGACATTAGGTCCAAGATTCTGAAGGAGTGTCACGACGCCCCTTCTGCTGGACACCTTGGGGTACACAGGACATTATCTTTAGTGAAACACACTTTTTATTGGCCGAAGATGAAAGAGTATGTAGAAGATTATGTTCTCAAGTGTCAGATTTGTCAGGCAAATAAAGCTGAACGCGTTAGACAGGCTGGGTTGTTGCATCCTTTGCAAATCCCAGGTAATAAATGGGAAAGTATTGCCATGGATTTTATTACCGGATTGCCAAGAACACATCAAGGCCACGATTCTATTTGGGTTGTGGTAGATCGCTTGACAAAAATGGCTAGATTTTTACCGACCCGGAAGACTATTACAGCCACGCAATTAGCTCGGCAGTTTATCGAGCAATTGTTTAGACTGTACGGGTTACCGCAGGACATAGTCAGTGATAGGGACTCTAAGTTTACGAGTGATTTTTGGAAACTTGTTTTTGAGAAGTTGGAAACAACTTTGAATTTAAGTTCCTCTGATCATCCTCAATCTGATGGCCAGACTGAAAGAGTGAATCAGATTTTGGAGGATATGCTTCGAGCATATGTATCCAAAAGACAGAGTTCATGGGAGGATTATCTTCCTATGTTAGAATTTGCATATAACAGTACTAAGCATACGAGTACAAGGTTTAGTCCTTTCATGCTCATGTATGGTTTTCAACCTAGATCACCTGTTACAGTAGGATTCTCAGGACTTCAGCATGATGCAGCACGTAATTTTTTGCAAGATATGCAGGAAATGTTACAAGTTGCGAAGGAATCTATTAGAAGTGCTCAAGACCGAGACAGGTTTTATTCTAATAGACATCGTTCACCTAGAGAGTTCTCTAAAGGAACGATGGTGTATTTGCGAGTTCCGAAAGATTCCGACACTTTACGGACAGGTAGATCTTCGAAATTATCCCCTAGATAATACTGTGGACCATTTCATGTTTCACGACGCATTGGTTCAGTCGCATATGAATTGGATTTGCCTTCTCATGTGAAAGTTCATCCTGTATTTCATGTCAGTAGACTTAAGGAAGTACTGGGTGGAGCAGATCAGTTAGTTACTCCTCAAGAAATTATAGATGTCCAGGACATGACATTTGTTCCGCACGACCCTGAAAAGATTCTTGGATTTCGTGAACGAAGATTGCGTAGTACGCTTATCACGGAATACAAGATCAAGTGAAAGGATCGTGTTGAGGAGGACGCTACATGGGAGACATTGACTTCTCTTCAGAGAGATTATCCTGGCTTTTTAGTGAGCTCAGGAGTGAGCTCTTAGAGGAAGGGGAGTATGTCATGTGCACAGTGTGTATCTACCGTGTGCTATACGCATGCAAGACTAGTTTCGAGGCTTGGGGAAGCTTGGAACTAGGCAGGCTGATTGACGAGCTGAGTTAGGGATATACTAACGGGCGGGCACCCAAGTATGGACGGGCGGGCACCCAAGTGTGGACGCCCGATGACCGGCCAAGAGCCTATAAAAGGGTGGCCAAGGTTAGTTATTGATTATAGAGAGTCTCGTGAGTTTGTGAGAGCTCTATGGTCTTGGAGCCTGTGAATGGGAGAGTTAGGGTTCAGGTTAATTCATGTGGGAGACATACACAGAGAAACAAGGGAGAGAGAGAGAGAGAGAGAGTTGTGGGGATAAGTCAACTCATGAAGATATGAGTGTGTGTGACTCCCCTATCACACATGTATATTGCACTAGTACACATAGTGCACTTAGTACATTAAAAGTACTAAGTGTACTATGTACTATAACTTATGGGCTTGTACACACTATAAGGGTGGGCATAACGCCTTTACCCCAACAACCTCCCACTTAAAGGCAAAGTGCCCTTAAATGAAGGAAAAGAAAAATCAGCATGTACATGATAATATACAAGGCCATATCAAGGCTGAAACTGGCCTCATCCAATGCCCATCAAGTGTCTGCAATGAGCAAACCGCTCCGGAGGCAAACTCTTTGTCAACAGATCAGCCGGGTTGTCATCCGTATGAATCTTAACAAGCTGAATTTGCTTGTTCTCTATCACCTCTCTCATGAAGTGATACTTCACATCCACATGCTTCGTCTTTGCATGAAAGACAGGGTTCTTTGCCAACTGGATGGCACTCTGACTGTCACAATGCAACAATGGAATATCCCCTGTATAACCCAAATCAACCACTAACCGAGATAGCCATAATGCCTCCTTGCAAGCCTCTGTGGCTGCAATATACTCGGCCTCTGTAGTAGATAAGGCTGTGCACTTCTGCATCCTGGATATCCATGACACAGCACCTCCTGTGAATGTAAACACATAACCGGTAGTAGACTTCCAGTTATCTGGATGACCGGCATAATCCGAATCCGTGTAACCATGCACTAATGCATCCTGTTTGCCAAAACAAATGCACATATCCTGTGTGCCCTTCAGGTATCTCATGACACCTTTCACTGCTTCCCAATGCTTCTTGCCAGGGTTGGCCATGTATCTAGAAACTACTCCCACTGCAAATGCAATGTCCGGCCTAGTAGCAACCATGGCATACATGAGACTGCCACAAGCTGAAGCATACGGAACCTTGGCCATATCAGCCCTGTCTCTATCAGACTGTGGGCTGTCCATAGCACTGAGTTTCACATATGGAGGCAAAGGAGTACTAGTTTTCTTCCCCCCGTCCATATTGAACCTCTGCAAAACTTTGCCAATGTATTCCTTCTGAGACAAATACAACACATGCTGATTTCTGTCCCGAAGTATCCGCATACCCAAGATGTGATTTGCATCACCCAAATCCTTCATATCAAAGGTTTGATGCAGCCTCTGCTTCAAGGTATCCATCTCCTTACGAGATTTCCCGGCAATCAACATATCATCAACATACAAGATGAGGATCAATAGACTGCCATCCAAAGCTTTCTTGGTGTACAAGCAGTGATCTATGTCACTTCTCCTGAATTTCTGGGATTTCATGAATGTATCAAATTTATGATACCATTCCCTTGGTGCCTGTTTGAAGCTTCTCCTTTCCACTTACTGCATAACCCTCTGGCTGTTGCATATATATCTCCTCATGGAGATCACCGTGAAGAAAAGCAGTCTTCACATCCATCTGAATCAAGTCCAGATCATCATGCGCAACCAAAGCTAACACAGCTCTAAGTGTGGTCATTTTGACCACTGGAGAGAAGATTTCCTCAAAGTCCACACCATATTCCTGCTTGAAGCCCTTAGCCACTAACCTGGCTTTGTATCTTGGCTTTGCATCTGGTGCAACTTTGAGCCTGTATACCCACTTGCATGGCAAAACCTTCTTCCCTGCAAGCAAATGCACCAACTTCCATGTTCCATTTTTGTGCAGAGAATCCATCTCTGACTTCATGGCACGCTCCCAAAGAGCTTTGTCTGCCCTCTGTAAAGCCTCCTTATAACATGAGGGCTCCCCACAGTCAGTAAGCATCAAATAGTCAACCCCTGGAACAAACCTGTCAGGGGCTCTGGAGGGTCTTGTGGACCTCCGTACCCAATGACCATCATTTGCAGGTTGCTGTCCAGCCTGCATATCACCCATTGGTGGCTCCTGTTCCATGCCATAAGGCTGAAATATCATGCCCGGTATCTCCTCCAACTGTGGTATATCCATAGGGATATCTTCTGCCATCTCTGGCTGTCCATTTGGACCATTTTCAACACCATTTAAGGGCTGGTTTTCCTGCTGTAATGGCTGATTTACAGCCCTTTGTTGTTATACATGATGTCCATCATCATCAAAGATGACTCTGCCAGGCTCCTGTTGCCTTGCAGGCTCCTTATACATGCATGTTTCATAAAAAATGACATCATTGCTGCGTATAATCTTTCTATTCACGGGATCCCAAAGTCTATACCCCATTTCACCTCTATCACCATATCCTAGGAATATGCATTTGTGAGACTTAGGATCAAGTTTGGTGCGCATTTCCCTGCGTATGTGCACGTACGCAACGCAACCAAACACTCTCAAGTGCTTGTATGACGGAGGCTTCCCTGTCCATACTTCCTCTGGCACTTTCCCACCAAGCCTCGTGTTAGGTGACCTGTTTATAAGGTGAACAGCTGTCATAACAGCTTCAGCCCAAAAACCATGAGGTAATGCAGCATGTGACAACATAGAACGGACCTTCTCCTGTATGGTCCTGTTCATCCTCTCTGCTGTCCCGTTTTGTGGAGGATCATAAGGAGTAGAGAGCTCCCTCTTGATGCCTTTAGCATCACAAAAGTCCTGAAACTGTTTGGACATATACTCTCCACCATTGTCGGAACGCAAAGCCTTCAGTGTTTTGCCAGTTTGATTCTCAACATGAGCAACAAACTTCTCAAACACTGAGAATGTATCACTCTTCAAACGAAGAGGATAAACCCACACCTTGCGTGTGGCATCATCTATAAAAGACACAAAATATTTTGCCCCTCCCAAAGAAAGCTGAGGCATCTCAAATACATCTGTATGCACAAGCTCTAACTTAGCATCTTTCTGTCCAAGAGCTTTCTTGTGGGGGCACTGTAGTTGCCTACCATATATACAATGCTCACAAAACTGAAAACTTGAAAACTTTAGAGAAGGCAAGTAACCCAAACGAGACAATTGCTCCATTCCCTTGACACTCATGTGTCCCAACCGGCTATGCCACATAGAGATTTCCGGCAGCTCGGTTGCATTACATTAGCATGGTGACAAACACCTGCATGCATGAAATAAAGAGTGTCCACCTTAGAGCCTCTGGCAACAACCAGTGAGCCCTTACAAATCTTCCACTTTCCACGACCAAATGTGGTAACATAATCAGCATCATCAAGCTGTCCAGTAGAAAGCAGATTCTTCTTGATCTCAGGCACATGCCTGACATCATGGAACATAAGCTGTGAGCCATCTGAAAACACAAGCCTCACATCACCTCTGCCAAGAATCTTGCATGCATGGTTATCACCCAAATAAACCACTCCTTCATTGCCAGCAGTATACCTGACAAACAAGTCTCTGCAACCTGTGACATGAAAGGAGGCACCTGAATCAATGATCCATGAGTGCATACCATGACCACCTGTAAGAAGTGAATGGGCATCAAGTGAAGACGTAAATAGGACCTCATCCTCACTGCCACCTGCATGTGACACATTGATTTCTTCAATCTTGACTCCACTTTTGCCCTTTGGCTTCATCTTTCTCTTTGTCTTTGCCTTTTCCCTTTTCTTTTTTATCATTTTTCCATTTGTAGCATTGCTTTTTAATGTGTCCCTTCTTGCCACAATAATGGCATTCCAAATCCTTTTTGGAGCGAGACTTGCTCCTTCCCCTTTCTTGGCTTTTACCCCTTTGCTGGGATCTCCCACGTGCATTCATTGCATTGGACTTTCCAACAGAGTTGTTTTTCCTGTTCATCTCTTCTTGAAGAAGAGCACCCTCAACATCTGCATATGACAGCATAGCATTCGAATTGCTAGTGGCTGTCCTGAATGTATCCCAGCTCTCTGGCAAAGTGCATAACAGAAAAGTGGCTTTGAACTCATCGTCCACTGCCAACTTTTGATTTATAACTTGGCTGACAATACCATTAAACTCATTGAGATGGGCTGTCATAGATGCCCCTTCCTTCATCTGAAGACCTATGAGTTTCTTCAACCAATACACTTTGCTTGAGGCACTTTGCTGGACATACAAGTCCTACAATCTCTGCCACATTCCCCAAGCTGTCTTCTCTTCACGAATGCTGAAAAGTAATGAGTCTGACACAGACAACATGATAGTAGATCTTGCCAGCTCATCCATATCTTCCCACTCTTCAGCAGTAAGAGAAGCGGGCATTACACCCCTTTCTTTGATAGGCTTGTGCTGCTTTTTCTGGAGCAACACATTGTAGCACTGGGTTTGCCAAATATCATAATTATGCGAGCCTTCAAGCTTCTTGATGTGAAGCAATGAAGAGCTCTCACCTATGGTTGCCATAGCAATATGCAACCTGTCAATGCCTGACTCCCTGCAAAAATGTGCAAACACTGCACCAAAAGCACACACAGTGCTCACAGTTTTTTCTCAAGCTTTATCTCCCACTGCGGAAGCACAAATGCAACTTTTCTCCCACTGTATGTGATGAAATCACCAAAATCTGGTTGCTGCAGATTTTGGACAGCACCTTAAATGTGCTCTGTTGCCCTTCCAAAGTACTGTACAGCAGTACCAAGTGCACACCAATGATGTACCAAACCTGTACCGGCAAGTACAGCAGCTGAAATTGAACCTTTTGGTCACTCAAAACAGTGTACAGCCATGCCAAAACTTGCACAAAGCTGTGCCAAATCTGTACCAACAGGTACAATAGCAATAAATGCTCTCCTGGCTGTCCAAATGAGTGAAAATCAGACTTTTACAATCCCGAACACTGCATACAACAGTTCCGAACAGAAATTGGGCAAAAGCCCCTTGACTGCAAGCTGATTTCTGAGGATTCAAGGCATAAAAGTCTTGCCTGCTGCTTTGCCAAGCTCAACAAGCATACAAACTTGAAAAGTCCCTTGATTTAAGATCAATTTCTGATCATACATGGTACATTGACGCACATGAAGGCATCCAGAGTGTTCACGATGCTTCCCCCTGGCCACATATACATCCAAATAATGAAAGCCCCTTGATTTACAGGCACATTGAGTGCTTGTAAGGCATCAGCACATTATCCACAGCATCAAATGCGATCGCCTGCATGCAAATCAACCCAATCGGCACAAAAGCCCCTTGATTTGCACTGCAATTTGCTGCAAATTTTGCCCAAATGTGCGATTTCTCACATCATACAGCATGTATGAGTGCTTAATTGCACAATTACATCAAAAGCCCCAAATTTCGACATCCAATTTCCTGCAAATTGATCGTGATTGTGACCAATTTCCTGCAAATTGATCCTGATTGTGACCAATGTCACCCAATTTTGCCAATTTTGCTCAAAAATTGAGCAATTCGACACCTATACCTGCTCAATTGTTGATTGTACTTGCTCAATTGCAAATCCCAAAAAAAATTTGAGGAAAATACCTTGTAATTTCTGATTTTTCTTTAATTTGGAGGCTGAATTTTGTTGTTGCAGGAAAAGGGGGATTGATGATTTTTGTTGTTGCAGAAAATCTGATGCTGTTGCAGAAAGGGGGTGTCGTAATTGATGATTCGTGTAGCCGAGTTCACAAGCTGTATTCGTGCAGGTGAGCGGTACCTCGCAACTTTACCCTGTTTGACGTTGCAAACAACAACGGCAATTCAGTGGTACCGACCTCCCAATTGCAGTAAGGCGGGAAGCACCTTGCTGGGAACGATGCCTAAGACGGCATGCACAACCTCCAGGAATGCTGCTAGTTGCAGAAGGCGAACGATGTCCCCCACAGCATTAAAGGCTCCGTCGATGGACTGCTTGCGCGAGGCCTGCAGCCAAATGCTTGCGCAACATTGTAAGCCGTGAGGTAAAGCACGACTATGCTGTTACGCGCCATCCTGGACAGTCTGGAGTTGGGTTCGATGGATTCGAAGGCGTCGACTGCGTCAGCCACCACAGCACTGACTCGCGGTAGTAAGGGGTGGTTCCCAAGCGAGCGAAAGGGCCCCCTGGAAGGGCTCCTGCAATTCTGCGGCTATTGTGATGCAGCTGCGCCCCTTGCGAAGTGGCTACTCTCCTCACGTTTCAGCTGCCCGTGGCTACTCTCCTCGCGTTTCAGCTGCCCGTGGCTACTCTCCTTGCGCTTCTTCTCCAGGCGTATGATGTCCACCAGCTTCTGTAAGCGCACACACTCAGCTCGTTTTGCAGCTCTTCTACGGTCAATTTCCAGCTCTGCACCCTTGAGAACAAAACCCTAAAACCAGAGCTCTGATACCAGTTGAATGGGAGAGTTAGGGTTCAGGTTAATTCATGTGGGAGACATACACAGAGAAACAAGGGAGAGAGAGAGAGAGAGTTGTGGGGATAAGTCAACTCATGAAGATATGAGTGTGTGTGACTCCCCTATCACACATGTATATTGCACTAGTACACATAGTGCACTTAGTACATTTAAAGTACTAAGTGTACTATGTACTATAACTTATGGGCTTGTACACACTATAAGGGTGGGCATAACGCCTTTACCCCAACAGCCTGGATCTAGTGCAGACGTGCACCTGCTTTATGCAGCCGAGGCCGGCAGCAATCTCGAGGCCCGCGAGGGCAGCTTCGTGGCAGTATGGGACGTCACGAGGAGGAGATTGGTCGGTACGTCAACCTAGTTAGCTCAGCTCGTGGCTCAGTGGGGACAACCAAGACTGTGGGCTCGCCCACGGCTGTCATGGTTGGGAGGTGGGTCAGGCCTGCACCCCCTTGTTGTTTGTTTGTTCGTTTGTTTGCAGGATTCGAGTTTCGAACCAAGATCGATCACGAGGGGATCCGTGGGGATTTGACAAGTTGTCACTAGCCCTTTTGGGAAGGCTTATGGCCAAGCATAAATGTAACCTTTTTCTAATGTACATAATACATTATATTGGAAAACCTGTCTCTCTCTCTCTTCTTTCATGCATTTTGTGTTAATGTTCCTACAGGGTGCTTGAGGGTTGTGATTAAGGTATGAAGGATTCCGCTATGTCACATAAACTCCACTAGTGATCCAATCCCAAATGAGGGGTCACCAGGACTCCTGGAGTGTCATGGTCTTATAGAAGGCCAGCAAGTCCAAGTCTTATTCATTGACTTCATTCGATAGGGCCATACTCGATTTTGCCACCAACATGTGTCATAGCGTTGCGTCAGTAGCACATGGTGCTATATATACCATCATATGGCTAGATGAATCTAAACTTACGAATAATTTTAAAGAAAGAAGATAATCCCTAAAAACAAACAAATCAAAAATAGGAAAGCTTAATATAGAACACCCGAGAAGAAATAATAATAATAACTTGCAAAACTAGAAAATACATAGGTAAATCACACACACACAACTTCTAAAAGAATTTCTAACAAACAAGCTAAACAAATTTTGAATGACTAATTAGCAACAACAAAACAAACTTTAAATGACTAATTCACTAAAACAAAACAAACAAAGACAAGAATACAAAAAGTGTGAACTTTACCTCAAAGATTGTCCAATCATGACGTATAAGATCATCAACTCCATCATGCATAGCATGGACTAGTGCTACGACATCCCTACTCACGTCATCAATGCCAAAGAGTAGGTGCAAGTTTACGTATAAAAATTTTAACCTAGATCTAGAAGAGGACTTTTGTGCATGATTTCATAGTCACACCCTTGACAAGTGCAGACATGAGTTTAGACATGAGGTGGTTTCATGAGTACCAACCTACTATAAGAATACACAATAGCAGAAGCTGGATCAACACAATACAAAGCACTGAATTGCAGAAAGAAGTGGAGGGTAAACAATATTACTGCTTGGTATCCGCCCACCTGTGTGCTCCGGTCCGGATAAGGAGATTTGACGGCAATCTAGAAAGACTCTAGCCAGAGGATGTCTTACTTACAAGAGTACTTGAACACAATGAACTCGATGATGAACTAAGGTTGCCAAACTAGTCTATATATAGTACCTAGGGTTGGCATGGACATAGGTCGGCCACGTTGGCCAACCCACAACTTGGTCCAAAATGATTGGGACCATATTAGACTACAATAGATTCCCTAGGGACTTCGCGTAGCTCCCACAGCCATCTGAGACCGTCTGGACCCTCAAATGGGCCCCATGACCCAAGAACCAGAGAATTAGGATTTGACTCTGAAGAGGGAGCCTAAAAAATGGCTACCACATCCAAGGAAGGAAGCAAGCACCCAAAACCTCGCCAAAAGAAACAGAATCCACCTCCCAAGCGTCAACCTCAATGAACCTTCAAAGATGGGTAGCCAAGGCAAGTACAATGCCCACGTAAGGACATGGTATGCCACCGCCACCATTTGGTCACATATCTACCTATGAGCACAAATTTGGCAAGCCGGAGCCTCAAACAAAGATGTTGTACCCTCAACCCGAGCCCCATTGGATTCTCGTCAAAGTGTTCGAAGCTCGAGACTTCTACAAAGGAAACCCTTCTGTCTCGGTCCTAAACCCCTCACGATTCACACCCCAGTCTCCAAATTTAAAGAGAGTCAAGCAGCAACCTTGAACCCCAATCTAGCCTGATCGCTAGGCCTCTGAGGGAGAGTCTTCACAGTTGTCATCTGCACTAGGTGGAGAGAATATTTGGCTTCATGGCGGTTCTAGGCCAGTACACGAGGACTCTTCACTAGCCATTTGCATTGGGTGAAGTATCATCAATGACTACTTTCATGGAGGCACCACATGAGGACATGTCAACGGATTGGTCTTAACCTTTGGAGGATATAACAATAGGTGTCTTCACTGTGCATAGATTTTTTTGGAGACTGTACGAACAACAATAGCCGAAGTTTTTTCTTCGATGTATCAACAATGGATATATTACTTGGAGTGGTGGTTTAGACATACAAGTGCCAAGCAAAGCTGATGAATACACATTTGGTGCTCTTGATCCTACTTTCTTCCTTCAAGGTGCATTAGATTTGGTGCACACAGTTCTTGAGATCAATCTGAGCCGATGCATTAGCGGGACTGGAGTGTGGATAGCGGAGTTTTACCAAGCCATTTTTTGGAGTGTTCTTCCCATGGGCTGTTGGAGGATACACAGCGAAAGTGTTGGATCAGGAGAGAGTTGGTTGTCTGCAAGTTTCTTTGCAGATCTTTGTGCTGACACGGTGGAGGATAGAATGTGAGTCTTCGCACTAAACGCAAACGTCGCAAAGTGATCTTGCAGTGTTTGGAGTCTTAGGTACCATGGATGAGCTTTGCGTGCACCTTTTTCTTTTAAGAAAGGTCACTTCATATGGACGTCGTGTAGCTGAGGACAACTGCAATGCAAGCGGGGGAGAATATGACACATCTCACCTACAATTACACGCACACAACAACCAAGGTGCGCAACAGTCAGGCAATGCAAACGGGGGAGAATATGACACATCTCATTTGCAGTTACACGGACACAACAACCAAGGTACACAATAGTCAGGCAACAATCAGCAACAAGACGACAAGCAAGCGCTTGTGCTAGGTGGCAATCGACAGCATTAATTGCTAGTCATGGGCAATAATAGCAAGCCGACATCATTATTCACTAGCCGAGTAATACACCCGTGCATTTATATATGTACATAAGGAAATTGTCAAAATCATCTGCATTTCTCAACGCTAGTCTTTCGCCATTGTTTCTCTTAAGATCGTTGGATGGCTAAGGAGATCTTTAGTAGTGTTGGGCTCAAGTTTGCATCTTCACCCTCAAACATCTTTTGGGCTAGAGATTCAGTTGTAACACTTTCTTCATGTACATAATACAGATCAGTAGTTTAGGACTCTTGCGTGCCTTGTGCTCTATTCTCAAACCCTAGCACATAGACATGAGTGTTCTACATGTGATAATCTAATAATAGAGGGGAACATATAAGGAGTATGGTGAAATGTTGTTCACATATCTTTATGTAAGACTTAAGATAATCTCACAATAAAGAGTACTTATCTATGTTTTAGAGGAAGAAGTAGTATGGAGGTAATATCTGAACTCTTGTGCAAATTTGCATCTCAAACACCATAAATCTTCTATAAGAGATTGGTCCTTCCCAAGAGGCCAAACAATTCACATGGTTAGAACAGCACACCCATGATCTGGCTTGATGCATACATAATGTACATGACAATAATTTGATACCCATATACAAGAGCTGCCATTATCTCCAACCCTATTTAAGGGCCTTACCGCCATCTCCAACAAAGAGTCATACGCGGCTTTCCGGCCATCAATGATTTAAAAATTATCATAGAATAGCCAATGAGGTGATAGCTCAAGTGGTAGAGATGTTTGACTAGGACAAAGAGGTCCTAGGTTTTTTTTTTTTTAACCGCCCATGGGTGGTGAAAAATGGTAACTATGGGAGGATCTTGGACTTAAGGCCAATAGGGAAAAAAATGTATCATAGAATAAGACTCAGTCTGAGAAAACGTAGGAGGATGCTCCACCTCACCAATGGTCGTTCCATTCACAATTATAGGCAAGAGCCACTAACTAACCAAGAGAATCTTCATCAACAGGTTTTGTTTCACCAAAATTGATCAAAAAGCCAAGTTTAATCCTAACTGGGCATGAATGCTAGCAATATGCTCAGCACATGCAAGTCAGAACGTCGCCCCTCCTCAAACCCAAACACCACAATGGGCATGTAAAGGCAATCCTTCTCTCTTCCCAACACCAGAGCTGATTTGAAGTAGCCTAGAGCTTATTCATCTAAAATTATATTCTAGGGGGAGAAAATCTGAGCATGTGAAAGTAAAACTATAATAATCAAACACACGATGCATATCAAGCCTAATGTTTATCAGCAAACAAAGATTTGCATACTCGTGTGAAAGTAAAACTGAAGGGTCAAAACACGTAATGCAGAGAAAACCCTAGTTGCTATCAGTAAACAAAGATTTGTATACTCATGCTTACTTCTCCAGATGCCATTTTACAATGCATAAGATGCTAAGATGAAAAGTGACGTGCATTTGAATCTTACCTGTTTCCCTTGATTTTGAACCATGCCTCAGCACATTGTCGATGAGCAAAGGCCAGGTCATGTTTGCACTCACAGCCTAGCTCAATTGTAGGACCACTCTCAGGCTGAGCAGTATGCCCCAAGTAGCATACCCTACATACCCTCTCCTCAGAGCTTCCATTTTGGTCAAGGTTTTCTTGCACAGCATAATTCACTTGATCTAATTGGCTCTGAGGCAGTAATGAAGATAAACCCTTCTTGAGATCCAAACTCCTTTCTGCCAAGTTTGCAGCACTGTCTCTCCCTCTCTCAAGGTCTACACCTGTGTCTCTCTGACTTAAATGTGCTCCGTTATTTTCATTGAAAGGGCTGCTTACACCTGATGTTGAGATTTGGGCGCTGTTGTCGCTGAGGAGATGCAAATCTTGAGGACTTCCCCTTTGGGCATCTACAGTTTCTGCATTGACCGACCTTTCAGCTTTACAGAGTGCAGGAATGGAGGAGTTATGAATAGATGACAATTCCTGTTCCACATCATCCCGATTCAACTGCGAGCACTGCACTATAAAAACCTGAACTGAAGCTAGTGAGGTTGGTTCATTTGCAGGTGCTGCAGACAAATCAGGATTTGGCAAGGACCTGATGTCCATTTCTGGCGACGCTAGAGGGGTGAGAAATTCAAAGGCCTATGCAAGGGCTTGGTTGATGGATGCATCTTAGATGCTGAGCAAACCAAGGAGCTCAAGCTATCTTCGGGGCACATGCACACAATACTACGTATGGGAGCATATTCTTTGCTGATCAAAATCGAAGAGCCTACATGTGCATTGAGGAAACATGTATCCCCTCACTAAAGACGTCAGACCGCATGTGTTATGGGGTTTGTTAATGGTGAGATGATCGCCCCATTATGGTCAGGAGTGCCCTATGAGGGTGGAAAATGAGATGGAAACGTATATATGGGTATCACCAAGAAGATCAAGGAAAAATCTGTGGATGGAAAATCTAAACTTAAATCTGAAGGGGGGACTAGGCACTGCTATGGAAGGAAATTCAGACAGTACTTTGTACATGATAATTGCACTGTCATGGAGCATGAGGCAAGGTTGTTTCAAGGCGTGTATGGAAGGGGAACATGGAAACAATCTCAGCCCAGCATCCCGGTGACGTTAAGAAAATCTCTCTCTCTCTCTCTCACACACACACCCAATAATTGGGCAAGATGAGATGTATACCTGCATACGCTGTACAAGCTTTACTCCACCGCCAAAAGGGAGCGACCTTCTAGGATTATGGACGGGACGCTGAAGCTATGCTTGCGTGCATGAGGGGTCCCAAGCGCGAGACAAGAGGGATACCCAGTTCGTCGCCATCGCCACGGCCAAAACCAAGAGTTCGCGTCCTCCTGCCCTCCACGAGTTGTCACCCCAAAAGGGCCGGTCGGCCTTCCTTATCTCGCAAGAATCGTTTTACCTGTTCTCTCAATTTCAAAACTTGTACATTTTTTATCTCACAATTTAAGATATGTAAGAGAATTTTTTTTCCCACTAGTGCAAAGTTTTTTTAATTTTTTTACCATGAACATTCAAAACCAAAAGTGTTACAACTCTATGAGAGAGAGAGAGAGAGAGAGAGAGAGAGAGAGGGGAAGGCACTTTATACCTAGCACTCCCTTTATGTCCCAACAACCATCTTTTTCTTGAGTTGCTTATAGAGGCCTTTTCTTATAGTTTGGACACTTATGAGACTCACTTTATACAAGCTTTAAGATGTCAAAACAATGCAACTTTTGGCCTTGAAGACTCTTTGTTGGGGATGTCAACACATGTGCCTTGGACACCTAAATTTTTTATGGTTTTTCAATTCACCATACTTCCATCCTCTTGCTCCGATTATGACTCTTCATCTCAAATTTTCACTCTCTACGCATGTTCCACGATACGATTCAAAGATTCCTATAAGGTTGAGTCGATGTTTCACCCATTTCCCATAGTATTCTTTGCGCTAGACCCACCAAGTATACGACACAATCAAGGTGTCTTTATGAGTTATCTTGGGTTTAGTACCCAATTTAGAGGTTTCCGTATCTGGCACAATCAAAGTTTCTATTATGAGTTGCCTTGGGTTTAGTACCCAGTTCAGGAGTTTTAGTTTTGTTGTCTAAAAGAGATGATGTTTCCTCTCAAAGCTTCATTGACTCTCAAAGATTCATTAACTCTATCTATGATGAAATAGGCATTTCCAATCATTAGGGAGATATGAAATGGATTAAGAAAAGTGTTAAAAGCCTAATCCCACCCACCCAAATAACCTCATGGTTTTCTAGGCATTTAATGAAAGGGATAAAAGTTTTGGTTCTATTTTCAAGTGGTTGTGTGGAGCATGTACAAGTGCATAAAGATAGTTTAAGAAAAAATTGCAACATTTGAAGTGGAATAGGCTACTTACAACATCCATAAAACCTTAAAATAAATGGACCAATTATACCTAGTTTGAGCCATGTCCCTCCACCCTCCATATGTGAAATCCGAGAAATGCACCATATCCAAAAATCCCCCCTCCAACATAAAAAATAAAATTACAACACACCCCACACACCATAGACACCACATATTATCCATGTGAAAATCTCTCTCTCTCTCTCTCTCTCTCTCTCTCTCTCTCTCTCTCTCTCTCTCACACACACACACACACACACACACATATAGCTTATGTTGAAACTATTGAAAGACACTGGATACAAGCACTACTACATGCATGTACTAATAGACTGATGACCAGAGACAATGGGAGCACATTTTAATAGTTTCATATTATAACTTATGTTGAAACTATTAAAAGACAGTGGATACAAGCACTACTACATACATGCACTAATAGACTGATGGGAGCCCAAAACCATAGACAATGGGGGCACATTTCAAAGGTGTAACATTGTATGCCCCAAAGTTCATCAAGATTAGATGCATTTTTTTGGTTGAGACTTTAAATAGTATTTTTTTGTGAGTAGAATGATTTTTGAACTATAACTTATGACTTACTAGAAGCCCAAACTTACGTTGTGAGTAGCATCATTTTTGAACTTTAACTTATGACTTATTGGAAGCCCAAACTTCACAGAATTTCTTTATTCTAGCTCCCTAAGTGTCGGTGTCCTGTCAAGACTCGGCACTTATGTGGTTCCAGACCACCTAGTCGGCTCCAGAAGAGTGGTGACTAATGTAATTGTGCCCAATGCGATAAGCCAATGCTAGGACGTTGAGTTACATGTCTACCTAAGCTCGGGGACTTAATCGTGATGGACTACATAGAGATTAATTCCTAGGTCTGTAATGATTATGGATAAGAGTCACGCTAGATAGGAACGACTCCTGATCTTGCATAGAAGTTAGTTCCTGGATCCTTCCTAATTCCGAACATGAGTCATGTCCAGACAGGAACGGCTCTTGATCTTGATAGGATTTAACGTCCAAACAAGAATGCAATTAACACAGACTGGAGAAGGGATATACAGAATTATGCAGTGCATAATACAAATGTGATGGAGACCAATCCAAGAAACATTCTTTAGTATTGCTAACATAGGGGAAATCACATGCTCCTACACACATAGCCATGGAGTACACATGTACACATGAGCATGGACTAGGAGGCATGGATCAAAAACAAGAATAAAAACACAAGATAAAGATATAATCAAAACATCATAGTGTATTCCATTTCATGTATATCATATTGTTTATGTACAAGAATTATGTCCAATTTGCATACAAGAGAGGCTTTATATAGCCATCCAACCATGTGACTCTTGGGACACCCATGTGACTTTTGGGCTCCCATAACCTCCACAAGATCCTAACTCCCCACTAGCCCTCTTGTAACCACTTCTTGATATGACATCTTTTCATGACCAAATTCCACAATGCTAGGGGGTGTTCACACCCGTCAACACCTCGCTTCCCCTTTGTCTAGTTGGGGGTGTACTATCTCCTATCAATGCTAAGTACATCATTAAAATTTGTCAATAAGTGGCTGCTAGCAGGTACAATGCAAGCCATTTGAAGTTGTACAATACAATCATGTAGAACCACATGAAACAAATGGTAGACCAAGGAGATGGTGGAAAAATGATTTCCACCAATCTGATGAAGAGTCCACAAGTATATGCTAATGTGAAGAATCTCATCCATGGGAACTCAAGTGTGCTACCATCTCTGTCAATGTAGCAACCTGCTTCTTCTCCATGTGTCCAAGAAGTCAACTTTATCTTTGGAAGTCCACAAAGTGAGTTCTCCCTTGGGTCCTGAAATTACAACACCCAACAAATAACTACGTTCTAGAAATCATTACATCATATTCTTATGCTTTTAATATTTTCATTTTGGTTTTTGTTTGTTCCTTTTTCTTACAGGCAACTCAGTAGGGACCTTAGTGAGCTTTTCCTGTGGACCTCATGCCTTCTCACTTGGTCTTACAAGTGTCTTGGCAGGTATCTCACTGAGCTTTCTCCTCCGGCTTTCATGCCTCTTTACCTGGGACTTATAGAAGACTCAGTAGGGATCCTCAAATGGGCTTCCTCCGGACCTCATGCCTTCTCACTCAGTCTTATAGGTGTCTTAGTAGTATCCTCAGTGCAAGACTCATCCCCTAGCCCTCATGCCTCATTTTAGGACTTTGGTCAGGACCTCGCATGGGCTTCCTCTGGACCTCATGCCTTCTCACTCGGCCTTATAGGAATCTCGGTAGTGTCATGGCCTCATATTTCCATACTGAAATGATCTCAGCCTCACCAAGCTGGTGCATGCGTTTGGAATTCATTTGTACCTTATGTATTGGTGCCTCCGAAACCTGTGCTTCCAAAAGTGACTCCCCATCTAGCTCAGAACAACCTTGTAAAGTGATTATGCTCTGCACCTATTCAACAAATCTTGGATAAAAATTATCCTCAGTAGTACTTCCAAACACCTGTAACTTCTTGACAGTTGTTGCAAGCTCCATTTGACAAGTCTCAATTGCTGATTGTGGGCCTTCCATAGAGAGAGAGAGAGAGAGAGAGAGAGAGAGAGAGAGAGAGAGAGAGAGAGATGGAAGCCTGTGCTGCAGAACTCTTTGATTCAATTTCTCAGTTGCACCCACAGAAGAGAGAGAGAGAGAGAGAGAGATGGAAACCTGTGCACAGCTCTGTGCATGCTCAAGGTAGAGAGACAGGGAGAGATGGAGTTCTGTGCACAGAGAGAGAGAGAGAGAGAGAGAGAGAGAGAGAGAGAGAGAGAGTATCTCACGACCACTACTCTCAGAGGAGTGGAGTCATGAAGACATTTCAGTTGGCTTCACTTTTTTAAAAATGTTTCTTTAAAGTCTTTTTTTAGAGGAGTGGAGTCGTGAAGACGTTTCAGTTGGCTCCACTTTTTCAGTTGGCTTCACTTTTTAAAAAATGTTTCTTTAAAGTCTTTTTTTAAGATTGAGGCACCCTTTAAATTACCAATATGAAGTGCCAAATAGTATGGCCTGGGTGTCCATGGACACTAGCTATTGAGCCACCTATTCATGCTTTCACCCGAGAAGAGGTAGCTTAAACACAGATAAGAGAGCAAGTTAGGCAAATACAAGGTGAATGTATTATGAATGAGGTGATTGAACCACCAAGTACAATACCCTTTTATAGGCACCAAACCCTATTTTTTGACTCTAACTAAGAAGTTTTCCACACCTAGAGACCTAAGAAGTTTTCGTTCACACCAAGTTGGCTATAGACCTAATGACCAGATGCCCATATCCCCAATGTCACATGATATTTTGGGTATTTCTAACACTCTCCCTCATCAAAATATCCATGGCTACTATGATGCCAATGCTAGATTTAGTTAATGTTTACAACGTTATTTATGATGACTATCCAAGTGCCTATAGATTTTATCATGGTGGTTAATACCAATCAATGATGACATATGCTACACTTCTAGTTATGATTACATTTCACTTAGGATAGTCTAGGGGTGACCACAGGTGGTGGGCTAGCCTCTAGGAAGCCACCTATGCCTTTTATAACATTAATAAGGATTTTTAACAATCCCAAAAAGTCCAAAGATTTAGATTTTGAGGGACGACTCGGGCAGAGAACCCTTCACTCAACATAAAAGAGAATTTAGAAAAAAGGGAGAATCTCCCCTCGATGACCAATATGGTGATGAAGATCTTCTTGATGTAGCTTGTAATGTCGATGTAGCTCTTGATCTTCCTTATGTTGATGTAGATCTTGATGTAGATGTAGCGCTTGGTCTTCTTCATCCTTGATTTGATTGTGTAATGAAATCCATGTAGGCAAATATGGATTATGTTCTCAATGTGTTCATGAAGCCTAACATGATGATGATGCATATCCCTTTCATATGATAATGTGTTAAATGTGTTTAAGGGGGTCTTAGCCTTATCATTGGGACCAATGTTTTGTCCTTGTAAATTTTCTTTATGAGCATGATAGATGAGTTACATCATGAAGCATTCAAGCTCAAAAATTACATTGTCCCAAACAATGCTAATATAGATTTATACCCAGTTTTGTATTAACAAATTGACCACTCAAATAAAGGAAAAATTTTGATTTGAATATTTAAAAAGGTTATGCAACACTTGAATGTGAGATATGAACCATTAATCGCCCTAAAAACCTTAGATTATTGGCACTAATCAAGGTATTAGTGAATGTAATTTTTTGTTTATTGAGTAGAAAATACCTTGATTTTTGGAGAGCACCATCGGAGGGGAAAATGAAGGGGAGTTTTCAATATGAACCTTTGGCAAGCTGTAGAAAGTCTCCAATGGTAGGGTTTAACCCTCAATGGTCCAAAAATACTAGGATTAGTGCAGATTAATCACTAATTAGTAAGGACAAAGAACTGTTTGTAGTGTAGAAAAGAGGTCCACTTGGAGTGTAAAATTGAAGGGCTTTCTCAAATTTTCTTCAAAAAAAAACTTTAAGTGGCACTTGTAGCACTAGGTCTAGTTGTGTTTGAAGCCCATAAACATTTGATTAGTACTTCTAATCATGTATTAATCTCACCTTTGCCAAGCTACCTTCTGTGATGCACTCAGAGCTAGATCTGCTATGGTGGCGTTTTTTTTTTTTTTGGCTATTTTGACACTACAGATGGATTCGCAGCCCTCGAAAACCCGCAGAGCTAAGTGGTATTGTGTCGGTTTTGCTGCGTTGAAGTGCTGGATCGTTTTTCTTAAAAAAAACGCAAGCCTCTTTTTAATCTGCGAATTTCGCCGTACACGATTACGTTTTTTTTAAACACCGTACTACACAACTGCATTTTTTTTTTGCCATTGAAGGAAGCATCATGCTGAGGCACCCTTGAGTTAGAATCAAGCCTCAACTATTAGTTTGAACAATGATTGGCTCTCTGAGGAGAAATCAAAACTCCATTGAGCAAGGGTTGTGGGAGAAGATGTCCTAGACGTGAAGAAATGGTGAAAAAATGATTAACTACTAATCAAGATTAGGATATGTGGGAAGATGAAGCTAATGATGCTGAAAAAGAGTGAAGTATATGATAAGAATAACATTAACACTGTGAATCATGGCTCTGATACCATGTTGGCAATCATAGGAGGTCAACCATGAAGCTATGGAGGATGAAATCTCTCCATGACTGTGGAGTGTGAAGAAGAGAGAGAAGAAGAAGATCGAGCACACAAAAGAGCACAAGTTGGGCAAATACAAGGTGAATGTATTATGAATGAGATGATTAAACCACCAAGTACAATACCCTTTTATAGGCACTAAACCCTATCTTTTGACTCTAACTAAGAGGTTGTGCACATCTAGAGTGTTCACACCAAGTTGGCTATAGACCTAATGATCGTATGCCCATTTATCTCAAAATCAAATGCTTGTAAAGTCTACATCGACCTCTAACACATGTTGAGATTGTTCTAAGTAAATATCCATGTTATGTTCTCATGGTTAGTTACCATAGTGAATCTCTATCCAAGAAGATAGTGTCTCCATAATTTCAATGCATGCACAACTGCCAAAAGTTCTAGATCATGAACTACATAATTATGCTAGTGAGGCTTTAATTTTCAGGTTTCATAAGCTATGGGCCGTCCTTCCTTGCATAAGGATTCAATGTTGAGAGAGTTCTAGGAGCTCATTCATCTTATCTTCTTGATAACCTAGTGGACAAAATATTTGATGAAAGTAAGATGTCATGTCCTCTTACTTGAGTTGGCCTTGGTTTAGGTGGTTACATTCCACATGGTTTCTCCACCCCAAGCATACGCCTCCAAGAATTTTAAGATTCGGGTTAGGGCCATCTTACTAGGTTTATTATGACCAGCTATGTAGAAATACTCATCTATAGCATTATTCCAAGGTTATTGCCTTCACCTTGAAAAGAGGCACATTGGGATTTGTGTAGTGCTTCTCGGATGACACGTCATTATCCAGTTCTTCCATGACTGGCACTATGTTCTGAGTGGACTTTCGTGTGTGACTCATGCTTATCTGGAAGAAAAACTTTCTTTTGAATATTAACTAGTCAAAGATTTGAAAAGTAATAATTTTAATAAAAACAAGAGACAACATCTTGAAAATCTTATTATATCAGTGGGAACTCAACCAATAGCTAATTTTTTTCATGTGAGAGGCATATATAGTCAAATGGTTTAGCCTAACTATTATATTTTTTTGATGTGGGAGGTATATAGTTAAATGGTTTAGCCTAGACAAATACTCATCTAAGGTGAAAAGGCTTCTACCACGAATCTTATAATGTATTACAAGGTTTAATCTCTCCATAATAGTGATCAAACACATATTTGAGGCATAGAATGGTAGATAATCAATATCTATCTCTACACTAAACTTTGCTTTCGTCTAATCCCAATTGTGTCCCCACATGAATAGAGCATGGTAAGGTTGACCAAAGTAGTACTCTCTACTAGCACTCTATTATTGGCCAAGTCAACTTCAACAGCTTCTTGCTCATGAGCATTGGGCAAGTTCTAGGTCCGTTACTACACTATTTAATTTACACATTTTAACATTATGTAACATGACCATCTTCAATAATAATATATGTCCATTCAATAGATGAAATTGTGGTCTTTTTTATAGTGTATAACTAAAATTTTAATAATTGAGCTATTTTTACTTGGAATCTTCAAAATTTGAGTCCAAAATTGAAATCTACGTGCGATTTTACCCTAATTAAGGGTTTATAGCACTCAAAACGAACATTAGAATAAGCCTCTACGTAAATTTTTTGTTAAATTACGGTAAACTTATGACGGATTGACGAACGGACTGCACCCTTGCGACCAGGAAAACACAACACCCCAAAAAATTTCACTGAAAAAATTTTGATAGCCCTGTCGGATGCACACTGGCATGCATATCGAGACCGGTGCCCTAAAAAGGGGGTCCCCGCTCCATAAAGATTCCTCCTTGGACCATATACATACCACAACGCCCATATAAACGGTCACGTATGAGGTCCTCCCGCGACGTGGATACCCATGCAACGACTGGCCTGGAAGGTACATGTATACCCCACCTTTGGCCCGCCGATAGATACCACTCTTTCTACAGACCCATGCAACTGCAAGCCGCAACCGCCGCAAGCCGACGTACTTTTCAGGTACACTATCCTTTCCACCCCTCTTTGCTCTCTTCTTACCCATACCCGTACCATCCCCTATATAAACCCTCCAACACCCCCTTTATGCCTAGTAGCTGCCTTTGTGGGTGGAGGCTCTCCTCAACACCTCTCTGCAACAAAGCTCTATTCAGCAACACTCTCCAACCAAACTCTCTCCAGCAACCCTCTCCAGCCAAGCTCTCTCAGCCAGCTCTCTTGTCTTGTGGAGGGGGTGTCCTACACTGCTCTCCCCCCATGTGAATAGACTTAAGGGGAACCCTCCTCATCCCTCCCTCTAGTCTTGTTTCTAGTAGTAGCCAGCCTTGCTCTTAGCTTAAGAACCCTCTACTAGCAAACGGACTCCAAATCACAATCCGTCTGGAGCGTTGAGTTCACGATTGCATGAGCTACGAGAGAGTGGATAGTATGGCTTCTCCTCAAAGATGCCAAAAATGCTGCCTCTCAAGAAGCATGCACGACAATGATGCAAGAGGAAATGCACCAAACACGGCCCGACCTCTTCCTTTCCATCATGGAGGAAATGGGAAGGTTAGCTTAAAAATTATTTAAAAAGAGGTTTTTGGATTAATCCTTAATGTTAGCATTAATTAAGAAAGAAAAAGGATGCTATTAGAAGTGTTGCTTTCTTGAAAAGATAATGTGGTTTCTCATATCTTATAAGGTTGGATTGAACTATTATGTTGCTTATCTTGCTTAAATTAAAGTACAGGTACATCTTCTCCCCGCCTTGATGCTAACCACATTCCTGTGCTTGTGTAGGCGACGATGTTAGTGAGGGGGGTCGAGGCCTGGGGTTGGCCCAAGGTATACCTCATACCATTGGGACGTTGGAACTCGTCGGTTTGGTGAGAAATATGGATGTTGTCTAGTTTTATAGGCCCATGCTAGTGTAGTAAATATGCCCACCCTACCACGTAGGCATCCTTCTAAGGAGAGGGAGGATCAAGCAACGAATCCTGAGAGGACGACACGCCGGCTTGAGTCCTTGTCGGCTACCAAAAACGATGAGGTGTATGGTCCCATAGGGATTGCCTACTCTATGGAGACTAGAAGGCCAAATTATAGATCATCGACAGAATAGAACATATAATCAGAGAGCCTGGATCTGGCTATAATTTGTAAGATTCCTCCCTCCAACTTTTAAGGTGTAAAGGTGTAAGAACCTCCCCTCTCTGTTCTTTTAATTATTCCCCTCTCTGAAATAGAAGAAAGATCTTATTTTACCCTATTTTGGCCTAGAGGGAGAAAATATCTAGAGAGAGATAATCCTAAATTGAGATATCTTTGGAGATAAAAATCCTCCTAGTGTCTAAAATGGATTCCCCTGAAACAGAAGCTCAAAATGAACTTTCCAATGTGCATTAGGAATTAATTGGCATAAGGGACCTTAGCCTAAGGGTCTACATTTTCAAAAAAATTTGGATTATGGTCCAATTAAGGTTCCAATGGGCCAACTAGATTAATCCAAGTGTTGGGATTAGATAAATCCAAAGAATAAAAGAAAATACCCAAAAATGGGTAAATGCTCACATAAGATGAAGAGTTGACTGAGTACAAGGTTTATTAGTTAAAAATTAAGAGAGATTACTAAAAAAATGAGATATTTTAGAATAATGATGCATTTTTGACACCTTGGTAAGGAAAGGGGGACTCTTGAGGTAGGCACCTCTTTCACATGTGTGGAAGGGTTTTTAATTCAAAAACATTAGAACCCAGTTGGACTTGGTTAGTGGCCTCCCTCACCTATAAATAGACCCCCACTCATTTGTAATGGAATATGGAAGCTATACCATGCCAGTATTATATTAAAATAATCATATTTTCTATTATCCCTTAAATTTTCCTCTCTCTTGGGAGCTTGGAGCTCTCTCTCTCTCTACAACAACTCTTGGAGTTGCTCTTCTCCTCTTGGCGGACCAATTGATTGGTCGGGGGCTTCATTGCAATTAGAGAATCAAGCCAAACATGGAGGTAAAATCAAATTTTATGGTTTTTTTTAAATTTTCTCAATAACTTTCTTCTTCTCAATCCCTCTCAAGCTTGAGAAGCTTTCAAAATGATTGTTTTAATTCAAATCAAGCTTTCCCTAAGTTTCTTAACTTAATTAGCATTAAGTTAACCTTTATGCTTAAAATATAATTCTTTCTTTAAGTAAATCTCTCTCTCTAAAAGAATAGCCATCTTTATGGGGGTTAAATCCCTTGAAAAAGGATGCTTCTCAATGATAGTCTCTTAATTCAAAGCTAAACACTAGGCTTGATAAGCTAGAGATTAAGAAAATGGTATTTTTATGATTTTGTGTTAACAAAATAATGGTTAATTCTTTTAGATTATTTACAAGTAGTTAAAAACTACTTTGATTGATTCTAAATGAGAAATAGCTTAATCTAGTGGGATAATCATAATTAAGTTTATGATTATGGTTACAATTATGATTTAAATTCATAGTTTGATTTTAAGCATAAAAGAGGAACTGCTATCATATTTTCATTACAAGCTTTTTGTTCTTTAGAAAAAAATTTGAGAATTATCAGTAAAATAGCAGCGAAGCTATGTCAAAATTTTCAGAAAATAATGTCTTCTGGGAGAGGGAAGTTTTTTCGGATTTGGTTTTTGAAAAACCGAGGGATTAGTCTCTTGTCCCAAATATCTGTGGTGGGTGGGCGAGGCTCCGAGTGAGAGGCTCTGCCCTACGCAAGAAGTGCTACTTCCGCTGCTAGCACCCCTGAATTTGTTGCGCGAAGGGGGTAGGGATATTTCAGCTGGTATCAGAGCGAATTGGCTAAAGTGGATCAACCGAGAAGCAAGAAATGTCAAAAATTTATGTACTAGTAAAAATTTATAATTGTATGATGAAATTCTTACAAATTGATATTCAAGAGAATAAAGATTCATAAATTGAAAATTGGGTCTTCAGATGGAAGTACCACAATTGTATGGAATCCCTGACTTGCTTGAGGCCTAGATATGATGGTATTTAGACTACCCGTATATACCATGGGTATATCTGCAGCTCTTTACTGACAATATATACGAGTAAATCTAAGACCTTGAAGTTATAAGCAAAAATGCTATCCAGAGGATGAATTCAAATGCTGGTTGATATGATTTTTGAATTCTAGTTGAGAATTGATGAATTGATTTGGATTCTAATTGAAAGATGATGATTTCTAAATTCTGGTTGAAAGAAGATAAGTTGACCAAAGCCACAATGAGGATGAATGGGACAAATCCCAGTGATGATGTTAGTAACTGGAAGACGATTATGACTTCAGCAAATCACTATGAGATTAGTGGATTGTGCTGACACGTTGCTGTTTGACCTTTGACCCAGTGGATCTAATTAAGGAATGACAAATTGAGAACCTGCATAACTGAAATTCCCATGGAGGAATGTTCAGATGAAATTTTCGGTCTGATGGACCACTATTGTGTTAAGAATATGAATGAATTATTCTCTGGTAATGAATTCTTTATGTTCTTCTTGTAGAAGGAATCTTTATCCTAGGATTCTGTCAGGGGCTGACCAAACTATAAAGAACTCCAGAATCAGTTGGATTTAAAGTCGGATTTGAATTATAAATAAAGTGGTCTTTCCACCTAAGCGGCTTGGTTAATATGAAAAAAAAATGGTAATTAACCCCCAACTCGATGAGGAATGTTTGACCCGGATGTTTGTGAAACTCTTCATAGCAACTTGGACCTTTCAAGGGTGAAGGGGAAAACTTGGGTGAGGCTGTGGAGAAGTGGATTGAAGCAATGGAAGAATACTTCGATGTCACTGGGTACAATGAGGAGTAAAATGGCTCTTGCAAGGCTGAAGATAGTGGAAACAGCTAGAGTGGCATGGAGAAACCACTGCGAGACAAACCGTCTGGATCGGAACACCCAGACATGGAATGATCTCAAGATTAACCTAAGGAAACGATTCTGTTCTCCCGAATTTTTAGAAACCAAGATGAATGAATTCTTAGAGTTAACCCAGGGGAGCAGAACTATTGAAGTGTATCACCAAGCGTTTGCTCTCCTCCTCAAGTACTCGCCACCGCTGTTAGATGAAGAATAGCTGATGGCCAGGTCCATTCGGGGACTGAACGAACCTTTGAATATCCTAGTGAAGAATGCCAAGCTAGTTTCCATGTCCGAAGCAGTGCAGATGGTGAAGGATTTCGCTAAAGCCTTTGATGTCAAGGTCCCACCGAAGCCAGCACCATCATCTTTCAAAAGATTTCTAGCTTCAGAAGGTGATTCCAACTTTCCATCGCCTAAGAGACAACAAGGTCAAACTCAGGATATGGGAAGTTCCAGAATGGAAGAAAGGTCTTTTTCCCAGAACGCAATCCCTTGGAATTCAACTTCAGAAGTTCCACCCTTGAACAAAGAAGTGAAATGCTATAACTCTCAAGGATTTGGATATCATAGTATGGATTGCCCAACTCCTTTTGGATCAAGGTTTTTGGAGCAAGGAAGTCAGGGACCAAGATTCTAGACCCCAGCTCCTTCCTTCCAGAGTAATCCGATTCCTTTCCGTCAAAATCAGGGAAATCCCAGAGGTAGACCCTCTAACCAACCCTCAGTTTCAATCCAAAGTAATGGAAGACCTCTACCTCAGAATAGGGGAAGTCAAAGAGAGATGTTCCCGAATCGGCCGTCCACTTCCAAGGCAGTAATGCTGGAAGTGATTGAAGAGGAAGAAGATGAAAGAGATTATACTCCACCTACGAGATGAGGACATCTCGCGTTTTTTAAGTGGGGTAGGATGTAAGATTCCTCCCTCTAGCTTTTGAGGTGTGAATGTGTAAGAACCTCCCCTCTCTGTTCTTGTAATTATTCCCTTCTTTGAAATAGAAGAAAGATCTTGTTTTACCCTGTTTTGGCCTAGAGAGAGAGATAATCCAAAATTGACATATCTTTGGATATAAAAATCCTCCTAGTGTCTAAAATGGATTCCCCTGAAACAGAAGTTCAAAATGAACTTTCCAATGTGCATTAGGAATTAATTGAAAATGGTATAAGGGACCTTAGCTAAGGGTCTACATTTTCAGAAATTTTTGGATTATGGTCCAATTAAGGTTCCAATGGGCTAATCCAAGTGTTGGGATGAGATAAATCCAAAGAATAAAAGAAAATATCCAAAAATGGGTAAATGCACATAAGATGAAGAGTTGACTCAGTACAAGGTTTATAGTTAAAAATTAAGAGATATTACTAAAAAAATGAGATATTTTGGAATAATGATGCATTTTTGACACCTTGGTAAGGAAAGGGGGACTCTTGAGGTAGGCACGTCTTTCACATGTGGAAGGGTTTTTAATTCAAAAAAATTATGATATTTTTATCTCTCCTCTCTCATGGATCAAACCAAATAAAAAAGGGAGCCAAATTGGTCCAAATCTTGTCCAAATTGAGTTAAACTGAACCTGAAAAATTCTAGAACCCAGTTCGATTTGGTTAGTGGGCTCCCTCACCTATAAATAGACCCTCAGTCATTTGTAATGGAATATGGGAGCTATACCATGCCAGTATTATATTAAAATAATCATATTTTTTATTATCCCTTAAATTTTCCTCTCTTGGGAGCTTGGAGCTCTCTCTCTCCACAACAACTCTTAGAGTTTCTCTTCTCCTCTTGGCAGACCAATTGATTGGTTGAGGGCTTCACTGCAATTAGAGAATCAAGCCAAACTTAGAGGTAAAATCAAATTTTATGGTTTTTTTCAAATTTTCTCAATACCTTTCTTCTTCTCAATCCCTCTCAAGCTTGAGAAGCTTTCAAAATGATTGTTTTAATTAAAATCAAGCTTTCCCTAAGTTTCTTAATGTTTAATTAGCATTAAGTTAACTTTTATGCTTAGATTGTAATGCTTTCTTTAAGTAAATCTCTCTCTCTAAAAGAATAGCCATCTTTATGGCTAAATGCCTTGAAAAAGGATGCTTCTTAATGATGGTCTCTTAATTCAAAGCTAAACTCTAGGCTTGACAAGCTAGAGATTTAAAAAATGGTATTTTTATGATTTTATGTTAACAAAATAATGGTTAATTCTTTTACATTATTTACAAGTAGTTAAAAACTACTTTGATTGATTCTAAATGAGAAATAGATTATCCTATCAAAGAGAAATAATGGAATTAGCTTAATTTAGTGGGATAATCATAATTAAGTTTATGATTATGGTTAAAATTATGATTTAAATTCATAGTTTGATTTTAAGCATAAAAGAGGAACTACTATCATATTTTCATTACAAGCTTTTTGTTCTTTAGAAAAAATTTGAGAATTATCAGTAATAGCCAGCGAAGCTATGGCAAAATTTTCAAAAAATAATACATATCTTATTTTATGCATAATGCTAAAAGAGGACTTCCTACCATATTCTAGGATTGGACATCCTATGCAAAGAGAATGATTTTTATCATATTCATGAGAAATATATTTTTTTTTGTAATTATGCATAATTAATTGATTATGAGAAAAGACTAAATTTTGGTAAATTTATTTTTATGCAAAAAGAGGAATTCCCATGATATTTGAGATCCAAGTAATTAAATGGTAAAAGATAAATTTTTGGCATAATTCAAATTATGAGTATTTATCAAAAGTGAAATTTTGAGCATTATTAATTTTATTAGAAAATATGGGTAGAATTGATTTTTGTAAATCCCATGAATCTTTTACTCAAAAAGAAGAATATTGAATATATTTCACTTGAGAAATTTGAGAAAGAATATGAAAATATCCATCGAGAAAAAGTGCCTTTAACTAGGCCAAGCAATTGGCAGAAACTTAAAAAAGTCCCATCGGAATTGAAAGTAGAAAACGGCACTACATGTGAATGTGATGTGAATAAGATGTGAATGCGATGTGATATGATGTGAATGCGATGTGATAAGATGTGAGTGGATGTGATAAGAGATGTAAGTGGATGTGATGAGGTGTGGATGAGATGTGATGTGATGTAAATGGATGTGGATGTGATGAGATGTGGATGGGATGTGATGTGATGTAAATGGATGTGGATGTGAATGTGATGAGATGTGATGATATGTGAAAAGATGTGATGTGATGTAAATGGATGAGAATGAGATGTGATGTGATAGATATGCATGTGAATGAATGAATGGATGTGGATAGATGTGAATGCAAATGAACGAATGGATGTGGATGGATGTGATGAGCTATAAATGAATTTGGTGTGATATGGATAGATGTGGATGTGATGTAATGTGGATGGAATGAATGAGATGTGATGTGGATGGATGTGAACGAGATGTGATGTGGATGGATGTGAACGAGATGTGATAAGATGAGGATGGATGTGAGACGAGATGTGAATGAATTTGGGATGTGAACGAGATGTGATAAGATGAGGATGGATGTGACGAGATGTGAATGAATTTGGGATGTGAATGGGTGTGATGGATGTGAATGGATGTGATGAGATGTGAGTGGATGTGGTGAGATGTGATGTGGATATATGAATGGATGAGATATGATGTGGATAGATGAGATGTGATGTGATGTGGACTTGGGTAGATGGGAATGGATGTGAAGTGATGTAAATAGATGTGAAGATGATGTGATGATATGTGGATGTGATGTGGATCTGAATGAATGGAGATTGATGTGATGTGATATGAATGGATGAGATGCAATGTGGATATGTTGTGATGTGATGTGATGAGGATAGATGTGATGAGATGTAATATGATGTGATTGGATGAGAATGGGATGAAGGACGATGGGAATACATATGATGTGATGAGATGTAATATGATGTGATTGGATGAGAATGGATGAAGGACGATGGGAATACATATGATTGGATGTGGAATAAGCAATGTGAATTGATGTAGAAGAATGTGGAATAACGAGAAATGATGTGGAACAATGTGGAAAGATGAGAGTTTGTTAGAAACTGTATTTATGAAACCTGTTTTTAAATGACTGTTTTATGTCAAGAATGCTGGGGAAGCATTTTGACCATCTTGTGAATGAGATCATGGAGACCTAAGTGATAGAGAGCGAATATTGGCCCACACCCTATCCTCCCTTTCAGAGCTTCAGAGTCAGCTCAGGCGGCACAGGAATCAGAGTAGCGGGCCCTGCATAGGAAGCAGAGTAGTGGGCCCTACATAAACTCTCCCTTGCCCAGGCCGCAGCACATAATCTTCACCAAAGGGTAGCCCAGGCCAAAGAAACCCTCACCAAAACCAACCTCGACTTCCAGCACTACCCGCGAGGTCGCAGAGGAGGCCCTCCACCAAAAATCTGCCAAACTGGAAGCCACTGAAGCATGGGCAACCCAACACCCACCCAACCCCTTTGGCCTTGTCCCTAACGCGGTCGAAAGAAAGGTCAACTCGCTAATGGACACCACCATGGAACTCCCTCTCTCCTGGAAATTTCTCCCTAGAACCCCTCACAAACCCTTGAGCTAAATTTCCGAACCATACACAACCTACTACAACATCATATTAACCACACCTTCTCCTATATATTTATCGATGAAACCCACTTTCTCCTATATACTAACCAAACTCCCACCCCATAGCATCTCCCTCCTAGCCAGCCTCTTATTTCAAGGACAACTCTCTTTCACCCACCTCTCCATCTTTTTTGACCTGCTTGTCCATCCTGTCCAAGCAAACCTTCTAAACTTTCTCCTTCGCTACGGCCAGTAAACCAAACACACTGAACCCATAGACCTCACTATACCCGATGGGTTATGCCCTTACCCTTCTTCCTCCCAAAAATCTACAAAGGGCCTCTGATTCCTACACTGCATAGGTTGGGAAATTTTTAATGATGCACCACCACACTCCCTCTCTTCCCCTCACAGTCCTCTACACCCCCTCACCTCCCCACTCCGCCCCCACCATCACCCACTCCTCCCTCACCTACCACTTTAACTCTCCACTTGGGTCTACCCAAATCCATAAAAGAATTACCCTCCCCCATTCCTTACCACAAGCCTTGCCACCACCATCGCCTCATCATCGGCCACCCCTCCACCTTCACAACCGCCACCCGAAATTCCCTTCACCGCCCAACTCTTGGAAGAAGGTAAAACCCCCCCACCACCACCCCGAGAGCGGGAGGAGATCGACCCCCCCCCCCCCCCGGTCGCTAAACCCACTTAATTGGCGCGATCCACTCAATCGCATAGAGTTCAAGCAGCCATATGAATCCTGCTTAGTCGACAAGTCCAAGAGGCTCCTATCACTAGGGTAACTGACTGTATGGACCTCCACATCTTGCGACCCTACCTCAACGCGCCAAGCATCGTCAACTCGAAGTGCGAGCACCCCCCACATCAACGCGACAGCTACCCCACAGCCCCCCCGCACCCGCTGCTCACCCCATCACGTTCAAACTCATGGGCAAGCAACCGGCCTAGTGGTGTCCCTTCCTCATCAAACCATGCATATGAGACTAGTACTACAACGCACCATGATGACAGCTCCGGATCAACCCCCAAATATCTATCGATCCTCTTGGGACTAGAATCTCTTTTATGAGGAGAAGGCTAATAATCCCAAAATCCTTTACAACTTTCCATGGTTTGCTCCTCTAACACCACAGAACCCGTGCACAGAAGAATCAATGCTCAAGTGCCTCCATGACTTCATTAGCAGATACGAGCATGTGCCAAATCTTGTTGTGGTCGCCACAATTCGGTTCTTCAATTTTATCATCACTCTCTTGGAGACCTTCCCTGATTGGAGCCATTACCACGAAGGCAATCAAAGCTTGGCCTTCGACCTGAACAAAGGCCCAACATTGAAGCAACTTTTTGGCTACTACGAGCGCATCCAGTGGATGCTTGTATGGTGCCTCCAAACATTCAAAGATATGATGGAGACAACCTTATGGACCAGTTAGAGAGTCGGCCCCCAGTGATGCGACTTTGTCCGCACATACTTGATCTACTACCATTAAATCCTTTGCTAGCTCCGAGGACGGACCTGAATTAGGGAGGGGGGTATGCTAACCACTCTGGATAACATCATTTTTCAAGCGTGGTTACGCTTCTTGTAATCTATCATTTTTTAACCACGCTAAGTACTTATTGATAAAAGATATATGGGATGACCGAGGTTACGGCTTGTGTAATGCCAGTCGTATAGGAATGATCTAGATGTACATAGAGCTAGAAAGCCAATTTTGGGCCTCTAATTGTAAATGGGTAGCCAGCCATTGTAAAATGCAAGCTCATGTATATAAATGATTTTAATATGGAATATGAAAATGGACAATCCCATTTTTCACACTTGAGTCTTGCTCTCTCTCTCTCTCTCTCTCTCTCGTTAGTCTTGTGCTTATGGTTGCATGCTTGTGTTTGTGAATGCTCGCTTGCTTGATTGTTGTGTATGCATGGAGTGTATGGTGTTAGTCTAGCTTCTCTTCTCCTCTCCCTTCTCTTGTCTTCCTCTCAAGATCCACACATTGGCATTGAGTGGAGGTAGAGCTCTCTATAGCTCCCTTCTTCCTAGCTTGTGGATCTCCACTTGGGTGACACAAGTGGTGGTGGAGTGAGCCCTTAGTGGCCTCACATAGGGGAGTTAACCCTCGTTAGGGTTGGCTAAATGCAAGTCTCCGAATCGACCCTTGCATGGGTTCATTCTCTTCTTCTCTCCCTCTCTTCTGCAAGGTAGTATGTTTTGGTTTAACATCTACAAATTCACTTGATGCAGTACCAAAGTTAGACAATGGAGTGCTAGAGTTTTAGTCTTCATGGGGCTGGGATACCAGCCCCATGAAGACTAAAGTCATACAACATGGGGCTGGGATACCAGAAAACTAAAGTCATACAACATGATAGAGTTTTAGTCTTCATGGGGCTGGGATACCAGAAAACTAAAGTCATACAACATGATATTCATGTTCTTGATTGTTTTTCTGATGTCCTATGTGTGGATGATTATATGAATACGGAACCATGCCTAACGCGCAAGGAGGTGTTAATTCCCAAAGCCAGCTGAATGGAGTCAAGATGGTGATGATGGATGAAGGAGGAAGTAAGGAGCCTAAGAGCCAAAGAGAGCCCTCACTATCCCTAACCCTCACACTAGAGAGAGAACCATAGGTTTGCAAGAGACTGACATATTCCAGTTGGTAGAGGTATGGCACAATTCATGTTACTCAAAATTCTATTTGCAAATCACCTAAAAGCCAGGGAGCATGATTCACATCACAAGAATCAGAAGATGCAAGGTCATGATGTTGTGGATGAGGTGCTATGCTTGCATGACAAGCATGCATGCGAAGAAGATGGCATGCTAAAGAAGTTCAGCCAAGAGTTCCAACAATCTTTGATATTCATCCCATGGTTTTTGATGTGTAACAATCAGTTTTTGATGTGCAAGAAGTAATTTTAGATGTCCAACCAACAGTTATTGATGATCAGACTTTTTGCGGAAAGAGATTCGACTGCAAACCAGAGTTCCGAAAGCAATCTAATTTCAAGCAACCATGGTGCATGTAATCCAATTTTGGCAGATTCTTCTATCCTCAGTAGTGTCCAACTATGTATGTTGTCGGATGTTGGAGTTTCCAAGCCAGGAAGATGGATAGACGTGACACATGATGGGTTAAGTACTGATGTGTATGATGTGGATGTAATCAAGCATGATGGGTTCAATTCTTTCCATGCTTGCAAAGTGGATATTTTACAAAACTGAAGTGTAGTGGACAACAAGTGGATTATATTGAAGTGTTTTTCAGCATTGTTTTTATTGATATTTTAGATCAGATTTCTATTTTTATGATTTTTTATTTTTAGGAAAGTCCTCTTAAAGTCAAGTTGGATCCAATATCTCATCTGATTTATGATCCGATATGCAATGAAGATGAAGATATCAATGGTTCTGATATGGAGCTGATGTGTGATACATTCCAACACATTATTTTGTGTTATCTTGAGTGGTTCTTTGGTGATGAGGTGAAATGCATTCCATCAAATATAGTGCATGGAGTGGATTTTGTTCAAACACTTAGAGTTGTAGCAAATACTTAAGTGTCATCGACATATCTTTATTTGGAGGTGCAATATGTTATTGTTGAGGGCATTACTTTGTGTTAGTAGAGTTGTGCCATGATCCTTGATTCACGGTTCTTTGTATTTCTATTCTATGACATTCCATGGTGCATTGTAATCACTTACTTTATGGGGTAATGCACATACAAATGCATTGTAATGCCAAAATCTTTTTCATGGATTTGGTGGACAAACTGTGTGTGGGGGTTGGGTGGATCTTGTTACAGCACCAAGCTCTCTACTTAATTACTCAGCATAGTCTTGACTTGGTGTGGTGCATCAAGTTGAGGATCTATCAAATTCCATGAGATTGAATCAAGGGAAATAAGTGGGTTCAGATTGGATTTTTCAAATCCATTCACTGGGCTATGCCAGGTGTTAAATCCATAAAGTACCAATGGTTATTTAGTAGTAGTATATGGACATTATGTGTGTGAACAAGCCTTAGTAGTTAGTTACTTTTACGGATTGGCATGCAACCCAGATGTAAATGGGGTAACATGAATTCTGAAGTTAGTTGTATCTTTTGGTAGCAAACTCGATTGTTGTAAAGAGGAATGAATCATCAAGTGAAACACCTGTCCTTGTTGAACCACACCACAACATTTGTTGCTGGCCTTTACTAGTGACTATGAACCTCAAGAAAGATATTTGTGCACCTGCGTGACCACCACTGAGTTAGCAATAATTTTCACTCTATGGCATCAATAGCTCTATGCTTGCTCTATGTTGTAAGGAGAGTTCTTCATTAACTTTTTCCTTTATTAATAGTTTGCAACCCTTGTAAATGAAATTGTCCTTGATGGCCTATATGAACCATTCTTTTGGTACTGTGTGTGGAGAGTGATATATTATGCTCTTAGATGTGATTGAGGGGGAAAATAGACCTTTGATAGATATGATCACATTACATGGTTCTTGGTACAAATGTGATTTTATTTGGTCAAATATAAAAAGGGAAATAGTAAAAGAATCGTTAAAAATAGTGATGAGTTGGATGGGTAGAGATCACTTATGAAGGTTAAGAAAAGATCTAGAGAATTCCAATGAGGACCATTAAGCTTTGGTTGCACCTTAGTGTCCCATCATTTAAGCTTACTTAATCTTGTTTAAATTCATAAAATTTCTAAAGCATGAAGTCAATCACTTGTTTTGATCCTCCCTAACCCCCATATTTTATAACCATGATAACAAACACATAAATGGGATATAGTTGTGCGTTGTATTAATTATGGCCCAAAACATAAAGTCAAGGCTTCAGTAGTGTAGTGTATGAAACCATTAAATACGCTTTGATGTTGGCAAAACTTTAAGACTATAGTAGGCTACAAAGGCCTTTTCAAGTTCTTTTTATTAAATCACCATTGAGAATTAGGGTCAAATGAAGGTTACCCCAAGTAAACTTTCACTACCAACAATGTGTCCTATAAAATGTAGTGTGGAATATGCATAACAGTCATACTATACATATTTTCATGATACATATATCAATCAAACTAATTCACATAAATAACATAGAACTAAATTTTTTGCATGATCAGAGACACATGGTCTTAATTTAAGTGCAGTAAACTTTGATTATGTTGTGAAGTAGTGAGAGGGAGTAATAAGAATGTGGTGGAAGATGAGGAAAGTTTTGTGAGATGCAATGGGAGAGAACCCCTCACATTATGCATAATGTGAGTGAAAGAGATAGATCTCTGAGCCTTAGGAAATACCAACATTGCAAAGAGGACAAAGGAGAAGAAACTCGTGATCTACAAAAAGTGTGAATGACATTGGCATTCACAAAAGCTAATGTGAAATGTGGTAAATCACAAAATTGATTTACAAAAGTGAAGAATACATAGTGTTCACACTAGCCTTAATTGTAAACGATGATTGTGCTTAGCACCTTGAAGTGAGTAGTGTGTCCTAGCCCATGAGCTCTCCTAGTGTGAAAACACTACCACATTCAGCTAGGAAAAGAGAGTGTGAACTAGTAGGAGTAGGTTCTGTCATGGTATGATCACCACCCACAATAACTTGTTACTAGCTTTTAGGTGATAGCTAGACGAGGGAGGAATGAATCATTTAGTGGAACATCTTAGTCCTTGTTGAGCCACACCACAACATTGTTATGCGATTGTAAACCTAGAGAAAGATATTTGTGTAGCCACAGCCACCGAGTTAGCAATCATTTTCACTCTATAGGCATTAATAGCTCTACATTGTAAGGGAAATGTTTGCTTGTCAAGGTATTGTCACCACCCAAAATAATTTGGCACTAGCTCTTATAGGTCATAGTAGCTAGAAGAGGGAGGAATGACTCATCAAGTGGAACACCTTAGTCCTTGTTGAACCACACCACATTATTTGTTGCTAGCCTTTGCTAGTGACTATGAACCTCAAGAGAGATATTTGTACACCCACAGGACCACCACCGAGTTGGCAATAATTTTCACTTTGTGGCATGAATAGCTCGATGCTTGCTCTATGTTGTAAGGAGAGTTCTTAGTTAACTTTTCCTTTATTAATAGTTTGTAACCCTTGTAAATGAAATTGACCTTGATGGCCTTCTTTTGGTAATGTGTGTGGAGAGTGATTTATTATGCTCTTAAACTTGTGGGCATTGAGGTAAAATAGACCTTTGATAGATATGTTCACATTATATGGTTCTTGGTACGAATGTGATTTTATTTGGTCTTAAAATAGACCTTCAATAGATATGTTCACATTATATGGTTCTTGGTACGAATGTGATTTTATTTGGTGAAATATAAAAAGGGAAATAGTAAAAGCATCGTTAAAAAAATTGATGAGTTGGATGGGTAGAGATCACTTATTATGAAGGTTAAGAAGAGATCTAGAGAATTCCAATGGGGACCATTAAGTTTTGGTTGTACCTTAGTGTGCCATCATTTAAGCTTCCTTAATCTTGTTTGAATTCGCAAAATTTCTAAATCATTAAGTCAATCACTTGTTTTGATCCCCCCCTAACCCCCATGTTTTGTAACATAATAACCCACACATAAATGGGATATAGTTGTGCGTTGTATTAATTATAGGCCAAAACATAAATTCAAGGCTTTAGTAGTGTAGTGTACGAAACCATTAAATACGCTTTGATGTCGACAAAACTTGAAGACTTACAAAGGCCATTTCAAGTTTTTTTATATTAAATCACCGTTAAGAATCGAGATCAAATGAAGGTTACCCCAAGTAAACTTTGATTAGTGATAGGTTTCACTTAAGGCCAGGCTCAGAAGAAAACATTTTTCCTGATAACCAATGAAAGGAAGGAGAGTTTTTCTTGGACCGGTTTACCTTTTAAAAATTGAAGGTCCCAACTAGTTTTAGAACTAAAATTGGTAAAATTCAATTGGTTATTTCAAGGCTAGCCTCAATGATAGTCGGTTTCTAAAAAATTCAACCGATTTTTTTTCACACTAAATGACGACTTTTTTTGGCACTCTTTAAGGCCAAGTTAGCTTGTGAATTGTCGATTTTTTGACGATTGTCATCACTTCTTTGGGCATTTTGGCCTTTAAATATAAGCAGTTATTTTGCATAGTCATCAAGAACTATGGTAAAACATGAAAAAACATGCCCTATTTTTGTCCAGATTTGTCATTTTGAAGGGTAACCTCACATGTCAAAAAAATCATATCTAGAGGTAGGGTTGCAAATTTCAGCCCCTTGTGGGGGAACAAAGCGGAGCATGTGATGAAAGGTGGTGATGTAATCTTCTTAATAGTGTTTGGGAGTAGGGGGGTTGTGGCAAATGCAAAAAGAGATCCTCTCTAAATGGTAGCTTTTATCTTATAAATATAAATATCTTTTGTTCCCAAAGGTGGTGGGTGAATGCTCTTGTTTGCAAGCATTATGGCTTTTCTTTTCTCCTTTTTTTTGGGGGGGGGGTGCAAAAAGGAAACCCTTGTACGTTTAACTATTTTATAAGGCTTGGCTTTTATCTATTTGGCTAAATGGAATTCTCTACAAAAGGGGCCTACAACGAGTGAAAAAAGAAAATGGATAAATTAGTGAAGGAGATGTTTTTTTTCCCAAAGGTCTTTATAAGGTACTATGGAGTAAATTTGGTGACATGGGTCCACCACTCTTCGTCCGGCCTGGATATGACCACGTGAGAAAAGAAGAACAAGGTAAGGGTCGGAAAAGGATACGGTGTCCAAAATGGGCGGCTCAACGACCGTAGCTGCAGGTTCCTTCACGGTTCACGTTTTAATTGTGTTGACGGCTCAGCTGATTTTTCCATTCAAGTAACCGTCGTCCTACAGGCGATTTCTTTTGCGCTTGCTTAGGTCACATGAAGACGTGCAAAAGAGAACAGATAATTTCGTTTTCAATGATCGAAGACAAAGTGTCGATGCAAATTAGAAAAAGGGTTTTTGCGAGGGCTCCCCGGCATAAGGAAAACAGATAACGGGGTCTGTTAATGTACAACAGTCCCTCGCTAGGGTTTTCCGTTCTCCCTCTCACCTCCCATCCAAGCGCTATACCGTTGGCCTCTAACTGAGCCGAAGCAAGGGCCTATCCCCTGTCCCCATGGCCACCAGGCCAGAGGGACCCGAGTTGAACTAGGTGGGTCCTTCTAGGTTGCTCCGTGGCTCTCAACCAGTCGTTGTCGAACTGAACCAACATGAAGGCATTCGCTACAACCATCTCATCAGCAAACAGGGCTCAAGAATGAAACGAGATGCCTCCAACTAGACTCAGCCCTCAAGATCCGCCGCCTCCCCAGCTACCCGCCACTCATGAAGGAGAGATGAACCATGTGGACATCATGCAGACTGGTCCTTTTTTTGGTAGCACCCCATTTCTACCCACCCACTTAACACAACTAACAGTTCATGGAAACAGTCTATTTTTACCTTCACCTACCCCGGCTGTCGGTCCTTGTCTGAGGAGCTGCTCAGAGATGGAACATTCAAAAGAAACCAACCAGAGCTCAAAAAGAAGACGACCACAGAAACATGTCGGTTTTTTTATCTGATGGAGAAGGAGATGCTTCAATTGAAGGCCGCCCTTGCGAAGAAACCGGGAGGAGCCAGCACCGACATCGACCCCAACATAACCTGGCCGGACGCGATGGACCTTGTAGAGGTGAAAATACAGCAGATGTAAACGGTAAGGTTTCAGTCACGCTTCCTGTTAATCTAGTTCAGGAATGCCTGAAAACTTACCAATCTCTAGAGCTCTTATTGGTCTATGTTATATGGAACAAGGCCACCGGCAGAAACCCTAAAATCATGGATCAAGAACAATTGGTCCTCCGTGGCTTGGTAGTCGAACATACTCAGTATTTGTTATGTGCACATTATATGTGCATATACTAGGAAGCTAATCCACCCTACGCATGTGAGCATGGGAGCATGGGAACATGCTCCCATGCTCTAGTGGGGCAAGGGTTAGGTCTAACCTTGGGTTGAGGTTAGGGTCAAGCAACCAAGGGTCACACATGGAAATGGAAAGTCAAGAGTCACTTGAGAACCCTCCTATATAATAGGGGCATGGGGCACTCTCAAGGGATGTTCTCTTGTGTAGAGCATTGTGTCTACTCTCTTGCCATTTCATGTTAGAGCTATGTGTTACTAGAGTGAAGTCATATCTCTTGGTGGTATGGGATACTAAGGTAAGGTATATGGTACTTCATTGTATTTATGTGTGCACCCTTGGGCTCGGGGGTGGTCATGTGGATGAGTATATGCCTAGTTTATGCATGTTTATACATAGTTATTAGGTAGAGAGATCTTTAGGGTTTTAACAGTGGTATCGGAATGGTCTCTAGTTAGTTGTTGATGTTTTTCTCCTCTTATTTTTCTCTCATTATTCTAAATTTTTAGTATTTTTAAGTAAATTTTAACATTTACTAAGCAAGAAATGTTATTTTTTGGTTTGTTTTTGTGGTCTATGCATTGGGAACGTCAATATGGCGGTCCAAATGTGGTGCTTCTCAACTTGGATAGATGTATCAACGTTGCGGGAAAATTACGTGAGTGGAAATGCTATTTTCTCTATTTTTTATTGGTTAAAATAAGCATTTTATAGATTTTTTTACCAAAATACCACACATGCTATTGCGGGAATTTTTTGGGTAGAAAGGATTCCCTAAATTTTTACAAAATTTAGAAAAATTTTCTAATTATTTAGAAAAATTTAAGAGCATGTTATGGTTAAAAAATACATTTTTAATGCATTTTTTTGCAAGTTTCCCGGCAGGCATGCTATCAATTTTCCGCTGAAATTCAGTAGGGGACAGCATGTTGATGCATCGGGTTCTCTCCCATGTGCGTGGCATTTTTTCCATCTCTCAAATCTAAATTTTCCTTCATTTTCTCTCTTGCATGGGAACACCTTTTTTAAGGTGGATTAATTAAAATTTAATGGGGCTAATTAACCCACATAGCTAAATTTGATTATCTCATAAAATCAAGATTATACATTTATCTCTCTGTGTTAACAGAGAAGATTAGAGAGGAAGGAGATGGTGGAAGGGAAAGAAGGTGTGGAGATGGAGAAGGGAATGCTCCCCCCTCTCCCTCTCGAATTCGCACACAGGGAGTGGGGCAAGGGTTAGGTCTAACCATGGGTTGAGGTTAGGGTCAGTGTTATTCTATTTTTAGATCTTTACTTCATCCAGAGTCCAAGGTACATTCCGAAGCTGGAGTGCATTATAGTCATTTAGTGCCAAAAAGAATAGTGGAAGAGATGCTATATCAAAAGAAGTTTCAAAAAATCAATGAGAAGCATGTGTCTTCTTTTATGAACAAGAACCAGCTTGATGCAACTCAGATGTAAGCAATGCTGGATGAGACTGGCATCTCTCAGAAAGCATATAGTATACTATTTAAGGCACTAGTAGAGAAATGTCAAAGTAAGAAGCATAAAGGTTCGTTACTTCCAAAACCAATGCAAGTAAAGTCTACACGCCAACATGTGAACTCAGAGGTGTTTGAGAAGATTGGTTCACCAATACATATTGAAGCAACATTCGTTGCTAAAGACAGAGAGGTACTCTTTAACCAACGCACCAATATTTTCTTTAATCTTGAAGCTTTGCAAAGGTACGGAGCTCAGTTCTTTGAGATTAGTCAAGAAGAATGTGAAAGAGTTCGAAAATTTGTTTTGAAACTAGATGAGTGTGAGATTTTAAAGAACAGAAAAATGGAGAGGGTTACTATCACTCTAATGAACAGGGCCTTAGATACATCAATTACAAAAGATGATGCAAGATATTTCAGTGTTCAATCGGAGAATAACATATTGCTGCTTGGATCTTTTGAGGTATCTTCTTTATCATTGAATATGACTGTGTATTACGTTAAAATAATTTAAACACAAAACTTGTATTAAACATGAGCTTCTTCTTAATGACGCAGGTGGATAAAGAAGACTTTGAAATTTTGCATTAGGTGTTTCATCAAACTACAATTCCATCACTGATTAGTGAGCAAAGAAATGGAAGGGCCCTTCATGTGCCTGGGTTCGGTGACTATAAAGTGGAATGGCACATGGCAAGTGATTTAAAGACTCTAAAATGCATGTATAACATAAGCAAAGGTGCAAATGCAAAGAGTCCATGTCTATATTGCATGTTAAGTGCCAAGACTTTAGATCATGTACTATGGAACAAAGCTCTTGATAGGCATTTAAAAGATAAATATTTCAAAGTAGTGCTTGATATTCCTCTATCCAAAGTGCACATATGCACATTGCATGCACTATGTAAAATTGTAGAGAAGCTGGTGTATTTGTACATATGCTTTGCATGGACATTAAAGCCTAAAAAAGAATCTCTAAAATCAATCAAAGTAATAGAAAAAGTGCTATCAGACATTGGCTTGCATGGGGGGAATGTTAAAATTGAGGAGGACGACAAGCGGTCTCGCAAGGGGGCAGCAAAGTACCAAGAAAACCATCAATAGGTGATGTGAAAGCTAAAAAAATTTTGTCATACTGCCTCAAAGACTGTCGAGATAAAAACAAGCAAAAGATGTTTATTCGATGGAAAGATCTACATAATGCAGTTAAGGACATTGGAAATGAAGGTTCAATCCAAAATCGGAAGGCAGATGTGTGGATTTCACTTGACAAGATCTTTGCATGGAGAAAAAGAGCTGGAGAAATAGTAAGATAAAAATTATTTGAAAACATATTAGAGACTTGGAGGAATGCAGGATGGAGTGGTCAACATGTAACTCGTTACATGGTAAGAACTTTAAAAATTGCTTTCAATCTCAATATTATGAGATCAACTAATACATACATCTGATTTTTTCTATTGTCATTGATTGCAGCATATACTATATAATCATACACCATATTTCGCAAAGACATACGATTCATTGTCAATATGGTCAACTCAAGGCATGGAGAAGTCACATTACATAGCAAGAACAGGTTACTTTAAGCACACTAGAAATGGTGGAGGCAAGAATCGAGCCAATAGTCTTTTAGAGTTACATCAATGGACTTACATGAATTGATTCACAAAGCAAAACAAAAAGACACATTCAAGTCCTCATCATTGACACGTGCAATACAAGCGACAATGTGCTTGGAAGCAGTCAACTGCGAGAGAGTGCCATCAGTTGTGGCGTCGCTCAAGAGTCAGGGTTGGGAGAAGGTAGTCTAGATGAGGTGGGCTTGATCTTCTTCAGTGGTCTTCCTTCTTCGTCTTCCTTTTCCTCTTCTTCCTCTTCATCTACCGGGAGATCTATTTTTGGCATCTGCAATGTTGTTGGAGGCAACAGTTTTGACTGGCTTTTTCTTGTCCTTATTAGATATCTTTTTCCATATGGATGCAATGTGTCTGGGTCTGTAATTCCCGCTACTACAATAGCATGTGCTATATATGACAGGTAGTAGGGGCATCTTAGTGCTTGGCAACCATACCCTTGGCCAAACACCCGCAGTGCAAACTGTTTCTCGACAAGCACCACCTTCTCAACATTTAAAGGCACTTCGTGTCCACCACAAAACTTGGATAGTACTTTGAATGCGAATAAAGGAAATTTTGCATTGTCTTTTGAGAACTCCTTGTGAAATATAATGATCTGCGTATTAAAATTGTAATCATCATGACTCATGCCACTCTCAGCATTTAAAGGCACTTCGCGTCCACCACAAAACTTGGATAGTACTTTGAATGTGAATAAAGGAAATTTTGCATTATCTTTTGAGAACTCCTTGTGAAATATAATGATCTGCGTATTAAAATTGTAATCATCATGACTCATGCCATTGCTTGGTATTGTCAATTTTAAGCAAGTGTCATAAATTGCGCGTACCTTTTGATGATTCAAATGTCTTATATATTGAGCGAGAGCAACATCCTTTCGATGACCTGTTGACTTCGAAGTGGAAGCTCGAGATGATCTTGAGCCTCTTGCTCTCTTCAAGAAATCATCATCATATACAAAAACCTGGTACCAATGTTATATGTTTAATTCACACAATCGACAAAGTCCACATAAATCAAATTCTTATAGTTTGAAAAATCTTCGGCTCTATTACCTGTTGATTTTCATCACCCTCAAGCATGGATCTTGTCCACAAAGGGATTGTGGACTTATTGTCTTCATGCATGCTTGGTGCCAAAAATTTGCCCATATCTGCCAAACCAAGACGGTCGCCAATTGCTGCAGCCTCCTCCTTGGAAGGCAATTGGGTTTCATATGTCCTAGCTTCATCAAACATCTTCTTTAATATCTCCTTGCCAGGAAGGTACTTGGAGTCCTGGACTGTGGAATCAGCTACTAGTAGATAATTGTCAACTCCTTCCTCTATCGAGCCCATGTCTGCTTCACTAAAATTTGCTAAGGCAACCAAGCAATAGTCTTCACGAATATTGAAATGTTGCATAATGTCTGTTAATAATACATAATCATCTTGGGTTGCCATAGTAAAGTTGGGCAAGGAAGGTAGTGACAACTCCCCCTGTTCATTCTCATCAGAAGGTGCTACATCGAAGGGGATAAGGGATGCATTAGCCTCAAAGGTTTCCTTTTCGGCCTCTGCCCTCTCCTCTGCTGGGTCTATAGCCACCTCTTCCTTGACCCCATCATCCTCGATTGGCACTTGAGTGCTTGCCAAAGTCACTGTCTCGGGCTCTGAGTCTTTATTAGTAAGAAGATGCAGAAAACAAAGAAAACCATAACTAAATTGGAGCAAGCGACACTTCTTTGAGTGTATTCGGCATTTCTCCTCTACTCTATTGTTGTAGCTGGGAATCTTTTCAAGATAACGGCTAAGCCTCCTCTTCATGACTTTGTGTGTTACAAAATCAGATGGATGAACATATCGTTCATCATCAGACATAACGATATTGGTAGAAACAGTGTCTTCATACTCCTACTCGCGGTCACTGAGAACAATCCTACAAGAATTAATGGCGTTCTCAAGAGAAAGTTCCTTGTTGAACATTGAAGACAATTCCGGGATATGCTCGTGGACTTGTGCATTGTACAAGAACATAAACAACTTTTCTGCACAAGACTCTTCAGCCTCGTCATCCGATTCGTAGGTAATGTCCAACTCTTTCGAAGACATGCCTAAAAAAACATTTCAGTCAATTAGAACATGCACACTTATTATACATGGGGTCATTACCTGGCGATAAGGATATTTGGATATACACATGCAAGTCCCCTGTCGCTTGGTACTAGCACTAAAAAAAGAACGGTCAGTATCAAGCGGTAGAGGGCTCACGTGAAATTCACGAGCCCATCACTGCTTTGGTATTGACCCCAAATTTAAAGAGACTTAAAGGGGTCAATAAGTTTTATTATTATTTTTAGATGAAGCCTTTATATATATTAAATAAAAAACATACAAGCGGCATATTTTACATTTTAGTTGTATTTTGTAAGCTGAAATAGTCTGTTTTCCAGGCCTGAAAATTTAAGGCCTGCGCTAAGCTTCAACTTGAAGGCCTATAAACTTACTTGGCCTTCATGTTTACAGATTTGCAACCCACTACTACTCTAGAAAATTTAAGGCCTATAAACTTACTTGGCCTTCATGTTTACAGATTTGCAACCCACTACTACTCTAGAAAATTTGATTTCAATTGAAACCTTAGGGAGGGAGAGAGGGAGGGAGGGAGAGAGAGATGGGCATACCTGTAGAAAATATTGAAAGCTTTGGCGATGGCGTTGGCGATGCAGAGGGACGACGATGGTGATGTCGATGGTGATGGTGATGCAGAGGGACGGCAATGTAGGTAACTCAACACAAATGGGTGTCTCAACTTATCACAGAGGCAGTTAACTTTGAGGATTTCCTATAAGACTTAAAGCTAGAAGGATTTTAGCATGCAAAGAAACTTTATGAAATAGTGAAAATTTCTAAAAATGTATGTCCCAAATTTCTTGCTTTGTTGGTTTTGAGAGGAGTCCAATGGGAATTTGGGTACGTTTCTCAAAAATATCCTCCCCGAACACTGCTCCCAAGGGAGATTTGGGACTTAAAAAACTAGTACCACACGAGGAGTTTTGGGACGTTATTGACTCATACCACTCGTGTGGACATTTAAAAGGTCGGCCACATTAATGATGCGTGAATATGGTATGTACTATGTGCTCACTCATCGACTTTCTTGTATGTGTTCATTTTTTTCACCTTAGTCTCCGACAAAATAGAGCAAGAGCCAAACGCCATCGTTGCTACATCCATTGTCCTTTGAGTCTCCGACTGCATTAGCCTCCTTAACGCCCCTCAAACTGAGCCAAATGCCATCGGCCTCTACATCCATTACAAGTATTTCACAGTTCTTTCAGACCCTTTATTAACATTTTGCTTCTTGTTTTGTGAATGTTGATAATAGTGTCTGTACAAAAAGCGCTCAGGTTTCATCGGGGTCCTTCTGGTCCCATATCGCTTAATACTGACCCCCTTGGCTCACGTTTCTCACAGGTCTAGTACCAAGCGATATTGGTACCTCTGGTCTCCTGAACTCTTGTTTGTTTCATATCACTTGGTCGTCCCAACCCCACTGTGAGTCATGGGGTTAGTACCAAGCGAAACAAAGCCCTCCGGGATCCTGTCTCCTTTACCGACCCCACTGTGAGTCATGGGGTCATTACTAAGCGAAACAAAGGACTTCGGGATCATGTCTCTTTTATATCGCTTGGTACCAACCCCACTGTGAGTCATGGGGTCAGTACCAAGCGAAACAAAAGCCTCCGGGATCGTGTCTCCATTATATCACTTGGTGTCGACCCCACTGTGAGTCATGGGGTCAATACCAAGCGAAACAAAGGACTCTGGGATCCTGTCTCCTTTATATCGCTTGGTACCTACCCCACTCTGAGTCACGGGGTCAGTACCAAGCAAACAAAGGACTCCGGGATCCTGTCTCCTTTATATCGCTTGGTACCGACCCCAATATGAGTCACGGGGTCAATACCAAGCGAAACAAAGGCCTCCGGGATCTTGTCTCCTTTATATCACTTGGTACCGACCCCACCGTGAGTCACGGGGTCAGTACCAAGCAAACAAAGGACTCCGGGATCCTATCTCCTTTATATCGCTTGGTACTGACCCCACTGTGAGTCACGGGGTCAGTATACCAAGTGAAACAAAGGACTCCGGGATCCTATCTCCTTTATATCGCTTGGTACCGACCCCACTGTGAGTCACGGGGTCAGTACCAAGCGAAACAAAGGACTCTGGGATCCTGTCTCCTTTATATCGCTTGGTATCGACCCCATTGTGAGTCATAGGGTCAGTACCAAGTGAAACAAAGGACTCTGGGATCTCGTCTCCTTTACATCGCTTGGTACGACCCCACTATGAGTCACGGGGTCAGTACTACCAAGTGAAACAAAGGACTTCGGGATCCTGTCTACTTTATATCGCTTTTGGTACCGACCCCACTGTGAGTCATGGGGTCATGGAGTTAGTACCAAGCGATACAATGTACTCTGGAATCCTGTTTCTGTTATATCGCTTGGTATTGACTTTTTTAAATGCGTTTCTCATGACTCTTTGTTTATTTGTTTAGGTGGCTCGTACCCAGACAACTGCTCGGAGGCTTGAAAGACTTACCGAGTCACTGCACAGGCGCAAGGCAGAACAAGGAGTTATCAAGCTCATAGGGCAGTTTTGCAGGAGCTTCGTCGCATTGAGCGACACATGCAGCCTGCAATATCCAAGCTCCCTTTCCAGAGGATTCTGAGGGAAAATTTGTAGCAATGGAGTATCGGCATGCGGTGGCAATCATCTGCATTATTATGTCTTCAAGAAATCAATGAGGACTAGATCATCGAGTTTTTTGAAGATGCTTACTTTCTCGCTGCTCATGCCCACCACCAACAGGTTGACAATCATGCCGAGGGATTTTGATACCCTTCGTCGATTGCGGTGCAGATACGACCAGATGCTTGTTCTTGTTTCTATAATAGGCGATCCTCAAATGCGGCATATCCTTATAGTTCCCCCCTCCATCCTCGTACAAGGCCATCTGACAGCTCCCTTGCTCCTCATGACAGGGACACTTGTTCTCAGAGTAGGTTGACACTTGAACACTTCAGTGATGATGCCCCTCAAGCAGAACCTCACAAACAACTAGAACCGGAGGCACAACCACAACCGAAGGCTATTGTAGCACAGCCACAACCCTCCGCTGAAGTTGAAATTGTTGCAGAAGAAGAAGAAGATGCAGACAGGATAGAGAGGGAATTAAGTCTGATTGAAGCAGACAATATCAGAGAATTGAGAGTTTTGGAGGCTGCGTGGCTTTTTCACTTCGGGGCCAAAGAGTTGTCACGCGTCTTGATGCATACGACTTAAATGTTTTGAGGAATGACGCATTCGAAATCACAGATAACATTTTCAATATTTTACTATGGTATGTATAGTATATACAATGCATGATTTACATAGTATGATGCATGACTGAGCTGCTGTAAGTACCAGTGGACTAATTCTTTGTTCTTTTCATTGTTTCCTTTAGGTATTGTATATTACTACTACCAGAAGAGGTCCAAAATTGTACATATGCTGTGGATCCTCTCATTTCCATGGCATTACAAAATGAAAGCTCAACATTTTTGAACCTTATGTCCTGGTTTGAACCAGTGAACCTCGACTTGGCAAGACTTGTTTTCGCGGCTTACCATGAAGAGTAAGTCTCATGTTAAGTTTAAAATTGACATCAAATATTTGGTAATCTATATGTGTTTTCATTAATAACACCTATGTCCTCTCTTTGTTTTTTTCAGCTGAACACTGGATTTTGATGTTGTACGATATTGAGCAAAACACATGTTATTTTGCTAACTTTGTTCAGCAATATCATGGCCGCATTAGAGAGTAAGTCCCTATTGACATTTCCCTCTTCCATAAGCATGTATATTTATTTAAGCACGATAAGCTGATGTGGGTTTTTGGACCTCTCAAATGTGCTCAAAAGTTTGTATATGCATTGGAACATCTCCTAATGGAGCCGAACCTTGTTCAATGCATGACATATCATAGGATAAGGGTGCTAGTCCAGCCAAATGATGTCAGTTGTGGATGGAGGATGGCCCTAAACGTGTATCTTTTAATAAAGAAAATTTTAGATATTCCTGATGTAAGTGATGTTTGTTAAGTAATGTTTGTAATGTAGACTTGCATAATCAAACATAGCTATAATGTCCCTAACAAAGCTTTTCTCTGTGTACAAGAAATAAGTCTGAATAAATATGCTCCCTTGCACGTAAAATAATTTAAGATAAAATCTGTGTACAAAGAATTATTTTAGCTATCCATGATCGTGCAGAAGAAGAGATCAGGAGGGCGGACGAATTTTCAAGGGAAGCTACAGAGAGAATACACCAGCGAGACGAGGAGCGGCAAAGACAAGTCCAAGAACGTGGCTGCCCTGAATGAGTATGACAGGCTGCAAGCGGAGGTGGATGAGTGGGTGGACTCCAGGAGGCAGGTCGGAGCTGCAGGTGGAGAGGGGAAGAGAAGAAACACTATGGGAAGAAATGGAAAGGCTGCAAGAGGAGCAAAATCGATGGCCCCTTCAATCCCAAGTGCATAGTCGACCTCTCAATCACGACGTTGCTCCCGTGTCCCTGACTCTTCTGATCGGTGTCACCATCATTAGACTTATATTTACATTTATAACATTAACATTAATTTTGTAAGAGACCTGACATTGTTTTGTAAGAAAAAAATCATATATACAATTGCTTTTGGAGTTACAATGTCTCAATACTGTCATCATTCAACGATTAATCAAGTGAATAGTATGAGAGATAGATTCTTTGTAGAAAGTTGTTTTCTCTTTTCGCCTTGGCACCTATAAAAAAGGGGTTTTGTTAGTGTTATATTACATAATGTTATGCATAGCATACTAAATGGTGAATGTAAATATAAATGGTTTACCTTTTTATTATCCATTGCAAATGTATAATCTTTTGGCAATTGTTTAATCTCCTCGATGTGTAAGGTCTTCTCTATTTTTAGAAAGAGATGTTTTAGATAGTGTGTTCAGCATTGTAAAGCAATTGCCCTTCCAAATATATCTCCATTATTAGAAAGAGATGTTTTAGATAGTGTGTTCAGCATTGTAAAGCATTTGCCCTTCCAAATATATCTCCATTATTAGAGGCGTATTCTCGGGATCTGACTCCAAACCTTGATCTAATGGAACAAGGTTGCCATCATTAACATAATGATATCTGGTGTAGTGAAAAGTTGCAAACTATTGACTTCTTCTCCAAAACAGAAATGATGCCATCTGTCTTTCTCCTGTCCCAACCATTGTCCAAAAAGTCCAGTGCCTTACTTGACTTGCAAATAAACATTGTTTCAAGAAGTATTTCTTATTTCTTCATCAAAGAAGAAGTCAACAAACACTTTGATAGGCATAAAAATAGTAAGCTTGACATTCTGTGTTGCAAAACACATGCCTTAAGAGACTTCTGTATGTCATGATACAACCTGATCCTATAACTTTCACTAGTTTGTGAAGTTGGCAATGACCAATCTTTGCTTCCAAATAATGGGAGGGGTAATGGAGTCAAACAACCCCATCCAAAAGACGTGTTTGGTTCTTAGTACTACATATCATAGAAAAATATACCGTGTCCTGCAAGATCTCTATGAGCTCTTCCTTTGTAAATTTGTTCTCCTACATATGCATGGAAAGCGTAAAAAAATCCCACTTATACTCTCCACTGGTTGCCAGTCTATCAATATCTGCATAAGACCAAATGATTAGACATTTTTAAAACAACAATTAGACACTTTTAAAATAATAAGGAGACATGATTGAATGGATAAAAAATTGCATAATAACAACAATTAGACACTTTTAAAATAATAAGGAGACATGATTGAATGGATAAAAAACTGCATAATAACAACAATTAAACACTTTTAAAACAAAATAAGCTTTGACTAAGATACTACTCACATTTTGGGACGATATCGTGGAAGATCAGGAGGAAATGTTTTCACCCTCAATTCTACATGCTAGAAAACATGTTGTATTAGTACCTCTATCACACGCTTGCTCGATTCACATACCTTGAGCTCTTTAACTTGTCCCTTGAATGGCTCCACAAATTCATTAGCATTTCTCCTCATCCTCTTTCTTCTGTGTAAAAGTACCCAGCTCTCGATTGTAATTGTAGATGGTATCCATGTTCCATCGTCTGTATTATAACTATTGAATACAGTAATAGCTGAAATGCTAGTACGAGGCTTTCTACAGGAGGTTGCCATTTTGTGTAGCAAAAGACACACGGAAGAAGAAGATGAGAGCTTAATTTGGAGAAGAGTTAGAAAAAGAAAGAACGACTATGTTGGAGACGTAGAAGATCAGTTTTGGGGGGAAACTTAGAGATTCTCTATCATCATTAACTACCACTATCTTTTAGCATACGTGCAAAGATTTGGTAGTATTATTTTATTATTATTTTACGTTGAGTAAATATTATTTTAAGATGCATTTTGAGCGTAATTTTACTCTATTTACTTGAATTCTTGCTTTAAAATGCTGAATTTCTCCGTTTACGAAAGCCTCCTCCTCATTGGTTGAGCGCCACTCTCTCTCTAGAACTAAAAGGCCCAAAATTGAGTCCAGATATCTCCTAATGTCAAGTGAAGACGAGGATGAAGAAGTCCTGAGCAGACAGCTCTAGGATAGTGATCTAGAAAAGGAAGTAGAAGACATGGACTTCCAGGATGCATCCAAAGTCAATCTAGACCCAGGCCCTTCTCAGGGGGGCAGAAGAAGAATCTCTCCCTTTAGAGAGCAGGAAGTCCCCCTCCTTGTCATTAGTAAAACATGTCATGAGAAACAACGGGAAGTCTAAGATTGACCACATTGCTTTGAAAAGAAGGCAATCTCAAGTAGGAGGAATGGTTTCTCTAATCCCTTCAGAGAAGAGACCTCAAGAGTCGTCGAACCCCCCCCCCCCCCCCAAAAAAAATAAAAATCAGAAGTTATGAGACTGAATTCAATATTTTATCATACAATACTAAAGGATGAATTGATGGCAATAGAGCCAGGGTAATTAAGAATTGGTTAACCCAAATTAACCTTCAAGCTATCATAATCTATTTCCAAGAAGTCAAAGCTACAGGCCCAACTGCTGAAAAAGAACCTGGAGCTAGTTTCCAAACAACATAACTGGTTTAGATACAACCAGAGGTGGTACTTCTATAGGGATTCACAACTCATGGATGCCTTTCTATATGAGTAATGAGATAGACTCCCTCAATAGATATTAATCTGCAACTATAGGACCATAATTTGATGGTGATTTCAGTATATGCCACAGGCCTGGCAAGCACCAAAGCTGATCTCTGGGAGTCTCTTTTACACTGTGTGGACCCGATCATTCTTGTAGGGGACTTCAATATGGTGGAATCTCCACAAGATAGGTTATCGAATTCAAGTCAAACTATAAGAGGTGCAGAAAGGACAAGATGGCTTGATCTGAAAGGCATGCACTCCCTTCATGACATGGCATACGACCATGACTTCACTTGGGGAAATGGGAGGCTTGGGAACCAACTGAGGAAGGCTCGGCTAGATCAATGCTACTCTTCAACAACCTTATGTAATAGCTTCCTGAACACCAAAGTGAAAGTTCAATATAGCATAGCCCTCTCAAACCACTATCTGATCCTCTATTCTTTCTCTTAGGAACCCAAAAAGTCAGGTTCGTATGGTTCCATACAAATCTTAAGTTGTTCAACTCCCAACTGTTAGGAGCAATCTAGACCAAACACTTCTCCCTCTCAAGCCTGGAGCTAGACGGTGAGAGATTCCCAAAAACTGCTTATTTATATTAAAAAGAAAGTTACCAAAATAAGGGCAAATAGGAAGCATCAGAAATTCTAGGAGCTCCAATCTCTGGAACAGAGAATAAACCAAGGTCAGCTCTTCCTCCAAGACCAATTGATTTCAATTAGACATCAGCTTAAAAAAGAGGATGAGATCCAGTGCAAATAAGTAAAATTGTTCTTTAGGTAATAATGGGCAGGAAAACTGGACAGAGCCTCTAAAGAGATGTTCAATATCGTGAAAAGGAAGGTAGCACAGTAGACCATATTCCAATGCTCAAAAATAACAATGGCAACTGTGCAGAATCGATAGTTGAAAACCTAGGAATAATCAAGATCACTTCTCCTATATTTTTGCTATCAGAAAAGCCCCCTTTAGAAGACCGATTTAAAGCCATGCAAACTATCTCAAAATGAAGGAGAAAAATGATCTCTAAGAGTGTGGCTGGAACCTTGGAGTTTGACCTCTCAAGAGGAGAGGTTGAAGAAGCCATTATGGCTATGAAAAATGGTAAAAGTCCTGGGCTTGATGGCCTGTTCACAGAGTTCTTCAAAGCTTTTAAACACTTACTTACTTCTCCCCTCCTTGAGGTCTAGAAGGAATCCATCAAGTTTGGAGCTCTCCCAATCTCCATAAATGAAGGGGTCATCAAACTTATCCACAAGAGAGGGGCTAAAGAAGATATAGCTAATTGGCGACCTATCACCATGCTCTCTACAACTTATAAAATATTTGCTAAAGCTCTAGCCAAATGCTTATTAGGTTATTTGTAGGAATGGATAAGACCTGAACAAAAACGATTTATGAAAGGCATATTCATTTTGGATGCCATTATAGCTCTCTGGGAGTGAGTTGAATAAGCCCAACAAACACAACAAGATTTTATGTTCTTCAAAATTGATTTTGACAAAGCCTATGATAGATTGGAATGGGATTTTGTTCTACAATCCCTCAAAGACATGGGACTGGGGCCCAACTTCATCAAAATGGTGCATGTTTTGTTTGGTAATGCAAGGGCCAGGATTATAGTGAATGGTACTCTAACAGAGTCCTTTGAGTCATGCAGTTCCATTAGACAGGGTTGCCCTCTTGCCCCATTGTTGTTTAACTGATGCTCTCGAGTGGTTGATTCAAAATGCAATAAAAGAAGGAAGGATGCAAGGAATTTCTATGCCGAATGGAAAGCAAACATGTCTTCAACAATTTGCTGATGATACGAATGGTCTCATACATAATGATGCAATATCTATTGTTACATTTTGGAGATGTCTGCAGGTTTCCTGCCTAGCTTTAGGATCAATTATTAACCATTCCAAAATAGGGATAAAAATGATGCTTGAAGAGCCCCCGCAGTGGCTAATGGACCGAGGCTGTACAGTTCTCCAGGAAGGACAAATATTCAGACTCCTTGGGATCCCAATGGGATTTAGAGTGTTTATGCATCAAAGATGGACTTGGATTCCTGATAAAATACAAAATAAATTTAGTAAATGGTATGGCATGCAACATAATTTGGCTGGTAGAATGGTTGTCCTAAAACACATTTTATTCCCCCACTGCCCTATACTTCTTGGCATGCTGGCGTCCCTCTAACTAGGGCTTGAAACAATTGGAGAAACTATGAAGAAATTTTTCTATGGTCCAAATATGCAGAAGAAGTTAAATTCCCCAAAGTGGCTTCGAATGTATGTACACAACCAAAAAATCAGGGGGGTCTGGGTCGCCAAATATCATAGACATTGTTGACCTATGGCAACCAAGTGGATTGTTCGAAGCTTTTATATGCCAGATGCTGATTGGGCAATTCTATTACGCCGTAATCTTGACTAATACAGTCTGGCAGAGTTCCCTAGGTGGAAAAAATTACCTTTGATGACGCTTTTTTTAAATCCAATCACCATCAAACCTCAGGGAAGTGCACTGGTTAAATCCATATGGCAAGCATGGAACAGATGCAAACTAGAAATTATACTGCACATAAATACACGGAAACATGCCCACATTGTACACTTAGACTCCATCTGGTTCTCTTCAACGCTCTCTATGAACATTTCTGTAGAGCACTACAAACATGCCTTTAAGATCCATAAAAAGGCATACAGATAAACAATGATATATGGAACAGATCTGAATGCAGATGGCTTACAGACCAAGAGCTAAAATCTCTCTTCAGAGTATCACATGAAGACACTCTCTTGATTCAGAGTAGAATGCAGTTGTGGCCCAATGATAGAAAGGCTCAGATCCAACTCAGGGGGCCTTTTACCCACAAAGCTTTTACGTGGAAGTTCAAATGTAACCTATTGCCAATCCTGCCTCCCCCCCCCCCCCCCCCCCCCCCCCCGAGGACCACCTTTACATTGCAAACTGAATAGAAGATGGAACATCCTCTGGGACATGAAACAGTGGGGGTTCAAATTCAAAAACATGTGGTCACCCTTCATCCTGCCAAAAAAATCGTGCTTGCTTTTGTTAGTTGCCCATAAAGCCCTATGGACAAACTCAAGAGCCCAGCGTTTTGGGTACGGAAGTGGAGTATGCCCGAGATGTCATGATGCACTGGAAACAATAGAGCATATGTTTCTAGGTTGTGTCCATAACATAGAAGCTATTAAATTTCCGAACCAATGTGTAAGCCTTCTACAGAACTCGCAACCGTCATGGCAAAAAATCCTTCTTGGAAAACAAATTAAATGCTCTGTCTGGAATGTCATTCGATTTGAATATCTTTGTGCTATTTGGATTTATAGGAATAACTGTTTGTTTAAGAATGCACAGAGCAATTTGATGCACGGACTGAGATCTGAACTACATGTGATGCACGGATTGAGATCTGAACTACATGTGCAAATGAAGACGTTGCATAGAGTGAGCATGAAGGTGTGTGAAGCGCAGTACACAAAAAATGCAATAGAAAAGACCCTGTAGATGACCAAGGCTAAAGAGGACTTCCAAGAGAAAATCAGGGAAATCTAGTATGAAAGGAAATTTCAGGATGGTCTGGTGGTGGGACTGATGAAGAAATTGAGCTCTTGATTAAAGATTCAGATTGCAGAATTTTATTCTCAGCCTTATTGCGATGAGGAATGTGTTAGCTTAAGTTAGAATTAAGCTTCTTCAAAGCTTAGATGTACTCCCTGACTAGACCTTTGGGTCTGATTTTGTTTTTTTGCTATCTTGCTCTGTTAATAAATTTACAATTTCTCTTTAAAAAAAAACTGAATTCCGCGCCTTGTTGAGCCACACCACAACATTGTTATGCCCATGCTAGTGATTATAAACCTAGAGAAAGATATTCGTATAGCCACAACCACCGAGTTAGCAATCATTTTCACTATGTGGGCATCAATAGCTCTACGTTGTAAGGGAAATGTTTACTTGTCATGGTATTGTCACCACCCAAAATAACTTGGCACTAGCTCTTATAGGTCATAGCTAGAAGTGGGAGGAATGACTCATCAAGCGGAACACCTTAGTCCTTGTTGAACCACACCACAACATTTGTTGCTAGCCTTTGCTAGTGACTATGAACCTCAAGAAAGATATTTGTGCACTTGCACGACCACCACCGAGTTGGCAATAATTTTCACTCTGTGGCATGAATAGCTCTATGCTTGATCTATGTTGTAAGGAGAGTTCTTAGTTAACTTTTTCCTTTATTAATAGTTTGCAACCCTTGTAAATGAAATTGGCCTTGATGGCCTATATGAACCATTCTTTTGGTAATGTGTGTGAAGACTGATTTATTATGCTCTTAAACTTGTGGGGATTGAGGGGAAAATAGACCTTTGATAGATATGTTCACATTATATGGTTCTTGGTGTACGAATGTGATTTTATTTGGTCTTAAAATAGACCTTTGATAGATATGTTTACATTATATGGTTCTTGGTACGAATGTGATTTTATTTGTTGAAATATAAAAAGGGAAATAGTAAAAGAATCGTTAAAAAAAGTGATTAGTTGGATGGGTAGAGATCACTTATGAAGGTTAAGAAGAGATCTAGAGAATTCCAATGGGGACCATTAAGTTTTGGTTGTACCGTAGTGTGCCATCATTTAAGTTTCCTTAATCTTGTTTGAATTCGCAAAATTTCTAAATCATTAAGTCAATCACTTGTTTTGATCCCCCCCCCTAACCCCCATGTTTTGTAACATAATAACCCACACATTAATGGGATATAGTTGTGCGTTGTATTAATTATGGGCCAAAACATAAATTCAAGGCTTCAGTAGTGTAGTGTACAAAACCACTAAATACGCTTTGATGTTGTCGATAAAACTTGAAGACTATAGTAGGCTACAAAGGCCATTTCAAGTTTTTTATATTAAATCACAATTGAGAATCAAGATGATCAAATGAAGGTTACCCCAAGTAAACTTTGATTAGTGATAGGTTTCACTTAAGGCCAGGATCAGAAAAAAACATTTTTCCTAACCAGTGAAAAGAAGGAGAGTTTTTCTTGGACCGGTTTACCTTTTAAAAATTGAAGGTCCCAACTAGTTTTAGAACTAAAATTGGTAAGAATTCAACCAGTTATTTCAAGGCTAGCCTCAATGGTAGTTGGTTTCTGAAAAATTCAACCGATTTTTTTTCACACTAAATGATGATTTTTTCTAGCACTACTTACGACCAAGTTAGCTTGTGAATTATCGATTTTTGATGATTGTCATCACTTCTTTGGGCATTTTGGCCTTCAAATATAAGCAATTATTTTGCGTAGTCATCATCAAGAACTAAGGTAAAACATGAAAAAACATGCCCTATTTTTGTGCAGATTTGTCATTTTGGAGGGTAACCTCACAAGTCAAAAAAATCATATCTAGAGGTAGGTTGCAAATTTCAGCCCCTTGTGGGGGAACAAAGCAGAGCATGTGATGAAAGGTGATGTTGTAATCTTCTTAATAGTGTGTGGGAGTAGGAGGGTTGTGGCAGATGTAAAAAGAGATCCTCTAGAAATGGTAGCTTTTATCTTATAAATATAAATATCTTTTGTTCCCAAAAGTGGTGAATGCTCTTGTTTGCAAGCATCATGGCTTGTACGTTTAACTCTGTTATACCGCCAGGCTTCTATCTATTTGGCTAAATGGAATTCTCTACAATAGGGGCCTACAACGAGTGAAAAAAGAAAATGGATAAAATTTGTGAAGGAGATGTTTTTTTTCCAAAGGTTTTTATAATTTCCTATCGAGTAAATTTGGTGACTTGGTCCACTCTTCATCCGGCCTGGATATGCAAGCGACCACGTCAGAAAAGAACAAGATAAGGGTCGGGAAAGGATACGGCAGCCAAAATGGTTACTACATAATTAATGACCACGTTACATTGACGGACGGTGGGTTCAAACTTCACGTTTTAATTGTGTTGACGGCTCAGCTGATTTTTCCATTCAGGTAACCGTCGTCCGATTAAATTATGTTTCTACACTGCAGGCGATGATTTCTTTTGCGTTTGCTTGCTTAGGTCACATGAAGACGTGCACTAGGTATCTGAATTGTCAAAAAAGAAATCGTTTTCAATGATCGGATGATTCTAAGACAAAGTGTCCGCGCCAGCCTGGTTTGCACAGTTGTTTAGTTAGCGATTGATTATTTAAAAAGCAAGCTCGAGGTGGACTGGTTTGCACAGTTGTTTAGTTAGCGACTGATTATTTAAAAAGCAAGCCCGAGGTGGACTTGGTGCAGGGCTGTGCGACTTGTCTTGTTGTGTGCAGTGTACGCATGTTGATACAAATACTGTAAACTATGGATGCGCCGGCAGCTACTCAAAGGTTAAATTATTTGATTAAATAAATGATGATCACACTAAGGCACCTTAGAGAGGTGTATTAATTCCGTCCATGATCATTTGTACGTGGATTCCCTTTTGCTCTCGTTTTCCGGGGTGGTGTCAGCGGTGGCGCCCGCCGCGGTAGCCTGCTGCCTATCTGTAGCTGATTCTTGCGCTTGATTGCTGCAAAAACGGAGGGACCCGTTAGCGGCCACAGCCTACCACACGACGCGCTTCTTCAATATTGCTGATGAGCTGCTGTGACGTCCCCGTGGTTCGGTCGACAATAGTAATCGTGGACCGATCAGCCTATCAGGCCTCCCCCGCCTAATCCCCGGCCCCTCTTTCTCTCTCTCTCTCTCTCTCTCTCTCACACACACACACACAGTATACTTAAAACAACTAACTCTCTTATATTTCCCTCTTGCCTCTTGCTAATTCTTCACTCACGTGAAGCAAACTTAAAGCACCTGCCGCAGTGGCAAGGATTTAAGTTTCGTTTCTCCAAATGGACTTCTTCATGCTTCTTTGCCACAACCGGAGATGCCAGATCTGGAGAATTGCCATCTTGTGCTTTCTCTCAAGTAAGTCACCACTCTTAGTACATTACTGGCATCCTTTAACCTTGACTTATAACACTATTGACATCCACATTAATGACATTTTACACTCGTACTGATCTCCGTAAACCTTTGATGATTCGGGGAAATGCAACGGTTTTTTATGTGATCGTTAACCTTAAACAATACCCTTTGATGAACAAGAATTTAAATCAGGCATGGGAATATTTCTTTGCAGGATTCTCGCTGGATTGTTTCTTAATTGCCGACGGAGCAAGTAATCTTGGCATAAACTACGGCATGGTTGCTGACAATTTACCCCCGCCGTCGGAGGTGGTGTCGATTCTGCAATCGATTTCCGTCACCAAGACAAGAATCTACAGTGCCGATTCGACAGTGCTGAAGGCCTTTGCTAATTCAGGGATCTCCGTCATAGTGGGTATTGGCAACGAGGAAGTGAGCAGCCTGACGGACCCTTCCTTCGCCACAAACTGGGTGCAGACCAATGTGGCGAGCTACTATCCGGCAACGCAAATCTCCGGCTTAGCGGTAGGCAACGAGGTGTTCACTGGCAACGACACGCAGCTGATGGCGAACCTACTTCCGGCGATGCAGAATCTTCACTCGGCCCTAGCCAGCCTGGGTCTCGATAGCCAGATTCTCGTGTCGACGGCACACTCGCTGGCGGTTCTGTCGAGCTCGTATCCGCCGTCCGGCGGTGTGTTTGTGTCATCGATCGCATCGGCCTACTTGATGCCGCAGCTGCAGTTCTTGAAGGAGACGGGGGCTCCATTCATGATCAACGCGTATCCATATTTCGCATACAAGGGAAGTCCGAACAGTGTATCCCTGGAGTACGTGTTGTTCGAGGCGGCATCGTCGACGGAGGTGACCGACCCCAACACGGGGCTAGTGTATTCCAATATGCTAGATGCGCAGGTGGACGCCATCTACTCGGCTATGCAGGCGTTGGGCTACGCGGACATAGAAGTGATTGTGTCGGAGACGGGGTGGCCGTCGGCCGGCGACGCCGACGAGGCGGGCGCGAGCGTACAAAACGCGCAAGCGTACAACGCAAATCTCATCGCGCGCCTGGCAACGCGACAAGGAACACCCGCCCATCGGAGCGTCCCTCTGCAAGCTTTCATATTCGCACTCTTCAACGAGGACCAAAAGCCGGGCCCCTCGTCTGAACGCCACTACGGCCTCTTCTATCCGGACGGCACGAGGGTCTACGACTTCGGTCTGGACACGCCCCATTCCTATACCCTCTACAACTCCCTCTCGGCTTCCAACACGTCATCAGCCTTCTCCCCTAACCTCACCCTCGCCTTCACTTTCGCCCTCACCCTCACCCTCCTCTTCCTCTTCACCCATTCCTCCTCCATCTCAATGATATCCATGCATAGAGTACACATTCCTCCACCCTTGAAGCATTTTTTATGATTCACTTTCACTGGCCACGTCTTGATTATTTTTCTCTGTTTTTTTTTAAAGTTTGAGGCTAGATCAACTCACAACGTGGCATCGACAATAAGCTTCGCTTGGGTTATAGGGATGCACCCCCCATGTTCCTTTGTTAATACACATTTCACCTCAAATATGATTGGGGAGGTCACCTCAATATGGAATTCCTTGAAAGAACTAGAAGTATGATAGCCTATAGGGCTAAGGGGAGGTCCCAATTTCTCCCAAATTTAAAATATCTTGAAAAACTAGGAGTTAGATAGCCTATAGGCTAAGGGGAGGACCTCCCCTTTGCCTATAGGTCATAAATTTAAAATTTCTTGAAACAACTAAAAGTATCTGCTTTTTATAGTTTGGTGTTTCTTTACCGTGATCATAAAAGGCAACTTGGCATCTAGTGTGGAGTGGGTGACTAATAAAGCCAACCTCTCCTCTTGAATGAATCAAAGTATCTTTTTGAATGGTTTGATGACTATTTACTATGATCGTAAAAGGCAACTTTGCATCTAACGTGGAGTGGGTGAGTAATAAAGCCACACTCTCCCCTTGAATGAATCTTTAAACATGTGGGATCTAACCTTTTGTTTAACTCCATATCCCAAGAGGGCATTCATGATGCATACTCGTTTGACAAAAAAGTTGGATTGAGATTCCCAATGTTTTTCTTTTTGTTTTGTTTTTTTAAAAAATATTCCAAGGAGGTTTTTAAATTCCCGCACCTTATGAAGAAAAGGAGGGTGAGTGGTGGTGTGTGTGTGGAGTATTGGACCTGTATGCCCAACTTTTGAAGTCGAAGCTTTATCATTCGGCTTCTCCCTTGCCCCCAAGATTCCCAAGCTTAAGTGACTCCAACACCACATACAATTGGATTGGACTTAGTAATTGGGAATGCATTGGAGATAAGACGTTCTTCATGTGGTGGTTCATACGACCTCATTGTAGTCTCATTGTAGTGGTCTTTCTTTGAATGAAAACATTTTAAAGCCTTGTTGCTATTTGACATCCATCTTGCATGTGTTAAGGCTTTTTAATGTAAAAAAATGCTTATTTTTTTAATTTTACCATCCCAAGTACATTAAATGTAAAAATACAAACAACTAAAGATTCAAAATTGTCAAAGGTAAAACAAGAAACTATATTCTTAATGGTTTGCACATAAAGCTATCATTATCAAGGGTTGTTGAATGCATACAATTGTTTTTAATGGCATGGCATGAAAAATTCATTTTTTAAGACTCTTATGGAGTACTAGTAACTCACAAGATTTTAGGATGATACATGAATGAGTAAATGGAGCAATGTATGAGAGAGAGAGAGAGAGATGGTTACATATATGTTCATTTACATATGGGAAATGAGAGAAAGTAGCTAGGCATAGAAGAGTCATATCTATTGAATGCTTCCTAGTCATTGAAGTTCCTCTCAATAGCTATAGAAGAAGCATATCTATTAAAGTGCCCCTCAATAGGTATAGAAGATGCATATCTGTTGAAGTGCCTCTCGATAGGTATAGAAGAGGCATATCTATTGAGCATTTCCTAGTCATTAAGTGCCCTTATAGGTATTTCCTAGTTTAGTGAGTATTTCTTACTCATTAAATACCCTTATAGGTATAGAAGAGGCATATCTATTGAGCATTTTGTAATTGTTCCCTTTGCAACACTATGAATCATGATGGAAAAAGTCTTTCCCTTCTAGTAAGTATAAAAGAGCCATAGTGGATTGGGTGCTTTCTTGTACTAAATCAAATTCTTCACGAAAATGTGGTAGAAAGTCTCTCTTCCATTGAAAAGAAATTATTGATGTTACAAGATCCTTTAAAGGTTGCACAAGGAATGAATGAAACCATGTACACTCCATGGAAGGGGGTTGCATAGTCATACAATTTACATTAAACATCCTCATGTAAGCAATGAAATCAAGTAAGACTTTCAATAATGTAAATGTATTGATTAAATAATATAGCATACAGGGTGACATATTGAGCTTAAAAACCAAGCTACTTATTATAAGTCTTTCTAAATTTTGAATTAGACTAGTTTTGATGAATGTTTTAGCCATATGTTATCAATCATGAAAGTAATTTATATTTCATTTTTTATGATGCATATACGTTAAAAAAGGGAAAAAAATGTAAAAGAATATAGAATTTAGTTATGGCGCAAATGCATGGATGCACACACATGCACATGCACATGCACATGCACATATGTTACAAATTAATGATCCACCTCCCTTGTCATCATAATTACAAGAGGGTACTAGCTATAGAGTAAGGCCCTCTTTATGAGGAGGTTTTGCTTTGTGTGTGAGAAGCAATGTATAGTAGTGTATGATGTATGAGTAGGAGACACCCCAGAATCCACAACGAGGATAGGTCACATAGTTAAGAGATGTCTTAGGTAGGTTTTGCATCTTTCCAATAGGCTACATGAGTAGTATACACCACGAAGTCCACAACGAGGATGTGAGGAGAAATATATGATGTATGAGTAGAAGACAACTCAGATTCCACAACAAGGATGGGTCATCATTAGGGGAAAACAAGACTCATTCTTGGGCCTTTTAGTGAAAAGAAAAATAGACGTCCAACCAATGAGCAACAAGCTTACGTAACATAGAAATGCAACAAAAATGAGAAAATAGGCGGATTTATTTGCTCTAAAAAAAGAACTAAAATGGATATTCTCTCTCTTTCTTTCCCTTTCGTATGTCAGATGTTGTCAGCATTTAACATTTTCGTAAGGCTTAAATGTACATTTTTTGCCTATACTTTTCAGCTCACGTTTCCTACATTTAACAACACACGCACGATTTTATCACTTTTTTGCACTCTCATCACTACCAAATGCCATTTCCTGTTTGTGCTCTTGCATTCCTTGATATAGCAACATGATCTAGAAGGAAGTCCATCTTCAAATGTCCAAATGATTACAATCTATAACATAGTTGATGTAGAAAATGCATGGAATCCCTTGACAATGTCAAAGGGGTGGTTGATTTTTCTATAGCCATTATAGAAAAGAAAGAAAAGAGGATCAACCACCAATGATTTTATATCATGTTGGAAGAAAGAAATAATTAGGGAAATTTTGGACTCCACTTTGGGCCCTCTAAGAAGTGCCAACTAAGCTTAGAGAGAGATAATCCAAAAAGCCTAAAAAATAAGGTGAAATTGATTTTGGCATATTTTCTCTTGGCATTTTCTTGAGATATAAAAGATATATTTCTATTCTTAAATGTACATAAAAATGATGGAATATTGCTAGTTCTCGAAGTCTTCAATCCGTTCATGTACTATATATACTACGTGAACAATGGATTGGTCAATTCTCCAAGTTTAATGGCTTATATCTCAAAGTCTCTACGTACAAACCGAAATAGAATATTTCTTAAAATTTGAACCAAGGATCATCCATAAATAGTTCGAGAAACTTCACCTCAAATTTCGAAGGTTTTCGAGTTCCCTCCCTGCAACAAGAAACTTCACCTCAAATTTTGAAGGTTTTACATATCAAAGTTTGCAGGTATTGGTACCTTCAAAATCAAGGTGTTTTTCGTAAATTAGTTCAATTCTTTACTTCTTTTTACTATTTTGGCACCTTCCTATTTCCATTCAGATTTTTCTATTGATCAAGAGCAAGGAGGAACACAGAGAGGATCAAGAGGATGGCAGAGGGATCAAGAGCAAGGAGGAATACAGAGAAAAGAGACATCTACAACCTGCACATCGAGCTTGAACATGAATATGAATCTCTAAGTAAGAGAAATAAACCTAATACTTTGTGAATTGCTTCTAAAGAAATTTTGAGGATGCAAGGGAAGAAAAACATAGATTTATGGATTGATGGGAGGTTATATCCAAAAAACCCTTTTACAAACTCCACACCCCCATTTAGGAATACGACATCTCTGCTTAACTTTGTTGAACATGGCTATAATGGGCTCCTAGGATATACACATCATTTGGGAGCAACAAGCAATGTTCTTAAATTAGAAAGAGATTTATTTGAGAAGAAGAACATTCATTTTAAGAAAACCATGGAGCAGTGTGTGTAGAAGTTATTAAGTAATAAGAAAACCATTTTAGGGCTTGAAAAATAAATGTCTGAATTAAGACATAAGCAGACCTCATTAGGTCTCCGTAGAACGACAAAAAAAACTAAGGGATATTGAGGAAATGAAGCTAGGAGGTAGTGGCATCAAGAAGAGAATACATGTAATCATGTAAGCTCCTTTCTATATTAACTGGTTTATTGTTTCTATTGTGATATTTTCTGAACATCAATCATTATTGCATATATTCATGTATATCAATTTTTGCATTTCAATCTGATATCAGATCATTATTGCACCATGATAAAGAATCAGCAACAACAGAATCTTCAGGCGCGCACATTTAAGTCTTCTTTTAGATCACCAGTATGTAGAAGTCTTGATGAACGAGAAAAAATATAAGGTCTCAAAAAAGCAAATAAATGACTGTTTCAAAAAGAATCAACTCAATCCACAGGATATCCAGGCAATACTTGATGAGGCTCGTATATCACACAGTCTGAGAGGGTACTCACTCATAGGACTTTGCAGGAAAAGATGAAGGATTCTAGTATGAAAGGATCATTATTGCCAAATCCTTCTTTGGTTAAAAAAAATGCGTAAACAAGTAAATGAAGAGGTACTGCAAGCACTGGGAACCCCATTTCATATTAAAGACACCTATGTTGCACCAACAGGAGATGTGGTCTACAATAGATACAATAATATTTTCTACGACTTGGAGGCCTTACAATCATATGCTGTTCAATTGTTTGAAGTTACTCCTGAAGAATGTGATGGTGTCCTCAAATGTGTGCTAAAGCTTGGTGAGTGTTAAATTGTGAAGGAGAGAAAGTTAGAAAGGGTTACCATCACACTGATGAATGGGGCACTTGATACATCTATTCTAAAAGACGATCCTAGATGGTTTAGTGTTCAATTTGAAAATAATATATTGTCTTTGGGATCGTTTGAGGTAAAATATATTAGACTTGGATATGTTTGTGAAAAAATATTTACATATAAAAAACACTGATGGGTGTTGCATTCCTATGTTTCTTATGTATTGCAGGTAGAATCAGAGAATTTTGATGTTCTACATTGGGTCTTTCATAAGACATCGATACCCGAGATCATCAGGGAGAGCAAAGAAATGGCAAAATCTTGGATGTGGAAGGTATGAGATAATATAAGGTGGAGTGGCATATAGCGGGTGATCTTAAAACTTTGAAATGTATGCACAATGTGTTAAAGGGTGCTAATTCAAAAAGTCCCTACTTATATTGCAATGTGCAATGCAAAGCTGTTTGATAAGAGGTATTGGAAGAAGGCATTGAAAGACGCAAACTTCAAGCCAATTCTCGATATTCCATTGTCAAGTGTCCACATTTGTACAATGCATGCTCTTTGCAAAATTATTGAAAAACTCTTATTTTTATACATATGTTTTGCATGGACTCTACAGCCCAATACAGCAAAGGTTACATCCATCAAAGTGTTAGAGAAAGTTCTATTAGACATTGGTTTACATGGTGGACATGCAAAAACTAAACAAGATAAAAAAAGGTCTAAGGATGGGAAGAATGTACCTAAGAAACCTTCCATTGGGGGTGTTAAAGCAAGAAGGTTTCTATTTGAACAAACACCAAAAGGTCGTAGAAGAAGACGATCAGTGCAGATCGTAAAATACAACAGATGGAAGTGCGTTCACAATGCAGTAGTAGACCATGCAAATAATGGTCAAGCGAGAACACGGAAAGCCAAGGTGTGGAAATATCTAGACACTATGGTTAAGTTTTGTGACAAGAAAGTGTGGATGAAGAAGGACCATGATATATTTCAAACAGTGCTAGAAGAGATCAATGATTGATGCATGGACGGATCAACACATCACCCACTATATGGTATTGGATTGATTATGCATTGAACTAGTTTTTAAATTGTATATTAAAAAATATACTAATTAATGTATTCTTTTATTCTCTTGAAGCATATTATATACCATCATACCCCTTGGTTTGCAAAGAAGTATGGTAGTTTATCAATATGGTCAACCCAAGTAATGGAGAAAACACATTATCAAGCACGCTCCGCGAGTATTTCAATCATACAAGACATGGTGGAGGAGCAGAAAAAGCTAATAGTTTAGAGGAATTACATCAGTGGACATATAGGAAGCTTGTACACAAAGCTAAAAAGAAGCAGCACTTCAAAGCATCCCCGAAATTAATCATATGCAAAAGTGTCATGACATTACACGAGAGAAAATATTATTACAAGAGATAGGAATATACTACTACTCAACTTGCTCACTAACATCCTCGGGTGCATGAAGCCTTGCCCTTTTTGAAGATGGCTCTACAACATCTTGTAACTGTAAAACTGGAGGAACCCTCGGTTGTTTTGTTAATCTGAGAAGCTCCCTTTTGCCATAATCACTTAGCATATTGGGATCCTTAACCCCACATGCCAATCCATAAGCAGTATAGGCTAAGTAATATTTACTCCTTAGTGCATAGACTCTAGGGCCTTGGCCAAAGATTCGCAACGCTAACTGCTTCTCCAAAAGCATGACTTTGTCTGCATTCCACCTGACGGGATATTCCCCAAGGTATCTAGATAATGTCTTGATTGCAAACAAAGGAGATTCTGCATTGTCTTTCGATTTTGTGGAATATAATGAATTATGGAAATTTTAATCGGTTTGTTAAGGCTTTATTATGTAATTCTTAGACCTTAGTCAAAGGGCTTGGGGGTTAGTTACGTGTGAATGTATCCTTTGGGATCTGAACCGAGTAGTTATTACCTTGACAGTTGTATCTAGGAAAGAGGGAGATGGAACGTTGATTCTGATCGCTAATGAATGAAGGAGAAGTTCTGCTATGTCTTTTGCTCAGTGTTTATTATGTCTTTCTTGATGTTTGTGCAATCATTATGCTATCATGATGAATCAGAGTCTGTGCTCTGAGTGGTGTTGAGAGATGTATTATTTATTTATGCCTTGTACAGAACCTTTCAGAGGACCATGTACACATTGGCGATCCTGCGGGTTCGAATGCCCTAAGTTCTGGGAGGATACGACTTATTCAGAGGACCGCTAGTCTTGGATGTCTGAAGATAATTCGGGGAATTCAAGAAGATATTATACAAGGTCAAGGGCCAGAGATGCTGACGCTGCTTTAATAGGCAGAAATAATGATGAAGAAGGTGATGATTATGATTCAGATTATGAAGTTTCTCCGGGAACAAGTGTAGCATTGGAAACTGTTTTGGAAGAAGATGTAGAGGAGGAAACATTGGATCAAGAAGCAGAGGAGATTGATGATGAGGAAGAAGTACATGATTAGTTTGTGGATGCTGTTCAAGGAGAAGGGATTCCGACAGGTTCGGTACAATCTGAATCTGATTTGGGTATTCCAATTTTAAATAATGATTCAAATGATAATGCAAAAGCAGGAAGTGTTGAGGATGCTCAAAATCCACCAGTATTCTCAAGCACTTTCAGGACATTTCTTGGGGGAACCTTGTTGAATAGAGTTATTAGGGGAAGTAGTAGGACAAGGTTGCAGTTTGAACCATTACCAGTCTTAGCAAGGAGGCCAGTTAGAGGGGCAGCAATGAATCCTCAAAATCCACCACCAGCACAGAACCCAAAGGTGAGATCAGGAAAGTTCAGGGGAAAACCCAAGGAGGACCCTGACTGCCATGTAGCCCAATTCCAAACAAGGTGGGAGGCTAGTGGCTATGACACACTTTATGGGGGAGAGGTGAAGAAGAGGCAGTTTGCTGCTACCTTAGAAGGCTCAGCAATGGATTGGTTTAGCCAGTATGGTTTGGGACATTTTGGAAACTTTGATGCCTTGAGAGATAGTTTTCTTGCCAGGTTCAGAAGGGAGAAAACAGCCAATGACATCATAAATAAAATTAAAGATCTTCAACAAAAAGAAATGCTAGTAGAGGACTATGCTCAGAAGTTCAGGGTTCTCTCTCGAAGATTGGAAGGAGCAGATAGGCTTTCTAATGAAATGTTAGCTTCTTATTTCCTGAATGGATTAAGAAAGACAATCAGATCAGCAGTGGCTAATGTAGACATTGCTGCAGGTTTTGATGCTTTGGTGCAAGCAGCAGTAAGAGTAGAAAAGAGGTTGGGTGTTACTAAGAAGAAACAAAAGAAAAAGATTTCAGACCTGGAATCTGACTCTGATGGAGACACAGACTCAGAGAGCTCTGATGATAATTCAGAATATAATAGTGACTCAGATTCAGATGATGAATTAACTAGACAGAAAAGGAAAAAGAAGAAGAAATCTTCAAAGTCCAAAGATAAGGGCAAAAAGAAGAAGAAAGGATTGGATGATGAAAAGAGGCTTAAAGCATTGAAGTATGCCTCAGTATTAACAAATGATAGACCAGTGTGTCAGATATGCTCAAAGGAAGGACATTTAGCAACCAATTGCTGGTATAACCCAAATTTTAGAGGAAGAGTTCCCCTCGGTGTACAAAGGTCAAAGCAGTAGTAGAACAAAACTTCATCTAATCAAGTTTTCCCTGCTCAATCTAGAGGACCAAATAGACAGTTCAGATCACAGCCTAGACAAACATGGCAATTAGATTTTAGAGGAGAATTGAAGTGCACTTATTGTGACAAAGAGGTTCATAGATAGGGTCCAGCTTGTGAGTTATGGTGCAAGCATAAGACAGAGAGGGGTATCCCAATTGTAAGGTACCCTGTAGAGCAGATCAAAATCAGAGAGGAAAGATGCAGCAAAACCAACAAATAACACAGTTAAAAATGCAGTGACAGTGATAGAGGACTAGTTTCAGAGTAAATCTGATATGGTTGAGAATGTTGCTTGTGATTGTTCTGGATGTGTAGTCCATGCAAATGATAAGGATGGGAACAACAGGTTCCTGCCTTGGCAGTGATTGAGACAAGAGCTGCAAAGTTGAATAAAGGTCCAATTCAATGAGCAGATCAGGAGAAAGTTAGAAGCAAGGTTCAGAGGAAGTTGGACAAGAAGAAGCCAGCTTTGGAAGAACTAATGTTAGAACAAATTGAAGGGGTTTGTGAAGAACAAGGATAGGACAAAGGAGAAGAGGAAATTTCTAAGGTTGACTCACTCTATGAAGCTCTGTTACATTCAGAAATTCAGATTTCTCTTGACCAATTGTTGACATTAGTACTAGGGTTCAGAGATTTGCTGTTTCAAAGAATTCTTCAGAGAAAAGGTGTTGATTCACCTCAAAGTAATTTTTTAATGAGTAATATTGTTCAGGTGGAAGATGTTGATTTCAAAGTTCCTGCCATATCAGTCAAATATTAGGGCCAGCCCATACATGGAGTTCTTTTGGATGGTGGATCAGGAGTTAATATACTTCCTGAGTCAGTTTACATTCAATTTGGGAGCCAAAAGTTGCATCCAGCACCTTTTCAGGTAAAAATGGCTGATCAGAGGAGATTACAACCTTTAGGTTTGCTAAAAAACCAGGAGATCTTCATTGCAGGATTGAAGTTTATGGTCAACTTTGTAGTACTCAGGATGCAATCAGGGAACTTGGCTTACCCAATGCTCCTTGGAAGACCCTGGTTTAGGCAGGCTAAGTTATAGCAAGATTGGGGAGCTAATATGGTGATCTTGAAACAGGGGAACCAGAAATAGACTTTACCCATGACATCTACTATATTTATGCCAAAGGAGCAAAGAGCTTTGTGGGCACAAGGCATACACCTGGCAGATGAAGTAGAAGATGATGAAGAAGAGGAATATTTGAAGGCCAATCCAGCAGTTGTCCCAGTGTTTGATATAAATGTGATGACTATTTTGGGAGATTATGAGGATTGTTTTGCTGTAGCTGCAGAAGAGGAGAGAGACCAGCAATTACAGGATATTCAAACAGGGACTGAGATGACTAAGGAACAGTTCAGAGTTCTACAGGAATCAGAGCTGTCACAGTCAGAGGAGATGCAGAATGATCTATCAACAGATCAGGCTATTGCAATAGCAGAGCAAAGATATGAAAACAGTATGAAGAAATCAGCGAGAGTTATGGAGGATGATCTGAATGAATGGAATTTGGGAACAGAGAATGACCCTAAAGTTGTCAAAGTTAGTGTTCATGTGGAAGGAGAATTTAAAGACAATCTTTTGGAATTATTAATGGAATACAAGGATATTTTTGCATGGGAATATTCAGATATGAAGGGGATTGATCCTGCATTTTATTCCCATAGGATTAATTTGAAGCAAGATGCTAAGCCTGTTATCCAACAAAGGTACAGAATGAATCCCAATTATGCAAAGCAGGTTAAAGATGAAATTGACAAGCTGCTCAGGGTGGGATTCATTAAGCCAGTACATGAAGCAACATGGCTATCTCCAATTGTAGTAGTCCCCAAGAAAAATGGAAGAATCAGAGTTTGTGTGGATTATAGAAAGCTCAATGCAGCCACCATCACAGATCCTTTTCCATTACCTTTTGCAGATACTCTGCTAGATTCAGTTTGCAGGGCATCAAATGTATAGTTTTCTGGATGGGTTCTTAGGATATAATCAAATCAGGATGCACCCTGAAGATGAACACAAAACAGCCTTCATTGTGGGGAGCATTTGTGTTCACAGTAATGAACTTTGGATTAAAAAATGGACCACCAGCTTTCTCAGAGATGGCAAGTAGAGTGTTTGAGCCCTATTTGTCTTCTTTTATGAGAGTATTTATGGATGATTTCTGTGTGTTTGGATCCAAAGAGATGCATTTGGAGCACTTGAGGAAAGGTTTTGAGAGATGCAGGAAGTATGGTATGTCATTGAATCCATACAAATGTGCAATTGCAGTTAAAAGAGGAGTTTTGTTGGGCCACATAATTTCAGAGGAAGGTATACAGGTGGATCCAAGAAAAATTCAGAGCATCATAAAGTCCAAGAGCCCAGTGAATTTGAAGGAAACATCTAGGTTTGTGGGTCAGATCAAGTGGCACAGTAGACATTTAAGATATTTGTCAGATGTATGTGCACCCTTGTCACATTTAACCAAGAAAGGAGTAGAATTCAGGTGGTCAGAGGCCCAAGAAAAGGCATTTCAGACTTTAAAGAAGATGATGGTGGTAGCTCCAATTTTGCAGCCTCTTGATTGGTCTTTACCATTCCATGTATTTGTTGATGCTTCAGATATTGCAGTAGGAGCTGTTCTTATGCAGGCAAAAATCAAAAATTGGTTCAGACCTGTCTACTATGCAAGTAGAATGCTTACTTCAGCTGAGAGGAATTACTCAGTTATTATAGAGAGAGAAGCTTTGGGCATGGTGTTCTCTTTACAGAAATTTCGACATTATCTCTTGGCTAACAAAGTCTTCTTCCATGTTGACCATCAAGCTCTGTTATTTCTTGTGAAGAAACCACAGGTTGACAGGAAGGTTAGCAAGATGGATGTTGTTGTTGCAAGAATTTGACTTTGTGATAGTACATACTCCAGGGAATCAGCATGCTGTGGCAGATTATTTAAGCAAACTTGAAAGTAAAGAAGATGCTGTAGGAGTTAATGATTATTTCCCTGACTCTGATCTGTTTGTTGTTCAGAGCTGGAGCTTTGACTTCTTTTATGATCAAATGTTGCTGTTTCTCACTGATGGATTGTTACTTGAAGAGATGAGTGTGGACCAGAAAAGGAAGTTTGTGCTGAAAAGCAAACCATTTTTAGTCATTGCTGGAGCATTTGTATAGAAAGGGGATAGATCAGATAATAAGAAGATTTGTTCCTGATTTTGAACAAGCCGTAGTGGTACAAGAGGCACATGCAGGGTTGTCTGGAGGTCATTTCTCAGGGGAAATAATGGGCAAGAAGATTTTACAATCAGGTCTATGGTGGCCAACAGTTTTGAAGGATGCTCACACATATGCCAAGGAATGTTTGGTTTGTCAGCAAGTGGGCCAACCCAATTCTAAAGATAGGATGTCAGACCACCCTGTGCTACCTTTAGATCCATTTCAGAAATGGAGATTAGATTTTGTGGGTCCTATTAAGCTAAAAAACACAGGTAAGAGTTATGTTCTGGTGGCTACAGATTACTGTACTAAATGGGTGGAAGCAGTGGCTCTCAGAGACAATAAAGCAGCTAGTGTGGCCAAATTCTTGTATAGTAACATCATGACAAGGTTTGGATGTCCCATTGAGCTTGTCAGTGATTAAGGAACACACTTCTTAAATGATGTTATCAGAGAGCTGACTCAAACCCATATGATTTTGCATAAGAAGTCCACTCCCATCCTCAGGCAAATGGACAGGCTGAGAGTTCAAACAAAATCCTGCTTAAAATCATCAAGAAGATTGTTCAGGACAACAAGTCTGATTGGGATATGAAATTGGACTCAGCTTTATGGTCATTTCGAACAGCTTTTTAAGTAACAACTGGAATGACTCCTTTTAGGCTTGTTTATGGGTTAGAAGCAGTAGTACCCATGGAGTTTGTGGTGCCTAGCTTGAGAGTTGCTGCAGAAAGCAGACTCCCACTCAGAGAATCTCTGATCTATAGACAGCACAATCTGAATCAGTTGGAGGAAGACAGAGCAATGAGTGCTTATGTTTCAGAGATTATTCAAAAAAGGAGACAAGCTTGGGTAAATAGGAATGTCAAGTTCAAAGTCTTCAAAGTGGGAGATTGGGTCATGCTTTACAATTCCAAGGAAGTTGAGGCTCAGGTACATTGGGCCCTACAGAATTGAAAAAGACTTAGGGCAAGGAACTTTCATGCTTTCAGATTCCTTTGGAACATTGGTACAAAGGGGGTAAATGGGTTTAGACTTAAGCCATTTGTGGGCACTCCCCCTGTAGTTCAGAGTACATGTTCAGATCAAGGCGGAGTAAAAGATCAGAGAACAGAGGAAATTCAGAACTTGTGTGTGGATCAGAGTCCGCTTGGATTTTTAAATTTGAACTGTGGGGAATACATTTCGCATGAGTCGGCTGTCAATTGGCTTGATTTAACTTTTTGTCCCGACATTATTTGCGGTAATGGCCGACGTGATGCATGAGAATCCCTATAAACTCGCACCAGTGAGGGGACGGCATGCACGAATTCATCCTGTCCGTTCTAGAAGTGTATGGAAGGGAAGATTACGAGAGGTGACATCTGCATTTCAGAGGCGTCCATTCCAGAAGCCTCATTGTGCTGTGTACTGTGTGCCTCATTCTCCTTCTCTTTGTTCTCCTTATTTCCCTGCTCACATGCCCCGTAGTTCTACCACTAGGCCGGACCTTCTTGCTCTGAATACAGTTAGGCAAAGGTTAGCCATGGTGAAGGGTAAGCAGCCTATGCAGCAAGGGCGACCTAAGGCGGAGACCACATCAGTTCGACGGTCCCTGCGTGAGCATTCAGCGCCAAGCAAAGAAGTGGAGCAGTGTTTTAGCTCGGATTCTGAAGAGACGGAGCAAGAGGAGGAGACTTCTATGAAGGATATTTCTACTGCTGTGGGTAGCCTGATGGAGAACTTTTCACCTTTTAAGTACAGCATGGATTTAGAGAATAACGCAAACGTTCAGTGGCTTACTTCAATTGGGTTGATCGGGTATGCAAAGTTAGCCTGGGCTCAGTGGCAAGATAATATATATGCTCCCACACAGCTAGCTTTGCTGAGAAAGACAGAGGGAGTACTCAAAGGAGGTACAAGGATAACCCTAGCTCTGATTTCTCAGGTATTTGAATTAACTTTTAACCCAAGTTTGGAAGCTTTGAATTTAGTTTCTGATGAGGATATGGAGAGAGAATTTGGGAATCCTGTGGGCTCCAGGCATTATTATCATTTGAAGATAGTAGAAGCCGCCAGGAAGCAGCAATTGCATTGGTTTATGGAGCGTGTTCTTTTACTCCAGAACGTTGATTGTATGTCAAAAGAATCTTATACCCCTTTAGCTGCAGAGCAGAGGCAGGAGTAGATGTGGATTGGGCCACTGTGGTACATCAGAGGATTATGATTGAAGTGGGAGAGAAGGATAAAAGGAGAGCAGTTAGTAAGAGCAGGTTAGGCCCTTTCCTTAAAGCCTTATTTGATTATGACTCTTTTCAACCAGCTATACCTGCAAAGCCTGTGGACCCTAGACTATCTTCACATACAGTGGCTCTGACTCTGAAGAGGAAACTTAGGGATAGACAGTTGACAGAGGAGGAGCAGAAAATAGTAGGGTGTCTCTTGGAGGCAGGTTATAGTTTGGAAGAGGCTACAACTTCTGTGTTGCAGTCTGGGATAGATGAGGATGATGAACCATTTTTAGGTACAAAAGTCTCTGGGATAGGGCAATCTCCGACTCTTTCTCAAACAAAGTTGGCAAAGAAGATGCAGTTGGGTGAAAAGGAATATGGGGCAGGAGGCAGCAAAAGATCTGATCTTTTGAAGATGCAAGGGATGCCTCCGAAGATGACTCTGTTTGCAACTAAATCTGGTTCAGAGCAGTCTTGGACTGTCACTTCAGAAAATGTGGGAGATACTCTTGAAGTTCTGAAGAAGTTTTGTCTGCAGTAAGTTGAAAAGATTAGGGAATATCAAAATAGAGCTTATGTGGAAGAGCAGTTGCAGAAGGCTAATGATCAATTTAGACAAATGCTTGTAGAAAAAGCTCAAGAAGTTGCAGAATCAGATTTAAACTCTGAATGCTGACATGGCTGAGTTGAAAGTTTCTTCAGCTAAGGAGATCTCTGAATAGACTAGTCAGTTGGTTAAGAATAGATTGTCTCTGAAGTTGTTTGAAGAATGGACATCTTTGAAGGATAGTGTAGAGTCAGAGATGCAAAGACTTCTTGAAAGACAGGTGGAGCTTGAAATAGAGAATAGGATGCTTCTCAATAGATTGGAACCCTTAGAACAGATGAAGGAGCAAATATTAAGTGAGCATGAAGAACTGTCTATAGGAGGTGTTCTGGTCTCTGAAGCAGATGTGGGGAGAATCAATGTTACCATATTATAGTAGTGATGTGTGTGAACACACTTAGGACCGCCGGGGCACTTTTTCCCTCACTAGGAGGTTTTTTCCCCCGTGCATTGTATATACGCCCATTATCTTCTAGGGCTTGTTATCTTTCATTTTTGGCACTCATAATACACTACTGTGTTGTGCTCAAGCTTCCTCATCTTCTTGAAGTTGTGTGTGCATTCCTGCAACCCTAATTCCAACAATTGGTATCAGAGCAGGCTTCCTCCTCCCGGGCAGCATCACCGGCACCTGCCGCTTCATCTCCTCCGATTGCAACGAGGTTTCACGAGCGTCTGCAGGTTAGTATATGCCGTGGGAGAGCCCGTAGGGCTTGGTCGTTTCAGAATTTTGATCTGAAGTCATTTCGCTCTCCGTTTTTGCATTCCAAGTACTGCGCAGGCAAAATCGTCCTACTGTGCAGATTTTTTGTCAAGATTAAAATCTGCAGGACAGGTGCCCATTCATCTGTTTTGGGCTGTGCTACATAGCACAGGTCGATTTTATACAGGTTTACCTCTTACAGACAGCATTTACATCTAGTAGTACAGTCATTGGCCATGGCTGACAACAATGATGTATTCCGCATGTTGGCTGCTGAGGATAAGTTGGATGGCACCAACTATCCATTATGGGCATATATGATGCGACATGTATTGGTAGCAAAGGGGTTATGGAACATTGTGCAGGGTATTGATGCACGTCCTATTGTGGCTGGGAATGCTGCAAACACATCAGAAACAGGTACTGTTGATGATGGTGCAGGCACAAGTGCTGTAGCAGCTGTTCGAGAACCACCACTTTCAGCAGAGCAGATTCGTTGGGATGGTAGAGATGCGCAGGCTCATGCCTTGATTGCGCTGTCTGTCAAACGTACCATTATCCCACATATTCGCTCCTGCAGGACTTCTAAGGATGCTTGGGATGTACTTGCCACATTGTATCAGGCAAGAAATGAGGCTCGTGTTGCTTACCTCCGAAAACAGTTGGAGAATGAGCATATGAACGAAGGTGATTCTATGGATAGCTTTTTGACAAAGATCAAGGATTTCAAAGAGCAGCTCATTTCTGCAGATGAAATCCTGTCAGACAGTTCACTTGTGCAGACTGTTTTGAATGGTCTACCAGATTCTTATCAGGGTTTTGCTTCCACTCTTCGCTTGATGATGAAAGGCAATCCCAATGCCTTATCATTTGAGGAGTTAGTTTCTGTTTTGCTGCAAGAAGACCAGTCAAGGCAAAACAGGAATAATATGCGTGTCGCAGATCAAGCTTTCGTTGCTAGTCAGAGAAGCGGGAAAGGTAAAGCTGGCTTTTCTTCTAGTAAGCAGAAATCTGCAAATGCTGCGCAACCAAAGAAGGAAGACAAAGATGAGAAGAAGGGTGACAAACAGAAGACATTTTGCAAGTACTGTAAGGGAAATGATCATGTCATCAAAGCGTGTCCTAAGCTGGCTGCGAAAGAGGCTAAGAAGAAAGAGGCTGGTATGGCTGTTGCAGATGCCTCTCCTTCTAACAATGAATCTGCTAATGTTGTGCTAGATACAGAATGGGCATTCAATGCGCAGTGCAGTTATGACCCATCTTTGCATGACACATGTATGTCTGCAGTAGATTCAGATGTATGGTACTTTGACAGTGGTGCCACTAAGCATATCACCTCGCAGCGCAGTTTATTCACTTTCCTTGAGTCTGCTCCCACAGGGAATACTGTCACTTGTGCCAATAACTCCTCTTATCCCGTTAAAGGAGTTGGACAGATTGTGCTGAATGTTGCAAATGGCAACACCTTTACACTTTTTGATGCATTGTATGTGCCAGGGATCAAAAAGAATCTGCTGTCAGTCTCCGCATTTGCCAAAACAGGTTTGGTTGTAAAATTTGTGGATGACAGATGTACTGTTCATGATCTCTCTTGTGGTGACATCATTGTAGCATCTGGTTCACTATGTCGAGGGCTGTATAAGCTCAATATGGATGGCAAATGTGTAGAGGATTCAGCATGTGCTATTATGGATACGCAGGCTATTTCAAATGCAAAACTGTGGCATGCACGTTTTGGTCATCTGAATTTTGCAAGTTTGCTGCGCCTGCAGAAATCTGAAATGGTGTCTTCTTTGCCTAAGCTTGAGGCACCTGTCAAGCATGTTTGTGAGGGCTGCATATTGGGTAAAATGCAGCGTGCTTCCTTTCCCAAAGATGGATCAGTGAGAGCTGAACGCAGATTGCAGCTTGTTCACAGTGATGTTTGTGGACCCATGCAAACTCCATCATTTGGAAACTACCTTTACTTCGTGACTTTCATTGATGATTTTACCAGGCATGCATGGGTATATCCTTTGAAGGCAAAGTCCGAAGTGTTTTTGTGCTTCAAACAGTTTTTGGTTATGGCTGAAAATGTGTCAGAAAGTAAGATGGGCACCCTCCGTTCAGATCGAGGGGGGGAGTATATGTCTTCAGAATTTAATGCATTTCTGGCTGAGCGTGGGATAAAACACCAATGTACAGTGCCGTATACACCACAGCAAAATGGTGTGGCTGAGAGAAAAAACAGGTCTCTCATGGAAATGGCAAGATGTATGGTTAAGAGTCAAAGTCTACCACATGGTTTTTGGCTTGAGGCTGTCATGTGTGCCACTTATGTACTAAACAGGTGTCCCACCAAAGCATTACAGGTTGTCACTCCATATGAGGCTTGGCATGGCCGCAAGCCATCTGTTGGCCATTTACGTGTTTTTGGTTGCCTGGCATATGCATTAGTGCCTGTGCAACATCGCAGAAAATTGGATGACAAAGCTGTCAAATGTATTTTTGTTGGATATAGTGCTGAGAGCAAAGGCTATCGTTTGTATCATCCACACACAAAGCGCATTTTGGTTAGCCGTGATGTTGTATTTGTGGAAGATGCAGTTCAGCCCTTGGTTTCATGTACTAAGGAGACAGATATCAGCTCACGTGATGTCTATGATACATTGTTGCCTCTTTTCAGTGGTGCACAGTCAAGTGCAATACCTCATGAGGCAGTTTTTCAGCCTATGCAGGTTTTAAATAATGGCACAGATCAGCCTATATCTGATGCAGATGTGCATGATGCACTTGAGGATGAGAGACAAGAGATTGAGGGCTCTAGGAATATGCCTAGATGGCTGGTGCAGACTTTGCGTGACAGCAAGTTGGATGCCCCTTTGTCTAGTCGCACTCGTTCTGGCTCTCATGGTGCCTCTTATGCGTCAGATTGTTATGCATTGGCTGTTTCTAGTATGTGCGATGAAAGTGAGCCTGTTTCATTTGATGAGGCACAAAGTTCAGAAAATTGGATGGCTGCTATGCAAGCAGAATACAATGCTATTATGAAGAATGGTACATGGTCTTTATGTGACTTGCCTCCTGGCAAGAAGGCCATTGGCACTAAGTGGGTATACAAATTGAAGCGTAAGCCTGATGGCACAGTGGATCGCCATAAGGCTAGGCTTGTTGCAAAAGGTTATGCTCAAGAGAAGGGCATTGATTTTGATGAGACTTTTGCTCCCACATGTCGTATGACCACTGTTCGTAGCATCTGTGCATTAGCAGCTCATAATGGTTGGAATGTACATCAGCTGGACATAAAGACTGCGTTCTTAAATGGAGATTTGCATGAGGAGGTGTATGTATCGCAGCCTCGTGGTTTTGTTCAAAGAGGGCAGGAAAACAAAGTGTGCAGGTTAAAAAAGGCTTTATATGGTTTAAAGCAAGCTCCACGAGCTTGGTATGAAAAAATACATGCATATTTGACTGCACATGGGTTTCAGAATAGTCCAACAGAAAGCACTTTGTATGTTAAACGTGTGGATGGTGTACATCTAATCATTGCTCTCTATGTCGATGACATGCTGCTCACAGGACCAAATGAGAGTCATATTGCTGATTTTAAGGCTGATTTGAATGCCTCTTTTGAGATGTCAGATTTGGGGCATTTGCATCATTATTTGGGGATACAATTTAAGCAGTGTGATGGAGGTATTGCTTTGTGTCAGACAAAGTATATTGAAACATTGTTGCGGAGATTTGGCCTTGAAGACTGCAAGCCTATTGCTACTCCAATGGAGACAGGTTTGAAGTTGAGTCTTCATGATGCTGGAGATCACTTTGATGTCACACTCTATCAGACAGCTGTTGGTTGCCTCATTTATGTATGCATTACGAGGCCAGACATTCAGTTTGCAGTCTCACAGGTGAGCAGATTTATGCATAGCCCAGGCATTAAGCATTGGCAGGCAGTGAAGCGTATCTTTCGCTATTTGAGTGGTACTCGGCATCTTGGGTTGTTTTATCCCAAGGGGGGATCATTGCCGCCAGATTTACATGTTTTTTCAGATTCTGACTGGGCTGGTTGTTATGACACACGCGTGTCCACGAGTGGTTTTTGCTTCATGCTTGGAAGCTCATGCATATCATGGTTGAGCAAGAAGCAGCCTACTGTGGCCACTTCTAGTTGTGAAGCTGAGTACAGGGCAGCTTTCACAGCTACGGTTGAGTGTGTGTGGCTCAGACGCCTTATGGCTGATTTGGGTGTTGGGCAGCCATCTGCCACCACCATCTTCACTGACAGTCAGAGCGCATTGGCAGTTGCGCGGAACCCAGTGTTCCATGCTCGTACGAAGCACATTGAGGTGCACTACCATTATGTCAGGGAGAGACTTTCTGCAGGAGAGATCAGTTTGGCTTATGTGCCAACACAGGATAACCTTGCAGACCTTTTCACAAAGGCTCTGCCTCGTGAGAAGTTCGAAGCTTTTCGCAAAGCTTTGGGCTTACTCCCTTTTGTGGATTCGTCCACATAGCTAGACACTTCCCTATACATGAGTGCTAGCTCTTGTTCACCGCATCACTCCAGGGGGGATTTGTTACCATATTATAGTAGTGATGTGTGTGAACACACTTAGGACCGCCGGGGCACTTTTTCCCTCACTAGGAGGTTTTTTCCCCCGTGCATTGTATATACGCCCATTATCTTCTAGGGCTTGTTATCTTTCATTTTTGGCACTCATAATACACTACTGTGTTGTGCTCAAGCTTCCTCATCTTCTTGAAGTTGTGTGTGCATTCCTGCAACCCTAATTCCAACAATCAAATCAGAAATGATTCAACAGGGATCAGTGATATGGAAAGAGATCAGAGAAAGAATTGGGCAGTTTGTTTTCAAGCCTTATCAGAACCTCAAAGGCGTTGTGAACACAATGGAGCAAGAGGTGAATTTGAAGCGCATTGCTCAACTGGAAGCTGAGGTGGTACAGCTTGTAGCTGAAAAGTCCAAATTTCAGAGCAAGGTGGATTAAACAGAGGATATGCTGGAATATAAGACGCCGAGTGGTTTTGCTCTGAAAAGCACAATCAAACCAGAGGAGTCTCATATGATGGGGATAGAAAGTCCAAGTTCTAATCCTTTTAAGCTTGTTAAGTTGAAATCGTCTGCAGGGAAGCTGAAGAGAAGATTAGAGCCCTTTTTCAGACACATGAAGAGGGAGCAGGTGCTGCTGAAGGACAAACATCTGGAGCTGTTCAGGAAAAGAGCTCTGATGAGCACGTGGGCCTGCTGATGGGTATGGATAAAGCTTTACCAGATGATGAAGACCTTGAGGCGATGATCAACATTGCAAAGGAGGTTCAAATGGATGTGGAAGCACAACAGGAGCAGGTCTTAGAGATTCAGACTGACCAACTGGGTCAGGCTTAGTGATGCTCGGAATGTTTCCACAGACACTCTCTTTACATGATCAGAGGTCTACTGCAGAACTCAGATTTTGCTGATCAGGGATTGATGGGTTCAGGTCAAATTTTTGGGAAAAATTTAGCCACGAGGCTGTGCCAACAAAGTGTTAAGGCTTTATTATGTAATTCTTAGAACTTAGTCAAAGGGCTTGGGGGTTAGTTACGTGTGAATGTATCCTTTTGGATCTGAACCGAGTAGTTATTACCCTGACAGTTGTATCTAGGAAAGAGGGAGATGGAGCGTTGATTCTGATCGCTAATGAATGAAGGAGAAGTTCTGCTATGTCTTTTGCTCAGTGTTTATTATGTCTTTCTTGATGTTTGTGTAATCATTATGCTGTCGTGATGAATTAGAGTCTGCGCTCTGATGTGCTCTGAGTGGTGTTGAGAGATGTATTATTTATTTATGCCTTGTACAGAACCTTTCAGAGGACCATGTACATGGTTTATGTACTCTCCTAGTGCTGAGTCCATTTCGCATCCTCCCATGCGTTTACCTACTCTACGCCTAAGAAACTCATCCTCAAACACAACCAGCTGCAAAACAATGTTGTCCATGAGCCAACACAACAAATAGAATAAGCTACTCAGCACGATAAAAAGTCATTAACAAGTAAACACATCTTTTGATTTTTGTCATTAACAAGTAAATCATCTGTCTATATATTTATTATTGAGTTGGTGTCCTGGACCGCCAATGAGGATGCCCCTTCCCTTCGCATGTGTGAAATATTAAGTCTTTGATGAATAGCCTGAAACTCCTCTTCAGTGGGGAAGGTTGGATTCATGGCTTTTTGCATCCTTGTTGTAAATCATAGATAATATGTCGCGGGCAGCAGAATGGATGACATTTGAATCCAATAAGAGATATTTATCCAAATCTGGATTGACAAAATCTTCATCTTCCTCAAGATTCTGTGCAATGACGGCCAGACATTAGTCTTCCCTTATGTCAAACACAGCTTGAATATCTGTAGTTAACAAATATTATTTGTCACCAATAGGAAATGTGGGAAGGAGTGGGGTTGGAATGTCCCTTACTTCCTCTATCGTAGAGGGCTGCTCGTCACCTATAACCACTAAGGTGTCTTCTCTTCTGAGCGCGTCAATATCCAACTGCTCACTTAAGTCCTTCTCCGCAGCAGCCCAATTTATCTCCTTCGCAATCTCTTGAACTTCATCTTCTCCTCTTGGAGGTTCCTCTGCCTTCTCCTCAATTTCTTCATTTGCAACTTTATCATCCTCATGCAGCACATGCAGGTAGCAGATAAATCCATAGTGGTAGGCGACAAGACAACACTTGCGATTGTGAATGGGGAACTTACTGTGTGTCTTTTTCTTATCATTTGGCACCTTTAAAACATCCCTGTTTAATTTTTATCTTAGGGTTGTTAAAGGCTCAATATCATTCACGTGCATGTACTAAATGTCGTCAAACATGACTGTACCACTTGAAGTGATCTGCTAAAATCGCTGCTCTTTCTCCTTAAGATACGAACGTGTAGAAATGATCATGTATTCGATGGAGAAATTGAATTTAAACATACGTGAGATTTCAGGATGGCGATGATGCCATCGAACTTTATAAAGGAAGTCGAATAACTTTTCATCTGGGGTTTCTTGAAGGCCAGCATCAGACTCCACCTTAATCCTGAAAGGATCCATCTACAAGCTAAGAAATATGTCACGAGCGACGAGAAAAGTTCTGTGTAAGATAATAAAGGATTAGGCAAGATCAGTATAACGTGATAAGCGTGGGAGAACTCTCACCGAGATCTCTAGTCGCATTATAGTGATTTGATGAAATATTAGTGAGAAAATGAAAATACAAAGAAACATTTACCAAAATCACTACAACGCGATATGTGTCGGAGAATTTCCACTGAGGCCCCTCTTCACGTTATAGTGATTTGATGCAATATTTCAAAGGCAATGATGATTGTAAGAAAAATCACTAACAAGAATGACAGTATGACAAATCACTATAACTCCATATGGGTGGGAGAGTTCTCACCGAGTTCCCTCTTTACGCTATAGTGATTTGATCAAATATTTATAGGAAACAAATCAATTTCTTAAAAATGTAGACGCCGAAATCTTTCAAAGAGAAAAAAAAGAACGACAATAGGACAAATCACTATAACACGATGTGCTTGAGAGAGTTCGCACCGAGACCTCTTCTCGCGTTGTAGTGATTCGAAGAAATATATGCAAGAAAATTACGATTATAGGCAAAATCACTATAATGCGATATGGGTATGATAGTTCTCATCGAAATCCCTTTTCGTGTTGTAGTGATTTGATGAAATATTTGTCAGAAATAAATTAATTTCTTAAAAATCTAAAAGATGAAATATTTGATGAAATATTTATAAAACAATTATACAATTTTGGCCAAATTGAAACGGAAAAATAATTATACAATTTCGGCCAAATTGAAACGTAAAAATATTTAAAAGCGTACCGCAAAATTCACTGGGAGAGCAAGAAGCAATGTGCCGATCATGACTGTGAGAAACATTGCAAGAGAGCAAGAAGCAACCAATAATGAATGTGGGTCAGCTTTATCCACCATGGAAACTAACGGTATGTTCACTTGGCAGACATGCATGATGGCAGACCACGTGCTCTGCGCACGTATGATGACACGTGTCAAAAATGGATTGATCGTAATCAGCATATATTTAATGAGTACGACCCCACGCATGTGTTGACATGCTCTTTTGCACGTGTGTCGTACTCCTCCGCACGTGTGTCATACTTGTCCTCTATGGTACTTGTCCTATCTCATTTTATTGATTATTAATTGGGGGTAATGATGAGAAGAAGGTGCCTACTTCATGAGGGGAGATCCCCACACTGAGGTGTCAAAATTCAGGCTTTTAATTCTTTTCTTTGGTCCTTAGTCCACTCTTCATCTTATGTGAGCATTTACTCATTTCCGGGGGGTTTTTCTTTTATTCTTCAATTTATCTCCTCCCTATATTTGGATTAATCTTATTGGTCCATAGGAACCTTAATTGGACCATGATCGAAAAATTTCTGAAAATCAGGACCCTTAGGCTAAGGTCCTTTATACCTATTTTCAATTAATTCCAATTGCACATTGGAAAGTTCTTTTTGAATTTCTGTTTCAGGGGAAACCATTTTAGACATTAGGAGGATTTTTATATCCAAAAATATCTCAATTTTTGAATTACGTCTCTCTAGACATTTTCTCTCTCCAGCCAAAACAGGGTAAAACAGGATCTTTCTTTTATTTTAGAGAGGGGAATAATTATAAGATTAGAAGGGGAGGTTCTTACACCTGCACACCTCAAAAGTTGGAGGGAGGAATCTTACAGAGAGACTCGTATGAGGGGAACAACTAGGATAGAGATAAAAACAAGAAAAACACTCGTAAGAAAGTTGCAGTTCCTTGACTTGCAATATCTTTTGATTGACATTTCAAATCTGCTCTATTTTTTACAGATTTGGAATCCTTTTTTTTTATAGATAATTTTTAACTACTTGAACGTCCAAATCGGAGTTCGGGGTCAAAAGTTATGGTTGTTCAAAGTTGACCTTGTCCCCGAGGAAGTGCTGCCCATGTAGGAGCCTGGGTAACCCACGCCTAGCTCTAGCAGTCTAGGTATCCAATCTCAAATTTGACTTTTGGATCTTGCTAAGAATACTTGGGATTTTCTTCATATCAAGTTTCACCCTGTTCTAACAAATTTGAAAATTTACTATTTTTAGTGAGGCTTGGTAGGTTGGACTTTTTCGAGTTGACTCTCAAGAGCCATAGAGAGCTCAAAATCTTAGTTATAGGTGCTAGATTTATATATCTCACAATGTACTATGGCCATACTAAACCTCGCGGCAATTGGAGTTGTCAAGGACATTATCCAAAGATCTCAAATTGCATGCTCGTTTGCGTAGTAGTGGTCTTAAAGAACTAAGAAACCTCTATCCGAGGGGTTTTTGTGTTGACTCTACCAGCCAAACCACTTATCAAATTCAATCTAGGACTGTGAGGTCCCTGTTCCCACCGAGCAACGGATTCGGGGTACTAGCAGCGGAAGTAGCACTTCTCGCGCGGGACAGGGGTCCCACACTCAGGGCCTCGTCCACGGATATCCGGACAAGAGACTAATCCGTCGGTTTGTCCAAAACCGAAACCGGAAAAACTTCCTTTACCCGGAAAGCACGGGCGATTCCACCAGGATAACTCTTTACTCTAACGTAGTCAAGATCATTACTGATCAAACTGATCTGACTGCACCTTTAACGGTACTTGGTCAAATCAAGGAAGAACTTGCACTTGGATCATTGGGATCAACGCTTTTTTCCCCATCAAGAGGCACATCCGTTGATTCCTATCCATAGAACAATTTCTATCCGGGATTTACTTCATCTATCGTAATAATAGAAATTAAATCTCGATTTACGGATCCATCAGTCCAGCCTAACCCCATCCGATCCCATGGGTTAGCCAACCGCCCAACCACTGTAGTGATGGGATCCAATTTGGAATTTGGTTAGGTTTTGTCCCGGGTACCAAGGAAAAGAGTTCCAAGGCCCCCTAGCCGGAAGTTCATGCAAACATAAAACTAGTCATACCACTTACACACCCAATATGAAATTGCCTTTTTCTTAGCATCAACTAGCTTTAAAACAATCCTTTAATAAAACCATTATGTCACTGATGACAATCCTCAAAGTCTCTAGTTGAATCCTTATTTCCAGTCATTCTTTCATCGGTATACTTATGGCATCATTGGCAACCAGAACGCTCACCACCTGTTCTCTCAGGGGCCTTTTCCATAGTTCCTAGCTCATAGTAACCGGCAATATATTCATATAATAGAATGGAATCTTCGTGGAAGATCAGCAAGATCAACCCACAGATCCATATAAAAGAGCCATGGACTCATCTGTTGAGGACCAGCAAGGTCAATCAACCAGATCCATGCCCGGTTTCAGAAAGCAACTCTTACTCCTTGTTCCAATATCTTCCACGACGCACGTGTGGGTATCTTCGGCGACCCAGAGCCCGAGCACCGTATGGTCAGCACCCTCTAGGATCCTTCGCAGGTGACCTAGCGCTTCACTCATAGGCCGCTTCCTTGGTCCCTCATCCACCGTACCGGAAGCTCACCATTTAAATCGAGTCGAGGCTGGTCAAGACCTCGATCGACCTTGCTACGCGAGACGTCCTCCATTGACTCTCCGTCAGCAGTTGCAACTTTATCAGTTCAGTCTTCATGACCTTAATCCTCAAGACGGTCAAAATGCTTCTCCAGCATTCTTGACATAAAACAGTCATTTACAAACAGTCACAAATACAGTTTCTATAACGAACTCTTGTCTTTCCATATTATCCACTCTCGGACCACATTACTTATTCCACATTCCTCATCCATTCACTCATATAGACTACATTATCTCACATACATCTTCATATTCATTATTCTACATACATATCCATGTTCGTACGTCCACATCATACATCCAATTTCACATTCATACATACGCATCTACATGCATACATCCACATCTACATTCATACATCCATACCTCCATTTCCACATCCACACATCCACATTCATATTCATACATCCACATCTACATACATACATCCACATCTACATACATACATCCATACATCCACATCTACATACATACATCCATTTTCACATCCTCATTCATACATACACATCCACATACATACATACACATCCGTATCTACATCCATACATCCACATCCACATCAACATTCACATTCATACATATACATCTACATGTATACATCCACATCACATTCATACAACCATATTACATCCATTCTCGTCCTAACACATCCCATATACATCTTAACACATCCTAACTCATCTTAACACATTCTATCACATCTCATACACATCTTATCACATCTTTTTACATCTCATACACCTCTTATCACATCCTATCACTTTCCATACGCATCTTATCAAATCTTATCACATCTCATACACATCTTATCACATCTTTTTACATCTCATACACCTCTTATCACCTCTTATCACTTTCCATACGCATCTTATCAATTCTTATCACATCTCATACACCTCTTATCACATCCTATCACTTTTCATACGCATCTTATCAATTCTTATCACATTTCATACACCTCTTATCACATCCTATCACTTTCCATACGCATCTTATCAATTCTTATCACATCTCATACACCTCTTATCACCTCTTATCACATTTCATATCTTTTTTTTTTAAAGAGAATTCTTATATTTGATATAAGATTTCTCTACACATTTATTTATACATAAATTCCATTTAAGGAGACTAACACTTTTGAATTTAAAATTAATCTTTTATGCATCTTCTTATGCATAAATTCAATTTGGTAGGAAATTACACTTTTAGAATAAAAGAATTTCTCTTATGCATCTAAGTTAAGCATAAAATCCATTTATGAGGAAAATCACACTTTTAGTATAAAAAGAATATCTTTTATGCATACCTATATGCATGAAATCCAATATGATAAAAGTAACACTCTTGCAATAAAATAATCAACTTTTATGCATACCTCTATGCATGAAATTCAATTATGATAAAAGTCACATTTTTATAATAAAATAATCAACTTTTATGCATACCTCTATGCATGAAATCCAATATGATAAAAGTAACACTTTTGATATAAAAAATTTTCCTTTATGCATACTTCTATGCATGAAAATTAAAAATGATAAAAGTAACACTTTTAATATAAAAATTTATCCTTTATGCATACTTCTATGCATGAAAATAAAAATGATAAAAATAAATCTTTTGATATAAAAATTTATCCTTTATGCATACTTCTATGCATGAAAATAAAAATGGTAAAAATAACACTTTTGATATAAAAATTTATCCATTATGCATACTTCTATGCATGAAATAAAAATGGTAAAAATAACACTTTTGATATAAAAACTTATCCTTTATGCATGATATTAAAATTCAATTTCTCCATGATTATAATGAAATTCTTTCAATTAATCTAGGATGATAATTCCTAGAATATGGTAGGAAGTCCTCTTTTTATGCTTTGAATGAAATTATTTTATGCATAATTTTTATAAACATTTTGCCATAGCTCCGCTGCTATGACTGATAAATCTCAATTTTTCTAAGGGATAATGCTTATCATTAAGGAAATAATTAAAATGATCTCTAATTGGATTATTAATCCATAATGGATTGAATCATCAATATACATAAACTAAAAGCATAGAAAAAAGCCATTAATTTGGCCTCAAGCATAGCTTAATCTTGGGTTAAGGAAAAGCTTTATGAAAAGCTTGATTTGGATTAAGAATGGGTCATGAGTATGACCATTTCTTGAGTGAGAGAGAGAAATTACATAAAAACTATTAGAATTTAGACATAAATGGAAATTAACTTCAATAGCATTTATTAAATTATGTAACTCTTCACTACTAATCACCAATTAACTTCAATAGCATTTAAAAAACCATACCAATTAAGCTTCTCAAGCTTGAGAGGTGTTGAGAAGAGAGAACCATTGAGAAAATATAGAAAGATCAATATTCACTAATTACCTTACAACTTGCTTGATTCTTTGTTCACGGTAGAGGCCCCCAACCAATCAATTGGTTAAGTATGTTGATGGAGCCACTAATGGGGATTGAAGAAAGAGGGAAGCTCCAAAAACTAGTGAATTATTAAATGAATTCACAGTTCTTGGCTTAGGTGGAGTAGAGTAACGATGCATAAACACTATATCTTTTTCAACAAGGGGGAGGCTTCTATTTATAGGAAAAATTGAGCTCCTAACCAAACAAACTGATTCTAGAATTTTCTAAATCAATTTGGTCAATATTTGACCATTTTTAGGTCAGTTAAGCTAACTTTTTGGAACTAGACTTGAATGAGGAGAGAGGAGAGATGAAATATCTCAATTTTTATGAGTTTAAAACTCATTCAAGCATGTGAAATATGCACCTCCTTTAAAGAACTCCCCTTCCTTACATATGTGTCATAATGGAATCATTTTAATATTGCTCATAGTTTTTTACTAATAAACCTTGTACATTTTCAACTCTTCATCTTATGTGAAATATGCACCTCCTTTAAAGAACTCCCCTTCCTTACATATGTGTCATAATGGAATCATTTTAATATTGCTCATAGTTTTTTTTTTACTAATAAACCTTGTACATTTTTAACTCTTCATCTTATGTGAAATATGCACCTCCTTTAAAGAACTCCCCTTCCTTACATATGTGTCATAATGGAATCATTTTAATATTGCTCATAGTTTTTTACTAATAAACCTTGTACATTTTCAACTCTTCATCTTATGTGAGCATTTACTCATTTTTGGATACCCAAAATATCTCATATTTTTAATATTGCTCATAGTTTTTTACTGATAAACCTTGTACATTTTCAACTCTTCATCTTATGTGAGCATTTACTCATTTTTGGGTATCTTCTTTTACAAATTGGATTTATCTCCTCCCTACACATGGATTGATGCTATTGGCCCATAGGAACCTTAATTGGACCATAATCCAAAAATTTCTGAAAATCTAGACCCTTAGGCTAAGGTCCTTTATACCCATTTCCAATTAATTCCAATTGCACATTGGAAAGTTCTTTTTGAATTTCTGTTTCAGGGGAACTTATTTTAATAAAATGAGATAATTTTCTATCCAAAAATATTAAAAATTTAAATATTCTCTCTCTAGAATATTTTCTCTCTCTAGGTTAAAACAGTTAGAAACAAGTCTTTTATATTTCTGAAGAGGGATTGATTACAGGGGAAGATGCTAGACATCAAAAAGGGGTTGGGGGAGGAATCTTACATTCTACCCCACTTAAAAAAACGCGAGATGTCCTCATCTCGCAACTTGTGATAATTTCGCAAGATTCACGAATATGAGACTTAGAGAAAAATTTTAATCAAGTTAACCACCAAGATAAGTCTTAAAGAGAGCAAGATTCAAAATACGAACAAGATTTAGACTTTATTCATTCTCGGAACTTATACAGTAAAGATAGAGGAACTCTTTACACTTCCATAAGCCCGTCCATCATATGGTCACAAAAGCAGTCCTCACAAGCTGCACAAGTATAAGGTAACTCATCTATGGGAATGATTCTGTGGGTTATTGCTGTGCCTATCTCAGTGGTATGAGGTGTTCTAACAAAAGGACCTCTGAGAGGCAAGCCAAAAACGGGGTAAAGGCATATCTTCTCATGAGGAAGAAAACACGCCAGTAAGAAGACCCGCTCAGAAAACCCAAGATGTCTTGATCTCATGACGCAGTAGTATCGAGGACCCAAACCCAAGGCTTCGATAACCATGGCCAAGCGGACATTGTTACGAAAGTGCTGCTGACCCCAGGGTGTTACCCTAGTTATGTCTTGATAGGTCCGCCATTTGGTCTGCGCTACAGAAGTTCCTAGGTGAGGAAAAAGTAAGCGCTCATACTGTTCTATAAAATCCTTCTTCACAGACTCACTTGCGTCTTGAAGGTGAGGAATCATTATGGATAAAACTAATTCTTGTTGCCAAGCCATGAAGGAGATTAAGAAGAAGGGAGATCGATGGAAGTAAGATTACTGTGAGCGATAGTAAAAGTTACGACTTATATAAAGGAAGGAGTTAGCGTAACCTAGAAGTCAACGGTATCTTGCCACTGAAGTTTTATCGTCTTTCCATGATTTGGGTTTGGCACAAATTTCTATAGAAGGCATTAAGAACTTTGAGATGAGGAGATAAAAGCAGTTCGTAGACTAAGTCACCTACTTTCTTTGATCCACAATAGCTGGGGGAGAACTACTTATACTCCCCTAGAGATAAAGAAATTCTTTTGGTCCGTAATCAATGAAGACTATAACTGCTTCTTTGAATTCTCTGACTGTCCTCTTCTTATCTGTATATTGTCTCTGTCGATCCTGGGCAGCGTTTATATCTTTATGAATTGTCTACATCTGTTGCTCTAAGTCGCCAAGCATTTGATTGGTCATCTCAACCCTAATCAATGGGTCGGACCTAGTTAATGGAGTTAAGCAATCTTGTCCGAGACGGATCCTGATTAGATTGGTATGAAGGAATTGGTCTCTGAATTTGGGTTCTAGACTTCCTTGTGCCCTTTTCATGGTAGGAGTTGGGCAGTCTTTTAACTAATGGTCAAAACCTTGGCATCCAAAACACTGGTTCTCACTTCTGAACTCATCGTTTTGAATCTTTAAAACAGGTGGGCTCCAGATAAGGTATTCTGGGGAAAGTGTCTTCCCTTTTTAAACAGAATCTTTCTTTTATTTTAGAGAGGGAATAATTTTAAGATCAGAAAGGGAGATTCTTACTCCTGTATACCTCGAAGGTTGGGGGGAGGAATCTTACAAACTTCTACCCCACTTAAAAAGGTGCGAGATGTCCTCATCTCGCAAGTAGAGGACAGCTCTTTTTCTTAGGATCCAATTTATTCTGGGTTCCTTAGATTCTGGTCAACCCAACAGAATACTGGGATAAATATTCCTTATATAGAACTCATCATTAAATAATAATTCATTTAGATCATATCATTTCTACGATAATGGTTCATTAGACCGAAAAATTTCCTTCTGAACATTCCTCCACGGGAATTTCAGTTAAGTAAGTTATCAATTTATCATCCCTTAACTTGATCTACCGTCTCAAGTATTAACAGTAGCAATTTGACAGCACAATCCACTAATCTCATAGTGATTTGCTGAATCATTTTCATCATTTATCATTACAGGGACTCGTCCCAGTCATCCACATTGTGGTTTCGCTCAGCTTATTACATTTCAACTAAATTTCAAAAATCGTCATTTTTCAATCAGAATCCAATTCAATTCATCAATTCTCAAACAGAATTAAAAATCATATTAACCACATTCGAAATCATCATCTGGATAGCATTAACGCTTATAATTTCGAGTCTTAGATTTACTCGTATATACTGTCAGTAAAGAGCTGCAGTTATACTCTCGGTATATACGGGTAGTCATGATACTTGGAACTATAAGATAGATACCATCATGTCTAGGCCTCAAGCAAGTCAGGGTTCCATACAATTGCGGCATCTAAAAACCCAATTACTAAATTACAAATTTTTCAGTTTGAATATCAAATTGTATGAATTATATCACACAATTACAACCTTTTTGTGTTTCTTGATAAATTTTTGACATATTTGGCTTCTCAGTTGATCTTTATTAGCCAATTGCTCTGATGATTGTATCCTGTGACATCAAAATACTCTTCCAAGGCTTCCACCCATTTCTCCACAGCCTCACCCAAGTTCTCCCCTTCTCCTTTGAAGGGTCTTGGCTGAGACCTATGAAGAGCCTTGCGAACATTAAGGTCAAGCTCGTCATCTTCAGAGACAGGGTCTGGCTGACGACCACGGTTTCCTCGTCTCATGATTTTGCCAAAATTTATATATTATTAAATTTTTATTTTGATATTATTCACGAGATCCTAAGACTTAAGAGTTCGGAAAACAATTTCTTATACAAGACAAGATCTTAATGGAGATCTATGACATATGTCCGATAACAGATTTTTTTTCTTTATCAGCAGTAGATCGTTCGCCATAAACAATCATTTATTCAACAGGAATTTTTTAATCAGAAAACGTTTCTTTATTTATATAAAAGTTGCAATATATACATAGAGCAACTCGGCTCTGAGTTCAAAATCTCCTCGAAAGACATATAAGAGGACCGTACTGGGCCATAGTCATGCCCTGTTACATAAGTTCTCTAACTGCGAAGGGAGCTATTATTTTTTCCTTAGGGATAAATCGACTAAGGAGTCTATAAACTCGGCAAGCACGTCTGAAATTTTGAGGCGTTGAAAGATATAGAATGACACCACGCGTCATTTTCAGCTTTATCAAAATCATGGCCAATGAGAGGTTCTGCCTCAGCATTGCACGCCGGTTATAAGAGGCGTGGATATATAGCCCTGCAACCCACTTATGCTGTTGTCTCTCCACTGGGTTAGGAAAATATAATTCCTCGAAATGGCGTGCGAGTCTTGCTCGGCTTTTTCATGTTGAAGCGGAAGAGATGAGATGCTCGAAGGCAAATGCAATCATATCTTGAGACTGGGTGAGGTCGGGAATACCAGATAAATGGGGAACTTCCATCTATAAAAACAATTTCTTTGATTAAAATTTCTTCATTAAAGAAGCTTACGGAATGAAAATACATTATGAAAATGCTGTTTTTGAATTCTTATTACGAATTTCAGATAAGAATTTAATTATCTTTATTAGCTTTCAAAACCTGCTCTGATACCAACTGTGAGGTCCCTGTTCCCACCGAGCAACGGATTCGGGGTACTAGCAGCGGAAGTAGCACTTCTCGTGCGGGACAGGGGTCCCACACTCGGGGCCTCGTCCACGGATATCCGGACAAGAGACTAATCCGTCGGTTTGTCCAAAACCGAAACCGGAAAAACTTCCTTTACCCGGAAAGCACGGGCGATTCCACCAGGATAACTCTTTACTCTAACGTAGTTAAGATCATTACTGATCAAACTGATCTGACTGCACCTTTAACGGTACTTGGTCAAATCAAGGAAGAACTTGCACTTGGATCATTGGGATCAACGCTTTTTTCCCCATCAAGAGGCACAGCCGTTGATTCCTATCCATAGAACAATTTCTATCCGGGATTTACTTCATCTATCGTAATAATAGAAATTAAATCTCGATTTACGGATCCATCAGTCCAGCCTAACCCCATCCGATCCCATGGGTTAGCCAACCGCCCAACCACTGTAGTGATGGGATCCAATTTGGAATTTGGTTAGGTTTTGTCCCGGGTACCAAGGAAAAGAGTTCCAAGGCCCCCTAGCCGGAAGTTCATGCAAACATAAAACTAGTCATACCACTTACACACCCAATATGAAATTGCCTTTTTCTTAGCATCAACTAGCTTTAAAACAATCCTTTAATAAAACCATTATGTCATTGATGACAATCCTCAAAGTCTCTAGTTGAATCCTTATTTCCAGTCATTCTTTCATCGGTATACTTATGGCATCATTGGCAACCAGAACGCTCACCACCTGTTCTCTCAGGGGCCTTTTCCATAGTTCCTAGCTCATAGTAACCGGCAATATATTCATATAATAGAATGGAATCTCCGTGGAAGATCAGCAAGATCAACCCACAGATCCATATAAAAGAGCCATGGACTCATCTGTTGAGGACCAGCAAGGTCAATCAACCAGATCCATGCCCGGTTTCAGAAAACAACTCTTACTCCTTGTTCCAATATCTTCCACGACGCACGTGTGGGTATCTTCGGCGACCCAGAGCCCGAGCATCGTATGGTCAGCACCCTCTAGGATCCTTCGCAGGTGACCTAGCGCTTCACTCATAGGCCGCTTCCTTGGTCCCTCATCCACCGTACCGGAAGCTCACCATTTAAATCGAGCCGAGGCTGGTCAAGACCTCGATCGACCTTGCTACGCGAGACGTCCTCCATTGACTCTCCGTCAGCAGTTGCAAATTTATCAGTTCAGTCTTCATGACCTTAATCCTCAAGACGGTCAAAATGCTTCTCCAGCATTCTTGACATAAAACAGTCATTTACAAACAGTCACAAATACAGTTTCTATAACGAACTCTTGTCTTTCCATATTATCCACTCTCGGACCACATTACTTATTCCACATTCCTCATCCATTCACTCATTTAGACTACATTATCTCACATACATCTTCATATTCATTATTCTACATACATATCCATGTTCGTACGTCCACATCATACATCCAATTTCACATTCATACATACGCATCTACATGCATACATCCACATCTACATTCATACATCCATACCTCCATTTCCACATCCACACATCCACATTCATATTCATACATCCACATCTACATACATACATCCACATCTACATACATACATCCATACATCCACATCTACATACATACATCCATTTTCACATCCTCATTCATACATACACATCCACATACATACATACACATCCGTATCTACATCCATACATCCACATCCACATCAACATTCACATTCATACATATACATCTACATGTATACATCCACATCACATTCATACAACCATATTACATCCATTCTCGTCCTAACACATCCCATATACATCTTTACACATCCTAACTCATCTTAACACATTCTATCACATCTCATACACATCTTATCACATCTTTTTACATCTCATACACCTCTTATCACATCCTATCACTTTCCATACGCATCTTATCAAATCTTATCACATCTCATACACATCTTATCACATCTTTTTACATCTCATACACCTCTTATCACCTCTTATCACTTTCCATATGCATCTTATCAATTCTTATCACATCTCATACACCTCTTATCACATCCTATCACTTTCCATACTCATCTTATCAATTCTTATCACATCTCATACACCTCTTATCACATCCTATCACTTTCCATACGCATCTTATCAATTCTTATCACATCTCATACACCTCTTATCACCTCTTATCACATTTCATATCTTTTTTTTTTAAAAGAGAATTCTTATATTTGATATAAGATTTCTCTACACATTTATTTATACATAAATTCCATTTAAGGAGACTAACACTTTCGAATTTAAAATCAATCTTTTATGCATCTTCTTATGCATAAATTCAATTTGGTAGGAAATTACACTTTTAGAATAAAAGAATTTCTCTTATGCATCTAAGTTAAGCATAAAATCCATTTATGAGGAAAATCACACTTTTAGTATAAAAAGAATATCTTTTATGCATACCTATATGCATGAAATCCAATATGATAAAAGTAACACTCTTACAATAAAATAATCAACTTTTATGCATACCTCTATGCATGAAATTCAATTATGATAAAAGTCACACTTTTATAATAAAATAATCAACTTTTATGCATACCTCTATGCATGAAATCCAATATGATAAAAGTAACACTTTTGATATAAAAAATTTTCCTTTATGCATACTTCTATGCATGAAAATTAAAAATGATAAAAGTAACACTTTTAATATAAAAATTTATCCTTTATGCATACTTCTATGCATGAAAATAAAAATGATAAAAATAAATCTTTTGATATAAAAATTTATCCTTTATGCATACTTCTATGCATGAAAATAAAAATGATAAAAATAACACTTTTGATATAAAAATTTATCCATTATACATACTTCTATGCATGAAAATAAAAATGGTAAAAATAACACTTTTGATATAAAAATTTATCCATTATGCATACTTCTATGCATGAAATAAAAATGGTAAAAATAACACTTTTGATATAAAAACTTATCCTTTATGCATGATATTAAAATTCAATTTCTCCATGATTATAATGAAATTCTTTCAATTAATCTAGGATGATAATTCCTAGAATATGGTAGGAAGTCCTCTTTTTATGCTTTGAATGAAATTATTTTATGCATAATTTTTATAAAAATTTTACCATAGCTCCGCTGCTATGACTGATAAATCTCAATTTTTCTAAGGGATAATGCTTATCATCAAGGAAATAATTAAAATGATCTCTAATTAGATTATTAATCCATAATGGATTGAATCATCAATATACATAAACTAAAAGCATAGAAAAAAGCCATTAATTTGGCCTCAAGCATAGCTTAATCTTGGGTTAAGGAAAAGCTTTATGAAAAGCTTGATTTGGATTAAGAATGGGTCATGAGTATGACCATTTCTTGAGTGAGAGAGAGAAATTACATAAAAACTATTAGAATTTAGACATAAATGGAAATTAACTTCAATAGCATTTATTAAATTATGTAACTCTTCACTACTAATCACCAATTAACTTCAATAGCATTTAAAAAACCATACCAATTAAGCTTCTCAAGCTTGAGAGGGGTTGAGAAGAGAGAACCATTGAGAAAATATAGAAAGATCAATATTCACTAACTACCTTACAACTTGCTTGATTCTTTGTTCACGGTAGAGGCCCCCAACCAATCAATTGGTTAAGTATGTTGATGGAGCCACTAATGGGGATTGAAGAAAGAGGGAAGCTCCAAAAACTAGTGAATTATTAAATGAATTCACAGTTCTTGGCTTAGGTGGAGTAGAGTAACGATGCATAAACACTATATCTTTTTCAACAAGGGGGAGGCTTCTATTTATAGGAAAAATTGAGCTCCTAACCAAACAAACTGATTCTAGAATTTTCTAAATCAGTTTGGTCAATATTTGACCATTTTTAGGTCAGTTAAGCTAACTTTTTGGAACTAGACTTGAATGAGGAGAGAGGAGAGATGAAATATCTCAATTTTTATGAGTTTAAAACTCATTCAAGCATGTGAAATATGCACCTCCTTTAAAGAACTCCCCTTCCTTACATATGTGTCATAATGGAATCATTTTAATATTGCTCATAGTTTTTTACTAATAAACCTTGTACATTTTCAACTCTTCATCTTATGTGAAATATGCACCTCCTTTAAAGAACTCCCCTTCCTTACATATGTGTCATAATGGAATCATTTTAATATTGCTCATAGTTTTTTTTTACTAATAAACCTTGTACATTTTCAACTCTTCATCTTATGTGAAATATGCACCTCCTTTAAAGAACTCCCCTTCCTTACATATGTGTCATAATGGAATCATTTTAATATTGCTCATAGTTTTTTACTAATAAACCTTGTACATTTTCAACTCTTCATCTTATGTGAGCATTTACTCATTTTTGGATACCCAAAATATCTCATATTTTTAATATTGCTCATAGTTTTTTACTAATAAACCTTGTACATTTTCAATTCTTCATCTTATGTGAGCATTTACTCATTTTTGGGTATCTTCTTTTACAAATTGGATTTATCTCCTCCCTACACATGGATTGATGCTATTGGCCCATAGGAACCTTAATTGGACCATAATCCAAAAATTTCTGAAAATCTAGACCCTTAGGCTAAGGTCCTTTATACCCATTTCCAATTAATTCCAATTGCACATTGGAAAGTTCTTTTTGAATTTCTGTTTCAGGGGAACTTATTTTAATAAGATGAGATGATTTTCTATCCAAAAATATTAAAAATTTGAATATTCTCTCTCTAGAATATTTTCTCTCTCTAGGTTAAAACAGTTAGAAACAAGTCTTTTATATTTCTAAAGAGGGATTGATTACAGGGGAAGATGCTAGACATCAAAAAGGGGTTGGGGGAGGAATCTTACACTAGGACTGGTGGGGTTAAATATCATTTATTGGAATTTCCTAGGTTGTGTCTACAACATGCCATCTTCAATTCAAGTACCCATTAATTACCTATCAAAGTAGAACCTTGCGGAGGACAAGTGGAAATGCTCAGAAAAGTTACAACTTCCTGACCTGCAATATCTTTTAATAGACAATCCAATTATGCACTATAATTGCAGATTTGGATTCTTTGGTTTCTATAGATAACTTTTGACTATTTGATCGCCCTAATCGGAGATCGGAGTCAAGAGTTACCGTCCATTGAAAGGGACCCTGTCTGAAAGGTCATTGGCCAAGTGGGTGCATGGGGGATCCACACCTGGCTCTAACTCCCACACCATGAATCCAAATTGATTTCAAACTTTTACCTAGTGTTTTTGGCCATAGGGACTTGGGTTTTGCCAAGTTTGGTCCTTGTCCGAGTTTTTACGACCTATCTACGGTTCGAATGATATGCACAATTTGTCACCTCGAACACTTAAGACCAAGAGGACATACCTACATATTTTTAGGTGAACCCCTTGAGACATCAATGCTCAACTACAGATACTCCACAATAAAATGGAGTGGCAAAAGGAGAAAGAAGTGGTAATTAGTGGAGATTTCTTGTTACATGCTTAAACAAAAAGGTTTAAAAAAATATTTTGGGCTAGATATTTATTGTAGCTTCTATTCTTAATAGGTATTTACCAAATACTTTAAAGGACAAAACACCTATTTACTATAGCTTATGTTCTTAATAGGTATTTACCAAAGGGTTTAGAGGACAAAAACACCTATTTAAGCATAATATGGTAAGGACTACTTTTGGGTCCTTGGTTCAGTTATATAAATAGAATAATATGCTAAAAGGGATAACAATCTAGGTGCATCTTCTGGGTCCTTTGGGCCCTAAAAATCAAGGACCATGTGCCTCAAGAAGATCTCTCTCTACCTTTAGTGCCGTGGTTAGGTATAAATATATATTAGTATGAACTTACATGTAGCATATTGGCAAGATGCAAAACCTACCCATTGTAAGCCATCTCTTAACTATCATTAGGGGAAAACAGAACTCATTTTCAGCCCCTATAAGATAATCCATGTCAACCTATTTTTGTGAGTTAAAAAAAGAAAAAATGAAGAAATTTTGGCTCATTTTTGCGTGTTTTTGTAGAGAGAGATAATTAACAAGTTGGTCCTTACTCAGACGGCATGTTTTTAAATGCTTGAGAACAAAAGAGAATATTCTATTATTGTAGAATGTTCCTTGTATGTAATAAATACCCAAGGAATAATTACCCCCCCATGTATCTATTGGGAAATGAGCTCTCAATCAATGCACTATATAAAAAGAGTTTTCCCTCTTTAGTAAAGAATTTTTGTTTAAGTGTTTTTTCTCTCCTCGATTCTATTGCAATTTTATCATTTGTCCTAACACACTAATATTGATGTCCATTAAATCCTCATTCCATTTTACACTTACTTGCATATTTGATCAAGTTTCCATGGGAGAGAAAAGGAAGCCATATCATATACATATTGATCTTTAAGAAGATTACGCTCCCTTTGAAGAAAATAGATAAGCCCATTTCAATCGATTCAAGATAAAGAATGAATAAGAGTTTTAGGTTTAAAGCATATAGACCTTTGGTGCGATGGATCTATGTATCCAATAAATTGTCTAGACTCATTCACTCCTCTATTCTCTAATTCGATATCATTGATCAAATATATTGGAGATGGTCACCAAGGATTGCTTATCCAATAAATCCTCTAGACTCCTTCATACCTCCATTCTCTAATCTGACCTCATCAATCAAATATGTTGCAGATGGGCACCAAGGATTTCTTGGCTATTACATTGCACTAAGCAAATCAACCAAAGTTGTAAAAGACTTAAATTTTGTAGCATAGTTGGAGTACAATCATTTGAAAGGAATGTACACCACTCTTCAAAAAATCCATTTACATTGAAGAAACCACCTTTTAACCATTTATCTTATGCTAATTATTGCTATATAAAAATGACCATAACAATGAGATATAGGACATCCATGGGATCTAACATCTCATATAGTGTTCTTATGGCCAATTTAGAATAACCCCATTTTAGTAATTTTAGTGCTTGAATGCATTAGAATGTAAATTAATAATTAAAGAACTACTCCAAAAATATAATATTACATTCAAGATAAGGTACAAAAGACTCTAAGGCTGTATGATGTTTCTCCAATAGTTTTTGTGATTGAAATTTGGTGTTTTTAACATCACAGATACATCCGACATGCCTCAAAACCCTAAGAATAACTCTTGGATCACTATATTCTGATGCCGGAATGAGGAGATATGGCAAAAATAGACATGGAACAAGAATGACCACTACAATGTGATATGGGGCATTCTTAAAATTGTAGTGGTCATTCTTGTTTCATGTCTGTTTTTTCCATATCTCCTCGTAGCGGCATCGGAATGCAGTGATCCAAGAGTCGTTCTTGGGGTTTTGAGGATTTTGGGTATAATGATTCCATTTTGACACATATGTAAGGAAGGGGAGTTCTTTAAAGGAGGTGCATATTTCACATGCTTGAATGAGAAATCATATCATATTGTATTAAGGAGATACCATGAGTAGAAATCAAAATTGAATCATAATAACATGATTCATAAAACTAATGTTATTGGATTACTATAATTTATTCTTCAACACATGTGCTCTCTACATGTGATGGATTTTTCTTTAGATATTTTTTTTATTAAAGCAAATCCATCTCATAATGTTTAGTGAAGGAGCAGTAGATCATAATGCTTTTAATAACCAATTAAAGAAGAAATGTGGTGAAAATAGACATGGATAAAAATGACCCACCCAAAAGGACCAGAACAACGTGATCTGGAACAAAAGTTAGCATAAGATGTCCCATATCACATTGTTGTGGTCGTTTTTTGCATTGAGAGTATTTTGCATCAGGCACCCAAAACGAGTAGAACAACATGATATGGGGCATAAGCTAACATAGGATGTCTCATATCCCATTATTGTGGTCGTTTTTTTCTTTAAGACTATCTTACACCAAGCACCCAGAATGATCAAAACAATGTGATATGAGACATATGCTAACATAGGATGTCCCTTATCGCATTGTTGTGGTCATTTTTACTTTAATGTTATCTTGCAACAATAGGTGCCCAAAATGACCAAAATAACACAAAATGGGACATAATCTAGCATGGGATGTCTCATATCACGTTGTTGTGGTCATTTTTTTGCTTTAAGAGTATCTTCCAAACCAAAACGCTCAATTGGCATTAACCTTAGAATTGTGGAAAAATGAACTAATGTTGTAAAATATCACAAAATCAAATCAATCAAGGAAAGACCACAACAATGCGATATGAGACATAAACTAACATAGAATGTTCCAAATCGCTTTTTTTGTGATTTTTTCTCACATGATAAAATCTTGCAAACTTTAATAACTAACTATAATTTTTAGATAGAGGCCACTTACATGTTAGAGTCGCTTTTTTTCTTGTAGCTCTTTGTGCAATATACATTTTGCACACCCTGATGATACCTATACAACAAAGAGAATCATGTCAAAAACTAGCATGTCATGCATTTTGAGATTCATTGTTGGCTCATTCATTTACATCCTTGTTTTGTAGACTGAGAGTGTAAATTGGCCCTAGGGCCAATCTCAATTTACATTGGGCCTAGGGTACACAAGAGAATCTAGAGTGGCCCTAGGACCAAGCTTCCACAAGAGAATCTAGATTGGACCTAGGGCGAAGCTACCATGAGCAAAGCTACATCATCTTTGCTGGTAGATTGGTCCTAGGGCCAATCTACCATTCACAAAGCATCTAAACTATCTTTAGATTGGCTATATGACCATTCTAACATTCCCAAAATTTGAATTTTCTCTTAAAATTTGAATTTCTCTGTACAATTGCAATTGCCTTGCAAATTTAAACTTCCCGTCACAAAATTCATATTCCCCCACCATTTGAAATTTGAATTTCTCCCAAATTTTAAAATTTAAAATTTCTTGCATAATTTTAATTGCCTTGTAAATTTTAATTCCCTAGAAAAATTTTAGTTCCACCAAGATTTGAATTTTGAATTTCCTACCAAATTTTAAAATTTGAGTTTCCCATAAAAATTAAAATTTCTCCCCAAAATTTGAAATTCAAATTTCTCCGTGAAATTTGAGTTTGTCATTCTCTTGTGTCAACAACAGGTGAATTTTAGAATGGTCCTTTGGCCAATCTCTATATGTGCATGGAAAGAATGGTCATAGGGCCATTATAGCATGCACAATGTGCTTTAGAATGGCCCTAGGTGGTCCATTCTACCATGCAAAATGTGCTTGAAGGATTGGACCTAGCTCCATTCTACCATCCATGATGGTGAATTTTAGGATGGCCCTAGGGCTATTCTAAAATATCAAGATTGTTCATCTTCATAGGATGGCCCTTGGGCCATTATTATAAGCACAATGTGCTTTAGAATGGCCCTAGGGCCATTCTAAAATATCAAGATTGTTCATCATAGGATGGCCCTTGGGCCATTATTATAAGCACAATGTGCTTTAGAATGGCCCTAGGGCCATTCTACCTCTCAATGTTCCTAGCTTCGTTCTCCACTCCAATGTGTCAACTACTGGTAAATTTTAGAATGGTCCTTGGGACAATCTCTAGATGTTCATGCGTGCCAATCCCTAAGGCCATTCTCTACTCCCTTATGTCAACTGATGGTGAATTATAGAATGGTTCTAGTTCCATTCTACATGCATAATGTGCTTGAAATAATGGCCCTAGAGCCATTCTACATGCACAATGTCCTTGAAAGAATGGCCCTAGAGCCATTCTACCATCCATTATGTGTCTTAGAATGGCCCTAGGGCCATTCTACCATCCACAATAATGTAATTTATGTAAGATTCCTCCCTCCAGCTTTTAAGATGCAAAGGTGTAAGAACCTCCCCTTCTGTCTCTTGTAATCATCCCCCCCTCATAAATGGAAAAATATCTTGTTTTACCCTGTTTTGGCCTAGGGAGAGAAAATGTCTAGAGAGAGGTAATTCAAAATTGAGATATCTTTGGATATAAAAATTCTCCTAATGTCTAAAATGGATTCCCTTGAAACAAAAGTTCAAAATTAACTTTCCAATGTGCATTAGGAATTAATTGAAAATGTGTATAAGGGACCTTAGCCTAAGAGTCCACATTTTCAGAAATTTTTGGATTATGGTCCAATTAAGGTTCCAATGGGCCAATAAGATTAATCCAAGTGTTGGGATGAGATAAATGTAAAGAATAAAATAAAATACCAAAAAATGAGTAAATGATCACATAAGATGAAGAGTTGACTGAGTACAAGGTTTATTAGTTAAAAACTAAGGTATATTACTTAAAAAGTGAGATATTTAGGAGAAATGATGCATTTTTTAACACCTCAGCAACAAGGAGAGGAAGCCACATCAAGGAGGCACATTTTTCTTCATGATTACTTGGGTTTTTTAATTCAAAAAATGGGATATTTTTATCTCTCCTCTCTCCTGGAAGTAAACTAGATCAAAAAGGGAGCTAAACTGATCCAAATCTTATCCAAATTGGGTCAAACTGAAGCTAGAAAGCTCTAGAACCTAGTTGGACTTAGTTAGTGGCCTCCCTAACCTATAAATAGACCCTAATTCCTTTGTATTTTCATCTTTGAGCTATACCATGCCAATATTATCTTAAAATAAGCATATTTTCTATTATCCCTTAATTTTCCTCTTCTCTTGGTTGCTTGGAGCTTCTCTCTCTCTCCAACAACTCTTGAAGATTGCTCTTCTCCTCTTGGTGGCCAAAGGATTGCTTGGGGGCTTCACTTCAAAGTAAAGAATCAAGCCAAACTTAAAGATAAGACTAATTTTTATGGTTTTTTTTTTCAATTATCTCAATGACTTTCTTCTTCTCAACCCCTCTCAAGCTTGAGAAGCTTTTAAAGTGATGGTTTTTATTCAAATCAAGCTTTCCCAAATATTCTTAATGTTTAATTAGAATTAAGTTAATCTTTATGCTTAATTATAATATTTTCCTTAAGAAAATCTCTCTTAAAAAGATTAGTTATCTTTATGGTTAGATCCTTAGTAAAAGGATGTTTTTCAATGATAATCCCTTGTTTTAAATCCAAACTCTAGGCTTGATGAGCTAGAGAATGAGAATTGATATTTTCACGATTTTAAATTAGTAAAAATGTTAGTTAAATCTTTTAGATTGATTATGAGTAGGAGAAATTACCTTAATTCATTCTAAATGGGAAGAGGATTATTCTAACAATTTTGGAAATGAGGAATGTTTAATTTAGTTTAATCAAGAAAAATAATGATAATTATGATTATAATTATGATATGTATACATAGTTTAATTTTAAGCTTAAAAGAAGAGCTTCTATCATATTTTCATTACAAGTTTTTATTCAATTAGAAAATTGAGAATTATCAGTAATAGCAGTGAAGCTCTGGCAAATTTTTTAGAAAAAAATACATATCTTATTTTTATGCATAATGCTAAAAGAGAAATTCCTACTATATTCTAGGATTAGATATCTTATCCAAAAAGAATGATTTTCATCATATTCATGGAAAATGCTTTTTTAGTATTTATGCATAAATAATTAATTAAGAGAAAAGAGGAATTTTTGATAAATTTATTTTATGCATAAGACTTTTGGTGTAAAAAGAGGAATTCCCATGATATTCAAGATCCAAACAATTAAATGTTAAAAGAGGAATTTTTGGCATAAATCAAAATATGAGTATTTATCAAAAGTGGAATTCTGAGTATTATGATTTTTGTTAAGAAATATGGGTAGAATTGATTTTGTAAATCCCATGAATCTTTTATTCAAAAAGAAGAATATTGAATATATATTATTTTGAGAAATTTGAGAAATAATGTGAAAATATCCATCGAGAAAACTTGGATAATTCTTAATCAGAAAAAAGGGAATCTGGAATCCTTGAGAGGATCAAGGATTCAAGAAGTAAATGAAAATTTAAATTTAGTATTCCGATAATGAAGCTTAAGGAATGAAAACACAATACGTAAATGCTCTTTCTGAGTTCTTACTATAAAATTTTGATAAGGTTCATTTTTTCTTTTTAAACCTTCAACAACACTCTGATCCTTACATTTAATGGGATCGAGAAAAAGTTACCTTTAACTAAGTCAAGCAATTGACAGAAACTTGGAAAAGTTCTATCAGTAGTATCGAAAGCAAAGTAACCGTACTAAATGTGACGTGGATGGATGTGAATATGATGTGATGAGATGTGGATGGATGTGATGTGGATATGAATGAATGTGGATGGATGTGATGTGGATCTGAATGGATGTGGATGGATGTGAATGTGATGTGGATGGATGTGAATGTGATGTGATGAGATGTGGATGGATGTGATGAGATGTGATGTGGATGTGAGTGGATGTGGATGGATGTGATGAGATGTGGTGTGGATCTGGATGGATGTGGATGGATATGATGTGATGTGGATAGATGTGAATGCGATAAGATGTGATGTGATGTGATGAGATGTGAATGGATGTGATGAGATGTGATGTGGATATGAATGGATGTGGATGGATATGATGTGATGTGATGTGGATGGATGTGAATGTGATGTGATGTGATGTGGATGGATGTGGATGTGGATATGATGTGATGTGATGTGGATGAATTTGAATGTGATGTGATGAGATGTGAATGGATGTGATGAGATGTGAATAAATGTGATGAGATGTGGATGGATGTGATGAGATGTGATGTGGATCTGAATGGATGTGGATGGATATGATGTGAATGTGATGTGATGAGATGTGAATGGATGTGATGAGATGTGGATGGATGTGATATGATGAGGATCTAAATAGATGTAAATGGATGTGATGAGATGTGATGTGGATGAATGTGATATGATGTGGATAGATGTGATGAGATGTAAATAAATGAGAATGGCTGAAGGATGATGGGAATAAATATGAATGGATGTGGAATAAGCAATGTGTTTTAAAAAGATTGTTTTATGTCAAGAATGCTGGGAAGCATTTTGACTAACTTGTTGATTATGGTCATGGAGGACTTAAGTAAAAGGTTGCAACAGCTGACGGGGGAGTCAATGAAGGATGTCTCACGTGGCAAGTCGGTCGAGGTCTTGACCAGCCTCAGTTTGATTAAAATGGTGAGCTTTTGGTAACGGTGGATGAGGGACCAAGGAAGCGGCCTATGAGTGAAGCGCTAGATGAACTGCAAAGGAGCTCAGAGGGTGTTGACCATACGGTGCTCGGGCTCTAGGTCACCGAAGATACCCACACACGTGTCGAGGAAGAAAATGGAACAATGAGTTGGAGTTGTTTTCTAAACATGGGCATGGATATGGTTGATTGGCCTTGCTGGTCTTCAACGGATGAGTTCATGGCTTTTTTATATGGATCTTGTTGGTTGATTTTGCTGATCTTCAAAGGAGAGTCCATCTAGATTTTTCTTATGTGATTATATTTTCGGGTACTATGAGCTAGGAACTATCAAAAAGGCCCCTGTGAGTGAGCAGGTGGTGAGCATTCTGGTTGCCAATGATGCCATAGTTATACCGATGAAGGGATGATTGAAAGTTGGAATTCAAGCTAAATATTTTGGAGGATTATGATCAGTGATACTATTGGGGTGTGTAAGTGGTGTGACTATCTTGAATTTTGCTTGAAGCACTGGCTAGGGGGGCCTTGGCCGACCTTGCTACGCGAGACGTCCTTCATTGACTCTCCGTCAGCAGTTGCAACTTTATCAGTTAGGTCTCCACGACCTTAATCACAAGATGGTCAAAATGCTCCCCCAGCATTCTTGACATAAAACAGTCATTTACAAACAGCATTTACAAACAGTTTACAATACAGTTTCTATTTTAACTTTCATTTTTCCACATTATCCCTCATCAATCCACATTACTTATTCCATATTCCATTTATATGTATACTCATCCCATCACATCATTTTCCATCTCATCACTTCAGATTCCTTCACATCACATATCATATATTCACATCCATACATATATCCACATCCACATCCACATTCACATCCATACATCCACATCTACATCTATACATCTATTTTCACATCCACATCTACATCCACATCCATACATCCACATCTACATCCATACATCTATTTTCACATCCACATCTACATGCACATTCATGCATCCACATCCATACATCCACATCTACATGCACATTCACATCCATACATCCACATCTATATGCGTACATTCGCATCTACATGCATACATCCACATCTCTATGCATACATCCACATCCACATTCACATTCACCTCCATACATCTACATCTACATGCATACATCCACATTCACATCCACATCTATACATCTACATCTACCTCCACATACATCCACCTCCACATCCACCTCCACATTCACATCCACATCTATACATCTACATCTACATGCATACATCCACCTCCACATTCACACTCACATCCATACATCTATTTTCACATCCACATCTACATGCACATTCATGCATCCACATCCATACATCCACATCTACATGCACATTCACATCCATACATCCACATCTATATGCGTACATTCGCATCTACATGCATACATCCCCACATCTCTATGCATACATCCACATCCACATTCACATTCACCTCCATACATCTACATCTACATGCATACATCCACATTCACATCCACATCTATACATCTACATCTACCTCCACATACATCCACCTCCACATCCACCTCCACATTCACATCCACATCTATACATCTACATCTACATGCATACATCCACCTCCACATTCACACTCACATCCATACATCTACATCTACATGCAAACATCCACATCTCCATGCATAATAAAATTCTTTTAATTAATCTAGGATGATAGTTTCTAGAATATGGTAGGAAGTCCTCTTTTTATGCTTTGAATGAAATTATTTTATGCGTAATTTCTATAAAAATTTTGCTATAGCTCCGCTACTATGACTGATAAATCTCAATTTTTTTCTAAGGGATAAAGCTTATCATTAAGGAAATAATTAGAATAGTCTCTAATTGGATCATCAATCTATAATGCATTGAATCATCGATATACATAAACTAAAAGCATAGAAAAAAGCCATTAATTTGGCCTCAAGCATAGCTTAATCTTGGATTAAGGAAAAGCTTTATGAAAAGCTTCGTTTGGATTGAGAATGGGTCATGAGTATGACCATTTCTTAAGTGAGAGAGAGAAAAAAAAACCATTAGAATTAAACATAATGGAAATTTATGTAATTCTTTACTATCATTAATTAATTAACTTCAATAGAATTTCAAAAACTATACCAATTAAGCTTCTCAAGCTTGAGAGGGGTTGAGAAGAGAGAATCATTGAGAAATTATAGAAAAGATCAAAATTCACTATACTTACCTTACAATTTGCTTGATTCTTTATTCACGGTAGAGGCCCCCAACCAATCAATTGGTTTAGTATATTGATGGAGCCACCAATGGGGATTGAAGAAAGAGAGAGGTGTCAAAAACTAGTGAATTATTAAAGAATTCACAGTTCTTGGCTTAGGTGGAGTAGAGTAACAAAGCATAAGACACTATATTTTTTTCAACAAGGGAAGGCTTCTATTTATAGGAAAAATTGAGCTCCTAACCAAACAAATTGATTCTAGAATTTTCCAAGTCAGTTTGGTTGAATTTGGACTAGATTTGGACCTAGTTTGGTTACTTTTTGATTCGATTTGGTTCCATTTTGATTGAGAGATAAAAATATCACATTATTTTTTGAGTTTAAAACTCATTCAAGCATGTGAAATATGCACCTCCTTTAAAGAACTCCCCTTCCTTACATATGTGTCAAAATTTTATTGCTCATAGTTTTTTACTAATAAACCTTGTACATTTTCAACTCTTCATCTTATGTGAAATATGCACCTTCTTTAAAGAACTCCCCTTCCTTACATATGTGTCAAAATTTTATTGCTCATAGTTTTTTACTAATAAACCTTGTACATTTTCAACTCTTCATCTTATGTGAAATATGCACCTTCTTTAAAGAACTCCCCTTCCTTACATATGTGTCAAAATTTTATTGCTCATAGTTTTTTACTAATAAGCCTTGTACATTTTCAACTCTTCATCTTATGTGAGCATTTACTCATTTTTGGATACCCAAAATATCTCATATTTTTAATATTGCTCATAGTTTTTTACTAATAAACCTTGTACATTTTCAACTCTTCATCTTATGTGAGCATTTACTCATTTTTGGGTATCTTCTTTTACAAATTGGATTTATATCCTCCCTACACATGGATTGATGCTATTGGCCCATAGGAACCTTAATTGGACCATAATCCAAAAATTTTTGAAAATCTAGACCCTTAGACTAAGGTTCTTTATACCTATTTCCAATTAATTCCAATTGCACATTGGAAAATTCTTTCTGAATTTCTGTTTTAGGGGAATTCATTTTAATAAGGTGAGATATTTTTCTATCCAAAAATATTCAAAATCTGAATATTCTCTCTCTAGAATATTTTCTCTCTCTAGGTTAAAACAGCCACAAACAAGATCTCTTATATTTCAGAAAAGGAATTGATTACAGGGGAATATGCTAGACATCAAAAAGGGGTTGGTGGGGGAGGAATCTTACATTCTACCCCACTTAAAAAATGCGAGATGTCCTCATCTCGCAAACTGGGATAATCCCGCAAAAGATCGGCTTCATTCTCCCAGGTGGCATCTTCAAAAGGATAGAACTTCCATTTTACTAATAATTCTCTGAGAATTCTGTTCCTGAGAATCTTTTCTCGAACATCGAGAATTTCTTCAGGTTGGAGTTCCATCTGTCCTTGGGTTGAAGAGGTTAGGATTTCATCATCAAGTATATGATTTGGGCTTGGCACATAATTCTTTAGAAGGCTTACATGAAATACATTATGAACCTTGAGATGAGGAGGCAAAAGGAGCTCGTAGGCTAAGTCACCTACTTTCTTTGTAATCAAATATGGCCCACAATATCTGGGTGATAACTTCTTGTACTTCCCAAGAGATAAGGAACTTCTTTTGGGCCGAACTCGAATGAAGACCATATCTGCTTCTTTGAATTCTCTATTTGTCCTCTTCTTATCCGCATATTGCTTTTGTCTATCCTGGGCAGCTTTAATATCTTTACGAATTGACTGCATCTGTTGCTCCATGTCGTCAAGCATCTGTCTGGACATCTCGACCTTAATCAATGGGTCAGACCAAGTTAATGGAGTTAAGCAATCTTGTCCATACAGAGCTTTAAAAGGGCTCATCCCGATACTTCGGTGATAAGAAGCATTCTGGGCGAACTCGACTAGATGCAGATAGCTTAGCCACTTCTTGGGTTCCTTGCCACAGCATGTCCAAAGTATATCTTCAATTACTTGGTTTACCCTTTCAGTTTGACCATCGGTCTCAGGGTGATAAGATGTGCTGAGATCTAAGAAAGTTCCCACTGCTTCAAAAAATGCAGTCCAAAATCTTGAAGTAAATTTGGGATCTCGATCACTTACTATTCTCCTCGGTAGGCCATGCAATCTGAAGATTTCTTTGAGGAACACTCTGGCCACATCCACTGCAGTGTAAGTTTCTTTTACTGGAATCAGATGGGCAACTTTGGTTAGTCTGTTGACTAGCACGAAGATGGAGTTGTAACCTGATTGTACTGAAGGTAATCTAGTAATGAAGTCCATACTGATACATTCCCACTTCATCTGGGGGATGTCCAATGGATGTAACTTCCCAGGCATTTTTACTCTCTCAGCTTTGACTTTCTGGCATGTCAAACATTGACGTACATGATTCAGCACATCCTTTTTCAAACCAGGCCAAAAGAAGCTTTTCTTTATGGACATGTAGGTCTTGATGAAACCTGGATGTCCTGCAATAAGGCTGTCATGGGCTTCATTCAGAATTTGGTCCTTGGTTTCCTCATCATTGGGAATGCATAACCTGCGATTATAATACATAATGCCGTCATCCAGGCTGTACCCTTGAGCTCTGATCAACTCCTGCGGAGTTTTGCTTTCCTGCATAAGTAGGGTAGCAATAGGGCCAAAGAATCTATCCTGCATGATCTTCTCACTTGCTTGAATGATCAAAGGATTTGATATTACAGTAATTGCAAGCAAGGAGGCTTTTTTGCTGAGAGCATCTGCTACCACATTCTCTTTGCCTGGGCGGTACTTGATTTCAAAATCGAATTCCTGCAAGGTCTGCATCCACCTTCTTTGGAGCATGTTGAGGTCCTTCTGAGTAAAGATCCACTTTAAGCTCTGATGATCTGTCATCAAAGTAAATCTTTTACCCAGTAGGTAATGTCTCCACAACTTTAAGGCATAGACTATTGAAAGCAATTCCAAGTCGTGGACAGCATAATTACTCTCATGCGTTCTGAGCTTTCGGGATTCATAGGCCACTGCATGACCTTCCTGCATGAGTGCACCTCCCAGGGCAAAACCACTTGCATCAGTTACTACCTCAAAGGGTAGGGAGAAATCTGGCAGTTTCAGAATGGGACTAGTTACCAAGGCGGTCTTAAGCTTATCAAAAGCACTTTGGCACTTGGCAGACCATTGATATGGGATATTCTTTTTGAGAAGGTTAGTTAGGGGGGAAGCTATGAGAGCATATTTTGGTATAAAAATTCTATACCAACCAGTCAATCCCAAGAATCCTCTGACTTCTTTCACTGTCTTTGGTTCAGGCCAATCTATGACAGCTTGGATTTTTGCAGAATCTGGAGAAATTCTATCTTTGGATACCAGAAAGCCCAAGTATTCAACGTGGTCGGCAGAGAAAGTGCATTTGCTCTTTTTGGCAAAGAGTTGATGCTTCCTTAGAATCTCAAAAACTTTTCGGACATGAGTCTCATGGTCGTTTGCATTTCTTGAGTAAATCAGAATGTCATCAAAGAAAACTAGAACAAAGTCATCCAAGTATTCTCTGAGGATGTCCTGCATTAGGCGATTGAATGTAGCTGGGGCATTAGTTAATTCGAACGGCATGACAGTAAATTCATAATGCCCATAGCGAGTATTGATGGCCGTTTTTGGTATATCTGGTTCATTGATCCTGATCTGGTAATACCTGGATTTGAGATCTATTTTTGTGAAGATCTAGGCTCCATTTAGCCTATCCAAAAGCTCATCAATCCTTGGGATAGGATACTTATTCTTAACTGTCAGCTGATTTAGACCTCTGTAGTCCACACAGAGTCTAAGTGTTCCATCTTTCTTTTTCTGAAAGAGAACTGGCGCACCCCAAGGTGAAACACTGGGTCTTACAAACCCTTGTTCTAACAGGTGCGTAAGCTGTTCCTTGAGTTCGATGGCTTCAGGAACTAGCATTTTGTAAGAGCGTAGGGCTACTGGTGGTTGAGCTCCGAGGGTCAATTCAATCACATGATCTATTTCCCGAATTGGAGGCATTTCAGTTAGCTCTGCTGGGAAGAGATCATCAAATTCACTTAACCATTCTGGTTCTTTATCTTTAAGCTTTGAGTCTACAGGGTTCATTTTGACCACATAAATTTGTTACTTCTTCCTAAGTCCTTTCAGTAACTTGGAAGCTTTTACTAACTGAAGGTCTGGGGATCCGAAAACTCCAGTTCCATGGACTTTGTTCCCGTGAAGGTCATGGAAGGAAATGGTTCCATTGTGACAGTGTATGTCAGCTTGATATTTGTGGAGCCAATCCATTCCAAGGATTCCGTCAAAAACTCCTAGAGGTAAGACTTTGAACTGACAGTCGGTTACATTACCATCTATGTTGAACTGGATAAGATCTGTCTCATGGTGAGTGAAAAGAGTCTTCCCACTGGCCAATTCAACTTGCATAGGTTTCCCTGATTTCTGTTCTAAGACTAGCTTACGTAAGCATCCAGGGGAAATGAATGAATGAGAACTGCCTGAATCAATCAAAAGCTTAAAAGGCTTACCCTGATACTCTGCTGGAATATGGATGACGGAGAACTGCTGGTTAGGTCCTTGATTTTCAATTGCAGCATAGATCTGCCCTTTTTCCTCTTCTACTACATCTGAATTTGTGACTGCTCTGGCTGGTGCAGTCTGAGGTAGAATTCTTTCTCTTTTGTTGTTCCCATTCTGGGAAGGAGTTCTAAGATTACTCTGGATAGAGGCAGATGGCTGGAATTCTTCTGGGGTTTCCCTGGCTAGGGCGAGACCGACCCTGATTAGACTGGAATGAAGGGGTTGGTCTCTGAATTCGGGGTTCTTGACTTCCCTGTCTCCTTGATATGGCAGGAGTCGGGCAGTCTTTTAACTGGTGACCAAAACCCTGGCATCCATAACATCGGTTTTTAGTTCCGAGCTCATCCTTTTGATTTTTTGAAAGTGAAGAGGTTCTTGAGAAAGTACTCTGGGGGAAGGGTCTTCCTTCACTTCTGAATCTTCCTGCATCCTGATTCTGATCCAGGCCTTGCTGCCTCTTTGGGGGTGGAAAGTTGGAAGTATTTCTCTGGGCTTGGAATCTCTTAAAGTTAGAAGGTGTAGGTTTTGGTGGGACCTTTACTACAAAAGCTTTGGCAAAATCTTTTGCCATTCTTACGGCTTCAGCCATGGACACTGGCTTGGCATTTTTGACCAGTGTGTCCAAGGGTTTGTTCATTCCTCGAATGAACCTGGCCATGAGTTGCTCTTCATCAAGAGGTGGTGAATATTTGAGTAGAAGGGCAAAGGCCTGGTGATATTCCTCGATGGATTTGCTCTCCTGCTTTAGTTCTAGGAATTCGTTCATTTTGGTTTCTAAAAATCCAGGAGGGCAAAATCTCTTTCTTAGATCGGTTTTTAGATCATTCCAGGATTGAGTATTTCTGTCCAGACGATTGGTGTCACAGTGGTTCTTCCATGCTACCCTGGCTGTTTACACTATTTTCAGCCGGCCAAGAGCCATTTTGCTCCGCTGATTGTATCCTGTGACGTCAAAATACTCTTCCATGGCTTCCACCCATTTCTCCACAGCCTCGCCCAGGTTCTCCCCTTCTCCTTTGAAGGGTCCTGGCTGAGTCCTATGAAGAGCCTTGCGAACATCAAGGTCAAGTTCGTCATCTTCAGAGACAAGGTCTGGCTGACGACCACGGTTTCCTCGTCTCATGATTCTGTCAAAATTTATATATTAATAAATTTTTATTTTGCTATTATTCATGAGATTCTAAGACTTAAGAGTTCGAAAAATAATTTCTTAAACAAGACAAGATCTTATTAGAGATCTATGACATATGTCCGATAACAGATTTTTTTTTCTTTTATTTTAGAGAGGGAATAATTATAAGATCAAAAAGAGAGATTCTTACTCCTGTATACCTCGAAGGCTGGGGAGGAATCTTACATTCTACCCCACTTAAAAAAATGTGAGATGTCCTCATCTTTAATCACAAGATGGTCAAAATGCTCCCCCAGCATTCTTGACATAAAACAGTCATTTACAAACAGCATTTACAAACAGTTTACAATACAGTTTCTATTTTAACTTTCATTTTTCCACATTATCCCTCATCAATCCACATTACTTATTCCATATTCCATTTATATGTATACTCATCCCATCACATCATTTTCCATCTCATCACTTCAGATTCCTTCACATCACATATCATATATTCACATCCATACATATATCCACATCCACATCCACATTCACATCCATACATCCACATCTACATCCATACATCTATTTTCACATCCACATCTACATTCACATCCATACATCCACATCTACATCCATACATCTATTTTCACATCCACATCTACATGCACATTCATGCATCCACATCCATACATCCACATCTACATGCACATTCACATCCATACATCCACATCTATATGCGTACATTCGCATCTACATGCATACATCCACATCTCTATGCATACATCCACATCCACATTCACATTCACCTCCATACATCTACATCTACATGCATACATCCACATTCACATCCACATCTATACATCTACATCTACCTCCACATACATCCACCTCCACATCCACATCCACATCTATACATCTACATCTACATGCATACATCCACCTCCACATTCACACTCACATCCATACATCTATTTTCACATCCACATCTACATGCACATTCATGCATCCACATCCATACATCCACATCTACATGCACATTCACATCCATACATCCACATCTATATGCGTACATTCGCATCTACATGCATACATCCCCACATCTCTATGCATACATCCACATCCACATTCACATTCACCTCCATACATCTACATCTACATGCATACATCCACATTCACATCCACATCTATACATCTACATCTACCTCCACATACATCCACCTCCACATCCACCTCCACATTCACATCCACATCTATACATCTACATCTACATGCATACATCCACCTCCACATTCACACTCACATCCATACATCTACATCTACATGCAAACATCCACATCTCCATGCATAATAAAATTCTTTTAATTAATCTAGGATGATAGTTCCTAGAATATGGTAGGAAGTCCTCTTTTTATGCTTCGAATGAAATTATTTTATGCGTAATTTCTATAAAAATTTTGCTATAGCTCCGCTACTATGACTGATAAATCTCAATTTTTTTCTAAGGGATAAAGCTTATCATTAAGGAAATAATTAGAATAGTCTCTAATTGGATCATCAATCTATAATGGATTGAATCATCGATATACATAAACTAAAAGCATAGAAAAAAGCCATTAATTTGGCCTCAAGCATAGCTTAATCTTGGATTAAGAAAAAGCTTTATGAAAAGCTTCGTTTGGATTGAGAATGGGTCATGAGTATGACCATTTCTTAAGTGAGAGAGAGAAAAAAAAAACCATTAGAATTAAACATAATGGAAATTTATGTAATTCTTTACTATCATTAATTAATTAACTTCAATAGAATTTCAAAAACTATACCAATTAAGCTTCTCAAGCTTGAGAGGGGTTGAGAAGAGAGAATCATTGAGAAATTATAGAAAAGATCAAAATTCACTATACTTACCTTACAATTTGCTTGATTCTTTATTCACGGTAGAGGCCCCCAACCAATCAATTGGTTTAGTATGTTGATGGAGCCACCAATGGGGATTGAAGAAAGAGAGAGGTGTCAAAAACTAGTGAATTATTAAAGAATTCACAGTTCTTGGCTTAGGTGGAGTAGAGTAACAAAGCATAAGACACTATATTTTTTTCAACAAGGGAAGGCTTCTATTTATAGGAAAAATTGAGCTCCTAACCAAACAAATTGATTCTAGAATTTTCCAAGTCAGTTTGGTTGAATTTGGACTAGATTTGGACCTAGTTTGGTTACTTTTTGATTCGATTTGGTTCCATTTTGATTGAGAGATAAAAATATCACATTATTTTTTGAGTTTAAAACTCATTCAAGCATGTGAAATATGCACCTCCTTTAAAGAACTCCCCTTCCTTACATATGTGTCAAAATTTTATTGCTCATAGTTTTTTACTAATAAACCTTGTACATTTTCAACTCTTCATCTTATGTGAAATATGCACCTTCTTTAAAGAACTCCCCTTCCTTACATATGTGTCAAAATTTTATTGCTCATAGTTTTTTACTAATAAACCTTGTACATTCTCAACTCTTCATCTTATGTGAAATATGCACCTTCTTTAAAGAACTCCCCTTCCTTACATATGTGTCAAAATTTTATTGCTCATAGTTTTTTACTAATAAGCCTTGTACATTTTCAACTCTTCATCTTATGTGAGCATTTACTCATTTTTGGATACCCAAAATATCTCATATTTTTAATATTGCTCATAGTTTTTTACTAATAAACCTTGTACATTTTCAACTCTTCATCTTATGTGAGCATTTACTCATTTTTGGGTATCTTCTTTTACAAATTGGATTTATATCCTCCCTACACATGGATTGATGCTATTGGCCCATAGGAACCTTAATTGGACCATAATCCAAAAATTTCTGAAAATCTAGATCCTTAGACTAAGGTTCTTTATACCTATTTCCAATTAATTCCAATTGCACATTGGAAAATTCTTTCTGAATTTCTGTTTCAGGGGAATTCATTTTAATAAGGTGAGATATTTTTCTATCCAAAAATATTCAAAATCTGAATATTCTCTCTCTAGAATATTTTCTCTCTCTAGGTTAAAACAGCCACAAACAAGATCTCTTATATTTCAGAAAAGGAATTGATTACAGGGGAATATGCTAGACATCAAAAAGGGGTTGGTGGGGGAGGAATCTTACATTCTATCCCACTTAAAAAATGCGAGATGTCCTCATCTCGCAAACTGGGATAATCCCGCAAAAGATCGGCTTCATTCTCCCAGGTGGCATCTTCAAAAGGATAGAACTTCCATTTTACTAATAATTCTCTGAGAATTCTGTTCCTGAGAATCTTCTCTCGAACATCGAGAATTTCTTCAGGTTGGAGTTCCATCTGTCCTTGGGTTGAAGAGGTTAGGATTTCATCATCAAGTATATGATTTGGGCTTGGCACATAATTCTTTAGAAGGCTTACATGAAATACATTATGAACCTTGAGATGAGGAGGCAAAAGGAGCTCGTAGGCTAAGTCACTTACTTTCTTTGTAATCAAATATGGCCCACAATATCTGGGTGATAACTTCTTGTACTTCCCAAGAGATAAGGAACTTCTTTTGGGCCGAACTCGAATGAAGACCATATCTACTTCTTTGAATTCTCTATTTGTCCTCTTCTTATCCGCATATTGCTTTTGTCTATCCTGGGCAGCTTTAATATCTTTACGAATTGACTGCATCTGTTGCTCCATGTCGTCAAGCATCTGTCTGGACATCTGGACCTTAATCAATGGGTCAGACCAAGTTAATGGAGTTAAGCAATCTTGTCCATACAGAGCTTTAAAAGGGCTTATCCCGATACTTTGGTGATAAGAAGCATTGTAGGCGAACTCGACTAGATGCAGATAGCTTAGCCATTTCTTGGGTTCCTTGCCACAGCATGTCCGAAGTATATCTTCAATTACTTGGTTTACCCTTTCAGTTTGACCATCGGTCTCAGGGTGATAAGCTGTGCTGAGATCTAAGAAAGTTCCCACTGCTTCAAAAAATGCAGTCCAAAATCTTGAAGTAAATTTGGGATCTCGGTCACTTACTATTCTCCTCGATAGGCCATGTAATCTGAAGATTTCTTTGAGGAACACTCTGGCCACATCCACTGCAGTGTAAGTTTCTTTTACTGGAATCAGATGGGCAACTTTGGTTAGTCTGTTGACTACCACGAAGATGGAGTTGTAACCTGATTGTACTGAAGGTAATCCAGTAATGAAGTCCATACTGATACATTCCCACTTCATCTGGGGGATGTCCAATGGATGTAACTTCCCAAGCATTTTTACTCTCTCAGCTTTGACTTTTTGGCATGTCAAACATTGACGTACATGATTCAGCACATCCTTTTTCAAACCAGGCCAAAAGAAGCTTTTCTTTATGGACATGTAGGTCTTGATGAAACCTGGATGTCCTGCAATAAGGCTATCATGGGCTTCATTCAGAATTTGGTCCTTGGTTTCCTCATCATTGGGAATGCATAACCTGCAATTATAATACATAATGCCGTCATCCAGGCTGTACCCTTGAGCTCTGATCAACTCCTGCGGAGTAGGGTAGCAATAGGGCCAAAGAATCTATCCTGCATGATCTTCTCACTTGCTTGAATGATCAAAGGATTTGATATTACAGTAATTGCAAGCAAGGAGGCTTTTCTGCTGAGAGCATCTGCTACCACATTCTCTTTGCCTGGGCGGTACTTGATTTCAAAATCAAATTCCTGCAAGGTCTGCATCCACCTTCTTTGGCGCATGTTGAGGTCCTTTTGAGTAAAGATCCACTTTAAGCTCTGATGATCTGTCATCAAAGTAAATCTTTTACCCAGTAGGTAATGTCTCCACAACTTTAAGGCATAGACTATTGAAAGCAATTCCAAGTCGTGGACAGCATAATTACTCTCATGCGTTCTGAGCTTTCGGGATTCATAGGCCACTGCATGACCTTCCTGCATGAGTGCACCTCCCAGGGCAAAACCACTTGCATCAGTTACTACCTCAAAGGGTAGGGAGAAATCTGGCAGTTTCAGAATGGGACTAGTTACCAAGGCGGTCTTCAGCTTATCAAAAGCACTTTGGCACTTGGCAGACCATTGATATGGGATATTCTTTTTGAGAAGGTTAGTTAGGGGGGAATCTATGAGAGCATATTTTGGTATAAAAATTCTATACCAACTAGTCAATCCCAAGAATCCTCTGACTTCTTTCACTGTCTTTGGTTCAGGCCAATCTATGACAGCTTGGATTTTTGCAGAATCTGGAGAAATTCTATCTTTGGATACCAGAAAGCCCAAGTATTCAACGTGGTCGGCAGAGAAAGTGCATTTGCTCTTTTTGGCAAAGAGTTGATGCTTCCTTAGAATCTCAAAAACTTTTCGGACATGAGTCTCATGGTCGGTTGCATTTCTTGAGTAAATCAGAATGTCATCAAAGAAAACTAGAACAAAGTCATCCAAGTATTCTCTGAGGATGTCCTGCATTAGGCGATTGAATGTAGCTGGGGCATTAGTTAATCCGAACGGCATGACAGTAAATTCATAATGCCCATAGCGAGTATTGATGGCTGTTTTTGGTATATCTGGTTCATTGATCCTGATCTGGTAATACCCGGATTTGAGATCTATTTTTGTGAAGATCTAGGCTCCATTTAGCCTATCCAAAAGCTCATCAATCCTTGGGATAGGATACTTATTCTTAACTATCAGCTGATTTAGACCTCTGTAGTCCACACAGAGTCTAAGTGTTCCATCTTTCTTTTTCTGAAAGAGAACTGGCGCACCCCAAGGTGAAACACTTTTATTAAAAAAAATCCTTTATGCATCTTTCTATGCATAGAACTCAAATTTAATAATTAATATCAGTGATATCCATCCATATTCATAGGTGAATATGTACATGAAGTAATTACAATATTTCTTTTAGATGCAAAAATGGTGGGAATTACTCTTTTGGAATAACATAAAAATAAACTTTCTTTTTCACAAAATTTTGGAAAATTTTGCCATAACCTCCTTTGTATGGCTGACCATTTCTCATTTTTATTTTTCTTTACTTAACTTAACCCAATTTAGAATTATAGAACTCTAATCTACACAATTTTCTAAATTCAAGAGAGTAAACAATAAGAAGAGTTTAATTAATCACTTAGTTAATCTTTCTAGGATTAAGAAAGGCTGGAATGTAAAGAAGAGAAGGGGGTGACCTTTTTCATCAAAGGCATAGTATTTGAATTTAACTCAATCATTTGTAAAACATAAAAATAAAAAAAACCATAGATTTTTCATTAAAATTTGTAAACAAAGTAAGAAAATTAGCTTACATGGAGGTTGTAAGCTCTCCTTTGGCTTGAGGGATTGAGGGTTCTACTATTGTTTGAAGCAATAGTGGCCCAATTCACTTTGGAGAGGATTAGGCTAAAAATAATTAAATTATTAAAAAATTCAATATAGATGGCTCAAGACATGAGTAGAGTAACAGTGCATAAACACCATTAAGCTTTTACAAAGGGGGAGGCTTCTATTTATAGGAAAAAGTGAGCCTCTAACCAAGCAAACTGGTTCTAGAATTTTCCAGATCAGTTTGGTCAATTTTTATCCATTTTTGGGTCAGTTCAGCTTACTTTTTGGATCTAGAAAAAGGAGAGAGGAGAGATGAAAATATCTCATTTTATTGATTATTAATTAGGGGTAATGATGAGAAAAAGGTGCCTACTTCATGAGGGGAGATCCCCACACTGAGGTGTCAAAATTCAGTTTTTTAATTCTTTTCTTTGGTCCTTAGTCCACTCTTCATCTTATGTGAGCATTTACTCATTTTTGGGGGGTTTTTCTTTTATTCTTCAATTTATCTCCTCCCTACATTTGGATTAATCTTATTGGTCCATAGGAACCTTAATTGGACCATAATCCAAAAATTTCTGAAAATCAAGACCCTTAGGCTAAGGTCCTTTATACCTATTTTCAATTAATTCCAATTGCACATTGGAAAGTTCTTTTTGAGTTTATGTTTCAGGGGAAACCATTTTAGACACTAGGAGGATTTTTATATCAAAAAATATCTCAATTTTTGAATTACCTCCCTCTAGACATTTTTTCTCTAGGCCAAAACAGGGTAAAACATGATCTTTCTTTTATTTCAGAGAGGGGAATAATTATAAGATCAGAAGGGGAGGTTCTTACACCTGCACACCTCAAAAGCTGGAGGGAGGAATCTTACAGAAGAGAGACTCGTATGAGAGGGGAACAACTAGGATAGAGATAAAAACAAGAAAAACACTCGTAAGAAAGTTGCAGTTCCTTGAACTGCAATATCTTTTGATTGACATTTCAAATATGCTCTATTTTTTACAGATTTGGAATCCTTGTTTATTGTAGATAAATTTTGACTACTTGAACGTCCAAATCGGAGTTCGGGGTCAAAAGTTATGGTTGTTCAAAGTTGACCTTGTCCCCTGAGGAAGTGCTGCCCATGTAGGAGCTTGGGTAACCCACGCCTAGCTCTAGCAGTCTAGGTATCCAATCTCAAATCCAATGGGCCAATAAGATTAATCCAAGTGTTGGGATGAGATAAATGCAAAGAATAAAATAAAATACCAAAAATGAGTAAATGCTTACATGAGATGAAGAGTTGACTGAGTACAAGGTTTATTAGTTAAAAACTAAGGTATATTACTTAAAAAATGATATATTTAGGAGAATGATGCATTTTTTAACACCTCAGCAAAGGAGGGGAAGCCACATCAAGGAGGCACATTTTTCTTCATGATTACTTAGGTTTGTTAATTCAAAAAAATGGGATATTTTTGTCTCCCCTCTCTCCTGGAAGCAAACTAGATCAAAAAGGGAGCCAAACTAATCCAAATCTTGTCCAAATTGGGTCAAACTGAAGCTAGAAAGCTCTAGAACCCAGTTGGACTTAGTTAGTGGCCTCCCTCACCTATAAATAGACCCTAATTCCTTTGTATTTTCATCTTTGAGCTATACCATGCCAATATTATCTTAAAAGAAGCATATTTTCTATTATCCCTTAATTTTCCTCTTCTCTTGGTTGCTTGGAGCTTCTCTCTCTCTCCAACAACTCTTGAAGATTGCTCTTCTCCTCTTGGTGGCCAAAGGATTGCTTGGGGGCTTCACTTCAAAGTAAAGAATCAAGCCAAACTTAAAGGTAAGACTATTTTTTATGGTTTTTTTTTTCAATTATCTCAATGACTTTCTTCTTCTCAACCCCTCTCAAGCTTGAGAAGCTTTTAAAGTGATGGTTTTTATTCAAATCAAGCTTTCCCAAAGATTATTAATGTTTAATCAAAATTAAGTTAATCTTTATGCTTAATTATAATATTTTTCTTAAGAAAATCTCTCTTAAAAAGATTAGTTATCTTTATGGCTAGATCCTTAGTAAAAGGATGTTTTTCAATGATAATCTCTTGTTTTAAATCCAAACTCTAGGCTTGATGAGCTAGAGAATGAGAATTGATATTTTCATGATTTTAAATTAGTAAAAATGTTGGTTAAATCTTTTTAGATTGATTATGAGTAGGAGAAATTACCTTAATTCATTCTAAATGGGAAGAGGATTATTCTAACAATTTTGGAAATGAGGAATGTTTAATTTAGTTTAATCAAGGGAAATAATGATAATTATGGTTATAATTATGATATGTATACATAGTTTAATTTTAAGCTTAAAAGAAGAGCTTCTATCATATTTTCATTGCAAGTTTTTATTCAATTAGAAAATTGAGAATTATCAGTAATAGCAGTGAAGCTATGGCAAATTTTTTAGAAAAAATTACATATCTTATTTTTATGCATAATGCTAAAAGAGGAATTCCTACCATATTCTAGGATTAGATATCTTATGCAAAAAGAATGATTTTCATCATATTCATGGAAAATACTTTTTTAGTATTTATGCATAAATAATTAATTAAGAGAAAAGAGGATTTTTTGATAAATTTATTTTATGCATAAGACTTTTGGTGTAAAAAGAGGAATTCCCATGATATTCGAGATCCAAACAATTAAATGTTAAAAGAGGAATTTTTGCATAATTCAAAAGATGAGTATTTATCAAAAGTGGAATTCTGAGTATTATGATTTTTGTTAAGAAATATGGGTAGAATTGATTTTGTAAATCCCATGAATCTTTTATTCAAAAAGAAGAATATTGAATATATCTTATTTTGAGAAGTTTGAGAAATAATGTGAAAATATCCATCGAGAAAACTTGGATAATTCTTAATCAGAAAAGGGAATCTGGAATTCTTGAGAGGATCAAGGATTCAAGAAGTAAACGAAAATTTAGATTTAGTCTTCCGATAATGAAGCTTAAGGAATGAAAACACAATACGTAAATGCTCTTTCTGAGTTCTTACTATAAAATTTTGATAAGGTTCATTTTTCCTTTTTAAACCTTCAACAACACTCTGATCCTTAGATTTAATGGGATCGAAAAAAAGTTACCTTTAACTAAGTTAAGCAATTGACAGAAACTTAGAAAAGTTCTATCAGTAGTATCGAAAGCAGAGTAACCGTACTGAATGTGATGTGGATGGATGTGAATAAGATGTGATGAGATGTGGATGGATGTGATGAGATGTGATGTGGATCTGAATGAATGTGGATGGATGTGATGTGGATCTGAATGGATGTGGATGGATGTGAATGTGATGTGGATGGATGTGAATGTGATGTGATGAGATGTGGATGGATGTGATGAGATGTGATGTGGATGTGAATGGATGTGGATGGATGTGATGAGATGTAGTGTGGATCTGAATGGATGTGGATGGATATGATGTGATGTGGATAGATGTGAATATGATGTGATGTGATGTGGATAGATGTGAATGCGATGTGATATGATGTGATGTGATGAGATGTGAATGGATGTGATGTGGATCTAAATGGATGTGGATGGATATGATGTGATGTGATGTGATGAGATGTGAATGGATGTGATGAGATGTGGATGGATGTGGATGGATGTGATGAGATGTGAATAAATGTGATGAGATGTGGATGGATGTGATGTGGATCTGAATGGATGTGGATGGATATGATGTGATGTGATGTGGATAGATGTGAATATGATGTGATGAGATGTGAATGGATGTGATGAGATGTGGATGGATGTGATGTGATGAGGATCTAAATAGATGTAAATGGATGTGATGAGATGTGATGTGGATGAATGTGATATGATGTGGATAGATGTGATGAGATGTAAATAAATGAGAATGGCTGAAGGATGATGGGAATAAATATGAAAGGATGTGGAATAAGCAATGTGAATTGATGTAGAAGAATGTGGAATAATGAGAAATGATGTGGAATGATGCGAAAAGAGGAGAGTTTGTTAAAAATTGTATTTATGAAAAAGATTGTTTTATGTCAAGAATGCTGGGAAGCATTTTGACTATCTTGTTGATTATGGTCATGAGGACTTAAGTAAAAGGTTGCAACAGCTGACGGCGGGGAGTCAATGAAGTATGTCTCACGTGGCAAGTCGGCCGAGGTCTTGACCAACCTCAGTTTGATTAAAATGGTGAGCTTTTGGTAACAGTGGATGAGGGACCAAGGAAGCGGCCTATGAGTGAAGCGCTAGATGACCTGCAAAGGAGCCTAGAGGGTGTTGACCATACGGTGCTCGGGCTCTAGGTCACCGAAGATACCCACACATGCATCGAGGAAGAAAATGGAACAATGAGTTGGAGTTGTTTTTTGAACATGGGCATGGATGTGGTTGATTGGCCTTGCTGGTCTTCAACGGATGAGTTTATGGCTTTTTTATATGGATCTTGTTGGTTGATCTTGTTGATCTTCAATGGAGAGTCCATCTAGATTTTTCTTATGTGATTATATTTTCGGGTACTATGAGCTAGGAACTATCGAAAAGGCCCCTGAGTGAGCAGGTGGTGAGCGTTCTGGTTGCCAATGATGCCATAGGTATACCAATGATGAAGGGATGATTGAAAGTTGGAATTCAAGCTAAATATTTTGGAGGATTATGATCAGTGATACTATTGGGTGTGTAAGTGGTGTGACTATCTTGAATTTTGCTTGAAGCCCTAGCTAGGGGGCCTGGAAACTTTTTTCCTTGGTAATCGGGGCAAAACATAACCAAATTTCTAAATGGATCCTATCAATATAGTGGTTGGCTAACCCATGGGATTGGATGGGGTTAGGCTGGATCATAAGACTCAATTCTGTTAAGTTATGATAGTTGAAGTAGATCACTCGAGTAATCCTTGTTCTATGGAAAAGAATCAACGGTTGTGGCTCTTGATGAGGAAAAAAGCATTGGTCTTTATGATCCAATTGCAAGTTCCTCCCTTGACCCGGCCATATGCCCTACGGGTTCAGTCGGAATGTTAATGGGTAAATTCAGGCTCTTGACTACATTAGAATAAACTTTCCTAAAGGAATCGCCCGTCTGCTAGGCGAGGGAAGTTTTTCCGGGTTTGGTTTTGGAAGAACCGAGGGATTAGTCTCTTGTCCGGATATTCATGGGGGCAAGGCCCCGACGAGTGGTGGGAGACTTTGCCCTACGCAAGAAGTGCTACTTCCACTGCTAGCACCCCCGAATTCGATGCGCAGTGGGGATAGGGATCTTTCACTTTAGAATGGCCCTAGGGCCATTCTACCATGCACAATGTGCTTGAAAAATTGGGCCTAGGTCCATTCTACCATCCACGTTCTTCTTTAGAATGGCCCTAGGGACATTCTTTCTAGCACATTGTGCATGGTAGAATTCCCTTAGGGCCACTCCAAAGCACATTGTGCTTGCAGGAATGGTCTATTCTCCACTCCCTTATGTCAACTCCCTAGGGCCAATTTCTACACATGCATGCAAAATACATGAAGATTGTCCATGGAAGAATGGCGGTAGGGCCATTCTTGTAAGTACAATGTGCTTGAAAGAATCACCCTATGGACATTATAAAGGACACCATCCATGGTGCGCTTGAAAGAATGGCCCTAGAGCCATTCTTCCATGGAAACCTTGATGTATTTTGCATCCACGGTGTCCTTGAAACAATGCCCCTAGGTTCATTCTCCTCCACTCCCTTGTGTTAACTCCCTAGGGCCAATCTCTACATATGCGTTCCACTCCCTTGTGTCCATGGAAGAATGGTCCTAGGGGAGTTCTTGTAAGCACAATGTAATTTTGAAATTCTAAAGCACACCATCCATGGTGTGCTTGAAAGAATTTCCCTAGGGCCATTCTACCATCCAATGTGTGCTTTCGAATAGCCCTAGGGCCATTCTCTCAAAGCACATTGTGCATGGTAGAATGGCCTTTTGGTCGTTCTAGAGCACATTCTACTTGAAAGAATAGTCATAGGGCCAAACTCTACATGTGCATGCATAAAGTACCAGAATTGTTCTTTAGAGTGGCTTGAAAGATTGGACCTATGTCCATTCTACCATCTAGGATGTTCTTTAGAATGGACCTAGGGCCATTCTTATAAGCACATTGTGCATGGTGGAATGGCCTTAGCACCATTCCAAAGCACATTGTGCTTGCAAGAATGGTCTTACGGGCATTATCCACTCCCTAGGGCCAGTCTCTATATATGCATGCAAAATGGATCAAGATTTTCCATGGAAGAATGGTCATGGGGCCATTGTCCACTTCCTTGTAATAACAAATCCCTAGGGCCATTCTCAACATATGCATACAAAATACATCAATTTGGCTCGATATCATTCACACCGTCCGCGATCAGTGGGGGAAGCTAGAGGGAGGTTCTGATTGTATGCGAAGCGGCGGAAAGCCTTCTTGAGACTTTGGAGGCCTGGCCCTTTCCTCATAGATAGAGGCGATGACCCCATTTGGCATTAGAGACCACTTGTGTTGTTGTTCCCCCCCCCACCACTGTATGAGATAGCCTTCTCCTCACAGAGTGGCCAGCCAAAGGAGAAGAATCTCTTTCCCTTTCCCCACCTTTATATGAGGCGAGTTTGTATCTAGCCCATTGTGGTTGTACTAAGTCCCTTGGCTGATTTTTCTTTAACTAATTGAGGAATCTTTTTCCCAATTTTTCTTTTCCCATGGAATAATGGTCCTGGGGCCATTCTTATAAGCACAATGTGTTTTAAAGAATTTCCCCAGTGCCATTCTAAAGCACACCATCCATGGTGTGCTTGCAAGAATGGACCTAGGACCATTCTTCCATGGAAAATCTTGATGTATTTTGCATGCATATGTAGATATTGGCCCTAGGGAGTTTGCCAAAAGGGAGTGTAAAATGGCCCTAGGGCCATTTCTCAAGCACATTGTGTAGAAGAAAGGCCATAGGGCCATTCTAGAGTACATTGTTCTTGCAAGATGTGTCTTAGGGCCATTCTACTTGCACAATGGGCTTGAATTAATGGCCCTAGGGCCATTCTACCATCCATGATGTGCTAGAATGGCCCTAAGACTTGATTGTGCTTACAATAATGGCCTTAGGGTCATATTCCATGGACAATCTTGATGTATTTTGCATGCATATGTAGAGATTGACTCTAGGGAGTGTAGAATGGCCCTAGGGCCATTCTTTCAAGCACACCATGGATGGTGTGCTTTAGAACAGCCCTAGGGAGTTGACATAAGGGAGTGGAGAATGGCCTTAACACCATTCTTGCAAGCACAATGTGCTTTGGAATTTCCCTAAGTCCCTAGAAGAGAGCTTGAGCTCTTGCAAGCACAAAGACACTCACAAAACCCTAAAAGAGAACACACAAGGTGAGAGGCTGAAAATCTTCTTCTTCTACACTTAACACACCATATACAAAGATAAGAGTACACACAATATGAAAGGTACTCAACCAAATATATACTAGGGTTCTCTATAGTGTGAACCCAACTAAATGAGCTGGCGCTATAACTATGCCAGTCTCTAGAATGGCTGTCACACAGCCTGTCATCCCACTGGCCGCATATCACCCATGATCTCACCAACCATGCTAGTGGTGTAAGTGTGGGGCCTATCCTCCAGGCGATGTCCACCGCCTCACTAAAGGAGCTTGATATCTCAACACTCCCCCTCGAGCTCAACTCCATCTCATGTACACCAAGTGAAGCTCTGAATTTGCGGAGCTTCTCTGTACCCAATGCTTTGGTGAAGATGTCAGTGACCTGATCCTGTGTGCTGACATAAACAAGGTTAACGTCTCCTGCCATGACCTTCTCTCTGACAAAATGGTAGTGAACCTCTATATGCTTCGTACGAGCATGAAAAACTGGGTTCCTGGCCAACTGTATACTGCTAATGTTATCACAGAAAATGACAACTTGTCTATCCACTGATAGACCCAAATCTGCAAGTAGCTTTCTCAACCAAGCTACCTCACATGCTGCCATAGCAGCACCTCTGTACTCGGCCTCTGTGTACTAGATAGAGTACCCGTAGGCTACTTCTTGCTACTCCAAGTCACAGTAGCACTCCCCAAAGAAAACATGAAGCCACTAGTAGATCTTCTATCTCTGAGATACTACCAGCTACCCAGCCCAATCAGCATCTGTGTACCCATGTACACATATCTGTGTCCCTGTTTCATAAAATAGTCCACAATGCAAACTAGACCTCACATACCTCAGTATGCATCTCAATGCATCCAAATGCGGCTTTCGAGGAACCTACATAAACTGACTCACCAACCCAATAGCATAACTCAAATCTGGCCTGGTGATCGTCATGTAGATCAAGCTTCCTACTATGCACCTATACATAGTAGGATCTTCCAAAATCTCTCCTGAATCTGCAATCAACTTGCCATTCTGATCCAATGGCACTGAGATAGGCTTACAGCCTGTCATACCATACTTGGACAACATGCCATACTGTCTCTGCAGTAATCCAATACCATGTGGTGGTGACCTAATCACCTCAATGCCCAAGAAATATCTGAGCTCCCCCAAATTCTTCATCTCAAACTTCTGTCGAAGTAAGATCTTTACATCAAAGATCTTTGCATCATGGTCCCCCGTAATGATTAAGTCATCTATATAGATGACAATAAGCACCACCCCTCTATGACTGTGTCTCACATATAGCGAGAAATTTGCATTGGCTACATGAAAGCCAATAGTGACAAGATATTGAGAAATCTTGTCAGACCATGCTCTTGGTGCTTGTTTTAAGCCATACAAGGTTTTCTTCAACCTGCAAACATGCTCGGGGTGACTCACATCCTCATAACCAGGTGGCTGCAACATATACACCTCTTCCTGCAAATCCCCATGCAAGAATGCATTCTTTACATCCATCTGATGTAAAGACCATTTCTTTGACGTAGCCACTGCTATCACAACTCTCACTGTTGCCATCTTGGCAACTGGGCTGAAAGTTTCCTCATAATCAATGCCATATGTCTACGCATATCCTTTGGCTACCAATCTAGCCTTGTACCTGCTTATGCTTCCATCACTATCATGTTTTACTTTGTACACCCACTTGCATCCACCAATGGCTTTCTTGCCTTCAGGTAATTGCACTAAATCCCAAGTCTCATTTCCATATAGTGCATCCATCTCCTCATCCATAGCTTTCTCCCAACACACATTTCCAACAGCCTCATCAATGCATGTGGGCTCTACAACCTGCACAACCTTTGCCATGTATGCATAGTGATGTGCCACATAACCATCATAGGTAAACCTCTGCACATGATTCTTCACTCTCCCAGATCTTCGCAGCTTTGCATTTATGGCTTCCATAGCCTTCTTTACACCAGGTGTTATCATAGCTGGTATCCCAAGCTCCTCATCATAAGGCTCATCTCTGAGCCACTAGACTCTCCATCAAAATGAGAACGCCCTGCAGAAATGTCAGGCATACTAAGGGGCTCAACCACTTTCTCTTTGCCTTTATGTGATGTACTAACCACATTTGCAGGACTGGTATTATGACACAGCCTGCCACTCCATGGTCTATCAACAGAACCACTAGATGAGGACTCTCTTGGTCCACTCAAAGACTGTGATTGCTGACTTGCATTCTGTGCAACCACACTTCCACTCACATCAGCCCCAATATCTTCTTTTTCAACAGCATACCAGCTGCTCATCTCATCAAAAATAACATCTCTGCTTACCCTCAACTCACGTGTAGCAGGGTTATAACACCTGTATCACTTTTGCTCAAGGGAATATCCAATAAACACACATTTTTTAGCTTTTGGATCTAGCTTAGTTCTCAGCTCATCTGGCACATGCACATATGCAATGCATCATGAGACAAATCAGGTTTTTTGCCAGTAAACCTCTCCTTTAGACTTACATCATGCATGGCTACAGTTGGAGTCCTGTTCATGATGTAAAGTGCTGTACAAACAGCCTCAGCCCAATAGCTATGCGGCATATTCTTCTCTTCCATCAATGCTCGCGCAATCTCAGCAATGTGCCTTTTTTTCCACTCAGCAACTCCATTTTGCTGCGGAAAGTACCTGCATGTAAACTGTCTCCGAATACCATTCTTCTTCAAAAATTCAGAGAACTCATTGGAGAAGTACTCTCCCCCTCCATCTGACCTTAGGCACTTTACATATTTCCCTGATTGCTTTTCAACCATAACTCTGAAATTCTGAAAATGAGTGAACACCTCACTCTTCTCCTTCATGAAGTATACCCACACTTTCCTTGTGTGGTCATCAATAAATGTCACATAATACCTGCAACCTCCCATAGACATGGTCTTCGTAGGACCCCATACATATGAATGCACAACATCTAGTGTATTTTTGCTCACATTTCTGTTACGTGGAAATACATGCTTTGTTTGCTTTCCAAATTGGCATGCTTCACATATTCGCTGCATACCTTCAACTTTAAACTTTGGCAGCCCTGTCACAATTCCTTTAGTCTGCATAGACTTCATTCTCTGCACATTCACATGTCCAATTCTTTTATGCCAAATGTCTATGTCTGTAACAATTCTTGAACCATTTGCAAACATCGCAGCACTCACTTCAGGCATGTTTACATTCAATGTAAACATTCTGCCCACTCTGTTGCCTTTTGCAACCAACCTGCATTTGTCTTTAAAGTCTTCAACATAACAACCATCAGGGTTAAACCGAACCCGCAAACCCTACTAAATCATTTGGCCAATTGAAACCAGATTCTTTGTTATGTTCTCGGAACATGAAGTACATCTGCAAGGTACTTCACTTTGCCATCCTGCATAGACAATGGCACATCTCCAACATGGGCAATTGGATGAGCAGTGTCATCCCTTGTTTCCACAAAACCTGGTCTTTCAAGGTTTTTCATCTCCTTGAACCACTCCCCATGACTTGTCATGTGGTTCGAAGCACCTGAATCAACGTACCATACATCATCTTTATGTGTTGCTTCAACATTTTCAGACATGGCATTCACGACATGGTGCATAACAAACAACTTTTCATTATCCTCATTATTTTTGCTCGAGGATGCATAGTTGTTTTGCTGCAATTTCCCATTTTGCATGTCAGCCTGCTTCTTATAACAATCTGCCTACACATGTCCAGGCTTACCACAATAAAAGCATCCACGTGTATCATTATGCTGCCTTTGCCAATTTTCATGACCTCTTTGACTCCCCCTGCCTCTGAATTGGCCTCTTCCACCCGCGTGTCGTTGTTGTTGTTGTGAATTTTGGGGCTGTTGTTGTTGCTGCTACTAGCCATAATTCTGATTACCTGTTCGGCCACCTCCTTGACCGCATCCATGGCCTCCTCTACCTCGTCCTCTTCCTGAACTTGTGTAGAAGGCCTGTTGCTCTGAACTGTTTTTGTTTTGTGAAGACTGTTGGTCTTCACCCAAGCTCTTCTCTTCTATAATCAACATAGACACCAAATCTGTGAAATTGGGAATGTTTTCCCGAGTCTGAATAGACGTCTTGAATGCCTTGTATTGTGGCCCGAGACCACGTAGATAGACTTCCATCTTATCATCATCATCTACTGAAACACCAATAGATGCAAGGGATTCCACAATACCCTTTATCTTCAATGCATAGTCATTCACAGACATACTCTTTTTCTCCACAGTATGAAGTTCATTCTTCAACTGTATCTTTTGTGCCTTGCTATTTGTTTCATAGAGTTTTACCAAGGTGTCCCACGCCTCCTTGGGGAACTTGGCATCCTGAATGTGCCCAATCATGGTGTCCTGTACACTGATAGAGAGCCAATACACAACTTTTTTGGGTCCTTGCTTCCAATCCTTGAACTCTTTCACATCTGCAGTAGTCGGATTGATCTCCGGTGTCTCCGGTGCCTCTTCATGCTTACCTTCTATGTAGTCCCAATAACCCTTTCCCATCGAGAAATTCGTCAACTTGAACCTCCAAGCATGGAAGTTGTTCTTATCAAGTTTCTCAGCAACAATCTGGTTTATGCCATCATTTGACATCTTGCCAGAAACAACACTCTGGTTTATCCTGCACAAACTGTTGTATTTTCTGTAGCGGTACTCTACTACACTTAAATGTCACAACCAGTGACCTCAATGTGCATACATACACCCAATGGCAACTGTTGACCTCCTTGCAGCACACACAGTGTCTGCACAACCAATCTGTCTTCCTGCAGTTCTTAAAACAGAGTTATGCAGAGAATCGATGACTTACCCGCAGTGCTCGAAATCGCTTGCTTTTTGAAAAACGGAGATCTTGACGCGCCCGAACCGTGTTTTCTGCCTAAAAACCGACGTTCAATAGGACAATATAGTTTCCCTATAGCTTTATTCCCACGAAGAAATCTCCTCAATTAGAGATCGTTTGCCGGTGCCTCCCGTAGAGCTCCCGACAAGGGTGTAGTCACACCAACACAAATAGGGAAGAGTAGTTGAAGCTCTTACCCTCGTACCGCTTCTTGTGCTTCTCTTGCTTGCAGCTCAGCCCTAGCATGAACTAGGCTCTGATACCATGAAAAGATGTAGGGGAGAAGAGAGCTTGAGCTCTTGCAAACACAAACACACTCACAAAACCCTAAAAGAGAACACACAAGGTGAGAGGCTGAAAATCTTCTTCTTCTTCACTCAACACTCAACACACCATATACAAAGATAAGAGTACACACAATATGAAAGGTACTCAACCAAATACATACTAGGGTTCTCTATAGTGTGAACCCAACTAAATGAGTTGGCGCTATAACTATGCTAGTCTCTAGAATGGCTGTCACACAGCCTGTCATCCCACTAGCCGCATATCACCCAACCATGATCTCACCAACCATGCTAGTGGTGTAAGTGTGGGGCCTATCCTCTAGGCGGCGGGTCATCAGTGTCCACCGCCTCACTAGATGAGCTCAATATCTCAACACCTAGGACCATTCTAAAGAACATAATGGATGGTAGAATGGACCTAGTTTCAGTCATTCAATCCACTATGAGGCGGCATATTGTGAATGGTGGAATGGTCTTAGGGAAATTCCAAAGTACATTGTGCTTGTAAGAATGGTGTTAAGGCCATTCTCCACTCACTTATGTCAACTCCCTTGGGTTGTTCTAAAGCACACCATCTGCTGTGGTGTGCCTTATGTCAACTCCTAGGGGCCATTCTTTCATGGAAAATCTTGATGTATTTTACATGGATATGTAGAGATTGGCCCTAGGGAGTTGACACAACGTTGTGTACCAGAATGGCCATAGGGCCATTCAAGAGCACATTGTGCTTGCAAGATGTGTCTAAGGGCCATTCTACTTGCACAATGTGCTGGAGAGAATGGCCCTAGGGACATTTTTTCTGCTGAGGGCATCTGCTACCACATTTTCTTTGCCTGGGCGGTACTTGATTTCAAAATCAAATTCTTGCAAGGTCTGCATCCACCTTCTTTGGCGCATGTTGAGGTCCTTCTGCGTAAAGATCCACTTTAAGCTCTAATGATCTGTCATCAAAGTGAATCTTTTTCTGAGTAGGTAATGTTTCCACAACTTTAAGGCATAGACTGTTGAAAGCAATTCTAAGTCGTGGACAGCATAATTCCTCTCATGCGTTCTGAGCTTTCGGGATTCATAGGCCACTGCATGACCTTCCTGCATGAGTGCACCTCCCAGGGAAAAACCACTTGCATCAGTTACTACCTCAAAGGGTAGAGAGAAATCTGGCAGCTTCAGAACGGGACTGGTTACCAAGGCGGTCTTCAGCTTATCAAAAGCACTTTGGCACTTGGCAGACCATTGAAATGGGATATTCTTTTTGAGAAGGTTAGTCAGGGAGAAGCTATGAGAGCATACTTTGGTATAAAAATTCTATACCAACCAATCAATCCCAAGAATCCTCTGACTTCTTTCACTGTCTTTGGTTCGGCCCAATCTATGACAGCTTGGATTTTTGCGGAATCTGGAGAAATTCCATCTTTGGATACCCGAAAGCCCAAGTATTCAACATGGTCGGCAGAAAAAGTGCATTTGCTCTTTTTGGCAAAGAGTTGATGCTTCCTTAGAATCTCAAGAACTTTTCGGACATGAGTGTCATGGTCAGCTGTATTCTTTGAGTAAATCAGAATGTCATCAAAGAAAACTAGAACAAAATCATCCAAGTATTCTCTGAGGATGTCCTGCATTAGGCAATTGAATGTAGCTGGGGCATTAGTTAATCCGAACGGCATGACAGTAAATTCATAATGCCCATAGCGAGTATTGATGGCTGTTTTTTGGTATATCTGGATCATTGATCCTGATCTGGTAATACCCGGATTTGAGATCTATTTTTTGTGAATATCTGGGCTCCATTTAGCTTGTCCAAAAGCTCATCAATTCTTGGGATAGGATACTTATTCTTAACTGTCAGCTGATTTAGACCTCTGTAGTCCACACAGAGTCTAAGCGTTCCATCTTTCTTTTTCTGAAAGAGAGCTGGCACACCCCAAGGTGAAACACTGGGTCTTACAAACCCTTGTTCTAACAGCTTCCTAAGCTGTTCCTTGAGTTTGATAGCTTCAGGAACTGGCATTTTGTATGAGCGTAGGGCTACTGGTTGGGGGTCAATTCAATCACATGATCTACTTCCCGAATTGGAGGCATTTCAGTTAGCTCTGCTGGGAATAGATCATCAAATTCACTTAACCATTCTGGTTCTTTAGCTTTAAGCTTTGAGTCTACTGGGTTCATTTTGACAACATAAATTTGCTGCTTCTTCCTAAGTCCTTTCAGTAACCTGGAAGCTTTTACTAACTGAAGGTCAGGGGATCCGGAAACTCCAGTTCCATGGACTTTGTTCCCGTGAAGGTCATGGAAGGAAATGGTTCCATTGTGACAGTGTATGTCAGCTTGATTTTTGTGGATCCAATCCATTCCAAGGATCCCATCAAAAACCCCTAGAGGTAAGAATTTGAACTAACAGTCGGTTACATTACCATCTAGATTGAAAGGATAAGATCTGTCTCATGGTGAGTGAAAAGAGTCTTCCCACTGGCCAATTCAACTTGCATAGGTTTCCCTGATTTCTGTTCTAAGACTAGCTTATGCAAGCATCCAAGGGAAATGAATGAATGAGAACTGCCTGAATCAATCAAAAGCTTAAAAGGCTTACCCTGATACTCTGCTGGAGTATGGGTGACGGAGAATTGCTGGTTAGGCTTGATTTTCAATTGCAACATAGATTTTCCTTTTTCCTCTTCTACTACATCTGAAATTATGACTGCTCTGGCTGCTGCAGTTTGAGGTAGAACTCGGTTGCCCCAATTCTGGGAAGGAGTTCTGAGATTACTCTGGATAGAGGCAGATGGCTGAGCTGGAGTTCTTTTGGGGTTTCTCTGGCTTGGGCGAGACGGACCCTGATTAGACTGGAATGAAGGGGTTGGTCTCTGAATTCGGGGTCCTTGACTTCTCTGTCCCCTCGACATGGCAGGAGTCGGGTAGTCTTTTAACTGGTGACCAAAACCCTGGCATCCAAAACATCGGTTTTCAGTTCTGAGCTCATCCTTCTGATTTTTTGAAAGAGGTGGGGTTCCTGAGAAAGTACTCTGGGGGAAGGGCCTTCCTTCACTTCTGAATCTTCCTGCATCCTGATTCTGATTCGGGCCTCTTTGGGGGTGGAAAGTTTGAAGTACTTCCCTGGGCTTGGAATCTTTTAAAGTTAGAGGGTACAGGTTTTAGTGGGACCTTTACTACAAAGGCTTTGGCAAAATCTTTTGCCATTCTTACTGCTTCATGGACACTGGCTTAGCATTTTTGACCAGTGTGTCTAAGGGTTTGTTCATTCCCCGAATGAACCTGGCCATGAGTTGCTCTTCATCAAGAGGTGGTGAATATTTGAGTAGAAGAGCAAAGGCCAGGTGATATTCCTGGATGGTTCTGCTCTCCTGCTTTAGTTCTAAGAATTCATTCATTTTGGTTTCTAAAAATCCAGGAGGACAAAATCCAGGAGGACAAAATCTCTAAGTTTCTTAGATAGGTTTTTAGATCATTCCAGGAGAGTATTTCTGTCCAGATGGTTGGTGTCACAGTGGTTCCTCCATGCTACCCTGGTTGTTTCTACTATTTTTAGCCGGGCTAGAGCCATTTTGCTCCGCACATTGTAGCTTGTGACGTCAAAATACTCTTCCATGGCTTCCACCCATTTCTCCACAGCCGCCCAGGTTCTCCCCTTCTCCTTTGAAGGGTCCTGGCTGAGTCCTATGAAGAGCCTTGCGAACATCAAGGTCAAGCTCGTCATTTTCAGAGACAGGGTCTGGCTGACGACCACGGTTTTCTCGTCTCATGATTCTGCCAAAAATTTATATATTATTGAATTTTTATTTTGATATTATCCACGAGATCCTAAGACTTAAGAGTTTCGGAAAACAATTTCTTAAACAAGACAATGATCTTTTTGGAGATCTATGACATATGTCTGATAACGGATTTTTCTTTATCAGATCGTCAATAAATAATCACTTATACAATAGGGAATTTTTTTCTCCAGAAAACATTTTTATATAAAAGTTGTAATATATACATAGAGCAGCTTGGCTCCAAAATTCAAAATCTCCTCGGGAGACGCATAAGAGGACCGTACTGGGCCATAGTCATGCCCTGTTACATAAGTTCTCTAACTCTGAAGGGAGCTATTATTTTCTCCTCAGGGATAAATCGACTAAGGAGTCTATAAATTAGGCATAAAAGTCTGAAATTTTGAGGTGTTGAATGATATAGAATAACACCACGTGTCATTTTCAGCTTTAACAGGATCATAGCCAATGAGAGGTTCTCCCACAGCATTGCACGGCGGTCGCAAGGGGCGTGGACATATTGCCCTGCAAACCACTTATGCTGTAGTTTCTCCACTGGGTTAGGAAAATATAAATCCTCGAAATGGCATGCGAGTCTTGCTTGGCTTGTTCGAGTAGAAGCGGAAGAGATGAGATGCTCGAAGGTGAACGCAGTCATATCTTGAGAGTGGGTGAGGTCGGGAATACCAGACAAATAGGGAACTTCCATCATCTATAAAAACAATTTCTTTGATTAAATTTCTTCATTAAGAAGACTTCAGAATGAAAATACATTATGAAAAATGCTTTTTCTGAGTTCTTATTATCAATTTCAGATAAGAATTTATTTATCCTTATTAGCTTTCAACTTGGCTCTGATACCAACTGTGAGATCCCTCTGCTCCCTCCGCGCATCGAACTCCCGGTAGCTGACAGCGGAAGCAGTCCCCTCGAGCACGCGGGTAGGGTTCTCACTCGAGGCCTCGCCCTCAAATGTCCAGGCACGAGACTAGGCTGGTGGTCACTCCGAAAACCGAAATTGGGAAAAATTCCTATGCCCGAAAAGCAGGGACGATTCCACCTATGAATTTTTTTTAAAAATGAATTTTTCTAACGTGATCAATTCTAAGCTATCCTTCAACTGAATAAACCAGATAGAAGGAAACTATCACTGATATAAATTGATCATTTTAATGAATTCAATGCTTTTTTCTTGATCAAGGTCAGGCACAGCCGTTGATTCACTTATTTGAAAAATTTATCAGGGAATTGTCTAACTACTCGAATCTTAGCGTAATCCTAAGATTTCTCAGTTTGATTATTAAAACTCCACTAATTCTAGCCTAACCCCATCCGGCCCATGGGTTAGCCACCACCCTGCCCCCACTGGAATCGGTGGAACCAAACAAGTACTCACCCACCCATAACTGAATTGCCTTTCTTAACTTTAGCTTTCGAAAACAGATACGCACACACTCCTCTTTTTAAAACTTTAATAAAAACAATCCTTGATAAACAATTTACGGGTTATACATGTCATACTTCAAAATTTCCATTGAGTCTTTGTTTCTCAACAAAACATTATCACTCTGAACTCTCCATTGAGACCAGCGAGTCAACAACGAGATCCAGTGATAGATTACAAAAAAAAAACATAGGTCCATCATATAATATCTTCCTCGACATACGCATGGATGTCCTCGGCACCGCGAGCCCGTGCATCGCTTGGTCAGAACTCTCCAGGATCCTCCTTTTAGGTGTCGGGGCACTTCACTCAGGGACCGCTTCGACGGCCCTCGTCCATCGTACCGGAAGCGCACCATTTTAACCATACCGAGGCTGGTCAAGACCTCGGCAGGTTTTGCCGCGTGAGTTGTCCCTCGAACACTCCCCGCTAGCTGTTGCAACCGAACTTCCCTTAGATAAACATATATGCCAAATGCTCCCTCCAGCATTCTGGCGTAAGACAGTCTTTTAAGAATTTAGGGTTTCTATGCAAGTTTACAGTTTTGATTTTCGTTTGAATACCATAGTTATATTGTAAATCCGTATCTCAATACTTCTAGATCCAGTTTTCAATTCCAAACAGAATTCCTCGAATTCTGTTAACTTGATCCTCAGATCAAAATCACAAGTCTTAACTTAGTTTCAGATTCGGTGGGTGATTAAGTACATTTTTCCTAAACTGGGCACATTGTCATTGATTGAAACTGACGAAGGAATTAGGTCTTGGTCAATAGTCTGAGTCAGAGTTTAGGTCTGGAAAGGTTCTTCCTAAAATTATCTTTCTCGAATGGTACTATCTCAATTTCTCTTTTTCTAAAATTTCTTTCGATGATTATAGATTTCAAAAACATGGATTTCTTGAGAAATATTCATTTACGTCGATCTCCGATTAAAATTTATCTTTTATGCATACTTCTATGCATTAAAATCAATATGATAAAAGTAACACTTTTATAATAAAAATTTATCTTTTATGCATACTTCTATGCATTAAAATCAAATATGATAAAAGTAACACTTTTATGATAAAAATTTATCTTTTATGCATACTTCTATGCATTAAAATCAAATATGATCAAAGTAACACTTTTGATATAAAAATTATCCTTTATGCATACTTCTATGCATGAAAATAAAAATTGATAAAAGTAACACTTTTGATATAAAAATTTATCCTTTATGCATACTTCTATGCATGAAAATAAAAATTGATAAAAGTAACACTTTTGATATAAAAAATTATCCTTTATGCATACTTCTATGCATGAAAATAAAAATTGATAAAAGTAACACTTTTGATATAAAAATTATCCTTTATGCATACTCCTATGCATGAAAATAAAAATGATAAAAGTAACACTTTTGATATAAAAAATTATCCCTTATGCATACTTCTATGCATGAAAATAAAAAATGATAGAAGTAACACTTTTGATATAAAAATTTATCCTTTATGCATACTTCTATGCAATAAAAAAAATGATAAAGTAACACTTTTGATAAAAAAAATTATCTTTTATACACATAATCAAAATGCATCTTTTATGCATGAAAATGATACTTTGGAATATAGAAACCATAAGGATTACTCTTTTAGAATTAAAAAAAAGATGAATTTGATTTCATTAATTTCTAAAAATTTTGCCATAACCTCCTTTGTATGGCTGACCATTTTTCAAATTTCTAAGTCTTTAAAACTAATTAAAAATGCATCAAAGTATTGAAATTATCCTAAAGTAAATATTGTTTTCACTTAATTGAGATAAACATTATAGAAACTTGACATTAATCAATTAACCATTCACCTATGATAGAGAATGGTTGGTTTTGCTAGAGAAGAGAGGGGAATGCCTTTTTGTAATGAGCCATAACATTTTTAGAGAAGACATAAAGCATAAAAACCATTTAAAACCATAAAATCCATAAAATAAGTGAAAAAAGAGAATCACCAACTTACTAATGACTTTGATAGCTTTCCCTTGGCTTGATGGTTTGAGGGTTCAACTCTTGTTTGAACAAGAGTGGCCACCAATCTTTGGAAGAGGGAAATGCCAAAAACTAGTGAATTATTAATGAATTCATAGTTCTTGGCTTGGGTGGAATAGAGTAACAGTGCATAAAACACTATTGAGTTTCAACAAAGGGGAAGGCCTCTATTTATAGGAAAAAGTGAGCTCCTAACCAAACAAACTGATTCTAAAATTTTCCAATTCAGTTTGGTCAATTTTTGACCATTTTTAGGTCATTTGAGCTAACTTTTTGGAACTAGACTTGAATTAGGAGAGAGGAGAGATGAAATATCTCAATTTTTGATGATTTAAAACTCAATCAAGCATGTGAAGTAGGTGCCTCATTAAAGGCTCTCCCCCTTCCTTACATATGTGTCAAAATGGCATCATTATACCCAAATATCTCATATTTTTGATATTACTCATAGTTTCTTACTAAATAAACCTTGTACATATTCAACTCTTCACCTTATGGGAGCATTGAAGGGACTCCCCTTCCTTACATATGTGTCAAAATGGAATCATTATACCCAAAATATCTCATATTTTTAATATTACTCATAGTTTCTTACTAATAAACCTTGTACATAGTCAACTCTTCATCTTATGTGCGCATTTACTCATTTTTGGGTATCTTCTTTTACAAATTGGATTTATCTCCTCCCCACACATGGATTGATCCTATTGGCCCATAGGAACCTTAATTGGACCATAATCTAAAAATTTCTGAAAGTCTAGACCCTTAGGCTAAGGTCCTTTATACCTAATTCCAATTAATTCCAATTGCACATTGGAAAGTTCTTTTTGAATTTCTGTTTCAGGGGAACTTAATTTAATAAGATGAGATATTTTTCTATCCAAAATATTCAAAATCTGAATATTCTCTCTCTAGAATATTTTCTCTCTCTAGAAATAAGATCTTTTATATTTCTGAAGAGGGATTTGATTACACGAGAAGATGCTGGACATCTTGAGAGGCTGGGGAGGAATCTTACATTATCTCTAGTGTGCTGAGGAGCTCTCTCTCTTACATTCCTATCTCATGTTTGCTTACACATCTAGGTCCGTTCTTGCATGGAGGTTAACACACACTCTCTCTCTCTTTCTCTCTCTATCTCTATTTTTCTCTTTCACTTTTTATCTTTCTTGTTTGTTTGCCCTACATAGACATTTGCTAATCTTAAATGTTGTTTCACTTAACAAATCATATTTTTTCATGAGAAATATGATTTTGTCTCTGTTTGTTTATCTTAGCCAATGAGATAATGATTTTTTATTGTCTTGTTTAGGATTAAGATGGCCTCACCAATACGTGATGCACGAACTTCTAAGAAGCAAAAGAAAAGTAATCAAGCAACTGCATCTGTCTCTGTGGGTGGCTCAAGGACGTTCAGGAGTCTTGACACCTTCCCGATCTCAACCTGCTCCAATTAGTCCTCACTTTCAGGCACCTCGAGTGACTGTGAGGCTCTTGATAGGCATCCAAGTGAGCCAAGAAGACAACTTTTAGCAGCTCACCAGTTTCCAGAGTTACAAGATCAACCACCATCAAGCAGAATGGTTTTAGCTACTCATGGACTTCCTCCATCATCTCAAGGAAGCACACCTTTAACTCAACATCAGTAGAAAAAGTCTTCAAGCATCGAAGCTACAACTCTTTGGAGTAGTGCAAGAGGTAAAGCATGAAAAGGATTTGCTTGGACAATTCACTTTGGCATGGTAGGTAAGCACAAGACAATCGTTGAGCCAAACACACCTTTCCTTTCTATTGCTGAAGAAAAAGGAGACTACTCTGAAAATACAAAGTATTTAACTTATGGTCGCATTGTTGAAGTCAAAGAAAGTATACCTTGTGGGATCATTCATCATCTGGTAAACAACAATAAAGGGAAGTTTCTTGCAATTAGAGTTTTCTGTGCAGATTTTCAGCTTGAAGAGATGAATCCTGTTTCTACCCAGCAAGAGTCTAAAGATGCAATGATTACTCGCAAACGGGTATGGATGTCTTTCTCTTGACCTTTTTTTCATTAGTGTTAAAAAAATTTCTTATCTTTGTGTATTCTAGAATATGTAGAGAACTGTTATTCTTTTTCAAATTTGTTTGAGTCATGTCTTTCCAGCTCATATATTGGAATACGTAGAGGTCTAGTCAACTCTAGTTTGCATGTATTCTAATATATATGAAGTTTGTCTAGTCTAGTTTGTATGTATTCTAGTGTACGCGTAGTAGTGTACACGTAGTATAAAACTTCTTGTCTTTGTGTATTCTAGAATACGTTGAGAACTATTCTTTGTTCTTTAGTCTATTTAATTCTTGTCTTTCTAGCTCATATCTTGAAACACTTAGAGGTCTAGTCAAGTCTAGTTTGCATATATTCTAGTATACAAGAAGTTTGTCTGCTCTAGCATATGCTAGAATGCATTCTAGTATACAAGAAGTTTGTCTTGTTTAGTTTGAATGAGTTTTAGCAAGAAGGAAGTTTGGCTTACTTTTTATGTCTGGTTTAATGAGTTTACCATGTATTCTAGTATACAGAGAGATGGTTATAGTGTTCTTACTTTTGCATAAGTTACGCTTTGGTTCTTACTTTTAAGTTCACTCTATTAAGTCTTCAATGAGTTTAATGAGTTTACCATGTATTCTAGTATACAGAGAGATGGTTATAGTGTTCTTAATTTTGCATAAGTTACGCTTTGGTTCTTACTTTTAAGTTCACTCTATTAAGTCTTCAAATCCTCTTCTACTTAGAATGATTTTTTCTTTTTTTTTATGTAGTCCTTTTCTGAAGCATTTCAAGAGCATCATGACAATTTAAACAATACCAACCACTCCACTGATGATTCTGATTATGAAGAGAATGAAGGTACAGACATAGATGACTCAGAGGAAGATGGTGAAGCTCTTGAAGAGACTTTTGGGTCAAAGTCTCAAGATGTGAGTGATACTTTGCTTTCTAGACCTGGAGCTCCAAAGTCTGATCCTTCAGAATCTTTTGGTCTTAATACCATAAGAAATAAAGCCAAAAGGTTTCATATGGTTGATGAGAGAGACCCTTAATTTTACTAGTGTCTAACATAGAACGTCCTCCATTGGATCTTGTTTTAAATAAGAGACCACTAGAAGTTTGAACCATTGTCCTTGGACATGTGAGTAATCTTAAAGTAATGATGAAGGAGAAACCAACAACAAATGTTTTACCCCTTCTTGTTCTTGTGGATAAGTCTTCTTGTGTTAACAAAGAGATTTTTGAGAGATCAAAAATCAATCAATACAAATACTTTGTCTTGGGGAGAACTCACTCTCTCATTGCTAAAAAAGAGTTATGTACTGAGTATCCTCATGTAGAGAGATATAAGACAGTCCTAGCATGGGTCTATGCTGGGTTAAGTGATGAGATGATGAAAAGCTACTTGCCCTTGATCACAACATTGATTTTCGAGATGCGACTATCCATGTCTTTCTTACAAAAGATAAGATTTTCTCACAAACGAGTGGATCAATCATATTCAGCAAGGTCATAAAGTTGATGAAGCTTTTAAAATCAAGCTTTGTGAGCAAGTTGGCCTTATCACAAAGAAGTTAAGCAAAGCTAGACGCTCTGGAAAAACAAATGTTTGAAGTCATGACAATTTCTTTCAGTTGGCCTTTCGTGATGGGAGATATGGGATCTATAAGAAGACATTTTCAAGCTTTGGGAGGAAGGTAAAATCAAAGGGCAAAAAGTAAAGCTCCCACCTACACTAGAAGTCAAAAAGGGCAAAGGAATAGGGAATGAGGACACTTTGAAGCCAATTCTTGAAGAAATGCGTATCACAATTGGCGAGCAATGCAAGGAATACGCGAGAAAAATATTATCATACCCATCTTGGCACGAGTGAAAGGAGGTTCTTTGACACTCGATGAAATGGCAAAGGAATTAGAACAGTACGCTGCTAATTCTTCTTTTTAAATCTACTTATTTTATTTTATCTAAAGTTGTTTTTTCATTTTGTGTTTTTTTGAAATAGGCAAAAAACTTTCTTGTACATGCAAAGAATCATGATTGAAAAACTTAATTGCAAGGATTGGAATGAGGTTCAAATGTTTCATCCCATCACTAGTCAGCCATGCTCCTTAGAGCATTTCATTTATCTTTTCAAAAATGCGGTAAGTAAACTACATATTTAAATAGATTTTTTTTATTTGAGTGTTTTTGAAGGTTTTGTAAAAATTTAAATCAAATATTTCAAAAAATTGATTTTGATTTTTGTAATCCAGTGAATGTGTATTCTAGAATACATTAAATGTTTACTTATTTTCATTTTAACAAGTCTCGAGCACCTCATGCTCCCATAAAGAGCATTCCTCAAGAGTTTGACCAACATTTGAGTCGCGCAAGGGCATAGCGGAAGAAATTAGAAGAGGCACAAACTTTGGAGACCATTCAAGAGGTAAATATTTTCATTTTTGATGATGTGTCTGCAGAATCAGTTTAATATTTTGTTCATGAAGGCAAAGTAGAGAACATGGAATCGTTTGTGACTGCATAACATTTTACTTTAGCCATTGCTGATGCTCCGTATGGATTTAAGGCACTACAATCAATACACGACGAAGTAAAGTATGGTGTAAGTGCATATAAAAGAGTCGTCGACGCTTTCAAGAAGGTCACAATGGCTGAATCATGGGCACTGGTAATTTTTCATGCTCATGATCAAATCTCTGCTGTAGAGAAAGCATTCGTTGACAAGCAAATGATCCATCAGCTATGCATATGGTATGTTAAATTTCAAGGATTCTTTTGCAAGTTATAAAAGCTTAAGTTAAAGCCTAACTTTTTCTTTTGTAGGACAAAGCCTAACATCAAAGGCTATAAGCTTGATAGACTTTCTTTTGCTGCCGAGTTTGCTACCATTGGTTTCTGGTCTCCTGCGGGTTTGAACAGTAAAGGAAATTTTAATTTTGCTTCGAGACCTAACCGAACAAATATTTTTGATAGACCACGCGTGTGTCAAAAGCTTAGGGATCTTTCTGGTGATTCAAATGAGATCATGAATCCTTATAAAAAACCACAACTTTTGATGATGGATTTAATTGAGCTTCTATCTTTAAAAGGAGAGTGGATCATGGATCTTTTTGCAGGGACAGGTAATCATGCAACCTTAACTTTTTACATATTTTATATTGCTCATTTAAGTGAGCTTTACCATGTTGATTCTTTTTTTCTTAGGAACAACCACTATTAGTGCTCTTAAAAAAGGAAGGAATGTTGTTGCTGTTGAGCTAGATCCAATTCAAGCTCGTTTTATTCAACAAACGAGTCACTGTAATGAAAGAATTACAGTGACGAGTTTTAAGAGGTTGGAATGAAAAACATGGCAACAAACTCGAGTGGTGGATGCGTCTGGAGAACCTTAGCCTCCCTTTGGACTTGATGATGAAATGCAGTTTGCAGATCTTGAGCCTTATGAAGATCCACATACTGTGGATATTGATATTCCTCTTACGGAGTCAACACCACTCATTGTAGGACGCGAGAAAACTGATGAAGAAGTTAGTCATGAAGAGGAGGAATTTCTTGAGCTAGAATAGATTTAGACACTTGTAGTTTCAAATAATTTTTGGTATTTAAATCCTCATTGGGGGTGTTCAAGGATTTCTAGGTTTTGAGAGTGTTTTAAACAATGTTTGTTTGTATTCAAAACTAGCATCACAAATCTTTTTGAGGAGCTTGCGTTTTGAGATTGGTTCAAAAAATTGGTCAAATGTTGTCACTATTGAAGCATTTATAGGAATTGTCTCGTAATTAGACTTGTTTTTTTAATCAATGAAGATTAATTTAATCATGACATTGAAGTTATGTGGTAAAAGTAGTTATATTTTGCTTTCTAGTAAAAACGATAGCAATAATTTTGTATTCAAAGTGAAGCTCTTTGTTGTGAGTCTCTAATGCAACTTTTGTGTCATGTTTTTTTGTTTAAAATATTCTAAGATTTTGTAGTTGATAGGCTTATACTTAGACATCAAATAGTGGAAAATTTGGTAGATTTTTAATTTAGCAAATGAATCACTTGCAAGTATGTTTTAAGTTAAGCAAAAAAGTCTCTTTTTAAAGTTTTACTTTATTGGGCACGTCAAAGATTCTTAAATCAAATTATACATACCAACATGCACATCACACACATGGGCGTCCTAATATAAAATAAAAAATATAATTCCCAATAAAGAAGAGTAATTCTCATATCAGTCTCCCTTTATGACTTTAATGTTTTCTCATTTTTTTATTTACATTGTATATATCTATAAAGCATATAGTAAACAATAATAGAGCATATGGCATCAGTAGAAGATTTGTCTCTCTTTATGACTTTAATGTTTGCTCATTTAATTAATGTGCATTATTATGCATATAAACGATTGCACATGGATGTATAACTTGATGTGAATTGGTTGCACTAATATATGTGCACACAGATGCATAAATTAAGACATAATCCTTAGAAATTGTGTATATTTATGATTAAGCCCTTAATTAAATAGGAAAATGTGTTCAAATAGTTTGGAATTTAATACCCAAAAATTGCCTAGATTTAAGCATGTATAGTCTAGACAAGTAATATCATTAGCATGTATAGTTAGGTAACAAACCTTAGAATTAGAAAGCATAATCTTAATAAACCATAGAGACTAACATAACCTTGACAAACCACATGCCACATAAAGGACATTATATCATAATCTTGCCAAACCATGCGCCACATAAAGGACACTATATCATTTCTAGCATCATCACTTCACCCTAAATAGCTAGAGAAAACCTCCTTTCACCTCTCTCTCTCTCTCTCTCTCTCTCTTTGTCTTGTTACATTTACAATATGGATTAGGGAAAAATGATGGAGACGCAATTTCTCTGCCCTTTTTCATAATATACAAGACCAAAATCTCATACTCTCTTTTCTTTAATCTCATAAAAATCAAGGCATGATAACACACACATAAACTCAAAAATATAGTCTGCATCTACTTGAATACTTTGAATAGAAGAAACCAATTTTGATCAAATCTAGCATAAATTTGACTTAGACTAATCACCCATTAAGATAAAGCTTGATGAAGGATGTAAGAAACATAAAGGGGGTGAGTTCCCATATGCCCGTGCACAAAATTGTACATGGCCATCAATAGGCTAATACAATTAAGATTAATTCTAATTACTACTCAAGCATGGCAAAAGATTAACCCTAATTACTACTCAAGCATGATAAAAGATTACCTTGAATTATTTATATTGCATGAATATTACATTTTTCTACCCTTAATTATTTACTATTGTACCTCCCTTTATGCATGCCTAAGTTTAACCACCATTTAATTAATCTCAAGTAAGATAAACATAAAATTGAATAACATAGGGTGGCTATAGATTTTTGGGCAAAAATTTCAAATGTTCAAGGGATCAAATTGAAGGCTTAATCAAGGGTATTTCTATTGTCTTGTAATTGTGGCTATCTTTGTGTTAACAAGAGTTTGATCAAGGGGACCCTTACCACCATGGTTTCACATGAATATCTCACACAAGGAATTTCACCAAAAGCAAGAGAGCAGCCATGCACAATCATAATTTGCTTGACCAGCCTTGGTGCGATTAAAATGGTGAGCTTCTGGTACGGTGGATGAGGGGCCAAGGAAGCGGCCTATGAGTGAAGCGCTAGGTCACCTACGAAGGATCCTAGAGGGTGCTGACCATACGGTGCTCGGGCTCTGGGTCGCCTAGGATACCCACGCGTGCGTCCAGGAAGATATTGGAACAAGAGTAGGAGTTGTTTTCTGAAATCGGGCATGGATCTGGTTGATTGACCTTGCTGGTCTTCAATGGATGAGTCCATGGCTCTTTATATGGATCTGTTGGTTGATTTTGCTGATCTTCAACGAGAGTCCATCTTGATAAGAGATTATATTACCGAGTATTATGGGATAGGGATTAGGAAACGGCCCCTGTGTGGACAGGTGGTGAGCGTCCTAGTTGCCAATGATGCCATAGATACTCTGATGAAGGAATGATGGGAAAATTAAGAATCAACTGGATAAATTGGAAGATGGTGATCAGTGATACTATGGTTTTATTAAAGGATTGTTTTAAACTGGTTGAATCTGTGAAAAGGCAATTTCATATTGGGGTGTGAGTGGTGTGACTAGTTTTATTTTTGCATGAACATCTGGCTAGGGGGCCTTGGAACTCTTTTCCTTGGTACCCGGGACAAAACCTAACCAAATTCTTAATTGGATCCCATCACTACAGTGGTTGGGCGGTTGGCTAACCCATGGGACTGGATGGGGTTAGGCTGGACTGATGGATCCGTAAATCGAGACTCAAACTTTTGTTTTTACGATAGATAAAAATAATCCCGGACAGTAACTGTTCTATGGATAGGAATCAACGGCTGTGCCTCTTGAATGGGGAAAAAAGCGTTGATCCCAATGATCCAAGTGCAAGTTTCTTCCTTGATCTGACCAAGTATCTTATAGATGTAATTGATCAGCTCGATCAGAAATGATCTTGACTACGTTAGAGTAAAAAGTTATCCTGGTGGAATCGACCGTGCTTTCCGGTAAAGGAAGTTTTTCCGGGTTTGGTTTTGGAACAACCGACGGATTAGTCTCTTATCCGGATATCCGTGGGTGAGGCCCCGAGTGTGGGACCCCTGTCTCCCGCGCGAGAAGTGCTACTTCTGCTGCTAGTACCCGAATCCGTTGCTTGGTGGGAACAGGGGATCTTACAGATAGTTCAAAAAAAATCTGATCTGACTCGAACCTTGAATCAGACTATGACCAAGACCAAACTCTTTCGTCAGTTTCGAGGAAAGAAGGTGTGACCAGTTTAGAAAAATACACTCAAAACTCCCGCCAAATCTGAAACTAAGTTTGAGACTCTTCGAATTGATCTGTGGATCAAGGTTATAGAATTCGACGAAGTCGACGAATTCTGGTATGAAATTTAGAATTCCGATCAAGAAGTTTTGGGAATACTGATTCAAGAAATACTCCTTGTATTCAAAAGAAAATCAAACTGAAAACTTGCATAGAAACCCTATTTTTCTTAAAGGATTGTCTTACGCTAGAATGCTGGAGGGGGCAGAGGGGTCTCACAGTTCATCTCCGAGCCACTAGACTCTCCATCAACAAGAGAATGTCCTATAGAAATATCAGGCATACCAAGGGGCTGAACCACTTTCTCTTTGCCTTTATGTGATGTCATGTGAATCGGGATGTAGATGAATGATACGGGATGTGAATGGATGATATGTGATGTGAATGAATGAGATGTGATGACATGTGAATCAGATAGATGTGAATGAATGGATGGATGGGATGATGTGATATGATAAGATGTAAATGGGATGCGATAGGATGTGAATGGATGTGATAAGATATAAATGGGATGCAATAGGATGTGAATGGATGTGATAAGATGTAAATGGGATGTGAATGTGTATGTGAAGAATGGATGTGGATGTGTATGATGTGAATGTGTATGTGAAGAATGGATGTGGATATGTATGTTAAGAATGGATGTGGATGTATGTAAAAGAATGGATGTGGATATGTATGTGTAGAATGGATGTGTATGTGTATGTGAAAGAATGGATGGGATGTATGTGAAGAATGGATGTGGATATGTATGTGAAGAATGGATGTGGATGTGTATTTGAAAGAATGGATGTGGATGTATGTGAAAGAATGGATGTGGATGTGTATGTGAAGAATGGATGTGGATGTGTGATGACCCCTGGATCGAAGCCATTTTTAGAAATTTTTAGGGTCTAAATACGGTCAATTGTGGTTATTTTGGATGCATTTCCATAGTATTTGAAAGCATGTGTGTGTGGAATGTCATGGTATTTGCATGCATCATGATTGTCGATGTTGTCCATTGGTGTATGCACATTGCATGGGAATGGTGACGATTAACATTGTTTTGTACATAAAGAGGAGGTTGTATGTAAGTGGGTAGAGAGAAGAGAGAGATCGAGGGGGAGAGAACGAGGGTTAGTATGATGAGTTTCGAGCTCAAGCTTTGAGGATGGTTAGGTGGGAACGCAAGTTTGGAGACCTTAATGTGGTTACAAATGAAAAGTTTCAAATTAAAAATGGAAGGGTGGGTAGTTTTAGCACACGTTGGTACCCACCAACCTCTTGAGAGCACATAAGAGAAAGAGAGAGGGAGCGTTTCTTTCTCTGGCTAACGTGAAGAACACGAGGAGGAGGAGGAGGAGGAAGAGGAAGAGAAAGAAAGAAGAAGAAGAAGAGAGTTCACGAGAATAGTGAGTAGAGAGAGAGAAGAAAGAAAGAAAGAGTTTTGAAGTGTGAAAGAGAGAGAGTGAAGAGTGGAGTGAAGTGAAGATTAGCCAAATGTTGAATGCAGTGATGCTGTTGCAGATTGACTGAAACGTGGAAGTGTTGGAAATATCGGTTCTTTTTCATTAAATTCTTGGAAACAATTTACACAAAACCATTTTGACATTAAATTTCTTTATTCAGTTTAGAATGGTGAAGTTGTGTCTTGATGATCTGTTGGGTTGTACTAGTTTGTTCTTGTCCATTTGTGTGTCTGTGTGGGTGTGTGTAAATAAAACATTGTAAATTATTTCATACAAAAAGATGTCTTTTCGGTGTGTGTTTCTAGGATTTAGGCTGTGTGTGGTTGTTATCTAGGATGCATTCACTGTTTTAGTGGGTATTTAGTGCGTTGGACTAGAGAGTAGGAAGGCCAATCATTTTTTGGTGCGTTCGTCGGGAGATCACTAGCTAGTTAGTAGCTACGGGATATCTCGTCGGGAGATCACTAGCTAGTTAGTAGCTACGGGATATCTCGGCGCATATATTTTGTGTGTGAGAACCAGGGTTTAGGAGTTCAAAAAAAAAAACGGCACGACTCCTAGGTTTAGAAGGACTTAGGAGTGGCCGCGAGGAGTCAAATGAGAGAGGGGCACTGGTAAACACATGTGATTTTTTGGAGAGTTTTGCTAACTGGGTTCCGTACAAAGAAGAACGACAAGAGTGGGAGGACATATTCATTCAAGAATATTACCCACGGTTTCCCAGTGATGTGATACGTAAGATCAAGGCCACATACTGCAAGGATTATCTTAGATCCATAGAGCCCTTTGGTTTGTTCCATGCACCAATCTGGTGGAAGTGGTTTATCAAGGCAATTTTAAGGTCCATCAAGCTAGATAATCCAGAGAATCATGAAGAACCTCAGGAAGTAAGAAGTGCATGAGTGAGTCTACTCAGGATCGAACAATTGACCCACGACAAGCAAGGGAAGAAAGGAGGAAAAGGAGGGCTGAACGAGCTGAAATCCGTCTCGCTGCGCAATTAGAGTTAGTGAACCTATTGTTGAGAGAGCAAGAACCGAACGTGACACAAGGAAGATCCTTGGATAGCGGTCTATTTTAGGTTAGCGTTCTTTCTAGTCTAAGCGGGGAAGATCTTTCGTGTGATGACCAAAAAATAAGGGATTTAGGAGTCAGCAATCGACCTGTACAAGTTGATAGCCCAACAAGAGAAGAAAGAGAGACTATTGCAGGCACTAGCGGTAGTGTGCCTAGAGGACTTAGAAGCTACCCGCGATTACCTAGGGTAAGACCTAGAGCTTTAAATTTCTGGGACGATCCAACTTTTGAGGTATTACCATTTTTCCAAATGGCTGTTCCAGCACAAAGAGCAACAATCCGGTTAGCCGACTTTGTGCAATTTGCGGGACTTTGGGACGAGGATCTTGATGCGCATTTACAAAAGTTTGAGGTGACATGTGTTGCTTACGAGATAATTGATCAAGATCAAAAGCTGCATATCTTTCCGGCAACTTTTAAAGACGAAGCAGCAAGTTGGTATGGCAACTTGGATGCAGCTTCCAAGGACACGTACAAAAATCTATCAACATCTTTTTTGGCCAAATTTAGAAGGCAAGGTTTTCAAGATAGATTGGCCCAGCAATTAGACTACTTGTTGCAAGGAGTGAATGAGAGCATTGACCATTACATACAACGCATGGAGACCATTGTGAGGAAGATGGGAGTAGCAGCCCCTAATGATGACACACAAAAGTGTCATTTGATTGATGGTCTAAGGAATCCAGAGGCTCAGAAGTATGTTGGGGTTCGTCGGCCTGTTGATTTGAACACGGCCAAACAAGAAGCTAGAAACTGGGAAGAGGCACAGCTGGGACAGCAACGACGGAGGGAATTACTTTATGGCCCTATGGGGACATCACCTATGGTTAGCTCTATGAGACCCCAGGAGGTCTCAACAATTGCCGGTCCCTCACAACCACAAGTGGTTGTTAATACAAATCCAGCATCATACATGCCTCCAAACCCATATATGACTGCACCGGCATACATGCTTCAGACCGGAACACCACCACCACCTTTAGTGAGCGAGGCAAGGGTGGGGGACATTGTGACAAGTGTGTTGGGAAAATTTAAAGAGGAGATCTTAAGTGCTGTGCGAGCTCCAGTAAGGGACGTTATGGCTATAGAGCCACAGCTGCCTACTATGCAAGCCAGTGCGCAAAGTCCACCCCGATCGAATATATGGTGTGGGAAATGTCATGTTATGGCCACTTGGCTACAGAGTGTCCTACTGTATCTCGAGTCGTACCTGATCAACCACGAATCTTGTTTTGTACTTATTGCTTGAAAAACAATCATACAGAGGAAAATTGCTTCATTAAGCAAGCACATGAGAGAAGGCAAGCGCAGGGGATGAACACTAATTTTAATTGCATGGATAAGAATAATATTACTTATGAAATTGGACCTCCACCTCAACCTTTCATGCAAAGAGGAATCCCAGAGCCCTATAAGCAACAATTGCAGCAAGGATTACCCGCACAAGCCCGACCTCCATTTCCACGAGGGCGAGGGCAAGGTGGAATGAGGGGACAAAGGCCAGGGTCACCATATCGGCCCTATTTTGGCCGGGGTTATCAAGGATATGGAAGTCCTAATACAATTACCCAAGGAACAGTGATTTGTTGGAGCTGCCACCAAGAAGGCCACATTGCTGCATATTGCCCGAATGCAAGGGCACACCAAGATTATGTTCCTTTATGCAAGCAATGCAGTGAGGAGGGCCACGAGGAGAAAGATTGCCCTAAAAGTAATGCAAAATTAATAGGGGACAAAGGGAAGCAAATTGTAGATGAGGGTCCAAGTACTTCAGCAAATTTAGTGGAAGTAGTCCCTATAGTAGGTGCTAGGAAAGAATCGGTAGACAGAAAATCTAGAAAGGTGACATTTTCTCATAATCATCCAATGGTGGGAGTTGTCACTAGATCCTAGGGGAAAGTGCAAAGGACTGCAGAAAGCTTGCCGAAATCAACCCAATTAGAAGGAGGAAAAGTAAGCATGCTTAAGGAGGCATCTTTAGAGGAAGTTGCAGAGAGTCAAGAGCCAGTGATCGTCTGATCAACCTCCCATAGCACGAGTAGGAAAAGGCCCTCACTTCCAACTTGGTGTAACACCTTTCCCTGATAGATTAAAAGTACCACGTGCTAAGAAGGTCGGGATAGGTGCTAAAGTTGATCCAAAACCTCAATTTGATTTGTGGGATATATTGGAACGGTGTGAGGTGTTTATTAGTCTACCTACATTAGCGGAGATCTCTCCAATATGTCGAAAGCAGATGTATCAACGACTTGCACGTCGACGTTCGCGGGTGAGAAAAGAAGTGACCCCTAAAGAACCTTTGGGAACAGGAGTGCAAGCAATTGATATGTTTATGGATTCTGAGGCTCCGACTATTACGGTAGAAATTGGACATCATCAGGTCATGGGGGTACAGCTAGATGGAGGAGCTGCGGTGAATCTCATGACTGAACACACAATGGAAGAGTTGGGCCTAAAGGGTTTAGAGCCCACAAATATCATGTTGCGAGTAGCAGATCAACGTCGACTGAAACCATTAGGTCTGCTTCAAGGAGTAAAGACTATAATAGCTGGATTGGAGTTTTGCATTACCTATCTAGTAGTGCGACCGCATTCCTATGGTGCAGCGTTTCCAATCTTGGTAGGACGACCTTGGTTAGTACAAGCTCGATGTGTTCAAAAGTGGCATAAAGGGATAATAACCATAGGTCCACGCACGGATAGAATTCAATTGAGGGTTGTGTCTAAAGAATTCTTGAGGGAGTTCACTAAACCACCTTCTACAACCGAAGAAATGACGGGATATGGAAGTGATACATCCGTTGGTGAGGAAGTAGTCCAAGAACGCTTTGCATTAAATAAAGATAAGTATGCTCGTTTTCTTCAAAATGGGTATCAAATGCAAATGGTTGATACGGAGGAGCCTATAATGCAAAAGAAAGAGTGCTCTAACTTTGCTTTGGATGCTGGTATGGGAGAATATCGAGTGCATTTTTCTTCGGAGAATGACTCTGACAATGACATTACCGATTGGTTGTCATCACCAGAGGAGTGTGTAGTGGATCGCTTTCGCACGGATACAATCAAGCAGAGGAGAGCAGACGATGGGGATAAAGCAAGGCACCAAGAGCTATATGCCCTTATTGAGAAATTGCAAGAGCAGTTAGAGCTAGAACGAGTTTTTTCTAGTGAGTCGATGGATGCATTATTAAAGAAGGTGAAGCTGCTAGAGGAAGATAAGGGACGAGCTGAGATAAAAATTAGACATTTGCAAGATTTGACCTTGCAACTTGAAGAGTGCCGTCATGAAGAAGAAACTTCTTGGGAAGCCTTACTTCAAGAAAAAGATCGTGAGATTGGTCATTGTCGACAAGAACTCAAATATAATGCGAGGTATACTTGAAAGTTGCTCAGAGAATGTGAGAGATATAAGCAAAAAGATAACAAGAGTGAGGATGGCTCGTCATTGCAAAAGATGAGTAGAAAGAAAAATAAGTCATTTTCCAGAGAGTTCTTGAAAGCACAATACAATGAAACAATAGGAGGTGATGGAGGAGAGTTCAATGATTGGACTGATTCCAAGATGATTGAGGTAGTGAGGGATGCTTTTATGGTCCAAATTGAGGAGCCTATCAATGATGAAGAGGAAATAGACCCTTTAATGGTGATACCTTATACCCATGAAAGTCTTGTAAGTGCTCATTCTTCGCACGAAGAGGAGGAGGAGTGTAACACCAAGCAAAAGTTTCTAGAAAATGTTTGTTTCAAAGTGAGAGACCATCCACCTATACAAGCTAGATCTCGTCGACGATCAGCCTTTGTTTCTGATGCATTAGAAATTACTCAGCGCTGGGAAGTTAAAGAGGGAAAATGCTTTACATTGGGGAGTCAATTGCAAGAACGAACCTTAACTAGATTGAGAGAGGTTCTACAAACATACAAACATGTCTTTGCTTGGTCCTATAAAGACTTGCAGGGAGTGAAACCTGAGATATGCCAGCATTACATTGATTTAGAGCCAAACGCTTGGCCGGTATGCCAACGTCAAAGGCGCACAAACCCTGTCTATGCAGAGCTTGTGAAAGCAGAAATAACAAAGCTGTTAGATGCGGGTTTCATTTATCCTGTGGCATACAGTGAGTGGGTTTCCCCAATTGTAATTGTTCTAAAGAAAAATCGTAAGATTAGAATTTGTGTGGATTATCGAAAGCTAAATGATAAGACTAAGAAGGATCACTTTCCATTGCCTTTCACTGATCAAGTTCTAGACTGAGTAGCAGGGCATAAATTGTATTCCTTCTTAGATGGTTTTAGCAGTTATAATCAAATACAAATCCACCCAGATGATCAACCAAAAACCACTTTTACAACAGAATGGGGAACTTATGCTTATCGAGTGATGCCATTTGGATTATGTAATGCTCCATCTACTTTCCAACGGGTGATGATGGCTTCATTTCAAGAGTTTTTACAAAAGTGGATGGAAATCTTTTTGGACGATTTTTCAATTCAAGGGGATGAGGAGGATATGCCTGAGAAGTTGGCTAAGGTCTTTGATCGTTGTCAGCAAACCGGTATTTCCTTGAGCTCGGAGAAATGTGTTTTTGGCATTAAGAAAGGAATCTTGTTAGGTCACGTGATTTCATCTGAGAGCTTTACTGTGGATGATAGTAAAATCAATAAGATACGTGATCTGCCTGCTCCTACAACCATGAAGCAATTACGAGGGTTTTTGGGACATGCTAATTATTATCGCCGATTCATATTGAATTTTGCTTCGGTGGTAAACCCTTTAACTACTCTTCTTCGGAAGGATGTACCCTTTGAATGGTCACAAGATTGTCAGGAGGCTTTTGATACGATCAAAGATCGATTGATAAAAGCACCAGTTTTGATACCCCCAGATTGGTCTAAACCTTTTCATATTCATGCAGACGCTTCACACACAGCTGTAGGAGCAGTTCTTTGTCAAGCAGACGATAAGAAGGTAGACCATCCGATTTATTATGCGAGTTGCAATTTGACAGAGACAGAGAGAAATTACACTACAACGGAGAAGGAATGTTTATCCATGGTATTTGCCGTGAATAAATATCGACATTATTTATTGGGCAAGTTTTTTACAATTTATGTGGATCATCAAGCACTAAGATACCTTTTGAAGAACAAGACAGATCTTGCGGGGCGAGTAATTCGATGGATGTTACTTTTTCAAGAGTTTGATTTTGAGGTGGTTACTCATCTTGGAAAATCTCATGTATTGGCGGATCATCTTTCTTGGCTTTTGACTGAGGATATTGAGGAGGGAGTGGATGATGAATTGCCTGATGCGGCATTATTTTTGACCGATTGTACACTTCCTTGGTTTGCGGATATTGCAAATTTCTTGAGCACTGCTCATTATCCAGGAGGTGCCAGCAAGTATGAAAAAAAGAAAATTTTATTGCAATCTCGCCACTACACCCTCTTTGGTGGTTATTTGTATCGTTATTTTCCTAGGGAGGGGGTGTATCGTCGTTGTGTGCGAGAGGATGAGATACCTTCTATCTTACGTGCACTTCATGATGAGCCATGTGGAGGTCATTTTGCGGGGGAATTAACCGCTCGCAAAGTATTGCTAGCAGGGTATTGGTGGCCAACTATTTATAAAGACTCTTTCGAGCATTGTAAACGTTGTGATAAGTGTCAACGGGTTGGTCGACCCACACCACAATTTGCAACCCCTTTAAATCCAATCTTGGCTTTAAAACCTTTTGAGAAATGGGGAATTGATTTTGTGGGTCCGATTGATCCACCCACTCGTTATCGATCCAATCGATACATTCTTGTGTGCACGGATTATGTGACCAAGTGGGTTGAAGCTAAACCTTTGAAAACGGATAGGGCATTGGATGTCGCCAAATTTTTATATGAAAATATCATTACTCGTTTTGGTTGTCCGTTGGAGTTGGTGAGTGATCGTGGTTCTCATTTTTTAAATGAGACCATTACGGAATTAACGGAACTTTACAAAATCAAGCATCGGAAATCCACTCCGTATTATCCTCAAGCTAATGGTCAAGTGGAGGTGACCAATCGAATACTGGGAACGATTTTAGCCAAGACAGTATCGGAAAATCGACGCAATTGGGATGAGCGATTGTTTGAGGCCTGGTGGGCATACCGTACCACATTTAAGGTTACGGGCTCAAAATACACCTTTCACTCTAGTGTATGGTACAGAAGCAATTTTCCCAATAGAGAAGGAAATACCCACATTACGTGTTGCCTTGGAATCTCGACTAGGTGAGAAGGAATCTTTAGAGGCTCGATTACTGGCCTTGGTGAGGTTGGATGAGATACGTTTAACGGCTCTGCAAAATGTTGAGGCGATGCAACATAGACGAAAGGCTTGGCACGATCGTCACATTAAGGTGAGGGAGTTTCAAAAGAATGATCAGGTTTTAGTCTATGACAATCGATATTATAAGTTTCCTGGCAAATTACAAATGAGGTGGTTAGGCTCTTTCAAGGTGTTAGAGGCCTTTAATAATGGTTCTTTGATTGTCCAAGACCCTGATGCTGTAATAGCTCCTTTTCGTGTTAATGGTCTTAGGGTGAAACATTATTTTGTTTAAGTTGGTAATTACGTGGGTCAAGTTGGTTCATTGTATATTTTTCACATGAGTTTTGCTCTTTATTATTTTGTGTTGTTTTGATGGGATTGGTGGGTTTATCAGGTTTTGGTGTGATCGATTCGATTTTCTTTCATACAGGTGGTATGGAGTTTTCTCCCAATGCTTTGTTTTATTTTCTTCATCCTTATGTGGTTTGGTTTGGGTGGGATGGTATTTTAGCATTAGTTGTAGACCCTGATTGGGTTGATGAGTTGGAGTGGTTGTTTCGGTGGTTGGCTGCCCCGGGGAATCTCTTCCAATTGCCGAGAGCGACTTTGGTCGCATGGCCCAATCTTTGGCCATTATTGCGCCAGAGATTTTTGGTTCAGGTGTGGACACCTTAACCGATGCGTCTGATGATTCTTCGGATGATTCTTTTCATCCTGAAGATGTTGTGGTAGACTATCTTGATGAGGAGGATAAGGATGAGGGTTTGGGCTTTGGCCTTCCTCATGGCTTGTATCGGATACTTCTACCTAGAGAGAGTAGTTTTGTTTCGAGAGCTGTACTTTTGAACGAGACAGAGGGCCATGGGGTGACACCTCAACTTTTGCCTTTTGGTGTAGTGAATGCGCCTGTGAGTTTTCGCACCGTTTTTTCTGAGTCCCATGATGTCAATTAGTTTTGTTTTTCTTGTTATTTATTTCAAAAAAAAACTTTAAAAAGAAACAATTATTTTGTTTGTGTGATTTGTTATGTGTTTTTGTTGTTTGTTTTGGTTTGCATGTGGATTGGTTTTTTGTGTTTGTTTGTTTTTAGTTTTAGGTACATTATGTTTCTTGGAAGTTGTAATCTAATTGTTTGAATGGTTAGTATGTGCGGATATGGTATTTTCTTTGTATTTTTGCATTGCTAGGTGCAAGGAGATGGGGGAGTAACTTGGGAACAATGATATCATAGTATTGAAGATTGTTTCTGGACATGCAATTTTTGCATTGCTAGGTGCAAGGAGATGGGGGAGTAACTTGGGAACAATGATATCATAGTATTGAAGATTGTTTCTGGACATGCAATTTTTGCTACTCAGAGGATATGCAATGTTCCACAAGTGTATTTTCTCCAATATATTTGGTTATTTTTTGGTATCACTTGCATGGTGTGTGTAATAATGGGGATTGTGAGTTGTGTTAATCCAGTTGCAATTGCTTGGTACTTGACTTATATGATTCTTTCTTTTGGAAATATTTGGGGTTTATTAGTCAAGGATACTAATTCTATGAGTTTCTTGCGCTGAGCTCTGTAGTAGAAATTGGTCATTACCACATTCATCTTAACTAGGCATGTGCTGCATTGACTATATTTTTTCTCTTTAATGGTAGGTAACAGCTTGGAAGTGCTTAAGAACTCTAGTGGAAGAAACTTTTCTCCCTTATTCCTGGGTTATAATGACCATAATAGTCTTGATTTTCATGATGAGCCTGGGGAGGGTTTTCAAATCATTGCCTTTGAAAAATGATGAAAAAAAAAGAAAAAAAAAGGAAAAAAAAGAGTAAGGAAGAAAAATAAAAATTCAAATGTATGTATGTGGTATATGTGGTCTATCGCCTTAATGGTTGGTAGGTGAGGAGAGTCATGCTGGCAGGGTTGTCAGTACTCTAAACCGATGCCTTGGGCTGTTTTGGGATAGCCATCATCATGTGAGCTTGGTAGGTTCTTGGAGTCAACCTAGCCGGGTGGCAAGGTCTGAGGATCGCAGCTTAGTTTCATATGGGGTGGTTGCCATTGTGGTGTGCATTTGGTTCCCAAAAAAAAAAATCAAAAGAGAAAAAAAAATTGAAACGAGAAAGGCATGGTTCTGATATAAGGGAATTACAATCAGGCAATGACTTCCATGGTTAGTTGTGCTACTATTGTCTTTATGAAATATGGAAGTGAGTGGAAGGTAGTTTTCCTAGAGTTTTGTAGTTATGGATGGGTTGTTTCCTATTTGTTAAAGTGGAAATATTATAGACATAGTGAGGATGTTGTGGTAGTTGCTAATTTTTACTGTTTCTTGGGATTTGATGTTTGCTTAATAAACCTTTTTGGTTTATCTATTGGTTAGTGTTATATAAGTTCTTGTAGTGGTGTTTGCAACTTGGATTTTCATTCACTTTTAGGGTTTAAATACGGTCAATTGTGGTTATTTTGGATGCATTTCCATAGTATTTGAAAGCATGTGTGTGTGGAATGTCATGGTATTTGCATGCATCATGATTGTCGATGTTGTCCATTGGTGTATGCACATTGCATGGGAATGGTGACGATTAACATTGTTTTGTACATAAAGAGGAGGTTGTATGTAAGTGGGTAGAGAGAAGAGAGAGATCGAGGGGGAGAGAACGAGGGTTAGTATGATGAGTTTCGAGCTCAAGCTTTGAGGATGGTTAGGTGGGAACGCAAGTTTGGAGACCTTAATGTGGTTATAAATGAAAAGTTTCAAATTAAAAATGGAAGGATGGGTAGTTTTAGCACCCGTTGGTACCCGCCAACCTCTTGAGAGCACATAAGAGAAAGAGAGAGGGAGCATTTCTTTCCCTGGCTAACGTGAAGAACATGAGGAGGAGGAGGAGGAGGAGGAGGAAGAGAAAGAAAGAAGAAGAAGAAGAGAGTTCACGAGAATAGTGAGTAGAGAGAGAGAAGAAAGAAAGAAAGAGTTTTGAAGTGTGAAAGAGAGAGAGTGAAGAGTGGAGTGAAGTGAAGATTAGCCAAATGTTGAATGCAGTGATGCTATTGCAGATTGACTGAAACGTGGAAGTGTTGGCAATATCGGTTCTTTTTCATTAAATTCTTGGAAACAATTTACACAAAACCATTTTGACATTAAATTTCTTTATTCAGTTTAGAATGGTGAAGTTGTGTCTTGATGATCTGTTGGGTCGTAGTAGTTTGTTCTTTTCCATTTGTGTGTCTATGTGGGTGTGTGTAAATAAAACATTGTAAATTATTTCATACAAAAAGATGTCTTTTCGGTGTGTGTTTCTAGGATTTAGGCTGTGTGTGGTTGTTATCTAGGACGCATTCACTATTTTAGTGGGTATTTAGTGCATTGGACTAGAGAGTAGGAAGGCCAATCAATGTGTATGTGAAGAATGGATGTGGATGTGTATGTGAAAGAATGGATGTGGATGTGAAGAATGGATGTGGATGTGTATGTGAAGAATGGATGTGGATGTGTATGTGAAAGAATGGATGTGGATGTGTATGTGAAGAATGGATGTGGATGTGTATGTGAAAGAATGGCTGTGGATGTGACATGAATATATGTGGATGTGAAGTGACATATATGAATGTATGGATAGATGTGGGTAGTCGTATATGTGAACGATTGGATGGATGTGGATGAATGAGATGAGATGTGTATGAAGGAGACATGATGTGGATGTGATGTAACGTGGATGGGATGAATTAGATATGATGTGGATAGATGTGATGTAAATTGGGATAGATGTGAATGGATAATATGTGATGTGAATGAGATGTGATGTAATGTGATGTGATGTGAACGGGACAGATGTGAATGGATAATATGTGATGTGAATGAGATGTGATGTAATGTGATATGAACGGGACAGATGTGAATGAATGAGATGTGATGTGAATGGATGAGATGTGATGGGATGTGAATCGGGATAGATGTGAATGAATGAGATGTGAGGTGAAATGGATGTGATGTGATGTGAAGTGGATCGGGATAGATATGAATGGATGAGATGTGAATGAATGTGAGGTGATGAGATGTGGATATGGGTAGATGCGAGTGGGTGAGATCTAATGAGGATAAATGGGGAAAGATGTGATGAGATGGAAAATGATGTGATTGGATGAGAATGGGAATACATATGAATTGGATGTGGATTAAGTAATGTGGATTGATGTGGAACAATGTGGAAAGACGAGAGTTCATTATAGAAACTGTATTTATGAGACCTATTTTTAAATGATTGTTTTATGTCAAAAATGTTGGAGAAGCATTTTGATCGTCTTGTGAATGAGGTCGTGGAGACCTAACTGATAAAGTTGCAACAGCTGACGGAGAGTCAATGGAGGACGTCTCGCATACCAAGGTCGGCTGAGGTCTTGACCACGATTTTAAAATGGTGAGCTTCCGGTACAGTGGATGAGGGACTAAGGAAGTGGCCTATGAGTGAAGCACTAGGTGACTTGCGAAGGATCCTAGAGGGTGCTGACCATACGGTGCTTGGGCTCTGGGTCGCCAAAGATACCCACACGTGCATCATGGAAGATATTGGAACAAGGAGTAAGAGTTGTTTTTCGAATTCGAGCATGGATCTAGTTGATTATTCTTGCTGGTCCTCAACGGATGAGTCCATGACTCTTTTATATGGATCTGTTCGTTGATCTTGCTGATCTTCAACGGAGATTCCATTTTGATTTTTATAAGTGAATATATTGCCGGGTACTATGACTAGGAACTATCGAAAAGGCCCCTGAGTGGACAGGTGGTGAGCGTTCTGGTTGCCAATGATGCCATCGGTACACCGATGAAGGAAAAATTAGAAATTAGGATTGAACCAGATATTTTGGAGGATTATGATCAGTGGTAATATAGTTTCATTAAAAGATGGTTTTAAAGACAGCTGAATTTGTGAAAAAGGCAATTTTATATTGGGTGTATAAGTGGTGTGACTAGTTTTAAGTTTGCATGAATATCCGGCTAGGGGCGTGGGAACTCTTTTCCTGGTACCCGGGATAAAATCTAACCGAATTCTTAAATGGATCCCATCACTGCAGTGGTTGGGCGGTTGGCTAACACACGGGACTGGACTGATGGATCCCTAAAATGAGACTCAATTCTGCTATGGTACGATAGATGAAGTAAATCCTGGATAAAAATTATTTTATGGAAAAGAATCAACGGCTGTGCCTCTCAATGAGGAAAAAAGCGTTGGTCTCTATGATCCAAGTGCAAGTTTCTTCCTTGATCTAACCAAGTGTCTTTACAGGTTCAGTCAGATCAGTATGGTTAGTGATGACCTTAACTACCTTAGAGTAAAATCATCCTGGAGGAATCGCCGTGCTTTCCAGGCGCGAGAGAAGTTTTTTTGGGTTCGGTTTTGGAAGAACCGAGGGTTTAGTCTCTTGTCCGGATATCCATGGGTGAGGTGTTGAAAGAACGGTAGAGGAGGAGGAGACACACACACAGGAGCAAACCCTAATGTATATTGCAAACCCTAACCATAGAGGGAAGCCATGTCCACTCTCACACAAAGCATAATGCACTAATCCATAATCCACACAACACACAATGAGTTGTGTCCACACTCTACTAACCCTAGCTAATGTCCACACCCTATGACCAGCTGGACACGCGGTCATTTATGTCTCACACATGTTCCTACCTAATCTGCCAGCACATAGCATAGCTGGCTCACACTGACATCGAGCTTGAATCTCAACAGCCCCTCTCAAGCTCATGATGTACTGCCGATGAAGATGTAGATGAGCTTGGGATATCAACACTCTCAACACTCCCCCTCAAGCTCATCCCATGTACTCCCAACATAGTCCGGAAGTACTCAAACTTCTCCCTACTAAGTGGCTTCGTAAAGATATCAGCCACCTGCTCATCAGTCTTCACATAGTGAAGATCAACTGTACCATCCAGCACCTTTTCTCTGACAAAGTGATAATGGACCTCTATGTGTTTGGTCCTCGCATGAAATACTGGATTCTTTGCCAACTGCATACTGCTCATGTTGTCACAATGTATGACAACTTTGCCATCAAGAGGCTCACATAAATCTGCCAAGAGACTCTTTAACCATATAGCCTCACAAGTAGCAATGGCTGCTCCTCTGTACTCAGCCTCTGTACTGGATAAAGCAACTGTAGGTTGCTTTTTGCTACTCCAACTCACCACAGCACTACCAAGTGTAAAAGCATATCCACTAGTAGACCTCTTGTCATATGCGCTACCTGCCCAATCAGCATCTGTGTAGCCATGTATGTCCAAGCTTTTACCACTCTCATAGAATAAACCATAATGTGCTGTGGTTTTCACATATCTCATGATGCGTCTCACTGCATCCAAATGTGGTTTCCTGGGGCTCTGCATAAACTGGCTGACTAGCCCCACTGCATAACTCAAATCTGGGCGTGTGATAGTCATATATATGAGACTACCAACCATCTTCCTTACATAGAAGGATCATCCAATTCCTCGCCATAATCAGCCCTCAACTTCACATTTTGCTCCAATGGTGTACTCATAGGCTTACACCCTGTCATGCCATACTTTGCCAACATATCCAAGGCATATTGGCGCTGTACTAACCAAGTACCTGCATGATCTTTCACCACTTCAATGCCAAGGAAGTATCTCAACTCACCAAGATCTTTCATGTCAAATTTCCCACTTAAAGCTTGCTTGACATGCATCACATCTGCACCATGATCACCTGTAATAATCAAGTCATCCACATAGATGACTAGTAAAACAATCCCATGCTGTGTCTTCTTCACATACAGTGAAGAATCTGCTGTAGAAATCTGAAAACCAAGTGAGATAAGATATCTGCTCATCTTATCACTCCAAGCACGTGGTGCTTGCTTCAGACCATACAATGCCTTTTTCAACCTGCATACGTGAGTGGGATATCTAGGGTGTACATACCCTTCTGGCTGTGCCATGTATACTTCCTCTTGCAGATCTCCATTCAGAAATGCATTCTTAACATCCATCTGATGCATTTCCCAGCCATTAGCTGCAGCATAGCAATGACTGCTCTCACTGTGCCCATCTTAGCCACTGGGCTAAACGTCTCATCATAATCCAATCCATGGGTCTGTGCATAACCTTTTGCTACCAATCTTGCTTTATGTCTCTCAATAGAACCATCAGATTTGCACTTCACTTTGTAAACCCATTTACATCCAATAACATTCTTATCCTTTGGTAGTGCAACCAAGTCCCATGTATCATTATGGACCAATGCATCCATCTCTATGTCCATTGCTTTCTCCCATACATGCTCTCCAACAGCCTCTGTATAGCATGTAGGTTCCACATGCTTCACCACAGATGTCATGTATGCATAGTGCATAGCAAAATCTCTGTATGTCAACCTGTCAACAGGATATCTGACCCTCTGGGATCTCCGCAATGCATGCGGGTCACTCTGTACACCTGTGACTCTAGCATGTGGTGGCACATATCTGTCCTGTCTAGCACCAGGTGTGCGTAGAACAGGTATGCCAAGCTCCTCATCCAAACTTTCAGAACTGGATGACTCATATCCTGTGATTCCAATTCCTTCGACTTTCTTTTTACCTTTGTCCATAGCACTACTGCCAGTGCTTACACTCTCATGCCTCAAACGTCCTGACCATGGACGTACACTGCTGCTCTCAGCTTCTGCTGCTGGCCCAGACATAGTAGTCGAACTAGAACTTGCTTGTGATGGCAAGTTCACAGGCACATCTGCTTCCAGTGACTCAATAACACCTTCATCTTTTGCTTTATACCAACTAGCAAGCTCATCAAACACCACATCACGTGAGATGACCACTTGTCTAGTTTGTGGATTATAACACTTGTAGGCTTTTCGATCCTGTGCATATCCAACAAATATACATTTCTCTGCCTTAGGATCCAACTTTCTTCTCCTTTCATCAGGCACATGCACATAGGCTATGCATCCAAAAACTTTAAGATGTCCAATGTCTGGCCTGTAACCTGTGAGCCGCATCTTTGGCGTGCTTCCATGAATGGCTGCTGTAGGTGTTTTGTTCAATATATAAACTGCAGTAGCACATGCTTCTGCCCAATAGTAATCTGGCATGCTCTTTTCATTAAGCATTGCCCTTGCCACTTCACATATAACTCTATTCTTTCTCTCAGCCACACCATTCTACTGAGGTGTATACCTGCATGTCAATTGTCTCCTTATCCCATGCTTCCTCAAGAAATGTTCAAAAGCTTTTGAGGTGTATTCACCACCTCCATCTGTCCTCAGACATTTAATCCAACAGCCATACTGCTTTTCTGCAAAAGCTTTGAAATCCATGAATTTTTCCAATACTTCACTCTTCTCTTTCAGAAAATATATCCATGTCATCCTGCTAAAGTCATCAATGAATGTAACATAGTATAGACTGCCTTTGATAGATGGGTTTTGTGCAGGACCCCATACATCACTGTGCACGATCTCAAGTGGCCTGTTACTCATATTTCCTTCTCTAGGAAATCTCAATCTTGCCTGCTTCCCAAACTGACAGGCTTCACAAACATGCATATGTCCATCATATTTGAACCTAGGCAATCCATTGACAATGCCTCTTGTTTGCATGTTCTTTAATCTCTGTATATTTACATGGCCAATCCTCTTGTGCCACATATCAATATCCTGTACCACATTCCTGCTCTTTGAGAACATGGCTGATTTTAGCTCAGGAATTCCAGCATCCAGCTTAAACAGTCTTCCTTCTTTCTTGCCTTTAGCAATCACTCTACATCCATGTTTGAAGTCTTCAACAAAGCATCCATGCTCGTTGAATCTAACCTGTAATCCCTGTTCCACCATTTGACCAACTGAGGCCAAGCTTTTAGTGATTGAAGGCACATACAGTACATCTGACATAGACTTTGTCTGACCATTATGCATGACCAATGGTACACTTCCAACATGTGTAATGACATGCTGGGTATCATCACCTGTTTCCACATAGCCTTTGACATCCATTGGCTTCATGTGCTCAAACCATTCACCATGGCATGTCATATGATTGGATGCTCCTGAGTCCATATACCATGTATCATCATTCTCAGCATTTGTTGTCATAGAACCCACAACATGCTTCATGGCAAACAAATGATTTGCAGTTCCATCATTGCTACTTGATGCATAGTTGCCACCATGTTGTGCATAGTTTCCACCATAATGACCACCACGTTGTGCTCTTCCCCCTCTCAAATCATTCTGTTTGCGAAAGCAATCTCTCGCCATATGACCATATTTGCCACAATAATGGCATTCCACATCTTGCATAGAATTTTGTTGGCCTTGCCAACGTCCTCTTCCACGGGGGTTACCTCTGCCTCTTTGTGGTGCATATCCACGACCACCTCGTGCACCATATGAAGGCTGAAAATTCTGCTGTGGAGGTCTATCCTGCCATCCACGACCATTACCACCACGTCCACGTGATGCAAATCTCCCCCTGCCTCTAAAGCCTCTCTGCGAGTAGAAAGCCTGATTTCTGCCATCATCATGGCTAGAAGATGCATCCAAAAATGAATCACTGAGCTTGATTTCCTCAACCAATAAGAGTGAAACCAACTCATCGAAGTCGGGTAGACCTGTACTCCTCACGGAGATAGATGTATCAAAGGATTTGTATTCCTTGCCAAGACCACGCAAGGTAATATCCACCAAATCATCATCAGGCATGGGGGCATTTATTGTGGCCAATGCATCTGCAAACTTCTTGATTTCTTGCACATAATCATGTATGCTCCTTTTATTCCTTTTTACATTGTGTATCTGCTGTCGCAATTGAGACTTGCGAGCACTCGTATCTGTATCAAACATCTTGACCAAAGTATCCCATGCATCTTTGGGATTCTCAGCATCCTGAATGTGTATGAGCATAGCATCAGATATACATATAGACAAATAATGCAGCACTTTGAATGCTCTCTCTGACCATTGCTTATGAGCAATAAGATGCTGCTGTGTAGGTTGCCGAGGTAGCTCAGGCTCTGGCTCAGCACCTGTAATGAGATTCCAAAATCCTTTTCCTTTCAAGAAACTCTTTATCCTGTACTTCCATGCCTGGAAGTTCTTCCTATCCAGCTTTTCACCAACAATCTGAACTGGATTGTCCGACATGTTGCTCAATGCATACACCTTCCGCACACTTCAAATCTGTAAATGAGCCTTCCTCAGCTCAACCACACTCCAATTAATGTTCCAGATACTCCAAGATAGCCAACAAACTCCAAATTTGATGTAGAAAATCAACCTGTAATTATCCGAGATGAACTGACTCACGCAGTGCGGGATACCCTGAACTGACACGCCTTCCAAGGCTCCAAATCGCAATGTAATGGTGCAATCAAGTATAGGCAACTTGCATTCACACCTAATGAACCTCAATGTTGAGTATCAACTCCATTTGACATGTGTAATTATCAATTTTTGAAAACCCCTTTTTCTGTTTTTGAAAAAACCAGAAAAACCAGAAAAACCAGTAATGATTTGGCTCTAATTCCTTCAATATTTCACCAAATTGAGAAACCAGGCATTCATTGGCTTAGCAATAGTGTCCATCAACTCCATGTAAGAGGAATTTGTCCAATTGTAAAACACCAAAGATTAATTGCTCGATTAAAATGCTCTGTTTCTCTGCAACCAGTGGACAGCCTGTTTTAATCAGCTCATTCCCAGCTCAATTAGGCATCATTGACCAAACAAATCATATATCCCTCTTCTCCAATGTATAAAGCATCCAATTGCTAAAACAAACTTGAAATATGTCAAGCATCCAATGAGTAAATGGCCTCCTCGTAGTCAAAATGACCAAAATGTGCTCTGTTTCTCTGTTGCAGTCTGCGCCGCCTGCTGTAGAGCCCTTTGGGAAGCTTTAAGATGCTAATTGAAGATACCTATAGGTGCCCAACACACCTAGGCATGTGTGTAACCCATCAATGCTTGGATTTTTGTCAAATACATGCTCCAAATCGATCAATTTTTGGCAATCCGCTCAAGGATGTTTAGAAGACCTTACCCGGTAGGCCAAGCTCTCAGATCTGATAAGATTCGGTGTGCTCCAAGCTTCACAGCTCCAATGGCAGCTTCACAGCTTCTTCTTCCCTCTTCACTCACTCACTCATAAACCCTAATAAACAGCACAAGGCTCTGATACCATGTTGAAAGAACGGTAGAGGAGGAGGAGACACACACACAGGAGCAAACCCTAATGTATATTGCAAACCCTAACCATAGAGGGAAGCCATGTCCACTCTCACACAAAGCATAATGCACTAATCCATAATCCACACAACACACAATGAGTTGTGTCCACACTCTACTAACCCTAGCTAATGTCCACACCCTATGACCAGCTGGACACGCGGTCATTTATGTCTCACACATGTTCCTACCTAATCTGCCAGCACATAGCATAGCTGGCTCACACTGACATCGAGCTTGAATCTCAACATGAGGCCCCGAGTGAGGGACCCTGCCTCACGCAAGAAGTACTACTTCCACTGCTAGCACCCCAGAATTCGTTGCGCGGTGGGGATAGGGATCTTTCAGGTGGTATCTGAGCAAATTGGCTAAAGTGGATCAACTGAGAAGCCAAAAAATGTCAAAAATTTATGAAGTAATACTAAAGGGTTGGAATTGTGATGAAATTCATATAAATTAATATTCAGACTGAAATTCATAAATTGGTAATTGGGCCTTCAGATGGAAGTACCGCAATTATATGGAATCCCTCACTTGCTTGAGGCCTAGACATGATGGTATTTACCTTATAATTCCAAGGACCGTGACTACCCGTATATACCGAGTGTATAACTGCAGCTCTTTACTGGCAGTATATACGAGTAAAAATAAGACCTTAAAATTATAAGCAAAAATGCTATCCAGATGATGAATTCGAATGTGGTTGATATGATTTTAAAATTCTGGTTGAGAACTGATGAGTTGATTTGGATTCTGATTAAAAAATGATGATTCCTGAACTTTGGTTGAAAAGCGATAAGCTGAGCAAAACCACAATGAGGATGAATGGAACGAGTTCCTGTGATGATGTTCGTAACGGGAATGACGATAATGACTTCAACAAATCACTATGAGATTAGTGGATTGTGCTGACAGATTGCTACTGTTAACTATTGACCTAGTGGATCAAGTTAAGGGATGACAAATTAAAAACCTCTATAATTGAAATTCCCATGGAGGAATGTTTAGATGGAAATTTCGGTCTAATGGACCATTATTGTGTTAAGGATATGAATGATATGATCTGAAAGAATTGTTATCTGATGATGAGTTCTATATAAGGGATCCTTATCCCAGGATTCTGTTGGGTTCACCAGACTATAAGGAACCCTAGAATCAGTTGGATCTTAAGGCAAAGAGTTGTCCTCTAGTTTGCGAGATGAGGACAACTTACGTTTTTTAAGTGGGGTAAGATGTAAGATTCCTCCGTCCAGCTTTTGAGGTGTGCAAGTGTAAGAACCTCCCTTCTTATCTTATAATTATTCCCCTCTCTGAAATAAAAGAAAGATCCTGGTTTACCCTGTTTTGGCCTAGAGAGAGAAAATATCTAGAGAGAGATAATTCAAAAATTAAGATATTTTCAGGAATAAAAATCCTCCTAGTGTCTAAAATGGTTTCCCTTGAAACAGAAATTCAAAAAGAACTTTTCAATGTGCAATTGGAATTAATTGAAAATAGGTATAAAGGACCTTAGTCTAAGGGTCCTCATTTTTTTAAAAATTTGGATTATAGTCCAATTAAGCTTCCTATGGACCAATAAGATTAATCCAAATGTAGGGAGGAGATAAATTGAAGAATAAAAGAAAACCCCCCCAAAAATGAGTAAATGCTCACATAAGATGAAGAGTGGACTAAGGACCAAAGAAAAGAATTAAAAAAATGAATTTTGACACCTCAGTGTGGGGATCTCCCCTCATGAAGTAGGCACCTTTTTCTCATCATTATGCCCAATTTTTAATCAATAAAATGAGATAATTTCATCTCTCCTCTCTCCTTTTTCAAAACTAGATCCAAAACGTAAGCTAAACTGACCCCAAAATGGTCAAAAATTGACCAAACTGATCTGGAAAATTCTAAAACTAGTTTGCTTTTTGGTTAGAGGCTCACTTTTTCCTATAAATAGGAGCCTTCCCCTTTGTAAAAGATTAATGGTGTTTATGCACCGTTACTCTACTCCTGTCCTAAGCCATCTACATTGAATTTTTTAATAATTCAATTGTTTTTGGCCTAATCCTCTCCAAAGTGAATTGGTGGCCACTATTGCTTCAAACAATAGTAGAACCCTCAATCCCTCAAGCCAAAGGAGAGCTTACAAGCTCCATGTAAGCTAATTTTCTTACTTTGTTTATAAATTTTAATGAAAAATCTATGGTTTTCTTGATTTTTATGTTTTACAAATGATTGAATTAAATTCAAATGCTATGCCTTTGATGAAAAAGGCCACACCATTCTCTTCTTTACATTCCAACCTTTCTTAATCCTAGAAAGATTAACTAAGTGATTAATTAAACTCTTCTTATTGTTTACTCTCTTGAATTTAGAAAATTGTGTAGATTAGAGTTCTATAATTCTAAATTGGGTTAAGTCAATTAAATAAAGAAAGATAAAAATGAGAAATGGTCAGCCATACAACGGAGGTTATGGAAAAATTTTCCAGAATTTTGTGAAAATGAAAGTTTGTTTTTATGTTATTCCAAAAGAGTAATTCCTACCATTTTTGCATCTAAAAGAAATATTGTAATTACTCCATGTACATATTCACCTATGAATATGCATGGATATCACTGATATTAATTATTAAATTTTATTTCTATGCATAGAAAGATGCATAAAGGAATTTTTTTTATAAAAGTGTTATTCCCATTGAAGTTGATTTTTATGCATAAATAGATGCATAAAGAATTTTTATATAAAAATTAGAATTCTCTGAAATTCTATGTTTAAATTCTATGAGTATTTGATAAATGAATAATTAAATACTCTAAGAGAGAAATTTCTATTGTTTTATATCAACACGGATTGTAAAAAGAAAATTTTAAAAATTTATCAAGATCAAAATATTCAGATAAATGATTAATTTATTCCTTATTGGAATTCGTAACTAATTTAGAAATTAGTTAAGTGAATATTCAAAGAAAGAAATTTAATAAAATAGTAACTGAATTATCAAACCTTTTCGAGAAAGATAGTTCAGAAAAAATCTTATCCGACTCAAACCTTGAATCAAACTATGACAAAGACCAAACTCTTTCGTCAGTTTCGAGGAAAGGTGTGACCAGTTTAGAAAAATATACTCAAAATTCCCGCCAAATCTAAAACTAAGTTTGAGACCCTTCGAATTGATCTGTGGATCAAGGTTATAGAATTCGAGGAATTCTGGTATGAAATTCAAAATTCCGATCAAGAAGTTTTGGGGATACTAATTCAAGAAATACTCCTTGTATTCAAAAGAAAATCAAACTGAAAACTTGCATAGAAACCGTATTTTTCTTAAAGGATTGTCTTACGCCAGAATGCTGGAGGGGACAGAGGGGTCTCACAGTTCATCTCCGAGCCACTAGACTCTCCATCAACAAGAGAATGCCCTATAGAAATATCAGGCATACCAAGGGGCTGAACCACTTTCTCTTTACCTTTATGTGATATCATGTGAATCGAGATGTAAATGAATCATATGGGATATGAATGGATGATATGTGATGTGAATGAATGAGATGTGATGACATGTAAATCAGATAGATGTGAATGAATGGATGGATGGCATGATGTGATATGATAAGATGTAAATGGGATGTGATAAGATGTAAATGGGATGTGATAGGATGTGATAAGATATAAATGGGATGCGATAGGATGTGAATGAATGGATGGATGGGATGATGTGATGTGATAAGATGTAAATGGGATGTGATAGGATGTGATAAGATGTAAATGGGATTTGATAGGATATGATAAGATATAAATGGGATGCGATAGGATGTGAACGGATGTGATAAGATGTAAATAATATGTGAATGTGTATGTGAAGAATGGATGTGGATGTGTATGATGTAAATGTGTATGTGAAGAATGGATGTGGATATGTATGTGAAGAATGGATGTGGATGTATGTGAAAGAATGGATGTGGATGTGTATGTGAAAGAATGGATGTGGATGTGTATGATGTGAATGTGTATGTGAAGAATGGATGTGGATATGTATGTGAAGAATGGATGTGGATGTATGTGAAATAATGGATGATGATATGTACGTGAAGAATAGATGTGGATATGTATGTGAAAGAATGGATGTGGATGTATGCGAAAGAATGGATGTGGGTATGTATGTGAAGAATGGATGTGGATGTGTATGTGAAAGAATGGATGTGGATATATGTGTGAAAGAATGGATGTGGATGTGTATGTGAAGAATGGATGTGGATGTGTATGTGAAAGAATGGATGTGGATGTATATGTGAAAGAATGGATGTGGATGTGACATGAATATATGTGGATGTGAAGTGACAGATATGAATGTATGGATAGACGTGGGTAGTCGTATATGTGAACGATTGGATGGATGTGGATGAATGAGATGAGATGTGTATGAATGACACATGATGTGGATGTGATGTAACATGGATGGGATGAATGAGATATGATGTGGATAGATGTGATGTAAATTGGGATAGATGTGAATGGATGATATGTGATTTGAATGAGATGTGATGTAATGTGATGTGAACGGGATAGATGTAAATTGGGATAGATGTGAATAAATGAGATGTGATGTGAATGGCTGAGATGTGATGGGATGTGAATCGGGATAAATGTGAATGAATGAGATGTGAGGTGAAATGGATGTGAAGTGGATCGGGGTAGATATGAATGGATGAGATGTGAATGAATGTGAGGTGATGAGATGTGGATATGGATAGATGCGAGTGGGTGAAATGGATGTGAAGTGGATCGGGGTAGATATGAATGAATGTGAGGTGATGAGATGTGGATATGGATAGATGCGAGTGGGTGAGATCTGATGAGGATAAATGGGGAAAGATGTGATGAGATGGAAAATGATGTGATTGGGAAAGATATGATGAGATGGAAAAAGATGTGCTTGGATGAGAATGGTAATACATATGAATTGGATGTGGATTAAGTAATGTGGATTGATGTGGAACAATGTGGAAAGACGAGAGTTCGTTATAGAAGCTGTAGCATTTTGATCGTCTTGTGAATGAGGTCGTGGACACCTAACTGATAAAGTTGCAATAGCTGACGGAGAGTCAACGGAGGACGTCTCGCATAGTAGCATGGTCGACCGAGGTCTTGACCACGATTTAAAATGGTGAGCTTTCGGTACGGTGGATGAGGGACTAAGGAAGCGGCCTATGAGTGAAGCGCTAGGTGACCTGCGAAGGATCCTAGAGGGTGTTGACCATACGGTGCTCGGGCTCTGGGGCACCGAAGATACCCACACGTGCATCGTAGAAGATATTGGAACAAGGAGTAAGAGTTGTTTTCTGAATTTGGGCATGGATCTGGTTGATTAACCTTGCTGGTCCTCAACGAATGAGGCCATGGCTCTTTTTTATGGATCTGTTGGTTGATCTTGCTGATCTTCAACGGAGATTCCATTTTGATTTTTATAAGTGAATATATTGCTGGGTACTATGAGCTAGGAACTATCGAAAAGGCCCCTGAGTGGACAGGTGGTGAGCGTTCTAGTTGCCAATGATGCCATAGGTCCACCGATGAAGGAAAAATTAGAAATTAGGATTGAACCGGATATTTTGGAGGATTATGATCAGTGATAATATAGTTTCATTAAAAGATGGTTTTAAAGACAACTGAATCTGTGAAAAAGGCAATTTTATATTGGGTGTGTAAGTGGTGTGACTAGTTTTAAGTTTGCATGAATATCCAGCTAGGGAGCGTGGGAACTCTTTTCCCTGGTACCCGAGAGAAAACCTAACCAAATTCTTAAATGGATCCCATCACTACAGTGGTTGGGTGGTTGGGTGGTAACCCATGGGACTAGATGGGGTTAGGCTGGACTGATGGATCCCTAAAATGAGACTCAATTCTGTTATGGTACGATAGATGAAGTAAATCCCGGATAAAAATTATTCTATGGAAAAGAATCAATGGCTGTGCCTCTCAATGAGGAAAAAAGCATTGGTCTCTATGATCCAAGTGCAAGTTTCTTCCTTGATCTGACCAAGTGTGTCTTACAGGTTCGGTCAGATTAGTTTGGTTAGTGATGACCTTGACTACATTAGAGTAAAATCATCCTAGAGGAATCGCCGTGATTTCCAGGCGCGAGAGAAGTTTTTCTGGGTTCAATTTTGGAAGAACCGAGGGATTAGTCTCTTGTCCGGATATCTGTGGGCGAGGCCCCGAGTGAGGGACCTTGCCCCATGCAAGAAGTGCTACTTCCACTGCTAGCACCCCAGAATTCGTTGCGCGGTGGGGGCAGGGATCTTTCAGCTGCTAGTATCAAAGCAAATTGGCTAAAGTGGATCAACTGAGAAGCCAAAAATGTCAGAAATTTATGAAGTAACAGTAAAAGGTTGGAATTGTGTGATGAAATTCATATAAATTGATATTCAGATTGAAATTCATAAATTGGTAATTGGGCCTTTAGATGGAAGTACCACAATTATATGGAATCCCTGACTTGCTTGAGGCCTAGACATGATGGTATTTACCTTATAATTCCAGGGACTGTGACTACCCGTATATACTATGTATAACTGTAGCTCTTTACTGGCAGTATATACGAGTAAAAATAAGACCTTGAAATTATAAGCAAAAATGCTATCCAGATGATGAATTCGAATGTGGTTGATATGATTTTAAAATTTTGGTTGAGAACTGATGAGTTGATTTGGATTCTGATTGAAAAATGATGATTCCTGAATTTTGGTTGAAAAGCGATAATCTGAGCAAAACCACAATGAGGATGAATGGAACGAGTTCCTATGATGATGTTCGTAACGGGAATGATGATAATGACTTCAGCAAATCACTATGAGATTAGTGGATTGTGCTGACAGATTGCTACTGTTAACTCTTGACCTAGTGGATCAAGTTAACGGATGACAAATTAAAAACCTCTATAATTGAAATTCCCATGGAGGAATGTTCAAATGGAAATTTAGGTCTAATGGACCATTATTGTGTTAAGGATATGAATGATATGATCTGAAAGAATTGTTATCTGATGATGAGTTCTATATAAGGGATCTTTATCCCAGGATTCTGTTGGGTTCACCAGACTATAAGGAACCCTCGAATCAGTTGGATCTTAAGGCAAAGAGTTCTATATAAGGGATCTTTATCCCAAAATTCTGTTGGGTTCATCAGACTATAAGGAACCCCATAATCAGTTGGATCTTAAGGAACCCCATAATCAGTTGGATCTTAAGGGAAAGAGTTGTCCTCTAGTTTGCAAGATGAGGACATCTCATGTTTTTTAAGTGGGGTAGGATGTAAGATTCCTCCCTCCAGCTTTTGAGGTGTGCAGGTGTAAGAACCTCCCCTTCTGATCTTATAATTATTCCCCTCTCTGAAATAAAAGAAAGATCCTGTTTTACCTTATTTTGGCTTGGAGAGAGAAAATATCTAGAGGGAGGTAATTCAAAAATTGAGATATTTTTGGATATAAAAATCCTCCTAGTGTCTAAAATGGTTTCCCCTAAAACAAAAATTCAAAAAGAACTTTCCAATGTGCAATTGGAATTAATTGAAAATAGGTATAAAGGACCTTAGCCTAAGGGTCCTGATTTTCAAAAAAATTTGGATTATGGTCCAATTAAGGTTCCTATGGACCAATAAGATTAATCCAAATGTAAGGAGGAGATAAATTGAAGAATAAAAGAAAAACCCCCCAAAATGAGTAAATGCTCACATAAGATGAAGAGTGGACTAAGGACCAAAGAAAAGAATTGAAAAGCTGAATTTTGACACCTGAGTGTGGGGATCTCCCCTCATGAAGTAGGCACCTTTTTCTCATCATTACCCCTAATTTTTAATCAATAAAATGAGATAATTTCATCTCTCCTCTCTCCTTTTTCAAAACTAGATCCAAAAAGTAAGCTGAATTGACCCAAAAATGGATAAAAATTGACCAAACTAATCTGGAAAATTCTAGAACCAGTTTTCTTGGTTAGAGGTTCACTTTTTCCTATAAATAGAAGCCTTCCCCTTTGTAAAAGCTTAATGGTGTTTATGCACTGTTACTCTACTCTCCTTGTCAGGATATCCGTGTGGGCAAGGCCCCGAGTGAGGGACCCTGCCCCGCGCAAGAAGTGCTACTTTCGCTGCTAGCACCCCAGAATTTGTTGCGCGGTGGGGGCGGGGATCTTTCACTCTCTCCTATGATGGTAGGAATGAAATTGTAGATTATAACAATGAAAGATCAAGATTTAGAGATTGCATGCCCTTTCCATGATGTTCTCAGAGTTCGGTTTGCTTCCGGACTCGACTTTGTAGTAGCGTGTTCGTGTCACAAGATCCTTCCGCTTCTTTCTCCTTCTTCTAAACTGGCTCCCTCTCTTTTCTAACTTTTCAAAAACCAAATCTTGAAACAAAATTTAGAAATTTGGGCAGCACTTTAGTACTATGTATGCAAGTGAGGACACGATGGACTTGCAACACGACTCAAAAGAGTATGTCGCTAAAAGGTACAAGTGGAGGATGGCCTTGAGAGATTACTTACCAATACTTACCAAGCCCAAGTAACACCACATGAATGTGAAAGGAAAATCCACCGTGGGGTCTTCACAAGATACTCACCACTCCTTTTGCTAGGCACCACCCAAGCTTCTTCCGTTGCTCAAGTCATGTCTAGTTAACAAATCGCTCAATGCCCTCTCAAACTGGGAAAGAAAATCCAAGTCTTGTCTTTTGGCAAGCTTAGGAATAAGTATTAGGTGGATTTTGAATTCCTCACTAGTTAAACTAGCAAGGAATAAGGTTGAGAAAGCAATACATGGCTTAGCTGCTGTACCTCTGCTTGTAGCTCTTATGATATATTGTGGTAGAACTTATGCAAATGCAGTGCTCGTGAATGCAAGTGCAAATGAAACTAGGGGGTTTGGGAAGCCACGCTAGTAAAAAGGTGCAATCCAGGAGTTGGGATACTTACCAGTCCTCCAAGGCCGAGTGGAAGTCGCCCAATCACCCAATATGCTACTCAATAAAACACATGTAAGTCGGCACCAACAAAGAGAGCATGACCAGCCAAGAATCCATAAAACACAAATGATTCCAAAGCTTAAAGCAAGTCTAAATGTTGCTCTTATAGTTAATTCAATTACCACAAACAAGATATCAAACTCTTCCCATCAACTGCAAGCATACTTAGACTAATGAAGCACTAACAAATGAGATATCTCTTCTCTGTAACTCACTCTAGAGAATATTGAGATCCCAAATCCAAAACATAATGTAATGCAACACTGATTAGGTTTAAACTTACAAAAAATATGCATTATTTAACTAAAAATTAAGCCTAAAATGCAATGCTAAACACCAATTAACCTAATTAGGGTTAAAAATGAGATTTTTATGTTGATCTAATTAGGATAAATTGATATTATAGGCTTGTAGAGAGCGATCTTTTGATTCCAACGGTGGCCTCCGATTTGAAATCCGAGTTTGGGAGCTCAAGTTATGATCAAAGCAAGCAATGTAGTAAACACTTGAAAAAGTGACAACTTTTATCAGAGACTAATTACACTCTACAATGACCCTCACCTACTAATTAAATCCTAATTTATTAATGAAAAGGATGAATTAGTGATTAGTAAGAGATAAAAGACAAAAAATCTCTCTAGACTATCATCCTCCAGAGAGCTATTTTTTTAAAATGTCTTTTCAACTTTTTTTTTTTTGTTTTAGGCCAAATCGACACAAAATGAGAACTAAGTGTCTCTACATCTACAAGTGTACATGTGTATGTGATGCCGACATTACACTTAGCTCTGACATCCCTTGTTTACATCGTGATGCGCTCATTTGATCAGGAAAAATCCATAAAATGTTACATGAAGTGCTAGAAAACCCGCTCAGGCAATTCAAAAATTACAAGTGACTCTTTTGAAATAACTTTATGAATGACGATTACTTTCTTTTCTTAGACGGCCTTTGCAAAATATGTTGGTGGGCTCGCCTAAGCCAATTGCCTAGTTAACCGCCATTGGAAATACGGTTAACAACAAGCTAGCACATTAATACAATGCTTACCGAAAATAATGAATACCTTCCTAAAATAATAACTTGTGCGCTTTCGCCTCAGTCTTTTAAATCCTCTTCGCCTATAAAATATCCAACAATAAATTGGTAAACACTTATTCCATAGGGATGCAAACCATCACCATTAGCTTAATCAATATCATTAGTAAAAGATTAGCAAAAATCAATTTTTTATAGAGCTGAAAATTAAAAATTTGGATTGATTCTAAGTTAGGGGAGTGATTACCTTATCTTCAATGTATTCTTTTAATTTCTTTCTTGCATTGGGTATGTGCATTTACCGAGCTAAAACCTTTGAGTTAAAAATGCTGAGCTATAATTTTTCACTCATATATTTATCCAAGAAATTATACAACACACTAGAAAAAAGGGTTAGTGGGGATACATGTTCAATAGAATTTCTTGGCATGGCCTCCTTTACAAGCACATATGACCTCCATATTTACTTGTAGAAAGTCCCTAGCATGGCTATGTTCTCCAAATTACATTACCATGACCTCCTTTTCCTCTCTACTTTCCTTAGGGAAAGTACTTAAGGAGGAGTCCCTAAGATCTCCTCTGCATGCACGTGAACTAGGATAACTTGGTGTGAAAGAAAGCAAGCCCAAGTGCTTTTACTGGCAAAAGAACTTGGGCCAACTTTTCAAAATTGCGATAACTCTCACATCTAATGTTCAAATATAGTCATCGAACCACTCAAATACATCAAATGTCACTCAAGGAATCTATCAAAATGCTAATGCTTTGTATGTTGGAAAAGGAAAACTTGTCAAATGTAATCATTGTGGTAAGCTCAGTCACATCTTTGTGAATTGTTGTTTCAAAAATAAGCCAAAAAGGATTGGGCACTTGAAAGAACATTGCTACTCCAAATAGAATCAAGAAAACACTTATATGGAAGAATATCACTTTGTGGAAAAAAATGTAATTTAAGATGTCTCTAGCTCCAAAACTTTCCTCTAAAAAGCGTTGTATGTCCCACCCTCTAGCACCGATGATGTACCCCCAAGGTAGAAGAAATAGCCAAAATTTGTAACCCTACTCTTAGAAGAGACCTCTAGACCTCAAAGATAGGGCAAGTCTCTATCAAGTGGGGTACCTCTCTCTTAGAGATGGCCTCTAGGCCTCAAAGATATGTCAAGTCACCATGAAGGGGGGGTGTTGAGATTTGAGGGGACATGTGAGCTGGAGATAAGAGTTGAGAATTATTCTACATTGATGTACAATCCCATGAGTGTACCTCCTCAAATAAAAGGGGGCCATTTCAAGCAATGAAATATGAAGCAAGATCTCAAGCCTCTTTATGAGTACAAGTCTCAATCTTGTACCCTAATTGTGCTTAAGTCTAAAGCTTAATTGTCTCATTTATCATGATTATTATTAGGTATCATTCACCCTAGCTTAGCTTAGCACTAACTATATATAATTAGTACACTTCCATCATCACCATCTCCATGGGAGCTTGGATCCTCAATTTTGATCTTGAAAGCATTCAGCCCATTGGTGGCTACCTTGAAAAGTCTACCTAATCCAACCTTCACTGAAATTGAAGAAGCCTTGATCAATAAAAAATTAGAATCAACATAAAAGTAAGTGGATCTTCATCACACTATGAGGAGAAAGCATTTTTCACCAAAGGACCAAGAACTAGAGTGAAGTGCAAATTTTGTAGCAAGCCAAGCCATAGAGAAAATTTGTTGGAGCGAGAATAAAACTCCAAACAATAGTAAAGAAAACATCATGATGAAATAATATCCAAATGAAGGGGCTTCCTAAGAACAAGGGTAATCATCAGAAAGTCTCTTCTAGTTGATAGAAGAGGGCACCCCTCTTACCTTGTGTTTAAACCCACCCATTGTATTTCTACCCTTGTGTAAAACTATAGGATCTAAGCTGAAATTATAGCCTACGAGGCACTTGTGTGATAGAACACTCTAGAAAATGGCTAAGAAAGTAGATCCAATGTATGTATGGTGATAAGAGTTCATCACTTGAGGGGGACTATTGAAATAGCAAGTGATGTCAGGTAATGTTTGGAGTAAGGGTCAACTAGAAGAGGGCACCCCTCTTACCTTGTGTTTAAACCCACCCATTATATTTCTACCCTTGTGTAAAACTATAGGATCTAAGCTGAAATTATAGCCTACGAGGCACCTGTGTGATAGAACACTTTAGAAAATGGCTAAGAAAGTAGATCCATGTATGGTGGTAGTAGTTCATCACTTGAGGGGGACTATTGAAATAGCAAGTGATGTCAGGTAATGTTTGGAGCAAGGGGGAGTGGTATGTGACCCTCAAATATTTTTATGAGTTGAATAAGTCATAGACTATGGTTCAAAGGGTCAAAGGGATCCTAAAGATAAAGGAATATGTGGATTGGCTAGCCCATGTGGAGGCCAAAAATAGGTGCCTCTAGAAGAATTGGGAAAGGTGCCAAGTAGGTACTCCCTTCAAGGGAGATGGTTCTTAAATCTAGGAAAGATTAGGAAGGACTTAATCAATATTATGGGCCATTATTTATGACTAATGGAGATGTACTCAAGCCTATAAAAAGGCACTCTATTCAATGGATCAATCCTATGAGATTTTATGCTAAATCTCTTCCCTTGTCATTATGCTTCATTTTGTCATTAGCATTATCATTAGTTTTGCATTTTAGCATACTAAGATGTTGATTCTAATCCATCTCTACACACCCCAACCTTCACTAGATGTAAATATCAGGTTTGTAGAGGACCCTAACTTCACATAAGAGAGGGTTGTCTCTTCTTAGACGGTTAGAGATGCAAATTAGTGCATAGCCCTGTAAGCCGTGTAGCATACTCCCAGGTTAATGTAGTATGCGTTCAATGCTCAGTATGTACATCAACTTGACAAAGTGTGACAAAATTAATTACACTTTGTTATGCTTGTTCTACTTGATAATGTATGACAAAATTAATTACACTTTGGCATGCTAAGTTTAGTCAGCATCCAAATTATTCAAGTATTATACTTCTTAAAATGATCAACATGGTAGAGAATCTTACTAATCTTAAGTCTCCCACTTCATCCAAGTTTTTTTATCACCCAAATTATACAAGTATTGTACTTCTTAAATTGCTCAACATGGTAGAAAATCTTGCTAATCTTAAGTAGCCCACTTCATAAACTTGTGAAGGTTGCATACATGGGAAGATGCATCAAATTTATTTTCCAAGAGATGGTTCAATAAGAGTCATCAAACCACACAACTTATAAATAGTGAAGTTGTGGGACATATGAAGATAACATTATTTGATGGTGCAAAACACATTATCACTTTTGATGATAACTTCCCAAGATTTACATAGGTTAGCCTAAAAAGGGTAAGTGAGAATTATTACTTTTCTTATAACTTTGTGACCATGGCTTAAAATGAAAGTGTTCATAAGTTAAATACAATGAGAATTATTACTTTTTTTATAACTTTGTGACCATGGCTTAAAATGAAAGTGTTCATAAGTTAAATACAATGAGAATGAGAATAAGTTAAAGATAATGAAAGTGTTCATAAGTTAAAGACAATCAAAATGAGAATAAGTTAAAGACAATGAAAGTGTTCGTAAATTAAAGACCATGAGAATTGACACAGGAGGTGATCATGTTTCTCATGATTTTAAGGAGTATTGTAAGGTTTGTGGAATCAAGCATCAATCTCGAGGGGGGGGGGGGGGTTTCACCTCTAAGAAATTTTATGTATCATGGTGTGCATTCAAGGGGTATTCAAAAAACTCCTTACACTTACATACTTTTAAGAATAAAATGACTCCTTTTTCTTTAAGGGGTATTAAAAAAACTCCTTACACTTACATACTTTTAAGAATAAAATGACTCCTTTTTCTTCATAAGCTTATGGTTTTTTTCCAAAATTAGTTGAAAAAACCCCTCCTGTAAATGTAATTTTGTAACTTTTTTGAATTAATATACCCCTCTTGATGAACTCACGTGAGTCGTAATTAGGTCACCTGGAATCTATTTGAGGAAAGTAAGCATAGGATATCCATATTTGTGCAACGGCCTATCTTCACACCAAATTTGATCCCATAAGGACCATTTTGGTGGGGTGCTCCTTTCCCAGACCAGCTCTACGCACCAAATCTGTCTCATGCTATATTTAGTAGTTTTCAAGAGATAGTGTGGATCCATCATTGCCTTGGTGTGGTACACATTGTGAATATACAAGAATTCTAATTTGGTAACTTTTCGACTTTTTCCAAGATTATAATAGCAAGGGAATTAAGATAAATGGGACCTATAGTGCTAGGATTGTAGTCCATAAGTAGGACTACCCTCATACCAACTCACGAGAAAAGTGGACTTTTCTCAAGGTGATTTCGAGACCCCCGAAAGGGTTTCACGCCAATGTGGTTGGCTGTAAATTTTAGCCATTCCGGCCTGAATTGAGGCCTCTTTTCACTCAAGAAACACATTTTCACCTGGGGCAACCATTTTTATAGAGGTAGTCCTAGACTATCTCTACAACCCTCTCCAATCACAACTTAGTTCCGACAACCGGAGTGGAATCAAGGTCGCGCTAAATATAGGGGTTTAACACTTGCACTTGCTATTAATGAAAGAAGCATCTGATGGTGTGTAGGCATAAGGTTGCAACCTTAGAAAGCAGGGTCTTCGCTACTGAAAAGAAAAAGCTCCTTGATAAGGGAATACTCATTAGTCTAAGAAAAGTTAAAGCAAAAGTTTCCGAACACAACAGAAAGAGATTACGTCTATTCTAGACCCCACTTACTGTGAGAATTGAATGCAATTGTTGGCTACGATAGACATAGTTTCAAACTTGATAGGAACAAAATTCATGAATGCCATAATGAGGAGATATTTCTTTACGTGTTGAACGTTTCTTTGCAAAGTGGCAACCCTACTGCTTCTACCTTGCTGGGACAAGTTCCGATGAAGAAATTTCTAAATGTATTTACAAATCTAGGAAGAAACTTAGAAAAATACGAAAAAGGCCAATCACTATAAACCCTATACCCCATCGTGAGCTAGAAAATGAAAAACATTTCCTTAAGTATGTTGGGGAAATGGCATCATTTGATGAGTTTACTGAAACCTTGGGTGATGACCTTAACCAAGTCATTTGAATTCATTAAATGGAGGTAGAACCTCTAAATTTGAAAGATAGCCTTGAGTTTGAGGACCAAACTTCACAAAAAATTTCAAGGTCTGCTAGAAAGAAAATGAATAAGCTTCTCAAGGAACAAAACGAAAGGCTCAAGAAGACGAATAGTTGGAAGAAGATGCTTCCAAAATTCCTAATTAATTCAAGAATTACAAATTGGATGAATGCTTTATACAATGTAAAGAAGCTAGGCAAACAAAGGGTGAGGGTTCTGAATCCTCTTTTGAGGGCCCCACCAAAGTTAAGAAAGTGGGCATCGCAGACCTTGGTGAGGATTCCAAACCATTCTACATTTCCACTGACTTGACTAAACAAGAAGAGAAGGATCTCATTGATCTTCTTAAGGATGTTTTTTCTTGAAAATACTCAGCAGACATGAAAGGGGTTCCCCCTAAAGTCTGCAAGCATACTATTCCAATCATGGATGATGCATGACCAATGTGACAAAGATCTCGTCCTATGAATCCTAATTATGCCAAATTGGTTAGAGAGGAGATTGATAAATTGACCAATGCAGGTTTTATTTATGAGATAGAACACACTAAGTGGGTTTCTTCTATTGTGGTTGTACCTAAAAAGAATGGAAAACTCAGAGTGGGATACTTGGGGTGTACATACCCCTCTGGCTGTTCCATAGAGGAAGGCATTCTTCACATCCATTTGAAATAGATTCCATCCATTTGAAATAGATTCCATCCACGAGAAGCAACCATAAATATCATAGACCTAACCGTAGCCATTGGGCTAAATGTCTCATCATAATCCAAACCATGTGTCTGTGCATATCCTTTTGCAACCAACCTTGTTTTATACCTCTCTATTGAACCATCATCTAATTTGCTCTTCACTTTGTAAACCCATTTATAGCCAACCACATTCTTGCCATCTCGAAAATCTACCAAATCCCACGTGTCATTATGCACAAAGGCATCCATCTCCTCATCCATGGCTCTATCCCATGTTTCCTTGCCAATAGCCTCTTCAAAACATGAAGGCTCTACATGCTTTACCTGATGTCATACATGCATAATGCATAGCATAACTGCTGTATGTCAGCCTCTGTAGTACTGGGTATCTCACTCTCTGTGATCTCCTCACTGGTTGTGTCTCACTATACAAGCTTCATGTGCTCTTGTATGTGGTGGCACATACCTTTCATTTCTAACACCTGGAGTTCTTATTTTTGGAGTCCCCAATTCTTCATCAAGACTTTCTAAGCTTGATAAACCATAACCTGTAGTACCAATGCCAACACCTTCCACTTTCTTCTTTCCTTTGTCCATAACACTGCTCTCAGTGCTCACATCATGTCTCAATCTTCTTGAACATGGACTCACATTATCATTGGATGACTCAAGTGGTCCACTCATACTCATAGATTCTTGCATAGGAAGATTCACATCCTCATTTGCATCTTTGTACCAACTTCCCATCTCATCAAAGATCAAATCTCTGGTAATGACAACCTATTTTGTCACTTGGTTATAGCATTTGTATGCTTTTCTCTCTTGCGCATACCCAATGAAAACACATTTTCAACCTTTGGATCCAATTTCCTTCTTGTCTCATCTGGTACATGAACATATGCAACACATCCAAAGACTTTCAAATGACCAATATCTGGCCTAAATCCTATCATCCTCATCATAGGTGTACTCTCATGTATAGCTACGGTAGGTACACTGTAGTAGCACATGCTTCTGCCCAAAAATAATTTGGCATAGACTTCTAATTAAGCATAGGTCTTGCAATCTCACCAATGATCATGTTTTTCCTCTTAACAACACCATTCTGCGAAGGTGTGTACCTGCATGTAATTTGTCTTCTTATCCCATGCTCTCTCAAAAGGCATCAAATGCACGTGATGTGTACTCACCACCACCATCTGTCCTCAAACACTTGATCCATTGACCATACTATTTTTCCACCAATGCTTTGAAGTCAATGAACTTCCCAAGTGCTTCACTCTTCCCTTTCAAGAAGTAAATCCAAGTCATCCTACTGTAGTCATCAATAAATGTGACATAATACCTGCAACCATTGATAGTTGGAGTCTCTGCTGGATCCCATATGTCACTGTGATGGTTTTCTGCTGATTTGACCATCTTTTGGAAATGGCAACCTTGCCTGCCTCCCTAATCTACATGCTTCATATATATGATTACCACCATCATATTTGAACCTAGGCAATCCACAAACTATACCTTTTGCTTGCATAGATTTTAGCTTTTAAATATTCACATGCCCAACCCTCTTATGCTAAATATCAATGTCTAGCACAACCTCTTGACTTTTTGAAAACATGGCAGACTTCAACTCTGGAATTCTTGCACTCAATTTGAACAATCTACCTTCTTTCTCCCCCTTTGCAATTAACTTGCAACCATTTTTGAAGTCCTCAACCAAACAGCCATGTTGATTGAATCTAACTTGCATTCTTTGATCCACCATTTGACCAACCGATGCAAGACTCTTTGTAATTGTTGGCACATACAACACATCTAACATGGTTTTTACTCTGTCATCATGCATACGCAATGGCACACTACCAACATGTGTAACAGGATGTTGGGTATCATACCCAATAGCAACATAGCCCTGATATGTAGGCGTCATCCTGTCAAACCACTCACCATGGCATGTCATGTGGTTTGATGCTCCAGAATCCATATACCAAATATCATCACTCTCCCTTTGTGATGTCATAGTACCTATTACATGTTTTATGGCAAATAAGTTCTCCTCATGTCCTGCATTACTAGATGATGCATAATTGCCATGCTACACTCTTCCACCATGGAAGTCATTCTACTTTCTATAGTAGTCTCTAGCCATATGTCCCATTTTACCACAATAGTGACACTCAATGCTACTAGCATTCTGTTGTTGCGGTGTTTGCCATCTCCCCCTACCTCTAGATATACAGATATTCCTCTAGCATGAGGGTGAAAACCATGACCACCTCTAGCACCAAATGATGGCTAAAAATTTTTTTGAGACTATGGTGACCGATCCTGCCAACCACGGCCACCTGCACGTCCTCTTGGGCTGAATCTTCCCCTACCTCTAGCACCACGATGAGTGTAAAATGCTTGATCCCTTGAATTTTCATTTCTGCTAGATGAGGCACCTATTCCAAGTTTCATCTCTTCCACAATAAGAAATGAAATCAGCTCATCAAAGTCTGGGGGGTCTCCACCTCTAACCCTGATGAGATAGAGGTTTCAAATGCCTTGTACTCTTTACCCAAGCCATTCAATGTAATGGCGATCAAGTCATCATCATCCATAGGAGCACCAATAGATGCTAGTCCATCAGCACATTCTTTGATCTCTTACACATAATCATTTACACTTCTATTGCTTTGAGTCACACCATGAATCTTCTGCTTCAATTGCATCTTCTTTGGTGTTGTAGTCGTATCATCCAACTTTACCAAAGTATCCCATGCATCCTTGGGATTTTGTGTGTCCTATATATGGCATAACATGTTGTTTGTAACACATATAGAGAAGTAATGCAACACTTTAAAGGCTCTGTCCAATTTCAATGTGATGTAAGCTGGGCAAGTGTTGCATTCATTTGGGGAATCTTTGGCTCCGCCTCATCGCCTATCACCAAGTTCCATAGGCCTTTGCCTTTGAGAAAATTTATCATACGATACTTCCAAATGCGGAAGTTGTGCCTGTCAAGCTTCTCACCACAATTTTATCAGGAGGACTGACACTCATTTTTTTTACCACAATGTTCATTGAGGAATTCCAATAATCAACTCAAACATGCACATACACACATAAACCTCGGCACCAATGCTGTCCACACAGCCCAAAATTTTTATGGTGATAACTTCTTGGACTCAAAAACATTGTTTGCAAATCCTGAAAACAACCTGGCACTACTCACAAATTCTGAGAAATGCATCCAAAATAGTCCTCCACTTTGCAGAAACCTTTAATTTTCTTGTATTATGCATAGAAGATCATCCACATAGCATTTGAGCTCAACCATGTACAAACAATCCACTTTGCCTTGTTGTTTGTGACGAGGCTTTCCGAGCCTTCCAATCTTCCAAAACACTGGGAAATGATCAAATCAAGTGTGGAAGATATGCATTAACATCCATACATCCTCCATGTAGCATATAAACATCATCCGAGGTCATTACATGCCAAACACATGCCAAATGTTGTACTCTGTTTTGATAAAAACCTGTAAATAGTGATTTACAGTCACTAATCCCGCTCTAACCGCTTCAAATGAGATCCAAATTCAGGGCCCAGGCATTCATTAGCTCCATATGATGTTGCTCCACATCCTTGTAAAAGGAATTGATCCAATTTTGAGTAGTGAGTGAGTAATTGATGAATAAGTAAGCTCTATTTTGCTAATTACAAGCTTAATCCTCTGCTAATCTACTCCAAATAAGCTCCAATCTTGTTGTTTCTCAAAAATGAACTCCCAGAAGGCTTCTCCAAGCTCACATTCACACAATTGCTAAGCTTCATATGTATCCAACCACATTATATAGCTTTGGGAGGCATCAAACATGTGCAAAATGGTTAAAATTAACTCCAAGAACCTGTATTTCCAGCGCCGCCTGCTCCTATGGGGGTTTGGAGAGTTGCTAATCATCAATGAGCTCATACATGGCTTAGCAATGGTCCTAAGTATGCTCCCCACACATCAATGCTTGCAATTTGCATATAAATGGGCTCCAATGGCTTCCATTTTGAGCATATTGTGCTTACATGATTGGTTCCAGTTCCATTTTACCATGCACAATCTTGATGTATTTTGCATACATATGTAGAGATTGGACCTAGGAAGTTGACACGAGCGAGTGGAGAATGGCTTTAGGGCCCTTATTGTAAGAATAAAGATGTCTTATGGCCATTCTAGCACATCATGGATGGTGTAATGGCCCTAGGGCCATTCTCTCAAGCACATTGTGCAAGTAGAATGGCCCTTAGACACTGTGCTCTCGAATGGCCCTATGGCCATTCTGGTACACAACATTTTCAAAAGCATTTCCATAGGGCCATTCTACACTACCTTGTGTCAACTCCCTAGGGCCAATCTCTACATATCCATGTAAAATACATCAAGATTTTCCATGAAAGAATGGCCCTAGGGAGTTGACATAAGGCACACCACAGATTGTGTGCTTTAGAACAACCCTAGGGAGTTGACATAAGGGAGTGGAGAATGGCCTTAACACCATTCTTACAAGCACAATGTGCTTTGAAATTTCCCTAAGGCCATTCCACCATTCACAATATGCCTCATAGTGGATTGAATGATTGAAACTAGGTCCATTCTACCATCCATTATGTTCTTTAGAATGGTCAGGACTTAGGGAAATTCCAAAGCACATTGTGCTTGCAAGAATGGTGTTAAGGCCATTCTCCACTCCCTTATGTCAACTACCTAGGGATGTTCTAAAGCACACCATCCATGGTGTGGTTGAAAGAATGGCCATAGGGCCATTCTACACTCCCTTGTTTCAACTTCCTAGAGTCAATCTCTACATATGCATGCAAAATACATCAAGATTGTCCATGGAATATGACCCTAAGGCCATTCTTGTAAGCACAATCAAGTCTTAGATCCATTCTAGCACATCGTGGATGGTAGAATGGCCCTAGGGCCATTCATTCAAGCCCATTGTGCGAGTAGAATGGCCCTAAGACACATCTTGCAAGAACAATGTACTCTAGAATGGCCCTATGGCCATTCTTCTACACAATGTGCTTGAGAAATGGCCCTAGGGCCATTTTACACTCCCTTTTGGCAACTCCCTAGGGCTATTTTACACTCCCTTTTGGCAACTCCTTAGGGCCAATATCTACATATGCATGCAAAATACATCAAGATTTTCCATGGAAGAATGGTCCTAGGTCCATTCTTGCAAGCACACCATGGACGGTGTGCGTTAGAATGGCACTGGGGAAATTCTTTAAAGCAAATTGTGCTTATAAGAATGGCCCCAGGACCATTATTCCATGGATTTTTTTTTTGGAAAAAGATTCCTCAATTAGTTAAAGAAAAATCAGCCACAAGGGGCTTAGTACAACCACAATGGGCTAGATACAAACTCGTCTCATATAAAGGTGGGGAACAAGTGATCAAAGGGAAAGAGATTCTTCTCCTTTGGCTGGCCACTCTGTGAGGAGAAGGCTATCTCATACAGGGGTGGGGGGGAACAAAAACACAAGTGGTCTCTAACGCCAAATGGGGTCATCGCCTCTATCTATGAGTAAAGGGCCAGCCCTCCAAAGTCTCAAGAAGGCTTTCCACCACTTTTGCATACAATCAGAACCTCCCTCTAGCTTCCCCCACTGATCGCGGAGGGTGTGAATGATATCGAGCCAGATTGATGTATTTTGTATGCATATGTTGAGAATGGCCTTAGGGAGTTGTTATTACAAGGAAGTGGACAATGGCCCCATGACCATTCTTCCATGGAAAATCTTGATCCATTTTGCATGCATATATAGAGACTGGCCCTAGGGAGTGGATAATGCCCGTAAGACCATTCTTGCAAGCACAATGTGCTTTGGAATGGTGCTAAGGCCATTCCACCATGCAAGACACCGTGGATGCAAAATACGTCAAGGTTTCCATGGAAGAATGACCCTAGGGACATTCTTTCAAGCGCACCATGGATGGTGTCCTGTATAATGTCCATAGGGTGATTCTTTCAAGCACATTGTGCTTACAAGAATGGCCCTACCACCAATCTTCCATGGACAATCTTCATGTATTTTGCATGCATGTGTATAAATTGGCCCTAGGGAGTTGACATAAGGGAGTGGAGAATAGACCATTCCTGCAAGCACAATGTGCTTTAGAGTGGCCCTAAGGGAATTCCACCATGCACAATGTGCTAGAAAGAATGTCCCTAGGGCCATTCTAAAGAAGAACGTGGATGGTAGAATGGACCTAGGCCCAATCTTTCAAGCACATTGTGCATGGTAGAATGGCCCTAGGGCCATTCTAAAGTGAAAGATCCCTATCCCCACTGCGCATCGAATTTGGGGGTGCTAGCAGTGGAAGTAGCACTTCTTGCACAGGGCAGAGTCTCCCACTCGGGGCCTCGCCCCATGAATATCCGGACAAGAGACTAATCCCTTGGTTCTTCCAAAACCGAGAACCTGGAAAAACTTCCCTCGCCCAGCAAAAACGAGTGATTCCTCTAGGAAAGTTTATTCTAACGTAGTCAAGAGCCTTAATTTACCCATTGACATTCCGACTGAACCCGCAGGTCATATGGCCGGGTCAAGAAAGGAACTTGCAATTGGATCATAAAGACCAATGCTTTTTTCCTCATCAAGAGCCACAACCGTTGATTCTTTTGCATAGAACAAGGATTACCCGAGTGATTTACTTCAACTATCATAACTTAACAGAATTGAGTCTTATTTTAGAGATATGTCAGTCCAGCCTAACCCCATCCAATCCCATGGGTTAGCCAATAGCCCAACCACTATATTGATAGGATCCATTTAGAAATTTGGTTATGTTTTGCCCCGATTACCAAGGAAAAAAGTTTAGGTCGGCCACCTGGCCTGCTCTCGCAGAGGAGACCCTGACCTTCACCCCACAACAGCAACAACAGGCCCACGATGGCCCGCCCACAGATGCGGCTTGACAGGCAGCCTCCGGGACACCCGCTCAGCCCACGGAGACCTCAGATTGGCAGCCTGGATAGGGGCGCCGTAGAGGGAGACAACCACACCAGCAGGCCCAGAGGCCGATGCAGCAGCAGTCACAGTCTTAGCATCACTGAGTTCCAGTGAGGAATAGCTTTGCTCCCCTCTAGGAGGAGACCCCAGCGCAGACTGAGGATCTGGAGATGCCAGCACCCCCTCCTTCGCCCCCACCCCCACCCCCCTCCCCCCTCCCCCCCTCCCGCCTTGCTTCCGCCTTTGCCTCCTCCCGTTCCCGCTCCCGTTTCGTCAGCGGCTCCTTCCCCACCCCCTTCTTCCCCCCCTCCCCCTCCGCTCGCCTCAGCTCCTCCTCAGGAGGCCCTGGCAGTACCGTGGTGCTCACCTGCTGTCCAGCGGGCAGGCGCGCTGAGCACCGACCTTGCTCGAGCTCCGCAGAGGAGACCTACCATGCCGATTCGGGCTTCACGGATATCCTCTATCCGCCGCAGTTGACTGAGTAGGCTTGATGCTAGACAGCGCTCGGAGGCTTTTGACTACTCCTTCACACGGCTTTTTGGAGCGGAGGGCCCCATGAGCCAGCACCCATCAGTGCATGTGGTGATACCTCTGGACCGAGGGGAGGAGGCACTTGATTCAACGGTGGCCTTCTCCTTCCCTCTTTGTGGCACTAGTGACCGGGAGTGGACTCTGGATCTCGCTCTTAGCATACTGAAGACTCAGGCAGTTGAGTATTCTCACCATGTGAGAGATCTGGAGGTGACAGATGTGATAGGCCGACTCTGGGAGCTGGCTCACTTCTTTGATTTCGGGAGTGCGGATGCCTCTGGGGTTCGCCACTTAGCGGTTTGCATAGTGGAAGACCTAGCATGCAACCCTGGATATGTATGTATACACAAGGTTGCTCTCTCTGAGCGGGAGGCAGTCGCCATGGGACACAACCACTAGCGCCTGATCCGAGATTCTTGCAGCACACCGGGTGGGCAGATTCGTAGCTCAAATGGGGACTATTCTCCATCCAAGCCGCTTGCAAAGGCCCACCGTATGGCTGAGACAGCCTCCACCTCAGCAGGTCATCCATGAGGATCATCTCATGGAATGTACAGGGCCTTGGCGGCGCACACTATGTACGCTATCGTGGATGCTTGAGGCAGGAGCTTCAGAGATGCCTGGTTGGGGGCAGTATTGATATTTTGATGATGCAAGAGCACCATTTGAGTGAGAGTAGGATTTGGAGATATGGTTCCGTGATGCCTGGCAAATGGGACACATTTTGGTCTCTGCAGGGTTTGGCCCCTTGGGTGGGCAGGGAGGAGTATGTATGGTCATTGCAGATGCATGGCGGCAAGCCATTGTGGATCGCGGGGTCATTGTGCCAGGTAGAGCACATTATGTTATTCTAAGGATGCATGATGAGCTCTTTGGCGTGCTCAATGTCTATGCGCCTAACCATGCTAGTGCCAGAGCAGAGCCTGAGGTTGCACATTGGTGTGTCGGAGGAGACTTCAACATGCTTGAGGACCCAGCCGATAGGGTGGGAGGCAATCATGTTACCATGCACGGCACGGAGCTTGTAGCTTGGTAGCGATTTTGCATGACACTGCGGATTACTGATGCATGGCAGCATGAGGCTTTCTCCCGCTCTCAGGACAGTCTTAGTTTTTCTCGATCGGATCGCCGGCAGGGAGGGACTAATCTATCACGGATTGATCGCTTCTATGTGGGCGACAAGTTCGGGGAGCGTGGGGGCTCCGTTGGCATTCTCGCTGGCACTTCTTTTTCCGACCATGTGCCAGTTATTTTGACACTTGAGGAGGGGACTCAGGAGACCACCTTGTAGTTGAGGATCCCAAAGAGGATACTTACAGATTCTAGTCTTTCTGAGGACATTGAGAGGATATGGCATGATAGCCAGAGCTGTGACCTGGATGCAGCAGGCCAGTCATTAGGACCTCAATGGAAGGCTTCTTGGGCCCTTTTATTTGGCAGTTTAAGGGAGTCAAACCTTCTCTCTTAAAAAGAAACGTTTTCTAATTAGAAGCTTCAAAACGGCTACTTTATTCGAATTTGAATTTTGGGGGGAAAATGGAATTTAAAATCTAGCGGATAAAACCATATCATATAACATATCTATGGAAAGCTCTTGATGCGTAGATCACGGATCTGTAATCTCCGCTCAAATCGGAGCTTGTATGTAGAAGTTATGGAGGTCCGAAAATTGTAAAATTGCCCCCCCCCTCTTTTTGGGAAAAAGTGCACCCTTTGACCACTCTTACACCTCTCTTAAAAACCCAACATTTCAGTCCACATGGCAACCCCCCATTTGGCTATTCCTTAATCACCTTGATTAGGCTTGGGCAAATTAAAGGGCCCAAGAAGACCCCATTCACTTCCTAATGGTGCCCAGGGACTCATTGAGCTCAGCTCTTTTTTGCACGACGCTGTAGCCTTGACACGGCTGGGAGAGACACGAGAGTGGGAGCGCCACTTGAGGCATAGCCTTGCTTCGCTCCAGCGCCTTCAGGAGCAGCAGGCTACATGTGAGTGGGTGGCGTCCCAGCTGAGCCAGGCATGCCAGGAGGTTAGAGAGGCAGAGGAGCAGAGACATGAGTTCTACTATCATTGCCAGGCCTCACAGTGGACGCAGCTTGGTGATAGAGTGACTGGGGAGTTCTTTGAGATTACCGGACCCCGCCATGCTCGAGCAGGTGTACGCCGGGTCAGGAGACAGGACGGCTCGTTAGCCACTAAGCCCGCGGAGATTAGAGCCATTGCCACCACTGAGTTCTATAGAGACCTGCTCTCAGCAGGCGGAGCCAGCCCATGGAGGCAGGTGATGCTTGCAGATAGACTGTGTGGGCCCATGTACAGAGGAGGGTCACAGATCGTATGCGCACAATTCTGGGTGAGCCTCTTTCAGAGGATGAGCTGATTGAGGCTTTGAGGGTCCTTCCGTGCCATAGTTGCCCTGGGGAGGACGGATTGACACCTGCCTTTTTTATGCGCTATTGGGAAATTTTGGGGCCAGGCCTCCGCAGGGGCTTTCAGTATGTTTTGGACATTGGGGTGATGCCACAGCTTTTTAGAGGGCTTGATCTTTCTTATCCCCAAGGGGGAGGGAGTATCTGATGATATTCGGCAGTGGAGACCTATTATGATCCTCAATACTGTCTACAAGGTCCTGGCCAAGGCCTTGAGTTTGAGGATCCAGCCCTTCCTCGGGGAGTTGATTCATGCTACCCAGACAGGATTGGTCAAGGAGCGTAGTATCGACAACATTTTTACCTTCCGGGAGGGGATGGCCCGAGCTAGATTTCTCGGTGAGGACCTGGTCGTTATGCTTCTCGACTTTGAGAAGGCATACGATAGAGTTGATTGGGGTTTCCTAGAGGGCACTATGCTTCGCCTGGGTTTTGAGCCAGTCTAGATTCGAGGGGTGGCGGCTCTATATTCCACAGCTCGTAGCCAGTGCTGATGGTGGCAGGAGGACGGGGGCCAAGTTTTGAGTTGACCAGATCAGTCCGTCTTCTCAGGGGTGCCCTCTCGTGGCCCCGTTTCTTTTTCTCTTCTTTGCTGAGGCTATGAGCATGTATCTGGACAGCAGAGGAGGTTGGTTTGAGAGGACTCCAGCTCCTAGTCTGGGGAGACGACCTGCTCTATTCTGAGTTTGCTGATGACACAAGATTATTTTTGCATGGCCAGGAGGCCAATCTTCATAGGGCAGAGCAGTCGCTAAGGATTTTGGTGTAGCTTTGGGAGCATTGATCAATTGGCACAAGACAGTGGCCTTTTGGATTAGTAGCGCTCCCACTCCGGCATGGAGCCCAGACCGGGATTTAGATGGATTCCTCCTAGCACAGCAGTGCGGTATTTGGGATGCCAGATTGGACTTGATTTGTCACCTGAGTAGCAGATCGCCCCGCTTCTTCTGAGTATTCGGAAGAAGCTTTTGTATTGGAGTACAGCTCGGCTATCCTTGGCTGGGAGGGTGGGGTGACAAATCAGGTGCTTTTAGCGACCATGTGGTACATCACGTCTTGCTAGCTCTTCTCTAGCTCTTGCATCAACCAGGTACAGAGGCTGATCAGGAACTTTCTTTAGTCTGGGCGGGACGGTCAGCCAGCACGAGCTAAGGTTGCTTGGGTAGTTATTACTCTTCCGCTGGCCTAGGGGGGCTTTGGCAGCATTATAGATCCAATTGATTAGAGTAGAGCCTTATTGGGGAAGCTTATTGTTCGAGGGCTGCTTCTAGGCGGTGCTGAGCCTTGGAAGGAGCTTCTTTTTCAGCGACTTTGCAGGCTAGGGCTCCTCCAGAAGGGGGCACTTGGGCACCAGAGATACGATGGATCTTCATAGAGACGAAGAGGACAGGCCTCAGTAGAGGATGGGAGGACAGATTTGCCTTGAGCATCCTGCGAGCTTGGGAGCTGCTGAGACCGGGGCTTTCTCAGAGACCTTCTACTTGTGATGAGGAGCGGGCTAGACAGCCGCTCATATGGAGCCCCGCGGTACGCACTGAGCAGGGTCATATGCTGGGTTCTCGGCCTCGTCTAGCCTGGGGACCATTGGCGGCAGGCCGAGCACACAGTTTTGGAGACTGGCAAGCCTTCTGCAGTCTCCCAGAGGAGGTCCAGGTGGAGAGGCTGAGTCACTTTAGAGGGGGGCTGATTATGCGGGATGACATTCAGGAGGCACTCACTGAGGAGTGGTTCACGCCTTTCAAGCCAGCGGCCCCATGGTGGATGGGAGCCTTTACATAGTTGGAGATCCTGATTGCTGTCAGAGCGTGCACTGAGGATGGTAGATGCCTCTACTATGAGATCCAGGATGAGGGCAGACTTCAGAGAGTGGAGGCGGAGTTGCCTTTGATTGCAGAGTGCATCTTTCATAGGATACGGGTATTGGCCCACTGCTTCCCGAAAGTGGCACTTTACCCTGCATATGTGGACTCTGACTGGCGCATTTAGGCATATGATACGCACCCCCAGTGGGACCCTGGCGAGTACGAGTGGCATGATCCTTATGCGTCCCCCAAGGCCACAGAGATTACCTTTTTCCAGTACACTATTCAGTTGGGGAGGCATATTTTGACTGCGAGGAGGATGGTCTCTCCAACCGCAGAGCGGAGCATTGGCAGCTACAGGGACTCTCACAGGAGTTCCTAGAGGATTTTTGGGCCAGGCTCTGGGCTAGTCGACAGCAGGCACGCAGTATCTTGACTTTTCAGTGTTGGCTGCCCACACAGGGGCTCTGCAGTTGGCACCTGGCTTGTTTACAGTGGTCTTCCGGCGGCCTGTGTCCGATGCGGCCACCCTTTGGAGACACAGAGACCCTGCCTATGGGACTGTCCACAGGCACAACAGATTTGGCTGAGGATGCTGTGCATTTTGGCCCCCCTCTCTCCAGCAGAGGGCATGTATATGTGGGGTGCCACTGCTTGGTCAACATCGTCAGGGCCTACTCTGGGATACGAGACGGAGCAGGACAACCAGGCCATCAGATTCATTAGGGGATAGCCTCGCCTTGTTCCTTCACCAGACTTCTTGTCCCGTCTGGACACAGGAGAGGGATTTATGATGGGAGCTCCTTAAGCAGCCTCACCATCTGGTTCACCTGGAGAGCCTGGTGTTTCAGGGCCTTTGAGGGGAGACTGGAACCATCAGCAGAGACTGTTTGGGGGATTTGGCAGGAGCTGATCCACACCCTGCGCGCGCGGACAGTATGACCTTTTCTGGGCGTTTTCGCGAGGCGACTCGGGATGCGGCGATCTTGTGGTGCTAGGCCTTCCACACCACTTGGCGCAGCCGCCCCTTCTATACACTACACGCGAGAACCCCCCGCTGGCATTACAAGCCACCTGTTTGGCTTTTCCCCCCTCCTATTGTATGATATAGCTCTCAGTTATTTGTACTGATCTTTGTACCTTTTTGCACCTAGGGAGATTCTCCCTAGCTGCCTTGATTCGATCTCTGCTCTGCCTTCTTATGAGCAGGAGAGGGTTTTTGTAGCCCAATGGGCGGTTTTTTTTAAACTAATGAAAGGATCTTTTCTCGAAAAAAAAAGACCACCTAGTCATGTTTGTAGAGCAATCACTATCACTATTGTTCCGAATGTGATAGGCATGCAAAATGCAATTATGCTTGATCTGGGGCCTCAAGGAGGAGGTTAATGTCGTACATTGAAATAAAAACAAACAAAGACATGAAGGATGCATGATGCTACGTATGCACTTGAATGGACAAAGATAGAAAAGAAAAGACAACCATACTTATGTACACCAACCTCTTATAGAGAGAGATGACACAGAGATTGCTCAGAACAAGAGTATAAATGTTTAATGTGAATTTGACCTTCCAACACCCATGATCAAAAGAGGTCAAAATATGGAGTGGCTCTAACATTGACAGCTAAGAGGTCTCAAGTGAGTGTTAACAGATGTACCCAAGTTGGTACTCGTATGGATAGTTCAGTAGGTAATTTAAGAAAGTGGTTTTCTGTATGCATCATTGGGTATCCTAAGTCTGTATGTGATGGTTGGCTTCTTGTAGCTCTCCATTCATGATATAATCTTTTAGTTTTCCATGCTTCTTGAGCAGGTATTCTGGGTTCTAAGGGAGTGGTTACCCTTGCTCTTTCAAGAGGTACTACCTCTCTTTAAACATTGTTTTCCTTCATCCTCTCTTCCTTGATTGGTTCCAGTGAGGAAAGAATCTGAAAGTTGGCATGTCCTCTTTGCGGGACTATAGAACAAGAACACTTGCTCCCCGTTGGACTGCCTCTTCTTGAAGTGATTTCCTCCTGAGAGGTCCTCCCGTTAATCTTTCACCTTGGAAGGCTACGGCAGATGTGATGCCCACCTTCATAGACCTCTTTGTATTCCTTGCCTCCTTGCCCAGACCTATTTGTATTCCTTGCCTCCTTGTTACTTCTATGTTGACATACATTGTTTGATCTATGGCAGATTGGTAACACTTCCTTACTAGGGGTGATTTGTAAGGTCCCTCCCAAGCCATGTATGTGTCTCTTTTAATATAGATTTCAAGAAGGAAAGAGAGTGTACTAAGAGAAGAGTGAGAAAATAAGGCTAGAAACATTAGGAAAGTGTTAGAATAAAAATATTAGCTCCAAAAATCCTAAAAGAAATAAGAAGACAAGAATAGTTCTATTAAGAAATAAGTGTCTCCAAAAATAGAAATTTGAATTTACGTGATATGAGGTCGTATTTAGAGTACTTTTACATATTTAGAGTCCATGCATACTAAAAATGTGGAAAAGCAATGCGTTTCTAAAGATGGCACGTTTGCGGCTACATACATACGTTTGTGCCTATTCTACCCACGTAGGCTTGTTGTAAGATTCCTCCCCCAACCCCTTTTTGATGTCTAGTATCTTCCCTCTTCAGAAATATAAAGGCCTTGTTCTAACTGTTTTAGCCTGTAAGATCCCTGTTCCCACCGAGCAACGGATTCAGGGTACTGGCAGCGGAAGTAGCGCTTCTCGCGCGGGACAGGGGTCCCACACTCGGGGCCTCGCCCACGGATATCCGGATAAGAGACTAATCCGTCGGTTGTTCCAAAACCGAACTCGGAAAAACTTCCTCTACCGGAAAGCACGGGCGATTCCACCAGGATAACTTTTTACTCTAACGTAGTCAAGATCATTTCTGATCGAGATGATCCGATTACATCTATAAGATACTTAGTCAGTTCAAGGAAGAAACTTGCACTTGGATCATTGGGATCAACGCTTTTTTCCCCATTCAAGAGGCACAGCCGTTGATTCCTACCCATAGAACAGTTTCTGTCCAGGATTTATTTATTTTTTTTTCTATCGTAAAAACAAAAGTTTGAGTCTCGATTTACGGATCCATCAGTCCAGCCTAACCCCATCCAATCCCATGGATTAGCCAACCGCCCAACCACTGTAGTGATGGGATCCAATTAAAAATTTGGTTAGGTTTTGTCCCGGGTACCAAGGAAAAGAGTTCCAAGGCCCCCTAGCCGGATGTTCATGCAAAATAAAACTAGTCACACCACTCACACACCCAATATGAAATTGCCTTTTTCAACCAGATTCAACCAGTTTAAAACAATCCTTTAATAAAACCATAGTATCATTGATCACCATCTTCCAATTTATCCAATTGATTATTAATTTCCCATCATTCCTTCATCAGAGTATCTATGGCATCATTGGCAACTAGAACGCTCAGGAGCCGTTTCGATAGTTCCTAGCCCATAATACTTGGCAATATAATCACTTAACATGATGGACTCTCGTTGAAGATCAGCAAGATCAACCAACAGATCCATATAAGGAGCCATGGACTCATCCATTGAAGACCAGCAAGGTCAATCAACCAGATCCATGCTCGATTTCAGAAAACAACTCCAACTCTGTTCTAATATCTTCCTCGACGCACGCGTGGGTATCCTAGGCAACCCAGAGCCCGAGCACCGTATGGTCAGCACCCTCTAGGATCCTTCGCAGGTAACCTAGCGCTTCACGCATAGGCCGCTTCCTTGGTCCCTCATCCACCGTACCGGAAGCTCACCATTTTAATCGCACCGAGGCTGGTCAAGACCTCGGCCGACCTTGCTACGCGAGACGTCCTTCATTGACTCCCCGTCAGCAGTTGCAACTTTACCATCACGACTTTAATCACAAGACGGTCAAAATGCTCCCCCCAGCATTCTTGACATAAAACAATCATTTACAAACAGCATTTACAAACAGTATTTACAAACAGTTTACAACACAATTTCTATTTTAACTCTCATTTTTCCACATTATCCTTCATCAATCTACATTACTTATTCCATATTCCATTTATATGTATACTCATCCCATCACATCATTTCTATCTCATCACTTCAGATTCCCTCACATCGCATATCGTATATTCACATCCATACATCCACATCTATATGCGTACATTCACATCTACATGCATACATCTACATCTCTATGCATACATCCACATCCACATTCACCTTCACCTCCATACATCTACATCTACATGCATACATCCACATCTCCATTCACATCTACATCTATACATCTACATCTACATGCATACATCCATATCTCCATTCCCATCTACATCTATACATCTACATCTACATGCATCCATCTACCTCCACATCCACATCTACATCTATACATCTACATCTACATGTATACATCCACCTCCACATCCACATCCGTATCTATACATCTATATCTACATGTATACATCCACATCCACATCTATACATCTACATCTACATGCATACATCCACATCTCCATTCACATCTACATCTATACATCTACATCTACATGCATCCATCCACCTCTACATCCACATCTACATCTATACATCTACATCTACATGCACATCCACATCTCCATTCACATCTACATCTATACATCTACATCTACATGCATCCATCCACCTCCACATCCACATCTACATCTATATATCTACATCTACATGCAAACATCCACATCTCCATGCATAATAAAATTCTTTTAATTAATCTAGGATGATAGTTCCTAGAATATGGTAGGAAGTCCTCTTTTTATGTTTTGAATGAATTTATTTTATGCGTAATTTCTATAAAAATTTTGCCATAGCTCCGCTACTATGACTGATAAATCTCAATTTTTTTTCTAAGGGATAAAGCTCATTTTTAAAGAAATAATTAGAATGGTCTCTAATTGGATCATCAATCCATAATGGTCTCTAATTGGATCATTAAGAAAACAATTAGAATGGTCTCTAATTGGATCATCAATCCATAATGGTCTCTAATTGGATCATTAAGAAAACAATTAGAATGGTCTCTAATTGGGTCATCAATCCATAATGGTCTCTAATTGGGTCATCAATCCATAATGGATTGAATCATCAATGTGCGTAAACTAAAAGCATAGCAAAAAGCCATTAATTTGGCCTCAAGCATAGCTTAATCTTGGATTAAGGAAAAGCTTTATGAAAAGCTTCATTTGGATTGAGAATGGGTCATGAGTATGACCATTTCTTGAGTGAGAGAGAGAAATTACATAAAAACCATTAGAGTTTAAACATAAATGAAAATTAACTTCAATAGCATTTATTAAATTATGTAACTCTTCACTACTATTCACCAATTAACTTCAATAGCATTTAAAAAAAACCATACCAATTAAACTTCTCAAGCTTGAGAGGGGTTGAGAAGAGAGAATCATTGAGAAATTATAGAAAAGATCAAAATTCAATATACTTACCTTATAATTTGCTTGATTCTTTATTCACGGTAGAGGCCCCCAACCAATCAATTGGTTTAGTATGTTGATGGAGCCACCAATGGTGATTGAAGAAAGGGAGAAGTATCAAAAACTAGTGAATTATTAATGAATTCACACTTCTTGGCTTAGGTGGAGTAGAGTAACAAAGCATAAGACACTATATGTTTTGGCTTAGGTGGAGTAGAGTGACAAAGCATAAGACACTATATGTTTTGGCTTAGGTGGAGTAGAGTGACAAAGCATAAGACACTATATGTTTTGGCTTAGGTGGAGTAGAGTGACAAAGCATAAGACACTATATTTTTTTCAACAAGGGGAGGCTTCTATTTATAGGAAAATTTGAGCTCCTAACCAAACAAACGGATTCTAGAATTTTCCAAGTCAGTTTGGTTGAATTTGGACTAGATTTGGACCTAGTTTGGTTACTTTTTGATTCGGTTTGGTTCCATTTTGATTTGGTTTGGTTCAAGAGAGATGAGAGATAAAAATATCACATTATTTTTGAGTTTAAAACTCATTCAAGCATGTGAAATATGCACCTCCTTTAAAGAATTCCCCTTCCTTACATATGTGTCAAAATTTTATTGCTCATAGTTTTTTTACTAATAAACCTTGTACATTTTCAACTCTTCATCTTATGTGAAATATGCACCTCCTTTAAAGAACTCCTCTTCCTTACATATGTGTCATAGTTTTTTTACTAATAAACCTTGTACATTTTCAACTCTTCATCTTATGTGAAATATGCACCTCCTTTAAAGAACTCCCCTTCCTTACATATGTGTTTATTTACTAATAAACCTTGTACATTTTCAACTCTTCATCTTATGTGAAATATGCACCTCCTTTAAAGAACTCCCCTTCCTTACATATGTGTTTATTTACTAATAAACCTTGTACATTTTCAACTCTTCATCTTATGTGAGCATTTACTCATTTTTGGATACCCAAAATATCTCATATTTTTAATATTGCTCATAGTTTTTTTACTAATAAATCTTGTACATTTTCAACTCTTCATCTTATGTGAGCATTTACTCATTTTTGGGTATCTTCTTTTACAAATTGGATTTATCTCCTCCCTACACATGGATTGATGCTATTGGCCCATAGGAACCTTAATTGGACCATAATCTAAAAATTTCTGAAAATCTAGACCCTTAGACTAAGGTTCTTTATACTTATTTCCAATTAATTCCAATTGCACATTGGAAAATTCTTTTTGAATTTCTATTTCAGGGGAACTTATTTTAATAAGATGAGTTAATTTTCTATCCAAAAATATTCATAATCTGAATATTCTCTCTCTAGCATATTTTTCTCTCTCTAGGCTAAAACAGTTAGAACAAGGCCTTTATATTTCTGAAGAGGGATTGATTACAGGGGAAGATACTAGACATCGAAAAGGGGTTGGGGGAGGAATCTTACATTCTACCCCACTTAAAAAACGCGAGATGTCCTCATCTCGCAACTTGTGATAATTTCGCAAGATGCACGAATATGAGACTTAGAGAAAAATTTTAATCAAGATTAACCACCAAGAAAAGTCTTAAAGAGAGCAAGATTCAAAATAAGAACAAGATTTAAACTTTATTCATTCTCGGAACTTATACAGTAAAGATAGAAGAACTCTTTACACTTCCATAAGCCCGTCCATCATATGGTCACAAAAGCAGTCCTCACAAGCTGCACAAGTATAGGGTAACTCATCTATGGGAATGATTCTACTGGTTATTGCCGCACCTATCTCAGTGGTATGAGGTGATCTAACAAAAGGACCTCTGAGAGGCAAGCCAAAAACGAGGTAAAGGCATATCTTCTCATGAGGAAGAAAACACGCCAGTAAGAAGACCCGCTCAGAAAACCCAAGATGCCTTGATCTCATGACGCAGTAGTATCGGGGACCCAAACCCAAGGCTTCAATAACCATGGCCAAGCGGACATTATTACGAAAGTGCTGCTGACCCCAGGGTGTTACCCTAGTTATGTTTTGATAGGTCCGCCATTTGGTCTGCGCTACAGAAGTTCCTAGGTGAGGAAAAAGTGAGCGCTCATACTGTTCTATAAAGTCTTTCTTCACAGACTCTCTTGCGTCTTGAAGGTGAGAAATCATCAGGGATAAAACTAATTCCTGTTGCCAAGCCATGAAGGAGATTAAGAAAGAAAGGAGATTGATGGGAGTAAAATTACTATGAGCGGCAAGTAAAAGTTACGACTTATATAAAGGAAGGAGCTAGCGTAACCTAGAAGCCAACGGTAGCTTGCCACTGAGGTTTTACCGTCTTTCCATGATTTGAGTTTGACACATTTTTCTATAGAAGGCATTAAGAATTTTTGAGATGAGGAGATAAAAGAAACTTGTAGGCTAAGTCACCTTCTTTCATTGAATTTAGATATAAGGTCACAAAATCTGGGGATAACTTCTTATACTCCCCAAGAGATAAAGAACTTCTTTTGGGCCGTACTCGAATGAAAACCAAAACCTTGGTATCCAAAACACCGATTCTCACTTCTGAACTCATTGTTCTAAATCCTTAAAATAGGTGTGACTCCTGAGAAGTATTCTAGGAAAAGGGTCTTCCTTTCTTAAACAGAAACTTTCTTTTATTTTAGAGAGGGAATAATTATAAGATCAGAAAGGGAGATTCTTACTCCTGTATACCTCGAAGACTGGGGAGGAATCTTACATCCTACCCCACTTAAAAAGTGCGAGATGTCCTCATCTCGCAAGGTAGAGGACAACTCTTTTTCTTAAGATCCAATTTTATTCTGGGATTCCTTATATTCTGGTCAACCCAACAGAATACTGGGATAAATATCCCTTATATAGAACTCATAATTAAATAACAATTCATTCAGATCTTATCATTCATATCTTTAACATGATAATGGTCCATTAGACCAAAAAATTTCCTTCTGAACATTCCTTCACGAGAATTTCAGTTAAGCTAGTCCTCAATTTGACATCCCTTAACTTGATCTACCGATCAAGTATTAACAGTAGCAATCTGACAGCGCAACCCACTAATCTCATAGTGATTTGCTGAATTCATTATCATCATTCTAGTTATGAATATCATCACAGGGACTCGTCCCATTCCCCCTCATTGTGGTTTCATTATATTTCAACTAATTTTTAAAAATCAACATTTTTCAATCAGCATTTTCAATCAGAATCCAAATCAATTCATCCATTCTCAAACAGAATTAAAAATCATATCAATCACATTCGAATTCATCATCTAGATAGCATTAACGCTTATAAATTCAAGTCTTAGATTTACTCGTATATACTGTCAGTAAAGAGCTGCAGTATACTCTCGGTATATACGGGTGGTCACGACCCTTGGAATTATAAGGTAAATACTATCATGTCTAGGCCTCAAGCAAGTCAGGGATTCTATATAATTGCGGTACTTCCATCTGAAGACTCGATTACCAAATTACGAATTTCAGTTTGAATATCAAATTGTATGAATTATCTCACACAATTATAATCTTTTTGTGTCTCTTGATAAATTTTTGATATATTTGTCTTCTCAGTTGATCTTTATTAACCAAAGGCTCTGATACCAACTGTAAGATCCCTGTTCCCACCGAGCAACGGATTCAGGGTACTGGCAGCGGAAGTAGCGCTTCTCGCGCGGGACAGGGGTCCCACACTCGGGGCCTCGCCCACGGATATCCGGATAAGAGACTAATCCGTCGGTTGTTCCAAAACCGAACTCGGAAAAACTTCCTCTACCGGAAAGCACGGGCGATTCCACCAGGATAACTTTTTACTCTAACGTAGTCAAGATCATTTCTGATCGAGATGATCCGATTACATCTATAAGATACTTAGTCAGTTCAAGGAAGAAACTTGCACTTGGATCATTGGGATCAACGCTTTTTTCCCCATTCAAGAGGCACAGCCGTTGATTCCTACCCATAGAACAGTTTCTGTCCAGGATTTATTTATTTTTTTTTCTATCGTAAAAACAAAAGTTTGAGTCTCGATTTACGGATCCATCAGTCCAGCCTAACCCCATCCAATCCCATGGATTAGCCAACCGCCCAACCACTGTAGTGATGGGATCCAATTAAAAATTTGGTTAGGTTTTGTCCCGGGTACCAAGGAAAAGAGTTCCAAGGCCCCCTAGCCGGATGTTCATGCAAAATAAAACTAGTCACACCACTCACACACCCAATATGAAATTGCCTTTTTCAACCAGATTCAACCAGTTTAAAACAATCCTTTAATAAAACCATAGTATCATTGATCACCATCTTCCAATTTATCCAATTGATTATTAATTTTCCATCATTCCTTCATCAGAGTATCTATGGCATCATTGGCAACTAGAACGCTCAGGAGCCGTTTCGATAGTTCCTAGCCCATAATACTTGGCAATATAATCACTTAACATGATGGACTCTCGTTGAAGATCAGCAAGATCAACCAACAGATCCATATAAGGAGCCATGGACTCATCCATTGAAGACCAGCAAGGTCAATCAACCAGATCCATGCTCGATTTCAGAAAACAACTCCAACTCTGTTCTAATATCTTCCTCGACGCACGCGTGGGTATCCTAGGCAACCCAGAGCCCGAGCACCGTATGGTCAGCACCCTCTAGGATCCTTCGCAGGTAACCTAGCGCTTCACGCATAGGCCGCTTCCTTGGCCCCTCATCCACCGTACCGGAAGCTCACCATTTTAATCGCACCGAGGCTGGTCAAGACCTCGGCCGACCTTGCTACGCGAGACGTCCTTCATTGACTCCCCGTCAGCAGTTGCAACTTTACCATCACGACTTTAATCACAAGACGGTCAAAATGCTCCCCCCAGCATTCTTGACATAAAACAATCATTTACAAACAGCATTTACAAACAGTATTTACAAACAGTTTACAACACAATTTCTATTTTAACTCTCATTTTTCCACATTATCCTTCATCAATCTACATTACTTATTCCATATTCCATTTATATGTATACTCATCCCATCACATCATTTCTATCTCATCACTTCAGATTCCCTCACATCGCATATCGTATATTCACATCCATACATCCACATCTATATGCGTACATTCACATCTACATGCATACATCTACATCTCTATGCATACATCCACATCCACATTCACCTTCACCTCCATACATCTACATCTACATGCATACATCCACATCTCCATTCACATCTACATCTATACATCTACATCTACATGCATACATCCATATCTCCATTCCCATCTACATCTATACATCTACATCTACATGCATCCATCTACCTCCACATCCACATCTACATCTATACATCTACATCTACATGTATACATCCACATCCGTATCTATACATCTATATCTACATGTATACATCCACATCCACATCTATACATCTACATCTACATGCATACATCCACATCTCCATTCACATCTACATCTATACATCTACATCTACATGCATCCATCCACCTCTACATCCACATCTACATCTATACATCTACATCTACATGCACATCCACATCTCCATTCACATCTACATCTATACATCTACATCTACATGCATCCATCCACCTCCACATCCACATCTACATCTATATATCTACATCTACATGCAAACATCCACATCTCCATGCATAATAAAATTCTTTTAATTAATCTAGGATGATAGTTCCTAGAATATGGTAGGAAGTCCTCTTTTTATGTTTTGAATGAATTTATTTTATGCGTAATTTCTATAAAAATTTTGCCATAGCTCCGCTACTATGACTGATAAATCTCAATTTTTTTTCTAAGGGATAAAGCTCATTTTTAAAGAAATAATTAGAATGGTCTCTAATTGGATCATCAATCCATAATGGTCTCTAATTGGATCATTAAGAAAACAATTAGAATGGTCTCTAATTGGATCATCAATCCATAATGGTCTCTAATTGGATCATTAAGAAAACAATTAGAATGGTCTCTAATTGGGTCATCAATCCATAATGGTCTCTAATTGGGTCATCAATCCATAATGGATTGAATCATCAATGTGCGTAAACTAAAAGCATAGCAAAAAGCCATTAATTTGGCCTCAAGCATAGCTTAATCTTGGATTAAGGAAAAGCTTTATGAAAAGCTTCATTTGGATTGAGAATGGGTCATGAGTATGACCATTTCTTGAGTGAGAGAGAGAAATTACATAAAAACCATTAGAGTTTAAACATAAATGAAAATTAACTTCAATAGCATTTATTAAATTATGTAACTCTTCACTACTATTCACCAATTAACTTCAATAGCATTTAAAAAAAACCATACCAATTAAACTTCTCAAGCTTGAGAGGGGTTGAGAAGAGAGAATCATTGAGAAATTATAGAAAAGATCAAAATTCAATATACTTACCTTATAATTTGCTTGATTCTTTATTCACGGTAGAGGCCCCCAACCAATCAATTGGTTTAGTATGTTGATGGAGCCACCAATGGTGATTGAAGAAAGGGAGAAGTATCAAAAACTAGTGAATTATTAATGAATTCACACTTCTTGGCTTAGGTGGAGTAGAGTAACAAAGCATAAGACACTATATGTTTTGGCTTAGGTGGAGTAGAGTGACAAAGCATAAGACACTATATGTTTTGGCTTAGGTGGAGTAGAGTGACAAAGCATAAGACACTATATGTTTTGGCTTAGGTGGAGTAGAGTGACAAAGCATAAGACACTATATTTTTTTCAACAAGGGGAGGCTTCTATTTATAGGAAAATTTGAGCTCCTAACCAAACAAACGGATTCTAGAATTTTCCAAGTCAGTTTGGTTGAATTTGGACTAGATTTGGACCTAGTTTGGTTACTTTTTGATTCGGTTTGGTTCCATTTTGATTTGGTTTGGTTCAAGAGAGATGAGAGATAAAAATATCACATTATTTTTGAGTTTAAAACTCATTCAAGCATGTGAAATATGCACCTCCTTTAAAGAATTCCCCTTCCTTACATATGTGTCAAAATTTTATTGCTCATAGTTTTTTTACTAATAAACCTTGTACATTTTCAACTCTTCATCTTATGTGAAATATGCACCTCCTTTAAAGAACTCCTCTTCCTTACATATGTGTCATAGTTTTTTTACTAATAAACCTTGTACATTTTCAACTCTTCATCTTATGTGAAATATGCACCTCCTTTAAAGAACTCCCCTTCCTTACATATGTGTTTATTTACTAATAAACCTTGTACATTTTCAACTCTTCATCTTATGTGAAATATGCACCTCCTTTAAAGAACTCCCCTTCCTTACATATGTGTTTATTTACTAATAAACCTTGTACATTTTCAACTCTTCATCTTATGTGAGCATTTACTCATTTTTGGATACCCAAAATATCTCATATTTTTAATATTGCTCATAGTTTTTTTACTAATAAATCTTGTACATTTTCAACTCTTCATCTTATGTGAGCATTTACTCATTTTTGGGTATCTTCTTTTACAAATTGGATTTATCTCCTCCCTACACATGGATTGATGCTATTGGCCCATAGGAACCTTAATTGGACCATAATCTAAAAATTTCTGAAAATCTAGACCCTTAGACTAAGGTTCTTTATACTTATTTCCAATTAATTCCAATTGCACATTGGAAAATTCTTTTTGAATTTCTATTTCAGGGGAACTTATTTTAATAAGATGAGTTAATTTTCTATCCAAAAATATTAATAATCTGAATATTCTCTCTCTAGCATATTTTTCTCTCTCTAGGCTAAAACAGTTAGAACAAGGCCTTTATATTTCTGAAGAGGGATTGATTACAGGGGAAGATACTAGACATCAAAAAGGGGTTGGGGGAGGAATCTTACATAGCCTAGAGAGAGAAAAATATGCTAGAGAGAGAATATTCAGATTATGAATATTTTTGGATAGAAAATTAACTCATCTTATTAAAATAAGTTCCCCTGAAATAGAAATTCAAAAAGAATTTTCCAATGTGCAATTGGAATTAATTGGAAATAAGTATAAAGAACCTTAGTCTAAGGGTCTAGATTTTCAGAAATTTTTAGATTATGGTCCAATTAAGGTTCCTATGGGCCAATAGCATCAATCCATGTGTAGGGAGGAGATAAATCCAATTTGTAAAAGAAGATACCCAAAAATGAGTAAATGCTCACATAAGATGAAGAGTTGAAAATGTACAAGATTTATTAGTAAAAAAAAACTATGAGCAATATTAAAAATATGAGATATTTTGGGTATCCAAAAATGAGTAAATGCTCACATAAGATGAAGAGTTGAAAATGTACAAGGTTTATTAGTAAATAAACACATATGTAAGGAAGGGGAGTTCTTTAAAGGAGGTGCATATTTCACATAAGATGAAGAGTTGAAAATGTACAAGGTTTATTAGTAAATAAACACATATGTAAGGAAGGGGAGTTCTTTAAAGGAGGTGCATATTTCACATAAGATGAAGAGTTGAAAATGTACAAGGTTTATTAGTAAAAAAAACTATGACACATATGTAAGGAAGAGGAGTTCTTTAAAGGAGGTGCATATTTCACATAAGATGAAGAGTTGAAAATGTACAAGGCTTATTAGTAAAAAACTATGAGCAATATTAAAATGATTCCATTATGACACATATGTAAGGAAGGAGAGTTCTTTAAAGGAGGTGCATATTTCACATAAGATGAAGAGTTGAAAATGTACAAGGTTTATTAATAAAAAACTATGAGCAATATTAAAAATATGAGATATTTTGGGAATAATGATTTTATTATGACACATATGTAAGGAAGGGGAGTCCCTTAAATGCTCACATAAGATGAAGAGTTGAAAATGTACAAGGCTTATTAGTAAAAAACTATGAGCAATATTAAAATGATTCCATTATGACACATATGTAAGGAAGGGGAATTCTTTAAAGGAGGTGCATATTTCACATGCTTGAATGAGTTTTAAACTCATAAAAATTAAGATATTTCATCTCTCCTCTCTCCTCATTCAAGTCTAGTTCCAAAAAGTTAGCTTAATTGACCTAAAAATGGTCAAAAAGTGACCAAACTGACTTGGAAAATTCTAGAATCAGTTTGTTTGGTTAGGAGCTCAAATTTTCCTATAAATAGAAGCCTCCTCTTGTTGGACAAAACATAGTGTCTTATGCTTGTTACTCTACTCCTCCTAAGCCAAAATATAGTGTCTTATGCTTTGTTACTCTACTCCACCCAAGCCAAAACATATAGTGTCTTATGCTTGTTACTCTACTCCTCCTAAGCCAAAATATAGTGTCTTATGCTTTGTTACTCTACTCCACCTAAGCCAAAACATATAGTGTCTTATGCTTATTACTCTACTCCTCCTAAGCCAAAATATAGTGTCTTATGCTTTGTTACTCTACTCCACCCAAGCCAAAACATATAGTGTCTTATGCTTGTTACTCTACTCCTCCTAAGCCAAAATATAGTGTCTTATGCTTGTTACTCTACTCCACCCAAGCCAAAACATATAGTGTCTTATGCTTTGTTACTCTACTTCACCTAAGCCAAAATATATAGTGTCTTATGCTTTGTTACTCTACTCCACCTAAGCCAAAATATAGAGTGTCTTAGGCATTGTTACTCTACTCTACCTAAGCCAAGAACTGTGAATTCTTTAATAATTCACTAGTTTTTTGATACTTCTCTCTTTCTTCAATCCCCATTGGTGGCTCCATCAACATACTAAACCAATTGATTGGTTGGGGGCCTCTACCGTGAATAAAGAATCAAGCAAATCATAAGGTAAGTATACTGAATTTTGATCTTTTCTATAATTTCTCAATGATTCTCTCTTCTCAACCCCTCTCAAGCTTGAGAAGTTTAATTGGTATGGTTTTTTAAATGCTATTGAAGTTAATTGGTGAAAAGTAGTGAAGAGTTACATAATTTAATAAATGCTATTGAAGTTAATTTCCATTTATGTTTAAATTCTAATGATTTTTATGTAATTACTCTCTCTCACTCAAGAAATAGCCATACTCATGACCCATTCTCAATCCAAATGAAGCTTTTCATAAAGCTTTTCATAAAGCTTTTTCTTAATCCAAAATTAAGCTATGCTTGAGGCCAAATTAATGGCTTTTTTCTATGCTTTTAGTTTATGCATATTGATGATTCAATCCATTATGGATTGATGATCCAATTAGAGACCATTCTAATTATATCCTTAACACTAGTTCTGTAATTGGACACTAAAGTGTCCTGAGGACACTAAAGTGTCCTGAAAGTTAGCATTTTTCTTGAATTTTTGTGGGCAATCTATTAAGAGTTTTGAAATGCTTAACATCCACAGATGTTCCTCAAGACCCAAAAAAAATTTGAGATTTTTTAAATTGCACTTTTCTTAGCTTTTGCAAGGCAATATTTTAATTTTCTTAGACACATGCTGATAAAACGCATGATTTTTGCTGTTTTCAAAATAGTAGTAATTTGTACATAACTTTTAGAAGGGACATAGTTTGATCATGAAACTTGGCTTGATGGAAAGCCCATGATGTAAACTAAATCTTGGAATCATCAAATGATAATTATTGGATAAATTTTTGACTCGCTAATATTGAAATGATGTTTTTTATACAGGTGGAGCATAAATTTTTCTCCTTCTATATGCAAGCTAATAATGTAAAACTTGAGGTGCACCCACGTTATATAGGGTAAATACTACTTTGTTTTGAATTTTCCAAAACTTTAGAGCCACTTTTTGGGCCTCTTCTCATACATGGCCTTTTGCGCAACCTGTTTTTAATATGTAAAATGTCTAATTATGAGCCTAATTTTGATTTTCATGAAAGGGGAAAGCTGTGTAAGTGCATTATTTGTTGTAACTATAGGTGTAGACTACTTGTGCAAGCATAGTTATGATTAGTTTTTGAAAAAAGATGATCAAATTTTGTATTTTTGTTTTTTACAGTTTTTTTAGAACTAGGCGATAAGAACCTACTTAAGTGGAGGCTAAGTTAGTGTCATACACATCAAATTATGGCTTATTTATCTCATCTCAAGCATGAAAACCAATAATCAACATCCTCATTGATAGGGCTACAATTTTTTTTAGTGGCGTGATTGAGTTTTGATAATACGCGTTACTTTTGCTGATTTTATACAACTTTTTTGGAAAAAATTCTAGGAAAGGAAAATGATTTTTTTGATGAACTTCTACCTCCTTGGACTGATGTATGCTATCAAAATATCTTGGGAAAAATGCTATTGATATCATTGGATTTTTTTTTTGAGAGAATGATGCTTGCATATTTGGAAAAATCCTAAAAAATCCTGAAAAATCCTGAAAAATGTTCATTTTCAAGACATATGCTACTTTGTTGCTTATGTACTTCCAAATAAAAAGGCATTTTATATGTTTAGCATTTTTTACATAAGCATAGGGTTATGTTCTACATGCCCAATGAAGCATTTTGGTTTTTAAAGCCTACATTAGGAGTTTGATTTTTTTTTGCAGCCCCCAAAAAAGGACACTGAAGTGTCCTGTTTTGGTACCAAACTAGTGTTAATGATAAGCTTTATCCCTTAGAAAAAAAATTGAGATTTATCAGTCATAGTAGCGGAGCTATGGCAAAATTTTTATAGAAATCACGCATAAAATAAATTCATACAAAGCATAAAAAGAGGACTTCCTACCATATTCTAGGAACTATCATCCTAGATTAATTAAAAGAATTTTATTATGCATGGAGATGTGGATGTTGCATGTAGATGTAGATGTATGGATGTGAGTGTGAATGTGGAGGTGGATGTATGCATGGGACGTGGATGTATGCATGTAGAAATAGATGTGTAGATGAGGATGTAAATGGAGATGTGGATGGATGCATGTAGATGTAGAGGTATAGATGTAGATGTGAATGGAGATGTGGATGTATACATGTAGATGTAGATGTATAGATGTAGATGTGGATGTGGAGGTGGATGGATGCATGTAGATGTAGATGTATAGATGTAGATGGGAATGGAGATATGGATGTATGCATGTAGATGTAGTTGTGAATGGAGATGTATATGTATACATGTAGATGTAGATGTATAGATGTAGATGTGGATGTGGATGGGGATGTATGCATGTAGATGTAGGTGTATAGACGTAGATGTGGATGTAGAGGTGGATGTGTGCATGTAGATGTAGATGTATAGATGTGGATGTGAATGTGGAGTGGATGTATGCATGTAGATGTAGATGTATGGAGGTGAATGTGAATGTGGATGTGGATGTATGCATAGGGATGTAGATGTATGCATGTAGATGTGAATGTACGCATATAGTTGTGGATGTATGGATGTGAATATACGATTGTGATGTGAGGGAATCTGAAGTGATGAGATGGAAATGATGTGATGGGATGAGTATACATATAAATGGAATATGGAATAAGTAATGTAGATTGAGGAGGGATAATGTGGAAAAATGAAAGTTAAAATAGAAATTGTATTGTAAACTGTTTGTAAATGCTGTTTGTAAATGCTGTCTGTAAATGATTGTTTTATGTCAAGAATGCTGGGGGGAGCATTTTGACCGTCTTGTGATTAAGGTCGTGATGAGGAAGTTGCAACTGCTGACGGGGAGTCAATGAAGGACGTCTCGCGTAGCAAGGTCGGCCGAGGTCTTGACCAGCCTCGGTGCGATTAAAATGGTGAGCTTCCGGTACGGTGGATGAGGGGCCAAGGAAGCGGCCTATGCGTGAAGCGCTAGGTTACCTGCGAAGGATCCTAGAGGGTGCTGACCATACGGTGCTCGGGCTCTGGGTCGCCTAGGATACCCACGCGTGCGTCGAGGAAGATATTGGAACAGAGTTGGAGTTGTTTTCTGAAATCGAGCATGGATCTGGTTGATTGACCTTGCTGGTCTTCAATGGATGAGTCCATGGCTCCTTATATGGATCTGTTGGTTGATCTTGCTGATCTTCAACGAGAGTCCATCATGTTAAGTGATTATATTGCCAAGTATTATGGGCTAGGAACTATCGAAACGGCTCCTGAGCGTTCTAGTTGCCAATGATGCCATAGATACTCTGATGAAGGAATGATGGAAAATTAAGAATCAATTGGATAAATTGGAAGATGGTGATCAATGATACTATGGTTTTATTAAAGGATTGTTTTAAACTGGTTGAATCTGGTTGAAAAAGGCAATTTCATATTGGGTTTGTGAGTGGTGTGACTAGTTTTATTTTGCATGAACATCCGGCTAGGGGGCCTTGGAACTCTTTTCCTTGGTACCCGGGACAAAACCTAACCAAATTTTTAATTGGATCCCATCACTACAGTGGTTGGGCGGTTGGCTAACCCATGGGATTGGATGGGGTTAGGCTGGACTGATGGATCCGTAAATCGAGACTCAAACTTTTGTTTTTACGATAGAAAAAAAAAAATAAATCCCGGACAGAAACTGTTCTATGGATAGGAATCAACGGCTGTGCCTCTTGAATGGGGAAAAAAGCGTTGATCCCAATGATCCTAGTGCAAGTTTCTTCCTTGAACTGACTAAGTATCTTATAGATGTAATCGGATCATCTCGATCAGAAATGATCTTGACTACGTTAGAGTAAAAAGTTATCCTGGTGGAATCGCCCGTGCTTTCCGGTAGAGGAAGTTTTTCCGGGTTCGGTTTTGGAACAACCGACGGATTAGTCTCTTATCCGGATATCCGTGGGCGAGGCCCCGAGTGTGGGACCCCTGTCCCGCGCGAGAAGCGCTACTTCCGCTGCCAGTACCTTGAATCCGTTGCTCGGTGGGAACAGGGATCTTACAGTTGGTATCAGAGCTTTTGGTTAATAAAGATCAACTGAGAAGACAAATATATCAAAAACTTATCAAGAAACACAAAAAGGTTATAATTGTGTGAGATAATTCATACAACTTAATATTCAAACTGAAACTCGTAATTTGGTAATTGGGTCTTCAGATGGAAGTACCGCAATTATATAGAATCCCTGACTTGCTTGAGGCCTAGACATGATAGTATTTACCTTATAATTCCAAGGGCCGTGACTACCCGTATATACCGAGAGTATACTACAGCTCTTTACTGACAGTATATACGAGTAAATCTAAGACTTGAAATTATAAGCGTTAATGCTATCTAGATGATGATTTCGAATGTGATTGATATGATTTTAATTCTGTTTGAGAATTGATGAATTGATTTGGATTCTGATTGAAAATGCTGATTGGAAAATGTTGATTTCTAAAAATTAGTTGAAATATAATGAAACCTCAATGAGGGGGAATGGGACGAGTCCCTGTGATGATATTCATAACTAGAATGATGATAATGAATTCAGCAAATCACTATGAGATTAGTGGGTTGTGCTATCAGATTGCTACTGTTAATACTTGATCGGTAGATCAAGTTAAGGGATGTCAAATTGAGGACTAGCTTAACTGAAATTCTCGTGTGAAGGAATGTTCAGAAGGAAATTTTTCGGTCTAATGGACCATTATCATGATAAAGATATGAATGATAAGATCTGAATGAATTGTTATTTAATTATGAGTTCTATATAAGGGATATTTATCCCAGTATTCTGTTGGGTTGACCAAAATATAAGGAACCCCAGAATAAAATTAGATCTTAAGAAAAAGAGTTGTCCTCTACCTTGCGAGATGAGGACATCTCGCACTTTTTAAGTGGGGTAGGATGTAAGATTCCTCCCCAGCCTTCGAGGTATACAGGAGTAAGAATCTCCCTTTCTGATCTTATAATTATTCCCTCTCTAAAATAAAAGAAAGTTTCTGTTTAAAAAAGGAAGACCCTTTTCCTAGAATACTTCTCAGGAGTCACACCTATTTTAAGGATTCAGAACAATGAGTTCAGAAGTGAAAATCGGTGTTTTGGATACCAAGGTTTTGGTTTACATTCGAGTACGGCCCAAAAGAAGTTCTTTATCTCTTGGGGAGTATAAGAAGTTATCCCCCAGATATTGTGATCCTTATATCTGAATTCAATGAAAGTAGGTGACTTAACCTACAAGTTTCTTTTATCTCCTCATCTCAAAATTCTTAATGCCTTCTATAGAAAAATATGTCAAACTCAAATCATGGAAAGACGGTAAAACTTCAGTGGTGGCAAGTTACCGTTGGCTTCTAGGTTACGCTAGCTCCTTCCTTTATTTAAGTCGTAACTTTTACTTGTCGTTCACAGTAATCTTACTCCCATCAATCTCCTTTCTTTCTTAATCTCCTTCATGGCTTGGCAACAGGAATTAGTTTTATCCCTGATGATTTCTCACCTTCAAGACGCAAGAGAGTCTGTGAAGAAAGACTTTATAGAACAGTATGAGCGCTCACTTTTTCCTCACCTAGGAACTTCTGTAGCGCAGACCAAATGGCGGGCCTATCAAAACATAACTAGGGTAACACCCTGGGGTCAGCAGCACTTTCGTAACAATGTCCGCTTGGCCATGGTTATTGAAGCTTTGGGTTTGGGTCCCCGATACTACTGCGTCATGAGATCAAGGCATCTTGGGTTTTCTGAGCGGGTCTTCTTACTGGTGTGTTTTCTTCCTCATGAGAAGATATGCCTTTATCCCGTTTTTGGCTTGCCTCTCAGAGGTCCTTTTGTTAGATCACCTCATACCACTGAGATAGGTGCGGCAATAACCAGCAGAATCATTCCCATAGATGAGTTACCCTATACTTGTGCAGCTTGTAAGGACTGCTTTTGTGACCATATGATGGACGGGCTTATGGAAGTGTAAAGAGTTCTTCTATCTTTACTGTATAAGTTCCGTGAATGAATAAAGTTTAAATCTTGTTCTTATTTTGAATCTTGCTCTCTTTAAGACTTTTCTTGGTGGTTAATCTTGATTAAAATTTTTCTCTAAATCTCATATTCGTGCATCTTGTAAAATTATCCCGGTTTGCGAGATGAGGACATCTCGCATTTTTTTAAGTGGGGTAGAATGTAAGATTCCTCCCCCAACCCCTTTTTGATGTCTAGTATCTTCCCCTGTAATCAATCCCTCTTCAGAAATATAAAGGCCTCGTTCTAACTGTTTTAGCCTAGAGAGAGAAAAATATGCTAGAGAGAGAATATTTAGATTATGAATATTTTTGGATAGAAAATTAACTCATCTTATTAAAATAAGTTTCCCTGAAATAGAAATTCAAAAAGAATTTTCCAATGTGCAATTGGAATTAATTGGAAATAAGTATAAAGAACCTTAGTCTAAGGGTCTAGATTTTCAGAAATTTTTAGATTATTGTGAGATCCCTGTTCCCACCGAGCAACGGATTCGGGGTACTAGCAGCGGAAGTAGCACTTCTCGCGCAGGACAGGGGTCCCACACTCGGGGCCTCGCCCACGGATATCCGGACAAGAGACTAATCCGTCGGTTTGTCCAAAAACCGAAACCGGAAAAACTTCCTTTACCCGGAAAGCACGGGCGATTCCACCAGGATAACTCTTTACTCTAACGTAGTCAAGATCATTACTGATCAAACTGATCTGACTACACCTTTAACGGTACTTGGTCAAATCAAGGAAGAACTTGCACTTAGATCATTGGGATCAACGCTTTTTTCCCCATCAAGAGGCACAGCCGTTGATTCCTATCCATAGAACAATTTCTATCCGGGATTTACTTCATCTATCGTAATAATAGAAATTAAATCTTGATTTACGGATCCATCAGTCCAGCCTAACCCCATCCGATCCCATGGGTTAGCCAACCGCCCAACCACTGTAGTGATGGGATCCAATTTGGAATTTGGTTAGGTTTTGTCCCGGGTACCAAGGAAAAGAGTTCCAAGGCCCCCTAGCCGAAAGTTCATGCAAACATAAAACTAGTCATACCACTTATACACCCAATATGAAATTGCCTTTTTCTTAGCATCAACTAGCTTTAAAACAATCCTTTAATAAAACCATTATGTCACTGATGACAATCCTCAAAGTCTCTGGTTGAATCCTTATTTCCAGTCATTCTTTCATCGGTATACTTATGGCATCATTGGCAACCAAAACGCTCACCACCTGTTCTCTCAGGGGCCTTTTCCATGGTTCCTAGCTCATAGTAACCGGCAATATATTCATATAATAGAATGGAGTCTCCGTGGAAGATCAGCAAGATCAACCCACAGATCCATATAAAAGAGCCATGGACTCATCTGTTGAGGACCAGCAAGATCAACCCACAGATCCATATAAAAGAGCCATGGACTCATCTGTTGAGGACCAGCAAGGTCAATCAACCAGATCCATGCCCGGTTTCAGAAAACAACTCTTACTCCTTATTCCAATATCTTCCACGACGCACATGTGGGTATCTTCGGCGACCCAGAGCCCGAGCACCGTATGGTCAGCACCCTCTAGGATCCTTCGCAGGTGACCTAGCGCTTCACTCATAGGCCGCTTCCTTGGTCCCTCATCCACCGTACCGGAAGCTCACCATTTAAATCGAGCCGAGGCTGGTCAAGACCTCGATCGACCTTGCTACGCGAGACGTCCTCCATTGACTCTCCGTCAGCAGTTGCAACTTTATCAGTTCAGTCTTCATGACCTTAATCCTCAAGACGGTCAAAATGCTTCTCCAGCATTCTTGACATAAAACAGTCATTTACAAACAATCACAAATACAGTTTCTATAACGAACTCTTGTCTTTCCATATTATCCACTCTCGGACCACATTACTTATTCCACATTCCATTCAGTGTGTACTCGTTCTCATCCATTCACTCATATAGACTACATTATCTCACATACATCTTCATATTCATTATTCTACATACATATCCATGTTCGTACGTCCACATCATATATCCAATTTCACATTCATACATACGCATCTACATGCATACAACCACATCTACATTCATACATCCATACCTCCATTTCCACATCCACACATCCACATTCATATTCATACATCCACATTCACATGCATACATCCATTTTCACATCCTCATTCATACATCCACATTCACATACATACATCCACATCCGTATCTACATCCATACATTCACATCCACCTCTTCATTCACAATCACATCCATACATCCACATCTACATACATACATCCACATCTGTATCTACATCCATACATTCACATCCACCTCTTCATTCACAATCACATCCATACATCCACATCTACATACATACATCCATACATCCACATCTATATACATACGTCCATTTTTACATCCTCATTCATACATATACATCCACATACATACATACACATCCCTATCTACATCCATATATCCACATCCACATCAACATTCACATTCATACATATACATCTACATGTATACATCCACATCACATTCATACAACCATATTACATCCATTCTCGTCCTAACACATCCCATATACATCTTAACACATCCTAACTCATCTTAACACATTCTATCACATCTCATACACATCTTATCACATCTTTTTACATCTCATACACCTCTTATCACATCCTATCACTTTCCATACGCATCTTATCAAATCTTATCACATCTCATACACATCTTATCACATCTTTTTACATCTCATACACCTCTTATCACATCCTATCACTTTCCATACGCATCTTATCAATTCTTATCACATCCTATCACTTTCCATACGCATCTTATCAATTCTTATCACATCTCATACACCTCTTATCACATCCTATCACTTTCCATACGCATCTTATCAATTCTTCTCACATCTCATACACCTCTTATCACATCTTATCACATTTCATATCTTTTTTTTTTAAAAGAGAATTCTTATATTTGATATAAGATTTCTCTACACATTTATTTATACATAAATTCCATTTAAGGAGACTAACACTTTCGAAATTAAAATCAATCTTTTATGCATCTTCTTATGCATAATTTCAATTTGGTAGGGAATTACACTTTTAGAATAAAAGAATTTCTCTTATGCATCTAAGTTAAGCATAAAATCCATTTATGAGGAAAATCACACTTTTAGTATAAAAAGAATATCTTTTATGCATACCTATATGCATGAAATCCAATATGATAAAAGTAACACTTTTGATATAAAAATTTTTCCTTTATGCATACTTCTATGCATGAAAATTAAAAATGATAAAAGTAACACTTTTGATATAAAAAAATTTTCTTTTATGCATACTTCTATGCATGAAAATTAAAAATGATAAAAGTAACACTTTTGATATAAAAATTTTCTTTTATGCATACTTCTATGCATGAAAATTAAAAATGATAAAAGTAACACTTTTGATATAAAAATTTTTCCTTTATGCATACTTCTATGCATGAAAATTAAAAATGATAAAAGTAACACTTTTGATATAAAAATTTTTCCTTTATGCATACTTCTATGCATGAAAATTAAAAATGATAAAAGTAACACTTTTGATATAAAAATTTTCTTTTATGCATACTTCTATGCATGAAAATTAAAAATGATAAAAGTAACACTTTTGATATAAAAATTTTTCCTTTATGCATACTTCTATGCATGAAAATTAAAAATGATAAAAGTAACACTTTTGATATAAAAATTTTTCCTTTATGCATACTTCTATGCATGAAAATTAAAAATGATAAAAGTAACACTTTTGATATAAAAAATTTTCCTTTATGCATACTTCTATGCATGAAAATTAAAAATGATAAAAATAACACTTTTGATATAAAAATTTATCCACTATGCATACTTCTATGCATGAAATAAAAATGGTAAAAATAACACTTTTGATATAAAAATTTATCCATTATGCATACTTCTATGCATGAAATAAAAATGGTAAAAATAACACTTTTGATATAAAAATTTATCCATTATGCATACTTCTATGCATGAAATAAAAATGGTAAAAATAACACTTTTGATATAAAAACTTATCCTTTATGCATGATATTAAAATTCAATTTCTCCATGATTGTAATGAAATTCTTTCAATTAATCTAGGATGATAATTCCTAGAATATGGTAGGAAGTCCTCTTTTTATGCTTTGAATGAAATTATTTTATGCATAATTTTTATAAAAATTTTGCCATAGCTCCGCTGCTATGACTGATAAATCTCAATTTTTCTAAGGGATAATGCTTATCATTAAGGAAATAATTAAAATGATCTCTAATTGGATTATTAATCCATAATGGATTGAATCATCAATATACATAAACTAAAAGCATAGAAAAAAAGCCATTAATTTGACCTCAAGCATAGCTTAATCTTGGGTTAAGAAAAAGCTTTATGAAAAGCTTGATTTGGATTGAGAACGGGTCATGAGTATGACCATTTCTTGAGTGAGAGAGAGAATTTACATAAAAATCATTAGAATTTAAACATAAATGAAAATTAACTTCAATAGCATTTATTAAATTATGTAACTCTTCACTACTATTCAAACTTCAATAGCATTTAAAAAAACCATACCAATTAAACTTCTCAAGCTTGAGAGGGGTTGAGAAGAGAGAAACATTGAGAAATTATAGAAAGATCAATATTCACTAATTACCTTACAACTTGCTTGATTCTTTGTTCACAGTAGAGGCCCCCAACCAATCAATTGGTTAAGTATGTTGATGGAGCCACTAATGGGGATTGAAGAAAGAGGGAAGCTCTAAAAACTAGTGAATTATTAAATGAATTCACAGTTCTTGGCTTAGGTGGAGTAGAGTAACGATGCATAAACACTATTCATTTTTCAACAAGGGGGAGGCTTCTATTTATAGGAAAAATTGAGCTCCTAATCAAACAAACTGATTCTAGAATTTTCTAAATCAGTTTGGTCAATATTTGACCATTTTTAGGTCAGTTAAGCTAACTTTTTGGAACTAGACTTGAATGAGGAGAGAGGAGAGATGAAATATCTCAATTTTTATGAGTTTAAAACTCATTCAAGCATGTGAAATATGCACCTCCTTTAAAGAACTCCCCTTCCTTACATATGTGTCATAATGGAATCATTTTAATATTGCTCATAGTTTTTTTCCTAATAAACCTTGTACATTTCAACTCTTCATCTTATGTGAAATATGCACCTCCTTTAAAGAAATCCCCTTCCTTACATATGTGTCATAATGGAATCATTTTAATATTGCTCATAGTTTTTTACTAATAAACCTTGTACATTTTCAACTCTTCATCTTATGTGAAATATGCACCTCCTTTAAAGAATTCCCCTTCCTTACATATGTGTCATAATGGAATCATTTTAATATTGCTCATAGTTTTTTACTAATAAACCTTGTACATTTTCAACTCTTCATCTTATGTGAAATATGCACCTCCTTTAAAGAATTCCCCTTCCTTACATATGTGTCATAATGGAATCATTTTAATATTGCTCATAGTTTTTTACTAATAAACCTTGTACATTTTCAACTCTTCATCTTATGTGAGCATTTACTCATTTTTGGATACCCAAAATATCTCATATTTTTAATATTACTCATAGTTTTTTACTAATAAACCTTGTACATTTTCAACTCTTCACCTTATGTGAGCATTTACTCATTTTTGGGTATCTTCTTTTTACAAATTTGGATTTATCTCTTCCCTACACATGGATTGATGCTATTGGCCCATAGGAACCTTAATTGGACCATAGTCTAAAGATTTCTGAAAATCTAGACCCTTAGACTAAGGTTCTTTATACCTATTTCCAATTAATTCCAATTGCACATTGGAAAATTCTTTTTGAATTTCTGTTTCAGGGGAACTCATCTGAATTATAAGAGATATTTTTTTATCCAAAAATATTCAAAATCTGAATATTCTCTCTCTAGAATAATTTTTCTCTCTCTAGGCTAAAATAGTTAGCAACAGGGTCTTTATATTTCTGAAGAGGGTTGATTGCAGGGGAAGATACTAGACATCAAAAAGGGGTTGGGGGAGGAATCTTACAATTATGGTCCAATTAAGGTTCCTATGGGCCAATAGCATCAATCCATGTGTAGGGAGGAGATAAATCCAATTTGTAAAAGAAGATACCCAAAAATGAGTAAATGCTCACATAAGATGAAGAGTTGAAAATGTACAAGATTTATTAGTAGAAAAAAACTATGAGCAATATTAAAAATATGAGATATTTTGGGTATCCAAAAATGAGTAAATGCTCACATAAGATGAAGAGTTGAAAATGTACAAGGTTTATTAGTAAATAAACACATATGTAAGGAAGGGGAGTTCTTTAAAGGAGGTGCATATTTCACATAAGATGAAGAGTTGAAAATGTACAAGGTTTATTAGTAAATAAACACATATGTAAGGAAGGGGAGTTCTTTAAAGGAGGTGCATATTTCACATAAGATGAAGAGTTGAAAATGTACAAGGTTTATTAGTAAAAAAAACTATGACACATATGTAAGGAAGAGGAGTTCTTTAAAGGAGGTGCATATTTCACATAAGATGAAGAGTTGAAAATGTACAAGGCTTATTAGTAAAAAACTATGAGCAATATTAAAATGATTCCATTATGACACATATGTAAGGAAGGAGAGTTCTTTAAAGGAGGTGCATATTTCACATAAGATGAAGAGTTGAAAATGTATAAGGTTTATTAATAAAAAACTATGAGCAATATTAAAAATATGAGATATTTTGGGAATAATGATTTTATTATGACACATATGTAAGGAAGGGGAGTCCCTTAAATGCTCACATAAGATGAAGAGTTGAAAATGTATAAGGCTTATTAGTAAAAAACTATGAGCAATATTAAAATGATTCCATTATGACACATATGTAAGGAAGGGGAATTCTTTAAAGGAGGTGCATATTTCACATGCTTGAATGAGTTTTAAACTCATAAAAATTAAGATATTTCATCTCTCCTCTCTCCTCATTCAAGTCTAGTTCCAAAAAGTTAGCTTAATTGACCTAAAAATGGTCAAAAAGTGACCAAACTGACTTGGAAAATTCTAGAATCAGTTTGTTTGGTTAGGAGCTCAAATTTTCCTATAAATAGAAGCCTCCCCTTGTTGGACAAAACATAGTATCTTATGCTTGTTACTCTACTCCTCCTAAGCCAAAATATAGTGTCTTATGCTTTGTTACTCTACTCCACCCAAGCCAAAACATATAGTGTCTTATGCTTGTTACTCTACTCCTCCTAAGCCAAAATATAGTGTCTTATGCTTTGTTACTCTACTCCACCTAAGCCAAAACATATAGTGTCTTATGCTTGTTACTCTACTCCTCCTAAGCCAAAATATAGTGTCTTATGCTTTGTTACTCTACTCCACCTAAGCCAAAACATATAGTGTCTTATGCTTGTTACTCTACTCCTCCTAAGCCAAAATATAGTGTCTTATGCTTTGTTACTGTACTCCACCCAAGCCAAAACATATAGTGTCTTATGCTTGTTACTCTACTCCTCCTAAGCCAAAATATAGTGTCTTATGCTTGTTACTCTACTCCACCCAAGCCAAAACATATAGTGTCTTATGCTTTGTTACTCTACTCCACCTAAGCCAAAATATATAGTGTCTTATGCTTTGTTACTCTACTCCACCTAAGCCAAAATATAGAGTGTCTTAGGCATTGTTACTCTACTCTACCTAAGCCAAGAACTGTGAATTCTTTAATAATTCACTAGTTTTTTGATACTTCTCTCTTTCTTCAATCCCCATTGGTGGCTCCATCAACATACTAAACCAATTGATTGGTTGGGGGCCTCTACCGTGAATAAAGAATCAAGCAAATCATAAGGTAAGTATACTGAATTTTGATCTTTTCTATAATTTCTCAATGATTCTCTCTTCTCAACCCCTCTCAAGCTTGAGAAGTTTAATTGGTATGGTTTTTTAAATGCTATTGAAGTTAATTGGTGAAAAGTAGTGAAGAGTTACATAATTTAATAAATGCTATTGAAGTTAATTTCCATTTATGTTTAAATTCTAATGGTTTTTATGTAATTACTCTCTCTCACTCAAGAAATAGCCATACTCATGACCCATTCTAAATCCAAATGAAGCTTTTCATAAAGCTTTTCATAAAGCTTTTTCTTAATCCAAAATTAAGCTATGCTTGAGGCCAAATTAATGGCTTTTTTCTATGCTTTTAGTTTATGCATATTGATGATTCAATCCATTATGGATTGATGATCCAATTAGAGACCATTCTAATTATATCCTTAATGATAAGCTTTATCCCTTAGAAAAAAAATTGAGATTTATCAGTCATAGTAGCGGAGCTATGGCAAAATTTTTATAGAAATCACGCATAAAATAAATTCATACAAAGCATAAAAAGAGGACTTCCTACCATATTCTAGGAACTATCATCCTAGATTAATTAAAAGAATTTTATTATGCATGGAGATGTGGATGTTGCATGTAGATGTAGATGTATGGATGTGAGTGTGAATGTGGAGGTGGATGTATGCATGGGACGTGGATGTATGCATGTAGAAATAGATGTGTAGATGAGGATGTAAATGGAGATGTGGATGGATGCATGTAGATGTAGAGGTATAGATGTAGATGTGAATGGAGATGTGGATGTATACATGTAGATGTAGATGTATAGATGTAGATGTGGATGTGGAGGTGGATGGATGCATGTAGATGTAGATGTATAGATGTAGATGGGAATGGAGATATGGATGTATGCATGTAGATGTAGTTGTGAAGGGAGATGTATATGTATACATGTAGATGTAGATGTATAGATGTAGATGTGGATGGGGATGGGGATGTATGCATGTAGATGTAGGTGTATAGACGTAGATGTGGATGTAGAGGTGGATGTGTGCATGTAGATGTAGATGTATAGATGTGGATGTGAATGTGGAGTGGATGTATGCATGTAGATGTAGATGTATGGAGGTGAATGTGAATGTGGATGTGGATGTATGCATAGGGATGTAGATGTATGCATGTAGATGTGAATGTACGCATATAGTTGTGGATGTATGGATGTGAATATACGATTGTGATGTGAGGGAATCTGAAGTGATGAGATGGAAATGATGTGATGGGATGAGTATACATATAAATGGAATATGGAATAAGTAATGTAGATTGAGGAGGGATAATGTGGAAAAATGAAAGTTAAAATAGAAATTGTATTGTAAACTGTTTGTAAATGCTGTTTGTAAATGCTGTCTGTAAATGATTGTTTTATGTCAAGAATGCTGGGGGGAGCATTTTGACCGTCTTGTGATTAAGGTCGTGATGAGGAAGTTGCAACTGCTGACGGGGAGTCAATGAAGGACGTCTCGCGTAGCAAGGTCGGCCGAGGTCTTGACCAGCCTCGGTGCGATTAAAATGGTGAGCTTCCGGTACGGTGGATGAGGGGCCAAGGAAGCGGCCTATGCGTGAAGCACTAGGTTACCTGCGAAGGATCCTAGAGGGTGCTGACCATACGGTGCTCGGGCTCTGGGTCGCCTAGGATACCCACGCGTGCGTCGAGGAAGATATTGGAACAGAGTTGGAGTTGTTTTCTGAAATCGAGCATGGATCTGGTTGATTGACCTTGCTGGTCTTCAATGGATGAGTCCATGGCTCCTTATATGGATCTGTTGGTTGATCTTGCTGATCTTCAACGAGAGTCCATCATGTTAAGTGATTATATTGCCAAGTATTATGGGCTAGGAACTATCGAAACGGCTCCTGAGCGTTCTAGTTGCCAATGATGCCATAGATACTCTGATGAAGGAATGATGGGAAATTAAGAATCAATTGGATAAATTGGAAGATGGTGATCAATGATACTATGGTTTTATTAAAGGATTGTTTTAAACTGGTTGAATCTGGTTGAAAAAGGCAATTTCATATTGGGTGTATGAGTGGTGTGACTAGTTTTATTTTGCATGAACATCCGGCTAGGGGGCCTTGGAACTCTTTTCCTTGGTACCCGGGACAAAACCTAACCAAATTTTTAATTGGATCCCATCACTACAGCGGTTGGGCGGTTGGCTAACCCATGGGATTGGATGGGGTTAGGCTGGACTGATGGATCCGTAAATCGAGACTCAAACTTTTGTTTTTACGATAGAAAAAAAATAAATAAATCCCGGACAGAAACTGTTCTATGGATAGGAATCAACGGCTGTGCCTCTTGAATGGGGAAAAAAGCGTTGATCCCAATGATCCAAGTGCAAGTTTCTTCCTTGAACTGACTAAGTATCTTATAGATGTAATCGGATCATCTCGATCAGAAATGATCTTGACTACGTTAGAGTAAAAAGTTATCCTGGTGGAATCGCCCGTGCTTTCCGGTAGAGGAAGTTTTTCCGGGTTCGGTTTTGGAACAACCGACGGATTAGTCTCTTATCCGGATATCCGTGGGCGAGGCCCCGAGTGTGGGACCCCTGTCCCGCGCGAGAAGCGCTACTTCCGCTGCCAGTACCCTGAATCCGTTGCTCGGTGGGAACAGGGATCTTACACTTGTAGACTAGATGATTTTTGATTCTTCTAACTGGTTATACAACCTTATTCTGAGTTTGTATCAGAGAGTTATGGCCGAAACAATTTGTTGATTCTGTCAGGGTCTCTACACAAGGGAAAACTGTAAGAAGGCACAGTAAGTAGCCTCAAGGTAATCCTAGAGCTTGAGATGTATATATCCCTTCATTCTTATCTAATATCTTAGAAAAGAAGGTTGGATTGCTATGGTCGTTCGGAGGAAGAGACCAAAACTCCATAGCTTTTCTTTTAAAGAAATAATAGTATGTCGTAGCCTTGCAAGAGAAGGCTATTTTACCATAGACCTTCGAAAGAGAGAAAAGTCATAGTATGAGTAAGAGGAGATAAAGCTTGGGGATGATCGAATGATTTCAATCATAAGAGAAGGTATTAGAAGACTCTCTATTCTCATATGTCAAGTTCTAAAGCTCTTGTTAACAAGCAAAGGCAACAATAAACAATAAATTTCTATAAGGTATATACATATTTTGTTTTTCAATTATCATTCTTAGGGATTGAGGTATGGCCCCGGCTTCTCTTTTAATTGTTAATAGTGATCTATTTGATTGATTTACTAGTTAAAGTTTATATTCTTTTAAGCAACAGCATATGCCTTAATGAAGAATGTCTTATCACAATCTTAAGTTGAAATGCTAAAATCTTTGTGAAAAGGATTGTTTTCTTAAGAAGGTAACATGCATTCTAGTCCTATGGTTTAGTTGAGTAAATGGATTGTTATCTTGGTTAAATCAAGGTATAGGTACAACTCTCCCTACCTTGATGGTGCCCCGTTCTTGTGCTTGTGTAGCCAGACGGTAGAGACATCAATAAGGCTCGGAGTTGGCCCATGGTATCCCTCATATACCATTGGGAGAATAAGGTTCGCTAATTGAGGCGAGTGATTGTCATGCTGCCTAGTTCTGAGGGCCTAGGCTAGTGTGGTGAATTAGCCCACCCTAGTGCGCAAACATCCTCTTATGGGGTTGTCCACCCATGTGTGAAAGAGGCCTAGGGCTACGGTTAGTGACATCTTTATAAAAGAGATGCTAGCTAAAGAAAGGGGACGTTTTTTGGCCATTCTCATAAGCTATTGAGTGAAGCTCTTGAGCTCTCAAGGTATGGCAACTCTCTAACTCTCTCTCTATTGTACTCTAATGAGCATCAAGCTCCAATGAGTATAGCTCCACTTCTTTCTCTTAATCTATTTTAGCATCATTGAAGTAGATTAATCTATGATTAGTTAAATGCTTCTTTCTTTCTCTTGTGTATGCTGCATGCTTGTAGTGTGTGTGTGTGGTCTCCATTGATGCAAGCTCTTGCCCACTTCATTGGCAAAATGAGTTATTCATGGATAGACTCTCTCTATGAGCTTGTGGGTTTGTGAATGTTACATTCTATGCTTGCTTAAGCTTGTGGGTTAGTAGATGCATGCTTATGGGTTTGCTGGCATTAGGGAAAGCTAAGATTTAATCAATATTTGAATGGGATTAAGAGATTGCCATGCATTGCTTGTTCTCTTGATTAGTGTAGTGGATTTAAGGGATTGAGAGATTGATTGAGGTGTTGAATGGTTGAATCATCAAGTGGTGGTTCGTGTATGTGAGCTCTCCCTCATGGGATAAGCCTTCATGCACTAATCGGGTCGTCCTCGGATTGACATTGTGTTTCTTAACACATTTGTTGATCGGTAGTACTCTATGAGCACTATATTGCACGGTAGAGAGAACCGCTCTACAACGGCGCCACTGCCGGGGAACGAGTGCCTACATTAGTTGAGCACCATACACACACTACCACTCCTTGTTAAGCTCCAATCGGTTGCAAAACTGTTGGATAGGAGAGCAAGCTTTGGGACTAATTTTGGTACTTATTTAAGACTAATCTGTTGTTAAATTCTCTTTATTGAGTGCGATTGGCTAGCTACCCTTCTCCCTTGAGGTCAGGAAAAGGATTCAATCGACACACGGGAAGGATTGGAGGTAGGCGCTAAACCTGCCAATTTCAATTTGTGTACGAAAGAGAGAGGCCTATTTTTGCATTTCTGTCATTCTGTTTGAGGATAATTTTTACAGTTTCAATTTTCTGCATGTTTGTTTTATTTTCTGTTCTTAGCTTAGTTTAGTTTTCTGCATCTTTAATTTTGTGCATTTTAATTCTCTGTTAAACCTGCATTTTAGTTCTCTGTTAAACCTGCACCTGTAGAGAAACTGAAATTTGTACACACACATGAAGATTGAACATTTCGAATTTGCTGCAAATCTCACAGTTGCACACGCATTTAGTTCACTGCACACGCATTGAATTCACTGCACACGCATTGAATTCGCTGCAAATCTCACAGCTGCACACGCATTTAGTTCACTGCACACGCACTTCAAAAAAGAAAGAAAATAATAATAAAAGAAAGCGGTTGTTGTGAACAGCGCACCACGCGGAGAGACCCACACACCGCACCATAAAGACCGCCACCGCACCAGATAAGGGGGTGCAAAAAAAAAGTCCGAAAAATTTTTCATTTTCTGTCGCAAAAAATTGGGAGGTTATCTAACTTTTTGAGAGGAGTTAGAAAACACCCATCATTGAAATTTCGGTCCCGGAACCATTTTCCCATAGTGAGCTCAGTATAGGAAACTGGTAAATTTTAGGCGATTTTTGATCCTGAAAAATACGCTATTTTTTTACCCTAATGTGTTCGAGGGGGTTCAAAATGGGTTCTGGCAAAGTTTGAGCCAACTTGAAAATTTTTGGATTTTTTTGAAAAAAAAATTAAAAAAAATAATAATAAAAACCTTAAAATTTGACCTTATGCACTTGCGGTCGGGACGTCATATAGACACTGCCATAGGGTCTAGGACACCTTCTAGATTTCCTACGTAAGAAAGTGGGACCCAATCGGTAGAAAATTTGGCAGATATTGCTAAAACCTTTTCCGAATCCCAATCTGATACCCTTTCCAGGACAACTAGCTCATTGTCTATGGACAATCTAGGGCCGTCAAATAGTCATCCCTTAGCCCCAAATAGGACACCCACAAGATCTTTTAATCCATTTGAAGCCGACATCATGGGGTTACCACTCAATGTGAGACTTCAATATGTCTACACGAATGCTCAAGGAGCTGAGATCTTTAGGGATCCACAACAATGGTATCTCGTTAAGATTGTGAACTTTTTCTCAGATCTTGATAGAGCACCTGTAGTCAATGACCAGGGTAACATGTACATGGGTGGAGATGGTGTTCGCTACGAAGTCACCTATCATCCAGAGAATGTAGACAAATTAGGAGGACTCTCTAAGAGTGAGTTCCTAGACTTATCGAAGCCTTCCGGAGCAAGAGAGTCTAGAGATGATTGGCTCATTGAGCCGGACATGCCTGGATCATCCAATGCCCAGTCCTCAAAGCCATCCATAGATGATTTACTTTTTGTAGATCTAAATTTGGAAAGGGACAGGAAAGGCAAGAGCAAAATGGATCAGGGGGCTGAGAACTAATGGGAGTTTGTACGACAAATTCCAGTGACAAAGGTCTTTCAGGATGACCCACTTCAAGAGGTCTATAAGGACTCTTTAGAAGGATATTATGCCACAACTAGGTTGCCAGAACTAGATCTTCCTCTAGCACTTGTGGTGGTAGTCAAGAAGCTTGCAGGATACAAGAACCGAATCATTGATAAATGGGCCAATGAATACCGAACCTTAGATTGGAAGGAGATTCGTGAGCTCACGTGGAGAGGACAACCATTATTCATGGAAGTGCTCTCAACTAATACAGCTAAACCAGGAGAGACAGCCTTTCTTGGAGAAACTTTTGCTCCTCCCCTAAGAGAGTTCACTAGAGAGGGACCCTCAACATCAAAGTGGACCACTGCAAGTAGCCCAACTCTAGCACCAAGATATTATCCTACACCAAAAGTGCGACCACAGATCACACCACAACAACGTTTCTCACTATGACAATCGGAGGGTAGGGGAGCTAACTCGGCCTCCCATAAATGCACCTCCTGAAATGCAGGTAACAAGATCTTTGGAGGGGGTTGGTGAGGTAGGTAATAGGGGACCCACACCAATTTGGGATGCATGTGGACCATCTTACCAAAGAGAGGAACAGTTCCCACTGAGAGTGAGAGGCCGTAGGCCTGATGATGAGTATTCAAGACGAGTAAGGCCATCAACTCTTCAGAAACTGGTAAAGAAGTACGAAGGGTCAGGAGATCCATATGACCATGTAGCAGCATTTAGGCAAGCAGTTCGAGCTGAGCAAGTGACTAACAAGCATACGCAAATTGAAGGGTTTGGGCTCACTCTTGAGGGAAAGGCCCTTGCTTGGTTCCAGGCACTAGAGGCTTCAGACAAATCTTCTTTATGAGTTTTGGAAGAGAGATTCATTACTGCTTTTTCCTTAATGGGGATTCAGCATGACACAGTAGCAAACATCTACTCTTTCAAACAAGGCGAGATTGAGAGTGTTAGAGACTGTGTAAATAAGATGAAGCAGTACATGCCCAGAAGATGAGAAGCCCACCCAGAGTCGATTAATTTCTCTCTTCTTAAAAGGACTCAAAAATTCAACACTGCACATACATCTCTATGCAAAGAAGCATACAAATTTCAATGAGTGTTGCCATGATGCTATGGATTTCACAGATAACTTCAAATTCCAAGATGGTACTGGCCCTGAGGTGCAACCTAGAGATCAGTGGGGTGATGACCAAAGTTTAGGGTCTAGCGCAATAGTAAATCCAGACCAGATAGCTAACCTAGTACTAAGGAGATTGGGACAAACCTATCGCCCACCCATGCAGCCACAACAACAGCAGCAGTGAATGAGGAGTCTACTACCTACAGGTCCTCATCTTTGTGGAGCATGTGGCGGTAACCATAAAACCGAAGAATGTAATACCTTTTCTCCTCTAGTCATAAACCAACCCACAAAGAAGTGGTGCCAGGCCTGTGCTTGGAATTATACCCACACCACACAGGAATGTACTCGCATTGCAAGAATGAGATAAGAGCGTGAGCAGCAAAGGGGTGCAGTGGCTCCACAGATACATCAACAGTATACTAATTTTGAACGTAAGCCACCGATGGCACAAGAGCAAGCACGACCTATACTTGGAGCTCAACCTCCTGCTCCTGGGACTGCTCCTATGAGGTTTGTTGACTACGACAATTCAAATATGTGTAGAGACTTGGTAAACCCAAGCTGTATGGAGGAGGAATATGCATCATATTCATCCAAGGAAAATCTCTTTGAAAGTCCCGCATATCCAAGCCAGGCATTGGAGCCTCAACCGAGGGAACAAAATTCTTTGATGTTGCTAGGCGGCTACCAACCTAGGACTCTAGGCCCCTCAGGTAATGGCAGCAAAGGAAAGTAGAAGCCAAACTAATGGGCCCCTGTTTATGAGTGCGGAGAACCCCATTGGGATCGTGATTGTCCACATTGCCCAAGGCAAGCAGCTCGATCCAATACAACAGTACCACAGTTTCCACCAATTGAAAGATATTGTCTAGGGTGTTGTGTAGAACACTTTCCAAAGGATTGTCTGAAACCACATGAGGAAGGCACCTCTCAACCAAAGGTCTCACTCAACTTTGTAGAGGCAGTTCCATCGCCACCTTCATTAGAGAATGAGGAGGTCGTGCCACTTAGAGTCATGACTAGATCATAGACACGAAATGCCGAAATGCAGATTGATGAGACACCTCGAACTAGGGATGCAAAGGCAAATCTAGTGGACAAGACCCTACATTCCAATAGAAAAAGGACCACTAGGAGGAAAAAGAACCGCAACAAGCAAACTAAGAGTGCATCCACTAGTTCTCAAGAAGTCTCTAAACAAAACATGAAGGATCAAGCTTTTACATCCCAAGAAGTGCATGAGGAGCATCAACCTCAACCTGGGCCTAGTGCTAAACAAGATGAGGCTAGTACAACTGAGGATAGTTCTGGGGGTTCTATTTTTGTGGATAAGGTGAACGAGACTCTAGATGCCATCATTGATGCTCATAGAAGTGGCATTGCAGCTTTATCGGAGCTACCCAAGAAGCTTCAAGAATACCCAAACCCTCGTGAGGTGAGGAGAAGATCAATCTAGCTGTACATCAGCAACTCATTAGTAGGGAAGCTCAATCAATACTTGAGGGCCCACCTCCACCTATCCCTTGGGGCCCCATCTCTCTTAAGTCAACATTAGAAACCATACCAGAAGTATCATCAAGTTGGAAAATGAAAAGTGAGCTGATCTCACAAGCGAAAAGTCTGCACCAATTGACACCCCATTGAAAGAAGACATTCTGCCACCACCTAGTCTTGCCTTCCCATGCAATGATGAAGTTATTGATGCTAACGAGGACATGGCAAATGAGATGTGGGCAGCAGTTTATGAGAAAGTTAATGAGAATATGTCCTCTATTATTTCACCTCCATTCTCTGAAGTGGATTTTACCAGGGGCACAGAAAACAACTTAAGACGCCCAAGCATCCAGGAGGAAGTTCAAACAATTGTTTCTCCTAGAAGTAAGCATACAATGAAAACCTTACCGTCTTATTTGGGAGAATATGAGAACTGTTCTCAAACCTTGAGGATACCCTCCATGCATAGAAGGTTGACAAAGGAGATGGATATGGGTATCGTGCAAGCTATTTTGTCAGCACCAGTGGCTTGTACCATACCTTTGCTTGATTTGATAAAGCTTCGACCAGAGTTGTGGAATGATATTGCCACATGTTTGTCAGAGCAGGTATTGCTACAAAAGGGTCACCATCAATGTACTATACACCCTGAGACAAAGCATGTTATGCCAGTTCCTATCAACAAAGTAGGAAAATTTTGTGAGGACAATCAGGGAAATGCTACCCTCCCATTAGAAGTGCAAAAAGTAGCTTCAACTGCAATACTTGATAGTGGTGCAGGAGTGGGCATTGTGACAAGGTCCATTTGGGAAAAGTGGGGCAAACCAGCTATTAGGATTACAAGGATGCGCCTGCAGCTAGCAGATGGAAGCTTAGAACATCCCATTGGGCTGCTAGAGAACATATTGGTTACCACATGTGGGATTGAATATGAGCACACATTTGCAGTAGTGGATTTTGGAAAGCATCCAAACTATGAAGTGATATTGGGTAGACCATTCATGCGACAATTTCAAATGATTCAAGATTGGGGATACAATTATTTGTACCTCCGACATGATTCTGTCATCACAAGGGTCAACCTAAAGAATTACTCATATCGTGATGTAACGCGGTCTCCAATAGATGAGTTTGATTCTGCTTCATCTGAGGGCTCAAGAGTTACATTGTCAGATGGGCAAGAAGATCTGTGGATGTGTGGAGCCTCATGTAAGTATTTCAACACTGAAAGACTTAAGGGTAATCGAAGTGTATCAGATGAGGCATACATTCCACAACCCTTCCTTGAGTAATTAATTGATCCCCTAGGATGGAGTCATGTCCTTGCAACATTATCGACATGTGCTTTACCTAAGCCAATTCAATTTTGTAACTCAGATGGATATGACATTATTTCTATATGAATGGTACAACCACGTGACCTTCTAGATGATTTGTACTATGGGGTTGCATCCACAACAGCACTGCATGTAGAGGAAGTCTCAGTGGAGGATTTAACACTCGAATCTGCTAATGATGCTGATAAGGAAGATGGATGGGACTCTGATTTTGATGATGATGTGATAATCCCCGAGGAAGAGTTAAGAAAGGCATGCCTACTCTTGAGAGGAAGGGAGGTTCAAATAGAGATCCCTTGAAGCTGACCCAAATGTAAATGCTGTAAGAGCCATAAGAGAATCCGTAAACAAGATGAGAGGGAACGACGTGAGAGAACACAAAAAGAAAACAAGGAGTTTAAGAATGAACACTCTCGACCACCACCTCACTTCTCAGGAAAGAATGGATATCTATACTATGTCCAAGCACAAGATAGTATCAAAGACCAAGTAAAACGATCAGATGGATTCCAACTAGGAGAAAAGCTAAAAACTGTTAGCAAAAATCGTAAAAAAACAAAGAGACCCAAAAAAAACTCAAGTCTCAAACCGATTCAAAAGAGAGTGTCGGAAGTGCAAAGATAATGGTTGAACAAAAAACTCTGATGCAAGATTGTAAAAGAGAGCTCAAAACCGCATGGTCCTCAATTACTGATGACTCAAGTGGACAAGAACAAGGTCTCAATGTTTCCCCCAACTTCACACAGTACACTCTTCAAGATCGGAAGATTGTTCTTTAACAACCCATGTGACAAAAGCCAAGCATGCCAGGGGTTTTATATGATGGTCCAGAAGATGCAAAAAAAAATGATATCGCTGAGCCAGGAAAAGAGCCTCGCTATGTGTGGATTGCCACAGACTTGTCCTTAGATGAGGAGAAGTTATTAATTCAAACAATAAAGGAGTATCGCGATGTTTTTGCTTGGAGTTATAAAGACCTCAAAGGAGTTGATCCAAGCATATGTCAGCATACAATTCCATTGCAAGAGGATGCAAAGCCTTCCAAGCAACGTCCTTATACTTACAACAATGAGAATTTCGCACGAAAGATAAAAGAAGAAATAGACAAGCTCTTAGAGGTAAAATTTATCTATGAGATTGAACACACTGAATGGGTCTCCCCTATTGTAGTGGTGCCCAAGAAAAATGGAAAACTTCGAGTATGTGTAAACCTCAAGAAGGTAAATGCAGCTACTGTACGTGATCATTACCCACTTCCAATCACGGATCATGTTTTGGAACGTGTTATAGGGAAAAAGGCATATAGTTTCTTAGATGGATTCTCCGGTTACAATCAAGTGTCAATTGATCCGAAGGATCAACACAACACAGCCTTTGCAACTGAAGATGGCATCTTTGCCTATCGTGTTATGCCATTTGGTCTAACAAATGCACTTGCAACCTTTCAGCGGTTAATGAGTCATGTATTCAAGGAGTACCTTAGGCTATTTCTCGAGATCTTCATGGATGATTTATGTGTTCACTCACAAGAGCGTGATGATCATATAGAACACCTCAGACTTGTGTTTCAAAAGTGTCAAGTTTATCGTATATGCTTGAATCCTGACAAGTGCAAATTCATGGTAAGACAAGGGAAAATCTTGGGCCATATTGTTTCTCATAATGGTATTTCAACAAATATGGATAAAATTGATGTCATTGTCTCATTACCTTGGGCTATCAACCCTAAAGGGGTACAAATATTCATGGGACATTGTGGCTATTATCGTCGATTCATCTACATGTACGCTGTCCTAGCCAGACCATTGTATGCTCTTCTTGTAAGTTTAATTGGACTGACGAGTGTGAGGAATCCTTTGAAAAGTTGAAGCAAGCATTAGTGTGCACCCATCTTACGGGCACTAGATTGGAACCAAATCTTTCATGTCCATATTGATGCTTCAAACTTTGCAATTGGATGTATTTTGGCTCAATCGGGAGAACATAATAAGGATTTCCCAATCTCCTATGCTAGTCGACAGTTAAACAATGCTGAGAAGAATTAACCACAACAGAAAGAGAAGGTTAGCAATCCGCACATCAGCAATGCATCAAGACAAACGCACCACATCAACGAGCACTACAACAGGTGTATTCAAATCATAATCTTTTGTTCTTTATGTGCTTTTCACTTTTGCATATATTGTTTGCATGTTCACATAGAGTTGGTTGGTTTAAGTTTTAAATTAGTTGTTACTATGTGAGTGATTTCTATATTCTTAGAGGACTTAGTAGAAGGTATTTCTATTTGAAGAGAGTGTAAGATATATGCCAACGGAGTATGCCAAGCTCTTATGCTCTAGAAGTATATTAGTTATCCTTAGTGGTAGCTACCTCTTAGGTATGGGCTAGGTGCTACAATTAAAAAAAAATTATGAAACACATGCCCTAAAAAATATATAGAAGTGACTTGAGACATGACGTGTCTACGGCCATGTGAGATGCTTGGTAGGACCTTGGGTTGTTTTAGCACCTTGGGTCCGATGCCTTGATTTCCATGGGGTGAACACGGATGTCTAAAAGATTAAGAAGAAGACCTACAAGGACTCTATCGCCTTGATAGATGCTGGTAGGACTCTTGGGTATATTATGGGCCCTCGAGACCGATGCCCTCATCGTCATGGGGTACTCCTTATGACAAAAAGAAAGAAAAGGGTCTGTCGCTCTTGAGATACTTAGCGGCCTTTAGATTCTCTTGGCAGAGGTCTCTTGGCCATTGCTTGGGTCTCATTGGGATGGAACCTTCCTCTTTAATTCTCTTTAATCTTCTCCTCTTTACACATCAAAAAAAAAGAGAGAGAAAAGAAAAGAAAAGAAAGAAAGAAAGAAAGGTCCAATCACCATGGCTTATATTTAGGAGTAGGGTTGCCACTTAGGAATAACTTAAACACTTTGGGACATTGAGACTGCGGTGGTCATAACCTATGGTGTACAAGCACACTTGCCTTTGCATAGCACTATCTACCACTAAGTCTCACTTTGACTAGTCTTTACTACTCGCTTCTTTTAGCACTCTTTAAAACTCTAATCGGCCTTTCACTTGCATGCTCACGTGTGAGATTGTCATTTTTGGTTTTTTTTCAATAAAAGGCTTTACTTGTCTTCCATTGTTTTTTTGCAGCTTTTGTTTATATCGTGCCCGAGGACGTGCGCGATTTAGAAAAGGGGGAATGTTCCACGGGAACATGGATTATGGAAGGAGGCCGGAAGCAATTAATGCGAGAGAGCGGGATTGTAGCCATGGGAACATAAAGATGCACATAATTTTTTCATATATTTTGTGCCGAAGTGCAATGTAAATCGTTTTTGGTCAATGTGGGTTCTAAATGAGAGTTCTAAGTGTATTAAGCAAGGCTCACTTATGGGGTTGTCCACCCATTTGTGAAAGAGGCTTGGGGTTAGGGTTAGTGACATCTTTATAAAAGAGATGCTAGCTAAAGAAAGGAGACGTTTTTTGGCCATTCTTATAAGCTATTGAGTGAAGCTCTTGAGCTCTCAAGCTATGGCAACTCTCTAACTCTCTCTCTATTGTACTCTAATGAGCATCAAGCTCCAATGAGTATAGCTCCACTTCTTTCTCTTAATCTATTTTAACATCATTGAAGTAGATTAATCTATGATTAGTTGAATGCTTCTTTCTTTCTCTTGTGTATGCTGCATGCTTGTAGTGTGTGTGTGTGGTCTCCATTGATGCAAGCTCTTGCCCACTTCATTGGCAATGAGTTATTCATGGATAGACTCTCTCTATGAGCTTGTGGGTTTGTGAATGTTACATTCTATGCTTGCTTAAGCTTGTGGGTTAGTAGATGCATGCTTATGGGTTTGCTGGCATTAGGGAAAGCTAAGATTTAATCAATGTTTGAATGGGATTAAGAGATTGCCATGCATTGCTTGTTCTCTTGATTAGTGTAGTGGATTTAAGGGATTGAGAGATTGATTGAGGTGTTGAATGGTTGAATCGTCAAGTGTTGGTTCGTGTATGTGAGCTCTCCCTCATGGGATAAGCCTTCATGCACTAATCGGGTCGAGTCCTCGGATTGACATTGTGTTTCTTAACACATTTGTTGATCGGTAGTACTCTATGAGCACTATATTGCACGGTAGAGAGAACCACTCTACAGTATGGTCCCATAGGGTTTTTCCCAGCATGTAGAGGCTGGAAGGCCGAATTCTAGATCATCGGTAGTATAAAGGAAAAGAATAAGAGAGCTGGTTAGGCTTGATGGAATTGATTCATGTATAAATTATTTTTATAAATCTTAGTCTTTGGCATTATTGTACTATGGAAAAAGGCTATTTTAACAAACCTTGTGAAAAGGGCCTTAATTAAGGAACATGTTTATTTATGTCAAACAGTGTGATAGGATTAATTAGAAAACAAATTGACGTGTGAGTAGGGTGGAAAGTGGGAGGATGGAATGCCCTGACGGCACCATCCTATGGACGGGTGGACCCGATTAGTTGGGTAGCTTTCCAACAGATTAAGTGAAAGCCCTATGCTAGATAAATAGGTTCTCGGGCAATTCTATTCTAGAAGACTAGGCCAACGGCTGTACCTTGCATGGATGAGGAAAAAAGCATTGTCTCTAGTAGTTTCCCAAATTATAATCAATTACCCTATGGGTGATTTGATGTTTAGAAGATCACGTTCCCCCTGCGGGATAGGACTAGGTCTTACCTATGAATCGTATCCTTTAATCTCTGCATGGTCAAGGTGTCAATGAGGAGGAAATTTTCTCCAAGTTAAGACTTACTGGACTATCTTAAGTGTTTTCCCTATTTTGGAAGGGGGGAACCTTACAAGTGGTATCAGAGCTGATCTTAGTTCCTAGGATTTGTTTTTCAAAGGTTAAATGTCAAGGGATTAAAACAAGTGATTGTTTATCATATGAGGACGAATCAATCATCTCTTCTGGCAATAGAAGTGATTTGAATATCCTCACATGTTGAGACAATCATCCTATGAAATTGTTCTTGTATCTTGGGAGGTGCACACACAAGATATTTGTATAATAAATTTGAGAAATAAGATTAGGGAGGAAACCTTTTGAGGAAAAACATAGGGCGATCAAATTAAGAAACTAGTGAGAGACTAAATGACTAGAAGGATAGATTGAAACTTTGTTTAGAGAAATTTTCAGGATATATCTCAGTAATTTGCATATTATAAATTATTAAGATTATAACTCCATTAAGGTTTGAATAGTTGACGTGTGAATGCCATCCATTGGATGCTTTACACTAGGACGATCATTCAAGATCTTGAACCCATCTCAGACAAACATGGGTCTAACTTCGGATGTGTAATTCTTCCCAGAGGATCATGCTATTAGATGTGTTAATCCCAAGATAAGAGATGTGTAATTTTTAGAAAACTAATCATCTCAGATGTGTTAATCCTGATAATCTTTGGATGTGTCAATCCTAAGGCACCAGATGTGTAATTCTCAAAAAAATAAAGATCTCAGATGTATTAGTCTTAACTGCCTTCAAATGTGGTGCTATGATAAGTATTTGATAGTTTTGCACTTCTAATGGATACAATGAAAGAAGCAAGTTCACCCTTGCTCGCGTCTACAAATTGTAAGAAATGCCAAATTAGTTGGAAGCATTTTTGTCAATCTAACCACAGAACCAAAATCAGTTATGGGATGCCATGAATGAATTTTTAGAGCTAACCCATGAAAGGAAGACCCTAAAAGAATACCACTAAACTTTTGTTAAACTTCTCCAATTTACTCTAGAGATGGATGAGGTAACTCTTCTCCATCGATTCATTTGGAAGCTTAATCTATGGTTGAATAACCTTGTCAAGAATGCAAAACCATCCTCTATTTCAGAAGCCATAATTATAGCCAGAGACTATGATAAAGTTTTTTTTATATAGAAAGTGTCGAGAAGGACATGAGTCCTTCCATGTTAATCAAGAAGAGGTCTCCTAATTCAAGAGGAACGTCAAGCCCACCCTTGGCTACAAGGAATCATGAGCTAGAGCACAACAAGTACTTCTATGAGTAAATAGAGGATTGGTGCAAGATTCATGTAAAGTAATGTGCATGATGAATAGAGGTATTCTACAAGACGATACTAAGATTATGAAATTTCTATCATAGGTTAGATTGCGTAAAGGACTGATTCCCTTACGTTTTTCCATGACAATTTGTTAAGTACCATATTACATGGGGGTATAGAATAAGGAATTTGAAGGTTCATATCATATGAGAGGTATATGGATGCATGAACTTAGGATAATAAGGCCAATTAACTTTAGATTAATAAAGACATTTTGGAGGCACAACAAAACGAGCCAAACACATGAAATAAGGGACTCTTTAAGAACAATGTTTAGATAAAAGAAGATTTCTACCTAGTGGGGACACCACTTTGGATGAGGAAGGAGGATTTACTTAGATACTACCCTAGCTCGTGAGATGAGGATATCTCGAATCTTTTAAGTGGGGGAGATTGTAAGGTCCCTCCCAAGCCATGTATGTGTCTCTTTTAATATAGATTTCAAGAAGGAAAGAGAGTGTACTTAAAGAAGAGTGAGACAATAAGGCTAGAAACATAAGCAAAGTGTTAGAATAAAAGATAGGTGCTAGTGGGGAATACATTAGAATTTGGGGCTATTTTCACTATTCTCATTGAGAGGATAAACAGAGAATGTGAGTTCTAGGTTACCCCTGATGACCTGAAGGAAATCATCTTAGGTGGTTGGATAAGTAGATTCTTAGTACTCTATTAACCAGTCAACACATGTCAATCAAAATGATACAAGCACAACTATACTCATGGTGTAATATACTCCCATGACCTCTTGGAACTTTGGGTTTTGTTAGACAACCTACACTACAAGCTCATCCTAAATGGATTCCCTTTAAAAAAAATATAAATGAACACTACTCTCATTATTCCTTATTTTTCTACATCAATTCACATCACATCATTTCACATCAATTCACATCCATTCGCATCATCCCACATCAATTCTCGTCCATTCATATCATCCCACATCATTTCCACATCATCCATACATCAATCCACATCATCCACACATCAATCCACACATCCACACATCCCACACATCACTTCACATCATTCCACACATCATTTCTCATCACTCCACATCATTCCACACCTCAATCCACATTAACCCATCAATCCAATCTCTACAAACAAGATGATCTCTTTTCGCTTTGAGCGAATTATCCTCAGTTTGCGTTGGGGTCTCCTCCTCGAGGGGAGCAAAGAAATTCCTCACTGGAACCCAGTGATGCTGAGACTGTGACTGCTGCTGCATTGGCCTCTGGGCCTGCTACTGTGGCTGTCTCCCTCTACGGCGCCCCTGTCCAGGCTGCCAATCCGAGGTCTCTGTGGGCTGAGCAGGTGTCCCGGAGGCTGCCTGCCGAGCCGCATCTGTGGGCGGGCCATCAGGGGCTTGCTACTGTGGTGAAGGTCGGGGTCTCTTGCGAGGGCAGGCCTTGGCCAGGTGGCCGACCTGCCTGCATATAAAGCAGCACACTGTAAATCGGCCAGAAACCAAAGGCAAGATGAAAATCTTAGCTAGTGAATGATAAATATGATGACGACGGCAAGACACAAGGCGGGGCTTGCAGGGCTACGGTATACGATTTTTTCTTTAAAAGAAAAGCTATGGAGTTTTGGTCTCTTCCTTTGAAAGACCATAGCAATCTAACCTTCTTTTCTAAGATATTAGGTAAGAATGAAGGGATATATACATCTCAAGCTCTAGGATTACCTTGAGGCTACTTGTTGCCTTCTTACAAATTTCCCTGTGTAGAGACCCTGACAGAATCAACAAATTGTTTTGGCCATAACTCTCTGATAAAAACACAGAATAAGGTCATATAACTAGTCAAAAGTACCGGAAAGCATCTAATCTACAAGCCAGTGCGGGCAAAATAGGCAAAAACGTCTATATATAGCCGTTCGCAAACATGCCATCTTTAGAAACGCATTTCTTTTTCACATTTTTAGTATGCATGGACTCTAAATATGTAAAAGTACTCTAAATACGACCTCTTATCACCTAAATTCGAATTTCTATTTTTGGAGATACTTATCTCTTAATATAACTATTCTTGTCTTCTTATTTCTTTTAGGATTCTTGGAGCTAATAGATCAGAGATGATTTCAATCGCAACAGAATGTATTAGAAGACTCTATTCTCATATGTCAAGTTCTTAAGCTCTTGTTAATGAGCAAAGGCAACGATAAACGATAAATTTCTATAAGGTATATACATATTTTGTTTTTCATTAGGGGTTGAGTTATGGCCTCGGCTTCTCTATTAATTGTTAATAGTGATCTATTTGATTGATTTACTAGTTGAAGTTTGTATTCTATGTCTTATCGCAATCTCAAGTTGAAATTCTAAAGTCTTTGTGAAAAGGATTGTTTTCTTAAGAAGGTAACATGGATTCTAGTCCTATGGTTTAGTTGAGTAAATGGATTATTATCTTAGTTAAATTAAGGTACAGGTACAACTCTCCCTGCCTTGATGCTGCCCCGTTCTTATGCCTGTGTAGCTAGATGGCGGAGACATTAGTAAGGCCCGGAGTTGGCCCGTGGTATCCCTCATACCATTGGGAGAATGAGGTTCGCTGATTGAGGCGAGTGATTGTGATGCTGCCTAGTTCCGAGGGCCCATGCTAGTGTGGTGAATTAGCCCACCCTAGTGCGTAGACATCCCTTTGAGGGGCGGGGGGGATCGAGCGATGGAGCCTGAGAGGGCGATAGGCTGGCTTGAGTCCTCGCCAGCGCGGCCGACGAGGTGTATGGTCCCATAGGGTTTTTTCCAGCATGTAGAGGCTGGAAGGCCGAATTTTAGATCATCGGCAGTATAAAGAAAAAGAATAAGAGAGCCAATTTGGCTTGATGGAATTGATTCATGTATAAATTTTTTTTAATAAATCTTGTCTTTTGCATTATTATACTGTGGAAAAAGGCTGTTTTAACAAACCTTGTGAAAAGGGCCTTAATTAAGGAACATGTTTATTTATGTCAAACAGTGTGGTAGGATTAATTAGAAAACAAATTGACGTGTGAGTAGGGTGGAAAGTGGAAGGATGGAATGCCCCGATGGCACCATCCTATGGACGGGTGGACCCAATTAGTCGGGTAGCTTTCCAATAGATTAAGTGAAAGCCCTATGCTAGATAAATAGGTTCTTGGGCAATTCTATTCTCGAAGACTAGGCTAGCGGCTTTGCCTTGCATGGATGAGGAAAAAAAGCGTTCTCTATGAATCAAGACTAGTAGTCGCCCAAATTATGAATCAAGACTAGTAGTCGCCCAAATTATGATCAATTACCCTATGGGTGATTTGATGTTAGAAGATCACGCTTCCCCTGCGGGATAGGACTAGGTCTTACCTATGAATCGTATCCTTGAATCTTTGCATGGCCAAGGTGTCGATGAGTAGGAAATTCTCTCTAAATTAAGACTTAGTGGACTATCTTAAGTGTTTCCCCTATTTTGGAAGGGGGGAACCTTACAGTGGGCCTTTGGCCATATATAATGTGAAATATCTAAGCTAGGGTAGGGATTACAAGAGTGTACAAAAAAGGAGAAACAAGCATCTGATGACTGCACCAACCTTATTAAAGAGAACCTTTGGGTCATGGTGTGGCTGTAATAGGGCCAGAAACAACATCTATGATGATTGCATTAGATAAAGAAGTTATGGTCAAAGTATTCCTCTTGATGTCTAGCACATAAAGGACATCGAGAAACATGATGTCTAGCACATAAAGGACATCGAGAAACTTGATATCTAGCACATAAACAACATTGAGAAACTTCTTAGTATCACCATTGCTTCCAATTTGAATGTGCTTATGCTTCCTCCATGTTTATTGGCTGATGCACCTTCATTATCTCCACCTGCCCACCATCAAGTCCATATTGACAATTTGAACGTGCTTATGCTTCCTCCATGTTTATTGGCTGATGCACCTTCATTATCTCCACCTGCCCACCATCAAGTCCATATTGACAATTTGAACGTGCTTATGCTTCCTCCATGTTTATTGGCTGATGCACCTTCATTATCTCCACCTGCCCACCATCAAGGCCATATTGACAATGTGTGCATGTTCCCTCTTCTTCTCATCTAATATCTTTTATCGGCATGACTCATTGCAAGAGTCGAGGCAGCTTTTTTGTCAAGGAGCTTCTTCACTTGCTCCTTCACTCACTTCACATGTGGTTGTCTCATATGTGCTTCGTTAGGCCTATTATATGTGTCTTCAAGGAGCTCCTTCATGCACTTCACATATGGTTGTCTCTTACGTCTTTGATTAGGTCATCTGTGTTGTCATATTCCACCTCCTATATGGAATGGGTGCGGACCTCCCCTTTGCCATTGAAGCTAGAGCCTATGATATTGCATCTCGTGGCTATGTATGTTAACCTACATCTTCATTGTGGATGGAGATGTCTCCACTTGATGGGCCTCCCCTTTGCCATTGAACTTACTAGAGCTTATAATATTTCATCTGATGGCTGTGTATGTTATGCTATATCTTTTTTGTGGATGGAGCCTCCACCTCCACCTATTGGGGCTATTCCATAAACACCACATCATAGTTAACCATGATATTCCTTGCCTCACTAGGGTTATATAATTGGTAACTCTTAAAAACTATACTATACCCTAGGAAGAGATACACTTTTTGGGGATCCCACTTGATCTTTGGAACATGCATACAACAATTACTAAAGACTTCTTAGGCATGTTTATGAGTCATCCCCTTCACCACCTTTGTGTAACCCTTGTTAAAAGTATAAACGTGGCATTGCTTTCCTTGACCCAAAGAATATTCGGCTTCACCCTTTTTCATATGATGTTTTCCTTTTTGCTAGGTTGTTTTGCAAGGGAGTTCTAATGGCAAAGTTTCTCTTGATCCAATGCTCCTTGGAGAAGGCATTGATTTCATTTGATTATTTAAACTCACCACCCCATCCTATTTGAAAATTCTTCAACTTCTTTCATGTCTCATTCTTGATCAATGTATACCATAGCATTATCTTTTCAAAAGAATGGACCTTATTCCATATCTTCCTACTGGGGAATATTTTTTTGTGAGATTTGGACCACAAGCTTTTTTGACAATTTTGTGAGCTTTTATTGCACTCAAGAAAGAAACTATTATTAAAAGATAAATGAAAGCTAATATATCATGTTTGTAGCACATACACAATGAAAGGTAATATATCATGTAGTCCCTAAATGACACTTGTTTGAAAAATGAGACTCTCACGGGTATAATTTATCAAAAAGAGAAACCTTTTAGATTTTCTAACATGAATATGGTCAAACGAGTTGAAACATAGATTAAGTCCCTTTGCATTTAACTTATCAAAAGGAGTATCTAACATTATCATGTCTTTGCTTAAGTGTACAAAAGCGATAATCTATAAGGGAAAAGTTTCTTGTGTAGGAAATATTAGCTAGCATTTCTTTCACATATGTACATGAAAATCATCAAAATGTAGACAACTATTTCCAAAAAGTAGAGTCTTTTAAAGCATCCCCATATTTATATCCCACCCTCAATGATGGTTCCTTCTTGAGCTCAAAACTCTTACAAGATCTCTGCATATGTTGATTCTCATCAAGGCCCAAGACAACTAGGAATATAAAATAGATGTGCTTGCAAGCTAGATATGATTCATTCCCTGTTTCTTTTTTTTTTAAAATCAGAGCATGCACAAGAAGGTTAGTCTTTGACATACACATCATATTGCAGACCATCCATGTCAGAGCTTGTTGACATTACATGAAAGATACTCTTCTTCAATGGTTGTAATTGTCTCTTCCTTTTAAGACAAATGGTTTTGACCAAGCTTTGGCAATTCTCTTAGTTCCATCTCTGGATATTGTATATCTCCATCTAGAAATTCATTTCCCTACGGAGGCATGTCTTGGTTATTCTTGCATAGTTGTACCTGTATCCTCGAATTCTACATGCATAGTTGGACATGCCTCTCTTGGTTGTGCTATGGAGGTGCCCTCAACTTTTGCTTGCATTGAACTTCTAGACTATTTATTTGGTTCTTGTGTTTGTGGCCTAAACCTTGCTTGCATAAGCATTTTTATCTCCTCTTTAGTGATGCTTATGCCCTCCTCTACAATCCAAATGCTTAGAAGCTTAGGAACATGCATGATGTTGCAATCACGATGCCAAGTGTGTGTGACATCAGCATTGCAAAAGTACATCATCTGAGATTTTTGCCCTCTTGGACTTGGATGTCTTCTCTCAAAGTAGAAGCAAGGAGCCACTACACCTTTTGTTGAACTTTGGATTTAATGATTACACTTTACTGTACCTTCCACCCAACCTAGACATTTTAATTTAGACTTCATTGGAGTCTTGCATATAGCCCAAAAAGTTTTGTGCATAGGTTTTTCAACTATTCCCAATGAGGCATCTCTATTTGATTGTTGTTGTGGAACTATTCCATGGGTCTACTATCCTCATGTAGCTCCAAAGTTAAAACTGATCTTCCTTGGCTGACCCCTTTTCTCTCTATCCATATTCGCCATCACATAATTAGGCCGATGCGAGCTATTCTTCTCTATCCCAACATTGTCAATGATCGTCTCTTTCTTTGAACTGTCTCTCTATATCCATGAATCTTTGGTGTGTCTTGTGAACAATACGGCTCACTCGTGGTGGTGGTGGTGGTGTTGGTGTACTCTTAGCAGTTTCTCTAGCTATCAAGGCCTTTGAACTAGGACCATATGAATCACTTGTGGTGGTGGGGTTGGTGTACTCCTAGCAGTTGATCTAGTTATCAAGGCCTCTAAACTATGACCATCTCCCACATGCTTGTCATTCATATAAGCATATTGTTTTGAACTTTGAAATAAAGCATTTGCCATATTAGATATAGATGCATCATATAAGGGGATCTTTTGCTTGTTTCCCTCTCCAGCTAACCAACTTCTAAGCATACTTTCAACTTGATTTGTTGTTGGAGTGTGTGCCTCTTCTAGTGGGATTTTTTGCACATGAACATAATAGTAATCAAGAAAATACATGTAAATACAAAAAAATGAATTTCTATCCAATGAAGATCAAGAAGATTATTGTAAGGATTTACCATAGACATGAGATTCCCCCATTAACACCATATTGGGGAATATGGGAATTTCCCACAAGTTTGGGACACGTGGTCAAAAGTTTGGATTAACCATAACTTGAATACCACTAATCCAAAGTGAGCGCTTTATAGCTCTTTAGATTCCATTTTTCAAGCGCTTTCCAACGGTAGGTCATATGATAGGGTTTTGAGAAACTTACAAACATGTTATCCATGTCTCCTTTTTTAAGTATTCAAAAATGGGAATTGGGAAATTCCCAAATTCACTAATATGGTGTTCATTGGGGTATCCTCACACCCCACCAACATAGCCAACTATCCAGTGCTGAAATGCTCTTTTTTGTCTTGAGCTGCTCCTCCTCTCCACCATTTCCTTATCACTTGCATCTAGGAAAGGGCCTCACCTTTGGTTTTGCAAGCTCTCAATTCTTCACACACAGAGATATTTTCTTCATGCAAACCCGTCTTTATGTACTTCGTGGTACGGTTGGTGTAGAATTTGTTCCCAATGTAACTTCATCTCCCGAACTCTGAGCTATTATGACAAATGCTTTGTGATTATTGAATGTGTTATCACTATCTTCACTAGGCTCAATTAGGTCCCATAGCCCTTTTCTCATGAATGTGGACATGGTCTTCATTTGCCAAATGTAAAAGTTATCCCCATTAAACTTATTTTGCTCTAATGTGAGTTTCTCCATTGTGCATGAAAAGGGGTTCTTATCGATAGTATTGGCAATGCATATCCCTTTTTACAATATGTGATGATGCAATGCAAGAAAGATATTGTTTATGACAATGCTGCGTGCAAAAAAAACAGATGTGAACACCTCTTGTGTGTAAGGCCAATGAGGATGAGCTCTTATATCTAAAGCTTGCTGTATGAACATACCCTTGAAATTTAGCTAAGGTTTTAAAAACTTATCTAGAATTTTAAACCACACACAAGAAATAGAAGGCTTATGTGTGCGCAACGTGGTGAAGAAGGTTTTGATGTGCGCTAGCGGATGCTGAAGGGTGAAACTACACATCGCTTGGAGATGATTGCATGCTGTTGCCTGCTACCTTTAACAGCTCTCATAGATCACCTCTTGATGCACCACAGAACCTTGTCCTTGTGCCTGAGACTAGACAAGCCTCTTCTAATTGATGACTTTATCTAGAAATAATAGAAGTGTAGAAAAAGAAAAGATATACAGCATGTAAGACTGACCGTTGATGAGTTGCTATGTAGCTTCAACCTCTCTTACACTGATCATGTTGAAATTGGGTTTAACAGACCATGGCATTCATTGCGGATAGGAATGCACAACAGTTGAGAGAGAAAGAGATGGTGTCTATGAAGATTGATGTTGCAGATGTGGAAGTGATAACCAATGAACTCAAGCTTGACAAAAAAAAAGGTAGAACATACACTACGAGCACAAGAGTGATGCTGTGCTGCTATATGGTCCTTGCTACCTAGATGCCATAGTTTCACCTCTTCTTCTTCCTGTTAGCAGTGCTTCTCTTCTTGGCACCACTTCCAAGAGAAAGAAACTGTTAACTCTTAGTGGACACCTCTCCAACGTTATTGTATATTTTATGTGTGCGATCGCCTTATCTATGAAAGGTGCACCACAGGAATAATAATGTGTGCGATCGCCTTATCTATGAAAGGTGCACCACAGGAATAATAATGGAGATTGTATTCTTAGATTAAGTGTTTGGATAAGGGCAGCTATGGATAGCCATGGACCTATTTTTTAACACTAGTTCTGTAATTGGACACTAAAGTGTCATGAGGACACTTTAGTGTCCTGTTTCTCACCAAGACTTTGGAATTTTTTGGGGAACCTAGAAACAACATTTCTACACCTTGTTTCAAACATTGGTCGGTTAAAAGTCAAAAAATAAAGGGGATTTTTCATGATGTCAAAACACAAGCTATATTAGAAATTTGACAAAAAAACTCTAACTTGAAATTTTCATTGAAATTTGAAGGTGTTTTGTCAAAAATCCCATAAAATGCCTATAACTTCTTGAATAAATCATGTTTTTCATGTTTGTAAAAGTCAATTGGTAGTAACACAATCTCCTTTAGGTCCTAGTTCCTAAGCTACTTGTGAACTATAACAAAAATCTCATAATTACCAAGATGCTGAAAAAGAGGAAAATTTTGGCCTTCCAAAGGTACTTCCATAAAACTAGGGTTATGTTAGTGCAAATTGGCAATCAGAAATAATTATATAGTTCAAAACCAAGTTAATACATATTTTTTGGGGTCCCAAGCTCAAGTAAATCTTACTACTTGACGCTATCTTAGTTTTTCAATCGTGCTACATTTTTTAAAATTTCTAAATTCTCTCTCAACAACCATGAAACAAAGGTTTTAGGTGCCCAAATTATATTTGTACAATGTACCTTAGCGGAATTATTCTATACAGACAAAATGTTACAAGTTTACTAAGGAATGTAATGCGTATGACTCAAGAATCTAAATCCAGAATTTTTGTTGTGTGCAGTTTTGACATTTTGAAACAATTAATATTTGTAGCTTACTAAGGGGCTTTTACATATAACTTTAAGATCTCAATGGATAGAGTAAGCATTGTATCACCTTAAAAAACTTGCAAACACATTAAAACCATGTATTGGTTTGGATACAAATGGATGCTAAAAAGTGGTGTATCAAACACACACAACTTCCTACTATTTTAGACACTCTCAATTGAATTTTATTTCATGTGAAACTTGGCAAAAGCTTTGACACAAATATGAAATAATTACTTGGAATTTTTCACGAGGCTTAGTGATTTTTTTTCTCTAAGCTTATAAGGCAGTTTTCTCTAACCTGAGTTGTAGTCTCATGCAAGTCCTATTTATGGGTGTAATTCCTTATCGTACTAGCATCCAAATTGCAAGGTTACATTTTTTAAAGACATACTAGGTCACATATTCAAACTCCTCAAGAGGGATTTTGAATATGTCTTTCCTAGCGCAAGTAGCATTTTATTTGCATCGTTCGAAAAAGGACACTTAAGTGTCCTTTTTTGGTACCAAACTAGTGTTAAGTACGACCGTACAAGGTGTGAAGGCTATGGACCAAGATAAGGGCCATTGTGTATACTCACCATTCATTCTTTTATGTTAATTCAGTAGAGTGCTCTTCTTCTCTACTCTTCTATGCTATTTCTTTCTTGCTTGTTTGAGCTTTTGTGTGCTTGCTACATGTGAGTAAGTCAGTGAGTGTGTGTGATTGAGTGAGAGAGGAGGGTCAAGCTTCCATTGGAGTGCAGAGGAGGTGTTGGAGCGGTGGAGCTTGAAGTGTGGCTGAGTGGCAATAAGGTCTCCTACAAGTACGCGAGAGCACAAGCAATCAATGAGGTGAGTGACACATCTTGTTTATGCAATTGTAGGCTAGGATATGGTAGTTTAACCTCTTAGTTTGAGTTGTTTATGCTCTCGAGTTTGGTGAGGCAAAGCCCCACAACATTGGCTAGGATATGGTAGTTTAACCTCTTAGTTTGAGTTGTTTATGCTCTCGAGTTTGGTGAGGCAAAGCCCCACAACATTGGCTAGTTCCTGCACTCTTTCTATAAATGGCACCGCTGCTAGGGGAATAGCCCTACCGCATAGCCACAATGCATTTTGAATGCGTGTGTGTGTATCTTAGAATTCTGTTTTCTATTTTTGCAAGAAGGGTATAAATGAATAGATAAAAATGTATCCACATTTTGTGGCATTGTTTGCATTCTTGTTGAATTCTGCAATTTCTGCACTTTGTTCAATTTCTACATGTTTTCCAAATTCTGCTTGTTTTTCATTTCCTATGAGTGATGCAATTAGTTCATGTAGATTAATTCTTCTTTCTCATTTCAATTACAAGTCTAATTTCTGATTTTTGTCTTTTTTTGGTTTTTCATGTTTTTTCAATTTTGAAATCTTAAAACAATCATTTGAGCATAAAATTAAAAGAATTGGATAAAACAAACCATAGAATCAGTTTCCTAGCATAGGGTTTATCCCAATTTTGACTCCTTATGCGGAGAAATTGGGATAATAACAAAAATTAGGGGAGGATTTCGCACATACAAAAATACCTATGTTTTTTTGCATTAGTGTAATTAACATGGGCTAATTTCAATTAATCCTCTCTCTAATTTGGGGCATCTTGATTGGTTGGCCACATTTTATGCATGCAGGCTTTTAGTGTGAGACCCCTGCCCCCTCGTGGTTCCTCGGCGGTGGAAGCGGCATCGGCCTCCCGCGTGGGGCGAGGATCCACACTCGAGGCCTCGCCTGCGGATGTCCTAGCCAGTTCCTCCGAAACCAGGCCCGGAAAAACTCCTCTCGCCCAAAAGGCACGGGCGATTCCACCATAGGAAAATCTTCTAATGGGGTATTATTCTAACGAGTTCAAATCTTAACTAGTTAAACTAATTTGACCAAACCTGAAGTCACATGGTTAGATCAAGAAGAGACTTGCACTTGGTCCATGGAATCACCACTTTTTTTCTCCTTTAACGAGGCACAGCTGCCGCTGATCCCCTCCCACAAAACTGTTGAAATATACAAGTTAATAAGGTGTGTGCGAGAATAAGCCCTTGGCAAGAGGCTATAAAAGAGAATCTGTAAATGTGAGAGAAGTTGTGAAAAGGTGAGAAGTATCTACTGGGAGAGAATAAAGGGTAGCATGAGGAGATTTAGGAGGTGTGGAGATATTCTGGGAGAGGTGGAGAGAATCAAGCAAAAAAGGTGGAGAGTTTCAAGGAGAAATTAGTGGGATTAGATGTAAACTCTATAAATTGAGGCATTGGCCTAATGAGAATTTGGTGGTTTTTGATTATCCATGCCTACATTAAGCTATCACTTAATTGCTCTCACTAATCACATCTTAATTATTTTCTAATCTCTTTGTTAATGATGTTGATTCTAGCATTTGATCCACCATAGCTAATCACATTGCTGTAAATTTAACAAGAACAAGGTCTTCTCAGGACTTAATCTAGCTATCATAACTAATCGCATATAGTTGTTTCACAGGAATCCTCCAATCCAGCCTACCCCAATCGGCCCATGGGTTAGCCAACCACCCGACCACTATATTGGTGGGATTCCTTTATAATAAATATTTAGTTGTGTTTTGCTCGGGCATTGAGAAAAAGAGTTCCAAGGCCCCCTAGCTGGCGTTTCATGCAAACATTAAGGTAGCCATTCCACATACACACCCAATGTGAAATTGCCATTTATAACATATTTGGCTAGCTTTAAAACAGTCCTTCAATAGAAATCATAATTTTACTGATCATCATTCTCCAATATTCTGAGTCCATTGTGTTACAAAATGTGTCCTCTGGACTCTCCGTTAAAGACCAGCTGGTCAACCAATGAGATCCAGTATCAAAATCTGGTTCCCAAAAAGTTTTCCTTTTAGTCCATCCGAATCTTCCTCGACGTACGCATGGGTGTACTAGTTAAGTGGTGTAAGAGTGTGTGTGTGTGTGTGTGTGTGTTAGTGTGCATATTTGTGTATGTACACATGCATGCAAGTGTGTGTGCATGTGTTTTTTTTGTCTACATGTGTGTGTTTTTGTGTGCATGTGTGTGTGTTTTTTGTGTGCATGTGTGTGTGTGTGGTGCATTGTGTGCATGCACATGCATGTGTTTATGTTGGCATATATATAGATCTATTTATATATACATATATACATACCTATAAATATGTATATATATGTATGTGTGTGTGTGTGTGTTCTCTCTCTCACACACGTGCACATAATATAATATTGTGTGTGTGTGTGTGTGTGTGTGTGTGTGTGTGTGTGTGTGTGTGTGCATCTATGTGTGCCAGGGAAATCAAATGGGCAAATGAGAAACTCTCTAATATGTGTGTGTGTGTGTGTGTTTATATATATGAAACTCATTCAATGAGAAAATGACTTGATGGTGACAACTAATGAGCCTCAATGCATCTAGGCTTGTGGAAAAGAACCGTTCCTTTTTAAAGTTCAAAAATGTGAAACTCTCCTATACATACATACATACATACATACATACATACATACATATATATATATATATACTTATTCAATGAGCAAATGACTTTGATGGTGACAACTAATTGTGAGCCCCAATACCTATACAAATTTAAAAATTTCTCCTTTCTCCTTTATGTGAAAGATCTCTCCTTCTCTTTTGCCAAGTGGGGCTCTCCTTTGCTTGCCCCACATGACAGGTTACAAGTAATATATTTATAGAAGTTGTCAAACCAATAATGATTGATGTTTTAATGGCAAGGATCAAGATGATGTTGGCCAAAATAATATGCTTACATAGCTCAAGGTGGACTGTGGGCAAGGATAGAGTTACCCATGATGTGGAGATGCGAGAGCTCATTAAAAGCATCGTTGGTGAAAGTAAAGAAATAAAATAGACAAAGAGAAATAAAAAAATTGTGATAGAAAAAATCAAAATAAAATAGACCTAATGGTTTAGGGTCATTCCACATCTCTAACTCGTGGTTGTTGTCCACCATTAGGTCCTCATTTTATCAAATTTTTGGTTTATCTCTTAATTATATTATAAATTATTTTCATTATGATAATAATTATTATGTTTAGCTAATTTTATCCATGGACATGACACTAGTAGAGGCAAGTGGTACGATTCCCAAAGTTCAGGTGTGACACTAGTGGTTTCTCTATTGATCCAATTCTTAGAACTTAGGTAGATTACCTAAAGTGGTACGATCCATGTAGCTACTATTTTTGGCTATATAGATCAACACTACTACAGGATGATCCATTTCCAATGCGCCTAGTTTCAATTGTGGCCACGCTGTCGTCGATATAAATGTCGTAAACAAATGTCTAAATGGCCGCGAAATAACTATCGGAGAATAAGAGTCGATTTAAGTGACGAAAAGTGCGTCCAAAAGGTGTTGGGCTGCCCAAAAATACTTCTACATCCCTATCTTGCAGATTACTAGAGAAGGACATGAAGCCTCTTTCTCTTAAGACCGATCTTCAAAGATGTAGTGTCTAGACCTATAAAGATGGTCATGAAACCTTTTTCTCTTGAGACCAACCATAAATTTGATAAGTTAGCTAGCCTTTCGTCGTGTGGGTATTCTATCTCTTATATAGAGATACTTGGTTCTATTGGCAATGTGATCTCACATTACCTCTTATTTCTCTTGCTTTAGGTTATAGATTTATGCTATTGGGCTCTAACTAGCTCCATTGAGAGAGAACCGCAACTATCGTGGGGATCTTTTTCATGGCCGAGTCATTACCCTTGAGGTCTCTAAGCTCCACAACTCCTTGAGAAGCAATTCCACCATAGCCTCCCGCATGCGTTGTCACACCGCCATGTTGCACTACGTGTACTCCTCTCTCCTCTCACCTCACTTCACTCACATATACTCACTAGCATGAATTAGAGAGAGATTAGCAAGAACAAGACTCTATTTCACAATGGGAGAGTTTCTTGTATTATGAGAGATTTTCACTTATATACATGGCAGTAAGTGTTCACACTCACTTAAACTGTTGTTGCCGGCCAGGCACTTTAGGCTCATAAGAGGCATAATGCTATTAAAATGACTACTCTCATAATATATCCATGAATTACATCACTTGGGACTTCATCCTCACTTTCTACCACACACACTTGAAGCAAAAATTACCATACGTATTCCGTTCGGACCATTACGAGTGCCCGTCCAAGTTGTAGATTTGGACATCGTTGCTTCATATCCTGAATGTATAACCTTTTGGTGTGTCTAGCTTGGCTCCTTGATGTAAGATAATGGAAATATCTATTGTTAAACCTAGAAATGGGTTAATAATAAAGCTTTATGCATAAGCTATTATTAACCCTAGAAATGGGTTAATAATAAATCTTTATGCATAAGCTTTAGGCTTAAAGATTTATACATGCATAAGATCTATACTTTATGTATAATCTTAGGCATACATAAAGATTTATGCATATGCTTAAAGCTTTTTTGCATAAGCTTAGGCATGCATAAACATTTATGCATATGCTTAAAGCTTTTTGCACGCTTTTACATGAAGCTTATACATAAGCTTATTGCAGATAAACATTAAAGCCTCGGCACCCAAAGATGCAATAAATATAAATGGAAAGAATAAGAGCATTGGAATTTACCTCAAGAGATCAAATGATGCTCGGGGTACTCGAGTCACCGTATGTAGATAGGACGTAGAAATTTTTCACCTAAATAACATAAGATGCAAGATAAGCTTAAATAAAAGGCTTTATACATGCATGGAGCTCTATGCATAAATCTCTATGTATAAAGCCTTATGCATAAAGCTTGCATTAAACTCTATGTATGCATAAATCCTTATGCATTAAGGCTTTGTCCATAAAGCTCTATGCATAAAACCTTATGCCTTATTACACTATGCTTTATGCATAAGGCTTTATGTATGCATAGAGCTCTATGCGCATAAAGCTTAATACATTAAGCTATATACATAAAGACTTACTGTAAGATTCCTCCCCCAACCCCCTTTTTGAAGTCTAGTATCTTCCCCTGTAATCAATCCCTCTTCAGAAATATAAAGGCCTTGTTCTAACTGTTTTAGCCTAGAGAGAGAAAATTATGCTAGAGAGAGAATATTCAGATTATGAATATTTTTGGATAGAAAATTAACTCATCTTATTAAAATAAGTTTCCCTGAAATAGAAATTCAAAAAGAATTTTCCAATGTGCAATTGGAATTAATTGGAAATAAGTATAAAGAACCTTAGTCTAAGGGTCTAGATTTTTAGAAATTTTTAGATTATGGTCCAATTAAGGTTCCTATGGGCCAATAGCATCAATCCATGTGTAGGGAGGAGATAAATCCAATTTGGAAAAGAAGATACCCAAAAATGAGTAAATGCTCACATAAGATGAAGAGTTGAAAATGTACAAGATTTATTAGTAAAAAAACTATGAGCAATATTAAAAATATGAGATATTTTGGGTATCCAAAAATGAGTAAATGCTCACATAAGATGAAGAGTTGAAAATGTACAAGGTTTATTAGTAAATAAACACATATGTAAGGAAGGGGAGTTCTTTAAAGGAGGTGCATATTTCACATAAGATGAAGAGTTGAAAATGTACAAGGTTTATTAGTAAATAAACACATATGTAAGGAAGGGGAGTTCTTTAAAGGAGGTGCATATTTCACATAAGATGAAGAGTTGAAAATGTACAAGGTTTATTAGTAAAAAAAACTATGACACATATGTAAGGAAGAGGAGTTCTTTAAAGGAGGTGCATATTTCACATAAGATGAAGAGTTGAAAATGTACAAGGTTTATTAGTAAAAAACTATGAGCAATAAAATTTTGACACATATGTAAGGAAGGGGAATTCTTTAAAGGAGGTGCATATTTCACATGCTTGAATGAGTTTTAAACTCAAAAATAATGTGATATTTTTATCTCTCATCTCTCTTGAACCAAACCAAATCAAAATGGAACCAAACCGAATCAAAAAGTAACCAAACTAGGTCCAAATCTAGTCCAAATTCAACCAAACTGACTTGGAAAATTCTAGAATCAGTTTGTTTGGTTAGGAGCTCAAATTTTCCTATAAATAGAAGCCTCCCCTTGTTGAAAAAAATATAGTGTCTTATGCCTTGTTACTCTACTCCACCTAAGCCAAAATATATAGTGTCTTATGCTTTGTTACTCTACTCCACCTAAGCCAAAATATATAGTGTCTTATACATTGTTACTCTACTCTACCTAAGCCAAGAACTGTGAATTCTTTAATAATTCACTAGTTTTTGATACTTCTCTCTTTCTTCAATCCCCATTGGTGGCTCCATCAACATACTAAACCAATTGATTGGTTGGGGGCCTCTACCGTGAATAAAGAATCAAGAAAATTTTAAGGTAAGTATATTGAATTTTGATCTTTCTATAATTTCTCAATGATTCTCTCTTCTCAACCCTCTCAAGCTTGAGAAGTTTAATTGGTATGGTTTTTTAAATGCTATTGAAGTTAATTGGTGAATAGTAGTGAAGAGTTACATAATTTAATAAATGCTATTGAAGTTAATTTCCATTTATGTTTAAATTCTAATGGTTTTTATGTAATTTCTCTCTCTCACTCAAGAAATGGTCATACTCATGAACCATTCTCAATCCAAATGAAGCTTTTCATAAAGCCTTTCCTTAATCCAAGATTAAGCTATGCTTGAGGCCAAATTAATGGCTTTTTGCTATGCTTTTAGTTTATGCACATTGATGATTCAATCCATTATGGATTGATGGCCCAATTAGAGACCATTCTAATTGTTTTCTTAATGATCCAATTAGAGACCATTATGGATTGATGATCCCATTAGAGACCATTATGGATTGATGATCCAATTAGAGACCATTCTAATTATTTCTTTAATAATGAGCTTTATCCCTTAGAAAAAAATTGAGATTTATCAGTCATAGTAGCGGAGCTATGGCAAAATTTTTATAGAAATTACGCATAAAATAAATTCATTCAAAGTATAAAAAGAGGAATTCCTACCATATTCTAGGAACTATCATCCTAGATTAATTAAAAGAATTTTATTATGCATGGAGATGTGGATGTTGCATGTAGATGTAGATGTATGGATGTGAGTGTGAATGTGGAGGTGGATGTATGCATGGGACGTGGATGTATGCATGTAGAAATAGATGTGTAGATGAGGATGTAAATGGAGATGTGGATGGATGCATGTAGATGTAGATATATAGATGTAGATATGAATGGAGATGTGGATGTATGCATGTAGATGTAGATGTATAGATGTGGATGTAGATGTATACATGTAGATGTAGATGTATAGATACGGATGTGGATGTGGAGGTGGATGTATACATGTAGATGTAGATGTATAGATGTAGATGTGGATGTGGAGGTAGATAGATGCATGTAGATGTAGGTGTATAGATGTAGATGGGAATGGAGATATGGATGTATGCATGTAGATGTAGATGTATAGATGTAGATGTGGATGTGGAGGTGGATGGATGCATGTAGATGTAGATGTATAGATGTAGATGTGAATGGAGATGTGGATGTATGCATGTAGATGTAGATGTATGGAGGTGAATGTGAATGTGGATATGGATGTATGCATAGAGATGTAGATGTATGCATGTAGATGTGAATGTACGCATATAGATGTGGATGTATGGATGTGAATATACGATATGCGATGTGAGGAAATCTGAAGTGATGAGATAGAAATGATGTGATGGGATGAGTATACATATAAATGGAATATGGAATAAGTAATGTAGATTGATGAGGGATAATGTGGAAAAATGAGAGTTAAAATAGAAATTGTGTTGTAAACTGTTTGTAAATACTGTTTGTAAATGTTGTTTGTAAATGATTGTTTTATGTCAAGAATGCTGGGGGGAGCATTTTGACCGTCTTGTGATTAAAGTCGTGATGGTAAAGTTGCAACTGCTGACGGGGAGTCAATGAAGGACGTCTCGCGTAGCAAGGTCGGCCGAGGTCTTGACCAGCCTCGGTGCGATTAAAATGGTGAGCTTCCGGTACGGTGGATGAGGGGCCAAGGAAGCGGCCTATGCGTGAAGCGCTAGGTTACCTGCGAAGGATCCTAGAGGGTGCTGACCATACGGTGCTCGGGCTCTGGGTTGCCTAGGATACCCACGCGTGCGTCGAGGAAGATATTGGAACAGAGTTGGAGTTGTTTTCTGAAATCGAGCATGGATCTGGTTGATTGACCTTGCTGGTCTTCAATGGATGAGTCCATGGCTCCTTATATGGATCTGTTGGTTGATCTTGCTGATCTTCAACGAGAGTCCATCATGTTAAGTGATTATATTGCCAAGTATTATGGGCTAGGAACTATCGAAACGGCTCCTGAGCGTTCTAGTTGCCAATGATGCCATAGATACTCTGATGAAGGAATGATGGGAAATTAAGAATCAATTGGATAAATTGGAAGATGGTGATCAATGATACTATGGTTTTATTAAAGGATTGTTTTAAACTGGTTGAATCTGGTTGAAAAAGGCAATTTCATATTGGGTGTGTGAGTGGTGTGACTAGTTTTATTTTGCATGAACATCCGGCTAGGGGGCCTTGGAACTCTTTTCCTTGGTACCCGGGACAAAACCTAACCAAATTCTTAATTGGATCCCATCACTACAGTGGTTGGGCGGTTGGCTAACCCATGGGATTGGATGGGGTTAGGCTGGACTGATGGATCCGTAAATCGAGACTCAAACTTTTGTTTTTACGATTAAAAAAAAAAAAAAATCCCGGACAGTAACTGTTCTATGGATAGGAATCAACGGCTGTGCCTCTTGAATGGGGAAAAAAGCGTTGATCCCAATGATCCAAGTGCAAGTTTCTTCCTTGAACTGACTAAGTATCTTATAGATGTAATTGGATCATCTCGATCAGAAATGATCTTGGCTACGTTAGAGTAAAACTTATCCTGGTGGAATCGCCCGTGTTTTCCGGTAAAGGAAGTTTTCCGGGTTCGGTTTTGGAACAATCGATGGATTAGTCTCTTATCCGGATATCCGTGGGTGAGGCCCCGAATGTGGGACCCCTGTCCCGCGCGAGAAGTGCTACTTCCGCTGCTAGTATCCCGAATCTGTTCCTCGGTGGGAACAGGGATCTTACAGTTGGTATCAGAGCATTTGGTTAATAAAGATCAACTGAGAAGACAAATATGTCAAAAATTTTTCAAGAAACACAAAAAGGTTATAATTGTGTGATATAATTCATACAATTTGATATTCATAATTTGGTAATTGGTTCTTCAGATGGAAGTACCGCAATTATATAGAAACCCGGACTTGCTTGTGGCCTAGACATGATAGTATTTACCTTATAATTCCAAGGGCCGTGACTACGCGTATATACCGAGAGTATACTGCAGCTCTTTACTGACAGTATATACGAGTAAATCTAAGACTTGAAATTATAAGCGTTAATGCTATCTAGATGATGATTTCGAATGTGATTGATATGATTTTTAATTCTGTTTGAGAATTGATGAATTGATTTGGATTCTGATTGAAAATGCTGATTGAAAAAAAAATGTTGATTTTTAAAAATTAGTTGAAATATGATGAAACCACAATGAGGGGGAATGGGACGAGTCCCTGTGATGATATTCATAACTAGAATAATGATAACGAATTCAGCAAATCACTATGAGATTAGTGGATTGTGCTGTCAGATTGCTACTGTTAATACTTGACCGGTAGATCAAGTTAAGGGATGTCAAATTGAGAACTTGCTTGACTGAAATTTCTGTGGGAAGGAATGTTCCGAAGGAAACTTTTCGGTCTAATGGACCTTTATCATGTTAAAGATATGAATGATATGATCTGAATGAATTGTTATTTAATGATGAGTTCTATATAAAGGATATTTATCCCAGTGTTCTGTTGGGTTGGCCAGAATATAAGGAACCCAGAATAAAATTGGATCTTAAGAAAAAGAGCTGTCCTCTACCTTGCGAGATGAGGACATCTCACACTTTTTAAGTGGGGTAGGATGTAAGATTCCTCCCCAGCCTTCGAGGTATATAGGAGTAAGAATCTCCCTTTCGGATCTTATAATTATTCCCTCTCTAAAATAAAAGAAAGTTTCTGTTTAAAAAAGGAATACCCTTTTCCTAAAATACTTCTCAGGAGTCACGCCTATTTTAAGGATTTAGAACAATGAGTTTAGAAGTGAGAATCGGTGTTTTGGATACCAAGGTTTTGGTTTTCATTCGAGTATGGCCCAAAAGAAGTTCTTTATCTCTTGGGGAGTATAAGAAGTTATCCCCCAGATATTGTGATCCTTATATCTGAATTCAATGAAAGTAGGTGACTTAGCCTACAAGTTTCTTTTATCTCCTCATCTCAAAATTCTTAATGCCTTCTATAGAAAAATGTGTCAAACACAAATCATGGAAAGACGGTAAAACTTCAGTGGTAAGTTACCGTTGGCTTCTAGGTTACGCTAGCTCCTTCCTCTATATAAGTCGTAACTTTTACTTGTCACTCACAGTAATCTTACTCCCATCAATCTCCTTTCTTTCTTAATCTCCTTCATGGCTTGGCAACAGGAATTAGTTTTATCCCTGATGATTTCTGACCTTCAAGACGCAAGAGAGTCTGTGAAGAAAGACTTTATAGAACAGTATGAGCGCTCACTTTTTCCTCACCTAGGAACTTCTGTAGCGCAGACCAAATGGCAGACCTATCAAAACATAACTAGGGTAACACCCTGGGGTCAGCAGCACTTTCGTAACAATGTCCGCTTGGCCATGGTTATTGAAGCTTTGGGTTTGGGTCCTCGATACTACTGCGTCATGAGATCAAGGCATCTTGGGTTTTCTGAGCGGGTCTTCTTACTGGCGTGTTTTCTTCCTCATGAGAAGATATGCCTTTATCCCGTTTTTGGCTTGCCTCGCAGAGGTCCTTTTGTTAGATCACCTCATACCACTGAGATAGGTGCGGCAATAACCAGCAGAATCATTCCCATAGATGAATTACCCTATACTTGTGCAGCTTGTGAGGACTGCTTTTGTGACCATATGATGGACGGGCTTATGGAAGTGTAAAGAGTTTCTCTATCTTTACTGTATAAGTTCCGAGAATGAATAAAGTTTAAATCTTGTTTTTATTTTGAATCTTGCTCTCTTTAAGACTTTTCTTGGTGGTTAATCGTGATTAAAATTTTTCTCTAAGTCTCATATTCGTGCATCTTGCAAAATTATTCCAAGTTGCGAGATGAGGACATCTCGCGTTTTTTAAGTGGGGTAGAATGTAAGATTCCTCCCCCAACCCCCTTTTTGATGTCTAGTATCTTCCCCTGTAATCAATCCCTCTTCAGAAATATAAAGGCCTTGTTCTAACTGTTTTAGCCTAGAGAGAGAAAATTATGCTAGAGAGAGAATATTCAGATTATGAATATTTTTGGATAGAAAATTAACTCATCTTATTAAAATAAGTTCCCCTGAAATAGAAATTCAAAAAGAATTTTCCAATGTGCAATTGAAATTAATTGGAAATAAGTATAAAGAACCTTAGTCTAAGGGTCTAGATTTTTAGAAATTTTTAGATTATGGTCCAATTAAGGTTCCTATGGGCCAATAGCATCAATCCATGTGTAGGGAGGAGATAAATCCAATTTGGAAAAGAAGATACCCAAAAATGAGTAAATGCTCACATAAGATGAAGAGTTGAAAATGTACAAGATTTATTAGTAAAAAAACTATGAGCAATATTAAAAATATGAGATATTTTGGGTATCCAAAAATGAGTAAATGCTCACATAAGATGAAGAGTTGAAAATGTACAAGGTTTATTAGTAAATAAACACATATGTAAGGAAGGGGAGTTCTTTAAAGGAGGTGCATATTTCACATAAGATGAAGAGTTGAAAATGTACAAGGTTTATTAGTAAATAAACACATATGTAAGGAAGGGGAGTTCTTTAAAGGAGGTGCATATTTCACATAAGATGAAGAGTTGAAAATGTACAAGGTTTATTAGTAAAAAAAACTATGACACATATGTAAGGAAGAGGAGTTCTTTAAAGGAGGTGCATATTTCACATAAGATGAAGAGTTGAAAATGTACAAGGTTTATTAGTAAAAAACTATGAGCAATAAAATTTTGACACATATGTAAGGAAGGGGAATTCTTTAAAGGAGGTGCATATTTCACATGCTTGAATGAGTTTTAAACTCAAAAATAATGTGATATTTTTATCTCTCATCTCTCTTGAACCAAACCAAATCAAAATGGAACCAAACCGAATCAAAAAGTAACCAAACTAGGTCCAAATCTAGTCCAAATTCAACCAAACTGACTTGGAAAATTCTAGAATCAGTTTGTTTGGTTAGGAGCTCAAATTTTCCTATAAATAGAAGCCTCCCCTTGTTGAAAAAAATATAGTGTCTTATGCCTTGTTACTCTACTCCACCTAAGCCAAAATATATAGTGTCTTATGCTTTGTTACTCTACTCCACCTAAGCCAAAATATATAGTGTCTTATACATTGTTACTCTACTCTACCTAAGCCAAGAACTGTGAATTCTTTAATAATTCACTAGTTTTTGATACTTCTCTCTTTCTTCAATCCCCATTGGTGGCTCCATCAACATACTAAACCAATTGATTGGTTGGGGGCCTCTACCGTGAATAAAGAATCAAGAAAATTTTAAGGTAAGTATATTGAATTTTGATCTTTCTATAATTTCTCAATGATTCTCTCTTCTCAACCCTCTCAAGCTTGAGAAGTTTAATTGGTATGGTTTTTTAAATGCTATTGAAGTTAATTGGTGAATAGTAGTGAAGAGTTACATAATTTAATAAATGCTATTGAAGTTAATTTCCATTTATGTTTAAATTCTAATGGTTTTTATGTAATTTCTCTCTCTCACTCAAGAAATGGTCATACTCATGAACCATTCTCAATCCAAATGAAGCTTTTCATAAAGCCTTTCCTTAATCCAAGATTAAGCTATGCTTGAGGCCAAATTAATGGCTTTTTGCTATGCTTTTAGTTTATGCACATTGATGATTCAATCCATTATGGATTGATGGCCCAATTAGAGACCATTCTAATTGTTTTCTTAATGATCCAATTAGAGACCATTATGGATTGATGATCCCATTAGAGACCATTATGGATTGATGATCCAATTAGAGACCATTCTAATTATTTCTTTAATAATGAGCTTTATCCCTTAGAAAAAAATTGAGATTTATCAGTCATAGTAGCGGAGCTATGGCAAAATTTTTATAGAAATTACGCATAAAATAAATTCATTCAAAGTATAAAAAGAGGAATTCCTACCATATTCTAGGAACTATCATCCTAGATTAATTAAAAGAATTTTATTATGCATGGAGATGTGGATGTTGCATGTAGATGTAGATGTATGGATGTGAGTGTGAATGTGGAGGTGGATGTATGCATGGGACGTGGATGTATGCATGTAGAAATAGATGTGTAGATGAGGATGTAAATGGAGATGTGGATGGATGCATGTAGATGTAGATATATAGATGTAGATGTGAATGGAGATGTGGATGTATGCATGTAGATGTAGATGTATAGATGTGGATGTAGATGTATACATGTAGATGTAGATGTATAGATACGGATGTGGATGTGGAGGTTGATGTATACATGTAGATGTAGATGTATAGATGTAGATGTGGATGTGGAGGTAGATGGATGCATGTAGATGTAGGTGTATAGATGTAGATGGGAATGGAGATATGGATGTATGCATGTAGATGTAGATGTATAGATGTAGATGTGGATGTGGAGGTGGATGGATGCATGTAGATGTAGATGTATAGATGTAGATGTGAATGGAGATGTGGATGTATGCATGTAGATGTAGATGTATGGAGGTGAATGTGAATGTGGATATGGATGTATGCATAGAGATGTAGATGTATGCATGTAGATGTGAATGTACGCATATAGATGTGGATGTATGGATGTGAATATACGATATGCGATGTGAGGGAATCTGAAGTGATGAGATAGAAATGATGTGATGGGATGAGTATACATATAAATGGAATAGGGAATAAGTAATGTAGATTGATGAGGGATAATGTGGAAAAATGAGAGTTAAAATAGAAATTGTGTTGTAAACTGTTTGTAAATACTGTTTGTAAATGTTGTTTGTAAATGATTGTTTTATGTCAAGAATGCTGGGGGGAGCATTTTGACCGTCTTGTGATTAAAGTCGTGATGGTAAAGTTGCAACTGCTGACGGGGAGTCAATGAAGGACGTCTCGCGTAGCAAGGTCGGCCGAGGTCTTGACCAGCCTCGGTGCGATTAAAATGGTGAGCTTCCGGTACGGTGGATGAGGGGCCAAGGAAGCGGCCTATGCGTGAAGCGCTAGGTTACCTGCGAAGGATCCTAGAGGGTGCTGACCATACGGTGCTCGGGCTCTGGGTTGCCTAGGATACCCACGCGTGCGTCGAGGAAGATATTGGAACAGAGTTGGAGTTGTTTTCTGAAATCGAGCATGGATCTGGTTGATTGACCTTGCTGGTCTTCAATGGATGAGTCCATGGCTCCTTATATGGATCTGTTGGTTGATCTTGCTGATCTTCAACGAGAGTCCATCATGTTAAGTGATTATATTGCCAAGTATTATGGGCTAGGAACTATCGAAACGGCTCCTGAGCGTTCTAGTTGCCAATGATGCCATAGATACTCTGATGAAGGAATGATGGGAAATTAAGAATCAATTGGATAAATTGGAAGATGGTGATCAATGATACTATGGTTTTATTAAAGGATTGTTTTAAACTGGTTGAATCTGGTTGAAAAAGGCAATTTCATATTGGGTGTGTGAGTGGTGTGACTAGTTTTATTTTGCATGAACATCCGGCTAGGGGGCCTTGGAACTCTTTTCCTTGGTACCCGGGACAAAACCTAACCAAATTCTTAATTGGAACCCATCACTACAGTGGTTGGGCGGTTGGCTAACCCATGGGATTGGATGGGGTTAGGCTGGACTGATGGATCCGTAAATCGAGACTCAAACTTTTGTTTTTACGATTAAAAAAAAAAAAAATCCCGGACAGTAACTGTTCTATGGATAGGAATCAACGGCTGTGCCTCTTGAATGGGGAAAAAAGCGTTGATCCCAATGATCCAAGTGCAAGTTTCTTCCTTGAACTGACTAAGTATCTTATAGATGTAATTGGATCATCTCGATCAGAAATGATCTTGGCTACGTTAGAGTAAAACTTATCCTGGTGGAATCGCCCGTGTTTTCCGGTAAAGGAAGTTTTCCGGGTTCGGTTTTGGAACAATCGATGGATTAGTCTCTTATCCGGATATCCGTGGGTGAGGCCCCGAATGTGGGACCCCTGTCCCGCGCGAGAAGTGCTACTTCCGCTGCTAGTATCCCGAATCTGTTCCTCGGTGGGAACAGGGATCTTACACTTACGCATAAATCTTGCATTAAACTCTATGCATAAAGTCTTATGCATTAAGGCTTTGTGCATAAAACTCTATGCATAAAGCCTTATGCATGCATTAAGCTCTATGCTTTATGCATAAGGCTTTATTCATGCATATAGCTCTCTCTCTCTGCATGAATCCTATAAGCTCTATGCATAATCTCTATGGATAGAGCTTAAAGCATGCATATAACTTATGCATTAAGGCTTTGTGCATAAATCTTGTAGATGACTCCGCCGGTCCTTTGCTAGGGAACTCTCAGACAACCGCCACAAACACTATGGTTGGGGGAGAAGGGAGCGTGGATCCTCTCAGGGAAGTATACCCACCAAGGATAAGTCAACCTCACTGGCTAGATATGCAAGACCTAGGCTCTACACTGTCTAGTGTGCTCTCCAACCACCACCTAGCACCGCACTACCCCTACAGACCTCTCACTCACACCACACACACCACTCACACCTCACTCACCTCGCTCACACAAAGAGATACACAAAACACCAAACAGAGGACAACACTAACATCACCATACCAAAAAGGAGTGATACAAGGGAGAATCCACTCCGATAGAAGGGTTGTGTTAGCACTCCAGGTGATACACGAGAGTGTGTCCTCTTCTGTGAGAGAGTGTCCTCTTCTGTGAGAGTATGTCCCAGATTGTCTGTCTAATGCCGCCAAAAGAGTGCTCCCCTTAACTCCTCCTCCTTGGGTGTCCTCCTTGGGTGGTGCTCATCAAGAGGATCTCTCCCTGCCTTGAGAAAGGGAGAGGGGAAAGATAGATGGTGCTCAGGATCTCAAAGAGGATCTCTCCCTACCTTGGGAAGGGAGAGGGGTGTTTCCTCCATGAGTGCCATCGGAGTTGGCCATGCACGTATGAGATGTCGAAGGGGACTAGCGGTCAGAGGGGTCGAAGAGCATTGGTGGTCCAAGGGCACCGGCGGTGACGGCAATTGGAGTCATTGGACGGCACCGGCGGTCGGAGCAGTTGAAGGGCACCAACGGTCAGAGTGGTCGGAGCACACCGACGGTGATGGCAGTCGGAGCAGTCGGAGTAGCTGAAGGGCACCAACGGTCGGAGTGGTCGGAGCACACCGGCGGTGATGGTGGCGGTCAGTCGGAGGGAACCGGCGGTGGATGTCAATGACGATGGTGGCCATGGGATGGATGTCGATGATGGCCACGAGAGAGGTGGGCACGAGGGGGATCCGAGTAGAAGAGACTGTCGGAGGTGGGCCAGAGAAGAGCAATGGTGGCCGGCCGGAGAAGAGGGACACTCGTGAGAGGATGAAGTCAAACCCTGGGTGCGGGCCCTACAGCTCGCTGGGTGCTCCTCCATGATGAAGGATAGGGTGGAGACACTGACTCTGTTGCTAGGATGGGGTGGAGGAGGAAAATGAGAGCACGGGAGAAGGGTGGGCTAGGAAAGAGAGAGAGAGAGTGGTGGTTGCTTGGTGATAGAAAAAGAAGAGAGAGGGTCGATGAATATGAGAGAAAAACAATTAATAATAAGAATAAAATAAAAGAAAAAAAGTGAAAAATAACCAAGAGGGTGAGAGAGAAAAGAGTTGGGAAGTCAGCTTGGCTCGATAGACAGACTGGTTGAAGTTTAGGTGCCCCTTGCCTATTTGTCCTTGAGAAATTGGCCGGTGGAAAGAAATGATGGTGAACAATGGGAAAGGAACTCTAGGCCAAGTGTGGTTTGTGCCTGAGAGCCGAGCTATCCATGTTGCTACTGAATGCCGGTGGAGGGTGCGAACAAGAGAAGGCTAGGGGGGCTAGCGGTCGTGAGGTGAGAGAAGGGGAAGGCCTGGGCCCATAATGGGCCAGCGAGGGGGGTTGGTCGTGTGTGAGGGGAGATAAGGGTGCACAAGGGAAAACAAAGGGGAGGGGCAAGTGGTGAGGTGAGAGAGGGGGGAAAGCAAAGGGGGAGCAAGCCGCGAGGGGGCGGCTGGTCGTGAGGTGAGAGAGGGGGGAAGGCTTAGGAGCACAATGGGTAAGCGAGGGGGAAAAACTGGTGGTGAGGTGAGAGAGGGGGGAAAGCGAAGGGGGGGGGGGGGCTATTGCGCACCCCAGAGGAGGCAAGGGGACAGGTGGTTGGTGAGGTGAGAGAGGGGGAAGGCTTGGGCACACAATGGGTAAGCGAGGGGGGGAAACTGGTCGGTGAGAGGGGGTTCGTGAGGAAGAGGAGGTGGGGGTGTCGGTGCAGCAAGTGGGGGGTGACGGGTGACCGTTGTGCACAAGAAGCTAGGGGGCGGTGAGGAAAGTGGGGGGGAGAGGAGATTCGGGTTGGCAAAAGGAAGGGGGAGAGGAGAAGATGGTCGGTTGGTGAGTATGCAGTAGAGGAAGGGGAAGACGAGGGGGGTTGAGAGCGAGAGGGTGGGGCCGGGTGAGCAAACAAGGGGGGGCGCTAGACGGTGGGGTGACAGTGAGGAAGAGGTGATGGTGAGGAAGAGAAGGTGGTGGGGTCCCCCGCCGAGGGAAGGGGGAGAGGAGAGGGATGGTGGTCCGTGGGGTGAGAGGGTGAGGAGCATGTGGTCGGTGAGGAGGGAAGGGAGGGGGTGGTCGGTGGGGTGAGGGAGGGAGAGAGGGGGGGTCGGTGATGAGGGGGAGAGAGAGAGGAGGGTCGGTTGGTGAGTACACAGCAAAGGAAAGGGAAGACGAGGGGGGTCCGGGTGAGAGGGTGGGGCCGGGTGAGCGAACAAGGGGGGGGCGCTGGACGGTGGGGTGACGATGAGGAAGAGAAGGTGGCGGGGTCGCCCGAGGGAAGGGGGAGAGGAGAGGGATGGTGGTCGGTGGGGTGAGAGGGTGAGGAGCATGTGGTCGGTGAGGAGTGAAGGGAGGGAGTGGTCGGTGGGTGAGGGAGGGAGAGATGTGGGGGGTTGGTGAGGGAGAGAGAGAGAGGAGGGTCGGTTGGTGAGTACACAGCAGAGGAAGGGGAAGACGAGGGGGTCGCGCGAGAGGGTGGGCACGAGAGGGTGGGGTCAAGTGAGCGAACAAGGGGGGGCACTGGACGGTGGGGTGACGGTGAGGAAGGGAAGGTGGTGGGGTTGCCCCGTCGAGGGAAGGGGGAGAGGAGAGAGATGGTGTGGTTGGTGGGGTGAGGGAGAGAGAGAGGGGGGGGTTGGTGAGGGGGAGAGAGAGAGAGGAGGGTCGGTTGGTGAGTACGCACAGGAAGAGGAGGGGGGTCGACGGGCGAGAGGAAGGGGAAGACGAGGGGGGTCGGGCGAGGGTGGGTCCGGGTGAGCGAACAAGGGGGGCGCTGGACGGTGGGGTGACGATGAGAGGAAGAGAAGGTGGTGGGCTCGCCCGAGGGAAGGGGGAGAGGAGAGGGATGGTGGTCGGTGAGAGAGTGAGAGGGTGAGAGGGTGAGAAGCGTGTGGTCGATGAGGAGTGAAGGGAGGGGGTGGTCGGTGGGGTGAGGGAGGGAGAGAGGGGGGGGTCGGTGAGTGTAAGATTCCTCCCCAGCATCTCAAGATGTCCAGTATCTTCCCGTGTAATCAAATCCCTCTTCAAAAATATAAAAGATCTTATTTCTAGGTGTTTTGGCTTAGAGAGAGAAAATAAGTTCCCCCGAAATAGAAGTTCAAAAAGATTTTCAGAAGGTGCATTAGAAATCAAGTATAATCTGTTCAAGAGGCCTTATCCTAGGGGTCCAAATTTTTAAAAAATTTAAAAATTAAGGTTTTGAGGGGCCAATCAGATTCATCCAAATGTGTGGAGAAGATAAATAGAAGAAATAAAGAAAATCCCCCCAAAAATGAGTAAATACTCACATAAGATGAAGAGTGGACTAAGGACCAAAGGAATTACTAAAAAAAAGGATTTTTGACACCTCACAATGGGAATTCCCCCCCCATGAATGAGGTGCCTACTTCACATGTGTGGTGGAGTTTAAAATTATCAAAAATTGAGATATTTCATCTCTCCTCTCTCCTAATTCAAGTCTAGCTCAAAAAGTAAGCTAAACTGACCTAAAAATGGTCAAAAATTGACCAAACTGATTTGGAAAATTCTAGAATCAGTTTGCTTGGTTAGAAGCTCACTTTTTCCTTAAATAGAAGCCTCCCCCTTTGTTGAAGCTTAATAGTGTTTTATGCACTGTTACTCTACCCCTCCCAAGAGCCAAGAACTGTGAATTTCTTAATAATTCACTAGTTTTTGACCATTCCCTCTTCTAAAGAATTGGTGGCCACTCTTGCTGCAAACAAGAGTAGATCCCTCAAACCATCAATCCAAGGGAAAGCTCACAGAATTTCATGTAAGTAAGAAATATTGCTTTTCTTATTCATTTAATGGTTTTCTAAATTGTTTGTTATCTTAAAATGATAAACAGATGCTATGCCTTCTTGGAAAGGCTTTCCCCCTCTCTCATTCTTAAATTCAGCCTTTCTTTATCCTAGTTAAGTAATCTAATTGTTGGAATTAAACTTTTTATATTGTTTCTCTTTTAAAAGTGAAATTTGATTAATTTAGAGTGCTTAAAACCAATTGGGGATAATTTTTAAGTAATTTTAAGTCACAAAAAATTAAAAAATGGTTAGCCATACAAAGGAGGTTATGGCAAAATTTTCTAAAAATTGGTGAAATAAGTTTTATCTTTTATTGTTCAAAAAAGAGTAATCCCCACCAATTGTGTATTCTAAAAGTGTAATTTTCATTTTATGCATAGAAAGATGCATAAAGAAATTTATTTTTAATTCAAAACAGTTATTTTCATCAATTTTCATTTTATGCATAGAAAGATGCATAAAGAGATTTATTTTTTCAAAAGAGTTATTTTCATCAATTTTCATTTTATGCATAGAAAGATGCATAAAGAAATTTATTTTTATTTCAAAATAGTTATTCTCATCAATTTTCATTTTATGCATAGGAAGATGCATAAAGAAATTTATTTTTATTTCAAAAGAGTTATTCTCATCAATTTTCATTTTATGCATAGGAAGATGCATAAAGATTTTTTTTTTAAATTTCAAAAGAGTTATTTTCATCAAATTTCATTTTATGCATAAATAGGTGCATAAAGAATTCATTTTATGCATAAATAGGTGCATAAAGAATTTATTTTTATTCCAAAAGAGTTATTCTCATCAATTTTGATTTTATGCATAGAAAGGTGCATAAAGAAATTTATTTTTAATTCAAAAGAGTTATTCTCATCAATTTTGATTTTATACATAAATATGTGCATAAAGAATTTTTTTTTATTTCAAAAGAGTTATTCTCATCAATTTTGATTTTATGCATAGAATGATGCATAAAGAAATTTATTTTTATTTCAAAAGAGTTATTCTCATTAAAATTGAATTTATGCATAGAAAGATGCATAAAAGATTTTTTTTTAATTTCGAAAGTGTTATTCTCCTTAAAATTGAAATTATGCATAAATAGATGTGTAAAGAATCTTTATTTAAAAAAATAAGGATTCTCTTGCATTCTAAGAATGGATGTGATGAGATGGGATGTGAATCAAATAGATGAGAATGAATGGATTGATAGATGTGATGAGAATGAGAGGTAAATAGATGTGATGAGATGGGATGCGAATCAGATAGATGGGAATGAATGGATGGATGGATGTGGATGTATTGAAGAATAGAAGTGGATGTATGTTAAAGTATGGATGTGGATATATGTTAAAGTATGGATGTGGGTGTATGTGAAAGGATAGATGTGGATGTGTATGTGATAAGTATGGATGTGGATGTCTGTGAAAGGATAGATGTGGATGTGTATGTGATAAGTATGGATGTGGATGTATGTGAAGAATAGAAGTGGATGTATGTTAAACTATGGATGTGGGTGTATGTGAAAGGATAGATATGGATGTGTATGTGATAAGTATGGATGTGAATGGATGTGAAAGGATATATGTGGATGTGTATGTGATAAGTATGGATGTTGTGTATGTGAAAGGATAGATGTGGATGTGTATGTGATAAGTATGGATGTGGATGTATGTGAAGAATAGAAGTGGATGTATGTTAAAGAATGGATGTGGATGAGTGTATGTGAAAGGATAGATGTGGATGTGTATGTGATAAATATGGATGTGGATGTATGTGAAAGGATAGATGTGGATGGACTTGCTTGAGGCCTAGACATGATGGTATTTACCTTATAGTTCCAAGGACCGTGACTACCTGTATATACCGAGGGTATAACTGCAGCTCTTTATTGGCAGTATATACGAGTAAATCTAAGACTTGAAATTGTAAGCATTAATACTATCAAGATGATGAAATCGAATGTGGTTGATATGATTTTAAATTCTGATTAAGAACTGATGAGTTGATTTGGATTTTGATTGAAAAATGAAGATTTTTGAATTCTGGCTGAATTGTAATAACTAAGCAAAACCACAATAAGGATGAATGGGACGAGTCCCTGTGATAATGTTCGTAGCTGGAATGACGTTAATGACTTCAGCAAATCACTATGAGATTAGTGGATTGTGCTGGCAGGTTGCTGCTGTTAACACTTGACCCAGTGGATCAAGTTAAGGGGTGTCAAATTAAAACTCTGTAAAATTGAAAATTTCCATGGCGGACTGTTCAGATAGAAATCTCGGTCTAATGGACCATTATTGTGATAAGGATTGAATGTTACGATCTGAGTGAATGATGATGAGTTTTATATAAGGGATCTTTACCCCAGGATTCTGTTGGGTTCTCCAGACTATAAGGAGCCCAGAATCAATTCAATCTTAAGGAAAAGAATTCTCCTCTAGTCTTGCGAGATAAGGACATCTCGCGTTTTTTAAGTGGGGTAGAATGTAAAATTCCTCCCTAGCCTCTCAGGATGTCTAGTATCTTCCCCTGTAATCAAATCCCTCTTCAGAAATATAAAAGATCTTGTTTCTACCTGTTCTGGCTTAGAGAGAGAAAATGTTCTAGAGAGAGGTTATTCAGATTTTGAATATTTTTGGATGGAAAAATATCTCTTCTTTTTAAAATAAGTTCCCCCCAAACAGAAGTTCAAAAAGATTTTCAGAAGGTGCATTAGAAATCAAGTATAATCTCTTCAAGAGGCCTTATCCTAGGGGTCCAGATTTTTGAAAAATTTTAAATTAAGGTTTTGAGGGACCAATCAGATTCATCCAAATGTGTGGAGAAGATAAATAGAAGAAATAAAGAAAATCCCCCCAAAAATGGGTAAATACTCACATAAGATGAAGAGTGGACTAAGGACCAAAGGAATTACTAAAAAAATGGATTTTTGACACCTCACAATGGGAATTCCCCCTCATGAAGGAGGCGCCTACTTCACATGTGTGGTGGAGTTTAAAATTATCAAAAATTGAGATATTTCATCTCTCCTCTCTCCTAATTCAAGTCTAGTTCTAGTTCCAAAAAGTAAGCTAAACTAACCTAAAAATGGTCAAAAATTGACCAAACTGATCTGGAAAATTCTAGAATCCGTTTGCTTGGTTAGAAGCTCACTTTTTCCCTTAAATAGAAGCCTCCCCCTTTGTTGAAGCTTAATAGTGTTTTATGCACTGTTACTCTACTCCTCCCAAGAGCCAAGAACTGTGAATTTCTTAATAATTCACTAGTTTTTGACCATTCCCTCTTCTAAAGAATTGCTGGCCACTCACTCTTGTTGCGAACAAGAGTAGATCCCTCAAACCATCAAGCTAAAGGAAAGCTCCCAGAATTTCATGTAAGTAAGAAATATTACTTTTTCTTATTCTTTTAATGGTTTTCTAAATTTGTCTGTTATCTTAAAATGATAAACAGATGCTATGCCTTCTTGGAAAGGCTTTCCCCCTCTCTCATTCTTAAATTCAGCCCTTCTTTATCCTAGTTAAGTAATCTAATTGTTGAAAATAAACTTTTCATATTGTTTCTCTTTAAAAGTGAAATTTGATTAGTTTAGAGTGCTTAAAACCGATTGGGGATAATTTTTAAGTAATTTTAAGTCACAAAAAATTGAAAAATGGTTAGACATACAAAGGAGGTTATGGCAAAATTTTCTAAAAATTGGTGAAATACATTTTATCTTTTATTATCCAAAAAAGAGTAATCCCCACCAATTGTGTATTCTAAAAGTGTAATTTTCATTTTATGCATAGAAAGATGCATAAAGAAATTTATTTTTAATTCAAAAGAGTTATTTTCATCAATTTTCATTTTAAGCATAGAAAGAAGCATTAAGAGATTTATTTTTTCAAAAGAGTTATTTTCATCAATTTTCATTTTATGCATAGAAAGAAGCATAAAGAAATTTATTTTTATTTCAAAAAAATTATTCTCATCAATTTTCATTTTATGCATAGGAAGATGCATAAAGAAATTTATTTTTATTTCAAAAGAGTTATTCTCATCAATTTTCATTTTATGCATAGGAAGATGCATAAAGAATTTTTTTTTAATTTCAAAAGAGTTATTCTCATCAATTTCCATTTTATGCATAGGAAGATGAATAAAGAATTTTTTTTTAATTTCAAAAGAGTTATTCTCATCAAATTTCATTTTATGCATAGAAAGATGCATAAAGAAATTTATTTTTAATTCAAAAGAGTTATTTTCATCAATTTTCATTTTATGCATAGGAAGATGCATAAAGAATTTTTTTTAATTTCAAAAGAGTTATTCTCATCAATTTTCATTTTATGCATAAATAGGTGCATAAAGAATTCATTTTTATTCCAAAAGAGTTATTCTCATCAATTTTGATTTTATGCATAGAAAGGTGCATAAAGAAATTTATTTTTAATTCAAAAGAGTTATTCTCATCAATTTTGATTTTATGCATAAATAGGTGCATAAAGAATTTATTTTTATTTCAAAAGAGTTATTCTCATCAATTTTGATTTTATGCATAGAATGACGCATAAAGAAATTTATTTTTATTTCAAAAGAGTTATTCTCATTAAAAGTGAATTTATGCATAGAAAGATGCATAAAAGATTTTTTTTATTTCGAAAGTGTTATTCTCCTTAAAATTGAAATTATGCATGAATAGGCATAGAAAGATGCATATTGGATATTTTTTTTTATTATAAAAGTGTTATTCCTATTAAATTGATTTTATGCATAAATAGATGCATAAAAGGTTTTTCTTATGTAAAAGTGTTATTTCCATTGAAGTTGGATTTTATGCATAAATAGATGCATAAAGAATTTTTTTATCAAAATTATAGTTCTCTTTGATTCTATGTTTAATTTCCATGATAATCGATAAATGGATAAGTAAATACATTGTGAGAGAAAATTCTATCGTTTCATATTCACTCGGATGGTAATGAGAAAAATTAAAAAATCTATCAAAGTCAAAAATTTAGATAAATTGATTAATTTATTCCTCATAGGAATTGGTGATTAGTTTAGAAATCAGTTAAGTGAATATTTAATGAATGAATTTCAATAAAATAGTAATTGAAATATCACCCCCTTCGAGAAATGTAGTTCAGGAAGAGCCTTACCAGAATTGAACCCAGAATTAGACTTTGACCAAGACCAAACTCTTCGTTAGATGTTTCAAGGAAAGACGATGTGACCAGTTCAGAAAAATACACTCAAATCACCCACCAAATCTAAAACTAAGTTGAGACCCTTCACATTGATCTGAGGATTAAGGTTACAGAATTCGAGGAATTCTGTTTGGAATTGAGACCTACGATCAAGAAGTCTTGGGAGACATATTTAAGTTATACTCATTATATTTCAAGAAAATCGAAACTGAAAACTTGCATAGAAACCCTGTTTTCTTAAAGGACTGTCTTACGCCAAAATGTTGGAGGGAGCATTTGGTATATGTGTTTTTCTAAGGGAAGTTCGGTTGCAACAGCTAGCGGGGAGTGTTCAAAGGACAGCTCACGCGGCGGCCTCAGTACGGTTAAAATGGTGCCGGTACGATGGACGAGGGCCGATGAAGCGGTCCTTGAGTGAAGTTCTAGGACACCTAAGGAGGATCTTGGAGGGTTCTGACTAGGCGATGCACAGGCTCGCGGTGCCGAGGACACCCATGCGTATGTCGTGGAAGATATTGTATGATGGACCAATGTTTATTTTTGTAATCTCTTACTGGATCTCGTTTGCTGACCAGTTGGTCTCAATGGAGAGTCCAGAGTGATATTGTTTTTTGTGAGAAACAAGGGTTGGATGGAAATTTTGAGTTATGACATCTGTAACCAATAATTGTTTGTAAATGGATTGTTTTATAAGTTAAAGTTCAAAGAGGAGTGTGTGCATATCTGTATTCTAAAGCAAAAGTTAAGAAAGGCATTCAATTATGGGTGGGTGAGTACTTGTCTGGTTCTACCAATTCTAGTGGTTGGGTGGTGGTTAACCCATGGGCCAGATGGCTAGAATCAGTAGAGTTTTAATAATAAAATTGATTAATAGGAATACGCTTAAAACTCGAGTAGTTAAATAAAAGCTTGAAGACTTCTCAAATGAATAGATCAACGGCTGTGCCTGATTTAATTAGGAAAAAAGCGTTGATTCCTTCAAGTTAAGTCTGTAATAGTTTTTCTTCTATCTGGTTTAATCAGATGAAGGTTAGTTTAGTCTCTTGACCCCGTTAGAAAATCCATTAATTCAAAAAGGTGGAATCGTCCCCGTTTTTCGGGCCAGGGAAATTTTCTTGGTTTTGGTTTTGGAACGACCATCAGATTAGTCTCGTGCCCGGACATTCGAGGGCGAGGCCCCGAGTGGGAAACCCTACTCCCCGTGTAAGAGGAAGCTACTTCCACTGCTACCAACCGAGAATCCCGGTGTGCAGAGAGGGCAGCGGGATCTCACAGTTGGTATCACAGCGCTGCTGTAAACTTATGAAACAGCAGCAGAAACTGCCTAAAATTCTAAAGTAAATCCGTGAAAAAAATGTTTTCACTTGCTAAGATTATGTTTCAAATGAATTCATAAATTGAAAACTCATAAATTGAATTGGATTTCTAGATGGATACCCCAAATTTGTCTAGCATTCCTGGACTTTCCCAGAGTCAGGATATGATCGCCTTTGCCTTCAAACATCTTGTCAACTCCGCTACAACCCGTGTAAGCAGAGTGAGGCTTGCTCGTCCCTTTGAGGATCTATACTTCCTTGATCCTATAGAGCGACATCGGTATATGTGGTTCTTTGGAAGAAGATGTATTAATATCAATACCAATTAGCATCAGAGACTCAGGCAAAATATTTCCTTAGCCATGATCTTGATAAGGCTAGGGGTTGTTCATTATATACAACTCTTTAATCATTCACCCAGGAATTTTAGAGACTTAGGCAAAATATTTCCTTAGCCATGATCTTGATAAGGCTAGGGGTTGTTCATTATGTACAACTCTTTAATCATTCACCCAGGAAATTTAGAGTTTCTTTTTGCCGAGTTTTTAGGCTTCTTAGCCGCTTTATCCCTAGAAGTAGAATTACAGCACCTCTTTCAGTGATGAATCATGTTTATCAAGGCATGTCTCCTTTGCAGTTTTGCTTCTTTATGCGTATGCGATTGAGGCTATGACTTTGGAGCGGTGATGCTCTATGTATATATCAGAAACTTTTGATAATAAAGGACGTTTTGCAAAAGATTCCAAATTTTTTTTCATGGTTGTGAATATATTTAGCAAAATTATCAAAGTGAATCTTGTTTTTAAGAATTATGATGGAAGAGTTATTGTTTAAGAAATAAATCTCAAAAATTAAATAATCATAAATCTGTTGTCAGAGTTAAGTTGACGAAAATCTCGTTTTGTCAGAATCATGAGGTGCGTGGCCCGTGCTAGGCAACCGGATCCTCTAATCCATGAGGAAGAGTTAGATCCAGATGTTCGTAAAGCCCTGCACAGATCCCAACCTGGTCCCTTCAAGGGTGAAGGGGAGAGATTAGGTGAAGTAGTGGAAAAGTGGATTGAGGCAATGGAAGAATACTTTGATGTAACTGGCTATAACGAGAGAAGCAAGATGGCTCTTGCTAGATTAAAGATTGTGGAAACGGCCAAGGTCGCATGTAGGAACCATTGCGAGACAAACCATCTCGACAGAAATAACCAGACCTGGTCAGATCTTAAAGCATACCTCAGGAAAAGGTTCTGTCCTCCGGGCTTCCTGGAAACCAAAATGAATGAATTCTTGGAATTGAAACAGGATAGCCGGTCAATTGAAGAGTACCATCAGGCATTTGCCCTTCTTCTCAAATATTCCCCATAATTAAATGAAGAGCAGCTAATGGCCAGATTCATTCGAGGAATGAACGGGCCATTGAACACCTTAGTGAAGAATGCCAAACCTATCTCAATGGCGAAAGATGTAAGAATGGCAAAGGACTTTGCCAAAGCCTTTGTTGTTAAGGTCGTGCCAAAGCCTGCACCCTCAAACTTTAAAAGGTTCCAAACCCCGGGAAGTGCTTCAAACTTCCCACCCCCAAAGAGGCAGCAAGGTCCAAATCAGAATCAAGATGCTGGCAGATTCAGAAGTGAAGGAAGACCCTTCCCTCATAACACTTTCTCAGGAGCCCCAGCTTTTTCAAGGACTCAGAGGGAGGAACTTCGAAGTGAGGAACCGGTGTTTTGGATTCAGGGTTTTGGTCATGAGCTAAAAGACTGCCTGACTCCTGTCAATCCAACTCCTGTCAAGGGGACAAGGAAGTCAAGGACCGAGAGTGCAAAGACCAGCCCCTTCTTATCAGTCAACCATCTCGTCAAAATCAGGGCAATCCCAGGAGGAATCCAGCTCAGCCATCTGCCTTTGTACAAAGTAATCTCAGAACTCCTTCCCAGAACTGGGGTAACTAGAGAGAAAGAGTTCTGCCCCAGTCTGCAGAGCAGCAGGCCAGAGCGGTTACAATACCAGAAGTAGTTGAAGAGGAAAGAGGCCAGATTTATGCCGCAATTGAAAACCAAGGGCCAAATTGTCAATTCTCAGTCATCCATACTTCAGCTGAGTATAAGGGTAAGTCATTCAAACTTTTGATTGATTCAGGCAATACTCATTCATTTATTTCCCCTGGATGCTTATGTCAGCTAGTCTTAGATCAGAAATCAGGGAAACCTATGCAAGTTGAATTGGCCAGTGGGAAGATCCTTTTCACTCACCATGAGACAGATTGTATTCAGTTCAATTTAGATGGTAATATAACTGACTCTCAGTTCAAGGTCCTACCTTTGGGAGTTTTTGACGGGATCCTTGGAATGGATTGACTCCACAAAAATCAACCTGACATTCACTGTCACAATGGAACTATTTCCTTCCGTGAGACCTTCACGGAAACAAAGTTCAAGGAACCAGAATTTCAAGATCCCCAAGTCTGCAATTAGCAAAAGCTTCTAAGTTACTAAAAGGACTTAGAAAGAAGTAGCTCATTTACGTTGTCAAAATGAATCCAATAGATACAAAGTTGAAAGCTAGTGGTTAAGTGAATATGATGATTTATTCCCAGTAGAGCTAACAGAGATGCCTCCAATTCGAGAAGAAGATCATGTGATAGAATTGACCCCCAGTAGCCTAGCGCACGTACAGAATGCCAGCCCCTGAAGCCATTGAACTCAAGGAACAGCTTAGGCAGCTGTTAGAACAAGGGTGTGTAAGACCCAGTGTTTCACCTTGGGGAGCACCAGTTCTCTTTTAGAAAAAGAAAGATGGAACGCTAAGACTCTGTGTGGACTACAGAGGACTCAATCAGCTGACAGTTAAGAATAAGTATCCTATCCCTAGAATTGATGAGCTTCTAGACAGGCTAAGTGGAGCCCAAATCTTCACAAAGATAGATCTCAAATCAAGGTATTATCAGATCAAGATTAATGAGCAAAATATCCCGAAGACAGCCATCAATACTTGCTAGGCATTATGAATTCACTGTCATGCCGTTTGGATTGACAAATGTCCCCGCTACATTCAATCGCCTAATGCAAGACATTCTCAGAGAATACTTGGATGATTTTGTTCTTGTTTTCTTTGATGATACTCTGACTTACTCAAAGAATGCAACTGACCATGAAGCTCATGTCCAAAAAGTTCTTGAGATTCTAAGGAAGCACCAACTCTTTGCAAATAAGAGCAAATGCACTTTCTTTGCGGACCATGTTGAATAATTGGGCTTTCTGGTATCCAAAGATGGAATTTCTCCAGATTCTGCTAAAGTCCAAGCAGTGATAGATTGGCCTGAACCATAGACAGTGAAAGAAGTCAGGGGATTCTTGGGATTGACTGGTTGGTATAGAATTTTTATACCAAAGTATGCTCTCATAGCTTCCCCCCTGACTAATCTTCTTAAGAAGAATACCTCGTTTCAATGGTCTGCCAAGTGCTCAATTTTTCCACTCTAAAATTTACTAGAAATTATCCAAGATGATTTAAATCATTCCAATCTAATCAATTTTCACTTTATTTAGAGTAAACAATATGAAAAGTTTAATTCCATCAATTTGAATACACATCTAGGATAAAGAAAGGTTGAATTCAATAATGAAGAGAAGGGGGAAAGTCTTTCCAGCAAGGCATAACATCCATTTTCATTTTAAAGAAAGCAAAAATCAGAAAACCATAAAATAGAATAAGAAAAAGTAGAATTTCTAACTTACTAGGAGTTTTGTGAGCTTTCCTTTGGCTTGATGGTTTGAGGGATCTACTCTTATTTGCAACAAGAGTGGCCACCAATTCTTTTGAAGAGGAAATGGTAAAAAACAAATGAATTATCAATGAATTCACTGTTTTTGGCTCTGGGAAGGAGTAGAGTAACAGTGCATAAAACACTATTAACTATTTACAAAGGGGGAGGCTTCATTTATAGTAAAAAGTGAGTCTCTAACCAAGCAAATTGATTCTAGAATTTTCCAGATCAGTTTGGTAAATTTTTGACCATTTTTAGGTCACTTTAGCTTACTTTTTGGATCTAGTTGAAACAGGAGAGAGGAGAGATGAAAATATCTCATTATTTGTGAGTTTAAAACTCAACCAAATGTGTGAAATAGGCGCCTCCTTCATGAGGGGAATTCCCCCGCAGCACTGAGGTGTCAAAAATGCAGCATTTCCTCTAAATATCTCTTCTTTTTTAACTAATAACCTTGCCCTTAGTCAACTCTTTATCTTATGTGAGTACTCATTTTTGGGGAAATTTTCTTGATTTCTTCAATTTATCTCCTCCCTACATTTGGATTAATCTAATTGGCCTCTCAGAACCTTAATCTAAAATTTTTCAGAAAATTTAGACCCTTAGGCTAAGGCCTTTTGAACAGATTATAATTTATTTCTAATGCACCTTCTGATTTCTTTTTGAACTTTTGTTTTGGGGGAATTTATTTTAATAAGAAGAGACATTTTTCCATCCAAAATATCTAAAAATTGAATAACCTCTCTCTAGAACATTTTCTCTCTCTAGGCCAAAACAGGGTAAAACAGGATCTTTCTTTTATTTCAGAGAGGCGAATAATTATAAGATCAGAAGGGGAGGTTCTTACACCTGCACACCTCAAAAGCCAGAGGGAGGAATCTTACATGCTACCCCACTTAAAAAACGCGAGATGTCCTCATCTCGCAAAATTAGAGGAGAACTCTTTTCCTTAAGATCCAACTGATTCTGGGGTTCCTTATAGTCTGGTGAACCCAACAAAATCCTGGGATGAAGATCCCTTATATAAAACTCATCATCAGATAATAATTCACTCAGATCGTAACATTCAAATCCTTATCACAATAATGGTCCATCAGACCGAAATTTCTATCTGAACAGTCCTTCATGGAAATTTTCAATTATACAGATTTTTAATTTGACATCCAGGTGAAAGCATGTATAGGTGGTACCACTTTTTTCACCTTTTGGTGGTACCACCCATAGCCCCTAAAAGGAGGGAAGTTTAGTGTTTTTAAAATTAGTAATATGGAAAATAGTGGGCCATCATAAAATTAATTGGGCCCCCCTCTTCAAAGCATGCATTGATTTGGCCGCCCCCCTTCTCGTAATATGGAAAATAGTGGGCCATCATGAAAAGGATTGGGCCACCCTCTTCAAAGCATGCAATGATTTGGCACCCCCCTTCTCGTAATATGGAAAATAGTGGGCCATCATGAAAAGGATTGGGCCACCCTCTTTAAAGCATGCATTGATTTGGCCTGTCGCGCACGCCCCCCTTCTCCCTCTACTCCTCTTCTCCCTCTGCTCCGTTCGTGCATTCCCTCTCACCAAGCAAGCTTCCTGCCCATTCATCCATCTGCAGCCTTGCATCACTCACGGTTTCATCGTTTCACAACCGTGTGCGCAGAGATGAGTGATCGCACCCCCAAGAAGAACACCCCCCCTAGGAGGTGCAAGAGACCCTTTGCGGATGCTGACTCAGTCGTGCAGACACCTTCACCGATGCCAGAACAAGGTGAAGCTTCCCAGACAACATGCGGCTCCCCACAGAAAAGTCCACTCGAAAAGGTATTGTGCTCCTCTTCCATGTCTGCTGCATGCACATATCCTTCTTACACGTCTCCTCCATTGGCTTTTGTTTGCACATTGTTTCCCTGTCTCACTGCATGCTCCCCTTGAGAACTAACGTTTGCTTGTTCTCTTATTGACAGCGTCATCTGAGTACCCCAAGCTCTCCCGTTTTTTCTACTCAGCAGCTGAGTTACATGCTGAGTATGGCTTGAGCATGGAGGGCAAGGTGTCCAAAGACCTTACTGTGGAGGATTTTCCACCTGAGGAGTGGCTAATTGTCTTCAAAGTTCCCGAAAAGAAGAAGACAAAGGTCTTCCTGCATATGGTGCAGGATCACCTATACGATGCTTGCCGTCTTTTGTATCAGAAAGTGTACCAAGCTGCCCCCTCTAATGGGGAACTAATGACAAAGTTTGCTAGGGGGTTTGCCTTTGAGAATTGTGCAGCTGCTAAAGCTCAACCCGAAAGTCACAAGATTGCATGGGCTGTGGTGGGTGGTATGGTCTTGGAGAATGTGAAGGCTCAACGGGGAGGTTTGAATCGTAAAGTGAGCAAATTCATGTCCGATTACGGTGTTTCTGACTAAAACTAAGCACTTGACCATCAAATCTGAAAGGGATGAATGGCATCTTCTACGACAAGGTAAATGGCCAAGATGACACCTACATTCTTTTGGATGACAAGCCCCCTACTTTTATATACTCCCACCTAGTGCGATGCATCAGGTTTTCGATGTGCTCTCGGTAGAATGTGAGCCTAATGTATATGAATTGTCAAATGATGTATTTGAACAAATCTATAATAGCATGCCCCCAGAGGAGAATTTGTAAGTTCTAACTTTCAAGCTAGCACAATGCGTCCTCCTAAGAAGCACTATTTCGCACGTTCAACTCTTTGACAGCACTTTCAGTAGTAGACAAGCACTTTAAGACCACTTGACAAGCACTTCTAGTACCTACACAAGCATTTCTAGTACCTACACAAGCATTTCTAGGATCTACACAAGCACAGATTACTTGAAAAGCACTTTAAGTACCTAGACAAGCACTTTAAGTAACTAGACAAGCACTTTCAGGCCACTTGACCAGCACTTCCCAAACAATTGAAGTACCTACACAAGCACTTGACAAGCACTTGACAAGCACTTGGAGGCCACATGGTAAGCACCTATCAGGTAGTTTTAGTACCTAGACAAGCATTCCAGACCACTTGACAAGCGCTTTAAGCATCTTGACAAGCACTTTCAAATTACCTGACAGCCAGCACTTTCTAGTACCTAGACAAGCACTTTTTAGTACCTAGACAAGCATTCCAGACCACTTGACAAGCGCTTTAAGCATCTTGACAAGCACTTTCAAATTACCTGACAGCCAGCACTTTCTAGTACCTAGACAAGCACATGTTTAGTACTTTCAGACCACTTGAGAAATTCTTGTCAAGCACTTCATTACCTGGACAAGCACTTCAATACCTAGACAAGCACTTTCAAACCACTTGACAAGCACTTTTAGAGTCTAGACCAGCACTTTTAAACCACTTGACAAGCACTTCAGTACCTAGACAAGCACTTTCAGACCATCACTTTTAAACCACTTGACAAGCACTTCAGTACCTAGACAAGCACTTTCAGACCATCACTTTCTTAAGAGTCCACAAAATGCAACCACAATATAAACTAAAGAAAATGACACCAGATCGACACAAAATCGTTCCAAGGTCAAAACCATTTTTGTTTGTATATATGTCAAGGAGTGTTGGAAGTTAGCCACACAATAAAGGCACAGTGTCAGAGTACATTAAGCTACACAGTAAGGGCATGGTGTCATGGCAGTGAAGGGGCTACAGGCAGTCCTCTGTACAATGGGAAAAATGCCAGCAAAAGCACTTCTAATTTGTTGTTTTACTCTTTGGACGCTTATATTTTCTTTCTTTAGGATCTAGGTTGGGGGTAATTTTCGGCAACGTGGGGGCTTCAATTTCTTTCATTTCCTCAACATTGTTCCGCACGATTCTCCAATTCGACCGTTGCAAGGCATCATCCCTAACATCAAAAGGGCACTCTCTGACAGTTTTTGCTTTGTCAGCACTTTCTGCCCACTGCAACACAAAGTCAGCCACATCTTGTTTTAGAAAATTTTTCCACTACCCCTCAGTCTGCTTCTCCACTTCAGGAAGGATCACATAGCATGCAAGATCATTAGAGTACATTTTATACAATGAGTCATCTAGCACAAGTGTATTTGTCTTATTGAATTTTGGGAAAAGATGCCAGAAGGTATCCAGGTTTTTCAAGAACATTGGCCTAGGAGGATTATCAAAGCGCCAAGTGCAAACATGGCAAGCGGTTTGCGACAGCCATCCACTCATGCATTTCTTGGCTTGAGGCAAGTACTTATTCATGGCTGTCTCCAATTCCCTGCCTCTGTGGGAGGTCCACACAAATACCTCTGCAACCTGACTCAACGCAAGTAAGAACACCTCTACATCCTTCCGTACGTAATAGGTGACGTTCTCATCCTCACGGACTTTGGAAAAGTACAGCGTTGAGACATTTGGGGAAATCTCTATCCTGCGCTTATCGTGCACGCACAAAAGAACCTTGTTGAAGTCAACAACGACTGCCAGGTCTCGAGAGTCATTGAAGCGTCGAAACTGATAACGTGGAGGACAATGCTCAATGTGCTCTACCTCATCAGTGGGTGGTAGGGTTTTCGAGCCAACAACTTGAATTTTAACATGTACAACAATTAAGATGGTCAAGACACGCACAAACACTGAGACAAAGGACTTATATATTATATTGCCACAAAATAATGCGACTTGCATGAGCAAAAAGCTACAAAGTTGCAAGAAGCTAAAGCTTCTTGCATGCTCGGGCTTTGGGGAAAATTGGATTAGTACTTTTCTTGTGGTCCCGAAGAGGCCCATCCTCCACTTGCCTTTTCTTCTTCTTTCGCAGCTCTCTTGCAACAAATTGGAGGGTCTCTTCCATATTTGGGTCCAACTCTTCTTCACTAAGTACACCTTTGTCGACGCGGCTTGGCTCTCTAGTTGGAGCACTAACATGACTTAATGTCTTAATGACATCAGTACCTGGGATAGCAATAAGAAATCAAGCTAGGAGCATAGGTAGTTAATATGATCACAATGATCATGGATAATCATGTCTGAGGATAACATGTTACAGCAACCAAAATTACCTTGTGTGATCTCAAAACCAGGTGTCTCCCTCAGGATGCCTCCATCACCAAGCACATCAGATTTTTCAGCAGAGAGACTACAACCCTCAAAGTTTTTGTATTTCATCACCAAGGCATCTAGGTGGAAGGGGGCATCCACATCATGCATGGACGAGGTGGAAGCGGCTTGGTCCACCCCCTCGCCAGCCTCTGGCTCACCTGAGACATAACATACAATTACTGTACATATCAAAAGTAGCATGAATCCTGTCCTATGAAAGAGGCATGCCTTACCTATGGACTCCTCATATGCATTCCCAAGTGCCCAACATCTTGCTACAAGTGGTATCTCCCGCGAACAGTCCGGAACAATGCACTTGGGCTCAGTCGCATAGATAATGGAAAAGCAAAAGGGGTGGTACTTGTGGGCACATGACAGATAATAAACGTCGACCGCATGTTTGCTTGACAGTAGTAGCTAGCCCCACAGGCCACACAAGATCCACCAATGAGGACAGTGTCAGCACCTAGGACAGACTTGGCAGGCCGGGTAGGCACTATAAGGGCCAGGGATTTCACTGACGTAAACGAGAACATGTGAACATGTTAATAACATATGTTAATAACACAAAAAATCTTGTGATCACATGTTATATTCACAAAGCTTTCACAAGGGCCTAAAAAAATTATCTTTGTCGGCCATAAAAAATCTTCTTAGGTGGCCACTGACCTGCTATTATGTGAAGACGATAACATGAGAACATGTGAATAGCTTATTCCCATGTGTAGCCAAGCTTTTAAGGGGTTCCCAAATGGCAAGTGACCTGTTATTTTGTGAACGGTAACATGAGAACATGTGAATAACTTGTTCACATGTGTTATTATCACAAAAAAACTTGTGATCACGTGAATATTAAATCCTTGATAAGGGCTCTCCCCCTCTCTCTTCAAGAAAGTGCATGCCTCCTTCACGAAGGAGGCCTGTCTCCTTAGCTCACATAACACATGCTCCATTTCCTCAACCGAAGCCTGCACATAATGAAAAACAACCAGCCATGAGAACTTTCAAGCATGTGTAAGTGGTTTGAGCACCTGTCAAAGTGGTCTGTGCACTTGAAAGTGGTCTAAGCACCTGTAAGGTCTAAGTACCAGTGAGTGGTCTAAGCACTTGTGAAAGTGGTCTAAGCACTTGCAAATGATGCAACCACTTGCAAGTGGCTCTTCCAAGTGTTCTAAGCACCTGTTAAAGGTCTTAGAAATTGTATGTGCTTTGTGCTTTTGCTAGTGTTTTAAGCACTTGCAAGTGGTATGAGCACTTGAAAGCGGTATGAACACTTGCAAGTGGTATGAACACTTGCAAGTGGTATGAGCACTTGAAAGCGGTATGAACACTTGCAAGTGGTATGAACATTTGCAAGTGGTCTTAGAACTTGCAAAAGGCATGAACACTTACAAGTGGCCTTAGCACTTGCAAGTGGTACGACCACTTGCAAAAGGTATGACCACTTGCAAGTGGTATTAGCACCTTCAAGTGGTCTAAGCACTTGTTAAACTTCTAAAGAACTTGCATGATTTCTATGCACTTGCTAGTGATGTAAGCACTTACAGTGGTATAACACTTGCAAGTGGTCACAGCACTTGCAAATGGTCTGAATACTTATGAGTGGTCTATGAACTTGATGACCTCTAAGCACTTGCAAGTGAAACAAGCACTTGCAAGTGGTGTAAATGCTACACCACTTTCAAATGCTTGAATCACTTGCAAGTGCTTGGACCACTACTTAAAGGATAGAAAAATGCTTGAGTTTTCAAAAGTACCTGCATAGTGGACACCTCCTCCTTCATCTCTGCAGCAGACGTCACAGCACCAGAAGCCATTGAGACCTCCCTCTCCAGCACTCCTATCTCAGCTTTCTTCTTCAGAACGAGAGCTTCATTTTCTAGGGGAGATGCTTTTAATATCTCCATGTCTGCTCTAAGTCTCTCCATCTCTACTATAATCGGGGCATAGGCCGAATAGGTGCCTTCGTTGCATAGCCACAAATCCCTCTTCTCTGCTAAGACCAATTTAGCAGAACCAACCTTCGCTTCAGCAATATAGGCCTGCCCATGTCTACTATAATCGGGGCATAGGCCGAATAGGTGCCTTCGTTGCGTAGCCACAAATCCCTCTTCTCTGCTGCTAAGACCAATTTAGCAGAACCAACCTTCGCTTCAGCAATATAGGCCTGCCCATCAAGATCTTCAGCAATTCTACCTAACCATTCTATGTATAGGGGCTGGGATGCAACCTCAGTCGGTTTTGCAGGGCGATTAGACACTGTCAAGGCGTAGGAGTTAACTGCATGCTCTGTTTGTCCATAAAACACTTCAAGATGTAGAAGTCTGCACCTGGCTCTTCTGCATTCACTGCGAAGTTCTGGCCAACCATCAAGGCATCACTTAGGTTGTCATGGTGGTCAGCATACATGGGGGCTCCTGGTAACTCATCATCGCTGGGTGCTTCTCCATCGTTTTGAACATTGACAGTCGGTTGTATTCAAAAGTATTGTCACCTCTCAACGTGGTCCTTGTTTACACATCTCCTCCATTGTCCTTTCATGCACGCATGGCAAAATCAGGACAATGGTATGCACCGTACCCCGTGCATATCTGATTGACTGTAGCCATTGACACAGTGGAAGGATTGAGACCCTTTGATCCGCATGCAATCCCACTCTCTATCTCTGTCTACATCATCGAGCTTGACCTCCCAGAATCTACGATCGACTTTCTTCCCTGTCCAATGGACATTCTTTCTTGAGGGTTGCGTTGAGGAATGCCACCACACTTGAAGCATTATGTAACACCCATCCGTCAGATTTCAGCTACTCCTGTGTGAGAGCTCTTTTGAGCACCACACTAGCCCCATCGTGCTTGCCCTTCCCATGGCCGGCGGATGCGAAGAAACTGTGCATCATCTCAATACCTGTCATATTGAAGTATCGGGCTACAAAATAGAAAGGGCGCCTTGCTTTGAATTGTGAAGCAGCGCCATCAGACCACACCTAGTGTCGCTTGACACTGCATCCTTGAGTTTTCAGCCACTCATTGTGCAAAAGAAAGCACTGCTGCATAAAGAAAGTGTCGTGGATTTTGTCATCAGAGATGTAGAAGTGGGTTGTCTTCCGAATGGTACCAAGCACATCATGCAGGTACGAAATGTGGACCAAGATTGTCACCTGAGTTGAATACCAATGCATTGACTGAATTTCATTCTGCACCTTGAAGGAGTAATTCTCTACAAAATCCACTACCGACACCACTACATCATCTGGAAATTTATCCAAACACTCTTTGAATTGTTCAGCTTGCCATCTATACTTATAATTGTGTTTGATGAAGTTTCCCAATTTGCTTTGAAGCAAGGAAGTGAAAGTCCTCGGGTTGACTTGGCAAACAACAAGATCTTTTTGAGTTTTTACTTGACCGTTCTCATCCACTTCCTGTGTAGGAACATCGTCAAAAAGCTTGACATTCATCATAGAGATGTCATCGCTTTTTTCATGTGGACACAAGGAGATATGTTTAATGCCACAATGCATGTACCCAACAGACATTGTCTACGGTGATCAGCACAGTCAATGGGTTTTGGGCAGCTTGGAAATGTGGCATTGGAGGCCGTGCACTACGTTGTTCCATCATGAGAATTGCAAACAAGGCACCTAATTGCATGGCCGGCCATGTAGCCCATATCTTCCCTGGTGCATCTGATTTAGATGAACTTGGAATAACATGGAATTTCTTGGAAGCACTTGGAAGCACTTAGAAGCACTTGGAAACACTAGCAAACACTTGGAAAGCAAGTAAAGCATGTGGAAGCACTTGGAAGCACTTAGAAGCAAGTAAAGCATGTGGAAGCACTTAGAAGCACTTAGAAGCACATGGAAGCACTTAGAAGCACATGGAATCACTAGCAAGCACTTAGAAGCACTTGGAAGCACTTAGAACCACTAGCAAACACTTGGAACCACTAGCAAGAACTTAGAAGCACTTGGAAGCACTTAGAAGCACATGGAAGCACTTAGAAGCACATGGAAGCACTAGCAAGCACTTAGAAGCACTTGGAAGCACTTGCAAGCACTTAGAAGCACTAGCAAGCACTTAGCAAGAATTTAGAAGCCCTAGCAAGCACTTGGAAGCACTTACAAGCACTTACAAGCACTTGGAAGCACTTACAAGCACTTGGAAGTAGTTAGAAGCTTCTGTTATCACTTCTGAAGCTCTGTTAAGCCATTATGAGCATAAGCACTTCGAAGCATTTGGAAGAACTCTCACGCACCTGGCAGCTTTTTGAAGCACTATTAAGCACTCAGAAGCAACAAAAGGCACTTAGAAGCACACAAAAACATTTAGATGCACTTGGAAGCACTTACAAGCACTTGGAAGCAGTTAGAAGCTCCTGTTATCACTTCTAAAGCTCTGTTAAGCCATTACGAGCATAAGCACTTGGCAGCATTTGGAAGAACTCTCAGGCACCTGGCAGCTTTTTGAAGCACTATTAAGCACTCAGAAGCAACAAAAGGCACTTAAAAGCACACAGAAACATTTAGATGCACTTGGAAGCACTTACAAGCACTTGGAAGCACTTACAAGCACTTGGAAGCAATTAGAAGCTCCTGTTATCACTTCTAAAGCTCTGTTAAGCCATTACAAGCATAAGGACTTGGAAGCATTTGGAAGAACTGTCAGGCACCTGGCAGCTTTTTGAAGCACTATTAAGCACTCAGAAGCAACAAAAGGCACTTAGAAGCACACATAAACATTTAGATGCACTTGGAATGACATAAAATTACTTGGAACCACTATGAACCACTTAGAAGCACTTGTGATCTCTTGAAGAAGTATGTCAAGCACTATAAAGCATGGTTAAGCAATATAGTGCACTGTCCCGCACTCAGAAGTGGTCTGAAAATGCTCAGAAGCACTAAGATGCACTCATGACTTGGAATTTCTTGGAATCACCATGAAGCACTCAGAAGCATCTGAAATCAATTGTAAAGCTTCATAAAGCACTATAGTGCATGGTTAAGCATTGTTATGCATTATGAGGCACTTGAAAATATTTGGAAGCATGGTAAAGCACTCTAATGCCCTATCATACAAAATTTTAGTACTGTAGCACTCTAAACCACACTGACATTTAGAAATCAGTATCGTATAGAAGAGCATATCCGGATACACTATCAATCATATGCGAGCAACTGTGTAGCTCTTACAACACACTCTCAACACAGTGATATACCTGAGGCAAATCGAGTAGGTGCACTGGATGCAGTACATGCGTACTCTTGCCTATCCTCTTTCGAACAACATCTTTCTTGTTTGGGGAGATGAGATTTTCTACCAACCAAAATTGAAACACGATTTCCTTGATTTCACTGGTGATGGTGCTTGCCCTATGCAATTGACGGCGGTGACAAGAATCCAAGGGAAGTGACCCTTCCTCCGCTTCATGTTGCAGCCGAAAATTGGCCGCAATGACATTCCTTCGATGAACTCCTAAAGCCTTGTCAACTTCTCTACCACTCATTTGATTGTCAACACCAGCGCCATTGAGGCATGCCACGATAGTAGCCCGCTTTAAAAAGCTTTAAAAACAACTCGTTATTTGAATGGGGTGTCTTCACCTCAGATAATGTATGACAAATGTTAGAGAAAATGAGTCTCTCAACTGTCTCTGACGTGTGCTGCAACACTGAGAACGTTGGATGACGGAGGAGCTGTTGTAGAATCTTTGTTTGAAGGCCCTCGGAAAGGCCGTTTGTTTGTTTGTGCTAGCACTGAGAAACTGCTCTCTGCAGATTTTCTTTGCCTCTCGCTCATCAATGTCACCATCCTCGCGCGTACGTGCCATCCTCTTCTCAATGCTTCTTTGTTCCCTCTTCTTTGCAACCCAATAGTTTCGAAGACCTGACAGAAGTTCTCTCGGGATGTGTTGTGTGATAGACAATGGGGAAAGATATACGGAGCCTGTATTGCCATTCTGTACACTATGAGACTCCATGTGGAGCTAGTTATGAGGGAGCTAGGAGGCTGAAGTTATTGCAAAGAAGACCATTAAAGCACAACTGTAGTCTTCATCGAGAGAGAGAGAGAGAGGGAGAGAGGGAGATAGTACAGATGAATACAGCTTACACTCAGGCGGGAAGAGAGGCTCTTCTGTGTAGGCGCAAAGCAGAGGCTATGGCAGAGAGAGAGACAGGCGGAGAGTGAGAGAGAGTGAGAGAGAGAGAGTCACGGCAGGCCAATGGATTGCAAGACGAGTGCAGAAGGAGAGAGAATATTCAGAAGCGTTTAATGGGCATGCCATTCCCTTAATGAATGCTCAGTTGCATTTTCAAGCCCACCTCTATTTCAAATTTAAGCCTCTTTCTCCTCCCGAAGGGGTGGCTAAAAGGAGTGTCCAAGACACTCCTTTTTGGTACCACCTATACATGCTTTCACCCATCCCTTAGCTTGACCCACTGGGTCAAGTGTTAACAGCAGCAATCTGCCAGCATAATCCACTAATCTCATAGTGATTTGCTGAAGTCATTAACGTTATTCCAGCTACGAACATCATCACAGGGACTCGTCCCATTCATCCTCATTGTGGTTTTGCTTAGTTTATTACATTTCAACCAAAATACAAGAATCTTCATTTTTCAATTAGAATCCAAATCAACTCATCAGTTCTCAACCAGAATTTAAAATCATATCAACCACATTCGAATTCATCATCTAGATAGTATTAATGCTTATAATTTCAAGTCTTAGATTTACTCGTATATATTGCTAGTAAAGAGCTGCAGTTATACCCTCGGTATATATGGGTAGTCACTGTCCTTGGAACTATAAGGTAAATACCATCATGTCTAGGCCTCAAGCAAGTCAGGGATTCCATACAATTACGGTACTTCCATCTGAAGACCCAATTACCAATTTACAAATTTCAGTCTGAATAACAATTTGTATGAATTTTATCACACAATTACAACCTTTTACTACTTCTTCATGAATTTTTGACATTTTTGGCTTCTCGGTTGATCTTCATTAGCCAACTCACTCTAATATCAGCTGTAAGATCCTGATCTCACTGCGCAATGAATTTGGGGGTGGTAGCAATGGAAGTAGCACTTCTTGTGCGGGGCAGGGTCCCATACTCGGGGCCTTACCCACCATGGATATCCAGACAAGAGACTAATCCATCGGTTCTTCCAAAACCGAACTCGGAAAAACTTCCCTTGCCCGGAAAGCACGGGTGATTCCTCCAAGATAACTTTTCTCTAACGTAGTCAAAAGCCTTAACTAATTGAACTGATCTGACTGAACCCATAAGTCCCATAGTCAGATCAAGGGAAAGATTGTACTTGGATCATAGAGACCAACGCTTTTTTCCTCATTGAGAGGCACAGCCATTGATTCTTTTCCATAGAGCAATTTTTGTGCGGGATTTACTTCATCTATCAAACCACCAGAACAGAATTGAGTCTCAAATTTAGGGATCCATCAGTCCAGCATAACCCCTTCCAGTCCCATGGGTTAGCCAACCGCCCAAGCACTCTAGTGATGGGATCCAATTAAGAATTTGGTTAGGTTGTCCTGGGTACCAGGGAAAAGAGTTCCCAGGCCCCCTAGCCTGATACTCATCATGCAAACTTAAAACTAGTCACACCACTTACACACCCAATATGCCTTTTTCACAGATTCAACAGTCTTTAAAATAATCATTTAATGAAACCACAGTGTCACTGATCATAATCCTCTAATTATCCAGTTGAATCCTTATTTCCAAACATTCCTTCATCGGTGTACCTATGGATCATTGGCAACCAGAACGCTCACCCCCTATCCAGTTAGGGGCCTTTTTGAAAGTTTTTAGCTCATAGTAACCGGCAAGTATTCACTTTAACAAAAATGGAGTCTCCGTTGAGGATCAGCAAGATCAACCAACAGATCCATATAAAAGATCCATGGACTCATCCATTGAGGACGAGCAAGGCCAATCAACCAGATCCATGCCCGAATTCAAAAAACAACTCTTACTCCTCGTACCAATATCTTCCTCGACATATGTGTGGGTATCTTCAGTGACCCTGAGCCCGAGCACCGTATAGTCAGCACCCTCTAGGACCTTCGCAGGTCACCTAGCGCTTCACTCATAGGTCGCTTCCTTGGTCCCTCATCCACTATACCGGAAGCTCACCATTTAAATCAAACCGTAGCTGGTCAAGACCTCGGCTGACCTTGCTACGCGAGACGTCCTCCGTTGACTCTATGTCAGCAATTGCAACTTTAACAAATAGGTCTCCACGACCTCATTCACAAGACGGTCGAAATGCATTCTTGACATAAAACAGTCATTTAAAAATAGATTTCACATACGAATACATTTCCAACAATATTTCCATCTTTTCTCATCACTCCACATCCTTTCACATTAGTCCCCATCGTTTCTCATCTTCCCACAAATTTTTTCTTCTTCATCGATCCCTATCACATCACATTATTCCACATCAAATCACATCCAATTGCATCATCCACACATCAATCCACATCATCCATACATCTATCCACATCATCTATACATCCATCCACAACAATCAACATTATCCACACATCCATCCACATCTTCCATACATCCATCCACATCAATCCACACGTCAATCCACATCATCCATACATCCATCCACATCAATCCACATTATCCACACATCAATCCACATCATCCATACATCCATCGACATCAAACCACATTATCCACACATCCATCCACATCTTCCATACATCCATCCACATCAATCCACATGTCAATCCACATCATCCATACATCCATCCACATCCATCCACATTATCCACACATCAATCCACATCATCCATACATCCATTCATGTCAATCCACATTATCCACACATTAACCCACATCAATCCACATTCATTTCATAAGCATTCCCATTCTCATCTAATCACATCTTTTACTATCTCATCACTTATTTCCTCATTTATTCTCATTAAATCTCATCCATTTGCATCTACCCATACATCTCACCACTTCACATACATTAACATCTATCCAGTTTACATTGCATCTTATCACATCCATTTCATATCACATCTCATTCATTCACATCCCGATTCACATGTTAACACATTCATTCACGTCCCTTATCGTTCATTCACGTCCCAATTCACACACATCTCATCCATTCACATCCCTTATCATTCATTCACATCCCGATTCACATGCTATCACATTCATTCACATCCTATATCATTCATTCACATCTCGATTCACATGCTAATTTCATTCACATCCTATATCATTCATTTACATCCTGATTCACATGACATCACATCTCATCTATTCATTCACATTTATCTGATTCACATCACATCTATTTACCTCTCATTCTCATCACATCCATCCATCCATTCATTCCCATCTATCTGATTTGCATCACATATCATCACATCTATTTACCTCTCATTCTCATCACTTCTTTTCTCATCACATCTATCCATCCATTCTTTCCCATCTATCTGATTCACATCCCATCTCATCACATCTATTTACCTCTCATTCTCATCAAATCTATTCTCATCACATCCATCCATACATTCCCATCTATCTGATTTGCATCACATCCATCCATCCATCCATCCATTCATTCCCATCTATCTGATTCGCATCACATATCATTACAACTATTTACCTCTCATTCTCATCACTTCTATTCTCATCACATCCATCCATCCATTCATTCCCATCTATCTGATTCGCATCACATATCATCACATCTATTTACCTCTCATTCTCATCACTTCTATTCTTATCACATCTATCCATCCATTCTTTCCCATCTATCTGATTCGCATCCCATCTCATCACATCTATTTATCTCTCATTCTCATCACATCTATTCTCATCACATCCATACATCCATTCATTCCCATCTATCTGATTCGCAGCATCACATATCATCACATCTATTTACCTCTCATTCTTATCACTTCTATTCTCATCACATCCATCCATCCATTCATTCCCATCTATCTGATTCACATCACATCTCATCACATCTATTTACCTCTCATTCTCATCACTTCTATTTACCTCTCATTCTCATCACTTCTATTCTCATCACATCTATCCATCCATTCTTTCCCATCTATCTGATTCGTATCCCATCTCATCACATCTATTAATAGAATGTAAGAGAATTCTTATTTTTGATATAAAGATTCTTTACGCATCTATTTATGCATAAGAACAACTTCAGTGGAAAATAACACTTTTATAAAAGTCTGTTTATGTATCTATTTATGCATAAATTCAATTTTAAGAAGAATAACACTTTCGAAATAAAAATAATTCTTTTATGCATCTTTCTATGCATAAATTCAACTTTAATGAGAATAACTCTTTTGAAATAAAAATAAACCTCTTTTTGCATCTTTCTATGCATAAAATCAAAATTGATGAGAATAACTCTTTTGAAATAAAAATAAATTTCTTTATACATCTTTCTATTCATAAAATCAAAATTGATGAGAATAACTCTTTTGAAATAAAAATGAATTTCTTTATGCATATTTCTATGCATAAAATCAAAATTGATGAGAATAACACTTTTGAAATAAAAATAAATTTCTTTATGCATCTTTCTATGCATAAAATCAAAATTTGATGAAAGTAATGCTTTTATAATAAAAAAATTCTTTTATGCATCTATTTATGCATAAATTTAATTTTAATGAAAGTAACACTTTTATAATTAAAAAAAATCTTTTATGCATCTATTTATGCTTAAAAATCAATTTTGATGAAAGTAACACTTTTATAATCAAAATATTCCCAATATGCATCTTTCTATGCATAGAAATTAATTCTAATGAAAATAACACTTTTATGATAAAAATATTTCTAATATGAATTTTTCTATGCATAGAAAAAAATAACACTTTTAGAATACACAAGCGGTGGGGATTACTCTTTTTGAATAATAAAAAGATAAAACTTATTTCATCAAATTTAAGAAAATTTTGCCATAACCTCCTTTGTATGGCTGACCATTTTTTAAAATTTTCACTCTAAAATTTACTAGAAATTATCCAAGATGATTTCAATCATTCTAATCTAATCAATTTCCACTTTATTTAGAGTAAACAATATGAAAAGTTTAATTCCATCAATTTGAATACACATCTAGGATAAAGAAAGGCTGAATTCAATAATAAAGAGAAGGGGTAAAGCCTTTCCAGCAAGGCATAACATCCATTTTCATTTTAAAGAAAGCAAAAATTAGAAAACCATAAAATATAATAAGAAAAAGTAGAATTTCTAACTTACTAGGAGTTTTGTGAGCTTTCCTTTGGCTTGATGGTTTGAGGGATCTACTCTTGTTTGCAACAAGAGTGGCCACCAATTCTTTTGAAGAGGAAATGTTCAAAAACAAATAAATTATCAATGAATTCACTGTTTTTGGCTGTGGGGGGAGAAGTAGAGTAACAGTGCATAAAACAATATTACCCATTTACAAAGGGGGAGGCTTCATTTATAGGAAAAAGTGAACCTCTAAACAAGAAAACCGATTCTAGAATTTTTCAGATAAGTTTGGTCAAATTTTGACCATTTTTGTGTTAGTTTAGCTTACTTTTTGGATCTAGTTGAAGCAGGAGAGAGGAGAGATGAAAATATCTCATTATTTGTGAGTTTAAAACTCAACCACACATGTGAAATAGGTGCCTCCTTCATGAGGAAAATTCCCCCACACTGAGGTGCCAAAAATGCATCATTTCCTCTAAATATCTCTTCTTTTTTAACTAATAACCTTGTCCTTAGTCAACTCTTCATCTTATGTGAGTATTTACTCATTTTTGGGGGGATTTTCTTTATTTCTTCAATTTATCTCCTCCGTACATTTGGATTAATCTAATTGGCCTCTCAAAACCTTAATCTAAAATTTTCAAAAAATCTGGACCATTAGGCTAAGGCCTTTTGAACAAATTATAATTTATTTCTAATGCACCTTTTGAATTTCTTTTTGAACTTCTGTTTTGGGGGAATTGATTTTAATAAGAAGAGATAAATTTTCCATCCAAAAATATCTAAAAATTGAATAACCTCTCTCTAGAATATTTTCTCTCTCTAGGCCAAAATAGGGTAAAACAGGATCTTTATTTTATTTCAAAGAGGGGAATCATTATAAGATCAGAAGGGAGGTTCTTACACCTGCACACCTCAAAAGTCGGAGGGAGGAATCTTACATTCTGCCACCTCTCCCTCTGAAAACCGAATGGATCCCAAGCCTCATCCACTGGGGTAAGCCTTGCCATTCCTCCTGTTCTTCCTCATCATTGGGTCCTTTCTCCCGAATGGGAATCATGTCATGTAGGGCAGTACCCCGAGCACTCTCATCGGGGTCTTTTTCCAATGGCAAGGTCACTGTCCCCTCTGGGTTAGGGATATGCAAGTTGTCCGGACCCCAATCATGGATCTCTTGAGCTTCCCTTAACCAAGGCCTTCCAATGAGTAAGCTTTAGGCCCCTCAAGCTGGTGGGAGGTCTAACACCACAAAAGTCATTTCACATACTAATCCTTCAAAATTGATCAAAACTTGCCTAACTAATCCCACGAGCATCACTTCTCTCTGGTCTGCCACACTCAGATGGCAAAGGGAGCTGGCTCAGTAATTCGGAGACCCAAGACTTTCCTAGTAGCCTCGGGCATGATGTTAACACCAGAACCACCATCCACAATGGCTCTTGTAATTTGAGTTCCTCCCACAGAGACTGTCACCCTTGGGCTTCGGTGATCGGGGGACAGTGAGGCATACCCTTGCTTGCTGCCTCCTGGGCCGTCGCCCACTATTACTAGATGTGGCTTCACCCCTAGTTACCTTCGGGGATCCCCACCCAATGCTGGACCAAGCCTAGTAGTTGCTCTCCTATTTCCTAGCTCAAACCACATAATTGAGGAAGGGTAATTTCCACCTTAACTCGTGCCAACTTTTCCTCCCAACTTAAATTACTAACCTTGGGTTGGGTAGACTCCTAATTTGCCTTTGAAGGTGTGGTGGTTGGGGGAATGACCAAGGTAGGCGCTGCTTCCTTCTCCATGGGTGGTGTTTGAATGAATTCCTCCACGGCCTCCTTACAAGCTTGGTCCACAATGGATGGGTAGATTGCACCATCAACAAGGAGAGGAATTGGTGACTTCGGGGCTCCTTGGACTGGGTGAACGGCCGCCACTATTGGAGTGCCAGCAGTGGGAGGTGGCATCGCTGCCACTATTGGAGTGGCAACCTTGGGAGATGGCACCACAGCTTCCACCATGCTAACCAATGGTGGGGTTCTAGGACAATCCCGGGTGTAGTGGTCTCGGCTCTCCGGGCAATGGAGGCATGGGGGCGAGCCCTCTGGTACAGTGCATTGAGCTTGCATGTGGCCACTCCCCCCACAACAATAGCATATAAGAGGTCGGGTGGGGTTGTTGGAAGGATGGAGATTGGGGTACCTTTGGTTAGGCCGAGCCCCATACTTGTTGTTGACGGTCGAAGGTACTAGAGGGGCTACCACATATACCACCGGAGGTGGGTTTTGATAGACTTGAGGTGTTTGTGGGACAGGCACTGGTGGAAGGTACTGCTGATAGGTTGGGAGAGTGCTTGCTTGATATGGAATTTGCATAGGCAAGGGGTTGTATGTTAGGGTTTCTCTTGGATGAGGGGTATTGGTGTATGCTACCGTGGCTACTTGAGCTCCCTATTGAGATGAAGTGGTCTGGGGTGGTGGAAAGGTTTGTAGAAAAGTAGTCAGGGGGGGAAGGGTATGTGGGGTAGCTAAGTAGGAGGGACCAGTGGGGGCAGGGTTAATATAAGCTTGGGATTGGGGGGATTGATTGAGGGTTCAAGAAGGGTGCTGGGTTTGGTTGGTGGTTAGGAGCCTGGGAAGAAGTTGAAGCACTACTGGTGGGGGTCACCATGTAGTCTTCGGCAAAGGGATTAAGCGGGGAGGCACCTTGCTTAAGTTGTTGTTGCATAAGGCAAAGTCCCTTGAGGTAGTAACACTCCTTGTCCTCATGGCCCGCCTTTGAGAAAATGAGCAATATTTCTTGGAGGGACAATCATTTGGAAGATGGCCTTGTGAGCTACATACCGGGCACCATGGATTGGTCTTGGGATCTTTGACCTTGAGTCTGCTCAATCTCCTTCCAGAGCACTGCCACTGCCGCATCCTCTTGTTGTGTGACCTTTTGAAATCTTCGAGCTCCTTTTTGAGCTTAGCTAGCTCGTCCATGGAAGTGGATGTAGAAGCTACTGTCGAGGGTAGAGGAACGATTGGAGGAGCCGAAGATATGTCGGGGATAAGTGGGGACCAAAAGGTACTACGCTCCACCATGAGGCAAGCATTCTCCAGTTGTGTAGCTCTATCTTGGAAGTCTTGCAGGGTGCCTTGGGGTGGAAAAGCTTCTCTCATCTTCATCACCATTTGAGTAGGGAGTGCTCGAAGCACCCACTGTTGTAGATAGCAAGTAGTTTCCAGGATCTTGGGGTAGCCGAGCGACCAAAACTTTAGCTCTTGTGACAAGTTGGGCCACTGACTCCCCCGCCTTCATGGAGAGTTGGTTGAGCTCTTGAGTGATGAGGTCGAAGTAGTTCCCTGGCTGAAAGGTAGCCAAGAACTGTAACCTGAGGGTGGCCCAATCCGGGAAGTGGTTGATGGGAAATTGACTGTACCACATCGGTCGGCATTTTCTTCCAGCGTGGTCGAGAACAAGACCAAGCGTGCATCATCTCGGTTGAGACCTCTTGAGTCACACATGGTGAGGAACCGTCGCACATGGTCTTTTGCATCTTCAGTGATGGTACCTTTTAAGGTTGGTAGCTTAACTTGCACGTGGTTAAGGACAGTACCCAATGGCTCTGGCCCTGGAGCTACCCATTAGGGGAAATTTGGACTCATTTTTGGGCCCTCTAAGGGATTTTTTGCCATCTTTATCTTGAAAATGGAGGTCGCGGCGGGGTGAACATTTTATTACCTTATGTTAAAACACCATCATATGACATATCATTAGAAAGATCATGAAAAGTAGATCTTATAATTTCAAACTCCGAAACATTTAGAGTTGCTAATCTCAAGATATACCATTTTCCTCAAAATCAAGATTAAAGGCTACCGTAACGGTCCACATCATCACTTTTGAACATACTTTTTGTACATCTTCCATGGGTCAAGTCCAAACCCCATCATATTATATATCAATGGAAATATCTTGAAGAGTAGATTTTATATATACAACCTCTGAAAAAATTGAAGTTGATTTACAAAAAATTTACCATGGCCCCATTTTTGATGATGTGGCATTGCTTAGAGGGCCCAAAAATGAGCCCAAAATTCCCCTAATGATAGGGTTAGAAGAGGAAGATGCTGAGGGAAGAGTAAGGGAACGAGGAAGAACCCTACAACTAGTTTGACTAGTTTGAAGAGGAGAATGAAGGGGTGAATCACCTCCAGAAGCTCTAGTCTTCGGGGGCATGCACAACACTCCTCTCACCCACAATAAAAAATCACCAAAAAAGAAAACAAAATGAGACTATGCTTGACCTCTAGGAGAGTCCCATCGTGATCGCCAAATTTTGTCTAAGTTGTGGATGACTCCACCGGTCCTTGCTAGGGAACTCAAAGACAACCGCCACAAACACTATGGTTGGGGGAGAAGGAAGCGTGGATTCTCTCAGGGAAGTATACCCGCCAAGGATGAGTCGACCTCACTAGCTAGACATGCAAGACCTAGGCTCTACATTGTCTACTGTGCTCTCCGACCACCACATCTAGCACCGCAGTACCCCTACAGACCTCTCACTCACACCACTCACACCTCACTCACCTTGCTCACACAAAGAGATAGACAAAACACCAAACAGAGCACAACACTACCATCACAATACCAAAAAGGAGTGATAGAAGGGAGACTCCACTCCGATACAAGGGCTGTCCTAGCACTCCAGGTGATACACGAGAGAGTGTCCTCTTTTATGAGAGTATGTTCCCCAGACTGTCTGTCTGCTGCCAAAGGAGTGCTCCCCTTAACTCCTCCTTGGGTGTTCTCCTCCTCGGGTGGTGCTCAAGAGGATCTCTCCCTGCCTTGGTAAAGGGAGAGGGGTGTTTCCTCCATGAGTGCCATCGGAGTTGGCCATGCATGTATGAGATGTCGAAGGCGACCAGCGGTCAGAGGGGTCAAAGAGCACTAGCGGCGGTCGGAGGGCACTGGCGGTTGACGGCGGCGATTGGAGTCATCGCGGTTGGAGTGGTCGGAGAGCACCGACAATTGGAGTGATCGGAGCACACCGACGGTGATGGCGGTCGGAGAGCGGTTGGAGTAGTCGGAGGGCACCGACGGTTGGAGTGGTCAGAGTACATCGACGGTGATCGCGGTTGGCCAGAGGGCACCGATGGTGACGGCGGTCAGAGCGGTCAGTGGTGGAGTGTGGAGGAACTGGCTTTCCGTCCACAAATCTCTGTGCATAAATCTCTATGCATAGAGCCTTATGCATGCGTTAAGATCTATGCATAAAGCCTTATGCATAAGCTCTATCCCATGATAGAGCTCTATGCATAAGGCTTATGCATATAAGCTCTATGCATAAGGCATAGAGCTTAAAGTATGCATATAAGCTCTATGCATAAATCCTTAGACATAAAGTTTATGCATAAAGCGTAGGAATAAGCTTTATGCACTAAGCTAAACCTAAACTTAACACCCAAGGGTGCAATAAACATAGAGCTTGGATTAACGTTACATGAATAAGAGACCTTACCTCTTTATTGTCAAGCCAAAGAAGATGATTAGTACATGACCTACAAAACATAAATTTAAAAAAAGTGATTAGTAATACATTCACAAGAAAAAAAGAGCATACCTCTTGTATGCTTAAAGCTTTATGCATACTTTACACTCTATGCATAAGGCTTAATGCATAAGCTTTAAGCATGTATATAGCTTTATGCATAAGGCTTTATGCATATGCTTAAATATTAAAGCATTAAGCATGCATTAATCTCTATGCATAAAGCTTTATGCATAGAGCTTAAAGCTTGCATAAGCTTTATGTATAAGCTTAAAACATGCATAATATTTAGACTCTATGCATAATCTTTAAGCATGCATTAAGCTTTGTGCATAAATCTCTATGCATAAAGCTTAATGCACTAAGCTAAACCTAAACACCCAAGGGTGTAATAAACATAGACCTTCCATTAACGAATACAAGAGAAAGAGGGCTTACCTCTCTTTATTATCAGCAAAAGGAGAGTATTAGTGCAATACCTACAAAACATAAAATTTAAAAAAGTTATTAGTAACACATTTAATGAACTCTGCTTACCAAAAATAAGAGACATAGAAAAGACCAACACACATTAAGCATGCTCATAAAAAGGAGAAGGAGAAGAAGCTAAAAGAAGGTTAGTACTCTAAACTTTAACCCTAATATCATTATGTACTCTATTAATCATTAGGGTTAAGTATAAGAGAAGAAAGCCTTCATTAGGTCACACCATAGCCATATAGTGATGAACAGGAATAGGAAGAGAAAGAGAAAGAGGAAGAGGAAGAGGAAGGAAGTAAAAACACTACAACAGAATGAAGGTCTAGCAGTGAAAATAGCAACACTATTATAACTACAAGGGCACGGAGATGTCGGGCCTATTTTGTTGTTAGAAATGCTGCTATTTTTGCTACAAACGGGATTGCTACTCAACAACAAAAATAGCAGCAAAATTTCGTTGCTATTTTTGCTGCTCTGAGAAGTGATCTTGTATCTTGTTTAAAAAAGTTGGGGCATGTTGGGGAGTCATCTCACAAGACTTCCCAGTCTGCCTAGCTTTTTTGTTTTTAGTACAGATATAACAAAACTTCTTCAATACATCAAGTTCAAGTCATACTCATCGTCATCGATATATATAATGTAGAACTTTATAAATATAAAAAAAAGATAATTGCAATTTATACTTGGCAAATTTCATAATTCTATTACAATACTTGGTAAAATTACATAAGTGTATGAGTCCAAAAAGGTTAATACAAAATAAAGCATAATGAAAATCTATGGAGTTAGGGGCTACATTGAGGGGTCCACATCTCATGCATTTCGATTATTATTGTCTCTTGCAGCCCCACATTTTTACTATTGTTTGTAGTAACATGATCCTAAAACACAATAAAACTAACGTAAGTGAAAATCAGTTTTGAAAAAACAAAGTGGTTATGATTTTAGGAATGTACTTACTTTCCATGCTTGTTGCTAAGCATGGTCTCTAGAAATAACAATACATCTTTCGTCTTGCACCCTTTCAAAGAGAGCTTCTAAACCTCATTGTAATGCAAAATCATATTCATATTGCATAAGGAGGTGGTCCACTATTTCAAGCTATAGACATACACACAAATGAACATTGGTTTTATGTTGTTATTTAAGGTAACCTTTTTTTCTTAAAAGATAAGATACAATTCAAGGCATTATACTTACAAAGATTGTTGGAAAATATACTTCTCTTTCATGTGTAACATTAGGCAAAATTTGGACTCAAAAAAGGGCCCTCTAAAAAATGTCATGTTAGCTTTTTCTAGAAAAATGGGATGTTGGCTAATTGTTTTGCAAATCAAATCAAATTTTTTCAAATATTATAGATTAGGAGTCTAGTCTTTGAGATTTTTCCAATGATATATAGCATGATAGGAAATTTTTCATATTGAAGAAGTTTTGAAACTGGTGATGACGTTTGGGTAGTGTTGAGGCACCAAACTAGTGACTCATATTGAAGAAGTTTCCAAATTGGTAATGATGTTTGGAGCTACCAAACTAGTGACTCACCCTAATCAGATCATTAGGATCGACCTCATCTTCTCGAGAACAAGGAAGTGTGTGACAAAAAATGTAGCAAAAAACCCCCCTTATCACCACTACAAGCCATCTAAATTTCGATGTTTGATCTGACAAAAATGAATTGCAAATGAAAATACAAGAATGTCCATAGGCACATTGGCACTTCCATTGGTATTGAATTATCGGTATACTCACCTAAATAACAATCTAATAAACCATCAAAAATATCATCAATATATCTATCACAATAAATGTATTTACATCTATCTAAAAACTAGTCGAAAAAATGTAATTACATGTCTAAAAAACTAGTCAAAAAAATATTTTAGTTGTATAGATATTTTGACACTTTTTAGACAAATTTCGACGCATAAACTCATTTTTTTAGACACTATTTTTTATGTTTTTTTTTACGCTATTAAAGACAGATATTGGTTTTAATGTTTTTTGGCATAATGGTGCATCCAAGTGCATATGTGTACCTGGATGCACCATTATGCCAAATTTATATAGTGACCTTACTTCACCTCGTCTCAAATGAAGAATTCGACACCATTAAAAACATTTAAGACAAAGATTCATTGATACAAAGGTATGAGTAATTGCAGGCCAGATATCAAACATTATATGAAAATTGTTGCATACATAAATGTTGCCGTATAGGCGAGCAAATTATACAACCACAAAAATAGTGCAAAATGGATCTATACAACCCCATCTACATATCTAAGCAAAGATAAGCTCATAGATGCAAGCTACTAAGTGGTATCCATCTGCGAGCTAGTCTCCTCTGGGGGGCTCAGGTATTGTTCTCTACAAAAACAATGCAATACCCACAATTTACAAGCTCATAATATATATTCAAAAGGTAGGAAATACTTACCAAAACCATAGCTGCCAGATTCACATTCTTGCCATCGTGCTCAACTTACTCAAGCAAGTCATAGGTTCCATGCATGAACAAATAGCGCTCCTCCAACTCAGTAGGTTGGCATCCAATCACCCTCTCCTGCATGCATGCAAACAACGCATAAAACCATACAACTATACACTTTACATACATATGAGAGGCCACAAGAAGCATAGATACTTACAAAATACTCATAGAATGAGTTCCATCCACTGCTCCCGAGGTGCGAACTCCCCATGCTCTCCATCCACTTTTCCACTTCTTCCTCTTATTGCACGTACCGTCAGAGGTTATTGCCGTGCTTCCTCACCTCCTCATCCCATGCTCCTGGTCCATGTACCAAGGATTTTATCACCCTCTTCTCACCGCTTGGATGCTATCGGACCGCTTGTGCTTCATACAATCTCTCATGAGATCGTGCATCCATCTATTTGATACCTCCTCGTCTTGCTACACCCGGGGCTGACTTCAACTCATTCTTGATTTGTTATGATGAGAGGTGGGGGAATGTGTTCATAGTGTTGTGGGTAGACACTATGCCACATAGTTGCCTTATGTGACTCCTCATCTCATGTCTTACCTCATCAAGAAGTGCACATCCTTCCCGCACTATCCTTCCCGCACTGTGTAAAGATATTGATTTGCATTGGATAGAGGGCTACTACCAAAACACTAACTAGAGCGATGTGATGAGATGGGGGAGTTGGCCACACTATCTATGGGTGGCCGCTCTTGTGGAGGGGTAATTACATCCGTGGAACCATGGTTGCAACAACTACCACCACTAGTATGACGCGAGCATCCACTACAGTTGGAGGAACATCCTAAGGGTGGGGTGTGAGTAGGGGATCGCATGGGTGTGACCAAAGCTACAAATATTGTGGGAAGTAATTGATGCTCACAACATGTCAAAGAGGTTTGGAAAAAGGGATTTGTCATTACGAGGAATACTAATGTGGATTGTGCATGATTGGCTAGGCTATGGAGAATGCAGTGGTAACCTATTTTGCTCTATTATCCATGTTGATATCTATAATGTTTATATAATATTAATTATTTTAATACAGGATTATCAATATCTGGATACAATGCATGCCCTTTGTGTGGGGCCTAGACTAGAGGCTCACCATTCAAGATGCTTAAGAAAGATTGTGTATGAGGGTCACAAGAAGTATCTGCCACCACCAGAGGACCATGAGCTACGTGAGGGCTTTTTGGGTTGGCCTCCTGCTACACTAAAGGCAAGCGATTGGAAGAGAGAATGGGAGGACATTGAAGGTTCTCCACCCCACGGAATGAAGCGATTGTCCATCTTCTACACCAACTACCATATTGGGATAGTCTTCTAGTTGACCCTATGCATATTTTCAAAAAATATAGCCATGGTGCTTTGGAAGACTATTAATGGGGACAAAGAGAGCAAGGGCCAAAGGGAGGATCTACAAATAAGTGGTTGTATGCAACACTTATGGCCATGAACCAAAGATAATAGTAAGATGTTGCTACCTAAAGCTTCTTGGGTATTGACGAAAGAATAGAAAGATCAAGTTAAAAAGTGAATTTCATAGTTTCGTACTCCGAATGGATGCATGTGCTACCTAAAGGTGCTGCCTAAAGGGGACAATTACAATGGATGATGAGCCCTCTATCTTGAAATCATGTGATTGGCACAAGTTCTTGCTTGCATGTGGCCATAAAGGGTTGATTCACAACATAAGGGATACAATATACAAGATTGGCACTCTGGTTTGTTGGATTTCATTAAAGGAGATAAGGAAAGACACTTTGGAAGTAGCCTGCTTAAATGCCATAGAAAATGTTACATTTGTGGAGAAGTTTCTCCCAACCAACATATTAACCATATAGATGCATCTCCTAGTTCATGTTGCATCTTAAACTCAGGGAGTATGTAAAAGTGGATCAAACAGTACGTAGAGGACAAGAATGTAAGGAATCAAGCTCATCGAGCTTCTCAAAGGAGTCAAACTATAGCTCACCAAACCATACCCTCCATTACTTGCTATACTTCTAGACTTTCCATCAAGTATATGGTTTGAGCAAATCTTACAAAAAGAACGTAAGGAATCAAGCTCATTGAGCTTTTTAAAGGAGTCAAACTATAACTCACCAACCATACCCTCCATCAGTTTCTATACTTCTAGACTTTCCGTGAAGTATATTGCTCCAACAAACCTTACAAAAATTAAAACTTCGTGGTGAAGTTATTACGGATGAGGAAGAGGAGCTTGCATACGGTTGTGAATATCATGTAGGTCATTTCATTCATTTTAAGCCTCTGGCTTTAGAAAGTTTCATATGTTTATCTTTGATGTTAAGTGGTTCAAGGTAGTCACAATAGGAGCACATGCAACCGTATGAAGAGACAACTCCAAATTAGTTCAAATGGACTCCGCAAAGATATGGATAGACTAAAAGGACACATTTTTACTATCGGAGCATTGTGAGCAAGTGATCTTTAAGGAGGGCCCAAGAGATCGTCGATGGTGGTTTGTAATCCATGTGTTACTATGCAATAAACAAATATAGGAAGACATGCAAACAGCAGAAGATGAAGTAGAGATTGGTGTAGGCAACCAACAAGAGCAAGCTACTTTTCATATCGAAGTACAGCAAGAGAAAGGGCTAGACGAAGGTATAGAGATCGAACAATTAGACACAAGAGATGCCGTAAACACTACAAGGGGTGATATTGAAAAAGAGCGAGAAACAAATGAGGAACCAGGGCCAAAGTTAGAATATCTTCATTGAAACATAAGCATACTGTAGTAGTGTATTTTTGCTCTTTATGTTTTTAAAAGAGTAGGCTATAGTGGACTACTGACTCGGATACTATCCCAGCTACTATATTGGCTAATAATGTAGCTGTTGGCTAGGCTAATGACCTGGATATAGCCAAGCGAGGATCACTCGGCTATCATTCTGTCATTGTTTCCTGGCTAACCCTCTATTGTGTTATAGTGAAGTCAAAATGATTGAGAGCACTCTAATTAAGAAAAGGATGTATCCCAGAATGCAAAGTCTAAGAACCCTTGAAAAACGCCAAGATAAGAGACTTTTTCTAAAGAATAAGGATTTAGATAAACAAGGATTGATAGGCTTCATTCAATAAGGCCCATTTTTTAAGGAAATATATGGGGTTTGTTAAATATTTGGTACTACTACATTGTGAGGACATGTACTTATGCCATGGACACTTTTTTTCCACTAGGTTTTTTCCCATGGCCACCATCCAAGTATGAATGGGCATACATGAAAGATCCCTGCCCCCTCCGCGCAACAAATTCGAGGGTGCTAGCAGCGGAAGTAGCACTTCTTGCACGGGATAGAGGCTCTCACTCGGGGCCTCACCCACGGATATCCGGACAAGAGACTAATCCCTCGGTTCTTCCAAAACCGAACCCGAAAAAAACTTCCCTCACCCAGAAAGAACGGGCGATTCCTCCAGGATATTTTTATTCTAATGTAGACAAGGTTACCACTAACCAAACTGATCCGACCGAACCTGTAAGTCACATGGTCAGATCAAGGAAAAGACTTGCACTTGGATCATAGAGACCAACGCTTTTTTCCTCATCAAGAGGCACATGCGTTGATTCTTTTCCATAGAACAATTAATATCCGAGATTTACTTCATCTATCGTACCATAATAGAATTGAGTCTCATTTTAGGGATCCAGCACTCCAACCTAACCCCATCCAGGCCCATGGGTTAGCCAACCACCCAACCACTGTTGTGATGGGATCCAATTAGGAATTTGATTAGGTTTTGTCCTGGGTACCAGGGAAAAGAGTTCCTAGGCCCCCTAGCCGGATCTTCACATGCAAACTTCAAGCTAGTCACACCACTTACACACCCAATATAAAATTGCCTTTTTCACAGATTCAGTTGTCTTTAAAACAATCTTTTAATGAAACCATAGTGTCACTGATCATAATCCTCCAAAATATCCGGTTGAATTCTAATTTCCAATTATTCCTTCATCGGTGGCATCATTGGCAACTAGGACGCTCACCACCTGTCCACTTAGGGGCCTTTTCAATAGTTCCTAGCTCATGGTACCCGGAAATATATTCACTTATGAAAATCCAAATGGACTCTCCGTTGAAGATCAGTAAGATCAACCAACAGATCCATATAAAAGAGCCATGGACTCATCCATTGAGGACCAGCAAGGTTAATCAACTAGATCCAGGCCCAAATTCAGAAAACAACTCTTACTCCTTGTTCAAATACCTTCCTCGACGCACGCGTGGGTATCTTCAACGACCCAGAGCCCGAGCACCATATGGTCAGCACCCTCTAGGATCCTTCGCAGGTCACCTAGCTCTTCACTCATAGGCCGCTTCCTTGGTCCCTCATCCACCGTACCGGAAGCTCACCATTTAAATCGAACCGAGGCTGGTCAAAACCTCGACCGACCATGCAACGCGAGACGTCATCCGTTGACTCTCCGTCAGCTGTTGCGACTTTATCACTTAGGTCTCCACGACCTTTTTCACAAGATGGTCAAAATGCTTCCCCAGCATTCTTGACATAAAACAGTCATAAATACAGTTTCTATAAAACGAACTCTCGTCTTTCCACATTGTTCCACATCAATCCACATTACTTAATCCAAGTCCAATAATATGTATTCCCATCGTCCTTCATCCATTCTTATCTAATCACATCATTTTCCATCTCATCCATTCTCATCCAATCACATCATTTTCCACATTATTCCACATCAATCCACATTACTTAATCCAAGTCCAATAATATGTATTCCCATCGTCCTTCATCCATTCTCATCCAATCACATCATTTTCCATCTCATCCATTCTCATCCAATCACATCATTTTCCATCTCATCACATCTTTCCACATTTATACTCATCACATCTCATCCACTCGCATCTACCCATATCCACATCTCATCACATCACATGCATTCACGTCTCATCCATTCATATCTACCCCGATCCACATCACATCACATCACATCACATCACATCCATTTCACCTCACATCTCATTCATTCACATCTATCCCGATTCACATCTCATCCATTCACATCACATCTCATTCATTCACATCTATCCCGATTCACATCACATCACATCACATCCATTCATATCGCATATCATCCATTCACATCTATCCCAATTTACATCATATCACATCACATCTCACCCATTCACACTTATCCCCACTCACATCACATCTCATCCATTCACATTCATCACATTCATTGTATCCCCATTCCATTACATACATTCTATCCACATTACATTACGTCCACACTGTTAGGGAAAAAGGGAGCTCATTTTGGGGCCTTTTACGGTTTGGAAAAATAAGCTCTCAACCAATGAACAGAGGGCCAACGTAACGTTGGAAATTCACAAAAATAAAAGAAAATAGATAAAAGAAACAATATTTTATGTAGGTACAAGCGTGCTACATTAATGTGGAGATTGGTTTTTTATTCTCACAAGATCTTTGGACATGAAGATAGAATCTAGTCTGACATTTTCTCTGACAAGGGCCTTCCCGCTTCCACCTCCCTTTGAACTTTGAATTGTTGTGTTGCCTTTCCTTCGAAAGGTCTACCATTCTACACCACTACCTCATTGTGCAGCAACCTCTTCTTTTCCAAAACTGCTCCCTTGATCCAGTTTGGCTTAGAGTAAGATGTTTCTTGTCAACTATCTGTCTGCCTACTTTCTCTTTCTTGAAACTTCACTTTGTTATCTTGTTTACATTACTTTGCTGTGGTTACAGATTCACAAGGTATCCATGGTGAATAAAAACTATGGTCGTTCTTGTGGAAGACGCTCTGTGGATGATAATGCTATGAAGGCAGAATTATACCACACATCCTTACCCCATCGACCTGCTTCTTCTATTTCTTCGGTAGAGAATTCAAGTACAGTCAAAACGGAAGGAACTTGGGAAAGGTTTACTGTTTCGAAAGGAGCATGGGTGCTCATGCAACCTAGTAAAAGAAAGAGACCCCAGACAAAAAATATTTTCTTGGCATCATGGAAGGGAAGAGTACGAGATTTTAAAATCACCAGAGGAAAGATATCGGTGAAAGAAGTTTTGATTCAGCATGTGTACATGCATAAAGAACTTGTCTTGCGAGACTATCCAAATGATCTTCCGCAACACAGGCCTAATTGTATATTTTTCTATTGTGGTTTTGTTCTTTATGAGGTGCATGGATTTTTAAGACAAAGCTTTCTTTCTTTGCTTATTGATATTCTTGTGTTATTTTATTTCAGATTTATACCCTTCATCGTATGAGACATGGCAAAACATCGATTGTATTCTGGGATTTATAGATGTTTTGCATGGATCGATAGGAGAACAACAATACGAAGGTCGATGTGCAACAGAGCTAGCTCAATCCGGTATATTTTTTACTGATCATTTTTATCAGTTGCTGGACAATGCAAACACACATGGTGTGTTAAGAAAACAAGACCTTCCAGCATGGAATTCAGTGGATTGGCCTCTCCCACATTTTAGTGTTACAGAGGCATATAGAGCCAAGCTTTTCAAAGAAGTACAGAAAGCTCTGAGGCCCAATATTACCACAAGGATAATAAAAATTTCTTTGTGCATGCCTCTCACAGTTTTTGTAGACTTGTTTAATACCTTTCCAGTGAAGGTTTCAAAAACAATGTTCACAGTTAAAGCAACAAGTCTGGCATGCATGCCACAATTTTTGGATAAAGGTTGGGATAAGAAGACATGTAGTTCAGTGTTTTGTGAGGTTGTCCAACCTTCTATGCAACTGAAGTACATGGTTGCATCACAAAATTTCATTTTTTCTTTTTATTATAAGCGCAGTCGAATGCTAGGTACAAAACTAGTCCCAATGGATCAAGATGAAGATTCTTTTGGTGCAGAAAATAAACTTCTTGATATTGATGTTGTTGAGAATGGTGATGTGCTAGTCAATATCACATTAAGACAATGTTGCTCCCTAGCTCAATTGCGCAATGACATTCTATTTGAGACAGAAGGTTCTATTTCAAAGGACTTTTTATTTATCTACAACAATAAGAAGGTATACCATGTGACTTATCCTAGTCTCATTAAGCACTGCTATTAGTTTACTTTACCCTATTGTTTCATATTGCTTTTTTGCAGGTGCTCAAAAGAAGAGAGAGATCAATAAAATGCAAAGACATTGAAAATTTGAAAATTGAGATAACACAGACTCCATAAACAAAGGTATTATATTCAGAAATGTAAAATTCTGTACAGAAGTGTTTAATTACATATGTAGAACATATTCTTGACAACAATTTTCTATTTATCTACAGGCTGATCTAGAGGCTGCTCTACATGGTCCAAGCTCACCGTATCATCTTTATTTGGAGAATCTACTTTCTGTTGCTCCATCTTGTCGTGTACAGTCTCTTGGTGCTGCTCCATTGTCTCCTCTACTGCCCCTGAAGCATCTGTTTGCTGTTGCTCCATCATTTCCTCAAGAACATCAGCAGCAGCAGCAGGTCCTTGTTCTTGTGGCTTCTCCTCATCAGCACTAGGTCCTTGTTCTTGTGGCACCACATCTGCATCATCTATGTCATCAAGGTGTATGACACCTTCTCGGACTTTAGAGCTCTCACCTAACTCGATAGTAGCTGGTACAATAGGTTTGGGGAAGGCATACTTCAAAAACTTCCAAATTATATCAGCTCTGAAACTATACACATAGCTCGAGTTGAAGCTATCTTCTCTCATCTGCAATGAGATATGATGATTTAGAACACTTTGTACCAATATCAAATTTTTTGAAGCTACATGAAAATTATTTTTTCTTACAAGCTCTGGCTGTCCTATCTCAAAATAGCTTGAAAGTATATATTTGGCACTAATCAGCACTCTCCAGCCACAGCTACTTGAATCATCTTGTTGTGGTGTCTGGATAGTTGGAAAGATATGTTAGAAACTGTTAATGTCTGAACAAAATAAAATTATTCAATAAGTTCAAAGGCATAGCATGAAATAGACATCAGTAGAGGGAACAACTTTCTACCTCTAAATCTATTGGCTCTATTGAATCCAAATGATTGACATTAGGAGGACACTGATCCAATGCATCTAGAAGTCTTCTAATACAACTGCAATACATATAATTCAGTTAGTGTGCATTAAATCCAAATAATGAAGTTTAAAGTTAAAAATAGCACACAAACCACTTACAATTTAACCTCTCTGTGTGTGTTTCTAAGAGAGTTGAATAAAAAGCATTGCTTCTGCTGGATGTCAATAGAAGCAAAGCTCCAGTGGTCACTGCATAAGGAAAAAAGCATTAAGAAATCAAAGGCTACAAGAGTACTCAATCTTGAAGGAAAATGCCAAAAGAAGCAGCCACACACATACTTGTTATGGTATGGAAGTAGCAAAATATCAACATGATCAAAATCACAGTGTCTGAACCAATTGGAAATATCCATGGGAGTTTCCTTTTGATCTCTTAACTTGAAGGAAATTGCAGGATCAATAATATAAACTGTATGCTGTATAGCATGGTTCAGCCAGCTTCTCATCATGCTACATTGGACAAAACAATAATTAAGGTAAGGTGTAAGGGAGGAGGTACAATAAGGATTGTTTTGCAAACAAATGTAAAATAAAAGACACTTACTAGAGCATTGCAAGAATGATAGTATCTGAGCAATACTCATTCTTATGAGCCAATGCTGCCAAGCATGCTTTTGTCAAGTCAAAATTATTCTCTGAAAAATCATCTTCAATATGGACAACTATGTTAGGGCCCAGCTCCTGCAACCTTCTCTGTATCTGTAGCTCCATCTGTACAGTCTCCACATCTATAGCAGATTTGGATTCCTCTATTTGCTGCTTCAGTGACTCCTCATAAGCAGCTTTCCCTCTGGTGCTCATTGAGTGGGTCACTTCAACAACCTTCACCTTGTCTGCTTTCAATTTCCTTGTAGGTGGAATTAATAATATGTCTCTCATTTTAATGTCCTGCCATTCCACAGGATGGACCAGCTTGTCATACCTCCACCTCACTCTGGACAATGTGTTGAAGTCCTTGGCCATCAGAGTTACCCTGTGAGCATGGGCTGCTACAAGCATTGCATCTTCAAAGTACTTCTCCAAGTAATCCTCTGCCATTTCCTGTAAGGAAAGAATGGCAGTCCTGTTCCACCTGAAACCAAGGTGCCAGCTATCACAAATTTCTCTCACTAGCCTCTGAAAAGGTGCCTTGGGGATTGCAAAGCCTATAGCTTTTTGCTGTTTCTTGATCTCCTTTAGCACACCAGCAGAATGCTTTAACCTCTTGGACTTTTGCTGCAGCATGCTCATTGGCTTCCCCTTCCTGCCATGTGCAACTCTTCCTTTTGTAGGCACACTAGATTCCTTGACATCAGCCCCAGCTACTGCTGCTGCAAGCCCTGGCCCCTTGCCAGACCTCCTTGCAGTTGCCTTGGTTCTTGCCATCACTCTGAAAGGGTCCATACAAAGCAATAGAAAAAGATTAGAAACATGGAGAACATAGAATGATAAAAGAAGGTGATGACAAATTGGATAAAGCAAAATTGAACAATTTGCAACAAAACGCGATTATGATGATTTGAAATTTTTAACAGCTCAAAATCGCGTTTTTCTGCAAATACTTGAAACAACATGCTATTGCATCCCTATGATGAATTCTCTATCTTTTCAACTATAAACAATATGTATTGAGTTTATAGAAGAACTATGCAGCCTTGAATACCCTAGAAAGTTACAAAATCACAATGAAATGGGTGGATGAAGAAGCATTTTAAAATTTGCAACAAAATGCGATTTGGACTATTTTGAGATTTCTAAAATCCTCTCCTCGCGTTTTGCTGCAAATTCTAGAGACAACATACTTCAGCATGCCTTTAGTCATTTCAGTGTGTATGCAGCTTGGTCCAACATGGATTGAGCCTATGGACATCAAGAAGTGATCAAACTCTCATTCAACAGGCCCAAATAAAAAGTCTTCCTGCTTCTACATGCAGTGGAGAAAATCTAAAAAATGCATATAATATTTATCATAATATGTAACATACATCACATCAATCAGTTCCTTACCCTAATATACTATTAAACAAGAAGAAAAGGAAAAAGATTTTCTTACTAACCTGGAAGCTATCTGCAAGTGTGCTGTGCTGATGATGAGTATCCTGTGCTGGGTATGAACCTCTGCTGCTGGTCTGGATGCTGATGGTGTAGAGTAGGGAGGTAGAGATGCAAGAGAACTGAGTTAGGAGAGTAGATTATTACAAAATACAAATAAAGGAGTTATTAAATATCACACGTGTGAAATATAGTCGTTTTTTAACACGTGTGGGTCCCACCAGATCTTTTGGAATTTGAAATTTGTGGGTCACTTTTTGCCTTGGAAATTGTGCCAATCATGATTTCATAATTAGATCCATTAACACTTTTTTCTCCCCGTATTCCATCCCTGCCAGCACCCTCCCATCATCCTTTTCTTTCCCACTTTGATCACTTTCTACCCAACACACTCCATCCACTCTGCAACCTGTCTGAAGACTACTACCATTACCAGATCTCCAGGTTACCAGTGCTACAGCTCAGTTTTGGAAGAGAGCAAGAGAATCTCCAGGGCTATTCCAACAGTATGGGAGAGGAAAAGAAAGGTTAGAGATCTATACCCTTTCCAATGTTTTCTGATATATATTTCTTCCATCTGTAGAATTCTTGAATCTCAGTGTCTAGAAATCTAGGAGATCACCCTAGGATTTGATTAGAGATGGATATGAGTAGGATTTAGAATTTTGCAACAAAATGCGATTATAGTGGTTTACATTTTCCAAATGCTCCAAATCGCGTTTTCTTGCAAATTCTGATATTTGTTCTAGTTTTTATTTTTTCCTCCTTCTGTTAATCTCTTTTGCCCTGGGGAATTCCTCCTGGTATCATTTACTATCCTGAACATTGTGAGATATCCCTAGCATTTGATTGGAAATGGATGTCAATAGAAATTTAGAATTTGCAACAAAATGCGAGGAGAGCACTTTACATTTTTCAAATGGATCTGCATCGCGTTTTGTTGCAAAGTCTTGTGTCTCTTTTGGTTTTTACTGTTTGCTCATTGTTTTGCTTTCTATGTCCATGGAGATGACTTTCTTGATGATGAGAAATGTTTTTGCTTTGGAACAGTTGATCCTCAGGCCCCTCCTTTCAAGAGGAAGCTGGACTTTTCTGCTGCTATACTCAGACCACAGCAATCACCAGGTGATTCATGTGTGCTTATGAAGAGTTTTGTTTGGTGATATCCTATACATTATCTGATTGCATATGTGAGCATATAGAATTCATGTTATATAAATTTTGGTTCAGGCAAAAGCAAGAGACTAGAGCAGAAAGGTGAGTCTTCCCTTTCAAAACAAAGGGAACCAGAAGAGGACAAATCTCCAGATTTGCTCCTATTTGACTTTCTTCACAAGTGCAAGGCTCAAAGGAACTTCCACATATACCACAGTATTTTCAACAGGGAGTTCACTATGAGCTCTCTTTTGGACCATCACAGAGATTTCCTTTCAGACCATTGGGATACCTTCAAACAACTGACAGAGGCAGGAAGGATTGTGGAAGGTGAAAAGGTTCTTGTGCATTTAAATCATATTGTCTCCATTGACAAGCTGAGGTACCATGTGAATAGAAGGTTTGACAGCGTGCCTGAGGAATATAAATTCAGCTGTAACTTGCACACCAGAAAGTGTAGAGTGCTTGAGGAAAACATGGCATTCGTTATGTACATTGTCTTTCAACAGCAATCTCTAGAAGAGCAAGGGCAGGAGACTGAAAAAGAAGATATATCTGTAGCGGAGGTAAAAGAGGATATTCCTATGGCAACAGATATGGCAGAGCAGGAAGAAGATATCAACCTCGAGGATGAGGGGCTGCAAGTGGCTGCTCTTGACCTTGTTCAACTGAGGACTGAAACTCTTAGGGCAGCACAGCCAGTTGAAGATTTTGATGTTTAGAGCAGCAACTATGCAGTGCCCATGCTTCCAGGTGTCTTGATTGGTGGTAAAGATTATGATTTCCTCCATGATATAGAGTGTATGTTCAATTTGAGGGAGGACTATGCCATTTACCTTATTGCCCAGGCTTCAAGGCTTGACAAGGAGGTTGGCATAGAGGATGACCATTCACTGCTAGCTTTGGAAACAACCTTTGATCCTGCAGAGGCCCTTACTATTTGTTTCAAAGAGGCTGAAAGTTTCCAAGAGCCAGATGAAGCTGCCTTCCAGCTCACCCAGGAAGCTATGAATCTCTCATCACTTCATAAGGAAAAACTTAAAGAAGAGGCTGGACTGGAGGGGAGAGGAATAAATCTTTGGAAAGATGAACTTCTTGTTGCTGATGAAAATGAGAGGGTATGATATTATTACTTCAAATCAAATACTTTATGTTGTGTTTAAATGTTTTGTAGTTATGTATCATTGTCTCACTATAATCTTTTGATACATGGCAGCTACAAATTGAGGATGACACATTCCTCCAGAGATCAAGTGGAAGCAAGCCGGCTGGGTTTGGCAAAATGTCAAGCCTAGCTCATTATATTCATGATCTAGGCAGTGCTAAGATCTTGATTTACCATAAGCAGTTGAGCAACAATGGAGAAGCCATTGTTTACTTCTTTAAATGTTTGTCTAGGGTTTTAGGTGGACATGATCTTCCATGGCAAAAGGAAAAGATCATTTTAATAGAGAGGTTGTCCGCCATAGATATATTTGGGGATTATGTGAATAAGCAGGCCTCTAGGGCCTCTTACTTTTTGTCTTACACTTCTTATGCATTAGCATGTGGTGTTAAGGAGCCCAAATGTCTAGAGGGCTATGGAAAACACAAGCTCATAAGGTTTCGAGAGCCACCCATGATTGCATCAGGCCACACAATCTAAGAAGAAGAACACGTGGAGATAGCTGAAGACAAGGATACCCCTCTCAGACAAGCAACAGAGGCAAGCATTGATAAACAAAAAGTCGACATCAAGCCAATAAGGAAGAAAAAGAGTCCAATCAAGTTCAAAAAGAGAGTTCCGACTCGCAAACCTTGGGAGTAATAGGATTTAGTCATCAAATATAGCACAAACATTATGTTGAAGTTGAACTGATTTGTACAAAGTCTTTGATCCTCATCAGTTCCTTGTCCGTACGGACGATCAGTACCCTTTTGTATTTGTCCCATCACCGTACGACACTTCAGTACTCTTCCCACACTCAAAAGCTTCTAAAAGTGTTTGACACTCAGTACTTTATTGGTAAGGATCAACAGTATGTCTAGCATAATTAAGTAGTATTGATTGAATTTTTTGTGTATTAATATATGGATGTATTGATGCTTGTTAATATAGATCACATGTTTCACAAAAGAAATACTTTTGATGGAGTCTCAAAACATATAGGCATTACACCAAGAGTCACTTGTTCCACAGAATAAAAATCTATTGATTGAGTTTGAAAACATGTGGACATAACACCAATAAGTTACAAACTGCTATTCATGTTTACTTGTCCATTTATGGTTTCTAAATATCTTCGAATCCCTCCACTGTCTATGTCTCTCTGCTGCCATTGAATTGTCCAAAGTTTGTCTTCGTCTTTGCTTTTGGGCTAGAATAAAAGCAAGCTTGACTTTGGAGCTAGCAACTTTTCTTTTAGCATGCAGCCTTTGTAGAATGCCTCGGTAAAACCATTGGAAGACTTCCTTCAGACTATTTGCCTTTTGACTCCCTCCATAGTGTTGTGTGTGTCTGAAAAATGCATTACGTGCCATGTAGTGAGACTTCTCCATGCCTTGGGTAGACCAAATTGCTGGGCATCCATACTTTTTGACAAAATAGGGAAGGTGGTTGTAGATGATATGCTGTTTTCACAAAGACATAAGAATGCATAGTAAGTTATAAAAGAAAAGAGGATCACACTTAAGTAAAAGAAGAAGACATCACTTTACCATGTAGTGAGTTATATTGCAGGCTGTCCATGCGTCTTTCATTGACTTCCCAAAATGTTTTATTGCCTCTTCAAAGTTCTTGTAATCACTCTTTGTCCATGTTACATTGTCACAGAACATGAAGAGTTGATCAAGAGACCTCTACACCTCTGCCTTCACATTTCGTGCTTCCCCATCTGCCTCATGATCTTTCACAGCATTATGGACTTGCTTCCACAATCCATAACTAATCCTTGAAACTGTTCTACCTTACCTTACTTGCTTACTATTGTGTTTGGGTTGAGACAAGAATCTTCTTGCCTTAACACCACCAATAGAGGGCCTGATTGGTACCTCCTTGCCATTGGTAGACTTTTTAAAATCCTTTGTGATATGAACATCACCTCCATGCAGACCTATATCGGATAACACTTTCTCCAATGCATGAAGAGCATCCTTTTTATTTCTTTCGGGACGGAGTTTCCAAGCAAATCCAATATACAAAAATACCAATTTCTCAATAATTCGACATAGAGCATGCAATGTGCATATGTGAACATTACATAGTGGAATGTCAAGAATGGCCTTGAAGTCAGGGTCAACTTTATCTCTATTAGGTGCTCTCTTCCACCATTTAGAATCCATTACTTGCGCTGATTCTTTGCAGTAAAGACAAGGAGACTTTGAGTTACCTCCTTTACTAACGTTATACATGCACTTAAGTGTTTTAAGATCCCCCGCCATGTGCCACTCTACTTGAAAATCACCTTTTCCTGCAACATGGAGATTCTCTCCTTGCACCTGTCTTTTAATTATTCTTGGTATTTCCGTGTGGTGAAACACCCAATCTAGTATTTCATGGTCTTCTGTCTTTACCTGTGATTATACAAAACAAAAGTCTTACTATAAAAGATTTGAAAACATTGACTAAAATCAAGTACGAAATAAAAAATGATCATACCTAGAATGAGCCCAACCACCATATGTGTTTCTCCGACTGCACACTAAAATACTTCGAACTCGCTTCATTCAATGATGTATCAAGTGCTCCATTCATCAATGTGATAGTAATCCTTTCCATTTTCTTTTCCTTTATAACCTCACACTCATCCAGTTTGATAACAAATTTCAAAATGCCTTTGCACTCTTCAAATGTTATTCCATAAAACTCGACCATTCTTCTTTGAAGTTGTTGTAGATCTACAAATATATTGTTCCAAGGGTCATACACAGTGGTTCCTTTAGCACCATGAAATATTTCTTCAATATGGATATATGGTCCAATAAACTCATCTATACTTTCATTCAAATGACCTCTTATCTTCCACACTGTTGCTGGATTTGGCAGTAAAACTCGTTTAATCCTTTGATCTCTCAAAGTTGAGGATATCGCATGGAAAATCGAACTATATCCCTTCCTGCTAACTCCACTAACATCAAGAGCCTCTTGGATTGTAGTACCATCAACTTGATTATTGGATATAAAGTCCTCTACAACATTGCATTTGATTGTTTTGTATTTTTTTTCTTCAATCAAACCTTTTGCTACACCATAAGAAAGCAATCCTTTCATTTGTTTAACTGGAAGAAGGTTGGGATCCATATTTTCTTTTGCAGGCTCCAATAATTTCCTATAGTAACAATATAGTAACAACACAATATGCCTATATTATTCAACACTTCCAATCCTGTTTTGCATTAATGGACAAAATACATATAGTCATTTGAGAGCATTTTTGAGTTTAAAAAATAAAAAATTGCAAACTAACCTTGCTTCCTGAATTCTTCGCTTGCATCCACCAGTCCCAGCCTTCAAATTTGCAATGTTTTTAATCTTCCTACTTCGTTGTCTGTCTCCAAGCATGGTTCTCTTCCTTCTTGATCTTGTTAACTCTTTTTTACTCTTTGAATGCTCCTCAATTTCATTCTGCAACTGCTGCTCCAATTTTGCACGAATAGCTATCTCTTGAATCCTGGCTCCCTTTTCTTGTAGGTACATTGTTTTATATGTTTCTACAAATGCAGACTGTACTGAAATATAACCAAGAAGACCATTTTGTCCATCGCCGGCAAACCTCAATAGTGTGGTTGGATTGACAAATGGAGGTGTAGAGTTTTGTACTAGACATTTTGGATATATACTTCCATCACACCATAAGTCAATATGTTGGAGCCCTTCTCTTCTCATATTTTCCCGTTGTTGAGCATTTAGCACCGTATCCTTTCGTCTTTTTTGTGCTGGAGCATATTGTTCTTCTAAGTCGATGTGAAGATGATATAATCGCTTCTTCTGAGATTGTACTTCACTAGTATCGGCCATTTTTGTGCTTCTGAGGTTGCAAAGTTGGCTTGTCAATCTCATAGTCTTTTTGTAACATGAATTGTGGAAGTGTGGCGGTATCCATACAATCATTAAGTTCAGTGATGGATTCTTTATGAGAGGCCTGCACACGTCGTCAAAAGAGATGCGAAATCTTCGAGAAACAAAAAAAATTAAGGAGATATTTAATGCAAAATCGTGTTAGTTAGACAAAAGATTATCTTATTCTTTTCTGAACTGACAGTTCAGTGGTCCTTACTGACAGTTCTGAGCCACGTTTCCATATTTTATTATTTTTGAGATCTTTTAGGAGAGAAATAAATCGAAAAATAGTGAAGCCCCAAAATGAGCTCCGTTTTTCCCTAATGTCTATCCACATCATATCTCATTCATTCCATCCACTTTACATCACATCCACATCATATCTCATTCATACACATCCATCTCATTCATCCACATCCATCCAATCATTCACATGCACAACTATCCACATCTATCCAAACATTCACATCTATCACTTCACATCCACATATATTCACATCACAATCACATTTCATCCACATCTCTTTACATCACATCACATCTCATCCACATCCACATCACATTCACATCCACATCTCTTTACATTACATCACATCTCATCCACATCCACATCACATTCACATCCACATCCCCTTACATCACATCAAATCTCATCCACATCCACGTCCACATCACATTCACATCCACATCTCTTTTCAGCACATCACGTCTTATCCACATCCACATCGCTTTCACATCCACATCCCTTTACATTACATTCTTTCACATACACATCCACATACATTTACATCACATTCTTTCACATGCACATCCACATCCATTTACATCGCATTCTTTCACATACACATCCACATCCATTTACTTCCCATCTCACCCTTTCACATATCCTCTAATCTCATTCTCATCTCATCATTCACATCCACATCCATTCACTTCACATCTCATCCACATTCATTTTCATCACACCACATCCTATCATATCCCATTCACATCTTATCACATCCATTCACATCCTTTCGCATCCCATTTACATATTATCACATCTATTCACATCTTATCACATCCCATTTACATCTTATCACATCTATTCACATCTTATCACATCCCATTCACATCTTATCACATCTATTCACATCCCATTTACATCTTATCACATCTATTCACATCCTATCACATCTTATCGCATCCCATTTACATCTTATCACATCTATTCACATCCCATTCACATCTTATTCCCATTTAGTAGCTTTTCCTACTTCGATACTGATAATGGGACTTTTTCTAAATTTCTGCCAATTGTTTGGCTTAGATAAAGGTTCTTTTTCTCGAGGACTATTTCCATATTCTTTCTCAATTTCTCAAATGAATTATATTCAATATTCCTCTTTTGAATAAAAGAATTCATAAGATTTACAAAAATCAATTCTACCCATATTTTCACTTTTGATAAATATTCATAAATTGAATTATACTAAAAATTTCTCTTTTTTCCATTTAATTTCTTGGATCTCAAATAACATGGAAATTCCTCTTTTTATATTTAATTGCTTGAATTCTAAATGTCATGGGAATTCCTCTTTTATCATCAAATAAGTTTATCTAAAACTCCTCTTTTCTTTAATAAAAATATCCATTAATTCAATATGCCAAAAATTTTCACTTTTACTATTTAAATGATTGAATTCCAAATGTCATGGGAATTCCTCTTTTATCATTTAAATATTTCTCATAAAATAAATTTATCTAAAATAAAATATCCATAAATTTCAATATGCTAAGAATTTCACTTTTACTATTTAAATGATTGAATTCCAAATGTCATGGAAATTCCTCTTTTATCATTTAAATATTTCTCATGCATAAAATAAATTTATCTAAAATTTCTCCTTGAATTTAAATAAAATATCCATTAATTCCAATATGCTAAGAATTCCACTCTTCCTATTTAAATGATTGAATTTCAAATGTCCTGGGAATTTCTCTTTTATCATTTAAATAAAATTGACATAATTTTCTCTTTTCTTAATTATTTAATTATACATGAACCTCAAAAATTAGTTTTCCATTGAATGTGATGAAAATAATTCTTTTAGCCTAGGATATTCAATCCTAGAATATGGTAGGAAGTCCTCTTTTCACGTTATGCATATAAGACTGAATTATGTATTAATTTCTTAAAATTTTTGCCATAGCTCCGCTGCTATTACTGATAATTTTTAATATTTTTGAAAAGAATAAGACTTAGTAATGTAATTATGATAGTATAACTCTCTTTTAACCTTAAATCCAATTTATGGATTTAACTCATAAGATTACCATAATTTACTAGCATATAAGTATAAAAATCATTTTCTTAACCTCTAGCTTCACAAGCCTAGAGTGTGATTTGTGAATTGAGAATTTCTCCATGAGAAGCATGAATTGAATAGAGAATTGGTCATAGGAATGACCATTCTTTGGGGGAGAGAGAGATAAACATAAAAGTATCCTAATTTAAGCATAAATGTAAACTTTTCTTAATTATTCATTACAACTCTTAAGAAAAGCTGGATTTGCATTATAAACACTTAATTAAGAAACTTCTCAAGCTTGAGAGGGGTTGAGAAGTGAAAACATTGCGAATAGAAGAGAAAAACCATAAAATTACACTTTACCTCTTATTTTTGCTTGCTTCTCTATTATAGAAGAATCCCCCAACCAATCAATTGGTTTGTGTGTTAAAAGGAAAGCTCCAAGGATGGTTTTGAAGAGAGAGAGAGGCTCCACTCTCTCAAAAGTAGAGGATTTTTAAGAGGTGATAAAAAATATCATTATTGTAGTATAATACTGGCATGGTATAGCTCTCACAGATTTTTTTACAAAAGACTAAGGATCTATTTATAGGTGCGGGAGGCCTCTAACCAAGTCCAACTAGGTTCTATAATTTTCCAGGTTTAGTTTGGCTGAATTTGGACAAGATTTGGACCTAGTTTGGCTCTCTTCTGATTTGGTTTGATCCAAGAAAGAGGAGAGATAAAAATATCACAATTTTTTTGAGTTAAAAACTCCACCACATGTGTGAAATAGGCACCTCCTTGAAGTCCCCCCTTCTCCTTACCAAGGTGTCAAAAATGTATCATTATACCAAAATATCTCATTTTTTTAGTAATATCTCATAGTTTTTAACTAATAAACCTTATACTCAGTCAACTCTTCATCTTACGTGGGCATTTACTCATTTTTGGGTATTTTCTTTTATTCATTGGATTTATCTCCTCCCCACACTTGGATTGATCCTATTGGTCCATATGAAACTTAATTGGACCATAATCCAAAAGTTAATGAAAATCTAGACCCTTAGGCTAAGGTCCTTTATACACATTTTCAATTAATTCCAATTGCACATTGGAAAGTTCTTTTTGAATTTCCATTTCAGGAGAAACCATTTTAGACACTAGGAGGATTTTTATATCCAGAAATATCTCAATTTTGGATTACCTCTCTCTAGATATTTTCTCTCTCCATGCTAAAACAGGGTAAAACAAGATCTTTCTTTTATTTTAGAGAGGGGAATAATTACAAGATCAGAAGGGGAGGTTCTTACTCCTTTACACCTCAAAAGCTGGAGGGAGGAATCTTACAATACAGAGTTGGCTAGTCTATAGGCAACCTCATCCTCACTTTAGAGTTGTTATATATTTTGTACTTTATTGTATCACCTTGAGCTCTTGCTCGTATAGTGAGCTAGACTTTTACACACACTCTCTCTCTCCTTTGTGTTTTCTTTGATATGTGGACATTGAGTGAGTGAGTATTTGGAGCTTTGCTCTCATCAAAGCTAACACTTATGCATACGTCTCATAGGCCCATAGGCTTATTCTTAAGGCTTATGCATAAGGTCTTATGTATGCCTCATAGGTTCAAAGGATCATAGGCTTATTCATAAGGCTTGTGCATAATATCTTATAACTCATAGGCTTATGCATAAGGCTTGTGTATAAGATCTTAGAACTTATAGGCTTATGCATATACTTCATTAGGCTCATAGGCTCATGTATCTTAGGCTAGTGAATAAGCTCTTACGCATAGGGCTTCTACTTATGCATAGCCTCTAAGGGATAAGGCTTATACTCTTATATCTTATGCAATAATATAACCATGGAGCTTTATGAATGCTTATGCTCTTATATGATGTTAGCTGCATTCATTAGGCTCATAGGCTCATGCATCTATGGCTAGTGAATAAGCTCTTACGCATAAGGCTTCTACTTATGCATAGCCTCTAAGGGATAAGGCTTATACTCTCATACCTTATGCAATAATACATACATGGAGCTTTATGAATTCTTATGCTCTTATATGATGTTAGGTGTGGCCATGGAGCATAGGATACTTTGTACCTGAGGACAATCCTGAACTCAATCAGGTATGTAGATCATCTACACACAATCCTTGATATCATAAATATACATTACTCTTTTTGTTAAGATTAAGGTGTATGTATGTAACTTTATGATGAGATGGCCATTTTATGGAGGGGAATCTAGTGCATAGTCTATACCAGAGGATTGGCCCCAAGATTTACAAAGTTTCCATGTGATGGCACATGACATTTGGAATTGATTGAGCTAGCAATATGAAGCAGAGTGCTTGTGGGGCTCTAGCTTATCTCCCTCTTTTATGTCGGCCTACGTGTGCCAAACACTTCTTCTCACTTCCAGCAAAGAGCCTCTCTCTTAGCCTTCACGCCATTGCTCTCCCTACCCCTCTCACATCCACTATGTGGATTCTTATCCCCTCTGCTCCTCCAACACACCCCTTCCCCCTATGATCCTCCGACTACCCAACCACCAATGATCCCTGCTCACATTGATGCACATCCTCTCCTGCATGTGGCTTTGGTTGTGGTAGTGTGAGTGGTTCATAGAGCCATCATCGTGCTATTGCAAGTGGTGGTGGTGGGGTGTGCCTTAGTTGTTCTAGATCTGGTTGAGCAGTCATGCACAGCCTCTTGTGAATGTGGCTTTGTCTCTTGTCACCCCACACTCGGGTAGTGGTAGTGTGAGTGGTTTATAGAGCCATCATTGTGCTACTGCAGGTGGTGGTGGTGGGGTGTGCCTTAGTTGTTCTGGATCTGGTGAGCAGTCATCATCACCTAGATGTGATGACGAGGTACTAGTTATTATTCCTTGGGTGATGATGGTGGTGCTAATATGGGGAGGAGGTTTTAGCTTCCACCAAGTAGTGAATCAAACATACAAGAATGCCTTTAAACTATTGGAGGAATAGGGAGACAAAGCTTTTGCCTATGTTATCCAATGCATAAGTGAGTCCCCTTGCCATGCATTTTACTGACTAGTAGGCTAGAGATTGCATCTTAAAGTTATTCAACAATAGCAAGAGGTTGTGCATAAAGAGATATATGAGGGAAGGAAGAGGCATGCCGGCTTAGTGCTTAGTGAGATGAAAGAGTCAAAAAAGGTGATCCAGGATCAGAAGTAGTACCTGCAACAAAGGTGGCGCACCGTTTGCTTAGATCACCAAATTTGTACGTTGTTATACATGTGGTTTCTTATGTGTTGCTAAATGTGTGCCATGTTTTTTTATGCATTTAATTTTATGTGCTACATGTTTGTAATTGTAGGAAATGACATTTGGTTGCACCCCAAGAGAACGAGAGAGAACAGTTATCATAGACGTCATCATATTGAAGCCAAAACTTGCAAGTAGCTTAAACAAGAGGGAGTGGTGAGACTAGGGATGACATCCAAAGAGCCCTACACAACTACATAGTGAGTATTGATCCTACATGTACTTAATTTCTTAGAAGATTTATATGAGCATGTTTTAGCAGGAAATGCGTATACTTTTTTATCATGTAGAAGGAGAATAAAAATGCTCGGGATGAAGGTGAAAGTGGTGGTGGTGGGAAGTTTGAGAATACAGATTATGATGAGGAAGATGATTAAACTTAAAGATAATTTTTGTAATCTTAAACAAGAGGGAGTGGTGAGACAGACCGAGGATGACATCCAAAGAGCCCTACACAACTACGTAGTGAGTATTGATCCTACATGTACTTAATTTCTTAGAAGATTTATATGAGCATGTTTTAGCACGAAATGCGTATACTTTTTTATCATGTAATGTAGAAGGAGAATAAAAATGCTCGGGATGAAGGTGAAAGTGGTGGTGGTGGGAAGTTTGAGAATACAGATGATGACGAGGAAGATGATTAAACTTGAAGATAATTTTTGTAATCTTACAAAGATTATCTTAGTTTGCTTATATATTTTGAAATAATATTTTTGACCTTGTACATCTTTATTCATAATATAATATGAACATCTTGTTTAACTTGATTTGGAATACTCTCAATATATGTTTGTATTTTTGGATGAAGATTTTTATAATATGTTGTAAATGTGTATTTTTGAATGAATATTTTTATAACATGTTGCAAATGTGTATTGTTTTCATGTAAATGTGAATTTTTCATGCATATGTTATTTTTTTATATTTTAAATGGAGATTGGGGGGCAAAGTGGGAGAGAGTAAAAAATTTGATATGTTTCTCTGCTGTCCAGTCTGTCTCCCCCCTTCCCCCCCCAATTTGTTTTTGTGCAGGTTGCTCCAACACAACTATGCATGCACATCGGTTATACATGTGTGAATCTAGAACTATTACACAATGCTTATGCTCCAAAGGCAAGTTTCGATGATTCCTTCGGTGTCAAAAATAATGCTTATATTAATGTGGGTAATAGCGTTGGAAAGAACATCCATAAAAGCGTCAGAATTCTTTTTCAAAATTTTAAATTTTCAGCTTATTTATATCTTAACCAATATATATGTTTTTTTTCTCGCTTTTGGTATATACAAATAATTGTAAAAGTAAATAAAACCAAAAAAAAAGTTTTTCTCGTCGAGGTGATTCATGGTCCTTGCACACCCCTTTCCACATACACAAATACATTACCATCAAATATTTCAAAGAGAATCCCTCCATCTTCAAATCGTAAGAATAGAAGATGTATATATGCCGGCCTCTAAATCTTCTAGCTCGCTCTCGTTCCTCATTTTTTGTTGGCTCTTTGTCAATATTACCATCTACTATGTTTGAGACATCTCCTGTGTCTAATTGTTTGATCTCTATACCTTTGTCTGGCCCTTGCTCTTGCTATACTTTGACATGTAGTGGAACTTGATCTTGTTGGTCCACACCAATCTCTGCTTCATCTAGTTCTACTATTTCCATGTCTTCATATGTTTGTTTACCACGTGGTGCCACTTAGATTACAAACCATCATCTGAGATCTCTTACGTCCTCCTGAAAGATTATTTTCTCACAATGCTCTAGTAGTACAAATGTGTCTTTTTGGTTTGTCCATATCTTTGTGAAGTCCACTTGAACTAATTTAGATTTGTCTCTTTGTACGATTGCATGTGCTCCTGTTGTGACTATCTTGAACCACTTAACATCAAAGATAAACATACAAAACTTTCTAAATCCAAACTTGATGATATCTTGGTTGGTTCGAGCATGTTCCTATCCGTATTCGAATCACTTGCGCTAGTCTTGCTTTCCTACATGAAATTTACTTTAACACCACAATCGAATGTTGTTCTCTTCTTATCAATCTGCTCCACTCATAAATGGCATCCATGTGACCACAATGCTGTAAATTTTTTGTACTTAAAAAAATAACACATTGTTAGTTTATGGAAAAGTTGTAATAAACAATATTTAGAGAACATGTGAACATATCGAGGCTTAGAATGAATGAAATCACCTACACGGTAGTCACAACCGTATGCAAGCTCCTCTTCCTCATTTGTAGCAACTTCCATCATGGAGTTTTGCTTCTTGTAAGGTTTGTTGGAGCCATCTACTTGATGGAAATTCTTGAAGTATAGCAAGTGATGAAGGGTATGGTTTGCCGAGCCATAGTCCACGAGCCACAGTCCAACTCCTTTGAAAAGCTTGATGAGCTCGATTCCTTTCGTTCTTGGCCTCTCCATACTGCTCGATCCACTTTTGCATACTCTTTGAGTCTAAGATGCAAAATTTATTGATCTTGTCTCGCAAGGCCACTTCCATCCTTCTCTCAATCCCTTGTCCTTGTGGCTCTTCTCCAACTACCCTAAGGCGGAGCTAGAAGGCAATTTGTATGGAGAGCAAAGAAGCCTAGTTGTATTTGAGCAACTTAATAAGCAAGATATTTTCTTGTATTTTGTGAGTCCCTCTCCTCCACATACTTGATCTAGCATGAGCACCACAAATTCTAACATGGTATCTAGAGCTTGGCAAGATTAGGTCCCCTTTGTGGTGTAGAATAGGTCAAAATTATCACCTTTTTCTTGTGTGGAGTTGAACCCCCAGCCATTGGAGGAGCTCTAGCAGCTCGTGGAGGCCATATCTTGGGGAGATTTCAACTAAGAAAGTGAATATAACATCTGGGCACTCATCTTTGTACGACCAATTGACGGGTAGCTCCTCTCTTCGCTGCGACATGGCCACCTGAGTGCGCCGATGCCAGTTTATTGCACCGCCAGACGTCGTACAACAATTTGTCGCCTACAGTCGACTAGAAGCTGCATGGGCTTAGGGCTTTTGAAGCCCAATATCTCAAGGAGCTATAGCCCTAATTTCAGCCCCAATGGCTGCTCCATTCGTCTGCTACAGCAGAAAAACCACGGCTGCCTCCTTCAAAGCCATTGAAGCTCACCATTAAAGCTTCAAAATTTTTTCTTTTCTTGCTCTAATCCTCCCCTCTTTGCTCTAATCACCTAAGTAATCTTGTGATGGCCTATTGTTGTACTGATCCTATTCTTGATTTTGAAGTGGTGGCCAACCACATGAGGCATTCATAAGTCTCATTCATCAAAACATCATCAAGCTTCCTCATCATCTTTCAAGTTCACAAAGCTTTTTCAAAGTGTGCTTATAAGCACTAATAGTGTTGATTAACACTAATGAGGCTTCTAATCCAACAAAGGGGAGTTATTCCAAAGTGTTTTTAAACACTAATGGTGAATCTAATCACCAATACAAGTGTCATTAGATGCTAAAAATATGCTCTTAAGCACTACTCGTATTTTTAAACACTAATGGTGATCTTAATCATCAAAAAAAGTGTTGCTTAACACTAATGTAGTCTTAACCATCAAAGGAGGAGGTCTTTAACACTAAGGAGGCTCTTCTTCATCAACATTGGAGGCCGGGCTCACACCATAAGTGCCACATTATAAGTCTTCATCGTCAACCCGCTTATATGCTTACCTTGGCAAGCTTCCAAGGAGAAATGGTGCAACCATACACCCTTGTCTTTATCCCATAAGACAAAGGATTGAATTTTTCTGGTTTTTCATCAACAAACTCAGTTTTTTGAGTGGTTTAAAGTTGGGAACATGTACACTAAGTGCGTATCTTTAATGTTGTTGTGTATCACCCTTGAGGCTCTTGTTTGTAAGAGGCATAGGCATGTCATAAGCCATATGCTCTCATCTCCCAAGCCCAAGGCATGTTATTCCGCTGCATATTCAACATTTTCATCTTCTAAGATGAGTTGTAAGGTTGAGCATAGTATCACTAAGTGCTCTACCTTGTTGTTTGTTATGTTTTTAAGCATCTCTTGGCTTTGTCTTTGTAAGAGGCATAGGCAACATTATGAGCCATGTCCTCACCTTCTTGAGCCAAGAATGATGTACCTTATTGGTTCAAGCATTTACCTCAACCACTTACTCTTTTTCATTAAGCTTTTACCTTCAAACGCTAATGGGTATCATGTAACCATGCACAAAAGCTTTTATTGTAATTATGGAGTAGACACTGCCCTTGACCAATTCATAAGGCAAGTGGTAAGACCCTCCCTTTCCCTTTTCCATATAAATCTACCTCATAACCATTACTTTAAGAAGGAAAGTCCTCATTGCCCATGCACAAAAGCTTTTATTGTAATTATGGAGTAGACACTGCCCTTGACCAATTCATAAGGCAAGTGGTAAGACCCTCCCTTTCACTTTCCCATATAAATCTACCTCATAACCATTACTTTAAGAAGGAAAGTCCTCATTGCCCATGGAGGAGGAGGTATGGTATGTAGAGAAGCATCAAGCATGTTGAAGAAACATCTATGTGCAAACCACTTAAGCAAGGGTGGCATCCTTGTTTTGATCATTGTGTGAGAATGGTCAAGGTGGAAAGCATGTGGAAGCGATGGCATGTATGTCTAAAGCATGTCAACTACAAGAAGTCATGCAAGCACAAAGAGTGGAGTGCACCATCATTAAGGTGTACATCTTCATCGACATCAAATAAAGACTTAGATGGCATCATTGTATTAGACTCTACGGCTCTAGGAACATAGTTGTAAGTCCTAGATAACCACACCACCATGACATCCTTGTACGCCTAATGTTATAAAGGCAACCTATGTCCAATACCACCTATTCCAATTTTCTTTCATAGTTGGTATTGAGGGGGGGTATTAAGAGACTAAGGTTATGTGAAAGGGGAAGAGAAGGGTGTGTGTGTGAAGGGACTTAAGGTCCACTAGCTCACCTATTTAAAGGTGGAGCTAGAAGGCAATTTGTATGGAGCAAGAAGCCTAGTTGTATTTGAGCAACTTAATAAGCAAGATATTTTCTTGTATTTTGTGTCCCTCTCCTCCACATACTTGATCTAGCATGAGCACCACAAATTCTAACAATCATTCTCTTCCGTTGACCAGTTGACTGAGTACAAGGTATATTAGTTGAAAATTATAAGATATTACTAAAAAAATGAGATATTTAGAGGAATGATGATTTTTTGACACCTTAGTAAGGAAGGGGAGACCTTTGAGGTAGGCGCTTCCTTCACATGTGTGTGGGGGGGGGGGTTAATTCAAATTTATTAAGATATTTTTATCTCTCCTCTATCATCCTGAATCAAACTAGATCAAAATGGGAGCTAAACTGGTCCAAATCTTATCCAAATTCAACCAAACTGAAGCTGGAAAAATCTAGAATCTGTGAACTAGACCATGCCAATATTACATTAAAATAAGCATATTTTCTATTATCCCTTAAAAATCCTCTACATTTTGGAGAGATTGGAGCTTCTCTCTCTCTTCAACCATCCTTGGAGCTTTCCTCTCAACACACTAACCAATTGATTGGTTGGGGGCTTCCATCTGAGAAAGAAGCAAGCAAAATCAAGAGGTAAGATATAATTTCATGGTTTTTCTCTAATATTCTCAATGTTTTCACTTCTCAATCCCTCTCAAGCTTGAGAAGTTTCAAATGGATTGTTTTTCAATGCAAATTAAGATTTCTAAAGAATTCTAATGATTAATCACAAAAAGTTTATCTTTATGCTTAATTTAGGATGTTTTTATGTATATCTCTCTCTCCCCAAAAGAGTGGTCATTCTTATGACCAATTCTCTATTCAAATGATGCTTCTCAATTCAAAAATCAAACTCTATACTAGTTAAGCTAGAGGTTAAAGAAATGGCTTTTTAATGCTTATATGATAATAAAATTATGATAAACTTATGATTTAATTATTCCATAAATTAGATTTAGGTCTAAATGATAGTTATTCTATCATAACATAATGTGAAAAGAGGACTTCCTACCATGTTCTAGGATTAGTCATCCTATGTTAAAAGAATGATTTTCATTACATCATGGAGAACTAATTTTTAGTATTTATGTATAAATAATTAATTAGAGAAATGAGAATTTTTTGGTATTTCTATTTTTATACAAAAAGAGAAATTTCCATGATAATGGAGATCCATGTAATTAAATGGAAAAAAAAGAAAATTTGATATATTAAAGTAATGAATATTTTTAAAATAATTTTAAATAAATTTATTTTTATGCATAAGAAAATTTAAATAATAAAAGAGGAATTCCCATGACATTTGGAATTCAATCATTTATGGTAAAAAAGAAATTCTTGGCATAATTGAATTAATGGATATTTTTATTTAAAATTTAAAGAAGAATTTTAGATAAATTTATGCATGAGAAAATTTATTTTATGATAAAAGAGGAATTTCCATGACATTTGGAAGTCAATCATTTAAATGGTAAAAGTGGAATTCTTGGTTTATTTTAATTAATGGATATTTTTATTAATTTAAAAAGAAATTTTAGATAAATTTATTTTATGATAAAAGAGGAATTCCCATGACAATTGGAATCCAATCATCAAATGAGAAAAAGAGAATTTTAAGCTTATTCAAAAAAAAGGATATTGGTATTTAGTTAAAAGAAGAAATTTTATGGTATATAAGTAGAGAAAGAATTGAATTAATTTTTGGTGTGACAAAAGAGGAATTTCCACCAAAATTCCACCTAGAGAGTTAAGGTTGATAAATTAAGTGGTAGAAAGAACATCTTTAGATATTTTATGTGGTTAAATCACTAAATTGGTATTTACCCAAAATTAGATTAAATGGAAGAAGAGTATTTTCATTAAAATCTAATATTCTCATATAAAACCAATTCTTAATCTATTATGGTTAAGAAGCAAGAAATTCACAAAGTTGGAATTTCCTTACGGTTAGAAGTTCAAAAGATGTTTATCTGAAGAAAATCCTTGGAATCAAAGCTAGAACTAAACCGACTAATTTTGGTTAGACCATGACTACTATGAGACGGTCAGCAAACTACTTGTCAATCTCTCGATCTGAATCAAGCAAAAACCTTGTGAGACAAATTTCAGTTATTAATACAATGAGTAGAATACCGTTGAATTAACTAGTTTTTCCTTGATCGAAATCACCAAGAATCTAGTTGGACAGTCAGTCAAATGATGGGTAGATTACCCTGATGAGAGATCAAGGATTCTCATTATGAAATTGGTGATTAAGTAAAGAGGGTTTTGTGGAACCAATCTTAAACTGGAAATTTTACTTGCATAGAACCTATGTTTTCTTTTAAAGGACTGTTTTATGCCAGAATGCTGGAGGAAGCATTTGGTATGTGTTTAATCTAAGAAGAGGCTCGTTTTGCAACAGCTGGTGGGGAGTCGAGGGACGTCGCTCGTGGCAAAGCTTGCGGAGGTCTTGACCAGCCTCGGTACGGTTAAAATGGTACACTTCCAGTACGATGGGCGAGGACCGACGAAGCGGTCCCTGAGTGCAGTGCTAGCACACCTAAGTAGGATCCTAGAGGGTTATGACCAGGTGATGCACGGGCTCACGGTTGCTAGGACACCTATGCGTGCGTCGAGGAAGATTCGGATGGACTAAAAAGAATGACTTTTGTGAATCAAATTTTGATATTGGATCTCATTGGTTGGCTAGCTGGTCTTCAACAGAGAGTCCAAAAGACATATTTTGTAATACAATGGACTCAGAATTTTGGAGGATGATGATCGGTAATATTGTGATTTTCATTAAGGGATTGTTTTAAAGACAACCGATTCTATTATAATGGCAGTTTCATATTGGGTGTGTACGTGGTATGCCTACCTTAATTTTTGCATGAAACGCCGGCTAGGGACATAGGTCACCTAGAAGAGAAATGGATTCTTAAACCACATTGGTCAACCTCCAATTGGGAGAGACTTCAACCCACATTGGTCAATCTATTGTTTGGATGGTGTTGCTTGTAAGCCATACCCACTAGGCTAATTCCTTAACTTTTATTTGAATGGAAAAAAAAGTGATCCCCTCAAAAACAAAACCACAAAAAACAATCTCTTATTAGTGAAAGAAAATAGGTATGATTAAAGGCCACTAAGTCTGAATGACCAAAATAAGTTTGACCACCAAAAAAGCTTTTAAAAAGCCCTTATAGTAAAATAGAAGTAGTATGAATAAAGCCTACTCTAAACAATATGTTGCATAGTTGTTAAATAGTTGTAGAGGATTACTTTGAAGCTTGCCCATATCTGTATAAATCTCTCTCCCTACGGGTATCTTGAAAGGCTGACAATTGAAATTTTAATTCAAAGGGGGAGAGGAAAAGAGAGAGAGAAAAGACTAGACTTTAGGGGATATACATACATACATACATACATACATACATACATATATGTGTGTGTGTATGCAATATACACATATATACCAGCGCGCACACATGCACACACACACGCACCCATGCACACACACACAGAGTTGCTTTCAAGGTCCAAAAGAGCCCATACCACTTGCCTACCTTTTAGGAACTCAGAAGCACGCGAGTGTCGAATGCCAAGTAGAAGGGAAGGAGCCTATACATTTGGCATGCCCTTCGAAACAGAAGAACAAAAAGGCAACCAAGTTTTACCTGACTACACCGAACAGTAAGCCATTTTTCTCTCTACAAACTTCATGAGGGAGTGGACTTCGGGAAATCACAAAGCGCATTTCCCAAGTTCTCTTGGGAAGGAAGGGCCATGGGGGAGCTTGTGAGGGAGTTTCCACCCTCCTCTGTGGTTAAACAAGACCTAGATAAAGTGAAGTTAGTGACCCGTATTTAGACTTTATGATGCTTTTGTGATTTTTGTAGTAGGGACTTGTGAAAAGAGATCGAATTGGTATTTTTATGTGCTATTTCAAAAGAATCGTCACTTATTGAATCATAAAATGAAGAATATTTCTTAATACTATATGCATTCAATGCATCCTTTGTCAATACTATATCCATTCAATGCATATACTATATGCAATGCATCCTTTGTCAATACTATATGGATTCAATATATCCTTTGTCAATACTATATGCATTGAATGTATCCTTTGTCAATACTTTATGCATTAGAAAACTAGCAACTTTGAACTAACTTCTAAGATCTTCATTTCCACTACATTAGAATACCAGTAACTTCTAACTTCAAAGGCCTTCATTTTCTAGAGGAAGGTAAACAACATTCAAGCTTAAAAGACTTTTTTTGGGGGTATTGCAAGGAGGTTCTTAGACCCAACGCATATGCAATGGTGTTTTGTGTCGGGGGGGGGTAGTGCCCTCCTTTTCAAGTCGAAGCTTTACAGCTATGTTGCTCTCGCATCCTTAACCTTAGAAAACTTATGGCATGACTTCTATGTTCTAAGGTTCTATTGTTGGAGCCTAGAGGACTGAGGCTGCCGAGGCCCGAGCACAACAGTGTGCTCATAAAATTTGGGTATGTTGTATTTTGCACCTCTAGATTTGAAAATTACTTGTAAATTTTGCAATTAGAAGTTCTAAGATTTTGGGTAGTTTTAGTTAAAGAAGTTCAAATTATCATAAATATGTCAAAAATACCTCCAAATTTTAGAGAGGATGGTTTTTGGGCCTGGGGTAATTAGAGCCTAGGGCCTAGAGGTTATCTTGAACTCTTGTACGGCGGATAACTACATAGTAGTGCTAGAAAAAAATCGTCCTTTAGTGTATTTAGCGCCGATTAAAATTCAATGGAATTTCCTCTCGTCTTTTTTTAAAAAAAGATAAAATTTATAGGTTTTTACTTATAAACCGGTTAATGATGAGATTTTGAATGGGGTACTATGGGGTACTCCAACTTGTCCTTTTTGTACATACGGTCGAGTCGATGTTTTGTTTTGTCAACCCTATGAGCGCCTACGTGGAAGAATACTTGGTCGCGGGAAGTTGGAATATGCTCGAGAATATCCTCTCCGTGATCCATTCTCCGTACAGATCGTACGCGGTGGGGTGCGCTGACTGGAAGTTCTCAGGAAAGATGATGATTATTTATAGGTGAGAAATTGATGCAAGGACTCGGAAGCTCTCTTTGCCTTACACAGAACGGTCCAGCAACATGGCTGTGATGGAGCAGTACCTTTGGCTGGTTGTGGTCGGAGCGCTCGGAGCTTTCGGTTTCGGATGGGGAACGGGTATATTCACTCTCTTAAGTATCAGATAATCTTTGCAGAATCAAGTACTAACGGCCCTCCTCGAGCTGATAATCTATTGTAGTATCGCCCTTTAATTTGATTAGTCTTAGTCTTATAACTCCAATTGCGCTGCATGATACGCTAAGCTTTGGATGGGAATTTCGCAATCGATTATAATAGCTGCGCCAGCCGCGAGGCTTCCCAAAGGGCTCCAGAGATTGCTCATAATTATACAAGCTAATCCTTTCCACAGCATGAAAATGATCGCGTTGCAGTCATAATTGATGCTTAATCCTGCGTCTGCCCTCCTGTTAATCTTCAATATTTCAGGAGCTAACGATGTTGCGAATGCCTTTGGCACCTCGATCGGGAGCAAGGCGCTCACTCTCAAGCAAGCGACAATAGTAAGCATCTTTCGTGAATTGTGAAATCAGAGACTGGTATCGATATAATTACGGTTAAAGTCTGCATTAATCCGACTCTGAATGAAATGATTTTTCGCCCCATGATCATTACGGTTGTGAATTGTGAAATCAGAGGTTGCTATCGATAATTAGGGTTTAAGACTATTCATCTAACTCTGGATGAAATGATGGTTTTTTGTCCAGATTGCTGCTATCTTTGAGTTTACAGGAGCGTTGGTGTTGGGGCGGGTGTCCACGAACACGATAGCCGGGGGCATAGCCGACATAACCAGCTTCGCTCGAGAGCCTGAGATCTATGCCTATGGGATGGCATGTGCCCTGGGGGTGGGGACCGTGTGGCTGGCCATCACGTCCTACATGGAGCTCAACGTGTTCTCAACTCACAGCATCAGTAAGCTAGCATCAACTCTTTTTTAGACCCACTTAGGGCTTTTTGTACTCTTACCCGACCCACTGCATTGTCTAACAAAATCTGAGGATAGGAAGGGGTGTCTCTAATTTATGTATTTTTGAGTACTGAGATCAGGCTTGATTTTTGACGGCACCCTTGCCCTTCAAAATTGACGAGCTTGATGAAATATAGAAAGTTTTCTTGTGTTTAATTAGTCTAATTTTTGAAGTGTATTTTAAAATTTTGCAAGTATTTTACGCCCAAATGCTCAGAAACGGGCTTGACACCCGTCAAAAAGCAACTATGATTGAGAGAGTGGGTCGGTACTGAAATCACATGCCACAATTGTAGATTCGAACCTTGTACCTCCACAGTAGATTCTAATGTCCTTGTACCTCCACATAAAGAAGCAAGGGCATTATAGCAGAGTCAAAGCCTCTTAAAATAGCCTTTTTGAAGAGCACTGTATTAGGTCTAGTGAGTAAAAGGCCTCAACTATAATTTTGGAGGCCAAAGATTTACCCCAAGCATGTGAGATGATGGAACCCATGAGTGGAGTTGGTTGGGCTGTTGGGCAAAGGGAGAGTACTTGCAGTGTTCTAAAGAAAGTAACTGTTTTTTTCCATGAGATTGAAAACCTTTGTCTCACTAAGTACAATTAAATTCTGCAACTTTTAGAAAAATTGCAGGTATTAGCATAAAAACCTTGTGAAACTTAGCAATTTCAAACCTTCAAGCTCAAATTTTGAAGGCTTTTTAAGGTCTAAATACAGTGTACTAGTTCTCCTCTCCTCCCCCGAACATGTCAGGCACGTTTTTTTAACATTTTGGCTGTAAAATTTTAAAAATGCCCGTCACAAATTACACTAAAATACAAAAAAAACTGCTATATTTCACCAAACTCGTCAGATTTGAAGGGCAAAGGTGCGCGTCAAAAGCCCCGAACACCAAGGAGAGTGTATTGAGATTGAGGCCAAATTTCCACGCATTCTCAAAAAGAAAAATTGCAAGAAGACCAATTCGTGCTCAATTTATGTGGTTGTGAAAAGTGGTATGAATTAATTTCTCTACTATATTGGGTATTAATCTAGTAATCATGTGTTTAATCTAGTAGTAATCATGTGTATCTTGTTTTTAAAAAAAATTGTTGTTGGTAATGCAGTTGGTGGTATCATTGGGTTTGCGCTCGTGTATGATGGCAGCAATGCTGTGAACTGGGCGGATCGTGATGAGGGTAGCTTCCCTCCTTACAAAGGGGTGTTACCCATTGTGTTGAGTTGGTTCATAGCGCCCATCCTCTCAGGGGGTGCCTCTGCCCTCTTCTTCTACCTACTCCGAATCTTTGTCCTCCGACGAAAGAATGCTTTCAAGCTCTCCTTCTGGGTGCTCCCTCCTCTTGTGCTCGCTGTCAGCTGGGTAAACATGTACTTCGTCTTTACCAAGGTAAATTTCTACCTTTCCTGTTATGATGTTGTGTGTCATGATCTTTGTGATCTGTGCTTTCAAATAATTAATTAAACTTTGATACAAGTTAATTATACTTTGATTGCTGGAATCGTAGATATCTTAATTGTTTCTGTTGCTTTGAGGACTATGATCTTTGTGATTTGTGCTTTCAAATAATTAATTAAAGTATGATACAAGTTAATTATACTCTGATTGCTGGAATTGTAGATATCTAAATTGCTTATGTTGCTTTGAGGACTATGTTTTTTGTGATTTGTGCTTTCGAATAATTAAGAAAACGTTGATACAGTATAAAGCAAACAGAAACGATGTAACTGTTTTGTCTGGTTTTCTATCTGCAGGGAGCCAAGAAGTATATCCAATCCGAGAACAGTGAATGGAGTGATAAAACATCCCTTTGGGTGTCTGCGGTCATTGCAGGCGGCTTCTCTGTTCTGGCTGCCCTTGTTGCAGTGCCGTGGCTGAAGCACGTAGTGGGCAAGCGCATTCAAGGGTGAGCCCAACAGTACTGCTAAACGCTTGTCTCCAACATATATAGGCGCAGTGCGTTATATTGCGATGGTTGATGGATCCAACTGTGAAAATGCAGTGAAAATCAAGCTTCCGAAATGACGGTAGAAAGTGGGGAAGGTGGGATCAGAGCAGATGATCTGCCACAGGAGGCCTCAACAAACGGAGATCAGAAACCAAGCATTCTAAAGCGTATGGCTATGGCGGCTACCCATGGGCTGAACGTAGATGTACACAAGGTCGTTAAGCAGGACCCAGTGGTGAATCAAATCCATGATGCAGCTGAGAAGTTTGATCCGCATGTAGAATACGTGTTTGCATACCTACAGGTATAAGTTCACGTTATGATCAAAGCATGTTTAATTTGAGAGAATTATATAAATTAGTTAGGGATAAAAGCGACAGAAATGGGCTGAATAACTACTACTTTGTGACGTAAATTACCTCCATAATTAGGAGTATTAGGGTTTTTTTTTAAATGTTTGCTTAATAACGTTTTGTTCTGTACATCAATATAGGTTTTCTCAGCAATCTGTGTCATCTTTGCCCATGGAGCTGGTGAAGTGGGGTACATGGCAGGTCCCCTTGCCACCATTTGGGATGTTTATTCTACAGGAAAATTATCAAAAAGTGTGACTCCACAGGTAAGTTTGAATTCAGACCTACATGTGTTATTCTTAATGTTATGTGAAGTGTCTAATTTTTCTGTCTCGATTATTTGTAGATTTGGATCATTTTTGTGGGTGCTTTTGGTCTGGTCATTGGACTAGCCACCTATGGATACAACGTCACACGTGCCATGGGAGTGAAGCTTGCCAAGCTGTCTCCAACACGAGGCATGTGTGCCGAGTTAGCAACGGCATTCATCATTATGATTGGTGCTCAATACTCACTTCCCACTTCATCTAGTCAGTGCATTACAGGAGCCATTGTAGGCATTGGAATTATGGAAGGTCTTAGTGGAGTGAATTGGAAGGTGTTCTTAGAGCAATTCGCCTCCTGGGTGATGACCCTAGTGGTCATTGGATTGTGCACAGCAGCAATATTTTCCCAAGGTAAACACGCCCTTAATACCAATCCTATTTAATGGCTTTGATGTGATTAATTCTCTCCATCCGTGATGCTGGCAATTATAAGCATAGATCCAATATATCACCCATGCATGGCTCACCACACGGCTCCTGGCGCCTCCGGAACCGTGCCGTGCCACGACCCCGCCCCGGGGTGGGCTCACCACACGGCTCTTGGCGGGGCAGGGCCGCGGCACTCGCTACGGGGGGTGTCACCGATACATTTCAGCCGCACAATATATTTGTCTTTTTGACAAATGTAGGGTTGACAAATGTAGGGGTGAGACCAAGCCACCTATAGGGGGGCATTTTTATAAATTGATCTCACCCTTACAGATGGCAATGCACCAAAATAGCCCCGCTGAAATGTATCCTAAATGCCCATGCATGCGGGTTACAGATTAATTTGTGGCCAAAACCAGATAAGCAAGATGTGCAACATTCCTAATAGACTTCTCTGCTATTTTCTTTCACAGGAGTATACTCTCCATCAGTAATTGCAGGGAAAGCTGTAATACAATACGAGAATGATGTTTCCACAATATCCACCGACATGTTGAGAAACTTCAATGCCACCTTACAGAGCTACCAAGAGGCTAGTCTAGAAAATGCAGTGCCACGGCTTCCTATTGCTACATGGCAGGACCTAAATGCCACTGTCAATGAAATCCCTATTTTTGACTTGGCAAAAAGCCAAACTGGTAAGCATCACAAGACATTGACATATACAATATATGGACAACAAACTTATAATTTTAACTTTATCAACATTTTTGTGCATAACATGGTATCGAATTCCTTTTCACTTTTCTCTGCCTTCTAAGTTGTAGACCTCTACCATCTCTTTTCCCAACTTATTAAGTGTAAAGTATAGATCTTTAGTAAGAGCCTTTTCTAGCCTAGCCAAGTTGAGTTCAGAGGGTTGCTAACTTCTGAAAACTACCCCCAAACACACACACACACACACAAGAAGTATGTGGGCTCTCATATAGATGTATGCTATCTAGTGTGCATTGTCCCACATTAGTGTTAGTGAAAAGCAGATGGAGTATGTGCATATGAACGTGGATTTAGAAAAGATCAGTGCAACGAGTTGACATTATGTTAACTCTTTCTATCTTTAATGGTGCATATGCCCTATCAACTACCTTTTTGTTGTAACAATTCTTTCTATTTGTTATGATCCTAAGTTGGTTTCATTATGGCTGAGTCTCCCCTACATCTCTGGAACTCTGACAGAAACTCAGTACATAGACCTTTTTCTGTCAGTACATAGACCTTTGTACGAATGTATACTCTTATATGTGTGCAAGAGAATGGGGTGTGGGAGAATATATTGATACCAAGTTCTACACCCACTATTGGAGTTGACATATTTTTACCTACACCCACTACTGGAGTTGGCATATTTTTACTGGCACGGCCAATGGAAAGCAGCCAACTAGCACCACAGCACGTACCACCATGGCACCACCTAGAGAAAAAAAGAGAGAGAAATTAAAGGAAAAATGGAAATGGCGTGTGAAAAAACCATTCTTGTAAGTATTCTAAAACTGAGATTCCGTGTTTTTTTTTGTTTGGCCGGTAATGTCTTACCTTGCAGTAGAAGTTGATGAAGTGATGAGCCAGCTTCGGTCAGTTCTGTCGCTAATCCAACAATATGCAGTTGACGCACTTGGGCAAACCAGGGTGTTTCCAGATGCGCTACTATGCAATAACAATTCAACAGACACAGCGACTAACAACACCGTCGCTTGTAAATCACCGTTTCTTATCTAAGTATAGATTATCACACGCACTTTTGATGTATACGTACTAGCCCAATGTATCCATGCTACAATGATTTTTCAAGCCTACATTGAGCATTAATAAATGTGTGTGTTTCTTAATTGGTGTTCACATTAAGCATAGGAGGTTGACCATTCATGTCCTTGGCATGTAGGCGAGTTGGTAGAACCGTCGGGTCCCATTGCGAGGACCCGGGTTCGATGCCATCAGGTAGCACGACGTGGGTATGTGTTGTGAGAGTCGATCTTTACCATTCATGTTCTATACATAAACGTTTTAAATCATGGGGCTTTCTTTGCTAGGAAGAAGTTGTGGACCGTTATATCTCTTTCTAAAGAATCATCTTACAAGAATATTAAATAGTCATCCAAATATCATTGATTTGGATATGAGTGATCATTTGAACATGGTTTCCAATCAATTAGATAACATTTTTTTTCCATGGGAAGTGTTTGAAATCTTCAAATAATTCTCTCCAACTGTGTTTTTTATATTCTTTAGAGAAAAACATTATATCAGGGTTCAGGAAAAGATAGGTTCTCCTTAACCTAGAACTAGTTCAATTTCTAAAAAGATGGCCTAAAATTGAGGGAAGAAGGAAAAACACCTCCTAAAAAATTTCAAGAGTTAGTTATATTTAGACTTCGATATAAAGAAAAAGCTTGTATAAAAGTACAATTTACTCTTCAATTCATGATGAAAAGGATTGATGCAAGGCTCGGTAAAATTAATTTCATGAACCTTGCGTTATATATCATGCACACAAAGAGACCTTTGGCATTCTTTGTAATTATTTATATGCAAACTGTGGCAATAAAATAAACAGCCTATAAAAATTAACATCTTTGAATTTCACTATGATGGAATAAGAACAAATTATATAAGTTTTCAAACAAATTTCTTTTCTTTTACAAAACTATAATTTCCATAATCATCGCTAAGCATACATTTGAAGCATAGAACAGAAGATTATCTATTTCTATTACTACAATAGACTTTTCTTTATCTTCATCCCACTGATGACACCACATAAATAAGGGATGATAAGTTTGTTCGAAATAAAATTCTAGACAACCAAGATAAAAATTTACAGCCATCACTCTGTAGATGCTCGAAAGCAACTCAGATCGTTTGTCCTTTCAAGGAAGAAGACAAGTTCTCGGCCATACTACATTTTTAATTTCACATAGTATTACTCAAAATGGAAAGAAAGCTAGATAACATATGTTTTATTTAAAAAAATTACTTGAATACATCAAAGGAAGATCATCAGCGACCAAGCTAGCTCTCATGGAGCGACGATGCACTCGAATGCCCTGTAGTACATCCAATCAAAGGCTTGGGATTTGTGTTCTTTGTGGATCACCAAGCCCTCTTGTATTTGGGGGAAAAACCTTGCATGATGAGAGCTCATGGTAGAAGTCTTTTTACCCTAGAGGAGTATTTAGCTAGGTTGAATCATTTGAGCTTATATCTTCCTTGAATAAAGTTTGTAATTGTAGGCCAATATTGTTGGTTTTTAGCGTTTTGGATCCTAGTATCAAAAGGGAGCCTTTAGATAACAATGTTATTAAAGAAGCACTCGATAGATCTCAAGAGGAGGAGAAAGCTATAACCTCGAAGAGGTAGTATTAAGCTGGCTAGACTCTGTGAATGAGTATTTTAATATTATAGGATAAGAGTACGATGGTTCTTTCTAACCCTAGGGATGCAAACCCTAACCCTAGGTGACCATCCCTACCATAATGTGTTTTCATTTTCATTGCAGGGTGAAAGCATGGTACGGTGTACCCATTTAGTAGTGTTTTTGGCAAAAAATTGACGGGTACTAAGCATACCTTTAGTACTAAATAAAGATCCATGACAAAAAAAAAATTAGAACTCTAAAAATAGAGATCCTCCCGCAATTAAAAAAAAATTGGACGTGCATGGTAGTTCGCTTTGACTTCATTGAGTGCTCGATCTTCCCTGATTTGCGTGATTCTCGTTTCTCAGAAGCTCTCTCCTACCGTGCCACTACCATGCTTCTGCCCCCCCATCTCTTTGCCTCTTCCCCTGCCCCGCTTGTTCTCTCTCTAGATATCTCATTTGTATTGGAACATTCAACTGAGCCATGCGTGTCCGCGGGATCATCAGGTGGATATTCAAAGTGCTTAGACAAGAACAAGTGTGGTCTTGCATTGTCTACAGTGCGTTACTTCCTCAACATTACTAGCGGTTTTGATAGAGAAGGACGATAAAAAATTCTTGGTAGGATTTTATGACATCCAGAACTACAAGAAATTGTGAAGAAGACATTGTTTCCTAACCACATGATTTCGGAGGCGATTGTAGAGAACATTAAGACATCACTAAGCATGGTCAAAGGCATGGAAAGTGTAGATAAGCTAGTTGCAAAGAGAGTAGCACTTCACATGGTTGCTAACAATGTGGCAAAAAAACAATACAGTGATAGGAGAGTTGCTAAAGCCCTTGGTATCCAACCAAGAAATTTGAAGAAACATCGTGCTGATGTACAAGTTAAACAGTTCAAATGGGTGCGAGAAGGTTGCAAACGCAGGCGTGATTGTCTAAGTGAAGAGGTTGTTCACTCTGTCATTCAATTTTGGACAACCAACACAAGGGTGTCTCCAAACAAGAAGGATGTCTGCAAGGGCAGCGGATAAGTTGAAAAAACTATAGAGTTCATAGCAGCCATTACTTGGAGCTTACCGAGGTATATCTACATGATTATTTTTTTCTTAGGAAAGGAAATTTGGCTCCTTAAATTGCTGTCCAAGTGTAGATAAAATCTTGCATTAGAAGAGATACATCAATCAAAACTCCCTTCAGCACCTAAACTAATCACTGGCCAAGTTTTGTTTTCTGCTTCTGCCAAAGGGAGTCGAGGGCGCTATCTACATCATTATTATCTTCAGCATGATATTTCCTCTTTGATCTTCTTCTCTGAATTATTCAGATTATTAGTACGAATTGTACTAGCAGTATCAGCACTAAAACCACTCAAACTACTATTGGTAGTATTAGAGTTCATACTTAAAAACTCTTGATTTTGTAAATTTTTTGTTTTGGTTATGCAGGTAGAATTCTTCATGAACTTCAAAGAGCAACATCCCTTCATTAACATCGGCTCTTGTGCTTTTCAGAGCCTAAAGCCTTATTTTGTTAGAAAACTTAAGGAGAGAAACACATGCTGTTGTGTTTACCATATACAAGAATTGATTTAATGCGGCTTGTTGTGAATTGATTTAATGCGGCTTGCTATGAATTCCATGAGGACCGATACAAAATCATTACATGGAGATGCATGTGATTGCTTGTGTATGGTTTGCAGGCCGAATGAGGAGGAAAAGTGCAATCCTATGCAGCCACCTATTCTTCAGTGTCAAAATTGTGGAGGTCAACAGTATGCCCAAAGGAAGAGTCAACTGAGTGGCACAAGCTTGCATGCTTACTGAAAACGTGTAAGAACTGTCCGAAACCTTTTTTTGTGCTCATGAGCTTGATGTAGCAAATCGAGAGCTAGTAAAGTGGAAGACTTATGAGTATGTCACAGAGGACATAGGAAAAGGTCAAATAAGGAAACGCATAAAACAAGTCTACAAGGAGACACGTGCAAAATACATTATCCCATTGTTTTTGCAGCATTTGAATGTGTTCATCCCCCATAACTTTCGAAGTTACTGGCAAAATTCTCAATTCAAAGAATGCTTGAAGAATTTTCCAGATGATGTGGCGATGTCTGTTGTTGACTTTGTCGAGAATTATACCTTCAAGGAACGAAATCCAATCCATGGATTGGTATAGTGACCAGTGTACAATATTGGTACAAATTTACTATTGGAAGGAGGATGGAAATTTAAAGAAGCAATCCGCCTTTTATATTTTAGATGATAAACAGCATGACACATTGTTCGTTCAACATTGTTTTAAGCTTCAACGTCTTCTGTCTCAAGGACTGAAGTTCACAAGGCACTGGGTTTGGTCAGATGAAGCAGCATCTCAATTTAAGGCAACACAACAATTTTACTTCATTGCAAGGTGTGTTGGTTTGTGTTACTACTATATTAGTACTTTGTGTTAGTCTGTGGTAGTACTCTGTGCTAGTCTGTGTTAGTTTGTGTTAGTACTCTGTGTACTATGTTAGTACTATATGTTAGTACTATGTGTAAGTAATATGTTAGTATGTGTTGCTCTGTGTTAGTACTCTATGTTAGTCTATGGTAGTACTCTATGTGCTAGTCTGTGTTAGTACTATGTTAGTACTCTATGTTAGTTTGTGTTATTCTATGTTAGTACTATGTTAGTAATCTGTGCTAGTTTGTGTTAGTACTCTGTGTACTATGTTAGTACTATGTCTAAGTAATATGTTAGTCTATGTTAGTACTATGTTAGTACTATGTTAGTACTTTGTGTTAGTCTGTGGTAGTACTCTGTGCTAGTCTGTGTTAGTACTCTGTGTTAGTTTGTGTTAGTCTGTGGTAGTACTCTGTGCTAGTTTGTGTTAGTCTGTGTTAGTACTATGTTAGTACTCTGTGTTAGTTTGTGTTATTACTACTTTAGCATAGTCTATGTATGTAAAAAATCACTATTGTTCTGCAATCAACAAAATTTTATTATTTTGGTTATTACAGGCACTATTCACTAACCAATAGTCCAATGCTATGGAATTGCTTTGGTACTGGGCATGGTAAGGGAGAGCATGATGGTGCGGGTATTGTGATAAAGCGTGCTCTAACAGTTGAGCAGTTGGATGCAAATGTTGCTAAGCTTCAGAATGCCCATGATGTTGTTGAATGGTTGACTTGGAAGATGACAGATGAAGGAAAGCAAAGACTTTTTGTGGAGGTGAAGATCAATGATGTCAACAAGAGCAATGCATACGCATGCCAAATAGTCAAAGGTACTCGTAAAACATATTGTGTGTTGGGATTCAGTCGTCGCAAGGACCCTACACAAGTTCTGTTTCAAAGTTGGTCATGCTTTTGTTCCTTCTGTGTTGATGAATCTTGGGACAAGTGCATCAATCTAAGCCATGTACAACCATGGAAGTTGCATAAGCTATAACCTGATAGAGAGGACAATAATACAGTAGTTGTGGAGTAGGATGACATTGTCTACTCGGTGATGCAGGACCAATTAGTTGATATATTCGAGGTTGGAGAGGACAATAATACAGTAGTTGTGGAGTAGGATGACATTGTCTACTCGGAGACGCAGGACCAATTAGTTGATATGTTGGAGACCACCTGTCAGTGCTAAAGTATCCTACGAACAAAGACAATGAGGATTACTACATTGTGCTATGCAAACAAGGTAAGACAGTCCTCTCAGAGCAAGTGAAGGATGGTTGGGGTAATGTTTTCAACATTGAAGATGCAGTGGTGCATGGTATCTATTATGCTGAATTACCACAATGTAAAAATAGTTATGCCTTACAAAGGGAAGCACCTACAGCTATGTTGCATGCTGATGCAATACTTGCAATAAAGTTCCCAATGTTACAAGCAAGGCACAAGGTCAAAGGGTACACAACAGTTTATCGTGTCCCTCGGAAGGTGCATGAACACATCCTAGGTAATGTCTCACTCCTTAATTCCTAGGTAACACTGAAGAAGGTTGATTAAGGGACAAGATTGGCAAGCTGGATGCTTGCATGGTTGCTTGCATGGTTGACCTGCTTAACCACATCAAAGAGCTTAGGAATAGCGAGCAGCGGTTTTCCTGCATCAGAGTGAACTAGGACACATTGACACCTTGTAATAGTTAACAATTAATGGTCTCATGTATTGTTTCAACTTGTTTTGCTAATATCATATCCTTCTCCGCGTTTTAAAAAACGTCTAAATCCAAAATATGGGACCAAAATATTTCTTTGCTATTAATTAATTAGTTGAGAGAAAAGAACCTTAGAAAACCTTAGAGTGGATATGACTTGGGGATATGGGGCCAAAACCTTAGAGTGGATATGATTTGACGCGTGGCAGTGAGTGAATTTTCTCGAACGGGAGAGATGTGTCAGAGAGGGAGAGAGTACCTAAATATGCCTTCAATTTCACCTCCATATGTGTGCCATGTCTCTTCTCTTCCATCTTTGCATGGCCGCCCTATCACTTCACATTCACACACATTTCATTTCAAGGGAAGTCTCCACTCAAGGCCTTCTCTCCTATTTTCATTTCAGATTTGCATGGCCGCCCTATCACTTCACATTCACACACATTTCATTTCAAGGTAAGCAGGGATTTAATATTCACGTAATCACAAGATTTTTTGTGATAATAACACATGTGAACAAGTTATTCACATGTTCTCATGTCACCGTTCATAAAATAACAGGTCACTTGCCATTTGGGAACCCCTTAAAAGCTTGGCTACACATGGGAATAAGCTATTCACATGTTCTCATATTACCATCTTCACATAATAGCAGGTCAGTGGCCACCTAAGAAGATTTTTTATGCTCGACAAAGATAATTTTTTTAGGCCATTGTGAAAGCTTTGTGAATATAACATGTGATCACAAGATTTTTTGTGTTATTAACATGTTCACATGTTCTCGTTTACGTCAGTGAAATCCCTGAAGGTAAGTCTCCACTCAAGGCCTTCTCTCCTATAAAGGAATGCGATTTCATCTCTACAGCCTCACTATTTCGCTTGCCTCTCTACGGCCTTCTCTACAGCCTCACTACTATTATAGCCTCACTATTTCAAATTAATCTTCAGTATGCCTAAATACAAGTATAAGGAGTGCCTGAGGGGGACCTGCTGTACAGACCACCATAGCACAACCTCAGGGGATGAAGTGGATTATGACGACCTGTACTCACCAATGTCCCAGGATGAAGATGAGGAGACCTCGAACCCCTAAGAGGAGGAGGAACATCAGGAGAACAAGGAAGAGGAGGAGTGGGCTGAAGAGGAGAATGAGGAAGAGGAGGAACAGAAGGAGAACGAGGAGGATGAAGAAGAGGAGTGGGCAGAAGAGAACAAGAAAGAGGAAGAGGCATTTACATATAGTGAGGATGATGAAAATGATGATTCGGATGGTGCTGTGAAGAAGGATAGTGCTAGGAAGAAGGTTGAGGACGAGGACAGCTCTACCAATGAAGAGCGTGCTAAATAGATGCCATTCCCTTTCTGACTGTAATTTTGATTTTACTGAGGTGTCCCTTTCTGGCTATGTAATTTGGGCTATGATCAAGTTTTGGCAGTAGTCTAGTGGTTTGTTATTTCCACATTGGGTAATTGCTGACAATTAGTTACTTTTCACTTTCTCATCTCCATACAAATTGCAGACTATGCTAGTACCATGTTACTATTGTTATATATTTGCTTAACTGTGTTAGTACTATGTTACTATTGTCTTAGTACTATTTTAATCTCATGTTAGTACTGTGCCATTATATTGTTAGTCTTATGTTAGTCTTTAATCAACAATAGTACTTAGAACAATTAATTATTGTCCTAGTTAATTAATTGTGCTATCTATGGATAGTACTGACCTAGTACTGTGTTAGATCTATACTAGTATTATGTTAGATATATGCTAGTACTATTGTGTTAGTACTATCGTACTATGTTAGATCTATACTAGTATTATGTTAGATATATGCTAGTACTATTGTGTTAGTACTGTGTTAGTCTTTAATCAACAAGAACTTGAATTATAAAAGACGATTTACAGAGATATCCAAAAAGTTACAAAAAGACCCAAGACTGTCAGATGAAAACCAAAGGCTAATATAACAAATTAAAGAGAACTTTAATTACTAGGGAGCTCATCCAAAAGGTGGTTTTGAGAGCAAAAACATGTATCATTTTATACAGGCTGTCGCATTGAAATTGATTTACAATATATCTGATTACAAAGGCCAAACCCAATCACATAACCGTACTCAGTCACACCGATTCACATATGCATGAAAGGGGTTCTTTTCAATAATGGCTGTAGCCAGATCGAGTGGCAACATCCAAATTCTATCTTGAGTGGCAGGCCAGCTTGTTGGTAATGGATCAGCTCCAATGAACTTCACAGTGCAGACTCGATGTTTTCCACCTTGGCATATTCAGCCTCAATTACCTTTAGCATCTCATGGAGGGGGTTTGTATTCCGCTGCCTTGCCCATAGCTCGAACATATGTCCTTTGTAAGGAAATTTATATGAGAACTTTGGGATAGTGCCCTTAAATTTATATAGCCTCTGCAAAAGTAAGGCAACAGCACCTCGAGCAACTCTTCATCCTTGGCATCACCTTCATATGTTGAGACACAACAAGTTGTCCCTATTGGATTCAAACATCCCTTATCTGGCATGTCATCGACGAGCAGGGTATGCATGGGGTCCAATTGTATGCCACTATTGAGAAGTGAGTTGAACGGCTTTAGGAATAGGAGATCCTTAGTCTTCTTGTTGGGATGGTATATGCCTAGCTGTTGCACACACTCGTCTTGCGAGAAGTGTAATTTGATTTTGAAGTCTGAACCCACGATAGCTAGCTCTTTCTCTATCAAATTGGCAATCGACATCAGATTTCTGGGGGCCATGCTACTCTAGGTTCTTACATCATAATGAGGCCCCAATTCAGCAACAAGGAACTGAATCAAACCGGGCCTTAGTGATACCATGTGCTTGCCCACTCTGTGAAGCTGAAGTTTTGCTGCACCATGGGGTGGAGCTTGTTGGCACCATCTTTTTACCACCATGACTCCATTAGCATAAAAAATAAGCAGACGTTTTGGAGGAACTGTAGTTGTGCATTCACCTAACACACAAAAGAGGTACTTCTCAAAAACATGAAGTACTCAGATAAATGACAAGGTACTAAAATAATGAACTCAAGACCAACTTTAAAAACAAATACACAACAAATTGATGCACTCTGCTCAAGATAGAAACAAAAGTGTATTTCAAAAAGTACAGCGCATTCCCAAAAAAGGAAAAACAAAGGGGTAATACAATAGTATGCTCATTTTGAGCCGGATCTAGTTTTGGGCAAGTGTACACGGTCACAACCCTTACGGGTAGGAAGGCTACAAGCTTTCCTCTTCTTAAACCCCGTAGGGACTAAGAGAGATAGTTTCAAATTGACTCCTCATGCTCCTGGGCAATGACCTTGGTGGATGTACCACCCTCCTCATGGTCCTGGGGCAGTGGCCTTGGTGGGTGTAGCAGCCTCCTCATGCTCCTGGGCTTTGGCCTTGGTGGATGTAGCAACCTCCTCATTGTTGGAATTTGAACATAATGATGAGCTATAGTGGATCATACACTAGAATCAACATGATTAACAAAGTGATTAGCAAATGATTAAGATGTAATTAGTGAATAATTAACAAATAGATTAATGTAGGCATGGATACTCAAAAACCAGCAAATTCTCATTAAGGCTATGCCTCAATTTATAGAGTTTACATCAAGCATCAAATCCCATTGATTTCTCCATGATTCACTCCCAGAATATCTCCACCTTTTGCCTGATTCTCTCCACCTCTTCTCTTTTCCCTGATTATCTCCCAGAATAACTCCACATTCCTAAATTCCCTCATGCTACCCATTATTCTCTCCCAGTAGATTCTTCTAACCTTTTCACAGGTTCTTTCACAATTACATCTCCTCTTTTACAGCCTCTATCCAAGAGCTTGTTCCCACACACACCCTATTCACTTGTATATTTCAACACCTCCCCTCAAGTGAATAATCCTAGTACACCTAGACCCTATACCAAGTTTGCCTCCCCTTACTTGGTAGTCCGCGACTTGTGTCTACTCCTCCCCTCAAGTTATCTTAGCACACCTGGACCCTGTATCAAGTTTCTCTCTTACTTGATAGTCCGGGACCAGTGCCTCAAGTCCCTAAACTCCATAGTCCTTGACACTCTCTCTCTCTATGTGTCCAAGGCTACTATAAGTGCCCGCGACCTTGACTAAAGTGCTCACACATACATCTACCACGTGGCCTACATCATCGGTGGCTCAGAGGTGGTTTTACTTTATTGGGGCAGGTTACATTGGGTTGTGGGGTCTCTCTCTCTCTCTCTCTCTCTCTGAGATTTTCACATGGCTCCTCACTCTTTGGAGCCTCACATCTTCTCTTTTCTTCAGTCTTCTTGTCGTGGCAGCTTCTCTCCACGCGTCCGTCTCTTCTTTCAGTCTTCTTGGGGCAGCTTCTCTTCTCGTGGCAGCTTCTCTTCTCGTGTCCATGTCTTCCTTCATATCTTCTTCTCAGTGTGGATCCTCTTCTTGGAAAGAGATATTCTTCTTCTTTCATGGCTGGGGCCATGAGCTTGTCCGTCAGGTCTTTTTGCTCCATGTGAGCAACATGTTTCAATGTTTTGCTGATAGTTCCTTTGGGCTTTTTATGTTTATTTTGTATCATTATGCAATGCAAACCCAAATTTATGCGGGAGGTCTTACCACTTGCCTTATTCTGGACAAGGGCAGTGTCTGTTCCCATTTTTACACTGATGCAATGTGCTCAATACATAATGCGTATAGCATTCATTCTCATGCACATTCCAAATGCAACTCTGGCTGTGAATAATCTTGAATTTGAGTGAGATTTACAGGCATTAACCAAGGGTTAAATGCAAAATGATGATTTTGACAATTTTATCAGCACAATTTTCCCAGAAATTACATTAAATCAAGGGTAACCAATTTGTACGGGATGGTTGGAGTATCAAACCAACTCCGATTTGCAATCTGAAGTTATAGGGATCTGTATCAGATACCTAATGGTTAATTTGAACCCTCAATTGCACCAAAGTACAGTGATTAGCACTGATTAATCACTGATTAGCAAATTAATGCTCTATTTTGTGTGCAGAAAACAGAGTGGCGGGGAGTCCAGATCTGGTGCCTTCCACTTCAAATGAGCTCAAATGCTTTCAAAGGCATCAATAGCAATGAGTCTAGTAGAGGATTAAGCCAAGAAACACAAGATTTGACCAAATAATGAAAGCTTAATCTCTGTTTTACCAAAGTCACCTGCAGATTTGATGAAGAGCTTTGATCTCAATGTAGACTTGATGAAACTCAATTCTGTCTTTACCAGCTTGTAGAGCATGCTTGATTACCCCTTGGGCTAGGAGGAATTGAAGCAATTTGATTTGAGCAAGTAGCAATGGCAAAAATTCCTCAGAAAAATGGTGCCCTTCATTCTGCGAAAATCTGCAGTTCTGCGCTGAATTGGCCCACAAGAATTGAGTTGAGTGTAGCCCTATGAGTCTACTATAAGTGCCTAAAAGGGCTTAGCCTAATGTTATGTGTGCAAGGAGAATGGAGTCCTCCACTGGCTGGGGGTGAAGGGGAGAAGTGAAAACTTACTAAAAATTTGATTTTTTACTAATTATCTACTAATCCTCATTAATTAACTAATGGGCTCATAAACCTAATTGATTCTAGGCATGGCTCTGATACCATGTTGAAATTTGAGCATAATGATGAGCTATGGTGGATCATACACTAGAATCAACATGATTAACAGAGTGATTAGCAAATGATTAAGATGTAATTAGTGAATAATTAACAAATAGATTAATGTAGGCATGGATACTCAAAAACCAGCAAATTCTCATTAAGGCTATGCCTCAATTTATAGAGTTTACATCAAGCATCAAATCCCATTGATTTCTCCATGATTCACTCCCAGAATATCTCCACCTTTTGCCTGATTCTCTCCACCTCTTCTCGTTTCCCTGATTATCTCCCAGAATAACTCCACATTCCTAAATTCCCTCATGCTACCCATTATTCTCTCCCAGTAGATTCTTCTAACCTTTTCACAGGTTCTTTCACAATTACATCTCCTCTTTTACAGCCTCTATCCAAGAGCTTGTTCCCACACACACCCTATTCACTTGTATATTTCAACACTCATGCTCCTGGGCAATGGCCTTGCTCGATGTGCCACCCTCAAGATCTTTGTCACCACTGTCCTTTTTTGGCATGCTCTCATCACTAGCTTTACTCTCTTCTTCTCCCCCAACCATTCCCTTTTTCTCGACTTCACTGTTGGCTTTCTCTTCCAGGTTCAGCTTCTTGTCATCTTCAGAATCCAATGTGATCACCTCATCTTTTTTCTCATCATCTGGATCACCCACAACATAGCTCCATCACAATTAGATGAGAGGTAACACAACAAAACAAAGCACCTACAGATGCGCACACAGACGCGTTTACTCAACTAAAAAAAAAACTTACGGGCGCGTCTATTTCCACGTCTATTAGCGCGTCTACAGACCCGTATCTAAAGGCGCATTTAAAAGGTAGCAAATAGGCGCGCCTATAAATGCGCTTATATATGCACATATAGACGCGCGTATAGACGCGCAAATAGACGGTCGGGGAGAAATTTAAAAAACAGACAGATGCATGTATAGATGCGTTTATACACGCAAACCAAACGCAGAGTAGACGCGTTTATAGACGCTCAAATAGACGCATGTTGAACAGACAAACGCGTATATAGATGCGTTTATAGACGTGCTACAAAATATTTTTTAAATTTTGTGTGCTTTAACAGAATGCTGTGTATGTTGTGTATGCTATGTAGTTACAGGAATCCCATTTCCACATTGTGTAATTCAATTCTTACAGCCAATCGCATTTCAATTAGCACTCTTGCAAGCACGTTTATAGCCGACATTAATTATAATTTCAAATAAAACATTACAACTCCGAAACGTTTAGTTACAAGGCATTAATTGATAGCTCAAAAAGTGCTTGTATGTACATATAGCACGAAGCTAAGCTACGTCCTGTGGCTTCAAGTACCAAAAATAAGAGGAGTGTATATACAAGAGGCACGAAGCCAAGCCAGTGGCTAAGTACAAAAAAGAGTAGCTAGCACTACTCCTCGCTCCCTTCTGTGCTCCCTTCTCTGCCTCCTTCTTCCTCGTCTTCACCCTCATCTTCTTGTGCAGGGTCCTGTAAACAAGGGACAACATATATCAACGTATGAAAAATCAAATCTTTATTTATAATATTGACATTATTTAATTACTTTCAAATACCTCGGGGGACTCTCCAGTAGCCCGGATATACTGCTCCTCAGTAATCAACCTGTCATTATAGAAGTTGTATCTCCTCTGCGCGATGGTGGCGGTGGTAGGCTGTCTCGACAGAAGTAGGGTACCTGCCCACGATATCAAGCTGCAAGATGACATAATTTGCGGAGGGGTTAGTACAAAGAAACAACCTCCTAATAATAAACTACATAAATAATATAATTTGAGATCGATACTTACAAACTAGGCCTCCCATGATTCAACACCCCCTGCTCCAAAATGCACGCTTCCATATCGCTCCATTTTGATCCTTCGTGCCTCCACGTGCTTTAGACTGGGTTCCTCCTTCGTTGACTTCATTGCTTTCTTCCACTCACGCTTGTGAGCGGTGTGGGGCGGGCCCCTTGGTGGTTGACCTCCCTGGAGCCTGGCAAGCTCCGCTAGTGCATGCCTCTTAAGCGAAGATCTTTTATTGCTAAGTATCGAAACAATCTTTGACTTCGCCCATTTATCTGTGAACTGAACATTGGGGGGGTTAGGATACCTAGAGCGAACAGCGAGGGTCTTATCAGCTAACCTCTTTGGTTGATCTTTGTAGTGAATAAAGCAATCTCTGTAATTGTTAGCAATTACAGAGCGCATGAAGGCCATGATGTCCTTCCCCCGTGCATCCATCAAGATGCCTCCTGTTTGAGTGACTCAGTGATGTCATAGTAGATCGTACCATCACCAAGAGGCACGTCTTGATCAACTGAATCATTCTCGTCCCCACCACCACCCCTCCCAAAGCACTATGCCATGCATCCCCCATCGCTCTCCCTGCTACTCCAACTGTGTCGTGTCGAGGTAGTACGTTGGCCACCTGTAGCTGCTGGAGTACCAAGTCTCGACTGCACGGGAGTACGTCGACGGCTCTGCGAGGAAGAAGGGCCTCCTGAGATAGCATGGGGGAAGGGACATAGGACGGCATGGGAGAAGGGTCTCAGCTATGTAGCCGACTGGGCTGTGTTGACTCCACTGGGGTAATCTCAAAAGGTGTGGGGTTGGGGTGGTTTGGAGTCTGTAGTGCCGACTCCTGGGGGGTGTTTAGAGTACCTGTCATCATGTAGCCGTATAACTCCGCAGGACTTGGAGGGTGCCCCAAAAGGTTATATAAGTCCCAAAAGAAAGATTCCCGAGGATCAGGTGAGCCTGAAGCGCTTCCTGGCCACATGATGAACTGGAAAAAAGAAAAAAAGAAGATTACTGATGAACTGAGAAGAGAAAAAGAAGAGAAAAAGAGAGAAGGAAAGAGAGTAGAAAAGGCATGCACAGCGGGGATAAAAGAGAGGAGAAAGGAGAAGAAAAGAGAGGAGAAAAAGAGGGGATAAAAGAGAAAAAGAGAGGTTAATAGAGGAAAAAAGAGGGGGATAAAAGAGAGAAGAATAGAGGAAGAGAGGAGGAAAAAAGAGAGAAAAAGAGGAGAATAGAGGAAAAGAGAGGAGAGAAAAAGAGAGAAAAAGAGAGGAGATAAGAGAGAAAAAGAGAAGGAAAGAGAGGATAAAAGAGAGAAGAAAAAAGAGAGGAAAATATAGAGTGCAATCTATTTTTTCAATCATGCTTTCCCTTTCCATCATTAATGCTCTTCAATCATGCTTTCCCTTTCCATCATTAATGCAATCCCCTTCTTCAATCATGCAATCCCTTTCCATCATTCATGCAATCCCTTTCTTCATTCATGTAATCACTTATTTCCATGAAAGGAGAGGAAACACTACAAGAGCTTGAGGGCATACCGACGCTAAAATACCGACGTAAATGTCGAACGTCGGTATGTCCATCGTAATGTTGGAGGAGACAAGTAGGGCGGGGTTTTTTCAAATTTTCGTGTCCCATCGCGTATACCGACGCCTATACCGATGCACATTCCGACGTATATACCGACGCACATTCCGTAGCATATACCCACGTATATTCCGACGCATATTCCGTAGCATATACCGGCGCTCGTAATTTTTTCACAGCCGAGAGCCTATTTTCTGGTTTTTTCGCAGAGAAGGCGCGTTACAGGTCAAGAAGGTCTCTTTCTCTCCCTCTCCTCTTTTTTCCTCTCTCCTCTTTTCTCCTTCTTTCTTCTTTTCTCCTCTTCTCCTTCTCCTAATATGTTCTTGCAATTGCTTTTACTTTTTAATTTAAGAATTAGGACGTTTAGGGTTTTGTGTTTTTTTGGCTCTCTATGCATGTTGAGAGCTCTCTATGTATGCATAGATCTCCTAATGCATGCATAGAGATTTTAGGGTTTTGTATTAGTTCTTTTTCTTGTGTTTAATTTACTAATTAGTTTGTTTAATATTTTATTTTGCAGCTCTTTCACCTCACCAATCTTTCACCAATCCTCTCCTTCAGCTTTGCAAAAAAGAGGTAGATCCTCTTTCGATTTTTCTTGTTTATGCTATTTTCTATGAATTATTGCATCCCTGTTTTATGGTTTAGGGTTAGTTTTGGGTTCTTGTAAGCTTACACATAGGATTAATTTAATATCTATGCATAAAACCTATAATAAGCTTGCAATCTCTATGCATAGCCTTCTTGCAAGCGTTATGCATAAGCTCTATTCATAGAGCTTGTGAGCTTGTGAAATCTCTATGCATAAGCTCTATGCATAGGCTTTATGCATAGAGTTTGCAAGCTTATAAAATCTCTATGCATAGGTTTCTTACAAGCTTATAAAATCTCTATGCATAGGTTTCTTGAAAGCTTGCATGGACATTGTACATAGAGCTTGCGTAGCCTTCTTGTTGAAAGCTTTTTGAATGTTTTTACTCTCTTATACATATAACATATAAGTCTTATGCTCTGTTTTTCTATGCATAAGGTATTCTCTTTATTCATAGAGTTTATATATGTTATCAAGGTAAGATCTATTATCCATGTAAAACAAGATCATGTTTATTACACCATTGGGTGATGGGATTAAGGGTTAGCATAGTGCATAAGACATATAGCATAGAGCTTATGCATAGAGCTTATGCATAAGTCTTGCATAGAGCGTATGCATAAGACTTATGCATAGAGCGTATGCATAAGACTTATGCATATGGCTTATGCATAGAGCTTATGCATATGGCTTATGCATAGAGCGTACGCATAAGACTTATGCATATGGCTTACGCATAAGACTTACGCATATGGCTTATGCATAAGACTTATGCATAGAGCTTATGCATAAGGCTTATGCATAGAGCGTGTGCATATGGCTTATGCATAGAGCGTGTGCATAAGGCTTATGCATAGAGCGTAATTGCATAGAGCGTGTGCATAAGGCTTATGTGAAAGGGATTGTTGGAATGCAATTGCAAATGCCTTGATTGTGGTTAACAAATGCTTATGCAAATGCCATGGTGAGGGCATTGTGAATTGTTGGTTTGTGTTGGAGCTTTTGGATGATGGATTGAGGCATGAGTCCATGCTTTATTGATGAGTTCTAAATTGTAAAAGGGCATGAGTCATGCTCAATACTTGTAAGCCAACAAACTTGTTCTATCATTTGATATTATCCACATCATTTTGTACCTACACTCACCATTGCTACCACTTCAAGTTTCTATAGAATCTAGCAATGTGTGAGGGTACCTTGGCATTGGTTGGAGAGGCCAAGGGGAGAATGGCTTGAACTCTTTATGCCGTGATTGCTTGGTAAAGCGGTACAAAGGGGGATTAGGTACACCGGTGTGAAGAAATGGCCTCAACCTTCACCTTGGAGGAAAACTCGGTGAAGGGGTGAGAAGAGCTTGGCCGGGAGATCGGCAAGCTTCAACGCGCGTCCTCAACAATCCTCACCATCGACTTTGTGGATGCATTTGGGCAATGGGGCCCCTTTTCCGTCATATTGTGTGGATATTGCAAATGCTTTGATGGACAAAGAGTGCATATGATCTTTCATGACATTGTGGGATACAAAGAGTATTGCATTGTGATTTGAGAAGTTGCATTTTCATTTGAGATTTGGTTCCAATTACAAAGGAGACTCTGGCGGAATTTTTCCAACAAGGGAGCATGATTGGAGATTTACCCCATGGATACACTTGAAGAGTTATTCACAACTACCAAGGGGAGAAACACCAATCATTTGTAGCCGGATTGAGCTTTGGGACCGAATTTTGGGAATTTTTGGGATTTTACAAAACCCTAATTCAGTCCTAGGGTTTTTGGGATTAGGTCTGAGTGATTACACGACTCTATTCTACTCCTTGAGAGTTTTCAAATGAGCCATAGAACCCCTTAATCGGATATCACAATCTCGGTCAAAGTAGTCATGTTGACTTTATGGTCAAAGTCAAACAGAATATACTTCCACTTTGACTGAATCAAAATGCTTTTAGGGGTAGGTTCTATCTTCTGTTAGCTTTCTATAGAGCCGTCAAAATCCTAATTCTGACATATATTTTGCGTTTTAGAGCCAAATTACTACTTTCAGCTGTCCCGCACAAACCCTAAAACAGAGAGTACTTGCCCACACCTAATTCTTACTGTGTTCATTTGGGAGGATAGTAGACACCATTACCTACCCATAGAACCTTCTTTTGTCCAATTCCGACATCATTTGGGCATTCTACCAACATCTTGCATTTCTTCACTATGCCGAAGGGAAGACCACGCAAGGGTGGGGATGTTGTGCAAGAAATGATCATTGGTGATGAGGACATGGAAGGTAATATGGATGCAAGGGATGCATTCATCAATGAAGACAATGGGGGCAATGTACATAATCAAATTTCTCAAGGGACACAAGCGGCGGTTAACCATGACAACCTCATGCAAATGCTTGTACAACGGTTGGAGACCTTAGACTCCAAGCTTGATTCTCATTTTGAAACATTATCCTCACGGATTGGTGTGATGGAGGACAAGTTTGGGAAGTCTCAAGCACAAGAAAAGCATGGGAATTATGGTGACTATGAGCAAAGAAAAGGCAAGGGCATCTTGAATGAGGGTTTAGGGTTTATGCATAGAGCTTATGGCTTATGCATAAGACTTATGCATAGAGCGTGTGCATATGGCTTATGCATAAGACTTATGCATAGAGCGTGTGCATAAGACTTATGCATATGGCTTATGCATAGAGCTTATGCATATGGCTTATGCATAAGACTTATGCATAAGGCTTATGCATAGAGCTTATGCATAAGTCTTGCAGCCTTATTATGCAAGCTTATACTTATACTATGCATTTAGATTATTGCATAAGGCCTTTATAAATAGCTATTTATGAATAGAGATAGCTTCTCTCTCCATCCTTGTTCAAATTCTATTTAATTTTGTATGGAGAGGAGATAAGCTAATGTATGAGTTATTTTTAAAATCTGCCTCAACGGCTGGGGAAAAGAAGCCTGTTTGACGCTTTTTTAAATATTTGTCAAGTCTCCCTCAACGGTTGGGGAAAAGAAGCCCGTTTGACGCTTTTTTAAATATTTGTCAAGTCTCCCTCAACGGCTGGGGAAAAGAAGCCCGTTTGACGCTTTAAATGTTATTTTTTAAATTCTCCCTCGCGGCTGGGAAAAAGAAGCCCTGTTTTATGGTTTACATAGTGCTTTGTGTAATGCATAATGATTTGTGTTTAATGAGCTGCATATACATGTTATCCTGCTAGATGGAGCCTCTCAATCTTGAAGAGAGAATAGCGTGTCCATGCATGCGATGTAAGTACCAAATCTTTCGAAAACGAAGGATTTGCAACGAGCATGTTCATGACGCTGGCATATTTCCAATGGAGCGCTTGCAAAATTTACGGTTTCAATCGTACAACCAAGCAAGTGTGCAGCCGCATCTTGATAACATTGCGCCTGTGAATTCTCGTCCCCAACAAAGGATGAGGATATCGCAGGAGGGAGTGACAGATGGAGCTCAATTAACAGCACCCGAGGGAATGGAAGAAGGTCAGGAAATGGAAGAAGGTCCAATGGAAGAAATGTTGGATGCCTTCATCGAGCAACAAGAAGCTCTCTTCAAGGAGCATGAACATGAAGATCATCAACCACGACATTCTCAACGGTCAAATTATGAACCAGAGGAAGAGGCCATGCGTAAACTTGCACGCCTTCAATTATACAATGGTGCCAACATATCTGTATTGCGTGCATCTCTTACGATGCTAAATTTGCAGTCAATTTTTGGATGGTCTAATACAAGTGTCACTGAACTATTCAAGTAAGGTCTTTTTTTGGAGATTACACCTACTGTTGAAATGATAAATTATCAACTTGTATTTGAGAAAATCTTAATAGTAACGATCAGATATTGCCATACTTGCAGGCTTTTGAAAGATCAGATATTGCCCCCTGGCAACGAGATGCCTCCATCTCGTGCAGATGCGAAGAAGTTATTGAAATCCATAGGCATGGATTACAATAATATTCATGCTTGTCGCAATGATTGTTGCCTCTTCCGCCATGAATATGAGCATTTGCAAGAATGTCCCCATTGTGGCTCTAACAGATATAGAGAAGATGTTCAGGGGGAAGCTGTCCCGGTAAAGGTTCTCAGGCACTTTCCAATCATCCCAAGGATAAAAAGCATGTTCAGGTGCAAATCAATAGCAAGCTTGATGACATGGCATGCCACAACTCGATCCACAGATGAAGTGATGCGTGTGCCTGCTGACTCACCCGCATGGAGACACATTGAAGAGAAATGGCCGGCTTTTAAGGAAGAACCTCGAAACCTCCGTCTTGGCCTAGCAATGGATGGTGTAAACCCTTTTGGTTTAAGGAGCACTTCATGGAGCACATGGCCTGTTTGCCTTGTGAATTATAATCTTCCGCCATGGTTAGCAATAAAGAAAGGTCATCTGTTGCTCTCATTAATAGTTCCAGGAAAGTACAAGGTGAAGAACATGGATGTATATTTGGCACCACTTATTGATGAGTTACGCACCTTGTGGAACGGAATTGAAGTGAAGGACATGTCAAAGCAGCAGAGTGGCCAAAGACTTACAACTGTGCAAGGTATTCTCATGTGGACAACGCATGATTGGCCTGGCTATGGAGAATGCTCAGGTTTGTCTATATCGGGTTACAATGCATGTCCTGTATGTGGTCCTCGACTTGATTCAAGATACTCAAAAGCATTACGAAAGAATGTCTACCAAGGACATGTTAGGTATCTTCCAGAAAATCATGAATTGCGGGATGGTAATCTAGGAAGACCTCCTCCAAATGCATTGAAGGCAAGCGATTGGAAGATCAAATGGGAGGAATGTGGCAACTTGGCATGTCCTGGGATGAAGAGGCTCTCTATCTTTCACCAACTCCCCTATTGGGGTGATCTCCTTATAAACCATTTGCTTGACCCGATGCATATTTTCAAGAATGTAGCTGACATTCTGTGGAAGACCATGACAGGAAAAAAGGATACTAAAGGCCAAAGGGATGACTTGGAAGAGATTGGTTGCATGTAAGAGTTGTGGGCTCGCACTAGACCTAATGGAGACTCCTACAGGTTGTATGCATTGCTTGAAAAGTGCATTTACAAAGGATGATGATCTTAGTGGTCTCAAGAGTCATGATTGGCACAAGTTTCTACAATTTGTGCTACCCATAGCAATAAAAGATTGCCTCACTGAAGACATTAAAGCTACTATCTATAAGATTGGCACATTGGTGCGCTGGATTTCTTCAAAAGAGATAAAGAGAGACACTTTGGAGACAGCGCGTTTAAACTCCATAGAGGCAGTCTGCATGGTAGAGAAGTTTTTCCCTACAAGTTTATTAACAATCCAGATGCATCTGCTAGTTCATGTTGTAGATGAGGTTGCAGTTGCTGGAACAGTCCATTCAAGATGGATGTTCTTTTTGGAGAGGTTTATGAAGACATTAAAGGGATTGGTTCGCCAAATGGCTCGCCCAGAGGGTAGTATGTCAGAAGGGTGGCTGATACAAGAGTCCCTTGTTTACATCACTGAATATTTAAGTTCCTCAGATCCAGAGATACCTCGACTATGGTCTCAAGAGTCCAACAGGCGAGTCATTGGTGAGGAACCTCAAGGCCAAGGCATTAAGAGAAAGATGGATAACACTTTGAGGGAAAAAATCAACAAATTTTGCATCTTGAACTCTCATGTAATGGAGAAGTGGATTGAGACATATGAAGCTCTCAAGCGACAGCGAGTACAAGATCGTTTAAGTTTCAGAAGGAATCGCACTACAAGAAATCTCCCATATCCAGAAGGTATGCAAGCTCTTCCGGACTTTCCCACAGGTAGATGGCTAGAAGCTACAATTTTAGAAGCCAAACGTGCTGGTTTACCTATAACAGAGGAGGAGGAGGAGCTTACAAAAGGATGCGATTGGCATGTAAGTGTTTAAGTTCTACATGTCTCTCTTTTTTTTCTCTACATGTCTCAGTGTTTGATTCTCCATCAACAAACTTTTTGTGCTATTTGTAGTATCACAAATATGGGGCGTTTTGGTCACATGGATGTCATTTTCGAGTAGAACGAATAGACCAAAGAAGAGCAACCTTTGATTGTGGTGTCACATCACAGTTTGTTCAAGAAAGTCGTGCAAGTGCAAGTGATGATAACACAATTACTGGAATGCTTGATTACTTTGGAACCATTCAAGATATATTAAAGGTTGGCTTCAGAAGTTTTGAGTTGTTTATCTTTGATGTGAAGTGGTTCAAGGTAATCATGAATGGGCCACATGCAACTATACGTAGAGACAAGAGTGGCCTCATCCAAGTGGACTCCACAAAGGTATGGACCGATCAGCAAGATACTTTTGTGCGCCCAGAGCATTGTGAGCAGGTTGTCTTTAAAGCGGATCCAAAAGATCCACGCTGGCTGTTTGTGGTTCAAGTCGCCCCCCGCAGTAAGCAAATTTTTGAAGAATTTGAGCTACAACAAGGTGATGTGGATGCACAGGGTAATGGAGAGCAGCAAGAACAAGCCGATATCAACAATGAAGAGGAGCAAGCAAATGAAGAGGAGCAACTAGAGCAAGATCCAAATGAAGAGGTGCAAACCAAGGAAGCTGAAAAACAAGTTGAGGAAGAAGACATAGATGATGAAGACATCCTTCATCAAGGGACTTTTAATGATGAGGACGCTGAAATGTATATAGACATAGATCTCTTTGGGGCTACTGATCTTAATGAGGATGATAGAATAGATAATGATTTTTAAAATGATGTATCTTAATGATTATGCAAATAGTTATGATATATTTGTAATGGTTTTATGACATTGAAGGTCCTTTCATTGTTTACCATTGTTAATGTTTACCATCATAATCACTACTGTAGGAGCAAGTTGATATAGTTTTACCAATGTTGTTTATCATTGTTAATGTTTGTCTTATGGTTCTTTCATTCATTGTTTACCATGTAGTTTTCATTTCGCACAAGTTTGTCATATGGTTTTTTGTCCAACAGGCCATGGGTGACTCACCGCCCTACGACTACAGTCCAGATTTCTCATTTAATCCTACACCGCAGGGCATGAGTCCCCAGCAGTTATATGGTTTTCTTTCGTCCATGACTCCAGAGCAGAGAGCCATGGCTCAGAGTTATTGGGGTTCTGGAGCAGGGACATCTGCCTCACCATCTGGCTTCCCGACGCCAGTTCCCACACCCGTGGGTACGACAGCAGCTCCCACACCTCATACCACACAACCTTCCACTCCTCTTACAGCTCGATCTACCACCTCTTCACATAGACGGCGCTCACGTAGTAGGTCTTCAGGGGGAGGTTGTTGTGGTGGTAGTGCCACAGATGCTGTGACACCACCACCACGTGAGCGTCGTCCTTCTCTCTCATCTGTTGATAGCACACCCATAGGGTCACCTTCCACTCCCTGGGGTGCACATGACCATGACAACAACAAGATTTACACAATTAGGGATGGGGCACCAATAATGGATAGTGCAGGGAAGGCAATGAAGACACGCATTCGACAATTGTGCACTATACAGTTTCATGACTCTGTCATGACTAAATGGGATCAGCAAGACAAGGGGAAGAAAAATTATATAAACACAAAGATAAAGCAAGAGTTCCAGCCATCTGACCCTATGAATGTCGTCTCTAATGAGTGGATACAGTATACAGCTCGCATTTTGATGGGGGATCGTAGGTCAGGGGCGAGGGACGCATTTAGAGAGGGGAAGGAGAAACCTGTTTGGCTAGATGACAGGGAGTGGGCAGCCATTGCTCAGGAGCTCACCGAGACACCAGACAGGTTTCAACAACAAAGAGAGGCGGCAAGGGCAAGACTCCAAACAGTAGGGGCTTCTCATCTCAGGAGTGGTGGTTACGAAACCATGCGCCATGAATTCGTAAGTGTTTGTAGCAATTTTATTTATTTAAATGTATGTATGTGGGCTAAATGCTGATTTCTAAAAGTTATAATTGTTAATCGTGTGTGCAGGAGTTGGCCATGAATCGCCCACCAAGTAGGCGAGAGGAGAAGTACGCTCACAAACATGGCCTTGTGGCCTTGTTTGAGATGCTTGAAGAAGAAGGAGAGACCGTCAATTGGGAGGCATTACCATGATGTAAGATGACCTTCAAACTAATGAAATATAATCAAAACATTCTTGAGTATTAATGTTTAATTAATTTCTTGTTTGTCGATCAGAAAAATATGCAAACGAGCACGACTGTTTTTGTGCTGTATTTTAGACAGAATGGTGCTGTCTGTTTGCTGTTGTTGATCCTGCTCATTGCAGGCAGCTAGGCAACAGCCAGGCAGCACTATTCTGCCCAAAAAAAAATTTCTGCTACAGCGTCGGTATATACCCCGGTACTGACGTCGATATATACAGTGGTATTTTTCTCGGTATTAAAGTCGGTATACACCCCGGTATTGACCCCAGTATATAACACAGTATATGCACCGGTATAGACGCCGGTTTATGGGTCGGTATTACCCCCGGTGAGCGTCGGTATAGGCGCCGGTATTACCACCCGATGCTTATACCGACGCTACTATTCCGGCGCTTATACCGATGAGACGAGGCTTTTTTAGACCCCGTTAAATAGCGCCGGTATAAGCCCCGATATTAGGCTAACATGTAGTAGTGAAAAGAGAGGAGAAAGGAGAGGAAAAGAGAGGAGAAAGGAGAGTAGAAAAAGTGGGGATAAAAGAGAGGAGAAAGGAGAGGAAAAGAGAGGAGAAAAAAAGAGAAAAAGAGAGGAGGGGGAAAAAAAGAGAAAAAGAGAGGAGGGGAAAAAAAAGAAGCAAAAAAAACAGCGTTTATTTGCGCGTTTATACAGCGCGTCTATAGACGCGGCTACCTGTTTCCAATACCTGTTTCCAACACAAAGTAGACGCGTCTATAGACGCGCTTTTAGACGCTCTCTCAAAAACACAGTTGTTGTACCAAAAACATTCGTTTCAAAGAGAGCAAAGGACGAATCAAACGAGAGCAACTTTCAAAGAAGATCAACCCTAAAGAGACTTATCTTGGATAGAGGTATGGAAGCTTCTTGTCCTTCTTCAAAGCTGCTTCTCTTTCTTCTCTTCCTTGTTCACCCTTTGCTTCTCTTTCTTCTCTTCCTTGTTCACCCTTTGCTTCTCTTTCTTCTCTTTCTTGTTCACCCTCTTCTCTTGTGTGCTTGGAGATGATTGTGTAAGCATGGAGATAAGTGTGGGTGCTTGAAGATAAGTGTGGATGCTAGGCTGTGGATCTGTTAATAGCAAAGCAAGCCCGTTAAAAGTATGTGAAGAAAAGCAAGCACGCTAAAAGTAGGTTTGAAAATGAAAATCGCGTCTACAGGAGCGTCTAATGTCGCGTCTACTATCGCATCTAAAACCGTGTGTAAATGCACGTTTACAGAAGTTTAGACGTGCCTATAGACACGTACCACACAGAACAGACGCGGTTTTAGACACGCAAATAGATGCGCCACAGAGTTTTTAGATTAAATATTTGATACAAGAGTAATTTTTCTGGGTTGTTTATTTGTAGGATGTCTTCATCTTCAACAAGTAGCTCCAGTGTGAGGATGAATCCCTCCGTATCCACCATCGTGAAATGTGGTTGGAGCAAAAAATCAAATGTATGTATAATCGATGTCGAGGAAACATGTATCATGCATGCAGGATTACACTCAATCACATCTCAAAGTATGGAGAATGGGATGCGACCGTAAACATGGTAAGTGTTAAAGAGTTAAGGTTGATTGAGATACCTATGGGTGTTCATATGTTTGAGTTATGATCCCGTTTTAATTTGATACAGGGTGCAGTGCCACACCCGCATATGTTGCCCTATGCTCATCGTGAGGAGGCAAAGCGTCGGCGATATGAGGTGGGATCTTCAAGAGGGATCGTTACGGATGCATGGAGTGATGGTGATAGTACTAGCCCGCCGCCATTACCTCATGAAGCCGTGGAGGAGGAGGTGTTTGATGATATGGTGCGGGATTTATATGTCCATCAATCCGAAGGGAGGGATGATAGCATGGAGCAGGATGATCTTTTTACCGCAGCATCGACTCCACTGTTTGAGGGGTGCACATTCTCTATTCTACGTGCCTCCCTTGAGTTACTAAACTTGCAAACCATCTATGGATGGAGCAATGCAAGTTTGAATGCATTACTCAAGTAAGCTTTAAAGTCTATTTTGCAAACATGGTGAATCATGCTAGTGGGTCAATTACTCGAATGCTTTTCCTCATTTATGGTCTTCACGTGCAGGCTATTGTGTAAAATGCTTCCAAGGGAGAATAAATTACCGACCTCAAGAGATTTGGCAAGGCAACATGTGACTCTCTTGGAGGATTAGATTACAAGCACATCCATGCATGCATCAACGATTGCGTTTTGTTTCATGGACTACATAAGGATGCAAGAGAGTGTCCTACTTGTGGAGAGGCAAGATATAGAGCAGATCTCAAAACTTTGGACGTGCCTCGTAAGGTTCTGCGACATTTTTCCATAATCCCTCGCATCCAACATATGTTCAAGTGCAAATCCATTGCAAAGCTCATGTCATGGCATTCCTCCCATCGATCAACAAGTGGAGAACTCCCGCAGACACTCTTGCGTGGAAGCATATTGAAGACACATGGCCAAGGAAGAACCTAGGAGCTTGAGACTTGGATTGGGTATGGACGGTGTGAACCCATTTGGTCTCAAAAGCACCTCTTACAGTGTATGGCCAGTGATATTGGTGAATTATAATCTTCCACTCTCTATGGCGATTAAGAAAGGACATGTTATGTTATCCCTTCTAATTCCAGGGAAACATAAAGTCAAAAATCCTGATGTTTATTTGGAGCCTTTGATTGATGAGCTAGAGATACTTTGGAGAGGTATCGAGGTGCATGATGTGAGCAGGCCTCCCTCGTCACACGAGACTTCAACTGCAGAGCAATCTTGATGTGGACGATGCATGACTTCCCAGGCTATGGCGAGTGTTCAGGTAAGCATTGCACTTCTAATTATGAGTAGGCAAAGGATGTGGCACCCTAAACCCACCTTCAACTCTTAATTGCGTCTACTGTTCAGGTCTCACTACATCGGGTTACCATGCATGTCCTGTTTGTGGTCCTTCGCTTGTTGCCTCACGGGCAGACGCATTGAATAAGGTCATCTATGAGAATCACCATCGATTTCACCCATCTGATTATCCTAGATATGTTGCCCCTTGGAATGAAGTCCTCCCACAATCACTCACAGAGCGGGAGATTGGATGAGAATTTGGGACAGTTCCACGACTTCTCCACCACTTGGCATGAGCCGGTAAGGGTTTGTAACTATTGTGTGCTATATTGGCAAGAAATAAAGATTGCCCGCTACCAGCTTTTGTTTAGATACTCCATCTTTTATCATTTATCGTTTACCATATTGGTCTCAAGATCAATCACCTGCTTGATCCCATGCATATCTTCAAGAATGTGGCATCTACCATTTGGAATATTTGAATGGGACACGAGATTCCGTAGGCATAAGGGAGGATCTATGTACCACAGGGAGGATGCGTGAAGCTTGGCCCACAAGAGAGACCAAATGGGCGTGTTTTTTTACCTGGTGCACCGTGGAGGTTATCAAAGCTAGAGATGGTCGCGGTGAAGTGTGCTATTACTACAATTCGTACTCATGCATGAGGTGTTTGAAGGGGGCCTTTACAAAGAGCAAGAAAAGAGGTGTAGAGCAATTATATGGGTTGAAATCTCATGATTGGCACAAGATGCTCCAAGTAAGTATTTTATGTGCATAATAGCTTTTTCCTTTCAAATTTGTGAGTGAATTAGAAGCAACTAATCAACCATTCCTCGTGTGTTTAGTTCATACTACCTACTAGCATTTCTCGTAGTGCATCGAAGGACGTGAAAGATTGTATTTACAAGATGGGCGAGCTTGTGAGGTACTTTACATGATACAAAATATGATGCGTATCAATGCTCCATGCAAGGTGTTCATATTGCTAATATGGTGTACTTTTTTATTTCTAGGTATGTGAGCTCAAAGGAAATAGATCCCACCACGCTTGAGAATGCTCGAGTTATGTCAGTGGAGGTGGTTTGTTTAGTGGAGGAGACATTTCCACGTTCTATTCTCACAAGCCAACTACATCTCATAGTGCATTTAGTGGATGAGATTGCTATATGCGGTACTATACATGCACGATGGTTGTTCTTCCTCGAGCGCTTCATGAAGACCTTTAAGGGTTTCATGAGACAAAATGCAAGACCCGAAGGTAGCATGGCCGAGGGTTGGTTGATACAAGAGTCACTTGTATATATTTCTGAGTTTCTTGTTGATGTGGATAGCTCTCTCCCACGACTATGGAGAGATGATGAAGACCTAAGGATGACCTCTATTGTGCCTCAAGGGAAAGGACGCAACAAAGTAATAGACATGGAGTTGCTTAATAATATCAACCTCTATTGCGTGCTTAATAGTGATGTGATGAAAAGATGGGTGACAAGATACGAGGATGCGAAGGTAAGAAGACAAGAAGAAAGGGCCCTCTTTTGTACACACCACGGATCTTGTGTGCCATACCCTCAGTATCTAAGAGCACTTCTAAAGGATATTCATGTGGATTGGCTACTTGACAAAATGGAGAAAGCAGAGAAAGACGAGGGGATGCATATAACAATGGAAGAATAGGAGTATGCTAGGGGATGCATGAGCAAGGTCAGTATATAGAATGTTATGCATAAGTTAGGAACTTTCAATAATTTAGATTGCTTATTTAATTGATTTTGTCTTGGTGTAGTGCACTATGTTCAATGCTATATGGTGTCAAGGCAAGCATTTTTGAACACAACGGATTGATGATAAGAGAAACACACAAGATTGCGGCGTCATTGCTAGCTTTGAGGGAGCCAATGGAGCCATGGATGATTATTGTGGCATAATCTAAGATATTATTAAGCTTGACTTTCGATGCTTCTTTGTGTATGTTTTGGATGTAAAGTGGTTTAAGGACGTGGTGGAAAGAGGCCCTAATGCAATAATCAAATGCCATGCAAGTGGCTTTGTAACTATTGACTCCACAAGTTTTGGCAAAGTAAGAAGGACACACTAGTACTACCACAACAATGTGAACAGGTACTGTACACACATATAAAAGTACTCACTTTTAAATATTTGATACCTTCGATGCAAGGAAAATAACATGATTGTATTTGTGTTTGAATTAGGTTGTCTATCAACCAATGGTGGATAATAACAGATGGTGGCATGTCATACCTATTATGCCACGTTCCAAAGTGATGTATAGTACATTTACAAATATGGAGCGTATGGAGGATGATCATGGCCATGGAGGTGATGATGACCGTGATACGAGAGAGGAGGATGATCATGAGATAGGAGATACAGATATTGAGGCCATTACCATTGGTGATGCTGATTTTGATGAGCACATGAGTAGCACAAGTAGTAGTGGGTTGAATGTATTTGTAGATCTAAACACTTGTTTGGATTTTGAAGTAGATAGTTTGGCAAGGGTTGATCTCATTGAGGATGAGATTGAACCGTAGCCCATCATTGATATTGGCTAAACTATTTTACATATTGTCTCATTCTCCTCACCTCACTTATTTTTTGTATATGTGGGTTTGCAAAAAAGCATTGATGTTTTTATTAAAATTATGTGCTTTGGTAATCATGGGCAATTTTTGGAAAGTAGTGATATACATTTACCAGCCTACACCAAAATCTCACTTTTTGTACTCTCTGTTTTGCGTCTAAATATGCATCTAATTCTCAGTGTAGACGCACTAATAGACGCCCTAATACACGCATAAATAGACGCGCTGTTAGACGCAGTGTTAGATTCTCAATGTAGACGCGTCAATACACACGCAAATACACGCGCTATTAGACGCGCTATTAGACGCGCTGTTAGACGCGCCCGTAATTTCTCTATTCAAGCAATGCCTATAGATGCGCTCGCTATTTTGCGCGTCTATCAAGCGCATCTATAGTTGCTTTGTGTTGTGTAAAAATGTGACATAGCAAAAATCAACACATAGAGGCTAGCAGGTAATAATTATGACTATAAAGGAGACCAACCTTCAAGATTGTAAAAACAACAATATAATATGTAAACCAATTGTGCCATACCTCGCTTGCAAATGTGCTTTCTGCCTTTGTGTATAACACCCGTTGTGCATTTCTTTTTTTAGAAATGGAAGTCCCTTGCGCTCGAGACACACCCTCCACAACGTCAATGTAAATTGGACCTGAGTCACAATTAAAATGTATTATGTAAACCAACATGCCAATTAAAATGCATTATGTAAACCAGCATGCCAATTAAAATGCATTATGTAAACCAGCATGCCAATTAAACCTGTATTATCTAAACCACATGCCAATTAAACCTGTATTATCTAAACCACATGCCAATGTATTATGTAAACCAGCATGCCAACAATTAAAATGTATTATCTAAAGTGCCTACCTTCACAATCTACTACCCCTTCTGGAAGAGGAGCTCCATCACTTGAATCCTTGTTTGGGTAACCTTGAGTATTATGCTCAGAGCTTAGAAGCTCTTTTTGGTGGAGGGATTTCCTTTTGCATTCATCTTCATTGTATGAGTCTCCTGCATCCTCCGTGGATTCCAAGTGCAGGCTGCTTTTACCTCCTTTCTCCTCCTCCCCATCATCTAGGTGGCTGGCATCAAAGGCAGGTGGCACCATATGAATTTCCTTCTTCCTCATGATGGCTTCAATATGCCAGATGGGCTTTGTGCAGCTTGCCACATTAAGCAGCTTGCTAGATGAGCCTTGTGCATACCCATGCACACCTATACAAGCATCTCCCTCATGCTGCTTTATGTGCGAATGCTTCCGGTCGTTTTATATTCTGCACGTTTAGAAGTGGATATTGCACCTGCAACAAGCAGTACAAACACAACAATGTGTTAGTACTAAACTAGCTCTTCAGGACAAGCTTAAAAACATAGTGCTAACACAGTACTAATATAGTACTAATAACAACCACATATAGTACTAATATAGTACTAATAACAACCACATATAGTACTAATATAAGATAATACTAAGTAAGCACTATGATAGTACTAAATAGTACTAACATAGTGCTTACTTTGTGAGCACTAATTATTACTAACAACTACCAATTAATATTGTGTACAACCCTTTACCAAGCACTACACAAAATAGTACTAAATATTGCTAACACAGTGGCAGCATAGTACTAAAGAGTAAAAATTTGTATAGTACTAACCTCTATTAGTGTACTAATTCAAAAGCAAATACTACTAGCATACTAGTACTAAAGAGTCCTAAGATAGTGGTAGTATAGTACTAAAGTATTGACATGTATATAGTACTATTCTAGTACTATAGAACAATGACATATAGCACAATTGAAACGAGGTCCAACCTAGTACTAAAAAGTACTAAAAGAAAGTGGCTAATATTACTTCAAGAGTAGTCATGCAAACTAAAAAGCTTTAAATAGTACTAAAAGAGCAGTTGAACGCAAAGTGTATGAAACTCTACTAAAAGAGTTACAATATTAAGTACTAAATTAGTATTTTAAATGCAAAGAGTACTAAAAGTGTATGCAAAGAGCACTAAATGCACAGAGTACTAAAAGTATATGAAACTCTACTAAGAGAGTTACAATATTAGTACATTAGTATTTTAAATAGTACTAAAGAGTACTAAAACTGTAATGAATTACTAGTATATTAAATTGGACCTCTGAGTTTTAACAGAGTACTAAAATATATCTAAAATGGTACCTAAGGAGTACTAAATAGTTCTAGAAAGCAGTTCGTAGTACTAATAGTTAGTAGTACTAATAGGAACAACAAAGTACTAAATAGTAAGCAATACTAATCACTCATGAAACTGTACCAAAAGAGTTACTAAATAGTACTACACAGTACTAAATTATACTGAGATAGTAGTATATGAAATTGAACCTCTAAGTTTTAAGAAAACACATACCTGTAGGGGTTCTAAAACCCATTGCAGCCATCCAGTCACTGGATATGCTTTCATTGCATGACTGAGCCATGTACTATGTGGAGTTGGAGAAGTGATGTGATGCGCACAACCTATGGTATGTGTGCATGCAAGGGGTAAACACAACGTCCGATGCCTCCAAGTTGAAGCCCAGGCCACAAAACACACACCTACATAGACAATGTACAAGAAGATCAACATAATCTTCCTGGTACATAAGCACAAACAACATAAAGCCCTAAACCTAATGCATATTACCATAAAATGTTAACAAACAGGCTGGTAGGGACTGAAGGATGTAGCAGGATGAACTGCACTAAACCCCTGAGCATAAAGAGCATCACAGTTAGGCACATTATGTTCTGCACAAATTGATCGTTGTGCTACGAGTGCACTTTGTAGACTGTAGCTCACTTCTAGCAGTATCTAGCTCTCCTTGCATCGTCTCTGCCTCTTTTTGCAACTTGGTTTTGAGCACCTCGCTCTGCGAATTTTGGATTTTGCTTAAAATCCAATCAAAAGTAGCTGTAGTAAGAGAATCGCACTTCTTCTCTGATTCACTCTTAAAGATAGAGGTTTCCTGAAATTTGGCTTGCAATGACCAGTTCATGAGCTCTATATGAGACTTACATATAAGCAATGCACTCAGGTGCCCATGAGTCAATAGGTCTATTCCTAAACCACCACCTGACTCGCTCTCAGCCTTGCATGGCATTTCGTGTTTGACCTTAACAAATTTCAAAGGGTCAGGGTCCTCTAATTTGACGCATATGCTGCTAGAAGTACCTCCCCTTTGAAAAGCACACCTGTGCTGAGCAAAATCATCCCAATCAACCGCAATGTCTCCTTGCTCTGTGATGAGGCAAAGGCACGGGCAAGGACAGTGCCAACTTCATTGTTGATGATGCTATCATTTTGGTGAATCCTCCTGTACAGCTTGTGAAACTCGTCCTGCGAATCCTTGTTGAGGCCACTAATGTGGAAGCCTCTACGTGTGCCAGAATGCGAGGAGCCCCATGTAGTTGACAACCACTTGTTCAACTTTGTGTAAGTTTCCGGCTTGGCTCATAGGAAGAAGTTCCACCCGAGCTTCACTTCTCTAGGAATCTCGAGTGAACTCGTATGCACCTTAGGCTCCTTGCTCTTTGCCTTTGCCTTTGCCTAAGTTTCCTTTTCTGGTGTACTCTACACCTTAGTCTCTTTGTTCTTCAAGGGAGACTTCTTCACAGGCGATTTCTTCAAAGTCTCCACACAGGCGATTTCTTCATAGGGCTTCTTTTTCACCGCCTTCTTCATCGTTGGTCGATGATGAGGACGAGAAGAAAATGATAGAGAAAGAGAGAGAGACGACAGAGTCGAGAGCGATAGAGATCTGAGAGAGATGTAACAGGAGGGCCCTGAGAGAGACGATGTAAGCTTCAAGACAACATGAACGACAGTGGGAATCCAAAATCAAAAATGTGTGTGTGTGTGTGTGTGTGTGAGAGAGAGAGAGAGAGAGAGAGAGTGTATTGTACAGTGTGCATGATGCATGGATTTCATACCAAATCCATACCAAATCTTAAAAATGTACTAAACGTCTCTAATATTTTTCTTATGAAAAAGGCACTATATTACATATGAATAGTACTAAAGCATTTTGCCAATAGTATATACACCGTACCATGCTCTCACCCTGTAAGAGGATGGGAATAGTTGTAATCATGAGCAACTAATAAGCAAGATCTTTCTTGTATACGTGTGCCTATTTCATGGTGATTGTGTGGGTGAGTTTTGAGCACATTATCTCTTTCTCCTTCACCTGAACTTGAGCATGCTCTCACCAATGTGAATCTTCTCACATGGTATTAAAGCAGGTCTGATTCCCAGCCTTCAACCATCACTTTGGTGGAGCTCTTGGTCATTATCTTGTGTGTTTTCTCTACTCAACGTCAAATGGATGTTGTCACCTTAGTTTTGATGAGAGGTTTAAAAACTGGTCGTGAATGAGCAAAAGCTGAGTAGATCTGAGAGGTGGAGTTTATCTACAGAAGAACCCTACCATATCACAATCTTCGGTGAGTCAACTTTCCTTCTGATAAAATCGGATTCGACTGCTGACTGAAGCCTCTGCGCACCTGGAGCCAAGCAATGACGTTTTTTTCTGAGTCACATCTTCTGGGCCTTCTACCAGCTACGATCTTGAAGCATAAGCGGCAGACTGTAGCATTAAAGCCCACCGTATCAAGCCAAGCTTGTGGGTGTGGGAGCCCTGGTTGAGGTGGTAGATGTAGACAAAGTGCTGCTTGAAGATCTGTAAGTAGCGCATGTTGTACTCGAAGACTTGGTACGAGCATAGCGTAAGCAGAGATAAGACCTTCTCCATCTCTCTAATAGAAAAAGAGGACACCAAGGTGAAAATTAAGAGTGCAATGATGAGGGTTTCCCTATATGGCAAGTCTTGGTCAAATACAAGATGATGTCCAAAGGTTTTTGACCATGTATCACTCCAAAGGTTTTTGACCATGTATCACTGGTAGGACAATCAACCTCACAAATGCCGAGAATGTAGAAGATGACGAGAGAGCACAATCTATCATTATGCTTCATTTTGATGAGGCACTTATCCATCATGTTGTGGACCAGCTTCCGCGAGACTGCAAAAGCCAAAGGGGATGAAAAGATAAGCTCTATGGAGCTCAAGGCAAGAAATCTAAATTCCATTAAAGATAGAGTTTTTTAGCCTTGAACACAAAAAAGGGGAGGATATTGGGCCATTCATTTCTCAAATGAAGGGTCTCATGGCCCAACTTGCTTCCTTTAAGACATCCGTTTTGATGATGAAGATCCCATAGCCGTTCTCCTTAATGACGTCAAGCATGTGTATCCTACATTGGTGACCCTCTTTGAGGAATATACCCAACCCCACCTTTGAAGGAGTCATCGAGTCTTGCCTTGATGAAGATAATCAGCCCAAGGGAGATAACTTAGTCTGAAGATTCCCCCTCTACTTCTACACATCAAGAACTTGTAGCCACTCAAGTGTTGAGGTGCTCTCATTGCAAGAAAAAAGGGCATCACGCAAATAATTGTTGGATCAAATACCCCAACAAAATGAAATGTAACAAATGTAAGCAAAGTGGGCACATCACTTCTAAGTGTCCAAATGCATCTTCCTCTACAGGCCAAGAGGCCAATTATGCCTCCAAGTCTTCATCTGGGAGTCTCTTCTAAACACATATCACCAAAAACATCCTTGTAAGCCTATGTTATAAACGCATTCCACTCATAGATTAAGGGGGATAATCTTGCCATGTAAGCCACTGCCACCCAGTCTATGCCATGAGCATTGACATGGATAGCATTGAGGGGGGGTGTTAGAAAATAAGCTTGGCATGTGAACAAGGGTGTAGGTAGAGAGTGTGTGTGAAGTCACCCTAGAGATGCAAACCCTAACCCTAGGTGACCATGCCTACATAAAGGCATAACGTGTTTTCATTTTCATGGTAAGAGGATAAGCAACATGCTCCGGGGTGATGGAAAATGAGACCACGGTTTGTTAGAAGATTGAACCCTCCTTTGGACATATTGGTGAAGAATTTAAAGCCCTAATCTACAGGTTGGAGCAGTCAAAATAGATAAGTATTTTGTGCAAGCATACGGCCCAACAGAATCCCTTCTTGATCCCTCCTCCGAGGAGAGCTCCTTCCAATTTTGGTTTGCCCAAGTCAAAGAGGAATAGACTTCAAGACAAGTTTAATAGGCTAAGAGGCATTGTTGGCACATGTAATAGTGTGACCATCTTGTGCACTCTCCATATGTTTAACTGTACTTTGTTGATAAGTTATGTGCTCAAAAACCAACTCTTAGAGACAATTGCACCACTGAGACATACATTTTAGTCAGGGTTAATTGCCATAGTGAGAAGTCTTGATAGATAATGGCATTAACAAATTCCTCTTGCTTAGAACTTTGAGCAGCACCAAGTGTGTGAAGCTAGTGGGTCTAAAGGTTAGGAATATTTCCCCCAAATGATGACATGTATATTTGAAAATTCTAGATTAGAAAGGAGTGTCAGTGCTGTAGATGATATTTCATGAATGATTGTCCCAATGCTCCAGTTGTTGTCATGTATCCATCTTGTTCTGCTCTAGAAGCTTGCAATCTTAACCCAAAGTAATCAACAAGGACCTCCCTCTCACAATTGTTGGAGAAATCTTGAAAAGGAGGCCTGTTCTAGGGCCAGTACTTCCAATGTTATAGTAAAAGCTAACCAAAAGGAAGAAGAGAGGTAGAATCCATGCCAAGGTTGAGCAGATGGCCAAAATGAGTGATTCAACCCCGTCACAAATTTTCAAGGTAAAGATAACCAAAAGGAAGCAGAGAGGTAGAATCCATGCCAAGGTTGAGCAGATGGCCGAAATGAGTGATTCAACCCCGTCACAAATTTTCAAGGTAAAGATTTTAAGCTTTATTTGATTCAGGCAACACTCAATATTTTATTTTACCATAATGCTTGCGTAAATTAGTAATCGATGAGAAGTAATATAAACCAATGTAAGTCGAATTGGCAAGTGGAAAAGTTATTTTCATGTGCCATGAGACAGATGTAATTCAGTTTCCTTGGATGGGAATCCAATCGAATGTAAGTTTAGGGTCTTGACCTTAAGCGTGTATGATGGGCTTCCTAGTATGGATCGGCTCTTGGAGAACTAAACTGATATTCATTACCAAGGTGAAAGGGATTGGAGTAGCTTGAACTCCTACCCTGACAACTTGTTAAGGCATCAAAGTAGGGATTGGCTCTTGGAGAACTAAACCAATATCCATTACCACAAAGGGATAATCTCCTTCACTAGTCTTCACGAGAAAAAAGTGAAAAGGATTGGAGTAACTGGAACTCCTACCCTACAACTTGTTAAGGCATCAAAGTTATTGAAGGGACTCAAGAAGAAGCTAATAATTTAAGTTGTAAAGCTAAATCCTGCAGGAAACATATTTCTTGAATATTTGAATAAAATACCCTTGAATCATGAGGTTTATCATGAAATAGTGTTGATCCTGGAGCCCAACCAAGTGTGAAAAGAGATTTTAAGAAGCAATTGAGCTCATTACGGTAAATTTTGGAGTAAGAATTTGTTTGGCTCAATGTATCCCCTTATTAGGGTCTACAAGTTCTTTTTTAATAGAAGAAGGATGTGATTCTCATGTTATGCATTGATTATCATGGGTTAAATCAACTCAGTATCAATAATAAGTATCCTATTCCTAGGATAGATGAGTTGTTAGACCATTTGCATATGAAGCCTAGATATTACCATATCATGATTAAGGAGTAAGTATTTCCAAGATGGCTTCTAATAACCAATATGGACATTATGAGGTTAGAAGATTTCCATTTGGATTGGAGAATGCCCTTGCTTTTTGTAAGCAATTGATGTAGGAAATCTTTAGAGAGCATCTCGATGACTTTGTTTTTGTCTTCTTTGATGATATTCTGGTTTATTCCAAGAATGTTGGTTCAGCATGAGAATCCTGTGGAAACTCTTAGACTTTTTTCTAAGAAGAGTAAGTGTATCTTCTTTATCAAGGCCATATTGAATATTTAGGGTTCATAGTGTCGAGAGATGGTATATTAGTTGATCCCACAAAGGTCAAGTTGTTATATCGGATGGAATTGAAGGCAGTAAAAAAAGTTAGAGGAATACTAGGATTGACAAGGTGGTATTAGTTATTAATTCCCAAATATGCTAAGATGTCTTCCATGTTGATAGAACTTCTTAATAAGGATATTCCATTCCATTGGTCTACGATGTGTCAAAGTGCTTTTGATAAGCTAAAGGTTCCTTTGGTGTGACTAATCTAGAGTTGAAATTGACAAAGCTTGGAAAGCCATTTAATGAAGTTATTACTAATTCTAGTGGATTTTCTAGTAGAGAAATCCTAATGTAGGAAGGGTGTCCCATATTTTATGAGTCTTAAAACTTAAGACCTCATGAAAGGAACTATTTTGTCCATAATGTTAAGTTTTTGCAGCAGCAAGCACACCCTCAAGCTTTGGCATCACTATCTTCTTGGAAAGACTTAAACCTTAGTTACAGATCATAAGAGATTAAAGTATATATTCACCCAAAATGATCTTAACATGAGGCAAAGAAGGTAAATGTAGACACTTCAAGAGTTTGATTTTATGATCAAGTATAGGCCATGCAAATTTCTAAGGAGAAGATCAGATAAAATAAAATTTTTGCCTTTGTTTTAATGCATTGCTTAAGCAGGAGAGTAAGACTACCCAAGAAGTGAAGAAAGTTCAAGGATTCAAATTTGAAGATGGATGCATGTACTTCAATAATCAGCTGTGTGTTTTTGAAGATAAAAGAGAACAATTTTAATCTCATGATAGTAGCTCCTCGTGATAGCCTTATAGAAGAACACCCCAAATACATGAAGACTTTCATGGTTGGGAAGAAGTGTTTATTTTGGCCTTTTTCATCAATGCTTAGTCTGCTAGAAGATAAAGGCCAAAAGGATAAAAATGCTTGGAAAGTTATGTTATGTCCCTTAGATATTCCACAGATGAAGTGAGAGTACATAAGCATGGATTGCATTACTGTTGGATGGCCTTTACTTAATGCTTGATATGATTTTATCTTAGTTGTGGTAGATCGATTAGATATGTAACATACCCATTGTAAATAACAATGTACTTGCTTCAGAGTTGAAAAATATAACTTAGTTTGTCATTTTTACGATCAAAAAACTTCTATTTTTGGAAAATGAGCCATTTTTGCTTAGAAATTTGTAATTCTGAATCCAAATTTGGAATCTACGCGTAATTTTACACTTGAAATAGTTTTTTCTGAACTAAAAACGGGCACCCGGAATAGGTTTAATTAAACTTTTAAGCCTTTAATCTGCGAACTTCCGACCAAAAATAGTAACTATCCAGGCGGCTAATCAACGAACGGAATACGCCCTCATGGTCACGGGGCAAGGCCGGACATTTCCGTCAAAAAATTATTTTTGACCCCCCCGGACGACGGCGGGCGGCCGGCGTGGGCCCCACACGGGCGCCGCCCGTGAAAAAAACCGACAATCCGCCCGGGACACCCAAGCGTGTACACGACCTAGACGCACCCTCCAGCACACCCCTACACGTACCCCCTCTTCCCAGAACCCTCTATCCACAGGTGTCGCGCTCTCTCTCTCTTGGGGACACCTCCACCCCCATGTGTCACACTTTCTCTCTCCTCGAGACACCTCCACCCCCAGGTGTCTCACGTCCACACTCTCTCCCGGACACCTACACCACCCAGGTGTCACCTTCCCGCACCCGGACGTCCACCCTCCAGCACCTATAAAAGGACCCTCCCAGCCCCCTTCTCCAGACAAGCCCCCAGCAAGCCCCTACGCGCAAGCTCTCTCTCAAGCTCTAGGACATGTCCTACACTCTTCTCCCCCCCCCCCCCCCCCCCCCCCCCCCCCCCCCCCCTGTGTGAATAGACTTAAAGTGTGCTTCTCCTCTACCCCTTGCCTTACTCTTCCCTAGGCCTCCTTAGACGTACACTCTTCTCAAGAGCTCTCCAAGTTAAGGACACCCTCTCAATTCCCCCTCCCCCCCCATATGCGGCGACTTAAACTTAGGCTAAGAGGTCGTTCCTGCCCATAAGCCCAACAAGCTTTTCCTACCCCAAACGGACTCCGTTTTCGAATCCGTTTGAACCAGTAGAATTCTCTCTTTTCTCTCCACGCTCCCAACCTCTTATATTCACCTCGTTTTCTCTCTATCCTCTTAAAACTCTAGTGCTCCTATGGCGCCGAAACGCCGCCGAATTGAAGAACCGCGCGCTGCCCAAGGAGGGAATGAAGCAAATCGCGTCCCTGCAATCGACTTCGCCCCTCTTGAAGTGAATAGGCATGAAAACGATAACCAGGTTGGTCATTTAAACAGTTTTAAGAAAAATTCTCTCTTATGAAGCTTAATGCAAAGATTCGTAATAATAGGAAAGGAACCAAGGTTAAACCCCTAGTATAGATGGCCTAAAGTACCTTATGGTTACTCTTAAGTAAAGTTATAGGAAAGTAATTTTGCTTTTGAATCATTGTCTTTCCGAAACGATGGTTTTTGTTAATGCGTGAATTCATTGAATCAAGGCTATGTCTCTTTTTATTGGATATACTGTTGGTTTATTGCTAACATGCAGGTACAGCTTCTCCCCCCCTTAGCTAACTCCGTGCTTGCCTGTGTAGCCGGGCGGAGGATATAGCGAGGCCGGGAGTCGGCCCAGGGCAATCCCCTCCTATGCCACTGGGAATTGGTTTTCACCACCAGGGTGATGTATATATGCTGCCTAGTTCTGTGGGTCCAGGCTAGTGCGGTGACTTAACCCCCACCTCATGAGGAGACGTCCCCTCCGAAGAGCGAGAGGGTTTGGTACAAGCGTCAGTACCTGAGGGGGTGACAGGACGGCTTGGCCCTCATCGACTGGGCTGACGACGAGGGGAGACGGTCCGTGAGGTTTACCCAGCTGGTTGAGGCTGGAAGATCGAATTCTAGATTATCGATGTAGTTGTGGTTATGGTTATGGTTTGGACATGAGTTTGGATTGGAATATCGGCCCGGTTTCAGGGTCTTTGTAAATATTTTTCACTGTAAGTATGCTCGTTGATTTCAATGTTGTGCTAAGGAAGATTTTCTTTAAGGAATCAAGTGTAATTAATTAACAAAGGAATTTGTTTTTAAGTGTTTCACAGTGTGGTAGGACTTAATTAGGAAACAATTGAACGGGTGAGTGTGTGGAAAGTGGGAGAATGGATGCCCTGACGGTACCATTCTAAGGATGGGTGGACCCGATCAGTCGGGTAGCTTCTACTAGTCGTAACTTACGATACTTAGGGAATAGTAGAGTCACGAACAAGACCTGTTTTAGGGGACCGAGCCAGCGGCCGTGCCTCATGAAGTACGGGGGAAAAAGGCGTTGGCTTCCTTGAACCAAGTGTGGGTCTTGTTCCATCTCCACGCACATTTCGTGCTGGGGATTAGAATTTCCTTTAGGATGACTACGCTTCCCCTGCGAGATAGAGTTAGGTCCGTCCGTTTGCTCGTCACCTCGTATTTCTACGAGATCGAGGTGTTGTCAATCGAAAAATAACACGAGACTTGATCGCCTATCAAAAGGATTCCCCCGCCCTTCGGGTCGGGGGCCTTACAAGATAAAGGTCACTCACTTGATTCTAGTGAAAAATACTTATATAACCTTTGATGTTGCTTAAGTTATTTTGGAATGAAATATTCATATGCTACGGATTGCTACCCAGAAGGATTATCAATCATCGAGATGCAAAGTTCACATCTTTCTTTTGGACTACATTCTTCAACGTTGTGGGAACCTTTCTCTAGAGATCTCAATACTACCTATCACTTGGAGACTATGGTGATGGCCAGGTAGAGAGAGTAATCCAAGTGATTGAAGATATCCTTTGAGAATTTTGTGGACGAGAACCCAAAACATGGATGAATTATCTTCATTTGGTAGATTTTTCTTATAATGCATCTCATTATTAAAGCACAAGAATGAGTCCATTTAAGGCATTGTATGAACTAGATTATATGCCAAAGAAAGATATCAAAGCTACTCAAATGAAAAAAAGTAAGATACTGATTTGAAGCATATGACAATAAGAGAATTTCAAGAAGGTAATATGGTCTTTCTTTGAGTACGACCCAAGAGAAGTTTAATCTTCTTGGGAAAGTACAAGAAGTTATCACCCACATATTGTGGACCCTATGTAATTACAAAAAAAATTGGAGATCAAACTTATGAACATTTGCTTTCCCCCATACTTAAAGATTCACAATGTATTTCATATGTGAACTTATTGAAGAAGTATCTTCCAAGTCTAAGTCACATATTAGATGATGAGTAGGTTGCTTTTCTTGCTTAAGGCCAAGTGGAACTAGAACCTGAAGTAGTTTTGGATGTCAAAGAAAATCCCCTTGAAATTGAATCTTAAAGGAATATCGTGGAAGTTCTTTCTATTTAAAGATGCTACCTTCTGGGAAAAGAAAGAAGATATAGTAAGAGATTTTCTCCAGTTCGCGAGATGATATCTTAGATTTTTAAGTGGGAAAAAATATAAGATCTCCCTTACTAAGAAATAAATTTTAATTAATTATAAAAAATATTTGTGTTCATTATTCTAAGAAAAATAGCATAAATAAATATATTAAAGTATTTTTTTCCAAAACACATTTAAGGTTTATGCGCAAAAATAAAAGGCATGACATTTGATTACACTTGCTCACATATCATGTGCAAATAAAATTAATTCAAAAAGGAATTGAATAAAATAAATTTAAGATTTATGTGTAAAAACTTTAAGGTTTATGTGCAAAAATAAAGGGGTGACACCTAGGTGCATAAGTGCACATTCATGTGCACTTAAATTTGGTTAAAAAAGAAAAAAGATTAAAAATATTTAAAAAATAATTAATTAAATCAAATACTGATGATTAATAAAAATCATTAAGAAAAATTTAGACTCAAATTGGTCCCTTTAAAGATTCCTACACATTCTCTCTCTACAAAAATGGGCTCATGATGAATTTTTTGCAAATCAGCTCAGAAGTGAGCAGAGTTTGGACATTTGGAATCTACTCTTAGAAACCTTTCCAAATGATATATAGCATGATGGGTAATTTTGCATACTCAAGAAGTCCCCAAATTTGGTGATGTACGTCAGAAGTGAGCGGAGTTTGGACATTTGGAATCGACCTTTCCAATGATATATAGCATGATGGGCAATTTTGCATACTCAGGAAGTTCCCAAATTTGGTGACATCACCAAATTTGGGGACTTCTTGAGTATGCAAAATTGCCCATCATGCTATATATCATTGGAAAGGTCTCTAAGAGTAGATTCCAATTGTCCAAAATCCGCTCACTTCTGAGTTGATTTGCAAAAATTTCACCACCATGAGTCCATTTTTGTAGAGAGAGAATGTGTAGTAATCCTTAAAGGAGTACGGAGTACGCAAGAGATGCGTCTTATAGGTTTTAGGCCAGACATTGGACACCTCAAAGTGTTTGGTAGCATAGCTTATGTGCATGTGCCAGACGAGAGAAGGAGGAAGTTAGATCCTAAGGCAGAAAAGTGCATTTTTGTTGGTATGCACAGGATCGCAAGGCATATAAATGTTACAATCCACAAAATAGGCAAGTGGTTATCTCACGAGATGTGGTGTTTGATGAACTTGCTAGTTGGTATAAGGCAAAGGATGAGGGTGTCATTGATTCCGTTGATGCTAATGTTTATGTGAACTTGCCACAAGCAATTTCTATTTCTATGTCTGGGCCAACAAAGTCTGAGAATAGCACTATACGTCCATGGTCAGGATGCTTGAGACATGAGACTGTGAGCACTGGGAGTAATGCTGTGGATAAAGGGAAAAAGAAGGTTGAAGGAATTGGCATTACAGGTTATGAGTCGTCAAGTTGAGAAAGTTTGGATGAGGAACTTGGCATACCAATTTTATGCACACCAGGTGCAAGGCAGGATAGATATGTGCCTCCACATGCTAGAGTGACAAGTGTCCAGAGTGATCCGCATGCATTGCGAAGGTCCCAAAGGGTAAGGTATCCAGTTGGCAAGGCAGGATAGATATGTGCCTCCACATGCTAGAGTGACAAGTGTTCAGAGTGATCCGCATGCATTGCGGAGGTCCCAAAGGGTAAGGTATCCAGTTGACAAGTTGACATATCGTGACTTTACTATGCATTATAAGACAATATTAGATAATTTGGAAAAAATCTCACACTTTGGGAATCAACTTTTCAATATAGTTTTGGCCATATCTTGATCATATTAACTCCAAATTTGTCAGAGATTGTAGATTTAGATTCTATTTTTAAATATCTTTCCAACGATATGTCACATGAGGGGGTTTTAACAAAATCTTGGATAGGTTCACCTTGATCCCATTTTTCAAATGGGAATGGGATTTTTCCCAAATTATCTAATATGGTGTTTTATGTATATATGACCTTTTTGGTAAAGCATGTGGAGCCTACATGCTATACAGAAGCATGTATGGGAGAAGGCAATGGATGTTGAGATGGACGCATTGGTTCATAATGAAACTTGGGATTTGGTTGCCTTACCACAAGGCAAAAATGTCATTGGTTGCAAATGGGTTTATAAGGTGAAATGCAAATTAGATGGTTCCATTGAGTGCCATAAAGCGCGGTTGGTAGCTAAGGGTTATGCACAAACCCAAGGCTTGGACTATGATGAAACATTTAGTCCAGTTGCAAAGATGGGAACCGTGAGAGCAGTCATTGCTATGGCTACAGCAAATGGTTGGGAAATGCATCAAATGGATGTGAAAAATGCATTTCTAAATGGTGATTTACAAGAGGAAGTTATATGGCACAGCCAGAAGGATATGTACACTCGAGGTACCCCACTCATGTATGCAGATTAAGAAAAGCATTATATGGTTTGAAGCAAGCACCTCGTGCTTGGAGTGATAAGATAAGCCAATATCTTATCTCACTTGGATTTCAGGTTTCTTCAGTAGATTCTTCACACTATGTGAAGAAAATAGATCATCGAATTGTCTTACTTGTCATCTATGTGGATGACTTGATTGTCACAAGAGATCATGCTACAGATGTTATGCATGTCAAGAAGGCATTGAGTGGGCCATCTGCTATGAAAGACTTGGGTGAATTGAGATATTTTCTTGGGATTAAAGTGAGCAGAATGTGAAGCAACAAGCTGATTTTGGTGAAGAGTTGGATGATCCATCTATGTATAGAAAGATGGTTGGCAGTCTTATTTACATGACTATCACATTCTTGGATCTCAGTTATACTGTGGGGCTAGTAAGCCAATTTATGCAAAGCCCCAAAAAACCTCATTTGGATGTAGTGAGATGCATTATGCACTATGTAAAGACCACTGCACATTATGGTCTTCTTTATGAGCATGGTAAAGTCTTGGATGTACATGGCTACACTTGGGATACTCTTTGACCAGAGTTGAGTGAGCATGTTTTTCCATTGTTTTAGATCAAGCAACTACTTTCACATGTCATTAAGTTTAAGATGGAGGTCATCATTAGTAAGGGGACTAAGAGAGGCAATAATTTTTTCTGATTGTCCCAACTAAAGTCACCAAGGAAAAAGTGGCTCTCTTAGTAAGGAAGGGCTAGTAACCACCCCACTTGGCCATTCTGTCTTCATAGATAGCTCTATCAAACTTGGTCAAGCCATACGTGGACTTTAGATTTTCCTAAGGCCTCCAATAATTATTTTATCTCACAAAGTGCTCTATCTCACAAAGTGCTCTAGATGCTAAGAAATTTTGGATTCTATCTCACAAAGTGCTCTAGGTGCTAAGAAATTTTTTATTTTGCAAGAATGCATGCTTAAATTGACCTCAATTCACATCATCCATGTGATTGCGCAGAGAACTAGATAGAGTAATGAAAGTAATTTTTTTTCTTTCTAGAAAAAACTCCCCTCCTCCATACAATGAGGCATTTTAGAAGAGATCCATGCCTTCTTCTAGAGGGGCAAAGAGAAGGAGGTTGAAGGAAATTTCTACCTTATTGATCTTTGTGGTGAGAAGGAATCAAAAATTTTATCATTAACTAGCACTCTGAGTTGTCATGTCCAAAAAGCACACTAACCTAGTAGATGAATGTTAACCGAAACATACTACCTTGCATAAAAGACGGAGAGAAGAAGAGAATGATGCCATGCAAGGGTCAATTCGGAGAATTTCATTCAGCCACCAACACTAATGAGGGCTAACTCCCCTACGTGAGGCCACTAGGGGCTCACTTCACCACCACTTGTATCACCCAATTGGAGACCCACAGGCTAGGTAATGAGCAAGGAAGAAGGGAACTATAGAGAGCTCTACCTCCACTCAATGCCAATGTGCATGCAAGAGGGATCTTGAGAGGAAGAAAAGAGAAAGGAGAAGAGAAGAGAAGCTATACTAACACCATCCACTCCATGCATACACAACAATCAAGCAATAAAGCATTCACAAACACAAGCATACAACCATAAGCACTAGAGAGAGAGAGAGACAAAGAGAGTAAGACTCAATTGTGATAATTTAATGGGATTGTCCCTTTTCATATTCGGTAAAATCATTTATATACATGAACTCAATTTTTATAATAGTCATCCGCCCATTTACAATTAGTGGCCCAAAAATTGGCTTTCTAGATCAATGTACATCTAGCCCATTCCTATGACCGGCATTACACAAGCCGTAAGCTTGGTCATGCCATATATCTTTTATCAATATGCACTTAGCACAGTTTGCAAAATGGTAGATTACAAGAAGCATAACCACACTTGAAAAATGATGTTAACCAGAGTGGTTAACATACCCCCTCCCTAATTTAGGTTGTCCTTAGAGCTGGCAAGGGATCTAGTGGTAGTAGATTGAGTACGTGTAGACGAAGTCGTATCATGAGGTGGGATGTGGGGGGGGTTGATGGAAGACTTTGTAACTCATCCAAAAGGTAATCTCCATCATATCTTTAAATTTTTTGAGGCTCCAGGTAGGTATCCACTAGATGTGCGTGCAACTAGCCAAAAAGTTTCTTCAACGTTGGGCCTTTGTTAAGGTCGAAGACCAAGACTTGACTGACTTCATGGTAATTGCACAAATCCAAGAAGGCCTCTAAGAGAGTGATGATAAGATTAAATAATCGAATTGTGGCGACCACAATAAGATGTGACACCTGCTCATATCTGCTCTGCTGGTGAAGTCATAGAGGCGCTTGAGCATGTTTTCTTTTGTGCAAGGGTTCTGTGGCGTTGGAGGAGAAAACCATGGGAAGTCATAAAGAAGTTTGGGATTCTTGGCCTGCTCCTAGTGAAAGAGATTTGAGGCCCATGTTGAGATGTCAAGCTCAACATGAGCTGACACTCACGAGGCACCTGCATGACCGTTCGACATTTACATCACTGGCAGGTTTGGTATAGCTAGCACCGACATATCTTTGCTCGAGATTCTATAGCTAGACTACACCTACCCACTCCGCTTAGCGTGTTCACACTATGGATCACTTATATATACTCTATTATGTGTGTCAGTCACAAGTTATCTTCTTTGTAGATCTCCTTTGTTTTGTAAAGAAGAAGAAGAAGAAGAATTTTCAGCCTCTCACCTTGTGTGTTCTCTTCTAGGGTTTGTGTGAGTGTGTGTGTGCTTGCAAGAGCTCAAGCTCTCTTCTCCCCTACATCTTTTCATAGTATCATAGCCTGCTTTATGCGAAGGTTTGAGCGACAAGCAAGAGAGGCACAGGAAGTGGTACAAGGGTAAGAGCTTCATCTACTCTTCCCCCTTTGTGTTGGCTACTACACCCTTATCGAGAGACCTTCAGGAGAGGCACCGGTAAATAAACTGTGATTGAGGAGCTTTCTTCATGGAAGCAGAGCTACAGGACAACTATATTGTCTATTGGATGAAATTATTTGGGCCCAAAATGCATTTCGGGCGTGTCTGGACCTCCGTTTTTTAGTTCACATGCATTCACGGGCACTACGGTAAGTTTCGACTCTCTGCAGAACTCTATTTCTAGAATTGTAGGAAGGGAGATTGGTTATGCAGACATTATGTGTACTATAAACAGGGATTTCATTAACGTCTTCACAATTTCGTGATCACGTTAACAAAACCTATTGTTAACATATTAAAACTTGTGATCACAATGTATATTCACACGACCTGAGAAATGACCTGCCGGAACCCACTATTCCAGTAATATCTCCGGGCTTTTACCATTCCCGGCGGGCCCGCCGGGGTTTGAGGTTTTCCCGGCGGGCCCGCCGGGAAAAGAAAAAAACCGGCGGGGTATTATTCTGTATATAAACACTGCCCGACACCCGTCGTACAACTTTTGGGAAGATAGTCCTTGTTTTGGGGGCGCGATATCTCTCCTCAAAGTACTTGTAGAGCTCTCGAGTTGCTAGAAGTGTCCTCTTGGGAAGAACGTCCTTATTTTAGGGGCTGTCGTCTTTCCTTGTATACACTCCTAAGGCTATTGGGCCACTCGTCCTTAGTTCTTTGAACTGGGGGCAGGGTGTGGTTCGTAGCTAATACTTGCGGAGATTTAGGGACAAATTTGGAGTCATTCAGCTTTGCATTTGAGCCACGTACGTAATCTACCTCATTCTGCTTTATGAATGGTTTGATGGAGCCAAGAGTCCTGCTTAGGGGCTTGTATTGGTTCTTGATACTTGATATAGTTTAGAGTAGACAAGGGTCTATTGTCCTATACTAGAGTATTGGGCAAGCATAGATCTTTGATTTTTTTTGTGAATGTTAGAGAAGGTCTATTGTCCTATACTAGAGTATTGGGCAAGCATAGATCTTTGATTGTGTAAAGTATCCTTAATTGGGTACAAAAGGCATCCTTCATTGGGGGTGCAATGTGCATGATAGTTTCGAAGTAGTTTTGTAGTAAGACCTTGCAAGATAGTTTGAAATAGTTTTGTGTTATGTGATGATCTTTTGTATTTGTCAAGATAGTTTCGAAGTACTTTGTCTGCAGATGTATGTTTTGTTATACGTGAGTGATTTGTTGTTTTTTCATTTGTGTATTCATTGTTATATGCTTGGTTGAATAGGCTATTTGTTGAGATGGAGGACAATGTTGGATCCAGTGGTACCTCCAATAGAGTCCAAATTTCAAATAGCAGGAAAAAAAAGGCACCTGGGATAGACTGGCAATATGCAATTAACGTTGGTGATCGATTCATAGATTGGGAGTGTAAGCTATGCCATGCAGTAAAATCAGGTGGGGCGCCTCGACTAAGAGAACACTTTTTAGGCGGACCGAAGAAAAAGTCATGTACCCACCCCTCTGCACCTATAGTGGCCAAACGCATAAGAGAAGAAATTCAAAAGAAAGATTCAAGAAAACATGACACTCCTCCCGTTAATGTATCAAGGCAGCAAGAACACTGTTCTTCTAATCATCAAACTCCCGCTACATCGCCTACTTGTACCCCGAACGGCAATATGCAGCCAGAAAGTAATCTACCCAGTGCATCTTCTTGCAAGCAAAACTTTGACGTAGGAAATATACCCATGCGTCAAACTTCATTGCAAGAAAGCCTACGTCAAGGTCGACTCGATGATGCACAACTCGTCCTTGCTGAAGCGATTTACTTTTCTGGGAGTGCTATGATGATGGTGGACAGTGAGCATTGGAAGAGAGCATGGAAGAAAATTGGTGAGTTTGGACCAGGGTTTTCACCGCCTACGTACCATGCTATGCGAAATGATCTATTAGAGAAATGTTATGCGCAGGTAAAAGAACGTGTACAAAGAATTATTCTTAGCAATATAGAGCTTTCTGGATGTAGTATAGTAAGTGATGGATGGTCTAATGTGCAAAGAAAACCATTAATTAATGTAATGGTTATTTCACCTAGAGGTGAGACTTTCATCCGTGCCGTGGATTCAGCTGGTTCAATCAAAACTGGGGCTTACATTGCTCAAGTTATTAGCACTGTGATAGAGGAAGTGGGTGCCAAAAATGTAGTCCAAGTCGTCATGGACAATGCAAAAAATTGTAAAAATGCATCCAGAATCCTACAGCGACAATATCCACATATTTTTCCGGTAGGCTGTAATACTCATAGTTTGAATCTTGTATTAAAAGATTGGTATAAATCTGATGATACCAAATGGTTTGCCTCAATCGTCGACACTGCTCGCCAGCTTGTGAAATTCATGCTCAAGAGACAGAGAGTTTTGGATATGTTTCGACCTCGCATGTCAGTTATGTTAAAGCTTCCAGCGGAGACTAGGTTTTGCACTCACTTTTACACTTTTGAGTCTCTTCTTAGAAATAAAGATGCAGTTTGTGAAACATTTACATGCATGGCATTTCATGACTGGGAGAGCACTCAACTTGAAAAAGTGAAAGAGAAAATCAAAGTCTTGAAGGCAGCGCTTACGAGAAGAAGTTGGTGGAACAGTGTGATGGATGCATACCATGTAATGATGCCTGTTATGTATGCTGTACGAAGCCTTGATCAAAGAGCGCCTAATCTCGGAAAAGCATGGATGCAATGGTGGACTGTCCAGCGGAGTTTGGAGTGTCCTGAGAAATTAGAGCATTCAGTGGTGGAGAAGCAATGGCGTGTACCATTCTCTAGTAGACAAAGAAAAGTTCTGTTGAAGTACTTTCATGCTAGATGGATTGGAGCGCATTCACCACTGCACAGTGCTGCTTACATGTTAGATCCTGAATATTGGAATATGGATTTGATGTCCAACGTTGAGGTGGTGCAAGATTTTTATAAAGTGGTAAACACTTTCTATAATAATGATGATGATCGTGTACAGTGCATAAAGGAGATGACCTCATTTCGGTTGAAAGAGGGTTTATTTTCCAACTCCCTTGTTCAACAAATGGCTAAAGAGCAACCTGCATGGAAGTGGTGGATGATGAATGGTGGTGAGCATTATGCTTTATTGCGCAACCTTGCGATGAAGGTTCTAAGTCAGTGCTCTTCAAACTCAGGCTCAAAAAGAAACTGGAGCATGTATAAATATATTCATAGTACTATTCGCAATCGACTTCTTGCGGATCGAGCAGATAAACTTGTTTACATGTACTGCAATGAAAAGATCTTGCGAGACATCGAAAGCGAAGAGTATGAAGAAGATATGCCCAGATGGATGTACAATTGTGAAGATGTAGACGAGAACTTTGATGTTGGACGTACGTTGTGCACCACCCTTGAGATAGAAGACAATTTAGACATTGACTTAGATGAGCTTAATTTAGCAGACGAGAGAGTAAACGGTGAAAGAATTTTGGAGCAAGATACTGACATGGAGGAAGAAGTCACTTCATTAATTTAATAAAAAGTACTTGTACAAATGATCATATTTGGAGAAATTATCAATACAAAAGTAGAATTTGTTTTTCTTAGCTCTCATCTTGAAATAAATTGCGAATTGCACTAGGAGTTGCATCTAAAGGTCCTGGTGGTTTATATTCGCTAGCCATGCCGAACACTATATAAATACCTTGATTTATTGGGACACTGCACAATGCACATGTGGAAGTATTTTGCATTTGTCTCACTAAACATATTAAGTGGTAGTAGTGTCCACATGGTAATATATACTGGCCGCTCCACCCATCGAATACTTTGTAACATACAGGACATTGGGGGGTGGAGGAACTTGTAGCCTCAGCAGAAACTCCCACAAGATCAGGATGTATCAAAAAATGAGAGATGTGGTTTCCTTGGCGCACAGGAGCAATACGTGAAGAGATGCTTTGCACGTCTTGGCTGATCTTTGTTAGCTGCTCTTGAATTCCTCTATTGGCCGGGGGAGGAGTTGACGCTTGAGTTAATCGGTCAGCTTCTTTCTCCTTCTCTGCTAGCTGTGCCCCTAAGCTTTCTTTGACCTGGTTTAGCTCCAGTCCGGCGCCCTCCACCATAAGAGCAAGTTCTTCTCTTGTGAATGTAACTGTCTCTTCACGTATGTCGTGGGTGTTGACAGTGGCCTCTCTGGAGGCGAAGTCCACTGGAGTTTCCAGTACAAAGTGAGCATATAGCATTTTAGCAAAATACAGTGGAGCGTCGGCGTTATGGAGAGGACGGCCGTACACCTCCAAGAAAATGCGCTCGGCATTAGCTTTGATATCATTGTTAGTGCAACGAGAAATCTTCCATCTTCCCTTCTTTATCTCGCCATCTGGACATGGCCATATTGCCTTTATCATCTCTGTGGTTACCCGTTTGTTTATGTCTTTCCATTGGGCATAAGTTGGATTTGTCCATTTCGATAATCTGCACGCTGTTCTTGTAGCTTCGCGGGCTGTCAGGCCATGTGCAAGGGCCTTCATTCTCTCGTATGCCTTCTTGGCTAACTCCTGATGCTCGTTCGCTTGCGCTTGCTCCATATCTGCATGAACGTAAACGACATTAGGATTTTAATGAACTGTAAAGATCAACGTAAGATAAATTGACCATTGCTCTCAAAATCTTGAAGTCAAACACAACGAGAGGAGATATGTATTGCAAAGACTCGATGAGAAATATCCACTTGACTCCAAAAACACTTCAAACAATGCTCGCACATCAAATTTTAAAGAGAAAACATAAACTTAAACACCAGAAGAGGAGAGAGATATTGCAAAGACCCAATGAAGAGAGAAACAAAATTTTGAAACATTGGACACAATAAATTTTGAAGAGAAACAAAATTTTGAAACATTGGACACATCAAATTCTCAAATTCCTGAAACTTCATCTCTTGATACTGTATCATTACAAAGTCGGGGTGAATGCCACCGATAGCTCTACAAGAGGACGTTGTGCCCTCGTAGGGTCAGTATTTAGTGACCTAAAAAATTCAACTACTTGCAAAATTGATTTTCGCTCATCGCGATTAGGCAGAAACATCCAATTTTTGACTCTATGAATAATAGTATCCATGGTAACTTTGTCATGGGAACTATTATCCATCCACAACTCTTGCACTTTCTTCCAAAAGTCATATAAAGTTTGTAATAAATATCCCAAGGCAAAAACATCAGATGCAGGAGTGTATGCATCTGCCAAAAATGGATCATAAAGCTCTGGGGCTATCCACGGCCGTTTATTTCGCTCTCTGTCTGCGTGGGAGACTGCCTGTGCCACCTTCTCGGGGTTCTTGTCTGCTTCATAAACAAAATTGAGAGACACCCGTTTTTTGGGCGCTCTCAGCAGCAATCCCCAATCGATAATACCGATGCGTGGCTTTAGCTCTTTTGTATAATCCAACACTACATTAAAAGGATGTAGGTCGGTATGTACAATACCTGCCATATGCGCTGCCGCTACACCTTCCACTAGGGCATGCATAATATGTGGCATGTTTATTACTACCTCTTTTATTTTTGAAAGTTCTAGATGACCTAAAGGGATATTATCAGGCGGCGGTTGTCTCCATCCTCGATCCAAACGAAAAATGGCTCTGGTGAACTCACTGAATCTGAAGGGAACCTTCAGTAGAGTATCACCAAGAGCGCCGCCATTAAAGTACGGGAAAATTGTGATCCAAGGAGCCTCTTTTGTAAAGGCAATGCATCGGACAATCGATGGATGTAGCACTTGTATACCCTGCTCTGCCTGGAAGCTCTCGAACTTCGCGCTGCCTTCTCCTTTGTAGTGCTTTCCGCAAAAAGTGATGTGCTCCGGTAAAAATGATATGCCTTTAATTGCATACTCTTTTACTGTTCCAAACACACCGGACCCTATTGTTCGTCCTTCGTGAAGAGCTTCGTGCGGGTGCCAATAAGATGTGTGGACATAGAATTGTAGATGGTACGATTAATGACACCTGTACCACTTGCATCTGCCTGACTGGACGTTGCAGCGACGTCTTGGGCAATTCGCACTCTTTTGGGAAGGGACTCTGCATCCAACGCCTTCATGCGCTTGCTCTTGGCCCTCTGCTCGCTCCATACAACGTCCCATAACTGTAGACGTTGCATGTTGGCTTCAGGCGGGGCAGCATCTCGAAGATCACTGCACGCTACTCGCATGCTCCCCAAAATGGTTCGTGTTATGTGCTGATGGTTGAAATCTGCTATCTTCTGTCTATCCAGTAGCTCAGCGTTGCCTCCGCTTCGAAGCCGCCGCTGTGCATTTTCCCATATTTGGTCTATGAGATCTCGCATGAGTATCTCAGACTCGTTGATCTTCTTGACGACATCATCAGTACATTGTGATACTGTGATGACCGCTTCAACGCGAATTGCTCGCAGAACAATTTTGCGCTCTTCGGGAGTAAGCATGTTGATCGTCTTCGTAAATCTAGCAAATAACACTAAACATAAAAAAATAAAATATCAAACATTACTGAAATAAACATCAAACAGACGTGAGAGAACAGCAACAAGTATATCAATATCGTCAATGTTCATACAAAAACGGAATATCAAATAATTTTAATGAACTCAATATCATCCAATACATCATCAAACGTGAGAAAACAGCAATAAGTGTATCATTACTTATCAATGAACAAACAAAAACAGAATATATCAAACATTACTGAACTCAACATCATGCAATACATTATCGAACGTGAGACAACCGCAACAAGCGCATTATTACTTACGAAGTGTATACATTATCGAATGAGAGAGAGAGAGAGAGAGAGGGGGAGGAAGAGAGAGGTGTGACAGATAGAGAGAGAAAACATTAAATGATATTTTTTATAGTTTTGTGAGTTCCTGAAGAGAGAAAAATAATGTTTTGTAATCCTAAAGCACTCCTCATCTACATACCTATCGTGATAGAGAGAGATGTGAAGTGTATCATGAGAGAGAGAGAGAAAGAGTTGTGAAGTGTATCATTGCGAGAGAGAGAGAGAGAATTGTGAAGTGTATCATGAGAGAGAGAGAGAGAGAGGAGAGGAAGAGAGAGTTGTGACAGATAGAGAGAAGAAACATTAAATCACATTTTTAATGTTTTTGGGAGTTCCTAAAGAGAAAAATAATGTATTGTTTTAATTTTTAAGTAAATAGAGGGAGAAAAAGGAAATTATTAAGAAGTATGTATATTTTAAGAGAGAAAAAAAATCATTATCTACACATCTATCGTGTTGTGAAGTGAATCATGAGAGAGATAGAGAAAGAGTTGTGAAGTGTATCATGAGAGAGAGGGGGGTAAGAAGAGAGATTCATATTTTTCGAGTTACGAATCACGATATTATAAAATAAAACGGTTAGACAATATGATGTAAACTTTGATCCATGAAATACTAATGCCGCGTTAGCAACCAAGTATCGCATGGATCAAACACAATAAAAACAATACAAGTCAAATCAAACAAATTTACGACATTTATTCGACCGCGTTAACGATCATATGCCGAAATACACAAGCAAATTTACGACACTTTTTCGACCGCGTTAACGATCAAATGCCGCAATATGCAAAAAACATTTTATGCACTAGCGGACGACACCAACTTGCCGTGTTAACGACAAAATGCCGCCCGATTCTATGGGAATACCAATAGGATACGAACACACACTGGCCGCGTTACCGACCATATGTCCGCATTTGACAAAGGGAAGGGAAGGGAAGGTGACATCGCCATAACGATACTATGCTTGCCGCGTTACCGACTAGTACCGCTACGGCGTGCCATACTTACCATAGGACACAGACTAGCCGCGTTACCGACTAAGTGCCCCAGGGTAAGCACCATTCCGAAGAATGGCCTTACACACACACACCAGTCGTGTGGCGGGCCACCCAAATCCTGCCGCGCATTGCGACAATGGGCGGCTGCCCGCACGAACTCACCCACACACACATACCTCGTGTGGCGGACCACCCACATCTTGCCGCGCATTGCGACAGTGGGCGGCTGCCCGCACGAACACACCCACATACACAAACACACACACAAACACACACACACAAGTTTTTATTACCTGTGTATGCTGTCAGCAATGAAATCCCAAAGGGCCCCCCGGGCCCATATATATAGAAAAATGTACCCCGCCGGGATATGTGACGACCCCGCCGGGGCCCGCCGGGTAAAGCATAAGCCCGGCGGGCCCGCCGGGGTATATCAAAAGCCCGGCGGGATTTTTCCCGGTTACCAGGTCGCTTGCCACCGGCTTTTTTGTGAACATGTTAATAACATGTTCACACATGTTATTAACAAGAAAAATTTTGTGATCACGTGAATATAAAATCCCTGACTATAAAGAGGTCTTAAAGCTACCATTGGGTGTATTTATGCAAATTGAGGTCATTGGTTTTGTGACAGAGTCTAGGTGTAGTATAGTACAGTTGTAGAAAATATAGCAGTTTGTGAAGGTCGAACAAGAGTGCTATTTCTGGTAAATTTGTGTTACAGACAAGATGTCAAATGATGGAATAAACCAGATTGTTGTAGACAAGCTTGACAATAACAACTTCCATTTTTGGAGGTTTAGATTGAAAAATTTCCTGATGGGAAAAGGTTACTAGGACTGCATTGAAGGTGAACATGAGGAAGAAATAGAGATACCGGAGATCAATCCAACTGCTACAAATGTAAAAGAATTCAAGGATTAGAATTAAGGAGAAAGGAAAGTCATTTATTGGCTTTCTATCAGCATATAAGGCACTACATATACAGGATGCCAAGTCACCTAAGGAGGTATGGGACACCTTGGTGAAGTTGTATGAAACACCAAGACACAAAGGATTCAGTTGAAGAATGAGTTTCATACTATGGAGAATAAAAATATATCTGTAAATGATTATGCCTTGAAGATCAAGGGCATTGTGGAATACCTTGCATCAATTGGTGTTTCTGTTGATGAAGATGATAAGATGGAAGTGTCTACGTGGTCTTGGGCCACAATACAAGGTGTTCAAGATGTCTATTCAGACTTAGGAGAACATTCCCAACTTCACAGATTTGGTGCCAATGTTGATCATTGAAGCAAAGAATCCGGGTGAAGATCAATAGTCTTCACAAAACAAAAACAGCTCAAAGTAGGAGGCCTTCTACACAAGTGCAAGTAGAGGACGAGGTAAAGGTCATGGACATGGCCAGTGTGGTGGCCGAACAGGTAATTAGAAGTATGGTCAGCAAAACAACAACAGCCCCAAGATTTGCAACAACAACACACAAGTGGAAGAGGCCAGTTTAGAGGAAGGGGGAGTCAGTGAGGTCGTGGTAATTGGCAAAGGCAACATAATGATACACGAGGCTATTTTTAATGTGGTAAGCATGGACATGGTGTAGACAGATTGCTATAAGAAACAGAGTGACATGCGAAATGAAAAAGCGCAGAAAAATAACTGTGTCCTCTACATAAATAATGAGGATAATGAGAGGTTGTTTGTTATGCAACATGTAGTTAATGTTGTGTCTCGAAACGATGTAGCAACATGTAAGGATGATTTATGGTATGTTGATTCAGGTGCTTTGAACCACATGATAAGTCATGGTGAGTGTTTCAAGGAAATGAAGAGTCTTGAAAGACCAAGTTTTGTTGAAACATGGAATGACACTGCTCATCCGATTGCCCATGTTAGAGATGTGCCATTGTCTATGATGTAGGATGGTAAGGTGAAGTGCATTGCAGATGTACTTCATGTTCTAAACATTACAAAAAATCTGGTTTCAGTTGGCTAGATGATTAAGCAAGGTTTGTAGGTTTGGTTTAACCTTAATGGTTGTTATGTAGAAAACTTTAAAGATAAGTGCAGGTTGGTTGCAAAATGTAACAGAGTGAGAAGAATGTTTACATTGAATGTAAATATGCCTAAAGTGAGTACTGTAATGTTTGCAAATGGTTTAGGAGTTGTTGCAGATACAGACATTTGGCATATATGAGAATTGGGCATGTAAATGTGCAAAGAATGAAGTCTATGCAGACTAAAGAAATTGTGATTGACAAGGCTGCCTAAGTTTAATGTTGAAGGTATGCAGAAAGTATGTGAAGCATGTTAATTTAGAAAGCAAAAAAAGAATGTATTTTCACATGACAGAAATGTGAGCAAGAATGTACTAGATGTTGTGCATTCATATGTATGGGGTCCTATGAAGACTATGTCTATAAGTGGCTATAGGTACTACGTAACATTCATTGATGACTACACGAGGAAAGTGTTGGTGTATTTCATGAAGGATAAGAGTGAAGTGTTCACTCATTTTCAAAATTTCAAAGTGATGGCAGACAAGAAATCATGTGAAGTGCCTAAGGTCAGATGGACTTCTCCAATGCGTTCTCTGAATTCTTGCCAAAGAATGGTATTCAGAGACAATTTACATGTAGATACACTCCACAACAAAATGGAGTTGCTGAGTGGAAAAATAGGCACATTGCAGAGATAGCATGAGCATTGATGTCAAAGAAGAATATGCCACACATAGCTATTAGGTTGAGGCTGTGTCTACAACAGTTTATATTATGAACAAGACTCCTACTGCAGCCATACATGATGTAACACCAGAGGAGAGGTTCTCCCTCTACCTATTTTTCATCATCAAAATCTTGCCTACTGATCGTGGCATAGATCAAACGCCCCAAAATCTTCCTGTACATAGTGGGATCCTCCAACACATAACTTGCATCTGCACTAATCTTGCCATTTTGATCTAATGGCACCGAGATTGACTTACAATCAGCCATCCCATACTTGGACAACATGTCCAATACATACTGTCTCTGTGACAACCAAATACCATCACGTGTGCAAATGACCTCAATTCCTAAAAAGTAGGAGAGATCTCCCAAATCCTTTATCTCAAACTTCCTTTTGAGAAGACTTTTCACACATGATCAATCTCATTTAAGATGTCACCCCTAATAAGATCATCTATATAGATAGTGATGATCACAATACGCTTATCACTCTTGCGCACATACAAAGAGTGATATGCATCTGCCATATGAAGACCAATAGTGACAAGATACTCAACATTCTTGTCATGCCATGCTCGTGGAGCTTGCTTCAGCCCATACAAAGCCTTACTAAGCTTACATACATACTCCGGGTGACCTGTATCCTCAAAACCAGGTGGCTAATCCATATACACTTCTTCTTGCAAGTCACCATGCAAGAACGCCTTTTTTACATCCATTTGATATAAAAACTAGTCTTTAGGTATAGCCACCGCAATCACAACTCTCACAGTTGCCATCTTTGCAACTGGGAAAAATGTCTCCTCATAATAAATCCCATGTGTTTGCACATATTCTTTGGCTACCAATGTAGCCTTGTACTTGCTTATGCTACCATCACTGTTATGTTTCACTTTATACACCCACTTACAAAAACCAATAGCTTTCTTGCCTTCAGGCAATGGCACCAAATTCCAAGTCTCATTTCCATACAATGCATCCATCTCCTCATCCGTAGCTTTCTCCCAACACACATTTTCAATAGCCTCATCAAAACATGTGGGTTCTACAACCTACACAACTTTTTTCATACAAGCATAATGATGTGCCACATAACCATCATAAGTCAACATCTACACAGGGTTTTTGACTCTTCCAGATCTTCGTAATATTGCAGTCATGGCTTCCATAGCCTTCTTCACACCAGGTGTCCTCATTACTGGAATCCCAAGCTCATCATCAAGGCTCATCTCTGAGCCACTAGACTCTCCAACAAGAGAATGCCTTGCAGAAATATGAACTTCTTTTTCTTTATGTGATGTACCAACTACATTTCCAGGACTGGTATTATGATGCAGCCTACCACTCCATGGTCTATCAACAAAACCGTTGGATGAGGACTATCTTGGTCTACTCCATGATTATGATTGCTGACTTGCATTTTGTGGAACCACATTTCCACCTACATCAGCCCCAACAACATCTTTTTCAACTGCATATACCAGCTACTCATCTCATCAAATACAACATCCCTGCATACCCTCAAATCACGTCTAGCAAGATTTTAGCATCTATATCCCTTTTGATCAAGGGAATATCCAATAAACACACATTTTTCTACCTTTGGATCTAGCGTAGTACGTAACTCATCTAGCACATGCACATATGCAATACATCCAAAAACTTTCAAGTGAGACAAATCAGGTTTCTTGCAAACTCTAATGTATTATCAAACCCTAACCATAGAGGGAAGCCATCTCCCTTCTCACACAATGCATAAAGCCATAATCCATCATCTACAACACACACACTGTGTTGTGTTCACACACTGCTAACCCTAGATAATGTCCACACAACTATGACCAGCTGGACGCGCTCATTTATGTCTCACACATGTTACTACCTAACATGCTAGCACATAGTGCAACTGGCATAAGCTGACATCGAGCTTGAATCTCAACAGCCCCTCTCAAGCTCATGATGTACTACCATAGATGAAGATGTAGATGAGCTTGGGCTATCAAAGCTCTCAACACTCCCCCTCAAGCTCATCCCATGTACTCCCAACATAGTATGGAGGTACTCAAACTTCTCCCTGCTAAGCGGCTTTGTAAAGATGTTAGCCACCTGCTCTATAGTCTTCGCATACTGCAAATTCACTGTACCATCCAACACTTTCTCTCTGACAAAATGATAGTGGACCTCTATGTGTTTGGTCCGCGCATGAAAAACTGGATTCTTGTCCAACTGTATGCTTCTCATGTTGTCACAATGAATGACAATCTTGCCATCACAATAGGCTCACCCAAATCAGCCCCAAGAGACTCTTTAACCATACTCCTTCACATGTAGCAATGGTTGCACCCCTGTATTCAGCCTCTGTACTAGATAAAGCAACAGTAGGTTGCTTCTTGCTACTCCAACTCACCACTGCACTTCCAAATGTAAAGGCATAACCACTAGTAGACCTCTTGTTATACGAGCTACTTGCCCAATCTGAGTCTGTGTAGCCATGTACATCCAAGCCTTTACCATGCTCATAAAGAAGACCATAATGTGCAATGGTCTTTTAATTACATATCGCATAATGCATCTCACCGCATCCAAATGAGGTTTTCTGGGACTCTGCATAAATTGGCTTACTAGCCCCACAACGTAACTGAGATCCGGGCGTGTGATAGTCATGTAAATAAGACTGCCAACCATCTTTCTATACATAGATGGATTATCCAACTCTTCACCAAAATCAGCCCGCAGCTTCACATTCTGCTCCAAAGGTGTACTCATTGGCTTACACCCTATCATCCCATATTTTGCCAACATATCCAATGCATGTTGGCGTTGTACTAACCATGTCCCTGCATGGTCTTTGATCATTTTAATCCCAAGAAAATATCTCAATTCACCCAAGTCTTTCATATCAAACTGCCCACTCAATGCTTTCTTGACATGGATAACATCTGTAGCATGATCGCCTGTGACAATCAAGTCATCCACATAGATGACAAGTAAGAAAACCCTGTGATCTGTCTTCTTCACATAGAGTGAAGAATCTGCTGAAGAAACCTGAAATCCAAGGGAGATAAGATATCGGCTTATCTTATCACTCCAAGCACGAGGTGCTTGCTTCAAACCATACAATGCTTTGCATACATGAGTGGGATACCTCGGGTGTACATATCCTTCTGGCTATGCCATATAAACTTTCTCTTGTAAATCACCATTTAGAAATGCATCCATTTGATGCATTTTCCAACCATTTTCTGTAGCCATAGCAATGACTGCTCTCACTGTTCCCATCTTTGCAAACTGGACTAAATGTTTCATCATAGTCCAAGCCTTGGGTTTGTGCATAACCCTTAGCTCTACCAACCGCGCTTTATGGTGCTCAATGAAACCATCTGATTTGCATTTTACCTTATAAACCCATTCACAACCAATGACATTTTTGCCTTGTGGTAAGGCAACCAAATCCCAAGTGTCATTTTGAACCAATGCGTCACCAAAGAGGTCATATATGCATAATGCATAGCAAAGTCACGATATGTCAACCTCTCAACTGGATACTTGACCCTTAGGGATCTCCGCAATGCATGTGGATCACTATGAACACTTATCACTCTAGCATGTGGAGGTACATATCTTCCTACCTTGCACCTGGTGTGCGCAAAACTGGTATACCAAGTTCCTCATCCAAACTTTCGAACTTGATGACTCATAACTTGTAATGCCAATTCCTTCAACCTTCTTTTTCCCTTTATCCACAGCACTACTCCCAGTACTCACACTCTCATGTCTCAAGCATCCTGACCATGGATGTATAGTGCTACTCTCAGACTCTGCTGGCCCAGACATAGAAATAGAGCTTGCTTGTGGCAAGTTCACATGCACATCAGCATCAACTGAATCAATGACACCCTCATCCTTTGCCTTGTACCAACTAGCAAGTTCATCAAACACCACATCTCGTGAGATAACCACTTGCCTAGTTTGTGGATTGTAACATTTATATGCCTTGCGATCCTGTGTATACCCAACAAAAACACACTTTTCTACCTTAGGATCCAACTTCCTCCTTCTCTCATCATCAAGCACATGCACATAAGCTATGTAACCAAGCACTTTGAGGTGTCCAATGTCTAGCCTAACACCTGTAAGCCGCATCTCTGGTGTACTTCCATGTATGGCTACTGTGGGTGTCTTATTAAGTACATACACTACTGTGGCACATGCTTCTGTCCAATAATAGTCTGGCATGCTCTTTTCATTGAGCATCGCCCTGGCCACATCACAAATGACTCTATTATTTCTCTCAGCAATACCATTTTGCCAAGGTGTGTACCTGCACGTTAACTGCCTTCTTATGCCATGCTTTCTCATCAAGAAATTCTCAAAAGCATGTGAGGTGTATTCACCACCTCCATCTGTCCTCAAACATTTTATCCAAGAGAGCCATATTGCTTCTTTACAAAAGCTTTGAAGTCCATAAGCTTTGAAGTCCATATTGCTTCTTTACGAAAGCTTTGAAGTCCATAAACTTTCCCAACACTTCACTTTTCTCTTTGAGAAAATAAATCCAAGTCATTCTGCTGACAATGAATGTCACATAATACAAGCTGCCTTTAATGGATGGGTTTTGTGTAGGACCCCATACATCACTACTATGAACTATCTCAAGTGGCCTGCTACTCATGTTGCCTTCTTCAGGAAACGGCAACCTTGCTTGCTTTCCAAACTGGCAAGCATCACAAACATGCATATTCCCATCATACTTGAATCTAGGCAGCCCACTAATAATGCCTCTTGCCTACATGTTTTTTAACATTTGTATGTTCTCACGTCCAATCCTTTTATGCCACATGTCAATGTCATGTACCACATTTTGGCTTTTAGAGAACATGGCTGATTTCAACTCAGGAATTCCAGCATCCAACTTAAATAACCTGCCTTCTTTCTTGCCTTTGGCAATGACTCTACATCCATTTTTGAAATCCTCAACGAAGCAACCATGCTTGTTGAAATGAACTTGTAAACTTTGTTCCACCATTTGACCAACTGAGGCCAAAGTTTTTGTAGTAGAAGGCACATACAAGACATGTGCCATAGACTTTGTTTCACCATTGTGCATCACCAATGGTACACTTCCAACATGTGTGATAGCATTTTGGGTATCATCTCCTGTCTCCACATAGCCTTTCAAATCCATAGGCTTCATATGTTCAAACCATTCGCCATGACAAGTCATATGGTTTGATGCTCCAGAGTCCATATACCAAGTGTCATCACTTTCACCATTTGTCATCATAGATCCCACAACATGTTTCATGGCAAACAAGTGATTTGAGCTACCATCATTACTGCTTAATGCAAAATTTTCACCATGTTGTGCATAATGTCCAGCATGTTGTGCTCTACCCCCTCTCAAATCATTTTGTTTGCGGAAACAATCACGTGCCATATGACCAAATTTCCCATAGTAATGGCATTCCACATTTTTCATAGATGTTTGTTGGCCTTGCCAACATCCTCTACCACGAGGATTACCTCTACGGCCTCTCTGAGGTGTATATCCATGACCACCTCTGGCACCATATAAAGGCTGAAAATTCTATTGTGGTGACCTGTCCTGCCATCCACGACCATTACCAAACAATGACCATGTGATGCAAATCTCCCCCTGCCTCTAAATCCCCTTTGTGAATAGAAAGCCTGATTTTTGCCATTGTCATCATGGCTAGTAGATGCATCATGAAACGAGTCACTGAGTTTGATTTCCTCAACAAGCAAGAGAGAAATCAACTCATCAAAATCTGGTAAACCTGTACTCCGAATAGAGATAGATGTATCAAAAGACTTGTATTCCTTGCCAAGACCACACAAGGTAATGTCTACCAAATCATCATCAGGCATGGGGGCATTGATAGTTGCCAATGCATCTGCATACTTCTTTATCTCTTGTACATAATCATGAATACTCCTTCCTTTTTGCTTCACATTAGGAATCTGTTGTCTCTACTAAGAATTACGAGCACTAGTATCTGTATCAAATAGCTTTACCAATGTATCCCATGCATCCTTGGGATTCTCAGCATCATGTATATGTATGAGTATAGCATCCGAGATACATATAGACAAGTAATGCAAAACTTTGTATGCTCTCTCTGACCATTGCTTATGAGCTACAACCTGTTGTTGTGTAGGTTATCGGGGTAGTTCCGGCTCTGGATCCATACCTATAAACAAGGTTCCAAAACTCCTTTCCTTTCAGAAAGCTTTTAATCCTATACTTCCATGCCTAGAAGTTCTTCCTATCCAACTTCTCATCCACAATCTGTACTGGGCTGTCTGACATATTTGCTATGCAAATGCACCTTCTCCACATGTCCAAATCTGTAAATGAGCCTTCCTCAGCTCAACCACACTCTAATAGGTGTTCCAGATACTCCAAAGTACTCAACGAACTTCACTGTTGATGTAGAAAATCAAACTAATTACATTCAAATTGAACTGGCATGCGCAGTCCCAAAGTACCCTATTTTGGCGTGCTTTCCATGGCTTCAAATTGCAATGTAGTGGTTCAATCAAGTGTGGATAACTGGCATTGATACCTAAACAAGCTCAATGTTGCATATCAACACCAATCAAGGTGCGTACATACCAAATTTATCAAATCCCCTTCTCTGTTTTGAGAAACCAAAAAAGACCAGTCGTCGTAAAAGTGCTCTAATTCCTTTGATTCTTGTCCAAATTGAGAGACCAGGCATTCATTAGCTTAGCATTGATGTCTACTAACTCCATGTAAAAGGAATTAGACCAATTATTTAAGTTGAGAGAGTAATTAGCCGATTAATCACCCTCTGTTTCACTAATCACAGTAGATAGCCTGTTTAATCAGCTCATAATCAGCTCCATAATGCATAATTGCTTCAACCAATCATATAGCAACCTCCTCAAGTATGTGTATCACACCATTGCTAAGTGAATTCTGAATTTAATCAATCAACCAAGTAGAATTTGGCCTCCACTTCTCAAAAATATGTGAAATCTGCTCTGTTTCCTCCCTACAGGCTGCGCCGCGCGCCTGCTCCTGAGATGATTTGACAAGATTATAGTGGCTATTGAGAGCATAGGTGGGTTCCCAACACTCTTAGGCATGTACACTATCCATCAATTGAGTGATTTTTGTAAAAAATCGGCTTTAATTTCATCCACAATGGACCCTCAAACTAGTGATTTTCCACTCACATAAATGCATCAACTTTGCTCCAAATTCAATGTAGGACTTGCACATGAGTTGCCAATACATTCTCCTTTTCCAGATACATGATTCAATGGAGAGCTTGCAAAATAGAAATTTCTCTTTGCTCAAATCTGGTGTTGTTTGTGTTTTTGCACCTGCAATCCACTCAAGGATATTTAGTACTCCTTACCCGGTAGGCCAAGCTCTCAGATTTGATGGAAATCAGTGTGCTCCAAGCTTCACAACTCCAATGGCAAGCTTCACAGCTTCTTCTCTCTCTTCTCTCACTCACTCATAAACCCTAATAGAGAGCACCAGGCTCTGATGCCATGATGAAAAACAGGTAGAGGGAGAGGAGACACACACACAAGAGAAAACCCTAATGTATTATCACCCTAACCATAGAGGGAAGCCATCTCCCTTCTCACACAATGCATAAAGCCATAATCCATCATCTACAACACACACTATGTGTTATGTCCACACACTACTAACCCTAGCTAATGTCCACACAAGTATGACCAGCTGGACGCCGCGGTCATTTATGTCTCACACATGTTACTACCTAACATGCCAGTATATAATGCAACTGGCATAAGCTGACATCGAGCTTGAATCTCAACAGATTTGAGTTACACTATTGGCTTAGAGAGCCAGTTTATGCAGGTTTCGTACAAACCACATCTTGACAGTGTGCGATGCACCCTTCGATATTTAAGAGCCACTGTTAATTATACATTGTTTTATGCAGCAGGTGTGCCATTGGAGTTATATGGGTACATAGATGCATATTGGGCAGGTAGCATCTCAGACATGAGATCTACTAGTGGATTTATGTTTTCATTGAGGAGTGCTGCTGTGACATGGAGGAGCAAGAAGCAACCTGTAAGATTCCTCCCCAGCCCCTTAAGATGTCCAGTTTCTTCCCCTGTAATCAATCCCCTTTTCAAAAATATAAAAGATCTTGTTTCTACCTGTTTTGGCCTAGAGAGAGAAAATATTTTAGAGAGAGATAATTTAGTTTTTAGATATCTTTAAATGAAAAAATATCCTTTCTTATTAAAATAAATTCTCCCGAAATAGAAGTTTAAAAAGAGCATTAGAAACAAATTATAATCTACTCAAAAGACCTTAGCCTAAGGGTCCAAATTTTTTAAAAATTTTGGATTAAGGTTCTGAGGGACCAATAAGATTAATCCAAATGTAGGGAGGAGATAATTGAAGAAATAAAGAAAAACCTCCCCAAAAAGGAGTAACTGCGCTGACATAAGATGAAGAGTGGACTAAGGACCAAAGAAAATAGTTAAAAATTTGATTTTTGACACCTCTCAGAGTGGGGATTCCCCCTCATGAAGGAGGTGCCTTTTTTCTCATCATTACTCTCCAATTTTAAATCAATTAAGTGAGATATTTCATCTCTCCTCTCTCCTATTTCAATTCTAGTTCCAAAAAGTAAGCTGAATTGACTCAAAAATGGTCAAAAATTGACCAAACTGATCTGGAAAATTCTAGAATCAGTTTCTTGGTTTGAGGCTCACTTTTTCCTATAAATAGAAGCCTCCCCCTTTGTAAAAGCTTAATAGTGTTTATGCACTATTACTCTACTCCTACCCAGACATTGAATTTTCTTGATAATTCAATTATTTTTTACTTAATCCTCTCCAAAGTAATTGGTGGCCACTCTTGATCCAAACAAGAGTAGAACCCTCAATCCCTCAAGCCAAAGGAAAGCTTACAAACTCCATATAAGCTAAAATTTCTACTTTTTAATTTCAAATCTATGGTTTTCTGATTTTCTTATTTTTTATAATTGATTAAATTAAATTCTTATTTTTTATAGTTAATTAAATTAAATTCTTATTATTTATAGTTAATTAAATTAAATTCTGATACTATGCCTTGATGAAAAGGCCATCTCTTTCTCTTCTTTACAATTCAGCCTTTCTTTATCCTAGAATGATTAACAAATAGATTGATTAAACTTTTCTTATTGTTTATCTCTTGGAAATTGAAAATTGTGTAGATTAGAGTCCTTTATATCTAATTGGGGTTAATTTAAATTGAAAATAGAATGTTAAAAATTGAGAAATGATCAGTCATGCAAAGGAGGTTATGGAAAACTTTTCTTGAATTTTGTGGAAAAGAAAGTTTATTTTTATGTTATTCTAAAAGAGTAATTCCCACCATTTATGCATTCTAAAAGAAATATTCTAATTTACTCCATATACATATTCACCTATGAATATGCATGGATATCACTGATATTAATTATTAAAATTAATTTCTATGCATAGAAAGATGCATAATGAAAATTTTTATTATAAAAGTGTTATTTTCATTGAATTTAATTTATATGCATAATGAAAATTTTTTTATTATAAAAGTGTTATTTTCATTGAATTTAATTTCTATGCATAGAAAGATGCATAATGGAAATTTTTTTATTATAAAAGTGTTATTTTCATTGAGTTTAATTTCTATGCATAGAAAGATGCATAATGGAAATTGTTTTATTATAAAAGTGTTATTTTCATTGAATTTAATTTCTATGCATAGAAAGATGCATAATAGAAATATTTTTATTATAAAAGTGTTATTTTCATTGAATTTAATTTCTATGCATAGAAAGATGCATAATAGAAATTTTTATTATAAAAGTGTTGTTTTCATTGAATTTAATTTCTATACATAGAAAGATGCATAATGGAAATTTTTATTATAAAAGTGTTGTTTTCATTGAATTTAATTTCTATGCATAGAAATATGCATAATAAAAGTTTTTATTATAAAAGTGTTGTTTTCATTGAATTTAATTTCTATGCATAGAAAGATGCATAATGGAAATTTTTATTATAAAAGTGTTATTTTCATTGAATTTAATTTCTATGCATAGAAAGATACATAATGAAAATTTTTATTATAAAAGTGTTGTTTTCATTGAATTTAAATTTTATGCATAGAAAGATGCATAAAGGAAATTTTATTATAAAAGCGTTATTCTTATAAAAATTGATTTTTATGCATAAATAGATGCATAAAGAAATTCTTTTTATTTCAAAAGTGTTATTCCTATTAAAACTGATTTTATATATAAATAGATGCATAAAAGGATTTTCTTTTATTAAAAGTGTTATTCCCATTGACGTTGATTTTTATACATAAATAGATACATAAAGAATTTTTATATCAAAATGAGAATTCTCTTTAATTCTATGTTTAATTTCTATGAGTATTTGATAAATGAATAAGTAAATGCTCTGAGAGAGAAATTTCTATCATTTTATATTCACTTAGATTGTAAAGAGAAAATTCAAGAAATCTATCAAAGTCAAAATATTCAGATAAATGATTAATTTATTCCTCATCAGAATTCGTGATTAATTTATAAATCAGTTAAGTAAATATTCAATGAATGAAATTCAATAAAATAGTAACTGAAATATCTCCCCTTTTCAAGAAAGATAGTTCAGGAAAAATCTTATCAGACTCGAACCCTGAATCAGACTATGATCAAACTCTTTCGTCAGTTTCAAGGAAAGAAGATGTGACCAGTTTAGAAAAATACTCTCAAATCTCTCGCCAAACCTAAAACTAAGTTTGAGACCCTTTAAATTGATATGTGGATCAAGGCTACAGAATTAGAGAAATTTTGTTATAGAATTCAGAATTACGATCAAGAGTTTTGAGAATACTGGTTTAAGATATACTCATTGTATTCAAAAGAAAATCAAACTGAAAACTTGCATAGAAACCCTGTTTTCTTAAAGGACTGTCTTACGCCAGAATGCTGGTGGAGGGAGCATTTGGTATGTGTTTTTCTAAGGGAAGTTTGGTTGCAACAACTGCCGAGGAGTGTTCAAAGGACACCTCACACGGCAAAGCCTGCCCAGGTCTTGATCAGCCTCGGTATACGGTTAAAATGGTGCGCTTCCAGCACGATGGATGAGGGTTGACGAAGCGGTCCCTGAGTGAAGTGCCAGGACACCTAAGGAGGATCCTGGAGGGTTCTGACCAAGCGATGCACGAGCTCGCGGTGCCTAGGACACCCATGCGTATGTCTTGGAAGATTGTATGATGGACAAATGATTATTGTAATCTGTATTACTGGATCTCGTTGTTGCTGAGACCAGCTGGTCTCAACGGAGAGTCCAGAGTGATACTGTTTTTTTTAGAAGCAAGGACAGGATGGAAATTCTGAGTTATGACATCTGTAACTATAAGATTCCTCCCTAGCCCCTCAAGATGTCCAGTTTCTTCCCCTGTAATCAATCCCTTCTTCAAAATAATAAAAGATCTTGTTCCTTTCTTATTAAAATAAGTTCCCTCGAAACAGAAGTTTAAAAAGAATTTCCTAAGGTGCATTAGAAATAAATTATAATCTGCTCAAAAGGCTTTAGCCTAAGGGTACAGATTTTCTGAAAATTTTGGATTAAGGTTCAGAGGGACCAATAAGATTAATCCAAATGTAGGGAGAAGATAAATTGAAGAAATAAAGAAAAATTTCCAAAAATGAGTAAATACTCACATAAGATGAAGAGTAGATTAAGGACCAAAGAAATTAGTTAAAAAACTGATTTTTGACACCGTTCTTCCGGTACGATGGACGAGGGCTGTCGAAGTGGTCCTTGAGTGAGGTGCCAGGACACCTAAGGAGAATCTTGGAGGGTTCTTACCAGGCGATGCACGGGTTCGCGGTGCCAAGGACACCCATGCGTATGTCGTGGAAGATATTGTATGATGGACCAATGATTATTATAATCTATTACTGGATCTCGTTTGCTGACTAGCTGGTCTCAACGGAGAGTCCAAAGTGATACTGTTTTTTCTTTTAGAAACAAGGATTGGATGAAAATTTTGAGTTATAACTTCTGTAATCTCAATAACTGTTATCAATGGATTGTTTTATAAGTTAAAGTTTAAAGAGGAGTGTGTGTGTATCTGTATTCGAAAGCAAAAGTTAAGAAAGGCATTCAATTATCGGTGGGTGAGTAATTCCAATGGTTGGGCAATGGCTAACCCATGGACTGGATAGGGTAGGCTGGAATCAGTAGAGTTTTAATAATGAAATTGAATAATAGGAATACGCTTAGAACTCGAGTAGTTAAATAAAAACCTGAAGACTTCTCAACTGAATAGATCAACAGCTGTGCCTGATTCAGTTAAAAAGTGTTGATTTCTTCAAGTTAAGTCTGTAATAGTTTTCCTTCTATTTGGTTTAATCAGGTGAAGGTTAGTTTAGTCTCTTGACCCCATTAGAAAATTCGTTAAGAAAATCAAAAAGGTGGAATCGTCCCCGTTTTCTGGGCAAGGAAAATTTTTTCGGTTTTGGTTTCGGAATGACCACCAGATTAGTCTCATGTCCGAACATTCGAGGGTGAGGCCCCGAGTGGGAAACCCTGCCCCGTGCAAGAAGAAGCTACTTCCGCTGCTAGTAACCGAGAATCTGGTGCACAGTGGGGGTAGTGGGATCTCTTAGCTGGTATCAGAGCACTGTTGAAAACGTATGAAACAGCAGCAGAAATTGCCGAAAATTTTAAAGTAAATCTGTAAAAAAATATTTTCACTTTCTAAGAGTATGTTTGAAATGAATTCATAAATTGAAAACTCATAAATTGAATTGGATTTTTAGATGGATACCCCAAATCTGTCTAGTATTCCTGGACTTTCCCAGAGTCAGGATATGATCGCCTTTGCCTTCGGACATCTCATCAACTCTGCTACAACCCCAGAAAGCAGAGTGAGGCTCGCTCGTCACTTTGAGGATCTATACTTCCCTGATCCTATAAAGCAACGTCAGCACATGTGGTTCTCTGGAAGGAGATGTATTAACGTCAATACCAACTAGCTTCAAAGACTCAAGCAGAATATCTCACTAGCCATGATCTTGATAAGGCTAGGAGTTGTTCATTATGTCCAACTCTTTAATCATTCGCTCCAAAATTTTAGAGAAATTCTTGCCGAATTTTTAGACTTCTCAGTCGCTTTATTCCTAGAAGTAGAATTACAGCACCCTTATTAGTGATGGATCGTGTATATCATAGCATGTTTTTATGCGTACGCAATTGAGGCAGTGACTTTTGGAGCCGAGATGCTCTATGTATATATCAAAAACTTTTGATAATAAATTATGTTTTGTAAAAATTTTTAAATTGATTTTGTGGTTGTAAATATTGGTTAACAAAATTATCAGAGTGAATCTTGTTTTTAAGAATTATGATGGAATAATTGTTTAAGAACTAAATCTCAAAAATTAAATAATCATAAATCTGATGCCAAGTTAAGTTGATAAAAATCTCATTTTGTCAGAATCATGAGGCGCGCTGCCCATGCTAGGCAGCCGGATCCTCTTACCAATGATGAAGAGTTAGATCCGGACATTCGTAAAGCCCTGCATCGATCCCAACCTGGTCCATTCAAGGGTGAAGGGGAACAGTTAACGAGAAATAGTGGAAAATTCGATTGAGACAATGGAAGAGTACTTTGATGTAACCGATTATAATGAGAGGAGCAAGATGGCTCTCGCTAGATTAAAAATTGTGGAAACGGCCAAGGTCGCATGGAGCAACCATTGCGAGACAAACCATCTCGACCGAAATACCCAGACCTGGTCAGATCTTAAGGCATACCTCACGAAAAGGTTCTGTCCTCCTCTGGGCTTCCTGGAAACCAAAATGAATGAGTTCTTGGAGTTGAAGCAGGATAGCCGAACAATTGAAGAATACCATCAGGCATTTGCCCTTCTCCTAAAATATCCTCCACTTTTGGATGAAGAGCAGCTGATGGCCAGATTCATTCGAGGAATGAACGAGCCATTAGACACTTTAGTGAAAAATGCCAAGTCAATCTCAATGGCGAAAGCGGTCAAAATGGCAAAGGACTTTGCCAAGGCATTTGTTGTCAAGGTCCCGCCAAAGCGTGCACCCTCAAAGTTTAAAAGGTTCCAAACCCCGGGAAGTACTTCAAACTTTCCTCCCCCAAAGAGGCAGCAAGGCCCAAATCAGAATCAAGATGCTGGTAGATTCAGAAGTGAAGGAAGACCCTTCCCTCAGAACACTTTCTCAAGAGTCCCACCTTTTTCAAGGACTCAGACGGATGAGCTTAGAAGTGAGAATAGATGTTTTGGATGTCAGGGTTTTGGTCACCAGCTTAAAGACTGCCTGACTCCTGCCATGTCAAGAGGACAGGGAAGTCAAGGACCTAGAATGCAGAGACTAGCCCCTTCATACATCTCCTCAAAATCAGGGCAATCCCAAGAGGAATCTAGATCAACCATCTGCCTCCTAATCTCAAAACTGGGGTAACCAAAGACAAAGAGTTTCACCCCAGTCTGCAGTAGCTAGAGCAGTTACAATAGCAGAAGTAGTGGAAGAGAAAAGAGGCTAGATTTATGCCGTAATTGAAAACCAAGGGCCAAATTGTCAATTCTTTGTCATCCATACTCTAGCTGAGTATAAGGGTAAGTCATTCAAACTTTTGATTGATTCAGGTAGTACTCATTCATTTATTTTCCCTAGATGCTTGCGTAAGCTAGTCTTAGAACAGAAATCAGGAAAACCTATGCAAGTTGAATTGGCCAGTGGGAAGATTCTTTTCACTCACCACCATGAGATAGACCGTATTTAGTTTAATCTAGATGGGAATATAACTGACTATCAGCTCAGAGTCCTACCTTTGGGAGTTTTCGACAAGATCCTTGGAATGGATTGGCTCCACAAAAATCAAGTCGACATTCACTGTCATAATGGAACCATTTCCTTCGGTGACCTTCACGGAAACAAAGTTCAAGGAACCGAAATTTCAGGATCTCTAGTTTTGCAATTACTAGTTGTCAAAATGAATCTGGTAGACACAAAGTTAAAAGCTAAAGAACCAGAATGGTTAAGTGAATATGATGATTTATTCCCAACAGAGCTAACTGAGATGCTTCCAATTCGGGAAGTAGATCATGTGGTAAAAATGACCCCTGGAGCTCAGCCAATAGCCCAGCGCACATACAGAATGCCAGTCCCTGAAGCCATTGAACTCAAGGAACAGCTTAGGCAGCTGTTAGAACAAGGGTTTGTAAGACCCAGTGTTTCACCTTGGGGAGCGCCAGTTCTCTTTCAGAAAAAGAAAGATGGAACGCTAAGACTATGTGTGGATTACAGAGGTCTCAATCAGCTGACAGTTAAGAATAAGTATCCTATCTCCAAAATTGATGAGCTTCTAGACAGGCTAAGTAAAGCCCAAATCTTCACAAAGATAGATCTCAAATCAGCGTATTACCAGATCAGAATTAATGAGCAAGATATCCCAAAGACAGCCATCAATACTCGCGATATGGGCACTATGAATTTACAGTCATGCCGTTTGGATTAACAAATGCCCAAGCTTTATTCAATCGCCTAATGCAGGACATTCTCAGAGAATACTTGGATGATTTTGTTCTTGTTTTCTTTGATGATATTCTGATTTACTCAAAGAATGCAACTGACCATGAAGCTCACGTCCGAAAAGTTCTTGAGATTCTAAGGAAGCACCAACTCTTTGCAAAAATGAGCAAATACACTTTCTTTGCCGACCATGTTGAATACTTGGGCTTTCTGGTATCCAAAGACAAAATTTCTCCAGACTCCACAAAAGTCCAAGCAATATAGATTGGCCTGAACCAAAGACAGTGAAAGAAATAGGATTCTTGGGATTAACTAGTTTGGTATAGAATTTTTATACCTAAGTATGCTCTCATACCTTCCCCCCTGACTAATCTTCTCAAGAAGAATATCCCATTCCAATGGGCTACCAGGTGTCAGGGTGCTTTTAATAAACTAAAGACCGCCTTGGTAACCCATCCCGTTCTGAAATTGCCAGATTTCTCTATACCCTTTGAGGTGGTAAACTGATGCCAGTGGTTTTGCCCTGGGAGGTGCACTCATGTAGGAAAGTTTTGAAGTGGCCTATGAATCCCGAAAACTCAGAACGCATGAGAGAAATTATGCTGTCCAATGACCTGGAGCTACTTTCAGTAGTATATGTCCTGAAGATGTGGAGACATTACCTACTGGGTCAAAGATTCACTTTGATGACAAATCATCAGAGCTTAAAGTGGATCTTCACTTAGAAGGATCTCAACATGGGCCAAAGAAGGTGGATGCAAACCCTGCAGGAATTTGATTTTTGAAATCAAGTTCCACCTAGGCAAAGAAAATGTGGTAGTAAATGCTCTCAGTAGAAAAGCCTCTTTGCTTGCAATCACAATGGTGTCAAATCCATTAATTAATGAAGCAAGAGAGAAGATCATGCAAGATAGATTCTTTGGCCCTATTGCTACCCTACTTATGCAGGAAAGCAAAACTCCTCAGGAGTTGAACCGAGTTCAAGGGTATAGCCTGGATGATGGAATTATGTATTACAATAGCAGGCTATGCATTCCCAATGATGAGAGAACTAAGAGTCAAATTTTGAATGAAGCCCATGACAACCTTATTGCAGGACATCCAGGTTTCATCAAGACCTACATGTCTGTAAAGAAAAGCTTCTTTTGGCCTGGACTAAAAAAGGATGTACTTAATCATGTACGTCAATGCCTGATTTGTCAAAAAGTCAAAGCTGAGAGAGTAAAAATGCCTGGGAAGTTACATCCACCATTAGACATCCCCCAGATATGTGTGCTTCATGTCACCTAGTCCCGTGTCAACAAGGTCAAGTCTAGCGGTCTAGTCATCACTGTTCCCTGCTTGCTCAAAGCATCGACCCCACTGGGTTGGCCTTTCTTGGAAGATACTCGATCATTCCACCGAATTGTTGGAAGATTTGGCTCCAACGGTGCTGACGGTCACTCCACTGTGCACTTGGCATTGTCTGAATCCTGGCCTACCCAGGAGAATAGTAAGTGATCGAGATCCCAAGTTCACATCAAGATTTTGGAGTGCGTTTTTCGAAGTAGTAGGAACTTTCTTGGATCTCATCAAAGCTTACCACCCCGAGACCGATGGTCAAACAGAAAGGGTGAACCAAGTAATCAAAGATATACTTTAGTCATGCTGTGGGCAGGGAACCCAAGAAGTGGCTAAGCTATCTGCACACCTAGTCGAGTTCGCCTACAATGTTTCTTATCACCGAAGCATCGGGATGAGCCCTTTCAAAGCTCTATATGGACAAGATTGCCTAACACCATTAACTTGGTCTGACCCATTGATTAGGGTCGAGATGTCTAGACAGATGCTTGATGACATGGAGCAGCAGATGCAGTCAATCCGCAAAGATTTAAGAGCTGCCGAGGATACATAGAAGCAATATGCAGATAAGAAGAGGTCAAACTGAAAGTTCAAAGAAGCAGATATGGTCTTCATTCAAGTACGCCCCAAAAGAAGTTCTCTATCTCTTGGGAAGTATAAGAAGTTATCCCCCAGATACTGTGGGCCATATCTGATTTACAAAGAAAGTAGGTGACTTAGCCTATGAACTTTTTCTGTCTCCTCATCTTAAAGTACATAATGTATTTCATGTCAGCCTACTTAAAAAGTATGTACCAAGTCCGAACCATGTGCTTAATGATGAACTCTTAACTTCTTCAACCCAAGGGCTCATGGAACTCCAACCTGACGAAATCCTTGATGTTCGAGAAAAGGTTCTCAGGAATAGAATTCTAAGAGAATTATTAGTCAAATGGAAGTTCTATCCTTTTTGAAGATGCCACCTGGGAGAAAGAAGCCGAACTAATGCGAGATTACTCCCAGTTTGCGAGATGAGGATATCTCACGTTTTTCAAGTGGGAGAGAATGTAAGATTCCTCCCCAGCCCCGCAAGATGTCCAGTTTCTTCCCCTGTAATCAATCCCCTTTTCAGAATAATAAAAGATCTTGTTTCTACCTTTTTTGGTCATTAAAATAAATTCCCCTGAAATAGAAGTTTAAAAAGAATTTTCTAAGGTGCATTAGAAATAAATTATAATCTGCTCAAAAGGCCTTAGTCTAAGGGTCTAGATTTTTTAAAAATTTTGGATTAAGGTTCTAAGGGACCAATAAGATTAATCCAAATATAAGGAGGAGATAAATTAAAAAAATAAAGAAAAACTCCCCAAAAATGAGTAAATACTCACATAAGATGAAGAGTGGACTAAGGACCAAAGAAATTAGTTTAAAAAACTGATTTTTGACACCTCAAAGTGGGGATTCCCCTTTATGAAGGAGGTGCCTTTTTTCTCATAATTGATTTCCATTTTAAATCAATAAAATGAGATATTTCATCTCTCCTCTCTCAAGTCTAGTTCCAAAAATTAAGCTGAACTGGCCCAAAAATGGTCAAAAATTGACCAAACTGATCTCAAAATTCTAGAATCAGCTTGCTTGGTTTAAGGCTTACTTTTTCCTATAAATAGAAGCCTCTTCCTTTATAAAAGCTTAATAGTGTTTTTGCACTCCTCCCCAAAGTCAAATACATTGAATTCACTTGATAATTCAATTGTTTTTTACTAAATCCTCTCCAAAAGAATTGGTGGCCACTCTTGATCCAAACAAGAGTAGAACCCTCAATCTCTCAAGCCAAAGGAAAGCTCACAAAACTCCATGTAAGCTAAAAACTCTACTTTTTTAATTTCTAATTTATATTTTTTCTGATTTCTTTGCTTTTTTGGTGAATCTTGATGATAATGCCTTGATGAAAAGGCTACCCCCTTCTCTTCCTTAAGAATTCAGCCCTTCTTTATCCTAATAAGAGTAACAAATAATTTGATTTAAACTAATTTTAAAGTCATATTAGAATGTAAAAATTGAGAAATGGTCAGCCATACAAAGGAGGTTATGGAAAAATTTTCTTAAATTTTGTGGAAAATAAAGTTTATCTTTATGTAGTAATTCCCACTATTTGTGAATTCTAAAAGAAATATTTTTATTTACTCCATGCACATATTCATTTATGAATATGCATGGATATCATTGATATAATTATTGAAATTAATTTCTATGCATAGAAAGATGCATATTGAGAATTGTTTTTTATAAAAGTGTTATTTTCATTAGATTTAAATTCTATGCATAGAAAGATGCATATTGAAAAAAAAGTTATAAAAGTGTTATTTTCATTCTATGCATAGAAAGATGCATATTGAAAATTTTTTTATTATAAAAGTGTTATTTTCATTAAATTTAAATTCTATACATAAAAAGATACATGTTGAAAAAAAAAATTATTATAAAAGTGTTATTTTCATTAGATTTAAATTCTATGCATAGAAAGATGCATATTGAAAATTTTTTATTATAAAAGTGATCTTTTCATTACATTTAAATTCTATGCATAGAAAGATGCATATTTGAACTTTTTTTATTATAAAAGTGTTATTTTCATTAGATTTAAATTTTATGCATAGAAAGATATATATTGAAAAAAAATTATTATAAAAGTGTTATTTTTATTAGATTTAAATTCTATGCATAGAAAGATACATATTAGAAATTTTTTTATTATAAAAGTGTTATTTTCATTAGATTTAAATTCTATGCATAAAAAGATGCATACTAGAATTCTTTTTATTTTAAAAGTGTTATTCCTATTAAATTGATTTTATGCATAAAAGGATTTTTCTTTTATATAAAAGTGTTATTTCCATTAAAGTTGGATTTTATGCATAAATAGATGCATAAAGAATTTTTATATCAAAATTAGATTTCTCTTTAATTCTTTGTTTAATTTCTATGAGTATTTGATAAGTGAATAAGTAAATACTCTGAGAGAGAAATTTCTATCATTTCATATTCACTCGGATTGTAAAGAGAAAATTCAAAAAATCTATCGAAGTCGAAATATTCAGATAAATGATTAATTTATTTCTCATCAAAATTTGTGGTTAATTTAGAAATCAGTAAGTGAATATTTAATGAATGAAATTCAGTAAAATAGTAATTGAAATAACACCCTCCTTTTTCAAGAAAGATAGTTCAGGAAAAACCTTATGAGACTCGAACCCTGAATCAGATTATGACCAAGACCAAACTCCTTCGTCAGTTTCGAGGAAAGAAGATGTGACCAGTTCATGAAAATACACTCCAATCTCCCGCCAAACCTAAAACTAAGTTTGAGACCCTTTGAATTGATCTATGGATCAAGATACAGAATTCGAGGACTTTTATTATGAAATTCAAAATTATGATCAAAAGTTTTGGGGATACTGATTCAAGATATACTCATTGTATTCAAAAGAAAATCAAATTGAAAACTTACATAGAAACCCTGTTTTCTTAAAGGACTGTCTTACGCCAGAATGCTGGAGGGAGCATTTGGTATATGTGTTTTTCTAAGGGAAGTTCAGTTGCAAACAGCTGGCGAGAGGAGTGTTCAAAGAATAGCTCATGCGGCAAAGCCTGCCTAGGTCTTGACCAGCCTCGATACGGTTAAAATAGTGCGCTTCCGGTATAATGGACGAGGGCCGACGAAGCGGTCCCTGAGTGAAGTGCAAGGACACCTAAGGAGGATCCTAGAGGGTTCTGACCAGGCGATGCACGGGCTCGCGGTGCCAAGGATACCCATGCGTATGTCGTGGAAGATATTGTATGATGGACCAATGATTATTGTTATCTGTTACTAGATCTCGTTGGCTGACCAGCTGGTCTTAATGGTGGAGATTCCAGAGTGATACTGTTTTTTTTTAGAAACAAGGATTGGATGGAAATTTTGAGTTATGACTTTTGTAATCAATAACTATTTTTCAATGGATTGTTTTATAAGTTAAAGTTTAAAGAGGAGTGAGTTCGTATCTGTATTCGAAAGCAAAAGTTAAGAAAGGCATTCAATTATGGGTGGGTGAGTAATTATCTCGTTCTACTAATACTAGTCATGCGGTGGCTAATCCATGGACTGGATGGGGTGTGCATATCTGCATTCGAAAGTAAAAGTTAAGAAAGGCATTCAATTATGGGTGGGTGAGTAATTGTCTCGTTCTACCAATTCCAGTGGTTGGGCAGTGGCCATGGGCCGGATGGGGTTAGGCTGGAATTAGTAGAGCTTTAATAATGAAAGACTATTATTGGACAGAAGCGTGTGCCACAATGGTGTATGTACTTAATAAGACACCCACAACTGCCATACATGGAAGTACGCTAGAGATGCCATACATGGAAGTACGCTAGACATTGGACACCTCAAAGTGTTTGGTAGAATAGCTTATGTGCATGTGCCAGATGAGAGAAGGAAGAAGCTAGATCCTAAGGCAGAAAAGTGCATTTTTGTTGGGTATGAACAAGCATATAAATGTTACAATCCACATACTAGGCAAGTGCTTTGATGTGGTGTTTGATGAGCTTGCTAGTTTTGGTACAAGGCAAAGGATGAGAGTGTCACTGATTCCATTGATGCTGATGTGCATGTGAACTTGCCATAAACAAGTTCTACTTCTATGTCTGGGCCAGCAGAGTCTGAGAGTAGCATTATACGTCCATGGTCAGGACACTTGAGACATGATAGTGCAAGCACTGGTAAAGGGAAAAAGAAGGTTGAAGGAATTGGAATTATAGGTTATGAGCCGTCAAGAGTTGAAAGTTTGGATGAGGAACTTGGCATACCAAGTGCAAGGCACGATAGATATGTGCCTCCACATGCTAGAGTGACATGTGTTTAGAGTGATCCGCATGCATTACAGAGATCCCAAAGGGTCAGGTCTCCAGTTGACAGGTTGACATATCGTGACTTTGCTATGCATTATGCATATATGACCTCTTTGGTGAAGCATGTGGAGCCTACATGCTATGCAAAAGCTATATGGTTAAAGAGTCTTGGCTGATTTGGGTGTGCCTATTAATGGCAAGGTTATCATTCATTGTAACAACATGAGCACCATACAATTGGCTAGGAATCTGGTCTTTCATGCGCAGACCAAACATATAGAGATCCACTATTATTTTGTCAGAGAGAAAGTATTGGATGGTACAGTGGATTTGCAGTATGTGAAGACTGAAGAGAAGGTGGCCGACATCTTTACAAAGCCACTTAGCAGGGAGAAGTTTGAGTACTTCCGTACTATGTTGGGAGTACATGGGATGAGCTTGAGGGGGAGTGTTAAGAGCTTTGATATCGAAAGCTCATCTACATCTTCATCTATGGTAGTACATTATGAGCTTGAGAGGGGCTGTTGAGATTCAAGCTCGATGACAGCTTATGCTAGTTGCACTATGTGCTGGCGTGTTAGGTAGTAGCATGTGTGAGACATAAATGACCGCATCTAGCTAGTCATAGTTGTGTGGACAATAACTAGGGTTAGCAGTGTGTGTTGTAGCTTTTCTATTATGGCTTTATGCATTGTGTGAGAAGGGACATGGTTTCCCTCTATGGCTAGGGTTTGAGTAATACATTAGGATTTGCTCCTGTGTGTGTGTTCCCTCTCCCTATCATCTTGCGCTCTCTGAAGTACATGGTCAACAGCAAAGCGGCAAAAGCAACGCAAGTGGAGATACCCCAATAGAACATGCAAACACTAAATCCTCAGACACCTATCAACATGGGACGGCTATAGCTATTCAAGTGTTAAAGGATTACTCCACCGCTCTCTAGAAGAACTATGACCAACAAGATGACCGGCTAATCTCTACGATAATGCTTGACAAAGACCTACAGCAAGCCAACAACCACAACACCATCGAGATCCGCACTCACATCAAGGAACTCAAGGCAGGCATGCTAGGAAGAAGTCACTACTACCCCATAATTTTTCTTCCAGAAGTTTTCTTTCGGAAAGTAACCCTTGGAATTCATCCCATGGAAGGCATTCGTCATCTTCCGCCTTCTGAATCATCTTGTCCAAGATATGCCTACTACCACAGCATTCAGCACCCGACCTCTACAAGCACCGAACCAAAGATCATCACCGACTCTGGTCAAAATTCACCCAAATGAAAGACATCTAATAGTCTGAAAGACAACAATTTTGTGGGTTTGAGTACGAATTGGCAATCCGTCCCACCGGGTGTGCCAAGTGTTAATCGTAGGCTAGCCTGAGCCATGGGCTAGCATCAACCAACACCGCAGTAGCAGTCTCAAAACAATCGCATATCAGCACTGCCAACTGTCAGGGCCTACCTTCTTTATTGCAAGAAACAACACTTAAACACTCAGCTGGTGCATCATCACAGTATTGGTAGATATCATAAGAAGGCACTATAAAAGGATGAATCCGCATCCTTGCAAAGGCTAGTTGTCGATTGTATCATTTTTTATTTGGATTAATATAAGCAAGATCATCCCCCCTTTTTTGATATCTCTCTCTCGTGTACATTCATCTTCTTGTTATGTTTCTATATATTTTAGTTCTGCTATATGTTATAGTTATCTATTAACATATTGTGTTTTGTTACTGTTTTATCAAGCGAACAGCTTGGTAGTGTTCAGTAATCTATGTGTTATGTTTATTGTGTTAGATCTGCAATTGTCTGGTGTATGCTGCGTGCATAACCAGTGAATCTCAGTAGGTTGCAATGGGAATAAGCCGTCATATTCCCCTGCCAACATGCTCTAAGGCCATTCTACCATGCACAATGTGCTTAAAAGAATGGCCCTCTATGACCATTCTCCTACAAAATGTGCTTGAAAGAATGGCCCTAGGGCCACTCTATACTCCATTGTGTCAACTCCCTAGGGCTAATATCTACATATGCTTGCAAAATACATCAAGATTGTCCATGGAAGATGGCCCTCGGGCCATTATTGAAAGCATAAGGATGTCTTAGGGCCATTCTAGCACAAAATGGCCATATGGCCAATTTTTCAAGAACATTGTGCTTACAAGAATAGCCATAGGGCCATATATTCAAGAACATTTTGCTTATAAGAATGGCCTTAGGTCCATTTTCCCATGGACAATCTTGATGTATTTTTCATGCATGTGTAGAGATTGGCTATTCTAAGGACCATGGATGGAAGAATGGCCCTAGGGCCTTTCTTTCAAGCACACAAAGAATGGTGTACTTTAGAATGGCCCTAGGGCCATTGCTTCAAGTACATTTTAATTAGAAAAATGGACTTAGGACCATTCTTTCATGGAAAATTGTCATGTATTTTGCACATGCAGAGATTGGCCCTAGGAAGTTGACACAAGGCAGTCGAGAATGGCCCTAAGACCATTCTTGCAAGTTTTGCAAGCATAATGTGCTTTCCTAAGGCCATTCCACCTTACATAATGTGCTTGAAAGAATGGCCCTAGGGCCATTCTAAATAGCATCATGGCTTGTAGAATGGACATAGGTTGCAATGTTTCAAGCCACTCTAAAGCACACTTTTGATATTTTATGCGTGCACATGTAGATTTTGGCTCTATGACCATTTTCAGGTTCACCACTAACAATTGATATAAGAGAGTAGAGAATGGCCCTATAACTACTCTTGCAAGAACAATGTGCTCTAGAATTACCAAAAGGCCATTCTACCATGCACACTGTGCTTTGAAAGAATTTCCCTAGGTCCATTCTAAAGCACACCATGGATGGTATAATGGCCCTAGTGACCAGATGCAAGGGAGAAGAGAGCACACACACACTCATAAAACCCTAAAAGAGAACACACAAGGTGAGAGGCTGAAAATCTTCTTCTTCTTCACACAACATTCAACACACCATATACAAAGATAAGATTACACACCATATACAAAGATAAGATTACACACAATATGAAAAGGTACTCAACCAAATACATACTAGGGTTCTCTATAGTGTGAACCCAACTAAATGAGTTGGCGCTATAACTATGCCAATCTCTAGAATGGCTATCACACAGCCTATCATCCCACTGGCCACATATCACCCATGATCTCACCAACCATGCTAGTGGTGTAAGTGTGGGGCTTATCTCCCAGGCGGGTCATCAGTGTTCATCGTCTCACTAGATGAGTTCGATATCTCAACACTCCCCCTCGAGCTCAACTCCATCTCATGTACACCAAGCAAAGCCCTGAATCTATGGAGCTTCTCTGTACCCAATGCTTTGGTGAAAATGTCAGCGACCTGATCCTGTGTGCTGACATAAACAAGGTCAACGTCTCCTGCCAAAACCTTCTCTCTGACAAAATGGTAGTGGACCTCTACATGCTTCGTGCGAGCATGAAAAACTGGGTTCTTGGCCAATTGTATACTGCTAATGTTGTCACAGAAAATGACAACTTGTCTATCCACTAATAGACCCAAATCTGTAAGTAGCTTTCTCAACCAAGCTACCTACTTATGCTTCCATCACTATGGCTTTCCTTTGGCTACCAATCTAGCCTTGTACCTACTTATGCTTCCATCTCACTGTTATGTTTTACTTTGTACACCCACTGCTTTCTTGCCTTCAAGCAATTGCACTAAATCCCAAGTCTCATTTCCATATAGTGCATCCAATGGCTTTCTTGCCTTCAAGCAATTGCACTAAATCCCAAGTGTCATTTCCATATAGTGCATCCATATTCTCATCCATAGCTTTCTCCCAACATACATTTTCAACAGCCTCATCAATGCATGTGGGCTCTACAACCTGTACAACTTTTGCCATGTATGCATAGTGATGTGCCACATAACCATCATAGGTAAACCTCTACACAGGATTCTTCACTCTCCCAAATCTTCGTAGCTTTGGATTCATGGCTTCCATAGCCTTCTTTACACCAAGTGTTCTCATAGCTGGTATCCCAAGATCCTCATTAAGGCTCTTCTCTGAGCCACTAGACTCTCCATCAACATGAGAATGCCCTGCAAAAATGTCAAGCATACTAAGGGTCTCAATCACTTTCTCTTTGCCTTTATGTGATGTACTAATCACATTTGCAGGACTGGTATTATGACGCAGCCTATCACTCCATGGTCTATCAACTGAACCCCACTCAAAGACTATGATTGCTAACTTGCATTCTGTGCAACCACATTTCCACTCACATCTATCCCAACAGCTTCTTTTTCAGCAGCATACCAACTGCTCATCTCATCAAAAACATCCCTGCTTACCCTCCTCAACTCACATGTAGCAGGGTTATAACACCTGTATCCCTTTTGCTCAAGGAAATACCCAATAAACACACATTTTTCAGCTTTTGGATCCAGCTTAGTTCTCAGCTCATCTAGCACATGCACATATGCAATTGTCATGTGCACAGTGGGTATCTACCGTGTGCTATACGCATGCAAGACTAGTTTCGAGGCTTGGGGAAGCTTGGAACTAGGCAGGCTGATTGACGAGCTGAGTTAGGGAAATACTAACGGGCGGGCACCCAAGTATGGACGGGCAGGCGGCCAAGTATGGACGGGCTTGGGGAAGCTTGGAACTAGGCAGGCTGATTGAGGAGCTCAGTTAGGGAAATACTAACGGGCAGGCACCCAAGTATGGACGGGCAGGCGGCCAAGTGTGGACGCCCGATGACCGGCCAAGAGCCTATAAAAGGGTGGCCAAGGTTAGTTATTGGATATAGAGAGTCTCGCGAGTTTGTGAGAGCTCTATGGTCTTGGAGTCTGGATCTAGTGTAGACGTGCACCTGCTTTATGCAGCCGAGGCCGACGGCAGTCTCGAGGCCCACGAGGGCAGCTTCGTGGCGGTATGGGACGTCGCGAGGAGGAGATTGGTCGGTACGTCAACCTAGTTAGCTCAGCTCGTGGCTCGGTGGGGACAACCAAGACTGTGGGCTCGCCCACGGCTGTCATGGTTGGGAGGTGAGTCAGGCCTGCACCCCCTTGCTTGTTTGTTGTTTGTTTGTTGCAGGATTCGAGTTTCGAACCAAGATCGATCACGAGGGGATCCGTGGGGATTTGACAGTGGTATCAGAGCATACCTCGTGAACGAGCAAGTCGGTAGGTAGAGAAGAAGAGGTCAAAGAACGGTATGTGTTAAAAAAGCTTGCTGTTTTTTCTGTGCATACTGCAGTTTTCAGTTTGGTATGTGTTTTTCCTTTATCAAAGAAACCCATGTTGATGATGGGAGATGGTAGTTAAGTAGGGTTGATTGCTTTTGCAAGAAGAGGCCTGTTTTGTTGTGCATACGCATAAACTGCAGGGAGAGAAACAGAAAAAAAAGAGAGCGAAAAAGCACGTTTTGCTTTTCTGGTTCGAACGAGAGAGAGAGTGAGAGAGAGAGCGTTTGTTCGCTGGCAAGTACTGGCGTTGTCTATCGACGGCTGTGGTGGCGGGTATTATTATGCAGTCGCTTTGCAGGTTGTTTATTATGCTCTGGCGCACGTATCCAGGCGCTTGTGCGCAGGCTGACTTGTACGCAGGCAAAGAAGCAGGCGGCCAGACCTGCATGACCAGGCGGCTTGCGCAGCTAGCCCAGGTAGCGCAGGAGCACTTACGCCAGGCGGCCAGACCTGCATGACCAGGCGGCTTGCGCAGCCAGCCCAGGTAGCGCAGGAGCACTTACGCCAGGCGGCCAGGCCTGCCAGGCATGCAGCCCGACCTACGTAGCCAGCCCAGGCCAAGAAGGCAGTGCCTAGGCCAGGCCAGGCCGGCGCTCATGCCACGATGCCCGGCCCATACAAGCGCAGGCGCAGGATGGCGCAAGAAAACAGGTGACGCCAGCAGCCGCCATGTGAGATGGCCGACGGACGCCAGCAGATTAGGAGGGAAGCGAAAAAAAAAACACAAAAGGACAGCATTCGTACTTTTAGTGCTTTCGTTTTTGTTTTTTTTAGGGGAGTTTAAAATATTTAAATTTTAAAAGAATCCCCTCTCTAAGGTTTCCAAGGTGTTTTTTTTTTAAGAACAAAGAATATATATATCCATATATATATATATATATTTATTTATTTATTCAGAAAAAACACAAAAGCTAAAGCAAAAGCTAAGCCTAGCTTTTCAAGTTTTTTTTGGCTTTTGGGGAACCTTTATAAACCCCTCTAGTGGGCTTCTTGCCACACATCTCTCGAGTTCTCAAGTTCTCAAGTTTTCAAGCTCTCAAGCTCTCGAGTTCGCTCATACTTTCATTGTGCAAAGATCGAATTTTCTCTCCACGTACCCTCTTCACAATGTCGACCCAAGAATCAGAGTTGGAGCCCCTCGTGGAACGCGAAGGCTTGCCAGCTACGGAAGGCACTGATGCCGATCTTTTTGACGAGTTTGTGTCAAAATCAGATTTCCAAGAGTTCAAAGTAGCTCTTGGAGCTTCTTCGACGGAACGTCAGGCACAAATCGCAGCCCAGATGCAGGCTTTGCAGAACTCCATCGCTCTCTTGACCACTACCCTCTCTACTTTCTCGGGAATGGATACCTTGGCTTCTGCTTTAGGCCCCAATATTACTCCGGAACCGTTCGGGGGCGAGCAAAAGCAGCAAACCAAGGAGATCGTGGACACGTGGCTACACAAGTGGCAAGTTCACTTTCAATTTCATCCATATGATGATGGAAAGAAGATACAGTTAGCAGCAGGTTTCCTGTCCGGCAAAGCTTTGCTTTGGTGGAAGGAACTGAACCCTAAGCCAACGACTTGGGCACAATTTGAAGATATTTTCAAGAAAGAATTCCTCAAGAAAGAGGATGACTACGATGTTGTTGCCCGGTTTTCAGCTTTGACCATGACCTCGCAGCACCTCACTTATGAGGTCTACCTCCAGAAGTTTCGTGACTTGCAGATGAAAGCTACAAAGATGGATCCCACTACTCTTTTGGGGTTTTTTGTAGCTGGTTTACCAGACTCGTACCGATTACAGGTTAAAAATAACAAATGTAAAACTTTAGATGAGGCCATTCATTCAGCTCGTATCTATGATGATACGATGGTCTCTTCCAAATCGAAACCCGTTACCGAGCAGGGGAACAAGCATAAAAGAAAGTTCTCTGCACCTATGGCTAACACGAATGAAGGCAAGTCTTCGGACCAACCTTCGAAGAATTCCAGTTCGACATCAGCGAAGAAGAAACGACTCCTTAGGGCTTTGAAGCTCAAGAAGGAAGGACGTTGTTTTATCTGCAAAGAAAAAGGACACATGCGTAACGAGTGCCCAAAGAAAAAGGGTACCAAGTCAAACGCAGGACCCAAGCCAAAGGCAGCTAACCAGTTGTCTTTGACAGGTACGTCAATTACTGTACTTTCTCGCCCTAGTTCTTGTTCTGATTGTCTGTTCAATTCTAAAGTATTTGGCATGCATGATCTTCTCCGAGTTTATTGAGAAGTGAATGGCCATAAAATTCACATTCTTTTAGACCCTAGCAGTTCGCATAACTTTGTTAACTATAAACTTGTGCAGAAATTGAGTCTTGATACGACACTCAGCGACCATACCTATGAGGTACATCTACGTGCGGGCAGACAAGTTTGGGATCGCAAGGTGGAGATGCTTCCAATCCAGATACAGGACTACAAAGATACTCTGGAATGCTATGTTATGCATCTGGAAAATGTAGACTTGTTATTAGGGATTGAGTGGTTTAAGACTCTTGACGTCCAGATAGATTGGTCTAGTCATATTTTTTCTTTTCAGCATAGGGACACCAAGTTTAGTATTTTAGGTGATTGTATCCATCCCTCTCAGGGACCTCTTGTAAATACAATTGATTTTGGAAATATAATGAATTCTTCTTTGTATACCGCTTTCCATTGTGTATTGATTCCACTTTCTTCTTTTCTCATCCCTTCCATGGATGTGAATGAATTAAGTGTGTTTGAAAGCAAAGAATTACAGAAGATACTTGATTCGTTTCAAGATGTATTTCCTAAGGAATTTCCATCGAGTTTACCACCTGAACGGGCAGTAGATCATCGTATTGACTTGATCCTTGGTGCTCATCCTATGAGTATTCCACCTTATAGGATGAGCCAAGCTGAGGAAGATGAGTTGGCTAAACAACTCGAAGATTATCTGAGGATGGGCCAGATCCGTCCAAGTAAATCACCTTGGGGTGCACCTGTGTTGCTTAGGAGAAAGAAGGACAATACTTGGAGAATGTGTATAGATTACAAGAGATTGAACAAGCTGACAATTAAGAACCGTTATCCTCTCCCTAGATCAGATGACCTTATTGACCGGTTAGTAGGAGCGAAATATTTCACGAAGATAGATTTACGTACTGGCTATCACCAGATACGTATTCATGAAAGGCATGTCGAAAGAACCGCCTTTCGGACTAGGTATGGCCATTACGAGTTTCTCGTATTACCTTTTGGGTTAACCAATGCTCCAGCCACTTTCCAGCAAATGATGAACGATCTTTTTCGTGAACATTTGGGAAAATTTGTGGTGGTGTTCCTGGATGATGTTTTGATTTATAGCCGTACTCTTGAGAATCATGTCAGACACCTCACGATTGTCTTATCTATTTTAAGACAAAATCGACTATATGCTAAAATTGAGTAAATGTGAGTTCTTTATGACCGACATCATTTACTTGGGACACAAGATCACTAGAGATGGATTGAGCATTGACTATGACCGAGTTCAAAAGGTTTTAGACTGGCCTATACCACGAACAGTGAAACAACTTCGTTCTTTTCTCGGTTTTGTAGTTTTTCTTCGAAAATCTGTACGGGAGTACTCTCAGCTCACACTACCGATGACCGACTTATTGAAAGGTTGTGGACATAAGTCCAATCAGCCTATCACTTGGAATAACGATTTGGATATGGCCTTCAGACTTTTGAAAGATAAAGTCAAGGAAGCACCTATCTTAGCATTGCCTGATCCTAGTCGGCCTTATGTTCTTGAAACTGATGCCAATGACTATGCTATCAGGGCTGCTTTATTTCAAGATGGTAGACCGGTTGCTTTTGAAAGTAAAAAGCTAGACGACACTCAATCTCATTGGCCAACCCTTGAGAAGGAGCTTTATGCTGTGATTCATGCTCTCAAGGTTTGGAGACATTATTTATATGGCTCCAAGTTTGTGGTATTGACTGATCATCAGTCAATCAAGTATGTGTGTGATGCAGATGATTTGAGAGGAAGGAAAGCCCGTTGGGCAGAGTTAATGCAAGATTTTGATTTTGAGATCCGTTATCAGAAAGGGTCCATGAATAATATTGCAGATGAGCTTAGTCGGATTAGAGAGGTGAATACTTTGTCGTTCATCGAGATTTCTACTGACTTATTTCAGTCATTGAGAGGGCTTTGCAGGACTGATAATTATTTTGGTCCATTTTGGCAGAAGATCCAGGATGGGAGCTCATTGATTGACCAAGACTCGGTGACTGAGCAGTCTACTATTCAGGCTGCAGGAGGTCAGTGGATGATTCGGAATGGTTTGCTATTCCGTAATGACAAAATTTGTGTACCACAGATCCCGGACATTAGGTCCAAGATTCTGAGGGAGTGTCACGACGCTCCTTGTGCTGGACACCCTGAGGTACATAGGACACTATCATTAGTGAAACACACTTTTTATTGGCCAAAGATGAAAGGGTATGTAGAAGATTATGTTCTCAAGTGTCAGATTTGTCAGGCAAATAAAGCTAAACGCTTTAGACAGGCTGGGTTGTTGCATCCTTTGCAAATCCCAGGTAATAAGTGGGAAAGTATTTCCATGGATTTTATTACCGGATTGCCAAGAACACATCAAGGCCACGATTCTATTTGGGTTGTGGTAGATCGCTTGACAAAGATGGCTAGATTTTTACCGACCCGGAAGACTATTACAGCTACGCAATTAGCTTGGCAGTTTATCGAGCAATTGTTTAGACTGTATGGGTTACCGGCAGGACATAGTCAGTGATAGGGACTCTAAGTTTACGAGTGACTTTTGGAAACTTGTTTTTGAGAAGTTGGAAACAACTTTGAATTTGAGTTCCTCTAATCATCCTCAATCTGATGGCCAGACTGAAAGAGTGAATCAGATTTTGGAGGATATGCTTCGAGCATATGTATCCAAAAGACAAAGTTCATGGGAGGATTATCTTCCTATGTTAGAATTTGCATATAACAGTACTAAGCATACGAGTAGAGGGTTTAGTCCTTTCATGCTTATGTACGGTTTTCAACCTAGATCACCTGTTACAGTAGGATTCTCAGGACTTCAGCATGATGCAGCACGTAATTTTTTGCAAGATATGCAAGAAATGTTACAAGTTGCAAAGGAATCTATTAGAAGTGCTCAAGACCGAGACAGGTTTTATTCTAATAGACATCGTTCACCTAGAGAGTTCTCTGAAGGAACGATGGTGTATTTGCGAGTTCCGAAAGATTCCAAGACTTTACGGACAGGTAGATCTCTGAAATTATCCCCTAGATATTGTGGACCATTTCGTGTTACACGACGGATTGGTTCAGTTGCATATGAATTGGATTTGCCTTCTCATGTGAAAGTTCATCCTGTATTTCATGTTAGTAGACTTAAGGAAGTACTGGGTGGAGCAGATTAGTTAGTTACTCCTCAAGAAATCATAGATGTCTAGGACATGACATTTGTTCCGCACGAACCTGAAAAGATTCTTGGATTTCGTGAATGAAGATTGCGTCGTACGCTTATCACGGAATACAAGATCAAGTGGAAGGATCGTGTTGAGGAGGACGCTACATGGGAGACATTGACTTCTCTTCAGAGAGATTACCCTGGCTTTTTAGTGAGCTCAGGAGTGAGCTCTTAGAGGAAGGGGAGTATGTCATGTGCACAGTGGGTATCTACCGTGTGCTATACGCATGCAAGACTAGTTTTGAGGCTTGGGGAAGCTTGGAACTAGGCAGGCTGATTGACGAGCTGAGTTAGGGAAATACTAACGGGCGGGTACCCAAGTATGGACGGGCAGGCGGCCAAGTGTGGACGCCCGATGAGACTGGCCAAGAGCCTATAAAAGGGTGGCCAAGGTTAGTTATTGGATATATAGAGTCTCGCGAGTTTGTGAGAGCTCTATGGTCTTGGATCCTGGATCTAGTGCAGAAGTGCACCTGCTTTATGTAGCCGAGGCCGACAGCAGTCTCGAGGCCCCCGAGGGCAGCTTCGTGGCGGTATGGGACGTCGCGAGGAGGAGATTGGTCGGTACGTCAATCTAGTTAGCTCAGCTTGTGGCTCGGTGGGGACAGCCAAGACTGTGGGCTCGCCCACGGCTGTCATGGTTGGGAGGTCAGTCAGGCCTGCACCCCCTTGCTTGTTTGTTGTTTGTTTGTTGCAGGATTCAAGTTTCGAACCAAGATCGATCACGAGGGGATCCGTGGGGATTTGACAGCAATGCATCCAAAGACTTTCAGCAGATGAGACAAATCAGGTTTTCTGCCAGTAAACCTCTCCTCTAGAGTTACATCATGTATGGCTGCAGTTCCTGTTCATGATGTAAACTGCTTTAGAAATAGCCTCAGCCCAATAGCTATGCGGAATATTCTTCTCTCCTAGCAATGCTTGCGCAATCTCAGCAATGTGTCTGTTTTTCTGCTCAGCAACTCCATTTTGCTGCTGCAGAGTGTATCTGCATGTAAACTGTCTCCGAATACCATTCTTCTTCAAAAATTCAGAGAACTCATTGGAGAAGTACTCTCCCCCTCCATCTGACCTTAGGCACTTTACATATTTCCCTGTCTGCTTTTCAACCATAACTCTGAAATTCTGAAAATGAGTGAACACCTCACCCTTCTCCTTCATGAAGTATACCCACACTTTCCTTGTGTGGTCATCAATAAATGTCACATAATACCTGCAGCCTCCCATAGACATGGTCTTCGTAGGACCCCATACATCTGAATGCAACATCTAGTGCATTTCTGCTCACATTTCTGTCACGTGAAAATACATGTTTGTTTGCTTTCCAAATTGGCATGCTTCACATATTTTCTGCATACCTTCAACTTTAAACTTTGGCTGCCCTGTCACAACTCCTTTAGTCTGCATAGACTTCATTCTCTGCACATTCACAAATCCAATTCTTTTATGCCAAATGTCTGTGTCTGCAACAATTCCTGAACCATTTGCAAACATCGCAGCACTCACTTCCAGGCATGTTTACATTCAATGTAAACATTCTGCCTACTCTGTTGCCTTTTACACTTGTCTTTAAAGTCTTCAACAACATAACAATCCATCAGGGTTAAACCAAACCTGCAAACCCTGCTCAATCATTTGGCCAACTGAAACGAGATTCTTTGTTATGTTCGGAACATAAAGTACATCTGCAAGGTACTTCACTTTGCCATCCTGCTGCATAGACTCCTTGAACCACTCCCCATGACTTGTCATGTGGTTCAAGGCACCGGAATCAACGTACCATACATCATCTCTTTATGTGCTGCTTCAACATTTTCAGACATGGCATTAACAACATGCTACATAACAAACAACCTTTCATTATCCTCATTGTTTTTTCTCGAGGATGCATAGTTGTTTTGCTGCAATTTTCCATTTTGCATGTGAGCCTACTTCTTATAACAATCTGCCTACACATGTCTAGGCTTACCACAATAAAAGCATCCACGTGTATCATTATACTACCTTTGCAAATTTTCACAACCTCTTTGACTCCCCCTGCCGGCTGAAAATCTTCTTCTTCTTCACACAACATTCAAGACACCATATACAAAGATAAGAGTACACACAATATGAAAAGATACTCAACCAAATACATACTAGGGTTCTCTATAGTGTGAACCCAACTAAATGAGCTGGTGCTATAACTATGCCAGTCTCTAGAATGGCTATCACACAGCCTGCCATCCCATTGGCCGCATATCACCCATGATCTCACCAACCATGCCAGTGGTGTAAGTATGGGGCCTATCCCCCAGGCGGGTCATCAGTGTTCACCGCCTCACTAGATGAGCTCGATATCTCAACAGTGGTCCTAGGGCCTTTTTATTCAAGCATGCTATGGAAGGTGTGCTTTAGAATGGCCCTAGGACCATTCTTTCAAAAGTATATTATGCTTATAAGAATGAACCTAGGCCCATTATTCCATGGACACAAGGGAGTGGGATGCATATGTAGAGATTGGCACTAGGGGGTTAACACAAGGGAGTGGAGAATGAACCTAGGCTATTCTAATGCACACCATGGATGGTAGAATGGCCCTAGGGCCATTCTTTCAAGAACACCATAGATGCAAAAGACATCAATATTGTGCATGGAAGAATGGCCCTAGGTTCGTTCTTGTAAGCATAATGAGCTTGAAAGAATGGCCCTAGGGCCACCGTCCTAAAGTACACCATGGCTGATAGAATCGCCCTAGGGCCAATCTTTTAAGAACATGCACACCATGGATGGTGTGCTTTAGAATCACCATAGGGCCATTCTTTCAAGCACATTATTATGCCTACAACAATGGACCTAGGGCCATTCTTCCATAGACAATCTTGATGTATTCTGTAAGATTCCTCCCCCAACCCCTTTTTGATGTCTAGTATATTCCCCTGTAATCAATTCCTTTTCTGAAATATAAGAGATCTTGTTTGTGGCTGTTTTAACCTAGAGAGAGAAAATATTCTAGAGAGAGAATATTCAGATTTTGAATATTTTTGGATAGAAAAATATCTCTTATAATTCAGATGAGTTCCCCTGAAACAGAAATTTAAAAAGAATTTTCCAATGTGCAATTGGAATTAATTGGAAATAGGTATAAAGAACCTTAGCCTAAGGGTCTAGATTTTCAGAAATCTTTAGACTATGGTCCAATTAAGGTTTCTATGGGACAATAGCATCAATCCATGTGTAGGGAGGAGATAAATCCAAATTGTAAAAAAGAAAATACCCAAAAATGAGTAAATGCTCACATGAGGTGAAGAGTTGAAAATGTACAAGGTTTATTAGTAAAAAACTATGAGCAATATTAAAAATATGAGATATTTTGGGAATAATGATTTTATTATGACACATATGTAAGGAAGGGCAGTCCCTTAAATGCTCACATAAGATGAAGAGTTGAAAATGTACAAGGTTTATTAGTAAAAAACTATGAGCAATATTAAAATGATTCCATTATGACACATATGTAAGGAAGGAGAGTTCTTTAAAGGAGGTGCATATTTCACATAAGATGAAGAGTTGAAAATGTACAAGGGTTATTAATAAAAAACTATGAGCAATATTAAAATGATTCCATTATGACACATATGTAAGGAAGGGGAGTTCTTTAAAGGAGGTGCATATTTCACATGCTTGAATGAGTTTTAAACTCATAAAAATTGAGATATTTCCTCTCTCCTCTCTCCTAATCCAAGTCTAGTTCCAAAAAGTTAGCTTAACTGACCTAAAAATGGTCAAAAAGTGACCAAACTGACTTGGAAAATTCTAGAATCGGTTTGTTTGGTTAGGAGCTCAAATTTTCCTATAAATAGAAGCCTTCCCTTGTTGAAAAATAGATAGTGTCTTATGCTTTGTTACTCTACTCCTCCTAAGCCAAAATAGATAGTGTCTTATGCTTTGTTACTCTACTCCTCCTAAGCCAAAATAGATAGTGTCTTATGCTTTGTTACTCTACTCCTCCTAAGCCAAAATAGATAGTGTCTTATGCTTTGTTACTCTACTCCTCCTAAGCCAAAATAGATAGTGTCTTATGCTTTGTTACTCTACTCCACCTAAGCCAAAATATAGAGTGTCTTATGCTTTATTACTCTACTCCACCTAAGCCAAAATATAGAGTGTCTTAGGCATTGTTACTCTGCTCTACCTAAGCCAAGAACTGTGAATTCTTTAATAATTAACTAGTTTTTGATACTTCTCTCTTTCTTCAATCCCCATTGGTGGCTCCATCAACATACTAAACCAATTGATTGGTTGGGGGCCTCTACCGTGAATAAAGAATCAAGCAAATCATAAGGTAAGTATATTAAATTTTGATCTTTTCTATGAATTCTCAATGATTCTCTCTTCTCAACCCCTCTCAAGCTTGAGAAGTTTAATTGGTATGGTTTTTTTTAAATGCTATTGAAGTTAATTGGTGAATAGTAGTGAAGAGTTACATAATTTAATAAATGCTATAGAAGTTAATTTTCACTTATATTTAAATTCTAATGGTTTTTATAATTTCTCTCTCTCACTCAAGAAATGGTCATACTCATGACCCATTCTCAATCCAAATGAAGCTTTTCATAAAGCTTTTCCTTAATCCAAGATTAAGCTATGCTTGAGGCCAAATTAATGGCTTTTTGCTATGCTTTTAGTTTATGCACATTGATGATTCAATCCATTATGGATTGATGACCCAATTAGAGACCATTCTAATTGTTTTCTTAATGATCCAATTAGAGACCATTCTAATTGTTTTCTTAATGATCCAATTAGAGACCATTATGGATTGATGATCCAATTAGAGACCATTCTAATTATTTTTTTTAATGATCCAATTAGAGACCATTATGGAATGATGATCCAATTAGAGACCATTCTAATTATTTCTTTAATAATGAGCTTTATCCCTTAGAAAAAATTGAGATTTATCAGTCATAGTAGCGGAGCTATGGCAAAATTTTTATAGAAATTACGCATAAAATAAATTCATTCAAAGCATAAAAAGAGGACTTCCTACCATATTCTAGGAACTATCATCCTAGATTAATTAAAAGAATTTTATTATGCATGGAGATGTGGATGTTTGCATGTAGATGTAGATGTATAGATGTAGATGTGGATGTGGAGGTGGATGGATGCATGTAGATGTAGATGTATGCATGTAGATGTAGATGTATAGATGTGGATGTGGATGTATACATGTAGATGTAGATGTATAGATACGGATGTGGATGTGGAGGTGGATGTATACATGTAGATGTAGATGTATAGATGTAGATGTGGATGTGGAGGTAGATGAATGCATGTAGATGTAGATGTATAGATGTAGATGGGAATGGAGATATGGATGTATGCATGTAGATGTAGATGTATAGATGTAGATGTGGATGTGGAGGTGGATGGATGCATGTAGATGTAGATGTATAGATGTAGATGTGAATGGAGATGTGGATGTATGCATGTAGATGTAGATGTATGGAGGTGAATGTGAATGTGGATGTGGATGTATGCATAGAGATGTAGATGTATGCATGTAGATGTGAATGTACGCATATAGATGTGGATGTATGGATGTGAATATACGATATGCGATGTGAGTGAATCTGAAGTGATGAGATAGAAATGATGTGATGGGATGAGTATACATATAAATGGAATATGGAATAAGTAAAGTAGATTGATGAAGGATAATGTGGAAAAATGAAAGTTAAAATAGAAATTGTGTTGTAAACTGTTTGTAAATACTGTTTGTAAATGCTGTTTGTAAATGATTGTTTTATGTCAAGAATGCTGGGGGGAGCATTTTGACCGTCTTGTGATTAAAGTCGTGATGGTAAAGTTGCAACTGCTGACGGGGAGTCAATGAAGGACGTCTCGCGTAGCAAGGTCGGCCGAGGTCTTGACCAGCCTCGGTGCGATTAAAATGGTGAGCTTCCGGTACGGTGGATGAGGGGCCAAGGAAGCGGCCTATGCGTGAAGCGCTAGGTTACCTGCGAAGGATCCTAGAGGGTGCTGACCATACGGTGCTCGGGCTCTGGGTTGCCTAGGATACCCACGCGTGCGTCGAGGAAGATATTGGAACAGAGTTGGAGTTGTTTTCTGAAATCGAGCATGGATCTGGTTGATTGACCTTGCTGGTCTTCAATGGATGAGTCCATGGCTCCTTATATGGATCTGTTGGTTGATCTTGCTGATCTTCAACGAGGGTCCACCATCTTGTTAAGTGATTATATTGCCAAGTATTATGGGCTAGGAACTATCGAAACGGCTCCTGAGCGTTCTAGTTGCCAATGATGCCATAGATACTCTGATGAAGGAATGATGGGAAATTAAGAATCAATTGGATAAATTGGAAGATGGTGATCAATGATACTATGGTTTTTATTAAAGGATTGTTTTAAATTGGTTGAATCTGGTTGAAAAAGGCAATTTCATATTGGGTGTGTGAGTGGTGTGACTAGTTTTATTTTGCATGAACATCCGGCTAGGGGGCCTTGGAACTCTTTTCCTTGGTACCCGGGACAAAACCTAACCAAATTTTTAATTGGATCCCATCACTACAGTGGTTGGGCAGTTGGCTAATCCATGGGATCGGATGGGGTTAGGCTGGACTGATGGATCCGTAAATCGAGACTCAAACTTTTGTTTTTACGATAGAAAAAAAAATAAAATCCCGGACAGAAACTGTTCTATGGATAGGAATCAACGGCTGTGCCTCTTGAATGGGGAAAAAAGCGTTGATCCCAATGATCCAAGTGCAAGTTTCTTCCTTGAACTGACTAAGTATCTTATAGATGTAATCGGATCATCTCGATCAGAAATGATCTTGACTACGTTAGAGTAAAAAGTTATCCTGGTGGAATCGCCCGTGCTTTCCGGTAAAGGAAGTTTTTCCGGGTTCGGTTTTGGAACAACCGACGGATTAGTCTCTTATCCGGATATCCGTGGGCGAGGCCCCGAGTGTGGGACCCCTGTCCCGCGCGAGAAGCGCTACTTCCGCTGCCAGTACCCTGAATCCGTTGCTCGGTGGGAACAGGGATCTTACATATTCTACAAGCATGCATAGAGATTGGCCATAAGGACTTGACACAAGGGAGTGAACAATGGCCCTAGGCCCGTTTTAAAGCACATAGGGCCTTAAGGCCAGCCATTATTTCAATAATATTGTGCAGGTGGAATGGCCCTAGGGCTATTCCAAAACACATTGTTCTTTTTGCAAGAATGGCCGTAGGGCCATTCTCCCATGCACATTCTTGATGTTTTATGCATGCACATTCTTGATGTTTTATGCATGCACATGTACAAATTTACCCTTGGACCATTCTAAAATTCACAAGCAGTTGACATAAGGGAGTAAAGAATGGTCCTAGGGATTAGCATGCACATCTAGATATAAGCCTAAGAACCATTCTAAAATTTCCAGTAGTTGACACAATGGAGTGGAGAATGCCGCTAGGACCATTCTCACAAGTACAATGTGCTTTATAATTCCCCTAAGGCCATTCTACCATACATAATGTGCTTGAAAGAATGGCATTAGGGCCATTCTAAGGCACATCATGGATGGTAGAATCACCCTAGGGTCATTCTTTCAAGCACATTGTGTAAGTAGAATGGCCCTAAGGCACATCTTACAAGTACAATGTGTTCTAGAATGGCCCTATCACAATTCTACTACACAATATGCTTTAAAGAATGCCCCTAGGGTCATTCTACACTCCCTTGTGTGTCAACTCTACATATGCATGTAAAATAGGGCCAATCTCTACATATGCATGTAAAATATATCAAGATTGTCCATGGAAGAATGGACCAATGGCCATTCTTGTAAGCACAATGATGTCTTAGGGCCATTCTAGCACATCATATATGATGGAATGGCCCTAGGACCATTCTTTCAAGCATACTGTACAAGTAGAATGTTGAGATATTGAGATCAAATGCTACGGCAGACATTGATGACCCGCTGGGTGATAGCTTCCGCACTTATGTCACTGGCATGGTTGGTACGAATATGGTCGATATGCCGTCAGTGGATGACAAGCTATGTGACAGGCACCTTGGAGGAGTACTAGAGTTACAGCATAGTTATAGTGCCAGCCCATATAGTCAGGTTCACACTATAGACCAACCACTTTGTATGTTGTAGAAGAGTACTTTCCCTTTATGTATGTTGTAGAAGAGTACTTTCCCTTTATGTATGTACTCTTATCTTTTAGTTATATAGTTGTAGAGAAGTGAAGAAGAAATAAAAAAATTAGCCATCCATCTCTCTTGTGTCTTGCACTCTCTTGTGTGTGTGTGTGTGTGTGTGTGTGTGTGTGTGTGTGTGTTTGCTTGCAAGGGAGCTTAATCTCTCTCTCTCCCCCACATTCTCTTTATGGTATCAAAGCTCCAGTTTGTGTAAGAGGTAAGGAGGCAAGCAAGAGGCAAGAACAAGAAAGCAAGGAAGTGGTACATGGATAAGAGCATCACCATCTCTTTCCCTTCTTGGTTTAGGTACAACACCCCTCGATAGCTCTGAGAGCTGCACATCCTCGATTGAGAAGCTATCTTCCTAGGCTTGGAGGTGCCTGTGTGGTACACAATACTTTGTACTGAGGTTTTTTGACCAGAATCACGTTTCGAGTATGTCTCGGTCTCCGTTCTATCATTGCAAGGTATTTTAAACAATTTCGAGAAGTTCTCGTTTGAGAACTGTCTCTCGTCAAATCTAGTTGTTGCAGTGCAACAGTGCATTTTGGGAGTGCAAACAATGTTTGCACATGTATTGTTGACATTGGGTGTATGTACATGTACTTTTATCAGATTTGGTGACCTACAGGTTGTGCTGAAGTACCGCTACAATAGTCACAAACAATGAGGAGCCTCCTGAGTTGTCTGAAGAGAATGCCACTCTAATAGACATAAAAGCATTCAAGGATTGGAACCAGGGTGTAAGGAAAGTCATGTATTGGATTTCAATTAGGGTCACAGACATGATGATACAACACATACAGGATGCTAACACTCCAATAGTTGCGTGGCAGAATCTGGTGCAGATGTTCCAAACCAATACAAAGGTAAGGAAATTGCAGCTAAAGCAAGAGCTGCATACTATGGAAAAGAAAAGAATGTCTATTAATGAGTATGATTTAAAGATCAAGGGCATTGTTGAATCCCTTGGATCCATCAATGTATCAATGGAAGATGATGATTTGGTGAGTGTCTGTTTGAATGGGCTTGGCAAGGAGTACAAGCCATTCAAGGCCTCCATTGCAGTCAAGGAGAATATTTCGGGACTTGGTGTTTATATATGCTGAGATCATAGAAGAAAAGTATTTAGGTGAGGACGCTTCTTCATAAAGCAAGAACACATCAGAACAGACCTTCTACTCCAATTCAGATAGAGGCAGAGGTAGAGGTAGAGGTAGAGGTTGTGGTTGAGGCCAAGGTGGTGGCCGACAAGGAAGTCAAAATTCTGGACAACAATAGTCCAATGATTTGCAATAACAATCATACACAGGTGGAATAGGATAGTCTAGAGGAAAGGGGAGCCAAAGAGGCTGAGGTGGTTGGCAAAGAAATCAAAATAAAAATAGAATTCTGCTATTTTTATGGAAGAACAAGGCACATGGCAAAGAACTACTATAAAAAGTAAAATGACATTAAAAGTGAAAAGTTGCAGCAGTAAGGCAACTATGCATCATCTATAAATAGGGAGGTGATGATAGAAGTGAGCATTTGTTTGTGATGCAGCACATGCTCAGTTCACAAGAGATGTGTCAAGATCTCAAGATACATGGTATGTGGATTCTGGTGCCTCTAATCACATGACCAGCCATGCTGAGTGGTTTAGAGACATGTAGAAAATGAAAAAACCAGGTTATATAAAAATAGGTGATGATACTATGCATCCCATTACGCATGTTGGTAAAGTGACATTGTCTATACAGGATGAAAAAATAAAGTACTTGGAAGATGTACTTCATGCTCAAAATATTACAAAGAACCTAGTTTCTATTGGACAAATGGTTGAGCAAGGTCTCTAAGTGGGGTTTAATCCTCAAGGATGTTTTGTGGAAAACTTCAAAAATCAATGTCACTTGGTTGCAAAGGGCAACAGAAATGGTAGGGTGTCTACTTTAGATGTAAACATGCTTGAAGTAAAGGCAACCATATTTGTGCATGGAACAGGTGTCATTGCAAATATTGACATATGGCATAAGCATATTGGTCATGTGAATATACAACGACTGAAGTCTATACAGGCCCAAAATATTATTGCAGGCTTACCAAAGTTTAAGGTTGATGGTATGCACAAAGTATGTGAAGCATGCCAGCTTGGTAAGCAGGTCAAACATGCTTTACCACATGAAAATCATGTCAATACAATGCCATTAGATGTCATACATTCAAATGTATGCTAAGACTGCAACAATTGCAAGTTGGTATTATGTTACATTCATTAATGACCATACTAGGAAAGTATGAGCTTATTTCATAAAGGAGAAAAGTGAAGTGTTTTCTCACTTTCAGAGATTTAAAGCCTTGGTCAAGAAGGAAAAAGGTATGCAAATAAAATAACTGAGAGCAAATGGTGAGGGAGAATATTTCTCCAATGAGTTTAGTGATTTCTTGAGGAAGCAGGAAATCAAGAGAGACAATTTATATACAGGTACACTCCGCAATAGAATGGTGTTATAGAAAGAAAAAATAGGCACATTGCAGAAGTGGCACGTGCCTTGATGAATGAAAAGAATATGCCACATTATTTTTGGTCAGTAGTAGCAACTGATATGTACATTATGAATAGGACACCCACTACAACTATTCATGGTATGACACTTGAACAAAAGTTTACAAGCATAAGACCGGATGTGTCTCACTTGAAAGTGTTTGGGTGTATTGCATTTGTGCATGTTCTTGATAAAGTTAGAACAAAGTTGGATGTATCTTTATTGGTTATGCCATCGAGAAGAAAGGTTATAGATATTATAACCCTACCACTCGTGAGATGTGAGTAAGCAAAGATGTTGTCTTTGACAAGATGAGTAGTTGGTATGCACCAACAGTGAAGGCAACAAAAGATGTAGATGTAAGAAGCACTGATGCTGCACCACATGTAGAGCAGCAATCACAGGTTCTCAGTGGACCTGGAGAGTCCTCTAGCAGTGGATCCAATGTTAGCCCATGGTTAGGCAAGTTGAGGACAGATGTAGGTACACATGTATCACATAAAGGGGGAAGGAAAAGGTAGATCAACCTTTTGTGCCTGATCTGTTAGTAGCAAGTCACTCATATATGGATGGTGACTCTAAAACGGCTCTGAACAAAGCCATGATGAGGAGCTTAGCATCCCATCTATGGTTACTCTTGGTGTAAGGAGGACAAGGTCTGTTTTGAGGACGATTGGCAGTGATCCAGGTGTACGTAGGTCTACAAGGGTTAGGTACCCTGTTGACAGGTTGAGATATGATGGATATACATCCCATCATCATGCCCACTTGTTTTGAGCAAACACTTGGAAATAAGAAATAGGAAGATGTGAGTAAGCAAAGATGTCTTTGACAAGATGAGTAGTTGGTATGCACCAACAGCAGTGAAGGCAACAAAAGATGTAGATGTAAGAAGCACTGATGCTGCACCACACATGTAGAGCAGCAATCACAGGTTCTCAGTGGACCTAGAGAGTCCTCTAGTAGTGGATCCAATGTTAGCCCATGGTTAGGGAGGTTGAGGACAAATGTAGGTACACATGTATCACATAAAAGGGGAAGGAAAAGGTAGATCAACCTTTTGTGCGTGATCTATTAGCAAGTCACTCATATGTGGATGGTGACTCTGAAACGGCTCTGTAAAACAAAGCCATGATGAGGAGCTTGGCATCCCATCTATGGTTACTCTTGGTGTAAGGAGGACAAGGTCTGTTTTGAAGACGATTGGCAATGATCCACGTGTGCGTAGGTCTACAAGGGTTAGGCACCCTGTTGAAAGGTTGAGATATGATGGATATACATCCCATCATCATGCTTACATGGTTGAAGCCATACAGGAATTGGAGTCCACTTGTTTTAAGAAAGCACTTGGAAATAAGAAATAGGAAGATGTGAGTAAGCAAAGATGTTGTCTTTGACAAGATGAGTAGTTGGTATGCACCAACAGCAGTGAAGGCAACAAAAGATGTAGATGTAAGAAGCACTAATGCTGCACCACATGTAGAGAAGCAATCACAGGTTCTCAGTGGACCTGGAGGACTTGGAGAGTCCTCTAGCAGTGGATCCAATGTTAGCCCATGGTTAGGCAGGTTGAGGACAGATGTAGGTACACATGTATCACATAAAGGAAAAAGGAAAAGGTAGATCAACCTTTTGTGCGTGATCTATTAGCAAGTCACTCATATGTGGATGGTGACTCTAAAATGGCTCTGAACAAGCCATGATGAGGAGCTTGGCATCCCATCTATGGTTACTCTTGGTGTAAGGAGGACAAGGTCTGTTTTAAAGACGATTGGCAATGATCCAGGTGTACGTAGATCTACAAGGGTTAGGTACCCTATTGACAGGTTGAGATATGATGGATATACATCCCATCATCATGCTTACATGGTTGAAGCCATACAGAAATTGGAGCCCACTTATTTTGAGCAAGCACTTGGAAATAAGAAATAGGAAGATGTGAGTAAGCAAAGATGTTGTCTTTGACAAGATGAGTAGTTGGTATGCACCAACAGCAGTGAAGGCAACAAAAGATGTAGATGTAAGAAGCACTAATAACACCATATTAGTGAATTTGGGAATTTCCCAATTTCCATTTTTGAATACTTAAAAAGGGGACATGGATAACATGTTTGTAAGTTTCTCAAAACCCTATCATATGACCTATCATTGGAAAGCGCTTGAAAAATGGAATCTAAAGAGCTATAAAGCGCTCATTTTGGATTAGTGGTGTTCAAGCTATGGTTAATCCAAACTTTTGACCACGTGTCCCAAACTTGTGGGAAATTCCCATATTCCCCAATATGGTGTTTAATGCTGCACCACATGTAGAGCAACAATCACGGGTTCTCAGTGGACCTGGCTAGTAGTGGATCCAATGTTAGCCCATGGTTAGGCAGATTGAGGATAGATGTAGGTACACATGTATCACATAAAGGGAAGGAAAAGGTAGATCAACCTTTTGTGCCTGATCTGCAAGTCACTCATACGTGGATGGTGACTCTAAAACGGCTCTGAACAAAGTCATGATGAGGAGCTTGGCATCCCATCTATGGTTACTCTTGGTGTAAGGAGGACAAGGTCTATTTTGAGGACGACAGTGATCCAAGTGTACGTAGGTCTACAAGGGTTAGGTACCCTGTTGATAGGTTGAGATATGATGGATATACATCCCATCATCATGCTTACATGGTTGAAGCCATACAGGAATTGGAGCCCACTTGTTTTGAGCAAGAACTTGGAAATAAGAAATAGGAAGATGCCATGAATAAGGAGATGGAAGCATTGGATACAAATGAAACATGGGAGTTAGTGCCTTTTTTAGATGTACATGAGTGTATAAATTCAAGCATAACGCTGATGGTTCAGTGAGTTAGTGCCTTTTCTTAAGGAAAAGAAGGAAATTAGATGTAAGTGGGTGTATAAATTCAAGCATAACGCTGATGGTTCAATGAGAAGGTATAATGCAAGATTGGTAGCCAAAGGCTATGCTCAAACTTATGGCATTGACTATGAGAAGAGACATTCAGCAGCCCGGTTTGTAAGAATGGCAACCATGGGAGCTGTCATTGCTATGGCTGCAACAAAGGGTTGGTCTTTACATCAAATGCACACCTAGATTTTGTGTGCAGGTTACATAAAGCCTTGTATGGCTTAAAGTAGGCACCTAGAGCATGGTCAAACAAGATCGAGGAGTATCTTGTTACCATAATTTGGATTTCAGATATCCAATGCAGATTTTTCACTTTATGTGAAAAAGACAGATAGAGGGATTATGCTATTAGTCATATATGTGGATGACTTGATTATCATTGGTGATAGTGATGATGACATACATGATGTTAGGAGGATTTTGAAGCAAAAGTTTGAGATGAAGCATTTGGGTGAGCTGTGGTATTTCTTGGGCATGAGATCACCTCATAACATTTTGTTATTATACAAAGGCAATATGGCTTGGACATGTTGTCCAAGTATGGTATGAAAGGCTATAAGCCTATTTTAGTGCCATTGGAGCAAAACGCAAAGCTTTTTGTAGATACAGGTTAGCTTTTGGAGGACCCCACTACATACAGACACATAGTGGGTAGCTTGATCTACATGACCATTACTAGGCCAAACTTGAGTTATAATGTTGGACTTGTGCGTCAGTTTATGAAAGCCCCTAGGAAGCCACGCGGCTAGACAGATTCTCAGGTATATAAAGTCCACAGTTGATTATGGACTTTTCTATGAGGCTGTATAGAGATACAACTACATGGGTACACAGATGCTCATTGGGTTGGTAGTGTTGTAGACAGGAGATCTACCATTGGTTTTATGTTCTCATTTGGGAGTGTTGTTGTGAGTTGGAGCAGTAAGAAGCAGCCACCAACAGTTTCCTTGTCGAGTACAGGGGTGCTGTGAAGTAGCTGGTTTCAGTGAGAGTCTATGGATAGGGCAGTTGTCATTTATTGTGAATGAAGCACATTGAGGTGCACTATCACTTTGTGAGGGAGAAGTTTCTAAGCAGGTGATGTGGAGATTATTTGAAGTGCAGTGTGTGGAGTTGAGCTCAAGGGGGAGTGTTGAGATATCGAGCTCAACTAGTGCTACGAGGACAGACATTGATCGCCTGGGTAATAGCTTCCACGCTTATGTCACTGGCATGGTTGGTGAGATTATGGTCACTATGCCGCCAGTGGATGATAGGTTGTGTGACAGCCACCTTCTTTTAGTACTAGAGTTATGGCATAGTTATAGCGCTAGCTCATATAGTCAAGTTCACACTATAGACCAACCACTTTGTATGTTGTAGGAGAGTACTTTCCCTTTATGTATGTACTCTTAATTATATGGTGGTAGAGAAGTGAAGAAGAAAGAAAAAAATCAGCCATCCATCTCTCTTGTGTCTTGCACTCTGTGTGTGTGTGTGTGTGTGTGTGTGTTCTCTTGCAAGGGAACTCAAGCTCTCTCTCTCCCCCACATTCTCTTGCAAGGGAACGCAAGCTCTCTCTCTCCTCCACATTCTCTTTATAGAATCGCCCTAAGGTATATCTTAGAAGCACAATGTGCTATAGAATGGCCCTATGGCCATTTTCCTACATAATGTGCTTGAAACAATGGCCCTGCGGCCATTCTATACTCCCTTATGTGAACTCCCTAGGGAAATATCTACATATGCATGCAAAATACAACAAAATTTTCCATGGAAGAATGGCCCTAGGGACATTATTTCAAACACATTGTGCTTGCGTGGCCCTAGGACCATTCTTCCATGGAAAATCTTGATGTATTTTGCATGCATATGTAGAGATTGGCCGCAGGGAGTTACCATAAGGGAGTGGAGAATGGCCCTAAGACCATTCTTGCGAGCACAATGTGCTTTGGAACGGCCTTTAGGGCCGTTCCACCATGCACAATGTGTTGGAAACAATGACCCTAGGGCCATTCTAAAGAACATCATGGATGGTAGAATGGACGTAGGTCCAATATTTCAAGCCACTCTAAAGCATAGTTTTGATATTTTATGCATGCACATGTAGAGTTTGGCCCTATGACCATTCTAAAGTTCACTAACAATTAACACAAGAGACTAGAGAATGGCCCTATGACTATTCTTGCAAGCACAATGTGCTCTAGAATTACCAAAGGACCATTCTACCATGCACAATGTGCTTTGAGAGAATGTCTCTAGGGCCATTCTAAAGCACACCATGGATGGTAGAATGTCCCTAGGACAATTCTTTCAGGCACACCGTGTGCTTGAGAATGGGCCCATGGCCATTCTTCCTTGAATAATCTTGATGTATTTTAAATGCATATGTAGAGATTGTCCCTAGGGAGTTGACACAAGGTGGATAATGCTAGAGCCATTCTAAAAGCACACCATAAAATGGTAGAATTGACCTAGGGCCATTCTTTCAAGCACACCATGGATGCAAAATACAACAAGATTGTCCATGGAAGAATGGCCCTAGGGTAGGGACATTCTTGTAAGAACAATGAGCTTGAAAGAATGGCCCTAGGGCCATTCTAAAACACACCATGGATGGTAGAATCTCCCTAGGGTCCTTCCTTCAAGCACACCATGGATAATATGCTTTAGAATGGCCATTGTGCCTTTCTTTGTAAGCACATTATGCTTACAAGAGTACCCTTCGAGCATTCTTCCATGGACAATCTTGATACATTTTACATGCATGTGTAGATATAATGGGGAAAAGGCCATTATCACACCAAGGATGGTAGGATGGGCCTAGGGCCATCCTACCAGGCACACCATGCACGGTAGAATAGCCTTGGGGGGCCATTCGTTCAAACACATTATGCTTACAAGAACGGCCCTAGGGCCACTCTTCCATGGATAATCTTGATGTATTTTGAATGCATATGTAGAGATTGGCCCTAAGGAGTTGAAACAAGGGAGTGGAGAATGGTAAAGCCATTCTAAAGCACACCCTAAATGGTAGAATGACCCTAGGGCCATTATTTCAAGAAGAAAACCATGGATGCAAAATACAACAAGCTTGTCCATGGAAGAAATAATGGCCCTAGAGCCTTTCTTTTAAGCACAATGAGCTTCAAAGAATGGGCCTAGGTCCATTTTAAAGCACACCATTGATGGTAGAATGGCCCTAGGATAATGTGCTTTAGAATGGCCATAGTGCCATTATTTTTAAGCACATTAGGCTTACAAAAATAGCCCTAGGAACATTCTTCCATGGACAATCTTGATTTATTTTTCATACATGTGTAGAGATAATGGCCAAAAGGTCATGGTGTTCATTAGAATGGCCCTAGGGCCATTCTTTCAATCACATTGTGCTTACAAGAATGGGCCCCTATGGCCATTCTTCTATGGCCAACCTTTATGTATTTTGTAGGTATACGTAGATATTGGCCCTAGGGAGTTGACACAAGGGAGTGCAGAATGGTAAAGCCATTCTAAAGCACACCATGTATGGTAGAATGGCCCTAGGGCCATTGTTTCAAGCACACCATGAATGCAAAGTACATCAATATTATCCATGGAAGAATGGTCCTAGTGCCATTCTTGTAAGCACCATGAGCTTGAAGGAATGGCACCATGAGCTTGAAGGAATGGCTCTAAGGAAATTCTAAAGCACACAAGGGATGGTAGAATGGCGCTAGAGCCATTATGTCAAGCACACTAGGGATGGTGTGCTTTAGAATGGCCCTAGGGACGTTCTTTCAAGCACGTTGTACTTACAAAAATGGCCCTAGGACCATTCTTCCATGGACAAGCGTAATGTATTTTACATGCATATGTAGAGCTTTGCTCTAGGGAATTGACACAAGGGAGTGGAGAATGGCCCTAAGAACATTCTTGTGAGTCTTGCAAGAACAATGTTCTTTGGAAATGGATCTAAAGCCATTCCACCATACATGATATGATTGAACAAATGGCCCTAGAGACATTTTAAAGAACATCATGGATTGTAGAATGGACGTAGGTCCAATGTTTCAAGCCACTTTAAAGCACAATTTTGATATTTTATGCATGCACATGTAGAGTTTGGCCCTATGACCATTCTAAAGTTCACCAACAATTGACGTAAGAGAGTAGAGAATGCACCCATGACTACTCTTACACATGAACAACGTGCTCTAGAATTACCAAAAGGCCATTCAACCATGCACACTATGCTTTGAGAGAATGTGGGCCATTCTAAAGCACACCATGGATCATAGAATGGCCCTAGTGCCATTATTTCAAGCATACCATGGATGGTGTGCTTTAGAATGGCCCTACAGCCATTATTTCAAAAGTACATTGTGCTTGTAATAATAACCCTAGGCCCATTCTTCCATGGACACAAGGGAGTGGAATGCATATGTAGAGATTGGCACTAGGGACTTGACACAAGGGAGTGGATAATGAACCTAGGGCCATTCTTAAGCACACCATGGATGGTAGAATGGCCCTATGGCAATTCTTTCAATACACACCATGGATGAAAAATACATCAAGATTGTCCATAGAAGAATGCCCCTAGGGCTATTCTTGTAAGAACAATGAGCTTGAAAGAATGGCCCTAGGGCCATTCTAAAGTACACCATGGATGGTAGAGTGGCCCTAGGGCTATTCTTTCAAGCACACACACACACCATACTTTAGAATGGCCATAGGGTCATTCTTTCAAACACATTGTGCTTAAAACAATGACCCTAGGGCCATTTGTCCTTGGACAATCTTGATGTATTTTGCATCGATGAGTAGAGATTGGCCCTAGGGAGCTGACACAAGAGAGTGAAAAATGGCCCTAAGACCATTCTTGTTGCAAAGTACAATGTGCTTTGTAATGGCCCTAAGTCCATTCCAGATGCACAATATACTAGAAAGAATGGCCATAGGGCCATTCTAAAGAACATCATGGATGGTAGAATGTGCATTGTGCATGGTAGAATGGCCCTCGGGCCATTATAAAGCACATCATGGATGGTAGAATGTCCCTAGGGTCATTCTCAAGAACATCATGGGTAGTAGAATGGACCTAGTTTCAATCATTCAAGCACATTATGCATGGTTGAATGACCCTGGGGCAATTCTAAAGCACATCATCGATGGTAGAATGGCCCTAGGGCCATTCTAAAGAACATCATGGATAGTAGAATGAACCTAGGTCCAATTATTCAAGTACATTGTGCATGGTAGAATGGCCCTAGGTCCATTATAAAGCACATCATGGATAGTAGAATGGCCCTAGGGTCATCCTCAAAGAACATCATAGATAGTAGAATGGACCTAGTTTTAATCATTCAAGCACATTGTGCATGGTAGAATGGCCTTGGGTCAATTCCAAAGCACATCGTCGAAATGGCCCTAGGGACATTCTAAAGAACATCATAGATAGTAGAATGGACCTAGGTCCAATTATTCAAGCACATTGTGCATGGTAGAATTGCCCTAGGGCCATTCTAAAGCACATCATGGATGGTAGAATAGTCCTAGGGCCATTATAAAGAACATCATGGATGGTAGAATGGATCTAGTTCTAATCATTCAAGCACATTGTGCATGGTAGAATGAACCTGGGGCAATTCTAAAGCACATCATCGTACATACATAAAATATCAAAACTGTGCCTTAGAGTGGCTTGAATGATTGGACCTAGGTCCATTCTACCATCCATGATATTCTTTGGAATGGCTCTAGGGACTTTCTTTCAAGCATATTGTTCATGGTGGAATGGCCTTAGGAAAATTACAAAGCACATTGTGCTTGCAAGAATGGTGTTAAGGTTCCTTATGTCAACTCCCTAGGGCCAAACTCTACATATGCATACAATATACATCAAGCTTGTCCATGGAAGAATGGTCCTAGGGCCATTCTTGTAAGCACAATGTGCTTGAAAGAATGCCCCTAGGGCCATTCTAAAGCACACCATCCGTGCTGTTCTTGAAATAATAGCCCTAGGGCCATCCTTCCATCCATGGTGTGCTTTAGAATGGTCTTAGGGCCATTATTCCATGGACAATCTTGACGTATTTTCCATGCATATATAGAGATTGGCCCTAGGGGGCTGACACAAGTTAGTGTAGAATGGCCCTAGGGAAATTCTACACAAGTTAGTGTAGAATGGCCCTAGGGAAATTCTTTCAAGCACATTGTGTAGGAGAATGGACATACGGCCATTCAATAGCACATTATGCGTTGCAAGATGTGTCTAAGGGCCATTCTACTTTCACAATGTGCTTGAAAGAATGGCCCTAGGGCATTCTACCATCCATGATGTGCTAGAATGACCCTAAGACATCATTATGCTTATAATAAGGTTTCCCTATGTCTATTCTAAAATTCACCAACAATTGACACACAAGAGAGTAGAGAATGGGGCCATGACTATTATTTTAAGCACAATGTGCTCTAGAGTGACCAAAAGGCCATTCTACCCTAGGGCCATTCTAAAGCACACCATGGATGGTAGAATGGCCCTAGGGCCATTCTTCCATGGACAATATTGATATATTTTTGAATTCATGTGTCTCTAGAGATTAACCCTAGGGAGTTGACACAAGGGAGTGGAGAATGGCCCTAAGACCATTCTTGTAATCAATGTGCATGGTAGAATGGCCCTAGAGCCATTCTAAAGTAAATTTTGGATGGTAGAATGGCCCTAAGGCCATTCTAAAGCACCATGGATGGTAGAATGGCCCTAGGCCTATTCTTTCAAGCACATTGTGCTGGTAGAATGGTTCTAGTGACATTATACCATGCACATCCTTGATGTTTTTATGCATGTATAGGTATAGAATGGCACTGAAACTATTCTAAAATTTACCAATAGTTGACATAAGGGAGTAGAGAATGGCCCTAGGAATTGGCATGCACATCTAAATATTTGCCCAAGGACCATTCTAAAATTTACCAGTAGTTGACACACGGCCATGGCGAATGGAGCTAGAACCATTCTTGCAAGTGTTAATATTTTATGCATGCACATGTAGAGATTGGCCCAAGGACCATTGTAAAGTTTACCAATAGTTGACACAAGGGCATGGAGAATGGAGGCTAGGGTATTCTATAGCATATCATGGATGTTAAAATGGCCCTAGGATATTCTAAAACATATCATGGATGGTAGAATCGCCCTAGGACCATTCTGTCAAAGCACATTGTGTAAGTAGAATGGCCCTAAGGTACATCTTACAAGCACAATGTGCTCTAGAATGGCACTCTATGCCCTCTCCTACACAATCGACTTGAAAGAATGGATTTAGGGCCACTCTACACTCCCTTGTGTCAACTCCCTAGGGCCAATCTCTACATATGCATGCAAAATACATCAAGATTATCCATGGAAGATGGCCCTAAGGCCATTATTGTAAGGGCAATGAAGTCTAAGGGCCATTCTAGCATATCATGGATGGTAGAATGGCCCCACGGCAATTCATTCAACCCCATTGTGCGAGTAGAATGGCCCTAAGACACATCTTGCAAGAATAATGTACTCTAGAATGGCCATATGGCCATTCTCCTACACAATGTGCTTGAGGGAATGGCCCTATGGCCATTCTACACTCCCTCGTGTCAACTCCCTAGAACACCATATTAGATAATTTGGGAAAAATCACATTCCCATTTGAAAAATGGGAGCATGGTGAACTTGTCCCAAAGTTTGTCAAAACCCCCTCATGTGACATATCATCGGAAAGATCTTGAAGAGTAGAATCTAAATCTATGATATCCGACAAATTTGGAGTTAGTATGTTTAAGATATGTCCAAAACTATATGGAGTAATTGATTCCCAAAATGTGAGATTTTTCCCAAATTACCTAATATTGACTTCTAGGGCCAATATCTACATATGCATACAAAATACATCAACATTTTCCATGGAAGAATAGCCCTAGGACCATTCGTGCAAGCACACCATGGATGGTGTGCTTTAGAATGGCCCAGGGAAATTCTTTCAAGCACATTGTGCTTACAAGAATGTCCCCAGGACCATTCTTCCATGGAAAATCTTGATGTATTTTGCACGCATATGTTGAGACTGGCCCTAGGGAGTTGATACAAGGGAGTGAACAATGGCTATAAGACCATTCTTGCAAGCATAATGTGCTTTGGAATGGCCCTAAGGCCATTCCACCATACAAAATGTGCTTATAAAAAGGGGCCTAGGTCCATTCTAAAGAACATCCTGGATGGTATAATGGACGTAGGTCCAATCTTTCAAGCTAGTCTAACTCACATTTTTGATACTTTATGCATGCACATGTAGAGTTTGGCCCTATGACCATTCTGAATTTCACCAACAGTTGACACAAGAGAGTAGAGAATTTCCCTATGACTATTCTTTCAAGCACAATGTGCTCTAGAACAACCAAAAGGCCATTCTACCATGAACAATGTGATTTGAGAGAATGCAGAGATTGGTCATAGGACCACAAAAGAGAATGACAAATTAAAATTTCATGAAAAAATTTGATTTTCAAATTTTAGGGAGAAATTTTAATTTTATTGAAAACTCAAATTCTAAAATTTTGTGAGAAATTCAAAATTCAAATCTTCGGAGAATTAAAAATTTTCCATGGAATTAAACATTCATAAGGAGAAGGGGGGGACTTCAAGGAGGCACCTATTTCACATGTGTGGATGAGTTTTAAACTAAAAATAATAGGATATTTTTATCTCTCCTCTCTCTTGGATCAAACCAAATAAAAAAGGGAGCCAAACTGGTCCAAATCTTGTCTAGCTTCAGCCAAACTGAAGCTGGAAAATTCTAGAACTCAGTTGGACTTAGTTAGTGGCCTCCCTCACCTATAAATAGACCCTCATTCTTTTGTATTCTCATCTGTGAACTAAACTATGCCGGTATTACTCTAAGATAAGCTTATTTTTTAAAAATCCTCTACACATTGAAGAGATTGGAGCGTCTCTCTCTCTTCAATCTTCCTTGGAGTCTTCATCAACATACCAAACAAATTGATTGGTTGGGGGCCTCTACTTTGATTAAAGAATCAAGCAATCTAGGAGGTAAAGTGTGGTTTATGTTCTTTTTTTTTAAATCTCAAAATGTTCCTCTCTTCTCAACCCCTCTCAAGCTTGAGAAGCATTCAATTGAATGGCCTTTTAATACAATTGAAGTTCTTTGATGAATTGTAATGATAAAACACATAAATTTTCATTTATGCTTAAGTTATAATGTTTTTTTAAAGCATTTCTCTCTCTTTCCCAAAGAATGGTCATTCCTATAACCTATTCTATATTCAAATGAAGCTTCTCATGAAGCAACTCTCTAATCTAAAAGTAATTCTATGCTTGTCAAATTGAGGCCAAATAAGTGGCTTTTTAATGCTTTTATGCTATTTAATTCATGGAAAAATTAGGAAACAAGTACATAATTAGATATTGATCCAATTAATGGTTATTCTATTGTATGATATTACTAAACTTTATGTTTTTAAAATTATTGAGAATTATCAGTAATAGCAGTGAAGCTATGGTAAAATTTTTAAAAAATTAACACATAAATCATTTTCATTCATAATATGAAAAGGGGACTTTCTACCATATTCTAGGAATAATCATCCTAGATTAATTGAATGATTCTCATTATAATCATGGAAAATTTGATTTTTATGTTTATGCATAAATAGTTAATTAGAAAAAAGAGAAATTTCTAGTAATCCATTTTTATGTTAAAAGAGTAATCCCCATGACAATGGAAATCCATGTATTCCAATGAAGTAAGAGAAAAATTGTGATGCTAAAATAATATATATTTTATTTAAAAATTAAAGAAGAAATTTAGTTAAATTTATCTTTTTGCATAGATAAATTTAAATGATGAAAAAGGAATTCCCACCATATTGGAATTCAAATATTTAAATGAGGAAAGTGTAATTCCTAGTTATATTTAAATTTTAAGAGAAAATTTAGTTAAGTTTATCTTTTTGCATAGATAAATTTAAATGATGAAAGAGGAATTCCCACCATATTGAAATTCAAGTATTTAAATGAGGAAAGTGTAATTCCTAGTGTAAAGGAATTAATGGAAATTTTTATTTAAATTTTAAGAGAAAATTTAGTTAAATTTATCTTTTTGCATAGATAAGTTTAAATGATGAAAGAGGAATTCCCACCATATTGGAATTCAAATATTTAAATGAGAAAAGTTGAATTTTTTAGCTTAATGAAATTAATGGATATTTTATGTAATTTTTAAGAAGAATTTTAAATAGATTTAATTTATGGTAAAAGAGGAATTCCCATGATAATTGGATTGCACTCATTAAAATGAGAAAAAGAGGGATTTCAAGTTTATTCAAAAAAAATAGGTATGATATTTAGTTAAAAAGAAGAATTTTTATGGTAATTAAGAAAAGTTGGATTTGACTTAAATTTTAGTATCAAAAGATAAATTTCCACCATAATTCTACCTAATGAATTAAGGTTGAGAAATTATGTGATAGAATGAATATCTTTGGATATTTTAATTGGTAAAATCACTAAATGGATATTTACCCAAAACTAGATGTTTATCTGAAGGGAATCCTTGTAGAACTAAACTAAATGAATTTGGTTAGACTACGAGAGGGACGGACAGTAAACCTACTTGTCCATCTCTTGATCTGAATCAAGTAAAAACTTCGTGAAACCAATTCCAGTTTCTAATCACAAAGAATAGACTGCCGGAACTAAACTAGTTTTTCTTGACCGAACTCACCAAGAATCCAGTTGGACAATCAGACTCAATGATGGGTAGACTACCCTGATGATGAGAGATCAAGGATCCTCATTATGAAACTAGGAATTATGGAAAAAGGGTTTTTGGAACCAATCTCAAATTGGAATTTTACTTGCATTATTGGAACCTCTATTTTATTCAAAGGACTGTTTTATGCCAGAATGCTGGAGGAAGCATTTGGCTTATGTTTTTCTAAGAGGAGGTTTGTTTGGAACAGCTAGCGGGGAGTCGTCAAGGGACGTTGCTCGCGGCAAAGCCTACCGAGGTCTTGACCAGCCTCGATACGGTTAAAATGGTATGCTTTCAGTACGATGGGCGAGGACCGATGAAGCGGTCCCTGAGTGAAGTACTAGGACACCTAAGGAGGATCCTAGAGGGTTCTGACCAGGCGATGCACGGGCTTGCGGTTTCTAGGACACCCATGCGTACATCGAGGAAGATTTTGGATGGACTAAAAGGAAAGATTTTTGGGAACCAAATTTCGATATTGGATCTCGTTGGTTGGCCAGCTGTATTATTGTAATACAATGGACTCAGAATTTTAGAAAATGATAATCAGAAATATTATGATTTATATTGAAGGATTGTTTTAAAGCCAGTCAAATCTGTTATACATGGTAATTTCGTATTGGGTGTGTACGTCCTTAATTTTTGCATGAATCACCGGCTAGGGGACCTAGGAACTCTTTTCCTCGGTACTCAGGCAAAAACACAACCAAATCTTTATAAAGGAATCCCACCAATACAGTGGTCGGATTGTGGTTGGCTAACCTATGGGCCGGATGGATCGGAGGATTCTTGAGAAACAACTAGATACAATTAGTTACGTTAATTATTTTAAATCCTGAGAAGACCTTGTTCTGTGGGAGGGAATCAGCGACTGTGCCTCGTAAATGAGAAAAAAAGCGGTGATTCCCTGGACCAAGTGCAAGTCTCTTCTTGATCTGACTATGTGACTTCAAGTTTGGTCAGATCAATTTAACTAATTAAGACTTTGACTCATTAGAGTAATTCCCCCGTAAGAAGATTTTTTCCATGGCGGAATCGCCCGTGCCTTTCGGGCAAGGAGAGTCTTCTGGGCCCGGTCTAGCCTCTCGTCCCGGACATCCGCGGGCAAGGCCCCAAGTGTGGATCCCTGCCCCGTGCGGGAGGCCGACGCTGCTTCCGCTGAGGGCACCGCGAAGGGGGCAGCGACTTCATAGCACATCGAATTGCCCGTGCCTTTCAGGCGAGGGGAGTCTTCCAGGCCTCGTCTTGGAGGGACCGCCTGGGCTAGCCTCTCGTCTCGGACATCCGTGGGAGAGGCCCCGAGTGTGGATCCCCGACCCACGCGGGAGGCCGAGGCCGCTTCCACCGCCAGGGCACCGCGGAGGGGGCAGAGACTTCACATCTAAGCCATGTTTGGACCTCTAAGTTTGCCTTACAAGCTATGACATTGATAGCAAACGAGCCTGATGTTATTTTTTTGTAGCATTTTCTTCTACACAACTGAGGACAGTTGATTCCTCAAAGGGGAGGACTATTACAGGTATATATTTTATCATATTTTTGATGCATAATAGTTATAGAAAAATATGCTTGATTTAATGTGCAGAAATCATCTTAATAAATGAAATGTGCGAATGTGCACAAGGTTATTATATGTGTGAATGTGCACACAGTTATTTTATGATTTATTTTTGTTGGCCACGTGCCAAATATTTGTACAAATTATTTATACATGCTTGTGCATGGCATTACTATATTCCTAACACATATGGTAGAAGAGTTGTAATTATTCACACTTAGTGTGTGAACAAGCTCTAGTGTTTGAGCATTTTTTGTAAAAACAAAGCTTATAGAGCAAGCTCGGGCTAAAATACCCATATAACGTGTCTGGAGCTTGCTATGGTGCACACTAGTCAGGCTTCTTAGTTGGCGTACCCTCATTCTCCTCACCTTGGGCTCTGATACCACTAAAATGGGAAAGTACATAGGACCTCGGGAAGCATGCCAACACAAAAATACAGACACGAGAGAAACACCAGATTGGGTCCCAACTACCTCCCCAAGCGTGTGCCAAAAGCATCGCCGCTTGAGTATTTTTATAGATTTTATTCTATCAAAAATAGGTTACATGAATATTTTAGCGCGCGAGCTTGCTCTAAAATCTTTCTTTTTACAAAAATAGCTCAAACACTAAGTGTGAACAACTCTTCTAGCATATGTGCTAGGAATATAGCAATGCCATGCACAAGCGTGCATAAATAATTTGTACAAACATTTGGCATGTTGTCGTGACGTGGGCGGTGTCGCTGGGAAAGTGCGAGACTTCTAGCTGTGAGAGTAGGTACCAAATTTGACAAGGAAACTCTCACAAAATTCTCCAAGGAGCATAGGACATATCCATTTTTAATGACATATACATGTGTCAATTCACCTCAATACATCCTTGAATTCATCCTGATGATTGCACAAAATTGTGTACCAAGTGCTTGTCCCTTTCCAAGCATAGATTCACTTGCTCCTTTTTCCAAATCCCTCAAACAATCACATGTAGCCATAATATGACCTTCAAATATTTCCAACATACATGTGACCATTTACATTCCATACATCTAGTGTCATCAATTCCATCATCTCATGATGTTCTTTTTCACCTGAAAACCTACCTTTAAATTCCAACAACTCACAAACAAAAGGCGATATATAGCATAACTATAACATGCTCACATGATTTTTTAAGAAATTCCATGGCTTGCATTTCAGATCCACTAGGGTAGAAACAATTCAAATTTACCAAAATCCTTGCTGCATTTTCTGATATTTTGATTCCACGTATTTTGATGCATTAATATCACAACTCCTCACACCAAGTCTTTCTTGATTTACAAAACCTTTAAGGTTTTATGGACCTTACAATTTTTCAAATCGTGGGTAGGTAGGATGGTGAGATAAAATAAAAGTAAATCAACACTTATCTGAAGGTAGGAAGGCGGATTTCACATGATTTTTTATTAACTCCATACGGCGCTTCGCTGCAGGCCGTGAAAGGCTGGAAACATATATATATATTTGAAAATCCCTTCACTAGATAGCACTCAATTAGCTCATCAATTCAAGCTCCTACATGACATGAACGGTCGCCGCCAGCTTGCAATTGAAAACTCTGGTCGAAGGCGTCTCTGCTCTCTTTTTTTCTGCAGACTCCCCTCAGATATGTGCTCCTCTCCCACACTCTGGTTTTTCCTCATTTTCCCGCAAGGGAATCGGCGCCCCCACCACCTTTTGCAGCTAAAAACACGTTTATTCCATTTTGAAATTCCACGCTGCGCCTACCATTCCATGCATCTATTTTAGAGTGATAACCATTAAAAAAAAAACAAACTCCTTCACACCACAACTTTGCTAAGGGTGTTTCCCACGCCACATCAAAAGAAGCTTCATTTGGCATCCTTATTACACATATGACCTTGCCATCAGAAGCATATGATCATGACCACGACCATTATATACCATAAAAGTTTTCTGTCTCAGTGTTAATATCAACTCAACCATGATAGACATGGCTTATGAGCATTTCACCATCTCATGGAATCAGTAAAAGCAGTCAAACCCACAAGCATAATCCAGTCCTATCAAGGCACAGGGTTTCTGCTATCTCCAAAATTCTCCATAAGCATAAAAACTCCACGATTCACACCACACTGTCAGAGGCTTCGAGACCTGGCTCAGCCTCAGCTTGTCTTATTGAACCTCATTTACAATATGAACATATGTACTCAGGCATCATATAATGACTCGTCATGGCACTTAACCCCATGCATCTAGATTTGCATTTGATGGCCTCACATGCATGGTTTCACACCATAGACGTGCCATGGCACGACATCCACCCCCTCTAAACCTGCACATCCTCTGGTATGTGCCAAATCATCATCAAGATCCACATATAACTGGATGTCGTCTTCATCTTCTACATTACCAGGAAGATCATCCTCTTCCTCTTCAACCATATCCATACTACCACTGTCAAGCCTCTCATCCTGAGTATCCTGTGAATCAAAAGGATCACTATCATGCATTCTTTTAAACATCTTGATTCTTTTGCCTGCCACAAGATTCTTTATCTCTGTTCCATCAAGCTCACACAGAGTATACGTGGCATTTCCATGCACATGCTTCTCGAAAAGTACCGTTGAATGTGTCTAAGCTAATGGATTTCATGTCCTCTGAAATCAGAACCACAATCATATCCAAATTATACGGAGATCCTGAGCTATTCTTAGCTCTTTGGGCATTTCTCAATGGAGAACTAAAGGCGGGGTTACCACAATTTGCAAATATGGATAGACCCGACACGCTTCAAGATGAAGGGAAACATTGGGATCTACAACCCAACCTAGATGAAGACTCGGTCGTTAAAATACCTATGAACAAGTTGGGACAGTACTTTGAAGGTGACGAATCTAATGCAACCCTCCCCATTACTACCAAGGGATTAACTCTAAAGGGAATCCTTGATGGTGGTGCTGGAGTGAGCATTGTGACTAAAAACTGTTGGGAATCCATGGGGAGACCTCACCTCGAGGTCACAAACATAGTGGTCAAGATGGCAAACGGAACTATTGCTAAACCTATTGGAATGTTAAGGGACCTTAAGATCAAGGTCCTGGGATACAAGGTAAAACATACCTTCATTGTAATGGATTTCTCCAAGCATCCTATGTCATATCAAATGATCTTAGGACGTCCTTTCATGAGGGAAGCACAAATGGTGCATGATTGGTCGAAAAACCATGTCTACCTACAATTCCAAGACTCTGTCATTCGAGTTGATCTTGAGAATGGTCGTGCGCATCCTTTAGGAAGCAAGGTTATCATTGATAATCGATCGGATACCACTATTCACTCCGCCCCATTAAGGTATTGCTATACATGCAAAAAAGAGACTGATGATGGGAAAGATTCTCCTTATATGGATGTCCTACCGGGTATGACTGAGTCGGATAACGTGGATTGGGTACACCTAGCGGCAACCATAGACACATGGGGAAATAGAGGCACAAGTTGGGGGGCAAGATATGCCACCGTTAGTGCCAATAAACATGATAGGTGTTATGCACTTGACTCCTGATGGCGGGAACGTGGCAAACTCCACCGACACTGAAAGTAGCGAAGACTCTGACCAATGCAACTCTGAGTATGAATCTCAAGAAGAAACTGACCCTGAGCCTGATGGGAAAAATGAATCAAATATTCACCCAAAGGTGGAAGCAAGGTGCTCAAGGCCTAGGACAGTGACCTCCTGCAGTTCATCCGAAAGTGAAGATCGACCAAGTGAGTCCGAATCCGATAGAAACAAAAATCAAAAACTTGGTAAGAAGAAAACGAAACACAAGCGCCAACGCTATCGAGCTAATGTACGCACTGCAATAAACAAGGAAAGATCCACTGCAGAATGGCTTAGTTATGTAGGAGCCATTGATTGGAAGATAGCGGATAATTGGGGACAATACCTCCAAAGTGTCATGTGGTGTACTCCGCAACCTCATGACGTCGCCCAATTAGAAATCGAAGAGAAGCCAAAACTAAGTCGTACTGCAAGAAGGCGGCAAAACCAAGAGTTGGCTCAACAACAAAAGGAAGCGGAATTGAAAGAAAAAAGCCTGGCACAACAAGAACCAGTAGACTTACACTCCGCGCTGTCGTGACGTGGACCGTGTCGTTGGGAAAGTACGAGACTTCTAGCTGTGAGAGTAGGTACCAAATTTCACAAGGAAACTCACACACAAAATTCTCCAAGAAGCATAGGACAAGTCCATTTTTAATGACATATACATGTGTCAATTCATCTCAATACATCCTTGAATTCGTGTACCAAGTGCTTGTCCCTTTCCAAGCATAAATTCACTGGCTCCTTTTTCCAAAACCTTCCAACCAATCACATGTAGGCATAACATATCCTTTAAGTATTTCCAACATACATGTGACCTTTTTCATTCCATACATCTAGTGTCACCATTCCCATCATCTCATAATGTTCTTAATCACCTGAAAATCTACCTTAAAGTTCCAACAACTCACGAACACAAGACGATATATGGCATAGCTATAACATAATCACATGATTTTAAGAAATTCCATGGCCTGCATTCTAGATCCACTAGGATAGAAACAAATCAATTTTTACCAGAATCCTTGCTGCTTTTTCTGATACTTTGATTCCACATTTCTTGATGCAATAACATCACAACTCTTCATTTCAAGTCACTTTTTATTTGCAACACCTTTAAAGGTTTATAGACACCACGATTTTTCAAACGTGGTAGGTAGGATAGTTTAAACGAAATTAAATCAAATTATCACTTATCTGAAAGCGAGAGAAGCGGATTTCACACGATTTTTTTTTGTAAATTTACAAGCAACGCTTCGCTGCAGACGGCGCATAGTTGAATTCATGATTATAATGAAAGCATATCACTGGGTAGCAGTCACTTTGCTCTTCAATTCAAACCCCTACATGCCATAGACAGTCGCCGTTAGCCTGAAATCAAGCTCTCTGGTCGAACGTGCTTCTGGTCCCTGGTTTTTTCTGTAGACGACTCCCTCTGATAAGCGCCGCCTCACATTCTCTGATTTTTCCTCTTTTTCCCGCAAGGAAAGCGGCGCCTCACCACCCTTTTGCAGCCCAAGATTCGGGATTCCCATTTCAAAAGGCTGCGCTTGCTTCTATTTTGCACAATATCCAGAAATTTCCAATTAAAAAAAAGTATTCCTTTTCATACCACGTATGCTGCCACCCGCCACCTTGCATAAACAAATCCAGCTGGCGCTTGCTTATCTTCCATTTTCATTACCTCAACCTTTTTCGCATCCTCTTGCATAGTAGCATCTACATAGATGTTATACATTAATAAATACGCTACCTTGTCCTTTCTATCCAATTGCATTGCATGCTCAAAAGCATGCCTTCCAAGCTCCACATTGCCCCATTTCTGATAAGCCCCCAACATGGTATGCCACACCACAATATCAGGATGGACCTGCATCTTCTTTATCATCAATACCGCTTTCTCTAGTTGGCCAGCACGGCCAAGGAGATCAATAATGCAAGCGTGGTGCTCAAGAGTTGGGGTAATGTCATAATCTTCGCTCATGAACTCAAAGTATGCCTGGCCCTTATCCACTAAACCTGTGTGATTGCATGCATTAAGCACACTAATGAAGATGACCAAATTTGGCTTTATACCTTCTCCTATCATTTTGTCAAAGAGATGGAAAACATTTTTACTTTCTCCAAGCTTTAAGTCTTCTGGCATAATTCTAGGAATTATCATCCTAGATTAATTGAAAGATTTTCATAGTAATCATGGAGAAATTGATTTTTATGATTATGCAAAATTATTGAATTAAGAAAAAGAGAAATTTCTAGTAATTAAATTTTATATTAAAAGAGTATATTACCCCATGACCTTGGGAATCCATGTATTCCATTGATTTAGAGAAAACAATTAGAAGGCTAAGATTATGTATAATTTATATAAAAAATTAAAGAAAGATTTTAGTTAAATTTATCTTTTCGTATAGATAAATTTTTAATGTTAAAAGAGGAATTCCCATTACAATTGGAATTCCATGATTAGATGAGAAAAGAGAATTTCTTATCATTTTGTGATCATGAGATAATTCATTTAATTTCAATGATGAATTTTTTTAGATAAATTTATTTATCTATGAGAAATAATTAAATGTTAAAAGAGGAATTCCCATTACATTTGGAATTCTATGATTGGATGAGAAAAGAGAAATTCTTATCATATTAGAATTATGGGATAATTTATTTAATTTCAATGATGAAGTTTTTAGATAAATTTATTTATCTATGAGAAATAATTAAATGTTAAAAGAAAAATTCCCATTACAGTTGGAATTCCATGATTGGATGAGAAAAGAAAAATTATTATCATATTGGAATTATGGGATAGTCTATTTAATTTCAAAGATGAAATTTTTAGAATTTAGATGAATTTATTATATGAGAAATACGTGTTGGGAAAAGAGGAATTCCCAGAACATTGGAATGTAATTAATTAAACACAAAAAGAGGAATTCCCTTGGTAATTGGAAACCTAGAAATTAAATGGGAAGAAGATAAAATTTTAGTATAAATTCGATTTATGGTTATTTTTACCAAATGAAGAAATATGGATAGAATTGATTTCTATAAATCCCATGAATTCCTTTATTCAAAAGAAGAATATGAAATAAAATTCAATTGAAGAATTGAGAAGCAATATGGAAATAGTCGTCAGAAAAGAATCTTTAATTTAAACCATGTAAGTGACTAAAGATTAGAAAAAAAGTTCCTATTATCGGTATCAATCTAGAAAAAAAGCTATTTAATAGTAATAACATGTAATAGTGATGTGATAAGATGTATATCTGATGTGATAAGATGTGTATCGGATGTGATAAGATGTGGAACGGATGTGATAAGATGTGTATATGATGAGATACGTGATGTGATTGGATGAGATGATGCGATAAGATGTGTATGAGATGTGATAGAATGTGATAAGATGCGTATGGGATGTGATAGGATGTGATAAGATGCGTATGGGATGTGATAGGATGTGATAAGATGTGATAAAATGTGATAAGATGCGTATGGGATGTGATAGGATGTGATAAGATGTGTATGGGATGAGGTACGAAGTTTATCTGATGTGATAAGATGTGTATGGGCTATGATAGGATGAGAATGGTTGTGTTATAAAAGAATAGATGTGAAGGTGTATGTGAATGTATGAATGTGAATGTAGAAATGGATGTATGAAATGTGGATGAGGATGTTTATGAATGTGAATGTGAATATGGATGTATAGATCTAGATGTATGGATGTCGGTGTGGATGTATGAATGTGAATGTGGATGTGGATGTGCAAATGAGGATGTGGATGTGGATGTATGAATGTGAATGTGGAATTAGATGTGTGAATGAGGATGTGGATGTGGACGTATGAATGTGAATGTGGATGTGGATGTGCAAATGAGGATGTGGATGTGGATGTAGGAATGTGGATGTGGATGTGGATGTGCGAATGAGATGTGGATGTGGATGTATGAATGTGAATGTGGATGTATGGATGTGAATGTGGATGTGGATATGGATGTATGAATGTGGATGTGGATGTATGGATGTGGATGTATGGATGTGAATGTGGATGTGGATATGGATGTACGGATGTGGATGTGGATGTGGAAGTATGGATGTGGATGTATGGATATGGATGTGGATGTGGATATGGATGTATAAATGTGGATGTGGATGTGGATGTACGGATGTGAATGTGGATGTGTGGATGTATGGATGTGGATGTGGATATGGATGTATGAATGTGGATGTGGATATGGATGTATGAATGTGGATGTGGATGTATGGATGTGGATGTGGATATGGATGTATGAATGTGGATGTGGATATGGATGTATGAATGTGGATGTGGATGTATGGATGTGTATGTGGATATGAATGTGGATGTGGATGTGGATGTATAGATGCGGATGTGGATGTGGATGTATAGATGTGGATATGGATGTGGATGTAGGAATGTGGAGGTGTAGGTGGAATAATGAATGCGAATGTGTATGTGAAATGATGTGACGTTGATATATGAGTGAATGGATGAGATGTGATGACATGTGAATTGGGATGTGAACAAATGATATGTAATGAATCTGATGTGAAGAGATGGAAAATGATGTGATTGGATGAGAATGAGTACACATATGAATGGAATGTGGAATAAGTAATGTGGACTGATGAAGGATAATGTGGAAAGATGAGACTTCATTATAGAAACTGTATTTGTGACCTGTTTGTAAATGATTGTTTTATGTCAAGAATGCTGGGGAAGCATTTGTGACCGTCTTGTGAATAAGGTCGTGGAGACCTAACTTATAACGTTGCAACAGCTGACGGAGAGTCAACGGAGGACGTCTCGCGTGTAGCAAGGTCGGCCGAGGTCTTGACCAGCCTCGGTTCGATTTAAATGGTGAGCTTCCGGCACGGTGGATGAGGGACCAAGGAAGCGGCCTATGAGTGAAGCACTAGGTGACCTGCGAAGGATCATAGAGGGTGCTGACCATACGGTGCTCGGGCTCTGGGTCACCGAAAATACCTACACGTGCATCATGGAAGATATTGGAACAAGAAGTAAGAGTTGTTTTCTGGAACCGGTCATGGATCTGGTTGATTGACCTTGCTGGTCCTCAACGGATGAGTCCATGGTTCTTTTATATGGATCTGTTGGTTGATCTTGCTGATCAACCAACACGGAGATTCCATCTTGATTTTTATAAGTGATTATATTGCCGGGTACTATGAGCTAGGAACTATTGAAAAGGCCCCTGAGTGGACAAGTGGTGAGCGTTCTGGTTGCCAATGATGCCATAGATACTCCGATGAAGGAATGATTGAAAATTAAGATTCAACCGGATATTTTGGAAGATTGTGATCAGTGATACTATGATTTCATTAAATGATTGTTTTAAAGATGGCTGAATCCGTGAAAAAAGCAATTTCCTATTGGGTGTGTAAGTGGCATGACTGGTGTTAAATTTGCATGAATATCTAGCTAGGGGGCCTGTGAACTCTTTTCCCTGGTACCCGGGACAAAACCTAACCAAATTCTAAATTGGATCCCATCACTACAGTGGTTGGGCGGTTGGCTAACCCATGGGACTGGATGGGGTTAGGCTGGACTGATGGATCCGTAAAATGAGACTCCTTTCTATTATTACGATAGATGAAGTAAATCACGGATAGTAATTGTTCTATGGATAGGAATCAATGGCCGTGCCTCTTGATGGGGAAAAAAGCGTTGATATCTATGATCCAAGTGCAAGTTTCTTTCTTGATCTGGCCGAGTATCTTTATAGGTGCAGTCGGATCAGTTTGGTCAGTAATGATCTTGACTACGTTAGAGTAAAATTTTATCCTGGAGATATCACCTGTGCTTTCCGGGCAAGAGAAGTTTTTCCAAGTTCGGTTTTGGAAGAACCGAGGAATTAGTCACCTGTCCGGATATCCGTGGGCGAGGCCCCGAGTGTAGGACCCTACCTGCACTAGATGTACTATTTCCACTGCTAGCACCCCGAATCCATTGCGCTAGATGTACTACTTCCACTGCTAGCACCCCGAATCCATTGCGCGGTGGGGGACAGGGATCTTACAATTGGTATCAGAGTGAATTGGCTAATGAGGATCAACTGAGAAGCCAAAAATGTCAAAAATTTATGAAGTAACAGTAAAAGGTTGGAATTGTTTGATGAAATTCATACAAATTGATATTCAGACTGAAATTCATAATTGGGTCTTCAGATGGAAGTACCACAATTGTATGGAATCCTTGACTTGCTTGAGGCCTAGACATGATGGTATTTACCTTATAATTCCAAGGACCGTGACTACCCGTATATACCAAGGGTATAACTGCAACTCTTTACTGGCAGTATATACGAGTAAATCTAAGACCTTGAAATTATAAGCTAAAATGCTATCCAGATGATGAATTCAAATGTGGTTGATATGATTTTTTAATTCTGGTTGTGAACTGATGAGTTGATTTGGATTCTGATTGAAAAATGATGATTCCTGAAATTTGGTTGAAATGTAATAAGCCGAGCAAAACCACAATGAGGATGAACGAGACAAGTCCATGTGCTAATATTCATACCTGGAATGATAATAGTGACTTCAGCAAATCACTATGAGATTAGTGGATTGTGCTATGAGATTGCTACTATTAACACTTGACCCGGTGGATCAAGTTAATTGGATGACAAATTCAGGACTTGTTTGATCGAAATTGCCGTGGAGGAATGTTCAGAAAGAAAAAAAAATTTGGTCTAATGGACCATTATTGTGTTAAAAGTATGAATGTTATGATCTGAATCAATCGTTATCCGATGATGAGTTCTATATAAGGGATCTTTATCCCAGGATTCTGTTGGGTTGACCAGAATATAAGGAACCCCAGAATCAATTGGATCTTAAGGGGAAGAGTTGTCCTCTAGTTGCGAGATGAGGATATCTCGCGTTTTTTAAGTGGGGTAGGATGTAAGATTCCTTCCTCCAGCTTTTTGAGGTGTGCAGGTATAAGAACCTCCCCTTCTGATCTTATAATTATTCCCCTCTCTGAAATAAAAGAAAGATTCTGTTTTACCTTGTTTTGACCTAGACAGAGAAAATGTCTAGAGAGAGGTAGTCCAAAATTGAGATATTTTTGGATATAAAAATCCTCCTAGTGTCTAAAATGAATTCCCCTGAAACAGAAATTCAAAAAGAACTTTCCAATGTGCAATTGGAATTAATTGGAAATGGGTATAAAGGACCTTAGCCTAAGGGTCTAGATTTTCAGAAATTTTTGGATTATGGTCCAATTAAGATTCCTATGGGCCAATAAGATCGATCCATGTGTGGGGAGGAGATAAATCCAATTTGTAAAAGAAAAATACCCAAAAATGAGTAAATGCCCAAATAAGATGAAGAGTTGACTATGTACAAGGTTTATTAGTAAAAAACTGAGTATTACTAAAAAAAAAAGAGATATTTTGGGTATAATGATTCCATTTTGACACGTGTAAGGAAAGGGGATCCCTTCAAGGAGGCACCTACTTCACATACTTGAATGAGTTTTAAACTCAAAAATAATGTGATATTTTTATCCCTCCTCTCTCTTGGTTCAAACCGAATAAAAAAGGAACCAAACTAGGTCCAAATCTGGTCCAAATTCAACCAAACTGAAATCTAGAAAATTCTAGAAATCAGTTGGTCTTGGTTAGAGCCTCCCTCTCCTATAAATAGAATCTAAGCCTTTGTAAAAAAATAGGATAATTTTACTATACCAAAATTATGCTGAAATAATGATAATTTTTACTATTCTCTGAAATTCTCTCCAAATTGAAGAAATTGGAGCTTCCCTCTTTCTTCAATCTCCATTGGTGGCTCCATCAACATACCAAACCAATTGATTGGTTGGGGGCCTCTACCGTGATCAAAGAATCAAGCAATTTGTAAGGTAAAGTATGAATTTTGATCTTTTTCCATAATTTCTCAATGTTTCTCTCTTCTCAACCCCTCTCAAGCTTGAGAAGCTTAACTGGAATGGCTTTTGAATGCTATTGAAGTTAATTGATGAATGGTAGTAAAGGAATACATAAATTTCCATTTATGCTTAATTTTAATGGTTTTTATGTAATTTCTCTCTCTCACTCAAAGAATGGTCATTCCCATGACCGATTCTCAATCCAAATGAAGCTTCTCATGAAGCTTTTCCCTAATCCAAGAATAAATTCTATGCTTGTTTAATTGGAGGCCAAATTAATGGCTTTTTTATGCTATTTCATGAGAACTTATGATTCAATCCATAATGGGTTAATGATCCAATTAGGGATCATTCTAATCATATTTATAATGTTAAAGTTCATTCTTTTAAAATAAACTGAGATTTATCAGTAATAGCAGCGGAGCTATGGCGAAATTTCTATAAAATTTACACAAAACATTTTCATTCAAAGTATGAAAAGAGAACTTCCTACCATATTCTAGGAATTATCATCCTAGATTAATTGAAAGATTTTCATAGTAATCATGGAGAAATTGATTTTTATGATTATGCATAATTATTGAATTAAAAAAAAGAGAAATTTCTAGTAATTAAATTTTATATTAAAAGAGTAAACCCCGTGACCTTGGGAATCCATGTATTCCATTGATTTAGAGAAAAGAATTAGAAGGCTAAGATTATGTATAATTTATGTAAAAAAATTAAAGAAGTAAATCTAAGACCTTGAAATTATAAGCTAAAATGCTATCCAGATGATGAATTCGAATGTGGTTGATATGATTTTTAAATTCTAGTTGTGAACTGATGAGTTGATTTGGATTCTGATGGAAAAATGATGATTCCTGAAATTTGGTTGAAATGTAATAAGCCGAGCAAAACCACAATGAGGATGAACAAGACAAGTCCCTGTGCTAATATTCGTAAAACTGGAATGATGATAGTGACTTCAGAAAATCACTATGAGATTAGTGGATTGTGCTGTGAGATTGCAACTATTAACACTTGACCCGGTGGATCAAGTTAATTGGATGACAAATTCAAGACTTATTTGACTGAAATTTCCATGGAGGAATGTTCAGAAAGAAATTTTTTTTCGGTCTAATGGACCATTATTGTGTTAAAAGTATGAATGTTATGATCTGAATGAATCCTTATCCGATGATGAGTTCTATATAAGGGATCTTTATCCCAGGATTCTGTTGGGTTGACCAGAATATGAGGAACCCCAGAATCAATTGGATCTTAAGGGGAAGAGTTGTTCTCTAGTTGCGAGATAAGGACATCTTGCGTTTTTTAAGTGGGGTAGGATGTAAGATTCCTCCCTCTAGCTTTTTGAGGTGTGCAGGTGTAAGAACCTCCCCTTCTGATCTTATAATTATTCCCCTCTCTGAAATAAAAGAAAGATTCTGTTTTACCTTGTTTTGACCTAGAGAGGGAAAATGTCTAGAGAGAGGTAGTCCAAAATTGAGATATTTCTGGATATAAAAAATCCTCCTAGTGTCTAAAATGAATTCCCCTGAAACAGAAATTCAAAAAGAACTTTCCAATGTGCAATTGGAATTAATTGGAAATGGGTATAAAGGACCTTAGCCTAAGGGTCTAGATTTTCAGAAATTTTTGGATTATGGTCCAATTAAAGTTCCTATGGGCCAATAAGATCAATCCATGTGTGGGGAGGAGATAAATCCAATTTGTAAAAGAAAAATACCCAAAAATGAGTAAATGCCCACATAAGATGAAGAGTTGACTATGTACAAGGTTTATTAGTAAAAAACTATGAGTATTACTAAAAAAATGAGATATTTTGGGTATAATGATTCCATTTTGACACATGTGTAAGGAAAGGGTATCCCTTCAAGGAGGTGCCTACTTCACATTCTTGAATGAGTTTTAAACTCAAAAATAATGTGATATTTTTATCTCTCCTCTCTCTTGGTTCAAACCGAATAAAAAAGGAACCAAACTAGGTCTAAATCTGGTCCAAATTCAACCAAACTGAAATCTAGAAAATTCTAGAAATCAGTTGGTCTTGGTTAGAGCCTCCCTCTCCTATAAATAGAACCTGAGCCTTTGTAAAAAAATAGGAGAATTTTACTATACCAAATTTATGCTGAAATAATGATAATTTTTACTATTCTCTAAAATTCTCTCCAAATTGAAGAAATTGGAGCTTCCCTCTTTCTTCAATCTCCATTGGTGGCTCCATCAACATACCAAACCAATTGATTGGTTGGGGACCTCTATCGTGATCAAAGAATCAAGCAATTTGTAAGGTAAAGTATGAATTTTGATCTTTTTCCATAATTTCTCAATGTTTCTCTCTTCTCAACCCCTCTCAAGCTTGAGAAGCTTAACTGGAATGGCTTTTGAATGCTATTGAAGTTAATTGATGAATGGTAGTAAAGGAATACATAAATTTTTATTTATGCTTAATTTTAATGGTTTTTATGTAATTTCTCTCTCTCACTCAAAGAATGGTCATTCCCATGACCGATTCTCGATCCAAATGAAGCTTCTCATGAAGCTTTTCCCTAATCCAAGAATAAATTCTATGCTTGTTTAATTGGAGGCCAAATTAATGGCTTTTTTATGCTTTTAAGTTAGTTATTTCATGAGAATTTATGATTCAATCCATAATGGGTTAATGATCCAATTAGGGATCATTCTAATCATATCTATATTGTTAAAGTTTATTTTTTTAAAATAAATTGAGATTTATCAGTAATAGCAGCGGCGCTATGGCGAAATTTCTGTAAAATTTACACATAAAACATTTTCATTCAAAGTATGAAAAGAGGACTTCCTACCATATTCTAGGAATTATCATCCTAGATTAATTGAAAGATTTTCATAGTAATCATGGAGAAATTGATTTTTATGATTATGCATAATTATTGAATTAAGAAAAAGAGAAATTTCTAGTAATTAAATTTTATATTAAAAGATTAGTCCCCATGACCTTGGGAATCTATGTATTCCATTGATTTAGAGAAAAGAATTAGAAGGCTAAGATTATGTATAATTTATGTAAAAAAATTTAAAGAAAGATTTTAGTTAAATTTATCTTTTTGTATAGATAAATTTTTAATGTTAAAAGAGGAATTCCCATTACAATTGGAATTCCATGATTAGATGAGAAAAGAGAATTTAGACCTAACTTAAAAAGTTGCCAACAGCTGACGGAGAGTCAACGGAAGACGTCTCGCATAGCAAGGTCAGCCGAGGTCTTGACCAGCCTCGGTTCGATTTAAATGGTAAGCTTTCGGCATGGTGGATGAGGGACCAAGGAAGCGGCCTATGAGTGAAACGCTAGGTGACCTGCGAGCGACGAAGGATCCAAGAGGGTGCTGACCATACGGTGCTCGGGCTCTGGGTCGCCGAAGATACCCATGTGCATCGTGGAAGATATTGGAACAAGGAGTAAGAGTTGTTTTCTGGAACCGGGCATGGATCTGGTTGACTGACCTTGCTGGTCCTCAACGGATGAGTCCATGGCTCTTTTATATGGATCTGTTGGTTGATCTTGCTGATCTTCAACAGAGATTCCATCTTGATTTTTATAAGTGATTATATTGCCATGTACTATGAGCTAGGAACTATTGAAAAGGCCCTTGTGAGTGGACAGGTGGTGAGCGTTCTGGTTGCTAATGATGCCATAGATACTCTGATGAAGGAATGATTATTAAGATTCAACAGGATATTTTGGAAGATTGTGATCAGTGATACTATGATTTCATTAAATGATTGTTTTAAAGATGGCCGAATCTGTGAAAAAGGCAATTTCATATTGGGTGTGTAAGTGGCATGACTGGTGTGAAATTTGCATGAATATCCGGCTAAGGGGCCTGGGAACTCTTTTCCGTGATACCCAGGACAAAACCTAACCAAATTCTAAATTGGATCCCATCACTACAGTGGTTGGGTGGTTGGCTAACCCATGGGACTGGATGGGGTTAGGCTAGACTGATGGATTCATAAAATGAGACTCCTTTCTATTATTATGATAGATGAAGTAAATCATGGATAGTAATTGTTCTATGGATAGTAATCAACAATTGTGCCTCTTGATGGAAAAAAAAGCGTTGATCTCTATGATCCCAGTGCATGTTTCTTCCTTGATCTGCCCGAGTATCTTTATAGGTACGATCGGATCAGTTTGGTCAGTTAATGATCTTGACTACGTTAGAGTAAAATTTTATCCTGGAGGAATCGCCTGTGCTTTCTGGGCAAGAGAAGTCTTTTCGAGTTTGGTTTTGGAAGAACCGAGGAATTAGTCACCTGTCCGGATATCCATGGGCGAGGCCTCGAGTGTAGGACCCTGCCTGCGCTAGATGTACTACTTCCGCTGCTAGCATCCCAAATCCGTTGCACGGTGGGGGACAGGGATCTTACAGTTGGTATCAGAGCGAATTGGCTAATGAGGATGAATTGAGAAGCCAAAAATGTCAAAAATTTATGAAGTAATAGTAAAAGGTTGGAATTGTTTGATGAAATTCATACAAATTGATATTCAGACTGAAATTCATAATTGGGTCTTCAGATGGAAGTACCGCAATTGTATGGAATCCTTGACTTGCTTGAGGCCTAGACATGATGGTATTTACGTTATAATTCCAAGGACCGTGACTACCCGTATATACCGAGGGTATACGAGTAAATCTAAGACCTTGAAATTATAAGCTAAAATGCTATCCAGATGAGGAATTCGAATGTGGTTGATATGATTTTTAAATTTTGGTTGTGAACTAATGAGTTGATTTGGATTCTGATAGAAAAATGATGATTCTTGAAATTTGGTTGAAATGTAATAAGCCGAGCAAAACCACAATGAGGATGAACAACACAAGTCCCTGTGCTAATACTCGTAAAACTGGAATGATGATAGTGACTTCAGCAAATCACTATGAGATTAGTGGATTGTGCTGTGAGATTGCTACTATTAACACTTGACCCGGTGGATCAAGTTAATTGGATGACAAATTCAAGACTTGTTTGACTGAAATTCCCGTGGAGGAATGTTCAGAAGGAAATTTTTTTTCAGTCTAATGGACCATTATTGTGTTAAAAGTATGAATGTTATGATCTGAATGAATCGTTATCCGATGATGAGTTCTATATAAGGGATCTTTATCCCAGGATTCTGTTGGGTTGACCAGAATATAAGGAGCCCCAGAATCAATTGGATCTTAAGGGGAAGAGTTGTCCTCTAGTTGCGAGATGAGGACATCTCGCGTTTTTTAAGTGGGGTAGGATGTAAGATTCCTCCCTCCAACTTTTTGAGGTGTGCAGGTGTAAGAACCTCCCCTTCTGATCTTATAATTATTCCCCTCTCTGAAATAAAAGAAAGATTCTGTTTTACCTTGTTTTGACCTAGAGAGAGAAAATGTCTAGAGAGAGGTAGTCCAAAATTGAGATATTTTTGGATATAAAAATCCTCCTAGTGTCTAAAATGAATTCCCTTGAAACAGAAATTCAAAAAGAACTTTCCAATGTGTAATTGGAATTAATTGGAAATGGGTATAAAGGAACTTAGCCTAAGGGTCTAGATTTTCAGAAATTTTTGGATTATGGTCCAATTAACGTTCCTATGGGCCAATAAGATCAATCCATGTGTGGGGAGGAGATAAATCCAATTTGTAAAAGAAAAATACCCAAAAATGAGTAAATGCCCACATAAGATGAAGAGTTGACTATGTACAAGGTTTACTAGTAAAAAACTATGAGTATTACTAAAAAAAATGAGATATTTTGGATATAATGATTCCATTTTGACACATGTGTAAGGGGATCCCTTCAAGGAGGCGCCTACTTCACATGCTTGAATGAGTTTTAAACTCAAAAATAATGTGATATTTTTATCTCTCCTCTCTCTTGGTTTTCAAACCGAATCAAAAAGAAACCAAACTAGGTCCAAATCTGGTCCAAATTCAACCAAACTGAAATCTAGAAAATTCTAAAAATCAGTTGGTCTTGGTTAGAACCTCCCTCTCCTATAAATAGAACCTAAGCCTTTGTAAAAAAAAATAGGAGAATTTTACTATGCTGAAATAATGATAATTTTTACTATTCTCTAAAATTCTCTCCAAATTGAAGAAATTGGAGTTTCCCTCCTTCTTCAATCTCCACTGGTGGTTCCATCAACATACCAAACCAATTGATTGGTTGGGGGCCTCTACCGTGATCAAAGAATCAAGCAATTTGTAAGGTAAAGTGTGAATTTTGATCTTTTTTTATAATTTCTCAATGTTTCTCTCTTCTCAACCCCTCTCAATCTTGAGAAGCTTGATTGGAATGGCTTTTGAATGCTATTGAAGTTAATTGATGAATGGTAGTAAAGGAATACATAAATTTCCATTTATGCTTAATTTTAATGGTTTTTATGTAATTTCTCTCTCTCACTCAAAGAATGGTCATTCCCATGACCGATTCTCAATCCAAATGAAGCTTCTCATGAAGCTTTTCCCTAATCCAAGAATAAATTCTATGCTTGTTTAAATGGAAGCCAAATTAATGGCTTTTTTATGCTTTTAAGTTAGTTATTTCTTCATGAGAATTTATGATTCAATCCATAATGGGTTAATGATCCAATTAGGGATCATTCTAATCATATCTATAATGTTAAAGTTTATTTTTTTAAAATAAACTGAGATTTATCATCAGTAATAGCAGCGGAGCTATGGCGAAATTTCTGTAAAATTTACACATAAAACATTTTCATTCAAAGTATGAAAAGAGGACTTCCTACCATATTCTAGGAATTATTATCCTAGATTAATTGAAATATTTTCATAGTAATCACGGAGAAATTTATTTTTATGATTATGCATAATTATTGAATTAAGAAAAAGAGAAATTTCTAGTAATTAAATTTTATATTAAAAGAGTAATCCCATGACCTTGGGAATCCATGTATTCCATTGATTTAGAGAAAAGAATTAGAAGGCTAAGATTATGTATAATTTATGTAAAAAAATTAAAGAAAGATTTTAGTTAAATTTATCTTTTTGTATAGATAAATTTTTAATGTTAAAAGAGGAATTCCCATTACAATTGGAAATCCATGATTATATGAGAAAGAGAATTTCTTATCATTTTGAAATTATGAGATAATTCATGTAATTTCAATGATGAATTTTTTTTAGATAAATTTATTTATCTATGAGAAATAATTAAATGTTAAAAGAGGAATTCCAATTACATTTGGAATTCCATGATTGGATGAGAAAAGAGAAATTCTTATCATATTGGAATTATGGGATAATCTATTTAATTTCAATGATGAAATTTTTAGATAAATTTATTTATCTATGAGAAATAATTAAATGTTAAAAGAGGAATTCACATTACATTTGGAACTCCATGATTGGATGAGAAAAGAGATATTCTTATCATATTGGAATTATGGGATAATCTATTTAATTTCAAAGATGAAATTTTTAGATAAATTTATTTACCTATGAGAATTATTTAAATGTCAAAAGAGGAATTCTTACGATAATTGGAATTCCCTCATTTAGTTGGGCAAAGAGAAATTTCTAACATATCGAAATAATGGATATTTTAATTTAGATGAATTTATTATATGAGAAATACTTGTTGGGAAAAGAGGAATTCCCAGAACATTGGAATGTAATTAATTAAATGCAAAAAGAGGAATTCCCTTGGTAATTGGAAACCTATAAATTAAATGGAAAGAAGAGAAAATTTTAGTATAAATTCGATTTATGGTTATTTTTACCAAATGAAGAAATATGGGTAGAATTGATTTCTATAAATCCCATGAATTCCTTTATTCAAAAGAAGAATATGAAATAAAATTCAATTGAAGAATTGAGAAGCAATATGGAAATAGTCATCAGAAAAGAATCTTTAATTTAAACCAAGCAAGTGACTGAAGATTAGAAAAAAAAAAGTCTTATTATCGGTATCAATCTAGAAAAAAAGCTATTAAATAGTACTAACATGTAATAGTGATGTGATAAGATGTATATCTGATGTAATAAGATGTGTATCGGATGTGATAAGATGTGTAACGGATGTAATAAGATGTGTATCTGATGTGATAAGATGTGTATGGGATGTGATTGGATGAGATGATGCAATAAGATGTGTATGAGATGTGATAGAATGTGATAAGATGCATATGAGATGTGATAGGATGTGATAAGATGCGTATGGGATGTGATAGGATGTGATAAGATGTGTATGGGATGAGGTAAGAAGTGTATCTGGTGTGATAAGATGTGTATGGGCTGTGATAAGATGAGAATGGTTGTGTTATAAAAGAATAGTTGTGAAGGTGTATGTGAATGTATGAATGTGAATGTAGAAATGGATGTATGAAATGTGGATGAGGATGTTTATGAATGTGAATGTGAATATGGATGTATAGATCTGGATGTATGGATGTCCGTGTGGATGTATGAATGTGAATGTGGATGTGGATGTGCAAATGAGGATGTGGATGTGGATGTGGATGTATGAATGTGAATGTGGAATTGGATGTGTGAATGAGGATGTGGATGTGGACGTATGAATGTGAATGTGGATGTGGATGTGGATGTGGATGTGGATGTGGATGTGCAAATGAGGATGTGGATGTGGATGTATGAATGTGAATGTAGATGTGGATGTATGAATGTGAATGTGGATGTATGGAAGTGAATATGGATGTGGATATGGATGTATGAATGTGGATGTGGATGTGGATGTATGGATGTGGATGTATGGATGTGAATGTGGATGTGGATATGGATGTACGGATGTGGATGTGGATGCGGAAGTATGGATGTGGATGTATGGATATGAATGTGGATGTGGATATGGATGTATAAATGTGGATGTAGATGTGGATGTGGATGTACAGATGTGAATGTCGATGTGGATATGGATGTATGAATGTGGATGTGGATGTGGATGTGGATATGGATGTATAAATGTGGATGTGGATATGGATGTATGAATGTGGATGTGTATGTATGGATGTGTATGTGGATATGGATGTATGAATGTGGATGTGGATGTGGATGTATGGATGCGGATGTGGATGTGGATGTATAGATGTGGATATGGATGTAGATGTACGAATGTGGAGGTGTAGGTGGAATAATGAATGCGAATGTGTATGTGAAATGATGTGACGTCGATATGAGTGCATGGATGAGATGAGATGACATGTGAATTGGGATGTGAACAAATGATATGTGATGAATCTCATGTGAAGAGATGGAAAATGATGTGATTGGATGAGAATGAGTGCATATATGAATGGAATGTGGAATAAGTAATGTGGACTGATGAAGGATAATGTGGAAAGACGAGACTTCGTTATAGAAACTGTATTTGTGACCTGTTTGTAAATGACTGTTTTATGTCAAGAATGCTGGGAAAGCATTTTTGACCATCTTGTGAATAAGGGTTGTAGGTGGAGACCTAGCTTATAAAGTTGAAACAGTTGACGGAGAGTCAACGGAGGACATCTCTCGTAGTAAGGTCGGCCGAGGTCTTGACCAGCCTCGGTTCGATTTAAATGGTGAGCTTCCGGCACGGTGGATGAGGGACCAAGGAAGTGGCCTATGAGTGAAGTGCTAGGTGACCTGCGAAGGATCCTAGAGGGTGCTGACCATACGGTGCTCGGGCTCTAGGTCGCCGAAGATACCCACACGTGCGTCATGGAAGATATTGGAACAAGGAGTAAGAGTTGTTTTCTGGAACCGGGCATGGATTTGGTTGACTGACCTTGCTGGTCCTCAACGGATGAGTCGACCATGGCTCTTTTATATGGATCTGTTGGTTGATCTTGCTGATCTTCAATGGAGATTCCATCTTGATTTTTATAAGTGATTATATTGTCGGGTACTATGAGCTAGGAACTATTGAAAAGGCCCCTGAGTGGACGGTGGTGAGTGTTCTAGCTGCCAATGATGCCATAGATACTCCGATGAAGGAATGATTGGAAATTAAGATTCAACCGGATATTTTGGAAGATTGTGATCAGTGATACTATGATTTCATTAAATGATTGTTTTAAAGATGGCTGAATCTGTGAAAAAGGCAATTTCATATTGGGTGTGTAAGTGGCATGACTGGTGTTAAATTTGCATGAATATCTGGCTAGGGAGCCTGGGAACTCTTTTCCCTGGTAACCGGGACAAAACCTAACCAAATTCTAAATTGGATCCCATCACTACATTGGTTGGACGGTTGGAGGCTGGACTGATGGATCCGTAAAATGAGACTCCTTTCTATTATTACGATAGATGAAGTAAATCACGGATAGTAATTATTCTATGGATAGGAATCAACGGCTGTGCCTCTTGATGGGGAAAAAAGCGTTGATATCTATGATCCCAGTGCAAGTTTCTTCCTTGATGTAGCTGAGTATCTTTGTAGGTGCGGTCGGATCAGTTTGGTCAGTAATGATCTTGACTACGTTAGAGTAAAATTTTATCCTGGAGGAATCGCCTGTGCTTTCCGGGCAAGAGAAGTTTTTCCGAGTTCGGTTTTGGAAGAACCAAGGAATTAGTCACCGGTCCGGATATCTGTGGGCGAGGCCCTGAGTGTAGGACCCTGCCCACGCTAGATGTACTACTTCTACTGCTAGCACCCCGAATCCGTTGCACGGTGGGGGACAGGGATCTTACATATAGCACCTCTATCTGTAATGAATCGTGTGTACAATGGTATGTCTCCTTCGCAGTTTCGCTTCTTTATGCGAATACGATTGAGGTAATGATTTTTGGGAGCTGTGATGCTCTATGTATATATCGAAAACTTTTGATAATAAATAATGTTTTGTAAAAAAATTCCAAATTGTTTTCATGATTGTGAATGTGGTTAATCTTGTTTCATGAAGTATGATGAAATAATTATCTGCTTAAAGAATAAATCGTAAAAATTAAATAATCATGAATCTGTTGTCAAAGTTAAGTTGACAAAAATCTCGTTTTGTGAGAATCATGAGGCGCGCGGCCCGTGCAAGGCAACTGGATCCTCTAACCGATGACGAAGAGTTAGATCCGGATGTTCGAAAAGCCCTGCACATATCCCAACCTGGTCCCTTCAAGGGTGAAGGAGAACAGTTAGGTGAAGTAGTGGAAAAGTGGATTGAAGCAATGGAGGAATACTTTGATGTAACTGGCTAATACAATGAGAGAAGCAAGATGGCTCTCGCTAGGTTAAAGATTGTGGAAATGGCCAGGGTCGCTTGGAGGAATCATTGCAAGACTAACCGTCTCGAACGGAATACCCAGACTTGGACCGATCTTAAAGCATACCTTAGAAAGAGGTTTTGTCCTCCGAGCTTCCTTGAAACTAAAATGAATGATTTCTTGGAATTAAAGCAGGATAGATGGACAATTGAAGAGTACCATCAAGCTTTTACCCTTCTTCTCAAATATTCCCCTCAGTTGGATGAAGAGCAGCTGATGGCCAGGTTCATTCGAGGAATGAATGAGCCATTGGACACCTTAGTAAAGAATGCCAAACCTGTCTCAATGGCCGAAGCAGTAAGAAGGGCAAAGGACTTTGCCAAAGCCTTTGTTGTTAAGGTCTCGCCAAAGCCTGCACCCTCTAACTTTAAAAGATTCCAAACCCCGGGAAGTACTTCAAACTTTCCTCCCCCAAAGAGGGAGCAAGGCCGACCCTTCCCCCAGAACACTTTCTCAGGAGCCCTACCTATTTCAAGGATTCAGAGGGATGAGCTCAGAAGTGAGAACCGTTGTTTTGGATGCCAAGGTTTTGGTCAGTAGCTGAAAGACTACCCGACTCCTACCATGTCAAGGGGACAGAGAAGTCAAGGACCGAGAGTGCAAAGACCAACCCCTTCCTATCAGTCAAATCAAGGTCCATCTCGCCCAAATCAGGGAAATCCCAGAAGAACTCCAGCTCAGCCATCTACCTCTATCCAGAGTAGCCTTAGAACTCCTTCCCAGAGCTGGGGCAACCAAAGAGAAAGAGTTCTGCCTCAGACTATAGCAGCCAGAGTAGTCACAATTGCAGAAGTAGTGGAAGAGGAAAGACGATAGATTTATGCTGCAATTGAAAACCAAGGGCCAAACCGTCAATTCTCCGTCATTCATACTTGAGCTGAGTATCAGGGTAAGCCTTTTAAGCTTTTGATTGTTGATTCACGCAGTACTCATTCTTTCATTTCCCCTGGATGCTTGCATAAGCTAGTCTTAGATGAGAAATCAGGGAAACCTATGCAAGTTGAATTGGCAAGTGGGAAGATTCTTTTCACTCACCTTGAGACAGATCGTATTCAGTTCAATCTAGATGGGAATTTAACTGACTGTCAGTTGAGAGTTATACCTTTGGGAGTTTTTGATGGGATCCTAGGAATGGATTGGCTCCACAAAAATTAAGCTGACATTCACTGTCATAATGGAACCATCTCTTTCCATGACCTTCACGAAAACAAAGTTCAAGGAACCGAAATTTCAAGATCCCCTAGTCTGCAGTTAGTAAAAGCTTCTAAGTTACTAAAAGGACTTAGAAAGAAGCAGCGCATTTATCTTGTCAAAATGAATCCGATAGACTCAAAGTTAAAAGCTAAAGAACCTGAATGGTTAAGTGAATATGATGATTTATTCCCAGCAGAATTAACAGAGATGCCCCCAATTCGGGAAGTAGATCATGTCATAGAATTGACCCTCGGAGCTTAGCTAGTAGCCTTGCGCATGTACAAAATGCGAGTTCCTGAAGCCATTTGAAACTCAAGGAACAGCTTAGACAACGGCTGGAACTAGGGTTTGTAAGACCCAGTGTTTCACCTTGGGGTGCGCCAGTTCTCTTTCAGAAAAAGAAAGATGGAACGCTAAGACTCTGTGTGGACTACAAAGGTCTCAATCAGCTGACAAATAAGAATAAGTATCTTATCCCCAGAATTGATGAGCTTTTGGACAGGCTAAGTGGAGCCGAGATCTTCACAAAGATAGATCTCAAATCACGGTACTATCAGATCAGGATTAATGAGCAAGATATCCTGAAGATAGCCATCAATACTCGATATGGGCATTATGAATTCACTGTCATGTCGTTTGGATTGACAAATGCCCCAGCTACATTCAATCTCTTAATGCAGGACATTCTCAGAGAATACTTGGATGATTTCATCCTTATTTTCTTTGATGATATTCTGATCTACTTAAAGAATGCAGCTGACCATGAAGCTCATGTCAGAAAAGTTCTTAAGATTCTAAGGAAGCACCAACTCTTTGCAAAAAAGAGCAAATGCACTTTCTTCCGACCATGTTGAATACTTGGGCTTTATGGTATCCAAAGATGGAATTTGTCCAGACTCTGCCAGGCAGTCATAGATTGGCCTGAACCAAAGACAGCGAAAGAAATCAGAGGATTCTTGGGATTGACTGGTTGGTATAGAATTTTTATACCAAAGTATGCTCTCATAGCTTCCCTGTCATGACGAATGAAGATCAATACAAGGATGCAACAAAAAAGACACTTAGGGCTCTTGAAAAGAGTTCAAAGTTGTAGATGAATGTGGGAGAGGGCTTGACAATAATCCCACATGGGAACTTTTGGGAGTTCTAGAATTTTTGTATAAAAGGTGACCCATTTGAGAGCTAGAGAGCACTCTTTGGTCATTTGGTTGAGAGGCTCATAGAGAGAGCTTGCTCCATAGCTCCATCTCAAGTGCTTTCCCAAGGCTCTCCATCTCCATTCATGCTTCAATCTTGTACTCTCTATTCTTTACATTTTCAATGATATGAGGTTTTGGTCTACACACTTGCTAATCTAGATTTCTTAATGATGTTTTGATTTGTGAGTTGTAGAGTGCTTGTGATGAAGCTTGTGCTTGAAATAATGTGTAGTTGAGGTTTGTGTGATAGCTCTTTGCATATTAGGTTCCTTGCATAAGTTGCATTTGTGTGCTTAAGTGTAGCCTAATCTTGATGCTTTGATTATGTAAGATTGATTGCTTGAGTGATGAAGAAGGATTGAGTAGGACTAGAAGTCATTAGTGTGTGGTTAACTCTTCTTCTCCCATTCGGGATAGCCTCTATGCGCTAACCGGGTTGCATTCACGGATTGACAAGTGTGTGGGTTGGAGTGTAGCCTCTGCTATGCTATGATGTCCCAAACAATGGCGCCGCTGCCGGGGAACGCACACCTAAGTTAGTGAAGGGTGTTAACCATTACTTCTTACTAAGTGCTCCATTGATTGCAAAATCGTGGATTAGGGTAGATTAGAGTAGAGTTAGCAAGGGCATTGAGTGTGTGATCTCAAGGGCGCCTTGTGTGTTTTCGATTTTTTGATTAGAAGCAAAAAAAACAAAATTAATTAAAACCTCATTGCGGTAGAGAAATCCCGCCACTAATCAGATTTAGTACTTCAAGTTTTTTGTATTTTTGACGGGGTTGGCAAGTTGTAGATAGGAAGTGTTGGAGGCGACCTTTCTTTTATTGTTTTGTTGTGTTGTTATCGTATGGGGAGGCATCTCCATAAATGCAGCAAAGAGTCGAAATCACCTTTAAATTTTGGTGCTTACTACATTGCTACAACACTCAACATATAAATCGAAGCATATATATATATATATACATGCAGTGTGGGCGGCCGGTTGAAAGGAGTACCAAGGAGGTTTGTGGGCGGCCGGTTGAAAGGAGTCCAAGGCGGTTTCATTTTAAAAAAAATTATATATATATATGATTTCTTACGTCTGCATTGTGTTGGCTGGAGTGGGCGTAGACTGCTCAGACGACAGCAAAGGAGTAGACGTGGCGGCGTTGGCATAGGCAGGCGTAGCCTGCAGACGACAGCAGGTGAAGACGGAGGAGCGTCGGCGTAAGCGGCGAGCAGCTGTAAGACGGCGGGTAGCAGCAAGAGCGCAGGCGAAGGCGGCCTTAAGAAAAAAACATATAAATATAAATATATATATATATATATATATATATATATATATATATATATATATACTTTTACAGTGGCGTCGAACGCTGCATCGTGGAGGGGGCAGTCGGCATCGGGTTCTGCATGGAGGGGGTGTCTGTGAAGCGCTGGTAGAAAGAGCGCAGGTGAAGGCGCTGTCTGCACAGTGGGCGCTGCAAGAGTCGCCTGCAGCAGGCGAGGGAAGAGAAGGAGGGTAGCAGTACTGGCCGTCGGCAAGAGCGCAGGTGAAGGCGACCGAAGGGAGAGAAGGCCAAAAGGCAGCTGGAAGCAAGCAGTGGTGAGCTGGTGCATTGAAGAGGGCGAGTGGGTGCGCCAGAGCGAAATCCGACGAGCGGCGAGCGGTGGATAAGATAACTCCTTATGGATATTTGGCGAGATACATGTCCACCATGCATTGACCCTGATAGTACTCGACCAGATCATCGCGGGGGTTATAGTGCTCCTCCGTTTCAAACACATTCTAGGTACTTCTATGCTCCCTTAGGTGAAAATTGCTGTGGGCATCACTTTGTCACGTTATTCTATCAACAGCATCACCCATTTCCACATTGTCAAGAGTGTGCACGGCTCGTATTAGAAGAAGCTTCACATATTTGTTGGATATGCCGCTCTTACTTTAGACGATATGGCATTGGCTTAATGAAGCAAATTGTGGGAATTACACCCCAATGCCATAATCTACTTAATGTGAGAATACCAGAGAGAGGACCAAATCAACGTAGATTACCTGAGGAGGTTCAAGCACAACAATGGAGGGATACAAGCTTAAATGACTTGCAACCACCGATCTTGCAAGCCCTCCTTCCCCAAGCCTCAACATGTCAATATTGGATAAATATGAGTACCTACATTGCGCAGTTCCAAAATCAAAACTGTCTGATTAACCTTCCCATAGAACCAATGCCATATTTTAGTGAGGAAGCACTCCTTCCTCTACCACCTTCTCCAGCGGCAGGTTTTTGTGAGGGGTTGTCTCTGCACCCTGAGGAAATTGATACCATCTTTCCAGCAGACGAGGACACGGATCCACCACCAGCGCAAAGGTAAGTTCAGTGACTCCATAATAAGATCGACAAGCCAGGGCACTTTTATCCCACTGGGTTTTTCCCCTCGGCTATATTCGTTTGGCACCAATGGAAAATTTTATTCTTTTCTTGTTTGTTAATAAAAATTTTGCAGAGATCTCCGTAAAAAAACAAGAGCATCAAACACGCCCCAATAGTCCACCTATTATGCACACAAATAAGGAAGGGGGGAGACATGCTATGCTTATAAAGATCAAGGAGGAGCAATCTGCACAAAATCAGCAATGCATCAATGCAAACGAACAACATCAACAGGGCACTACAACAGGTGTATTCAAATCTTAATCTTTATTTCTTTATGTGCTCTTATCTTTCGAATATATGGTTTGCATGTTCACACAATGTTGGCTGGTTTAAGTTTTTGATTAGTTGTTAAAATATGGTGAGTGAATTCTAGACTCTTAGAAGACTTAGTAAAAGATATTTCTATCTAAAGACAGTGTAGGATATATACCAAGGGAGTATGCCAAGTTCTTATGCTTTCAAGGTATATTAGTTATCCCTAGTGGTAGCTACCTCTTAGTATGAGCTAGGTGCTAGGAGTAATAAAAATTTATAAAAAAAATTATATCCTAAAAAATATATATACAAAGTGAATTGAGACATGATGTGTCTACAGCCATGTGAAATGCTTGGTAGGACCTGGGGTTGTCTTAGCACCTTGGGGCCGATGCCTTGGTTTCTATGGGGTGAACACTGATGTCTAAAAGCTTTAGAAAAAGACCTTTGAGGAATCTATCGCCTTGATGGATGTTGGTAGGACTCTGGGGTACACTATGGGCCCTCGAGACCGATGCCCTCATCTTCAAGGGATACTCCTTATGTCATAAAAGAAAGAAAAAGGGTCTGTCGCCCTTGAGATACTTAGCGGTCGTTAGATTCTCTTGGCGGAGGTCTCTTGGCCATTGCTTGGGTCTCTTTGGGATGGAACCTTAATCTTTATCACCTTCTACACACACATCAAAAAAAAAAAAAAGAGTTCCAATCATCTTTGCTCATATTTAGGAGTAGGTTTGCCACTTAGGAATAACTTACATACTTGTAGGACATTGAGACTGCGGTCATAACCGGCGGTGTACAAAGCACACTTGCCTTTGCATAGCACTATCTACCACTTAAGTCTCACTTTGACTAGTCTTTACTCATCTATTTTAGTACTCATTAAAACTTTAATCAGTCGTGCACTTGTATGCTCACGTGTGAAATTATCATTGCTGGTTTTTCTTGTCTTTTCTTTTTTTTCAATAAAAGACTTTACTTGTATCCATTGCTTTTTTGTTGCAGCTCTTGCTACTACCGCGCTCGAGGACGTGCGCAAAATAGGAAGGGGGGAGTGTCATGACGAATGAAGATCAATACAAGGATGCAACAAAAAAGACACTTAGGGCTCTTGAAAAGAGTTCAAAGTTGTAGATGAATGTGGTAGAGGGCTTGACAATAATCCCACATGGGAACTTTTGGGAGTTCTAGAATTTTTGTATAAAAGGTGACCCATTTGAGAGATAGAGAGCACTCTTTGGTCATTTGGTTGAGAGGCTCATAGAGAGAGCTTGCTTCATAGAGTGCTCTCCCAAGGCTCTCCATCTCCATTCATGCTTCAATCTCGTACTCTCTATTCTTTACATTTTCAATGATATGAGGTTTTGGTCTAAACACTTGCTAATCTAGATTTCTTAATGATGTTTTGATTTGTGAGTTGTAGAGTGCTTGTGATGAAGCTTGTGCTTGAAATAATGTGTAGTTGAGGTTTGTGTGATAGCTCTTTGCATATTAGGTTCCTTGCATAAGTTGCATTTGTGTGCTTAAGTGTAGCCTAATCTTGATGCTTTGATTATGTAAGATTGATTGCTTGAGTGATGAAGAAAGATTGAGTAGGACTAGAAGTCATTAGTGTGTGGTTAACTCTTCTTCTTCCATTCGGGATAGCCTCTATGCGCTAACCAGGTTGCATTCACGGATTGACAAGTGTGTGGGTTGGAGTGTAGCCTCCGCTATGCTATGATGTCCCAAACATTCCCCCCTGACTAATCTTCTCAAGAAGAATATCCCGTTTCAATGGTCTGCCAGGTGCCAGAGTGCTTTTGATAAGCTGAAGACCACCTTGGTAACCAATCCCGTTCTAAAGCTGCCAGATTTCTCTCTTCCCTTTGAGGTAGTAACTGATGCCAGTGGTTTTGCCTTGGGAGGTGCACTCATGCAGGAAGGTCATGCAGTGGCCTATGAATCCCAAAAACTCAGAATGCATGAGAAGAATTATGTTGTCCATGACCTGGAACTAGTTTCAGTAGTATATGCCCTGGGAGGTGCACTCATGCAGGAAGGTCATGCAATGGCCTATGAATCCCGAGAACTCAGAATGCATGAGAGGAATTATGCTATCCATGACCTGGAACTAGTTTCAGTAGTATATGCCCTAAAGTTGTGGAGACATTACCTACTAGGTCAAAGATTCACTTTGATGACAGATCACCAGAGCTTAAAGTAGATCTTCACTCAGAAGGATCTCAACATGCGCCAGAGAGAAGGTGGATGCAGACCCTGCAGGAATTTGATTTTGAAATCAAGTACCGCCCAGGCAAAAAAAATGTGGTAGCAGATGCCCTCAACAGCAAAGCCTCCTTGCTTGCAATTATTGTAGTGTCAAATCCCTTGATTATTGAAGCAAGAGAGAAGATCATTGAGGATAGATTCTTTGGCCCTATTGCTACCCTACTTATGCAGGAAAGCAAAACTCCATAGGAGTTGAACCGAGTTCAAGGGTACAGCCTGGATCATGGAATTATATATTATAATCGCAGGCTATGCATTCCCAATGATGAGGGAAATAAGGGTCAAATTCTGAATGAAGCCCATGACAGCCTTATTGCAGGACATCCAGGTTTCATCAAAACCTACATGTTTATGAAGAAAAGCTTCTTTTGGCCTAGTCTAAAAAAGGATGTACTTAATCATGTACGTCAATGTCTGACCTGTCAAAAAGTCAAGGCCGAGAGAGAAAAAATGCCTGGGAAATTACATCCATGAGACATCCCCGAGATAAAGTGGGAATGCATGAGTATGGTTTTTATTACTGGATTACCTTCAGTGCAATCAGGTTACAACTCCATCTTCGTGGTAGTTGATAGACTAACCAAAGTTGCCCATCTGATTCCAGTAAAAGAAACCTACACTGGAGTGGATGTGGCCAGAGTGTTCCTGAAGGAAATCTTTCGATTGCATGGCCTACCCAGAAGAATAGTAAGTGACCGAGATCCCAAATTCACGTCAAGATTCTGGACTACATTTTTTGAAGCAATAGGAACTTTCTTGGATCTTAGCAGAGCTTACCACCCTAAGACTGATGGTCAAACAGAAAGGGTAAACCAAGTAATCAAAGATATACTTTGGTCATGCTCTGGTAGGGAACCCAAGAAGTGGCTAAGCTATCTGCACCTAGCCAAGTTCGCCTACAATGCTTCTTATCATAGAAGTATTGGGATGAGCCCTTTCAAAGCTTTGTATGGACAAGATTTCTTAACTCCATTAACTTGGTCCGACCCATTGATTAGGGTCGAGATGTCTAGACAGATGCTTGATGACATGGAGTAGCAGATGCAGTCAATTCGCAAAGATATAAAAGCTGTCGAGGATATAGTTGGTATGAGAGCGCTGTTTGTAAATTTACGTAACCGTAGCAGAAATTACTTAAAAATTTTAAAAGTAAATCTGGAAAAATAATGTTTTTGCTTGTTAATTATGTTGAAGGAACTTCAAAAATTGAAAACTCATAAATTGAATTGGAATTTATAGATGGATACCCCAAATCTTTCTGGCATTCCTAAACTCTCCCAGAGCAGGATATGATAGCCTTTGCATTCGAGCACCTCATTAACTCTACTTACGACCCGAGTAAGCAGAGTGAGACTCGCACGTCATTTTGAGAGTCTTTACTTTCCTGATCCTCTTGAGTGACGTCGGTATATGTGGTTCTGTGGAGGACGATGTATTAATGTTAGTACCAGTCAGCGTCAGAGGCTCAGGCAGAATATTTCCTTAGCCATGATTCTGATAAGGCTAGGGCTTGTTTAGCATGTACAACTCTTTGATCATTCACCCAGGAACTTTAGAACTTCATGCCGAGTTTTTAGGCTTCTTAGCCGCTTTATCCCTAGAGATAGAATTACAGCACCCCTATCTGTAATGAATCGTGTGTACCATGTTATGTCTCCTTTGTAGTTTCGCTTCTTTATGCGAATACGATTGAGGCAGTGATTTTTGGGAGTCGTGATGCTCTATGTATATATCGAAAGCTTTTGATAATAAATGATGTTTTGCAAAAAAATTCCAAATTGTTTTCATGATTGTGAATGTGGTTAATCTTGTTTCATGAAGTATGATGAAATAATTATCTGTTTAAAGAATAAATCGCAAAAATTAAATAATCATAAATCTGTTGTCAAAGTTCAGTTGACGAAAATCTCGTTTCGTCAGAATCATGAGGCGCGCGGCCCGTGTGCAAGGCAACCGGATCCTCTAACCAACATTTGTATGTTCACATGTCCATGTCCTGTACCACATTTCGGCTTTTAGAGAACATGGCTGATTTCAACTCAGGAATCCTAGCATCTAACTTAAATAACCTGCCTTCTTTCTTACCTTTGGCAATGACTCTACATTCATTTTTGAAATCCTCAACGAAGCATCCATGCTCATTGAAACAAACCTGTAAACCTTGTTCCACCATTTGACCAAATTGAGGCCAAACTTTTTGTAATAGAAGGCACATACAAGACATCTGCCATAGACTTTGTTTCACCATTGTGCATAACCAATGGTACACTTCCAACATGTGTGATAGCATGTTGGGTATCATCTCCTGTCTCCACATAGCCTTTCACATCCATAGGCTTCATATGCTCAAACCATTCACCATGACAAGTCATATGGTTTGATGCTCTAGAGTCCATATACCAAGTGTCATCACTTTCACCATTTGTCATCATAGATCCCACAACATGTTTCAGGGTGGCAAACAAGTGATTTGCGCTGCCATCATTACTTCTTGATGCAAAATTTCCACCACCATTTGCATAATTTCCACCATGTTGTGCATAATGTCCACCATGTTGTGCTCTACCCCCTCTCAAATCATTTTGTTTGTGAAAACAATCACGTGCCATATGACCAAATTTCCCACAATAATGGCATTCCACATTTTGCATAGATGTTTGTTGGCCTTGCCAATGTCCTCTACCACGAGGATTACCTCTGCCTCTCTGAGGTGTATATCCACGACCACCTCTAGCACCATATGTAAGCTGAAAATTCTGTTGTGGTGATCTATCCTACCATCCACGACCACGTGATGCAAATCTCCCTCTACCTCTAAATCCCCTTTGTGATGAGTAGAAAGCCTAATTTCTGCCATTATCATCATGGCTAGTAGATGCATCATGAAAAGAGTCACTGAGTTTGATTTCCTCAACAAGCAAGAGTGAAACCAACTCATCAAAATCTGGTAAACTTGTACTCCAAACAGAGATAGATGTATCAAAAGACTTGTACTCCTTGCCAAGACCATGCAAGGTAATGTCTACCAAATCATCATCAGGCATGGGGGCATTGATAGTTGCCAATGCATCTGCATACTTCTTTATCTCTTGAACATAATCATGGATACTCCTTCCTTTCCGCTTCACATTATGAATCTATTGTCTCAACTGAGACTTACGAGCACTAGTATCTGTATCAAACAGCTTTACCAATGTATCCCATGCATCCTTGGGATTCTCAAACAGCTTTACCAATGTAAAGCTATATCAAACAGCTTTACCAATGTATCCCATGCATCCTTGGGATTCTCAACATCAAGTATATGTATGAGTATAGCATCTGAGATACATATAGATAAGTAATGCAAAACTTTGTATGCTCTCTCTGACCATTGCTTATGAGCTACAACTTGTTGTTGTGTAGGTTGTTAGGGTAGTTCCGCTCTAGCTCCGCACCTATAACAAGGTTCCAAAACCCTTTTCTTTTCAGAAAGCTTTTAATCTTATAATTCCATGCTTGGAAGTTCTTTCTATCCAACTTCTCACCCACAATCTGTATTGGGTTATCTGACATATTTGCTCAATGCAAATGCACCTTCCGCGCACACGTCCAAATTTGTAAACGAGACTTCCTCAACTCAACCACACTCTAATAAGTGTTCCCGATACTCCAAAGTTTTCAACGAACTTCACTGTTGATGTACAAATTCACTCTGATTCAAATTGAACTGGCATGCGCAGTCCAAGGTACCCTGTTTTCGCGTACTTTCCAAGGCTTCAAATTGCAATGTAGTGGTTTAATCAAGTGTGGATAACTTGCATTGACACCTAAAAAATCTCAATGTTGCATATCAACACCAACCAAGGTGCGTACATACCAAATTTATCAAATCCCCTTCTCTGTTTTGAGAAAAACCAATAAAACCAGAAAAGACCAGTCGTAAAAGTGCTCTAATTCCTTTGATTCTTGTCCAAATTGAGAGGCCAAGCATTCATTATCTTAGCATTGATGTCTACTAACTCCATGTAAAAGGAATTAGACCAATTGTTTAAGTTGAGAGAGTAATTAGCCGATTAATCACCCTCTGTTTCACTAATCACAGTAGACAGCCTGTTTAATCAGGTCCATAATGCATAATTGCTTCAACCAATCATATAGCAACATCCTCAAGTATGTGTATCACACAATTTCTAAGCAAGTTTTGAATTTAATCAATCAACCAAGTAGAATTTGGCCTCCACTTTTCAAAATGGTGAGAAAATTGCTCTGTTTCTGCACATCTGTCTATGCCGCCTGCTCCTGGGAGAGTTTATAATGGTAATTGAAGATAGATATGGGTGCCCAACACTCCTAGGCATGTACACTATCCATCAATTAAATGATTTTTGTAAAAAAACGGCTTTAATTTCATCCACAATGAGCATCACTTCTCTGTTTTTGTGAGGGCTTAAAACTAGTGATTTTCCACTCACATAAATGCATCAACTTTGCTCCAAAATTCAATGTAGGGCTTGCACATGAGTTGCCAATACATTCCCATTTGCTAGATACATGATTCTTTATCAGATTTGCAACCATTTGCCTCATAGAAAAGACCATAATGCACGGTAGTTTTGACGTATCTCAGAATATGTCTCACAGCATCCAAGTGAGGTTTATGAGGACTCTGCATAAACTGACTCACCAAACCAACTGCATAGCTGAGATCTGGCCTCGTAATGGTCATGTAGATAAGGCTACCAACCATTTTCCTGTACATGGTGATATCATCAAGCTCATCACCCAAATCAGCCCTAAGCTTCATGTTTTGCTCTAGTGGTGTCAACATTGGTTTGCATGCTGTCATACCATACTTTGCCAGCATGTCAAGTGCATATTGCCTTTGCACCAGCCATATACCCTTGCTTGTTCTAATCACCTCAATGCCAAGAAAGAACCTTAAATCACCAAGGTCTTTCATATCAAACTCTTTGCATAAAGAGCCCTTAACCTCATCAATGCCTTTCCCACAATCACCTGTGATAATCAAATCATCAACATACATGCTCTCCAATAGCCTCTGTATAGCATGTAGGTTCCACATGCTTTACCATAGATGTCATGTATGCATAGTGCATAGCAAAATCTCGATATGTCAATCTTTCAACTGGATATCTGACTCTCTGGGATCTCCGCAATGCATGCGGGTCACTCTATACACCTGTAACTCTAGCATGTGGTGGCACATATCTGTCCTGCCTAGCACCAGGTGTGCGTAAAACAGGTATGCCGAGCTCCTCATCCAAACTCTCAGAACTAGATGACTCATAACCTGTGATTCCAATTCCTTCGACTTTCTTCTTGCCTTTATCCATAGCACTACTCCCAGTGCTCACACTCTCATGCCTCAAACGTCCTGACCATGGACGTACACTGCTACTCTCAGCTTCTGCTGCTGCTGGCCCAGACATAGTAGTAGAACTAGAACTTGCTTGTGGCAAGTTCACAGGCACATCTGCCTCAAGTGAGTCAATGACTCCCTCATCTTTTGCTTTGTACGAACTAGCAAGCTCATCAAACACCACATCTCGTGAGATGACTACTTGTCTAGTTTGAGGGTTATAACATTTGTAGGCCTTTCGATCCTGTGCATATCCAACAAATACACATTTCTCTGCCTTAGGATCCAACTTCCGTCTTCTTTCGTCAGGCACATGGACATAAGCTACGCATCCAAAGACTTTAAGATGTCCAATGTCTGGCCTGTAACCTGTAAGCCGCATCTCTGGTGTGCTTCCATGAATGGCTGCTGTAGGTGTTTTGTTTAGGATATACACTGCAGTAGCACATGCTTCTGCCCAATAGTAATCTGGCATGCTCTTTTCATTGAGCATTGCCCTTGCCACTTCACATATGACTCGATTCTTTCTCTCAGCCACACCATTCTGCTGAGGTGTATACCTGCAAGTCAACTGTCTTCTTATTCCATGCTTCCTCAAGAAATGCTCAAAAGCTTTTGAGGTGTATTCACCACCTCCATCTGTTCTCAAACATTTAATCCAGCAGCCATATTGCTTTTCTACAAGAGCTTTGAAATCCATGAACTTTTCCAGCACTTCACTCTTCTCTCTCAGAAAGTATATCCATGTCATCCTGCTGAAATCATCTATAAATGTCACATAGTATAGACTGCCTTTGATAGATGGGTTTTGTGCAGGGCCCCATACATCACTGTGTACTATCTCAAGTGGCCTGTTACTCATATTTCCTTCTCTAGGAAACCTCAACCTTGCCTGCTTTCCAAACTGACAGGCTTCACAAACATGCATATGTCCATCATATTTGAATCTAGGCAATCCACTGACAATGCCTCTTGTTTGCATGTTCTTTAATCTCTGTATATTGACATGTCCAATCCTCTTGTGCCACATATCAATATCCTGCACAATCCCATTGCTCTTTGAAAACATGGCTGAGCTCAATTCTGGTATGCCTGCATCCAATTTGAACAACCTTCCTTCCTTCTTGCCCTTGGCAATCAATCTACAGCCATGCTTAAAGTCTTCCACAAAACAGCCATTCTCATTGAATCTTACTTGTAGTCCCTACTCAACCATTTGGCCTACTGATGCCAAATTCTTTGTAATGGATGGTACATATAGCACTTCTGACATATTCTTCACATTTCCATCATGCATCCTCAAAGGCACACTGCCAACATGTGTTATAAGATGCTGAGTATCATCTCCTGTGACCACATAACCATTTGTACCCAATGGTTGCATCTTCTCAAACCACTCACCATGACATGTCATGTGGTTTGAGGCACCTGAATCCATATACCATGACTCATCTCCAGCATTCTGAGAATCCATTGTCCCCATAATGTGCTTCATCGCAAAAAGATGATTTGAACTCCCATCATTGTTACTAGTAAATGCATAATTTCCATGTTGTGGTCTTCCATTCCTCACATCATTTTGCTTTTTGTAACAATCTTTTGCCATATGTCCAAGTTTGCCACAATAGTGACATTCAATCCCATTCAAATTTTGTTGAGGACCTTGCCATCGTCCTCTACCATGAGCACCTGTTCCAACTCTCCCCCTATGGGATTGAAATCCACGACCTCCACGTGATCCAAATGGTGACTGTGAATTCTGAAAATTCTGATTTGATTGTGATTGAGTAGACCTATCATTCCAACCACGTCCTCCACGGCCTCGAGGAGTAAATCTCCCCCTGCCTCGAAAGCCTCTAGATGACCCTTGATTTCCTGAACATACTCATGTATACTCCTATTCCTTCGTGTTACACTGTGAATCTGTTGCTTTAGTTGTATCTTCCTTGCACCAGTGTCTGTCTCATACATTCGGCACAATATACCCCATGCTTCTTTTGGTGTATCTGCATCTTGGATGTGAATAAGCAAGGCATCTGTTACACATATTGAAAAATAATGCAACACTTTCGAAGACCGCTCTACCCATTGCTTGTGAGCCAGCAAACAACTGAGCATTATTTGGTTGAGGAGGTAGGAATGGCTCCGGGTCTTCTTCCGACACGAGACTCCATAAACCTTTGCCTTTCAAAAAACTCTTCATTCGAAACTTCCACACTTGAAAGTTAGTTCTGTCAAGCTTCTCTCCAACAATTTGTATCGGACCATCTCCCATGTTTGTAAGGTAGTAGATGTACCCTTTTGATCACAATGTATGAAGTACCTGTAATGCTCCAAATCTCTCCGAATCACATCAAATGATTGCAATATATGTGCTTTTAGATCCCACAATGCTTCATCAACAATGTATACTCGATCAAGGTTGAAAACAAATGATACTTCTTCACAAAAAATTTTCTGGTTTTTTTCCTCGCCAGAGAACTAGTCAAAGATCTTGCTCTAATTCCTTCAAATCTTGTTCAAATTTGATGTTTATGCATTCATTGGCTTCATAACACATTGCTCCAACATATCCTAGAAGGGTTTGATCAAATTCCTCAAGGTTAATGAGAACCACCAATTTTTGTAGCTCTCTTGTTTGCCTTTTTCTGCATATGTCAGGTACCACCTCTCACTAAAAGTGCTCTATCTCCTTCAAATGTGATCCAAATTCAAAACTTTTTGAATCAAAAGTTTAGCAACTCATAGGACTCTACTTGTACCAAAGGAATTAGGCCAAATTGATATAGACAAGGATTAATGCCTTGATTAGTGATGCTCTGTTTCTGGACAGACTTTCTGCAAACTTGCACACCTCTGATAAATGACTTCAATGAGCTCCAAATACATCAAATGAGCTGCAACCAAGCTTCACAATGCCTTAGCAATGTCTTTGCTAAACTCCCCAAGCTTTGAATGGCATCAAATGGAGTAGTAATGAGTGAATTAGACCAAAAAGTATTCAACCTGTCCAAGAACCTGCACAGAGATGCGCCGCCTGCTCCAGAGGGTTGTAGAAGAGGGGCAATTCACATTTGAGTTGATAGGTCTCTTAGCAATGACCTAATCTATCATGGGTATAAAGGGCAAGCTCCAATTTTGAGTAGAATTGCCACATTTGATCCTCCACGGGGCATGTATTCTCTGGTTTGCAGGAGTCAAAAAAACCAGAATTTTTCTTTCACAAATCTCCTGAAATACATCAATGTTTCATGCAATGGTTTTCTCCAGTGTTGCTAATACATGTGCCCTTTCACAATACATGAGAACCTCTGTGTTTCCTTTGTATTTGCCCCAATACATTTGACAAAATACATTCCTTCACAAGCTTTCCATGAAAGCTTCAAAACCAGAAATTTTCGGCTTGCTTTATGCACTTCAATCTTCACTGAACTTGCTCTTTGGCACCTGCAATCCGCTCAAGGGAGTTTTGCTACTCTTACCAGTTAGGCCAAGCTTCAGATCTGTAACCGAGGTGAGCTCCACAGCTTTCTTTTGCTCCATAGCTTCAATGGAAATCTTCACAGCTTCTTCTTCTTCTTCCCTCTTCTCTCACTCACTCTCACAACACAACTAATGAGCTCTAGGCTCTGATACCATGATAAAAAACAGAAGCAGGAGGGAGCACACACAAGAGAAGAAAACCCTAATCCATATCCATCAATCATAAAGAAGGAGAGAAGCCATGGTCACCATCTCTCTCACACACACAAAGGAGAACACAACATAGTGTTATGTCCACACTACAAAGTAAACCTAATGTAATGTCCACACCACACATGACCAGCTGGACGCGGTCATAAACACACCACACGATATCTATCTACCATACTGTCACTCTGTCAGCACCCATGTTCTATCCTCCAGCTGTATACGAGCTTGACATTTCAACACACCACACTCAAGCTTCAGTGGAGAGCTTGCAAAATAGAAATTTCTCTTTGCTCAAATCTGGTGTTGTTTGTGTTTTTGCACCTGCAATCCGCTCAAGGATGTTTAGTAGTCCTTACCCAATAGGCCAAGCTCTCAGATTTGATGGAAATCGGTGTGCTCCAAGCTTCAGAGCTCCAATGGCAAGCTTCATAGCTTCTTCTCCCTCTTCTCTCACTCACTCTCATAAACCCTAATAGAGAGCACGAGGCTCTTATACCATGATGAAAAATAGGTAGAGGGAGAGGAGACACACACACAGGAGCAAACCCTAATGTATTTTACAAACTCTAACCATAAAGGGAAGCCATCTCCCTTCTCACACAATGCATAAAGCCATAATCCATAATCTACAACACACTACATGTGTTGTGTCCACACACTGCTAACCCTAGCTAATGTCCACACACTATGACCAGCTGGACGCGGTTATTTATGTCTCACACATGTTACTACCTAACATGCCAGCACATAGTTCAACTGGCACAAGCTGACATCGAGCTTGAATCTCAACATAGGTCAATTAGGCAGGGTTGCCCCCTTTCTTCTTTACTCTTTGCTATTGCTTTTTCCATTACCCTTGCCCCCTTTCTCCTTTACTCTTTGCTATTGCTTCCCATCCCCTGATTGTAGCATTGGAATATGCTTCTGCTGAAGGGAAAGTAACTGGATTGAAGTTGGGCAATGGGGAGCACTTGGTAATACAATGTTTTGCTGATGACTCTCTTCTTTTCTTGAAAGCAGACAATGATAATGTGAGAATGGCTTTAGGTATTATTCAAGATTTTGCTTATACCTCAACGTCTAAATGTAACATACACAAGTCTAAAATTATAAGTCTCTCTATGGACAATGGTTTTGATCGTGAGAGATAGGGTTGTGAGGTCATCAAAAGAGGACAGATATTCAGACACTTAGGGGTCCCTTTTGGGGTGGATGTGACTAATAAACAACTTACTAATTGGGGCCCTAGACAGGTTTCATCTGAAGTTGAAAAAATGGAAGGGCATCAAAGTCCCATTCCATGATAGGGTGTCCTTATGCAACACAAATGTTGAATGCCTACATTATGTTTTTATGCCCTGTGCTGTTAGACTTTGGGAAAGGTCATTGGCAGAAAATTATAAAGTCTATAAGAGAATTCTTATGGAGGAATGAGAGTTCTAAAAAGAAGGCCTTAGCATGGTTGACATCATGGGATAGATTGACTCTACCAAGGAAGAGGGAGGCACTGGTATCCTACATCTTCTCTCTCACACAATGGCTAGGATGCCACTACTACTTCCTAAGTGTCTTCAACAAAGGAGGAGATCTAGACAAAGATGCTCAAGGAACTGGCTGAAGTCTCTTATGTATATTTTGAAGGCAGATGGCAAGATCTAGGATGGAAAGAAAAGATATTCTCTTATGCTCTCCTTAAGATTACAGGCTCCTCTCTGGGGCTTGAATGTTATGTAGCAATCAAAAAGAGACTTTGGGGCTGATGCTATGGGAGTGTTGCTCTAGAGCCTGAGGAAAATCTCTACTATGCCTAGGGATCTGGTGGTCACATAAATTTAATACTCCTTTAGCCCTTCAGGATCCCAAAACTACTAAAAATCAGAACAATAAAGGCTTCAAGAAACTATTTGACTATTGGGATAGGGCTTTGGTGGGGTGGAAAAACCTTGAACAGCTTGATGAGGAGCTTAGCCTGAACTTTTGGGAGGGACAACTAGTCAGATTTGTGCTCGAAGAGGTACAAAAAGGATGGATTTCTACTGCTTATGATGAATCTTGTTGGGTAAAAGACTAGGTTTGGTACAATGGGGTCAAGCTGGATAGAGGGACCACTAAAGACTTGTATAGGGAATTAAAAAGAACTCAGGATAATGTGGTTTATTGCAATAGGATTTGGAGGACAAGTTGGGGTTCTAATACTTGGAGAAAAAGATGGAAGACAATTTGGGAATCGGATATTCCTACTCTCTCTAAGTTTTAAGTCTTTCTTTGGAGAGTACACATGGGAGCTCTTCCTCTAGGGATTAAATTGGTGCAGAGAAACTTTACCAATGGGTGGTGTCCCGGGTGCAAAACTGCTCTTGAAGATGGGAAACATGCTTTTTGGGATTGCCTATCTGTCAAAAGCACTTGGTCCAGAATTGGTAGACATTGGGAGAATTGGCTACTAGTAAATGGGTAATCCATGTGAGGAGTATGCTGATTCTATTTTTAACATAATTAGATTTTACTATCTTTGGAAAATCTTGGATACCAAGAACTATATAATATTTCAAAAATCAGTTGAAACAGGGTTGGATGTTATAAGATTGATGTACAAATGTGTTCATATGTGTTGGTCTATTCATTTGGTTAATAAACTTAATAAAGATGAGATGGCGTAAAGAATTCAAGCACTACAAGCAGCCATATCTTGACTCTCTATATGGAAGGGGAAACACTCAGGCATAATAGGCTGAGCCTAATTAATTGTTTTGTTTTGTATTTAGGTATCGACAGAGCTGAAGCCAAGGGTAAGACCTATAAAGTTTGGTCCAAGGACTAAAAGGTGGTACAAGAAAGTCAAGCAAGTGGACCATACTTCTGTGGCCTTTATTGAGAACCTAGTTTGCTGTGCTATTGCTGTGTAGTAGTCAAGTGTTTAGCACAGCAAGCTCGAAGACATGAAATGAAAAATTGATGTGGCTCTAATGGTTTAATGTGTGTGCATGTGGGGGGTGGCACATCTAACATCATTTTTCAGAGATAGTATGAACAACCCTTTCCACAAAAGAGCAAAGTCTTCTCTAAGCTTGTACATGCTAGCCTTTGAGGTAAGATGCCTACCATGGCACTCCACTACATTAGTAGGAAGGGGTGTGATTTTTTGGTGAGCTTCATTAGGTGAGCTTTTTTGCAAACACAATAAAATAGTGAGCTTTTTTACAAATATATGAATGAAGAACATCTAGAATGCTTTGGCAGTCTATATCTTTATTTTGATTTGATGAGCTAACAAAAAATGTATTTGCTTTTGCAAGTAAGCCACACTTGGCATATATATCTACCAAATAACTTTCAATAAAATGTATTTGCTTTTGCAAGTAAGCCACACTTGGCATATATATCTACCAAATAACTTTCAACAAAATGATCTCTTTCAAAGTCAAAATGTGCAAGTGTAGGATGGTAGGATGTGAGAAGAACAATGAAGCTCTAGCTAATGGCAAAAAATTTCATGAGCATATTCAAAAACGTGGGCTTGATTCGGATGTTTTGTTTTGGAACACCACTCTTGACATGTACTCCAAATGCACTAGCTTACAGGAGGCTCTGAAGATTACCACAATGCAATGAATATTATCTCAAACATTGAAAGGCGATACTCCATGTTCATCAGTTCACACATGGGGTATGCTCATGTATGGATCACTGTGTGTAGGTGTGTTGGTGTGGTGGCTCCCTAAATATTTCTTTGCCCTTAGATGCCTTTTGCAAGGCCATCATACATTAGGAGAAATGTGGACTCAATTTTGGGCCCTATAAAGAAGTGCCAAATAAGCTTAGAGAGAGAAAATAAAAAAGGTTTAAAACATATCCAAATTTGCAATTTGGCTCATTTTTTACTATTATAATAGTAGGTTTAAATATATTAAAATATAAATATTCTTTCAATGAGGTTTCATCATCATGAGGCGGCATTCTTTGTTGGCTACACATAAAACTTGTCAGAACCAACATGAGGTGGCATTCTTTGTTGGCTACACATAAAACTTGTCAGAACCAACATTTCACAGATTTGAGGTAGTTATGCATTTAATAGATTCAAGGAAAGCTTTAATCATCATGGGGTTTTCCTACTGAAACTTTAAAAAAAAAACATCCTTACTAATCGAGTTAGTTCTTGTTTCAATTCTTTAATATGTTTTATGATGACAGAAAATACTAGCTTTGCAAATGAGAACATTAATCCAAATTTGGGGATTCCAATTAATCCACCTTCAACAACACATGGAGACACTCAAATTCTCAGTAACAGTAGTGGAAATGGTGCATGTAAAAGAACATATGATACTTACCATCTTCATGTGGACACACAATCTGAGTATACCAGTCTTTGAAGAAACGAAATAAGAGTTTTTTTAATGTTATGAGCAAAAAGAGAAAAGGAGGAATAATGGAGAGCATCATTTGGACTTGTGGACCGATGGGTCAATGTATCCCAAGGATCCATTTACAAATGCACCACCTCCATTTTACAACATTACAAACCTAGGACATTTCACTGGTGATGGTAGACAAGGTTTACTGGGTTACAAAAGTGTTATTCTTATTAAATTTGATTTTTATGCATAGAAAGATGCATAAATGAATTTTTTTATTACAAAAGTGTTATTTTTATTAAAATTGATTTTTATGCATAGAAAGATGCATACAGGAATTTTTTTATTACAAAAGTGTTATTCTTATTAAATTTGATTTTTATGCATAGAAAGATGCACAAAGGGATTTTTTTTATTACAGAAGTGTTATTCTTATTAAATTTGATTTTTATGTATAGAAAGATGCATAAAGAATTTTTTTATCACAAAAGTGTTATTCTTATTAAAATTGATTTTTATGCATAGAAAGATGCATAAAGGAATTTTTTTATTATAAAAGCATTATTCTTATAAAAATTGATTTTTATGCATAAATAGATGCATAAAGAAATTCTTTTTTTATATAAAAGTGTTATTCCCATTGAAGTTGATTTTTATGCATAAAGAATTTTTATATCAAAATTAGAATTCTCTTAAATTCTATGTTTAAATTTTATGAGTAATTGATAAATGAATAATTAATTAAATACTCTAAGAGAGAAATTTCTATCGTTTTATATTCACACGGTTTGTAAAAAGAAAATTCATGAAATCTATCAAGATTGAAATATTCAGATAAATGATTAATTTGTTCCTCATTGGAATTCGTAACTAATTTAGAAATCAGTTAAGTGTATATTCAAAGAAAGAAATTCGTTAAAATAGTAATTGAATTATCAAACCTTTTCGAGAAAGATAGGTCAAGAAAAATCTTATCCGACCACTTGAACCTTGAATCAGACTATGACCTTGAATCAGACTATGACCAAGACCAAACTCTTTCATCAGTTTCGAGGAAAGAAGATGTGACCAGTCTAGAAAAATACAGTCAAAACTCCTGCCAAATCTAAAACTAATTTTGAGACCCTTCGAATTGATCTGTGAATCAGGGTTACAGAATTCGAGGAATTCTGGTATGAAATTCAAAATTCCGTTCAAGAAGTTTTGGGGATATTGATTCAAGAAATACTCATGGTATTCAAAAGAAAATCAAACTGAAAACTTACATAGAAACCCTGTTTTCTTAAAGGACTGTCTTATGTGCCAGAATGCTAGAGGGAGCATTTGGTATATGTTTTTCTAAGGGAAGTTTGGTTGCAACAGCTGGAGGGGAGTGTTCAAAGGACAGCTCATGCGGTTGCCCAGGTCTTGAGCAGCCTCGGTATGGTTGAAAAATGGTGCGCTTCCGGTACAATGGACGAGGGTTGACGAAGCGGTCCCTGAGTGAAGTGCCACGACACCTAAGGAGGATCCTGGAGGGTTCTGACAAGGCGATGCACGGGCCCGCAGTGCCTAGGATACCCATGCGTATGTCGTGGAAGATCTGTATGATGGACGAAATGATTATTGTAATCTGTTACTAGATCTCATTTGCTGACCAGCTGGATCTCAACGGAGATTAGCTGGATCTCAATGGAGATTAGCTGGATCTCGTTTGCTGACCAACTGGTCTCAACGGAGAGTCCAGAGTGATACTATTTTTTGGACTGGATGGAAATTTTGAGTTATGATATCTGTAACCAATAACTGTTTGTCAATAGATTATTTTATATGTTAAAGTTTTAAAGAGGAGTGTGTGTGTGTGTATCTGTATTCGAAAGCAAAAGCTAAGAAAGGCATTCAACTATGGGTGGGTGAGTAATTGTCTGGTTCTACCGATTCCAGTGGTTGGGCGGTGGCTAACCCATGGGCATAGGCTGGAATCAGTGGAGTTTTAATAATTAAATTGAAATAATAGGAATACACTTTGAATTCGAGTAGTTAAATAAAAACCTGAAGAATTTCTCAAATGATTAGATCAACGGCTGTGCCTGATTTTGGTTAGGAAAAAAGCGTTGATTTCTTCAAACTAAGTCAGTGATAGTTTTCCTTCTATTTGGTTTAATCATGTGAAGGATAGTTTAGTCTCTTGACCCTGTTAGAAAATTCGTTAAGAAAATCAAAAAGGTAGAATTGTCCCCATTTTTTGAGCAAGGAAAATTTTCCTGATTTTTCGGTTTTGGAATGACCACCAGATTAGTCTCGTGTCCGGACATTCGAGGGCGAGGCCCTGAGGTGGAAACCCTACCCCACGCAAGAGGAAGCTACTTCCGCTGCTAGCAACCGGGAATCCGATGCACGGAGGGGGAAGAGGGGTCTCATAGCTGGTATCAGCTGGTATCAGAGCGCTGTTGTAAACTTATGAACCTGTATAGCAGAAAGCGCTGTTGTAAACTTATGAACCTGTAGCAGAAATTGCCTAAAATTTTAAAGTAAATCTGGGAAATAATGTTTTCACTTGTTAAGATTATGTTTGAAATGAACTTCATAAATTGAAAACTCATAAATTGAACTGGATTTTTAGATGGATACTCCAAATCTGTCTAGCATTCCTGGACTCTCCTCCCAGAGTCAGGATATGATCGCCTTTGCCTTCAAAAATCTCATCAACTCCGCTACAATCCGAGAAAGCAAAGTGAGACTCGCTCGTCACTTTGAGGATCTATACTTTCCTAATCTAGTAGAGCGACGTCAGCATATGTGGTTCTCTGGAGGGCGAAGTATTTGCGTCAATACCAATCAACGACAGAGACTCAGACAGAATATCTCGCTAGCCATGATCTTGATAAGGCTAGGAGTTGTTCATTATGTATAACTCTATAATCATACACCCCAAAATTTTAGAAATTCTTGCCGTATTTTTAGACTTCTTAGCCACTTTATTCCTAGGAGAAGAATTACAGCACCATTATCAGTTATGAATCATGTATATCATAGCATGTCTCCATCACAATATTGCCTTTTTATGCGTACGCGATTGAGACGGTGACTTTTGGAGCCGAGACGCTCTATGTATATATAAAAAAACTTTTGATAATAAATGATGTTTTGCAAAAGATTTCAAATTGTTTTTGTGGTTGTGAATATTGGTTAATAAAATTATCAGAGTGAATCTTGTTTTCAAGAATTATGATGGAATATTTATTTGTTTAAGAAATAAATCTCAAAAATTAAATAGTCGTAAATCTGATGACAAAGTTAAGTTGACAAAAATATCGTTTTGTCAGAATCATGAGGCACGCGAGTCGTGGTAGGTATCCGGATCCTCTTACCGATGATGAAGAGTTAGATCCGGACGTTCGTAAAGCCCTGCACCGATCCCGACCTGGTCCCTTCAAGGGTGAAGGGGAAGGGTAGAAATGAATAGATAAAAATGCATCCATTTTGTGGCATTGTTTGCATTCTTTTGATAACTACCCGGTTGTCTCCCTTGCCGATCTTTGTGGTTTTATTTCTTGAGAATCTAGTTGCTCCTACTTGTTTAGGGACATTCATTGAGGATAAGACCTTTGCTTGTCCATGGTCTCGCGAGGTTGATGCCTCTACTGCAATATGAGCTGTGGCCCTCTGTCTATTTTGTAATCAGATTACAGTGTTAAGAGGGGGCTTGTGGTGAAGCCATCTCTTACACTAAGCAGGTTAATGCTAGTGCTGGGATTAGCTTCACGAGCCTTCCCTATGGTTCTAGGTCTCAGCGGCGGACAATATTTATACATATGGTCAATTCCACACCCAATGCATAAAGGGATTAGTGCGGGAGCACCTACAGAGGTACTTGCCATTTCTTTCTTGACAGGACACTCAGCCACCACTTGTTGGTGAGGTCCTGCACAATGATAGCATTACATAGGTGGTCATTTTACCATTGTATTCATGTCTCGGTCCTGTGGCATCGAAGCAGCTAAGTACATTGGGTACATTTGGTCACCTTCCATCACATAATGGCTTAGAATTTGAGAGGGTGGACTGGTTGGCTCAAGGGTTTCATAGTTAGGACCTTCTGGAATTTCCCCCTTGCCTCCATCTTCAAAGATTTTCATCAGGGTTAGTTGACGGCCTAGTGTGATTCGCGACAATGGGGGTTGAGGTGGGAGAACCGGGGGTCGTAAGGGCATTTCAGGTATCCTAAGAAATCCTCTTTGGGACACTTCTTGGCCTGGTTGAGGTGCATTTTGGAGAGCAAGTGCTAGCAAATCCAACGATTGCCTTGGGTTTGTAGGCAAGGCTTGAGGTAGAGCACGGGCTTGGGCAGTCATTTGCATCAGCAGTTCATGACTTCATGATTGCCCATCTTTGGCAATCTGTGCAGTAAAGGGTGGGACAGGGTCGCAAATGTGGACACTTCGTGCTGGTATGGTTAGCACATATCATCATTTAAATCTATCCTAATTTACATCACATCTCATTCATTCACATCCCGATTCACATCACATCACATCTCATCCATTCACATCCCATATCATTCATTCACATCTCGATTCACATGACATTACATCTCATTCATTCACATCCCGATTCACATCACATCTCATTCACTCACATCTATCCATATATCTATCACTTCACATCCACATATATTCATGTCACATCACATCTCTTTACATCACATCACATTCTTTCATATACACATCCACATCCATTCTTCACATACACATTCATTTCCATTCTTTCACATACATGCACATCCATTCTTCACATACACATCCACATCTATTCTTCACATACACATTCACATCCATTTTCATCACATACACATCCACATCCATTCTTCACATACACATTCACATCCACATCCATTCTTCACATACACATTCACATCCATTCTTCACATACACATTCACATCCATTTTCATCACATACACATCCACATCCATTCTTCACATACACATTCACATCCATTCTTCACATACACATCCACATCCATTCTTCACATACACATTCACATCCATTTTTCACATACACATTCACATCCATTCTTCACATACACATACACATCCACATCCATTTTCAGTTTGATTTTCTTTTGAATACAAGGAGTATTTCTTGAATCAATATCCCCAAAACTTCTTGATCGGAATTTTGAATATCATACCAGAATTCCTCGAATTCTATAACCTTGATCCACATATCAATTCGAAGGGTCTCAAACTTAGTTTCAGATTTGGCGGGATTTTTGAATGTATTTTTCTAAACTGGTCACACCTTCTTTCCTCGAAACTGACGAAAGAGTTTGTTGGTCTTGGTCATAGTCTGATTTAAGGTTCGAGTTGGATAAGATTTTTCCTGAACTATTTTTCTCGAAAAGATTTGATAATTGAGTTACTATTTTACTGAATTTCTTTCTTTGAATATTCACTTAACTGATTTCTAAATTAGTTACGAATTCCAATGAGGAATAAATTGATCATTTATCTGAATATTTTGATCTCGATAGATTTCTTGATTTTTTTTTTACAATCCGTGTGAATATAAAACAATAGAAATTTCTCTCTTAGAGTATTTAATTATTCATTTATCAAATACTCGTAGAATTTAAACATAGAATTTAAGAGAATTCTAATTTTGATATAAAAATTCTTTATGCATCTATTTATGCATAAAAATCAACTTCAATGGGAATAACACTTTTTAAAAAAATCCTTTTATGCATCTATTTATGCATAAAATTAAATTTACTAGGAATAACACTTTAAAAATAAAAACAATTTCTTTATGCATCTATTTATGCATAAAAATCAAATTTAATAAGAATAACACTTTTGTAATAAAAAAACTCCATTATGCATCTTTCTAGGCATAGAAATCAAATTCAATAAGAATAACACTTTTGTAATAAAAATTTCCTTTATGCATAAAAATCAAATTTAATAAGAATAACACTTTTGTAATAAAAAAATTCCATTATGCATCTTTCTATGCATAGAAATCAAATTTAATAAGAATAACACTTTTATAATAAAAAAATTTCTTTATGCATCTTTCTATGCATAAAAATCAAATTTAATAAGAATAACACTTTTGTAATAAAATAAATTCTTTTATGCATCTTTCTATGCATAGAAATCAAATTTATTAGAGTAACACTTCTATAATTAAAAAAATTCCTTTATGCATCTTTCTATGCATAAAAATCAAATTTAATAAGAATAACACTTTTGTAAGAAAAAAATTCCTTTATGCATCAAATTTAATAAGAATAACACTTTTGTAATAAAAACATTCCTTTATGCATCTTTCTATGCATAAAAATCAAATTTAATAAGAATAACACTTTTGTAATTAAAAAAAATCCATTATGCATCTTTCTATGCATAGAAATCAAATTTAATAAGAATAACACTTTTGTAATTAAAAAAATCCTTTATGCATCTTTCTATGCATAGAAATCAAATTTAATAAGAATAACACTTTTGTAATAAAAAAATTCCTTTATGCATCTTTCTATGCATAGAAATCAAATTTAATAGGAATAACACTTTTGTAATAAAAGAAATTCCATTATGCATCTTTCTATGCATAGAAATCAAATTTAATAAGAATAACACTTTTGTAATAAAAGAAATTCCTTTATGCATCTTTCTATGAATAGAAATCAAATTTAATAATTAATATCAGTGATATCCATGCATATTCATAGGTGAATATGTACATGGAGTAATTAAAATATTTCTTTTAGATGCAAAAATGGTGGGAATTACTCTTTTGGGATAACATAAAAAATAAACTTTCTTTTTCACAAAATTCTAGAAAATTTTGCCAGAACCTCCTTTGTATGGCTGACCATTTCTCATTTTTTATCTTTCTATAATTAACTTAATTAACCCAATTTAGAATTATAGAACTCTAATCTACATAATTTTCTAAATTCAAGAGAGTAAACAATAAGAAGAGTTTAATTAATCACTTAGTTAATCTTTCTAGGATTAAGAAAGGTTAGAATGTAAAGAAGAGAAGGGGGTGGCCTTTTCATCAAAGGCATAGCATTTGAATTTAATTTAATCATCTGCAATTCAAAAAAATAAAGAAAACTATAGATTTTTCATTAAAATTTATAAAAAAAGTAAGAAAATTAGCTTACATGGAGCTTGTAAGCTCTCCTTTGGCTTGAGGGATTGAGGGTTCTACTATTCTTTGAAGCAATAGTGGCCAAGAGGATTAGGCCAAAAACAATTGAATTATTAAAAAATTCAATGTAGATGGCTCAGGTTAGGAGAGTAGAGTAACAGTCCATAAACACCATTAAGCTTTTACAAAGGGGAGGCTTCTATTTATAAGAAAAAGTGAGCCTCTAACCAAGCAAAATGGTTCTAGAATTTTTGAGATCAGTTTGGTCAATTTTTGACTATTTTTGGGTCAGTTCAGCTTACTTTTTGGATCTAGTTTTGAAATAGGAGAGAGGAAAGATGAAAATATCTCATTTATTGATTAAAAATTGGGGGTAATGATGAGAAAAAGGCACCTACTCCATGAGGGGAGATCCCCACACTGCGGTGTCAAAATTCAATTTTTTTAATTCTTTTCTTTGGTCCTTAGTCCACTCTTCATCTTATGTGAGCATTTACTCATTTTTGGGGGTTTTTCTTTTATTCTTCAACTTATCTCCTCCCTACGATTGGATTGATCCTATTGGCCCATAGGAACCTTAATTGGACCATAATCCAAAAAATTTTGAAAATCTGGACCCTTAGGTTAAGGTCCTTTATACCTATTTTCAATTAATTCCAATTGCACATTAGAAAGTTCTTTTTGAATTTTTGATTCAGGGGAAACCATTTTAGACACTAGGAGGATTTTTATATCCAAAAATATCTTCAATTTTGAATTATCTCCCTCTAGACATTTTCTCTCTCCATGCCAAATTAGGGTAAAAGATAAGTTTTTAAAACCTTAGCCAAATTTCAAGGGTATGTTCATACATCAAGCTCTAGATATAAGAGCTCATCCTCATTGGCCTTACACATGGGAGGTGTTCACATCTGTTTTTTTTTACACGCAGCATTGTCATAAACAATATCTTTCTTGCATTGCATCATCACATATTGTAAAAAGGGATAGGCACTGCCAATATTATTGATAAGAACCCCTTTCCATGCACAATGGAGAAACTCACATTAGAGCAAAATAAGTTTAATGGGGATAACTTTTACACTTGGCAAATGAAGACCATGTCCACATTGATGAGAAAAGGGCTATGGGACCTAATTGATCCTAGTAGTGAAGATAGTGATAACACATTCAATAATCACAAAGCATTTGTCATAATAGCTAAGAGTTTGGGAGATGAAGTTATACATCACATTGCAGGGATAAAAGATGCTAAGAATGCATGGGAGGAACTCAACAAGGTCTTTGGAAGTGAAACCAAGAGCTCCAAGATTAACCTTTTGTGGTGCAGTTTTATAGATTGGACAAAGAAGAATCTGACACAATGGCATCTCACATCAACAAGTTCAAGGCACTCAAACAACAACTAGTAGGAATCAAAAAGAAGATTGAAGAAGATAAAGCGGTTGTAGTTCTCCTCAACAACGTCAACAAAACCCCCTATTACGTTCTTGTGTCCACACTCAAAAATGTCGACAAAACTCTAACTGAAGTTGAGTCAACTCAAAAACACATCAATTATCACTCAACGAATCAGTTAAAATGCTTTGTATGCTAGAAAAGGAAAAACTATCAGATTTAATCACTGTGCTAAGCTTGTTCACATTTTTGCAAATTGTTGTTTCAAAAATAAGCCCAGAAGAATTTGTAATGCTTGTAGAAGGATTGGGAACTTACAAGAACATTGCTACTCCAAACAGAATCAAGAGAAAACAACTATGTGGAAATCGATCTTGGGCGTCATGTGCAAGGCTTTCCATGACTAATAGCTCATGGTGTGCCCACCCGCTAGCAGCTTCATGTGCCTGTTAGAGTTGCTGCTGGAGGTCTATTAGAGTTGCTCTGCTGGAGGTCTGTAATGATGCAAGCGAGGGCATGTCCTAGCTCTGAGTTTGCTCATAAAATTTACGTTGGAGCTACAAGTTAAGCAAGTTGACTTGATAAAGATCTTCTGAAACCTGTTGTTCCTGGGCCTTAGCAAAGTAACATCTCCCTCTCTAAGAAACAGCAGCCACATCTTGTTAATGGTAAATGCAATCTGTCATTTGTGTGATAAGCTCTTTGACCATATGTTAAAATCCCAAGGCAAAATTGCGTACATCCCCATGGGGTCATGAATGCTTTCTACGTAAGCCTGGCTAGAGCGAAAACTTCTTGAGCATGCCCAGTAGAGGGTGCTTACTATATTCTATTGAACTACATTAGGGGAGGAGGGTCCAGCCTTGGTGAATGATGGGATATCTATGAAGCGGTCCGGTTGTGGTGTCTCATATAGATTTTGTTGAAAGAAATCATGCTTTTTTTTTCCTCCTCCTCCGTAGCCTAACAGCTTGCCTCTGTAGCTGTCAGCTCCTGCTCTATAGGGCCTGGAATAGGTGGGGGAGTGCCTATTCTGTGCCACTAGATCTTCATGTTACCTCTTTGTTTGTGGGTAGTGGGGAGAAGTTTCTAGTGGGGGCAGAGATGTGATGGCAGCATTGGGGCCGCTGAGCTAAATGGTGCGGGGCAATTCCTCCCACCCGGCCACATAATAGAGTACCCGTGTCAGTAGGGTGGCTACTGCCAGATTCCCTTGTGGGTTGTTTGAATAGACTTGATGCAGCTCCTTGAAAAGGTACTCGATCCAGTTTACCATTTGGCCTTGGTGCACACAGGCTAAAGTGGTCATGGTGCACACAGGCTAAAGTGGTCATGTTGCACCTGTTGAACTTGTCTGTCCAGCTAGTCGTCTCAGTAAAAGCTGCAATACCTGGGCTAGCATGATCAAATCTTATTGTATAATGTTTGCCCCACTCCACTCCATCTTTGTTTGGGTTTCCTCTGTATACTCCCCTGGCCAGCTTGGGCACGTTGGTGAGCCTAACATAGGGCCGGTCCATGTTAGGGAGCTGTAGGGCATCTCTGATAAGTTCCACACCTGTACCATGTGTCGCTGGCCGTCATTGTCCGAAACTTCACCTATGAAGATTGGCATCATAGGTTTCTATAAAATATAGGTTGTTGTAAAGGTCGAGCCCCCATGTCTCCAAAGTAGGCAACCTAACCAAGTCTAGCTGCTCTAGCTTCTGTACAACTATAGGGTCCGCTCTGCTATTGCCCTGTAACATGGCCTTGTGAAATATAGGAGCTTATGCTCCACCTTATGGTTATTCTTCATGATGAGGGAGTGCACTGTATGGCCATTGACCAACTTCATTAGGGCCTCTCCCAGATGAGATAGCTATGTGGGATGCCGGGCATACTCCTCAAATCAGCCCCTTGTTGGTCGCTTCCTCCTATGGTGGAGGACATCCCAGGATGAGTCTGAAGCATCAAACATGGTGCAAAGCAAGTGTGAGGGTGTGAGATCTCAAGAGAAAATTTTTCAAGAGTTTCTCTAGAGGGAAGGCTTAAAGTGAGGAAATAAGGGGGTGGGGCCCATATTTATAAGTTTCAGAAGAAGGGTACGTCCGTGACATTTGAAATGAACAGATGTGGAATTTGTAGTGAATGTCTGTGGGATTACAAATGAACAGCTGCAGCGACTCAAGCGAACGACTGTCGTGGTGGCAGTTGCAGAACAGAGCAAATGGGTGCGGGCTTTCAAAAATGAGAAGGGAACGGGCATTCACTTGCAAAAACTGAAAGGAACGGGCAGGGCCTTTTGAAATGGAGAAGGGTACGGGGGTTTGCTTCCAAAATATGAAAGGAATGGGCTTTTTCTTGAAGACTAGAAGTTGGTATGGCCATGGCGAATTCCAAATGGCCATGGCACACTTAGTTGAGGAAGGAACAGGTAGGTCATTTCACTGCATGAGGTGGAATGGCCGTGGCAAATTCGGAACGGCAGTGGCACATCAAAACTTGAAAAGAGTACGGCTAGTGAATTCAGAACGCCCATGGCATTTGGTTTTTTTTTTGGTGGGCACCATGAAATCAGGTTTTTAACCCAAAGGCTATGCTACCATCACCCCATTACGGGTTTCGTACTCACTTGCATGCAAGTGGAAGATCACTTGCATGCAAGTGATCTTCCATTGGATGCCATTGTCCTATTTGGTAATCCACCCACCAAGGACAAACATTGAGTTCCCATCAAGAAATACCAAAATCCTTAAATCTATGCGAGTACATGCTCTCATCACCGCATGAAGATTAGTCCAATCTCTCACAATCTGGGGCATCGCATGGAAGATTTTGTTCCTGCACAACTCCCTCATCCACCTACCATCATGAGTAGGAATGTTGTCATGAGTCACACAATGTATTCTTTTTTATCAAAAATAAATTTCTTTATATATGAGAAATACCTATAAGCCAATTGTAGTGTCGATTTGTCTATTTCAGGTTGCTTGTCTGGCCCACAAACACTCCTCATGTCCTTCCATAGATCGGGGAAGGCATCACGCATATATAATCGCTTTTGCTCCTTGTATAAGGTCTCAAATGTAGTAGGCAATGGAAGATCATGTTACACAAGTAGTTCTTCCACAAGTGTCTTTCTTGCATCAAGCATAAATCTCCAATATGTCTCTTTCTTTATATATGAGAAATACCTATAAACCAATCGTAGTGTCGATTTTTCTAGTGTAAGTTTCTTGTCTGGCCCATAAACACTCCTCATGTCCTTCCATAGATCAGGGAAGGCATCACGCATATGTAATCTCTTTTGCTCCTTGTAGAAGGTCCCAAATGTAGCAAGAAATGGAAGCTCATGTTGCACACGTAGGTCTTCCACAAGTGTCTTTCCTGCATCAAGCATAAATCCCCAATATGTCTCTTTCTTCATGTACAAGAGCGGAACATGTTAGCATCACTTAGTTGAAGAGAAAGATCCTCCATTCCATACATCTCTTTGCTAACTTCCTTGCTTGCTCCCTTGCCCTTTTTCTTCTTGTGAGCTTTCTTAGTGTGGTGATCAAGAGATGGAACACCTCTTTTTTGCTCATCAAGAGATCAAGAGATGGATCTTTTTAATACAAAAGCACATATAATTAGGCATACTAAACCAGAATAACACACATTCTTACCTCTCTGGGGAGATAAGTGAAGTACACAATATATGTAGCTTGTCCTTTGGAAATAAGAGGATCACTCTTTTTCCAATTGTAAGAAAAGAGCAACTTGAAGAAATTAGTACCATTTGCTGGATTTGAGATTGGGGCCATCTTGTAAGCATGATCCCTGCATTGAGTCTCTACTTCATCCCTAGATTTGTTGTAGGATTTTGTGTACTCTTCTAGTGTCATTTGCTCTTTATCCAAATGAGTGGTGACTTGTTACACAATAGTTGTAAATACTTCCTGTATGCACAATTATAATGAACCAAGAGAGTACTTATACATAACAGTGTCCTATTGATCAATAGCAATAGACACCACATACCTTCCAAACGAGTTGTGTGAGAATCGATGTAAGATTCCTCCTCAGCCCCTGAATAATAAATATGCCTTTACCTCAATACCCTGTGAATACAAGAAATTATTATTTTCCTTGTTTTTGCCTAATGAGATAAAAATTTCTAGAGAGTGGTAATTCAATATTGATATATTTTTGGATATAAAAATTCTACAAATATCAAAAATATGTTTCCTTGAAACAAAAAATCAAAATAAATTTTTTCAAGGTGCAATTGGAATTAATTAAAAATGATTTAAAAGACCTTAGCCTAAGGGTCAAGATTTTTTGAAATTTTTGGATTATGGTCCAATTAAGGTTCCTATGGACCAATAAGATTAATCCAAGTGTTGGGATGAGATAAATCCAATGAATAAAAGAAAATACTCAAAAATTAGTAAATGCCCACATAAGATAAAGAGTTGACTGAGTACAAGATTTATTAGTTAGAAATTATGAAATATTAGTTAAAATTTATGAAATATTACTAAAAAAATGAGATATTTTGGAGTAATCATTCATTTTTGACACCTTGGTAAGGAAAGGGGGAGCCTTTAAGGATGCACCTATTGCACACATGTGAAGCAGTTTTAAACTCAAAAATATTAAGATATTTTTATCTCTCCTCTCTCCTAGATCAAACCAAATAAAAAAGGAAGCCAACCTGGTCCAAATCTTGTCCAAATTCAGCCAAACTGAAGCTGGAAAATTCTAGAACTTAGTTGGACTCAGTTAGTGGCCTCCCTCACCTATAAATAGACCCTCATTCTTTTGTATTCTCATCTGTGAACTAGACCATGCCAATATTACTCTAAAATAAGCATATTTTCTATTATCCTCTAAAAATCCTCTACAATTTGGAGAGATTGGAGCTTCTCTCTCTCTTCAACCTTCTTGGAGTCTTCTTCAACATACTAAACCAATTGATTGGTTGGGGGCCTCTCCTAAGACTAAAGAATCGAGTAAAATAAGAGATAAAGTGTGACTTTATGATTTTTTCCTTCTTCTAAATGTTTTTCCCTTCTCAACCCCTCTCAAGCTTGAGAAGTATTCAATTGAATGATTCTTCAATGTAAATGAATCTTTCTAATGAATTTTAGTGATAAATCACATAAAGTTTACATTTATGCTTATTTAAAAATGTTTTTTTAAAGCATATCTCTCTCTTCCCCAAAGAATGGTCATTCTTATGACCAATTATATATTCAAATGATGCTTCTTAAGGAGCGATTCTTAATTCTAAAAGTGAACTCTATGCTTGTCAAATTAGAGGCCAAAGAAGTGGCTTTTTAATGCTTTAATGCTACTTAAATTATGAAAAACTTAAGAATCAAGTCCATAATTGGATATTGATCCAAATGATAGTTATTCTATCATATTGTATTATTAAACTTTATGCTTTTCAAAATTATTAAAAATTATCAATAATAGGAGCAGAGCTATGGCAAAATTTTTGAAAAATTAACACAAATTATTTTCATGCATAATATGAAAAGAGGACTTCCTACCATATTCTAGGATTAGTCATCCTAGGTTAATTGAATAATTCTCATCATAACCATGGAAATTTTGATTTTTAATGTTTATGCATAAATAGTTAAATAGAAAAAAGAGAAATTTCTAGTAATTCATTTTTATGATAAAAGAGAAATTCCCATGACAATGGAAATCCATGTATTCTAATGAAGAAAGAGAAAAATTAGAATATCAAAATAATGGATATTTTATTTAAAATTAAAGAAGAATTTTAGTTAAATTTATTTTTATACATAAATAAATTTAAATGATGAAAGAGGAATTTTCATCACATTTGGAATTTAATCATTTAAGTAAAAAAAGTAGAATTCTTAGTATAATGGAATTAATGGATATTTTTATTTAATTTTTAAGAGAAAATTTAGCTAAATTTATTTTTATGCATAGAAAAAATTTAAATGATAAAAGAGGAATTCCCATCATATTTGGAATTCAATCATTTAAATGGAAAAAGTGGAATTATTTTCATATTAGGATTAATGGATATTTTTATGTAATTTTTAAGAGAAATTTTAGTTAAAATTATTTTATGCATGAATAGATTTAAATGATGAAAGAGGAATTCCCATCATATTTGGAATTCAATAATTTAAATGGAAAAAGAAGAATTCTTGGTATACTTGGAATATTGAATATTTTTATTTAATTTAAAGAGGAATTTTAGATAGACTTAATTTATGATAAAGGAGGCATTCCCATGACATTTGGATTGCACTCATTAAATGGAAAAAGGAGGTATTTCAAGTTTATTCAAAAAAATAGATATTGGTATTTAGTTAAAAGAAGAATTTTTATGATGTTTAAGAAAAGAAGGATTTGAATTAATTTTTAGTGTCAAAAGATGAATTTCCACCATAATTCTACCTAGGGAATTAAGGTTGAGAAATTAAATGGTAGAAAGAATATCTTTAGATATTTTATGTGGTTAAATCACTAAATTGGTATTTACCCAAAACTAGATGTTTATCTGAAGGAATCCTTGAGCCGAATGAATTTGGTTAGAATACGAGAGGGACGAACAGTAAACCTACTTGTCCATCTCTCGATCTGAATCAAGCAAAAACTTCGTGACCAATTCCAGTTCCTATATATAAAGAATAGACCATCGTTGAATTAAACTAGTTTTCCTTTGACCGAAATCACCAAGAATCTAGTTGGACAATCAATCAAATGATGGGTAGATTACCCTGATGAGAGATCAAGGATTCTCATTATGAAATTGGAAAATTAAGGAGAAAGGTGTGAGACCCCTCTGCCCCCTCCGGATTCCCGGTTGTTAGCAGAGCAGAAGTAGCTTCCTCTTGCGCGGGGCAGGGTTTCCCACTCGGGGCCTTGCCCACGAATGCTTGGACATAAGACTAATCTGGTCATTCCAAAACCGAAACTGGGAAAATTTCCCTTGCCCGAAAAACGGGGACGATTCCACCTTTTTTATTTTCTTAACAAATTTTCTAAACGGGGTCAAGAGAACTAAACTATCCTTCACCACCTGATTAAACCAGATAGAAGGGAAACTATTACTTGAAGAAATCAACGCTTTTTTCCTAACCAAAATCAAGCACAGTCGTTGATCTAATCATTTGAGAAACTACTCGAATTCTAAGTGTATTCCTATTATTTCAATTTTATTATTAATACTCCACTGATTCTAGCCTAATCCCATCCGCCCATGGGTTAGCCACCACCCAACCACTGAAAACGGTAGAACCAGACAGTTACTCACCCACCCATAATTGAATGCCTTTCTTAACTTTTGCTTTCAAATACAGATACGCACACACTCCTTTTTAAAACTTTAACTTATAAAACAATCCATTGACAAACAGTTATTGGTTATAGATGTCATAACTCAAAATTTCCATCCAGTCCCTTGTTTCTTTAAAAAAAACAGTATCACTCTGGACTCTCCGTTGAGACCAGGTCAGCAACACAACGAGATCCAGTAACAAATTAGAATAATCATTTCGTCCATCATACATATCTTCCACGACATATGCATGGGTGTCCTAGGCACTGCGAGCCCGTGCATCGCCTAGTCAGAACCCTCCACAGGATCCTCCTTAGGTGTCTTGGCACTTCACTCAAGGACCGCTTCGTCAGCCCTCATCCATCATACCGGAAGTGCACCATTTTAACCGTACCGAGGCTGGTCAAGGCTTTGCCGCGTGAGTCGTCCTTTGAACACTCCCCGCCCTAGCTGTTACAACCAAACTTCCCTTAGAAAAACATATACCAAATGCTCCCTCTAGCATTCTGGCGTAAGACAGTCCTTTAAGAAAATAGGGTTTCTATGCAAGTTTTCAGTTTGATTTTCTTTTGAATACAAGGAGTATTTCTTGAATCAGTATCCCCACCAAAACTTTTTGAACGGAATTTTGAATTTCATACCAGAATTCCTTGAATTCTATAACCTTAATCCACATATCAATTCGAAGGGTCTCAAACTTAGTTTCAGATTTGGCAGGAGTTTTGAGAGTATGTTTTTAAATTGGTCACACCTTCTTTCCTCGCTCAAAACTGACAAAAGAGTTTAGTCTTGGTCATAGTCTGATTCAGGGTTTGAGTTGGATAAGATTTTTCCTGAACTATCTTTCTAGAAAAGGTTTGATAATTCAGTTGCTATTTTACTGAAATTCTTTCTTTGAATATTCACTTAAATGATTTCTAAATTAGTTATGAATTCCAATGACAAATAAATTAATCATTTATCTGAATATTTTGATCTCGATAGATTTCTTGAATTTTCTTTTTACAATCCGTGTGAATATAAAATGATAAAAATTTCTCTTTTAGAGTATTTAATTATTCATTTATCAAATACTCATAGGATTTAAAGATAGAATTTTATATAATTCTAATTTTGATATAAAAATTCTTTATGCATCTATTTATGCATAAAAATCAACTTCAATGGGAATAACACTTTTAAAAAAAATCCTTTTTGCATAAAATCAATTTTAATAGGAATAACACTTTTAAAATAAAAAGAATTTCTTTATGCATCTATTTATGCCAAAAAAAATCAATTTTAATAGGAATAACACTTTTAAAATAAAAAGAATTTCTTTATGCATAAAAAATAATTTTTACAAGAATAATGCTTTTATAATAAAAATTTTCTCTATGCATAAAAATCAATTTTAATGAGAATAACACTTTTATAATTAAAAAAATTCCTTTATGCATCTTTCTATGCATAAAAATCAATTTTAATGAGAATAACACTATTAAAATAAAAAATTTCCATTATGCATCTTTCTAAGCATAGAAATTAAATTTAATGAGAATAACACTTTTATAATAAAAAAATTTCCATTATGCATCTTTCTATGCATAGAAATTAAATTTAGTGAGAATAACACTTTTATAATAAAAAAATTTTCATTATGCATCTTTCTTAACATAGAAATTAAATTTAATGAATATAACACTTTTATAATAAAAAATTTCCATTATGCATCTTTCTATGCATAGAAATTAAATTTAATGAAAATGACACTTTTATAATAAAAAAATTTCCATTATGCATCTTTCTAAGCATAAAAATCAGTTTTAATAATTAATGTCAGTGATATCCATGCATATTCGTAGGAGGTGAATATGTACATGGAGTAATTAGAATATTTCTTTTAGATGCAAAAATGGTGGGAATTACTCTTTTGGAATAACATAAAAATAAACTTTCTTTTCCATAAAATTTTGAAAAATTTTGCCATAACCTCCTTTGTATGGCTGGCCATTTCTCATTTTTATCATTCTTTAATTGACTTAAATTAACCCAAATTAGATGTATAGGACTCTAATCTACACAATTTTCAAAATTCAAGAGAGTAAACAATAAGAAAAGTTTAATTAATCTTTTAGTTACTCTTTCTAAGATTAAAAAAGGCTGAAATGTAAAGAAGAGAAGGGGTGGCCTTTTCCTCAAAGGCATAGCATTTGAATTTTATTCAATCAACAGTAAAACATGAAAATCAAGAAAACCATAGATTTAAAAATTAAACAAGTTAGAAAAATTAGCTTACATGGAGCTTGTAAGCTTTCCTTTGGCTTGAGGGATTGAGGGTTCTAGTCTTGTTTTAAGCAAGAGTGGCCACCAATTCACTTTGGAGGAGAGGATTAGGCCAAAAACAAATGAATTATCAAGAAATTCAATGTAGATGGCTCAGGGCAGGAGTAGAGTAACACTACATAAACACCATTAAGCTTTTACAAAGGGGGAGGCTTCTATTTATAGGAAAAAGTGAGCCTCAAACCAAGCAAACTGATTCTAGAATTTTTCAGATCAGTTTGGTCAATTTTTGACCATTTTTGGGTCAGTTCAGCTTACTTTTTGGATCTAGTTTTGAAATAGGATTCTGATGAAGCTAAAAGTGATACATAGTGTTATTTTATATCACTCAAGGCCTTGAAATTTCAAACTTTCTTGCCAAATCTACAGACTCCTTAGTTGTTTTATTCCTAAGGAGAAGATAGTGGCTCCCTTGGCAGTAAGGGAACATTTGTATCAGGGCATGACTATAGCCCAGTACCGTCGTCTTATGCGTCTCCTGAGGAGATTTTTTCTGGAGCCGAGCTGCTCTATGTACATATTGCAACCTTTCTATAAATAAAGAAATGTTTTGTAGAAAAATTCCCTGTTGTATAAGTGCTGATAAAGCAAAACTTGTTATCGGACATATGTCATAGATCTCCAATAAGATCATTTATCTTGTTTAAGATATTATTTTTCGAACCTCTTAAGTCTTAGGATCTTGTGGACGATATCAAAATAAAAATTTAATAATATATCATTTTTGGCAGAATCATGAGGCGAGGAAACCGTGGCCGCCAACCAGACCCTCTCTCTGAAGAAGAAGAGCTTAACCCTGATGTTCGCAAGGCTCTTCACACAGAACTCAACCAAGACCCTTCAAAGGAGAAGGGGAGAGCCTAGGTGAGGCTGTGGAGAAATGGGTGGAAGCTATGGAAGAGTATTTTGTTGTCACGGGCTACAATGAGAGGAGCAAAATGGCTCTTGCCAGGCTAAAAATTATGGAAACAGCCAGGGTGGCATGGAGGAACCATTGTGACACCAACCATCTGGATAGGAATACCCAGTCCGGGAACGATCTTAAAGCCTATTTGAGGAAGTGATTTTGTCCCCCTGGGTTTTTAGAAACCAAAATGAACGAATTCTTAGAGCTAAATCAGGGGAGCAAAACCATCGAAGAATATCACCAGGCATTTGCTCTTCTACTCAAATATTCACCACCTCTAGAGCAACTCATGGGCCAAGTTCATTTGGGGAATGAACGAACCCTTAGACACACTGGTCAAAAATTCCAAGCCAGTGTCCATGGCAGAAGCTATCAAAATGGCGAAGGACTTCGCCAAAGCCTTCATCGTGAAAATCCAACCAAAGCCAGCTCCCTCGTCCTTCAAGAGATTCCAGACACCAAGAAGTTCTTCCAACCTTCCGCCTCCAAAGAGACACCAAGGTCCCAACCAGAATCTAGAGATGGGAAGATTCAGGAATGAAGGAAGACCTTTCCCTCAAAGTAATTTCTCTCAGGAACTCTGGCTCTCTCAAGAATGCAAAGGGAAGAGCTTCGAAGCGAGAACGGGTGCTTTGGATGTCAGCGATTTGGGCACCAGCTCAAGGATTTCCCATCTCCTTCTGTGGGCCAAGGAAGCCAAGGTCCTAGAATTCAGAGACAGACTCCTTTCATATCAGTCCAATCAGGGTCCCCCATGCCAAAATCAAGGTAACCCTAGAAGAGTGTCAGCTCAGCCTATAGCCTCCATGCAAAGCAGTCTCCAAACTCCCTCCCATAATTGGAACAATCAGAGAGAGAGAGTTCCACCTCAGACTGCAGCAACCAGAGCTGTCACTATAGCTGATGAAGTGGAGGAAGAGAAAGAACAGATCTATGTCGCAATAGAGCATCAGGGGAATAACCATCAATTCTCGGTCCTCTAGACTCCAGCAGAGTACTAGGGTAAGCAATTCAAGCTTTTGATTGATTCAGGAAGTACTCATTCTTTTATTTCCCCAGGATGTTTGCGTAAATTAGTCCTAAATCAAAACTCAGGAAAACCGATGCAAGTGGAATTGGCCAATGGAAAGATTCTTTTCACACACCTTGAGACAGACCTTATTTAGCTTAGCCTAGACGGGAACGTAACAGAGTGCCACTTCAAAGTCCTACCCTTGGGAATCTATGATGGAATCCTTGGAATGGATTGGCTCCAAAAGAATCAGGCTGACATTCATTGTCACAAAGGAACCATCTCTTTCCTAGACCTTCACGAGAATAAAGTTCAAGGAATTGGAATTTCTGGATCCCCAGTGCTACAATTAGTCAAGGCTTCTAAATTATTAAAAGGGCTCAGAAAAAGGCAAGCCATTTATGTCGTTAAGATGAGTCCAGTAGACATAAAATGCCAAGCTAAAGAACCAAAGTGGTTAAGTGAGTATGCAGATGTGTTCCTCCCTGAAGAGCTGACTGAGATGCCTCCATCTCGTGAAGTAGATCATGAGATCGAATTAACCCCCAGAGCTCAGCCAGTAGCCCAGCGTGCGTGCAAAATGCCAATCCCTGAAGCCATAGAAATTAAGGAGCAGTTAAGACAACTATTAGAGCAGGGATTTGTCAGACCCAGTGTCTCACCTTCGGGTGTGCCGGTTCTCTTTCAAAAGAAGAAAGATGGAACATTAAGACTCTACAGAGGATTGAATCAATTAACAATTAAAAATAAGTATCCTATTCCTAGGATTGATGAACTTCTGGATCGGTTAAGTGGGACCCAAATCCGGGTACTACCAAATCAGAATCAAGGAACATGACATCTCGAAAGACAGCATTCAATACTTGCTATGGGCATTATGAGTTCACAGTCATGCCGTTTGGATTGACTAAGGCCCCGGTGACATTTAATTATCTTATGCAAGATATTCTCAGAGAATACTTGGATGATTTTGTTCTTGTCTTCTTTGATGATATCTTGGTATACTCAAAGAATGCTGCAGATCATGAAGATCATGTGCGCAAGGTCCTAGAAATCCTAAGCAAACACCAACTCTTTGCAAAGAAGAGCAAGTGTTCTTTCTCTGTTGACCAAGTGGAATACTTGGGATTCATAGTGTCAAAAGATGGGATTTCTCTCCTGACCCCGCAAAGATCCAAGCACTCATAGAATGGCCGAAACCCCGCAAAGATCCAAGCACTCGTAGAATGGCTGAAACCCAAGATAGTAAAGGAAGTCAAAGGATTCCTAGGATTAACCAGATGGTATAGGATCTTTATACCTAGGTATGCTCAAATAGCATCCCCTTTAACTAACCTTCTCAAGAAGAGTACACTTTTTCAGTGGACTACAATGTGTCACAGTGCCTTTGATAAACTAAAGACAGCCTTAGTAACCAACCCTATCCTTAAATTGCTAGATTTTACCAAACCCTTTGAGGTAGTTACTGATGCCAGTGGGTTTGTGCCTTAGGCGGTGCTCTTATGTAGGAAGGTCATGCAATGGCATATGAATCCGAAAAACTCAGAACACATGAGAAAAAGTATGCTGTCCATGACTTGGAGTTACTCTCAATGGTTTATGCTCTGAAGTTGTGGAGACATTATCTTTTAGGACAAATGTTCACCTTGATGACAGATCATCAAAGTCTAAAGTGGATCTTCACCCAAAGGGATCTCAACATGTGTCAAAGGAGATGGATGCAGACCCTGCAGGAATTTGATTTTGAAATTAAGTATTGACCGGGGAAAGAAAATGTGGTTGCAAATGTGCTCAGCAAAAAAGCCTCCTTGCTTGCAATTACAGTGGTGTCAAATCCATTGATTAGTGAAGAAAAGGAGAAAATCATTCAGGACAAATTCTTTGCCCCAACAATTGCCACCCTTCTGATGCAAGAAAGCAAGACTCCTTAGGAAATGAGTCAAGTTCTTGGGTACAAATTGGATGAAGGATGCATGTATTATAATAATCGGCTATGTATTCCCAATGATGAGGGAATAAAGGGAAGAATTCTGAGAGAAGCCCATGATAGCCTGATAGCTCGACATCCAGGGTTTATAAAAACCTATATGTCTGTGAAGAAAAGCTTCTTCTAGCCAGAACTCAAAAAGGATGTACTTGATCATGTGCGGAAATGCTTGATGTGTCAAAGAGTCAAGGCAGAGAGAGTTAAGATGCCAGGGAAACTGCAGCCTCTAGACATTCCACAGATGAAGTGGGAATGTATCAGTATGGACTTTGTCACTGGATTACCTTCAGTAGTGCAATCAGGTTACAACTCCATTTTTGTGGTAGTTGACAGGCTAACCAAAGTTGCCCATCTGATTCCAGTGAAAGAATCATACACTGCAGTGGATGTTGCCATAGTTTTTCTTAAAGAGATCTTCAGATTGCATGGCTTACCCAGGAGGATAGTGAGTTGACAGGCTAACCAAAGTTGCCCATTTGATTCCAGTGAAAGAAACATACATTGCAGTGGATGTTGCCATAGTTTTTCTTAAAGAGATCTTCAGATTGCATGGCTTACCCAGGAGGATAGTGAGTGACAGAGATCCCAAATTCACATCAAAATTCTGGACTGCATTCTTCGAAGCAGTAGAAACTTTCTTGGATCTCAGCACAGCCTATGACCCCAAAACAGATGGCCAGACTGAAAGAGTGAACTAGGTAATAGAAGATATCCTTCAGTCATGCTACGGCAGGGAACCCAAGAAGTGTTTAAGCCATTTGCATCTGGTTAAATTTGCTTACAATGCTTCTTATCATCGAAGCATTGGGATAAGTCCTTTCAAAGCTTTGTATGGACAAGATTGTCTTACATCGTTGACTTGGTCTGACCCATTGATTAGAGTCGAAATGTCCACACAAATTCTTGATGACATGGACCAGCAAATGCAATCAATCCGTAAAGATATAAAGGCAGCCCAAGATAGGCAAAAGCAGTATGCAGATAAAAAGAGATCAGAGAGAGAGAGTTTGAAGAATTAGATATGGTCTTCATTTGAGTATAACCAAAAAGAAGTTCCTTATCTTTAGGGAAGTACAAGAAGCTCTCTCCCAGATACTGTGGGCCTTATGCTGTTATAAAGAAAGTGGGCAATCTAGCCTACAAACTTCTTCTGCCTCCCCATCTCAAGGTACATAATGTATTCCACGTCAGTTTGCTTAAGAAATATGTACCCAGCCCGAGTGCTTGATGATAAACAATTGATTTCTCTGACTCAAGGCCAGATGGTACTCCAACCTGAAGAAATCCTTGAAATTCGGGAGAAGATTCTCAGGAGCAGAGTCCTCAGAGAATTTTTAGTAAAGTGAAAGTTCTTCCCTCTAGAAGACGCCACCTGGGAGAAAGAAGAAGAGTTGGCGAAAGATTAGACATCTTGCGTTTTTCAAGTGGGAGAGGATGTAAGATTCCTCCTCAGTCTAAATAATAAATAAGCCTTTACCTCAATACCCTGTAATCATTCCCTGTTTCTGAATACAAGAAAATATTATTTTCCTTGTTTCTGCCTAGTGAGAAAAATTTCTAGAGAGTGGTAATTCAATATTGATATATTTTTGGATATATAAATTCTACAAATATCAAAAATATGTTTCCCTGAAACAGAAAATCAAAATAAATTTTCCAAGGTGCAATTGGAATTAATTAAAAATGATTTAAAAGACCTTAGCCTAAGGGTCAAGATTTTTTGAAATTTTTTGGATTATGGTCCAATTAAGGTTCCTATGGACCAATAAGATTAATCCAAGTGTTGGTATGAGATAAATCTAATGAATAAAAGAAAATACTCAAAAATTAGTAAATGCCCACATGTATATAATATATAATATAAGTTATATTAATAATGATATTATTATAATATTATTATACACTTAAAAACACTCTGTGGCTCTTTATAAATAGAGAAATATTTATTTCTTTATTAAAAAAATAAATATATAAATATATAAAAATAAATAAATAAATAAATATCTAAATAAAAATATAAATAAATAAATAAAGATATCAAGGTAAAGAAATATTTATTTCTTTATTTATGTAGTGTAGAATAAATGATTCCTATGGAGAACATGTTAGATATTCCCATCTCTCATATATGATTCCCATGGATAACGTGTAAGATATTCCAATCATTCTTAAAGTGGCAAAGAAACCATCTTTAAGAACATGTTAGATATTCCCATCTCTCATATATGATTCCCATGGAGAACGTGTAAGATATTCCAATCATTCTTAAAGTGGCAGAGCAACCATCTTTAAGATAGCCATTTCTCATGAATAGTCCTAGTATTTTTGTTAATCACTCCCAATAGCTCTTTCATCTTTAAGATAGCCATTTCTCATGAATAGTCCTAGTATTTTTGTTAATCACTCCTAATAGCTCTTTCATATAAAAAAAATTTGTATCGATCCTTATTCATTTACGCACAATGATATTTATGTCTTTTAGTATTTAGACTGCCTCCATTCTCTATGTTTCTCTCTCGCACTCAACCTCGTTCACTTCAAAGTCGCTCAAGTGGAGTTACAATGGAGGTCACAGAGCAACTAATGGGTGGTAGGAGATCCATCAACAATCTTGTCAAGCCACTCAATTCAACTAGTTCAAGATAGAGTGATTGTAAGCCATCAATATTTGGTGAAATTTCATCAATATCTATTTAATTTAGAAAGCTTCAATGCTCAATATGTGATGGTGGTAATGTGGTGAGGGATCATTTGTCTTGGTTAAAATATCGAGTGAGGTTGATGTTGATGGCAACAATTAACATTATGTGATCGATTCATCATTGACTTTGAAGTATGTTGTGCTACTGAAAAAGAAGTTATTAGATGAAGAGATCAACAACATCATTGATTTGGAGAATCAAAGCCCATCATCCTCAATTATTCCAAAAGTTCACATTCAAGCATCAACCTCTTCTCATGTTGGATTTGTTGACTTGGAGTCTTCTGACAATGAAGTAGAGGTCTCACAAAGCATTATCCCTTTCCTATTAGATACTCATCGAAGCAATGTAATGACGACACACATTACTAATATAAACAAGAGGATTAATGTAACAAAGATTCCTTGGCAATACAATGTGAATATTATCATGTAATTCCCACCAATATATGGGAAGGTGAAAATAGCTAATGGCATGGAACAGAAGTTTGATGGACACTTATGGACAAGACCTATAACAACAAGCATGTCAATTGATTGCACTGTAAGGTTAAGCCATTGCATTGGTTCTATCAAGTACCACAGAGTCAACTGCCCTTACTATGTAAGTAATAAGATGTACAACAATGCTTTCTTTAAAGAGCCACCTACCCTTACTATATAAGATGTACAATAATGCTTTCTTCAAAGGTTCTCTACAAAAAAAAAAAAATGTGCTCTTGAATAAAATTGTGTGCAACTTTTGTCGTCGAAAGCCTGCTATTGCCAGTTGCCAACTATCAAGTATATTATGTTTTGCCTCCCTCAAACACTATGACTAGATTAATGGTGCATGTTGGTTATCATAGATATCAGGTATAACATGTTGGTGATCATAGCCATCAAGTACAACCTCGCACTTCTAAGAGCAGAATAGACAAAACTAGATAGCTAGTTGCAAATGTTCTTTTAGTTGACAAGAATGTAGGAGCAAGAAAGGTGTAGATGAATGTCACAAAGGAGCTCTTGACAACATCTTTGTTGAGGGATGAGAGGGAAGATGAAATAGATACTATTCCACTTGCAGATACCAAACTTTCAAATTTCCTTGAAGAGCTATCCCCCTTGATTGAGATCAAATGTGAGACATAAATAATAACTCACTCAAGCTTTTTGTTCTAGCTAGATCTTTCTGTTCTAGCTAGATCTTTCTGTTCTAGCTAGATCTTTCTGTTCTAGCTAGATCTTTTATTGTTCCATGAAAATATATTCATTTTTCCATCCTCAAGTTTAGGAGAATAGTTACAAAAGAGAATAAATTAAAGATGCCAATGGGAGAAGGCTATGATAGCCTATTACCACACTAAAGAAGAGGTCAAGGTATCCTTTTTTCCATGGAAGCCAATTCCCAAGACAAGGGTTGCCAAACGAAAGATGTTTTGTATTCAAGATGTCTATAAAAGGACCTAACTCTCATGTAGATCTTGTAAATAGGATGAGAAGAGATTGAAATGGTGACCTTGACATGTCATGGGTTCAGTTTTACCATACTCATAGAGTACTACAATTGGTCACTATGGCATGCCATGTGTATGATCCAAGGTAAGATTACTTATCGCGATATCAAATAAATAGTTTGTGTTTAAGAAAATAACATATTTGGATGGAGTTGACTAGTGTGTGTATGTTTTTGTAGTGCCCAAGAGCTGATGACAATGTAGTGCCCAAGAGCTGATGACAATGTGAGATGAAGGAGGAAGATGACACAAGCCAAATATTGTCTTGGGATATGCTTAATGAGACTACAAAGTAGTGTGGCTACAATAGTGCAAACTTCTATGGCTTCATGAGAGGGCTATATGCAAGACTCCAATGAAGTCTAAATTAAAATGTCTAGGTTGGGTGGAAGGTACAGTAAAATGTAATCATTACATCCAAAGTTCAACAAAAGGTGTAGTGGCTCCTTGTTTCTACTTTGAGAGAAGACATCCAAGTCCAGGAGGGAAAAAATCTCAGATGATGTACTTTTGAAATGATGATGTCACACACATTTGGCATCTTGATCGCAACATCATGCATGTTCCTGAGCTTCTAAGCATTTGGATTGTAGAGGAGGGCACAAGCATCACTAAAGAGGAGATAAAAAATGTTTATGCAAGCAGGGTTTAGGCTACAAACACAAGAACCAAATAAATAGTCTGGAAGTTCAATGCAAGCAAAAGTTGAGGGCACCTCCACAGCACAACGAAGAGAGGCATGTCCAACTTTTCATGTAGAATTCAAGGATACAGGTACAACTATGCAAGAAGAACCAATACATACCTCCATAGGGAAACGAATTTCTAGAATGCAAGTAAGACAATTGCCAAAGCTTGGTCAAAACCATTTGTCTTAAAGGGAGAGACAGTTACAATGCCATTGAAGAAGAGTATCTTTCATGTAATGTCAACAAGCTCTGACATGGATGGTCTGCAATATGATGTGTGTGTCAAAGACCAACCTTCTTGCGCATGCTCTGATTTTCAAAAAAAAGAAACAGGGAATGAGTCATATCTAGCTTGCAAGCACATCTATTTTATATTCCTGGTTGTCTTGGACCTTGATGAGAATCAACATATCTAGCTTGCAAGCACATCTATTTTATATTCCTGGTTGTCTCGGGCCTTGATGAGAATCAACATATGATGAGAATCAACATATGCAGAGATCTTGTAAGAGTTTTGAGCTCAAGAAGGAACCATCATTGAGGGTGGGATATAAAGATGGGGATGCTTTAAAAGACTCTAATTTTTTGAAACAATTGTCTACATTTTGATGATTTTCATGTACATATGTGAAAGAAATGCTGGCTAATATTTCCTACAAAGCAACTCCAAGAGAGTTAGTTTCCCTTATAGATTATCGTTTTTGCACACTTAAGAAAAGACATGATGATGTTAGATACTCCTTTTGATAAGTTAAATGCAAAGGGACTTAATCTATGTCTCAATTTGTTGACCATATTCATGTTGGAAAATCTAAAAGATTTCTCTTTGCACACTTAAGAAAAGACATGATGATGTTAGATACTCCTTTTGATAAGTTAAATGCAAAGGGACTTAATCTATGTCTCAGTTTGTTGACCATATTCATGTTATAAAATCTAAAATATTTCTCTTTTTGATAAATTCTACATTTTTCAAACAAGTGTCATTTAGGGACTACATGATATATTGCCTTTCATTGTGTATGTGTTGCAAACATGATATATTAGCTTCCATTTATCTTGTAATAATAGTTTCTTTCTTGAGTGCAATAAAAGCTTACAAAATTGTTAAAAAAGCTCGTGGTCCAAATCTCGCAAAAAAATATTCCCCAGTAGGAAGATATGGAATAAGGTCCATTGTTTTGAAAAGATAATGCTATGGCATACGTTGATCAAGAATGAGACATGAAAGAAGTCGAAGAATCTTCAAATAGGATGGGGTGGTGAGTTTAAATCAAATGAAATGAATGCCTTCTGCAAGGAGCATGGGATCAAGAGACATTTTACCATTAGAACTCCCTCGCAAAACAACCTAGCAAAAAGGAAAACATCATATGAAAAAGGGTAAAGCCGAATATTCTTTGGGTCAAGGAAAGCAATGCCACGTTTATAATCTTAACAAGGGTTACACAAAGGTGGTGAAGGGGATGACTCCTAAACATGCCTAAGAAGTCTTTAGTAATTGTTGTATGCATGTTCCAAGGATCAAGTGGGATCCCCAAAAAGTTATCTCTTCCTAGGGTATAGTATAGTTTTTAAGAGTTACCAATTATATAACCCTAGTGAGGCAAGGAATATCATGGGTGGTTAACTATGATGTGGTGTTTATGGAATAGCCCCAATAGGTGGAGGAGGAGGCTCCATCCACCACAACAAAGATATAGCATAACATACACGGCCATCAGATGAAATATTATAAGCTCTAGTAAGTTCAATGGCAAAGGGGAGGCCCATCAAGTGGAGGAGACGGCTCCATCCACAATGAAGATGTAGGTTAACATACATAGCCACCATATGCAATATCATAGGCTCTAGCTTCAATGGCAAAGGGGAGGTCCACACCCATTCCATATAGGAGGTGGAATATGAAAACACAGATGACCTGATAAAAGACGTAAGACACAACCATATGTGAAGTGCATGAAGGAGCTCCTTGAAGACACATATAATAGGCCTAATGAAACACATAGGAGACAACCACATGTGAAGTGAGTGAAGGAGCAAGTGAAGAAGCTCCTTGACAAAAAAGCTACCTCAACTCTTGGCAATGAGTCATGCCGATAAAAGATATTAGACTAGAAGAAGAGGGAACATGCACACATTGTCAATATGGCCTTGATAGTGGGCAGGTGGAGATAATGAAGGTGCATCAACCCCAATAAACATGGAGGAATCATAATAAGCACATTCAAATTGTCAATATGGCCTTGATGGTGGGAAAGTGGAGATAATGAAGGTTCATCAACCAATAAACATGGAGAAAGCATAAGCACATTCAAATTGGAAGCAATGGTGATACTAAGAAGTTTCTCAATGTCATTTATGTGCTAGATATCAAGTTTCTTGATGTCCTTTATGTGCTAGACATCAAGTTTCTCGATGTTCTTCATGTGCTAGACATCAAGAGGAATAATTTGACTTGAAGGTTCTCTTTGGTAAGGCTAATGCATTCATCATAGATGTTTTTTTTGGCCCTATTACAGTCACACCATGACCCAAAGTTTCTCTTTAATAAGGTTGGTGCAGTTATCAAATGCTTGTTTCTCCTTTTTTATACACTCTTGTAATCCCTACCCTAGCTTAGATATTTCACATTATATATGGCCAAAGGTCCACTGTTGTAATGAAAATTGGCCAGATAAGGCTGAATATGTTTTGGGTGTCCCATAAGAGTGGGCGGGCCAAGAAAAGCCCCAATTATATATAAGTGACTTATGAGAGTATGTAAAGACATTCTTGGTAATATAATCAACATTGAGCTCTAGTTTGGAGAGCTTCTCTACTACCTTCGCTTATGATTTCTTGTCCTTTCATGCTTCCATATCTTGTATGTATATGGCTACTATGAGTCTTGCTAGCTTGCTTGCATGCTTGTGTGTGTGTCTCGTGATTAGCTAGTTGTGGAGAGAGAGATAGTAAAGGTGGAGAGAAATCTTTCTATCTTCCCTCTCTTGTGATTAGCAAGTTATGGAGAGTGAGAGATTTTGAACTGGATGCTTGAGAGAGAGAGAGAGAGAGAGAGAGAGAGAGAGAGAGAGAGAGAGAGAGAGAGAGAGTGTGTGAAGGTGAAGAGAAATTTTTCTAGCTTGCTTGTCTTCTGAGTTTGGATTACAAAGAGTCCAAGTAATTGGATTGGTAGAGCGTGAGGGTTTGACACCACTTGAGGCTTCCATTCCTGTGATCAATGTGCTTTCAAGCTTTAGATAGGCTCATAGTTCTAGTGTACGGTGTAGACAATGCTTGTTGTCAAGCTATAACTTCCCTAAACAATTCATTTTTTGGTGTTTGATATGTAATTGATGGTATTGTGCCATCAAGTAGAGCTTCAATCCATTCAATAAGTGGTCTAACAAATCGACCATGCCCAAAAAGAAGGGCAGAGGTAAGACTATGAAGGAAAAAATAGGGAAATGTTTCTCTTTAGAAAGTCCAATCGGTGGCCTGTGAAGTCCGATCATTGGTCCTAGGTCCTAATTGCATAAGATTGAGCATCATTGGATTGAAAAGCATAGTTGTGACAATTCTAGTCTTCAAGGCCATCAACTATAACATAATCAGCTAAATGAGGAGTTATGTTAGTTTCACTAACCAAATCCGGTAGAAAATAAGGGGACATGCACACTGAATACACAAAAATCTAAGAAATCTGTTAGACTAGCAAAGTTGATACATAATAGTGAGGAGATGTGCACATGTATTGAAAGCGCATAAATCCAAGAAATCTATTAGCATGATAGTAGTCGACGTAAGAACAGACATGCAAGAAGTGAAATCACCTAACAGTTTGATGGTTGGGGGACAATTTGATAGCATTTTACACATCAATTGGGTGTTTGAGCGACTACAAAAGTCCAATCGTCGCTTGGAACATACCAATTATCAATACGACTTATCATGTACGAGCAATCATGTATAAGAAATTCACTCTACAACTAATCTCACCAGTCATCCGATGTCCAATCATGATTGGTGAGTTCAATCATTGTCCAAGTCAAAAAGTATAATCACAAGGAGTTCAATCACACGATCAAACCAGCCCAATTGTATGATTGGAGATTCCAGGGAGAAAATTTCTAGAGCTTTCAAAGTTTCATTTTCATAGTTTTTTAAATCAATGCGAGACTAGTTGTTAGAAGATTTCTAGAGGAGGGAGAAAATTTCTAGAGCTTTCAAAGTTCTATTTTCACAGTTTTCACAGTAGGAGAGTTATTAGAAGGAGCTAAAAGGCCCCATGGTGGAAGACCAATGGGTGAGAGAGAAGGGCCATGAGCATACAAATTAGAGGCCAAGCAGGCAACACCAGAACTAGTGAAGCATACATTTTACAATGTTATGGCTTCCACACAACTAGCCTATTGACACAAATGGGATACTCTTACAGAGATGGCCAATGTTGTCCTTGCATGAAATTGAGAGTCTGACCTCTCAGATAACCTACAAGTGGTTTTTTGGCTAGTGGGAACTCGGAGTTCTATCTAGACTCCGATGTGACGATAGAATAATGTATATATCCCAACAAGAGACATCAATAAGGTTAGGCCTCTACCATGGCCATCCAGATCAGAGAGGCCCAGGAGATCTTATAAGAAGCTACTAGAGCTCAAACAAGGCCGGTAAGGACTCAGATCCCTAATGTAATTGATAAATTTTTCTTAAGGATGCTTAGAGTTGACAATGAAGGAAATATGCTATATGAGGATGCATCATGCAACCTCTATACAATCACTACCACTCCTAGGGAATTGCAAGGATTTTTTTATTCCTTGAATCACCCCTAGTAAGGAAGTGTTACCAATCTGCCATAGATCAAACAATGTATGTCGACATAGAAGTAACAAGGAGGCAAGGAATACAAACAGATCTAGGCAAGGAGGCAAGGAATACAGAGAGGTCTATGAAGGTGGGCATCCCATCTCCCATAGCCTTACAAGGTGGGCATCCCATCTCCCATAGCCTTACAAGGTGAAAGATTGATGGGAGGACCTCTCAGGAGGAAATCACTTCAAGAAGAGGCAGTCCAACGAGGAGCAAGTGTTCTTGTACTATAGTCCTGCAAAGAGGACATGCCAACTTTCAGATTCTTTCCTCACTAGAACCAATCGAGAGGATGAAGGAAAACAATGTTTAAAGAGAGGTAGTACCTCTTGAAAGAGCAAGGGTAACCACTCCCTTAAAACCCAGAATACCTGATCAAGAAGCATGGAAAACTAAAAGTATATATCATGAATGGAGAGCTACAAGACAACCATCACATCCAAACTTAGGATACCCAATGATGCATATAGAAAACCACTTTCTTAAATTACCTACTACTGAACTATCCATAGGAGTACCAACCTGGGTACATCTGTTAACACTCACTAGAAACCTCTTAGCTATCAATGTTAGAGCCACTCCATATTTTGACCTCTTTTGACCATGGGCGTTGGAATGTCGAATTCACATAAAACATTTATAATATATTATTTTACATGCATGATCGCCACTTGAATATGAAAGGTGCACCATGGGATAGCTTAATTAAGGGTACCAGTGTAAGCAGTCTAGGAGGCCCAGGACCTAATTTTTAGCTTTGGCTTCCTAAAAGGTGTAACTCTGAAAACCAAGGAGATATGGAAAAATGTAACCCCAAACCCTCATCTCTCTTGTTCTGAGCAACCTCTGTGTCATCTCTAGGTTGGTGTGCATAAGTATGGTTATCTTTTCTTTTCTATCTTTGTCCATTCAAGTGCATACGTAGCATCATGCATCCTTCATGTCTGTTTGTTTTTAGTTCAATGTACAACATTAACCTCCTCCTTGAGGCTAGACCAAGAATAATTGCATTTTGCATGCCTATCGCATTGGTAACAATAGTGATAGTGATTACTCTACAAAGATGACTAGGTGGTCTTGAACCACTAAAGTAAAAATAGCCATTAGAAGGTACTATGGATTGTCGAATTAAACTTGCCATCCAAAGGTGCTATCTAGTAGGGGGTCAGTTAGTCAATTGCGTTGAGTTTAGAGAATCAGTAGGTCTCCTATTTGCCATTCACCATGCATAATTGGTTTATATGGTTTAACTGTACCAAGGAGTATCCATTGTAGATGATATCAGTCTCTGTAAGATTCCTCCCTCCAGCTTTTGAAGTGTGCCGGTGTAAGAACCTCCCCTTCTGATCTTATAATTATTCCCCTCTCTGAAATAAAAGAAAGATCGTGTTTTAGCCTGGAGATAGAAAATGTCTAGAGGGAGGTAATTCAAAATTGAGATATTTTTTGATATAAAAATCCTCCTAGTGTCTAAAATGGTTTCCCCTGAAACAAAAATTCAAAAAGAACTTTCCAATGTGCAATTGGAATTAATTGAAGTAGGTATAAAGGACCTTAGCCTAAGGGTCCAGATTTTCAGAAATTTTTGAATTATCGTCCAACTAAGGTTCCTATGGACCAATAAGATTAATACAAATGTAGGGAGGAGATAAATTGAAGAATAAAAGAAAAACCCCCCAAAAATGAGTAAATGCTCACATAAGATGAAGAGTGGACTAAGGACCAAAGAAAAGAATTAAAAAACTGAATTTTGACACCTCAGTGTGGGGATCTCCCCTCATGAAGTATGCGCCGTTTTCTCATCAATACCCCCAATTTTTAATCAATAAAATGAGATATTTTCATCTCTCCTCTCTCCTATTTCAAAACTAGATCCAAAAAGTAAGCTGAACTAACCCAAAAATGGTCAAAAATTGACCAAACTGATCTGGAAAATTCTAGAATCGGTTTTCTTGGTTAGAGGCTCACTTTTTCCTATAAATAGAAGCCTCCCCCTTTGTAAAAGCTTAATGGTGTTTTACGCATTGTTACTCTACTGCTGTCCTGAGCCATCTACATTGAATTTTTTAATAATTCAATTGTTTTTGACCTAATCCTCTCCAAAGTGAATTGGTGGCCACTATTGCTTCAAACAATAGTAGAACCCTCAATCCCTCAAGCCAAAGGAGAGCTTACAAGCTCCATGTAAGCTAATTTTCTTACTTATTTACAAATTTCAATGAAAAATCTATGGTTTTCTTGATTTTTATGAATTGCAGATGATTGAATTAAATTCAAATGCTATGCCTTTGATGAAAAGGCCACTCCCTTCTCTTCTTTACATTCCAACCCTTCTTAATCCTAGAAAGATTAACTAAGTGACTAATTAAACTCTTCTTATTGTTTACTCTCTTGAATTTAGAAAATTGTATAGATTAGAGTTCTATAAATCTAAATTGGGTTAATTAAGATAATTATAGAAAGATAAAAATGAGAAATGGTCAGCCATACAAAGGAGGTTATGGCAAAATTTTCCAAAATTTTGTGAGAAAGAAAGTTTGTTTTTATGTTATTCCAAAAGAGTAATTCCCACCATTTTTGCATCTAAAAGAAATATTCTAATTACTCCATGTACATATTCACCTATGAATATGCATGGATATCACTGATATTAATTATTAAATTTGATTTCTATGCATAGAAAGATGCATAATGGAATTTTTTTATCATAAAAGTGTTATTCTTATCAAATTTGATTTCTATGCATAGAAAGATGCATAATGGAATTTTTTTATTACAAAAGTATTATTCTCATTAAATTTTATTTTTATGCATAGAAAGATGCATAAAGGAATTTTTTTTATTACAAAAGTGGTATTCTCATTAAATTTGTTTTTTATGCATAGAAAGATGCATAAATGAATTTTTTTTATTACAAAAGTGTTATTCTCATTAAATTTGATTTTTATGCATAGAAAGATGCATAAAGGAAACTTTTTTATTACAAAAGTGTTATTCTTAGTAAATTTGATTTTTATGCATAGAAAGATGCATAAAGGAATTTTTTTATTACAAAAGTGTTATTCTTATTAAATTTGATTTTTATGCATAGAAAGATGCATAAAGGAATTTTTTTATCATAAAAGCGTTATTCTTATGAAAATTGATTTTTATACATAAATAGATGCATAAAGAAATTCTTTTTATTTTAAAAGTGTTATTCCTATTAAATTTGATTTTATGCATAAATAGATGCATAAAAGGATTTTTTTTATAAAAGTGTTATTCCCATTGAAGTTGATTTTTATGCATAAATAGATGCATAAAGAATTTTTATATCAAAATTAGAATTCTCTTAAATTCTATGTTTAAATTCTATGAGTATTTGATAAATGAATAATTAAATACTCTAAGAGAGAAATTTTTATCGGATTGTAAAAAGAAAATTCAAGAAATCTATCGAGATCAAAATATTCAGATAAATGATTAATTTATTTCTCATTGGAATTTGTAACTAATTTAGAAATCGGTTAAGTGAATATTCAAAGAAAGAAATTCAGTAAAATAGTAACTGAATTATCAAACCTTTTCGAGAAAGATAGTTCAGGAAAAATCTTATCCGACTCGAACCTTGAATCAGACTATGACCAAGACCAAACTCTTTCGTCAGTTTCAAGGAAAGAAGGTGTGACCAGTTTAGAAAAATACACTCAAAATTCATGCACCTCATACACATACACATACAAAATATACATGTACATACATACATGCAAGAGCTACCTACATACTAACATATATACATACATACATACATACATACATACATACATACATACTTTCTTACTTAAATATTAAAAAAAATCCTTTAAAGATAAAAAATGTATATACCGAACTTTAAAGTTCCAAACCATGAAAATCTCGATTACAAAGTCTTTTGATCCACATCATACTTATTGATATAATTATTTATATACATATATCTACCTAAATTTATACACCTCGTACATATACATATACATACATGCATACAAGAGCTACCTACGCACTAACATATATACATACATACATACTTTCTTACTTACTTAAATATAAAACACAATCTTTTAAAGATCAAAAATGTATATACCGATCTTTAAAGTTCCAAACCATGACAATCTCAATTACAAAGTCTTTTGATCCAAAAATTATAGCATTCTTCTACGTGTCATCTTGACCTATCCTCTAATGAGAAATCTCCCAGACATGCTTTGGCTACCTCCATGTCATTCTCTATCCCCATATAGTGCCTTTTTAACTCTTGGCATGCACGTCCCAAGCCTCCACATCCCACAAAAACGTCCAAGACACCATCTCCTTCACTTGAGAAGGTCTCCACTAGCCACCTACAATGAAATGCAATCATAAACGTGCATCTAAGTATTTTGAAAAAGTAGCTATGAAAATGAATAGAATGAAAATTGTCTCACCTAAAGAACATAGGAGATCTTTCTGCACCACCTCGAATGTAGCGCTCCAAGACCATCGTGCGTTGGAATGGATGCTTCTTATTCTTCACAAAAATGAAATTTCGTTGAGCGTTGAATAACTTCTTTGAAACATTTTGCCTAGCCCCGATCAATAATAGGGACATGGCAATTTACTCGTCGATAGAACATACTAAGCGCAAATGTATCCACCTACCATAATGAGAAAACATTATGTTTGGATATCCATACCACATAACATGTATACAGAAAGGAAAATATTTGAGAGATTATGACTTAGCCGTTCTCCATTCTCATACAAATAACTTGAATCCACATGAACAGACATTGTTCGATGCATGACCAATCCAACTTTCTTTCCCATGGAATATATTTTAGGAAGTTGATCCATTAGACTCAAACACACAAACCAACCCTCATCAGCCACAAACAAACCAACAAAACTGAGTGTGGCACGTATCAATGATGAAGAAACTTGATTCCATGAGGGACACCCATCCGTATCTACATCAACAACCTGTAAACCTATAGGAAAGTCAGCCCATACGAGGTGAGCCACTATATCTGAGGGAGCACCTCTATGAGATAGAGCCTTGGGAATCTTCATCAAGAATTCTTCCACACTACATAAAAGATTTATGATGTTTGGCTTTGGTAAGTATAACTTGGAAAACTAATTATATGGTGAAATTATTCTTTTTACCTATCTGAGCCCTCCGAAAGAGTGTGGACATCTACCAGCAATATGTGTGAAAAACATCTCTCACCTGCAAGTAAACAAGATAAAAAATGAGATGCATTTCGAAAGCACACACTTCTTAAAATAAATTTGCGATGGAAAGTACTCTTACTAGTCATGTCCATGATGTCACATTGTCCTGACACCTCCCCCTCTTGATGCTCTGGAGGGTCTCTCTCTTGATCTTCATTTGTGGGGTCTCCCTCTTGAACATCACGCATAATGTCAATACGTCTCTTTGTTTGCCTCTCACGTTGCACTTGAGACGATTTAGATGTATGCTCTTGGTGTGATTGTGGCACTCGTGATAGTGGTGTGGATGGTTTTGGGGCCACGCGCGAGGATCCAACTACTGGAGACTGGCTCAAGTTTGTTGGCTGTGGGGAAGGTATTCTAGAGTCTTCTTGAGTTGGGGGCTCTCTTTCAAGCTCAGATTGGTAATTCTTAAATTCTTCAAGAAATAGATCAAGATAATTTAGTAAAAAGGTAGAAATCCCCATACCTTTTTGTATATGTATATGTATGTAGGTTTATATGCATGTATATATATATGTATGTGGTGTATATGTATGTATATATATATATGTATGTATATATATATATGTATGTATATGTGTATATATGTATGTGTGTATATATATATATAACATATGTATATGTATATGTATATGTATATGTATATGTATATGTATATGTATATGTATGTGTATATGCATATGTATATGTATATATATATGTATATTTATATGTATATGTATGTAGGTATGTATCTATGTATATGTATATGTATGTGTATGTGTATGTATATGTATGTAGGTATATGTATCTATTTATATGTATATGTATGTAGGTATGTATATATCAAAACTTAACAACGTTTCTTTAAAATCTGATATGCCAAACCTTAAATGTAACATGAACTATGTATGTACGTATGTATGTATGTATGTACAAATTTGCAAAAAAATTGGACAGCATCTCCTTTGCATTTTCTAAAAAATCCCAAAATAAACTTCAAAACTTAACAATATTTCTTTAAAATCTAACATGCCAAATCTTAAATGTAACATGAACTTTGTATGTATGTAGGAATTTAGTATATAATTTAGTGTATGTATGTAGGTATGTATTTATGTATGCATATGTATATGTACATATATGTTTACATATGTATTTGTATATATATATATATATGTATGTATATGTATCTAATATGTATATGCATATGGATAGTTTATATATATTTATATGTATGTATAGGTATGTATTTGTATAGGTAGGAAGGTTTACATATACATTTACATGCATATAATTCAGTAGAAAGCAAAAAAGTACCTTTTTCTAGGAGCTCCTCACTTGGAGGGACATGATTTAGAGGATAGTCCAACCACCAAGGACATCTCTTATATTCCCAATCAGAAACCCCTCTCTCAACCCATTCCTTTGGGTACATTATTTCTGAGGAATTTGGATCTGCCCATTCTTTGATTGCTTCCGTCTCTTCATCCATTAGACCTTGGCCAATGAGTAGCTGGACCCACCTACATATCCAAAATAAAACAAATAGCACTAAAATATATTTTTTAATGCGTATATGTATTTTTTGCAAAAATAGAATGGCATTAGAAGATATATATCTTCTAATGCCATTCTATTTTCTACAAAAATAGAATGGCATTAGAAGATATATACCTGTAGACAACCCTCTTTGCAGCATTCTCCACCTCAGGTTGCTTTTTGCCTTCCTTCACTTTTCCAATCTTTGCCCACACCTCATGGAAGACCCATGGTATGTGTTTCGATCGCTCCTCTTTCACCCATTGCATAAATGGTGGGGTGTAGATAACATCATCATATACTAATAAACCCTCCAAAATAGAGTTCGCCTCCCCTATTAGCTCTTCCCAATACAACTCTTTCTTCATATGCAGCAACGTCTTTTTGTTATCCCCAAACATCTCCAAAATTACCTTGTCCTTCGCCCTCCTGGTCATAAGCATTTGAAGCAATTTCGTCTTCCTATTTCAGCATCATACCAAAGCCATAAGAGATTAGATGCTAAGGTTAGTTTATGTTAAGGGAGGTTTATTGACATGTGACATACCTTTGAGATAAAATCTGAGATATGGTGACTGTGTAGAGCTTTTCTTTGGTCAGAGCAACCAATCCCTTCTTAGACCAATCATAGTTATATACGAGTTGAAAGAATGCATCACCATTGGATGGGTTTGCAATTATGAGCATCTTGTACGCTCTATCTCGAAATGTTTGCTCTACAACACGTCTAGCTTTCTCACATTTTGTCTCATATTCTTGTAACCCCATGGCATGTCTATCAATGCATGATATAGCTTGCTTCATCGCATTTTCAAACAATGTCTATGTATAATGAAAAGGACTCATTATCACTCACATGATTAAAAAACATTGATAATCCGTTTATTAAGATGAGAAATGCAAACACTACCTTCCACACAAGTTGTGCCAAGATTGTAGCTGGAGCATTGTACCATTGCTCTCCACTTCGTTGCTCCAAACTAAGCTCCATTAAAGCCCACCTCCTTACGTCTTCACAGGTAGTCCAATATGGATGATTTGTCCGCCATTCCAAATTGTTGAAACATGAAGATCTCATGTGACAATGTGGGTGTAACACTAGTGCGCACCAATCTATTGTAAAGAGTCACAATGAGCCAAGAACTTCACAATGACTTCACAATGTCCGTAATTAAGTAGAGAGAGATCACTTACTCATTTTGAGATCGCAAAGCCAATAGCAATTCTCCTTCTTGCTTCTTGTCCACAACCAAAAATTGACATTTGACTCGGACATGGCGTGAGGGACTATGAGACCAAGCTAGAGAAAACAAAATAAAGATATTACAATATATTACTTTTAATGTTGCATAAAATCACTCTATGGCATTCAAAAGAACATACCTTCGCACACTCGAGACATCCATGCTGCCTTCACACGATGATTTCCATCCCAAACAAGAAACTTCTTACTGAGATCCTCCCACTCAGTTCCTCTGATTTCATCCTCAAATCTATCATGTTGTACAACCCAGTATGGTCCCCATTCTTGCAAGTCTATTTGTGTGACCGCGAAATACATAGAGCTTCCAGGGCGTGTAAGTGAAACTAAAAAAGGAGAAGATGCTTCAACATAGCCATGGCAGTTAAAGGAATCACGAAACACCTCAAGTTGGCTAGAAACTGTACGGATGGCTTCAATCAGCCTGCATAAAGGGACCAATGGGGTAGAGGAATTGCGTTGCACAAAAAACTTAGTGAATACATCACCAAGCAATCCCAATTTAATAGATTTTCCAAGAAGCCTTCTATGGGTCTTCCCTTGACCAGTACTAGATTCAGGCATCTCTATGTGAGTTGGAGGAGGTGAGCTCATTAAGCCAATTTTGTTCTCCAACACAAGTGCTTCTTCCTCATGAACAAGAGAATTATGCGCTTCTGTTTCCTCTCTAACAGGAGATACATGTGAGGACACAGGTGTCCGTGATTGAGCTTCCTCGCTAAGAGTAAAACAAACACGCCCAGATCTAAGTGAGTATCCCCTATTGTCTGTAAGACACACACACCAAGCCCAAGTAAGTATATCTAAAAACATAAAAACACAATCTCAGTAGAATCTTGGCTATTCACATCATATACCTTTCTTAGTCTTTGCCTGTTTTTTTCCTGCTTTTCTTGGAGCCATCTCTCTCTCTTTTGCCTTGAATATGAGTAGCAAAGACTTTCAGCTAAATGACACATAGGAGACGAAAGGTCAGTACATCTCTCTCAGGCCGGTCATGGGTGGCGGCTGGCTGTGGGGGCCCCTCAGGGGGATGGGGGGATGGGAGGAGTCCCTCAGGGGGCTGAAAGGGGCAGTACAGGCCTAGACTCGCACCGGAGCAACGGGAGGCAAGGGGGGGATGTGCAGGATGTGCAGAGCCGGGGGCCTAGACTAGCCGAAGTAACGGGGGGCAAGGGGGGATCACACCTTCCTAGAGGTAGACCCTGGCCGCCTGCTCCAACAGCTTGTTCTTCAGCTCCACCCGTGACACGTCGCACCATAGCTGCTCCGACGTCTGGCCCTTGCTTTCACTAAGCAAATCCCGCAAGCTCGTGTAGTGACAGATCCCCTTGCCCTCGCCCTCCACCTCCACCTCCATCTCCACCTCCACCATTGTTTGCTCCAGCCAGTCCAAGCCCTCGGCTCTGCCGGGGGCCTGTACTGCCCCTCTCAGCCCCCCTGAGAGGGACTCCTCCCATCCCCCTCAGATCGGCCATGGTGGTGGCTGGCTGTGGGGACCCCTCAAGAGGATGGGAACCACACAGATGTCGTCTCCAAAAGCAGCTTAGAGCAATAGGAGGAAATCTAGAGTGCTTACCTTCTTGGCCCAAGCTCAGAACTGGAGGAGAAGATCAAGATCTACTGCCCCAAGCTTCGCAGAGGTGGTCTCTATAGCCAGAGAAGATGGAGAAAACACAAACAAAAGCCTAAGAAAAAATAAGCAAGCCCATGATGCAGGAAAGAAGTGTTCCTTTCTAAGGAGATTGTATTAAAGTTGGCCACCTCCCTCCACATCCCTCCTTGTCTCAGCAAATCTATCCACCTCTCTCTAGATTCTATCTTCCTTTTCTCTCTCTGGTCTCGGTCTCTCTCTCTTTTCTCTCTTATTCAAACTCAATGAATAAATAGGGCCTATAGACAGTTACATTTATATTATTTTCATTTTAAAGGTTACTTACATATAAAAAACTAATATAAAAAGATACATATAATACTTAGAACCAATAAATGTGTAATTTAAAACATACATATAATAAATTAATATAAAAAGATACATATTTAACTTAGAATTTTTATATATATTTGTATATTTTTTATTTAAAAAAATTATCATGACCATTCTCAATCGTGATTGCTCCACCTTGTTTTATCATTTCAACCGCCTTACCTGACAATGATTGATTCGGCCTAGATACCTGATCTTCTATTTTTATTTTATAAAGTCCACCCGACATTTGGAGACCTCACTGGAGAAAGAATTAGGGACACAAAACACCCATGTTCATATCTCGAGCTCCTCCTCTGAGAGTGACTTGAATGGCTCAGCAACTGTTTTGCAACCAGGTGAAGGCACAAGCAATCCAAAAGGTTCTAAGCACAATATCTCTGAAGATGAATGTATTGCTTCAGAGAGTATACTTTTAGTTCTTCGTAAGAAGGAGCAACCTTCTCTTCTACGTTCATTGCTGGAAAAAGTTACTCGAGTCATCCAAGTCCAGGAGGTGCCAAGACATTATGATGGTGATTCCATCCTAGAGTTTCCACCAACATATGGCAAAATAGAAAATATGGATGGAATGGAGCAAAAATATGATGGTCACCTATGGACACGTTGTCGTGACGTGGACGGTGTCGCTGGGAAAGTACGAGACTTCTAGCTGTGAGAGTAGCTTCTAATTCCCACAAGGAAACTCACACACATAACTTTCCAAGGAGCATAAAACATCTCCATTTTTTATGACATATACATGTGTCAATTCATTTCAATACATTCCCCAAATTCAGCCTGATGATTGCACATAAATTGCGTATCCAGAGCATGTCCAGTTCCAAGCATAGATTTCCTGACTCCAATCACATGTAGGCACAACATAATCTTCAAAATAATCCCATATACATGTGACCATTCACATCACATACATCAAGTGACACCAATACCATCATTTCAAGGTGTCTCTTTATCTCCTGAAAACCTGCTTTTTAGGTTCCAACAACTCACAAACAAAAGATGACATATGGCATATCTATAACATACTCATGTGATTTTAAGAATCTCCATGTCTAGCATTCCAAATCCAATCAAGTAGAAAATAAAACCCAAATTTCAGGAATCTTATTTTATTTTTGATGCTTTCTTACTCCACGATTCTCCAAATCCAAAACTCTTTTCATTCTCCAAAACCTTAAAGGTTTTATAAGCTATACGATTTTCCAAATCGTTAAGTAATAATAAACAAAATTAAATTTCACTTATCTGAAAGTAAAACAAAGCGAATTTTTCTTTGATTTTCGCTAATCCTTATACGGCTGCTTCGCTGCTGACTGCGCAAGGAACAGAGTACATGTAAAACGAAAATCATCTCCTTTGATAGTTCCCCATTTCCTCTTTAATTCTAGCCCCAACAAGCTTTATACAGTAGCTGCAGATTTGATTTTCAAATCACTGGTAGAAGACACCCCTGGTTCTTATTTTCTGCACACCACCGTCAATATGCGCCCCCTTCTCTGGTTTTTCTCTCTTTCCCGCAAGGAAATCGGCACTGCGCCACCTTTTATGTAGCTTTAAATTCGGATATCTCCACGTAAGCTGCCACATAAGGATAGCAACATACGTAGCTGGCGCATTGAATGTATCGAACTTGATTTGAGTCATCTTCTCTCGATTAGCTTTGGATTGAGAGGAGCTTCAGTGAGCAAGACTGGATGCTCTTTAGGAGCAACTCGAAGCTCATTAAAGAATATATGATCCCAAATCTTTTCCATGTCATCCCAGTTGGTTACGATACCATGCTCATTAGGATATTTCAAGGTCAATATTGCCCACTTAGATTGGACCTCATCACCAACATATGCATCTTTCTGTCCCATACCCACCATAACACCAGTGCGCCGAGAACGATCCACAATACTAGGAAACACTGCCCTAGGAGCATCATCTCCAGCAAACCAAGAGCCTTCTTGATCTCACATTTCCATACATATCGAGAAGGGTGTTCCCTACTACAAGGTCTACCATAAGCATAAAGCTCCATGATTCACACCACACTTATGTACAGAAGCTTCGAGACCTGACTCAACCTCAGCTCGTCTTTATTGAACCTCATTTACAATACGAACATATGTACATGGGCATCATATAATGACTCGTCATAGCACTTAATCCCATGCATCTGGATTTGCATTTGATAGTCTCATATGCATGGTTTCACACCATAGACGTGCCATGGCACGACATCCAAGCTGTCGTGACGTGGGCGGTGTCGTTGGGAAAGTGCGAGACTTCTGGCTGTGAGAGTAGCTTCCAAAATCCCAGCAAGGAAACAAAAACACATAACTCTTCAAGGGACACCACCTGCAGAAGCTGGCACCATAATATTTACATACCAAATCTCATTTTTAAACTGAATTTTCAGACCATCATTTTATTTCTAAGAAATCAGTCCTCTTTACAAGCCTGTAGCTCTTCACTGGCACTTAGTACAGGTCATATAATGACTGAAAATTCAAGACAGCAAAACATCAGTTCTCAGAGGCACCAATTTACAATGAGATTCCACTCATAACACTCTAATTCCAGTTCTTCCAGGGGCAGCAACTGCTGTCCACCCAAATCAGATCACTTGCCTCTGTAATTGACCTCTTTTTCTAACTGGGGTTATCTCGGGTACTCTCATTGGCAGGCCTCACAGGCGCTGTATACTCTTTCCCATAAACCTCTTTAAACCATTCCTCATCTCTTTCATCATCCTTTGGTTTAGCGATTGATGATAAAAATTCAAAAAGACTGTTTCCTAATTCTCAAGGACACCTTGCAACTCGGGATCTGCAGAAGCACCGGTAGTGCTACACCACTGCCTCACTACTTTTCAGCACGTGTTGTCAATCCTTAATTTTCATCCTATGCTTAGCACAATCACATCCAAGATTGAAAGTGCAAACCTTTCGATTCGCTGTCCGAAAGCACAGACAATTGACGCTAGCGAATGAGCCTCAGCGACTGCGAAAAAGAAGATCATCCCAGTTGGTTACGATACCATGCTCATTAGGATATTTCAAGGTCAATATTGCCCACTTAGATTGGACCTCATCACCAACATATGCATCTTTCTGTCCCATACCCACCATAACACCAGTGCGCCGAGAACGACCCACAATACTAGGAAACACTGCCCTAGGAGCATCATCTCCAGCAAACCAAGAGCCTTCTTGATCTCACATTTCCATACATATCGAGAAGGGTGTTCCCTACTACAAGGTCTACCATAAGCATAAAGCTCCATGATTCACACCACACTTATGTACAGAAGCTTCGAGACCTGACTCAGCCTCAGCTCGTCTTTATTGAACCTCATTTACAATACGAACATATGTACATGGGCATCATATAATGACTCGTCATAGCACTTAATCCCATGCATCTGGATTTGCATTTGATAGTCTCATATGCATGGTTTCACACCATAGACGTGCCATGGCACGACATCCACCCCCTCTAAACCTGCACATCCTCTGGTATGTGCCAAATCATCATCAAGATCCACATATATCTGGATGTCGTCTTCATCTTCTACATTATTAGGGAAATCATCCTCTTCCTCTTCAGCCATATCCATGTTTTCACTATCAAGCCTCTCATCCTGAGTTCCCTGTGAATCAAAAGGATCACTGTCAAGCCTTCTTTTAAACATCTTGATCCTTTTGCCTGCTACAAGATTTTTTATCTCTGTTCCATCAAGCTCACACAGGGTATACGTGGCATTTCCATGCACATGCTTGACAATGTAAGGGCCAAACCATCTTTTTGCAAATTTTCTTTGAACAGTGAATTGGTTGTCAAGGCTACTATCATACATTAGGACCCAATCACCTTCTTCGATAGGTTTTGGCCGGAGTCTGTGTCTTCTATCAAATCTTTCTTTATTTTTCAACCTTGCATCTTTCAAACGAGCTTTAGCAAGCTCTACATCTCCTCTCCAGCTGCCTTATTCGCAATGCAAGGAGGTCTTCCCTGTTCAATCCTTCCACCCACCAGGGTAATACATTCCAAGTTGGAACTACTTCTTCAACTGGCATTACTGGCTTCTGACCATACATTAATTCTGCAGGCATATATCCTGTCACTGAGCTATGAGTTGTACGGTCAGCCCACAAAGCATATGGTAGTAGCCTTGGCCACTCTCGCATTCTTTCTCTGCATGCCTTAGCCAAAGCTTTAGTGATTGGAGGATGTCCTCGCTCACTTTTACCATTGCCCTCAGGATTGTAAGCACATGTTAGGGACAGTTTGATGCCAATTCTAGAGAAGAATTCCCTTGCTTCTTCAACATCTAGCTCACCCCTATCAGCTGTTATTTTCCCAACATAACCATACTGGCAAATCACATCTTTCAAGAGAAATTTGCATACTGTTTCCGTACTCTTTGTTCTAAGAGCACGCCCCTCTACCTGATTTGTTAAATCTTCTCTTGCAAGTGCTATGTACCGCATCTGCCAAATTCCCAAAGGCATTGTAACTAGATCCACTACCCATTTGTAGTGCATGGCAGATGGGTAGGTTGGTTGCAAGCCATCACGATGCCGCACATTTGAGTACATTTGACATACCATGCATGTTTCCACATATTGGGAAATATCCTTGTACATTCCTTTCCACCAATATCTTTCCTTTATTTTGGTAAAAGTGGCCCACACACTTCGATGTCCAGCCTAGAGACTCTCATGGAATTCTTTCATGAGCTTCCCTTGAGTCTCTTTATCACACATGACTCTCTGTGGCATAGCATTCCTCTGCTTAGGATGCTTCCACAGGTACCCATCCTTTAGAAAATACCCATATGCTTTTCTGCGGATCCTCTTAAATTCTGAGTCAGACCAATTTCCCTGTCTTGTCAGAGTACTCAAGTATTGACCAATAAGCAACCAATCTCCTTCATACATTTCCTCAGTAAAAGACTCAAGTGCATTTGATAGGCAAGTATGGTCCCCTTTTGCATATGCAGTAGTGTAGAACTTTGTACCTACATCATCAATGTCACTAATCATCTCTTCTTCATCTTCATACCTGGCTCTTGATAGCATATCTGCAACTGGGTTATCTTTTCCTGCAATATGCTCAAACTCAGGATTTAGTGACTTGATATAGGCAATCCACCTAAGCATAGCAATATCTGGAGTGGTACAGCTTGCTATCATCCCAAGGAGTGGCAAGCAATCAGTTTCCACAAGTACAGATGCCCCAATAAGATATTCTTTTTCACATTTTAGAGGAGTGACTATTCCCCATAACTCTCTCTTGATCTGCGGATATTTTCGTTGTCGAATGCTTAATACCTTTGCTCCAAATCTGATTACATACCTGTGATCATCCTCATCATCTTGCCCTACTGCCCATCCTATCCCAGTAGGACTAGTATCAACTGTAACAATCACAGGCCTGCCACACTCATAATTTGCCTTCCTTAGAGTAGGTGATGATTGAAGCAGATATTTCAGCTTCCGCATAGCTTTAGTATGTGCTGCACTCCATAAAAATTTTTGATTTTTCCTCAAAAGTTCATAAAGAGGATCTGCTACATGTGCATAATGTGGGATCCATATAACATAAAAGACACATGCACCAAGAAATCTCCTCAGCTCTGTAACATTAATGCATATCTCTTTCATTCTTTGCATTGCATCTATCTTGGCTGGGTTCCTTTATGTAATTGCGCAGGTACTTTGTGATATCCTTACCATCAAATTGATCCACCTTTTTCACAATTGATTTCAGTGCTTTGGTCGTGGAAATTTGTCCCCTCTCAGCAGCTTGCTGTTGTTGCATATACATAGTAAACATCTGAAACATTTGCATAACTCTGGGGTCAAAATGAACCCCCTGACCCTCAAAATTCTCAGCCATAGCTTCCCTGTATATTTCACCACACTCTCACCCCAGCAGTTTCACGTCGGGTTCACCAAAGCTGTCGTGACGTGGGCGGTGTCGCTGGGAAAGTGCGAGACTTCTGGCTGTGAGAGTAGCTTCCAAAATCCCAGCAAGGAAACAAAAACACATAACTCTTCAAGGGACACCACCTGCAGAAGCTAGCACCATAATATTTACATACCAAATCTCATTTTTAAACTGAATTTTCAGACCATCATTTTATTTCTAAGAAATCAGTCCTCTTTACAAGCCTGTAGCTCTTCACTGGCACTTAGTATAGGTCATATAATGACTAAAAATTCAAGACAGCAAAACATCAGTTCTCAGAGGCACCAATTTACAATGAGATTCCACTCATAACACTCTAATTCCAGTTCTTCCAGGGGCAGCAACTTCTGTCCATGCAAATCAGATCACTTGCCTCTGTAATTGACCTCTTTTTCTAACTGGGGTTATCTCGGGCACTCTCATTAGCAGGCCTCACAGGCGCTGTATACTCTTTCCCATAAACCTCTTTAAACCATTCCTCATCTCTTTCATCATCCTTTGGTTCAGCTATTGATGATAAAAATTCAAAAAGACTGTTTCCTAATTCTCAAGGACACCTTGCAACTCGGGATCTGCAGAAGCACCGGTAGTGCTACACCACTGCCTCACTACTTTTCAGCACGTGTTGTCAATCCTTAATTTTCATCCTATGCTTAGCAGCATCACATCCAAGATTGACAGTGCAAACCTTTCGATTCGCTGTCCGAAAGCACAGACAATTGATGCTAGCTGTAAGATTCCTCCCCAGCCTTCGAGGCATACAAGAGTAAGAATCTCCCTTTTTGATCTTAAAATTATTCCCTCTCAAAAATAAAAGAAAGATTCTGTTTAAAAAAAGGAAGACCCTTTCCCTAGAATACTTCTCAGGAGTCACGCTGTTTTAAGGATTCAGAACAATGAGTTCAGAAGTGAAAATCGGTGTTTTGGATACCAAGGTTTTGGTCTTCATTCGAGTACGGCACAAAAGAAGTTCTTTATCTATTGGGGAGTTTAAGAAGTTATCCCCCAGATATTGTGAGCCTTATCTGACTTCAAAGAAAGTAAGTGACTTAGCTTACAAGCTTCTTTTATCTCCTCATCTCAAAGTTCTTAATGCCTTCTATAGAAAATTGTGCCAAACCCAAATCATGGAAAGACGGTAAAACTTCAGTGGCAAGCTACCGTTGGCTTCTAAGTTACGCTAGCTCCTTCCTTTATATAAGTCGTAACTTTTACTTGTCGCTCACAGTAATCTTACTCCCATCGATCTCCTTTCTTCCTAATCTCCTTCATGGCTTGGCAACAAGAATTAGTTTTATCCATAATGATTCCTCACCTTCAAGACGCAAGTGAGTCTGTGAAGAAGGATTTTATAGAACAGTATGAGCGCTCACTTTTCCCTCACTTGGGAACTTCTGTAGCGCAGACCAAATGGCGGACCTATCAAGACATAACTAGGGTAACACCCTGGGGTCAGCAGCACTTCCGTAACAATGTCCGCTTGGCCATGGTTAGTGAAGCTTTGGGTTTGGGTCCCCGATACTACTACGTCATGAGATCAAGACATCCTGGGTTTTCTGAGCGGGTCTTCTTACTGGCGTGTTTTCTTCCTCATGAGAAGATATGCCTTTACCCCGTTTTTGGCTTGCCTCTCAGAGGTCCTTTTGTTAGAACACCTCATACCACTGAGATAGGCGCAGCAATAACCCACAGAATCATTCCCATAGATGAGTTACCTTATACTTGTGCAGCTTGTGAGGACTGCTTTTGTGACCATATGATGGACGGGCTTATGGAAGTGTAAAGAGTTCCTCTATCTTTACTGTATAAGTTTCGAGAATGAATAAAGTTTAAATCTTGTTCGTATTTTGAATCTTGCTCTCTTTAAGACTTATCTTGGTGGTTAATCTTGATTAAAATTTTTCTCTAAGTCTCATATTCGTGAATCTTGCGAAATTATCACAAGTTGCGAGATGAGGACATCTCGCGTTTTTTAAGTGGGGTAGAATGTAAGATTCCTCCCCCAAACCCCTTTTTGATGTCTAGTATCTTCTTCTATAATCAATCCCTCTTCAGAAATATAAAAGACTTGTTTCTAACTGTTTTAACCTAGAGAGAGAAAATATTCTAGAGAGAGAATATTCAGATTTTGAATATTTTTGGATAGAAAAATATCTCTTCTAATTCAGATGAGTTCCCCTGAAACAGAAATTCAAAAAGAATTTTCCAATGTGCAATTGGAATTAATTGAAAATAGCTATAAAGAACCTTAGCCTAAGGGTCTAGATTTTCAGAAATCTTTAGACTATGGTCCAATTAAGGTTCCTATGGACCAATAGCATCAATCCATGTGTAGGGAGGAGATAAATCCAACTTGTAACAAGAAAATACCCAAAAATGAGTAAATGCTCACATGAGGTGAAGAGTTGAAAATGTACAAGGTTTATTAGTAAAAAAACTATGAGCAATATTAAAAGTATGACATATGTAAGGAAGAGGAGTTCTTTAAAGGAGGTGCATATTTCACATAAGATGAAGAGTTGAAAATGTACAAGGTTTATTAATAAAAAATTATGAGCAATATTAAAAGTATGACATATGTAAGGAAGGGGAGTTCTTTAAAGGAGGTGCATATTTCACATAAGATGAAGAGTTGAAAATGTACAAGGTTTATTAGTAAAAAACTATGAGCAATATTAAAAATATGACATATGTAAGGAAGGGGAGTTCTTTAAAGGAGGTGCATAATTCACATGCTTGAATGAGTTTTAAACTCATAAAAATTGAGATATTTCATCTCTCCTCTCTCCTCATTCAAGTCTAGTTCCAAAAAGTTAGCTTAACTGACCTAAAAATGGTCAAATATTGACCAAACTGATTTAGAAAATTCTAGAATCAGTTTGTTTGGTTAGGAGCTCAATTTTTCCTATAAATAGAAGCCTCACCCTTGTTGAAAAATATATAGTGTTTATGCATCGTTACTCTACTCCACCTAAGCCAAGAACTGTGAATTCATTTAATAATTCACTAGTTTTTGGAGCTTCCCTCTTTCTTCAATCCCCATTAGTGGCTCCATCAACATACTTAACCAATTGATTGGTTGGGGGCCTCTACCGTGAACAAAGAATCAAGCAAGTTGTAAGGTAATTAGTGAATATTCATCTTTCTATAATTTCTCAATGTTTCTCTCTTCTCAACCCCTCTCAAGCTTGAGAAGTTTAATTGGTATGGTTTTTTTTAAATGCTATTGAAGTTTGAATAGTAGTGAAGAGTTACATAATTTAATAAATGCTATTGAAGTTAATTTTCATTTATGTTTAAATTCTAATGATTCTTATGTAAATTCTCTCTCTCACTCAAGAAATGGTCATACTCATGACCCATTCTCAATCCAAATCAAGCTTTTCATAAAGCTTTTTCTTAACCCAAGATAAAGCTATGCTTGAGGCCAAATTAATGGCTTTTTCTTATTCTTTTAGTTTATGTATATTGATGATTCAATCCATTATGGATTAAGGATCCAATTAGAGAATCATTTTAATTATTTCCTTAATGATAAGCTTTATCCCTTAGAAAAATTGAGATTTATCAGTCATAGCAGCGGAGCTATGGCAAAATTTTTATAAAAATTATGCATAAAAAATTTTCATTCAAAGCATAAAAAGAGGACTTCCTACCATATTCTAGGAATCATCATCCTAGATTAATTGAAAGAATTTCATTATAATCATGGAGAAATTAAATTTTAATATTATGCATAAAGGATAAATTTTTATATCAAAAGTGTTATTTTTACCATTTTTATTTTCATGCATAGAAGTATGCATAATGGATAAATTTTTATATCAAAAGTGTTACTTTTATCATTTTTATTTCATACATAAAAGTATGCATAAAAGAAAATTTTTATATCAAAAGTGTTACTTTTATCATTTTTATTTCATACATAAAAGTATGCATAAAAGAAAATTTTTATATCAAAAGTGTTACTTTTATCATTTTTAATTTTCATGCATAGAAGTATGCATAAAGGAAAATTTTTATATCAAAAGTGTTACTTTTATCATTTTTAATTTTCATGCATAGAAGTATGCATAAAGGAAAAATTTTTATATCAAAAGTGTTACTTTTATCATATTGGATTTCATGCATATAGGTATGCATAAAAGATATTCTTTTTATACTAAAAGTATGATTTTCCTCATAAATGGATTTTATGCTTAACTTAGATGCATAAGAGAAATTCTTTTATTCTAAAAGTATAATTCCCTACCAAATTGAAATCATGCATAAGAAGATGCATAAAACATTGATTTTAATTTCGAAAGTGTTAGTCTCCTTAAATGGAATTTATGTATAAATAAATGTGTAGAGAAATCTTATATCAAATAAAAGAATTCTCTTTTTTTTTTTTTTTAAAGATATGAAATGTGATAAGATGTGATAAGAGGTGTATGAGATGTGATAAGAATTGATAAGATGCGTATGGAAAGTGATAGGATGTGATAAGAGGTGTGTTAAGAGGTGATAAGATGCTTATGAAATAAGTTAGGATGTGATAAGATGAATTAAGATGTGTATGGGGGGATGAGGTAAGAAGTGTATGTGATAGGATAAGATGTATATGGGTTGTGATAGGGCGAGAATGGATGTGATGTAAAAGATTAGATGTGAAGGTATATGGGGTTATATAAATGGGAATGTGAAAATGGATGTATGTATGTGGATGTGTGGATATGGAGATGGGAGTGTGGATGTATGAACATGAAAATGGATATATGCATGAAGATGTATATGCATAGATGTAAATGTGGATGTAGATGTGGATGTATAGATGTGAATGGATGTGGATGTATAGATGTGAATGGAAATGTGGATGTGGATGTATGTGAATGTGGATGTAGATGTGGATGTATAGATGTGAATGTGGAACGTGGATGTGGATGTATGTATGTATGTGGATGTAGATGTGGATGTATAGATGTGAATGGGAATGGAGATGTGGATGTATGTGAATGTGAATGTAGATGTGGATGTATGTGAGTGTGAATGTAGATGTGAATGTGGAATGTGGATGTATAGATGTGGATGTATGGGAATGTGGATGTGGATGTATGTGAATGTGAATGTAGATGTGGATGTATAGATGTGAATGTGGAATGTGGATGTGGATGTATGTATGTATGTGGATGTAGATGTGGATGTATGGATGTATGTATGTGGATGTAAATGTGGATGTATGGATGTGTATGTATGAATGTGGATATGGATGTATGGATGTGTATGTATGAATGTGGATATGTATGTATGTATGTATGAATGTGGATATGGGATGTGGATGTATAAATGAGGATGTGAAAATGGAGGTAAGCATGTAGATGTGGATGCATGTATGTGAATGTGAATGTAGATGTGAATGTGGAACGTGGATGTATAGATGTGGATGTATGGGAATGTGGATGTGGATGTATGTGAATGTGAATGTAGACGTGGATGTATAGATGTGAATGTGGAATGTGGATGTGGATGTATGTATGTATGTGGATGTAGATGTGGATGTATGGATGTGTATGTATGAATGTGGATATGGGATGTGGATGTATAAATGAGGATGTGAAAATGGAGGTAAGCATGTAGATGTGGATGCATGGATGTGAATGTGGATGTGGATGTGGATGTGGATATGGATGTGTATGTATGAATGTGGATATGGGATGTGGATGTATAAATGAGGATGTGAAAATGGAGATAAGCATGTAGATGTGGATGTATGGATGTGAATGTGGATGTGGATGTGGATGTATGGATGTGGATATGGATGTGAATATATGATATGTGATGTGAAGGAATCTGAAGTGAAGAGATGGAAAAGAAGGTGATTGGATGAGTACACATATACATGGAATGTGGAATAAGTAATGTGGATTAATGAGGGATAATGTGGAAAAATGAGAGTTAATATAGAAACTGTATTTGTAAACTGTTTGTAAATACTGTTTGTAAATGGCTGTTTTATGTCAAGAATGCTGGGGAAGCATTTTGACCGTCTTGTGATTAAGGTCGTGGAGACCTAACTGATAAAGTTGCAACTGCTGACGGAGAGTCAATGGAGGACGTCTCGCGTAGCAAGGTCGACCGAGGTCTTGACCAGCCTCGGTTCGATTAAAATGGTGAGCTTCCGGTACGGTGGATGAGGGACCAAGGAAGCGGCCTATGAGTGAAGCGCTAGGTCACCTGCGAAGGATCCTAGAGGGTGCTGACCATACGGTGCTCGGGCTCTGGGTCGCCTAGGATACCCACGCGTGCGTCGAGGGAGATATTGGAACAAGGAGTAAGAGTTGTTTTGTGGAACCGGGCATGGATCTGGTTGACTGACCTTGCTGGTCCTCAACGGATGAGTCCATGGCTCTTTTATATGGATCTGTTGGTTGATCTTGCTGATCTTCAACGAGAGTCCATCTTGATAAGTGATTATATTGCCGAGTATTATGGGCTAGGAACTATGGAAACGGCCTCTGTGTGGACAGGTGGTGAGCGTTCTAGTTGCCAATGATGCCATAGATACTCTGATGAAGGAATGATGGGAAATTATGAATCAACTGGATAAATTGGGAGATTGTGATCAGTGGTACTATGGTTTCATTAAAGGATTGTTTTAAAGTTAGCTGATGCTAAGAAAAAGGCAATTTTCATATTGGGTGTGTAAGTGGTGTGGCTAGTTTTATGTTTGCATGAAATTCCGGCTAGGGGGCCTTGGAACTCTTTTCCTTGGTACCCGGGACAAAACCTAACCAAATTCCAAATTGGATCCCATCACTACAGTGGTTGGGCGGTTGGCTAACCCATGGGATCGGATGGGGTTAGGCTGGACTGATGGATCCGTAAACCGAGACTCAATTTCTGTTATTACGATAGATGAAGTAAGTCCCGGATAGTAATTGTTCTATGGATAGGAATCAACGGCTGTGCCTCTTGATGGGGAAAAAAGCGTTGATCCCAATGATCCAAGTGCAAGTTTCTTCCTTGATCCGACCGAGTATCTTTATAGGTGCAGTTGGATCAGCGTGATCAGTAATGATCTTGACTACGTTAGAGTAAAAAATTATCCTGGTGGAATCGCCCGTGCTTTCCGGGTAAGGGAAGTTTTTTCCGGGTTCGGTTTTGGAAAAACCGACGGATTAGTCTCTTGTCCGGATATCCGTGGACGAGGCCCCGAATGTGGGACCCCTATCCCGTGCGAGAAGTGCTACTTCCGCTGCTAGTACCCGAATCCGTTGCTCGGTGGGAACAGGGGGATCTCACAGTTGGTATCAGAGCATTTGGTTAATAAAGATCAATTGAGAAGACAAATAGGTCAGAAATTTATCAAGAAACACAAAAAGGTTGTAATTGTGTGATATAATTCATACAATTTGATATTCAAATTGAAATTCGTAATTTGGTAATTGGGTCTTCAGATGGAAGTACCGCAATTATATAGAATCCTTGACTTGCTTGAGGCCTAGACATGATGGTATTTACCTTATAATTCCAAGGGCCGTGACTATCCGTATATACCGAGAGTATAACTGCAGCTCTTTACTGACAGTATATACAAGTAAATCTAAGACTTGAAATTATAAGCGTTAATGCTATCCAGATGATGAATTTGAATGTGGTTGATATGATTTTTAATTCTGTTTGGGAATTGATGAATTGATTTGGATTCTGATTGAAAAATGATGATCCCTCAAAATTGGTTGAAGTGTAATAAGCTGAGCGAAACCTCAATGAGGATGAATGGGACGAGTCCCTGTGATGATATTCATAACTGGAATGATGATAGTGATTTCAGCAAATCACTATGAGATTAGTGGATTGTGCTGTCAAAGGGCTACTGTTAACACTTGACTTGGTATATCAAGTTAAGGGATGACAAATTAAAAACTTGCTTGACTGAAATTCCCGTGGAGGAATGTTCAGAAAGAAAAATTTTCGATCTGATGGACCATTATCGTGTTAAAGATATGAATGATATGATCTGAAATGAATTGTTATTTAATGATGAGTTCTGTATAAGGGATATTTATCCCCGTATTCTGTTGGGTTGACCAGAATATAAGAAACCCTAGAATAAATTGGATTTTAAGAAAAAGAGTTGTCCTCTACTTGGCGAGATGAGGACATCTCGCACTTTTTTAAGTGGGGTAGAATGTAAGATTCCTCCCCAGCCTTCGAGGCATACAGGAGTAAGAATCTCCCTTTTTGATCTTAAAATTATTCCCTCTCAAAAATAAAAGAAAGATTCTGTTTAAAAAAAGGAAGACCCTTTCCCTAGAATACTTCTCAGGAGTCACGCTGTTTTAAGGATTCAGAACAATGAGTTCAGAAGTGAAAATCGGTGTTTTGGATACCAAGGTTTTGGTCTTCATTCGAGTACGGCACAAAAGAAGTTCTTTATCTATTGGGGAGTTTAAGAAGTTATCCCCCAGATATTGTGAGCCTTATCTGACTTCAAAGAAAGTAAGTGACTTAGCTTACAAGCTTCTTTTATCTCCTCATCTCAAAGTTCTTAATGCCTTCTATAGAAAATTGTGCCAAACCCAAATCATGGAAAGACGGTAAAACTTCAGTGGCAAGCTACCGTTGGCTTCTAAGTTACGCTAGCTCCTTCCTTTATATAAGTCGTAACTTTTACTTGTCGCTCACAGTAATCTTACTCCCATCGATCTCCTTTCTTCCTAATCTCCTTCATGGCTTGGCAACAAGAATTAGTTTTATCCATAATGATTCCTCACCTTCAAGACGCAAGTGAGTCTGTGAAGAAGGATTTTATAGAACAGTATGAGCGCTCACTTTTCCCTCACTTGGGAACTTCTGTAGCGCAGACCAAATGGCGGACCTATCAAGACATAACTAGGGTAACACCCTGGGGTCAGCAGCACTTCCGTAACAATGTCCGCTTGGCCATGGTTATTGAAGCTTTGGGTTTGGGTCCCCGATACTACTGCGTCATGAGATCAAGACATCCTGGGTTTTCTGAGCGGGTCTTCTTACTGGCGTGTTTTCTTCCTCATGAGAAGATATGCCTTTACCCCATTTTTGGCTTGCCTCTCAGAGGTCCTTTTGTTAGAACACCTCATACCACTGAGATAGGCGCAGCAATAACCCACAGAATCATTCCCATAGATGAGTTACCTTATACTTGTGCAGCTTGTGAGGACTGCTTTTGTGACCATATGATGGACGGGCTTATGGAAGTGTAAAGAGTTCCTCTATCTTTACTGTATAAGTTCCGAGAATGAATAAAGTTTAAATCTTGTTCGTATTTTGAATCTTGCTCTCTTTAAGACTTATCTTGGTGGTTAATCTTGATTAAAATTTTTCTCTAAGTCTCATATTCGTGAATCTTGCGAAATTATCACAAGTTGCGAGATGAGGACATCTCGCGTTTTTTAAGTGGGGTAGAATGTAAGATTCCTCCCCCAAACCCCTTTTTGATGTCTAGTATCTTCTTCTATAATCAATCCCTCTTCAGAAATATAAAAGACTTGTTTCTAACTGTTTTAACCTAGAGAGAGAAAATATTCTAGAGAGAGAATATTCAGATTTTGAATATTTTTGGATAGAAAAATATCTCTTCTAATTCAGATGAGTTCTCCTGAAACAGAAATTCAAAAAGAATTTTTCAATGTGCAATTGGAATTAATTGAAAATAGCTATAAAGAACCTTAGCCTAAGGGTCTAGATTTTCAGAAATCTTTAGACTATGGTCCAATTAAGGTTCCTATGGACCAATAGCATCAATCCATGTGTAGGGAGGAGATAAATCCAACTTGTAAAAAGAAAATACCCAAAAATGAGTAAATGCTCACATGAGGTGAAGAGTTGAAAATGTACAAGGTTTATTAGTAAAAAAACTATGAGCAATATTAAAAGTATGACATATGTAAGGAAGAGGAGTTCTTTAAAGGAGGTGCATATTTCACATAAGATGAAGAGTTGAAAATGTACAAGGTTTATTAATAAAAAATTATGAGCAATATTCAAAGTATGACATATGTAAGGAAGGGGAGTTCTTTAAAGAAGGTGCATATTTCACATAAGATGAAGAGTTGAAAATGTACAAGGTTTATTAGTAAAAAACTATGAGCAATATTAAAAATATGACATATGTAAGGAAGGGGAGTTCTTTAAAGGAGGTGCATAATTCACATGCTTGAATGAGTTTTAAACTCATAAAAATTGAGATATTTCATCTCTCCTCTCTCCTCATTCAAGTCTAGTTCCAAAAAGTTAGCTTAACTGACCTAAAAATGGTCAAATATTGACCAAACTGATTTAGAAAATTCTAGAATCAGTTTGTTTGGTTAGGAGCTCAATTTTTCCTATAAATAGAAGCCTCACCCTTGTTGAAAAATATATAGTGTTTATGCATCGTTACTCTACTCCACCTAAGCCAAGAACTGTGAATTCATTTAATAATTCACTAGTTTTTGGAGCTTCCCTCTTTCTTCAATCCCCATTAGTGGCTCCATCAACATACTTAACCAATTGATTAGTTGGGGGCCTCTACCGTGAACAAAGAATCAAGCAAGTTGTAAGGTAATTAGTGAATATTCATCTTTCTATAATTTCTCAATGTTTCTCTCTTCTCAACCCCTCTCAAGCTTGAGAAGTTTAATTGGTATGGTTTTTTTTTAATGCTATTGAAGTTTGAATAGTAGTGAAGAGTTACATAATTTAATAAATGCTATTGAAGTTAATTTTTATTTATGTTTAAATTCTAATGATTCTTATGTAAATTCTCTCTCTCACTCAAGAAATGGTCATACTCATGACCCATTCTCAATCCAAATCAAGCTTTTCATAAAGCTTTTCCTTAACCCAAGATAAAGCTATGCTTGAGGCCAAATTAATGGCTTTTTCTTATGCTTTTAGATTATGTATATTGATGATTCAATCCATTATGGATTAAGGATCCAATTAGAGAATCATTTTAATTATTTCCTTAATGATAAGCTTTATCCCTTAGAAAAATTGAGATTTATCAGTCATAGCAGCGGAGCTATGGCAAAATTTTTATAAAAATTATGCATAAAAAATTTTCATTCAAAGCATAAAAAGAGGACTTCCTACCATATTCTAGGAATCATCATCCTAGATTAATTGAAAGAATTTCATTATAATCATGGAGAAATTGAATTTTAATATTATGCATAAAGGATAAATTTTTATATCAAAAGTGTTATTTTTACCATTTTTATTTTCATGCATAGAAGTATGCATAATGGATAAATTTTTATATCAAAAGTGTTACTTTTATCATTTTTATTTCATACATAAAAGTATGCATAAAAGAAAATTTTTATATCAAAAGTGTTACTTTTATCATTTTTATTTCATACATAAAAGTATGCATAAAAGAAAATTTTTATATCAAAAGTGTTACTTTTATCATTTTTAATTTTCATGCATAGAAGTATGCATAAAGGAAAATTTTTATATCAAAAGTGTTACTTTTATCATTTTTAATTTTCATGCATAGAAGTATGCATAAAGAAAAAAATTTTATATCAAAAGTGTTACTTTTATCATATTGGATTTCATGCATATAGGTATGCATAAAAGATATTCTTTTTATACTAAAAGTATGATTTTCCTCATAAATGGATTTTATGCTTAACTTAGATGCATAAGAGAAATTCTTTTATTCTAAAAGTATAATTCCCTACCAAATTGAAATCATGCATAAGAAGATGCATAAAAGATTGATTTTAATTTCGAAAGTGTTAGTCTCCTTAAATGGAATTTATGTATAAATAAATGTGTAGAGAAATCTTATATCAAATAAAAGAATTCTCTTTTTTTTTTTTTTAAAGATATGAAATGTGATAAGATGTGATAAGAGGTGTATGAGATGTGATAAGAATTGATAAGATGCGTATGGAAAGTGATAGGATGTGATAAGAGGTGTGTTAAGAGGTGATAAGATGCTTATGAAATAAGTTAGGATGTGATAAGATGAATTAAGATGTGTATGGGGGGATGAGGTAAGAAGTGTATGTGATAGGATAAGATGTATATGGGTTGTGATAGGGCGAGAATGGATGTGATGTAAAAGATTAGATGTGAAGGTATATGGGGTTATATAAATGGGAATGTGAAAATGGATGTATGTATGTGGATGTGTGGATATGGAGATGGGAGTGTGGATGTATGAACATGAAAATGGATATATGCATGAAGATGTATATGCATAGATGTAAATGTGGATGTAGATGTGGATGTATAGATGTGAATGGATGTGGATGTATAGATGTGAATGGAAATGTGGATGTGGATGTATGTGAATGTGGATGTAGATGTGGATGTATAGATGTGAATGTGGAATGTGGATGTGGATGTATGTATGTATGTGGATGTAGATGTGGATGTATAGATGTGAATGGGAATGGGGATGTGGATGTATGTGAATGTGAATGTAGATGTGGATGTATGTGAATGTGAATGTAGATGTGAATGTGGAATGTGGATGTATAGATGTGGATGTATGGGAATGTGGATGTGGATGTATGTGAATGTGAATGTAGATGTGGATGTATAGATGTGAATGTGGAATGTGGATGTGGATGTATGTATGTATGTGGATGTAGATGTGGATGTATGGATGTGTATGTATGAATGTGGATATGGGATGTGGATGTATAAATGAGGATGTGAAAATGGAGGTAAGCATGTAGATGTGGATGCATGTATGTGAATGTGAATGTAGATGTGAATGTGGAATGTGGATGTATAGATGTGGATGTATGGGAATGTGGATGTGGATGTATGTGAATGTGAATGTAGATGTGGATGTATAGATGTGAATGTGGAATGTGGATGTGGATGTATGTATGTATGTGGATGTAGATGTGGATGTATGGATGTGTATGTATGAATGTGGATATGGGATGTGGATGTATAAATGAGGATGTGAAAATGGAGGTAAGCATGTAGATGTGGATGCATGGATGTGAATGTGGATGTGGATGTGGATGTGGATGTGTATGTATGATTGTGGATATGGGATGTGGATGTATAAATGAGGATGTGAAAATGGAGATAAGCATGTAGATGTGGATGTATGGATGTGAATGTGGATGTGGATGTGGATGTATGGATGTGGATATGGATGTGAATATATGATATGTGATGTGAAGGAATCTGAAGTGAAGAGATGGAAAAGGAGGTGATTGGATGAGTACACATATACATGGAATGTGGAATAAGTAATGTGGATTAATGAGGGATAATGTGGAAAAATGAGAGTTAATATAGAAACTGTATTTGTAAACTGTTTGTAAATACTGTTTGTAAATGGCTGTTTTATGTCAAGAATGCTGGGGAAGCATTTTGACCGTCTTGTGATTAAGGTCGTGGAGACCTAACTGATAAAGTTGCAACTGCTGACGGAGAGTCAATGGAGGACGTCTCGTGTAGCAAGGTCGACCGAGGTCTTGACCAGCCTCGGTTCGATTAAAATGGTGAGCTTCCGGTATGGTGGATGAGGGACCAAGGAAGCGGCCTATGAGTGAAGCGCTAGGTCACCTATGAAGGATCCTAGAGGGTGCTGACCATACGGTGCTCGGGCTCTGGGTCGCCTAGGATACCCACGCGTGCGTCGAGGAAGATATTGGAACAAGGAGTAAGAGTTGTTTTGTGGAACCGGGCATGGATCTGGTTGACTGACCTTGCTGGTCCTCAACGGATGAGTCCATGGCTCTTTTATATGGATCTGTTGGTTGATCTTGCTGATCTTCAACGAGAGTCCATCTTGATAAGTGATTATATTGCCGAGTATTATGGGCTAGGAACTATGGAAACGGCCTCTGTGTGGACAGGTGGTGAGCGTTCTAGTTGCCAATGATGCCATAGATACTCTGATGAAGGAATGATGGGAAATTATGAATCAACTGGATAAATTGGGAGATTGTGATCAGTGGTACTATGGTTTCATTAAAGGATTGTTTTAAAGTTAGCTGATGCTAAGAAAAAGGCAATTTTCGTATTGGGTGTGTAAGTGGTGTGGCTAGTTTTATGTTTGCATGAAATTCCGGCTAGGGGGCCTTGGAACTCTTTTCCTTGGTACCCGGGACAAAACCTAACCAAATTCCAAATTGGATCCCATCACTACAGTGGTTGGGCGGTTGGCTAACCCATGGGATCGGATGGGGTTAGGCTGGACTGATGGATCCGTAAACCGAGACTCAATTTCTGTTATTACGATAGATGAAGTAAGTCCCGGATAGTAATTGTTCTATGGATAGGAATCAACGGCTGTGCCTCTTGATGGGGAAAAAAGCGTTGATCCCAATGATCCAAGTGCAAGTTTCTTCCTTGATCCGACCGAGTATCTTTATAGGTGCAGTTGGATCAGCGTGATCAGTAATGATCTTGACTACGTTAGAGTAAAAAATTATCCTGGTGGAATCGCCCGTGCTTTCCGGGTAAGGGAAGTTTTTTCCGGGTTCGGTTTTGGAAAAACCGACGGATTAGTCTCTTGTCCGGATATCCGTGGACGAGGCCCCGAATGTGGGACCCCTATCCCGTGCGAGAAGTGCTACTTCCGCTGCTAGTACCCGAATCCGTTGCTCGGTGGGAACAGGGGGATCTCACACTAGCGAATGAGCCTCAGCGACTGCGAAAAAGAAGATCATCCCAGTTGGTTACGATACCATGCTCATTAGGATATTTCAAGGTCAATATTGCCCACTTAGATTGGACCTCATCACCAACATATGCATCTTTCTGTCCCATACCCACCATAACACCAGTGCGCCGAGAACGACCCACAATACTAGGAAACACTGCCCTAGGAGCATCATCTCCAGCAAACCAAGAGCCTTCTTGATCTCACATTTCCATACATATCGAGAAGGGTGTTCCCTACTACAAGGTCTACCATAAGCATAAAGCTCCATGATTCACACCACACTTATGTACAAAAGCTTCGAGACCTGACTCAGCCTCAGCTCATCTTTATTGAACCTCATTTACAATACGAACATATGTACATGGGCATCATATAATGACTCCTCATAGCACTTAATCCCATGTATCTGGATTCGCATTTGATAGTCTCATATGCATGGTTTCACACCATAGACGTGCCATGGCACGACAACGTCCAGTAACATCAAACATGTCTGTAAGTTGTATCGTGCGTATTAGCTATTGCATTGGTGCTTTGGAGTGCCATAGGCTCAACTATCCCTTTTACTTGAACAATAAAAGGTATAACAACACCTTCTTTCATGGACATCTAACAAAAAAGATTGCAGTTGGACTTCTGACAGAGGATGAGAAAACTAAAATAGTTTGTCACTTTTGTCGCAAAACTGCACACTGTGTGCAAGTGTGTAGATGTGTTGTGTATTACGTAATGCCTCATGACACAACTATTACAAGAATGATGCTCCACATTAGGTTGCATGAACATCCAGTTCAGCCAAGAACTTCAAGGTCAATGTTGGAGCACGTGAAAATGTTTGTTTCTCAAGTGTTGAAAGCCCAGAGAAGTGCAGGTCCTCGAAAAAATATTGTGGAGGATATGTTGTTTTCCTCCATGATGAATCAAAATGATGAGCTACCTACAAGTATTGGGGATCATGAGCTCTGTAATTTTTTGGAGGAGTTGAGTTCTCTTGTGGAAAACCAAAGGTGAGTATTCATTCTGTAACTTAATTATATTTGGATGTATTTTTCTACATTCGGTCCTCTCTTTATTGTGAAATTATGTTTTTTAGGTTTAGACGCATTATATCCCAAGAGAAAAGAAAATTGATGCCCGGCAGGAGAGGGCTTTGATAGCATCCTTCTTATACAGAGAAGATCTCGCTATTCATTTATACAAGGTAGCCGTTCCCAGGACAAGGTGGCCCTGATGATAAATGTTATGTCTTTAAGATGTCAGCATCAGACTTGGTGAATCGCATGCGGTGTGATAGTGGAGGTGACTTGGCAAAGTCCTGGGTTTTGTTTGATCACACTCATCGAGTTTTTGGTTGGTTAACAATGGCTTGTCATGTTTACGATCCAAGGTGAGACTACGTACTTCTATTTTTTCCTTTCTTTCATTTACCTTGAATGATTGCTGATTGAAAAAAATTCTCTCCAAAATCCTATAGTGTTCAAGAGCTATTGTTGACAATTGCCACATGCTAAATGAAGGAGGAGGATACAAAAAGCCAAGTACTATTTTGGGAAATGCTGAATAGCACAATGGAGCAATGCGGTTATGCACCCGCACACTTCTATGGGTTTATGGTGGCTGATGAAGCACGGTCAAATTGGTGTGCAGTTAGGACCGTTTTCAATGGGGGTCCGCACAACATTATGGAGGACAGGGAGCAAACGTGCTTATTCCATTGGAAACAAAGTTTAATGAAGCATGCTAAACAATGCGTGAAGGCAGAAAGTCGACAACACCATATTGACTTATGTGAAGAATGGAGATTGGCAACCAATAAGGAGTCCGCTTTCTTAAAAAGTAAAGGGATTCATGAGTGGTGAAGAAATGGACATGTTCATGAGGGAAAACTATCAGTAATGGATACGTGGATGAGTTGGTGGGAAGTATGAATAGCACATTGGGGCAACCTCATGTCAAGGGTGAGAAATTTTATGGAGAAATGATATGTTGTATGGATGTATTTGCATTGGAGTCAATTTTGTGAATTCATGTATGAAACCTCTTGTGTGCAGGTGGTCTTAAGCTCGGTGGATTTAGCACAAACCCCTCAAACAAACTTATCTAAAAGTGTACATGGGAGTTGGCTTGCGGTGGTGAAGGATATAAGGAAAAGGTTAGCTTGTATGATGCATGCATTTCAGATATGGCAAATGCTTTACTACAAAGTGCAAAGCAATATGCATATCAGATGGGGAAGCACAAAGGTGAGGGACCAAGCTTGAGCAAGTTGCTGGACAGTGTGGCAGCAAGGTCAAGACCGACACGACCACAAGTGGCTCGCATGGTCCATGAAATAGTAGCTAATACGCCTATGTATGAGGAATCAAGGCCTCTACATGGAGATAAGGAGACTATTCAACAAAAGAGGGTGAGGACAACGGAAGTAGACCAATGCTCACATCGTCCACCACAGGTTATGTCATGCAGAGCAGACATCATCAAAATCGGGGAACAGCAAGAAGAGTAAGTTTTGGAGATAGATCTAGAACAAATAGTGCAGCAAGTCACACTTCAAGGGGAGGACCAAAAAGTCCAATGACTGGAGGAAACAAAGGTGTAGGACATGAAGAGCCTAAACAACATTATGGCACAATGAGCGGAGGACAAATGCATGTAAAGGAAGAGGCCGTTGGTGGACGCACAAAGTGGGCCATTAGACGAACCCCATTGAACTCAAAAGTCAAATGTTTGGGAGGTATTGATGGAAGACTTAAGTGCAACTCATACATACAGGGAAGCTCTATTGGAGTTGTTGCCCCTAGCTTCTACTCAGAGCGACGACATCCTGGTCTGGGAGGGCCGAAGGCTCAAATGATGTGGTTTTGTCCTTTAGATGTTTCACACACATGGCATGTAGATCCAAACATAATATACAAGTCATCATACCCAGATATGTGGAAAGTGGATGTTGGGGACCAACATAACCAGCCAAGAGGTAGAGAAATTAGTAAAGGCAGGGTTCAAGTTAGATGTTACTCATGAAGAATCTTTTGTGTCAGGGGTGGGAGAAACTTCCACACAAGCAGCGGGCAACAAAGAAAGTGACAAGAGGCCACATGATGCTACACATAATACAAAGAGATCAACCAAGTGGCGGCATTGGATTTCTAAAGAAGCAGAAAAGAGGATTGGTAGTGCCGAGGCCATGATGTGATGATATGTGAATCAGATAGATGTGAATGAATGGATGAGAAGTAATGTGATGTGAATCAGATAGATGTGAATGAATGAATCAGATAGATGTGAATGAATGAATAGATGAGATGTAATGTGATGTGAATCGGGATGTGAATGAATGAGATGTGATGATATGTGAATCAGATAGATGTGAGTGAATGTGTATGTAAAAGAATGGATGTGGATGTGTATGTGAAAGAATGGATATGAATGTGTATGTGAAGAATGGATGTGGATGTGTATGTGAAGAATGGATGTGGATGTGTATGTGATGAAAATGAATGTGAATGTGTATGTGAAGAATGGATGTGAATGTGTATGTGAAGAATGGATGTGGATATGTATGTGAAAGGATAGATATGGATGTATGTGAAAGAATGGATGTGAATGTGTATGTGAAGAATGGATGTGGATATGTATGTGAAAGAATGGATGTGGATATGTATGTGAAAGAATGGATTTGGATGTATGTGAAAGAATGGATGTGAATGTGTATGTGAAGAATGGATGTGAATGTGTATGTGAAGAATGGATGTGGATGTATGTGAAAGAATAGATGTAAATATGTATGTAAAGAATGGATGTGGATATGTATGTGAAAGAATGGATGTGGATGTATGTGAAACAATGGATGTGGATGTGTATGTGAACGATTGAATGGATGTGGATGAATGAGATGAGATGTGTATGTGAACGATTGGATGGATGTGGATGTGGATGAATGAGATGAGATGTGTATGAATGAGATATGATGTGGATAGATGTGATGTGATGTTATGTGGATAGAATGTATGTGATGGGATGGTGATGTGAATGAATGTGATGTGATGGATGTAATGAATGTGATGGATATGAATAGATGTGATGTGATGTGATGTGGATCGGGGCAGATATGAAGAGATGAGATGTGAATTATTGTGAGGTGATGAGATGTGGATATGGGTAGATGCGAGTGGGTGAGATGTGGATGAGATCTGATGAGGATAAAGGAGGAAAGATGTGGATGAGATTTGATGAGGATAAAGGAGGAAAGATGTGGATATGGGTAGATGCGAGTGGATGAGATCTGATGAGGATAAAGGAGGAAAGATGTGGATATGGGTGGATGCAAGTGGATGAGATGTGGATATGGGTGGATGCGAGTGGATGAGATCTGATGAGGATAAAGGAGGAAAGATGTGATGAGATGGAAAATGATGAGATTGAATGAGAATGGGAATACATATGAAATGGATGTGGATTGATCTAGAACAAAGTGGAAAGACGAGAGTTCATTATAGAAACTGTATTTATGACTTGTTTTTTTAATGATTGTTTTATGTCAAAAATGTTGGGGAAGCATTTGACCATCTTGTGAATGAGGTCATGGAGACCTATCTGTTAAAGTTGCAACAGCTAACGGAGAGTCAACGGAGGACGTCTCACGTAGCAAGGTCGGCGGCCGAGGTCTTGACCAGCCTCGGTTCAATTTAAATGGTGAGCTTCCGATACGGTGGATGAGGGACTAAGGAAGCGGCCTATGAGTGAAGCGCTAGGTGACCTGCGAAGGATCCTAGAGGGTGCTGACCATACGGTGCTCGGGCTCTGGGTCATCAAAGATACCCACACGTACGTCGTGGAAGATACTGGAACAAGGAGTAAGAGTTGTTTTCTGAATTCGGGTATGGATCTAGTTGATTGACCTTGCTGGTCCTCAATGGATGAGTCCATGGCTCTTTTATATGGATCTATTGGTTGATCTTGCTGATCTTCAACGGAGATTCCATTTTGATTTTTATAAGTAAATATATTGCCGGGTAGTATGAGCTAGGAACTAATGAAAAGGCCCCTAAGTGGACAGATGGTGAGCGTTCTGGTTGCCGATGCCATAGGTACACCGATGAAGGAAAGATTGGAAATTAGGATTCAACTGAATATTTTGGGGAGGATTATGATCAATGATACTATAGTTTCATTAAAAGATTGTTTTAAAGACAGCTAAATCTGTGAGAAAGGCAATTTCATATTGGGTGTGTAAGTGGTGTGACTAGTTTTAAGTTTGCATGAATATCCAGCTAGGGGGCCTGGGAACTCTTTTCCCTAGTACCCAGGACAAAACCTAACCAAATTCTTAAATGGATTCCATCACTACAGTGGTTGGCTAACCCATGGGACTGGATGGGGTTAGGTTGGACTGATGGATCCCTAAAATGAGACTCAATTTTGTTATGGTACGATAGATGAAGTAAATCCCGGATAAAAATTGTTCTATGGAAAAGAATCAACGGCTATGCCTCTCAATGAGGAAAAAAGCGTTGGTCTCTATGATCCAAGTGCAAGTCTTTTCCTTGATCTGACTATGGGACTTACGGGCTCGGTCAGATCAGTTCAGTTAATTAAGACTCTTGACTATGCTAGAGTAAATTTATCCTAGAGGAATCGCCCGTGCTTTCCAGGTGAGGGAAGCTTTTTCGGGTTTGGTTTTGGAAGAACCGATGGATTAGTCTCTTGTCCGAATATCCGTGGTGGGCGAGGCCCCGAGTGAGGGACCCTGCCCCGCACAAGAAGTGCTACTTTCGCTGCTAGCACCCCTGAATTTGTTGCGCGGAGGGGACAAGAATCTTTCAGCCTCTGTATAGCGCATGCTCTCGATTTTTTATGGTTGTGCAAATTCTAGTAGATTCTCATATTTGTGATTCTATCAAGGTGGACCCTGGAATGTTAGGTCTTGCACTTCCATGGGAAACTTTGATCATCTGCATGATCATGGGAATCATCACCAATATCTTTATCCCAAAGAGGAATGTGTTCAGTGAGATGACTATATAATATGCAAATTCATATACACAGGTCTAGGTCTAATTCAAACCAAGATTCAAGTGTGGATTTTGGAATGTGTCACTGTCTTGCATCCACAACCTAGAGTTAGGTACATCTAAGGAATCATCTTGGGCCACTTGACCTCTTTGGTCCTCTTGTGTCACCCTTAACTCCTATGACATTCTTTTTCTCTTTCTTTTGGTTTAGTTCGTAGTTATGTTGGTTTTAAAAACAAACAACTGTACTGGTGGCTTCAAAACATTGCAGGCCCCATCTTGCTCTTTGATGTTCATGTCATCCTTGTGTGGTTCAAGGATCTTTGCCTCTTTGGATGCTTTGCTCTTATTATCTTCTTGTCTTTTGCAATGCAAAAGCAACTTCATTGTCACTTCATCTTCTTCTTCAAAGTGGTAGTCCTCCTCATCTGATTAATCATATTCTGACTCCATTCTAGTGTATCTTTTTTCTTCCTTTTTTGTTATTTGATAAGATTCCTTCCACATGGTTTGACAGCCCTTCTATCCCTATGATGTTTGAATATGATACATGGTTGGCCCTATTATACTGTAGATGCCATTGCCGTACCTCCTTCAAGAATTTTGATGAATCTTTTAGTGTTCTCTTTTGCTTTTATCAAGATTTCTAAGCCCATGCTTTAGGTTGGCTTTGCAAATGGTTTTGGTAATTGTCCTGCCATTTTGAGTAGTAGACATTATCTTTATCTATGCCCTTGCTCAGAACATCTTCCACACATGTGGTATTGGTAGTCTTTCTTACAATGGCCCTTTTTACCACAATATTAACACCTACTTTTGCCCATTTTGTTGACAACTTAGTGATGTAAACAAGTTATGATTGTGCATGGCTACTCTCCTGCTTTTGGTGAAATTCCTTGTGTGAGCTATTCATGTGCAGCCATGGGGGTAAGGGTCTCCTTGATCAAACTCTTGTTAACACTTAAAGATAGCCACAATTACAAGACAATAGAAATACCCTTGATTAAGCCTTCAATTTGATCCCTTGAACATTTGAAATTTCTACCCAAAGTTCTATAGCCACCCTTTCCGTGTGTGTGTTCAATCAACATAAAGTTCCAACATCCCCTCCTCTCTACAACCAAAGTTACTAAGGTATTCAATCTTGTTTTGGAAGCTTAAACTGTAATTCAATTTTATGTTTATCTTACTTGAGATTAATTGAATGGTGGTTAAACTCAGGCATGCATAAAGGGAGGTACAATAGTAAATAATTAAGGGTAGAAAAATGAAATATTCATGCAATATAAATAATTCAAGGTAATATTTTATCATGCTTGAGTAGTAATCAGGGTTAATCTTTTGTCATGCTTGAGTAGTAATTAGGGTTAATCTTAATTGTGTTAGCCTATTTGATGGCCATGTACAATTTTGTGCACGGGCATATGGGAACTCACCCCGTTTTTGTTTCTTACATCCTTCATCAAGCTTTATCTTATGTGAATTGGTTAATTAATGGGTGATTAGGCTAAGTCAACTTTATGCTAGATTTGATCAAGATTGGTTTCTTCTATTCAAAGTATTCAAGTAGATGTAGACTATATTTTTGAGTTTATGTGTGTGTTATCATGCCTTGATTTTTATGAGATTAAAGAAGAGAGAGTATGAGATTTTGGTCTTGTATATTATGAAAAAGGGCAGAGAAATTGCTTCTCCATCATTTTTCCCTACTCCATATTGTAAATGTAACAAGACAAAGAGAGAGAGAGAGAGAGAGAGAGAGAGAGAGAGAGAGAGAGAGAGAGAGAGAGAGAGAGGAAAGGAGGTTTTCTCTAGCTTGTTCAGGGTGAAGTGATGATGCTAGAAATGATATAGTGTCCTTTATGTGGTGCATGGTTTGGCAAGATTATGATATAATGTCCTTTATGTGGCATGTGGTTTGTCAAGGTTATGTTACTCTCTATGGTTTATTAAGATTATGCTTGCTAATTCTAAGGTTTGTTGCCTAGCTATACATGCTAATGCTATTACTTGTCTAGACTATACATGCTTAAATCTAGGCAATTTTTGGGTATTAAATTCCAAACTATTCAGAAACATTTAACACATTTTCCTATGTGATTAAGGGCTTAATCATAAATATACACAATTTCTAAGGATTATGCCTTAGTTTATGCATCTGTGTGCACATATATTGGTGCAACCAATTCACATCAAGTTATACATCCATGTGCAATCGTTTATATGCATAACAATGCACATTAATTAATATGTTCTTTTAATTTAAATCAGCAAACTGCACTTTTAGTTTAGGGTAAATTAATATCATCCTAATCTATAGTCCTACAAGGTTCTAAAAATTCAATTACTAAGATTAAGGTCAAAAATAATAGCCTATGGCCTTCCCTAAGGTTTACATGAGCTTAAATTACAAAATTCCCTCTCTGTTTTTGGGAATGTGTAGAGAGAGTAAAATAGTTACTTTTAATCAAAATAAAAAGGTCAATTACTAGCCTATTAACAAATTGAATAGCTAAAGGCCTTCTATGGTAAAAAAAGGCTTGCATATCTATTTAATTTTTAATTTCTACAAACTCTAAATTGCAGAGAACTAGAAAAATATTTAAAAGAATAAAATTGGGCTAAAAGGACATTGTACGTGCACAAAGTCAAATATTTGAAAGCTAAGATGAAAGACCTACTTGAATATAAGTCCAAAAGTGATATAGAGGGGTTGCAGTATGATTTGTTGAGAGCTCCAAAATGAAGAAGAAAAACTCACCTACTTTCCTAGCTTTCTATGCCCTCTTCAAACTCCAAAAAGTAATGATTACTAGCTAGAATGACAAGTATTGAGCACTATGACAAGTAGGGGGTAAAGTAAGCAAAGTACTATAAGGGAAATAGAGAAAATCAGCTAGCATAACACCTCATGAAGCAGGCATGAGTAAAAATTAAGGAAGGGACCCCCCATTTTATATTTTATGGCTTCTATATGCATGGGAAATGACCATAGGCATAGCCACCATAAAATCTAGTTAACTAGTACTAACTCAAGTCTTTTGGGGGCTAAAGTGGGTTGCACTAAGGTTGACCACTTGCATGAATTTGCATGATCCTTCTACCATGCACTAATGCGACTTAAGGAGCTCGACATCCCAAAACCACAAGCAAATACCATGGTTTACATCACTTACCTCAAAGCCATTTGTAGAAACCATAGGTGGGATTCCACAAACCATTTTCCACTTACCACCTACCCAAGTCTATGTAATTACAACCAAATCATGGTTTTTATACTTCAACCTTCCATGTTAATGCTATTTTTAATTAATTTATTAATGCGGACACCTCTAACCTATTTAAAAAAAATTCTAGGGCAATTTTTTAACTAGAGTTAACGTTTTTTTTTCTAGGTGCTGGAACTTTCTATAGAGCCAAATTTTTAAAATTCAATTTGGATCATTGAGTTTTATTTATGTGCAAACTTATTTTTATTAACAAGGTCCTTGAGTCAGAATGTATGTTCTCATCTTAATTTTTCTAAGGCTTTTTCCTTACTCAAAATAATATTACAAAACCATACTCTAATTTTTTATATTTCCTCTCTCCTCACAATTTCACAAATTTTACCTATTTTAAGCCAAAAAATCATTTCCTAATAATTTTCTTTTACAAGGGCAAGAGGAATCTTATAAATATGACATGATGAATTCTATTGATTTTAACATGCAATCCCTTATCTTGGTCAGTACTCTAGTTGATTAACAACCATGCTAATGGTTTAAAAATTTACAAAAACTTAATAATTCTTATATATTTTTGAGACACCAATAGAGAAAAATTGATTTGGTGTTATTCTGAACTATTCTAGAACTCGGGGGGGTCACTCACAAAAAAATGTGAATATCACGTGCGTTCAACAGAAGCATAATTTTAATTTATGAAACTTACATAAATATATTTACATAAGGATATGATTTAAAAAATTTTCAAAAAAATTTACAGATTCATAAAGAAAAGGGGATATTATATAGATTAAAAAATTCACAAATAAGGGATTTAAAATATAGGCCTTGAACGCACGTGATAGGGATATTTTACATATAGTGACCCTCCCCCCGAGTTCTAGAATAATATATGGTCATGATTAGGTGTCATTCAGAACTGTTCTACAATAAGATCTTTGTATAATGAAAAACTATTGCTCAAAGTTTTTACTCAAAGATTTCTTTTGGTGCGACTTTTTTTGGGGGGTTTTCTTTGGGGATTTTCCAAAGATATTAACCCCTGTATTTTTTAAAGATGAAGAAAAAAAAAGAGCATTCCTTTTCTTCTCTTTAATGTTCTATCTACATCTAGTGTATGTTTTCCTTCCTCTAATGCTATAGCAACCACTATTTTTTAAATTGATGATGCTCGAGTTAGCCACACATAGCCCTGTGTTTAAAGATTTTGAGAAAATTAAATCAAGAAAAAATGAAATAATATTAAGGACATCATTATTTAAATAAATACCAAGCTGAAAGATAAATTGCTCACCTTCACATCATTGGTTCCATTGTTAAAACGTGCAACATTGATAATTACTCTCCACCCACATGTGTGAGCATTGTTTTGGCTAAGGACCTGCTACTAAGACAAAAGATTCAATATCATAATAATATTAATAAGTTAATAAAAATATTAAAATAAAGACTTATAGGTTTGTTGAATTATTTCATTCACCTATACAAATCTTCTATTGGCACCATACACTCTATTATTGTGTATACTTCACAGATTTGTACATTGTAAATTAAAAATGAGAAAACATTAAAGTCATATTTAAAGTCTTTGATCCATTTATTGAAGTATTTCATGCATACAAATCTTCTACTGAAGCCATATGCTCTATTATTATTTACTATATGCTTTGTAGATATGTATATTGTACATAAAATTGTACATAAAAAATGAGCAAACATTAAAGTCATAAAGAAAGACAAATCTTCTATTGATGCCATATGTTCTATTATTGTTTACTTATACTTTGTAGATATGTATATTGTTGAAATTTGAGCATAATGATGAGCTATGGTGGATCATACACTAGAATCAACATCATTAACAAAGTGATTAGTAAATGATTAAGACGTAATTAGTGGATAATTAGCAAATAGATTAATGTAGGCATGGATACTCAAAAACCAGCAAATTCTCATTAGGGCTATGCCTCAATTTATAGAGTTTACATCAAGCATCTAATCCCATTGATTTCTCCATGATTCACTCCCAGAATATCTCCACCTTTTGCCTGATTCTCTCCACCTCTTCTCTTTTCCCTGAATATCTCCCAGAATAACTCCACACTCCTAAATTCTCTCATGCTACCCTTTATTTTCTCCCAGTAGATTCTTCTCACCTTTTCACAGGTTCTTTCACAATTACATCTCCTCTTTTACAGCCTCTATCCAAGAGCTTGTTCTCACACACACCCTATTCACTTGTATATTTCAACACCTCCCCTCAAGTGAATAATCCTAGTACACCTAGACCCTATACCAAGTTTGCCTCCCCTCACTTGATAGTCCGCGACCAGTGTCTACTCCTCCCCTCAAGTTATCTCAGCACACCTGGACCATGTATCAAGTTTCTTTCTTACTTGACAGTCCGCGACCAGTGCCTCAAGTCCCTAAACTCCATAGTCCTTGACACTCTCTCTCTCTATGTGTCCAAGGCTACTATAAGTGCCCGCGACCTTGACTAAAGTGCTCACACATACATCTACCTACTACCACGTGGCCTACATCATCGGTGGCTCAGAGGTGGTTTTACTTTATTGGGGCAGGTTACATTGGGTTGTGGGGTCTCTCTCTCTCTCTCAACACCATATTGGGGAATATGGGAATTTCCCACAAGTTTGGGACACGTGGTCAAAAGTTTAGATTAACCATAACTTGAACACCACTAATCCAAAATGAGCGCTTTATAGCTCTTTAGATTCCATTTTTCAAGCGCTTTCCAACGATAGGTCATATGATAGGGTTTTGAGAAACTTACAAACATGTTATCCATGTCCCCTTTTTTAAGTATTCAAAAATGGGAATTGGGAAATTCCCAAATTCACTAATATGGTGTTTCTCTCTCTCTCTCAGAGATTTTCACATGGCTCCTCACTCTTTGGAGCCTCACATCTTCTCTTGTCTTCAGTGTTCTTGTCGTGGCAGCATCTCTCCAAGCGTCCGTCTCTTCTTTCAGTCTTCTTGGGACAGCTTCTCTTCTTGTGGCAGCTTCTCTTCTCGTGTCCATGTCTTCCTTCAGCTTTTCTTCTTGGTGTGGATCCTCTTCTTGGGAAGAGATATTCTTCTTCTTCCATGGCTAGGGCCATGAGCTCGTCCGTCAGGTCATTTTGCTCCATGTGAGCAACATAATTCAATGTTTTGTTGACAGTTCCTTTGGGCTTTTTATGTTTATCTTTTGTCATTATGCAATGCAAACCTAAATTTATGCGGGAGGTCTTACCTCTTGCCTTAATCTGGACAAGGGTAGTGTCTGTTCCCATTTTTACACTGATGCAATGTGCCCAAGACATAATGCGTATAGCATCCATTCTTATGCACATTCCCAAATGCAACTCTGGCTGTGAATAATCTTAAATTTGAGTGAGATTTACAGGCATTAACCAAGGGTTAAATGCAAAATGATGATTTTCACAATTTTATCAGCACAATTTTACCAGAAATTACATTAAATCAAGGGTAACCAATTTGTACGGGATGGTTGGAGTATCAAACCAACTCCGATTTGCAATCTGAAGTTATAAGGATCTGTATCAGATACCTAATGGTTAATTTGAACCCTCAATTGCACCAAAATACAGTGATTAGCATTGATTAATCACTGATTAGCAAATTAATGCTCTGTTTTGTGTACAGAAAACAGAGTATGCGGGGAGTCCAGATCTGGTGCCTTCCACTTCAAATGAGCTCAAATGCTTTCAAAGACATCAATAGCAATGAGTCTAGTAGAGGATTAAGCCAAGAAACACAAGATTTGACCAAATATTGAAAGCTTAATCTCTGTTTTACCAAAGTCACCTGCAGATTTGATGAAGAGCTTGGATCTCAATGTAGACTTGATGAAACTCAATTCTGTCTTCACCAGCTTGTAGAGCATGCTTGATTACCCCTTGGGCTAAGAGGAATTATAAGGTTTTGACTTGATGAAGTAGCAATGGCAAAATCTGCAGAGAAAAAAGGCACCGGCAGAAAACACAAAATCTTCGTCGTTACTTGGCGGTTTGCTGCGCCGTTTCGATGGGCTTGTAGCCAGGGGTGTTGGCTAGCTTGTGTTAGAAGCACAAGACCTAATTCTATGTGTGCAAGGTGCTAGAGATCCTCCACTGGCTGGGGGTAAAGGGGAGAAGTGAAAACTTACTAAAAATTTGATTTTTTGCTAATTATCTACTAATCCTCATTAATTAACTAATGGGCTCATAAACCTAATTGATTCTAGGCATGGCTCTGATACCATGTTGAAATTTGAGCATAATGATGAGCTATGGTGGATCATACACTAGAATCAATATCATTAACAAAGTGATTAGCAAATGATTAAGACGTAATTAGTGGGTAATTAGCAAATAGATTAATGTAGGCATGGATACTCAAAAACCAGCAAATTCTCATTAGGGCTATGCCTCAATTTATAGAGTTTACATCAAGCATCTAATCCCATTGATTTCTCCATGATTCACTCCCAGAATATCTCCACCTTTTGCCTGATTCTCTCCACCTCTTCTCTTTTCCCTGAATATCTCCCAGAATAACTCCACACTCCTAAATTCTCTCATGCTACCCTTTATTCTCTCCCAGTAGATTCTTCTCACCTTTTCATAGGTTCTTTCACAATTACATCTCCTCTTTTACAGCCTCTATCCAAGAGCTTGTTCCCACACACACCCTATTCACTTGTATATTTCAACATATATTATAGATAAAAAAATGAGCAAACATTAAAGTCATAAAGAGAGACAAATCTTCTACTAATGCCATATGCTCTATTATTGATTACTATATGCTTTGTAGATATATACATTGTAAATTAAAAAATGAGAAAACATTAAAGTCATAAAGGGATACTGATATAAGAATTACTCTTGTTTAGTGGGAATTATATTTTTTATTTTATATTGGGGACACCCATGTGTGTGCTGTGCATGTTGGTACGTATAATTTGATTTTATGGTTGCTTATAGCTCATGACGACGTTGGGATTAATTGATGTGTTCAATTAATTGTTTAACTAACACGGATTTCGTATGAGTATAGGTACCCAAGTGTGTGAGGGACCCGAATGAGGTGTCACACCATACGCGGGTACCGACTGAGGTGTCGTATGGCATAAGATGTGAGAGTGTACTGATTGAGGTGTAGCACTATACAAGGGTACCAATTGAGGTGTCGTATGGATGGTGGATTGAGTGGTGGGCGTGAAGATGAGATCATTCGTAAATCATATATTAGAATTGCATTAATCATTTATAGCCTTTCATGTTGGGTTATTTTGTGTATCGCACATAAGGGATCTTGTTTATATCATATTATTATTTGTGATTTGATGATGAGTGCGAGGGTCACCAATTTAGGTGTCGCACGAGTTTTATTGTTAGCAGTTCATGTTCACCCAAGCCTCGGAGCCATGCTCGATCAATGAACCTCTGAGTCCGTTTGTGGTATTCCATGTCAATAAGAACCTCTAAGCCATGTTCGGACCTCTGAGTTTACCTTGCAGGCTATGACATCGATAGCAAACGAGCCTGCTGTTATTGTTTTGTAGCATTTTCTTCTACACAACTGAGGACAGTTGTTTCCTCAAAGGGGAGGACTATTAAAGGTATATATTTTATCATATTTTTGATGCATAATAGTTATAGAAAAATATGCTTGATTTAATGTGTAGAAATTATCTTAATAAATGAAATGTGCAAATGTGCACAAGGTTATTATATGTGTGAATGTGCACACAGTTATTTTATGATTTATTTTTATTGGCCACATGCCAAATATTTGTACAAATTATTTATGCACGCTTGTGCATGGCATTATTATATTCCTAACACATATGGTAGAAGAGTTGTATTTATTCACACTTAGTGTGTGAACAAGCTCTAGTGTTTGAGCTATTTTTGTAAAAAGAAATCTTATAGAGCAAGCTCGGGCTAAAATACCCATATAATGTGTCTAGAGCTTGCTATCGTGCGCACTAGTCAGGCTTCTCAGTTGGCGTACCCTCGTTCTCCTCACCTTGGGGCTAAAATACCCATATAATGTGTCTGGAGCCTGCTGTTGTGCACACTAGTCAGGCTTCTCAGTTGGCGTACCCTCATTCTCCTCACCTTGGGCTCTGATACCACTGAAACGGGAAAGTACACGAGACCTCGAGAAGCATGCCAAGAGAAAAATACAGACATGAGAGAATTACCAGATTGGGTCCCAACTGCCCTCCCAAGCGTGTGCCAACTGCCCTCCCAAGCATGCCAAGAGAAAAATACAGACATGAGAGAATTACCAGATTGGGTCCCAACTACCCTCCCAAGCGTGTGCCAAAAGCATCGCCGCTTGAGTATTTTTATAGATTTTATTCTATCAAAAATAGGTTACATGACTATTTTAGCGCGCGAGCTTGCTCTAAAAGCCTTCTTTTTACAAAAATAGCTCAAACACTAGAGCTTGTTCACACACTAAGTGTGAACAACTTTTCTAGCATATGTGCTAGGAATATAGCAATGCCATGCACAAGTGTGCATAAATAATTTGTACAAACATTTGGCACGTGACCAACAAAAATTTAACTCATAAAATAACATTGTGCACATTCATACATTCCATTTATTAAGCTGATTTCTACACATTAAATCAAGCATATTTTTATATGACTATTATGCATCAAAAATATTATAAAATATATACCTATAACAGTCCTCCCATTTAAGGAAACAACTATCCTCAATTGTGTAGAAGAAAATGCTACAACAACAACATCAGGCTCGTTGCTATCGATGTCATAACCTGCAAGGTAAACTCAAAGGTCCGAACATGGCTCAAAGGTTGATCATGCATGGCTCAGAGGTTCTTATGGACATGGAATACCACAAGCGTACTCAAAGGCTCATTGACCGAGCATGGCTCAGAGACTCGGGTGAACATGAACTGCCAATAATAAAACTTGTGCAGCACCTAAATTGGTGACCCTCGCATTCATCATCAAATCACAAATAATAATATGATTCTAATATATGATTTACAAATGATCTCATCTTCACACCACCACTCAATCCACCATCCATACGACACCTCAATCGGTACCCTCCTATAGTGCAACACATCAATCGGTGCCCTCGCACATCTCATGCCATATACAACACCTCAATCGATACCCTCATATGGTGTGACACCTCATTCGGTACCCTCACACATCTGGGTACCTATACTCTCATAGACGCAATTCATGTTAGTTAAATAATTAATTGAACACATCAATTAATCCCAACATCGTCATGAGATATAGGCAACCATAAAATCAAATTATACGTACCAATAGGAAAGGCACACATGGGCGTCCCCGATATAAAATAAGAAATACAATTCTCAATAAACAAGAGTAATTCTCATATCATTCCCTCTTGCTGGGGTTGCAATTGTCCTCGATTGCATAAATCCATGAGAGGATGGCTTTAAGGTTGGTGTGGAAAACTAGATCAACACATAATGCAAATACACACAATGAACCAATCAAATGAACATATGTGAAATGAGTCTATGTGTCCCATCCCACAAAGGCGCATTCTATATACACACATAAGATGGTAAAAGATAGAAGACATAAATGTGTCTGGAGTAAGTACATGAAACAAATCTGATGTCCCATACCATCATATTAATTCCACATATCACTCCTTTAGAATAGAACGGAATGGCGAGTTCCCTCTGAAACTTAAATTCCGACACAAATTTCCTTTATCTTAAAAAATTTACTTAAGTTACGAAATTTGAACTAATCTTAATGTTTAATCTATGGTTTACTAATTAGGTTCTTAGGTTATAAAAATATTATAGAAATGCTTAAGGAAATATAGAACAAATGTGAAAAGTTTACAAACAGAAGTGACTATATATACATACCTCGATTGTTGTGTTGTGCTTGAAATTATCTATCAAAATTAATTTTAACACTCCAAACAAATGTAAATCGTTATGGTTTCTATGCATAGGGAATATAAAGTTGTTGAAAATAATTCATAAGAAACTTAACATCATAAGAATAAAAGATAAATTGATTATGGATATAAAGATAGGAAATACTAACCTTGAGTTGAAAATCTGTTTGAGAGGGTGTGAGATTGTAAATAAACAATAGATAGAATTGATTTTTCAATACATCCAAAGTTTAAGCACAAATATAAATATTGAATGCCTAGTAACAATTCTAACAAAATGAAAACATGAATTTAACTATTTCATGGTAACTCTCTCTTATGAATCAAAATAACAAGGTTCAAGACATAAACAAGTTAATGTGAAAATGCATTTCTTGGGAAGGATAGGTCATGTGTGATTTCTTAAGGTCATAAAGAAGGTCTCTAGGGTAAGGAGATTTTAGGGTGTGTACCATCTTTTAACAAAGTAATTGTAATCATAGGTTTGGGTTAATGAATCTCCGTGGGAACTCACATGGTTACAAGGAGGACAAGATAAGGATTTCAAAGAGAAGTTCTAGAGTCTCTTACAAAATGTAAGGCATAATTTCATTGAGGCTTGTATAAATACCTTTAAAAGATATTTATAGCAAGCATCTCTCAAATTTGAGGAAAGCAACCTTTTGTTTTTTAAAACGATTTAAGTAAACAAGTCTAAATCTATGTACTTACCTTAATGTCAAACAAGATAATGATGAAAAATTAAATAATTTACATTTAAAGTTGAAATAAACTTGAATAATAAATATGAAACTTGATGACATAAAATCAAATAAGAGAGTTTTACCTTGATGTATTGTTGGCTACAAAATGAAAAGGTTAAGAGAAATAGAGAATTTAAAACAATATGTGATTAAATGAAAACGTAATCATTCGGTAAAGATCAGGACTTATTATGTGTAAGTCGAGAATCAGATGATAATCGTTTGAAACTCAACATGGTTACATGATGGTAGAGATCTTTGGTATAACCTACACATCATGCTTACACCACACATAACAATATGCCTATCCTCATGCACAAATTGAAGACTATTATCTTCATAATTACAACATAAACTACTCAAAAAAATAATTAAATATCCTAGAATAATGTTGTCCTGCATAACTAAAAATTTATCCTAGTCAACGAGTTCCTGGATCGTTTGATAACACATCAAATGTGGTCTCATATAGCAATAATTGCTCTCTCTATCTTTTTTTAAAAAATCTCTCTTTCTTTCTCTTTTTCTTCTTCTTCCTATTCTTGTCTTTTTTCTCTCTCCTCGTCTTCTTCTCTTTCTTCTCTCTCATCCTTTTATTCTTCTCTTTCTTCTCTCTCCTCCTCTTCTTCTTCTTCTCTTTCTTCTCCTCTCCTCTTCTCCTTCTTCTCCCTTCTCTTCTTCTTCTTCTTCTTCTTCTTCTTCTTCTTCTTCTCTTTCTTCTCCTCTCCTCCTCCTCCTCCTCCTCCTCCTCTTCTTCTTCTTCTTCTTCTTCTTCTTTCTGCGGCTCATCTCACACTGCCATGCAACTTCTATTAATCCCATATAGCATTTTTGAAATCTGGTGAAGAGGGTATAAGAGGGAGAAATGGATATCTTTTGTGTTTGTCTCTTCAAGAGACATCCATGATTGGGTCAAGTGGTGTGCCGTTGCCTTCGTCGATTGGCATCGTCGCTTGTGCCATCATCGGGCATGTTGAGTCAATGCTCACTGCTGTGATCAGCTAGTGCGTCAGTGCTCTACCATCCCTGATGACTGTGTTTGTCGTGGCTTGCTCACAACTTAGGCGATCGATTATTGAGGGGCCTCAACTGTGGTCGTTGTGCTATTCTCCGATGTGGTCTTCGCAGTATGTGTGACTATCTCGAGCCTGCTGCTATGTACACTAGTCAGGCTTCTCGGTTGGCGTACTCTCATTTTCATCACCTTCACACAGGACTTGTTGGTCCCAAGCCGTCTAAATGCCATAAACACACACACACCCTTCTGACGGAGTTCTGATGGAGCGTACACTGGGCTCTGATACCACTGAAACGGGGAAGTACATGGGACCTCAGAAAGTGTGCCAATAAAAAAATACAGATGCAAGAGAAACACGAGATTGGGTCCCAACTACCCCCCCAAGCATGTGCCAAAAGCATCCCCTCTTGAGTATTTTTATAAATTTTATTTCATCAAAAATAGGTTACATGGCTATTTTAGCCCGAGCTTGCTGTAAAAGCTTTCTTTTTACAAAAATAGCTCAAACACTAGAGCTACAACTCTTCTAGCATATGTGTTAGGAATATAGCAATGCCATGCACAAGCGTGCATAAATAATTTGTACAAACATTTGGCACGTCTCCAACAAAAATAACTCATAAAATAACCTTGTGCACATTCGCACATATAATAATTGTGTGCACATTCGCACATTTCATTTATTAAGCTGATTTCCACACATTAAATCAAGCATATTTTTCTATGACTATTATGCATTAAAAAATATGATAAAATATATACCTGTAAAATAGAGACATTATGAAAGATGTTGTGATTTCCTTACAGTTCAATGGAATGGGGTGAGATTTCTTTGGGGTTTACCTTATCCTGCACGATGAGGTAACTTGAAACAAATACTTACAGTTTTGTATCTCCATGAACACCAAGAATCAAATTCATGAAGTATGATGCTTTTAGTTCATTATTAACAACTACTAAGCTCCATTGGCTCTTAAAATAAAAGATACTTGAGAAGGGATGTTCTTATTAGGAGATACTTTTCTCTAGAGAAAGAGGAAGAGGGAGCACCATTCATAATAAGGGAACAACAAAAATTCTGACATTATCAAAGGGGACACGATTAAACCAATGTCTTATTTGATCTTATGTTCTATTTACATCTCTAAGAAGGTAGGATCCACTATCCAAACTTGTCTTTGTATGTAATCTAGTTTTCCTCCCATTAAGAAACTTCAATCAAGAAAAAAATTAGGTGCTATTTTTAGCCCAAGGGCTATTCTATCCCAAGCCATACAAGGCTTTACATAAGCTGTACACAAAATCTAGATGTGCATCACCCTCATAGCTTGATTTTTGCATCATGTGAACTTCTTCTTACAAATCACCATGCAAGTATGCATTCTATACATCCATCTATTGCATCATATAAGCTTATTCTTGCAAATCACCATGCAAGTACGCATTCTTTACATCCATCTGATAACGAGGTAAGTAGTGAAACAACCCTTCTCTTATGTAAATCTAATTGTCTTTTATTGTTTTATACTTACCTTGCTCTGGTTTGCATGTATGTAGGATGAAGGGGAAGAGGAAGAGGAAGATCTAAACTACGAGCATGAAGCGAGAGAAGCAAGTGAAGAGGAGGATGAAAACGATGATGAGCACTCAGAATACGATGAGGATTCTGGGTAGCCTCCTCTTCTTTGATTTATTTTTTGTATATATAGCCAAGGGCCTGACAATTAGAGCAATATGATACATATTAGGCTCACTTGCTTTCTTCTCAATTTATACCTTTTTCAAGTTTATATTTTTATCACAAAAATGTGACTGTGTTTTAATTTTAAAAAAACAATTGGGGGCAGATTGGGCAGTCCAACGAACTCCCCAATCTGCCCTAACTTTTTTTATCCATGCAATTCTTTCGCTACTCATTCAGCAACGAAATATCGTTGTTTAGTAGGAAAATTTCATTGTTGAACAGCAAAATATCACTGCTCACTACTCAGTTGCTGCTATTTTTGCTACTAAATAGTATTTTTTTAGCAACAAAATGGGCCCGACATCTCTCTACCCTTCTAGTTATAAAAGCGCTGCTTTTTTTGCTGCTACACCCTCATTTTGTTGTAGTGAAAGAGACCTCTATGCATATAGAGAATGCATAAGAGCCCTCTATGTTTATGCATTTCCTCCATGCATCTATGCATAGGCATAAAGGCCTTTTATGCATTCTCTATGCCTATGCATTGTCTCTATGCATCTTCTAAGAGGCTTATATACCTATGCAATGCATGTTATGAGATCATGATCTTCTTAATGTGCTTTTAATGATATGTAGTTAAAATTAATTTAATAAAATTTGGGAAAAATGTGAGAGATTAATCTCCCTAATAAGCTCCCCCATTTTGTATCAAATCTTTTGTATTTTTTTTACAGTTATAAACGTGATTATTTTTACAGTTAGTACGGGCCACGAAATGTGATTATTTTTTATGGTTAGTACCCACAAAACTATGGCCACGTTCTCAACCACATTTAGAACCACAAAGTATGATTTTGCCAATCTCTAACTCCTTTGATTTCTTTGTGGGTAGAAACACAATGATACCATGCCACATTTGAGGGCAACACATATTGGCAACACTTCTATCAATTTTCATGTCAGAGTTTTGGAATGATCCAAGGATGGTTGTAGATTTTTCTTCTTCTTAGGTCTTGATGCCTACAATGCATCAAGACCTAAGAAGAAGAAAATCTACAACCATCTTTGAGTTTTTCTGGTAATAGTTTACCATTTTTAATTTTACTAAAAATATTTATGAGTATTAGAAATAATTTTATGATTATAGGGAATCGAAGCAATCAAGCAAGCATGTAAAATAACTAGGTACTCAATCAAGGTTTGTTTGTTGGTAGCTTGGTTTGTTTTTAGTGGGTGAAATCAAGTGCATTATGGTTCATAAGGTTTTGAGTCTAGGTGCAATCAAGTGCATTATGTTTCGTAAGGGTTTGAGTCCGAGTACAGTCAAGTGCATTGTTACATGACCTTTTGTACATATTAGCCATGTAATATAGTATTATAGCTAATCATCCCAATGGGAGAATTTTGGTTGTAGAAGTCTTTGTTGAAGGGGAGAGGGTTTGGCTAGTGAACCTTTATGGTGCTCATAATCACAAAATCAAAAGTGAGATGTGGGAATGGATTAACAATTTAAATATCTAGAGATAGTGTATTATCATGGGGCATTTCAACATGGTTGAGAAACAGAGGAACAGGTGTGGGGGGGGTACTATGTTGATTGGCCAAGATAAGAGAAGGTGGGAAGACTTGAGAGTAAGGGTGGGTTTGAGAGATGGATGGGAAATGGGGGACTGGGGGGAATAGACCCCTTGGACATACTTATTTCAGTCTTCAGTATTTTGGTTCATCATCGAGATTAGATAGAGTGTTTTTTAATCAGCACACGCAGCTTGGGTTCCTCACACCCTTAAGTTCTCAATTGATTCTAGTACTACTCTTTCTGACCATATGCCTCTTAGATGGGGTTGGCATGTTATGGGATGGGAGGAGGTTGAGCTGAACAGATTTCCAACTAGGAAATTAAGAGTAAATAATATGTTGCTCAAGGATGAGCTTTTTAAGACACAAACTGAAGAGGCCATAGAAAGACTGAAAAGGAGAGCATCCCAATGATCTTGGATACTTTTTGCCAATGAGATGCAAGGAATAACAAACCAGGAAGCTATCTGAAGATGAGATTACTTGGTATATTAAATGCCAAGAAGGTTTAAAGAGTGAAGATGAGAACTATTCCAAGAGAGTGGATACCACATACAAATGGAAATTTTTCAATAGCAAGAGGAAGCATGATAGGTCTTTATTTAAGCTAGCTGAGGTCAAGGGTTGTAAAGACGTGATGGGGAGAGTATTGTGTGAGAATGGGAAAGACATTGAGGGTATAAGCTTGATTGTTGAGAAATGGGTGAAATTATTATGATACTCTTATCCTAAAAGAGGATTGGTCAGCCAAAAGTTATCAAGCTCAGAACAAATTTCTTGAATTAGTCAGTAGTAGAATAGATCCTAATAAGGCTAAATTGTTAGAGAGGGATATAGAAGTGGACGAATGTTGGGATGCTCTTCACAAACTGGGAAAGGAAGAATCACCCAGGTGGGATGGTTTATCTATAGAATTATTTATAGCCTTTTGGCCTTATTTAAAGGATTTAGTTGGGAAAATCTGCAGAGAGGCCTTTAGGATAGGTAACTTGAACAAGGATCTAAAAGAGGGGCTGGTGAAGCTCATTCCTAAGCAAGCTACTTGTGAGAGGTTCAATCCCTCACTAGAGGCCTATTACATTGTTGATTGCTATTTACAAAGTTTTGGTTAAAGTCATTGCTATCAGGATCACTCCTGTTCTTCAGGAGGAGGTTATCTCCAAGAGACAATATGACTTTATTAAGGGTAGATCTATATATGATAATATCTATGCTGCAATGCTGGGTAGAGACCTGGCCTTGAGAACAAATCAAAAATGTATTCTTATACAACTAGATTTGAAAAAAGCTTATGATAGAATACATTGGTCTTTTGGGGCAAGGGTAATGGAAAAATTGGGTTTTTGGTATGAGTATGGCCACCTATATACCCTCACATTTAGAGGACATTCCAAACTGTTGATGAATGGCAGGGTTGTTGGGGGGTTTGATGTGAATAGGTCAATTAGGCAAGGTTTCCCCCTTTCTCCTTTACTCTTTGCTATTGCTTTTTCCATTACCCTTTTTGCTATTGCTTCCCATCCCCTGATTGTAGCATTGGAATATGCTTCTACTGAAGGGAAAGTAACTGCATTGAAGTTGGGCAATGGGGAGCACTTGGTAATACAATGTTTTGCTGATGACTCTCTTCTTTTCTTGAAAGCAGACAATGATAATGTGAGAATGGCATTAGGTATTATTCAGGATTTCGCTTATACCTCAGCGTCTAAATGTAACATACACAAGTCTAAAATTATAAGTCTCTCTGTGGACAATGGTTTTGATCTTGAGAGATAGGGTTGTGAGGTCATCAAAAGAGGACAGATAGTCAGACACTTAGGGGTCCCTTTTGGGGTGGATGTGACTGATAAACAACTTACTGATTGGGCCCTAGACAGGTTTCATCTGAAGTTGAAAAAATGGAAAGGCATCAAAGTCCCATTCCATGATAGGGTGTCCTTATGCAACAAAATGTTGAATGCCTACATTATGTTTTTATGCCCTGTGCTAGACTTTGGGAAAGGTCATTTTGGTAGAAAATTATAAAGCCTATAAGAGAATTCTTATGGAGGAATGGCAGTGTTAACCCATGGCGGACGCACTATGTTTTACGTCATTAATTTAAATATTCTGAGTCATGGGCCGGGCTTGTCGGCACCATATGTTAAGGATAAAGGGATTGGGTGATCGCCGATGAGAGGCGCACCTTGGATATCAGGAGGATAAGGGTTAGGGTCGGCCGGCCATGTATGGGCGCCCAAGTGTGAACGGCCAAGTCACCTATAAGAGTCAAATGTAACCCTAAAATCCTCATTCTCATGTGTTGTGAATACAAGAGTGCTCTTGCCTTATCTCTTTGGTTTCCTTCTCCTGCGTGTGAGAGAGAGAGAGAGAGAGAGAGAGAGAGTGAGAGAGCGATCGAGCACTGTGTAGCGGCACGGCGGCGGAGAGGCGGTAGAGCGGCGACGGCGGCTCCTTCTTCACGGCTGCGACGTGGGAATCCTTCAAGGCAGCGGTTGAGCGGTGAGTGACACACCCTTTGGCATTCTGTTTGAGCTTCCTTCCCTGGTTGTATGCTTGCAGTGTTGAGATATCGAGCTCTAGTGAGGCGGTGGACACTGATGACCCGCCTGGGGGATAGGCCCCGCACTTACACCACTGGCATGGTTGGTGAGATCTTGGGTGATATGCGGCCAGTGGGATGACAGGCTGTGTGACAGCCACTCTAGAGACTGGCATAGTTATAGCGCCAGCTCATTTAGTCGGGTTCACACTATAGAGAACCCGTGTATGTATTTGGTTGAGTACCTTTCATATTGTGTGTACTCTTATTCTTGTATATGGTGTGTTGAGTGTTGAGTAGAGAAGAAGAAGATTTTCAGCCTCTCACCTTGTGAGTTCTCTATTAGGGTTTTGTGAGTGTGTGTGTGTGCTTGCAAGAGCTCAAGCTCTCCTCCCCCCTGCATCTTTTCATGGTATCAGAGCCTGGTTCGTGCTAAGGGCTGAGCTGCAAGCAAGAGAACCACAGGAAGCGGTACGAGGGTAAGAGCTTCAACTACTCTTCCCTATTGTGTTGGTGACTACACCCTTGTCGGGAGCTCTACGGGAGGCACCGGCAAACGATCTCCGATTGAGGAGCTTTCTTCGCGGGAGTGAAGCTATAGGGCAACTATATAGTCCTATGGACTGAAATTTTCGGGCCAAAAGCGCGTTTCGGGCGCGTCTGGACCTCCGTTTTTCAGAAAGCAGGCGATTTCGAGCACTGTGCGGGTAAGTCATCGATTCTCTGCAGAACTCTGTTTTAAGAACTGCAGGAAGACAAATTGACTGTGCAGACACTGTGGGTGCTGCAAAGAGGTCTACAGTTGCCATTGGGTGTATGTATGCACATTGAAGTCACTGCTGTGACATTTGAGAGTACTCCAGTACCGCTGTGCAGAAAATACAGCATTTGTGTAGAAAAACCAGAGTGCAGTTTCTGGTAAAGTTGTGTGTTTGGCAAGATGTCAAATGATGGGATAACTCAGATTGTGGCTGAGAAGCTGGATAAGAATAACTTCCATGCTTGGAGGTTCAGGTTGACAAATTTCCTGATGGGAAAAGGTTATTGGGACTACATAGAAGGTGAGCATGAAGAGGCACCGGAGATACCGGATATAAATCCGACTACTGCAGATGTGAAAGAGTTTAAAGACTAGAACCAAGGAGCCAGGAAGGTTATGTATTGGCTTTCCATTAGTATACAGGACACCATGATTGGGCACATTCAGGATGCCAAGTCCCCCAAGGAGGCGTGGGACACCTTGGTAAAGCTTTATGAAACAAACACCAAGGCACGTAAGATACAGTTGAAGAATGAATTTCATACTGTGGAGAAAAAGAGCATGTCTGTGAATGACTATGCGCTGAAGATAAAGGGTATTGTGGAATCCCTTGCATCTATTGGTGTGTCAGTAGATGATGATGACAAGGTGGAAGTCTGTCTACGTGGTCTCGGGCCACAATACAAGGCGTTTAAGACGTCTATTCAGACTCGGGAAAACATTCCCAACTTTACAGATTTGGTGTCTATGCTGATTATCGAAGAGAAGAACTTGGGTGAAGACCAACAGTCTTCACAAAGCAAAAACAGTTCAGAGCAACAGGCCTTCTACATGAGTTCAGGAAGAGGACAAGGTAGAGGAGGCCGTGGACGCGGTCAAGCAGGTGGCCGAACAGGTAATCAGAATTATGGCCAGCAGCAGCAGCAGCAACAACAGTCCCAGAATCAACAACAACAACAACAACACGCAGGTGGAAGAGGCAAATTCAGAGGCAGGGGGAGTCAAAGAGGCCGTGGAAATTGGCAAAGGCAATATAATGATGCACGTGAATGCTATTATTGTGGTAAGCCTGGACATGTGCAGTCAGAATGTTATAAGAAGCAGGCTGACATGCAAAATGGAAAAGTGCAGCAAAACAACTATGCATCCTCAAGCAGAAATAATGAGGATAATGAAAGGTTGTTTGTTATGCAGCATGTTGTGAATGCCATGTCTGAAAATGTTGATGCAGCACAAAAAGATAATGTATGGTATGTGGATTCAGGCGCTTCGAACCACATGACGAGTCATGGGGAGTGGTTCAAGGAGATGAAAAACCTGGAAAGGCCAGCTTTTGTGGAAACAGGGGATGACACTGCTCATCCAATTGCCCACGTTGGAGATGTGCCATTGTCTATGCAGGATGGCAAAGTGAAGTACCTTGCAGATGTACTTCATGTACCGAACATAACAAAGAATCTGGTTTCAGTTGGCCAGATGATTGAGCAGGGTTTGCAGGTTAGGTTTAACCCTGATGGGTGTTATGTCGAAGACTTTAAAGACAAGTGCAGGTTGGTTGCAAAAGGCAACAGAGTGGGCAGAATGTTTACGTTGAATGTAGACATGCCTGAAATGAGTGCTGCAATGTTTGCAAATGGTTCAGGAGTTGTTGCAGACACAGACATATGGCATAAAAGAATTGGACATGTAAATGTGCAGAGATTGAAGTCTATGCAGACAAAAGGAATTGTGACAGGGCTACCAAAATTTAAAGTGGAAGGTATGCAGAAAATCTGTGAAGCATGCCAATTTGGGAAGCAAACAAAGCATGTGTTTCCACGTAACAGATATGTGAGCAGAAATGCACTAGATCTTGTGCATTCAGATGTATGGGGTCCTACGAAGACCGTGTCTATGGGAGGCTGCAGGTACTATGTCACTTTCATTGATGACCACACAAGGAAAGTGTGGGTATATTTCATGAAGGAGAAGAGTGAGGTTTTCACTCACTTTCAGAATTTCAGAGTTTTGGTTGAAAAGCAAACAGGAAAATATGTCAAGTGCCTAAGGTCAGATGGAGGGGGAGAGTACTTCTCCAATGAGTTCTCTGAATTCTTGAAGAAGAATGGTATTCGGAGACAGTTCACATGCAGATATACTCCGCAGCAAAATGGAGTTGCTGAGCGGAAAAACAGGCACATTGCTGAGATTGCGCGAGCATTGATGGAAGAGAAAAATATGCCGCATTGCTATTGGGCTGAGGCTGTTTCTACAGCAGTATACATCATGAACAGGACTCCAACTGCAGCCATACATGATGTAACTCCACAGAGGAGAGGTTTACTGGCAGAAAACCAGATTTATCTCATCTGAAAGTTTTTGGATGCATTGCATATGTGCATGTGCCAGATGAGCTGAGAACCAAGCTGGATCCGAAAGCTGAAAAATGTGTGTTTATTGGATATTCCCTTGAGCAAAAGGGATACAGGTGTTATAACCCTGCTACACGTGAGTTGAGGGTAAGCAGGGATGTTGTCTTTGATGAGATGAGCAGCTGGTATGCTGCTGAAAAAGAAGCTGTTGGGGCTGATGTGAGTGGAAGTGTGGTTGCACAGAATGCAGGTCAGCAATCACAGTCTTTGAGTGGACCAGGAGAGTCCTCATCTAGTGGGTCTGTTGATAGACCATGGAGTGGCAGGCTGCGTCATAATACCAGTCCTGCAAATGTGATTAGTACATCACGTAAAGGAAAAGAGAAAGTGGTTGAGCCCCTTGGTATGCCTGACATTTCTGCAGGGCATTCTCATGTTGATGGAGAGTCTAGTGGCTCAGATATGAGCCTTGATGAGGAGCTTGGGATCCCAGCTATGAGAACACCTGGTGTAAAGAAGGCTATGGAAGCCATGAATGAAAAGCTACGAAGATCAGGGAGAGTGAAGAACCCTGTGCAGAGATTTACATATGATGGTTATGTGGCACATCACTATGCATATATGGCAAAGGTTGTGCAGGTTGTTGAGCCCACATGCATTGATGAGGCTATTGGAAATGTGTGTTGGGAGAAAGCTATGGATGAGGAGATGGATGCACTATATGGAAATGAAACTTGGGATTTAGTGCAATTGCCAGAAGGCAAGAAAGCCATTGGATGCAAGTGGGTGTACAAAGTTAAACATAACAGTGATGGAAGCATAAACAGGTACAAGGCTAGATTAGTAGCCAAAGGATATGCGCAGACATATGGGATTGATTATGAGGAAACTTTCAGCCCAGTTGCCAAGATGGCAACGGTGAGAGTTGTGATAGCAGTGGCTGCGTCAAAGAAATGGTCTTTACATCAGATGGATGTAAAGAATGCATTCTTGCATAGGGATTTGCAAGAAGAGGTGTATATGTTGCAGCCACCTGGTTATGAGGATGAGGGTCACCCCGAGCATGTTTGCAGGTTGAAGAAAGCCTTGTATGGCTTAAAGCAAGCACCAAGAGCATGGTCTGACAAGATTTCTAAATATCTTGTCACTATTGGCTTTCATGTAGCCAATGCAGATTTCTCATTGTATGTGAGACATGGTGATAGAGGGGTTGTGCTTGTTGTCATCTATGTAGATGACTTGATCATTACGGGGGACCATGATGCAGAGATCTTTGATGTAAAGATCTTGCTTAGACAGAAGTTCGAGATGAAGGATCTGGGGGAGCTCAGATATTTCTTGGGCATTGAGGTGATTAGGTCACCACATGGTATTGGATTACTGCAGAGACAGTATGGCTTGGACATGTTGTCCAAGTATGGTATGATAGGCTGTAAGCCTATTTCTGTGCCATTGGATCAGAATGGCAAGTTGAGTGCAGATTCAGGAGAGATCTTGGAGGATCCTACTATGTACAGGAGCATAGTAGGAAGTTTGATATACATGACGATCACCAGACCAGATTTGAGCTATGCTGTTGGGTTGGTGAGTCAGTTTATGCAGGTTCCACAGAAACCGCATTTGGATGCAGTGAGACGCATACTGAGGTATGTGAAGTCTACTTTACATTGTGGACTGTTCTATGAGACTGGGACAGAGATATGTGTACATGGGTACACAGATGCAGATTGGGCTGGTAGTATCTCAGACAGAAGATCTACCAGTGGATTCATGTTTTCTTTGGGGAGTGCTGCTGTGACTTGGAGCAGCAAGAAGCAGCCTACGGTTGCTCTATCGAGTACAGAGGCCGAGTACAGAGGAGCTGCTATGGCAGCATGTGAGGTAGCTTGGTTGAGAAAGCTACTTGGAGATTTGGGTCTATCAGTGGATAGACAAGTTGTCATTTTCTGTGACAACATTACCAGTATACAGTTGGCCAGGAACCCAGTCTTTCATGCTCGTACGAAGCACATAGAGGTCCACTACCACTTCGTCAGAGAGAGGGTCTTGGCAGGAGACCTTGACCTTGTTTATGTGAGCACAGAGGATCAGGTAGCTGACATCTTCACCAAAGCATTGGGTACAGAGAAGCTCCGCAGATTCAGGGCTTCGCTTGGTGTACATGAGATGGAGTTGAGCTCGAGAGGGAGTGTTGAGATATCGAGCTCTAGTGAGGCGGTGGACACTGATGACCCGCCTGGGGGATAGGCCCCGCACTTACACCACTAGCATGGTTGGTGAGATCTTGGGTGATATGCGGCCAGTGGGATGACAGGCTGTGTGACAGCCACTCTAGAGACTGGCATAGTTATAGCGCCAGCTCATTTAGTCGGGTTCACACTATAGAGAACCCGTGTATGTATTTGGTTGAGTACCTTTCATATTGTGTGTACTCTTATTCTTGTATATGGTGTGTTGAGTGTTGAGTAGAGAAGAAGAAGATTTTCAGCCTCTCACCTTGTGAGTTCTCTATTAGGGTTTTGTGAGTGTGTGTGTGTGTGCTTGCAAGAGCTCAAGCTCTCCTCCCCCCTGCATCTTTTCATGCAGCCATTCGTGGCTCGCATACGGTGTCCGGCAAGTCCCCAGCTACGACCTGTGCGGCAAAAGCGCACATTTTTGGCGCCGCTGTCGGGGAGTTGCCCTGCACCAAGCTCCAGTTTGCAGCTCGGCTGCTGCGTGAAGTTCAATTTGCACTGTAGGAAAGCGACTGTGTGTTTGTTGTTGAGGTGTTTCTGTGTTTTGCAATCTCTGTTTCTGCAATTTGTCTTCTGCATTTCTGTTTCTTTTGTTATTTTTCTGCTCCGCGTGTGGGCGCACGATCGGTTATCTGGTTTTCTGCGTGTGAGGGGGTTTCTGAATCCCCAGATCTGTGCTGTGTGCACGAGCTGCGCTGCGGCCAAGGCTAGAAACCCTAGAAAACTTATCCAAAAAAAACAAAAAATAAAAATTCTAAAAAATAAAAAATTAAATTTTATTTTGAAAGAAAGAACCAAACGTGTGGAGAGGAAAGATTTTCTAATCAGAGAAAAAAAATTTGAAAAGAAAGAACCCCAATCGACCCCCGACCCCGACCCCGGCCCCGGCCCCGGCCCCGGCCCCGGCCTCGGTCTCGGTCTTTTGATATATATATATAGGAGAGTGAGCCTCCATAGCTTTCTCTCAAGTGAGAGCTTATGGGAAGTCGTGCCCTATATGTAGCCCACTCTCCAAGGAGTAAAGTGAGCATGTGGGATAAAGCCCTCACCCTTTCCTCCACAAGCAAATAGGCTTTTGCCCCTTCCCCCCACCAAAGGAAACGGACTATTTTGAGGACTACAGGAGCTCTAGATAGGCGAACACGGTGCTGTAAAGCACACTAGGACCCTTTAAACGATACGCTCGTTTCGAGCTATCACACGTCCTAGTCCAAGTTCGACCGTAAGTAAGGGGGTCAAAAACGAGTTAAAAACAATCTAAAAACAAGTAAAAACGAGGTGCAAAATACCCAAGAAACCACTTGTGTGGGCTTCAAGGGTAGTTACCAACGCACGTAGGGTACCCACGTCACATGCATCTACGTTCTGGTCGGGTGCTAGAGCCTGAACCACTAGAAAGCATTTCAGTCTACGCAGGCTTACACCATCCCTCCACGTTGGCATCTTGGCCTTCGGCTGGAACCCAAGGGAGTGCAACCCAAGATCCACGAATAGTGGATAGTGACTCATCCTCTGACTCGGAAGCCATGGAAGGGCACCCTACCAAGAACCCTGAGGACACAAGCCAAAACATGCCAGTGTGGGCCCCACAACCCGGATCTAGCATGTTTAGTCGTCTAATAGAGACCTTTAGTAGAGCTACACGCTCTGAACATGCGACAAGCAAAGTAAATGAGGAAGGAGGGGTAGTAGATTCGCCATTCACATCTTATGTAGACCCTACCCTCCCAAAGAGTGTCCATGTGGATATTCTACCCACTTCGTTTAATGAGGGCCCTACTGAGCTACCACATTCCGATGCTCTTCCTAAAGTAGAGGTCCCTAGAAGCCAACCCATAAGAAGTGACATTGCGTCCACTTCAAGAGAACCGTTTGGCACACCAAGTCTGGATGGGGTATTTCTCAATGAAAATTGGGAATATGATCTACACACAGAGACTCTAACGGACCTATACACGGGTTACACATACCATGTAGGTTGGTTAGAAGTCCTACGATCTACATCTAGCGCCACTAATCTAGAAGAGCAGCAGCAAATGATATGTGAGGTTATTCATAGAATTATCCAAATTGAGAGGCAAAATAGGGGAGTGAACTTAGGTTCCACTGGCCCTATGAGATTCTTGGATACAGGCAAGGCCAAACAACCAACCCTATCACAATTGGAGACTCCCTCGGTGAGTCCCATAGACCCTTCATATGTTGTTTCGCCTGGAGTTTCAATGCAGGTTGAGCCCACGAGCAGTAACTTTAGCTTTCCAACCTTGGCTCAACTTTCCATTAGGGAATCTGCAATGCCTACCCCAATGATGAGCATAGCTGAAAGTGCACCTGTTACCGCTGTAGTTAGTACGACACCGCTACCTAGTGGAACAGTACCTACAACAGTGCGTGCCAGTGCCTATCGACCCTATGTACCTATCGCTACTCATGCTCAGGTAGCTCCTACGCCTCTTAGTATGCCAATGGCGTATGCTCCACGATCGCCTTATCATAACCATTATCCAAGGGGAGCTAGGCCTAGTCACATATCATATCCTACGTCATTTGCCAACCTACTCAGACCAACGCCAACTCCTATCAGCCAGGCTATCCCAGAAGTGCCTCCACCAACTATGCCTGCTCACCTAGGTGATCTCGCAGCGTTTGCTCAGACGATCGGACGATCTATTGCGGAAAACATGCGGGGTATGCCTGAGAGAGAACCTAGAAGCAAGGCAGTACAAGTGGCTAAGCTCACTCAAAACTTCAGTGGTAACGAGGATGTTAGGAAGCACATTGAAGTCTTTGAGCACGTGTGTGATTCCTTGGAAGAACACAATGAGCTGCATAAGTGTAAAGCCTTAGGCTTAACCTTGAGTGGGAAGGCCGGAGATTGGTATCGAACCTTAAGGGTTGAAGAGCGCACTCACTACCCCACTCTCAAGAGATTGTTCTTGAAAGAATACATACGTGAGGGTGTGCTTTGGGGAGTAGCATCTCAACTCCAAAAAGCTGAACGCGAGGAAGGGGAGTCAGTGAGAGACTTTATAAGTCGATTGAAGCATCTAAATTCTCGCTCCACTCCTGATGAACGCTTCAATAACAACCAACTCCTTGATAGATTCATTCGAGGATTGCGCCACGAGGACATTTACAATGGCCTAGTCATTAGAGGTCTTACAACGTGGGAAGCAGTCACAGCCAATGCAATGCAGTTAGAAGACAACTTGATGATTGCAGGTAAAAAGGTGTCTTCAGAAACAAAATCCGTTAGTTCGCAAGTATCTGGGCACGAGCCAATGACGGTAAAACCAATTGCCAAGGAGCCCAAGATATATGAAATGTCTGTGACCGACCTTACTAAGGCTCTCCAAGAATACTTTAGGGGTAATCGAGCTCCTCAGAATAACCATATGTACCCAAGAAGAGAGCAACAATGGTGTTCGGTGTGCTTAGGACTACATAGCACGACTGAATGTCCCACATTTAGAGTCAAATTCAATGGGAATTGCAATGCATGTGGTAAGTATGGCCATCAATCTAAAGATTGCCTAACACTTAAGCGAATGTTGGCAAACCAGGCACCACTAGCTTGGTCAAACACACCTCAAGTACCCGCGCTAATGCCTGCACAACCTATCGAGCAACCGTCACAGCACATAGTTCCAAGGAATCCGAATGTAGTCCAGTCTGTGCCGTTACCACCGCCAGTGCTAGGACCACAACCTCCACATCCAAGGATTACCCCAATAAACCAGATGGGTTGTGAGTCACATAGTGCATGTGGGGATTATGAAGAGGAGATAGACCCTACTGCTCCATACGGGATTGATACGTTTGAAATGATTCCCCAGTACTACATGGAGGATCATTTCGGGCAAGTTAAGCCTGTATATCAAGCGGCTGCTCTTGCCACAAGAGGGCAAAACCTTAATACCATGGCGAGGAGACCACCTCTTCAATGTTACGAGTGTGGTGGACCGCATCGTGTAGCGGAGTGCCCTAATAGGCTACAGAAGATCGCTACTCAAATGCAACCAAATCAAGGGAGCACATCGGGAATGCTGGTACTTACATGTAATCGTTGTGGCATAGATCATTTGATCGCTCAATGTCCACATAATCCTAATGCACCCAAGATTACGCCATTGAATTTGGTTGAGGTCACCAACCAAGCACGAAGAACCATACCCGTTGTTGTACCCGCGAATGTAGTTACACGGTCAATGCTTCAAAATCAAAACTACATTCTTGAAGAGAGGGATACTGCATCAATCACTCAGGGAAAGAAAAAGAAAACACGACGAAAGAGATCGCTTAATGCCACGAGCTCCAAGCCCAGTTCAAAGACTAACATAGGGACAGGAGACGACCCCATGTATATGAATGATCCTGAAGATGATTCTGATTCAATAGAAACCATGGGGACCAAAGCCACTACCTTAAAGGAGGAACCCACTCGGGAGCTCAATGAAGGAGAATCAAGCGAGTACAGAAATAAGGAGAAACAGAAGGAAACTTTCTCGGCCCCACAACCAAGTCAGTTAATGCCCTCTCGACCACCCAAACTGACTGAGACTCCCCAAGACAAGCCACGTGGGCCAAAAACCCTCAAGAAAAAGATTGGAACTTACCCAAACTCAGTTGAGGAGATTGAACAAGTGCAACACTTAAGGGGTTTGGTGGAAGAAACACAAAGCGAACTGGAGCCAAACCCGAGAAAAATCAAAATTCCAGACACAGTGTTTCCTACGCAAGTTCAGCCTCACCGGACCCATAAACCGTTAGCTATACCTAGTATCATTCGGGAAGAAAGCGAGGATAGGACATCCAGAAGTGGGCAAACACCCTTCTTGCTGGAAAGAATGTTTAGTGAGGGACTGCCTGACCCCATTGAAGAGGAAGTGATTCCATCTTCACCAGTCCCTAGTCAAGGGGCGATGTCTCGAAAAGTACCATTGAATGTGTCTAAGCTAATGGATTTCATGTCCTCTGAGATCAGAACCACGATCATATCCAAATTATACGGAGATCCTGAGCTATTCTTAGCTCTTCGGGCATTTCTCAATGGAGAACTAAAGGTGGGGTTACCACAATTTGCAAATATGGATAGACCCGACACGCTTCAAGATGAAGGGGAACATTGGGATCTACAACCCAACTTTGATGAAGATTCGGTCGTGGAAATACCTGTGAACAAGTTGGGACAGTACTTTGAAGGTGACGAATCTAATGCCACCCTCCCCATTACTACCAAGCGATTAACTCTAAAGGGAATCCTTGATGGTGGTGCTGGAGTGAGCATTGTGACTAAAAACTGTTGGGAATCTATGGGAAGGCCTCACCTCGAAGTCACAAACATAGTGGTTAAGATGGCAAACGGAACCATAGCTAAACCTATTGGAATGTTAAGGGACCTTAAGATCAAGGTCTTGGGATACAAGGTAAAACATACCTTCATTGTAATGGATTTCTCCAAGCATCCTATGTCATATCAAATGATCTTAGGACGTCCTTTCATGAGGGAAGCACAAATGGTGCATGACTGGTCGAAAAACCATGTCTACCTACAATTCCAGGACTCTGTCATTCGAGTTGATCTTGAGAATGGTCGTGCACATCCTTTAGGAAGCAAGGTTATCATTGATAATCGATCAGATACCACTATTCACTCCGCCCCATTAAGGTATTGCTATACATGCAAAAAAGAGACTGATGATGGGAAAGATTCTCCTTATATGGATGTCCTACCGGGTATGACTGAGTCGGATAACGTGGATTGGGTACACCTAGCGGCAACCATAGACACATGGGGAAATAGAGGCACAAGTTGGGTAACACCCTGAGGGGCAAGATATGCCACCGTTAGTGCCAATAAACATGATAGGTGTTATGCACTTGACTCCTGATGGCGAGAACGTGGCAAACTCCACCGACACTGAAGGTAGCGAAGACTCTGACCAATGCAACTCTGAGTATGAATCTCAAGAAGAAACTGACCCTGAGCTTGATGGGAAAAATGAATCAAATATTCATCCAAATGTGGAAGCAAGGTGCTCAAGGCCTAGGACAGTAGCCTCCTGCAGTTCATCCGAAAGTGAAGATCGACCAAGTGAGTCCGAATCTGATAGAAACAAAAATCAAAAACTTGGTAAGAAGAAAACGAGACATAAGCGCCAACGCTATCGAGCTAATGTACGCACTGCAATAAACAAGGAAAGATCCACTGCAGAATGGCTCAGTTATGTAGGAGCCATTGATGCTCATCGAAAGATAGCTAATAATTGGGGACAATATCTCCAAAGTGTCATGTGGTGTATTCTGCAACCTCATGACGTCGCCCAATTAGAAATCGAAGAGAAGCCGAAACTAAGTCGTACTGCAAGAAGGCGGCAAAACCAAGAGTTGGCTCAGCAACAAAAGGAAGCGGAATTGAAAGAAAAAAGCCTGGAACAACAAGAACCAGTAGACTTACACCCCGCACCCGAGCATTTCAAATCATTCACCACAGGGGAACGTAAAGTGGTCTACACAAAAGCCCAACGAACGCCTACCAATGGGAGTAGCGGTGTCTACGATGGCCCTGCGGTAGTTAAGGAGATAGACTTAGCAGATCCGGGTGAGGAGTCTAAACCAGTTTATATTGCTCAAGACCTCACCAAGGCGGAAGAAGCTGCACTTACGAAGCTTCTTAAAGAATTCAAGGACATATTTGCTTGGACATATCATGATATGAAGGGTGTTCCACCCTCGGTGGTGCAACACACGATTCCAATGATTAGCACTGCTAAACCAGTCCAGCAACGTCCCTACCCAATGAATCCTAAGTACGCAAAGATTGTACAAGAGGAAATTGAAAAGCTTGTAAAATGTGGATTCATATACCCTATTGAGCACTCAGAATGGGTATCTCCGATAGTCATCGTACCAAAGAAGAATGGGAAACTTAGAGTGTGCGTTGATCTCAAAAAGGTTAATGCAGCCACCAGAAGGGATCATTACCCCTTGCCATATTCTGAACATGTGCTTGAAAGAGTAGCAGGCAAGGAGGCATATAGCTTTTTAGATGGGTACTCGGGTTACAATCAGATCACAATTGCAATCGAGGACCAAGCTAAAACAGCATTTATCACGGAGTTTGGAGTGTTTGCCTTTCGCGTCATGGCTTTTGGCTTGACCAATGCACCTACAACATTCCAACGATTGATAAACACGGCCTTTAAGGAATATCTAAGGGACTTCTGTGAAGCTTTCTTAGACGATCTTTGTGTTCATTCCTCTTGGGATGAGCACTTGATGTGTTTACGAAAAATATTTGAAAGGTGTAGATTATATCGCATCTCCTTGAATCCTTTCAAATGCCAATTCTGGGTTAAACACAGAGTTATCTTAGGGCATATAGTGTCCAAAAATGGGATTTCCACTGACGAGAGTAAAATCAAGGTCATTTTGGAATTACCCCCACCCACCAACTACAAGGGAGTCCAACGCTTTATGGGCCACGTTGGTTATTATCGAAGGTTTATTCTCTTCTTCGCCGAGATAGCTCGACCATTGTATAAGCTTCTCATCGAGTTTATTTGGACCGAAGAATGTGACCGTGCCTATGAGCTATTAAAGAAGGCCTTGGCGAGTGCTCCAATCTTGAGAATGCCTAACTGGGATTTACTCTTCCATGTGCATATTGATGCATCAAACTTTGCTATTGGGTGTGTGCTAACTCAACCTGGAGAACATAAGCTAGACTACCCCATTAGCTTTGCCAGTCGCCATTTGAACGATGCTGAGATGAACTACACCACTACAGAGCGAGAAGGGTTGGCAATGATATATGCAGTAAGGAAATTTTGTTATTACCTCCTTGCCACCAAGTTTGTTTTCTATGTGGATCATCAAGCATTGTTGTATCTGGTAAACAAACCATGCTCCACAGGAAGAATCACACGATGGCTATTGATTCTTCTTGAGTTTGATTTCACTGTTGTTGTGAGACCTGGCAAAAAACATGTTATGGCTGATCATTTGTCTCGCATACCTAATGGTGAGGCTCCTACGGGAGTTGATGATGACTTACCTGACACTTCCCTGTTCATGGTGGAGACAATGCCTGAATGGAGTGAGAAGATTGTTAACTTTTGGTTAATGGCTTCCCACCCAAGGAGCTTCGTAAAGATCTAGCTCGAAAGCTAATCAAAGAATGCGAACCTTATTGCCTGATAGCCGGGACTCTTTATAAAAGAGGAAAGGATGACGTTCTTAGGCGTTGTGCTCGAGAGGATGAGTATCTATACATTTCACAAGAGGCACATATGGGCGTAGCCGGTGGTCACTTCTCAGGAGACTTAACTGCGCGAAAGATCTTACAATCAGGGTATTGGTGGCCCACTATGTTCCAAGATGCATCACTCTTTGTGAAGGGTTGTGATGAATGCCAACGATACAAGAAACCCCAGAGGAAAGATCAGATGCCCCTACATCCGATCAAAGTAAACCAACCATTTGAAAAGTGGGGTTTAGACTTTGTAGGTCCAATTAGTCCAGCGGCCCGAAACACACAATCTCGCTATATTATTGTGGCCACTGACTATATGACCAAATGGGCTGAAGCGAAAGCAACACGTAAGGCAGATGCGAGGACAACAGCCAAGTTCCTCTTTGAAAATATAATCACACGATTCGGTTGTCCTTTTGAACTTGTGAGCGACAATGGTACGCATTTTATAAATGAAGTGATTAAGGAGCTCACAACAAATTTCATGATATCCCATCATAAATCTACTCCTTATTATCCGCAAGCGAATGGCCAAGCCGAGAGTACAAACAAGACATTAATCTCTGTTTTGACAAAGACAGTTGAAGCTCATCGCACGGATTGGGATCTAAAGCTTACAACAGCTTTATGGGCCTATCGTACTGCGTACAAAGTGGCTATCAATTGCACACCATTCAAAATGGTATATGGCCAAGAAGCAGTCATGCCGTGGGAATTTGTCATTCCTAGTCTTCGTGTTGCTACTCAAGAGGGTTGGGATGGTAATCCCTTAGTAGAGCGTCTATATATCCTTGAGCGGCTAAACGAAGAAAGACAATTGGCTGTATACAATGCCCTTGTGGAGAAGGATAGAAGGAAAAAATGGTTTGATCGCCATCTAAAGGACAAGGACATCAAGGTTGGGGATAAAGTCCTGATGTATGGAGTGCGAAACGAAAAGAAGAAGCTCAAATATGCTGGTAAGGGACCATATAAAGTATGTGAAATTATCCCGCAAGGTACCATCAGAGTGGAGACTCTCGACGGAGTTGAAACCATTGGATTCCTTAATGGGAGTAAATTCAAAAGATACTATGACCCCCTGAGCCAGGAGGAGTTACATGCAATCCATCAAAAGAAGGCAGCTAAAGAACAAGCTGAGCTTAAAAAGATACAAGCGAGAGTCGAAGCCAAAGAACGTCAACAGCGTGCTAGGAGACAACGAGAAGCCAACTTGGGAATTACGCAAGTATTTTTCGAGGAAGCAGAAGAGGATGCACTGGAATCTGACCCACCTCTAAGATACCCAATTGAGTTACAGAGTCCTTACGGGGAGGTGCTGTATAATGCATTATTGGATACAGGAGCTCAACACAATTTGCTATCATATGGCGTGTGGTGTCAACTGGGAAAACCACCTTTATCCAAGAGTTCTATCCAAGTTCAAGGAATCAACAAGAAGAAAACCCCTGTCTCAGGAATTCTGCACACTCCGGTTGCTTATGACAAGGGAACCATAATTCAAAGCTTTTTGGTTATGCCTGCTGGTACCATGGAAGGGACTATAATCTTAGGGCGCAAATGGATGATGGCCACCAAGTGCAATATCGATTGGGCAACCAGACAAGTCACAACGCAAGAACCAACACTAGGTCTGACCGCTCAAAATCCCGCACCTAAGTCATCCACTCAAATATTAGATAACGAAAAATCACAAAGTCCAGTGGCAAAACCATCTTTGATTGTTTGCCACCCCTCTAATGCTTCAACGCCAAGAGTGGAAACATGCAGGATGATCTCTAAAGCTCCGCTTACTATGCCAAAAAAAACATACAAATGGGTCCCGAAAGCTTCGTTAATAGCTACTTCCCCTGCTCAATCTCATTCAGTCACCAAGAAGCCTCGTAAAAGGAAAGTAGCTACCCACCCGAGAAAGGGCAATGTAACATCGCGGTGGATCCCTAAAAAATTATTAGTAGCCCAAGGGTACTACGAGGGGAATGACCAGATTTGGGTTCCTAAACATAAGGTGAATCCCTCTACATCACCTGTAAAACCTTGCAAACCAATTGTTGCCACCCCAATGACAATTCAAGACCGTGGTAAGGGAAAGGTAACAGAGTGCTCCGCACCACTTCTTCCAGAGTTAGTTTGGATTCCCAAACGATATCGATCATTACCACCTAGCTCAGGAAGGGGGGAGCCACATGAAGCTTCTAGCTCCTCATGCCAGGCACACAATCATATAGAAGTTTCTACATGCTCTACACCTACTCTTGTCAACACCCAACAAAAAACCGATGAGTCTACGTCTCCCCTTGTAATAGTATCGTCGGAAACCATTTCCTCCATTCGTCAATGGGAGCGTACACTACCATCTCTACAATTGGATGTGGCCACAAGGGTCATAAAAAGCTATCTGCCCACATCACAACCTATGACCCGCTGGACAAATTGGTTCCAAGAGGCTGCAACATCATTGCAAATAATATGATCTACCCAAGGAAAGAGGGAGCATGTACTCACGCTCGACATTCTAATGCTTCCTCCTTAACCTTCTCCCCTGACCATGTAATTGCCAAATTCAAGGGGATGTATATATATAGCTTCATACATAAAACAAAACAAAGAAAAGAAAATAAAAAAATAGTAAAAAGAGCAAGAGCACGTTAAGAGCAGAGATATCCGTATACAATCAAGAACTAGATTGACCTGTCAAACCTACTGATGCTATATCTGTGTTTGCAGATATGGCAGATGCACGATCATCATACACTTCATCCACTCCTACCTTTGGTGAGAGGTATCATCTGTACCTTTCTCAGATATTCCACATGTGCTATCCTGTAATTGAAACTGAATGGGATCATATAGATGTACTAGCCAGAGAGGAAAATATTGAGGAATTAGAATGGCTAATTCGCCTATTGACCATGACCGACCCCTACTCCGTAGAGGACATATCCCCGATAGCCCAATGCTTTCCTTTTCCACAAGATGACTATCCTCGCATGGTTACATTTTTGATGAGTTTATGTGGATGGGAAAATGAAAAGGAAATATCTGACAATGATGAATGGACGGATGAAACTCATGGCACTACTGAGGTTGATTTTATTTATTTGGATGATGCGGATAGAGGCTTAGCCTTAGGGCTAGAGCCAGGACTCTACAACATCCTCTTACCGTATCCTCAGTAGTAGTGTGGTGACTGGTAGGTAGGTTAGTGTTTTCAAGTTTTTTCTAGTTTAGATTCTTTAAACGAGTCTTGAAATTTTCACACTGATGTGCCTCTCGAGGTATAGTGCTTGTTAGTTGATTGTACAGGTTAAAAAGTTTGAGGTGGGTTCGCTTTCAAGTCCTGAGACTGCCGCAACGTTCATCAAAATATATCTACATCAAATTGCAAGCTGTCTCGTCAAATCAAGGAGATCTCCAATAACAGGTGTAATTCTTCCATACCCACTCTCTTTCGTTTTTACTGTTCAATTAATTTCATAAACTATAAGGCATGACCACATGGAAATTGTCAATGTACTACTTAGTTTTTGAAGTTGCTTGCATGCTAGTGTAAATCATTAATGAGCTTAACTTTATTGAAAATATTCCTAGGCAGCATGACATCTTAGTTAACCTTGGAATACGATTGTCTTAGGTCTAAGGTCAAACCATCTTAATGTTTGAACACCTGGCTGTGTGTGTGTTGACCTCTAGGACATAGCTTTTACCCCTTTTCGAAAGGATGTAAGAACACATTTTAGTTCAGGAGCGAAGATCAAAAGAAACTTTATATATAAAAAAAAAACAAGCCTACAATAAATGGCAATACAAGTCTATGATGTGCTTTAATGTTGGCCTATCGCCTTATTGATACTTGGTAGGCGAGGAGTATTCTACTCCAGACCAATGCCTTGGTTGGTAGGGGGTAGCCTTGCCTAAAGTGAGCTAATAGATTCCTGGATAATGCCTTGTGTAAAACATGGTACCAGGATCGATGTTAGTTTTGCCTTAGGAAGGTCGCTATTGTGTATAAAAATTGTCACGTGCGTGAAGAAATAAAGGCAAAAGGCTCCTGTAACTCTAATGTTTCTTGTGTCCCTAGGCTCGTAGTATAAACTTGTTCTTAGAGTAAACACAGTGTGGTCATCTGTTTATTTATTAAGCTTGGTTCTTTTCCTTGACTTAGGCCAGTTATAAACCTTGATTAACCTTTGACACCTTGCTAACTCTTGATTTACTTTCAATAATTTTAAACTCCTGTTAATTTACTACACTAGCTCATTCATGTAACCCTTAAACTAAGTTCTCATCATCCATTGTGGTCTAGCATGCTTGAATTTCTACACTTTATATCTTTTGAATTCTAGCATACTTTCACTCTACTTCCCTATTTTGCAGACGGTCTACCACAACAACCCTCTCGAGCTTACCATACCATAGCTTCCGAGGACGGAATCTACATCAGGAAGGGGGGCATGTTAACCCATGGCGGACGCACTATGTTTTACATCATTAATTTAAATATTCTGAGTCATGGGCCGGGCTTGTCGGCACCATATGTTAAGGATAAAGGGATTGGGTGATCGCCGATGAGAGGCGCACCTTGGATATCAGTAGGATAAGGGTTAGGGTCGGCCGGCCATGTATGGGCACCCAAGTGTGAACGGCCAAGTCACCTATAAGAGTCAAATGTAACCCTAAAATCCTCATTCTCATGTGTTGTGAATACAAGAGTGCTCTTGCCTTATCTCTTTGGTTTCCTTCTCCTGCGTGTGAGAGAGAGAGAGAGAGAGAGAGAGTGAGAGAGCGATCGAGCACTGTGTAGCGGCACGGCGGCGGAGAGGCGGTAGAGCGGCGACAGCGGCTCCTTCTTCACGGCTGCGATGCGGGAATCCTTCAAGGCAGCGGTTGAGCGGTGAGTGACACACCCTTTGGCATTCTGTTTGAGCTTCCTTCCCTGGTTGTATGCTTGCAGCCATTCGTGGCTCGCATACGGTGTCCGGCAAGTCCCCAGCTACGACCTGTGCGGCAAAAGCGCACAGGCAGTTCTAATAAGAAGGCCTTAGTGTGGTTGACATCATGGGATAGATTGACTCTGGCCAAGGAAGAGGGAGGCATTGGTATCTTGCATCTTCTCTCTCACACAATGGCTAGGATAGCACTACTGCTTCCTAAGTGTCTTCAACAGGAGGAGATCTGGACAAAGATGCTCAAGGAACTGGTTGAAGGCTCTTATGTATATTTTGAAGGTAGATGGCAAGATCTAGGATGGAAAGATAAGATATTCTCTTATGCTCTCCTTAAGATTACAAGCTCCTCTCTGGGGCTAGAATGTTATATGTAGCAATCAGAAAGAGACTTTGGGGTTGATGCTATGGGAGTGTTGCTCTAGAGCCTCAGGAAACTCTCTGCTATGCCTAGGGATCTGGTGGTCACATAAATTTAATCCTCCTTTAGCCCTTCAGGATCTCAAAACTGCTAGAAATCGGAATAATAAAGGCTTCAAGAAACTATCTGACTATTGGGATAGGGCTTTGGTGGGGTGGAAGGACCTTAAACAGCTTGATGAGGAGCTTAGCCTAAACTTTTAGGAGGGACAACTAGTCAAATTTGTGCTCGAAGAGGTACAAAAAGGATGGTTTTCTACTACTTTGATGAATCTTGTTGGGTAAAAGACTAGGTTTGGTACAATGGGGTCAAGATGGATAGAGGGACCACTAAAGACTTGTATAGGGAATTAAAAAGAACTCAGGATAATGTGGTTTATTGCAATAGGATTTGGAGGACAAGTTGGGGTTCTAATAGTCGGAGAAAAAGATGGAAGACAATTTGGGAATCGGATATTCCTACTCTAAGTTTCAAGTCTTTCTTTGGAGAGTACACATGGGAGCTCTTCCTCTAGGGATTAAATTGGTGCAAAGAAACTTTACCAATGGGTGCTGTCCCACGTGCAAAACTGCTCTTGAAGATGGGAAACATGCTTTTTGGGATTGCCTAGCTATCAAAAGCACTTGGTCCAAAATTGGTAGTAAATGGTTACTCGATGTGAGGAGTATGTTGATTCTATTTTCAATATAATTAGATTTTACTGTCTTTGGGAAATCTGGAATACCAGGAACTGTATTATATTTCAAAAATCAGTTGATACAGGGTTGGATGTTACAGGATTGATGTACGAATGTGTTCATATGTGTTGGTCTATACATTTGGTTAATAAACTTAATAAAGATGAGAGGGTGTAGAGAATTCAAGCACTTCAAGCAGCCATATCTTGACTCTCTATATGGAAGGGGAAACACTCGGGCATAATAAGCTGAGCCTAATTAATTGTTTTCTTTTGTATTCAGAGCTGAAGCCAAGGGTAAGACCTGTAAAGTTTGGTCCAAGGACTAAAAGGTGGTACAAGAAAGTCAAGCAAGTGAACCATACTTTTGTGGCCTTTATTGAGAACCTAGTTGATACCAGACCAATTGTCAAAGTGTGGTCCAAGAAGGGGGAGTCACCGAAAGGATGCACATCTTAGGTCTTGATTGAAACGTGTATCCAGCTGGGATATCAAATATCATGGGAAATTCCTCTTTTGTATTTGAAGATGAGAGATGGACTTGGGTTTGTAACTTATTACGTTTTTGTCATTGAACTCTCTCTCGCGTAGCCCCATGCCCCCCCCCCCTCCCCCCCCCCCCCCCCCCCCCCCAAATGCCTTGCTTCTGCCGCTTTCCATCCCTGATCTGTGTCGCTCTGTTATGGCCGCCAACTTTGTCTTTAATGCTGTAGCTCGCATATGAACTGTAATTCAGCCCATCAATTCTATTTTAGAGATGGGCTCGGACACCCGTTTGGATGCAGTTGCCGATCCGGAAAAAATTATCGCCGCCATCACTCTTCTGCATGTATGATTTCAATCCACAGGTATGTTCAGGTAGGATGTAATCAGTACTCACTGCTATAGTGTTCTCAAATAAACGTTAATTTTAGCCCTAAATGATCACGGATTATGAGAACTTTGCTGTGCCAGCAGTGATTTATACAGGTGGGGGGCTTGTGAAGAGCGTGATTAGAGAAGAAAAGGGCGCTGATCATATAAACGCACGGTGCTGGGTGTGGCCGAATGCAGCATGTGCGGAGACCATCGGTTTGAGAAAGAAGCTGTTCCACCGACACCAGCACACGTGCGTTCTCTTTCTTTCTCTCTCTCTCTCTCTCTCTCTCTCTCTCTTTCTCTCGGCCGCGCTCGCGCGCGCACACTGGATCGAATTTTTCTCCACATGCAGCATCTCACTATCCTGTTTCCTTTTTTACGAGAAAATCGTTCCCCACCTGCGAATGCATTAGCATTTTCCGCAGCTATTGCTGCTTAGTCAAGTGTTTAGCACAGCAAGCTCGAAGACATGAAATGAAAAAAATTGATGTAGCTCTAATGGTTTAATGTGCGTGCGTGCGTGTGGGGGGTGGCACATCTAACATCATTTTTCAGAGATCGTATGAACAACCCTTTCCACAGAAGAGCAAAGTCTTCTCTAAGCTTGTACATGCTAGCCTTTGAGAGGTAAGATTGGCACTCCACTACATTAGTAGGAAGGGGTGTGATTTTGGTGTGATTTTTTGGTGAGCTTCATTAGGTGAGCTTTTTTGCAAACACAATAAAATAGCGAGCTTTTTTGAAGAACATCTAGAATGCTTTGGCAATCTATATCTTTATTTGGATTTGATGAGCTAACAAAAAATGTATTTGCTTTTGCAAGTAAGCCACACTTGGCATATATATCTACTAAATAACTTTCAACAAAATGATCTCTTTCAAAGTCAAAATGTGCAAGTGTAGGATGGTAGGATGTGAGAAGAACGATGAAGCTCTAGCTGATGGGCAGAAAAATTCATGAGGATATTCACAAACGTGGGCTTGATTCAGATGTTTTGTTTCGGAACACCGCTCTTGTCATGTACTCCAAATGCACTAGCTTACAGGAGGCTCTGAAGATTACCACAATGCAATGAATATTATCTCAAAGATTGAAAGGCGATAGTCCATATTCATCAGTTCACACATGGGGTATGCTCATATATGGATCAGTGTGTGTAGGTGTGTTGGTGTGATGGCTCCCCAAATATTTCTTTGCCCTTAGATGCCTTTTTCAAGGGCATCACACATTAGGAGAAATGTGGACTCAATTTTGGGCCCTGTAAAGAAGTGCCAAAACAAATCAGCTTAGAGAGAGAAAATAAAAAAGGTTTAAAACATATCCAAATTTACAACTTGGCTCATTTTTACTATTATAATAGTAGGTCTAAATATATTAAAATATACATATTCTTTCAATGAGGTTTCATCATAAGACGGCATTCTTTGTTGGCTACACGTAAAACTTGTCAGAACCAAGATTTCACAGATTTGAGGTGGTTATGCATTTAATAGATTCGAGAAAAGCTTTAATCATCATCTCGACCATGGGGGTTTTCCTACTGAAACTTTAAAAAAAATGTCCTTACTAATCGAGTTAGTTCTTGTTTCAATTCTTTAATATGTTTTATGATGACAAAAAATACTAGCTTTGCAAATGAGAACATTAATCTAAATTTGGGGATTCTAATTAATCCACCTTCAACAACACATGGAGACACTCAAATTCTCAGTAACAGTAGTAGAAATTGTGCATGTAAAAGAATATATGATACTTACCATCTTCATGTGGATACACAATCTGAGTACCAGTCTTTGAAGAAACAAAATAAGAGTTTTTTTTAATGTTATGAGCAATAAGAGCAAAGAAGGAATAATAGAGACCGTCATTTAGACTTGTGGACCGATGGGTCAATGTATCCCAAGGATCCATTTATAAATGCACCACCTCTATTTTACAATATTACAAACCTACTACATTTCACTAGTGATGGTAGACAAGGTTTGCTGGGGTATGCCCAACACTTGGAAACAAAAGTGATGGTTGCAGAACAGCAGAAGGATTTTCTACAGATAGAGAACACTGAAATAAAAAAACTAAATGGGTTGTATGCAGAGAAGCTTATGGAAAATAAAGAAACAATTCAAGACTTAGAGAAAAATATTGATGCTTTAAGGAGAAAGGACACAGCACTAGGGCCACGTAAAAGAAGAAGGCAACTTTGCAACATAGAGAAAATGAAAGTTGGAAGTGGAGGGATGAAGAAGCAAGTACAGGCTGTAAGGTAATGTTAACTCTTGTTTCATATATATTTCTCTTTTTAGATTAGGTTCTTTATTTGAAAACTAGACATAAGTAATCAGATTTGATGTTAATCTATTTTTAGATCTTTACTTCATCTAGAGTCCAAGGTACATTTCAAAGCTGGAGTGCATTACAGTCATTTGGTAACCAAAAGGAATAGTGGAAGAGATGTTGTATCAAAAGAAGTTTCAAAAAATCAATGAGAAGCATGTGTCTTCTTTTATGAACAAGAACCAGCTCGATGCAACTCAGGTGTGCAAGCAATGCTGGATGAGACTGGCATCTCTCAGAAAGCATATAGTATACTATTTAAGGCACTAGCAAAGAAATGTCAAAGTAAGAAGCATAAAGGTTCGCTACTTCCAAAACCAATGCAAGTAAAGTCTACACGTCAACATGTGAACTCAAAGGTGTTTGAGAAGCTTGGTTCACCAGTACATATTAAAGCAACATTCGTTGCTAAAGACAGAGAGGTACTCTTTAACCAGTATAACAATATTTTCTTTGATCTTAAAGCTTTGCTTAGGTACGGAGTTCAGTTCTTTGAGATTAGTCAAGAAGAATGTGAAGGAGTTCTAAAATTTGTTTTGAAACTGGATGAGTGTGAGATTTTAAAGAACAGAAAAATAGAGAGGGTTACTATCACTCTAATGATGGAACAAGGCCTTAGACACATCTATTACAAAAGATGATGCAAGATATTTCAGTGTTCAATCGGAGAATAACATATTACTGCTTGGATCTTTTGAGGTATCTTCTTTATCATTGAATATGACTATGTATTACATTGAAATAATTTAAACACGAAACTTGTATTAAACACATGAGCTTCTTCCTAATGACACAGGTGGATAAAGAAGACTTTGAAATTTTACATTGGGTGTTTCATCAAACTACAATTCCATCACTGATTAGTGACCAAAGAAATGGAAGGGCCCTTCATGTGCCTGGGTTCGGTGACTATAAAGTGGAATGTCACATGGCAACAAGTGATTTGAATACTTTAAAATGCATGTATAACATAAGCAAAGGTACAAATGCAAAGAGTCCATGTCTATATCGCATGTCAAGTGCCAAGACTTTAGATCGTGTACTATGGAACAAAGCTCCTGATAGGCATTTAAAATATAAATATTTCAAAGAAGTGCTTGATATTCCTCTATCCAGAGTGCACATATGCACATTGCATGCCCTATTATGTAGAATTGTAGAGAAGCTGGTGTATTTGTACATATGCTTTGCATGGACGTTAAAGCCTAAAAAAGAATCTCTAAAAGAAATCAAAGCAATAGAAAAAGTGCTATCAGACATTGAGTTGCATGGGGGGCATGTTAAAATTGAGGAGAAGGACGAGCGAAACTTTAAAAACTGCTACAATCTCAATACTGTGAGACCAACTAATACATACATCTGATTTTTTTTTGTTGTCATTGATTGCAGCATATACTATATAATCATACACCATATTTCGCAAAGACATATGGTTCATTGTCAATATGGTCAACTCAAGGCATGGAGAAGTCACATTACATGGCAAGAACATGTTACTTTAAGCACACTAGACATGGTGGAGGCAAGAATCGAGCCAATAGTCTTTTAGAGTTACATCAATGGACTTACAGGAAATTGATTCACAAAGCAAAACAAAAAAAACACATTCAAGTCCTCATCATTGACACGTGCAATACAATTGATTAATAAAGAAAAGTGACAATGCGCTTGGAATGCGAGAGAGCGCCATCAGTTGTGGCGTCGCTCAAGAGTCAGGGTTGGGAGAAGGTGGTCTAGATGAGGTGGGCTTGATCTTCTTCAGTGGTCTTACTTCTTCATCTTCCTTTCCCTCTTCTTCCTCTTCATCTGCCGAGAGATCTATTTTTGGCATCTGTAGCGTTGGAGGCAACAGTTTCGACCGGCTTTTTCTTGTCCTTTATTAGATATCACTTTCCATATGGATGTAATGAGTCTGGGTCTGTAATTCCTGCTACAATAGCATGCACTGTATATGACAGGTAGTAGAGGCATCTTAGTGCTTGGCAACCATACCCCCACTCGCAGTGCAAACTGTTTCTCGACAAGCACCACCTTCTCAGCATTTAAAGGTACTTTGTGTCCACCATAAAACCTAGATAGTACTTTGAATGTGAATAAAGAGAATTTTACATTGTCTTTTGAGAACTCCTTGTGAAATATAATGATCTGCGTATTAAAATTGTAATCATCATAACTCATGCCTGGTGTTGTCAATTTTAAGCAAGTGTCGTAAATTGCACGTACCTTTTGATGATTCAAATATCTTATATATTGAGCGAGAGAAACATCCTTTCGATGACCTCTGTTAACTTTGAAGTGGAAGCTCCGGATGATCTTGAGCCTCCTGCTCTCTTCAAGAAATCATCATCATATACAAAAACCTAGTACCAATGTTATATGTTTAATTGACACAATAGACAAAGTCCACATAAATCAAATTCTTATAGTTTGAAAAATCTTCGGCTCTATTACCTGTTGATTTTCATCACCCTAAAGCATGGATCTTGTCCACAAAGGGATCGTGGACTTACTGTCTTCATGCATAGTAGGTGCCAAAAATTTACCCATATCTGCCAAACCAAGACGGTCGACAATTCGACAATTGCTGCAGCCTCCTCCTTGGAAGGCAATTGGGTTTCATATGTCCTAGCTTCATCGAATATCTTCTTTAATATCTCCTTTTTACCAGGCAGGTACTCGAAGTCTTGGACTGCAGAATCAGCTACTAGTAGATAATTGTCAACTCCTTCCTCTATCCAGTCCATGTTTGCTTCACTAAAATTTGCTAAGGCAGCCAAGCAATAGTCTTCACGAATATTGAAATGTTGCATAATGTCTGTTAATAATACATAATCATCTTGGGTTGCCATAGTAAAGCTGGGCAAGGAAGGTAGTGACAACTTTTAGTTTCCATGGTGGCGAAGGGAGGGAGGGAGGGAGGGAGAGATGGGCATACCTGTTAAAAATATTGAAAGCTTTGGCGATGGCATTGGCGATGCAGAGGGACGGCGTTGGCGATACAGAGGGACGGCGATGGCGATGGCGATGGCAATGGTGATGCAGAGGGATGGCACGTAGGTAACTCAACGCAAATGGGTGTCTCAGCTTATCACATAGGCGGTTAGCTTTGAGGATTTCCTATTAGACTTAAACCTAGAAGGATTTTAGCATGCAAAGAAAATTTATGAAAAAGTGTAAATCTAAAAATGTATGTCCCAAATTGCTTGCATTAGGACCTCAATGGAAGGCTTCTTGGGCCCTTTTATTTGGCAGTTTAAGGAGTCAAACCTTTTCTCTTAAGAAGAAACGTTTTCTAATTAGAAGCTTCAAAACGGCTACTTTATTCGAATTTGAATTTTGGGGGAAAAATGGAATTTAAAATCTAGCAGACAAAACCATATCATGTAACATATCTATGGAAAGCTCTTGATGCGTAGATCACGGATCTATAATCTCCGCTCAAATTGGAGCTTGTATGTAGAAGTTATGGAGGTCCGAAAACTATAAAATTGCCTCCCCCCTTTTTGGGGGGAAAAGTGCACCCTTTGACCACTCTTACACCTCTCTTACAAACCCAACATTTCAGTCCACATGGCAACCCCCCATTTGGCTATTCCTTAATCACCTTGATTAGGCTTGGGCAAATTAAAGGGCCCAAGAAGACCCCATTCACTTCCTAATGATTTGCTGGTTTGAGAGGAGTCCAATGGGAATTTGGCTACGTTTCTCAAAAATATCCTCCCCGAACAGTGCTCCCAAGGGAGATTTGGGACTTAAAAACTAGTACCACACGAGGAGTTTTGGGATGTTATCAACTCATACCACTCGTGCGGACATTTAAAAGGACAGACGCATTAACGACGCGTAAATATGGTATGTACTATGTGCTCACTCATCGACTTTCTTGCATGTATTCATTTTTTTCACCTCTAAGTCTCTGACAATATAGCAAGAGCCAAACACCATCGCTGCTACATCCATCGTCCTCCGAGTCTCTGACTGCATCAGCCTCCTCTCAACGCCCCCCAAACTAAGCCAAACGCCATCGGCCTACATCCATTTACAGGTATTTCAGAGTTCTTTTCGATCCTCTATTAATGTTTTGCTGTTTGTTTTGTGAATGTTGATAATAGTGTCTGTACAAAGCACTCAAGATTTCATCAGGGTCCTTCTGGTCCCATATCGCTTAATATACTGACCCCCTTGGCTCACGTTGCCCATGGGTCTAGTACTAAGCGATATTGGTACCTATGGACTCCTGGACTCCTGTTTGTTTCATATCGCTTGGTACCAACCCCACTGTGATAACGTTGGTCATGGGGTCAGTACCAAGCGATACAACGACCTCTGAAATCCTGTCTGCTTTATATCGCTTGGTACCGATCCCACTGAGTCATGGGGTCAGTACCAAGTGAAACAAAGGCGGGGTCAGTACCAAGTGAAACAAAGGCCTCCGGGATCCTGTCTGCTTTATATCGCTTGGTATCGACCCCACTATGAGTCATGGGATCAGTACCAAGCAAAACAAAGGCCTCCGGGATCCTGTTTGCTTTATATCGCTTGGTCTCGACCCCACTATGAGTCATGGGATCAGTACAAAGCGAAACAAAGGCGTTCGGGATCCTGTCTGCTTTATATCGCTTGGTGCCGCCCCACTGTGAGTCATGGGATCAGTACCAAACAAAACAAAGGCCTTCAAAATCCTGTCTACTTTATATCACTTGGTACCAACCCCACTGTGAGTCATGGGGTCAGTACCAAGCAAAACAAAGGCCTCCGAGATCCTATCTGCTTTATATCGCTTGGTACTACCAACCCCACTGTGAGATCCTGTCTACTTCATATCGCTTGGTACCGACCCCACTGTGAGATCCTGTTGTCTACTTTATATCGCTTGGTACCGACCTCACTGTGAGTCATGGGGTTAGTACCAAGCAAAACAAAGGCCTCCAGGATCCTGAATGCTTTATATCGCTTGGTACCGACCCCATTGTGAGTCATGGGGTCAATACACCAAACAAAACAAAGGCCTCTGGGATCTTGTCTGCTTTATATCGCTTGGTACCGACCCCATTATGAGTCATGGGGTTAGTACCAAGCGAAACAAAGGCCTCCAGGATCCTGTCTGCTTTATATCGCTTGGTACTAACCCCACTGTGAGTCATGGGTTCAGTACCAAGCAAAACAAAGGCCTCCGGGATCCTGTCTACTTTATATCGCTTGGTGCCGACCCCACTGTGAGTCGTCATGGGGTTAGTACCAAGTGAAACAAAGACCTCCGGGATCCTGTTTGCTTTATATTGCTTGTTACCGACCCCACTGTGAGTCATGGGGTCAATACCAAGCAAAACAAAGGCCTCCGGGATCCTGTCTACTTTATATCACTTGGTATCGACCCCACTGTGAGTCATGGGGTCAATACCAAAGAGAAACAAAGGCCTCCGGGATCCTGTCTTCTTTATATCTCTTGGTACCGACCCCACTGTGAGTCATGGGGTCAATACCAAAGAGAAACAAAGGCCTCCGGGATCCTGTCTTCTTTATATCTCTTGGTACCGACCCCACTGTGAGTCATGGGGTCAATACCAAGCGAAACAAAGGCCTCCGGGATCCTGTCTACTTTATATCGCTTGTGGTGCTGACCCCACTATCAGTCATGGGTTCAGTACCAAGCAAAACAAAGGCCTTCGAGAGCCTGTCTGCTTTATATCGCTTGGTACCAACCCCACTGTGATAACGTTGGTCATGGGGTCAGAGTACCAGGCGATTCAAAGGCCTCCGAAATCCTATCTGCTTTATATCGCTTGGTACCGACCCCACTGTGAGACATGGGGTCAGTAGTACCAAGCGATTCAAAGGCCTCCGGAATCCTATCTGCGGTTGGTACCGACCCCAATGTGATAATGTTGGTCATGGGGTCAATACCAAGCGATACAAAGGCCTCCGGAATCCTGTCTGCATTTATATCACTTGGTACCGATCCCAATGTGATAATGTTGGTCATGGGGTCAGTACCAAGCAATACAAAGGCCTCTAGAATCCTATCTGCTTTATATCGCTTGGTACCAACCCCACTGTGAGTCATGGGGTCATGGAATCAGTACCAAGCGATACAATGTACTTTGGAATCCTATTTCTGTTATATCGCTTGGTACTTACTTTTTTAAATGCGTTTCTCATAACGCTTTGTTTATTTGTTTAGATGGCTCGTACCAAGACAACTGCTCAATGACAGGCTACAAGTGGAGGTGGATGAGTGGGTGGAATCCAGGAGGCAGGTCAAGCTGCATGTGGAGAGGGAAAGAGAAGAAACACTGTGGGAAGAAATGGAAAGGCTGCAAGAGGAGCAAAATCGAAGGCCCCCTCAGTCCCAAGCGCAGTCGACCTCTCAAATCATGGCGTCGCTCCCCTGTCCCTAACTCTTCTGATCGGCATCACTATCATTAGACTTATATTTACATTTGTAACATTAACATTAATTTTGTAAGAGACCTGACATTGTTTTATAAGAAAAAAATCTTTCATATATACAATTGCTTTTGGAGTTACAATGTCTCAATACTGCCATCATTCAACGATTAATCAAGTGAATAGTATGAGAGAGATTCTTTGTAGAAAGTCGTTTTCTCTTTTTGCCTTGGCACCTGTTAAAAAGGGGTTTTGTTAATGGTATCTTACATAATGTTATGCACAGATACTATGAATGTAAATATAAATGGTTTACCTTTTTAGTATCCATTGTAAATGTATAATCTTTTGGCAATTGTTCAATCTCCTCGTATGTAAGGTCTTCTCTAATTTGAGAAAGATATGTTTTAGATAGTGTGTTCAGCATTGTAAGCAATTGCCCTTCCAATGTATAATCTTTTGGCAATTGTTCAATCTCCTCGTATGTAAGGTCTTCTCTAATTTGAGAAAGATATGTTTTAGATAGTGTGTTCAGCATTGTAAGCAATTGCCCTTCCAAATAGATCTCCATTACTAGAGGGGTATTCTCAGGATCTGACTCCAAATCTTGATCTAATGGAACAAGGTTGCATTAACATAATGATATCTGGTATAGTGAAAAGTTACAATGAAGTTTTGAAAGCAATAATGTACTTGCAAACTATTGACTTCTTCTCCAAAACAAAAATGATGCCTTCTGTCTTTCTCCTGTCCCAACCATTGTCCAAAAAGTCCAGTGCCTTACTTGACTTGCAAATAAACATTGTTGAAGTATTTCTTATTTCTTCATCAAAGAAAAAGTCAACAAACACTTTGATAGGCATAAAAATAGTAGCCTTGACATTCTTTGTTGCACAACAGATGCCTTAAGAGACTTCTGTATGTCATGATACAACCTGATGTATTACTAGTTTTGTGAAGTTGGCAATGGCCAATCTTTGCTTCCAAATAATGGGAGGGGTAATGGAGTCAAACGACCCCATCCAGAAGATGTGTTTGGTTCTAAGTACTGTATATCATAGAAAAATATGTCGTGGTCTGAAAGATCTCTATGAGTTCTTCCTTTGTAAATTTGTTCTCTTACATATGCATGGGAAGCGTCAAAAATCCCACTTATACTTGTTGGAATTAGGGTTGCAGGAAAGCACACAAAGCTTGGAGAACAAGAAGCAAGAAGGCACACAACACAAAGTGTATTAGATTGTGTCAATGTACAAAAGATAAGTTAGCCCCCTAGAAGGATGGGCGTATATACAAGCTGGGGGAAAAAACCTCCTAAAGAGGGAAAAAGTGCCCCGGCAGTCCTAAGTGTGTTCACACACATCACTGCCTATATATATGGCAACAAATCTCCCCTGGGAGTGATGGTGTGAACAAGAGCTGGCACTCATGTATAGGGGAGTGCCATGCTCGAAGTAGATCAATCTACAAAGGGGAGCAAGCCCAAAGCTTTGTGGAAAGCTTCGAACTTCTCACGAGGAAGCGCCTTGTGAAAAGATCGGCGAGGTTATCCTGTGTTGGCACATAGGCCAAGCTGATCTCTCTTGCTGAGAGTCTCTCCCTGACATAGTGATAATGCACCTCAATGTGCTTTTGTGCGAGCATGAAAAACTAGGTTTCTCGCAATTGCCAATGCGCTCTGACTGTCAGTGAAGATAGAGGTAGCAGACTCCTGTCCAACACCTAAGTCAGCCAACCATAAGCCGTCTGAGCCGCCACACACACTCAACCGTAGCTGTGAAAACTGCCCTGTACTCAGCATCACAACTCAAAGTGGCCACAGTAGGTTGCTTCTTGCTCAACCAAGATATGCATGAGCTACCGAGCATGAAACAAAAACCACTTGTCACACTCTTGTGTCATAGCAACCAGCCCAATCTGAGTCCGAAAAAGCATGCAAATCTGGCGGCAACGATCCCCCCTTGGGATAAAACAACCCAAGATGTATGGTGCCACTCAAGTAGCGAAAGATGCGTTTAACTGCCTTCCAATGCTGAGACCCTGGGCTATGCATAAACCTACTCACCTGTGAGACTGCAAATTGAATGTCCGGCCTCGTAATGCATACATAAATGAGGCAACCAACAGTTGTCTGATAGAGTGTGACATCAAAGTGATCTCCAGCATCATAAAGACTCAACTTCAAACCTGTCTCCATTGGAGTAGCAATAGGCTTGCAATCTTCAAGGCCAAATCTCCGCAACAATGTCTCAATATACTTTGTTTGACACAAAGCAATACCTCCATCACACTACTTAAACTGTATCCCCAAATAATAATGCAAATGCCCCAAATCTGACATCTCAAAAGAAGCATTCAAATCAGCCTTAAAATCAGCAATATAACTCTCATTTGGTCTTGTGAGCAGCATGTCATCGACATAGAGAGCAATGATTAGATGTACATCATCCACACGTTTAACATACAAAGTGCTTTCTGTTGGACTATTCTGAAAACCATGTGCAGTCAAATATGCATGTATCTTTAAACCATATAAAGCCTTTTTCAATTTGCACACTTTGTTCTCCTGCCCTTTTTGAACAAAACCACGAGGCTGCGATACATACACCTCCTCATGCAAATCTCCATTCAAGAATGCAGTCTTTATGTCCAACTGATGTACATTCCAACCATTATGAGCTGCCAATGCACAAATGCTACGAATGGTAGTCATACGACAAGTGGAAGCAAAGGTCTCATCAAAATGAGCTTAATCTTTGCAACAAGTCTAGCCTTATAGCAATCAACACTGCCATCTGGCTTTCATTTCAACTTAAAAACCCACTTACATCCAATGGCCTTTTTACCAATAGGTAAATCACACAAAGACCATGTACCATTCTTCATTATAGCATCATATCACTTTGCATTGCAGCCAACCAATTTTCTGATTTTTGTGCCTCATCAAATGAAAGAGGTTCTTCCTCTTCACACATACTAGACACAGCCAAAGCATAACAATCTGATGCATAAGAGACATGCTGAAAACTTGAACGAGTACGACTAGACATAGGTGCATCAATTTTACTATCACGCAAGGTTTGCACCAGCCATTTAGGCATACCTCTAGCCTGCTCATTTTCAGTCCTATCCTCATAGATTACATTCTGTAAATCTGCATCAGAAATAGGCTGATCTATGATGTCGTTTAAAATCTGCATAGGCTAAGTATTTGCCTCATTAGGACTTACATTTGAATTCCCACCTGTAAATAGAGGTAACAACGTATCAAATACATCCCGTGAGCTCACACCTGTCTCTTTGGTACATGATAACAAAGGCTGCACAGCATCTTCCACAAAAACAACATCTCAACTAATCAAGATACGGTTTGACTGCGGATGATACAATCTGTAACCCTTGCTCTCAGCACTGTAACCAACAAAAATGCATTTGACAGCCTTATCATCCAATTTTCTGCGTTGTTGCACAGGCACTAAAGTATAGGCCAAGCAACCAAAGACACGCAAGTGACTAATAGAAGGCTTCCTACCATGCCAAGCTTTGTATGGAGTAATAGACTGCAAGGCCTTAGTGGGACACCTGTTGAGTACATATGCAGCACACATGATAGCCTCACGCCAAAATGCATGTGGCAAAGCTTGGCTCTTGACCATACATCGTGCCATCTCCATAAGTGACTTGTTTTTCCTCTCAGTAACACCATTTTGCTGAGGGGTATACGGCACTGTACATTGGTGTTTTATCCCACGACTAGCCAGAAATGCATCAAACTCTTTAGACATGTACTCCCCCCTCGATCAGAACGGAGGGTTCCCACATTACAATTGGATACATTTTCAACCATAAGCAAAAACTGTTTGAAGCACAAAAACACTTCAGACTTTGCCTTCAGTGGATATACCCATGCATGCCTTGAGTAATCATCAATGAAAGTCACAAAGTACAAGTATTTACCAAATGACGGAGTTTGCATAGGCCCACATATATCACTATGTACAAGTTGCAATTTTCGAGTGGCCCACACAGAACCATCCTTTGGAAACGCAGAATGCTGCATTTTGCCCAAAATACAGCCTTCACAAACATGTTTCAATGGTGCCTCAAGAGGCCGCAATGAAGCAACCATATCAAATTTCTGCAAACGTAGCAAACTAGCAAAGTTTAGATGACCAAAACGAGCATGCCATAGTTTTGCATCTGAAACTGCCTTTTCATCAGAAACTGCATTTGCTGAATCTTCCACACACTTGTCATAAGAATTGAGCCTATACAGCCCACGAAACAAGGTGCCAGATACAATAATCGTATCACCAGAAGTCAAATCATGAACAGTACAGATACAATAATCGTATCACCAGAAGTCAAATCATGAATTGAGCCTATACAGCCCACGAAACAAGGTGCCAGATACAATAATCGTATCACCAAAAGTCAAATCATGAACAGTACATCTGTCATCCACAAATTTGACTACAAGTCCAAGTCTAGCAAGCGCAGAGACAGACAATAGATTCTTCTTTATCCCTGGCACATACAATGCATCTGAAAGTGTGAAAGCACTGCCATTTGCAGCTATAAGCATAATTTTACCAATTCCCTTCACTGGGTAAGAAGCATTATTGGCACATGTGACAGTATTCCCATTAGGGACAGCCTCAAGAGAAGTGAACATATCACGATGCGAGGTAATGTGCTTTGTAGCACCACTGTCAAAATACCATACATGAGAGTCAACAAGAACTGCCAAACATGCATCATGTACAGATGAGTCATAGTGGCAATACACGCTAAACGCCCATTCTATGTCCTGCACAACATTTGCAGAATCTGCATTTGTAGAAGCATCTGCTATTGTGGCTGCATTTGACTCTTTCTTCTTTGCCTCTTTAGCCTTTAGCTTAGGGCAATTCTTAATGACATGATCATTTGCCTTACAATAGTTGCACCTGATCTTTTTCTTGCCTTTATCAAGAGCCTTCTCAGACTTATTGTTGCTACCTGTGGAAGGAGAAGAAGTTGCAGACCTATTATTAATAGGAGAAGAAACAGTGGAAGGGGCTGCCTTACCACTTCTTCTCTGCTGGGCAGCAATAAATGCCTGATCAACTAGCCCTGTTTTTCCTTGACTGCGCTTCTTGCAAGAGCTTGTTGACTAAATTATCATACTTGACAACATCAGGTCTGTCCTCAGTAGTAACAAGTCTCCACGTGGAAGCAAATGTCTGATATGACTCAGGTAAAGCATCAAGAACAGTCTGCACAAGAGAATGATCAGGAATAATCTCACATGCAGAAATTAATTGTTCCTTGAGATCTTTAATCTCAGCAAGAAAAACATTCATGTCATCATCTTCCTGCATAATCTTCGATTCTAGCTCTTTATGCAGGTAAGAGATTTTTGCCTCGTTACGACCTACATACAAACCAGCTAGAATATCCCAAGCCTGTTTTGCTGTTTTAGCTGAATGAATATGTGGGGTGATGTTACGTTTGACAGAAAGTGCAATCAAGGCATGAGCCTATGCATCTTTACCATCCCAACGAGCTTGTTCAGCAGTGGGTAAAATAGCAGCAACAGTAGAGCTGCTAGATCCTGCAGCATCCTCAACAGATCCTACATCCACAGAACCTAGATGTACATCCATACCCTGCACAATGTTCCACACTCCTTTTGCAACCAAAACATGCTACATCATGTATACCCAAAGTGGGCAGTTGCTGTCTCCATCCAATTTGTCTTCAGCAGATAACATGCGAAATACATCATTGCTGTTATCAGCCATGGCCACTGACTGAAACTGATGCAAAAGCTACCTGTAATGAAGTAAAGACTGAACAGAAAACAACTCGTGCTATGTAGCACGGTCCACAATAGAACACGTATGCCTGTTTTGCAGAAAACTGCACTGTCAAAATTTCTGCACAAAATTGTAAGATTCCTCCCCAGCCTCTCAAGATGTCCAGCATCTTCCCGTGTAATCAAATCCCTCCTTAGAAATATAAAAGATCTTGTTTCTAACTGTTTTAGCCTAGAGAGAGAAAATATTCTAGAGAGAGAATATTCAGATTTTTAATATTTTTGGATAGAAAAATATCTCATCTTATTAAAATAAGTTTCCCTGAAACAGAAATTCAAAAAGGACTTCCAATGTGCAACTGGAATTTATTTGAATTGGGTATAAAGAACCTTAGCCTAAGGGTCTAGATTTTCAGAAATTTATGGACTATAGTCCAATTAAGGTTTCTGTGGGCCAATAGGATCAATCCATGTGTGAGGAGGAGATAAATCCAATTTGTAAAAAAAAATACCCAAAAATGAGTAAATGCTCACATAAGATGAAGAGTTGAATATGTACAAGGTTTATTAGTAAAAAACTATGAGTAATATTAAAAATATGAGATATTTTGGGTATAATGATTCTATTTTGACACATATTTAAGGAAGGGGAGTCCCTTCAATGCTCACATAAGGTGAAGAGTTGAATATGTACAAGGTTTATTAGTAAAAAAAACTATGAGTAATATCAAAATATGAGATAATTTGGGTATAATGATGCCAATTTGACACATATGTAAGGAAGGGGGAGAGCATTTAATGAGGCGTCTACTTCACATGATTAATTGAGTTTTAAATCATCATAAATTCAGATATTTCATCTCTCCTCTCTCCTAATTCAAGTCTAGTTGCAAAAAGTTAGCTCAACTGACCTAAGAATGGTCAAAAATTGACCAAACTGAATTGGAAAATTCTAGAATCAGTTTGTTTAGTTAGGAGCTCACTTTTTCCTATAAATAGAGGCCTTCCTCTTTGTTGAAACTCAATATTGTTTATGCATTGTTACTCTATTCCACCCAAGCCGCCCAGAACTGTGAATTCATTAATAATTCACTAGTTTTTGACATTTCCCTCTTCCAAAGATAGGTGGCCACTCTTGTTCAATCAAGAGTTGAACCCTCAAACCCTCAAGCCAAAGGAAAGCTATTAAAGTCTTTAGTAAGTTGGTGACTCTTCTTTTTTTTCAATTATTTCATGGTTTTTATGGTTTAAATGATTTTTATGCTTTATGTCTTCTCTAAAAATGTTATGGCTCATTACAGAAAGGCATTCCCCTCTCTTCTCTAGCAAAACCAACCATTCTCTATCCTTGGTAATTGGTTAATGATAAATTGTCAAGTTTTTTTTTATAATGTTATTTTAATTAAGAGGAAAATTGTTTACTTTAGGATAAATCTAATACTTCTAGCTATTTTTTTAGACTTAGAAAGTTGAAAAATGGTCAACCATACAAAGAAGGTTATGGCGAAATTTGTTGAAATTAGTGAAATAAAATTCATCTTTAATCTTTAGATTTCTATATTCCAAGTATTTTTTTTATGCATAGGAGTATGCATAAAGATAAATTTTTATATCAAAAGTGTTACTTTTATCATTTTTATTTTCATGCATAGGAGTATGCATAATGATAAATTTTTATATCAAAAGTGTTACTTTTATCATTTTTATTTTCATGCATAGGAGTATGCATAATGATAAATTTTTATATCAAAAGTGTTACTTTTATCATTTTTATTTTCATGCATAGGAGTATGCATAATGATAAATTTTTATATCAAAAGTGTTACTTTTATCATTTTTATTTTCATGCATAGGAGTATGCATAATGATAAATTTTTATATCAAAAGTGTTACTTTTGTCATTTTTATTTTCATGCATAGGAGTATGCATAATGATAAATTTTATATCAAAAGTGTTACTTTTATCATTTTTATTTTCATGCATAGGAGTATGCATAATGATAAATTTTTATATCAAAAGTGTTACTTTTATCATTTTTATTTTCATGCATAGGAGTATGCATAAAGATAAATTTTTATATCAAAAGTGTTACCTTTATCATTATTTTTTTCATGCATAGGAGTATGCATAATGATAAATATTTATATCAAAAGTGTTACTTTTATCATTTTTATTTTCAAGCATAGGAGTATGCATAATGATAAATTCTTATATCAAAAGTGTTACTTTTATCATTTTTATTTTCATGCATAGGAGTATGCATAATGATAAATTTTTATATCAAAAGTGTTACTTTTATCATTTTTATTTTCATGCATAGGAGTATGCATAATGATAAATTTTTATATCAGAAGTGTTACTTTTATCATTTTTATTTTCATGCATAGGAGTATGCATAATGATAAATTTTTATATCAAAAGTGTTACTTTTATCATTTTTATTTTCATGCATAGGAGTATGCATAAAGAGATATTTTTATTATAAAATTATTATTTTTGTCATAATTAATTTTAATGTATAGAGGTATGCATAAAAGATAAATTTTAATCGGAGATCGACATAAATGAATATTCCTCGAGAAATCCATGTTTTTGAATTTGTAAATAAATATTCGTCGAAAGAAATTTTAGAAAAAGAGAAACTGAGATAGTACCTTTCGAGAAGATAATTTTATAAAGAACCTTTCAGACCTAAACTCTGACTCAAACTATTAACCAAGACCTAATTCCTTCGTCAGTTTCAATCAATGACGATGTGCCCAGTTCAGGAAAAATGTATTCAATCACCCATCGAATCTGAAACTAAGTTAGGACTTGTGACTTTGATCTAAGGATCAAGTTAACAGAATTTGAAGAATTCTGTTTGGAATTGAAAATTGGATCTAGAAGTATTGAGATAGGGATTTACGATATACTCATGGTATTCAAACAAAAATCAAAACTGTAAACTTGCATAGAAACCCTCCTTCTTAAAAGACTGTCTTATGCCAGAATGCTGGAGGGAGCATTTGGCATATATATTTATCTAAGGGAAGTCCGGTTGCAACAGCTGGCAGGGAGTGTTCGAGGGACAGCTCACGCGGCAAAACCTGCCGAAGTCTTCACCTGCCTCGGTATGGTTAAAATGGTGCGCTTCTGATACGATGGACGAGGGCCGACGAAGCGGTCCCTGAGTGAAGTGCCAGGACACCTAAGGAGGATCCTGGAGGGTTCTGACCAGGTGATGCACGGGCTCGCGGTGCCGAGGACATCCATGCGTATGTCGAGGAAGATATTATATGATGGACCTATGTTTTTATAATCTATCACTGGATCTCGTTGTTAACTTGCTGGTCTCAACGGAGAGTCCAGAGTGATACCGTTTTGTTGAGAAACAAGGACTCAATGAAAATTTTGAAGTATGACATGTATAAACCGTAAATTGTTTATCAAGGGTTGTTTTTATTAAAGTTTTAATAAAGAGGAGTGTGTGCGTATCTGTTTTCTTAAGCTAAAGTTAAGAAAGGCAATTCAATTATGGGTGGGTGAGTACTTGTTTAGTTCCACCGATTCCAGTGGTAGGGTGGTGGCTAACCCAGGGACCGGATGGGGTAAGGCTGGAATCAGTGGAATTTTTAATAATCAAACTATAAAATCTTAGGATTACGCTAAGATTCGAGTAATTAGACAATTCCCTGATAAATTTTTCAATAAGTGGATCAACGGCTGTGCCTGATCTGGATCAGGAAAAAAGCATTGAATTTACTAAAACGATCAAATTATATCAATGATAGTTTCCTTCTATCTGGTTTATTCAGTTGAAGAATAGCTTAGAATTGATCACGTTAGAAAAATTCGTTAAAAATAAAATAAAATTCATAAAGGCGGAATCGCCCCCGCTTTTCGGGCATGGGAATTTTTCCCGGGTTTGGTGTTTGGAGTGACCACCAGCCTAGTCTCGTGCGCCCGGACATTCGAGGGCGAGGCCCCGAGTGAGAAACCCTGCCCCGCGCGCATGAGGGGGCTGCTTCCGCTGTTTCAGCTACCGGAAGTCCGGCGCGCGGAGGGGGCAGAGGGATCTCACAGTTAGTATCAGAGCCAAATTGAAAGCTAATAAGGATAAATAAATTCTTATCTAAAATTGATAAATAAGAACTCAGAAAAAGCATTTTTTTCTTAATGTATTTCATTCCGTAGGCTTCTTTAAGGAAGAATTTTTAATCAAAGAAATTATTTTTATGGATGGAAGTCCCCTATTTATCTGGTATTCCCGACCTCACCCAGCCTCAAGATATGACTACGTTCGCCTTCGAGCATCTCATCTCTTCCGCTTCTACTCGAACAAGCCGAGCAAGACTCGCACGCCATTTCGAGGAGTTATATTTTCCTAACCCAGTGGCGAGACTACATAAGTGGTTTGCAGGGCAATATGTCCACGCCCCTTGCGATCGCCGTGCAATGCTGTGGGAGAACCTCTCATTGGCTATGATTCTGTTAAAGCTGAAAATGACACGTGGTGTCATTCTATATCATTCAACACCTCGGAATTTCAGACTTTCATGCCGAATTTATAGACTCCTTAGTCGATTTATCCCTAATGATAAAATAATAGCTCCCTTCGGAGTTAGAGGACTTATGTAACAGGATATGACTATGGCCCAGTACGGTCCTCTTATGCATCTCCCGAGGAGATTTTGAATTTTGGAGCCAAGCTGCTCTATGTATAATTTGTAACTTTTATATAAGAAGGTTTTCTGAAGAAAAATTCCCTGTTGTATAAGTGATTACTTATAGACGATCTGATAAAGAAAAAAATCCGTTATCGGACATATGTCATAGACCTCCAATGAGATCATTGTCTTGTTTAAGAAATTGTTTTTCGAAACTCTTAAGTCCTAGGATCTCGTGGATAATATCAAAATAAAAATTTAATAATATATAAATTTTTGGCAGAATCATGAGACGAGGAAACCGTGGTCATCAGACAGACATTGTCTCTGAAGATGACGAGCTTGACCTTGATGTTCGCAAGGCTCTTCATAGGACACAGCCAGGACCCTTCAAAGGAGAAGGTGACAAACCTGGGCGAGGCTGTGGAGAAATGGGTGGAAGCCATGGAAGAGTATTTTGACGTCACAGGTTACAATATGCGAAGCAAAATGGCTCTTGCCCGGCTGAAAATAGTGGAAACAGCCAGGGTAGCATGGAGGAACCACTGTGACACCAACCATCTAGACAAAAATACTCAGTCCTGGAATGATCTAAAAACCTATCTAAGAAAGAGATTTTGTCCTCCTGGATTTTTAGAAACCAAAATGAATGAATTCTTAGAACTAAAGCAGGAGAGCAGAACCATCGAGGAATACCACCACGACTTTGCTCTTCTACTCAAATATTCACCGCCTCTTGATGAAGAGCAACTCATGGCCAGTTTCATTCGAGGAATGAACGAATCCTTGGACACACTGGTCAAAAATGCCAAGCCGATGTCCATGGCCGAAGCAGTAAGAATGGCAAAAGATTTTGCCAAAGCCTTTGTAGTAAAGGTCCCACCAAAACTTGCACCCTCTAACTTTAAAAGATTCCAAGCCCAGGGAAGTACTTCAAACTTTCCACCCCCATAGAGACAGCAAGGCCCGAATCTAAATCAGGATGCAGGAAGATTCAGAAGTGAAGGAAGACCCTTCCCCAAAAGTACTTTCGCAGGAACCCCACCTCTCAAAAAATCAGAAGGATGAGCTCAGAACTGAAAACCGATGTTTTGGATGCCAGGGTTTTGGTCACCAGTTAAAAGACTGCCCAACTCCTGCCATGTCAAGAGGATAGGGAAGTCAAGGACCCTGAATTCAGAAACCAACCCCTTCATTCCAGTCTAATCAGGGTCCGTCTCGCCCAAGCCAGGGAAACCCCAGAAGAACTCCAGCTCAGCCATCTGCCTCTATCCAGAGCTATCTCAGAACTCCTTCCCAGAACTGGGGCAACCAAAGAGAAAGAGTTCTACCTCAGACTGCACCCAGAGCAGTCACCATTTCAGATGTTGTAGAAGAGGAAAAAGGGCAGATCTATGCGACAATTGAAAATCAAGGGCCTAACCAGCAGTTCTCCGTCATCCATACTCCAGCAGAGTATCAGGGTAAGCCTTTTAAGCTTTTAATTGATTCAGGCAGTTCTCATTCATTCATTTCCCCTGGATGCTTGCGTAAGCTAGTCTTAGAACAGAAATCAGGGAAACCTATGCAAGTTGAATTGGCCAATGGAAAGACTCTTTTCACTCACCATGAGACAGATCTTATCCAATTCAATCTAGATGGTAATGTAACCGACTGTCAGTTCAAAGTCTTACCTCTAGGAGTTTTTGACAAAATCCTTGGAATGGATTGGCTCCACAAAAATCAAGCTGACATACACTATCACAATGGAACCATTTCCTTCCATGACCTTCAGGGGAACAAAGTCTATGGAACTGGAGTTTTCGGATCCCCAGACCTTCAGTTAGTAAAAGCTTCCAGGTTACTAAAGGACTTAGGAAGAAGCAGCAAATTTATGTTGTCAAAATGAACCCAGTAGACTCAAAACTGAAAGCTAAAGGACCGGAATGGTTAAGTGAATTTGATGATCTATTCCCAGCAGAGCTAACTAAAATGCCTCCAATTCGGGAAGTAGATCATGTGATTGAATTGACCCCTGGAGCTCATCCAGCCCTACGCTCATACAAAAATGCCAGTTCCTGAAGCCATCGAACTCAAGGAACAGCTTAGGCAGCTATTAGAACAAGGATTTGTAAGACCCAGTGTTTCACCTTGGGGTGCGCCAGTTCTCTTTCAGAAAAAGAAAGATGGAATGCTTAGACTCTGTGTGGACTACAGAGGTCTAAATCAGCTGACAGTTAAGAATAAGTATCCTATCCCAAGGATTGATGAGCTTTTGGACAGGTTAAATGGAGCCCAGATCTTCACAAAAATAGATCTCAAATCCGGGTATTACCAAATCAGGATTAATGATCCAGATATACCAAAAACAGCAACACTCGCTATGGGCATTATGAATTTACTGTCATGCTGTTCGGATTAACTAATGCCCCAGCTACATTCAATCGCCTAATGCAGGACATCCTCAGAGAATACTTGGATGATTTTGTTCTAGTTTTCTTTGATGACATTCTGATTTACTCAAGGAATGCAGCTGACCATGAGACTCATGTCCGAAAAGTTCTTGAGATTCTAAGGAAGCATCAACTCTTTGCCAAAAAGAGCAAATGCACTTTCTGTGCCGATCACGTTGAACACTTGGGCTTTCTGGTATCCAAAGATGGAATTTCTCCAGATTTCGCAAAAATCCAAGCTGTCATAGATTGGCCCGAACCAAAGACAGTGAAAGAAGTCAGAGGATTCTTGGGATTGAGTGGTTGGTATAGAATTTTTATACCAAAGTATGCTCTCATAGCTTCCCCCCTGACTAACCTTCTCAAAAAGAATATCCCATTTCAATGGTCTGCCAAGTGCCAAAGTGCTTTTGATAAGCTAAAGACCGCCTTGGTAACCAGTCCCGTTCTAAAGCTGCCAGATTTCTCTCTATCCTTTGAGGTATGTTGGAATTAGGGTTGCAGGAATGCACACACAACTTCAAGAAGATGAGGAAGCTTGAGCACAACACTGTAGTGTATTATGAGTGCCAAAAATGAAAGATAACCAACCCTAAAAGATAATGGGCGTATATACAATGCACGGGGGAAAAAACCTCCTAGTGAGGGAAAAAGTGCCCCGGAGGTCCTAAGTGTGTTCACACACATCACTACTATAATATGGTAACAAATCCCCCCTGGAGTGATGCGGTGAACAAGAGCTAGCACTCATGTATAGGGAAGTGTCTAGCTATGTGGACGAATCCACAAAAGGGAGTAAGCCCAAAGCTTTGCGAAAAGCTTCGAACTTTTCACGAGGCAGAGCCTTTGTGAAAAGGTCTGCAAGGTTATCCTGTGTTGGCACATAAGCCAAACTGATCTCTCCTGCAGAGAGTCTCTCCCTGACATAATGGTAGTGCACCTCAATGTGCTTCGTACGAGCATGGAACACTGGGTTCCGCGCAACTGCCAATGCGCTCTAACTGTCAGTGAAGATGGTGGTGGCAGATGGCTGCCCAACACCCAAATCAGCCATAAGGCGTCTGAGCCACACACACTCAACCGTAGCTGTGAAAGCTGCCCTGTACTCAGCTTCACAACTAGAAGTGGCCACAGTAGGCTGCTTCTTGCTCAACCATGATATGCATGAGCTTCCAAGCATGAAGCAAAAACCACTCGTGGACACGCGTGTGTCATAACAACCAGCCCAGTCAGAATCTGAAAAAACATGTAAATCTGGCGGCAATGATCCCCCCTTGGGATAAAACAACCCAAGATGCCGAGTACCACTCAAATAGCGAAAGATACGCTTCACTGCCTGCCAATGCTTAATGCCTGGGCTATGCATAAATCTGCTCACCTGTGAGACTGCAAACTGAATGTCTGGCCTCGTAATGCATACATAAATGAGGCAACCAACAGCTGTCTGATAGAGTGTGACATCAAAGTGATCTCCAGCATCATGAAGACTCAACTTCAAACCTGTCTCCATTGGAGTAGCAATAGGCTTGCAGTCTTCAAGGCCAAATCTCCGCAACAATGTTTCCATATACTTTGTCTGACACAAAGCAATACCTCCATCACACTGCTTAAATTGTATCCCCAAATAATGATGCAAATGCCCCAAATCTGACATCTCAAAAGAGGCATTCAAATCAGCCTTAAAATCAGCAATATGACTCTCATTTGGTCCTGTGAGCAGCATGTCATCGACATAGAGAGCAATGATTAGATGTACACCATCCACACGTTTAACATACAAAGTGCTTTCTGTTGGACTATTCTGAAAACCATGTGCAGTCAAATATGCATGTATTTTTTCATACCAAGCTCGTGGAGCTTGCTTTAAACCATATAAAGCCTTTTTTAACCTGCACACTTTGTTTTCCTGCCCTCTTTGAACAAAACCACGAGGCTGCGATACATACACCTCCTCATGCAAATCTCCATTTAAGAACGCAGTCTTTATGTCCAGCTGATGTACATTCCAACCATTATGAGCTGCTAATGCACAGATGCTACGAACAGTGGTCATACGACATGTGGGAGCAAAAGTCTCATCAAAATCAATGCCCTTCTCTTGAGCATAACCTTTTGCAACAAGCCTAGCCTTATGGCGATCCACTGTGCCATCAGGCTTACGCTTCAATTTGTATACCCACTTAGTGCCAATGGCCTTCTTGCCAGGGGGCAAGTCACATAAAGACCATGTACCATTCTTCATAATAGCATCGTATTCTGCTTGCATAGCAGCCATCCAATTTTCTGAACTTTGTGCCTCATCAAATGAAACAGGCTCACTTTCATCGCACATACTAGAAACAGCCAATGCATAACAATCTGACGCATAAGAGGCACCATGAGAGCCAGAACGAGTGCGACTAGACAAAGGGGCATCCAACTTGCTGTCACGCAAAGTCTGCACCAGCCATCTAGGCATATTCCTAGAGCCCTCAATCTCTTGTCTCTCATCCTCAAGTGCATCATGCACATCTGCATCAGATATAGGCTGATCTGTGCCATCATTTAAAACCTGCATAGGCTGAAAAACTGCCTCATGAGGTATTGCACTTGACTGTGCACCACTGAAAAGAGGCAACAATGTATCATAGACATCACGTGAGCTGATATCTGTCGCCTTAGTACATGAAACCAAGGGCTGAACTGCATCTTCCACAAATACAACATCACGGCTAACCAAAATGCGCTTTGTCTGTGGATGATACAAACGATAGCCTTTGCTCTCAGCACTATATCCAACAAAAATACATTTGACAGCTTTGTCATCCAATTTTCTGCGATGTTGCACAGGCACCAATGCATATGCCAGGCAACCAAAAACACGTAAATGGCCAACAGATGGCTTGCGGCTATGCCAAGCCTCATATGGAGTGACAACCTGTAATGCTTTGGTGGGACACCTGTTTAGTACATAAGTGGCACACATGACAGCCTCAAGCCAAAAACCATGTGGTAGACTTTGACTCTTAACCATACATCTTGCCATTTCCATGAGAGACCTGTTTTTTCTCTCAGCCACACCATTTTGTTGTGGTGTATACGGCACTGTACATTGGTGTTTTATCCCACGCTCAGCCAGAAATGCATTAAATTCTGAAGACATATACTCCCCCCCTCGATCTGAACGGAGGGTGCCCATCTTACTTTCTGACACATTTTCAGCCATAACCAAAAACTGTTTGAAGCACAAAAACACTTCGGACTTTGCCTTCAAAGGATATACCCATGCATGCCTGGTAAAATCATCAATGAAAGTCACGAAGTAAAGGTAGTTTCCAAATGATGGAGTTTGCATGGGACCACAAACATCACTGTGAACAAGCTGCAATCTGCGTTCAGCTCTCACTGATCCATCTTTGGGAAAGGAAGCACGCTGCATTTTACCCAATATGCAGCCCTCACAAACATGCTTGACAGGTGCCTCAAGCTTAGGCAAAGAAGACACCATTTCAGATTTCTGCAGGCGCAGCAAACTTGCAAAATTCAGATGACCAAAACGTGCATGCCACAGTTTTGCATCTGAAATAGCCTGCGTATCCATAATAGCACATGCTGAATCCTCTACACATTTGCCATCCATATTGAGCTTATACAGCCCTCGACATAGTGAACCAGATGCTACAATGATGTCACCACAAGAGAGATCATGAACAGTACATCTGTCATCCACAAATTTTACAACCAAACCTGTTTTGGCAAATGCGGAGACTGACAGCAGATTCTTTTTGATCCCTGGCACATACAATGCATCAAAAAGTGTAAAGGTGTTGCCATTTGCAACATTCAGCACAATCTGTCCAACTCCTTCAACGGGATAAGAGGAGTTATTGGCACAAGTGACAGTATTCCCTGTGGGAGCAGACTCAAGGAAAGTGAATAAACTGCGCTGCGAGGTGATATGCTTAGTGGCACCACTGTCAAAGTACCATACATCTGAATCTACTGCAGACATACATGTGTCATGCAAAGATGGGTCATAACTGCACTGCGCATTGAATGCCCATTCTGTATCTAGCACAACATTAGCAGATTCATTGTTAGAAGGAGAGGCATCTGCAACAGCCATACCAGCCTCTTTCTTCTTAGCCTCTTTCGCAGCCAGCTTAGGACACGCTTTGATGACATGATCATTTCCCTTACAGTACTTGCAAAATGTCTTCTGTTTGTCACCCTTCTTCTCATCTTTGTCTTCCTTCTTTGGTTGCGCAGCATTTGCAGATTTCTGCTTACTAGAAGAAAAGCCAGCTTTACCTTTCCCGCTTCTCTGACTAGCAACGAAAGCTTGATCTACGACACGCATAATATTCCTGTTTTGCCTTGACTGGTCTTCTTGCAGCAAAACAGAAACTAACTCCTCAAATGATAAGGCATTGGGATTGCCTTTCATCATCAAGCGAAGAGTGGAAGCAAAACCCTGATAAGAATCTGGTAGACCATTCAAAACAGTCTGCACAAGTGAACTGTCTGACAGGATTTCATCTGCAGAAATGAGCTGCTCTTTGAAATCCTTGATCTTTGTCAAAAAGCTATCCATAGAATCACCTTCGTTCATATGCTCACTCTCCAACTGTTTTCGGAGATAAGCAACACGAGCCTCATTTCTTGCCTGATACAATGTGGCAAGTACATCCCAAGCATCCTTAGAAGTCCTGCAGGAGCGAATATGTGGGATAATGGTACGTTTGACAGACAGCGCAATCAAGGCATGAGCCTGTGCATCTCTACCATCCCAACGAATCTGCTCTGCTGAAAGTGGTGGTTCTCGAACAGCTGCTACAGCACTTGTGCCTGCACCATCATCAACAGTACCTGTTTCTGATGTGTTTGCAGCATTCCCAGCCACAATAGGACGTGCATCAATACCCTGCACAATGTTCCATAACCCCTTTGCTACCAATACATGTCGCATCATATATGCCCACAATGGATAGTTGGTGCCATCCAACTTATCCTCAGCAGCCAACATGCGGAATACATCATTGTTGTCAGCCATGGCCAATGACTATACTACTAGATGTAAATGCTGTCTGTAAGAGGTAAACCTGTATAAAATCGACCTGTGCTATGTAGCACAGCCCAAAACAGACGAATGGGCACCTGTCCTGCAGATTTTAATCTTGACAGAAAATCTGCACAGTAGGACGATTTTGCCTGCGCAGTACTTGGAATGCAAAAACGGAGGGCGAAATGACTTCAGATCAAAATCCCACGGCATATACTAACCTGCACACGCTCGTGAAACCTCGTTGCAATCGGAGGAGATGAAGCGGCAGGTGCCGGTGATGCTGCCCGGGAGGAGGAAGCCTGCTCTGATACCAATTGTTGGAATTAGGGTTGCAGGAATGCACACACAACTTCAAGAAGATGAGGAAGCTTGAGCACAACATTGTAGTGTATTATGAGTGCCAAAAATGAAAGATAACCAACCCTAAAAGATAATGGGCGTATATACAATGCACGGGGGAAAAAACCTCCTAGTGAGGGAAAAAGTGCCCCGGCGGTCCTAAGTGTGTTCACACACATCACTACTATAATATGGTAACAAGGTAGTAACTGACGCAAGTGGTTTTGCCCTGGGAGGTGCACTCATGCAAGAAGGTCATGCAGTGGCCTATGAATCCCGAAAACTCAGAACGCATGAGAGGAATTATGCTGTCCACGACTTGGAATTGCTTTCAGTAGTCTATGCCTTAAAGTTGTGGAGACATTACCTACTGGGAAAAAGATTCACTTTGATGACAGATCATCAGAGCTTAAAGTGGATCTTTACTCAGAAGGACCTCAACATGTGCCAAAGAAGGTGGATGCAGACCTTGCAGGAATTTGATTTTGAAATCAAGTACCGCCCAGGCAAAGAAAATGTGGTAGCGGATGCTCTCAGCAGAAAAGCCTCCTTGCTTGCAATTACTGTAATATCAAATCCTTTGATTATTCAAGAAAGTGAGAAGATCATGCAGGATAGATTCTTTGGCCCTAATGCTACCCTACTTATGCAGGAAAGCAAAACTCCAGAGGAGTTGAACAGAGTTCAAGGGTACAGCTTGGATGAAGGCATTATGTATTATAATCGCAGGCTATGCATCCCCAATAATGAGGGAACCAAAGGCAAATTCTGAATAAAGCCCATGAGACAGCCTTATTGCAAGACATCCAGGTTTCATATCCAGGTTTCATCAAGACCTACATGTCCGTAAAGAAAAGCCTCTTTTGGCCTGGTCTGAAAAAGGATGTACTGAATCATGTGCGTCAATGTCTGACATGCCAAAAAATCAAAGCTGAGAGAGTAAAAATGCCTGGGAAGTTACATCCATTAGACATCCCCCAAATGAAGTGGGAATGTATCAGTATGGACTTCATTACTGGATTACCTTCAGTGCAATCAGGTTACAACTCCATCTTCGTGGTAGTCGATAGACTAACCAAAGTTGCCCATCTGATTCCAGTAAAAGAAACCTACACTGCAGTGGATGTGGCCAGAGTGTTCCTCAAAGAAATCTTCAGATTACATGGCCTACCCAGGAGAATAGTAAGTGACTGAGATCCCAAATTTACTTCAAGGTTTTGGACTGCATTTTTCGAAGCAATGGGAACTTTCTTGGATCTCAGCACAGCTTATCACCCTGAGACCGATGGTCAAACTGAAAGAGTAAACCAAGTAATTGAAAATATACTTCGATCATGCTGTGGTGGCAGGGAACCCAAAAAGTGGCTAAGCTATCTGCACCTAGTCGAGTTCGCCTACAATGCTTCTTATCACCGAAGTATCGGGATGAGCCCTTTTAACGCTCTATATAGACAAGATTGCTTAACTCCATTAACTTGGTCTAACCCATTGATTAGGGTCGAGATGTCCAGACAAATGCTTGACAACATGGAGCAGCAGATGCAGTCAATTCGTAAAGATATCAAAGCTGCCCAGGATAGACAAAAGCAATATGCAGATAAGAAGAGGACAGATAGAGAATTCAAAGAAGCAGATATGGTCTTTATTCGAGTACGGCCCAAAAGAAGTTCCTTATCTCTTGGGGAGTACAAGAAGTTATCCCCCAAATATTGTGGGCCATATCTGATTACAAAGAAAGTAGGTGACTTAGCCTACGAGCTTCTTCTGCCTCCTCATCTCAAAGTTCATAATGTATTTCATGTAAACCTTCTAAAGAAATATGTGCCAAGTCCAAATCATATGCTGGGGATGATGAAATCCTAACCTCTTCATCCCAAGGACAGATGGAACTCCAACCTGAAGAAATTCTCGACGTTCGAGAAAAGATTCTCAGGAACAGAATTCTCAGAGAATTAGTAGTAAAATGGAAGTTCTATCCTTTTGAAGATGCCACCTGGGAGAATGAAGCCGATCTGTTAGCGGGATTATCCCCAGTTTTTGCGAGATGAGAACATCTCGCGTTTTTCAAGAGGGGGAGAATGTAAGATTCCTCCCCAGCCTCTCAAGATGTCCAGCATCTTCCCATGTAATCAAATCCCTCCTTAGAAATATAAAAGATCTTGTTTCTAACTGTTTTAGCTTAGAGAGAGAGAAAATATTCTAGAGAGAGAATATTCAGATTTTTAATATTTTTGGATAGAAAAATATCTCATCTTATTAAAATAAGTTTCCCTAAAACAGAAATTCAAAAAGAACTTCCAATGTGCAACTGGAATTTATGCGAATTGGGTATAAAGGACCTTAGCCTAAGGGTCTAGATTTTCAAAAATTTATGGACTATGGTCCAATTAAGGTTTCTGTGGGCCAATAGGATCAATCCATGTGTGAGGAGGAGATAAATCCAATTTGTAAAAAAAATACCCAAAAATGAGTAAATGCTCACATAAGGTGAAGAGTTGAATATGTACAAGGTTTATTAGTAAAAAACTATGAGTAATATTAAAAATATGAGATATTTTGGGTATAATGATTCTATTTTGACACATATGTAAGGAAGGGGAGTCCCTTCAATGCTCACATAAGGTGAAGAGTTGAATATGTACAAGGTTTATTAGTAAAAAAAACTATGAGTAATATCAAAATATGAGATAATTTGGGTATAATGATGCCAATTTGACACATATGTAAGGAAGGGAGAGAGCATTTAATGAGGTGCCTACTTCACATGATTAATTGAGTTTTAAATCATCATAAATTCAGATATTTCATCTCTCCTCTCTCCTAATTCAAGTCTAGTTGCAAAAAGTTAGCTCAACTGACCTAAGAATGGTCAAAAATTGACCAAACTGAATTGAAAAATTCTAGAATCAGTTTGTTTAGTTAGGAGCTCACTTTTTCCTATAAATAGAGGCCTTCCCCTTTGTTGAAACTCAATAATGTTTATGCATTGTTACTCTATTCCACCCAAGCCAAGAACTGTGAATTCATTAATAATTCACTAGTTTTTGACATTTCTCTCTTCCAAAAATAGGTGGCCACTCTTGTTCAATCAAGAGTTGAACCCTCAAACCCTCAAGCCAAAGGAAAGCTATTAAAGTCTTTAGTAAGTTGGTGACTCTTCTTTTTTTTCAATTATTTCATGGTTTTTATGGTTTAAATGATTTTTATGATTTATGTCTTCTCCAAAAATATTATGGCTCATTACAGAAAGGCATTCCCCTCTCTTCTCTAGCAAAACCAAACATTCTCTATCCTTGGTAATTGGTTAATGATAAATTGTCAAGTTTTTTTTTATAATGTTGTTTTAATTAAGAGAGAAATTGTTTACTTTAGGATAAATCTAATACTTCTAGCTATTTTTTTTAGACTTAGAAAGTTGAAAAATGGTCAGCCATACAAAGGAGGTTATGGCAAAATTTGTTGAAATTAGTCAAATAAAATTCTTCTTTAATCTTTAGGTTTCTATATTCCAAGTATTATTTTTATGCATAGGAGTATGCATAAAGATAAATTTATATATCAAAAGTGTTACTTTTATCATTTTTATTTTCATGCATAGGAGTATGCATAATGATAAATTTTATATCAAAAGTGTTACTTTTATCATTTTTATTTTCATGCATAGGAGTATGCATAATGATAAATTATTATATCAAAAGTGTTACTTTTATCATTTTTATTTTCATGCCTAGGAGTATGCATAATGATAAATTTTTATATCAAAAGTGTTACTTTTATCATTTTTATTTTCATGCATAGGAGTATGCATAATGATAAATTTTTATATCAAAAGTGTTACTTTTATCATTTTTATTTTCATGCATAGGAGTATGCATAATGATAAATTTTATATCAAAAGTGTTACTTTTATCATTCTTATTTTCATGCATAGGAGTATGCATAATGATAAATTTTTATATCAAAAGTGTTACTTTTATCATTTTTATTTTCATGCATAGGAGTATGCATAAAGATAAATTTTTATATCAAAAGTGTTACTTTTATCATTATTTTTTTCATGCATAGGAGTATGCATAATGATAAATTTTTATATCAAAAGTGTTACCTTTATCATTTTTATTTTCATGCATAGGAGTATGCATAATGATAAATTTTTATATCAAAAGTGTTACTTTTATCATTTTTATTTTCATGCATAGGAGTATGCATAAAGATAAATTTTTATATCAAAAGTGTTACTTTTATCATTTTTATTTTCATGCATAGGAGTATGCATAATGATAAATTTTTATATCAAAAGTGTTACTTTTATCATTTTTATTTTCATGCGTAGGAGTATGCATAATGATAAATTTTTATATCAAAAGTGTTACTTTTATCATTTTTATTTTCATGCGTAGGAGTATGCATAATGATAAATTTTTATATCAAAAGTGTTACTTTTATCATTTTTATTTTCATGCGTAGGAGTATGCATAATGATAAATTTTTATATCAAAAGTGTTACTTTTATCATTTTTATTTTCATGCATAGGAGTATGCATAAAGAGAAATTTTTATTATAAAATTGTTATTTTTGTCATAATTAATTTTAATATATAAAGGTATGCATAAAAGATCAATTTTAATCGGAGATCGACATAAATGAATATTCCTCGAGAAATCCATGTTTTTGAATTTGTAAATAAATATTCGTCGAAAGAAATTTTAGAAAAAGAGAAACTGAGATAGTACCTTTCGAGAAGATAATTTTAGAAAGAACCTTTCAGACCTAAACTCTGACTCAGACTATTGACCAAGACCTAATTCCTTTGTCAGTTTCAATCAATGACGATGTGCCCAGTTCAGGGAAAATGGATTCAATCACCCACCGAATCTGAAACTAAGTTAAGACTTGTGACTTTGGTCTAAGGATCAAGTTAACAGAATTTGAAGAATTCTGTTTGGAATCGAAAATTGGATCTAGAAGTATTGAGATAGGGATTTACGATATACTCATGGTATTCAAACAAAAATCAAAACTGTAAACTTGCATAGAAACCCTGCCTTCTTAAAAGACTGTCTTACGCCAGAATGCTGGAGGGAGCGTTTGGCATATATATTTATCTAAGGGAAGTCCGGTTGCAACAGCTGGCGGGGGGAGTGTTCGAGCGATAGCTCACGCGGCAAAACCTATCGAGGTCTTCACCAGCCTTGGTATGGTTAAAATGGTGCGCTTTTGATACGATGGACGAGGGTCGACAAAGCGGTCCCTGAGTGAAGTGCCAGGACACCTAAGAAGGATCCTGGAGGGTTCTAACCAGGTGATGCACGGGCTCGCGGTGCCGAGGACAACCATGCGTATGTCGAGAAAGATATTATATGATGGACCTATTATACTGTAAAATCTTAGGATTACGCTAAGATTCAAGTAAGTAGGCAATTCCCTGATAAATTTTTCAATAAGTGGATCAACGACTGTGCCTGACCTAGATCAAGAAAAAAGCGTTGAATTTACTAAAACGATCAAATTATATCAGTGATAGTTTCCTTCTATCTGGTTTATTCAGTTGAAGGATAGCTTAGAATTGATCACGTTAGAAAAATTCGTTAAAAATAAAATAAAATTCATAAAGGTGGAATCGTCCCCGCTTTTCGGGCATGGAAATTTTTCCCGGGTTCGGTTTTTGGAGTGACCCACCAGCCTAGTCTCGTGCCCGGACATTCGAGGGCAAGGCCCCGAGTGAGAAACCCTGCCCCGCGCATGAGGGGGCTACTTCCACTATTTCAGCTACCGGAAGTCCGACGCGCGGAGGGGGCAGAGGAATCTCACAGTTGGTATCAGATCCAAATTGAAAGCTAATAAGGATAAATAAATTCTTATCTAAAATTGATAAATAAGAACTCAGAAAAAGCATTTTTTTCTTAATGTATTTCATTCCATAGGCTTCTTTAAGGAAGATTTTTTAATCAAAGAAATTTTTTTTATAGATGGAAGTCCCCTATTTATCTAGTATTCCCGACCTCACCCCCAGTCTCAAGATATGACTACGTTCGCCTTCGAGCATCTCGTCTCTTCCGCTTCTACTCGAACAAGCCGAGCAAGACTCGCATGCCATTTCAAGGAGTTATATTTTCCTAACCCAGTGGCGAGACTACATAAGTGGTTTGCAGGGCAATATGTCCACGCCCCTTGCGACCGTTGTGCAATGCTGTGGGAGAACCTCTCATTGGCTATGATTCTGTTAAAGCTGAAAATGACACGTGGTGTCATTCTATATCATTCAACACCTCGAAATTTCAGACTTTCATGCCGAATTTATAGACTCCTTAGTTGATTTATCCCTAATGATAAAATAATAGCTCCCTTCGGAGTTAGAGAACTTATGTAACAGGATATGACTATGGCCCAGTACGGTCCTCTTATGCATCTCCCGAGGAGATTTTGAATTTTGGAGCCAAGCTGCTCTATGTATAATTTGCAACTTTTATATAAGAAGGTTTTCTGAAGAAAAATTCTCTGTTGTATAAGTGATTACTTATAGACGATCTGATAAAGAAAAAAATCCGTTATCGGACATATGTCATAGACCTCCAATGAGATCATTGTCTTGTTTAAGAAATTGTTTTCCGAAACTCTTAAGTCCTAGGATCTCGTGGATAATATCAAAACAAAAATTTAATAATATATAATTTTTTGGCAGAATCATGAGACGAGGAAACCGTGGTCGTCAAACAGACCCTGTCTCTGAAGATGACGAGCTTGACCTTGATGTTCGCAAGGCTCTTCATAGGACATAGCCAGGACCCTTCAAAGGAGAAGGTGAGAACCTGGGCGAGGCTGTGGAAGCCATGGAAGAGTATTTTGACGTCACAGGTTACAATATGCGAAGCAAAATGGCTCTTGCCCGGCTGAAAATAGTGGAAACAGCCAGGGTAGCATGGAGGAACCACTGTGACACCAACCATCTGGACAGAAATACTCAGTCCTGGAATGATCTAAAAACCTATCTAAGAAAGAGATTTTGTCCTCCTGGATTTTTAGAAACCAAAATGAATGAATTCTTAGAACTAAAGCAGGAGAGCAGAACCATCGAGAAATACCACCAGGCCTTTTCTCTTCTACTCAAATATTCACGCCTCTTGATGAAGAGCAACTCATGGCCAGGTTTATTCGAGGAATGAACGAACCCTTGGACACACTGGTCAAAAATGCCAAGCCGGTATCCATGGCCAAGAAGGAGTAAGAATGGCAAAAGATTTTGCCAAAGCCTTTGTAGTAAAGGTCCCACCAAAACCTGCACCCTCTAACTTTAAAAGATTCCAAGCCCAGGGAAGTACTTCAAACTTTCCACCCCCAAAGAGAGAGCAAGGCCTGAATTTGAATCAAGATGTAGGAAGATTCAGAAGTGAAGGAAGACCCTTCCCCCAGAGTACTTTCGCAGCAGGAACCCCACCTCTTTCAAAAAATCAGAAGGATGAGCTCAGAACTGAAAACCGATGTTTTGGATGCCAGGGTTTTGGTCACCAGTTAAAAGACTGCCCGACTCCTGCCATGTCAAGAGGACAGGGAAGTCAAGGACCCTGAATTCAGAAACCAACCCCTTCATTCCAGTCTAATCAGGGTCCGTCTCGCCCAAGCCAGGGAAACCCCAGAAGAACTCCAGCTCAGCCATCTGCCTCTATCAAGAGTTATCTCAGAACTCCTTCCCAGAACTGGGGCAACCAAAGAGAAAGAGTTCTACCTCAGACTGCAGCAGCCAGAGCAGTCACCATTTCAGATGTTGTAGAAGAGGAAAAAGGGAAGATCTATGCTGCAATTGAAAATCAAGGACCTAACCAGCAGTTCTCCGTCATCCATACTCCAGCAGAGTATCAGGGTAAGCCTTTTAAGCTTTTAATTGATTCAGGTAGTTCTCATTCATTCATTTCCCCTGGATGCTTGCGTAAGCTAGTCTTAGAACAGAAAGTAGGGAAACCTATGCAAGTTGAATTGGCCAGTGGGAAGACTCTTTTCACTCACCATGAGACAGACCTTATCCAGTTCAATCTAGATGGTAATGTAATCGACTGTCAGTTCAAAGTCTTACCTCTAGGAGTTTTTGACGGAATCCTTGGAATGGATTGGCTCCACAAAAATCAAGCTGACATACACTGTCACAATGGAACCATTTCCTTCCATAACCTTCACGAGAACAAAGTCCATGGAACTGGAGTTTCCGGATCCCCAGACCTTCAGTTAGTAAAAGCTTCCAGGTTACTGAAAGGACTTAGGAAGAAGCAACAAATTTATGTTGTCAAAATGAACCCAGTAGACTCAAAACTTAAAGCTAAAGAACCAAAATGGTTAAGTGAATTTGATGATCTATTCCCAGCAAAGCTAACTGAAATGCCTCCAATTCGGGAAGTAGATCATGTGATTGAATTGACCCTCGTCGAAGCTCATCCAGTAGCCCTACGCTCATACAAAATGCCATATCCTGAAGCCATCAAACTCAAGGAACAGCTTAAATAGCTATTAGAACAAGGGTTTGTAAGACCCAGTGTTTCACCTTGGGGTGCGCCAGTTCTCTTTCAGAAAAAGAAAGATGGAACGCTTAGACTCTGTGTGGACTACAGAGGTCTAAATTAGCCCTGACAGTTAAGAATAAGTATCCTATCCCAGGGATTGATGAGCTTTTGGACAGGTTAAATGGAGCCCAGATCTTCACAAAAATGGATCTCAAATCCGGGTATTACCAGATCAAGATTAATGATCCAGATATACCAAAAACAGCCATCAATACTCGCTATGGGCATTATGAATTTACTGTCATGCCGTTCGGATTAACTAATGCCCCAGCTACATTCAATCACCTAATGCAGGACATCCTCAGAGAATACTTGGATGATTTTGTTCTAGTTTTCTTTGATGACATTCTGATTTACTCAAGGAATGCGGCTGACCATGAGACTCATGTCCGAAAAGTTCTTGAGATTCTAAGGAAGCATCAACTCTTTGCCAAAAAGAGCAAATGCACTTTCTGTGCCGATCACGTTGAATACTTGGACTTTCTGGTATCCAAAGATGGAATTTCTCCAAATTCTGCAAAAATCCAAGCTGTCATAGATTGGCCCGAACCAAAGACAGTGAAAGAAGTCAGAGGATTCTTGGGATTGACTGGTTGGTATAGAATTTTTATACCAAAGTATGCTCTCATAACTTCCCCCCTGACTAACCTTCTCAAAAAGAATATCCCATTTCAATGGTCTGCCAAGTGCCAAAGTGCTTTTGATAAGCTAAAGACCGCCTTGGTAACTAGTCCCGTTCTGAAGCTGCCAGATTTCTCTCTATCCTTTGAGGTAGTAACTGACGCAAGTGGTTTTGCCCTGGGAGGTGCACTCATGCAGGAAGGTCATGCAGTGGCCTATGAATCCCGAAAACTCAGAACGCATGAGAGGAATTATGCTATCCACGACTTGGAATTGCTTTCAGTAGTCTATGCCTTAAAGTTGTGGAGACATTACCTACTGGGAAAAAGATTCACTTTGATGACAGATCATCAGAGCTTAAAGTGGATCTTTACTCAGAAGGACCTCAACATGTGCCAAAGAAGGTGGATGCAGACCTTGCAGGAATTTGATTTTGAAATCAAGTACCGCCCAGGCAAAGAAAATGTGGTAGCGGATGCTCTCAGCAGAAAAGCCTCCTTGCTTGCAATTACTGTAATATCAAATCCTTTGATTATTCAAGCAAGTGAGAAGATCATGCAGGATAGATTCTTTGGCCCTATTGATACCCTACTTATGCAGGAAAGCAAAACTCCACAGGAGTTGAACAGAGTTCAAGGGTACAACCTGGATGATGGCATTATGTATTATAATCGCAGGCTATGCATCCCCACCCAATAATGAGGGAACCAAGAGGCAAATTCTGAATAAAGCCCATGACAGCCTTATTGCAAGACATCCAGGTTTCATCAAGACCTACATGTCTGTAAAGAAAAGCTTCTTTTGGCCTGGTCTGAAAAAGGATGTACTGAATCATGTGCGTCAATGTCTGACATGCCAGAAAGTCAAAGCTGAGAGAGTAAAAATGCCTAGAAAGTTACATCCATTAGACATCCCCCAGATGAAGTGGAAATGTATCAATATGGACTTCATTACTGGATTACCTTCAGTGCAATCAGGTTACAACTCCATCTTCGTGGTAGTCGACAGACTAACCAAAGTTGCCCATCTGATTCTAGTAAAAGAAACCTACACTACAGTGGATGTGGCCAGAGTGTTCCTCAAAGAAATCTTCAGATTACATGGCCTACCCAGGAGAATGTTGGAATTAGGGTTGCAGGAATGCACACACAACTTCAAGAAGATGAGGAAGCTTGAGCACAACACTGTAGTGTATTATAAGTGCCAAAAATGAAAGATAACAAGCCCTAGAAGATAATGGGCGTATATACAATGCACGGGGGAAAAAACCTCCTAGTGAGGGAAAAAGTGCCCCGGCGGTCCTAAGTGTGTTCACACACATCACTACTATAATATGGTAACAAATCCCCCCTGGAGTGATGCGGTGAACAAGAGCTAGCACTCATGTATAGGGAAGTGTCTAGCTATGTGGACGAATCCACAAAAGGGAGTAAGCCCAAAGCTTTGCGAAAAGCTTCGAACTTTTCACGAGGCAGAGCCTTTGTGAAAAGGTCTGCAAGGTTATCCTGTGTTGGCACATAAGCCAAACTGATCTCTCCTGCAGAGAGTCTCTCCCTGACATAATGGTAGTGCACCTCAATGTGCTTCGTACGAGCATGGAACACTGGGTTCCGCGCAACTGCCAATGCGCTCTGACTGTCAGTGAAGATGGTGGTGGCAGATGGCTGCCCAACACCCAAATCAGCCATAAGGCGTCTGAGCCACACACACTCAACCGTAGCTGTGAAAGCTGCCCTGTACTCAGCTTCACAACTAGAAGTGGCCACAGTAGGCTGCTTCTTGCTCAACCATGATATGCATGAGCTTCCAAGCATGAAGCAAAAACCACTCGTGGACACGCGTGTGTCATAACAACCAGCCCAGTCAGAATCTGAAAAAACATGTAAATCTGGCGGCAATGATCCCCCCTTGGGATAAAACAACCCAAGATGCCGAGTACCACTCAAATAGCGAAAGATACGCTTCACTGCCTGCCAATGCTTAATGCCTGGGCTATGCATAAATCTGCTCACCTGTGAGACTGCAAACTGAATGTCTGGCCTCGTAATGCATACATAAATGAGGCAACCAACAGCTGTCTGATAGAGTGTGACATCAAAGTGATCTCCAGCATCATGAAGACTCAACTTCAAACCTGTCCCCATTGGAGTAGCAATAGGCTTGCAGTCTTCAAGGCCAAATCTCCGCAACAATGTTTCAATATACTTTGTCTGACACAAAGCAATACCTCCATCACACTGCTTAAATTGTATCCCCAAATAATGATGCAAATGCCCCAAATCTGACATCTCAAAAGAGGCATTCAAATCAGCCTTAAAATCAGCAATATGACTCTCATTTGGTCCTGTGAGCAGCATGTCATCGACATAGAGAGCAATGATTAGATGTACACCATCCACACGTTTAACATACAAAGTGCTTTCTGTTGGACTATTCTGAAACCCATGTGCAGTCAAATATGCATGTATTTTTTCATACCAAGCTCGTGGAGCTTGCTTTAAACCATATAAAGCCTTTTTTAACCTGCACACTTTGTTTTCCTGCCCTCTTTGAACAAAACCACGAGGCTGCGATACATACACCTCCTCATGCAAATCTCCATTTAAGAACGCAGTCTTTATGTCCAGCTGATGTACATTCCAACCATTATGAGCTGCTAATGCACAGATGCTACGAACAGTGGTCATACGACATGTGGGAGCAAAAGTCTCATCAAAATCAATGCCCTTCTCTTGAGCATAACCTTTTGCAACAAGCCTAGCCTTATGGCGATCCACTGTGCCATCAGGCTTACGCTTCAATTTGTATACCCACTTAGTGCCAATGGCCTTCTTGCCAGGGGGCAAGTCACATAAAGACCATGTACCATTCTTCATAATAGCATCGTATTCTGCTTGCATAGCAGCCATCCAATTTTCTGAACTTTGTGCCTCATCAAATGAAACAGGCTCACTTTCATCGCACATACTAGAAACAGCCAATGCATAACAATCTGACGCATAAGAGGCACCATGAGAGCCAGAACGAGTGCGACTAGACAAAGGGGCATCCAACTTGCTGTCACGCAAAGTCTGCACCAGCCATCTAGGCATATTCCTAGAGCCCTCAATCTCTTGTCTCTCATCCTCAAGTGCATCATGCACATCTGCATCAGATATAGGCTGATCTGTGCCATCATTTAAAACCTGCATAGGCTGAAAAACTGCCTCATGAGGTATTGCACTTGACTGTGCACCACTGAAAAGAGGCAACAATGTATCATAGACATCACGTGAGCTGATATCTGTCGCCTTAGTACATGAAACCAAGGGCTGAACTGCATCTTCCACAAATACAACATCACGGCTAACCAAAATGCGCTTTGTCTGTGGATGATACAAACGATAGCCTTTGCTCTCAGCACTATATCCAACAAAAATACATTTGACAGCTTTGTCATCCAATTTTCTGCGATGTTGCACAGGCACCAATGCATATGCCAGGCAACCAAAAACACGTAAATGGCCAACAGATGGCTTGCGGCTATGCCAAGCCTCATATGGAGTGACAACCTGTAATGCTTTGGTGGGACACCTGTTTAGTACATAAGTGGCACACATGACAGCCTCAAGCCAAAAACCATGTGGTAGACTTTGACTCTTAACCATACATCTTGCCATTTCCATGAGAGACCTGTTTTTTCTCTCAGCCACACCATTTTGTTGTGGTGTATACGGCACTGTACATTGGTGTTTTATCCCACGCTCAGCCAGAAATGCATTAAATTCTGAAGACATATACTCCCCCCCTCGATCTGAACGGAGGGTGCCCATCTTACTTTCTGACACATTTTCAGCCATAACCAAAAACTGTTTGAAGCACAAAAACACTTCGGACTTTGCCTTCAAAGGATATACCCATGCATGCCTGGTAAAATCATCAATGAAAGTCACGAAGTAAAGGTAGTTTCCAAATGATGGAGTTTGCATGGGACCACAAACATCACTGTGAACAAGCTGCAATCTGCGTTCAGCTCTCACTGATCCATCTTTGGGAAAGGAAGCACGCTGCATTTTACCCAATATGCAGCCCTCACAAACATGCTTGACAGGTGCCTCAAGCTTAGGCAAAGAAGACACCATTTCAGATTTCTGCAGGCGCAGCAAACTTGCAAAATTCAGATGACCAAAACGTGCATGCCACAGTTTTGCATCTGAAATAGCCTGCGTATCCATAATAGCACATGCTGAATCCTCTACACATTTGCCATCCATATTGAGCTTATACAGCCCTCGACATAGTGAACCAGATGCTACAATGATGTCACCACAAGAGAGATCATGAACAGTACATCTGTCATCCACAAATTTTACAACCAAACCTGTTTTGGCAAATGCGGAGACTGACAGCAGATTCTTTTTGATCCCTGGCACATACAATGCATCAAAAAGTGTAAAGGTGTTGCCATTTGCAACATTCAGCACAATCTGTCCAACTCCTTCAATGGGATAAGAGGAGTTATTGGCACAAGTGACAGTATTCCCTGTGGGAGCAGACTCAAGGAAAGTGAATAAACTGCGCTGCGAGGTGATATGCTTAGTGGCACCACTGTCAAAGTACCATACATCTGAATCTACTGCAGACATACATGTGTCATGCAAAGATGGGTCATAACTGCACTGCGCATTGAATGCCCATTCTGTATCTAGCACAACATTAGCAGATTCATTGTTAGAAGGAGAGGCATCTGCAACAGCCATACCAGCCTCTTTCTTCTTAGCCTCTTTCGCAGCCAGCTTAGGACACGCTTTGATGACATGATCATTTCCCTTACAGTACTTGCAAAATGTCTTCTGTTTGTCACCCTTCTTCTCATCTTTGTCTTCCTTCTTTGGTTGCGCAGCATTTGCAGATTTCTGCTTACTAGAAGAAAAGCCAGCTTTACCTTTCCCGCTTCTCTGACTAGCAACGAAAGCTTGATCTACGACACGCATAATATTCCTGTTTTGCCTTGACTGGTCTTCTTGCAGCAAAACAGAAACTAACTCCTCAAATGATAAGGCATTGGGATTGCCTTTCATCATCAAGCGAAGAGTGGAAGCAAAACCCTGATAAGAATCTGGTAGACCATTCAAAACAGTCTGCACAAGTGAACTGTCTGACAGGATTTCATCTGCAGAAATGAGCTGCTCTTTGAAATCCTTGATCTTTGTCAAAAAGCTATCCATAGAATCACCTTCGTTCATATGCTCACTCTCCAACTGTTTTCGGAGATAAGCAACACGAGCCTCATTTCTTGCCTGATACAATGTGGCAAGTACATCCCAAGCATCCTTAGAAGTCCTGCAGGAGCGAATATGTGGGATAATGGTACGTTTGACAGACAGCACAATCAAGGCATGAGCCTGCGCATCTCTACCATCCCAACGAATCTGCTCTGCTGAAAGTGGTGGTTCTCGAACAGCTGCTACAGCACTTGTGCCTGCACCATCATCAACAGTACCTGTTTCTGATGTGTTTGCAGCATTCCCAGCCACAATAGGACGTGCATCAATACCCTGCACAATGTTCCATAACCCCTTTGCTACCAATACATGTCGCATCATATATGCCCACAATGGATAGTTGGTGCCATCCAACTTATCCTCAGCAGCCAACATGCGGAATACATCATTGTTGTCAGCCATGGCCAATGACTGTACTACTAGATGTAAATGCTGTCTGTAAGAGGTAAACCTGTATAAAATCGACCTGTGCTATGTAGCACAGCCCAAAACAGACGAATGGGCACCTGTCCTGCAGATTTTAATCTTGACAGAAAATCTGCACAGTAGGACGATTTTGCCTGCGCAGTACTTGGAATGCAAAAACGGAGGGCGAAATGACTTCAGATCAAAATTCTGAAACGAACAAGCCCTACGGGCTTGCCCACGGCATATACTAACCTGCAGACGCTCGTGAAACCTCGTCGCAATCGGAGGAGATGAAGCGGCAGGTGCCGGTGATGCTGCCCGGGAGGAGGAAGCCTGCTCTGATACCAATTGTTGGAATTAGGGTTGCAGGAATGCACACACAACTTCAAGAAGATGAGGAAGCTTGAGCACAACACTGTAGTGTATTATAAGTGCCAAAAATGAAAGATAACAAGCCCTAGAAGATAATGGGCGTATATACAATGCACGGGGGAAAAAACCTCCTAGTGAGGGAAAAAGTGCCCCGGCGGTCCTAAGTGTGTTCACACACATCACTACTATAATATGGTAACAGAGAATAGTAAGTGACCGAGATCCCAAATTTACTTCAAGGTTTTGGATTGCATTTTTCGAAGCAGTGGGAACTTTCTTGGATCTCAGCACAGCTTATCACCCTGAGACCGAAAGAGTAAACCAAGTAATTGAAGATATACTTCGGTCATGCTGTGCAGGGAACCCAAGAAGTGGCTAAGCTATCTGCACCTAGTCGAGTTTGCCTACAATGCTTCTTATCACACCAAAGTATCGGGATGGGCCCTTTTAACGCTCTGTATGGACAAGATTTCTTAACTCCATTAACTTGGTCTGACCCATTGATTAGGGTCAAGATGTCCAGACAAATGCTTGACGACATGGAGCAGCAGATGTAGTCAATTCGTAAAGATATTAAAGCTGCCCAGGATAGACAGAAGCAATATGCAGATAAGAAGAGGACAGATAGAGAATTCAAAGAAGCAGATATGGTCTTTATTCGAGTACGGCCCAAAAGAAGTTCCTTATCTTTTGGGAAGTACAAGAAGTTATCCCCCAGATATTGTGGGCCATATCTGATTACAAAGAAAGTAGGTGACTTAGCCTACGAGCTTCTTCTGCCTCCTCATCCCAAAGTTCATAATGTATTTCATGTAAGCCTTCTAAAGAAATATGTGCCAAGTCCAAATCATATGCTGGATGATGAAATCCTAACCTCTTCATCCCAAGGATAGATGGAACTCCAACCTGAAGAAATTCTCGACGTTCGAGAAAAGATTCTCAAGAATAGAATTCTCAGAGAAATATTAGTAAAATGGAAGTTCTATCCTTTTGAAGATGCCACCTGGGAGAATGAAGCCGATCTGTTGTGCGGGATTACCCCCAGTTTGCGAGATGAGGACATCTCGCATTTTTCAAGTGGGGGAGAATGTAAGATTCCTCCCCAGCCTCTCAAGATGTCCATCATCTTCTCGTGTAATCAAATCCCTCCTTAGAAATATAAAAGATCTTGTTTCTAACTGTTTTAGCTTAGAGAGAGAAAATATTCTAGAGAGAGAATATTCAGATTTTTAATATTTTTCGATAGAAAAATATCTCATCTTATTAAAATAAGTTTCCTTGAAACAGAAATTCAAAAAGAACTTCCGATGTGCAACTGGAATTTATTGGAATTGGGTATAAAGGACCTTAGCCTAAGGGTCTAGATTTTCAGAAATTTATGGACTGTGGTCCAATTAAGGTTTCTGTGGACCAATAGGATCAATCCATGTGTGAGGAGGAGATAAATCCAATTTGTAAAAGAAAAATACCCAAAAATGAGTAAATGCTCACATAAGGTGAAGAGTTGAATATGTACAAGGTTTATTAGTAAAAAACTATGAGTAATATTAAAAATATGAGATATTTTGGGTATAATGATTCTATTTTGACACATATTTAAGGAAGGGGAGTCCCTTCAATGCTCACATAAGGTGAAGAGTTGAATATGTACAAGGTTTATTAGTTAAAAAAAACTATGAGTAATATCAAAATATGAGATAATTTGGGTATAATGATGCCAATTTGACACATATGTAAGGAAGGGGGAGAGCATTTAATGAGGCGCCTACTTCACATGATTAATTGAGTTTTAAATCATCATAAATTCAGATATTTCATCTCTCCTCTCTCCTAATTCAAGTCTAGTTGCAAAAAGTTAGCTCAACTGACCTAAGAATGGTCAAAAATTGACCAAACTGAACTGGAAAATTCTAGAATCAGTTTGTTTAGTTAGGAGCTCACTTTTTCCTATAAATAGAGGCCTTCCCCTTTGTTGAAACTCAATAATGTTTTTTGCATTGTTACTCTATTCCACCCAAGCCAAGAACTGTGAATTCATTAATAATTCACTAGTTTTTGACATTTCCCTCTTCCAAAGATAGGTGGCCACTCTTGTTCAATCAAGAGTTGAACCCTCAAACCCTCAAGCCAAAGGAAAGCTATTAAAGTCTTTAGTAAGTTGGTGACTCTTCTTTTTTTTCAATTATTTCATAGTTTTTATGGTTTAAATGATTTTTATGCTTTATGTCTTCTCTAAAAATGTTATGGCTCATTACAGAAAGGCATTCCCCTCTCTTCTCTAGCAAAAACAACCATTCTCTATCCTTGGTAATTGGTTAATGATAAATTGTCAAGTTTTTTTTATAATGTTGTTTTAATTAAGACGGAAATTGTTTACTTTAGGATAAATCTAATACTTCTAGTTATTTTTTTTAGACTTAGAAAGTTGAAAAATGGTCAGCCATACAAAGGAGGTTATGGCGAAATTTGTTGAAATTAGTGAAATAAAATTCTTCTTTAATCTTTAGGTTTCTATATTCCAAGTATTATTTTTATGCATAGGAGTATGCATATAAAGATAAATTTATATATCAAAAGTGTTACTTTTATCATTTTTATTTTCATGCATAGGAGTATGCATAATGATAAATTTTATATCAAAAGTGTTACTTTTATCATTTTTATTTTCATGCATAGGAGTATGCATAATGATAAATTTTTATATCAAAAGTGTTACTTTTATCATTTTTATTTTCATGCATAGGAGTATGCATAAAGATAAATTTTTATATCAAAAGTGTTACTTTTATCATTTTTATTTTCATGCGTAGGAGTATGCATAATGATAAATTTTTATATCAAAAGTGTTACTTTTATCATTTTTATTTTCATGCGTAGGAGTATGCATAATGATAAATTTTTATATCAAAAGTGTTACTTTTATCATTTTTATTTTCATGCGTAGGAGTATGCATAATGATAAATTTTTATATCAAAAGTGTTACTTTTATCATTTTTATTTTCATGCATAGGAGTATGCATAAAGAGAAATTTTTATTATAAAATTGTTATTTTTATCATAATTAATTTTAATGTATAAAGGTATGCATAAAAGATAAATTTTAATCGGAGATCGACATAAATGAATATTCCTCGAGAAATCCATGTTTTTGAATTTGTAAATAAATATTCGTCGAAAGAAATTTTAGAAAAAGAGAAACTGAGATAGTACCTTTCGAGAAGATAATTTTAGAAAGAACCTTTCAGACCTAAACTCTGACTCAGACTATTGACCAAGACCTAATTCCTTCGTCAGTTTCAATCAATGATGATGTGCCCAGTTCAGGGAAAATGTATTCAATCACCCACCAAATTTGAAACTAAGTTAAGACTTGTGACTTTGGTCTAAGGATCAAGTTAACAGAATTTGAAGAATTCTGTTTGGAATTGAAAATTGGATCTAGAAGTATTAAGATAGGGATTAATGATATACTCATGGTATTCAAACAAAAATCAGAACTGTAAACTTGCATAGAAACCCTACCTTCTTAAAAGACTGTCTTACGCCAGAATGCTGGAGGGAGCATTTGGCATATATGTTTATCTAAGGGAAGTCCAGTTGCAATAGCTGGCGAGGAGTGTTCGAGGGACAGTTCACGCGGCAAAACCTACCGAGGTCTTGACTAGCCTCGGTATGGTTAAAATGGTGCGCTTTCGATACGATGGACAAGGGCCGACAAAGCGGTCCCTGAGTGAAGTGCCAGGACACCTAAGGAGGATCCTGGAGAGTGCTGACCAGGTGATGCACGGGCTCGCGGTGCCGAGCACATCCATGCGTATGTCGAGGAAGATATTATATGATGGACCTATGTTTTTATAATCTATCACTGGATCTTGTTGTTGACTTGCTGGTCTCAACGGAGAGTCCAGAGTGATACCGTTTTGTTGAGAAACAAGGACTCAATGAAAATTTTGAAGTATGACGTGTATAAACCGTAAATTGTTTATCAAGGGTTGTTTTTATTAAAGTTTTAATAAAGAGGAGTGTGTGCGTATCTGTTTTCTAAAGCTACAGTTAAGAAAGGCAATTCAATTATGGGTGGGAGAGTACTTGTTTGGTTCCACCGATTCCAGTGGTAGGGTGGTGGCTAACCCAGGGGCCAGATGGGGTTAGGATGTAATCAGTGGAGTTTTTAATAATCAAACTGTAAAATCTTAGGATTACGCTAAGATTCGAGTAATTAGACAATTCCCTGATAAATTTTTTAATAAGTGGATCAACGGCTGTGCCTGACCTGGATCAGGAAAAAAGCGTTGAATTTACTAAAACGATCAAATTATATCAGTGATAGTTTCCTTCTATCTGGTTTATTCAGTTGAAGGATAGCTTAGAATTGATCACGTTAGAAAAATTCGTTAAAAATAAAATTTTAAAAATAAAATAAAATTCATAAAGGCGGAATCGTCCCCGCTTTTCGGGCATGGGAATTTTTCCCGGGTTCGGTTTTTGGAGTGACCACCAGCCTAGTCTCGTGCCCGGACATTCGAGGGCGAGGCCCCGAGTGAGAAACCCTGCCCCGCGCATGAGGGGGCTGCTTCCGCTGTTTCAGCTACCGGAAGTCCGGCGCGCGGAGGGGGCAGAGGGATCTCACAGTTGGTATCAGATCCAAATTGAAAGCTAATAAGGATAAATAAATTCTTATCTAAAATTGATAAATAAGAACTCAGAAAAAGCATTTTTTTCTTAATGTATTTCATTCCGTAGGCTTCTTTAAGGAAGAATTTTTAATCAAAGAAATTATTTTTATAGATGGAAGTCCCCTATTTATCTAGTATTCCCGACCTCACCCAGTCTCAAGATATGACTACGTTCGCCTTCGAGCATCTCATCTCTTCCGCTTCTACTCGAATAAGCCGAGCAAGACTCGCATGCCATTTCAAGGAGTTATATTTTCCTAACCCAGTGGCGAGACTACATAAGTGGTTTGCAGGGCAATATGTCCACGCCCCTTTTGCGACCGTCGTGCAATGTTGTGGGAGAACCTCTCATTGGCTATGATTCTGTTAAAGCTGAAAATGACACGTGGTGTCATTCTATATCATTCAACACCTCAAAATTTCAGACTTTCATGCCGAATTTATAGACTCCTTAGTCGATTTATCCCTAATGATAAAATAATAGCTCCCTTCGGAGTTAGAGAACTTATGTAACAGGAGATGACTATGGCCCAGTACGGTCCTCTTATGCATCTCCCGAGGAGATTTTGAATTTTGGAGCCAAGCTGCTCTATGTATAATTTGTAACTTTTATATAAGAAGGTTTTCTGAAGAAAAATTCTCTGTTGTATAAGTGATTACTTATAGACGATCTGATAAAGAAAAAAATCCGTTATCGGACATATGTCATAGACCTCCAATGAGATCATTGTCTTGTTTAAGAAATTGTTTTCCGAAACTCTTAAGTCCTAGGATCTCGTGGATAATATCAAAACAAAAATTTAATAATATATAAATTTTTGGCAGAATCATGAGACCAGGAAACCGTGGTCGTCAAACAGACCCTGTCTCTGAAGATGACGAGCTTGACCTTGATGTTTGCAAGGCTCTTCATAGGACATAGCCAGGACCCTTCAAAGGAGAAGGTGAGAACCTGGGCGAGGCTGTGGAAGCCATGGAAGAGTATTTTGACGTCACAGGTTACAATACGCGAAGCAAAATGGCTCTTGCCCGGCTGAAAATAGTGGAAACAGCCAGGGTAGCATGGAGGAACCACTGTGACACCAACCATCTGGACAGAAATACTCAGTCCTGGAAAGATCTAAAAACCTTTCTAAGAAAGAGATTTTGTCCTCCTGGATTTTTAGAAACCAAAATGAATGAATTCTTAGAACTAAAGCAGGAGAGCAGAACCATCGAGAAATACCACCAGGCCTTTGCTCTTCTACTCAAATATTCACGCCTCTTGATGAAGAGCAACTCATGGCCAGGTTCATTCGAGGAATGAACGAACCCTTGGACACACTGGTCAAAAATGCCAAGCCGGTATCCATGGCCGAGAAGGAGTAAGAATGGCAAAAGATTTTGCCAAAGCCTTTGTAGTAAAGGTCCCACCAAAACCTGCACCCTCTAACTTTAAAAGATTCCAAGCCCAGGGAAGTACTTCAAACTTTCCACCCCCAAAGAGACAGCAAGCCCCGAATCTGAATCAGGATGCAAGAAGATTCAGAAGTGAAGGAAGACCCTTCCCCCAGAGTACTTTCGCAGGAACCCCACCTCTTTCAAAAAATCAGAAGGATGAGCTCAGAACTGAAAACCGATGTTTTGGATGCCAAGGTTTTGGTCACCAGTTAAAAGACTGCCCGACTCCTGCCATGTCAAGAGGACAGGGAAGTCAAGGACCCTGAATTCAGAAACCAACCCCTTCATTCCAGTCTAATCAGGGTCCGTCTCGCCCAAGCCAGGGAAACCCCAGAAGAACTCCAGCTCAGCCATCTGCCTCTATCCAGAGTTATCTCAGAACTCCTTCCCAGAACTGGGGCAACCAAAGAGAAAGAGTTCTACCTCAAACTGCAGCAGCCAGGGTAGTCACCATTTCAGATGTTGTAGAAGAGAAAAAAGGGAAGATCTATGCTGCAATTGAAAATCAAGGGCCTAACCAGCAGTTCTCCATCATCCATACTCCAGCAGAGTATCAGGGTAAGCCTTTTAAGCTTTTAATTGATTCAGGTAGTTCTCATTCATTCATTTCCCCTGGATGCTTGCATAAGCTAGTCCTAGAACAGAAATCAGGGAAACCTATGCAAGTTGAATTGGCCAGTGGTGGGAAGACTCTTTTCACTCACCATGAGACAGATCTTATCCAGTTCAATCTAGATGGTAATGTAACCGACTGTCAGTTCAAAGTCTTACCTCTAGGAGTTTTTTACGGAATCCTTGGAATGGATTGGCTCCACAAAAATCAAGCTGACATACACTGTCACAATGGAACCATTTCCTTCCATGACCTTCACGAGAACAAAGTCCATGGAACTGGAGTTTCCGGATCCCTAGACCTTCAGTTAGTAAAAGCTTCCAGGTTACTTACTGAAAGGACTTAGGAAGAAGCAACAAATTTATGTGTGTCAAAATGAACCCAGTAGACTCAAAACTTAAAGCTAAAGAACCAGAATGGTTAAGTGAATTTGATGATCTATTCCCAGCAGAGCTAACTGAAATGCCTCCAATTCGGGAAGTAGATCATGTGATTGAATTGACCCTTGGAGCTCATCCAGTAGCCCTACGCTCATACAAAATGCCAGTTCTTGAAGCCATCAAACTCAAGGAACAGCTTAGATAGCTATTGGAACAAGGGTTTGTAAGACCCAGTGTTTCACCTTGGGGTGTGCCAGTTCTCTTTCAGAAAAAGAAAGATGGAACGCTTAGACTCTGTGTGGACTACAGAGGTCTAAATCAGCCCTGACAGTTAAGAATAAGTATCCTATCCCAGGGATTGATGAGCTTTTGGATAGGTTAAATGGAGCCCAGATCTTCATAAAAATAGATCTCAAATTCGGGTATTACCAGATCAGGATTAATGATCCAGATATACCGAAAACAGCCATCAATACTCGCTATGAGCATTATGAATTTACTGTCATGCCATTCGGATTAACTAATGCCCCAGCTACATTCAATCGCCTAATGCAGGACATCCTCAGAGAATACTTGGATGATTTTGTTCTAGTTTTCTTTGATGACATTCTGATTTACTCAAGGAATGCAGCTGACCATGAGACTCATGTCCGAAAAGTTCTTGAGATTCTAAGGAAGCATCAACTCTTTGCCAAAAAGAGCAAATGCACTTTCTGTGCCGATCACGTTGAATACTTGGACTTTCTGGTATCCAAAGATGGAATTTCTCCAAATTTTGCAAAAATCCAAGCTGTCATAGATTGGCCCGAACCAAAGACAGTGAAAGAAGTCAGAGGATTCTTGGGATTGACTGGTTGGTATAGAATTTTTATACCAAAGTATGCTCTCATAGCTTCCCCCTGACTAACCTTCTCAAAAAGAATATCCCATTTCAATGGTCTGCCAAGTGCCAAAGTGCTTTTGATAAGCTAAAGACCGCCTTGGTAACCAGTCCCGTTCTGAAGCTGCCAGATTTCTCTCTACCCTTTGAGGTAGTAACTGACGCAAGTGGTTTTGCCCTGGGAGGTGCACTCATGCAGGAAGGTCATGCAGTGGCCTATGAATCCCAAAAACTCAGAACGTATGAGAGGAATTATGCTGTCCACGACTTGGAATTGCTTTCAATAGTCTATGCCTTAAAGTTGTGGAGACATTACCTACTGGGAAAAAGATTCACTTTGATGACAGATCATCAGAGCTTAAAGTGGATCTTTACTCAGAAGGACCTCAACATGTGCCAAAGAAGGTGGATGCAGACCTTGCAGGAATTTGATTTTGAAATCAAGTACCGCCCAGGCAAGGAAAATGTGGTAGCGGATGCTCTCAGCAGAAAAGCCTCCTTGCTTGCAATTACTGTAATATCAAATCCTTTGATTATTCAAGCAAGTGAGAAGATCATGCAGGATAGATTCTTTGGCCCTATTGATACCCTACTTATGCAGGAAAGCAAAACTCCACAGGAGTTAAACAGAGTTCAAGGGTACAACCTGGATGATGGCATTATGTATTATAATCGCAGGCTATGCATCCCCACCCAATAATGAGGGAACCAAGAGGCAAATTCTGAATAAAGCCCATGACAGCCTTATTGCAGGACATCCAGGTTTCATCAAGACCTACATGTCCGTAAAGAAAAGCTTCTTTTGGCCTGGTCTGAAAAAGGATGTACTAAATCATGTGCGTCAATGTCTGACATGCCAAAAAGTCAAAGCTGAGAGAGTAAAAATGCCTGGGAAGTTACATCCATTAGACATCCCCCAGATGAAGTGGAAATGTATCAGTATGGACTTCATTACTGGATTACCTTCAGTGCAATCAGGTTACAACTCCATCTTCGTGGTAGTCGACAGACTAACCAAAGTTGCCCATCTGATTCCAGTGAAAGAAACCTACACTACAGTGGATGTGGCCAGAGTGTTCCTCAAAGAAATCTTCATATTACATGGCCTACCCAGGAGAATAGTAAGTGACCGAGATCCCAAATTTACTTCAAGGTTTTGGACTGCATTTTTCGAAGCAGTGGGAACTTTCTTGGATCTCAGCACAGCTTATCACCCTGAGACCGAAAGAGTAAACCAAGTAATTGAAGATATACTTCGGTCATGCTGTGCAGGGAACCCAAGAAGTGGCTAAGCTATCTGCACCTAGTCGAGTTTGCCTACAATGCTTCTTATCACACCGAAGTATCGGGATGAGCCCTTTTAACGCTCTGTATGGACAAGATTGCTTAACTCCATTAACTTGGTCTGACCCATTGATTAGGGTTGAGATGTCCAGACAAATGCTTGACGACATGGAGCAGCAGATGCAGTCAATTCGTAAAGATATTAAAGCTGCCCAGGATAGACAGAAGCAATATGCAGATAAGAAGAGGACAGATAGAGAATTCAAAGAAGCAGATATGGTCTTTATTCGAGTACGGCCCAAAAGAAGTTCCTTATCTCTTGGGAAGTACAAGAAGTTATCCCCCAGATATTGTGGGCCATATCTGATTACAAAGAAAGTAGGTGACTTAGCCTACGAGCTTCTTCTGCCTCCTCATCTCAAAGTTCATAATGTATTTCATGTAAGCCTTCTAAAGAAATATGTGCCAAGTCCAAATCATATGCTGGATGATGAAATCCTAACCTCTTCATCCCAAGGATAGATGGAACTCCAACCTGAAGAAATTCTCGACGTTCGAGAAAAGATTCTCAAGAACAGAATTCTCAGAGAAATATTAGTAAAATGGAAGTTCTATCCTTTTGAAGATGCCACCTGGGAGAATGAAGCCGATCTGTTGTGCGGGATTACCCCCAGTTTGCGAGATGAGGACATCTCGCGTTTTTCAAGTGGGGGAGAATGTAAGATTCCTCCCCAGCCTCTGAAGATGTCCAGCATCTTCCTGTGTAATCAAATCCCTCCTTAGAAATATAAAAGATCTTGTTTCTAACTGTTTTCGCTTAGAGAGAGAAAATATTCTAGAGAGAGAATATTTAGATTTTTAATATTTTTGGATAGAAAAATATCTCATCTTATTAAAATAAGTTTCCCTAAAACAGAAATTCAAAAAGAACTTCCAATATGCAACTGGAATTTATTGGAATTGGGTATAAAGGACCTTAGCCTAAGGGTCTAGATTTTCAGAAATTTATGGACTATGGTCCAATTAAGGTTTCTATGGGCCAATAGGATCAATCCATGTGTGAGGAGGAGATAAATCCAATTTGTAAAAGAAAAATACCCAAAAATGAGTAAATGCTCACATAAGGTGAAGAGTTGAATATGTACAAGGTTTATTAGTAAAAAACTATGAGTAATATTAAAAATATGAGATATTTTGGGTATAATAATTCTATTTTGACACATATTTAAGGAAGGGGAGTCTCTTCAATGCTCACATAAGGTGAAGAGTTGAATATGTACAAGGTTTATTAGTTAAAAAAAACTATGAGTAATATCAAAATATGAGATAATTTGGGTATAATGATGCCAATTTGACACATATGTAAGGAAGGGGGAGAGCATTTAATGAGGCGCCTACTTCACATGATTAATTGAGTTTTAAATCATCATAAATTCAGATATTTCATCTCTCCTCTCTCCTAATTCAAGTCTAGTTGCAAAAAGTTAGCTCAACTGACCTAAGAATGGTCAAAAATTGACCAAACTGAATTGGAAAATTCTAGAGTCAGTTTGTTTAGTTAGGAGCTCACTTTTTCCTATAAATAAAGGCCTTCCCCTTTGTTGAAACTCAATAATGTTTATGCATTTTTACTCTATTCCACCCAAGCCAAGAACTGTGAATTCATTAATAATTCACTAGTTTTTGACATTTCCCTCTTCCAAAGATAGGTGGCCACTCTTGTTCAATCAAGAGTTGAATCCTCAAACCCTCAAGCCAAAGGAAAGCTATTAAAATCTTTAGTAAGTTGGTGACTCTTCTTTTTTTTCAATTATTTCATGGTTTTTATGGTTTAAATGATTTTTATGCTTTATGTCTTCTCCAAAAATGTTATGGCTCATTACAGAAAGGAATTCCCCTCTCTTCTCTAGCAAAACCAAACATTCTCTATCCTTGGTAATTGGTTAATGATCAATTGTCAAGTTTTTTTTTATAATGTTATTTTAATTAAGAGAAAAATTGTTTACTTTAGGATAAATCTAATACTTCTAGCTATTTTTTTTAGACTTAGAAAGTTGAAAAATGGTCAGCCATACAAAGGAGGTTATGGCAAAATTTGTTGAAATTAGTGAAATAAAATTCTTCTTTAATCTTTAGGTTTCTATATTCCAAGTATTATTTTTATGCATAGGAGTATGCATAAAGATAAATTTATATATCAAAAGTGTTACTTTTATCATTTTTATTTTCATGCATAGGAGTATGCATAATGATAAATTTTATATCAAAAGTGTTACTTTTATCATTTTTATTTTCATGCATAGGAGTATGCATAATGATAAATTTTTATATCAAAAGTGTTACTTTTATCATTTTTATTTTCATGCATAGGAGTATGCATAAAGATAAATTTTTATATCAAAAGTGTTACTTTTATCATTTTTATTTTCATGCATAGGAGTATGCATAATGATAAATTTTTATATCAAAAGTGTTACTTTTATCATTTTTATTTTCATGCATAGGAGTATGCATAATGATAAATTTTTATATCAAAAGTGTTACTTTTATCATTTTTATTTTCATGCATAGGAGTATGCATAATGATAAATTTTATATCAAAAGTGTTACTTTTATCATTTTTATTTTCATGCATAGGAGTATGCATAATGATAAATTTTTATATCAAACGTGTTACTTTTATCATTTTTATTTTCATGCATAGGAGTATGCATAAAGATAAATTTTTATATCAAAAGTGTTACTTTTATCATTTTTATTTTCATGCATAGGAGTATGCATAATGATAAATTTTTATATCAAAAGTGTTACTTTTATCAGTTTTATTTTCATGCATAGGAGTATGCATAATGATCAATTTTTATATCAAAAGTGTTACTTTTATCATTTTTATTTTCATGCGTAGGAGTATGCATAATGATAAATTTTTATATCAAAAGTGTTACTTTTATCATTTTTATTTTCATGCGTAGGAGTATGCATAAAGATAAATTTTTATATCAAAAGTGTTACTTTTATCATTTTTATTTTCATGCGTAGGAGTATGCATAAAGATAAATTTTTATATCAAAAGTGTTACTTTTATCATTTTTATTTTCATGCATAGGAGTATGCATAATGATAAATTTTTAGATCAAAAGTGTTACTTTTATCTTTTTTATTTTCATGCATAAGAGTATGCATAATGTTAAATTTCTATATCAAAAGTGTTACTTTTATCATTTTTATTTTCATGCATAGGAGTATGCATAATGATAAATTTTATATCAAAAGTGTTACTTTTATCATTTTTATTTTCATACATAGGAGTATGCATAATAATAAATTTTTATATCAAAAGTGTTACTTTTATCATTTTTATTTTCATGCATAGGAGTATGCATAAAGATAAATTTTTATATCAAAAGTGTTACTTTTATCTTTATTTTTTTCCTGCATAGGAGTATGCATAATGATAAATTTTTATATCAAAAGTGTTACTTTTATCATTTTTATTTTCATGCATAGGAGTATGCATAATGATAAAGTTTTATATCAAAAGTGTTACTTTTATCATTTTTATTTTCATGCATAGGAGTATGCATAAAGATAAATTTTTATATCAAAAGTGTTACTTTTATCATTTTTATTTTCATGCGTAGGAGTATGCATAATGATAAATTTTTATATGAAAAGTGTTACTTTTATCATTTTTATTTTCATACGTAGGAGTATGCATAATGATAAATTTTTATATCAAAAGTGTTACTTTTATCATTTTTATTTTCATGCGTAGGAGTATGCATAATGATAAATTTTTATATCAAAAGTGTTACTTTTATCATTTTTATTTTCATGCGTAGCAGTATGCATAATGATAAATTTTTATATCAAAAGTGTTACTTTTATCATTTTTATTTTCATGCATAGGAGTATGCATAAAGAGAAATTTTTATTATAAAATTGTTATTTTTGTCATAATTAATTTTAATGTATAAAGGTATGCATAAAAGATAAATTTTAATCGGAGATCGACATAAATGAATATTCCTCGAGAAATCCATGTTTTTGAATTTGTAAATAAATATTCGTCGAAAGAAATTTTAGAAAAAGAGAAACTGAGATAGTACCTTTCGAGAAGATAATTTTAGAAAGAACCTTTTAGACCTAAACTCTGACTCAGACTATTGACCAAGACCTAATTCCTTTGTCAGTTTCAATCAATGACGATGTGCCCAGTTCAGGAAAAATGTATTCAATCACCCACCGAATCTGAAACTGAGTTAAGACTTGTGACTTTGGTCTAAGGATCAAGTTAACAGAATTTGAAGAATTTTGTTTGGAATTTAAAATTGGATCTAGAAGTATTGAGATAGGGATTTACAATATACTCATGGTATTCAAACAAAAATCAAAACTGTAAACTTGCATAGAAACCCTGCCTTCTTAAAACACTGTCTTACGCCAGAATGCTGGAGGGAGCATTTGGCATATATGTTTATCTAAGGGAAGTCTGGTTGCAACAGCTGGCGGGGGGAGTGTTCGAGGGACAGCTCACGTGGCAAAACCTGCCGAGGTCTTCACCATCGGTATGGTTAAAATGGTGCACTTTCGATACGATGGACGAGGGCCGACAAAGCGGTCCCTGAGTGAAGTGCCAGGACACCTAAGGAGGATCCTGGAGGGTTCTAACCAGGTGATGCACGGGCTCGCGGTGCCGAGGACATCCATGCGTATGTCGAGGACATCCATGCGTATGTCAAGGAAGATATTATATGATGGACCTATGTTTTTATAATCTATCACTGGATCTCGTTGTTGACTTACTGATCTCAACGGAGAGTCCAGAGTGATACCGTTTTGTTGAGAAACAAGGACTCAATGAAAATTTTGAAGTATGACATGTATGAACCGTAAATTGTTTATCAAGGGTTGTTTTTATTAAAGTTTTAATAAAGAGGAGTGTGTGCGTATCTGTTTTCTAAAGCTAAAGTTAAGAAAGGCAATTCAATTATGGGTTGGTGAGTACTTGTTTGGTTCCACCGATTCTAGTGGTAGGGTGGTGGCTAACCCAGGGGGACCGGATGGGGTTAGGCTGGAATCAGTGGAGTTTTTAATAATCAAACTGTAAAATCTTAGGATTACGCTAAGATTAAAGTAATTAGACAATTCCCTGATAAATTTTTCAATAAGTGGATCAACGACTGTGCCTGACCTAGATCAGGAAAAAAGCGTTGAATTTACTAAAACGATCAAATTATATCAGTGATAGTTTCCTTCTATCTGGTTTATTTAGTTGAAGGATAGCTTAGAATTGATCACGTTAGAAAAATTCATTAAAAATAAAATAAAATTCATAAAGGCGGAATCGTCCCCGGTTTTCGGGCATGGGAATTTTTCTCGGGTTTGGTGTTTGGAGTGACCACCAGCCTAGTCTCATGCGCCCGGACATTCGAGGGCGAGGCCCCGAGTGAGAAACCCTGCCCCGCGCATGAGGGGGCTGCTTCCGCTGTTTCAGCTACCGGAAGTCCGGCGCGCGGAGGGGGCAGAGGGATCTCACAGTTGGTATCAGATCCAAATTGAAAGCTAATAAGGATAAATAAATTCTTATCTAAAATTGATAAATAAGAACTCAGAAAAAGCATTTTTTTCTTAATGTATTTCATTCCATAGGCTTCTTTAAGGAAGAATTTTTAATCAAAGAAATTTTTTTTATAAATGGAAGTCCCCTATTTATCTAGTATTCCCGACCTCACCCAGTCTCAAGATATGACTACGTTCGCCTTCGAGCATCTCATCTCTTCCGCTTCTACTCGAATAAGCCGAGCAAGACTCGCATGCCATTTCGAGGAGTTATATTTTCCTAACCCAGTGGCGAGACTACATAAGTGGTTTGCAGGGCAATATGTCCACGCCCCTTTTGCGACCGTCGTGCAATGTTGTGGGAGAACCTCTCATTGGCTATGATTCTGTTAAAGCTGAAAATGACACGTGGTGTCATTCTATATCATTCAACACCTCGAAATTTTGGATGAGCTCAGAACTAAAAATCGATGTTTTGGATGCCAGGGTTTTGGTCACCAGTTAAAAGACTGCCCGACTCCTGCCATGTCAAGAGGACAGGGAAGTCAAGGACCCTGAATTCGGAAACCAATCCCTTCATTCCAGTCTAATCAGGGTCCGTCTCGCCCAAGCCAGGGAAACCCCAAAAGAACTCCAGCTCAGCCATCTGCCTCTATCCAGAGTTCTACCTCAGACTGTAGCAGCCAGAGCAGTCACCATTTCAGATGTTGTAGAAGAGGAAAAAGGGAAGATCTATGCTGCAATTGAAAATCAAGGGCCTAACCAGCAGTTCTCCGTCATCCATACTCCAGCAGAGTATCAGGGTAAGCCTTTTAAGCTTTTAATTGATTCAGGTAGTTCTCATTCATTCGTTTCCCCTGGATGCTTGCGTAAGCTAGTCTTAGAACAGAAAGTAGGGAAACCTATGCAAGTTGAATTGGCCAGTGGGAAGACTCTTTTCACTCACCATGAGACAGATCTTATCCAGTTCAATCTAGATGGTAATGTAATTGACTGTCAGTTCAAAGTCTTACCTCTAGGAGTTTTTTACGGAATCCTTGGAATGGATTGGCTCCACAAAAATCAAGCTGACATACACTGTCACAATGGAACCATTTCCTTCCATGACCTTCACGGGAACAAAGTCCATGGAACTGGAGTTTCCGGATCCCCAGACCTTCAATTAGTAAAAGCTTCCAGGTTACTGAAAGGACTTAGGAAGAAGCAACAAATTTATGTTGTCAAAATGAACCCAGTAGACTCAAAACTTAAAGCTAAAGAACCAGAATGGTTAAGTGAATTTGATGATCTATTCCCAGCAGAGCTAACTGAAATTCCTCCAATTCGGGAAGTAGATCATGTGATTGAATTGACCCTCGGAGCTCATCCAGTAGCCCTACGCTCATACAAAATGCCAGTTCCTGAAGCCATCGAACTCAAGGAACAGCTTAGATAGCTATTAGAACAAGGGTTTGTAAGACCCAGTGTTTCACCTTGGGGTGCGCTAGTTCTCTTTCAGAAAAAGAAAGATGGAACGCTTAGACTCTGTGTGGACTACAGAGGTCTAAATTAGTCCTGACAGTTAAGAATAAGTATCCTATCCCAAGGATTGATGAGCTTTTGGACAGGTTAAATGGAGCCCAGATCTTCACAAAAATAGATCTCAAATTCGGGTATTACCAGATCAAGATTAATGATTCAGATATACCAAAAACAGTGCTATGGGAATTATGAATTTACTGTCATGCCGTGCGGATTAACTAATGCCCCAGCTACATTCAATCGCCTAATGCAGGAAATCCGCAGAGAATACTTGGATGATTTTGTTCTAGTTTTCTTTGATGACATTCTGATTTACTCAAGGAATGCAGCTGACCATGAGACTCATGTCTGAAAAGTTCTTGAGATTCTAAGGAAGCATCAACTCTTTGCCAAAAAGAGCAAATGCACTTTCTGTGCCGATCACGTTGAATACTTGGGCTTTCTGGTATCCAAAGATGGAATTTCTCCAAATTCCGCAAAAATCCAAGCTGTCATAGATTGGCCCGAACCAAAGACAGTGAAAGAAGTCAGAGGATTCTTGGGATTGACTGGTTGGTATAGAATTTTTATACCAAAGTATGCTCTCATAGCTTCCCCCTGACTAAGCTTCTCAAAAAGAATATCCCATTTCAATGGTCTGCCAGGTGCCAAAGTGCTTTTGATAAGCTGAAGACCGCCTTGGTAACCAGTCCCGTTCTGAAGCTGCCAGATTTCTCTCTACCCTTTGAGGTAGTAACTAACGCAAGTGGTTTTGCCCTGGGAGGTGCACTCATGCAAGAAGGTCATGTAGTGGCCTATGAATCCCGAAAACTCAGAACGTATGAGAGGAATTATGCTGTCCACGACTTGGAATTGCTTTCAGTAGTCTATGCCTTAAAGTTATGGAGACATTACCTACTGGGAAAAAGATTCACTTTGATGGCAGATCATCAGAGCTTAAAGTGGATCTTTACTCAGAAGGACCTCAACATGTGCCAAAGAAGGTGGATGCAGACCTTGCAGGAATTTGATTTTGAAATCAAGTACCGCCCAGGCAAAGAAAATGTGGTAGCAGATGCTCTCAGCAAAAAAGCCTCCTTGCTTGCAATTACTGTAATATCAAATCCTTTGATTATTCAAGCAAGTGAGAAGATCATGCAGGATAGATTCTTTGGCCCTATTGATACCCTACTTATGCAAGAAAGCAAAACTCCACAGGAGTTGAACAGAGTTCAAGGGTACAACCTGGATGATGGCATTATGTATTATAATCGCAGGCTATGCATCCCCAATAATCAGGGAACCAAGAGGCAAATTCTGAATAAAGCCCATGACAGCCTTATTGCAGGACATCCAGGTTTCATCAAGACCTACATGTCCGTAAAGAAAAGCTTCTTTTGGCCTGGTCTGAAAAAGGATGTACTGAATCATGTGCGTCAATGTCTGACATGCCAGAAAGTCAAAGCTGAGAGAGTAAAAATGCATGGGAAGTTACATCCATTAGACATCCCCCAGATGAAGTGGAAATGTATCAGTATGGACTTCATTACTGGATTACCTTTAGTGCAATCAGGTTACAACTCCATCTTCGTGGTAGTCGACAGACTAACCAAAGTTGCCCATCTGATTCTAGTAAAAGAAACCTACACTACAGTGGATGTGGCCAGAGTGTTCCTCAAAGAAATCTTCAGATTACATGGCCTACCTAGGAGAATAGTAAGTGACCGAGATCCCAAATTTACTTCAAGGTTTTGGATTACATTTTTCGAAGCAGTGGGAACTTTCTTGGATCTCAGCACAGCTTATCACCCTGAGACCGAAAGAGTAAACCAAGTAATTGAAGATATACTTCGGTCATGCTGTGCAGGGAACCCAAGAAGTGGCTAAGCTATCTGCACCTAGTCGAGTTTGCCTACAATGCTTCTTATCACACCGAAGTATCGGGATGAGCCCTTTTAACGCTCTGTATGGACACGATTTCTTAACTCTATTAACTTGGTCTGACCCATTGATTAGCGTCGAGATGTCCAGACAAATGCTTGACGACATGGAGCAGCAGATGTAGTCAATTCGTAAAGATATTAAAGCTGCCCAGGATAGACAGAAGGAATATGCAGATAAGAAGAGGACAGATAGAGGATTCAAAGAAGCAGATATGGTCTTTATTCGAGTACGGCCCAAAAGAAGTTCCTTATCTCTTGGGAAGTACAAGAAGTTATCCCCCAGATATTGTGGGCCATATCTGATTACAAAGAAAGTAGGTGACTTAGCCTACGAGCTTCTTCTGCCTCCTTATCTCAAAGTTCATAATGTATTTCATGTAAGCCTTCTAAAGAAATATGTGCCAAGTCCAAATCATATGCTGGATGATGAAATCCTAACCTCTTCATCCCAAGGAAAGATGGAACTCCAACCTAGAGAAATTCTCGACGTTCGAGAAAAGATTCTCAAGAATAGAAGTCTCAGAGAAATATTAGTAAAATGAAAGTTCTATCCTTTTGAAGATGCCACCTGGGAGAATGAAGCCGATCTGTTGTGCGGGATTACCCCTAGTTTGCGAGATGAGGACATCTCGCGTTTTTCAAGTGGGGGAGAATGTAAGATTCCTCCCCAGCCTCTCAAGATGTCCATCATCTTCTCGTGTAATCAAATTTTTATATCAAAAGTGTTACTTTTATCATTGTTTTTTTCATGCATAGGAGTATGCATAATGATAAATTTTTATATCAAGAGTGTTACTTTTATCATTTTTATTTTCATGCATAGGAGTATGCATAAAGATAAATTTTTATATCAAAAGTGTTACTTTTATCATTATTTTTTTTATGCATAGGAGTATGCATAATGATAAATTTTTATATCAAAAGTGTTACTTTTATCATTTTTATTTTCATGCGTAGGAGTATGCATAAAGATAAAATTTTATATCAAAAGTGTTACTTTTATCATTTTTATTTTCATGCGTAGGAGTATGCATAATGATAAATTTTTATATCAAAAGTGTTACTTTTATCATTTTTATTTTCATGCATAGGAGTGCATAATGATAAATTTTTATATCAAAAGTGTTACTTTTATCATTTTTATTTTCATGCATAGGAGTATGCATAAAGAGAAATTTTTATTATAAAATTGTTATTTTTATCATAATTAATTTTAATGTATAAAGGTATGCATAAAAGATAAATTTTAATCGGAGATCGACATAAATGAATATTCCTCGAGAAATCCATGTTTTTGAATTTGTAAATAAATATTCATCGAAAGAAATTTTAGAAAAAGAGAAACTGAGATAGTACCTTTCGAGAAGATAATTTTAGAAAGAACCTTTCAGACCTAAACTCTGACTCAGACTATTGACCAAGACCTAATTCCTTCGTCAGTTTCAATCAATGATGATGTGCCCAGTTCAGGGAAAATGTATTCAATCACCCACCGAATCTGAAACTAAGTTAAGACTTGTGACTTTGGTCTAAGGATCAAGTTAACAGAATTTGAAGAATTCTGTTTGGAATTGAAAATTGGATCTAGAAGTATTGAGATAGGGATTAATGATATACTCATGGTAATTCAAAAATCAGAACTGTAAACTTGCATAGAAACCCTGCCTTCTTAAAAGACTGTCTTACGCCAGAATGCTGGAGGGAGCATTTGGCATATATGTTTATCTAAGGGAAGTCCGGTTGCAACTGCTGGCGGGGAGTGTTCGAGGGACAGCTCACGCGGCAAAACCTGCTGACCAGCCTCGGTATGGTTAAAATGGTGCGCTTTCGATACGATGGACGAGGGCCGACAAAGCGGTCCTTGAGTGAAGTGCCAGGACACTTAAGGAGGATCCTGGAGGGTTCTGACCAGGTGATGCACGGGCTCGCGGTGCCGAGGACATCCATGCGTATGTCGAGGAAGATATTATATGATGGACCTATGTTTTTATAATCTATCACTGGATCTCGTTGTTGACTTGCTGGTCTCAACGGAGAGTCCAGAGTGATACCGTTTTGTTGAGAAACAAGGACTCAATGAAAATTTTGAAGTATGGCGTGTATAAACCGTAAATTGTTTATCAAGGGTTGTTTTTATTAAAGTTTTAATAAAGAGGAGTCTGTGCGTATCTGTAGCAATTCAATTATGGGTGGGTGAGTACTTGTTTAGTTCCACCGCCGATTCCAGTGGTAGGGTGGTGGCTAACCCAGGGGTCGTATGGGGTTAGGCTGGAATCAGTGGAGTTTTTAATAATCAAACTGTAAAATCTTAGGATTACGCTAAGATTCGAGTAATTAGACAATTCCCTGATAAATTTTTCAATAAGTGGATCAACGGCTGTGCCTGACCTGGATCAGGAAAAAAGTGTTGAATTTACAAAAACGATCAAATTATATCAGTGATAGTTTCCTTCTATCTGGTTTATTCAGTTGAAGAATAGCTTAGAATTGATCACGTTAGAAAAATTCGTTAAAAATAAAATAAAATTCATAAAGGCGAAATCGCCCCCGCTTTTCGGGCATGGGAATTTTTCCCGGTTTTGGTGTTTGGAGTGACCACCAGCCTAGTCTCGTGCGCCCGGACATTCGAGGGCGAGGCCCCGCAAGTGAGAAACCCTGCCCCGCGTGCATGAGGGGGCTGCTTCCGCTGTTTCAGCTACCGGAAGTCCGGCGCGCGGAGGGGGCAGAGGGATCTCACAGTTAGTATCAGAGCCAAATTGAAAGCTAATAAGGATAAATAAATTCTTATCTAAAATTGATAAATAAGAACTCAGAAAAAGCATTTTTTTCTTAATGTATTTCATTCCGTAGGCTTCTTTAAGGAAGAATTTTTAATCAAAGAAATTATTTTTATAGATGGAAGTCCCCTATTTATCTGGTATTCCCGACCTCACCCAGCCTCAAGATATGACTACGTTCGCCTTCGAGCATCTCATCTCTTCCGCTTCTACTCGAACAAGCCGAGCAAGACTCGCACGCCATTTCGAGGAGTTATATTTTCCTAACCCAGTGGCGAGACTACATAAGTGGTTTGCAGGGCAATATGTCCACGCCCCTTGCGATCGCCGTGCAATGCTGTGGGAGAACCTCTCATTGGCTATGATTCTGTTAAAGCTGAAAATGACACGTGGTGTCATTCTATATCATTCAACACCTCGAAATTTCAGACTTTCATGCCAAATTTATAGACTCCATAGTCGATTTATCCCTAATGATAAAATAATAGCTCCCTTCGGAGTTAGAGAACTTATGTAACAGGATATGACTATGGCCCAGTACGGTCCTCTTATGCATCTCCCGAGGAGATTTTGAATTTTGGAGCCAAGCTGCTCTATGTATAATTTGTAACTTTTATATAAGAAGGTTTTCTGAAGAAAAATTCTCTGTTGTATAAGTGATTACTTATAAACAATCTGATAAAGAAAAAAATCCATTATCGGACATATGTCATAGACCTCCAATGAGATCATTGTCTTGTTTAAGAAATTGTTTTCCGAAACTCTTAAGTCCTAGGATCTCGTGGATAATATCAAAACAAAAATTTAATAATATATAAATTTTTGGCAGAATCATGAGATGAGGAAACCGTGGTCGTCAAACAGACCCTGTCTCTGAAGATGACGAGCTTGACCTTGATGTTCGCAAGGCTCTTCATAGGACACAGTCAGGACCCTTCAAAGGAGAAGGTGAGAACCTGGGCGAGAATGTGGAAGCCATGGAAGAGTATTTTGACGTCACAGGTTACAATATGCGAAGCAAAATGGCTCTTGCGCCCGGCTGAAAATAGTGGAAACAGCCAGGGTAGCATGGAGGAACCACTGTGACACCAACCATCTGGACAGAAATACTCAGTCCTGGAATGATCTAAAAACCTATCTCAGAAAGAGATTTTGTCCTCCTGGATTTTTAGAAACCAAAATGAATGAATTCTTAGAACTAAAGCAGGAGAGCAGAAACATCGAGGAATACCACTAGGCCTTTGCTCTTCTACTCAAATATTCACCGCCTCTTGATGAAGAGCAACTCATGGCCAAGTTTATTCGAGGAATGAACGAACCCTTGGACACACTAGTCAAAAATGCCAAGCCGGTATCCATGGCCGAAGGAGTAAGAATGGCAAAAGATTTTGCCAAAGCCTTTGTAGTAAAGGTCCCACCAAAACTTGCACCCTCTAACTTTAAAAGATTCCAAGCCCAGGGAAGTACTTCAAACTTTCCACCCCCAAAGAGACAGCAAGGCCCGAATCTGAATCAAGATGCAAGAAGATTCAGAAGTGAAGGAAGACCCTTCCCCCAGAGTACTTTCGCAGGAACCCCACCTCTTTCAAAAAATCAGAAGGATGAGCTCAGAACTGAAAACCGATGTTTTGGATGCACGGGTTTTGGTCACGAGTTAAAAGACTACCCGACTCCTGCCATGTCAAGAGGACAGGGAAGTCAAGGACCCTGAATTCAGAAACCAACCCCTTCATTCCAGTCTAATCAGGGTCCGTCTCGCCCAAGCCAGGGAAACCCCAAAAGAACTCCAGCTCAGCCATTTGCCTTTATCCAGAGTTATCTCAGAACTCCTTCCCAGAACTGGGGCAACCAAAGAGAAAGAGTTCTACCTCAAACTGCAGCAGCCAGGGTAGTCACCATTTCAGATGTTGTAGAAGAGGAAAAAGGGAAGATCTATGCTGCAATTGAAAATCAAGGGCCTAACCAGCAGTTCTCCGTCATCCATACTCCAGCAGAGTATCAGGGTAAGCCTTTTAAGCTTTTAATTGATTCAGGTAGTTCTCATTCATTCATTTCCCCTGGATGCTTGCGTAAGCTAGTCCTTGAACAGAAATCAGGGAAACCTATGCAAGTTGAATTGGCCAGTGGGAAGACTCTTTTCACTCACCATGAGACAGATCTTATCCAGTTCAATCTAGATGGTAATGTAACCGACTGTCAGTTCAAAGTCTTACCTCTAGGAGTTTTTGACGGAATCCTTGGAATGGATTTGCTCCACAAAAATCAAGCTGACATACACTGTCACAATGGAACCATTTCCTTCCATGACCTTCACGAGAACAAAGTCCATGGAACTGGAGTTTACGGATCCCCAGACCTTCAGTTAGTAAAAGCTTCCAGGTTACTGAAAGGACTTAGGAAGAAGCAACAAATTTATGGTGTCAAAATGAACCCAGTAGACTCAAAACTTAAAGCTAAAGAACCAGAATGGTTAAGTGAATTTGATGGTCTATTCCCAGCAGAGCTAACTGAAATGCCTCCAATTCGGGAAGTAGATCATGTGATTGAATTGACCCTCGAAGCTCATCCAGTAGCCCTACGCTCATACAAATGCTAGTTCCTGAAGCCATCGAACTCAAGGAAGAGCTTAGATAGCTATTAGAACAAGGGTTTGTAAGACCCAGTGTTTCACCTTGGGGTGTGCCAGTTCTCTTTCAGAAAAAGAAAGATGGAACGCTTAGACTCTGTGTGGACTACAGAGGTCTAAATCAGCCCTGACAGTTAAGAATAAGTATCCTATCCCAAGGATTGATGAGCTTTTGGACAGGTTAAATGGAGCCCAGATCTTCACAAAAATAGATCTCAAATTCGGGTATTACCAGATCAGGATTAATGATCCAGATATACCGAAAACAACCATCAATACTCGCTATGGGCATTATGAATTTACTATCATGCCGTTCGGATTAACTAATGCCCCAGCTACATTCAATCGCCTAATGCAGGACATCCTCAGAGAATACTTGGATGATTTTGTTCTAGTTTTCTTTGATGACATTCTGATTTACTCAAGGAATGCAGCTGACCATGAGACTCATGTCCGAAAAGTTCTTGAGATTCTAAGGAAGCATCAACTCTTTGCCAAAAAGAGCAAATGCACTTTCTGTGCCGATCACATTGAATACTTAGGCTTTCTGGTATCCAAAGATGGAATTTCTCCAGATTCCGCAAAAATCCAAGCTGTCATAGATTGGCCCGAACCAAAGACAGTGAAAGAAGTCAGAGGATTCTTGGGATTGACTGGTTGGTATAGAATTTTTATACCAAAGTATGCTCTCATAGCTTCCCCCCTGACTAACCTTCTCAAAAAGAATATCCCATTTCAATGGTCTGCCAAGTGCCAAAGTGTTTTTGATAAGCTAAAGACCGCCTTGGTAACCAGTCCCGTTCTGAAGCTGCCAGATTTCTCTCTACCCTTTGAGGTAGTAATTGACGCAAGTGGTTTTGCCCTGGGAGGTGCACTCATGCAGGAGGGTCATGCAGTGACCTATGAATCCTGAAAACTCAGAACGTATGAGAGGAATTATGCTGTCCACGACTTGGAATTGCTTTCAGTAGTCTATGCCTTAAAGTTGTGGAGACATTACCTACTGGGAAAAAGATTCACTTTGATGACAGATCATCAGAGCTTAAAGTGGATCTTTACTCAGAAGGACCTCAACATGTGCCAAAGAAGGTGGATGCAGACCTTGTAGGAATTTGATTTTGAAATCAAGTACCGCCCAGGCAAAGAAAATGTGGTAGCGGATTCTCTCAGCAGAAAAGCCTCCTTGCTTGCAATTACTGTAATATCAAATCCTTTGATTATTCAAGCAAGTGAGAAGATCATGCAGGATAGATTCTTTGGCCCTATTGATACCCTACTTATGCAGGAAAGCAAAACTCCACAGGAGTTGAACAGAGTTCAAGGGTACAACCTGGATGATGGCATTATGTATTATAATCGCAGGCTATGCATCCCCACCCAATAATGAGGGAACCAAGAGGCAAATTCTGAATAAAGCCCATGACAGCCTTATTGCAGGACATCCAGGTTTCATCAAGACCTACATGTCCGTAAAGAAAAGCTTGTTTTAGCCTGGTCTGAAAAAGGATGTACTGAATCATGTGCGTCAATGTCTGACATGCCAGAAAGTCAAAGCTGAGAGAGTAAAAATGCCTAGAAAGTTACATCCATTAGACATCCCCCAGATGAAGTGGAAATGTATCAGTATGGACTTCATTACTGGATTACCTTCAGTGCAATCAGGTTACAACTCCATCTTCGTGGTAGTCGACAGACTAACCAAAGTTGCCCATCTGATTCTAGTAAAAGAAACCTACACTACAGTGGATGTGGCCAGAGTGGATGTGGCCAGAGTATTCCTCAAAGAAATCTTCAGATTACATGGCCTACCCAGGAGAATAGTAAGTGACCGAGATCCCAAATTTACTTCAAGGTTTTGGACTGCATTTTTCGAAGCAGTGGGAACTTTCTTGGATCTCAGCAGAGCTTATCACCCTGAGACCGAAAGAGTAAACCAAGTAATTGAAGATATACTTCGGTCATGCTGTGCAGGGAACCCAAGAAGTGGCTAAGCTATCTGCACCTAGTCGAGTTTGCCTACAATGCTTCTTATCACACCGAAGTATCGGGATGAGCCCTTTTAACGCTCTGTATGGACAAGATTGCTTAACTCCATTGACTTGGTCTGACCCATTGATTAGGGTTGAGATGTCCAGACAAATGCTTGACGACATGGAGCAGCACATGCAGTCAATTTGTAAAGATATTAAAGCTGCCCAGGATAGACAGAAGCAATATGCAGATAAGAAGAGGACAGATAGAGAATTCAAAGAAGCAGATATGGTCTTTATTCGAGTACGGCCCAAAAGAAGTTCCTTATCTCTTGGGAAGTACAAGAAGTTATCCCCCAGATATTGTGGGCCATATCTGATTACAAAGAAAGTAGGTGACTTAGCCTACGAGCTTCTTCTGCCTCCTCATCTCAAAGTTCATAATGTATTTCATGTAAGCCTTCTAAAGAAATATGTGCCAAGTCCAAATCATATGCTGGATGATGAAATCCTAACCTCTTCATCCCAAGGATAGATGGAACTCCAACCTGAATAAATTCTCGGCGTTCGAGAAAAGATTCTCAAGAACAGAATTCTCAGAGAAATATTAGTAAAATGGAAGTTCTATCCTTTTAAAGATGCCACCTGGGAGAATAAAGCCGATCTGTTGTGCGGGATTACCCCCAGTTTGCGAGATGAGGACATCTCACGTTTTTCAAGTAGGGGAGAATGTAAGATTCCTCCCCAGCCTCTCAAGATGTCCAGCATCTTCCCGTGTAATCAAATCCCTCCTTAGAAATATAAAAGATCTTGTTTCTAACTGTTTTAGCTTAGAGAGAGAGAAAATATTCTAGAGAGAGAATATTCAGATTTTTAATATTTTTGGATAGAAAAATATCTCAACTTATTAAAATAAGTTTCCCTGAAACAGAAATTCAAAAAGAACTTCCAATGTGCAACTGGAATTTATTGGAATTGGGTATAAAGGACCTTAGCCTAAGGGTCTAGATTTTCAGAAATTTATGGACTATGGTCCAATTAAGGTTTCTGTGGGCCAATAGGATTAATCCATGTGTGAGGAGGAGATAAATCCAATTTGTAAAAGAAAAATACCCAAAAATGAGTAAATGCTCACATAAGGTAAAGAGTTGAATATGTACAAGGTTTATTAGTAAAAAACTATGAGTAATATTAAAAATATGAGATATTTTGGGTATAATGATTCTATTTTGACACATATGTAAGGAAGGGGAGTCCCTTCAATGCTCACATAAGGTGAAGAGTTGAATATGTATAAGGTTTATTAGTAAAAAAAACTATGAGTAATATCAAAATATGAGATAATTTGGGTATAATGATGCCAATTTGACACATATGTAAGGAAGGGGGAGAGCATTTAATGAGGCGCCTACTTCACATGATTAATTGAGTTTTAAATCATCATAAATTCAGATATTTCATCTCTCCTCTCTCCTAATTCAAGTCTAGTTGCAAAAAGTTAGCTCAACTGACCTAAGAATGGTCAAAAATTGACCAAATTGAATTGGAAAACTCTAAGCGATATCAAATAAATAGTTTGTGTTAAAAAAAAATAACATATTTGGATGGAGCTGACTAGTGTGTATGTTTTTGAAGTGCCCAAGATCTAATGACTATTGTGACATGTGAGATGAAGGAGGAAGTTGAGACAAGCCAAATATTATCTTGGGATATGCTTAATAAGACCATGAAGTAGTGTGGCTACAATAGTGCAAACTTCTATAGCTTCATGCAAATTGGAGAGTAGTGAGAGTAGTATATGATGGAGACCCTGAAAGGATTATGGATGGTAGAGAAAGGTCATGTTTGTTCCATTGGGAACAAAGTCTACACTAACATACCAATAAGTACATAAAGAAGGGTTTGCATGAAGAAAATATCTCCGTGTGTGAAGAATTGAGAACTTGCAGGACCAAAGATGAGGCCCTTGCCCAGATGTAAGTGATACGGAAATGGTGGAGCGGAGGAGCAGCTCCAGACAAAAAGAGCATTTTAGCACAAGATAGTTGGCTATGTTGGTGGAATGTGAGGATACCCCACTAGGGGAATCTCATGTCTATGGTAAATCCTTATAAGAATCTTCTTAATTTTCATTGGATAGAAATTCATTTTTCTTCATTTACATGTATTTTCTTAATTACTATTTTGTTCAGGTGTAGAAAATCCCACTAGAAGAGGCACACACTCCAAGAACAAATCTAGCTAGAGAGGGAAACAAGCAAAAGATCCCCTTATATGATGCATCTGTATCTGATATGGCAAATTCTTTATTGTTGCAAAGTGCAAAACAATATGCTTATATAAATGGCAAGCATGTGGGAGATGGTCCTTTTTTAGAGGCCTTGATAACTAGAGCAACTGCTAGGAGTACACCAACCCCACCACCACAAGTGAGCCGTATGGTCCTAGTTTAGAGGCCTTGATATAGCTAGAGAAACTGCTAGGAGTACACCAATCCCACCACCACAAGTGAGCCGTATTGTTCAGAATGCAGTTTTGCAGGGAGTCCAATGTATGAAGACACACCAAAGATTCATGGAGATAGAGAGATAGTTAAAGAAAGAGACAATCATCTGACAATGTTGGGATAGAGAAGAATAGCTCGCATTGACCTGATTATGTGATGGAGAATAGGGATAGAAAGCAAAGGGGTCAGCCAAGGAAGATCAGTTTTGATTTTGGAGCTACAGGAGGACAACAGACCCGTGGAATAGTTCCACAGCAACAATCAAATAGAGACGCCTCATTGGCCATAGTTGAAAAACCTGTGCACAAAACATTTTAGGCTATACCCAAGACTCTAATGAACTCTAAATTAAAATGTCTAGGCTGGGTGGAAGGTAAGGTAAAATGTAATAATTACATCCAAAGTTTAACAAAAGGTGTAGTGGCTTCTTATTTCTACTTTGAAAGAAGACATCCAAGTCCAGGAGGGCAGAAAGCTTAGATGATGTACTTTTGCAATGATGATGCCACACACACTTGGCATCGTGATCACAACATCATGCATGTTCCTGAGCTTCCAAGCATTTGGATTGTAGAGGAGGGCACAAGCATCACTAAAGAGGAGATAAAAATGCTTATGCAAGCAAGGTTTAGGCTACAAAAATAAGAACAAAATAAACAGTCTAGAAGTTCAAGCATGCAAGCAAAAGTTGAGGGCACCTTCATAGCATAACCAAGAGAGGCATGTCCAACTATGCATGTAGAATTTGAGGATGCAGATACAACTATGCAAGAAAAACCGAGGAAAAACCAAGAGATTCCTCTATAGGGAAACAAAGGTCTAGATGGAGATGTACAATATCCAGGGATGCAAGTAAGAGGATTGCCAAAGCTTGGTCAGAACCATTTGTCTTAAATGGAGAGACAATTATAGTGCCATTGAAGAAGAGTATCTTTCATGTAATATCAACAAGCTCTAACATGGATGGTATGCAATATGATGTGCATGTCAAAGACCAACCTTCTTGCGCATGCCTTGATTTTCAAAAGAGAGAAACATGGAATGAGTCATATCTAGTTTGCAAGCACATCTATTTTATATTCCTAGTTGTCTTAGAATCAACATATGCAGAGATCTTGTAAGAGTTTTAAGCTCAAGAAGGAACCATCACTGAGGGTGGGATAGAAAGATGGGGATGCTTTAAAAGACTCTGCTTTTTGGAAATAATTGTCTACATTTTAATGATTTTCATGTACATATGTAAAAGAAATGTTGGCTACTATTTCCTACAAAGCAACTCCAAGAGAGTTAGGTTCCCTTATAGATTATCATTTTTGCACACTTAAGCAAAGACATGATGATGTTAGACACTCCTTTTGATAAGTTAAATGCAAAGGGACTTAATCTATGTATCAAGTGGATGGCCATATTCATGTTAGAAAATCTAAAAGGATTCTCTTTTTTATAAATTCTACCCATGAGAGTCTCATTTTTTCAAACAATTGTCATTTAGGGGACTACATGATATATTGCCTTTCATTGTGTATTTGTTGCAAACATGATATATTAGCTTCCATTTATCTCGTAATAATAATTTCTTTCTTGAGTGCAATAAAAAGCTCACAAAACTGTCAAAAAAGCTCGTGCTTCAAAGCTCACAAAAAAATATTCCCCAGTAGGAAGATATGGAATAAGGTAGATTCTTTTAAAAATATAATGCTATGGCATAAGTTGATCAATAATGAGCCATGAAAGAAGTCAAAGAATTTTCAAATAGGATGGGGTGGTGAGTTTAAATCAGATGAATTCAATGCCTTCTGTAAGAACCATGGGATCAAGAGACACTTTACCATTAGTACTCCCTCGCAAAACAACCTAGAAAAAAGGAAAACATCATATGAAAAAGGGTAAAGCTGAATATTATTTGGGTCAAGGCAAACAATGCCACACTTATAGTCTTAACAAGGGTTACACAAAGGTAGTGAAGGGGATGACTCCTAAACATGCCTATTGATAAGAAGTCTTTAGTAAATGTTTTATGCATGTTCCAAGGATCAAGTGCGATCCCCAAAAAGTGTATCTCTTCCTAGGGTATAGTATAGTTTTTAAGAGTTACCAACTATATGACCCTAGTGACACAAGGAAGATCATGGTTAATTGTGATGTGGTGTTTGTGGAATAGCCCCAATAGGTGGAGGAGAAGGCTCCATCCACAACAAAGATATAACTTAACATACACCGCCATACATCAAATGAAATATTATAAGCACTAGTAGGTTCAATGGCAAAGGGGAGGCCCATCAACAAGTGGAGGAGGAATCTCCATCCACAATGAAGATGTAGGTTAACATATGTAGCCACCAGATACAATATCATAAGCTCTAGCTTCAATGGCAAAGGGGAGGTCCACAGCCATTCCATATAGGAGGTGGAATATGAAAACACAGATGACCTAATAAAAGACGTAAGAGATAACCATATGTGAAGTGCATGAGGGATCTCCTTTAAGACACATATAATATGCCTAATGAAGCACATAGGAGACAACCACATGTGAAGTGAGTGGCATACAAATTAGAGGCCAGGCAAGCAACACCAAAACTAGTGAAGCATACATTTTACAATGCTATGGCTTCTACACAACTAGTCTATTGACACAAATGGGATACTCTTAGAGAAATGGCCAATGTTGTCCTTGCATGAAATTGAGAGCCTGACCTCTCGGATAACCTTCAAGTGGTTTTTTGGCTAGTGGGAATTGGGAGTTCTATCTAGACTCCGATGACGATAGAATAATGTATATATCCCAACAAGAGACATCAATGAGGTTAGGCCTCTAGCCATGGCCATCTAGATCAAAGAGGCCTAGGAGATCTTATAAGAAGTTACTAGAGCTCAAATAAGGCTGATAAGGACTCAGATCCCTAATGTAATTGATAAATTCTTCTTATTAAGGAGGCTTAGAGTTGACAATAAAGGAATGACGCCATATGAGGATGCATCATGTAACCTTTACACAATCACTACCACTCCTAGGGAAGTGCAAGGATATTTTTAATTCCTTGAATCACCCCTAGTAAGGAACTATTACCAATCTACCATAGATCGAACAACGTATGTCGACAAAGAAGTAACAAGGAGGCAAGGAATACAAAGAGGTCTAGGCAAGGAGGCAAGGAATACAAAGAGGTCTATGAAGGTGGGGGTCACATCTCCCATAGCCTTCCAAGGTGCAAGATGGATGGGATGAACTCTTAGGAGGAAATCACTTCAAGAAGAGGCAGTCCAATGGGATGCAAGGGTTCTTGTTCTATAGCCCCGTAAAGAGGACATGCCAACTTTCAGATTCTTTCCTCAGTAGAACCAATCAAGGAAGAGAGGATGAAGGAAAACAATGTTTGAAGAGAGGCAATACCTCTTGAAAGAGCAAGGGTAACCACTCCCTTTGAACCCAGAATACCTGCTCAAGAAGCATGGAAAACTAAAAAAATATATCATGAATGGAGAGCTACAAGCCAACCATCACATCCAATGGGATACCCAATGATGCATATAGAAAACCACATTCCTGAATTGCCTACTGAACTATCCATAGGAGTACCAACATATGGGTACATCTATTAACCCTCGCTGGAGACCTCTTAGCTGTCAATGTCAAGCCACTCCTTCATTTTGACCTCTTTTGACCATGGGTGTTGGAAGGTCGAATTCACATTAAACATTTATAATATATTATTTTACATGCACGATCGATGCTTGAATATGAAAGGTGCACCATGGGATAGCTTACTTAAGGATACCATTGTAAGCAGCCTAGGAGGCCTAGGACCTAATTTTTAGCTTTGGCTGCCTAAAAGGTGTAACCCCAAACTGTCATCTCTCTTGTTCTGAGCAATTTCTGTGTCATCTCTCTCTTTAAGAGGTTGGTGTGCATAAGTACGGTTATCTTTTCTTTTCTATCTTTGTCCATTCAAGTGCATACGTAGCATCATGCATCCTTCATATCTTTGTTTGTTTTTAGTTCAATGTACAACATTAACCTCCCCCTTGGGGCCAAACCGAGCATAACTACATTTTTCATGCCTATCGCATTGGGCACAATAGGGATAGTCATTGCTCTACAGAGATGACTAGGTGGTCTTGAACCACTAAAGTACAAATAGCCATTCGAAGGTGTTGTACTATGGATTGTTGATTCGAACTTGCCATCCAAAGGTGCTATCTGGTAGGGGGATTGGTTAGCCAATTGCATCAAGTTCAAGGAATTAGTAGGTCTCCTATTTGCCATTCACCATGCATAATTGGGTTATATGGTTTAACTGTTATATGTACCTAGGAGTATTCATTGTAGATGGTATTAGTCTTTGTTTAGTGTATGCTCTTGATTTTTTATGGTTGTGCAAATTCTAGTAGATTCTCATATTTGTGATTCTATCAAGGTGGACCCTGGCATGTTAGGTCTTATCCTCATCATGAGTCTAAGAGGTCTATTGTATTTGCACTTCCATGGGAAACTTTGATCATTTGCATGATCATGGGAATCATAACCAATATCTTTATCCCAAAGAGAAATGTGTTCAGTGAGATGACTATATAATATGCAAAATCATATACATAGGTATCACTCTAGGTCTAATTCATGATCATGGGAATCATAACCAATATCTTTATCCCAAAGAGAAATGTGTTCAGTGAGATGACTATATAATATGCAAAATCATATACATAGGTATCACTCTAGGTCTAATTCAGACTAAGATTAAAGTGTGGATTTTGGAATGTGTCACTATCTTGAATCCACGACCTGGAGTTAGGTACATCTAAGGAATCATCTTGGGCCACTTGACCTCTTTGGTCCTCTTGTGTCACCCTTAACTCCTATCACGTTCTTGTTCTCTTTCTTTTGGTTTAGTTCTTAGTTATGTTGGTTTAAACAAACACTTACAAACAACTACTAGTGGCTTCAAAACATTTTAGGCCCCATCTTGCTCTTTAATGTTCATGTCATCCTTGTGTGGTTCAAGGATCCTTGTCTCTTTGGATGCTTTGCTCTTATTATCTTCTTGTCCTTTGCAATGCAAAATCAACCTCATTGTCATCTGATTCCTCATATTCTGACTCCATGCTAGTGTATCTTTTTTCTTCCTTTTTTGTTTTATTGATAGGAGTCCTTCTGCATGGTTTATATGTTTGAATATGATACATGGTTTCCTTCATTATACTACAGATGCCATTGCCTTACCTCCTTTAAGAATTTTGATAAATCTCTTAGTTTTCTCTTTTCCTTTTATCAAGATTTCTAAGATTTCCTTTTATCAAGATTTCAAAGCCAATGCTTTAGGTTGGCTTTGCAAATGGTTTTGGTAACTGTCCTGCCATTTCCAACAATAGATAGTACCTTTATCTATGCCCTTGCTCAAAATATCTTCAACACATGTGGTATTGGTAGCCTTTCTTACAATGGCCCTTTTCACGACAATACTGACACCTACTTTTACCCATTTTTGTTGACAAATTAGTCATGTAAGAAAATTATGATTGTGCATGGCTGCTCTCCTGCTTTTGGTGAAATTCCTTGCATGAGTTATTCATGTATAGCCATGGGGGTAAGGGTTCCCTTGATCAAACTCTTGTTAACACTTAGAGATAGCCACAATTCCAAGACAATAGCAACAAATACCCTTGATTAAGCCTTCAATTTAAGCCCTTGAACATTTGAAATTTCTACCCAAAAATCTATAGCCATCCTTTCTGTGTGTGTGTGTTCTACCCAAAAATCTATAGCTACCCTATAGTGTGTGTTGATCATAACAAGTTTTGGAGTGCTCTATCTTTATCATTTTCTTACTAAATGGCTTAGACATCTTCTAAATAATTATAAGGAGAAATTAATAGTATTGAAGCTCTCAAATTAATGCCCAAACCCAAAATTTTGGAGAAAAATGACTCTAGCCTCTTTCATAGCCTTACATGAAGGTTTAACATTCAAATGTTTTCTATCAGTGTGGTAATTGGAGCAAATTCTAAGCAATATGGACATGAAGGTTTAGCATCGTCAAATGTTTTCTATGAGTGGTAATTGGAGTAAATTCTAATTAATATTAGAATGAAGGTTTAGCACCTAAAATTACCTTCTAATCCTTAAGTAAATATACTAATTTTCATGTTACATTTGTATTCAATGTTCCCATCTCCTCATCCAATAACATCTTCCTATTTTTGAATTTCCAAATGCTTTCTCAAAACAAGTGGGCTCTATATTCTGTATTGCTTTAACCATGTAAGCATAGTGATGGCCAGTATATCCATCATATCTCAACCTATCAATAGAGTAACTAATGAAAATATTGGGGGAGGACACACACACACACACACAACAATGGATAAGACACACACATAGAGATAGAAGGTTGAATCTTCTTCTTGTTGCTCCCAAAAAGATGTCTACAAAAGATAAGTAAAATCAATATAAGTACTAGAGTACTATGTACAAGCAGTCCATAATGTGAACGCGCTAAATAGATGAGCTAGCAAGATAAGTATGCCATAACTCGATTGGATTAGGTAGGTGTAGTACTGTTCTAGAATCACTGGCAAAGATCTGTTGTCTCAGCTTACTACCAAATATGCCAATGGGTGTAAATGTGGAAAGAATGATCACCCACGCACATCATGAGTGTCAGCTTGTGTTGAGCTTGACATCTCAATACTTCCCCCCTCAAACTCAACTCCATCTCTAAGACTCTAAGCATAGTGTAGAATCTACGAAGTTTCTTTGCTCCCAAGGCCTTAGTGAAAATGTTAGCTACCTGCTCCTCTATGTCGACATACAGGAGATTAAAATCTCCTACTAAGACCTTGTCTATGATGGATAACTCTATATATTTGGTATGTGCATAAAACACTGGGTTCCTGGCCAACTGTATGCTACTAAGGTAGTCGCCAATAGATGACAACCTACCTATCCACATGCATCCCTAAATCTCCAAGTAGCTTATATAACCAAGCTACCTCACATGCTACCATTGTAACACCCTTGTACTCTTCCTTTGTACTCAACAAGGCAATTATCGCTACTCCATGTAACAACACCACTCCCCACTTCCAAAGGAAAGCATAAACTCACTAGTAGATCTTCTATCCATACACTTGTCATTGTATATACCAACCTCATAGAAGATGCCATTATCCATTGTGGATCTCACATAGCATAGTGTGCGCCTCACACTATCCAAATGTGGCTTCCAAGGAACTTGCATAAATTTGCTCTCTAGCCCAACTATGTAGTTCATATATGACCTAGTGATCGTCATGTAGATCAAGCTACCTCCACTATCTTCCTATACAGAGTGGCATTCTCTAAAATCTCACCTGTGTTTGCACATACCTTGCAATTCTAATCCAATTGTACACAAATGGGCTTACCGCCAACCATACCATATTCGAACAACATGTCCAATTGGATTAGAATTGCACATACCTTGCAATTCTAATCCATTTGTACACAAATGGGCTTACCACCAACCATACCATATTCGAACATGTCCAATGTAGAATGTCTCTGTGATAGCCATATACCCTTAAGCATTCTTGAATGCCAAAAAAGTATCTCAGCTCACCCAAATACTTTAGGTCAAACTTCTTCTTGAGGCTTGGGGGGTGTACTACTAAGAAATCCTATGTATCACGTGCGTTTCAAGGGGTATTTAGAAAAATCCTATGTATCACGTGCGTTCAAGGGGTATTTAGAAAAATTCTTACTTGTGAATTTTTCGTGAATACAATGACCCCTTTTTCTTTATGGACTTATGGGTTTTTTTTCAAAAACGATTAAAAAACCCCTTTTGTAAATGTATTTCTATAAATTTACCTTAAAACTTTAAATTAGAAAACCCTTTCATTTGAACTCATGTGCTATACTTACGTATTTTTAGGTGAACCCCTCGATTCTTGAGGAGACCCTTTGCATTCTCAACTTCCTCTTTATTGGTCACCCCCAACAATCAAGTCATCCACATAGATGATGATGACCATAATCCCCTTATCACTCTTTTGCACATAGAGTGAATGATTACAGATGCCATATGAAAGCTAATGGTGTGATAAGATACTATGCAATCTTATCATGCCATGCTCTCAATGCTTGCTTTAAGCCATACAAGGCTTTACATATAATCTGGGTAACTCAAATCCTCATAACCAGGTGGTTGTTCCAAATATACTTCAAAAATGAGTCCATTAGAGTATGCCATTTACCCTTATGTAGGTTTCCGATTAATAATTCAAAAAGAACCCCCTCGAAAAATAAATTTAAAACACTCAGACTAAGGTGTATACACAAAAAAGCATAAAATAAGTGAATGGTTAAATTACTCTAAGGTTTAGAAAAACCATGGTTTTATTAAAGCAAGTGTGGTAAAAGGTTGGTAATTGGTGGGAAAGCTCAAACCATGGTATTTATGGATGGTTTATGGGTTTGTATGGTGATTTGTGGACTACATGAATGCTTGAGAATTAGTTAATTAAAAATAAAGGGTGAGGCCACTAAACTTTAGCCATAAAAATAGATGATGTGCATGGTACGCAGCATGACTGAGACTCTGAAGCCACACATTAACTAATAGACAATCTAGGGTGCATATATAGGATTGTAAGGCTATATAAATCTCCCAAGCAAGCTAGTTCACATTTTTTTCTATGGGAGTTTAGAGCTCTTTATTACACTTGCACATTACCTTGTACTTGCATCTTGGGTACATCTAATCACTATTTTGCCCTCATTTACCCCTAGTGTAGCTAAATTGGGACACTTTGCAGCCTCGGGAGAAGTGTTTTCAACTCATGAAGCTCTAGAGAGTTGTGCAAGACTACATCAACCTTACAATACTCTACTATAAGTACTTGAAGCACTTATCAAGATACTTGATGCCCCTTTTGCTCAATTTTGTCAATTTCTCTCTATTTTGTGTGGGTTTTCCTTGTTTCCTTTTAAAAACAATCAAGCTTTCAACTAAGACTTTACAGACCTTAGGAATTAGATTAATGATGTAAAACTAAATTAGCCGAAGCTATGCATAGAACAATTTTGGTAGTAATTTGAATTTTTCTTAATCTATAGTGGCAAAAGAATTATTCAAATTGAATTAGTTTAGAAAATGATTGAAACATAAGATTTGCTCCTAAACCCCTAAACTTAGCCAAGTTAATTCTAGACTTGAGCCTTTGTATAACAAATTAATGTAAATAGAAAAGGATCGTTATGAGTAGTAGTAAATTGTGAGTCTATGCCTAAAATATTTGGAAATTGAATTAGTAGAGGAAATCCAAATTTCTAGTGGTCAATAGTTAAAATCATAGGGAGATGTACAAACCTTGGCTTAATTTATTAGCCTAGACCATATGTTACATGGTAAATTTTCAACCATAGAATAAAAGATTTTCTCAAGGGTGAAAATATCCCTCTTTTGTATACTTAAATAGATATGTTTAAGAGAGATAAGTTTCCCCCTAATAGGTAAAAATATCCCAATTTGTATACTTAAATAGATATGTTTAAGAGAGATAAGTTTCCATGAAATTGTAGTATTAGGAAGGATATAAATTCCTACTGCACCTAGTTGTGCACACTAAGTGTGTGTTATTTTTTATAAAGTGTACACATTACATATGTGCTCTCACTAAATGCATATAAATTAGGGAATGGTTAAAAACTATAGTAGATGTATTCTTCTAACAAACCTACGTTAGGATAAATTGGAGAAATCAATCAATGATATAAGATTCAAATTAAGGGACATAAATTAAAGGTCCATGTTAGGATAAAATGCACCATTAGAAAAAAATTAAAAAGAGTTGAGCATGTGCAATAGAAGTCAACCTTCATGCACATGCACATAGAAAAATAAAGACACTCTTTTTGAAAAGCACTGATGTGCACGGTTAAGAAAGGACGATAGATTTTATAGGATGATAAAAACGATTTATGTGTGGAGAGAGAAAAAAAGAATATTCTCTTTTTAGATGAAATGACTATGCAATTACCTTAGGGATGATACAAAAGGTGTTATTTTAAGAAATTTTTTATATGCAGCTCTCTCTCTTTCCCTAGAAGTAGAGGAAGAAAAACTTGAGACAAATTGTTAATGCGTACAAGGAAGAATTGGACCATAGAAGGTTAGCCAATTGACTAGGAACTCTAATAAGAAGGATTAATTCTGTAGCCCTTACTTTAGTCACAAAAGTAGAAATCATACTATGAAAGTTTGACTCCTATAGATAACCTTCAACCTAAATTTGGATAGAAATTAGGATATGAGTTTTGTACTTGAAGGGAAGCTAAACCTTAGTAACTCTTAGAAAAGTACTCACACCAGAAGATCCAAAATTAATCCTTAGATCTCCTTGAGATTGTTTCTCAATAGATCATTACGATTTGAGCTTAGAGCGCAAGAATATTACAGACAATTAAGACGAATAAAGACCTTGGGAAGATAGCCTTTCAAGAGGACTTATTTAATCATAGTAAACGCCATTACAATAACATTAGACCAAGGTAAGCTGAGATTACAATGAGGCTTGTGCAAGTGGTGTAATGATGAGCCTTTCAAGAGGACTTATTTAATCATAGTAAATGCCAATAAGATGGCATTAGCCCAAGGTAAACCTAAGACTACGATAAGGCTTATGGTGAAACGATATTCGGAGTTTTGATGGAAAGTAGAGGATGACTCATTCGAACTTATGATGGTTTACTCCGTCCCTATTGCATAGATGATGTACACATACTTGACCATGTTTTCTATTTATTTCTACTTTGTATTCAGTGTATGCTATTGTGGGAGAAGCCTATGGAGGTACCACATAGGCGTTGGTGTTACCGGGCCGCGAAAGTCGTTGAAGTGGTGAGTCATGTCATGAAGACGATCATATGAGACCTTGACCCATCTTGATGGGCGTGGGGTGTGCTCTCGACATGTCTCATGTGATGGACAAGAGGTGGCTCTGGAGTGTACTAGGCCAGTCTGGGCTGGGCGTATGCATAGTCACATAGACTCTGGTGACTAAGTGGTTGCCTGTGGAGCATTCGTGCCTTAGAAGAGGCTCCATAAGATTTTGCACGGCTGTAGGATCTGGGTGTGAAACTTGTGGGCTGCTCGTCGGATAACGTAGTGGTCTCGAAGTGATCAAGCTTAGCACTGCATATCTTCCTAGTGTAAGGATCATGGTCGTGGTGCTAGGAGATATTTTAATGGATTATGCAGTGATCTGTAGTATCATTTTTTTAAAATATTTAAATACTGTTTCAAACTTAAAATGTTAAATAAGATTTAATAAGAGAAAGAAATGTTTGTCGTGGAGTGCCTGCATGAGCTCTGCCTTTTGTTGTTTGCGGTGTGGGTGCATAATGTATGTGTATGAAGTCATGCCAACTCCATAGGCCTAGTGGATGGGCGGTAGGCTAGAACCATTGGGATTAGATAGGGTCTAAGCTAAGCCTATGGATCTATTAGGAGGAGATAAAGGATAAAACCATTGGAAAGCGGGTGGATGGGTGGACTTGAGCATATGAGTGCTTTCTAAACGAAACCAAAATTGTTTTAAAAACTTAGAAACTTGGTATAAACTAGGGATTAGATTTTTTGAGCATAGAAAAGTTAGTTAGAATGCATTAAGGCTGTCATCTTCTTAATCAAGGAGTATGATATTGAGCCTAAGGGAGCCATCAATCACCTCTTACTTGTGAGAATTATGAAGGAGACATGCATCTAGAGGAATCATACACATTTCCTAGTGTAAAGATTTTCTAGCGCAAATGTGAAAAGTGTGTTGCTAGATAGCCTAATGCTAGGTCATTATTGTGTAAGGCCCCTAGGTGAGACTCTCCACCCTTGAATGAGTCTTCACTATAGTTGAATATGATAGATATAGAGGGTGGGGCTCCTCACACACGTCCTAAGATGGAAACCCTTACCTCTAATGATACCCCATTGGAAGGGCACAATCCTAGACATGCTTCTCTCATGGGTTATCAACCTCAACACCTTGCTAATGATGAGCCGTTCTCCCATGGATACCCTTACCCTCATCAATCAAACCCATGCTTTTCTCATGGGTCACCAACCTAATACCTTGCCATCATGAGCCGATGTCCCATGGAAACCTCACACTCATCAATCGAACCTTGGTCCTTTATTTGCTTCAATTTAATATCTTTTTATTGGACCCCATTTCAACTCCCACCTTCCACACCATCTTAGCCTGCAAGAACACAGTGCGGCAACCCACCCTTGCCACCCTTTTCTTCTTTGACCAAGCTATATCTTTCATAGACACCACACTCTTATACTCCATTGAATCCCATCCACTTATGTCCAGCCTCGCTACTTGGTTCCAATTGTTTGTGAATTCAACAATGTTTACCAAGGAAGATCATTTCCTCGACCTCACAGCACCATTCAGCCTCAACTTCCCCATTTATGCAAACTCATTTCACGTGGCCATGATAGCAATGAAGACCCTTGCTGGTCATGCTAAGCAGTGAAGTCTACATTTCGCCAGCTTTGTGGCATGCCTGATAATTAGTATAACCCACTGGATGACTATATCATATAGTCATCACTTACTTTGAAAAAGATCTCACCACTATTGATCTTTTTTCCACACATATTATAAAGAGCACATACCTTGTCTTATTGACGTATGTTGAAAAAAGTTTTATATTACTTGAATACTTTCTTAACATATATATTTTCTTATGCAAGGGAACAACCTGCATTATCTTGTAATTTTAATAATACGAGGATTTCTTGTGGGGGACTGTGTTTCGTGTAATTTTGAGGTACATCCATGAGACCGTATCTTTTGAGAATCAATTATTCTTAAAGCATTGCACTATGGAATGCATACTCTTTTGCATGATATTACCCCGTAATTATTTCTTAATTAAGACAACTGCTACCCTCAAAGAAGTCATTAGTTGATTCGTGTCATTTCACTTTACTTAGAGAATAACAAATAAACCCATGAATTTTAAAGCTTGGATCAATGTAACCCCTGTACTTGGTAATAAGAAGAGAGAGAGAGCTAAGCAAAGAGCTCTTATAGACAAGAAGAGTTTGTTGAAACCTCGTGTTTCGTCTTAGGCCTTTGTGGAATAACATAGACAAATATGGTCTCGTCAATGTAACTCGAATTTCAGTTGCGTTGAAATATGCCTAAGTTGCGTTATACTCAACCTCAAAGTTTGCATGTGCATTAAGAATTACAAACTCACAATCTTTATTGGAAAATGTTGTATTGCTTGAAGCTTCTGACGAGCTTGATATTCATGTGTCAAAGAGCTAATGCAGTATTTGCTCGAGAGATGGTTTGTCGTGCAAGTGTTCTCCCTATGCTCCCAGATTATGCAAGGTGCATATTTATTATTATCATGTGTGTAGCCTGCAAAATGTTGCATTGGAGGAGAGGGTACTTAAAAGAAATGCCATGTTGCCTTGTGGTAACCAAGGAAAAGAGGGGTGATTCTCCATATGCACAGCCTTAGTTCATAATATAATAAACACTACCCAAATTTTTATTTTCCATATGCACAGCCTTAGTTCATAATATAATAAACACTACCCAAATTTTTATTTTCCCGACGCGAAGGGCTGTCGATGCAAAATTAGCGCTGAAGGAGGGGATTTAGCAATTAGGGCTTGTGCACAACAATCAGACTTCGCTGCTACCGCAGGTGCCGAGAGGTCCCAACACTCGCAACCATGGGAAAGAGGAGGGACAGGAGGCAACAGCAGGCGTCCAGCCGACGAGTCAAGCTGGACCTTTCGAGCGACGATGCCGTGGCTCCCAGTGAAACACCGGGTAATGTCTCCGGTAATTGCCTGTTTTGTGCGTCATTCCCGCGTTTTGTGCGAGAGAGAGAGAGAGAGAGAGAGAGAGAGAGAGAGAGAGAGAGAGCATCAATCATCCATCATGGCGGAGGAGACAAAAGTATAGTAGTACAGCTTGCTAGATAAGAGATACAGGCAAGAGAAAAACTTGATCAGATGCTTTTTTTCTCTTAGGTTGGATGCATTGTCCCTGCTTGGGAGGAGCTTCTCTGTGATCTGTTTTGTTATCGATTTTTTTCAAACCCCTGGTGGTTCAGAGCACTAGAATGTATCTAACAGTCATGCGCGTGTGCGTGCACGCATGTAGAATTTTAAGGAAACCGCTGGATGCACCTTGTAGTTTGAAGTTATGTGGTTGTGCTGTTTGCACATCTCGACTCAGGACAACCTAGCTGACCTCTTCACTAAACCTCTTCCTCGAGATTCTGTTGATGAGTTCCTGGCCTGTACGTGAGTCGGTCCATTGTGTTGGAGTTGAGGACTATGCATTTATGCCATTTATTGCACCATTTATGCAGCATATTTATGTGATGTATTTTACTTAGTCATGGGTAAAAATTTCCACATTTTTAGGCACTTTTCCCAGTCGTAGGTATTTTCACTAATCGTGGTTGGCCGACTTAGCTATTTGTGTTGTATATAAGAACATGCTTTTTACCATTTAATTCATTCATCATCTTTGCTCAAGTGTTGGATCATTTTTGGCTGCACCAAGTCTCTCTTGTGCTTCCACTTGTTGCCTTCAACCATTCTCTCACATACACATGGACATGCCTAATCCAAGGCTAATCCTTGGTGGGCAGCAGCTTAAACAGACAATTTAGGGCACGAGCAGGGCACAGGAGGATTCCATAAGCCATCGTATGGGTGTAGGAATAGGTCAGTAGGGTACGAATAGTGCTCCAGGGATTGTCGGCTATTGCATGTGCGGAAGCCTTGCTGCACTGATCCACAATCCTAAGCATGATTAAGAACATTGATGCTAATTAACACAAGATTAAGATAGAGGAGAGAGATTACCTGTCAGTGTTTTCTTGTATTACTATGGTACAAAAGAGAAGAGGGGAGAGATTAGGTGTCAGTGTTTTCTTGTATTACTATGGTACAAAAAGGTAACTTTATGCTTGTACATGATGTAGGGCTATGGTCAGCCCCATAGGGGTGACCCAGGCTCCTTCTATATGAGTCTATTGATGCTAGAGATGAATGAAATGATCAACTATTGAATTATCCATGCTGATTTATGAATTATGCTTATATGTGTGTGAGTGCTGGTCGGCCAGCTGGACTGTCGTTGGCCAGCAAAAGACAAGGAATAAATGCCTTTTCTCTTCATTAAATGCTGCACTGGCTTGAGACCTTGTCCAAACTGCCACTTGACTTCCTGGGGTCTAGCCGATTGGCTGGTGGAATGCTCCATTGGTAGCCGACTGCTCTGCTAGTTGCCGACTGGGCATCCATGCCCTCCACGATGGTGTTTATGATGAAGATGATGGAACTGCTAATGTTGCCAATGCTGATGTTGATGATGATGCTTTTGATGCTGATACTGATGGTTCTTCTAATGATGCTAATGGTAATGCTAATGAAGATGTTGATGATGACTGTGATGCTACTGCTCTAATCAAGGATTAAGACAGTTTAGGAGGAAGATTAGCCATGGCACGGGCGTGCACGTGACATTCCCTTCTGCTAAACTTGATGACAGGGTGGAGACTATGTCATCCTTTCTCCTTGGACTTTTACTGACCTTGAATTGCTATACTGCATACTGACTTTGACTTCTATTGATTGACTGATATTTTTGGTATGAACACCTTCACTCCTGATCTCTACTTTCAAGTCTTTGATGAAGAACTGAGCATATATTCACTCTTGTTCCCATGCCTGCTTTCCCTTAACCTCGACACATTGGTGGGTCGCCTGTCGTAACTGATCATGCTTGTTGCTAGGCCTTTGGAACTGATCTGAGGGCTTACTGAGGTATTGGATTTCCGTACCTACCCCCAGGGACTGCTTCCTCTAGCTTCGCCTGTTTGGAGACCACTCCATCTGCCACCCTGTCGCATCCTTCCTGCTTTGGAACTGTGCACCTTCGTTGGGACATAGCTTAGTGGACTGAGCTTGAATGCTCTGATACCAATGTTGCATGCGCAGAAGCCTTGCTGTACTGATCCACAACCCTAAGCATGATTAAGAACATTGATGCTAATTAACACAAGATTAAGACAGAGGAGAGAGATTAGGTGTGAGTGTTTTCTTGTATTACTATGGTACAAAAAGGTAACTTTATGCTTGTACATGATGTAGGGCTATGGTCAACCCCATAGGGGTGACCTAGGCTCCTTCTACATGAGTCTATTGATGCTAGAGATGAATGAAATGATCAACTACTAAATTATCCATGCTGATTTATGAATTATGCTTATATACGAGTGTGGAGTGTTGGTTGGCTAGCTGTACTGCTGTCAGCCAACAAAAGACAAGGAATAAATGGCTTTTCTCTTCATTAAATGCTGCACTATCTTGAGACCTTGTCCAAATTGCTACCCGACTTCCTGGGGCCTAGCCGATTGGCTGGTGGGATGCTCCATTGGTAGCCGACTGCTCTGCTGGCTGTCGACTGGGCATCCATACTGTCATGTGCACAGTGTGTATCTACCGTGTGCTACATACATGCAAGACTAGTTTCGAGGCTTGGGGAAGCTTGGAACTAGGCAGGCTGATTGACGAGCTGAGTTAGGGAAATACTAACAGGCAGGCACCCAAGTATGGACGGGCGGGCGGCCAAGTGTGGACGCTCGATGACCGGCCAAGAGCCTATAAAAGGGTGGCCAAGGTTAGTTATCGGAGGATAGAGAGTCTCGCGAGTTTGTGAGAGCTCTATGGTCTTGGAGCCTGGATCTAGTGTAGACGTGCACCTGCTTTATGCAGCCGAGGCCGACAGCAGTCTCGAGGCCCGCGAGGGCAGCTTCGTGGCGGTATGGGACGTCGCGAGGAGGAGATTGGTCGGTACGTCAACCTAGTTAGCTCAGCTCGTGGCTCGGTGGGGACAGCCAAGACTGTGGGCTCGCCCACGGCTGTCATGGTTGGGAGGTGAGTCAGGCCTGCACCCTCTTTGTTGTTTGTTTGTTCGTTTGTTTGTAGGATTCGAGTTTCGAACCAAGATCGATCACGAGGGGATCCGTGGGGATTTGACAATGGTATCAGACACAAACTTGAGTCTTGAACTTTCACATGAGAAGGCAAATCCAATTCATATGCAACTGAACCGATCCATCGTGTAACATGAAATGGTCCACAGTATCTAGGGGTTAATTTCGAAGATCTACGTGTCCGTAAAGTCTCGGAATCTTTCGGAACTCGCAAATACACTATCGTTTCTTCAAAGAACTCTCTAGGTGAACGATGTCTATTAGAATAAAACCTGTCTCGGTCTTGAGCACTTCTAATAGATTCCTTCGCAACTTGTGACATTTCTTGCATATCTTGTAAAAAATTACGTGCTGCATCATGCTGAAGTCCTGAGAATCCTACTGTAACAGGTGATCTTGGTTGAAAACCATACATAAGCATGAAAGGACTAAACCCTGTACTCGTATGCTTAGTACTGTTATATGCAAATTCTAACATAGGAAGATAATCCTCCCATGAACTCTGTCTTTTGGATACATATGCCCGAAGCATATCCTCCAAATCTGATTCACTCTTTCAGTCTGGCCATCAGATTGAGGATGATCAGAGGAACTCAAATTCAAAGTTGTTTCCAACTTCTCAAAAACAAGTTTCCAAAAATCACTCGTAAACTTAGAGTCCCTATCACTGACTATGTCCTGCGGTAACCCGGACAGTCTAAACAATTGCTCGATAAACTGCCGAGCTAATTGCGTAGCTGTAATAGTCTTCCGGGTCGGTAAAAATCTAGCCATTTTTGTCAAGCGATCTACCACAACCCAAATAGAATCGTGGCCTTGATGTGTTCTTGGCAATCCGGTAATAAAATCCATGGAAATACTTTTCCATTTATTACCTGGGATTTACAAAGGATGCAACAACCCAGCCTGTCTAAAGCGTTTAACTTTATTTGCCTGACAAATTTGACACTTGAGAACATGATCTTCTACATACCCTTTCATCTTTGGAATAAAAAGTGTGTTTCACTAATGATAACGTCCTGTGTACCCCAGGGTGTCCAGCAGAAGGGACGTCGTGACACTCCTTAAGAATCTTGGACCTAATGTCCGGGATCTGTGGTACACAAATTTTGTCATTATGGAATAGCAAACCATTCCGAATCATCCACTGGCCTCCTGCAGCCTGAATAGTAGACTGCTCAGTCATCGAGTCTTGGTCAATCAATGAGCTCCCGTCCTGGATCTTCTGCCAAAATGGACCAAAATAACTATCAGTCCTGCAAAGCCCTCTCAATGACTGAAATAAGTCAGTAGAAATCTCGGTGAACGACAAAGTATTCACCTCTCTAATCCGACTAAGCGCATCTGCAATACTATTCATGGACCCTTTCCGATAACGGATCTCAAAATCAAAATCTTGCATTAACTCTGTCCAACGAGCTTTCCTACCTCTCAAGTCATCCGCATCAGACACATACTTGATTGACTGATGATCAGTCAATACCACAAACTTGGAGCCATATAAATAATGTCTCCAAACCTTGAGAGCATGAATCACAGCATAAAGCTCCTTCTCAAGGGTTGGCCAACGAGATTGAGTGTCGTCTAGCTTTTTACTTTCAAAAGCAACCGGTCTACCATCTTGAAATAAAGCAGTCCCGATAGCATAGTCACTGGCATCAGTTTCAAGAACATAAGGCCGACTAGGATCAGGCAATGCTAAGATAGGTGCTTCCTTGACTTTATCTTTCAAAAGTCTGAAGGCCATATCCAACTCGTTATTCCAAGTGATAGGCTGATTTGACTTACGTCCACGACCTTTCAATAAGTCGGTCATTGGTAGTGTGAGCTGAGAGTACTCCCGTACAGATTTCCGAAGAAAAACAACAAAACCGAGAAAAGAACGAAGTTGTTTCACTGTTCGTGGTATAGGCCAGTCCAAAACCTTCTGAACTCGGCCATAGTCAATGCTCAATCTATCTCTAGTGATCTTGTGTCCCAAGTAAATGATGTCGGTCATAAAGAACTCACATTTACTTAACTTAGCATATAGTCGATTCTGTCTTAAAATAGATAAGACAATCGTGAGGTGTCTATGATCCTCAAGAGTACGACTATATATCAAAATATCATCGAGGAACACCACCACAAATTTCCTCAAATGTTCACAAAAAAGATCGTTCATCATTTGCTGGAAAGTGGCTGGAGCATTGGTTAACCCAAAAGGTAATACGAGAAACTCGTAATGGCCATACCTAGTCCGAAAGGCGGTTCTTTCGACATGCCTTTCATGAATACGTATCTGGTGATAGCCAGTACGTAAATCTATCTTCGTGAAATATTTCGCTCCTGCTAACCGGTCAATCAGGTCATCTGATCTAGGGAGAGGATAACGGTTCTTAATGGTCAGCTTGTTCAATCTCTTGTAATCTATACACATTCTCCAAGTATTGTCCTTCTTTCTCCTAGGCAACACAGGTGCACCCCAAGGTGATTTACTTGGACGGATCTGGCCCATCCTCAAATAATCTTCGAGTTGTTTAGCCAACTCATCTTCCTCGGCTTGGCTCATCCTATAAGGTGGAATACTGACAGGATGAGCACTAGGGATCAAGTCAATACGATGATCTACTGCCCGTTCAGGTGGTAAACCCGATGGCAGTTCCTTAGGAAATACGTCTTGAAACGAATCAAGTATCTTCTGTAATTCTTTGCTTTCAAACACACTTAATTCATTCACATCCATGGAAGGGATGAGAAAAGAAGAAAGTGGAATCAATACACAATGGAAAGCGGTATACAAAGAAGAATCCATTATATTTCCAAAATCAATTGTATTTACAAGAGGTCCCTGAGAGGGATGAATACAATCACCTAAAATACTATACTTGGTGTCCCTATGCTGAAAAGAAAAAATATGACTAGATCAATCTATCTGGACGTCAAGAGTCTTAAACCACTCAATCCCTAATAACAAGTCTACATTGTCCCATAATATAGCATTCCAGAGTGTCTTTGTAGTCCTGAATCTGGATTGGAAGCATCTCCACCTTGCGATCCCAAACTTGCCTTCCCGCAGGTAGACGTACCTCATAGGTATGGTCGCTGAGTGTCGTATCAAGACTAAATTTTTGCACAAGTTTGTAGTTAACAAAATTATGCGAACTGCCAGGGTCTAAAAGAATGTGAACCTTATGGCCATTCACTTCTCCATAAACTCGGAGAAGATCATGCATGTACCTTAGAATCAAACAGACAATCAGAACAAGTACTAGGGCGAGAAAGTACAGTAATTGACTTACCTGTCAAAGACAACTGGTTAGCTGCCTTTGGCTTGGGTCCTGCGTTTGACTTGGTACCCTTTTGCTTCGGGCACTCATTACGCATGTGTTAGCACATTCATCCCCAGTTTGCCAAAGATGGATGGATGACAGAGGTGTTAGCACATTCATCCCCAGTTTCTGCCCATTTTTGGTGTCCTTTTGGTCCCATTTGTATGGCCCTTGATTGTGGGCTTTCCTCACTTATGAGACTTGTAGTGTCTCTTGCTTGGGACTGTTTTGCTTCAGTATATTCAGCATAGTTCTCTCCATATCTCTCTCTCTCTTGCACTCTCTGTTCAGCACATTCTAGTGCCACTCTGCTTCCGCTCTGTGCACTCTTTCAAGAGGGACTTCGCGAAAAGATTGGGATGATGACAATCATCCAAGAACAGGTTGGAATCCCGTCATCAAGTTTAGCAGAGAGGGATGTCATGTGCATGACATGCTCATGGACATTCTCAGGGCTAATCCAGAAGGGGCAGCCAAGAAAAAGACCATTAAAGCTAGGATTTGGAGCACAAGGTGCAATATGGACTTGGAGCATGGGAAGTGCTATCGACTGAGACAGGAGACTGTCGGCCGTACCAATTCAGAGGCGGGCAGCAGGCGCTTTAGGTTATGGAGAGAACGCAGCCCGACCAGCAGTTATTGAAGATAATGTCCAGTCGGCCAGCGTTTCATTTGTCTAGAAGGTCTATAAATAGGCAGTTTGCTTCTCATTGTAAATCATTCATTCCTCTAGGGAATGGGTCCTTAGGGTCCAGCATTAGGGCCAGATTTTGGGTGTTTTCCCACTTTTTTATGAAGGCAGCCAAGGGTTGTAGATTAGGAGTACCTTTCTGTACTATATGATATATACTGAATTTCCAGCCATATCTCTCTCTCTCTCTCTCTCTCTACTCTCTCTTCATGTCTGCGTTTTGCATCAGCAATGTTCTCAGTTGTGTTTAGGGCTGAAAGAAGACCCCCCAGAGCTTCCGCGTGTTACATTCAAAGCCCGGTGCCGCCTAGCCAGCAGCTAATCGTCGGCGGTGGCTAGTCTCCACCTGAATGCGCAACCACTCTTGGCGGTGCTATTGCAACACGCGCCACCTTAGCCAGCATCTCTGCCCTCTGTTGGTCTCCGCCTAGCCTCGTGGCTTCGAGATCGACTTTGCTGCCGCTTCTGCCCATACCCGGCTTTGAGACCGCTTCTCCCCTTGCGTGTCGGCTCTTGCCCACTACTACTACGCACGATCGCTAGTCTTTGCTCCTGTTTTGGGCCTTCACCCTCCACTTGCCAGTCTGTTCTCCAGCCTCTAAGCCACCTTCGCATGCTGGCCTGGATCTCTCCTCTCTGGAGCTATGTCTACTGCACCCAGCTCGTCCCTTGGCTGGCTACCCACAGTGTCCAGTGCTCCATTTTGCCAGTGGTTGTTCATGAGCTTCTCAAATATTTTTGTTCAGGCGGCTCAACCTCTGCCATGCACACCTGTTTAGTTCGGCAATCTCAATATCCTTAGCATATTGTTTTGGGCAGCATTCTTAGACTCTACACGCACGCATTCCTGGCAATGTCTCTAAAAATCCCTACCTCAACAATCTTGTTGGCCTGCTTGTGCCCATCTGACATTGGTCATATCTCATCTATGGCTCAAGAAATTCCTGGTAATCATGGGGTTTCTTGTTCATTTGGCTGTTATGTGTGTGTGTGTGTGTGTGTGTGTGTTCTTGTTGTTGCAGATAGACTCGTGAAGCACAAACTATAGCAGAGTCTTGTTCTCTTCTATCCGATTAAGTTGCAATTTTGTTCATGTGCTGCAATGTCCCGTCAGTTTGAGACATTGGGATTCTGTAACCTGCATGCCCGATGCTCCAGTCTTGCGTCTAGTTGTGATTTTGTGCCTCTACAAGTTTGTTGGTTCTTGTTCCTCACCAATCTTGTACACTAGTCTCGTAAATCATGTGGAGATCGTTATCGTATTCCTATTCTATTGCTCTTGTATGTTGTAGTGCTTCTGGGAAAATCTTGGGCATCTTCGCTTTCTAGTAGTTTGGGTTTTACACTCTAGTATGTTTATGCCTACACACATTCCAGTATCGTTCCGTATGTTTCCCTTGCTTGTGATGGAGCAACTCAGTCATCCACTTCAACCTCTCCATCCCTCGCCACTCTTCTACGAAGTTACAGTTTTGGGAGGGCTTTGTTCGTGGTCTCATCCTAGCACACAGCACATTCGAAGGTTGGTGCTAAAGGAGGATCCGGTTTGAGACTACTGTAGGAGATTGCTCGTGCGGCGTGACATCTTGTGACTGCCATCATTCCATTAGCTCTAGATTGGGCCTGTATAGGCTATCTTCGGCTTATACCTCCTTTTCATTGAGGGAGGGTTTGTAGGGAAAATCAATGTAAAAGGAGTTTTGGACAAGTGTGTGTGAACTAGGCTGTAAATAAAGTGCTTCTTTGTACATGGGAACAGCCCCTTAAGGACTTATGTAAGCAATGATGTGTAAAGGTGACACCTCAGTTGACACTTGGCATCTCATCCCGACATCTGGCGTGTGAACAACCGCCAAGTGTGTAAGGGTTCTTTGTACATGGGAACATCCGCTTAAGGACTTATGTAAGCAATAATGTGTAAAGGTGACACCTCAGTGGATACTTGGCACCTTATCTTGACATGTGGCATATGTGGTGGCAGCCTATGGCCACACCTTGTAAGGGGGGTCTCTTCTATTTAAAGAACCATAATTATAATGTAAATATACATGAAAAGATGTAGTCTCTCATGCATCCCCGCTGAGTTTAGGTTTAACTTGTTTATGCTTTTATGCTTCTTGTACTTACCTCTCGCCACGACCCAATCTTGCTACATCAAGGCGCATGTCATGTCAACGGAGAACCTCACTGATTTGTCTGTGTGGTGGAGGGTCTTGATGCTTGGAGTTGGGGCATCTAGCTTGTAGAATGGATTGGGCTCTCTCGCTAAGAACTCCGTTGGGGTGCGGAGCAAGAGCACGGGTATGGGTGGTGGGCTTTGAAGTCGGAGCAAAGGCATTGGTATGGCTCGACTTTGATGTGGATGCGTGTATCACAAGGAAATCTGTGATGGCTCGCTAGGAGGGGTCCTGTCGGGGCAGGTCTTGTCTCTCAGCATGTTGTCTCAATGCTTCATCCCTGTGTCGTATGAGCTCCATCAAGTGCATGCCTAGGCATCTCCAATCCTTGTTGGAAATTGGGAACCAAGTCTCGAGAGGTCACCCATCCCAGTTGTGTTCATGCTAGTGCGCGCTTACTCGAAGGTTTCGACAAATTGGTCTAGCCATTCAGACCCCAAAACCTTAAGGTGATGGAGGACCTCCAATCTATCCATTTTGTGGAAATCTCCTAGTGCTATGCTCGGCACCACTTTTCTTCACATGTCCACTTATTCTTAGCTCAGAGGTTGAACTTGTCCATGTTTACTTGGCTCAGAGGCTCAACTTGGCTTCTCTCGTGGCTCAAAGGTTACACTTCAACCCATGGCTTTGATATCATGTTGGAAATTGAGTGGGGGGCCAAGTCCCATGAGGTCACTCATCTCAGTTGTGTTCATGCGAATACACGCGTCACATTGGAGGTGCTCCACGAATTGATCTAGCCATCCAAATCCCAAAACCTTAAGGTGAGGAAGGACTTGGTCTATCCATTTTGTGGAAATCTCGTAGTGCTATGCTTGGCACCACTTTTCTTGACAATCCTCATACTATATCACCCATGTGAGTGGCCCGAATCCCTCTCGGAAAAGGCAATGGAATCTCCCCCATATCTCGTAGTAAGCCAGATAACAAAACACATAATGGGCCTCATTCGCGCTACCGCTCCCGTGGTGCATACTCTGCATATCCTCTCCTCCTGTGGGATATTCTCGGATTTGTGAGTCTCTACTCTGATGTGGTGGGAGGATACCTTGAGCTGGCCACTGGCGATACGCATAGTATGTGACGTGTGTGTGTATGTATCCTGGGATCTCCATGAATCCATTCCCGGAGTCTCAAGAAGTGATCTCTATAGAACTCACACTTCTTACCAAACTCTGACGATGACATCATTGTCTGATGTATGTGTAGTCCACAATGAATCCATGATTAACGGAATCTATGAGAGAGAGAGAGAGAGAGAGAAAGAGAGAGAGAGTGGCTTGTGCAGTGCACAACTAATGGTTCTTATGGTGTTTTACAGGGTACCATGAAGTATTGGGCTCCTCACTGGGAGAAAAGGTTACAGCAGGTACGAGTAATCAAGGTAATGTGACACTCTGGCACTGCCCCTGGAACACGATGACTAAAGTTATGGGCAGACATTGTCTTGACGCTTTAGGAGCGTCTTTTGGTGGCAGCTCATCTTGGTAGTTTGCATCTGCTGTCCTGTCATGTTTGGAGATAAACATGAGCAAAGGGTGTTAACTTTCTTCTGATGCTGCCATGTTCGAACTCTGGTGAGTCAGCAATGATGGTCAGGTCCCTCTTGTGATGGGATAGTAACAAGATGGCTTTGTTGGCCTGTCTTCGTAAGGAAATTCTGTTGGGAAGTTTCTGCAAATAGGCTTGACTTGCAATAAATGCAAGGCCCTTAGGAAAAGTATGATGCTGGGTTTGTAATGGAGAATTTATAATATACTTGCCTTTTTGAATACTAGTCCTGTTTCTAATTTTAAAAATATTTTTTCTCCCGTATACAATCCAGTCATAATGTTTTGAATTGCTTGCCTTTTCTTGCAGAGGCAGTCAATGATAATCCTCTATCCTTGCTTGGGCAGTACAGTGATGATGAAGCAGATGAGGAAGATGAGCTTGCTGCAGGCCGTGCCAACAACATTAGCATTGGGTCAGGGAAAGACTCATTGAAAAGCCAGGATGAACAGGTATAATTAATCTGTTATCAAGGATATGTGGAGCTCTCTTAACAGAGAACGTTTGATACTTCGTAGATTCATTGTGGCTAAGTGTTGGCTTACTGTAAGACTTAAGTTTACTTTTTGAAAACACATCAAATCTTGTTGCTGAAGGAAATCCTTAGCTTGAAGGTGAGCTATTATACGAGAGAGATTTGAGTTGTGTTCAGTTTCAAAGACTTAGGGCTGGTCAATCATAGTTTCTATAATATGACTACTATGCGGAAGCGTGCTTAATGATGATTAACGCAAAGCAATAAAGATTAATGCTAATCACATGCTCATGACATAGAGTAGAGAGAAGGAGAAGAGAGAGACTCTTTACCTAACCTACTCCTACTATATATTACTGAATGAATGAGTAATTACAGTGATTGTCATAGATCCAATGTAGATCTAGACTATGAATGCTATGAATGAACTTATGCTTACTGTTTTCCACTGTGTGTTAATGGAAGACGCTGATTTGGAGATGTACTTGGCTGGTCCAAACTGTTAGACTGCATGTCCTTGGTCTTGGCTCTGCAATCTCCGTCTCTAAATGATTATGAATGATCCATGACTTGCCTTTATATAGGAAAGTGATAGCAAGTCGTAATCAAGTCGGTTTTCACTTTTCAGGCCATAAAAAGTCATCAAAAATGTCATAAAATGTGTTCATATTGTGCCCATAATATGTCCCAACCATTGGTACATGTCTTGGGCACCTCCGGGCACCTATAGGGCCACCAAATTGGCTCCAAACTGCCCATATACGACCTCTAACTTTGCCCTTAAGGCGGCTGTAAGGAATAGTCATGTCTATGTGGCACCGGATTAACGTGTGCACGTGACAGTTTCATAAAAGGACTTTATGTTGGAGATAATGCCTAACAGATGCACAAATGTAAGGGACTGTGGGCCTCTGTATATGATCACAATGGGAGGAAAATTTTTCTAATCTGCTCATAAATACCCAGCCTTAGGTTGCTTGTCTAAGGCTACCATGGGCTGGGAATAGGTCTTTTAAACCCACCCACATTTTTTGTCTGCCTATGCTTTGGCCTTCACGAGGCTGGTGTAGAGCTACCCAAGGGCTAGAATGTGCTCAAAGCTCCACCCTCACGTTGTTACTGCTTGTGATGGATGTGCTCTATTTTGTAAGGTATGAAGAATAGCCGTTCTGGTGAGCACCTGGGTACCCAATGTTCCCAACTGGACACTGAATGGTGGTCAAATGTGGCCAGATCGTTAGGAGACAACTTATGTGGACTTGGGCATGCTGCCAAGTGGATACATGCTTGCGTGGACAATGTGACCGCATTTATGAGCGCTGGATACAACAAACCGAGGACACATTGTTTTGGGATTGCGGGGCCTGTTTGAGGGTCCAGATGGTCTCAGATGGCTGTGGGAGCTGCACAAGATTCCTACGAGATGTTGTAGTCGTCCCAGTCAGATGATATGGTCGATTGGTCATTTTGGACTAAGCCGTGGTTGGCTGATCTGGCCGACCTACGTCCATGCCAACCTTGGGCACTATATATAGACTAGTTTGGAAGCCTTTGTTTATCATTGAGTTCATTGTGTTTAAGCGCTCTTGTAAGCAAGACATCCTTCGTCCAAAGTTTGTCTAGATCGCCTTTAGAGATTCTTCCCGAAGTACACAGGTGGGTGTAATCAAAGTTTGTAAGTAGTAATATTGTTTACTCTCCACTTCTTTTTGCAATTCAGTGCTTTGTATTGTGAAGATTCTGCTTCCGCTATTTAAAGCTTCTTTTGGTAGTTTGCTATTTGAAGATAAATTTGGAGAGATGGCCCAACATGCAAATAATGTAGTTACTCGTGCACGCCCAGTGTTTGGTGATGGAAAGTTGGATGGAACAAATTACACTCTTGAGAGTTGAAGATTAGGTTCATTTTTTATTCATGTGAGTTGTGGGAAACCACAACAAGGGTTGAAGTTGGGTCCTACTTTGGATCCAATGGATCCATTATAGACAATACTGCCAGATCTTGCTCTCGCATTGGGGTGGAGGCAATTGAATGCAGATATGTTATGTGGCATGGTCACCAACATCATTAATTTAGTGATGACCTTGATTTCAACATACTATCACAGCTTCTGAAGCATGCAAGTTCTTAAGAACTAGTATGAGACGAGGAATCACACAAGGATACATGCAGATAGAAAAGTATTCTGAAGGAGAAGAAGTAATAGAGAAGCTCACATCGTAGATAAAGAATTTGCGATATCAAATGGCACGGTGGGGATCACCAAGACCAGTGATGAACTGGCACACGTAGGTGCATCAGAGTTTTGCCCTCGAAGTATGACAGTTTGGTGACCTCACTGAGCATGCAGGTGCACAACCCGCCTCTTACTTTGAGGAGTTCAGTGCAATGTTGGTGGAGGAGGAGATGCATTTTAAAGCCACAAATGGTGGTGACCGTGCATTCTCCGCAAATGCAAATAAAGGCAAAGGGAAGGGCTCCGATAATCCCAATACTTCTGAGAAGAAAAAGAAAATCCAAGGAAAAGTGTTTCTATTGCGACAAGCCTAGTCATGTGATCAAATCATGTAGAGTATGGGAAGTAGATGAGAAGAATGACACTTTGAAGTCTTTGAAGGAGTCGGTCCAGGAACAATGTTGAAGCAGAATTGGAGCTGTTTGTTGCAATTGAAGAAATCTCTGCAACGGCAAAACATTGCTCAGCGCTAGATGGTTCATGGGTCATTGACAGTGGAGCATCTCAACATATGATGAGTCAAAAGGGTTGGCATAGCTCCCTCAAGCTTGTGGAGAGTCCAACCTGGTAGCGGTTGGGAACGATGCCAAATGCCCAGCCATGGGAACATGTACCATTTTTTTTGTTTCTAGCAACAGTGATACTAAGGAGTTGGCCGATATCCTTTATATGCTATACATCAAGAGGAATTTGTTGTGAGTTGCGGCCATAGTTGACTGTGACTTGAAGGTTCTCTTCGAGAGGATTGGTGTGGTCATTATAGATGCCACCCACAATATTGTAGAGAGAGGAGTCCAGTGCAACAACTTGTATGAGCTGTCAGCTTTTATAGCCCAAGCTGATATGGAGACAAGTAAGCTATGGCATGAAGATTTCGGCACCTGAGTTTTGTAGTCTTGAAAAACATGCAAAGGACTAGGATTATGGCATATCTACCAACATTTTCTGAGATGTCAGATGTATGTGAAGCTTTGAATGATGGGCAAACAGTATCGGCATTCATTACTCGACAAAGCAAGAATTGTGCAAAGGCTCCTCTAGAGATTGTCCATGCAGATCTACTACATTGGGTGGTTCTTCCTACTTTTTGTTATTAATCGATGATTTCAATAGGATAGATGTCGCACTTGGATGCCATGTAGACATTTTTGTACAGAAGGTGCAGGACCTGGGATGGTGAACTGGTCCCATGTGAGCCCAGTCCGGGACGAGTCAGCTAGGGATCCATCTTAGTCGTCCGAGGCCAGGTGTGCATTGTCCTGCACACGAGTCCGAGGTTAGGTGTGCACTGTCCTGCACATGAAACAGTGCCAGTCCGCGCTATGAGTATCCCTCTAGAATGATGTCAGTGGTTCTGTGTATCTGGTATGGTACCGGATGCCAGATCACTGAGTAGATAGTGGTTAGGACAAGGGGCCAGCCCATAGGGCTACCCCGGATCTGAGTGGGGGCATGGGAATGGTGTAGAACCACCCCCATGAGGGCCAGGAAGGCCCAGGCTGAACCCACCAGCCATGGAGGGGCTGTAGGACAGCCCTAGGGCAAAGATAAGGCTATTTCCAGGAGCTTACAGCCTTTATATGGTTGTAGGGCAAGTATGGGGCAGCCCATACAGGCTGCCCAGCCCTGGGATTGTGGACAAAAGATGTGCCCAGACCTTCAGAAGGAGGCGCCTGATGTCCAGCCAGCCAGGAAGAGATGCACAGAATTTATGGGATTTTTTCTAGCATTTAATGGGATTTTTCAGCATTTAATGCTGAATTCCTAGTCGTGGGACAATTCTGGGCTGGCCGACTGCTTCTATGCTGGCCGACTGCTCCTGAGGAGAAGTATAAATAGTGGAGGCCATAATCCCAATGATTCATCTCATTATTCACCAAGTGCTCAAGCAAATCAAGGGCTAGACAAGCCAAGGGACTTGCTAAGCAAAGGGGTGGAGAACTGAAGGTCAAGGGCAAGATTTTCCAGCCAAGAAAAGGTCCAAGATTGCTGTATTTTCTTTCAGATTTTCTCATCATTCTAATAAAGCAAATACACCATCCGTGGTGGGGGCCCTACAGAAGGTAATTGGGACCCAATACTGTGTCCTCTCTCTCTCTCTCTCTCTCTCTCTCTCTCTCTCTCTATTTTCTACACTTCTCCTTTCAAGTGTTGTGTGTTAATTTCCGTCGCGCGAAGAGTGCTGAATTCTGAGTTTTGAAGTTACCGATCTTTCTCCGAAGCTTCCGATCTTTTCTAAGTATTGGTGTTTCTAAAAGCCCATCAGATGCAAATTTGTATATTTTCTTTGTGGAGAGTAGGTACATGATCATTGTCTTATATGTGGACGACCTTATTATGACGGGGAATCATGAAGATAAAAGATCTAGTAGACACAAGAGATGCTGAGTTCAAAGTTTGAAACGATAGACCTTGGACTTATGCATTTCTATTTGGGGATTAAGGTCTGGCAAAACATAGAAGCTACATTCCTCAACAAAATTATGCAGAATAAATTTTGAAAGCATTTGGCATGAGTGAGTGCAAGTCAGTGGTTACACCCATGGAGGTTGATGCGAAGCTAGCTATGGAAGATGCTTCTCCACTTGTGGATATGAAGGAGTATAGAAGTTGGTGGGGAGTTTGATCTTTCTGTGTGATACATGGCCTGACATCAACTTTGTAGTTGGTGTCCTTAGTAGGTTCGCAAATCAGCCTCGAGAGAACTAGTGGGATGCAGATGTTATAGTACATCAAAAAGGTACCATTGGGTATTTCATCACTTACACATCGGACGATACCTCGATTGAATTTTGTGACTTAGGTTGGGTAGGAGATTGTGATGGTTGAAAACGTGTTTTTGGTTATTGTTTTCTTATTGGGTTTGGAATTACATCCTAGATTAGCAAGAAGTAGCCTACAATACTTTCTTCTAGAGAGGATGAGTACAAGGTTGAATACAAAGCAGTTTGATTGAGAAGGATTTTAGGAGACATGGGTGTTGCGCAAAAGGGAGCGACAATCACAGTTGCATGTCGATTGTTACGAACCTGGTGTTTCATGCTCGCACAAAGCACATTGAGATACAATATCATTATGTGCGTGAGCTTATCATGGATTGAGAGGTAGAGCTTGTCTATTGCCCCACAACGACAGAGGATTGTGCATATATTTTCACAAAGGCTCTTGGGAGAGATTTATTGGAGCGCCATCTTCATTGACTCGACCTTGGACCGAAGAGATAGTTCAATTATAGGTGGACATTGAGGGGGGGTGTTGGAAAAGCATTTGCTCAATGCTCCACCCTTGTGTTGTCATTACGGGTGATGGATATGCTCTATTTTATAAGGCCCCTTATATAGTAGTAGTCGTGGTGAGCACTCGGGTTACCTGGCAGTCCTTGGCTTAGACCTTGGTTGGTGGGGCCAAATGTGGCCAGATGGTTAGGGGGAGACGGATTATGTGGACTTGGCACTTTGTCAAGTAGGATGCATGCTTGTGTGGGCTATGTGACGGCGTTTTTGAGCATTGGGTAGCAAATTGACTGAGGACACATTGTTCTTGGGTTGCGGGGACCCTCCATAACTTCTAGAAGCTCCAAAACTTGCTCATCAAAAGCTTCTTTTCCAAAAATAGTGAGACTTTGGAGGAAACCCATAAACAGGTCATATTCAGCTTTTGTAGCATCTTGAAGAATCTGAACACATTCACAGACGTGAGTGCATTTGGCAAATATTGACCCTCAAACAGGCACAAATTGCTGCGCAAGCTACGTACGGGATCTTGTTGTAGTCTAACATGGTCGCAATCGGATGATATGTCGGTTGGTCATTTTGGACCAAGTCGTGGGTTGGCCGACATTATGTCCATGCCGACCTTGGGCACTATATATAGATTAGTTTCACAGCCTTTGTTTATCACCGAGTTCATTGTGTTCAAGTGCTTTTGCATGCAAGACATCCTTTATAGTCTGTCTAGATCGCCATCAAATCTCCTTACCTAGAGCGCACGGGTAGGCGATGGCCATCAGTTTGTAATCAAAGTTTGCAAGCAGTAATATTGTTCACTCCACTTCTTTCTGCAATTCAGTGCTTTGTATTGTGAAGATTCTGCATCTGCTATAGTGTTTTCCTACAGTCCACATTATGCTCCAGCCTTTAGGCAGCTTGTCTACGGCTACCGAAATAAGCCCACATCTGCTGTCCACACTGTGCTCCATCTGTTCCCAGTCTGTCATTGTCATAAGCCTTTGCCTCCGGGCACAGAAATCTCCCAGCATAGGTGTGCACCTACTCTACCCTAGTGCATTCCAAACTGTCTTGCTTGTTCCTTTATCAAATATATCATAGGGCTGACAATGGCCTCTCTCCTCGTACAGTACCCTCGTAGATATGGCACATGCATGTGAGGGCTGATTCATGTCAAGACAGTAAGGTTTACATACAGGGCTTAGAAATTTTGTGACCCATACCGACGATTGATAATTGGACACGAGTCTTAGATTTTAAGAGGTCTTATTCTCTCAGCCAAGTGTTGGCTAGTCTTGACGTTACGTTAGATTCAATTCAGTAAATTGACAACTGTGGGTTTATCTTCTTATAATGTATCTCTTCCCACCTTCTTGCTCCTCTGGTTTTCTTTCTTTCTCTATGTGTAGCAACAGTTCTCATGTTTTAGATAAACATTATCTTAACCAGTCATTGTCTCTGTGTCTGTTGTTTTAATAACTTACTGGATTTTTTCCTGTAACTTGGAGGAATTTAATATACTCTCTGTTGTCAAGGTGGTGGTTGCTCAGGAAACTGCAGAGACTGCACAATTAATGACTGAAAACATTTCAGTAACTGGCAATACAAGTATTGGGAAACAGAGCACTGATAGTCATGTCATATATGACGAGCACGCGGCTGGAAATATGTCAACATCTGAGACTTATATGGAAGATCAGACAATTGAAAATGAATGGCAGCCTGTCCTACATGAAGACAGTGGGGAGTATTATTATTGGAACATTAGAACTGGGGAGACAACATGGGTAAATCCTGCTGTGCTAGAAAGAGTGAATGCTGGTGGGTCAGGGAGCACATTAAGCCAGAAGGCTGCATTTGGGACAGAATCTATTTCTTTGGTCGTGAGCTCAGAGTTACTACAGATACAAGATGCTCAGGGTGAGTCTGATGATCTAGGTAGCATCCCTCGTTATGAGCATGATAATCAACCCACTGAGAACTCCCGAACTTCATCTAGCCCAACCAAAGATAAGCATTTGGAGAATATAATAAGTCGTCAAGAAAGCACCACCTCCTTAGAGCCTCAGTTAGATGACTTGAAGGCACAAATGGAACTTGTGCCAGATGCCCCAATTGTACACCTGGAACCGAACCCGAACAGTGATGTTGCTACAGCAGGAGAGGATTCAGAAGCCAATTGCAGGGTGAGTTCTGATGCTAGTATCGAGAAAAAGGTTGAATGTGAAGCTAATAACCTGAAGGAATGCGAGGTAGATGAAGAGGCTCAAGAGAAAACCACCTCAACAGGAAAAGATGAACGCGAAAATGTTAACTTAGAAGTAGTGGATGAGATTCAAGCAGGGGCACAAACTGCCTTAGATGAATTGAGGGAAGTCAAGAGTGGAAGTGAGTACAGAGGAAGTGAGACTGAAAGAGGTTGCAAGGGTTCCCCCCATACCTATGTGCCTTTGCTTGGGACCGAAATGGGCAAAAAAGGTGGCTCAGATTCTCAAAATGCTGCTGATTTTTCTGAGTGCACAACGAAATTGTTTGAGACAGGAGGAGCTCAAGTTACAGTGGAAGAAAGGAGGGCCTTTCTTGCAGACAGTGTAGAGGCTTTACAGCAACGCCTGAGCAATCTGGCTGGGTAAGAATTTCTTTCTGCTTCGGGGCGAGTTGTGTCAAAGTTTCTGCCTTTGAATGTCAACTAATTCTCATACTATTGAAACAGGGATTCTCGTGGGAGAGTTTCTAGGCATGCCCTTATGGCTATACAAACAGAAGCTCGGATTGCTGACTGGAAGGCTTTTTTCTCTCTTGGATTTGGACCAGAGGCTTGTTGGTCCTTCATACAAAATGAGTTGACACAAATTGAGTCTGACCTTGCTGCTGAAGAAGCCGCTGAAATAGGAAGGTCTAAGGCTGTTCAGTCTAGGAGTGGCTATGAGGCTCCTCATGCAGCAGGGCCTGCAAGAAAAGAAACAGACTGGTCTTTGAATTGGGGCTGCTATCAACAAGGGAGCAGTGTAGTACCTGAGCCATGGAAGCAAGGTCGACCTACAGGAACTATTGGCAATGATGAGGATGTTGAGGAAGGCGAAATCCGGATATCTCATGGTGAAATTAATGCATCTTATGCAAATATCCCTGAAGGGACTACAGGGGATAACAACCTAGGAGTATGTGACGGTGCGGATGTGGACATGGAGGTAGATATGGAGGTTGATGATGAAGTTGAAGCTGAACCAGCTGTGCCGGGTATGAGCTCTGATGAGTTGCCTTCGTCATATGAGGCAGCCGTACCTCTTACAAATCTGTACAGTTTTCCAGGCTCCATTGATGCCGGCACATCAGCACCTCCTGATTCTATACCTCTAGGAGAACCTACATGCTTTTTCCCTATTCCGCTTGCTTCGAGCTCTTGGGCGCCACCCTTGCCACCAGATGATGAATGGGCACCCCCTCCACCTGGTGAAACAGAATCAGCTCCTCCACCTCCACCTGAAGAACCACCACCTTTTCCACCACATTCACCTCAGCCAATACAACCTTATATTATGCCCTCGTTACCTTCAGTGGCCCAGGTTGGTTATTTTTCCTCAGAGTATGCTACAGAGTACATACCTTCAACAGCGTACATTCCTGCACCAGAATACCAGTCTGTATCAGACTCTTCTATGTATGGTGCATATGTGGAGGAAGTTCCTGGAGGGATGTATTCAAACAGCCCACAACCCACAGAGACAGTTGTAGAGCAGCCTTATATGGTTGTATCAGATTCTAGCTCAGCATATAATGGATGGACAGCAACAGTTTTGCCACCCAGAACTTCTCTCTCTTTCTCTTTAGTGGCAGCAAGCAATCACTTGCAGACCTCAGAAACTTCTGCATCGATGCCCTCATCTGATGTACCTCCTATACCAACGGTAGCATCTACAATAGCTGATAGTGTAGTTGCTGCCGGTTTGGAAGTCAAGAAGCTAGCAAAAGGTTTGTTATCCTGGGTAATCAGTTCATTTCTTGTGCATATTAATTATGTTTAGACTTTGATCTGAATCAGTAACACAGGTAAGATTGTTAAAAAACGGACACATTCTGTTGCTGCTGCCCCGATGCTGAACAAGAAAGTCTCTAGCTTGGTCAATAAGGTGAGGAAGCTTATATGGGTCTTGAAGTTTTGAACCTCCTTATCTCATCTGCATTGTGCCGTCAAAATGACATCCTCATATGCATGCTGATTCACCCTCGCATACATGCTCCTGTGCGTGCTGTGTCTGCGTGCACACACACACTGCATGCGCACACACAAATGCACATCTCACACAGGCCTGCACACATGGTTGCTTCACATCTTAAGAACTAAGGTAATGGGTACCTTCATGTCACTTGTGAACCATGCAGTGGAAGCAAGCGAAGGAAGAGCTACATGGTAGTGATGAAGATGAGGATGACAAGGCACTTTATGATATAGAGGTTTTGGAGAAAAAGAGACAAAAAGAAATTGAGGTATGGTTTGATTTGCCATAAGATTTAGTTCTGTTGATTTACGGCTAGTTCGCAGTCAGACAAGATGATTGCTTTGTCCTTTTTAGGAATGGCGCCGACAACAAATTGTCAGTGGAGAGGCATTGGATAATGCAAACTTTCAGCCTTTGGGGACTATAGACTGGTCAGTGATAGTTCCTGCATCAGCAAGAACATGGTTCACCCTTTCAGTTCTAATATAACAACGTTTTAACCTCATGACTATTTGATGTTTCACAGGCGGGAGAGGGTGAAAAGAGCTAGGAAGGCTGATGAAAAAAAAGGGGAGGCACAAACGGAACCTCCCTTACCAGTAGTAGAAGGTCAAAAGGAAGAGGCTACAAAAACTCAAAAACCTAATCTGACAGAAATATCAAAAGGGCTTCCCGCTGGATGGCAGGTATTATAAGATTTTGTTTTCTTAAAAGATTTTGTGCAATATGAAAGCCCGCATAAAAACCGTATTACTGTGTATTTAAGCAAGTCTATGTTCTCAAGCTATTTTCTGGAGCATGCACTCCTCTTAGATGTTAATGCCCTTGACTAGCTGTAGGCCCAAGCTCCACCCTTTGTTACCATTTTTCATTGCCCGCAGTCGCTCGCTATTAGACACATTTTATCTGGCCATAGGCGATGCCGCCGAGGAAGCACCTTGTGGGGTTTTGAACCCAGGACCTCTTGGTCCTGGGCAAACACCTTCTCGTTGGCGAGCATGCACTCTCTCTTAGATGTTTATGAATCATGAATCAGGAATAAAAGAAATACGGTATGGTTTTTTGTGATAATAGTTTCGATATTTTGAACTCTTCTTTCTGCAGGCATATTGGGATGAAGAGTCCGGCGAGGTGTATTATGGGAACCTGACTACTCAAGAAACAACTTGGGACAGACCTGTGACATAATAGAAGAGACTGTGTTTCATATCAACATGATTCTTCATGGAGTTCCCTACCTTTTTATACATCTGTAGAAAGGAATTTGTGGGTGAACTTCCGGCAAAGATGGCACCTGTCTAGGTTTGTGATGGAGCTGGTGCATTTCCAGCCTCATGGAAGGGTTGCCAATTACAGGTGTTATCTAGCGGCAGTTACGAATGCTCAATGGAAACTTCTACAACAGGTCGCAATCCCAGCCAACTGGAAAGCGTGATCCTCAACATTGCACTTTTTTCCATCTTTATATCACAGCTGTGTTCTATATATAATGTGCTTGGTTTGTTATTGTAAGCATTGGAGCAAGATGGAATATATATCACCTCATCCACGTGTTCTGGTCCTGCCTCACGTATAGGTGCTGGAAATTATGGGAGGTGCAGATTTACAATTTGGGGGAATGAGGAGTTAAATTGACATGGATTGTGCTTGGAACAGCCAGTGTGGACTTTTAAGGCAGTCACTGGCCTCTGTATATTCATGTGTGGCCAAGTGCTGCTCAATTGGTTTCGATCTTCTTTGAAGGTCTTCTGGAAAGACTTGTGAAAAGGTGGGGGATCCAACAGAATTCTGATTCTGTGGAACGTCTGCTTTTTCACTGAAATTTTATGAGGGCTATATTTGTAAGAGGGATGCATTAGATTGTTGGAGCGGTGTTAACAAAAAGGATGCATAGTTTTTGAGCATATACAGGGAGCTCTGTGAAATTATTCACACTTTAAGTTGTGTGAAGGTATCGATATTCAATGATCTGCTCACCAAAACACTATTCTGAGTTGATGCGTGCCCCTAAACTCCCATGCCAACTCACTTATTCCTTTTCCACAGAAGACAGATAAAGGAGGCTTTCAGCAGTGTCAAAGCCTAATCAAAATGTTTTAGACCATACTTACAGGGTTTTAGGTTAAGATGCAGTAGAGATGATCAACGGGTTTGAGGTTAAGATGCAGTAGAGATGATCAACTGGCAGAATCGTTCATTCCTTTAAAACAAACTCATGCCATAACATTTTCCAAGCAATTATGGAGTAAAAGCAGGGTTGAGCTACTCGAAACAAAGGCAATGGCTAAATGTTGAAGTTGACGCAAGCTCTTAACATTTGTTTTGCCTACGTATTTTGTGGTTCTCGAGAATCAAAGGAAAATTAGATTTTTGATGTGCATGCATAATATTGCACGTCAAGTTTTCCTTCATGCATCTGCAATTAACATGAGTTGGTTAACCTAGAACATAATACATGTTAAATCAATTTTACAACAGTCCTCTCTATAGGGAAGCACCCATCCTCAGTTGTATAATTGGATGAGCGGATGGCTTCATGATAAATATGGAAGACATGATCAAAATATAACCAATCAAGTGAACACGTGAAAGAGGTCAAGTGTCCCATACCACAAGGGCACATTCCACATACACACATGTTGGTGAAAGATAGAAGACAAATGTTTCTGGTCTATTGACATAAAAATGAAACTAGTGATCCATAGAACCATAGTAACTCTATACAAACATTCCTTAATAACATAAGTTTGAGATAGAGTGGCCGGTTTCTTTTGAAACTTACATTTTGACACAAATTTTTCTTTATTTTAAGACTAAGTAACAAATACTAATTTGAATTCTTACTTCAAAATTCGTAAATCAATGCCAATGCTACAAAAGATATAGAAAATACTTTCTAAAATAAACAAGCCTTATCAAATCAAGGATCATTGTAATATTTTCCTTGATGATGAATGGTATACTTCTAGTTTAGACCTTATTTTAATGGTTGAGATGGTTTTTGACTCAGATTTTAAATTCCTTCGTTTTCTTTGGATGAATGTTTGGATGAATGTCAGTATATAATTCAAAAATTATAATCTCTTTGAGTGATTATAATCCTTGAGTGATTAATATGTCGCGAAGCTTGTAAATTTTGAAGTCTAGATGTTCTTGAACTTGAAGAAATTATCACTTCTTGAATGATTTAGTTAGTGTCTTCGTCATTCTTTAAGAATCTAAAAAGGTTAATACTATTCTCTTATATAAATTTACTATTATTTAGGCAATGTTTCATATCTTGGGAGTACTTGTTTTCTTAACCAGAAAAAATAATTTGAACACTTGAATATAATCATGACTTAAATGTATCTTAAAACTTAGACTTAAGAATAGATCTTATATTTGTGATTCTTGATCTTGAATAGATTTGTACTAGATAGTTCTAAATGTTGGAATTGAGTAGATGTAAGTCTAGAACTTGAGATAATATTGGCCAGTAAGTAGATAGCCTTTCAAATTAAAATATATTTCTTCATCTAAATAATTATGATTTACTCTAAATTGGCGTCAAATTTATAGAAATACGTACAAACTTTTGATGGTCTTACTAGATACTTATAAACATTTGATGGTCTTTCTAAATACTTGCAAAATTTCGATGGTCTTACTAAATCTTGACCTTAATATATGTTTGACTACTTTTGAAGTTGAGTGAACTTCTTGTCTTAAAATAGATACAAAACTTGATATCTGGTCTAGTCTTGGTCTTATGATTTGAAAGACAACAAGCTTTTAACTAGAGTAAATTTTTAACTTGAGCACATATTAAACTTGGACAAAACTTATACTTAATCTTAAATAAATCTTATGATCATAATGTGCATATAATAGTTTTCTCTAATTTCTTTGTCATCAGTTTCTTGGTGTTCTAGTGATTCTTGTATACTTAAATCGGTCACTTAAGATCTTGAACTTGGAGTGCTTCACTAAGGTCAACTTGTTATTACCTTGGCTTAGCTTTCAACAATTTTTTCTCAGCCTTGCAAATTGATCTTGTCTTGACAACCTATATTTAAATCTTATTCTTGGTGCGATGTTCTTGAACTTGCTAGATTTTAACTTTTTTTAACTTGATAATTAACCAATTCTTTTGTATTATAAACTAGCTCATTGTCTCAATGTACAACTGTCACATGATGCTATGGTCTTCCTATTATCTTAGGTTAACTTTGTGTTAACCAGGGTTAACAAGAGCTACTAACATTATCTTATATCAAGGAGTCAAGGTAGATACACCAAAAGGTCATACATTCAAGATATGAAGCAATGGTGTCCAAATCTACAGGACGGGCGCTCGTAATGGTCCTATGTAATACTTATGGCGATTTATCCTTCAAGAGCGTGTGGTAGTAAGTTAGGATGAAATTCCAAGTGATATAATTCATGGATATATTATGAGAGTAGTCATTGTAATAGCATTAGGCCTCTTATGAGCCTAAAGTGCTTGGCCGGCCACAGTTTGAGTGTGAACACTTATGGCCATGTATATAAGTGAATATTTCTCATAATACAAAGGACTCTCCCATTGTGCAATAGAGTCTTGCTCTTGCTAATCTCTCTCTAATGCATGCTAGTGAGTGTGTGTAAGTGACGTGAGGTGAGAGGAGGGACGAGTACACGTAGTGCAACGCAACGATGTGAACGCTCACGGGAGACGCGGTGGAATTGCTTCTCAAGAAGTTGTAGAGCTTGGAGACCTCAAGGGTTACGAGCTCGGTCATTGGAAAGGTCCTATCTAAATCCTATTGGAACTAGAAAAGACTAAACAATCCAAAATGCAATAGCAATCCATCTTTAGATAGTGTGTCAGTTGCATTACTCTCTTGCCTGATTTCTTTAGTATCAAATATACACTTTGTTGTGACCATGTTCTTCATCTTTGATGGATAAAATTTTGTGACATGTCCTTGCATTTGGCACTTGTAATACTTAATGACACGTTGCTTGGATACATTGCTATTTATTAGGTTATAGGTGTCGAGCTTCTCATTTTTTTTCTTTGTTGTAGATAGACATCGTAAGACCTTTCTTTCAAAGTCCTCTCCTCAAAGTTTTCGTTCTTTGTATACGAACACTTTGAGAGAATCAAGTTGGTCTTGAACAATGGGATGATGTCGAAATTCACCCATATCTGAAATTTAAACAAGCTAGAAAAGGTCAAAATACGAAAAGTGTAAAGGTTTATGTATCTTGTAAAGGATGATGTTTCATTGAATGGGTGTCCTAGGTCAAAAGTGCCTATCAAAATAGCTTGACAAATAAGAGAAAACATGTACTACAAACTAGAATCCATTCACGTTTTCCATCCGTATCCTTGCATTGTATGACACTTGCATCAGTAGCCTCACACCTCAATTGTTATAACCTCGCATTGTACGACACCTCTATCAGTTTCCTTGCACAACTCATAACCTAGAACTCACAAACATAAACCATGTCAATTGAGTAATCAATTGAAGTCATATCAACCAGTACTGACACATATGAGCAATAAGACAATGCAATAAATCACATCCATGTGCGACAACTCAATTGGCATAACCTCGCATTGTACGACACCTCTATCAGTTTCCTTGTAGAACTCATAACCTAGAACTCACAAACATAAACCATGTCAATTGAGTAATCAATTGAAGTCATATCAACCGGTCCTGACACATTTTATGAGCAATAAGACAATGCAATAAATCAATACCAAATACTAGAATGTCATCATATCGCATGAAAATCCACCCAACATAGGAATCCATCTACAACTAAACGTCTAGCTAGTAAAATAATTTGCAAGGGCATCCCTACTAATGAATAAATACATGGGTAAATCAATTTTGTAGAGAGAGAGAGAGAGAGAGAGAGAGAGAGAGAGAGAGAGAGAGAGAGAGAGAGAGAGAGAGAGAGAGAGAGGTGTTCATGTGTGTGTGTGTGTGTGAGGATAGGGGAGGGTGAGGGTTAAGACAGATAGAGAGAGAGAGAGAGAGAGAGAGAGAGAGAGAGAGAGAGAGAGAGAGAGAGAGAGAGAGAGAGAGAGAGGGAGAGAGAGGATGAGCAAGAAGGTAGGGAGTGATAGTGAGAGGAAGATACAATATCTATATCTATGAGAGAGGGGGAGTCAGACAATGTTAAATAGAAACTGTAGATCATTGTTATGTTTTTATAATTAAAAGGTGCTTGATTTGAAGTTGGACTCTTTACTCCACCACGATTTGGTGTATCCTTCAATGTACCCTTCCATCCCTACCACCTAATTCATTTTAAGTCTTTTGCCAAGCATAATTTCTCTCCTTGCCTTTTTGATATGGTTAGTATGGACTGGCTCCATTTTTAGTGTGGAGACTAAAGGTATTTAATAGAGGTGAATGATTGTAAAGAGACACATCCTAAAATGTGGAGGCACTAGTTTACTATTATGAGAAGATGAGATACTATCTTTTCATTTGCATATAACCATCTAATAGGTCTTAACAAAGACTTGAGAATAAGGATTACTATAAATACTCCTCTTGAATAAGGTGTGATGATACCAACTACGTTATTGTTTAAAAGGAAATTAAGGTAATGACACTACTTATCAGAGATGTTTATTCCTTGAATATTATCATCTTTTCCTTCAATCTCTTAGAGCTATCTAGATCCATGCAAGTGTAGAGAGAACACATCTCTTGAGACATGTGAGATCCCTACCCCTTTTAATTCTAAAAGATCAGCAATGGAAGATTCGACGAGGTAGAGCCTCTCATTCGGGGCCTAATATGACACTGTCTCAATGTTTGACTATTCAGACAAATACCCCATGATTGTTTGGTAGATTTCTTACAGCGGGAAATGCATGTGTCCTCCCAAAGGGTATTATCTTCATAATTCTCACAAGTTGGTCACATCTCGCGCTCCCTTTTTGGGCTTAACAAGATGTCCCATCTCAGGCTCCCCTGGGCTCAACAAGATGTCCCAACTCCTTGATTATGAGGTTAAGGACTCTATCTACTCCATTGGGTTGATTTCTAATTTTTTTCCATTTTTGTTTTATTCAAAGTTCACTTTTGGTCTCGATGTTTGGAAAGTTTCCATATTTTCGGGTCCACCTTACCACCTAGTTTACAGTGTTCAATCCATTCAACTCCTACTAAATCTGTTGGGGGCCAAGCCTAACCCCCTCCACCCAACCACTTAATCCCTAGATGTGATGATTGTGATACACACACCCATAATTGAATTCAACATTTATCTCACTCACATGCACGCTTTATGGTAAAACCATAATCATTCGTAAAAAAATACCTTTATAAAAAGATATAATCATCCTCCACTAAGTACTCATAGGTTTCGATTTTCCAACATGACATATGAGAGGATGAGTCCTCAAATTAGACCAAAAATCAATGACACTGGGGAGATCTACTCAATCTTATCATCACCACTGTGGGGGATCTACTCACCCCACTATATAATACCAACACCAGACCTACTTAATCCCGTTGCTATCAAAAATATCGAGGGATCTACTCACCCCACTATATAATACCAACAAGAGATCTACTCAATCCTGCTACTATCAAAAATATCGAGGGATCTACTCACCCTACCAATGTATAAACCAAGGCTACATGCTTCATTGATTTGTACATTAGAGTGATCCACATTCAGTCTGAGAAGGATCAAGGTCTTAGAGGAATGCCTTTATGTGTAGTCCCAACAACCACACGGCATTGTGCCCACCTTTGAGGTGGGTCACATGCCCTACCACTGTAAATAAAAGAAAAATGTACTTTTACAAATAATTATTTCTTGTAAAAACATAGACTAAGCATCAATACAAGTCACTGTGGCATGTAAACCTTTACAATTCAATATGTCCTTCCTCTTTCTTGAGGACTCTTTTTGCAAGCCATAAGGTCCAATTTTCCTCTACATATTAGATTGATCATCCTCCTGCTAAGCTACTTCAGGATATTCAAATTCTATTTGGGTTCAAGGATCTAGACCTTAATGCAAAGATGGGCTTCAAATAATGTTCTATTCATGTGGCTAGTTGGATGTCCTAAATTAGTGTAAGATGTTATTATTAACATTAGATGCTATCTTTAGCACTTCAATGCTATACTTAAAAAGGGTAATATATTTTTAGCTTATTAGCTCTAAATTTAACATAGATATCTTTTATTTTTTCAATGCTATTTTTAACTTAAGCAACTATTTTTAACTTAAGCAGCTATTTTTAGCATATAATGTTATATTCAACATGGGCCACTAAGTACACCACTTTTTGATAGGAACCATCTCTTGCCATGCACATAATTTATTTTTAGCTTAATGCGTATAATTATAGAATTAAAAATAATAAACTAAGCATATATACACTATTTTCAACATAAATTATTAGTATGCAATATACAATTAGCTATAGTGTGTGAACAATCTCTATGGGTGTATATGGAAAATTTTCCACATAAACTAGAGAAATTTCATAAGTAAGATTAATTTAGGGTTACATAAGTGGAAAATAAATATTATTACTAGCTTGATATAAATAACTAAAATTAACACAAATAACTAATATTGTTACTAGTTATGCCAAGCTAGTAATAAATACTATTACTAGCTTGACAATAATTAATTGTAAGTGGGAAAATATTATTACGAGTTTGACACAAATAACTAATAATTAATTATAAGTGCCTAATTTCTCAATTTCTAAGTTTGGGAAATGGGTTGAGACATATAAGAGTTCAAAAAAAATCAATTGTTAGGGCCAAAAGCATAAAACTAGTTAATCCTAGTCTTCAAAGGGTGTCTAAAGGTTGGTTTTGACAAATAGAAAGGATAAAATCTAATCCTCTACAGCTAAAGGATTAAATAATCCTATTTATTGCTCATTCATAGAATCGAATATATAGAAAAAATAGGTATATAATCATTACAAAATTTACATTTGAAATCTGCTAGAGTGTAGGTAGTACGAGTTGTACTTTATGTAAGAGAGATTATTCAAAAATTTGAATTCGGAAGTGAGGACTAACCTTGAGTAGTGGTGGCTATTTGACGAGGTGCAGTATAGCCAAGTTAGGGTGGAGGAGAGCTCAAGCACCAAGAGAAATTCACAAATTTTTCTATGGGGAGAACTGCACACGCACAAATACCAAAACTTCTTATACTATGCAAAAAGGGAATCTGCACTTGCAAGTGTACCACTTGATAAGTGACTTATGACATAAAGGGACTTAAATTGATAGCAAAATCACTCTCACATCTTCCCAGAAGGAGATGTGGAGAAAAAGAGGGTAGAGGGGCATATTTATTAGCCAAGCCCCCCCCTTCCCATGCTTTCCCTAAAAGCTTAGGACATATATATATATTTTTAGCATGCTTTTATGACAAGTATAACCCTTTTTATCTAATTCTTGGAGTGCCCATCTACACTTGGACTATTACCCTTTTTATTTAATTCTTGTAGTGCTCGACACTTCTCATAAGTAATTACCTTTATTTTCTCCTTTTTCATCCTTATCCTAATTATTTTAGCCTTGGTCCCTTTATTTTTGGCAAAATAAAAGGGCCAAATATGTGCCTATGCTCCAATTTTGGAGTCCCTTTATTCATAGACCTTACCCTTTTAGCCTTAGCCTTAGCTTTATCCTTTAACAATAGAACCTTAGCCTTTAATAATAGAATCTTATCCTTTAATAATAGAACCTTAGCCTTAGTGTTACCCTTTAATAATAGAACCTTAGCCTTAGTGTTACCCTTTAATAATAGAATCTTATCCTTTTAGCTTAAGACTTACACTTTGATCTAAACCCCTTTAATTTAATAAACCTTAGCTCTTAGCCCTTCACATTAATTTGATGTGCACATCCCAAGGCACTAGTTTAATTATTTTAGAAACCCATTTATTTCCACCTTAATCCTTAGTCTTATACATGGATTTAGGACCTTATTTTTTGTGCAAATTTTTTTATTTTCCTTGTAAATTTTTAATCTTAGTTGGATTTATTTTATTGTACAATGTTATACAAGGTCTTAATGTATTAAATTTTCTACCAAGGTTTTTACGTGTACCTAGGGTCTAAAAATTATTATTCCGTGTATAAAAATATTATTCCTCTACCTTTGGACTTTCTCTCTCTCTCTCTCTCTCTCTCTCTCTCCCTCTCTCTCTAAAAAATTATGTTATAGTCTATGTTGCCACTTGGCACAATAATGTGCATAATCTTAAATTATGAGATTCCAAGGCTCAATACCATAAATTAAAGGTTACACACACTTTTTAAATATTTAAGAGAATCTTTAAAATTTTCCATCTTTAAGGTTTTTGTTATGTTCAGAGATATTTCTCTCTCTAGATTGTTACAACAAGTATGTTGTTACATCCTCCCCCACTTATAGAATTGAGATATCCTCATCTTGGTAAGTAGGAATAATTCTTTAAGATCTCTTCCTCCTTCTCCCAAGTGGCATCTTTATAGAAGTTCCTCTTGATCAGGTACTCTATCAAAATCCGATTCCTTAGAGGCTTCTGTTAGAGGCTTCTGTCAAACTTCTAAGATAGTCTCAGGTGGTTCAAGTCTCAACTGTCCTTGGGCAGGTAAGGTAATCTACTCGTTATCATGGAGGACATGATCGGGATCATGGACATATTTCTTAAGTAAGCTGACATGGAATACATTGTGGACTTGAAGGTGAGAAGGTAGAATAAGTTTGTAATCTACTCGTTATCATGGAGGACATGATCGGGATCATGGACATATTTCTTAAGTAAGCTGACATGGAATACATTGTGGACTTGAAGGTGAGAAGGTAGAATAAGTTTGTAAGCTTTCTCTCCTATCTTTTGAGTAACCACATAGGGTCCACAATATCTCATGATAGTTTCTTGTATTTTCCAAGGGAGATAGAACTTTTCTAAGGTTGAACCCTAAGAAAAACCATATCCCCTTCTAGTACATGATTAGATTTCTTTGGGCCATCATATGGCTTCTATCTTTCCTCGGCAGCCTTAATATCCTTAGGAATGGACTACATATATGAAAATCCCTCATCAAGGATATGCTTGGACACTACAACCTTAATCATAGGGTCTGACCAATAGGTAGTTGTATTTATAAAGAGATTTGAACGGGGACATCCTAATGTTATGAAATGCTAAGAAAGCATTGTATGTGAACTCTACTAGACGAAAATAGCTCATCGATCTCCGCTGTGGTTCACAGCTATAATAGGCTCTTAATATGTCTTCAATAACATGGTTCACTTGTTCTATCTGTCCACCATTAGTCTCTGGATGGGGCCGTGCTCAGATTTAAAGATATACCAACAACTGCTTCAAAGAAGGCCGTTCAAAATCAAGAAGTAAATTTTGCATCATGATTGCCCACAATCCTCCTAGGGTTAAATGTTTAAGAAATATCTTGGCGATATCCAAAAGAAGGCCATCCAAAATCAGGAAGTAAATTTCACATCACGATCGCCCACAATTCTCCTAGAATTAAATGTTTACGAAAGATCTTCGCAATATCCAAGGTTGTCTGGACCTTCTTTGTTGGGATTAAATGAGTGAACTTGGTTAACCGGTCTACAACCACTAGTATGGAGTCATACCCTGCATTAGCTTCTTCTGAAGGTAACCTTGTAATGACATCCATAATAATCCATTCCTATTTCATTTGCGAAATATCAAGAGGTGGTAACTTTCATGGTATTTTAACTCTTTTAGCCTTAATCTTTTGGCACACCAAGCATGTTAAATTACATCTTTCTGTCTTTATTGCTCTACGATGTCTTGCTATTGTGTACTATCGCGTGCTTCAATCAAAATCTTTTTCTTTAGGTCATCGTCTGTTAGGCAAGAATACATAGGTGGTCATTGAAATATATATGTATATCCATCTTCCAATCTGAATCCCTATACCTTAGTTAATTCTTGAGGAGACTTCTTCCCTTGTAAAAGAAGTGAAACAATTGGTGAAAAGAACTTATCACTTGTACAATGATCACCCCTTATCTGCAGTGAAATTTTCCTTCCTTGGCCTATACTTGATTTTAAAGTCAAATTCCTAGATAATCTTTATCCATATCCTCTGATGCATGTTAAGTTCATCTTGAGTAAATGTCCATTTTAGGCTCTTATGTGATCAGTGATAAATGTGAACCTTTACTTTAGAAGATAGTGTTCCTAGTAGCTCCAAATCGTGGACCTTTACTTTGGAAGATAGTGTTCCTAGAAGATAGTGTTCCTAGTAGCTCCAAATCGTGGAATGCATAATTTCTCTTATGAGATCTTGGCTTTTGAGACTCATATACTTCCTCCTTCCATCTTGCATGAGAACTGCTCCAATAGCAAATCCACTGGCCTTTGTTATAGCTTCAAATGGTTTGCCAAACTCAAATAGCTTTAAGATGGTTCCCCACTGACTTAGGACACTGAATTGGTCACCCATTGGGAAGGGGGGTATGTTAATTGGCGGCATCAACTTCACCACAGACTTGGGTGACATGAGAAAGAAATCACCTATTGGAAAGAGGAGTATGTTAACCACTGTGTAGGTTAACATGGTTTCACTTTGCCATCTTATCTACTCGAACTATCACTTAAGGCTATCATAAGGCACTTTGCTATCTTACCCACTCAAATTTACACTTATTGTTTGTAAGACAATGTTGGAACGTATAAAGTGGCCTTACCTTGAGCTTAATGTCAAATAAGAAAAGTCTAAGGACTTCATGCACATGACTAGAAATAGAGATTGAATCATTTTTAAATTATGGTAAGCTAGTGTGAAGATTAGTCACTTGTATATAAATTATTTTTGACATTAAGCAATACACAGTCACTCCCTTGCAATAGAATACTTGTAAGATCTTCTCTTCTCTAGTCTTGCTTGCTTGTATGTTATTAGATTCATGCATGCTAGTGGGTGCTGATCAGTGCTCACAAAACTCGGTTCGTAGTGTAAATTTCTTGGCCCAAATTAAAAAATATTGGATAATAAAAATTTCACCCTTAAAGCCAAAGGGTTCAATTGATGTGTGAATCTTTATTTTAAGGGTTTGATTTAATATAACCTTAGTTTCTAGGATAACATTTAATATAAACCTAGTTTCTAGGATAATATTTGAAGTTCCTTTATAATAAGGGTGCTAATTTTAAGTTCCTTTAATATAATAATGTAGTGCCCATGATAATGAATCCTCCTCTTTGCTCTGATGAAGCTTCGCAACGGAACCATTCCTTCTCAAGCCATAGAACTTTCCAGGTTTGGGCAAGCCTATGAAAACTGATCGAAAAGAGAGGGGGGATCTCTCCTTGTGAATCGTGGAGAAAAGAAACGATGAGACAGAGAAAGGTTGAGTGGCGGTTGTATGTTCAAAGAGCAATCTAATGCTCAATGCCCTATGGAGGAATGTGGCAAAAGACGTGCATCCGACGGGTTCAGTTTCCAGCCTTCTAGGCCTAGCCAAGAGGTTTAGCCTACCTATTTGATCATCATGTCCTCCAATAGGTTTGGCTCCATTCAGTCTTGTTATAGTTTGTATTTAATTCTATTGTGCCTGATCATGTATGTTTATCCCTCGTTTATATAATTTTTATTTTGTGAAAGAGTCATAGGTATTTGCAATTGGGTCTGTAGCTTTAATGTCATTGGCTTTGTTTGGAGCTTATATAAGCCGGGCTTTGCTCTCATCAATCGATATTCTATTAGCAAGGGTTTTCATTGAGTTGATTGTGGGAGAAATGGTGACATATTGGTTCTTTGCCATGATAATGAAGAGTGTAGGCAAGGCCGCCTTGAACATGGTGGAAGAGGTCCACAGGCAGTTCAACACCATTCCATGGCCTAATGAAGGGTACTACCAAGCCAAATTATGCATCATGTGTGAAGATTTCCCACTGATGCATCCATTAAGGAGGAGATGATCTCCCTCCTTGGGCTCTGGTCACGTTAACTCCTCTCATCGTGGGCATCTTGTTCGGAGTGGAGACTTTATCAGGAGATTTAACGAGTGCATTGGTCTCCGGTGTGTAGGTATGTTTCTTGGAGTGTGGTTGTTTAAAGTATGTCTGAGCTTTGGCTCAATAAATGGTGTGTTTTTTAATATTAAGATTGAGATCTCTACTTCAAACACCGGGGGTGCATGGGACAATGCTAAGGAGTACATCTAGGTGTGTTTTCTCAAATGCCCACTTCTAGTGAAGGTTTTACTTTGCTTTTTCAAAATCATTAAGTGTATCACTAAGGGATTATGGATGTGGGAAAAGTGAAGCAATGGTTTGTGTAGAAATCAATACATTCTCCTTATACACGAGAGAGAGAGAGAGAGAGAGAGAGAGAGAGAGAGAGAGAGAGAGAGATGGGTGACTAGACTTTGTTTAGTTTTAGATAGCTATGCCACCTAAGCAAAGAACCTTGTTTACTTTGCCTCACTTCACACAACAAAGTCCTCCATGTAAACGGTCCAAAAAGAGACGTAGTAGTGCTTAGATACAAGAAGAGAGAATGGGGGAGATAGAAATGGCGACCGTAACTGAATTAGAGAAGGATGTGTAAAAAGAGTAGCATAGGTAGGCTTGGAATGAGGCTTGGATAGCCACTTTTGAGTGGACCTATTTTGGTAGGAACACCGCAAAGATATTTTGCAAGTATTGTCAAAATGACAATTAATGCAAGAGTGGATTTGGAAGGTCTAGATCCATCAACATCCAACATAATGCTCTAATGAAGCATGCAAAGATGCGAGCACATAAGGATGCTAAATATGTACATGAGAAGAATAAACAAACCATTGAAGATGGGATGAATAGGTCAATTGAGGCTCCTAATCAAACAAAATTAAATCTCTTTGCCTCTACCTATCATGTGGGGAAGGATGACTTGTCTTTCAATAAATATCCAGCTGTGTTGTCCCTTTTACAGTTTTGCAAGTATCCTTACACAACCACTTATCTATACCACAATGATAAAGCATGTACAACCTTTGTCTACTACATTAGTGAGGCGCTAATGTAAGAGATGGTGCGAAAGATAAAAACATTAAACTTTTTGAGCCTTCTGATGGATGAGTTGACTGCTATTGGTCTCACTTAACATTTGATAGTGTATGCCTCTTTCATGGAGGATCTTGAGCCTATCACCATTTTCCTAGGCTTGTTGGAGATCCAAGGTGGAACTTCAACTCACTTGTATGACTCGTGCAAGTTCTTCATGCACAACTTGGCCTTGATGTTACAAACATGGTGTGCTTGGGTACTGATGGTGCTTCGGCAATTCTTGGACATGTTAATGGTTTGAGAGCTTGAAGGAAAATAGATAGTCCCTATATGACATCAATTCATTATATTGCACATAGAGCAAGTATATGCTTGGCAAATGTGGTGAAGGGGTCAACTTATGTGCAAGAAATAGACCATGTCATTAATGAAATTGTTGGAACTTTTTCAAGAAGTCCTCAAAAGAGCGGAACTAGAATTTGGTTGTGCTAAATTGCATATGAGTCCCATACATAAAATCAAGTGGCTAAGTATATTGGTGGTTGTTCATAAAGTGTGTGAATCATTGGAGCCTTTACTTGTATTCTATGCAATTTTTAGTTTATTTACAGCATTCATTTCATGGCGGAGATCCTTGGTGATGTTAATCAAAAGTTTTTAAAGCATTTTTGTGGATATTACGGTTGGTCGGGAATATTGAAACAGAAATTAGCTTGATCCGCATGCAATATATTGAATATCCCCATGTGGATGTCAATGCCTTAATATATGATAGTAGATGCTATCATATTATCCCTGACTATGGGCCCTTTTAGAGGGGCAGCTTGCTCTCTTCGTGCATCTATTCATGGCAATGCATATAGGTCTACAAAAATCAAAAGGAATGTTGACGGTAGTGACTTGGACAAAGGGATCACCTTTCAAAAAGAGTTTAGCAACCTAGTGATTCAAAATTTGCTTGACAGGTTTTCCAACAAGGATCTTGTAGGATGCTTCAAGGCATTGACGCCTTGCACCTTTCCCAACTCAAAAATTATGGTGCAATAGAGAATGAGACATTGGCATCATACTATGGTGAAACAAGTTTACAGGGAATGGAGAGGAAATTGGTCCATTGGTTGACAAGGCACAAGTGAAGAAAGACTATCAATATAAGCACCTTATGAGTGGGAGGACTGAAGCTTGCTTGATACTTGGGTGCCAATTGCTAGAAATCCGACAACTTGTGCTTAGTACCCTATGTTGCTTAGATTAGCACATCTTTCCATGCTTCTTCAATGTGCTAGTACTGCAGTGTGTGAAAGAGGATCTAGCATTCAAAATATAATCAAGTCAAAGTTGAGAAATTGACTATAAGAAGCATGGATGCACTCATGAGTGTATCAATTGAAGGACCATCACTTGATGAGTATGACTTTATTACTGCCATCAACATGTGGAGTAGTTCTAAAACTAGTCATCATATATATGGAGAGAATACAAGGTATGTTTGAGTTTGAGTTTTTTTTTTGGTTGTTGTGAAAAATGGAGTATATTGATTCAAAATTGTTTCTTTTAAGTTTATTGAATTAAATGAAGCTAAGGTTGTTGATATGTGCAGGGTGCATGGGATTCAAAGAAGCTAAATCTATTTTGGGTTGTACCGAGTTTTGGTGATCTTATGTAGTCTTGTGAGTGATCAAATATGAATAGCTGAAAATGATACTTTTATTTCTTGTATGAATAATTTGTCATCTCACCTCTTGCTTTTAATTGTAGGATGTCAACATTTGTTAGATCAATTGCTTCAATCTTTGTTCTAACACACTACTTATGATTTTTTTAAAAGGAATTATGGACGGGTGTTACTTACTCAATCTTTCTTTTGGTAAATGGTAATTGATTTTACCTAAGTTGAAGGGCTTATGTTTTTTCAAATTGTCATCATTGTCATGTGCTCCATCTTTAATTGAGGGGCTTTTTTTGTAGGTTGACTCCTTGACTCGAGAGTCGAGTGTGCCTTGTCACACGAAATAGTTTATCGGGACATGGTCATGTTTTATGAGGTTTTCTACAGCAACATGATAAGACAATGAACTTACATTATTGTCACATCAAATCATGATCATGTTGTTAATACTTTCTATGTTACTATTTCTCCAATAATATATTTCGATTACTTCGACTCTATTTCTTGTGAGGTTTGTTGCTAGAATGTTGTTGGGTTTGTACGAAACACCCTCTTATGAGTTTTCACTTGTTTACTCAAAGCTTAGTATTTGTTAGTGCCCTTATAGTATAGGCTAGGTTAAATGCTTCTCTTTTAAAACCTGGATGAAATTGAAACGTGTCTTCATAAAAAAGGTTAAGGATGAATTGGCTCTTTTCTTCCTAGCCAAGATCTTAAAATACCGCAGCTAATCCACTCTTGTTCTTGTCTTGCCCGATCCGCTCTGATGCTCTGGATCTTTTGTGAATGTATTGGAGTTTCCTGTTTTTTGTGAATAATACAAATCATCTCGTTTCGATTTTAAAAAATACCGGCTAATGTTAGAGTCATGCCTTTAATTTACATGGTTAGTATTAAGGTTTTTTTGAGCACTACTTTAGTGTGAAAAGTCTGTAACAAGGTTTTTTTGAGCACTGCTGTAGTGTGAAAAGTCTGTGAGATAGTAGGTGACTTGAGAGGTAGTAAAGGGGTTTAGATTAGGGTAGGCCATATATGGGGTGGTGACCAAACCGCGTATTGGAGCACGCGGGGGCGACTAAATGTAGGCCACATTGCCAATGATAATTGCCTACCTAAATAATGCTAAATCGATGGCAATGGACTCGTGGAGTTGTGTATGGGTGGGTGGCCACCGTGGAGAATAGCATGATGGGGGCCATCGTGAAAATGCGTACAGCGAGGGGCACTCATTAATGCTGTCGATGGTGGCTTGGAACGACGAGAAGAAATTAGATTAGATACTCGGGGTAAACTAAGATGATAGAGTAATTAATACCTTAGATCTTTGATACAGTTTAAAACTTCGCGTGCTCTCGCGTTTCTCTTGTCTAAGTCCCACGCTTTTTAAAAAAGCGCGGAGCATGGGATCTAATTACTAATCGCTTGAAGTGCTTGACTGTATTAATCACTAATCTTCCATCCGAGTGCCTCTTTATTACCCATAATCTTGAGAACGCTTGACGTGCCTGACTATATTAATCACTAATCTTCAATCTTAATGCATCTTTCTTCCTCATTATCTTGTAGAGATTATCTGTTTAATGCGTTTGCCTTTCTCTCTTTGCTTAGACGTTGCTTGCACGCGTTCCTCTTCTTTTCCGGTGATTACTTTGCGTGCTGGCGGAGGCAATCGTGTCGCATAGCCCTCGATCGATCGATCTGCAGATTGACTTTGATTGAAATCTGTGATGGTGCTAGGCTGTTAATCAAAGTGAGTAAGTACGTAGAGATTAGCAAGGTGTCTTGATCAGGCAGGCGAAATGAGCATTATGGGTGTTAATTAGCTCCTTAATGCGCCATTATCGTCGTGATTTTGCGGGATGACGAGTGTGAGAGGGAGGGGGGTGCTGAGGGCGCAGGCGCACTGCTTCAAGAAGGCGTGGAGGCGAGTGGTGAGCGGCGGCCTGCTGGAGCAGGTAATGGTGTCGTTGACGGCGTGCTGTGTAAACACAAGCGAATCCTCAGATAGTGTGGGAGGCGGCCGGGCGGCGGCCGGACCTTACCACCGCCTCAATTCAGCCCCGCCGGCCACGAGTTGCTGCAGTAGTACGTGCAGCAGCAGCCGCCGCCGCCAAATTAAGTGTGATGACGATGCCGTTTTGGGCGTCAACGGCCATGCTAGCGTAGACAACACCGTAGTGCTCAAGGTGAGCATTCTGGGAGACTCGGAGACCGGAAAGACGAGCTTCTTGGTAATCAATGCTCTTCATATTTAGGGCTTATATGTCTAATCACTCATTAATACGATAATTGGACCTAATCTTCAATGACCTTATAGGCTAAATACGTTTGCCCGGAGGAGCTCCGCCCAGAGTTTGTTGAGACCGTGGGCGTCGCCACAGTAGAAAAGGTGCTGCACGTCCGTGATACCGACATTGCCTTCAGCCTTTGGGATCTCGGTGGTAATTCTTCAGTAAGCATCCCCTTAGCTTTAATCGAATGTTTAAGCATCTCCTGAGCTTTAATCGGATGTTTAACTTGAAGAATTCCTAATCATGCCAGTAATGAATCGTAATTATAGTTGCTCGTGTATAAATTAGGGCAAGCTATCGTTTGCATTTCTGGTTAATCATGTCAAAATGGCTCTGAAACTGGACGATTAAAGAGCATGTCACGAACTCTATTTGTGGTTAATCATGCGTAAATGGCTCTGGAACTGGAGGATTTAAAGGGATAATTATCAATGTAGGGGTTCTGTTATCAGTAATTGAATGATATATCTGGTTAATCATGTCCAATCAGGGCACTGGCAATGTGGAAGTATGCTGCCCATGGTGTGCCGGGATGCGGCTGCCATTCTCATAATGTTCGATCTCACGAGAAGGTCTACGCTTAACAGGTACAGGGTTATGCTTCACATTAGTATAACTAAAACAAAAGCACGTGGTTAATGACATTGAATGGCTTAATTGCTTGCATGCAGCGTCAAGGATTGGTTTGTGCAGGCGAGGGAGTGCAACAAGGTACTACAAATAGTTAATCCGACAGTGGCTCTTATTAATCGTCAATATTAATCAAGCTTAAATCTTGAACAACATGTATATTAATAGCTAGACCTAATTGATGAATTATTATGCGAAAAAGTCTGCCATAGCTGTGATAATTGGGACCAAGTATGATCATTTTGTGGAGCTGCCCCGAGACATCCAGCGTGCTATCATGCAACAGGTGAGCTATGGTTGGCTTGATGTATTATAATATGTTATATAAAAGCATATATTACATTTACATAAATGGGGGTTTAATGGTTCTAATTTAAATGGTGGTGTCATGTGTGCTATGGTTGGCTTGATTTATTATAATATGTTATATACAAGCATAAGCATATATTACATTTACATAAATAATAAGGTTTAATGGTTCTAATATTAATGGTGGTGTTATGTATGCTAGGCGAGAGTGTATGCAAGGGCCATGGGGGCTTCACTCTTCTTCTCGAGCGTCACTCACAACATCAACGTGCACAAGGTGTTCAAGGTCATCGTGGCCAAGCTCTTCGACCTCCCTTGCACCATCCCCATCAACCTCAACCTCGGAGAGCCCATCGTCGACTATTGAGTTCAACCCACCTGCATTCACACCTTGGTCACCATGGGCTTTATGAGGAGACCCAATGTGCACACCTCTGAACTCGCCATTGGACAAGCCCATGTTTGATGAACTTGAGCATCATGGGAACAACTCCCTTTTGCCAAAATAGTGAGTTTCTTCACACTTGGTCCCTTTGTCCCACCATGTGATGGGAAATGGCTTATGCACAAGCACATGTTTGAACTTGAGCATAATGGAAAGATAAAATCCTTGTCCTTGTGCCCAAAATCGTGAGGTTGTTCATACACTTGGTTGCACTATTGGGTGGGAAATGAATAATGATCCTTTTAATGGATGATTAAGCAATAGTGATCTTTGTTTTTTTCTTCTCTCCACAGAGAGTGTGCAACGGTTGATCTTGAGTGTGCAATAGCCACCACAAGACTAGCTACAGTTGTTGCAAAGGAGAGAGGAATTGGTTAATTAGCTCAATTTATAAAACATGAAGGTAACTTTGAAGGCCTAAATTGGGTACATCACTTGAATCTTGCCCCTACCATCAATGTTACAAGCGTGCACAATGTGAGATTTGAAATGACCAATATAAGTTGCTATGTTTTGTCCTTGAGGTGGAATATATATATGAGGGCACATCGACAAGCATATCGATAAGGAAGCTCAAGCCTAAAGTTTAGTTTCCTTTAACTAAGAGTTATGTCCTTTAGTTAATGCTATATTTGAATGGAAAATATTTTGTGGATGTTTTTATTTGGTTTTTTGGCATGATTAGCAAAGAATTGATTTGTGGCATGGTTTGGAAAGAATGTATCAACTTGCTTAAAACCTGTTATGAAAAATATTTAGTATTAAATTGCTTTTAGTTTCTATATGTAGTGGATGCTATTGGATTTATAAGAAAGGTCTCTAACTTCCCAAGAAACTTGGATGTCATATTTATGTCTTATGTATTTAGAAAATACTTAAGTGGTGGATAAGTATAGTCAGTCATGTGATCCATGTAAGAATGAGGAATGTCAATACTCACATTATATTGCATGGACTATAAAACAATTAAACATGTAACCTAAAGCAAGTAAGGACTAAGAATGGGATCGACAAAAAAAAGAGAATGTAGTTTGTGCCATTTAGAACAATTTATCATGCAAGTAAAGCATGGTCTTTTTGCTAGAAACTACTCTTTGAATGTTTATTCTTATTCAATTTCTTTTTAGATCGTGAGATTATAACGATTTGTATTATTAGTTCTTTTGAAAATTTCTTATATCTTTACAATGCATTGCAAGGATCCTTCATTGTTTAAATGTGTCGTAAATATTTCTCTTTATCATGAAAATTTTGGGATTTGTTTATCATAATAATGTCAAGTCTTACCAAGCCTCACTTAGCATGATAGCTACATAATCATTGACTTTACCTTGTTTATATGCATAATCATGGTTTTAGTCTACAACCACAATTTTTGAGGCATAGCTTAAAGAAGAGCCGTTTTTTGTATCCATGTTTATAAGTTATTTTCTTAATGATTATGGAGGAATCAATCTTGATGAAGTCATTAAACATGAAACTTCTATACTTGAATTTAACAAACAATGTTGATCATGGCATGCAACTTTGTATTGACATTTAGTCATCTCTACCTTGCTTGATTTTATCATGGTTGTAGGAATGTTTTATGCCTTTGAGGGATATGCGGAACCCACTTTTGATTCTTATTTTGGCTTTTGTCAGCCTTGGTTGTTCTTAGGTTTTGTTCTTGAATCTCTTCTTAGGGGAGGTTTTCATGCTCTCTCTCTATCTCTCTCATCTCTTTAAAAAAACAAGAATTAAGGTTTTGGGGGTGGTGTGGCACCATGGGCCGCACATGTAACCCATTTTTTTAGTGATGACATGGTACGCGCTGCCACATGGCACTGTGGGCCTATGTTGCCATGTGGCATATATAACCCTTCTTTTTCAAGTTTTTTTTGGTGATGATGTGGCACTCAATGCCACATGGCATTTTGGGCTTGTGTTGCCATGTGGCACATGAAGCCCTTCTTTTTCAAGGTTTTTTTGGGTGATGATGTGGCAGCATAGGCAAAATATGTTCAAGTCAAGAGCTTACCTTAGCCTTGTTGAAGCATGCGTTGTTGGTCCTTACCTTTGAGCCGTAAATATAACTTCTAGATGTGGGTGCACTAGCTTGTCATTTGTCGCATCCTCAGTCTTTTGTCACACACCAGAATGCTCCTTTGCTAATGTAGTGACGTCAGAATAGTCCTTTTCACCTATATAGAGGCAAATCAAGATTCATCTTTGTGGTGATTCTCTCACAAAAGGTGGGGGAGAGGGAAACCTACGAGCAAACCTATTCCAGCTAGCATCTATCTAGCATCTATCTAGCACACATGAATTCAATAGCATACAAGTAAGAAACAATAGCAAAGAGAAGAGGTCACAAGTATTCTATTACAAGGGAATGATTGTGTATTTCCTAGTGGCAAAAATAGCTTATATACAAGTGAGTAGCTTTCACACTGCTGAACAAAATTAAAAATGGTCATGCTGACCAAACTTAAAAATGGCCAACCACTATTACTAGTCTTAAGCAACTATGTACATGAAGTACTTAGACTTTCTCTATTTAGTATTAAGCTTAAGGTATGGCCGCTTTATATGTTCCAGTGTCATCGTTACAAAAGATAAGTGTCCATTCGATTGGGTAAGATGGCAAAACACTTTATGCTAAGTTGGGCTGATAAAACCATGTTAACTTACAAAGTGGCTATAATATAATGTTAATCGTTCCATAGGTTAACATGGTTTCACTCGCATGACGTATCATAAGGCACTTTACTATCTTATTAGCTTGAATGAGCATCTATGTTTTGAAAGATATCGCTAAAACATATCAAATGACCTTACCTTGACCCTAATATCAAACATTGGAAGTCTAAAGGCTTCGTGTACACACTTGCTTAAGACTAGTAGTAGTGGCCGAACCATTTTTAAGTTTGGCCAACTTTGTGTGAAAAGTTATCACTTGTATAGAAGTTATTTTTTAACACTAAGCAATACACATTGATTTCTTTGCAATATGTTGAGATATCAAGCTCAACTAGTGTGGATATGGATGGCATGTTAGGATGATAGCTATATTTAAGCCACTAGCATGGTTGTTGAGATTATGCATGATATATGCCATTAAATTGGTTTACAGTCTGTGTGATAACCACTGGTTTACTAGAGTTATGGCATTGTTATAGTGCCAAACTCATGTAATTATGTTTACACTATGGATCAACCTTTGTATATTTTAGTAGGGGAGTGGTTTTTCTTATAGTATGTACTCTTATATTTATGTTTTAGTTGTAGAGAAGAAAATTTAGCCATTCGTCTCTCTTGTGTGCTTGTCTACTCTTGTGTGTGTGTTTTCTTAGAAGAAGCTCAAGCTCATCCTCTCCCCCACATTCTTCTTATGGTTTTAGAGCATTGGTTTATGTGAAGAGCTCAAGAGATAAGCAAAGGAAGTGGAACATGGGTAAGGGTAACACCATCTATTCTCCTTTAATTTGGAATTTGGAAGCAAATCTTTATAGATAGTTTCTAGTCAAGAGCAATAGGCAGGTGCAATAGTAAGATGCATTTTGCATTGTCAAATCTTGAGCCATCCATGTGGTGAAGCAGAAGGGCATCAAATTGGCTATCCTTGGGTGATTTTAGAATTTAAATTTGATGCGATTTTTAGGCCCTATTTTAGCTCTACAAGTTTTTTGCAGGCACTCTATGAAAGTGTCATTTTTGGGCTCTATAAGTTTTTTGCAACCACTCTATGTGAAAGTGTCAATTTTGACTGTGTATGTCCAAATTTTTTTTCGGTGCATAGTTACGATAGAAATTTGGTTGCAAGACATTCTATGAAGATAATTTGCAGGGTATGTTTATGTGATTGGTTCATATACAATTGTAGTATAACATGAGATTTACCTTAGAGACTATAAGTTTATGAAATGAGTAGAAGTTTTACAAGAAATAGTATTTGATAAGTTGTTATAATATAAGAGATTACATGTTTACTAAATGAGTAGAAGTTTTTACAAGAAGTACTATTTGATAAGCTATTATAGGTAATCATGTTTGGCAGTATATCCTAGATTGTGAGCAAGAAGTTCGATAAGAATAACTTCCAAGCATGGAAGTTCAATATGAGAAACTTTCTCATGGAAAAAGGATATTACAAGTTTATTTTATGTCTCAAGGAGCTTATGGAACAAAATGTCACTCCTCACAAAATAGGCACAATGCTTTAAGGCTTGGCATGAGAAAGCCATCAAAGTGATGTATTGGTTGTCTATTAACATGTCTGCATTATGATCGGCCATATATACATGATGAAATGATATGTAAGGATGTATGGGATACCTTGGTTAAGTTGTATAGCACGTGTGAAGGCAAGAAAGATGTAGTTGAAGAAAGATCTCCATAATGTGTAGAGGAATAAGATGAATATCAATAGTTACTCATTGAAAGTGAAAGGGCTTTGGAAAGACCAAATATACCACACTCACTAGCACAAAGCTAACCAAATGAGTACTCACCTTTCATGTGTCGTTGGGAAGTTGGTAGCTTACTTGCCATGTCGTAGAAGAGGCAACCACACAAATGCAAGCTAGCACTTGGAAGACTCGCCTCCTGCTGTCACCATGAGAGTTGTCTATGTAGAGCTTAGGACTACCCATTGTTGTTTTTCGTGCTCCGCCATGCAAGACAATAGGTCACTCCCACTCTCTCACTAGCAAGACATGACAAGACCAAGAGGGCAAGAGGAAAAGACTCTCACACACTCACTCTTACATAAGCACTACCACAAGAGAGCAAGAAGATAGGGTAAAGAGATAGAGCACAATGAGAAAGAGCACACTCTCAATCCACACACAAGGGAATGTCCCTTTTTCATTAGTTAAAGTCACTTACTGACCACGGGTATTAACACTGACTAAAGTTGGGTGCCCAAAACTTAAAAAGTGAACTAATGAGAAGTAACTAGAGATCTTTCATGAGGTGCATAGGATGATGGTGTTTATACAAGCCATGCCATCCCCATTGAGTACAACATGAAGTGCAAATGCGAGATTAGGGTGTGTTACACGCATCTAAAGTCCCGCTTTGGGCAGACATTGCATGGTTTGGGTAACCAATTGATAGTTCTTTATGTCCATGGCCACCACTTCTTGACTGTAAACATCCAAACCTTTTTCTTAGCTCTTCCACAAGGTGGATGTGTCTTCTTAGCTCATTGTTGATGATGACTTCTCCATTATGCATTGTGTACAAGGTCTTGACAAGATTTTTTTTGGTGGTGCCCGTTAACTTTGGGTTAACATTCCCCTGTCCTGGGTCTAGGTCCATCCTCGGCCTAGGGAAAAACTGGTTGTGGTGCGAGCCAAAGAGGAAAGTGATTTGAGAGGTTCTTGGTGGTGAAGTTGCAAGACATGTCGTATGGCAAGGCTAGTTGGTGGTGTTTGATTGGAGAGTCGATGCTGAGGGTATATATGTTGGTGCAAATGTATGCGCATGGGAAAATACAAATAAGAGTGCATAATACATGTGCTTGAATGTTGCAAGCACCTACTTGCTTATATGCTTTATATGTTGTGCAAGAAAGAGTTGATGGGAAGGGTTGTTGATATGTCAACGAGGATTGAGAAGTTGGCCAATGTGCATAGTGCATGGGTGTTAGCCAGATATATATATATTCTTCATCTTTCTCCCAAAATAATGAGGTGCCCGTTATGCATGTTCATGTGTGAGACAAGAGTCTTTGACTTAGACTCTTATGCGTGTCTCTCCAGCACCTGTGACTTTGACTTAGACTCTTATGCGTGTCTCTCCAGCACCCGTGACTTGACTTAGACTCTTATGCATGTCTCTCCACCACACGTGACGACATAGACTCACATGAAGTGAGATAATGGGAATCATAGCTCTAGTCTTGTGAACTCGGTGAATTTGGTTGTGGTAGGAAAGTTTTTGGATTGTTGTTTGTCGATGATAGGCAGGTGCTAGGGTTCTCTAAAATTGTGTTTGGATCATATCTTCAAAAGTGACACGATAGTGTCCGGGAAGGTACTACTGCAAATGATAGTAGTAAAAGGTGACGTTATCCATGTCGATCATTGAGATAAAAAATGAAGTGAGAGTTTCCCCATGCGGTGGGTGATGAGAAGGATGGAGAAGCTAAGAAAGCACTTGGCTACAACAAAATCCGGATTTGGGATATCCTTTCATAGAAGAAGCAGTGACAAGATGTAGGCACAAGAATCTCTGAGATGGCTGGTGGGCTAGCTGGAAGCAAGGGAAATTGTAAAGCTGGTTGGGATATTGCTTTTATAGATTGTAGAACTCCAAAGTAGACTATCTTCTTTCATGTGGCATATAATTTGGTTCAATTCTACAGGAAACAGATGCAGCGGCATATAAATCTGAGTAATGTGGTTTGGTTAACCACTTGTTCTTCCATTCTGGTTGTTTTTTTTCCCCATACTACCCTTTTGTTTCAACCATTCTGTCTTGCTTGATGATTTTATACCCTCCTCCATCCTTTGGGTGGTGTTCTCTTCTCCATCTTCTATAGCATCTATGACTAATGAAAGTTACCATCCGTATCTCCAAGAGATTTGCCAAATGAGGATTGGAGAGATTGGCATCATGTTCTACTGTATGCTTACTTAGGCATGCTGCATAAGCCAAGAGAATTCTTTGAACATTGTCCTTTGGGAGGATTGGTTTGCTTAGAAGATCATAAGGAATAATCTGTCATAATATTGTGTACAGAAGATCTGGCCTTGTGTGGATTTCTCCTTTGGTTATGAATTTGTATTCCCATGACTCAATGTTATCAAAGATATCTACAGTACTGTGTCGAAGCACTTCTTTGCATTTGCAACATATGGCTTTATGTCTTGCGGAACATCAAGAGTTTCCATCCAAGGATCCTCATCAATTTCATCATCTTCTTCTAGGCATGCTTCATCATCCTGTAGCTTGTGCTATGGACCCTCTGCTTCCTTATCCACTAGTCTTCTTTCCAACTCACTTTCCACTAACAATTCATCTAGCAGCATAGGTAATGGTGGCAGAACATCAAGAGTTTTCGTCCAAGCATCCTCATCAATTGCATCATCTTCTTCTGGGCATGTTTCATCATCCTGTAGCTTGTGTTATAGATCCTCTGCTTCCTTATCCACTAGTCTTTGAAAACGGGAGAGGTAAGAGTGATGAGGATAAGTCAATTAGTGTAACTTGCTTGCTGATTCTGTCAAGTTCCACCCTTGCGGCCATTCATGTGCCTGTCTCGCAAAATATAAGTTTTCCACTGCACCTTTTCTTCCTTTGGGACTTGTGGGTAATTGACATGGTTATCACAGAAGTGTCCTCGTGAGCCACAACACAACTTTATATTAGATGGAGAAGATGTTGTGTAATAATGCAGTGAAGCTTTAAAATGCCCAATGATGGATCCAACGGTGAATCCTCTGAGTCAAGATAATAATATGTAGCTTGTGCTTCTGAGATTCATGAAGTCCACATCCATGCTAAGTTTTTCTACATTTTTCTTGCTTATACTCCACATCTTTCTTCAATGCATGAGGCACAGTGAGTTTGTGCATCTCTTCATCATTTGGGAGTACACTTGACTTCCTAAGCCATAAAGTCCATGCCCAAAAATTGAAAACTATCGGATGTAGATCAAGAGTTGCCACCAAGTCTTGTGGATTTTCCAATAATATATCGTCATGTAGTACTCCCATCACTAAGGTCGGGTGAGCATACCAAGCTAGCGCCTGGGTTAGCCATGCAAGTTGATGGAATGTAACTGTATTCTAGAGATCAATCTTTATTAGATGAGTGAGAGTTGTAGAGCTGAGATCATCATCATCCACCATGAGGTGATTGGCAAACGGGGGCTAGAGTTCAATTCAGGAAGAGGAGCAGCATGATCTCTAATTGTAATTTTGCAGGCCACCCTTGCTTGAGTTCCCTGTTTCCTTGTTCCAATGAGCCATAGGTTTCCTTGGTTTTTTCCCTGTCCTCTATTAAGTGGGTTATAGAGTCTTACATTTTCTATTGTTCTTTGAGAGATCTATCTTCCAACTCCTTATACTTTGCCTTTGTTTTGTTGAGTGATATTTTAGTTTCGTCTATCACCTTTGTGATTTTTGCTAAGTACTTTTCTTTGTCCTCTAATATCTTTTGAGTTCCATTAGTTCATCTTTCAATTATTTCTTTTCAATTCCCATGCAAAGAAGCAAATTATCTTGATTTGTGAGTTACTTTTTAAGTAATTCCTTCTTGTGTTTGTGATCTTGTGTTATGGTATCTACCTTTTGCTTGAGGTGAGTGGACATTCTCTCCATTTTAGTTGCTTTATCAGCTTCTCATTCTAGAGTGGTTGTTTTGTTGTTGGCCTCCTAGAGCTTTTGAATCAATCCATCATTTTGTTTTTGCAAATATGCCACCTTTCCCATGGATCCTTGAATGTGATATTGGAGCTTAGAAAGGCTATGCCTCATCAAGGCATATGAAAATGCCACACTTTCCTCCACTAGTAGAGTAAGTTATGTGGTTTTGGAGTGGAGGTGGATTCATTCACCAAAAAGATTTTTCCTTAGTTGGGAAAGAGATACCTTATGAGGTAGGGGTGATTACAATTTGTGGAACTTAAGGATAGGCATGTCCAATTGAAGTTCTTGCTCGGTAGAGTTGAATCTAGGCCACCTTCTTTTTCGGACGTAGGATTCCATGGTGGGAGCCATGGTGGGATATGGATTTGCAGAAAAGGTGAGTGGTGTGGAATTAGTGGTAGTAGATGTGGGTATTGGTGTGGAAAATGTGGGTGGGGATTTTGGAGAAGAAGGTGGTGTGAGGTTGATAATAGGGGTTGAAGAGCTACCCAAGACGGTCTCCAGTACCAAGTTTAGATCCACATTTTGTTGATGTGCTACATCAAGGAGAGAGATTGCTCTGATTAATAGGGTGTTGAGGATGTAGGGATTCTGAATGACCTGCCTATGGTTTTTCGTGTAAGATTCAATCTCCTTGCTTATGATTTGTGCCCAATCATCAAATTTTCCATTTAAAATAACCCAAAAGAGATTTTTAGGGATCCTGTTTTGCCTTTTAATCCTTGTACTTGGATGAGGAGGGAGATGGCTCTATAGTTGACATGGAGTCTATTATTAGCAATGGCAAATCCATACGCTCGAGGGTTAGGTAGTGGATCTATACCATTGGGAGTCGACATGTGTAGGAGATGGGGATGTGGTATGTGTGATTTTGCCATTGAACCATAGAGACCCCAGTGGCTTGAGATAGACAATGCACAATGAGCTCGCATGGAAGTCATTTCCCAAAATGTGCGCCATGATCCATAGACCTAGATCCTTTCATTTGGTTTGCACAAAGGGTTCTTTAAGCACCAAGTAGCACTCTAGAGAGCCATATTTCAAATTATACACAATTCCATACTATTTTTTTAAAAGAGAAGCCCACAGCCATCATCTCCGTCAATCACCAAGATGGTCTTCTTTTATGAAGATCTAAAGATTCCCCTTGAGGATTCCTCCCTCGCAAGCGTGTGGAACTTGTAGCCATCTACAATAGTTTAGTTAATTACTGTGTGATTAGCTGAATTGAACCTAAAACATGTTATTTATTTGAGGGATGTTGCAATGTGAGCATAAGTTTAATAAGATGTATTGAAATTCTTATCAACAAGGGTCCTTTAAAGGTGTAGGTTGTAGAGATATCTTTGTCTAGATTTGGTGACACTTACCGATTTTAGCGATAGGTTGACTATGTTGATCCAGGCAGATGAAAGTCATGGACACCTTTGTGCAAAGTTGTTGTGGTGGCATGTATTCAGTTGCCAAAGGCCAGGACAGTGGAATCCAGACATGGTGATTTCCCTAGTAGTATCCTTGGGCTCTTAAGATGCTCTTTGGGACCCAGATTTGTCATAATTTTCTTTATGTCTAGATTGTATGTATAGGTAATGTACATCTATTTTTAAGGTTTTTATTGTCATGATTTGTGCATGTGCGTTGTGTTTTTTTGTGAGTTTGTTGAGGTTGCAGACAACGATGGTGGCCATGTGTTGGAGATTTAGGTATCCAGATGTTTACGACAGTTGGGGGATATTCTTGGGCTTCCAAAATTTGTTTGGGTAGCCATCATTGAGAGGCTTGGGCTTGTGGTTGTTTGATTGGTTGTCTCCATTTTTGTTGGTTGGGGTTTTGAATGTTGGGCCGTTCAATAGAATTAACCTCTGTGATTAGAGGAACAAGTACAAGAATTGACTCAGTTAGTACCTATGTCCCCTTATCGTGGGCTATAATAAGAGATGTGTACCAAGGTAATGCAAGGAGAGAGTTTTCATCAAGCAAGTTAATTGTTTTATATTTGTAAGAAGACCATAGATTTGTTGATTAGAAATTTTTAAAGTTACTATCCTCGTGTCCCAGTCAATGGTACATCTATGATGTCCCATCCAATTTTGCTCCAACAACACTTCCTTGGATAGTGTTGAAAGAGGTGTAACAAAGAATTTTCCTTCAATAAGTATGTTGGCGATTAAAAATACCATTTTGCACATGCCAACACAATCTACTAAGCAATTTCCCACAGCATGAACTTGAGCAGTTGTAGGAGTTATTTTGGGTTTGCCCAAAGACATCCATAATTCTTAGGACATAAGATTGTGAGTTGTGCGACAATCAAGTAATCCTAATTTTGTGAGGGATGTGTGGCTCATGGTCATGTGTAACCATAGCCTAGCAGGCTTTTCTTCCCACTCTTCCTCATCTTCAATTCCCACAACTTATGCCATGTTGACTTGTAACACTTGGTGTTTGCATTTGATTTTTTCTTCATGTTCTTTAACTTCTTTGATAGCTTGTTTTTGCATTTCTCTTTTAGTTTTAGCCATTCCTGGGTGACATGAATGCTTTTCAATTGTTCCTTCGTGAATGGTCCATAATATTGATGTAGTTTGCTGCCCATTGATGAAGGTCTATATCTAACGTTTCCAATTGAACCGCACCACTTTTTGAGAATTCAAGAATTCTATAAGGTCCTAAGCCTTGAAGCTTAAGTTTCATCTTTTCCTTCTTGATGTTATACATCAACACCAAGTCACCCATGTGGAATGTACGCTTTTTGATATTGGAAACATTTTTGTCGGCATTTCTCTATCCACATTCCAATCCCCACATATAGTCATGCTTCATCTAACTTCTCCAATTCAACCAATTCTTTTGAAAGGTCATGAGCTACACGGTTTGCATCTTTTTCTGCTCGTAGGAGGGTGGGGATGAACAATTCAATTGGAGTTATAGCATCGAGACCATATAATAAGTAAAAAGGTGTCATGCCAGTAGTTTTCTTGTAAGCTATTCGATAAACCCAAAGAGTAGTAGAAAGTTTAAGTTCCTTGTCTGAGCGCAATGCCTCTACAGTCTTAGTCAAGATCAAACAAAGGACCTTATTGGCACTTTCAGCTTGCCCATTTGCTTGTGGATAATAAGGTGATGATTTCCTATGGATCACCATGAACTCATCCAACAAGAATGTCATTAGCTGATTTATGAAATGGGTTTCTCTATCACTTATACTTTCTAAGGGACATCCAAAGCGTGTGATAACTTTTTTTACAAGAACTTGACAGATGACCTAGCATCAGCTCACACGGTAGCTCTAGCTTCTACCCATTTGGTGATGAGAAAACGTGGTGCTTATGATAGATCAAGTGTGTGGAGGAGAGGGACTCACAAAATACAAGAATAATATCTTGCTTATTAAGTTGCTTATACATACAACTAGGCTTTGCTCTCATGCAAAATACCTCATGGCCTCACCTTTAAATAGGTGAACAAGTGGACCTCAAGTCCATTCACACTCACACCCTTCTCTCACCCTTCTACATAACCTTAGTCTCTTAATACCCTCCCTCAATACCAACTATGAAAGGATGGAATATGTGGTATTGGACATAAGATGCCTTTATAACATTAGGTGTACAAGGCTTGGAATATAGGTGTGATTATCTAGGATTTACAAATGTGTTCCTAGAACCTTAGAGGCTATTACATTGATGCCATCTAAGTCTTTATTTGTTTGTCGATGAAGATGTACACCTCAATGATGGTGCACCCCACTCTTTGTGTTTGCTTGGCTTCTTGTAGATGACATGCTTAAGAGATACATGCCATTGCTTCCACCATATGCTTTCCATCTTGACCATTCTCACACAATGACCATTGCTTAAGTGGTTTGCTTTTAGATGGTCCTCCAACATGCTTTATGCTTCCTTGAATACCATATCTCCTCCATGGGTAATGAGGTAGATTTAAATGGGGAAGGGAATGGGAGGGTCTTACCACTTGCCTTATGCATTGGTCAAGGGCAGTGTCTACTCCACAATTACAATAGCTTTTATGCATGTTAGTTAAATGATACCCTTTAGGGTTTGAAGTTACAAGCTTAATGAGTAATTGGTTGAGGTAAATACTCAAACAAATAAGGATTATCATCTTTGGCTCAAGAAGGAGAGGACATGGCTCATAATGTTGCCAATGCCTCTTACAAAAGTAATGCCAAAAGATGCTTAAAATCATGACAACCAACAAGGTAGAGCATTTAGGGATTCTATGCTCAACCTTACAACTCATCTTATACGATGAAAAATCAGAATATGCAGTGGAATGAAATGCCTTGGGCTTGGGAAACGAGAACATATGGCTTATGGCATGCCTATGCCTCTTACAAACAAGGGCCTCAAGGGTAATGTACAATAACATTGTAAATGAACACTTAGTGTACATGTGTTCAAGTTTAAAACCACTCAAAAATCTGAGTTTGATGATGAAAAAACCAGAATTCTTCCACCTCTTTAGCTTATGAGATGAAGACAATTGGTTCATGGTTGCACCATTTCTCTTTGGAAGAAGCGGTTTATGATGAAGACTTAAATGTAGCACTTAATGTGTGTGCCCGGCCTCCATGTTGATGAAGAAGAGTCTCCGTAATGTAGACGACCTCCTCCTTTGATGATTAAGACCACCTTAGTGTTTAGCAACACTTTAGTTGATGATTAATATCACCATTTGTGTGTATAAAACATAATTAGTGCTAAAAAGCACATTTTTAGTGTAAAATAACACTTATTTTGGTGATTAACTCACCATTAGTGTTTAATAATACTATGAGTGTTTAAAAACATTTTAAGATAACCTCTCTTTGCTAGATTAACAGAGTGATTAGTGTTAAACAAATAATTAATGCTTAGAAGCACACTTTAATCACTTTGAAAGCTTAAAACTTGATGTCGGTGTTGAAGCTTGATGGGTATGAGGTTTATGGCTACCTCATGTAGATGGAAAACACTTCAAAATCAAGATTAGGACCAGCAATACTAATGCACTCTCACACTTGAGTGATTAGTGGAAGGGAGAGATGATTAGAGAGAGCAAAAACCCAAAAAACAAGCTTTAATGGAGAGCTTAGGAAGAAGAAGAACCCATGCCTGGTCTTTTGCTTCCAGCCGGCGAATGCGTGGACGGTTAGAGCTTATATTGCAGCTGTAGAGTCCTCATACATTGGGCTACCAAAGCCCTAAGAGCCCATCTCCAATAGTTGCTCACAGGCGCCGTATGGCTGTACGGCCAGCCTACGTAGCAAAAAACAGCAAAAATCTCCTTCGTGGGCAATGCCGTCGCAGCGCCAGCACAAATCAAGGAATTGGCTGTACGAATTTCAACGCCCAGTTGTGCTCTCCATCTACCATGTTGAAAACTTTGAGAGATTTTGCCTCTACCAGCTTGTGGAAGGCCTCCAATGGCTGTAGGTTGAGCTCCACACAAAGAAGATGAGGAAAAGTGGATTTTTTGACCTAATCTACACCACAAGTGGTTCAAATCACCTAGGCTCTAGATACCATGATGAGAAAACGTGGTGCTTATGATAGATCAAGTGTGTGGAGGAGAGGGACTCATAAAATACAAGAATAATATCTTGCTTATTAAGTTGCTTATACATACAACTAGGCTTTGCTCTCATGCAAAATACCTCATGGCCTCACCTTTAAATAGGTGAACAAGTGGACCTCAAGTCCATTCACACTCACACCCTTCTCTCACCCTTCTACATAACCTTAGTCTCTTAATATTTGGTGCAATAGAAAGTGGCTACAATGATATAGCAAGCTTGTGTATAGCGAGTTGCTAGACTTATGGGGCCTACAAATTAATGCCCCACTTGGAAAATGGACTTAATATACAAGGGGAGAGTATTCAAAGAGTTTGGTCTAGAATCATTCAAATTCCTAGATAGCAAATCAGCATAAGGCTTTGCTTGCTCCTTAAGGTAGCTATTTAAATGATATTCATTTGAGTTTGTGGATCCTCTATCTTTCCCTCCATAGTGGCTTCTTCCCTTGTTGCCTGGATTTTTATATTTTCACTAATTCCAACATTCATGGGCTTAGTCACAAATTTTGTTTCTTTACAACTATGTTTCGACGACGGAGACAACACACTCCTTTTTTTGGCATCTTCTAGGATAGGTCTAGGGCTACCTTAGGCACAAATTTGTAAGGGTTTGGCATAACGAGGTCTAGGGTCCTTCTAATTGGTATCGAGTCTCTTTCACCAAGTCATGTGCAAATGTGAACTTAGTTCTTTCCTCAATGGGGTTGGGATATTGCGCTAGTTTCTTTGGAAGGTCTTGTAGTCCATTTCATTAAGGTCTTCTAGCTATATCTCTTTGAGCCATATCTAGAATTTCATCTCTAGGTGCATAATCAATTAATTATGCATAATTACAAAAAAAATATTTCTCATGAATATGATGAAAATCATTCTTTTTGCATAAGATGTCCAATCCTAGAATATGGTAGGAAGTCCTCTTTTAGCATTATGCATAAAAATAAAATATGTATTATTTTCTGAAAATTTTACCATAGCTTCACTGCTATTACTGATAATTCTTAATTTTTTTCTAAAGAATAAAAGCTTGTAATGAAAATATGATAGTAGTTCCTCTTTTATGCTTAAAATCAAACTATGAATTTAAATCATAATTTTAGCCATAATCATAAACTTAATTATGATTATCTCACTAGATTAAGCTAATTCCATTATTTCTCTTTTTCCAAATTGATAGAATGATCTATTTCTCATTTAGAATCAATCAAAGTAGTTTTTAACTACTTATAAATAATCTAAAAGAAATAACCATTATTTTGTTAACACAAAATTATAAAAATACCATTTTCTTAATCTCTAGCTTATCAAGCCTAGAGTTTAGCTTTGAATTAAGAGATTGTCATTGAGAAGCATCCTTTTTCAAGGGATTTAGCCATAAAGATGGCTATTCTTTTAGAGAGAGAGATTTATTTAAAGGAAGCATTATAAATAAGCATAAAGATTAACTTTCTCTTAATTAAGCATTAAGACTTTAAGGGAAAGCTTGATTTGAATTAAAACATTCATTTAGAAAGCTTCTCAAGCTTAAGAGGGGTTGAGAAGAAGAAAGTCATTGAGATAAATTGAAAAAAACCATAAAAATTGATTTTACCTTCAAGTTTGGCTTGATTCTCTATTAGCAGTGAAGCCCCCGACCAATCAATTGGTCCACCAAGAGGAGAAGAGCAACTCCAAGAGTTGTTGTAGAGAGAGAGAGCTCCAAGCTCCCAAGAGAGGAAAATTTAAAGGATAATAGAAAATATGATTATTTTAATATAATATTGGCATAGTAAAGCTCCAATATTCCATTACAAATTACTGAGGGTCTATTTATAGGTGAGGGAGGCCACTAACCAAGTCCAATTGGGTTCTAGAATTTTCAAGGTTCAGTTTAACTCAATTTGGACAAGACTTGGACCAATTTGGCTCCCTTTTTGATTTGGTTTGATCAGGAGAGAGGAGAGATAAAAATATCATATTTTTTTGAATTAAAAATCCTTCCACACATGTGAAAAAGGTGCCTACCTTAAGAGTCCCCCTCTCCTTACCAAGGTGTCAAAAATGCATCATTATTCTAAAATATCTTATTTTTTTTTAGTAATATCTCACAATTTTTAACTAATAAACCTTGTACTCAGTCAACTCTTCATCTTATGTGAGTATTTACTCATTTTTGGGTATTTTATTTTATTCTTTTAGATTTATCTCATCCCAACACTTGGATTAATCCAATTGGCCCATTGGAACCTTGATTGGACCATAATCTAAAAATTTCTGAAATGTAGACCCTTAGGCTAAGGTCCCTTATACACATTTTCAATTAATTCCAAATGCACCTTGAAAAGTTCATTTTGAACTTTTGTTTCAGGGAAATCCATTTTAGACACTAGGAGGATTTTTATATCCAAAGATATCTCAATTTTGGATTATCTCTCTCTAGATATTTTCTCTCTCTAGGCTAAAACAGGGTAAAACAAGATCTTTCTCCTATTTCAGAGAGGGGAATAATTTCAAGAATAGAAGGGGAGGTTCTTACACCTTTACACCTCAAAAGCTAGAGGGAGGAATCTTACATCAAGGATGTGTGGAGCAATACACTGCTTGCATGTTTTGAAATGTTCACTCTCCGACTCCTAACCTTTCTACCATCCAACTTGAAATAGAAGTTATAAGGGGGATCATTGGACATCAGCTGGATTTCCTGCCTCAAAAAACTAAGGGGCAAATGACTCTCTACATTAACCCTAAAAGAGTCATGACCCTCCTGAGGAATAACCACATCAATGAGTGCTGAATGTGTGCCATCTCGCATGTCTTAGTCCAAGCTGAGCCACGGGCCCCTAGTAGAAGTCACCACCTCCTATACTTGAAGCGAATGCATAAAGTTTGTCTTGCAATGAAGTACCTGTCATTAAAAACAAACAACAACCAACATAAAAACATAAAAACAACAACAATCAACATAAAAATAAACATAATTACTTGTGAATAAAAACAATCAACAATCAACATAAGTGCAATCTTACCTTAATGTACCATCTAACAGAGTGATTCTACACTCAATAATATCATTTTGATGAGTTCTCTTGAGATGCCATGACTCACCCAATAATTGAGTCATCCAATCCTTAGATGGGCACTTGCACTGGTAAGTAATCTTAGTTCTCTTTACTACTTCATAGGATCTAAACAAATGTGAAAATAAACCATTAAGCTTATCCATATGTATAATGCATAAGCTTATGTATTATGAATTATGCTTAATGAGCTCGAGGGGGAGTGTTGAGATATCGAGCTCAGCTAGTTCTACAACAGACATTGATGTGATAGCTTCCGCATCTACACCATTGGCATGGTTGGTGAGATTATGGGTGATATGCGGCTAGTGGAATGACAAGCTGTGTCTATGGAGGGTTTCATGGCACCCATGAACGTCAGTTTTTATCTTGACCCTACATGATTTTGATATGTCTAAGCTAGGATTATACAATTCTTGGATAGATAATGGTGGTAATGGAATGTACTTCAAACTATGTTTCTCTACAACATACAATGAATCATAAAAGCAAACATTATAATATGCCAATTCACTTGTACTCTTGTTGTCGTAGATCAAGGCACCTATCTCTGCATGGAAAACATTTAGCTTTCTGCTTAAACACTCTACATTATGCCATTCATACAGAGAAGATGAATATAAAGCTGCAACAAGCAACACACATGCTTGTATTACAACTCTATCTAATAACAATGGAATCAAAGCACAAGAACATAATGTTAAGCTTATATCTCTCACTAAAGTTGTCATGATGCACTCAAATCCCTTTGCGCATATAAACATGCTGAATGAAAGTATTTATTATTGTACCCATACCATTGTTTTGTCTCTTGAACTCTATGATTATGCCCTTCCATTATTTATTGGGGTCTATGTTAACCCGTTTCTAGGGTTAATAAGAGCTATTACCATTATCTTACATCAAGGAGTCAAGGTGGACACACCAAAAGGTCATACATTCAAGATATGAAGCAACGGTGTCCAAATCTACAACTTGGATGGGGCGCCTGTAATAGTCATTATAATAGCATTAGGCCTCTTATTGGCCTAAAGTGCTCGACTGGCCATAGTTTAAGTGAGTGTGAACACTTATGGTCATGTATTGTTATGCTAAACCACACCTCCAAGAGGGAACTCTACACATTCACCTAATGGATGAGCAATGAAACACAACCGTCGTGGGGTAGTTACCAATGCTTTGAGCTCGTGTCTCTTGAAGTCTCCAAGCAATGAAACACAACTGTCGTGGGGTACTTACCAATGCTTTGAGTTCATGTCTCTTGAAGCCTCCAAGCTCGCATGTATGCTCCAAAATATGAGCTCCACCTCCACACTGTCACCATGGATTTGCTCACACCATCACATAGGCCAATCACACTGTCTCTCACTCTCTCATACAAGCATAAACACACAAGCATGGGAGAGGCACAATGCTAGAATGCTCTCACTCCTCACTCTCTCATAAGTACAAAGGAAGAGCTCTCAATAGCACAAAGGGGATTGTGTCCTTTCATTATGAGAAAATACCTTATATACAATTGGCCCTTATTCACACTTGGGCACCCAAAACTTACTAACTAGGCCTTGGGTGGCCAATGTCTCATAATGTACAACCTTTATAGTGCCTTTACATAACACTTATTAATGTCCTCAATTGAGGATCATGGTGTTAATCCAAATGGGATTAACATTCCCCCTTTATAGTGCCTTTACATAACACTTATTAATGTCCTCAATTGAGGATCATGGTGTTAATCCAAATGGGATTAACATTCCCCCTTTCCTGAAGTAGGTTCTGTCTCCTCAGAACCTGTTACCGAGGTCTGAAGACCTGGTTACCGAATTCATGGCAATAGAAATTGTGGCGAGATTGAAGTTTCTTGAGTGTGCACCAGAATGCTGAATGGGACTTCCAGAACCCAGAGTTGATCATGTCTTCAAATGTTATGTGCATATAACCTGGAAGACATCTTAGATGATGGTAATATAGCATTATACCTCTGTTCGATGATCCTTGGTTCATGTCGAACTGTAGATGCTAAGCCTCATAACCATCATAAGGTTCTATAGGTTGGTCTATCAGAACCACTAATGACTTCATGAACCTGACACTTGCTATAATTGCAAGATCTAGTATTTTTGCCAAGTTCTGATCCAATTGAGTAGTTGTTGTCTTTGTGCCTGAATACTGGAAAATGTTGTTGGGTTAAATATTGGAAAATTGTAGTAGATATAAGAATCCCTCTCTTTTGCTGCTTGAAACTCTAGCGGTGTCCACCTCCTCTTGATAGGCATATAAAGTGGATCCACTCGTAATGTTGGTGGCGCACTCATGTAAATGCTACTGTATTCAGTGACTGTTAAAAATTCCTTTCTCCTCCATGAAGGTTGCACTCCAAAATCGTGCAGTTGTGGTGCCTCTTCATTTGTGTGGATGGTAGTGTATCCACCTCGTGCACTGGATGTTTCCTCCTCCATCTTCTATAAGAATAATTGATCATAAAAGTGACTAGGCAAATTTCCAACAAGTCTGAGAGATGGGGGTTTGCCAGCTTCGTGTGTTTTGCTACATTGGCCCATAATGTTCCCTCTCTAGCCAATGGCAGTAATTCCTATAATTCTAGATGACGGCACATGATGTTGCCGTGTGGGGGTGACTGCAAAATATACCTCTAGGAGAATCTTGCTTGTAGGATCGAATGGGGTAATCTGCATCAGGGCATTGAACATAAGTTCTGGCTTTAATAGTGGATTGCCTTGTTGTATGAACTCTTCATATTCTGCAGTTCTCATGGAATCCAAAACATTTTTGTCAGTGTAAGGTGTAACATTATCAACTGGAGGCAAATTACGTACCTCCTGAGGTTGCCTTGGTGGAGATGGAATAGGTGCCAACATCTCCTTGGGGCCGAGAGTGTTAGTAGGAAATTCTAATTCTGGTGGGGAGAAGGAAGAGTAGATGCATCTATCTTGTGAAGAAGTAGTAGGAGGCGTGCTTGGATAGGGATCAAGAAGCCTATTGGCGATATTAGTATACATAGGGTAGGTGTTTTTGAAAAAAGAAGATGGACCCTCATCCTCATCGTGACCCGAACTAGGGGGTGGTGGTGGCTAGGTTTATGAGCTTGGAAAAAGGTTTGAATTTCAGGGATTTCTTCATTATCCACATCTGGTTAATTTATGTGAGTTGCATCAAAATTATTGCTTACGTTGGTAAGCATAGCTTCTAAATTCTTATGGATATTAGTATATAGCTTAAGGATGCCCACTGGGTGATATAAGGTAGACCCACAAAGATTTAAATGTTGGTGGGTATTATATACTTCTAACCACCTGTGAGACTGATTACCCATTGATAAGTATTAGCCACAACCTCGTAAGTTGGCTGGTGTTGTTGGTATGTCATCTCGAATAAACAGGTCGAGTATTTCGACCCTGTTGTCCAGAATTTCTGAATTTTGTAAGACACAACACCAACTATGGAGGTTGAGGACTATTGGATGCAAAGGATAAAAGAAGATATCTTGTGGGTTAGTTAATATCAGATCCCCCCTCAAAATGCCCATAATGATGATTGGGTCAACATTGCGCTCGGTATTTTGCATGTGCTTTGTTAACCTGCTCTCGTTCCTGTTGCAGTCCTTGTACTCTTTCTTGTTCTTCTTTGAGGTTGGCCGTGAGGAGCTCTATTTGTTGTCAAAGCATCCTCAGTATGCTTTGCGCTCTCCTGGTACTCCTGCATTTCCTTGGTATGCCTAGTTGTTAGGCTCTTTGTGTGAGCTATCTCCTTTTGTATCTGCTCCTTTGCTTGCTCCACCCTTGCATTCAAGTCAGTATTCTCATTTATTTTTTGTACAATGGTTTTACTCAAAACCAAGTTATTGCTCTCCAATACGCTGTATCTTGTTTCCTATTGTTATGCAACCTCTAAACTCTTTATGATTACTTCTTTATGAGTTTCCTCTGATGCCGCCAAGGTATGTTTGTGTTTGGGCATTGGCCTCTTCTTAGCTGATTCCATAGGCTGGCATTCCTGTCGTGCAGCATGTGTGTTGTCAACAAATGGCAACGCCATACCTTTTGTTCATGTTCCCAGTTGGTACTAGTGGCTGCACTTATTTTTGTAAGGGGATCATTGAGGAGTGTGTCGAGGCCTTCTAAGGTATCCTAGAGGAATTGTTGAGAATCCACCTCCTTGAAAGAACCAAGATGCGGCAGTGGATCATCTTGATCCAATCTTCTTTGTTTGATTGGCATGGACGTCTCTGGGGAGTGTGGACTCTTACTAGATTCTGCTGGCTTCTCTAATTGTTGTTGTGCAACTGATGCCTTCTCGTGTGCTGGTCCTTCCAAGGTATGATCTTTCTGTGTTTGTTCTCTAGCTTCCTCTGTGTGTGTCTCCGCTAGTTGTGAATCCTTGAGTGGGTAGAGGTCTTTGTATCTCCGCTAGTTGTGAATCCTTGAGCGGGTAGAGGTCTTTGAATATTAGTTGTGTAGGGCTCGTTGGAGGGGAGAGCTATTGATGTTGTTCCTGCATAGTAGGGCTTTGTAGTTTTTCTTGGAGAGCCTCTTGGTATGTCTTGATCTCTGATGCCACAGCCGCTTCCAATTGCTGAGATTCTGTGGTGACATCCACTAGTAGCCCTCTCACCTTTTGTTAGTCTTCTTCTTTCGATCTTTCTTGATTGACTTTATGAGCTGTTCTATCTCCATTAACACTACTTTTCCTTCATCCACCCTTCCAGTAGCTTTGATAGGTTGACTAGGGATTAGGGCTAGTGATAGGTTTTCCTCTGGTTCATCTTTCACTAGCCACTGTGCCACATGGTTAAGTATTTGTGTTAATAGGTATGGGTTGTTGACCTTGGACTGATGTGCCTTGAGATAATTTTCCATTTCTTTGTGCATAAAAAAGGCCCAATCGTCCTCCTTTTCTTCATGTTCTTTGGCAATCCTGTTAAGGCTGACCTTGTTATACCTGTCAACTGGTTTGATTTGCATCATCAAAGACATTGCCCCTGCAAGCTTTCTCCATGGCTTCATCCTTGATGTTCTCGTACTCTACCCCATTGGAAGAATCTCTCTTTAGCATCTCCTTGATGGGCATTGTATCTATTGTGTGTCTGTGGGCCTTGACTGCCATGGGGAGCTGTAAAGCGTCTCTGATGAGGTCTTCTGTTATGAGTAGCTCTTTCATGGTACCATCTGACTTTGTAATTTTTCCTCTCTTTGTTTGCTTGTCATATGTACGGAGATATTCTGCATAGAGGTCTGTGTCAATCCCTCTGGGTAGTAGCATTGTAGCCATTCTACCAAGGCCGACTTTTTCCAGCTTATCCTTTACTTCTGCATCTTCCAACAGATGGAGGCACTCCTTACTGTGGCAGTGCAGAATGATTTTCCCATGTGGTGTAGTGACCTATCTTCTGATGAGAGTTCCCTAGAAGGACGTGGGCGTAAGGGCCCAAGAAGTTGCTCCTCAACTTGCTGGCACTCTGGGACCCTATGGCATTGCTGGCTTGTGGTGGTGGAGGTGGCTGCTACCAGGACTCAGATTCTAACATAGACATCTGTACAACCATATATTGTTAGTCGAATGACTGGTGGAAGCCACCCCCTTTTTTTGGTGTTAATTAGTGTTAGTATGTTAATGAAAGGTTCGTGAGGGCCTTCCCATATAGTAAAATGTGTGAATTTGAAGGCGTGAAAGGTTTCCGTGAAGTTGCAGACCTACGGACATGAAGTTCTGGGATGTGAAGTTCTCCCGTGAAGTTCTGAGATGTGAAGTTCTTGGATGTGAAGTTCTCCCGTGAAGTTCGGGGACATGAAGTTCTCCCGTGAAGTTCAGGGACGTGAAGGTATCCCGTGAAGTTCAGGGACGTGAAGTTCTGAGACGTGAAGTTCTCCCATGAAGTTCTCTCGTGTGATGAAGGTCTCCTGTGAAGTTCAGGGACGTGAAGCTCTCTCGTGAAGTTGCAAACTTGTTAAAAATATGGCAAACACCTTCACTAAAATGATGTGTAGGGCACATAACTTGTAACTAGCACTATGCACTAAAGTCATAGATTATGGGCAAATGGATACAAAGGTTATTATGCAATCTTACCATGATGTAAAAGAGTCATTTAGGAGCTCAACATCAGCCAAAGGGGTCGTGATCCCTTGATTAGGTAGCATTGGTGTGATTAGCAAGATTCTAGGGTTGGTGGTCACTTTTAGGTGCTTGAATCTAGGAGGGAAGGTGGAGATGATTTAGATGATGATTAACACCTAATCTTGAGCTTAATCCTCATGTACTTCAGCCTATATAAAGAGGCTCTCATCTATTGAAATCAACACATTTTATTGCCCCTCACTTATGTTGTCATTATGCTCATCATTATGCTAATTACTTCTTGATTAGTAGCTCAACTTCATCTTCTTCATTTCTATTCAACTATGCAATGGAGCTAGTGTTTGATCCTCCTTAGAATGGTTTTTAACATGGTATCAGAGCTAGGACTAGCCCATGCATTTAGAATCAAGCCCCATCTTATTTGCTTAGCAAGAGATTAGTGAAAATTAGGGTTTCATTAGCTTTTATGGGTTTCCTAGAAAATAGGATCTAGAATAGCAGCTCAGTGGAGGCCTTGGTGCTCACAAACCACGTAACCATTGCCAAAATCCTTTTGTGGGCACTTCACCAGCAATATTGCTAAGGGGCATGGCACCTCAATTGCACCATTCATAGCTCCACATCGCCGGCAACTTCGTTTTCCCCAAAACAGGCACGTTCTTGATAGGCGACCACCAAAAGTATTGTTGCAGCTCACACACATCAAATTGGTCTAATTCCTCTTAGGTGTGGCTTCATTGGAACCTAAACTTACTCCTCCTAAGAGGGTTTTGCAAATGATTGAGTGTGCTTCACACACCAAGCAAAAAACCAGGGTGCTGTCCAGAACTGCCATAGCCAGAAAAGGTACTTTGGTAAATTTGAGATTACTCATTGATTAAGTTGCTTAAGCAAGTGTTTGTGGGCTCTAAAATCATCTAGACATACTGCTATTCAATTCCCTTGAATATTTTTAGCTTATTCTTTGTGCAACTCCTTCAAATATTGACTCCAAGTGAGCTCATTTCTCTGCATAGTGAGCAGAATATTCAACTCCACTAATCAATGATTAATCTATCATAATCCTTATCATTTGGTGCAATAAGTGGTTCATACATGTCATTAGGGACTTGCTACATCCCCTTATTACTTCACACTTAATTTGCCCCTTGATTAGGTGTCTCCCTTGCTTCCCACAAATCAATATATTTTCTGGTTTTATCTTTTGGAAAGCATATGCTAAATAACTTGATTTAGCACTATTCTTTGGTCTTAATCTCTCTTGTAAAAGGGTAGACACTGCCTCAATCATCAGAGGTAAGACCCCCTTCATTCCATATCATAATGGCTACCAAGGATTCTCCATCAATGCGCTTTAAAGGTCATGGTTTTCACACATGGCAAACCCGCATCAAGTTAATGCTCATGAAGAAGGGGCTCTTCAACATAGTAAATGGGAATGAGAAGAAGCCAAGGACTCTTGCTGATGTTCCTTGTTGGGAAGTAAGAGATGACAAAGCTCGTGCCATCATCACATTGGAGCTTGATGACACTTACATTCATCATGTGGATGGATGCGAAACTTCCAAGGAAGTTTGGGACCAACTCACAACTCTATTTGGGGCTCGATCTAAAAGTTCAAAGTTTGGTTTGCTCATTGAATTTTTTAAGCTAGAAATGAAGTCTGGCACATCCCTAGCCTCACATTTGAACTACATGAAAGGCCTATTAACACAACTTGCAGGAATAGGTCTTAAGATGGATGAAGATGTCTCCATTGGTGTATTACTTAAATCTTTACCTGAAGAATATGACCATGTGGTCACAACCTTGACCAATATGCCAATATCAAAGCTTGTGGACATTGAAGCATCTCTTCTTGAGGAGGAGAGAAAACTAAAGACCAAGCAAATGGAGTCTCCATCGTCATCAACCTTGTCTACTGAAAATGCTTATTATGCAGGATCTAGTAGGTATGGCAAGAACAAAGGCAACTACAACAAGGGCTACAACAACAACAATCTCATTTGTGACTTTTGTCACAAACCTGGTCATGTAGAGAAGAATTGTTTTGCCAAGAAGAAGATGCAACGAGTCTACATCATGGAAGAAGTGCAGCAGGAAGTAGACCAAGAAGAAGAAAAAGATGAAGACAAGGGCCACCATCATGAGGCCCTATCTATGATTAGATCAAATCATTTATTCTAAAGTGCTAAAAGCAAGGGCATGCCCTATACACATGGGTGTCCTCTTCACTCATACATGTAGCCACGTCTTGTCACACTCTTCTAAAGTCGTCCCATACCTCTTTTGTACGCATGACTAAAGCCTCTGAGTTCACATTGGCATAACCTATGTATGGCATTGCTAGTCAGACCACGCTCATGCATGCTATCACTGAGCATTGGGTGGTTAATTAGGCTCATGAGAGTCAGCATGACCAACTGCATCATTGAGTGGATTCAGTGTTTGAGGAGGGGTGTTAAAAATATGGCAAACACCTTCACTAAAATGATGTGTAGGGCACATAACTTGTAACTAGCACTATGCACTAAAGTCATAGATTATGGGCAAATGGATACAAAGGTTATTATGCAATCTTACCATGATGTAAAAGAGTCATTTAGGAGCTCAACATCAGCCAAAGGGGTCGTGATCCCTTGATTAGGTAGCATTGGTGTGATTAGCAAGATTCTAGGGTTGGTGGTCACTTTTAGGTGCTTGAATCTAGGAGGGAAGGTGGAGATGATTTAGATGATGATTAACACCTAATCTTGAGCTTAATCCTCATGTACTTCAGCCTATATAAAGAGGCTCTCATCTATTGAAATCAACACATTTTATTGCCCCTCACTTATGTTGTCATTATGCTCATCATTATGCTAATTACTTCTTGATTAGTAGCTCAACTTCATCTTCTTCATTTCTATTCAACTATGCAATGGAGCTAGTGTTTGATCCTCCTTAGAATGGTTTTTAACAAAACTTGGGGATGTGAAGTTTTCTCATGAAGTTGCAAACTTGGGGATGTGAAGGTTTCCCGTGAAGTTGCAGACTTTTACAAATTTTGCGTGACAATGAGGCTAGTTTTTATTTGTTTTCTATACCTTATGTATTCATGCAGATTTTTCTTGGAAGGTGGATATCTTACGTTTTTATATTTGCATTTAAGTTTTTATTTGTTTATCTGTCCATGAATCGGTAATCAAAAGAGATATACTTTAAAGAGATTTTTCTACTGTTTCATGTGAAGTTTATAAAATCAAATTTTTGTGCTCAAACACACCCGCATGCACATGATGATGCATTGATTTTCCTTTCCTTTTAATTTTATCATGGAAACCAAAGGTTTTCTCTGGCATTTTTAGGCATTGTTTAATGAAATCTTTTTAATTCTAATTGGGAGATTTTTAGTGTTCCTTCCATCCAATTAAATATTTTTGTTGCGGTGTCTGGTTGTGTATTGCTTATAATGGGGACACCCTTGTTTTTTCCTTCACACATATTGTTCAATTCTTTATTTACTGTGGGTATTGTTGTTGCTTTAGTCATTCTCAACTTAGGTTGCTAAATTTGCTTCCTTCTCCACACAAGTGCAGGTGGGGAGTTTGTCCTTTTGGGGAGTTGATGCTAAAAGCTCTTACCTTCTTTTGTATATTGATCCAAACTTGTTGTGGCGTTTGTCATCAATTTTCTTTTAGGTAGCCATATTGTTGTATTGCCTTGATAGTAGCCTTGTCCTCGCAGTAGGTCCTTTCGGATCCACTGTTGATAGCAGTCCATGAGGCTTCTGCAAGTTCTTGACCTTCTGCCACTTTGTAGGTGGTGTCAATGGTTGACTTTTGAATTGGGTTCTCTCATGAGAACATTCATCATTCATTGGTTCCTTCCTCTCAGGTTGACCCTTTGGGTGAATCTTGGGTACCCATTTGTATGTACTCTTGTATGTTGGGCTTTGTGTAGGCAATTTGAACACGGTGGGTGTAGATTCTGGTTTCTGAAGTACCGCTTCTGCAGCGATTTGTTTGCCCTGATTTGCCGAGGTCCATAATGGTATGGACATTACTTTTGTACTGATGGTTAGTGATGTTATTCTGTCTTCCCATTGGATATTGCACTTGTTGGCACAGATCCAGGATCGTCCTAAGATCATTTCCTCTTCCATTGTACCTGTAGTAGGCATTACAAACACCTTTCCAACCAAGGGATTATCACTGATGGAAATGTTAACATTTAAATACAACGGCCTTTGTGGTTGCACACTATGAACTTTTGCATCCGTGTGTTTTAGGTTTGGTTTCCCTAAGGCTATCCAATATCATATGAGATTAGGTTGTGGCTCGATCTTGTATCTATCAATGCAACACTTGTTGCAATGCCCTTATTTGTTGTGAGTCCCAACTTGAGTCTTGCTAGTTCAATGTTTAGATCCTCTTGGTCCACCATGGTTATGGACGCCATATTGACATGAATCAGGTCCTTCTGCATTTTAGCTTTTGCTTGCCTAGCTTGAGTCTCATCTTGGTCCACCATGGTTATGGACGCCATATTGACATGAATCAGGTCCTTCTGCATTTTAGCTTTTGCTTGCCTAGCTTGAGTCTCATCTTGCGCTTGCTGGATCTTTTCTTTTGCTAATTGGTTTTGTTTTTTTGAGAGGTGTTCTTGGAAGAGCATATCCTAGGTTAATGGTATAAAGTATTTTTTTAGTTTATTCCCATTGACATAGCCCTCCATTTGGATGCCATCAATTGTCTCTATTCGGACAGACCCTTGAGGTGTGATTTCTGATACGTGGAATGGTCCCAGATTGCGGTATTTGAGTTTCTTTTTCTTGGCGCTTCCCACACCATACATGAGGACAAGGTCCCCTGTTTTTAACTCTTTTTTCTTGAGGTTTCTATAAAACTAATGTTTTCTACGCAACTTTTCAACCATGAGTCTGTGTGATGCTATCAACTGGGTTTCATCTAGTTTTTCCAAGTCAATTAGCCTTTCAGCTAATGCATTTTCAGTTAGACGTTCTTGTATAGCAATTCTTAAGTTGGGGACTAAGTATTCCATGGGCATAACTGCTTCAACACCATAAGCTAGATGGAAAGGAGTATATCCTATTGCCACCTTATAGGATGTGCGGTAGGCCCTAAGAGCGGCTGTAAGCTTATGCCCCCAATCTGTTCGACTTGCTTCCATAGTTTTCATCAAGATGGTACACAAAATCTTATTGGTACTTTCTGCTTGACCATTTGCTTGAGGGTAGTATGGTGACGATTTACGATAAATTACCAAGAATCCTACAAGCAATTGATTAATCACCTCATTAATTGAATGTGAGCCACGGTCACTCACCAATTCCAATGGGCATCCGAATAGTGATATGATTTTCTCATATACAAATTTCGCAGTTATTCGTGCATCTGCTTTCTTTGAAGTTCTAGCCTCTTCCCACTTTGTGAAATAATCAGTGGGTACGATTATGTAGCGGGCTTGTGATGGATGAGCCGCTGGACTTCTAGGCCCCACAAAATCTATTCCCCATTTCTCAAAGGGTTGCCTGACAATGATGGGGGTTAGTGGCATCTTGTCTCTTTTTTGTGGGATCGCAAAATGTTGGCATTCCTCACATCTTTTGACGAACTCATTGGCGTCCTCGAATAACGTGGGCCACCAAAGTCTAGCTTAGAGCACCTTCCGGGTTGTTATTTCTTCGGCAAAATGCCCATCTGCTATCCTAGAATGAGACTCTTCTAGTATGGTCACGAATTCATCCTCCCTTATGCATCGTCTGAGCACATTGTCTTTGCCCAGTCTATACAACTCTCTGACAATCAATTGATATGGTGCTGCAAGCTTGATAAGCCTTCGCATCTTATCCTTATTTAAGGGTACGTTGGGAAGCCATAAGCCAAATACTCTAAAATCTCTTCGCTCCACTCCAGTACCATATCCAATTTGAATAGACAAGCATCAGGGAGGTCATCGTCGACACCAGTTGGTTGGTTCTCCATTTGGAACTCTGGACAGGTGGTCGGCCAACACATGTTGTTTTCCCTTCCTTACCATTACAGTAAAGTCAAATTCCAACAACAATAGTAGCCAATGTGTGATTCTTCTTGTGGTGCAAGGTTTATTCACTAGATATAGCAAAGCTTGATGGTCCACAAAAAATATGAATTTGTTAGTCAAGAGATAATGTCGGTATTTCTTGACTGCATAGACCATGGCCAATCCTTCTCTTTCAGTAGTGGTGTAGTTCACCTCTGCATCATTTAATCGACGACTAGCAGAGCAAACTGGATAGTCTAACTTGAATTCACCAGGTTGGGCTAGCACGCAACCAATTGCAAAATTTGACGCATCGATGTGTACGTGGAATATAAGATCCCAATTGGGGGGTCGCAAAATGGGTGCGCTTGCCACAAGGCTTGCTTCAGATGATCATAAGCCTCTTGACACTCCTTGGTCCATTCAAAGACAGTGAGCAGTTTATACAAGGGTCTGGCTATCTCTGCATAAAATATGATGAAGTGTCAATAATAACCCACATGACCCATAGACCTTTGCACACCTTTGTAGTTGGTGGGCAGTGGTAGAGTTCCAAGATCAACTTGACCTTGCTATCATCAGTGGTGGATATGCCATTTTTTGAGACTGTGTCCTAGTATCACAGATCATGAAGCCTCGAGTATGAGTCGGGATATTTAGTTTACACAGTCCTTTCTATCAAAAATTATCTCGGCTAACGATAATCGTTCTCTTTCCAATTTTTGCAAGTTTGCTACTTCCGATGCTGCCTCCTAATGGAAATAGAATCATTCGATGGTATACCCTGGGCATCCATATACTAGAATTTCTAATAATCATTTATATTTTTCATTCACTTCCGAATCGATTATTACCAACCTATTCCATTGATAGAAAACTTTCGAATACCCCATTTTTGGGTGGTACGGGTGGCATGTCGATAAGAATAGGCAAACTCAAGGATCAACAAAATGTCACAGGTTCAAATCCTATCATCCCTATTTCTGATCAACGAAGATAAAAAATTGCTCCAACTGGGAAAGAGCGCTCTTAGTTCAATCTGGTAGAACATGGGTCTCCAAAACCCAATGTCATAGGTTCGAATCCCACAAGGCGTGTCTATTGTTGTTTAACCAAAAACTAATTAATTTAATTAATACGCATTGTTTTTACTAGAAAGGATGAACTTGCTCCACCCATCAATAAAAATTTCATAGTTGCTTCGTTCGATCTTATATCCTTTTTGGCATATCCGGAGATCCTATCCCTCCTCTTTTGAGAAATAAACAAAGTGAAGGACTCAAAATCCTTTGGAAGGACTCAAAATCCTATCCCTATACGGGCCTTGCTTCTTCCCCTGATTCCACAATATCAACCTCCTTGACTTCTGCCCGGCTAGTACCAAGTAATCATGCATTTTATGGTCTCTACCCCCTCTCCTGAAAACAAGGCAACAATTGATCATCTGTCAATCTTTCCCAAATTTTGCATCTTGAATTCAAGTGTTTCAAGCGAGAAACATAGTCTCTCATAGACTCATCTTCCTTCTGTTTGATGTTATGTAGTTGGGCCACAGGGCTCCACCTGTCCACCACTACATGCAAAGCTGGGCATAAAAATATTTTTTAACATGGTGAAGTTAACCTTGTCCTCAGGCAAAAGGGTACGATAACGAGTCCCTCAGTGCGGTCAGCACCGTCGATTGTTGGGCAACGAGGCTTACACTCATTCATTATTCGTCCTGCGCCCCGGACCTTTTGCTTTTGTAGCTTCGAAGGTAGCCGCCCTTCTATCAAGGCCTGGAAGTCAGCTGAACATCTCAGCTATTGGCGGGAAAGATCGACGATCTCTTTTTTTTTGTCTGCTTCTGGTTGAAGTTCGCGTTATTAGGTTCTGAATCACTGATGAGCTTTTCCTTCTAAGGTTAGCGAAAAAGCATGTATCATGGTCACATCACTGACTAGTCTGCAGGTTTCACATGTAGATTCAAAAATCTCTACATGCTGGATAGGATCTCCATCCCCATAGAATTTTTAGACAAGTTTTGAGATGATATGGGGTTTCATCTGGGAAGGTCGAGGGTCTAGAGTAGAACCCAACTCCCTGACCATCCCCCCTGCCCATCTCAGCTATAATATTCAACAAGTCCATCCTTGTGGCTCCATTAAGGTCCATGGCTGGATCGTTTCTAAGTCTTTGGGGAATTGCTCCCCCCTTCCTAGACCTCATCCCCTACCCATATTGGCTCTTCTTGGTATCTCAGGTTGGTGGACTTGTCCGATTGTGGTATCCTGGTGGGATTTCCCAATAGTAGCCTCTGTGCGTCTTTGTGTAATTAAGAGCTCCATATCTTGTAAGATTGTAGGGTGATTGATCATTAGCTCTATGTCCTTCTTGGTATAGAGCCAGTCCTCAACTTCTACAGCCAAGTTGGCTATGTTACCCTCTTCTTCTTTGATTGTAATCCCTTCCTCCATTCTGGATTCCTCATTGATGGGTTCCAGGTTCGGAATATCCCCATCGCCTCTACCTGTTTTAGATTCCTTTCCTCATGATTGGAGATAGTTAACATTATCCGTCTCCTTTATCTTAGCTCTTGTCCTACGAGTATCAAGCTCTTGTTTTCTTAAGCTCGATTCTCGGAGTTGTCGTTCCACCTCACTTCGTTGGAAGTCTAATTCCATTTCCTTGGTGGTGGGAAAGAATATTTGACCCGTCCTAACTGCACTTTCCATATCTTGTCTAATTCGAGGGGTGCCAGTATTTGACAGCCTAGAATTCAACGTTTGGAATGGCCCTTCTTGTCTTGGACCGAGTCCAGCGCTAGTTGACGGACCCATGCCCGCAGATTGTCCTTCTTCATCGTGACTGGTTTGGAGACCAAAAAATCCCCGGGCTATATTAATGATCCCACTAAACTTAGTTGGAGAGTGTGGTTTGTCACCTTCCCCAAACCCAGTGTATCTCAGCCCTTCTTCCATGGATGCCTTTACATAACACTTATTAATATCCTCAATTGAGGATCATGGTGTTAATCAAAATGGTATTAACATGTATATAAGTGAAAATCTCTCATAATACAAAGAACTCTTCCCATTGTGCAATTAAGGGTGGCTCTTGCTAATCCTCTTGCTTATCTCTGTCTAATGCATGCTAGTGAGTGTGTGTGAGTGAAGTAAGGTGAGAGGAGGGATGAGTGCATGTAGTGCAACGTGGTGGTGTGACAACGCACGCGGGAGGCTATGCCGGAATTGTTACTCAAGGAGTGGTGGACCTTGGAGACCTCAAGGGTTATAATCTCGGCCATCAAAAAGATCCCCATGATAGTTGTGGTTCGCCAGGTAATCTTCTTATTGGATGTGTTTAAACTAATGTGTAATTAATCTATAATTAGAGATTAATTAAACTTTTAATTTTAGTCTCTTCTCTTATGCAAAATTAAGCAGAAGAGAGTGAATTCCTTCAATTAATGAAGAAATTGATGCAATTAGGTGTTTTGATGCATCTAGATGCTCTCAAAACATTTAAGAACACTAATTTCGACCTCTTATATGATCGAAATGGACTCCAAACAACGTATTTATGAATTTTTTAACTCTTAGAATGGATTAATCTCTCCTAAATAAGAAAAACCAGTCCATTAGTGAAGATTAGTCAATTCCAAGATTTTTAAATGTTTTTGAGAATTTTTTTGATATATTAAGCTACCCTAATTGGTTGCTAACACACTTACGCAAGCAAATCTAATAAAAAACATGAAAATTAAGCAAAAATTAACGATTTTCACTCTGTTAAACTAAAAAAGAGAGCAAAAAATGCAATCTACTACATTTTTTAATGCAATGGAAGCAAAAAAAGCCTAATATACTCTATGTGCAAGACCTAGAAACATTAAATACCAAATTAACAATAACAAAAACAACGATTTAAGCTAAAACTTAAGCAAAAAGGCATTCTTTACAAAACAAAAAAAGAGAACTATTCCTCACCAAATCACACACAAATGACCATCAAAACCACATCTTTTTAATGGTAAAACATTACTAAAGACAATGGGCAATGGATAATGCGTAGATTAGAGAAATGCAATGGACAAAGCTAAGGGATGGCTCCCTAGCAGCGGCACCAAAAATGCAATGGACAAAGCCAAGGGATGGCTCCCTGGCAGCGGCACCAAAAATGTTATGGCTCACCCAAATCCTCGTCAAAACACATCCAACAAGAAGATTACTTGGTGAACCGCAACTGTCGTGTAGGGATCTTTTTGATGACCGAGCTCGTAACCCTTGAGGTCTCCAAGCTCCACCACTCCTTGAGTAGCAATTTCAACGTAGCCTCCTGCGTGCATTGTTACACCACTGCATTTGCACTACGTGCACTCACCCTTCCTCTCACCTCACTTCGCTCACACACACTTACTAGAATGCATTAGAGAGAGATTAGCAAGAGCCACCGTCAATTGCACAATGGGAGAGTGGTGGAGCTGGAGACCTCAAGGGTTACAAACTTGGCCATCAGAAAGATCCCTATAATAGTTGCGGTTCGCCAGGTAATCTTCTTGTTGGATGTGTTTTGACGAGGGTTTGGGCAAGCCATAACAATCTGTTACATCTTTGATCTTGATCTTGAAACTCCCATGAGTACTTGGTCGCATTAAAATCCAATCTAACTTATGGTACTGATCATACTTCCAGTGACCTCCATCATCTCTCTGATTAAACACCTCCATTGTGTGAATATTACTGACTTTCCTTCTTCTTGAAGACATTTATAATAACAAAAAAACACCAAGTTAACAAAGCTAGATTATATGATTAATAAATATATGTGTTATAGAGCAGTAAGAAATAAAGATTGTAAGCAACAAATAAAGATTATAAACAACAAGATATATCATCTTCTATAACCCCACTGCTTTGATATTAACACAACCTTGTTGCTCTCAACCTTTCTTCTATGAAAATAAGTAGTAACACATTATGAAAAAATAAATAAAAAACCCTAAACCAATGAAATTAAATATAAATGATCATTACTCCTAGGACTTAGTCCACAAGAGATGTCACTTCAGATCAAGATAGCTATATTATTGATATTCTTCATTCTCGAAAAGACATCTACAATTAAAAAACACCAAGTTAATAAAGTTAGCCTTTATGATTACTAAATATCTATAGCAGTAAGAAATAAAGATTGTAAGCAACAAATAAAGATTAAAACAATAAGAAATATTAGATATTACTTTGATTTTCACAACCTTGTTGCTCACACCCTTGCTCTTGGAAAATAAACACAAACAAACCTTAAACTTATGATTATTACTCACATCAAGACAAAACATAAACATTGTTTTTTTATTCACTCCTAAAGGGGCAAAATGGAGAGTCCATATTTCTCCTAATGGCTAAAAAGAGTAACAAGAGGGTTGCTTCTTTGAACTCCATGAAATAGCTAAACTCCCAAAGCTAAATACCTAGCCACTAGTAGAACTCATCAATGAACTAATCTCATAATCCTCCTCATGGCATCCAAGTGAGAGAATTCCATGGTACCTACATAAACTAACTCATGAGTCCCATAACTAAGGTTGATGGGTCTCATAATGGTCATATAAATCAAGAAGTCATCTATACATGTTAGGATCCTCAAGAAGCTCCCCCACATGAACTTTGAGCTTCACATTTTTCTCCAAGAATGTCACAATAGGTTTGCAATTTGTCATCCCATACTTGGATAACATATCCAAGCCATACTACTACTCGATAAGCCATACACCTGCTTTTATTTTTAACACCTCAATGCCAAGGAAATACCTTAGTTCTCCAAAATCTTTCGTCTCAAATTTTCTCATCAACATGTGCTTCATATGAGCAATTTCGTCCTTAATGTCTTTTGTGACTATCAAGTCATCCACATATATGACATCACCAAAGACGTCATATATGCATAATGCATAGCAAAATCACGGTTGATCCCATAGTCTTTCTTTCTCACATAAAGTGAGTGATCTGCATTGGCAATGGAAAACCCCATAGTAACCAAATACCAGTTGATCTTATTAGTCCATGCTCAAGGAGCATGTTTCAAACCATATAAATATTTCTTTAACTTGCAAACATAACCTGGGTGTCTTGGGCACTTATAACCAAGTGGTTGCATCACGTATACTTCTTCCTACAAATTACCATTCAAGAACACATTCTTGACATCCATTTGATGTAGAGTCCATCCTCTACAGATGTTAGATGTTGCCAATGCAACCATGCATCTAATTGTTGCCATCTTTGGCAACAACATGGCTAAATGTCTTCTCATAATCTAACTATTGCCATTTTGGCAATGTCTCCTCATGATCTATCCCATATGTTTGAGCAAATCCTTTGGCAACTAGACTTGCCTTCTGCTCACTGACACATCTGAGTTATGATTTATTTTTGTATACCCATTTGTAACCAATAGATTTCTTTCCCTCAAGCAATAGAACCAAATCCCAAGTGCCATTTTTATCTAGTGCATTTATATATCCATCCTTGGTCTTCCTACCCAATGCTTATGTTTTGATTATCCATAGCCTCTTCTAGATGCATAGGCTCAACTTTCTATATAACCTACATCATATATGTATATATGCATAGTTCATAGCACTCATACCATCATAAGTGAGTCTTTAAAATTGGACACATGTTTCATAGCTTCTTCCAGACACAGAGGTCAACTTGTTGTATAACTTACATCATATATGCATAGTGCATAGCACTCATACCATCATAAGTGAGTTTTTGAAATTGGACACCTGAATCTCAATGATCTCCTTACACCCATTTGATCACTCCTTGGAGTGGTCATTAGACCTTGTCTTCCTTACACCTTCTGTAACACCAAATGCATCCCAAACTCTTCATCCAAATCTTCATCGAACCCACTAAAGATGTCACCAATATTGACACTTGATCTTGTTACATCATGAGAACTTAAGGGTATTTTTATCGCATTAACAATCATGCCTAGGCATCATATATGGGCTAGATTGCTGAAGTCTACTTGTCCATGTGGTGAAGTAGAAGTTGATCCCACCATTTGAATCATGTGGTCTTGATAAAGTACCTGTACTTTATGTGTCTCTATGACCAGCCACATTCACATCCAAATCAGCCCATGCATCATCATTCTTGGGTGCATACCAACCCCTCAGTTCATCAAATACTACATCCAAACTTCTTTTTGATTGGGTTATAGCATCTATAAACCTTTCTTTCAACAAATGTAGCCAACCAACACACATTCCATAGCTTTAGGTTTAAGCTTTGAGCTCTTCACAACTAGAACATGTACATAAGCCACACAACTAAACACTTTCAAGTGACTCACATTAGTCTTATAGTCCATAAAGTGTGCCCTCTACCCAAGAGAGGTGCCATCAATGCTTGGGTTGACCTACATGACCATGGTACCACTAAGTAACCATAGTAATGTGAACCTTAGCCTTTAGCCTATATTTTCTTGTTGATGCACAATTACCTCGCACTTTTCCATTCTTGGCATCCTCTTGCTTATTCTAACAAATCCTTTTGCATGTGGCCCTTATTTCCATAGTAAAACTATTTAGAATCTTGATTTCTTAGCTGGTTGTGCTAAGAACCTCTTTCTCTAGAGGTACTCCTACCTCTAGAGTAACTATGAACACTACCGCCTCTCCCACCTCATGTAGATTGTTGTTGTTGGAGTTATTACCATTGGCCTTTATCTCTAGTTATGAGAAGAGCCTCTCCCCTTGCTTCCTCTACCTCAGTGAAGGCATGTTCACCTATGCTTGCATGACTAGGTCCTTTCAACTTCATCTCCTCATCACTCATAAGAAGAGCCACCAATTCAACAAAATCTAGATAATTCTCTCGAACACTAATTGAGGAATCAAAGACTTGTACTCTTTCCCAAGACTTGCTAATGTAGCTGGAACTAAGCCATCATCATCTAGACTATTGGAGAAATTATAGTACCCAAAGCATTTGTAGCATTTTTATCTTTAGCACACAATCACATTAATGGACATAGATTTCTTTTTAAGCCCATGCAATCATTAATGGACATAGAGTTCTTTTTAAGCCCATGCAATTCATGCTTTAACTTCATCTTCTTCGCTTGTGTTTGTCTCATAGAGAACCACAAGAGTATCCCATACAACCTTTGCGTTATTTGCATCCTATATGTATACAAAATTATATGGCACTAATGCTCAGTGATAGATCCAATGAAGCACATTATGTGCTCCCTCTTCCCATGCCTTATGTTCCATTGCGAGTGCCTTCTCACCCAACTCATTGTCATTGTCTATGATCGAATCCCACATTCCTTTTCCCATAAGTGATTTTCATTCAAAACTTCCAAGCTTGAAAATTGTTTTTATCAAGATTTTCACAAGTAATTTGAGACAAGTTATAGTCTCCCATGATTGCATAACACCTGCATAAAGTGCTTGCAATATGTAAACACGAGACTACCTTCTTGAGCTCACTTTAAGTGAGTTTCCAAAACTAAATAACCTCTGTAAATTAGGGCCAAAACACTCTTTCAAGATTCAAATAACCTCCACAAACCACCAATGGCATTCACAAATCCAATGCCAACACATAGGCAACCATACATTCACTTTGGGCAAACCTGTCCATAATGTAGGAGTCCTTCCTCTAGGAATATTGGGGGTATGATATTGTGGAATACTACTTCTGTTGTGAAGTAGTTTACGAAGATACAAGAACATTGGTCACTTTTAGTGGGGAACTATGTGGTATCTTTCACTTCAAGAACAACATCTTACTTACTTGCCCTATCAGTGGTGGGTTCCAACACATGTGGTATATTCCCAAGAGTGGGTTCCAACATGGGATAGGGTTCCAACACCCTATTCTATAATATGTGGTCTATTACAAAGAGAGGGTGAGCCTGCCATGTATCTCCAAAATGTACTTCTCAAGCAAGGATGAGCTCACTAGCCTATGTGGATCCAAACTTGGTGTATGCAATACTTTCAGGACACGTAGACAATATGCAACAGCAAGTCCTAGGAGCCAACCTTTAAGATTCTAGACAATATGCATGCAACACCAATCCCAAGACTTATTAACCTCTGTAACACTCTTGTGATGTTAACAAATCACCAAGATCACATACATTAAGCATATATCATAGACATTGATACCATTCATCACATACATGGAATGGTCAAGAGCTACCTACAACCTATTTTCTGTTCCAACTTTGAGTAAGTATCACTCACACATGCTTCAAACTTTCACTGAGCTATCTTCACATCCACTTAGCCTATTCAAAGGCTGAACCTCATATAAGAGGGATCTTGAAAAGAACTATGTAACTCTCTTGTGATGTCAGCAAATCACCAAGCTCTCACACATTAAGCATACATCACATACATTGACACCATTCATCACATACATGAAATGGTCAAGAGATTCCTACAACCTATTTTTTGTACCAATCACACATGCTTCAACCTTTTACTGAGATATCTTCACATCCATAGCCTATTCAAAGGATGAACCTTATACAAGAGGAATCTTGAAAAGACCTTGAGTAAGGCCTTTAAATTACCACCTCAAAAGTGTAACATAAAACTATAATGCTATGTTTTAATGTAAAACTATAGCTTCTTTTTAGCTTGATTCCTCCTAAATTTGAGTGCAAATCCAATGGATTTCTTACTCAAGATTTATCTTAATACATTACTAAACATGTGGCTAAGAGCCTTGGCATCAATTTGAGATCTACATCAATCAAATTCTTTAATTTATAGAGCCTCTTGTTGGAAAATATGCCACCAACTTGCTATTGCTTTTTTAGAGTTCTTGCCTAGCTTCACACATACCACATATGAACTATATAAATTATGGGTTAGGTAATGAACGGTACCTATACCAAACCTTAAGTTGAATGGAACTCTGAAACCTCCACTCTGATACCAAGTTCAAACTCTATTTTGCAGCTTCCATGGTAGTTTCATAGCTAAATATTTATCACTTTATTAGCTCAATTAACACACTTAATCAACTCAAATCACTTGACAATTATGTTTGGAACATAATAGGGCATGGGATAATGCTTTTCTTCACTTCATTTGGTGCAATGATGTCTACTAATCAACTCCCTAATTAAAAATGTTTTTCTCTATCTTCTAGATCCTATTTTTGCTTTAAGCACACTTCACCTACAAGCCCACATTCACATGTGGCTTCACACCTACTCGTGCATTCACACTTTGGCCATGTGGTGACCATTTATTGCTTCTACGTGCATGCACATCTACTAAACACAACTGACATCTATTAATGCCACATGACTATGCTCATGGCGGTGTGCTTGTCATCCCACCGCTACCTATCAACAACCATCATTCATTGAGCTTGCATTCTTAACACTCTACAAATTATGCAACATGACTATGCTCATGGCGGTGTGCTTGTCATCCCACCACTACCTATCAACAACCATCATTCATTGAGCTTGCATTCTTAACACTCTACAAATTATGCAACTCTTGCTTTAATTATAACTTTTTTTACCTTGGTGCTAATGCTATACAGCTTAAACAAGGTATCCTGTACATCCTTAGGTGTCGTTACATCCTATGTATATGTCCGATCATAGCATCAAACACATTGACAGATAGCTAATGCATCACTTTGTTAGCTCTCTCATGTCACGACTTAAAGTTGAGGAGTGAAATTTTCTTCTCGAAGCTCTGACTCCTTGTCACTTGAAATATCCCACTATCCTTTTCACACGAGGAAGTTTATTATCTTGAACTTCCATGCTTTTAAGTTGTTCTTATCCAACTTCTTGCTCATAATCTGGGATAGACTGTTAGACATGATTACCTACACAACTTACTGAACAATGCTTGTTAAAAACTATAGTAAACCTACAATCACCAACCTACTCACCTCTTGTGATATTTTAAACTTGTTATGTTTTTGTGAACGAGTCACATAAATGCACACTTACCAGCAACCTGCAAATCTCAACTTCTCTGCATAGACTGTCTTATAATCAAATTTATGTGCAACTATGCACCGAATAAAAAATTGGGCATACACACACAATCAAAATCACCACTTTCACAGAGTGCCCCGTGAAAAACTTGTAGAGCCAAAACAAGGCCTAAAATGGCCTCAAATCCAAATTTTGAAATCATGCAGGTTCTATAAACTATTTCCACACATTACAATGCCCCTTTGCTTCACTTGTGAAGGGCAGCTCAAGCTGTGATAATGCACCTTGATATTATACCTACCTACTGATCTTTCCTAACTACCTAGAGTGATTTATTCCCAAATCAAAAGGAAAGAGATGGAGTTACCCTTACCCGTGTATCCCCTTTCTTTACTTGCCTTTTGATCTCTTCATGCAAACTAATGCATTGATACTATGAGAAAAATGCAAGAAAGAGTGTGAGCTTGAGCTCCTTGTAGGCAAACACACATACACACACATACAAGGGTGAGCTTGAGCTCCTTGTAGGCAAACACACACACACACAAGACTGGATAAGCACACAAAATAGATGGCTAAATTTTCTTCTATTCTCTTCTCTTCTCTACAATCATAACATAAAGATGAGAGTACATACTATAAGGTAAAGTACTCTCTTTCTCTATAACCATAACATAAATATAAGAGTGCATACTATAAGGTAAAGTACTCTCTTTCTCTATAACCATAACATAAATATAAGAGTGCATACTATAAGATAAAGTAATCTTTGTCTCTATAACCATAACATAAAGATAAGAGCACATACTATACAATAAAGTACCCTCCTTTTCTAAAACCATAACATAAAGATAAGAGCATGTACTATAAGATAAAGCACTCTTCTACTATAACATACAAAAATGGTTGGTCCATAGTGTGAACCCTATTGAAGGTGTAAATATCACATGGGTACTCTCCTACTATAAAAAATGGTTGGTCCATAGTGAGAACCCTAGTGGAGGTGCAAATATTACATGGGTGGTGGGGATTTCAAGATAGGAAAAGGGATGCCAAGTAATCCCACATGCAAAGGTAGTGTGGAAGATAAAAGGGTATATATATAGTCCTCCTATCTTCAACTCCCCCAGGCTTGTCTTTTGAGGAAGATTGGAGGGCTAATTAGGTAGAGTGGGGACCTACCTTAGCATGCCAGATCCTCCACAATACCATGTAGATGAGTGTTGCTCCACCAAGGATGCTAGCAGCCCTCGCCCACCACAGCAGGAAGGGGAATGCCTATCTTAGCATGAAAGATCCTCCATAGGCCCATGTAGATGAGTGTAACTCTAAGGGTGCTAGTGGCTGTCTCGCAAAAGGGGCACACTAGGGACTTATGTTGGCTAGCCATATATGTCATTTATGGTGCGGTATCATGGCACACCATGGACATTATGGCAACTCTTCGTTTCCAAGATGGTATTGGAGCCCCGATTCATGGTCCCATGCCGCTTTCCTCCTTTCTCGATTGGAGGAGGGGATGTTGGAGGTTTAAATCTCACATAAAAGATTGCAATTTTGAAAAAGGGATGCCGAATTAATCCCAGATGCAAAGATAGTGTGGAAGATAAAATATTTTATTTAGTCCAAAGTATCTTCAACTCCCGCAAGCTTATCTTTTGTGGAAGACTAAAGGGTTTGTTAGGTAGAGGGGGGACATGTTGCCTTAGCACACTAGAGCCTTTGTAGGGCCATGCAGGTGTGTGTACCTCTAGGGATGCTAGCAGCCCTCGTGGTTGGAAGGGGTACGTTAGGCACATATGTTGGCTAGTCATCTATGTCATTCGTGGTGTGGTATCATAACACACCATGGGCGACATAACAACTCTTGGTTTCTTGGAATTACTTGGCATCCCTTTTCCCATGTTTTTGTGACCCCATTACCCATGCGATATTTGCACCTCCAACACCCCCCTACAACCAAACAGGGAGGGAAGTGGCCTAGGATCATGAAGCGGGAATACCATCATGGAAACCGAGTTACTATGTCACCCATGGTGGGCCCGATGATACTACACATGAATGACATAAATAGTTACCCCGTCCACAAGGGGGTGCGCACTCCTAGAGGCATACACATATCTGCAGGCCTGTGGAGGGTCTGGTATGATAAGGTAGGTGCCCACTCTACCTAATTAGCCCTCTAGTCTTCCATGAAAGGAAAGCGGAAGATAGAAGGGGTATCTTTAGACTATATATAATCTTTCACCTTCCATAATGCCTTTGCATGTGAGATAACTTGGCATCCCTTTTCCCATTTTGTAGCCCCCACTACCCATGAGAGATTTTCACCTTCAACACTCCCTCCAGCTAAGTAGGGGGAAGTGGCCGAGGACCATGAATCATGGCTTTGATACCATCTTAGAAACCAAGAGTTGCCATGTTGCCCATGGTGTGTCATGATACCACACCACAAATGACATAGATGGCTGGCCAACATATGTGCCCCCAGTGTACCCCTTCCAGCAAAACAAGGGGGCCGATAGCACTCCTGGAGGCACACATATATGCATGGGCTTGTAGAGGCTCTAGCATGCCAAAGTAAGTCCTGACTCTACCTAACCAACTCTCCACAATCTTCCATAAAAGATAAGGTTGGGGGAATTGAAAATAGGAGGGGTCCCTTTGGACTATATATAACCTTTCACCTTCCACCCTACCTTGCATGTGGGATTACTTGGCATCCCTTTTCCCATCTTGTAATCCCCACTATCCATGCAAGGTTTGCACCTCTAACACCCCCCTTCCAATTGAGTAAGGAGGGAAGTGGCATCATAGGACCATGAATCGTGGCTCTGATACCATCTTGAAAACCAAGATAGAGTTGCCACCCATGATGTGTCATGATACCACACCATGAACGACATAGATGGCTGGCAAAATATATGTGCCTAGCATGCTTTTTTTGTTCGTGAACAAGCATGTGGAGGCTCTGGCATGCTAAGGCAGGTCCCCACTCTGCCTAACCAACACTCCAATCTTCCATAAAAACCAGGCTTGAGGGAGTTGAAGATAGGAGGGGTCCCTTTGGACTATATATACCCTTTCACCTTCCACACTTCCTTCCAATGGTTCACTCGAGGTTGATTTGAGAACCTGCTAAAGGAGACCAATTGTAAAACTAATGTCAAGCTATGTAATATATAGAAAGATTAAACTCCCCACTAACTTCCTATACTACTTCATATCCATAAGTGGAGAAGCATCTTCTATAGAAAGCTTTGCTTCAACCTCCATAAGTCTAGCACTCAGCCATGCCAAATGCCTTCAAAATTTCTCTTGCATACTTTTACTGAGAAATGAAGATTCCACCTGACTCTTGCTAGACCTCAATCCCCAAATAGAAATGCATAAACCTAAGGTCCATCATTTTAAACTCTGAACTCAACATTTCCTTTGTATGTTAGATCTTATTTTTATGGTTCCCTATCATGATGAGGATGATGAACTTGTACCTAACCCGCCTCTGAGAAAATATACAAATTTACATCTAATGGGCTTTTAGAAAGACCAACACTTATAAAGAAAGCATCTATTTGCTCTACTACTAGTACCATGCCCAAGGGGACTATTTCAGCTTGTACAAGTTTGTTTTCTAAACTGGGTATCTCAACCCTAGGTGGCGGCACTAGATAAACCTCCTCCCAAGGTCTATCATTTATAACTCTAGAATCAACATCTCTTGTGTATGTCAGATCTTCTCTTCATGGTTCCCTGTCATGAGATGAGGTCATGGTTCCCTATCATGATGAGGTTATCCACATATAGGATAATGAACTTTACCTGCCCTACTTAGAGAAAATATATAAATTCACATCTGATGGGCTTTTAGAAAGACCAACACTTTTAAAGTAAGCATCTATCTACTAGTACCATGACTAAGGGGCCTATTTCAGCCCATATAATATTGTTTTTTGAATTGGATAGTGCAAACCTAGGTGGCTATGCCACATAAACCTCTTATTTGAGATGGCCATTTAGAAATACTAACTTCACATCCATTTACAATACTGGCCACTTCCCATGAGTGGCAAGGCTAGTACTATGCAAATAGTAAGTCAATCTTGCTATGGGGGTGAATATCTCCTAAAAATCGAACCCCTCGACCTATGCAAAACCGTTCACTAGGCTTTTCTAGCATGAGGTGTTCAAAAAAATCGAACACTAAGCTATTATTTGACCATCTCGAGTCTAATGGGGAGATAAAACATTAGACTATGGAGAATATACTGTTGTCCATTAGTAAAGTTCGCCTATGACAATAGTGTTAAGCATTCTATTACAAAATTAAGTCCTTTTATGTAAATTTATGGCCATTAATTGAGCCACGTGGATGTTTGGAGTAGAGAAAGTTTGAATAGGTGTTGTGGTTGACTACTAGAAACAACATCAAGAGATGTTCTAATTTGCAAGAAAGAGCATAAAAAGTTTGTAAGAGACAGAGCACAGAGGAGCACTATTTTATGCTAACCAAAAGTGATCAACTAAGAAGGTCAATGGCTTTACTTTGAGAATTCCAAAAGATTCTCAAGTAATATAGATTGGAAAAGTCTATAAGTTGTCTCCAAGATTTGCTAGACCTTATTTATAGGTTATGTCTCTTCAATGCAGTATGTGCACATCTTGCCTTACATGTTAACAGATTGAAAGAGGTGTTATGAGTGTAGGAGATAACTTGGTTTCTGATCAGGAACTCACAACTTAAGGATTTCTCTATCTATGTTCCTCATGAGCGAGTGGCTATTGTGGATCATAGGAATCGTACCCTTAGGAATATAATTATTCTTGAATGGTTGATAGATGGATGGATTCTACAAATGAAGACAACACTTGGGAGAATGTTGCTTCGCTCCAACACCAATATCCAGATTTTGTCACCCAGTCTTCCTCTCATTTAGTAGGGGGAGAATGTCATGTCTCACGTTGGATATAACATGGCTAGTATTAACATGGATCTTATGTTGTAGTATGAACATGGTTCTTATGTTGTAGTGCGAACATGTCATAGTAGGGGGAGAATGTTATGTCTCAAGCTTGGATATAACATGGCTAGTATTAACATGGTTCTGATGTTGCAATATGAACATGTCATAGGGCTATATAGCTGGGTTTGTCGTTCTTTTATGTGGAGTTCTCATGTGGAATCTTTGCCTTGGGACTTGGGAGGGGGGTCTCCCAAGGAACCCAGTTTGTGTTGCCCCGTTGGCTGGTCACACCTATGAACAATCGTGAGAGGTGCATGGTATGGGATGCACATGCCTTGAGGGTGCGAGATTTCCAGGGTTGCCTTGACCTCTAGGTCAGGGGTCATAGTGTGCATAGTGTGTGTGGTTTGGAGCCTATGAATTGGTGGTGAGTGTTAGCTGAACCCTTTTATGTTCCTTTGTTCATGTGTTGTTGGATGTGCGTGTTTGCAGTGGTTTGGACGTGCTTCTTAGGGCATTCAATCGTGGGTATCAATCTTGGGCAAAGGATATACACGGTAAGAGGATCTAACTGAGGGTGTTTCATTGCCTCTCTTGAATAACGACTTGTTACATTTCTATAGATCAACTAATGGCACATTTCACAGGCAAGACTAACAATCCCTAGCATGCAGCTAGAGCCAATAATATTTGGCCAGGATGAAGTACACAAAAGCTAGAAAAATGTAAAATATTTTATAATGTCATGAGAAAGAGGTGCATGAAAGACTATAGATGCCCAACACCACCCCACCCTTGGGCCAATCTCATGATTCCCTTACCAAGCTAACTAAAAATCTTGTCTAGTCAGGAATGTGGTTTGGATGACTACCACTAGCAATCATAGTTCACTCCTAGTCCACTCCCACAACTCCCACATGAGAAAGAGGTGCACGAAAGACTATAGATGCCCAACACCACCCCACCCTTTGGCCACCCTCATGATGCCATGTCCAAGCCAACTAAAAAGGTTGTCTAGTCTGAAATGTGGCTTGGGTGACTACCATTAGCAATCACAGTTCACTCCAAGTCCACTCCCAAAACTCTCTTCGAATGTATTTTTATGCACAACACCACAATTGCTTTCTCTAGCTTCCTAACTAGTACAACTGTTGAGATATCGACGAGCTCAACTAGTGCTATGGACAACAGCACAATTGCTTTCACTAACTTCCTATCTAGTACAACTGTTGGGATATCAACGAGCTCAACTAGTGCTATATGGACATTGATAAACCACATGGGTGATAGCTTCCGCACTTATGCCACTAGCTAGGTTGGTGAGATTATGGGCGATATGCCACTAGTGGTGTGTGACACAACCACTTTGCTGTACTAAAGTTATGGCATCGTGAGTGCTAGCTCATGTAGTTAGGGTCACACTATGGACCGACCTTTGTATGTTATAGTAGGAGAGTACTTTCCCTTATAGTATGTACTCTTTTCTATTTATGTTATGATTGTAGAGAAGAGAAGAGGTATGGAAGAAAATTCTGACACCCATCTCTCTTGTGTGCTTATCTACTCTTGTGTGTGTGTGTTTGCTTACAAGGAGCTCAAGCTCATCCTCTCCCTTGCATTCTTCTCAACAACACCATAATTGCTTTCTCTAGGTTATGTGGTGTATGTGTTTTTGTGTGTTGGATATGGTTGTTCAAAACTAGAAACCCCTTGTCCAAAATGATCGCCTTGCCCTTTGCATTGTATTGGAGGACACGCACACAAGTCTTGCCCAAAGTCATACCTTTCAAAAGTCATAGGAAGCAAAAGATTACCATCATGTCAACCAGACTCTTAGGGAGACATTACATCTTAGTGCATAGAGGGAGCCATTACAACTTAGGGCAAGCCTAGCAAGCAGACGACAATACCACAAGGTATGCAACAATAAGAGCCCACACAATGGTAGTTGAGAGAGCATTTAAGACTGACAATGCATGGTAGTTGAGAGAGCGTTTAAGACCGACACATACATGAAAATGATACATGCCTAAAGAAGAAGATCACCCTACAGTTTTTTGCTATAATACGGAGTCCTAAAACCTTAAAAGATATTTTGAGTTGTTATCTAATTCCTCAAATATTTTTAATCCTCTTCAAAATACCGTTGAGTGACAGTCCTCCGTTATTTGGTGGATTGTGCTTTGTTTCTGACAGCATATGGTTGCCATGACAATTGTTAGTGCTTTTCCTTTTCTTCAAAGTCCATTCCAACTTTGCATCAATGCACTCACAATTGACAAGATCGTTATGTTACGAAAAGTGTTATGAGTGGTGGGGCAATGAACATTGTAGGGAGTTGTGTTTAGTGCCATTGGTTGTGGTGAGGCAATCCATTGTGAAGAGACTAGAGTAGATGGATTGCTCTGAAATTGCAAAAAAGCTTGGTTGTTTAATAAATGATAAGAAAAGCATGAGGCTCATGGTAGTAGAAAAACATAATATCTTGCCAATGGAGACATAGCCTAGAGGTAAGGTGTTGAAGTCCCATGCATGAGGTGCTGGGTTCAAAACCTGCTGGCTATTGACGGCGGCATGAAAAGCATACATGCACATGAGCACAAAGATCCCAAAAAAGAAAAAAGAAAAACATAATATCCTTTTTGGTACAAAATCAATAGGTAACTGTACAGAAGTATAGACCCAAGTTCAAAACCCAGTTACAACCATAGAGGTAAACCCAAAAAGAGACGATAGCACAAACACAAAGAGCTAGAGAACCCCACCGATGTAAACATAATATCCTTTTGATTTTGTAATAACCATTCCATATGCTTCTCGTTTGTCATTTAAAATGTGTACACACCCTCAAGGTCAAACAAAATGGTCTAGGTGCCCTACACACTCTCTCTCTCTCTCTCTCTCTCTCTTTTGCATTACCTCTCACGCACACACACACTCTCTCTCTCTCCCCTTCACACAGCAGCGTACAATGCACCCCCATATCCACACGCAATCTCTTCATTTCTTCTCTTACCTTGCTGCAGCAGACAGTCTTTGATAAGCAGAATTCACTTAACAAGCCTGCTAATGTTTCCTCCGGATCCCCGTCACCAACACCCCCCTAACTGCAGCAACAGGAGGCTCGCCCCCATGCTCTCCATCAAGGTCTGCCGCCTGCCCTCCTCCCTCGTCCCCTCTGCTACCTTCTCCGCCCCCCTCCGCCGCCTCAATGCCTTCTTCAAGATGAAGGGAGCACGGAAATGATGCCACCATGGCCAGGTATCTTGATTTTTCTCATTTAGCTTCATTTCTTTCACGCATTTTCTTGGCAATACATCAGATCGGGGCATTAGGGTGATGTGAGATGAGGAATCAGCTTTCCTGGATTCAGAAGATCATGTGAGAGGGGCCTTTAGGGTTTTCGACTTGAGATCTGTTAGAGGGGGCTTTTTGGCATCAGAAAGGGGATATTAGAAAAAGCATCAGGACTTACTGGGATCAGAAGATCATTTAAGTGGGGGCAATCTTAGGTTTTTTCCTTGGTATCAGAAGAGTCTTTGACGAATTGGAGAAGCTGAATTAAGGTCTTCAAATTAGAAGGAAATCAGGGTTCCTTTTAGCATCAGAAAAGGGACTAGTGGCTCTTTCAAAATCATGTGAGAAAAGGCATTACAATGACCGAAGCCCTGCTCACCTTGCTGTCCATGGAAAGTCCTTCTATCTTGCTGTCCATGGACACCAACGAACCTGATCTCATCCGGCAAGCAGCTGTAAGCCGCCCTCCTGACATTAACCTGCCACTTTCTGTAGACATGGGCACCCCTTCATCCTGGCCTTCTTCATCCAAGTCTCCTGATATCTTGGATGTGAGCCTTGGCACTCAGATCCAAGACCCACGCTCCATCACGCCTTCCAAGGGCAAGAGATTAGTCAGGAGAGGAGACTGCATCTGGGGAGCATGGTTCTTTTTCCAACACTATTTCAGGCCCATTCGCACAGACAAGTTGGGGCTCAGGCTTGACCAGTTCATGGTGCAGCATGATATGGAGAACATGTACATGTGGATCTTTCGTGACAGGCCCGAGAATGCTCTCGGCAAAATGCAACTGCGGAGTTACATGAATGGGCATGCTAGATTTGGAGAGCCTCAGTTCCCCTTCAGTGTTGAGAAAGGGTTCACTCGATCTCACAGGATGCAGAGAAAGCAGTACAGAGGGCTGTCAAATCCCCAATGTGTCCATGGCATTGAGGTTGTTAGAAACCCCAACTTGTCTCTTCAGAGTGAGGAGGCTAAAAAGAGATGGGTAGAGCTTACTGGTAGAGATTTGAACTTCACACTGCCAGCAGAGGCAGGGGACTTCTCAGCTTGGCGGACTCTGCCATGCACGGATTTGGATTTTGACCGGTCTGATGTGTGCTCATTGAGCAAGTGCTCCAATGGATCCTCAGTTAAAAAGCAACAATCCCCTAAATCTGGTGAAGGCGAGTTTGGTGGCTCTACTTTGGACCTTTCGTGCAAGCTGATTGGCCAATTAGGAGGGAATAGCTTCAGCAGCTCATCGTTGCAGAAGAGGAAACGCAAACCTGAAGTGACTCGTGGTAATAATGATGAAGAATGCTGTGCTCCTAACGGAAGCCATTCAGGTGAGATATTGGGTGAAGAAATCCAGCAAGGTGACCAGCCGCTATGGCTTTCAGATTCTTTTGGAGTCATACTGGATGCATCTGGTCCTGTTACGGGGGCAAAGAGCATATATGAGGATGAGAAGGGCTACCTCATAATGGTCAGTTTGCCATTTACAGACATGACAAGGTTGAGGGTTTCGTGGCTGAACAGGGCAACACATGGTGTCATTAAAATTCACGGTATCAGCACAGCACGAGTTCCAGTAGTTACTAGGGGTGACAGGACATTCAAGCTCACAGATCAGAACCCAGAGCATTGTCCTCAAGGTGAGTATATTCGTGAGATCCCTCTAGCAACGCGGATACCTGAAAATGCTGAATTGAAGGCGTTCTATGTGGAGGCGAGTGCAGGTCTGGAGATCATGGTCCCCAAGCATTCTCATTTCTCAGAGGAGAGAGAAGTGAGAGTGTTTCTGCCCCCTCAGCTAGGAAAGAGTGAGGTTTTACTTCTGTAATTATACAAGCACTTACAAACCCTTGTGGCTACTGAAGTGACTCTGACATGTAGAACTCCATGTGGATTTGTGTTTTATTATGATTCTTATATCATAGGTATATTTAACTTGTCATTTGAATGCTTGTATTGTGGTGTCTGCTCTGTGAAGGTAGCCTTCTTCACACCCAAGTCTTCGTTTCTTGGGAGTGCAGTTGCTTTGGGATGTGTTTCCAAAATTTTGAATGCTTTAAAATATATTTCCTATTCAATACATCCTCAAAAAATATCAAATGCTGTTTTGTCAGATGTTGTCATGTTTGCATGCCTTTTATACTTGTTGCATCATTAATAATGTCTGATGCATCATTGTGGTGTCAAGCTTGAAAGGAGAAAGGTTGAGTCTTGATCATCAGCACGATTCATGTGTTGTCAAGACTAATAGAATTTGCATATTTTTCGATTTTCTATTTGCGAAATCCCCATCATGGCACATCAATGTTTTAGTTACTTGCTGATGCCATGAAGCCCAACTGTATCTAAGGTCTGATGCTAGGGACTGGTGTCATGGGGTGAAGTTTAGTGCATGCCAATGTGCCTAATACCTAAGGTATTTATTCTTGGTGATCGTTTAGTGGATAGGTTTGGTATTTATTCTTGGTGATTGTTTTGTGGAGAGATTTGGTTGCCTTGCAAGGTGGATTTGTTAGTGGTTTTGTTTTCTGTAGCTACACCATGTTCATGTGCCCTTGGAAGGTGGTGTGTCCACCATTGCCTACTGGTTGCTGGTTGCAACACTTGAAAAGTCAACCATTGTGCATGTTCTTTAACCCTTGTGTAATTTCAAGGTTTAGGGTTAATATCCTTGTGCACTTTCTTTATTGCTGAATTCTTTTTGTCAATGCTTCAATTGTGCATCGTATACTAGTTATCAATGGTTCAAAAAGCAAAACAGTTAATGTGCCTCTGTATAACTCTCGTTTCTCATCTTGGTCTTTACATAGACACTGGGGATAGTAAAAACCCTCATGACTAGCCTCTTGCATGCTTTTGTTAGTGCAGTGGGAATTAAAAGTAATGCATATTTAGCTACATGGTAGTTGGAAGGAGAGCAAAAACATATTCATGTTAGCCACATCCACAAATCCAACAGTTTCACTGTTAGCATAGAGTTAGTGGATGGCAAAAGGGTTCACAACCAAGTGGCATGAGTTAGGAGCTCAAGTTGCACTAATAGTGATGAGTAAGATTGGGAACAACACGTGCTACTAAAAACGAGTGTGTCCATGACATCTCTGGAAGCCATTATGGTAATGTCTTGTATTATAATACATGCCACCGACATAGCAAAATTGACCTCTATATCTTGTAAATTTGTTTCACATTGTTTGGCATACATGGATTACATTGATAGACTATATGAAACTTTAGTGTGGATGACACTTGTAACACACTGCTAATACCTTGTGTCGTACGTCATATGTCATGACCCATGTATTATCTCATGACAATTCCTTGTAACACACTACTAATACCTTGTGTCATATGTCATGACTCATGTATTATGTGCCGTATGTTATAGCATATGAAGAAAAAACCTTAACTTCTAGCAAGGGCATGTGATTAATGTGCTTAATGTAGAAAATCAAGTACAAGCCCCAAAACATCATACATTATGTCATGTACTATGTCATATGTCATGTGTTATCTATCACATGTGATGTGTAATATGATAGATGTCATGTACAATGCTTCATACGTCATGGAATAAATAGAGTGGAGTCTACAAAACTTATATAATAATGCATGTAAGTAAATGAATTGTGCATTTGGTAAATGGATCTTTCGATGATAACTAGTATCCTATGGCGTGGAGGATGCTAAGCCAAGAGGCTTCAAAAGAAGACGCACTTAACCTTGCCTTGGTTATATATTTAGACCCTAATGCAACCAATGTGTCTATTGGCAGGTTAAAATAATTGGAATTATATATTGTAATAATTTTTTTCAAAGCTATATTTGATATCTGTTACTTATTAGGAGATTTAAGAGGTTATTTTTAGGCCGTTTCATTCTAGAGAGAAAAGGGTCCTAGACCAATAAGAGAAAGGCATTTGTAACATGTCGCTTATTATTTCTTACTATAAAAGTATAATATATAAATATCCTAAAATATCTCAATAGTACTTCTAAATGATATTGATTCTACTTAAAATCTTTATTGAAAACTCATTTATTACATATAACATCTCGTACAAGATATACTATTCATTAAAAACAAGTACATTCAATACTATCTTCTTCTTTGTCTTCTATTACCTTTCTTCATTATCTTCTAGTATCTGGGTATCCCTTATTTGTATGTTTATCATTTTCTAATACATTATTACAAACAATGTTGCATTCTCGTCACCTTTCTTTGTCGATTACTTCTACATCTATATCAAATATACACTAGATGAAGATAACAACTCGATACCCACAACGATTAGAAAAGAAAGCTAGGTTCTTCTACAAAAGTGTAAGTCTTGAAGATCAAGTTCAAATGAGCTTACCTCATCATGGAAGGAAAGGATAAAAGATTTTAGACTTGAGCAAAATAAAAAGTCTATCAAAGAAGTTCTTATAGAGCATGTGTACATGCACAAAGAACTTCGCTTGCCAAAAAAACACAAAGAACTTCCTCTCCAATTGTAAGAATATTTCTTTTTTTTAAAATGTATTTTGCATAGGTGTATCTTTTAATACTTACATGAAGCTTTTTGTCGACTTATTCTCAGATTCAAATATTCAAATTACAAAGGCAATGTTTATATGCAAGCCTCTAGATTTAGAATTCTTAGATCAAGGATGGAATAAGAGAATAGAAAACGGTGTGGAATGTCAAGTCTTATTTGATTCATTGTCATGTGTGGAATGTCAAGTCTTATTTGATTCATTGTCAAGAGAAAACGGTGTGGAATGTCAAGTCTTATTTGATTCATTGTCATGTAAATACATGATAAGGAGTCAAATTTTTTTGACTCCTTATCATGTATTTACATGACAATGAATCAAATAAGACTTGACATTCCACACCGTTTTCTCTTGACAATGAATCAAATAAGACAAATTTGACTCCTTATCATGTATTTACATGACAATGAATCAAATAAGACTTGACATTCCACACCGTTTTCTCTTGACAATGAATCAAATAAGACTTGACATTCCACACATGCCAATGAATCAAATAAGACTTGTAAATACATGATAAATAATGACTCCTTATCATGTAAACACATGATAAGAGTCAAATTTTTTTTGCTATCTTTATACTATAGTTGTTGGGCACACTATGGTTAGATGACTTGTTCTTTTTTGATCAGAACTTGAATGACTTCTGTGATAATCCACTCATGGATATTGACATTTTTATCATGAAAACAATATTATGTAATATCCGTTAGGCAAAAATGTTATTTAGCACAACTTAAAACTAACTTGCAGAATGAAGAAGACGTAGACCTTCCTCACAATTTAAATTTATATAAAATTATATTTTGATGATTGGAATAATGTGTAAGTTGGTGTATATCTGTGTATGTGTGTGTGTCACTTTGTGAATAGTAGATTGTGCAAAAATAGAAAAAAACGAGAAAATGTGTATATGTGCACTCCAAATTTATAAATAGATAAGTAGTAGATTATCGTGATATTAACACTAATGGATATTTGCTGATATATATATATATATATATATGTATGTATGTATGTATGTATGTATGTATGTATGTTTGTATGTATGTATACACACACACACACACACACACACACATATATATATATATATATATATATATATATATGTATGTATGTATGTATGTATGTATGTATGTATGTATGTATGTATATATATATATATATATATATATATATACATATATGTATATATATTATGAGCTTAAAGACTTTCAGACTTAGTCATGTTTATAATGTGAAGATGGTTAGATGGAGCAAAAATAGACTATTGGAAGCGAGTAATGTTTTGCATTTGGCACATCTTGATCAAAGAAGCCACTAGAATTTAACATGTAAAGTATGACATAATATTGCTAGAAAAAGGATAATATTTAAAAAATAGCTAAATAGAAATATAGAAGTAAAGGTGGAATTTATTAGCATAGAAATAAGTCATTCTGGGGAGCAATATCAGACACAAGAACGTAATGACCAAGAATGTATGTGCGGCGAGATACTTCTAGATAAATAAATGTAATAGACACTCCAATTAGCAGTAGAAGGGTTCAATTGGATGGAACCATGGCTTCTCGTTACGCTATTCAACTACAAGAGAACACATTTTATGAACCAAGGGTGCGGTGACAAGTAGAGGGGTGTACCCATTGGTGTTTGAGGATATATAACACCCACCTATGTACCCATTGGTGTTTTGTACTCCTTTTCACTCACTAGGACCTTTGAATCATTTTTATAGTTTTTGTCGTACTCAACTGTTGACACAAAAATAGCTTTACGTCAAGTTGTGGAAAATCATTGTTATAAAGTTGAGCATGTGTCATTTCCATTAGAGGAACCACTCGAGTTTCCAAGAATCCTAGTGCATGGTAATGGTTCTAGATTAGAAATAACATACAGGATTCCTAGCTTTTGTATTCAGGTAATATATATATAACTTTTGTATTCAGGTAATAGATGTATATATATCTTTTGTATTCAGGTATGTATTCAGGTAATAGAGTTCATGGTAGTGTATATCATCGTGTTGGAAATTTATTTCCTAATGGAGGATGAGAAGAGTGCCCATGTTTTGCCACAATTATATGTCTATGACACAAAGCAAGAATCTAATTGAGATTAAAGGCAATCATCAAATTCATCATTTCTTTGGTATACACAGAGAGAGAGAGAGAGAGAGAGAGAGAGAGAGAGAGAGAGAGAGAGAGAGAGAGATTGCCGATGATGAAAATAGAGTAGAGAGAGAAACCACTCGCCTTAAATCAAAAAGCGCTCTTCGCGCTAAAAATTGCACACCAATAAAATGTGTCTCTTGAATCTCAACGCACACACACACTTTATCTCTCATAAGAACATGTACCCGTCAATAATATCTTCTAGCAAAAATAATGATAAAGAGCATCTTATTCAAAGAAAGCTCATAACATGATCTTTGCCTTATAAAAAAACAAATCAAGCTCATGACATATTCTTTTGCCTTATAAACAAACAAAAGAGCTAAGTAGTCGATGTTCTAACTTATGAAAGGATCAATCTAATTTCCAATAGCATAATGTAGTTTGCACTTTTGAAAGCACTCCACTTCATACCTCGAAGCCAAAACAAAAATAATCAATAGTCCAAAAAATAAAAGAGGTAAATGGTCAATAACCTAAGACATAAAAGTATTAATCTAACTCATAAGCATAATCTAGTTTGCTCTTTCAAGATCACTCAACTAATGGCAATGCATCATTACATAACATGGTTATGCATCTCCATCACATTCACTCACATTTAGTAGGTAATGTAGACATATTTTTCTTTCTTAAGAAGTTCTTTTGTGCACCTACACATAAACCCATAAGTATTAGTAAAAAGATATAACATAAACATTAAGGAACATACATGATGATTAACCTTACCATAAACAAAAGGAGACTTTGTCAAAGGTGTGGATGCTATATAAAATGTATAGCAAAACCTAAATATGGTGTATGAGCTATGTCGGATCCAATCATATTTAATCAAGTAACCCTTAAAAGAGGCAACACAAGTCTTATGGTCATTGACAGTCCCAAAAATGAACTCCTTTTAAAATAAGTAGACACCATACTCAACCTCATGAGAAATAACCCTATATAGCTGAATGGCCTATAATCAATGGGTTTCACCATAAATTTATCAACCAATGGAACATATATAACAAAATGTATAAACATCCATATGTTCACATGATTTATATATAGTTTGCCTACCCATCTTTATGGCTTTCGTGAATCATGATGCCAATGATATGTGTGAGGAAAAAGTGCACACCAAAGTGGTGGCTCTATAGAAAACCAAGTTATGTAATGCATGTTTCAAAAGTAATTTTAGCTTGAATAAATAGAAAAAGTAAATATAAAAATATTAACATGGAACATTACACTCTTGCATATCTAACATGGATAATAATATCAGGCATGATTCTTACTAAATTGAAACAATAAATTAGTAAACATTGACACGAAAGAAATAGACTCACAACCACACACATTCATATGTAGACATGCACATAAACACTAATATAGTAAAAACACACACACACACACACATTCATATGTAGCCATACACATAGACACTACAGTAGCACACATAGAACAATCCGTACAATGAGAGACCATTATCATATATTATTATTTTAGATTTCTTTCTCCAAATAGCATATAGACAGTCTCAAATGCTAACACAAAAGAAATAGACCTAAAATCACACACATGCACATTAATAAACACATACATAGACGCACCCCATTCAACCACACACTGTGCACGAATTGTTGCAATTGGATGCTTGTGAAGGAGGTGGGTGTGGGAGTGATGACTTGGCAAATCGAGCAACTTAACTAGCGTGGGGCTCAAGTTTGGCATGATTAGCTATATGTGGGGTGTTGCCTTGGCAATAGTGTTAGGCACGCTCTATGGGTTTGTTTTGGGTTTGCACAACTCAAGGTCTCCTCAGCTAAAATGCTCAAAAATAGGCAGGACACCAGTCAAAAAGTAATTATCCCCCCTCCCACCACTAAATATAATACTTATTTTTTTAAGGAAGAGATGCCTGAGTTTCCTTAGGGCCAACCAAATGGGGCCCAGAGCCAGAGCCAAAAGGGTGATGAGCTAGGCTGGATCAACCCTTTATTCAACAACTCCTGTACCTGACTCATAATTTCTTCTTGTTGGGTTGCACTAACATGGTACGGCGGTCTATTTGGTGGGGTACTCCCCGGCATTAGATCAATAGCATGATCTTCTGGCCTTTTCGGAGGAAGTTCTCCTAGCAATGACTCGGAAAAACAATCTTGGAACTCACGTAAGAAATCAGTCCTGTCTTTATCTAACATAGACAAATTAGATTTAGACTCATCATCTTTTGCATCCTTTACAAAAATCAAGTACGCGAAAAGATGCTTTTTCATTATTGATGAAATTGCCGAAGCTGATACAATAGGAACAGATTCCCCTTTAAGCTTTACATCCAAAATATGCTCTTTCCCTATATGAGTCAAAGTAATCTTCCTGTTGTATGTATCCACCACCGCATGTACTCTATGGCACCATGGCATACCCAACAAAACATCACATCCATCAAGTGGCATGATGTAGAACTCCTCACTGTCCACATAACCCTGCACATGAAGTCTGAGCTTCCCAATAATAGGAGTAACAGGTTCTGCATACCCAGGGACAAGCCATATTAGCCTCATACAAAGGCCCCATCTCCTCCCCGATCGGCCAGCCAAATCCGATGAAATAAAGTTGGCTCTAGCACCTGTGTAAAAGAAAATCAAGGCATTTTGATCTCTCACTTTGCCCCATGCCCTGCACAACTTAGTCTCTTCACCACCTGGCTGTTCCCCAACAAGATCAGGAACTAACCCTATAGAAGGTTTTGATTTCTTAGACTTGGGCTCCCCTTTAGTGTCAGAGTCCTTTTGGGACTTACGCTTGGGACAGTTAAAAAGACCTATGTCCCTCCTCTGTACAGTAAAAGCACTTCCGAGCATCCATCAAAGCCTATCTCTCCTCAGGAGTTCTCTTGGGCATTGGTAACTTCTTATAATGCTTCTCTGTAGACCCTTTTGCATCACACGAAGCATGTCCTAACTTTTTCGATTTCTTGCTTGAGCTTTTACTTCCTTTAAATCCAGATGAGACTCCAGTGAGTAACGCGTTTGCCGTCATAGCATTCTCTATCATCTGCGGCATGTTTGTTACTCGAGTCTTTATGCAATAGTCACGCACTTCCTTGGACAGCCTATAACAATACTTCTCCACCTGCTCAAACAAAGGCATGCTCGTAGGGCTTTGCGTTCTCAGAAATTGCATCTGAGGTCGTTTCGGGCTCCGTTTTTGCATTACAAGTTCTGCACAGGTGTTTTCGTCATTTTGTGCAGAAATTTTGACAGTGCAATTTTCTGCAAAACAGGCATACGATTCTATTATAGATCACCTTATCAAGGTAATAAACCTAAAAGAATATCTATTGAATATAGATGAGATAGTTGATAAAAAAAATTGTCACCACCATTTTTAACTCCTTACCTGGGTCTTATCAGAGTTTCCATACTACTTTGAATCTCTCTATGAGAGGAGAAGGCCAAGCCTTCTTCTCTAGGGGGACAAAGGCAAAGTGGACTCACCACACAAGGTGAGGACAAAGGCAAAGTGGACTCACCACACAAGGTGACACCAAGAAGAAGAAAGCAAAGTTTCATTATTGCCACAAACAAGGGCACTACATCGAAGAGTGCCAAAAGAGGCTAGAAAAGATGAAAGCTGATGAAGACTTTGCAAATTCTGCTACTTCTACCTCTGATGACAAGAAGCTATAGCTAGACAAAAAATCAAGCCTAGTCAAAGATGATTAGGCTTTCTAGCCATATTTTCAATGCTAAACATTAATAGTGGATTAATGTGAGAAAGTCCTAGGTGGTTTTGTAAACTAACACTATATTTAGGCCTTAAATAAAGTGGTTCCAATGTGTGTGAACAATCACTAGTGTGTATAAGTATTTTGTGTGGGAACATCCTCTTATATGGATACTATATATGGATACTATGTGCAGTAGTGATGCGTGGCAAAGTGACACCTATTAGGGACATGTAATACCATGTGTATAATTTATAAATACATTGGTATAGGTTAAAGTGTTAAATGTATATAGAATGGGTGTGATGAGGCATAAAATAGGAGTGGGCCTTATGTCTACATGGAATGGTAATTTTAGTAAAACAAGATATATAACACATTCCAAGATTTTGTGGAGGCATGTGGAGGATTGCAGAAGTATGAAGAATCCTTGTAGAAGTCAAGACAACACATGTCAAAAGTAGCCAAGAAGGACAAGTGATAGTGTCGTCATAAGGTTGAATGCTTCTTCTATCTCTTAATGTAATTCTTGAGAAGAGGGTGAGAAATCTCCTTAGACAGCCCTATCATAATTTCTTTAGTCTGCATAGACTTCATTCTTTGCACATTCACATGCCCAATTCTCTTCCAAATATTTGTATCTGCAAAACAACTCTTGAACCCATACATTGTAGCACTCACTTCAGGCATATTTACATTCAATGTGAACATTCTGCCCACTCTATTGCCTTTTGCAACCAACCTGCACTTATCTTTAAAATCTTCTACATAACAGCCATATTAGGGTTAAATCGGACTTGCAAACCCTGCTCAATCATCTGGCCAACAGAAACCAGATTCTTTGTAATGTTCGGAACATAAAGTACATCTACAAGGTACTTCACTTTACCATCATGCATAGACAATGGCACATCTCCAACATGGGCAATCGGATGAGCAATGTCATCCCCTGTTTCAACAAAACCCGATCTTTTAAGACTCTTCATTTCCTTGAACCACTCACCATGACTTATCATGTGGTTCACTTGAATCAACATACCATACATCATCCTTATATGTTACTACATCATTTCCAAACACATCATTAACCACATGTTGTATAACAAACAACCTCTCATTATCCTCATTATTTCTGCTAGAGGATGCATAGTTATTTTGCTACACTTTTTCATTTTGCATGTCACTCTGCTTCTCATAGCAATCTGCTCGCACATGCCCAGGCTTACCATACTAAAAACGGCCTCGTGTATCATTATGTTGTCTTTGCCAATTACCCTGACCTCGTTGGCTCCCCCCCTCTAAACTGGCCTCTTCCACCTCTGTGTTGTTGTTGCGAATCTTGGGGGACTGTTGTTGGCTGACCATAATTCTGATTGCCTGTTCAGCGACCACCTTGGCCACGTCCACAACCTCTACCTCGTCCTCTACCTGCACTTGTGTAGAAGGCATGCTGCTCTAAATTGTTTTTGTTTTGTGAAGATTATTGATCTTCAACCAAGTTCTTCACTTCAATGATCATCATTGACACCAAATCTGTGAAGTTGGGAATGTTCTCCCAAGTCTGAATAGACATCTTGAATGCCTTGTGTTGTGGCCCGAGACCACGTAGACACACTTCCACCTTATCATCATCATCAACAAAAACAACAATTGATGCAAGGGATTCCATAATGTAAACAGAGGCAACAACGTATCAAATACATACAGTGAGCTCACACCTGTCTCTTTGGTACATGATAACAAAGACTGCACAGCATCTTCCACAAAAACAACATCTCGACTAATCAAGATACGCTTTGACTGCGGATGATACAATCTGTAACCCTTGCTCTCAGCACTGTAACCAACAAAAATGCATTTGACAGCCTTATCATCCAATTTTCTACGTTGTTGCACGGGCACTAAAGCATAGGCGTGCCTTCCAGGGTGCGTGAGTGCATTTGCTAGGGTGCCTACCATGGGTCCGTGCTTTGCCTCTCCTTGCACCTCCTCCCCATATAGATGCAATATATTCGGGGCGGGCTAGCATACCCTCAAGGCACCAAGTCCCTTCGGATTAACGTGCCTACCCGCTGGTGCGTGAGTGCGTTTCCTAGGGTGCCTACCATGGGTCCATGCTTTGCCTCTCCTTGCACCTCCTTCCCATATAGATGCAATATATTCGGGGCGGGCTAGCATACCCTCAAGGCACCAAGTCCCTTCTTCGGAGAAATCCCACCTCATAGGTAGTGCCCAAGGGGGGACAAGGTACACAATTGTTTTCTATTAGTTTTTTCTCCTTTATGATGTCAGCGTAAAGGGTGTGAGATGGAGAGAGAAAGGGTGTGAGAGGAAGTGTAAAAGGGAAAAACATAGTGTAAAAGAGACAAAGGGTGTGTGTGAGAGGAAGAGTGAAAGGAAAAGAGAGTGTAAAAGAGAGAAAGGGCAAGAGAGAGAGAAATAGAGAGGGAAGCCCAAGAAGAAGGGACACACTGAACAAGCAATCGGCAAAGCAAGCGAAGACCCGACAGACCAAGAAGAGAACCAAGAGGAAAGTTAGAGTGTGGGCACATCCATGACAATAGGACAAGCAATACCAAATTTGCTTCCAATAAGCACACTTTGAAGCAACACACTGGCCACTATCATCAACCGTCTCCTTAACAAATGGGTAAGTGACATATAGTTTTCTCAACTCTCATTCAACTGCTTACTTTGGCTCCCCACTATGTGGGTAAAGCACTTCCCATGGAGGGTAGAATTGGTACAACCAGGATCGTTACACACCCAGATATACACACCTAGATAGTCCAATGGCATACCCCAGAAAGTCCACAAGCATCTAACTAAAAAGTCCAAGAATCCTACACACATCATTGATTCCAATCTACACAACGGACACATTTTCGAGCACATACATAGTGCATACATAAATTGATTATATATATATATATATATATATATATATATATATATATATATATATGTATGTATGTATGTATGTATGTATGTATGTATGTATGTATGTATGTATGTATGTATATATATATATATATAAACTAAGGACTTAATCCTTGCAAAAGGAATATCAAGAGCAAACATCAAGAGCAAGCACGATGCAACTTGCACCTCCTCCCTCCATCATCAGGAACCTAGGCCTTTAGATCTCCTTGATCTATTTACCACCAAAATGGTTAGGGACTATTCCTGCTCCCTCGTGATCCCAACATGCTCTGCAAAATAAAAGGAACCCTCATTTATGCCCAAGTCAAGACAGGGAATCACTCTAGGGTCACCTATTCATTGGCAAAATGTCATGTCATCTTTTAACTGCATGAAGTAGTAGCCTACCTCAACAAGGTTGTGTGAGGCCGACCTCAACAAGGTCGGCCTCACACGACCTTCCAAAACCAACCATCATAGGGCCTGAACCTCCTTGCACTTCAATGAGTCCTACACAACACAAAAATTCAGGGGAGGTGGAGATGTTGGATGGGTCCCAACATTAGATCACTTTCACCAAGGAAGAGTTTCTACATCTCCCAATCATCTTTAAAAAAAACCACATTGGAAAAGGATCCATGGGCTCAACTCCAATGGGACCAAGTTTGAAGACATCATAGTCCCTAAACTGGTGCCCCAAACAAAGTGCTCACTTTCCTTATCACTCATCAAAAGGCTAGGGACTAACACAACAAGGCATCATATACCATTCTATCTAACAAGTTGCTACCAACAACGGTAAATTAGGCTGGAGCCTTTACCAAGAAACACAAAGGCTCATGCAAGAATCCGGAAGGCAAGATACACTATGTCCATATACTCATAAAAGTCCTTTGTCATGCCATCAGCAAGAACTCCCAACCCATATGCCTCACCTAGCCTTATCCCATCTTATGAAGTAGTAGCTTGACAACCCTAAGCCTCATCTTCCGTGAAGAGATAAAAGCTGGAAACATCCCAAAGCCTCTCCGTCTCCCCACCCATGGAGGATCATTCAACTATCAACCCATGAGCCTCTTGCCCAAGAGAAACCCCAATAGTTGCCTCAAGAAGCCATAGTCTATATTCCTCAAAAAGCCATAGTTTGTAATCCTCAATCCTTACTCAGGAAAAAGATCGTGTCACCTCGAGAAGTGTGATATGTTTTATCCACAGGAGTTCTTCACATAGGAATCACACCAAGGAGCAATGGAGTGATGCATGGAGCCTAAGATGAAGATGCCCCAACAAGCGAGTAAGTGACACATGAGCAGCCTCCCCCCACCCTCCATAAATCCATCATCCATTCCTACGTCATACCAACATCTACAACATCTGCCTTTGGTTGTGGCCTTCCACCATCTTGACCATCCCATGACCACCTATGCGAGACTCTCAAGGATGTCATCAAGTGGTCTCTTGCAGAACATCTTATCCCGCAAGATGTAGACCCTAGTGAACTTCTAGCTCCCCCAAGCACTGTAGAAATCAACATTCACTGGTGGGCCTAGCTTATGGCCATGTGGCCAAGGTATCTAAAAGGCCACATCCACAACATGAACTCAACTGTCGAGGGATAGGTTTATCCAAGAGGAGTGCTAGAAGCTCCTCCCAACAACTACTATCAAGCCATAAATGACAAGATTTTCAATGTAGAAGCCCAACTCAAAAAAGCAAAAAGAGAAGTCTGTAGGCTTCATAACGAGCTTACTATTGCCAACTCCATCCAGGAGGATCTCACCAGCACTCAAAAGAAGTACATGGAGGCCCTCCGACTATAATACCAAAAACTTGAAAGCAGCCAAGAATGTGGCAACCCAAGCACATGAAACCCACAAGGACCAAATCCTAAAGGTCAAGAAAGCCCAAGCCATCCATGTGGCTAACTAGTTTACAAAAGAGTGTGAAGATGCCCTCACATAGCAAACAGAGAGGCAACCAAAGCCCTAAACAAATTCCATGATGAGGAGTATAACCAAGCCATGGCCAAGTGGACAAAAGCAAAAAGAGCTCCTCCAACATACAGAGCTCATGAGATGAGGAGTATAACCAAGCCGGGAACTTCATGTATATACTTGATTAAGACTAGTAATAAGGGCTGGACCATTTTAAGTATTGGTTAGCCTAGTGTGAAAAACAATTAGTCACTTATATGAAAGCCAATTTTGACAATAAGCAATACACATTCATTCCCTTGCAGAATACTTATGAGCTCTTCTCTTCTCTACTCTTGCTTGCATGTATGCTATTGGGTTCTTGCATGCTAGATGGATTGCTTGAAGAGTTGCTTATAGCTTTCTCCCCCTCATTAGCTTCTTCTTTGTCCACCTTTTGTGAGAGAGAACCTCATGAGATGAGGAATATAACCAAGCCGGGAACTTCATGTATATACTTGCTTAAGACTAGTAATAAGGGCCGGACCATTTTAAGTATTGATCAGTCTAGTGTGAAAAACAATTAGTCACTTATATGAAAGTCAATTTTGACAATAAGAAATACACATTCATTCCCTTGCATAGAATACTTATGAGCTCTTCTCTTCTTTGCTCTTGCTTGCATGTATGCTATTGGGTTCTTGCATGCTAGACGGATACTTGAAGGGCTGCCCCGAGGTTTCTCCCCCTCATTAGCTTCTTCTTTGTCCACCTTTTGTGAGAGAGAACCACAGCGTAAGCTATCTCCTTCTTGCCTCCAGCTAGGCAAATAAAGCTCTTCTTTCATGGTGGATGAATTGCTTCTAGGTTTCTCCCCCTGATTAGCTTCTCTTTTGTCCACCTTTTGTGAGAGAGAGAACCACAACATAGGCTATCTCCTTCTTGCATCCATCTAGGCAAAGGAAGCTCTTCTTTCATCACCCCCATAGCCATGGAGCTTTTAACCCATTATGGGATCAACAAGAGTTACTACTATAATTTTACATCAAATAGTAAAGATGGAAACACCGCCACAAGCATGTATGATGATTAATCTATGAAGCAACGGTATCTAAACCTACACCTTGGACATACGCCCCAATGGAATACATATGGCAATTCCTCTCTCCAAGAGCATGTGGTAACAAGCTAGAATGGATTCCATGTGAATACACTTCACAAATGTATTATGAGATTAAGCATTGTATAAGCCAAAGGCCAGTTATGAGCCTTGGGCGCTCAACTAGCCATAGTTTAAGTGTATGTAAACACTTATGGCCTTGTATAAGTCGGTTTTCTCTCATAATGTAACATACTCTATCATTGTGCAATTGAGTTTTGCTCTTGCTAGCCCTCTTGTTAATTACCTTTCCTAATGCAATCTAATGAGTGTGTATGAATGATTTAAGATGAGAGGAGGGATGAGGATGACTGTCTCACAACGCTCGACAGGAGACAATGACAGAAATTGCTACTCACTGTCTTTACATGAAAGGAAGCATAGCCATTCCTTTGGCTGACATAGAGAACATGCAGGGCACCCTAGCTGGAGGTGCAGCCTAGACTCCAACACCACCAGACAATATCTGTCGCCCCGCCAACAACATGGCTACACAGTCTACCTATCCTACGCTCCGCACCCATACCCATATACTAGTGGTATCCTTTATGCGGTTAGAGGCATGATAGCCAGACTACCGAGAGCATTTAGAGAGATCTCGTGTCATTGCATGGGGTGTGGAGCTCTTAAAGCAGTGTGCTTGAGCGCAACCATTGGAAAGATCCCCACATGACGGTTCTAGCTTACTTTCTACTAGGAGAGGTTAAAGTGAGTAATAATATTTATGGGGTCATTACCCCTTTGGCTTTCCGTTGTTTGTTCTCCAAATCTACACATAACCCATTTTTGAGTGGTGCATTAGCAAAAAAAACAACTAGTTCTAATGGAGATTTGTGTGAGTTTTAGTGATATTTTTCTCCCTTTTATGCATAAAAGAGTTCTTGGTAGCTTAATTTTTTGTGTCAGTTTCAGTGATTTTTCTCTCTTTTTGTGCATAAGAGAATGCTTGATAGCTTAATATTTTGTTTAATTTATTGTTTTAATTACTTATAGAGTAGGTTTTAGTGTTCCTATAGCTTGCACGTAACATTGTTAGGTTTAGATTGCATCAAAATATGCATTAGAAAATGCATATTAGATGATTTTTTTTGTTCTCTTTAAAAGTTTAACATAGAGCTATTTTGCTTTATTTTGGCTCCTTACACACGAGTTTTTTGTTGTAAGTTAGTGATTAGATGTCAACATAGATCTTAGGTAGCTTAATCCACGAAATAAAATCTAGAAAACTCTTGATTTTCATTAATTTCCCTTAATAGACTCATTTTTTAATTAAGGAGGTGATCAATAATTTGTAAGATTTAAAAAATTTAGAAATTTTGGTTTTTCATGACCAATTTGATTATGTGGGTATTCAAAATTGATGTTTTTGAGTGTTTTAAGTGGGTCTAGATATATGAAAACATCCAATTACACCAATTACTCCATCAATCTAGGGATTTTTGCTCTCTTTTTCTTATTGCACACAAGAGGAAAGAGTAATAAATCAAACCAAAATCAATCTTAGATTAGTGAATTGGTTACACCTTAAACCATGCACATGGTTTAGCCAATCACGTAAGAAATCTAATAATGTGCTTAGTTATGTTAATTGATTCATAATTAATTTAAGCCCAAGTATTAGCCACAAAAAAGAGAGAAAATTAGCAAGGGAGCTAATTTTGATTAATTCTTAATCATAATTCTTCATAACTATTAGAGTTGATTAAAGCGAGATTAGGTGTCATTTATTGTGACAACATGAGTAGCATACAACTGGCCACAAATAACCCAATATACCATACTAAGACGAAGCAAATTGAGGTGTATTATCACTGTGAGGGAGTAGGTTCTAACTGCCAGGTGATGTAGATTTAGTATATGTCAGTACATAGAGGAATAGATGGAAAACCATCATAGAAAACCAGATTGTTTTTTCACGTTAGGTCAAATGGTTTGATGAGCTAATAGATTTGCTACAAAAGGGTGATATATTTTTTGCTATTGTCGATAAGTGCCAATGAGAGAAATAGCCAAGGAGTAGACTACTATCTGCGAAAAATCGCTCTCTAAAGTTTTAGGTTCATATATAAAAACATTCGTCAACCCATCTATACTTGTGTCTTATTTTTCACCCTGGTTCCTTCTCCTCCACCCAATCAAGTCATCTCTCCTCTTTCTCACTCTAGGTATGCACTAACCTCATGCCGACTTGATTACCTATTATCGTGGCCCTTGTATTAAGCATGAATGAATTTGTGCTAATAACTATTCTTATCTTGTAAAAGGCATCGGTGAGGTGATGCTCACAGGCAACAACAGATGGTTCAGACCTATGCTTGTATGATGTGCTTTTCATGCCAAGAATTAAGAAAAACATGTCGGTTTCCTCCTTTGCCCCAAAAGAGGATATGTAGTTCATTTTGAGGATGATAGATGCACAATCACACGAATAGAGATAAAGACCATGTCATTATTACTTCTGGGGCTTTGTACCAACGCTTGTGTCACTTGGATTCCTTTGAGAAGAGGACACGAAATGCTTGTTTGGTTACCTCTCATACTCTTGCCATGCACGAGGTGGAGTTATGGCATGCAAGGTATGAGCATGTCAATTATGGAATTTGACAAAGGCATCAAATGGCATAGAATCTGCCTCATGTGGAGTTGCAACCAAGACATGTATGTGAAGGATGTGTTTTGGGCAAAGGCACAAAAATGCCTTCTTGAGAAAGATGGATCTATAAGGCCTGTTAAAAAATTACAGCTCATACACATTGATGTGTGTAGTCCTATAAAGACACCATCTCTTCGGGAGCATCTATATTTTCTAACCTTCATTGTTGATTATTCCATATTTGCTTGGGTGTATCCACTCAAGGCCAAATCTAATGTGTTTATGTGTTTTCAGCACTTTGTGGGGCGGCAGAGCAAAAAATGAGTCAGGTTACAGAGTGCAAACACTCCACTCATATCAAAGGGGGAATACATGTCTGATGTTTTCAAAGCATTCTTGGCAGAAAAGGGCATAAAACATGAGTGTGCATTACCATATACAACACAGCAACATGGTGTTGCTGAGAGGAAAAACAAGTCATTGATGGAGATGGAAAAATGTATGGTGAAGGTTAAGATCTTTCCTCACAAAGTTTGGATGGAGGACATCATGTGTGCTACACATGTTTTGAATAGATGCCCTACAAAAGCAAGGCCTTGTATGAGGTAAAACCCACAGTTGATTACCTTCAGGGTTTTAACTAGATGACAAGGCTATAAAATATATTTTGGTGGGCTATAGTAGTGGTAGTAAAGGTTACCAGATCTACAATCCTTCCACTCAAAGGATTTTTGAGAGTAGAGACATGGTATTTGCTGGAAATTCATCATAACCATGGGCCAAATTTGGTAACAGCCACATGATGGATCAAAGAATGCATTTGAGGGATTACTCTCATTGGGCATTGATCTAAGGCCAGATCAACCATAAAACATGCCTAATGGAGAGCATATAGGTGATAAAAATCAATCCATTGCAGCCCGTGATATGGAGGATGTGGTACATGAAGAGAGAAGAGCTTTGCAAGAGGCTAGAACCATGCCTCGTTGGATGGTTCATATTTTGATGGAAAGTAAACTTTAAACTCCTCTTCATACAGTAGGATAAGGATTTGTTCTCATAATGCCACAGAACATGTAGATGTGGCCTACATGAGTAGTCTATATGCAAACTCTTTTGAGGAGGCTCAAGATGATGAGCAGTGATGAGACAGCCATGCAGCACGAGATGGACGCCATTCATAAAAATGGCCCTTGGGATTTAGTGGACTTACCACCTGGTAAGGGGCCTTTTAGCACTAAGTGGGTGTATAAGGCTCAAAGAAAACCACATGGTACATTGACACATACAAGGCTAGACTTATAGCCAAAGGCTATGCCCCACAAAAAGGCATAGATTATGATGAAACTTTTAACCCCACTTCTCATATGACCACTACTATTCGTTGTGATGTTGCATTTGCTACCCATCATGGATAGAAAGTGCATATGTTGGACATTAAAATAACTTTTCTCAATGGGGATTTGCACAAAGAAGTTTATGCAAATGATCCCATTGGTTTTGTTATACTTGGTCAAGACGGCAAGGTATGCAAGCTCCGCAAGGCTCTTTCTTTATGGTCTCAAAAACAAGCTCCCAGAGCTTGGTATGAGAAGATACACTCTTACTTGACCAGTCGAGGTTTCAAGAACATTCCAACTAAGACCACCCTCTGTATGAAAGAGAATCATGGAATTTTGTTAAAGCTCTTACTTAATGTGGACGATATGTTGTTGATTGGGAACAATGAAGCTAAAATTTCAACATTCAAGGCTGATTTGCAAGCTTCTTTTGAAATGTCAAATCTTGGTGTCCTGCACTATTAGTTGGGAATACACTTTATACAAACAGATGAGCATGTTGTATTGCTTCGATCTAAATACATACAGAGGTTCCTACATAACTTCCCCTTTCAAGATTGTAAGCCTATTTCTACACCTATAGAACTCAAGCTTAAGATGAGCATGTATGATGCAAGTGAAGCCTTTGATATGAGCTTGTATAGTCAAGGAGTTGAGTGTCTTATTGATTTGTGTAACATGAGACCAGATACTCAATATGGTGTTTCCCAAGCCAGCAAGTTTATGCACATTCCAGGAACAAAGCATGAGCAACCTGTAAAGCGTACATTTGGCTATCATCAAAGCACCCTTGATCTTGGATTGTTTTGTCCCATGGAGGGTAACCTACATGTACATGCTTTTAGTCTCGAAAATCCACCAATGGAAACTGTTTTTTTTATGGGTAAATCATGCATATCTTAGTTAAGCAACAGAAACCCACTCTTGCCACCTCTAGCAGTTTTCACAACTACGATAGATTCTGTATACCTACAGACGTTACTTGCAAATCTTCGTGAGTGTTAGTAGACATGAAATTGAATTTTCCATTCACGTACCAAGCACATAGAGATTCATTATCACTACGTTAGGAAGAGGCTTCATGCAAAGGAGATCGCATTAACCTACTGCTCTACATAGGACAATACTGAAGATCTATTTACCAAGGCATTGCTTCAAGAGAAGTCGAAGCTTTCCATAAAGCTTTAAGCTTACTCTCCTACAAAGAGTGTTCTACTACCTTGTACAAGTTCACATCACCACTACAAGAGGGGTTGAAGACATTTGCTTAGTCTACAAGTTTTTTCCCTTGGACATCCCATATGAAAGGAAACCTAGCTAGATGTATTATTAGCACTTGTATTACTTATCATTATTGTGTGAATATACATGCAAGTACTCTCGCGCTTGCTCTTTCTAGCCTGCTTCCTCTGTGTGCATGTGAGGGCTTCCATTATTGTCCAAACTCTCACGCTAACACCTATGTGCCAACACTACCATAGGAGATAATGATGAACCTTGGAGACAATGCAAAGACAACCCCAAGAGAAGTGATAATTAAGGCCCAAGGAAACAAGGCACTAATGTAGGAATTGAGAACCATTGAGGAGTGCAAGAGAAAAGTGGAACAATCATTTCAAGGACTCTCACTCTTGCTCTCTCTAGCTTGCTTCCTCTGTGTGCATGTGAGGGCTTCCATTAGTGTCCAAACTCTCACACTAACACCCACGTGCCAACACTACCAAAGGAGATAATGATGAACCTTGAAGAAAAAATGCAAAGACAACCCCAAGAGAAGTGATAATCAAGGCCCAAAGAAACAAGGCACAAATGCAAGAATTGAGAACCATCAAGCAGCACAAGAGAAAAGTGGAACAATCATTTGAAGGACTCACTCTTGCTCTCTCTAGCTTGCTTCCTCCATGTGCATGCGAGGGCTTCCATTACTGTCCAAACTCTCATGCTAACACCTACGTGCCAACACTACCAAAGGAGATAATGATGAACCTTGGAGGCAAATGCAAAGACAACCCCAAGAGAAGTGATAATCAAGGCCCAAGGAAACAAGGCACAAATGCACGAATTGAGAACCATTGAGAAGTGCAAGAGAAAAGTGGGTGGAACAATCATTTCAAGGACTCTCGCTCTTGCTCTCTCTAGCTTGCTTCCTCTATGCGCATGTGAGGCCTTCCATTACTGTCCAAACTCTCACGCTAACGCCTACGTGCCAACACTACCAAAGGAGATAATGATGAACCTTAGAGACAAATGCAAAGACAATCCCAAGAGAAGTGATAATCAAAGCCCAAGGACACAAGGCACACATGCAAGAATTGAGAACCTCTAAGGAGTGAGAAAAGTGGAACAATCATTTCAAGGATAGGCAAGATGATGAAGAGACTAGGATTCAAAGAGAGCTAACGTCCGTAAGGCAAATACCAAAAAGCATAACACAAGTACCACAAGCTTTTTGTACTACATTGCATGTCTTATGAGTTTTATTACAAACTACCTTGTGTTGTTTGAGCATATTGCTTAATTTAGTATCTCTCTTTACACACTTGTCTAATTTAACACCAATCTCTGATTCGAGTCTTGTCAATTTGGTGCTACTAGTAACAATTTGAGCTAGCTCATCCCAAACTTCCCCCTAGTGACTTCACATCTCTCATGTCTCCTCCTCTCATGACTAATCATCCTAAGTGGTAACTACAAGCTTCTTGGCGCCCTTGGACTCTCTTTTTCTTTTCCTTGGATACAGATCCTACTAATCAGTCAACAATGTTGATGCTCAAAAAAGGTGCTCATCTTAAAGATATATTTTAGACACACATCTTTTTCATCCTATTGACAACTACTACACGTTGCAAAAATAGTACTCGCTACTTAGGGATGCAGACTTCACTTTCAGTTCTTGCTATTATTCTCAACTTATACCTCTTTTTTAAATTTTGGCAATGCTTGATATTATGTAGAATATAACATACGTATTAGCAAGGCCCAAAGACCACCCTTATTTCCATGAACCTTTGAATTATTTCAAACACAATTCGGAAATGCTTTCAAGCAATGTGGAATGGCTTTGATGATTTTCTATTTATTTTTGTAGTAGCAGGTTTGAATTTTGAATTTTGGCAGTACTTGATATTATGTAGAATATTTCATTTGTATTAGCAAGACCAAAACACCACACACAATTAATTTTACCAGAAAAGCCAAAATCAAATTGCAAAATAAAAGAACTGTAGAACGGATGCCTTAAACGTCTTGTCTTCAAGCCCCATGCAAGGTTGATGACGGCATGTGAAATGTTCTCTATGTAAGCTGTTTTCACAAAGAATGTGAATATGGTGCTTATATGAAGCTCCCACATTAAGCATAATAATACAAATTTACTTTGAAAAAGTGGGTGTTCCCAGACCCCCCCCCCCCCTCCCCCCCCCCAAATAAATTCCAAAAACACTGTACAACCTGCTTTTTTAAAGTTTACAAACTTGTGGCAGAGTACTTTGCTTTCTTCTTTGATCCAAAGCTTGCAGCCTCCAAGCATCGTTGTACAGTTTGTAATGCAACACCTTTTTAGAAAAAGAGCACAAATTTACACTCTCCATGAAATATCCAAAAGGTGACTAACAAACATGGGCATTGCCAAAATACAGTATTTGCAGCCAGCCCCACTCACACAGATGCCTCATTTCAATCAATGGGTCGCATACATTCGAGGGAGACACAGACAACCGCTGCAATGGCTTTCTTTCACAATATTTATGCACTTAGTCTTTCCGTGAGTAGAAGATTGTTGGCATGATTATGTCACAACACACTTAACATGGGGCCTCTCTGCCACCACTTTGGTGTCACGGAAGGAAACGTGTATAAGGTATCAAAGATGACTTTAATGCAGGTAGCTGGGAGAGATAATGGGCATATGCAATGCCTGTGTCATAGGTGCTTAGATCTTTCCTCACCTAAAATGGATGTTGTTTTATACTCAAAGAGGGCAGGGGTTATTATAAACATAAGGAGATGATGAAGACTGACATAGCATTAAATCGGTCAGAAATCAACATCAATTTGGTTTACTATACTAGTAATGGCAACATACTAGTGAGGAACTAAGAAAGCTAATGTGTGGTTGTAGACTCAGATAGAATTAAATCGGTGAGAAATCAACATCCAAGCATTAGCATGTCCAAACCTTAAAGTCTTAATATATTTGGGCAAAAATGATGTAAAAATACCTCAAAAACATCTCATGTGATGCAAATGAACAAGAGGCCATGTGATTGAGTTTATAACTCAAAAAAACATATTGGCGATTAGACAGTTATGCAAAGCCTTCATGGGTTATAAATACAACCCATTCCTTTATATTTTTCATCTTTTCCTCCTCAGTTTCAACCAATTCCTTTATAAACAACACTAATGTAGATTCACATAAACACATAAGCATATCCTTAAGTGAATGGTTAGCCACACCTATCAAGAGGGTTTGATAAACATGATGACGCGTAAGCTAACAAGAGTAGGGTTAGCATCTCTTAAACATATAGGCATAATCTCAAAGCATGGGCATATTCCTTAATGAGGGTTAATCATCACTAATCCCCGTGTGTTAGCTTAGTCGTGAAAACTTGCTTAACAAGATGAGGCAACAAGCTAATCTCCTTCAAAAAAAACAAGATTAGCAATAATCTAAATCAAAAATTAATGCCTTTTTATATGATGAGCAAGTAATACTCACTAATCTAGATAAAATATCACTAATCTAGATTATACATCGCTAATGTTTATTAACATAAGCTTAGTAACAAGATTAATCCAATGATTAGTGAAAACCTAGACAAAGCATGAGATTAGTTACCTTCATAAGCCAAAAATCTGGTTCAACCAAGAGATTAACAAATAAACTCAACTATGTCATAGCAACATGATTAGTCACCTAGCAAGCTTTCCATGAAAGCTTCATACTCACTTGAACCTCATACAAGCATGTAAATGGAGGTTTTAGCCTCATCACAACCCATTCGTGATTAAATATGCAAAAAGAGAGCAAAATGAGCATACTTTGGAGGCTCTCAACGGCTCTCAACCACCCATGGATGGGTCATTTAGCCTCAAGTAGGCATCATTCACAAGCTTAATATGATTACTCAACACTCAAATGCCAAGCCAAGCTACTCCCCATGTGTATGGGCGCCAATTTTCAGTGTTTTCTTTTTATTGGGAGGGAGATTTGATTCACTATCATCTAGATTAGGCCTAAAAGGGTTTAGCAATAATATGATGCTTCAAATGTGGCTTACCTTCAAGCAAATGGGCTAGAGGAGGTTGATGGGAAAAGCATGAAGCTTGCAGCAATCGTGTGGAAAATGAGGAAAAGGTGAAAAATACAAAGGAATGGGTTGTATTGTTAACCATGATGGCTGTGCATATAAGTGTTTGATCTCAAATGTGTTGATAAACTCAATCACATGGCCTCTTGTACATTTGAATCACATGAGTTGTTTTTTGAGATATTTTTTTACCATTTTTGCCCAAATATATATTAAGTCTTTTGCCAGTTATTAAGGTTTGGACATGCTAATGCTTTGTTTGTTAATATTTGGGACCCTTTAACCTTAATATATCTCTACAGTTACAATGGGGTTTGCTTCTCCGATTTCTTGGGCTCAGGGGCTCCAGGTCCAAGTATACAAACCACCCGTTTGAGGCCTTTATTTGACAAGAGGGTGTTCACATGCATATGGATGCTATCTCTGTTTTTTACATGGGTAGCCTTTAAATAGCATCTGCTTACACATGGTTGAGGTCCAGGGTGTCCAGGTGTCTACTTTTGATGCAGGACCTTTATCGCTCACCTCTTATGACTACCTTTTGGCCTTCTCAGAAGTAGACCCTACCCCAAGCAGGCATTCATTAAATGCCCGTCTATACTAAAAAGGAGATTTTTTTACTCTACCCTAAAATTACACGTACATGTTGAGGGTCACATTTACCCAATCTGATGCTTCCATTAGTCTTAATCTGATGCTACACAACACACTTGAACTCTAAAAAATTTCACTTATTTGGCACTTGCTCAACGAACTGCTTGCCTTCCAGAACCAAAAGGGAACTTCCTATTTCGACAATTTTTCAAAACTCAATTATTCTCTCTAGGTTGATCTTCTCTCCCTAGACTCTTACTTGGTAAACAAAGGAATTCAGTCCATACCTGTTAAGGGGCTCAAAGGAGTATAACTATACTACACACACACATACAAGAGGATAACCACCAATTTAGAATTGTTCAGAGAATTGTGGACTAAGATATGGTAGGATTGAGGGGGAGGCTTGTAGCATGTACTTGCTAGTTCATTTTCAATTCATAAAATATAGCTTTGTTTGTTACCATAATGGTTTTTCTATTACTCCATAGGTTTGTCATCTACATATTTCGCTCCTTAACATGCTCTTGGGCTATAAAATGATGAATTTGCTCATTCATCAGAATCCACTCAATTTAAAAAAATTATGCTCGAAGTTTGCAGCCCCCCTCCTTTTTTTCAGCCCCATGTGCTCCCTCCCCTTTTCAACTTTTGTATCAGCAATGTAGCCTTCCTTTGAGAGCAGACAGCCATAGAGGAAGCACCCTGTTGTGCTTCTTTTACTGCTGCTCCAATATTTTGTATTCTGCCTTCTAGGCAGGCTTCTCTTTAACTAATAGAAGGATGGGGGGGGAGGGGGGATGTTTACTAGATGCCATGGGCATAGTTACTACTAGGGAACGCCGTTCCTCCTCTAAAGAATGGGGGAACGCCATTCCCAATCCTAGTCCTGGACGTTCCGAAACATGGGGGAACATTTCGGAACGTTCTGCCACAAGGAATGGCCAGGGGGGAAACGTTCCGCCACGTTCCGAAACGTTCCCCCACGTTCCAAAACGTCCCCCCTTATAACAAGCCCAAAAACCCTTTAAAAAAGGGGAAAATGGCCAATGAGGTGATAGCTCAAGTGGTGGAGGTGTTTGCCTAGGACCAAGAGGTGGAACCAAAAAAAAAAAAAAAAAGAGGAAAATGTCTTTTAAAAAGCAATTTTCCCCTATTTTTTCCACTCAACTATGCATACATAACATAAATTTTCAAAGTTTTAGCCTATCCTACTTAAAATTCATCATTTAAAATGACATTTTTCAGAATTCCATTAGTTTTGTTTGCTGATGTGGTATTCCCCGTTCCCGTTCCCATTCCGGGGGTTCAAAACATTCCCGTTTCCTGGTAACAATGGCTGTAGGGAATTCAAAAGCATGCGGGAGACCATAACATCACGGTTATGAAAGGATGAAGGTGAGTAGCTTTGCGTTGGCTAAAACCCATCTCAGCAAATTAATACAGAGAAGTGTGCAATGCTCTATTGCACAACTTGTACTGAGATTGAGGACGGGCTGTCTACCTTTATAAAGAGGACTTCAGATCACTTCATAAAATCATTTGAGTATGTGTGGTCCATTGCTGTAAGCAACATACCAGAAGGAAAGAATTCTAGACACACAACATGCTTTTTTTTCAAAAGGTTCACCACTGTACCATCTGGAGGAGAGAATGGGCAATCAAAGCAACACATCCACAAGTGATTTGCACTGGGCATTTAGGTGAGATACCTCCTCAAAGCAACACAACCATATCCAAAAATTAGCTAGTACATACATCTACATCACATTTGCCTCCACGATGTGAGTGGAATTGACCATTCCAAGGATGCTATCCTCTGGAGTGTGATGCCCTCCAATTTAGGCACATGACCACCTGAACTTAGATAAACTAATATCCCCAAGCTCAGCGATGTGGTCTTCAAACTGGAGTTAGTGAATCACTGGTGCATACACCTGTTTTTTCATACCAGGCCGATGCTCATGGGCTGTATTTGGTTTCCCCTTGAATTGAAGATGAGCCAAAGTTGGTAGATAATTTAGCCTATACGAGACGTTGGTTTTGGAGCAGACCATTTGCATCAGTTCAAAGAGAGAATACGAAGAATGTAATGCCCTTTCTCTTGAAACAAAGGCTACCTAGATTCTCAGGTAAGTCAGTTTTCTGAGAACCAACCATGTAAGAGCCACTTCCAGGCTGCAAGAGGGCAGCCTCCTCCAGGGGCAAGCTACCCACTTGAGGAGTCGCCCCACTCCCACGTCTTTCTTTCTTCCCCTGCCTTTCTCCACTCTCCCTCAATCATGACACAGATCAAACCCAAAAAGGCTTCAAAAACACCATGCTCATAGACATCGTATCTACTGAAGTACCCTTGAAACCGACTGCATATAACAACCCTTCACTATACTCAAAATAAAGAGCAAGGGAGATCCAACCTGTATAAAGGTTGAGAAGGCATCATCATCCACTAGAGTTGCAAACCTTTTTGCCCATTCACTAGTTTTATTGAATTTCTCTTGCTGCCTCTGAGCCTCCAGAAGTATGGAGTCACGATAAATAAATCTCTGCCAAATGTTTTGAATAACAGCAAGCTTGGACTCTAGCTCTGTCTCATTCACAGCCTGGTCATGGTTTCACAAAGCACGGGGTGAAAACATTAGCTTCGGATGGATATTTAATTTCCAATGCTATCTATCATGAAACTCCTATGACTTTACCCGTAAAATGTTGACAAGTTGGGGTATTTCGTCCTCTCTGATGCGTATGGCAAAATCTTTGTGTTCCAAAACATTCTCATATATTAGCTGTATTCCATCCTGCACATAGATCCGTTACATTATAATGTTACTTCTGGTTTCACAATCCATCTCTACTACTAAGTTGCAGCTTCTATGTCACACACGGATATTGCAAACCAGCATCTGTTTGTGGGTACCCTGAGCCCCTGTTTTCCTCAGCACACCCACTGGCTTCTTACATGTGCTAGTAGCTGTACAGATGGTTGCATGGCTTCTTCAGGGATGTAAAAGATGTAAGCTAGCTGTTTTAGGACTCCCCAGGCTGATTTAGGCTGATTGTGGGCTGTTAACATGGATGTTTGGGCTTTATCAGAGCTGTACATATTGCATCAAGATCACACACTCAAGGCCCATACATCAGAGAATGGGGTATAGCATGGCTTGTTTGCAGGCTTGTTTTCAGTGTGGTCCGTGGACAGATTGATGTTTACATTTGGGCCTTGTAGGAGCTGATCAAAGTGAGCACCTCTGCCAGCGTGGAAGAACACCCGTTGAGGATAGAGAGCTTGTTTCTATGCATGTTTATGTGCAAGATACCAACCATGGTGGAGCATGTGTGGCCAAGGACAGTTTATCCAAGCCCAATTCCAAGGTGATGGTCATTGTGTGAGTGTTCTTGTATTTGTTTGACTTACACCAGAAGTCTGAAACTTGGCAAAGTCCTTGCGAATTCACACAAAAAAGCACTGTAAACTAGCTTGTATTCTAGGGAACAGCAGATACCTCAATGGGAAGGAGCAGGGCACATGGACCAAGCCACGAATAAGTTCAACAAAAAAAAAGACTAAACCATGACAATCTTGCCTGGATGATTACAGGAATGCAGCCATGCAAAATGCTATCCTCCATGCGTCCACTCCAGCCATCACCAGGAAGTACTCCACAGAATTTCGAGCTTGCCAACTCATCTGAGTACCGAAAGCTCCGGACATTTGTCACGATCACCTCTTTAGTAGCTTGTTTTCCCAAAGCTCCATCTTTATTTGGTGATGAGCTGAACTCTAGAGCTAGCTTTTGTCTGATTCCCATACTGTAACTGTGTAAGAAAGCAAGCACTCCCAAGTATAAGTACACGAAAGAGTGTATTGTAAGTATACATCATTGAAATACATGCAAAGGAGTCACAAGAGGCATACCTTGACTCTGGACGGCCATGTTCATAATCATTGCCCAAGTTACCATTGAAATAGAACAGTGTTTTTCGTTTGCTGCTTGGCCTGCATTCATCCCCTAATGAATTTCACCAACTTGATAGCAAAAAAGGGCCAATTATTTGCACCATCATGGTTTCCACCTACAAGTACTTGATCTGCATACTTCTCAGCTTACACACACATGCATTCAAGCATCCTATACCACCTAGGCACGCTGCTTTAGACCGCATCATGGCATCCTATTGTTGTGAGGAGATCACGCCTACATCTTGGTGCTGAATCCTTCACATGTGAAACAAGCGGTGTGTATTGAAGACATCAAGGAGGAGCAAAGGCAAGCAAAAGCAAGGGAAAACCCTTGAAATCAACAGAACACATGAAAAGATGAGGGTGCAAAGTAGAATGCAGCAACGGGCTGTTGCAGGACATGCAACATATGTTCGCAGAAATGTTATATGCCTTGGAAGACACAAAAAGCAGCTTTTCCTGGTCGTTACAACATAGCAGTGCCTTGAATCAGGTCGCTGCTACAGGATTCTTGATGACTTCATGCTGTGGGTGCCCCAGACAGACAGATGGGCAGGCCCCTTGCAAGGAAATGTTCATCATATGTTTCTTAAAAAAAGACTTTGTTTGTAGACTTTAAGCTTCACAAAGGACCCTACTATTTTACACTTAAGGATCTAGAACTAGGCATAATTGTGCGCATGATGATCGTGGGGAGGACATTTTCCATGGTACTTGATGATGAGGGACTATGACCAATCGAACTCCATGTTGGAGTGTAGATATTGTGAAACACATCAAAACAAGAGTCATGCTTGCCTCAATGTCTGCCCAAGATCCACACACACATAAGCATGTCCATGAAGCTATCCAAGTACCTGTATTCCATAGTCACCAATGCATCAACAATACCAAGAGGACAATAGGTGGGCTCTGCTAGTGCTTGCCACCCAAACCACAGGCTCCAAACCAAATACATTGGGAAGCCACCCCAAGCTAGAGACCACACAACTCCGGCCCAATCTCTACCCTCAAGGCGTGCACGTTCCATACCATGCATCCCCAATCCTCACAACTATCACTGATGCAACTAGCCAATAGACTTACTAGTAGCTGGGCCTTTGGGAGGCCCGTCTCCCAAGGTCTAAGTCCCACGGAGAAACTCCCAATAATAAGCGACTACCCAAGCTATATGGCCCATAACCCAAGTAAAATTTCCAGCCTTGCCAACGGGCCCATAGCCCAATGGTGTGGGTTTAAATTCGGAAGGGGGATATCCTGAGTTCAATCCTCGCTGGACACCCATTGGTATTGTGAGCCAACGGGTGGCCAATGGGGATCAAACTCCAATATCAATACCTATTGACAAGCTCCAATAAAAATAAGCTCTGATACGAAATGAAACATCCCAAAACAAGAGTCACACTTACCTAGCCATCCAAGATCCACACACACATAACCATATCCATGAAGCTAGGCAAGTACTTGTATTCCTTGGTCACCAACCCCGAGCTAGAGACCACACAACCCTGGCCCAGTCAACACCCTCAACTTTCAAGGCATGCACATTCTATACCATGCACCCCTAGTCCTCACGACTATCACTGATGCAACTAGCCAGTGGGCTAACTAATAGCTAGGCCCTTGGGAGACCCGTCTCCCAAGGTCTGAGTACCACGGAGGAACTCCCAATAACGAGTCACTATATAGCCCATAATCCAATTTAAACCAAGTAAACTTTCCCACCTCGACAACGGGCCTGTAGCCCAACAATGCAGGCTTATATCCTGAGTTCAATCCTCGCTGGCTACCTGTTGGTATTGTGAGCCAACAGGTGGCCAACAAGGATCGAACTCCAATATCAATACCTATTGACAAGCTCCAATAAAAATAAGTTGTAATACCAAATGAAACATCCCAAAACAAGAGTCAAACTTACCTACATGTCTGTTAGAATAGTGCATGAGTGGAAGCAAGATGCAAGACAACCATACACAGCATAAACGCAAAGGAGAGAGATCATAGACGGGAAACAGATTCCATTAAGACATGCGAGAGTACAATCACAACCACGCCCACACGTGTGCCTCCACAGCCAGCGCTCAGAAATGTACATTGTAAGATGATGAAGGCTCACGCCCACCCCTTCTTTACATAGGACTAGGAGAGTGAGTAAAGCTCAAGTCGGCTGGAAAATAAAGAACACCTAGTGAGATGCAATAAATAACTCCAACACCCTCTCTCAGCTCATAGGTGATCAGCACGAGATGCACCATGAATACTCCAACATCACGAATACTGGATACGCAAGCATCAAGAAGCCAAAGCTCGCACTCCCCTGAACACATGAAGATGTCATGCTGCATGCCGAGGTCACGCATAGCTCAATGGATAGCTTGCCACGACACCATAGAATCCCTCACTTGAGCATAACTATTATGCCTGAAGTGTCCCCCCATGAGGGAACAAGACAATGAACCACACCGGCTCAATGTCAAAACACCCACGATGGACCTGAAAGCTATACCAAGTTTCAGGGATTTTATATACGCCAGATGATGCGGGTGAACGCAAACGCAAGGTCCATTGCACCATATAATGTGGGGCATTACCATGCCCGCATCACCCTGTCACTAGTCCCTCTCGGATCCAAGTTGGAGTCAGACGAGGAACTGGAATCATCCTTGCACCTTCTTCTCCTTTGGAACCGAGACCAATGCTCCCTCTCCACCATCACCAATCGTCATAAACGAAAGATTGCCCTGAGCCTGCAATATTGACGACTCCTCAAGGAGCAAAGAGGTTCAAGTCATCAAAGCCCCAAGCCCATGACGACACTTGGCACCGCAATGCCTTTGCCACCATATCATAGTCCGGAGGAAGCTTTGTAAGCACAAAAGCGCACAGGTAGACAAAGCAGCAAACAAGGTAAGTAGCTGATCATGGATGGATTTAACTCTCAAGAGGAACACCTGCATGGATTCTCCCCGAGTAAACTGGAGAGTGTAGAGCTGACCCTGAAGTGTGACAGCCCTCATAGAGGACTACCTCTCATAAAGCTCTTGCAGCTTCATCCATACCCTTGCAACCGTCTCACACGTCTGAATGGCCGGTGAGACCTCCTTTGCAACGGAATGCACCAAAGTGGCAAAGGCCTTACAATCCTTCTCTTCCCAATCAAGTAGTGCCTCAAGATAAGCATCCTCCTGCAGTGAAGTCCAATGCGAAGTATTCCGTGGCTTGACAGGCTTCAGGGAGTCACCTGTAGTCACAGACCACAGATCCTTCTGGACAAACCAAGCTCTCATGCACAGCTTCCAATGAGCATAGTTAGGTCTCTTAAGTTTCTCATCAGATCCAGTGCACAGGGGTACCATAATGATGATGTACAACAAGAAAAGCAAGCATACAAAGTTACCTGAGCTGGAGCCAAGAAGCACACGATGGACGGTTGAAGCCACGAAACAACTCAGCAAGAGACAAATAGAAAATTAGGTTAGCACAAAACACAAACACAAACGACACACGCTTGTGGAACAAGAGATGTGCCCTCTTCCCCTCTACCACACTGACACAGTTCTGTCACTCAAGCAAACGCAAGAGCACAAGAAGGTGGTGTGACACAACCTTGGTTCCAACTTCCTACTTGTGTAAACAATAAGCTGACATACAAACGCAAAAACGCTCTCTCAGTCTATGCAAGAAAAAACAACGTGCAGACGCAACACACGGATCAAACCTTACTGTAGTGGACAGCAAGAGAGATGCCACAGGGAACTGCCGAGGCCAAGCAGCAGCCTCCAAACATCCACTACAACCCAAGGAGGAGTCGCCAAGGTAGTGAGGTCGAGCTGCGGGCCAAAAACGCAGGTACTCCAGTGGACGGCAGCATAAACGCAAAGGAGAGAAATTATAGACGGAAAAAGGATTCCATCAAGACATGGAGCCTACAATCACAACCACGCCCACACCTGTGCCTCAGAACTGTACGTTGTAAGATGGTAAAAGACTCACGCCCATCTCTCCTTTATATAGGACTAGGAGAGTGAATAAAGTACAAGTCAGCTGGAAAATCAAGACCACCTAGTGAGATGCCTTGGTCACCAACACATCATCGATACCAAGAGGACAATAGGTGGGTTTGGCTAGCATTCGCTACCAAATGGTAGGCTCCAAACCAAATACAACGGGAGGCCACCCCCAAGCTAGAGACCACACAACCTCGGCCCAGTCAGCACCCTCAACTTTCAAGGCATGCACGTTCTATACCTTGCACCCTAGTCTTCACACGACTATTAGTGATGCAACTAGCCAGTGGGCTAACCAGTAGCTAGGCCCTTGGGATTCCCCTCTTCCAAGGTCTGAGTCCCATATAGGAACTCTCAATAATGAGCCATAATCCAATTCACACTAAGTAATTTGTCCGGCCTCATGCTAGCATCGTTATGTCCGGACATAGGACATAAGATATTGAGTAATGGATATCCCAACATGAATAAAAGGTTCTTACATTGACCATTTACGGATAATAGCTCCAAGATTAGCCCAATGGAGGAGGATCCTATCACAAAATTGATTGGAGTGTTTGATGTAAAGAGGCCGGCATGAGCATGTCAAGATGTTTATGGATGTGTTATGAATATGAATTATGTGGATCATGATAGATAGTTGTCACATGTGCGGAAGCTCTGCATCTTCTTTCAGCCCTAAATGCCTTTCATAGGAACATATAGATGCAATACGCAAAGAGAAGAGAGAGGTAGCAAGTTGTCAGTCCTAATCTAATGTATTATTATCGTACCAAAATGTATGTATAACTGTACAGATCTGGAAGACTGAAGCCTTCCCAAAGAGGTGTCTTGAGCAGTGTTATGTTCACACCTATGGACATGGCTGATCCAAGCTAATTCCTGAAGTGGGCAGAAGATAAACACAGATTCATGATTAGGGTCTTGTCAAGCAGATCCAAGTGGACATGTATCAAGTCGGCCAGGTGTGGAGAACCTTATACTCGTGGTCGGCAGCTTTTCGGCATTTCTTTGTCCAAAAAGGACCCGGCCGACCAGCAGTTGGCCAGGTCATTTAGTGTTCCAAGGCCTATATAAGGCCAAGTACAGCTCATTTGTAGATGATCTCACTCCCACTTGTTGGTTTGGTCATGGATAGGATCCTTGAGGTATAGAGTAGCTCTATAGTCTCCTTTTGGAAGGCCAAAGGCCACAAGTTTTATACAACTTTTACGTACTACATAATATACTGAAAATACTTCTCTCTCTTCTCCATCTCTTCTTTGTGTTTTGCATCAAGATGTTCCTATCTCAATGTTTAGGGCTGAAAGAAGACAGAGAGCTTCTGCGCATGTAACATTGGTATCAGAGCTTCAAGCTGGTTCTGACTGTTGCTGCCCATGTCCCAACCACCCTTTACTGCATCGAGCATGGATAAACCATAGCCCGTGTCTTGATCTTAAGATGGTGTCGTAACCATGCAACATTGTATCATCATCAAGCTTAACAAGGCCAAGTGCTAGAAGTGTCCCAGAAGAAGTGCACAGGTCCAAGGAGGGTAACTCGGCGTGTGTCAAGACCCCCACAAGCTAGTTGGTGTCAAGCAAACCCAAGGGAAGGGTTTCATGACAGTCGGTAGCCATTTGGGGCTGCCAAGGAAGGCTTTTATCGAGCAACTCCAAGGGATGAAGATCATCCAAGGGGTGGAGCCGAGGGTTTCATGATCAATTTCAAGAAGAAGGATTCATGTTTGTGTTCAGGGATAGGGCAAGAAGGCAAGGGGACAAGTGGAAGATCTCTACATCAGATTTGGAGTGGAATCACAAGTAAGGCAAGGTTTTCAATGAAAAGGTTGCCAAGAAGAAATGTTGCATGCACGGAAGCCTTGCTGTACTGATCCACAGCCCTAAGCCTGATTAAGAACAAGATGCTGATTTAAACAACAGAGGAGAGAGACGAAGAGAGAGATCGGTGTCAAGGTTTTCTTGTATTTTTATATGGTACAAAAAAGTGGCTTAAATGCTTGTACATGCTTTAGGCCTTGGTCAACCCCATAGTCAGGTACCATACTGTACGGTTTGTACAATACGATACTGTACGGAAAAATACAGTATGATATTTTAAAAAAAATCTTATCGTATGGTCTTTAAAAAAAATACTTACAACTTTAGTATTTTCAATTTCAAAGAGAAGACAAGTTGTCACATGATGATGACTCAAACCAAAATTCCATTAAAACCAAGTTGAAAACATACATAGATGTTAGGCTAAAGCCTAAGTCATACAATGTGAGGCGCTCTAGGGGCATGTAGCCGTAGTAGTAAGTACAAAAAGTGATGCACAAAAAAGGGAGGCTAGAGGGTTGGGGCTAGAATCTAGATGGAGAAGTGATCACAATCAAAATCAGAGCTCTCGCTAGGATCATCTCCATCAGAAGAGTGCCTATCAGAAGTCACACTCGCTAAGGATGTTGCCCTCGTCATCAAACTCAGGCTCTATAAGCTCCTGTGACAAGGCAATCGGAGCGTCCTCATTTGCAAGAGCAGAGGAAGAACTACCGAAACCTCATCGTGTGTTTTAAAAAATTACTTGTAAACTTAGGTATTTCCAATGTCGAGATATGGAGTATTTTAAAAAGGAGGGAAGCATCATAGTATAGAGGAAAGCTCAAACAGCCATGGACAAGCAAAAACAAGACCATTACTGCCAAAAAAGTAATTTTTGGGGAAAAACATTTCAAAAAAAAAATCAAAAAAAATCTGTTGAAGTCCGTACAGTATCGTACCATACGGTATTCCGTATGATATGCTGTCGTACGTCATACGGAGACAACTATGGTCAACCCCATAGGGGTGACCCCTGGCCCCTTCTACATATCTTCTACTGAGGACTAGACTTTAGATGAATGAATGATGACTTGATGATAACTGAATTATGCCTTTTTTGCTTATATATATGTGAGGGATGCAGTCGGCCAACTGCTAATGCCGTCAGCCTCTTGTGTGGACAATAATTCACATAAAAATGCTGAAATGTTGTGCTTTTGCCTTGTTCTTCTTGCCACACCTGCTGCCCATTGTATGAGCACCTTGCTGCCTGCTGTACAAGGTCCTTTTGCCAGCCAAGAGCATACTGGCTGCCAGGCAACAAGCCCCTATACCATCCCATGATGATGCTACTAATGTTGATGTTGATGATGATGAAGCTGCTGATGCTGATTCTGATGTTGTAGATAATGCTACTACTGATGATCGACTTAGACTCACTTAACTAATGTTTAACCAGGGATTAAGACTGTTCATGTAGATGATTTGTCATGGCACATGCGTGCATGTGACATTCCCTTTTGCTAAACTTGATGATGGGGTGGACACTGTTATCCTTCCTCGCTAGAGTGCTACCGACTTTGACCTTCTATTGAATTGTATTTTTGTCTGAACACCGCTCCTGATTTCCACTTCCGAGTCTTGCTTAAGAACTGAGCATGTTGGATTATATCATCTCCAGAGGGTCTACATCACCTTTTTTCATGCTTCTATTGGCCATTTATGAGGACTTGCATTGGCATATCTTAGCAGAGATTATTCATCATTTTTCTACCATTTTTGGTATTTTTAGGCATTTTTTGTAGCATTTTATGCTACTTGCATGCTGTCGACCTGCTACAGCTAGCCAACCAGCATCCTAGGGGAATATATAAGGGCTGGTTCCCTTTCCCCCAGTTCATCTCATTTTTTAGTATTCAGTTGAGGTCATTAGCAACTCTTCTGCTTCTCACCATTGTACAGCACCTACGGGCTTCCCTCGTGCTCAGATTTCAGCAATAAACATCAATTTCCAGCATTTACACGTCTTGTACCTGGGCCTACATCTGTTTTATAATGAGGACGCCATCTCTCCCCAGTTGGCTACCAACATGAGCTGTACCTTAGTGCCCTATCATTTGGAGGTAGACGAGTTTACACCTGGTCTCCGCACCCACGTATCTCAACAGGCACAGCAGTTTTCTTTTCAAGTTCAAAAGGCCTCATTCAAGCGAGATTTCATTGTCTCTCCTCTTTTGGGATGTGACATGATCTTAGGAATCCAGTGGTTTCGTCAGTATGAACATATTCCCAATTGGGGGCAAGACACCTTTATTATCTCTAAAGATTTTCCTGAGCCTATCATGATTCGGGGGGATAGGAGCATTCTTGGCGTTCCTATGATTTCTCATCTCCAGGCCCGATGAGCTATGTGCAAGGGAGCAGAAGGAGCATTGATTTATGCTCAGACGGCTTCTATCTCATCGATAACCACTGACTCATCATCTTCAGATCCTCAGTTGGTAGATCTCCTTTCTCATTCAGACATTTTTAAGAATGATCTCCCACCCAGTATCCCACAGTTAGCAGAACCTCCTACCTCCTAGCAAGTTTCCCTCTTGTCTTTCCAAGACTTTCATGGACATGCTAGAATAGCAGTCAGTTCGCAAACATTTGAAATATGTTCCTTATGGATGCATTTTCACAGTCATCACAGACCACCAAGCACTTAAATGGCTCCTGACGATGCCAAGTGCCCAGTGGAGTGCTCAGCACACTAGACAGGGTCAGCTCTTCCAACAGGTTGGAGGAATGATTAAGTACATCCCTGGTCAGCATAACCCAGTAGCAGATGTTCTTAGTAGAAAGACCAGCATCCAGACCAGTCAGGAGTCTACCATTCTCAACATCTCTAGAAAAGACTTAGAACATCAGTATGTCGATTCCGCAGAGTTTGGTACTCAACCCAGTTTGGCCCTCAATTTTGAGTCTGGCCATTATTCAGTTCACAGACAGGCATGTAAGTTTAGACGAGATATCCACTTCAAGGAAGGGGATTGGGTCTCTCAATGCATCATGAAACAAAGATTGAAACAAGTGGGCAAACATTGTCCCAAGCTTTCATTCCATAGTTTTGGCCCTTTTCCAATAGTCAAAAAGTTAAGTGATGTCTCCATGAAGTTAAAATTGCCTACCAGTTGGACAATGCATGATGTTTTCCATGTTTCTTGGCTAAAACCATATGTTGGTCCAAAAGTGTTTGATGTTTTAGATGAACAGCAGCCAGACGTGGTAGACGAAGCAGAAGTTAATGAGCCCGAGCAGATCCTTCTTCATCGTTGGAAGCATGGTTCCGGTCGACGGATACGTCAATTCTATACGAAATTCCGAGATCGAGGTACCCACAAAGCCGTATGGCTAGACCAGGAGTTCTTCCAGGAGTACCCCCAGTTGTTGGCGGACTACTTGGAAGCCATGAACCTAGCTAAGAAGGAGGGAATGTCACATGCACTCTGCACTCAGTGCATGGTGACAAACTGGCTCATCATCAGCAGTGCAACATTTGTATATTATTAGAATCCAGTAGGATGATATTTGTCGTACGTCGTGACCCCATTGTACATCCTCAATCCAGGATAAGTCAGGCACGAGCTACGTAGGTCATTCCTCAGCCTTAGCGGGTCAGTCAGTCAGTCAAGTCCCTTAACCCACTTGGAGAGAATCATTCATGCATGTAGAGTCAGTAGAAGCCTTAGGGTTTGCATCAGAAAGCACTCTGTATCCTACATAATATGCATTCATATGCCTGAGCATCATTTAGAACACCCCAAAAGCCTTAGGGAATTTACTAGGATTTATCTGGTATTTTTCCCATATTTTATGGTATTTATTTAGCATTTAATGTCATTTATAAAGACCAGCCAACTTGACCAGCCCCTAGTTAGTATAAATAGGCTTGCATAGGGCTTAGTTCTCCCATTCAGTCTTCAGTGAGCTAGGCACCTTCTTCCTCAGCACTAGGAGCATTCCCTGCCTTCAGCCTAGACTGGCCCTTCTGAAGTTTGTGTTGTGCAGCTGTGCTTCAGCCTTCTTGCAGTCCCCTTAAGCAGCCCACAGCTCCACAATCATCAGGCGCAGCCCTTCTTGCAGTCCATTCAGCAGCCAGCAGCTCCACAGTCCCTACAGCCATCAGGCGCAGCCATCTGTACCCTAATGCAGCAGTTCTGTCCCTTCAGCCCATAGGCGCCTGCATACACCACCCTGCCAGGCCCCAGTACAGCAGGTTCCCTCTGCGTTTGAGCATAGATCACAGCCAGAAAGTATTCTGGACAGTTCAGTCCTGCGTTTGCAGATCTACAGCAGTTTCCAGCATTGCGTTTCAGTCTACAGTCTGCGTTTCAGTCCAGCATCAGTTCTACAACAGTATTCTGCCCTCTATGCATCATCCATACATGCTACAGTCATCTAGTGAAGGTAACATATCATTCATAAGCATTTACAGCATATTTACATAGCTTAGAACAGTCCACCGCAGTCCTTTCTCAGCCTCAAGTGTGCAGCCCTTCCTCGTGCCCTTGGGAAGAGTGCATAGGCTCGAGATCAGTTCATTGAGGTGTTTCTACAGCCATGTACAGTTCAGCCAGGCTTCCGATCCTCCGAGATCTTGTGTTTGGCTTATCTACAGTCCACAGTCATTCTCTCTAAAGTAATAAAGCAAATACTGTCTCGTTATCGGGATAGGGGGCCCTTCAGTGGACAATTCAGGACCCAATCTGGTGTACAGTTCTCGTATATCTCTCTCATATCTCTTTAAAGTTTGAAGTATTAAAGCGGATTGCTAAACTCACGAAACTCAGGATAGAGAGGACGGTGTGAGCATTTGTGTGACAGGATCTTCCAATACAAAGAATTCCGTTGCATATTACACAGTGACTCCATGAAGCTTACCGCAACCAACTATCATACTTGGTCTTTCTACACTCAATTGTTGCTGGAAGGAGCCGGTGTGTGGATGGCTATCTCCACACCTCAATTGGTGGACCCTGCTTTGAGAAGCATATTGGATGCTCGGGCTTGTCTTATCATCATCCATTGCATGACTCCATCCATACAGGCACAGTTTGTCTCCTCCCGAAGTAATGCTCATCAGATGTGGACAAAGATCCAGAGGAGGTATGGGAGAGTTTCGACAGTGAAGATTGCCAAATTGGAGTCAGATATGGAAGCTTACCATCACTGAGTCAAATAACCTGATTGAGAAGATTGGAGAGTTTTCCCGTATATCAAGCTGCAACTTGAGGAGTATGGGAGCACCATCAACAATCCCATCCATAAACTTCTTGGTAAGTTGCCTGGTTCCTTTGATTCTTCCAGGGATAATATTTATTTCCGTGATCCTCTCCCTCCTTTTGAGGAAGTTGTGAGTTATCTCCATGACAAGTGCATGCTTCGCGGAAAAGGCAAGTCGGAGTCTGCTTTTGTTGTCTCTGACAAGGGCAAAGCCAAAGGCAGAAAAGGGAACTCCAACAACAGCAGCAGCAGTAGCAGAAACAAAGGCAAAGGCAAGGGTAAACAGGATTCTAAGGAATCCAAGGACAAAAGCAATGAATGTGATTATTGTGGCAGGACAGGTCATACTGAGGCTCGTCATGATGATTCTCGAGTAGCAAAAGCCAAGTATAAAGCCCAGGATGCTTCTAAAGCATCTAACAAGGACAACACCAAAGACAAAGGCAAAGTTCAGAGGAGGAATCTGCCAAAGTTGCATACATGGCAGTCAGAGATTCATCCATTTCTTCAAAGGATTCATTCCTCGTGATAACAGATATGACTTCTCCTGAAGAGGTTAGTGTCACACGTGAAGCGGTGGAATGGGTTGGTGATAGTAGTGCTTCTGCCCACATGACCAATCAGGCCCATATCTTGGAGGACTACCAGATTATCTCTTCTTCAGTTCGTATCGGCGACAACTCTTCGCTTACTGTCACCGGTGTTGGTAATGTTTCTTTGGGTTCCTCTACCACCTTACATGATGTTCTGCGTGTACCACGAATTTCCAAAAATCTGTTTTCAGTATACAAAGCTTCTCAAAAGGGACTTGGTGTGTACTTTGATGATGAGGTCATCGAAGTAATCGACAGGAAGACTCTCTCGATTGTTGCCAATGGAGTCCATGATCCCCGTCTCTACAAGATCACCAATTTTTCTTCCCAGATCCCTCACACTGATTCCCATATTCATCGGCTTTTCTCACCCGCATTGGCTTTGGTTTCTGAGGCAGATACTTCTTTGTGGCATTCTCGCTTCGGTCATGTACCCATTGCTGCCTTACAGAAGTTCCATTCTAAGCAGGTTGTCAGCGGACTACCTCAGCTCCGGTCTCTCTCACACATCTGCTCATCCTGCATGATGGGCAAGCATCATCGAGATGCATTTCCAGAGGAGGCCACTCATCGAGTGTCATGTGCACAGAGTGTATCTACCGTGTGCCACACGCACACAAGACTAGTTTCGAGGCTTGGGGAAGCTTGAAGCTAGGCAGGCTGATTGGCGAGCTGGGCTAGGGATAGTAGACTGACGGGCGGGCATCCAAGTATGGACGGGCAGGCGCCCAACTGGTGACCGGCCAAGAGCCTATAAAAGGGTGGCCAAGGTTAGTCAATAGTTCATAGAGTCTCACGTGTCTTTGTGAGAGCTCTATGGTGAGGAGCCTGAATCTAGTGCAAACGTGCACTTGCTTTATGCAACCGAGGCCGGCAGCAATCTTGAGGCCCGCAAGGGTAGCTCCGTGGCGGTATGGGACGTCACGGGGTAGAGACTGGTCGGTACGTCTTGCTAGTCAGCTCAGCTCGTGGCTCGGTGGAGACAGCCAAGACTTGTGGGTTGTACCCACGGCTGTCAAGGTTGAGAGGTGAGTCAGGCCTACACCCCCTTCACGTTGCTTGGCTTTGTTTTTCAGGTTTCGAGTCTTGTATCAAGAGCGTTCTACGAGGGGATCCTTGGGGTTTTGACAAAGGTATCAGAGATCCGTTATCGAAAGGGGTCCACGAATAGTGTCGCAGATGCGTTTAGTCGGATTAGAGAGGTGAATACTTTGTCGTTCACCGAGATGTCCAGGCTATTACATTTGTTCAACACACGAACCGGAAAAGATTCTTGGATTTCGTAAAAGATGATTGCAAAATACACTTCTCACGGAATACAAGATCCAGTGGAAGGATCATGTTGAGGAGGACGCTACATGGGAGACATTGACTACCCTTCAGAGGGATTACCTTGGGTTTTTACTGAGCTCAGGAGTGAGCTCTTAGAGGAAGGGGAGCATGTCATGTGCACAGAGTGTATCTACCGTGTGCCACACGCACACAAGATTAGCTTCGAGGCTTGGGGAAGCTTGGAGCTAGGCGGGCTGATTGGAGAGCTGGGCTAGGGATAGACAGACAGGCGGGCACCCAAGTATGGACGGGCAGGCGCCCAACTGTGGACGCCCGGTGACTAGCCAAGAGCCTATAAAAGGGTGGCCAAGGTTAGTCAATAGTTCATAGAGTCTCGCTTGTCTTTGTGAGAGTTCTATGGTCAGGAGCCTGGATCTAGTGCAGACGTGCACCTGCTTTATGCAACCGGGGCCGGCAACAGTCTTGAGGCCCGCGAGGGTAGCTCCGTGGCGGTATGGGACGTCACGGGGTAGAGACTGGTCGGTATGTCTTGCTAGTCAGCTCAGCTCATGGCTCGGTGGGGCTGATTCTTATGCTGTAGATAATGCTGCTACTGATGACTGACTAAGACTGACTTAACTGATGTTTAACCAGGGATTAAGACTGTTCATGCAGATGATTAGCCATGGCACGGGCGTGCACGTGACAAGAAAAGATGACAATGGGAATCCATTGTTGGGGTAAAGGCGTTATGCCCACCCTTATAGTGTGTACAAGCCCATAAGTTATAGTACATAGTACACTTAGTACTTTTAATGTACTAAGTGCACTATGTGTGCTAGTGCAATATACATGTGTGATAGGGGAGTCACACACTCATGCCTCATGAGTTGACTTATCCCCACAACTCTCTCTCTCTCACTCTCCCTTGTGCTTCTCTGTGTATGTCTCCCACATAACTCTTAACCCTAATTCTCCCATCAACTGGTATCAGAGCCCTGGAGCAGTCGTACTGGTCGTGCTGAATTCTGATCTGAGGGTCGCCTTGTTCTTTGTTTTTGGTCGCCTTTCTCTGCCCAGCCAACCAGCGTGGGCTGCCCAGCCAGCCCCAGCCAGTAGCGTGGGCTGCCCAACAGCCACGAGGTCTGGCCAGGCACTGCTCCTTCCACGCAAGCTTCAGCAGATTAGGCCCCGGCGGGTTTCACACCTCCGCAGCTGAAGCCAGACACGCCGTCACCAATCTTCGGGGGCAGCACGGGCGGCCTGCTGCGCAAGGCGCAGGTGGAGGAGTTCTACGTGAACACGTGTCGGCTGGCCACCTAGGCGAGTGGCGAAGGCAGCAGCCGTAAGCGTGGAAGGTCGCAGGCTGGGCGTGAACGAAGGCAGCAAAGCGAGCGAATACGTCAACATACGCTAATCGTGTAGCGTGGCTGAGGCAGCGAGGAGGCTAGCGCTGGGCGTTCATACGCTAAGCGAAAGCAGAGAAGGAAGACCTCCTATGTTGTGAAGCTACCTCAATAAGCTCACCCTGAAGCAAGGCAGCATACTCGCATGGAGTTCCAGCGCACAGCAGAGAAGAGCCAACACCCTGGAGCATGGATTCACAAGCTGTAGCAGTGTAATCACCCCCTTCTGCAACAGAGCATCAAATTTCTGCATCAGCACCAAATTCATCAACCCGCCTGCAAATCAGAGAAAAAATCAGAAAATTACAAGGTATTTTCCTCAATTTTTTTTTGGGATTTGCAATTGAGCAGGTGCAGGTGCCGAATGGCTCAATTTTGAGCAAAATTGGCAAAATTGGGTGACATTGGTCACAATCAGGATCAATTTGCAGGAAATTGGATGTCGAAATTTGGGGCTTTTGATGTAATTGTGCAATTAAGCACTCATACATGCTGTATGATGTGAAAAATCGCACATTTGGGCAAAATTGCAACAAATTGCAGCAAATTGCAGTGCAAATCAAGGGGTTTTTGTGCCGATTTGGTTGATTTGCATGCAGGCAATCGCATTTGATGCTGTGGATAATGTGTTGATGCCTTACAAGCACTCAATGTGCCTGTAAATCAAGGGGCTTTCATTATTTGGATGTATATGTGGCCAGGGGGAAGCATCGTGAACACTCTGGATGCCTTCATGTGCGTCAATGTACCATGTATGATCAGAAATTGATCTCAAATCAAGGGGCTTTTCAAGTTTGTATGCTTGTTGAGCTTGGCAAAACAGCAGGCAAGACATTTATGCCTTGCATCCTCAAAAATCAGCTTGCAGTCAAGGGGCTTTTGCCCAATTTCTGTTCGGGACTGTTTTATGCAGTGTTCGGGACTGTAAAAGTCTGATTTTTACTCATTTGGACAGCCAGGAGAGCATTTATTGCTACTGTACCTGTTGGTACAGATTTGGCACAGCTTTGTGCAAGTTTTGGCATGGCTGTACACTGTTTTAAGGACCAAAAGGTTCAATTTCAGCTGCTGCACTTGCCGGGACAGGTTTGGTACATTACAGGTGAGCACTTAGTACTGCTGTACAGTACTTTGGAAGGGCAAAAGAGCACATTTAAGGTGCTGTCCAAAATCTGCAGCAACCAGATTTTGGTGTTTTCATCACATAAAGTGGGAGAAAAGTTGCATTTGTGCTTCCGCAGTGGGAGATAAAGCTTGGGAGAACAACTGTGAGCACTTTGTGTGCTTTTGGTGCAGTGTTTGCACATTTTGCAGGGAGTCAGGCATTGACAGGTTGCATATTGCTATGGCAACCACAGGTGAGAGCTCTTCATTGCTTCACATCAAGAAGCTTGAAGGCTCACATAACTATGATATTTGGCAAACCCAGTGCTATAATGTGTTGCTCCAGAAAAAGCAGCACAAGCCTATCAAAGAAAGGGGTGTGATGCCCGCTTCTCTTACTGCTGAAGAGTGGGAAGATATGGATGAGCTGGCAAGATCTACTATCATGTTGTCTGTGTCAGACTCATTACTTTTCAGCATTCGTGAAGAGAAGACAGCTTGGGGAATGTGGCAGAGATTGCAGGACTTGTATGCCCAACAAAGTGCCTCAAGCAAAGTGTATTGGTTGAAGAAACTCATAGGTCTTCAGATGAAGGAAGGGGCGTCTATGACAGCCCATCTAAATGAGTTTAATGGTATTGTCAGCCAAGTTATAAATCAAAAGTTGGCAATGGACGATGAGTTCAAAGCCACCTTTTTGTTATGCACTTTGCCAGAGAGTTGGGACACATTCAGGACAGCCACTAGCAATTCGCATGCTATGCTGTCATATGCAGATGTTGAGGGTGCTCTTCTTCAAGAAGAGATGAACAGGAAAAACAACTCTGTTGGAAAGTCCAATGCAATGAATGCACGTGGGAGATCCCAGCAAAGGGGAAAAAGCCAAGAAAGGGGAAGGAGCAAGTCTCGCTCCAAAAAGGATTTGGAATGCCATTATTGTGGCAAGAAGGGACACATCAAAAAGCAATGCTACAAATGGAAAAATGATCAAAAAGAAAAGGGAAAAGGCAAAGACAAAGAGAAGGATGAAGCCAAAGATGTAAAGCCAAAGGGCAAAAGTGAAGTCAAGATTGAAGAAATCAATGTGTCACATGCAGGTGGCAGTGAGGATGAGGTCCTCTTTACGTCTTCACTTGATGCCCATTCACTTCTTACAGGTGGTCATGGTATGCACTCATGGATCATTGATTCAGGTGCCTCCTTTCATGTCACAGGTTGCAGAGACTTGTTTGTCAGGTATACTGCTGGCAGTGAAGGAGTGGTTTATTTGGGTGATAACCATGCATGCAAGATTCTTGGCAGAGGTGATGTGAGGCTTGTATTTTCAGATGGCTCACAGCTTATGCTCCATGATGTCAGGCATGTGCCTGAGATCAAGAAGAATCTGCTTTCTACTGGACAGCTTGATGATGCTGATTATGTTACCACATTTGGTAGTGGAAAGTGGAAAATTAGTAAGGGCTCACTGGTTGTTGCCAGAGGCTCTAAGGTGGACACTCTTTACTTTATGCATGCAGGTGTTTGTCACCATGCTAATGTAAATGCAACCGAGCTGCCGGAAATCTCTATGTGGCATAGCCGGTTGGGACACATGAGTGTCAAGGGAATGGAGCAATTGTCTCGTTTGGGTTACTTGCCTTCTCTAAAGTTTTCAAGTTTTCAGTTTTGTGAGCATTGTATATATGGCAGGCAACTGCAGTGCCCCCACAAGAAAGCTCTTGGACAGAAAGATGCTCAGTTAGAGCTTGTGCATACAGATGTATGTGAGATGCCTCAGCTTTCTTTGGGAGGGGCAAAATATTTTGTGTCTTTTATTGATGATGCCACACGCAAGGTGTGGGTTTATCCTCTTCGTTTGAAGAGTGATACATTCTCAGTGTTTGAGAAGTTTGTTGCTCTTGTTGAGAATCAAACTGGCAAAACACTGAAGGCTTTGCGTTCCGACAATGGTGGAGAGTATATGTCCAAACAGTTTCAGGACTTTTGTGATGCTAAAGGCATCAAGAGGGAGCTCTCTACTCCTTATGATCCTCCACAAAACGGAACAGCAGAGAGGATGAACAGGACCATACAGGAGAAGGTCCGTTCTATGTTGTCACATGCTGCATTACCTCATGGTTTTTGGGCTGAAGCTGTTATGACAGCCGTTCACCTTATAAACAGGTCACCTAACACGAGGCTTGGTGGGAAAGTGCCAGAGGAAGTATGGACAGGGAAGCCTCCGTCATACAAGCACTTGAGAGTGTTTGGTTGCGTTGCGTACGTGCACATACGCAGGGAAATGCGCACCAAACTTGATCCTAAGTCTCACAAATGCATATTCCTAGGATATGGTGACAGAGGTGAAATGGGGTATAGACTTTGGGATCCCATGAATAGAAAGATCATACGCAGCAATGATGTCATTTTTGATGAAACATGCATGTATAAGGAGCCTGGCAGAGTCATCTTTGATGATGATGGACATCATGGACAACAACAAAGGGCTGTAAATCAGCCATTACAGCAGGAAAACCAGCCCTTAAATGGTGCTGAAAATGGTCCAAATGGACAGCCAGAGATGGCAGAAGATATCCCTATGGATATACCACAGTTAGAGGAGATACCGGGCATGATTTTTCAGCCTTATGGCATGGAACAGGAACCACCAATGGGTGATATGCAGGCTGGACAGCAACCTGCAAATGATGGTCATTGGGTACGGAGGTCCACAAGACCCTCCAGAGCCCCTGACAGGTTTGTTCCAAGGGTTGACTACTTGATGCTCACTGACTGTGGGGAGCCCTCATGTTATAAAGAGGCTTTACAGAGGGCAGACAAGGCTCTATGGGAGCGTGCCATGAAGTCAAAGATGGATTCTCTGCACAAAAATGGAACATGGAAGTTGGTGCATTTGCCTGCAGGCAAGAAGGTTTTGCCATGCAAGTGGGTTTACAGGCTCAAAGTTGCACCCGATGCAAAGCCAAGATACAAAGCCAGGTTAGTGGCTAAGGGCTTTAAGCAGGAATATGGTGTGGACTTTGATGAGATCTTCTCTCCAGTGGTCAAAATGACCACACTTAGAGCTGTGTTGGCTTTGGTTGCGCATGATGATCTGGACTTGATTCAGATGGATGTGAAGACTGCTTTTCTTCACGGTGATCTCCATGAGGAGATATATATGCAGCAGCCAGAGGGTTATGCAGTGAGTGGAAAGGAGAAGCTTGTATGCAAGCTGAAAAAGAGTCTTTATGGGCTCAAACAGGCACCAAGAGAATGGTATCATAAATTTGATACATTCATGAAATCTCAGAAATTCAGGAGAAGTGACATAGATCACTGCTTGTGCACCAAGAAAGCTTTGGATGGCAGTCTATTGATCCTCATCTTGTATGTTGATGATATGTTGATTGCCGGGAAATCTCGTAAGGAGATGGATGCCTTGAAGCAGAGGCTGCATCAAACCTTTGATATGAAGGATTTGGGTGATGCAAATCACATCTTGGGTATGCGGATACTTCGGGACAGAAATCAGCATGTGTTGTATTTGTCTCAGAAGGAATACATTGGCAAAGTCTTACAGAGGTTCAATATGGACGGGGGGAAGAAAGCTAGTACTCCTTTGCCTCCATATGTGAAACTCAGTGCTATGGACAGCCCACAGTCAGATAGAGACAGGGCTGATATGGCCAAGATTCCGTATGCTTCAGCTTGTGGCAGTCTCATGTATGCCATGGTTGCTACTAGGCCGGACATTGCATTTGCAGTGGGAGTGGTTTCTAGATACATGGCCAACCCTGGCAAGAAGCATTGGGAAGCAGTGAAAGGTGTCATGAGATACCTGAAGGGCACACAGGATATGTGCATTTGCTTTGGCAAACAGGATGCATTAGTGCATGGTTACACGGATTCGGATTATGCCGGTCATCCAGATAACCAAGTCTACTACCGGTTATGTATTTACATTCACAGGAGGTGCTGTGTCATGGATATCCAGGATGCAGAAGTGCACAGCCTTATCTACTACAGAGGCCGAGTATATTGCAGCCACAGAGGCTTGCAAGGAGGCATTATGGCTATCTCGGTTAGTGGTTGATTTGGGTTATACAGGGGATATTCCATTGTTGCATTGTGACAGTCAGAGTGCCATCCAGTTGGCAAAGAACCCTGTCTTTCATGCAAAGACGAAGCATGTGGATGTGAAGTATCACTTCATCAGAGAGGTGATAGAGAACAAGCAAATTCAGCTTGTTAAGGTTCATACGGATGACAACCCGGCTGATCTGTTGACAAAGAGTTTGCCTCCGGAGCGGTTTGCTCATTGCAGACACTTGATGGGCATTGGATGAGGCCAGTTTCAGCCTTGATATGGCCTTGTATATTATCATGTACATGCTGATTTTTCTTTTCCTTTACTTAAGGGCACTTTGCCTTTAAGTGGGAGGTTGTTGGGGTAAAGGCGTTATGCCCACCCTTATAGAGTGTAAGCCCATAAGTTATAGTACATAGTACACTTAGTACTTTTAATGTACTAAGTGCACTATGTGTACTAGTGCAATATACATGTGTGATAGGGGAGTCACACACTCATGCCTCATGAGTTGACTTATCCCCACAACTCTCTCTCTCTCTCTCCCTTGTGCTTCTCTGTGTATGTCTCCCACATAACTCTTAACCCTAATTCTCCCATCATCCATGAGGAGACAGAGGTATGATGACAATCATCCAAGGTCAAAGGTTGGAATCCCATAATCAAGTTTAGCACGAGAGGATGTCGTGTGCACACACATGGACATGGCTGATCCCAGCTAATTCTTGAAGGGGGTAGCTGATAAACAAAGATTTAGGACATGATTAGGATCTTGTCAGGCACCGGAACAAATCCAAGCGGAGGACCTCACCGACCAGCAGTCGGGCAGGTCATTTAGTGTTCCAAGGCCTAGTAGAGCTCATTTGTAGATGATCTCACTCCTACTCGGGGGTTTGGTCATGGATAGGACCCTTGAGGTCTACAGTCTCCTTTAGGAAGGCCAAAGGCCACAGGTTTTGTACAACTTTTATGTACTATATAATATACTGAAAATACTGCTCTCTCTCTCTCTTCTCTCTGTCTCTTCTTTGCGTTTTGCATCAGGATGTTCCTATCTCAGTGTTTAGGGCTGAAAGAAGACATAGCGCTAACGCGCATGTAACAACCAGCCCCAAAAGTGTGGGGAAAACTGATGAATAAAAGAAAATGAAAGGCTCTACTTATATAGTATCTCTTGCTGCCCATGGAGCTGGCCGACCAGCTGTCAGCCAGTTGGAGGACACCAGAAATACATGTAATTGCTGCCAACTTCCCGATATGCATGGAAAACGCTGCCGACCTTCTCACATGTGAATCTGCCCTCCTGCAAACTGCTGTCCAGCTCCATCTGAGCCTGAAAAAGACCTAAATCTGCTGCCATACTTGTGGAAAATCTAGGATCACCATGTCCATGTGGCATGCATATGATTACAATAGTTGCATGTACAAATATTAAAGATATTGGGAGACTCACAATACATGCCATGCAAGTGGAGAATCCAGCAAAGTGCTGCTGCTGGCAACAAGCGGAAGAAGGAGAACCTTGAAAGAGCAAGGAGAAAAGGTACCCCTTTCTCCTCTTTGTGCTCCTTCCACCATCTCTCCCTACATAGTTGCCATCACTTTTCCTGCCCCTTGCTGTGTTCCTCAGCCTTCTCCTATCCTAGTGTTGCCTGCCCTCAGCCCCTGTTTCCTTCTTCGCCTTCTCCTACCAGCTGTCTACTGTATGCTTAATACTGAAAGAGTTGTTACCAAATATGCTCCTGCTTTGGATCATAATGCAAGAAGCAGCTAAATATAGCAAAGCACAACGTACCAATTTTTTTACCTTTCCCATAATCTTGCCAAGATGAGGCCAGCATCCGGAACCTTCCATGCAGGCAAAACAAGATCCTTTTCAGGGTCAAAGCAGGCATGGTTTCCTCTCTCTGCAATTGGAATGTGGTTCCAATTATCAGGATAGTAGCCTGTTGTTGAGTAGTTGTACTTAGCATTCGTGTTTCCCCAGTGTACAAGCATCATACTTTTCCATATCTCTTTTGGTGCAAAGCATGCTCCCTCATCCCAAGAAAAGAACTGTGAAATTAATACCATGAATGTAAAAAACTGTTAGTTACTAGAATTTAAAAAACACCTAAAACAGAGCACTACTACTAAAACAGGCGTGAAGATGCTTTCAAATTTTTCATGTAGCATGACAAAATTTACAATACCCAAATATGATCACGACCGGCTGTCCGATTCCAATAGGGATAGCTCTGACTGATGTGAATATAGGCCAGCCTATACAAGTCGAGAGTGAAGTAGCTCCTCAAGCCCATGAAATTCTGCCAAGGTAAAATATATTGTGAGAAAATCTGGAGCTGTAAAGAACCAATAGAACCTCTATCCTCCATGCTAAAAAGAAAAAGAGAATCGCCATAAATGCAAGGCTCCCCATTGAATAATAATACAAAAGATTTTACTAAATTTATGATCCCTTTGTTTTGTTTCTTAGCTAGAAACTCAAATGCCACCAAGGCCTTCCTTTGGCAAAGAGAGACAAAAAAAGAAATCCAATTAAATCAAATGTGAAAGCTGTGAAACAATCAAAAAGGTTCTCAAGGTTCCCACATTGATTTGTGACTCAGCTGACAGACCAAAACAATGACCAAGAAACCCCATACTGAGACCTTCATTCACAGAAGACAAGGGAAAAGAAGACCTGCATGGACAGGTGAGGAGCATCATGAGCACGTGTGATAAGGCATGCACCCAAAACTGGCACGTAGAAGAAATCAGCCTCCTCACCATTAGTTGTGCGATATGGACTAGCTAACAAGCTTTCGTATAAGGCAATCTGTATAACACGAAAAAATATAGCAGTCAGAGAACATCTAATCTTGAGATTTTTTTATTTTTATTTTTTATTTTATTTTTTTGGTGGGGGGAAGGAGGGGGGCACGGGGGTACCTCTTAGTGTGTGCCGCCTCTTTTCAAGGGATTACCATGAACTAGAGCCCTCTGAATAAACTTGAATACAAGCATAAAAGGCAGGCATAATGTACAATCAATGCAGAATACAGTTTCCCTTAGATTTACTATTTCATGCAGTTGAAGAATCACCTCATCATGCTCTCTGTATAAACAGACCAGGTTCTGAAAATTTTATCTGCCCTTTTTCTTCAACTCCTACAGCTACATTTTTCTGACATTGCAGGTGCTGAAGAGATTGCCTCCTTTGCTGCTGCTCCAGGCTAGATCTGGGCTGGTGAAGAGTGCTGCTGAGAGCTGATTGGGTGCTCTGAGGCCTTAAGTGGAGAAAAAGGAAAATGAGGGGGACGAGAGATCTTTGTATAGGGAATTTTCCACCCCCTAGCTGCTCGTTGGGCTGTCCCCGCTAGCTGCCAGGGGCCGACTACGGGGAGAATTCCCCTATTTCCCCCTTTCAAAAAGCTTTCACATGCTCAGCCTCTGGCAGGACGCAAAGGGCATGGCCAGAGTACCTTGTAGCTGCCCAAACTGCCCTACATCTGTTCCCACCTGCTCTTATGCTGATTGTGCCTTGCCTTCAGTGTCCAACTTCCGTCTTCCGTCCAGTCTGTTCATTCTCATAGACCGATGCCTCCAGGCCCTGAATATCCCTTCACAGGCGTGCATCCTACACTATCTTTGTGCAAACCCTAATCCTCCCTATCACTAAATGTATCAATAGGGCTCATAATGGTTTTTCTCTCCTAAACTACCCTGTACATGCCAGGGTTGATGCATCTGACAACTTCCTAGCACCATGCAGATTTCTCTCACTAGAAATAACCCAACACCTATATCAAACTCACAAGTAAGCATCCCGGTTTTCATTCACAACCATAATCACGAAAACATTTCGTCGGTTGTCATGTGTTATTTTTTATATTTATTCGTGGGCAGCCTCCATCAGATACAGGCAGGTTGTGAAAAGGTGTATAACTAGGACTATTGAGAAGCCTCCCCCAGTCCCTCTCATCAGCTTTGTTATTGACTTATGCCCTAACTTGTTTGGCCTCTCCACACTTCATGAACAATAAGGAATAATGGAAAATCAGCAGCAAGATTGGACATCGCATGTGACACGTGGCACTGCCATGTGGCAATGGTGATGTGGCAGTCGGGTACAGCTAGCCGACAGCTACTACTGGCCAACTAGGCGCATTGTGTTAGTATATATCATCTCCTGTTGGTGGCTATTCTCGTGTCTACACTATTTTTCCAGCAGCGGCTCTAATTCGAGGGGGGAAAACCAGAAAAAGCATTCGCCGATTTGAGTGCTTTCGTTTTTTTTTTTAGATTAAACTTTTTTTTTAAAGAGTTTAAAGGCCCCTCTAAGGTTTAAAGGTGTGTTTTTTTAAAGAAACCAGAATATATATATATATATATATATATATATATATATATAAACACAAAAGCAAAAGCTCAAGTTGCTTTTGGGGAAGATCATATAAACCCCTTAAGTGGGCTTCTTGCCACACATCTCTCAAGTTTTCAAGCTCTCAAGTTCTCTCACACTTTTCTTGTGCAATATCGAATTTTCTCTCCACTTGCTCTCTTCACGATGTCGACCCAAGAATCGGAGTTGGAGCCACTTGTCGAACGCGAAGGCTTGCCGGCTACGGAAGATACCGATGCCGATCTTTTTGACGATTATGTGTCAAAATCAGATTTCCAAGAGTTCAAAGTTGCTCTCGAAGCTTCTTCTTCGGAACGTCAGGCCCAAATTGCCGCCCAGATGCAAGCCTTGCAAAACTCCATCTCTCTCTTGATCACTATCCTCTCTACTCTTTCGGGTATGGATACCTTGGCCTCTGCTTTAGGCCCCAACATTACTCCGGAACCGTTCGGGAGCGAACAAAAGCAACGTACTAAGGAGATTGTGGACACTTGGCTACATAAGTGGCAGGTCCATTTTCAGTTTCATCCATATGATGATGGAAAAAAGATCCAGTTAGCAACAGGTTTCCTCTCAGGCAAAGCTTTGCTTTGGTGGAAGGAACTCAACCCTAAGCCAACAACTTGGGCACAATTCGAAGACGTCTTCAAGAAGGAATTCCTCAAGAAAGAGGATGATTATAATGTTGTTGCCCGATTTAGAGCTTTGACCATGACCCCGCAACACCTCACTTATGAGGTCTACCTCCAGAAGTTTAGGGACTTGCAGATGAAAGCTACAAAGATGGATCCCACTACTCTTTTGGGGTTCTTCGTAGCTGGTTTACCAGACTCATACCATTTACAGGTTAAAAATAACAAATGCAAAACATTGGACGAGGCCATTCATTCAGCTCGTATCTATGATGATACAATGGTCTCTTCGAAGTCTAAACCCGTTACCGAGCAGGGGAACAAGCATAAAAGAAAGTTCTCTGCACCTATGGCTAACACGACTGAAGGAAAGTCTTCGGACCAGCCTTCGAAGAATTCAAGTTCAACACTAGCGAAGAAGAAACGACTCCTTCAGGCTTTGAAGCTCAAGAAGGAGAGACGTTGTTTCATCTGCGAAGAAAAAGGACACATGCGTAACGAGTGTCCGAAGCAAAAGGGTGCAAAGACCAACGCAGGACCCAAGCAAAAGGAAGCTAACCAGTTGTCTTTGACAGGTACGTCAGTTACTGTACTTTCTCGCCCTAGTACATGTTCTGATTGTCTATTCAACTCTAAAGTATTTGGCTTGCTTGTTCTTCTCCGAGTTTATGGAGAAGTGAATGGCCATAGAATCCACATTCTTCTAGACCCTGGCAGCTCACACAACTTTGTTAACTACAAACTTGTGCAGAAATTGGGTCTTGATACGACACCCCAGGCGATCATACCTATGAGGTACGCCTACCTCGGGTCGGCAATATGGGATCGAAAGGTGGAGATGCTACCAATCCGGATTCAAGACTACAAAGATACTATGGAATGCTATATTATGCATCTAGAACTTGTAGACTTGTTATTAGAGATGAGTGGTTTAAGACTCTTCAAGTCCAAATAGATTGGTCTAGTCATATTTTTTCTTTTCGACATAAGAACACCCAGTATAGTATCTTAGGTGATTGTATACATCCCTCCATGGTTAGTTAGTACGAAAGGTACGGTACGGTACGGTACGATAAAATACGATACTAATTGGTACCTTAAAATTTTGAGGTACGGTACGATATTAGTACGTTTTTTTTTTTAAATACTTCCTAAACTTAAAAATTGTAGACAAGAAGTTACAAAATAGTAGAACCATGAACATAATGTCATCATGCCATTAGAGTACAAAATTGCTACAAAAGGATAGGCCAAAAACTCATGGCATGGGCGACCGCCAACATGCGTACATACATGATACTACATACTACAATACATCATCGATGGGCTAGAAGGAGATAGATGCCCAATGCCTAGAGAGCTATAACATATCAAAAGTCTACATCATCACCAACATCTGCATGATCATCAACATGATCACTACTAGAGTGTCCATCAAGAGAGTTCTCTGAAGAGGACTCTTCGAAGGTGGACGAGACACTCTGGGGATCATTCTCGCTAAGTAGGTTGCCATCATCATCAAACAAGAGCTCTCTAGGCAGTGGGGTATCATCATGAGGAGGCAATGGAATATCATCATGAAGGCGGGGATTGGAGCTCGAGGATTCCCGCCTCACATATGTGAGAAGGCCACCCTTTGCCGATGTCGAAGGCGGAGGCCTATGAACTCCAACTGCTCGGCCCCGTCCATGCTGACTCCTGGTGCTGCGAGTATCCGCTGCCACAAGCTCACTATAGAGTTCCATGAAGATTGCCTCCTCCTCATCATCAGGCAATATGATCGCTTGCCTAATATGGCAATGGCAAGTGCACACGCTCCTGACAAACAGCTCCCTATAGGCTGCAAAGGGCGATGAATGGCTCTCTAGAAGACTGAAATTGCTCCACGCATACCCAAAAAAAACAAACAAACAAACAAACAAACTCATTTTTGTACGGTATCGTACGAATCCGTACGGTACGGCAGGTGCGTACGGTTTCAGTCGTGCGACGTACGGAATCAACTATGCATCCCTCTCAAGGACCTCTTGTAAATACAGTTGATTTTGGAGATATAATGAATTCTTCTTTGTATACCGCTTTCAATTGTGTATTGATTCCACTTTCTTCATTTCTCATACCTTCTATGGATGTCAATGAATTAAGTGTATTTGAAAGCAAAGAATTACAGAAGATAATTGATTCATTTCAAGATGTATTTCCTAAGGAACTGCCATCGCGCTTATCACCTGAAAGGGTAGTAGATCATCGTATTGACCTGATCCCTAGTGCTCATCCTGTTAGTATTCCACCTTATAGGATGAGCCAAGCTGAGGAAGATGAGTTGGCTAAACAACTCGAAGACCATTTGAGGATGGACCAGATCCGTCCAAGTAAATCACCTTGGGGTGCACCTGTGTTGCTTAGGAGAAAGAAGAAGGACAACTCCTGGAGAATGTGCATAGATTACAAGAGATTGAACAAGCTGACGATTAAGAATCGTTATCCTCTCCCTAGATCAAATGACCTGATTGACCGGTTAGCAGGAGCGAAATATTTCACAAAGATAGATTTACGTACTGGCTATCACCAGATACGTATTCATGAAAGGCATGTCGAAAGAACAGCCTTTCGGACTAGGTATGGCCATTACTGAACATTTGGGAAAATTTGTGGTGGTGTTCCTGGATGATATTTTCATATATAGTCGTACTCTTGAGGATCATGTTAGACACCTCACGATTGTCTTATCTATTTTAAGACAGAATCGACTATATGCTAAATTAAGTAAATGTGAGTTCTTTATGACAGAAATCATTTACTTGGGACACAAGATCACTAGAGATGGATTGAGCATTGAGTATAACCGAGTTCAGAAGGTTCTGGACTGGCCTATACCACGAACAGTGAAACAACTTCGTTATTTTCTCGGTTTTGTTGTTTTTCTTCGGAAATCTGCGTGGAAGTACTCTCAGCTCACACTATCGATGACCGACTTGTTGAAAGGTCGTGGACGTAAGTCAAATCAGCCTATCACTTGAAATAACGATTTGGATATGGCCTTCAGACTTTTGAAAGATAAAGTCAAGGAAGCACCTATCTTAGCATTACCCGATCCTAGTCGGCCTTATGTTCTTGAAACTAATGCCAGTGACTATGCCATCGCGGCTGCCCTATTTCAAGATGGTAGACCTGTTACTTTTGAAAGTAAAAAGCTAGACGACACTCAATCTCATTGGCCAACCCTTGAGAAGGAGCTTTATGCTGTGATTCATGCTCTCAAGGTTTGGAGACATTATTTATATGGCTCCAAGTTTGTGGTATTGACTGACCATCAGTCAATCAAGTATGTGTGTGATGCAGATGATTTGAGAGGAAGGAAGGCACAGTTTCAACCGGAAACGTTTCAGCCCGAGACAAGTACGGACTGAAACACAAGACCGAAACACCTATATATCTATATATAATCAAGAGATATAAATACTAGGAAAAAAAAACCCAAAATTATTTAGCTGTTTCAACTACACATTTCAGGCGAGTGTTTCAGTGAAACATCGAAACGTTTAAGGCGTTTCAGACGTTTCACGTTTCAGGGCTGCTGAAACGCGTTTCGTGGTGAGACCATGCCTAGAAGGTAACTGCAAGTGGGAAGCAAGTCCGCGTGGCACTCACATGGGTGATATACGCAACAAGATGCAAAAAGAATCGATTTAAACATCACATCCATACTCACAACATGAGAAAAGAATCTATCCATACATCACATCCATCAGAGGAATGACAAGAAGGTATGAGATGTAAAGAGGGGACAAATTCAGTAGTAAGTCTAAGACCTCGTTTTTGTTTCCATTTGGAATTTGAGAAATTCAAAGTTTGAGGTTAATCTTGAAAACACTAGAAGAAGGTGCAGGCTGTAGGGTATATCATGTGTACAAGTTGCACAGTTGTAGACAAAAAAAAACAAATCTGTGAGTGTTTGTAGGGTATGGTGCCAAGGTTTGAACCTGGGATCTGCATGTCGACAGTCCCAGTTCTAATAACCACTCAGACTAGAGCCCACAGGCACAGCTGTAGACAAATTATTGACAAACTTGATCAAAGTTGCAATCTGATAGCAATCTTGCTTGATTCGAGGTGCACAAATCTTGAGATGCAGATTGAAAGTCAATGTGCCAAGTGACCTAAAATTTTTGACCACATCACTTTAGACAAAATGGACCTTTCTTTCGTTCATTTTGCCTGTTTCAAAACATTTCCGACAAGAAATGTTTTGAAAGCATTTCATGTGTCACACCATGCCTTGCCTTGCAAGAAGTTATATTCTTTTCAACATGAAAACCAATAACCTTGCCTTTATTCCCTTTGCAAATAGAAAGCACAGAGGACAGGAGAAGGTAGATAGCATACAGCAACCCTTGATTGGGTTAAAGAGTTCTAAACAGGAACACGACCTCAGCTCCATAAAGTTGCTCTGTCCAAACCGTAGCATTGTCAGGGTCGTAAATCCTGTTTACACATTCATACTTCCAATGCCGACCCTGCATGTAGCAAAAAAGATTGATACCCTTTAATCCCTCCACTTTGACTTGGTAGTAAATCAAAGGTTTCATCACTTTACCTCGAGAAGATGACTGTTAAACTCTGGAGGTAGATCATAAACATAGATAAGTGGGTGTTGTTTCTGTACAACTGCAATAATGTCTTGCGAAGAACCTTCATGCTTAAAAGCTGACTCTCCCCCTTCAGGAACAGGTAATGTTTCTGGACTTAGCCACTTTGGCCAACTACTTGAAGCTATTTGAGGCGAAGGTATGCTACAATCAGCACCATACCAACCTTCTCCACACTGGAAAGAAAATACCACGTCTGAAAGTCATGCAAAGGTTGTGGTTAAGTGAAACCTGAAGAAACTCAAAGTTGCACTAAAAGATGCAAGCATATCAAGCCAAAACCTGGCAGAAGCCACCTCTACAAAGCCCATTTCCACAACATTGGTTGATGCAAACACATTGAGTTGCAGTCTCGCAAAACCTTCCCCAAGTGCAATCATACTTGCAATCACATTGCTCTTTGAAACTTGACTTCCTGCCATAGCCATCAACGGGATCCACATTGCACCAGCCATTCTTTTCACTATCATTCGTGAAAATATTGTCCCAATCTGGCTTTGCCCAATCCACCATTGTACCTCTAAAATAAAAACCAATCTATTAATATCTCTCTCTCTCTCTCTCTCTCTCTTCATTGATGTATACCATTTTATACCCCCAGTATGGTCCAGGATGGAGCTAGCTAGGCTGCATATCATGATTGTATACTCCATGCATATAGCTTGGCATTCTCCTAGTAGTAGAGCTCCATCCCCTCCCCCACTCATTGTACTTATGGCACACCCAGATTCAGCTTTTTAGTTCAATACTTTTTCATTTTGTTGGGATGACAGAGGATACCCCCCATACAGGTACACCGATTTGTCTCATAGGCCGAGATCGGTCTTTTGGAAGACGTTAATAAAATCTTTCTTTCTTTCTTTCTTTCTTTCTTTCTTTCTCTCTCTCTCTCACCAGAAAGATCCTCTAGAGATACACAGGAGTGCCCCTCCACAATCAGTGAATGTGGAAAGCCTCTCTATCGCATAGATGTCGAGGATCTACTTTGGTTTCCTCACATTGTATCATTGTACCGTTGGCATTTACAAAGCTGCTGTTTTTTCTCTCTCTCTCTCTCTCACCAGAAAGATCCTCTGGAGATACACAGGAGTGCCCCTCCACAGTGAATGTGGAGAGCCTCTATACAATCTCATAGATGTCGAGGATCTACTTTGGTCTCCTCACATTGTATCATTGTACCATTTGCACTTACAAAGCTGCTGAGCCTCTATACAATCTCATAGATGTCAACGATCTACTTTGGTCTCCTCACATTGTATCATTGTACCATTGGCACTTACAAAGCAGCTGTTTTTTCTCTCAACTGGAGTTGGGTTTTCTTATCATGTTTTCTCCATGACATGGACACATTGTAACACTTTTGGTCTCACAGACCCTTTGGTCTTTTTTTTATACGTCGAGAGATCGAACGTCAAAAGAGATCTCTTTCCCTTTGTAGATTGGGATTTTGTTTTGATTTCTCTCTCAACTGGAGTTGGGTTTTCTTATCATGTCTTCTCCATGACATGGACACATTGTAACACTTTTGGTCTCCTAGACCCTTTGGTCTTTTTTTTAGACGTCGAGAGATCGAACGTCAAAAGATCGATCTCTCTCCCTTTGTAGATTGGGATTTTGTTTTAGTTTCTCTTAGCTGGACGTATCCCCACCACCCAGCCAATGGGCTGAGGTCTTAGCCGTGGAAGCTTTCCATAGCTTACTGCTGCTGCAGCTATTGGACCCAAATGCTCTGTTCAAACCCAAATTGCTCCATTCCAGCCCTGGCAGCCCAACAACTCCCCACAGTCGTAGATCGGATATAGATTTTGACTTTGATGATGATGTCTTCTCAATTTTATGTGCTAATGAGAGCGCTTGGAAAAAGCTCTAGTTTTCTTAACAAACAAGTACTTGTTGATGAAGGGGACGAAGACTTTGTGAGCAAAGATGTGAAGACATTGGAGGAAGAGGTGACATTTGCAGCAATATGGGGAGGTGAAGGTAGAAGGTGATCACAGATGGATGCTCAAAGACTCAAGGTTCGAGAAAAAGACGCAAGGTCAAGTAATGGCTGTTTTGTCTATGGTCACGAAGATATATGGATGTGGGATCCTTTGGGTTATGATGATGATGTGATTGTTCTCGTGAAGGAGGGTAAACAAATTGGTTTGAGCATTTAAGTTGATGCTAGACATTAATAGTGATAGCATGCATGATGTAGCTTGGAGCCAGGAGGTTTCCATTCAAATGGTTGATGTGATGGTGGCTAACGAGGTTCTCTAAGTTTCAGGAGTCGTAGTACAACAAGCAGTGCAAAAGCCAGATTGATGGGTGCACATGAATGTCCACCTCTCAATCGGGGGCAGCATTAAAACAAGCAAGCCATCTAGGTTAGCTCAAGGCCCATGGAAGTGGAAGGGACGCTAGAAGTGTGGATGATCTCACCAGGCCAGGCGATGTCTCTATTGGAAGCCCGGTGCACAAGTGTTAGCAGTCATCTCTTGTCTCTACACTATGTCAGGGCCTTTGTTGTGGGTGTGCCCGCCCGTTTTAGTGTTTTCCCATTTTTTCTCTCTCTCCATGTATTTTTCCCTATTTTCCGGAGGAGTGGTTGGGCTGTCGGCTGCCCCCAGATGCTGGCCGACTGTGATTTTTCTGCCCAACTCTTATTCTGCAGTCCTGGCCGACTGCATACATCTGGCTGACCAGGTCTCTGCTGGTCGTGAGTATGGGCTGCTGTCGGCCTGCTTTAGGCTGGCCGACCAGCAGCCTGGGGCCATATAAAATGGCCCCTTGCCCCCACACTCCATGTTGTAGTCTCCGGGATTTTCTTTAATGTATATAGCAGAGTTACACAGCTTCTCTTTCTCTCTTTCATCTGTGTCTTGCTCTCTACAAAAGTTGTCTTCATTTCTGCTGTGCATTCTGACATGGTATCAGAGCCCCAAGTGGCTTGAAGCTTGGAGACAGTGGGATGTCGAGGGTTTGCTGATTTGAGGTGCTGATTGGAGACTGTTTGGGCTGTATGGGACTTGGAGATCGGGTAAAAGGCGGCAATCACCGTTGGACAGCCACCTTGCATATTATTTGCAGCCTCTTCTTCTTCTTTTTTCCCACCCACCCTCCCTTCACAAGACCTTGTGAACCCTTAAGATGGCAGACTTGCTTGAGATGACTGAGAAGCACGTGAAGATCCCAACACTCCCCACGTTCCTGGTGGACCGACAACTGGACGGGAACAAATACGGCATATGGAAAGTAATGATGGAGTCTGTTTTGGAGTCTTATGACTTGGCTGATTTCATTGTTGTTGGGGTTCCACGGCCGGAGTTGGAAGATGGGGATTTACCCTCTATACGGAAGGAATGGGAGGCACAGGCACAGTTATGGGATCGTGTTAATGCCCACGTCCGTTCTTTCATCTTCCTAAATTGCACACCACAGGTGATCAATCACATAAAGCATATGACGCTGGCCAGAGGGATTTGGCAACATTTGGCTTCTCTGTACAACAGGGTAACACCCATGAAGAGGATCTCCTTGGAAGTTCAGATGCGGGTGATGAATCTTGCAAAGTCGTCGATGATGCGGAAGCACATCAACAAGTTGCAGGCTCTTCAACATGAGGTTCTCCAAGCGGGGAAAAAGATATCGTCAGAGGATATGGCCATCACGTTGTTGTCTCATTTGCCCTCTCAGTACTCAGCATTTTACTCCTCTTTGATTACCAGTGGCAGGCTCAGCACCATCACGTGGGAGGAGCTTGTGCCAATGGTCTTGGACCAGGAAGAGCGATTCACGAACCCTCCACAGGGCAAAGGTTCTGAGGCCTTGACTCGCCAACGGTCGAAAGGCCATAACAATAACAACAAGGACAAAGGGAAGTCTTCTAAGAAGAAGCCCGATTCAGACCGTAAGAAACTGAAGGCCAAGCAAACCTGTAACGATTGTGGCGAGAAAGGCCACTATTGAAGGAAGTGTCCCAAGCAGAATAACGGGAAGAGTGCTGATTCTTCAACTTCAACTGCAAAGACTCCAGCCTTTGGTGCACTTGGAGATTTTGGACACCGATGCTTCATCTTCTTCGAGCGAGGAGGCACTTGGCTTCACCGCCAGGGATACTCGGGAATGAATTCTTGATAGTGGTGCTTCCAGGCACATGACTCCTTCCCGTGATTTCTTACAAGATCTTAAACGACATTCAGGTCGCATTTTCATTGGCGACAATTCCACCATACCGATTCACAGTGAGGGCCAAATGGAGATCATTCCCGATGGCAGAGGGAAAAAGCATTCCTCTCGTGTTCTTTACGTCCCCGCACTTGGTTTTCATCTGTTGCCAGTGCATGAGGTTTGCAAGACTGGCTTCCGGGTGGTGTTTAAGGAGCACTCTGTTGCTCTCCGGGATAGAGAGATAGGCCAGGTTGTTTGGAAAGGCGGAGTAGAGAACGGTATATACAAACTCTCAACACTCTCCTCACTTACACGCTCACAGATTGGTGACTTGTGGCACTTTCGGTTTGGCCACTTGAATGTGGATGCGCTGCGGCGGTGAGCTTTCCGGGACCAAATGGTGGTTGGCTTGCCAGATGTTGGCAGTAGGCAGGGCCGCTGTAGTTCTTGCATTCGTGGTAAGCAACACATGGAATCTTTTCCGAAGCAGGCTTCCAAGCGGGCTTCAAAACCTTTGGAGTTGGTACACACTAACTTGTGTGGACCTATGCAGCTGCCATCCTTGGGAGGTTCTTTGTATTTCATGCTGCTTGTTGATGATTGTAGTAGATTCACTTGGGTTTATTTCCTTTCCCAAAAGGACCAAGCTTTTGCTCGGTTCAAAGAGTGGCATGTGATGGTAGAGAAAGAGTCTGGCTTGCACATAAAGACTCTTCGGGCTGACAAAGGAGGAGAGTTTTCTTCCAGTGCATTTGTGCGGTTTTGTGCAGAACATGGCATCAAGCGGGAGCTGGCCAATATAGGTTCGCTTTCAGAGAATGGAGTAGTTGAGCGTAAGAACAGGACTGTGGTGGAGATGGCGAGGACGATGCTGGAGCATTGTGATCTTCCTCGTCCACTTTGGGAAGAGGCTATGGCTACGACTGTCCATATCCTCAACCGTTCTCCGACGACTTCAGTACCGAACATGACTCCCTTTGAGGCGTATTTTGGCAAGAAACCAGATGTCTCCCATTTCCGTGTGTTTGGGAGTGATGCATATGTTCACATTCCAAAGAAGCTGAGAGGGAAGCTTGACTCAAAGTCCCAAAAGCTTGTTTTGGGGGATATAACTCTCTTTCCAAGGGATACAGGTTGTATGATCCCGAGAGGAATGAGGTCGTTGTCAACAGAGATGTGGTTTTTGATGAGTATGTTCCAGTTTCCATTGTTGATGAGCCGCCACTTCTTGGAGACCCAGATGATTCTGATGATGATTCCGAGTCAATCGTTCCAGCTAGACAGCCTCAATTAGTTGAGGAGGTTGAGCCCGCGGTTGGAGATGAGCCCCCGCACAGCAGCAGGAGGCTCCGCCTTCTGTTCGAGTACCCAAGTGGTTGTTAGACACCCTTCGGGAGTCAGGTGTTACGGAGCTTCCCTCCGAATGGACCACAAAGGATGGACCTCGAAGATTGCATAGAGTTCGAGACAAGTCATTCAGCGGAGCTCTTACTACAGGTAAACTATGCTTTGATGTCTCGTATCATGCGAGACAAAGATCCCACTTCTGCCAAGGAAGCCCTTGCACAGGATACTTGGAGAAAAGCCATGCAGGTGGAACTCGATGCCATAGAGAAGAATAAAACTTGGGAGTTGGTTCCGAGGCCGTCAAAACGGTCTGTCATTGGTGTCAAGTGGGACTTAAGACCAAGTATATGTTAGATGGGACCACGATTCGGACCGTTCTTGCCCTTGCTTCTTCTCAATGGTGGCCTGTATTTCAGATGGATGTGAAATCTGTGTTCCTTAATGGTGACCTGCAGGAGGTGTATGTTGAGCAACCTCCAGGCTTTGAGGTTCCAGAATCAAAAGGAATGGTTTACAAGTTGCGGAAGGCCTTGTATGGTCTTAAGCAGGCTCCCAGGGCTTAGAATCAGAAGATTGATTCCTTCTTTCTTCAGACTGGATTTCAGAGATCAATTGCAGATCCTAACTTTCGAGAACAAGGCATGGTCACGTTGATCATCCTTTATGTGGATGACCTCGTTCGCGCTGGCGGTCATGTGGAGCACATTGCAGTGATGAAGGCTACCTTGTCAAAGGAGTTTGAGATGACCGATTTAGGCTTCCTCCACTTCTTCTTGGGATTGGAGATCTAGCAGACCCAGAGGGGGTTCTTTGTCTCTCAGCAGTGGTATGTCCATGAGTTGCTTGAGGCCTTTGGGATCGAGAACTGCAAGTCTATCACGTCACCGATAGACCCAAACACAAAACTTACAGTTAATGATCATTGTGAGCCAGTTGATGCCTCTCTGTACCGGAAGCTGGTTGGTTCATTGATTTGGTTGCTGAACACCAGATTGGACTTGAGCTTTCCTGTGGGACTGTTGAGCTCGTTTGTGCAGATGCCGTTGAAGTCTCATTGGAACGCAGGATTGCAGATCTTGCGGTATCTGCAGGGTACGAAAGATTTTGCTTCTTTATTGTTCAACGGAGGACAATGCGGTGGACATCTTCACGAAGTCTCTACCTCAGGCTATGCTCCGACGGCACTCCAGCTCACTGGGGTTGGTTCCACATCCAGGAGTTGAGAGGGGGTTAGCAGTCATCTCCTGTCTGTACACTTGTCAAGGCCTCTCTGTTGTGGGTGTGCCCGCTCACTTTAGTGTTTTCCCATTTTTTTCTCTCTCTCCATGTATTTTTCCCTATTTTCTAGAGGAGTGGTTGGACTGTCGACTGCCCCCAAATGCTGGCCGATTGTGATTTTGCTGACCGACTCTTAATTGCAGTCCTGGTCAACTGCATGCATTTGGCCGACTAGGTCTCTGCTGCTGGTCGTGACCTGTCCAGATGCTGGTCGTGAGCAAGGGCTGTTGTCGGCCTGCTTTAGGCTGGCCGACCAACAGCCTGGGGCCATATAAAATGGTCCCCTTGCCCCCACACTCCATGTTGTAGTCTCCAGGATTTTCTTTGGTGTATATAGCAGAGTTACACAGCTTCTCTCTCTCTCTCTTTCATCTGTGTCTTGCTCTCTACAGCAGTTGTCTTCATTTCCACTGCGCATTCTGACAGCAAGATGTGGCCATTACACGATTTGACATAAGAACCAGCTCTTAGGAGATGTGTTCTGTTAGCATTAATAAGATAATTAAGGCATGGTTATGTGTGTTTAAGGGCACAAAAAGATCAACTCTGTGCTAGATAAATGGCAGCTTGGCATGACTGGAGTGGAGGAGGTCGTGTGGAAAGGAGAGGAGAGCTCATCACTGCTGATTTTCAAGAGAGTCCTTGCTGTAAAAGGTTTGGCACATGAGCCTTCTATGGGCAACAGCCAAGGAGTACGAAGTGCACGAGGAGATTACACCTGCCGCTACAAGTGATGGCCATGCAAATGGCAACACGCAGTAGTACGGGCTCAGTGCACACGCAATGTGGCGGCTTCTTGATGATATTCTTGGAGGCCCCAACATTTTGCAAGGTATGTGGATAAATCCCATTTAAAGGGAGGTGATGCAACGGCCTCCTAAGACACTGCAAGAAAACCTTAGCCTTCTAAGTGAAGTGGATTTCTTTTGTTTCCAAGTGAATTTTGGGACAAGTTTGAAGGCTATTTTGAGCCCTTTTGAAGTTTTACCAAAGGACTACGTATAAACAAAAATTGGGTTTATCAATGGCATAAGGATTCCTTGATGTGTTTCTAGATATTGTCATTTTGACACACAAATCAATTAATAATTACAAATGCATTTGTGTATTCTCGAAAAGGGTTGTTGTGAGCACATGTTTATGCATAAGACTTGAAATCTCAAAGAAGGCACATCCTATGTTTTTGTAACATGCTAACTATGCGGAAGATAGTAAATGAAGATTAACACTAATCACATTCACTAAGATGATGACACAAAGAAGTGGAGAGAATGAGAACCTACTCCTACTGTATTACTGAATGAATAAGCATTAACAATGATTAGCAAAGATCCAAATCAAATCTGACCCCTCAATGATGTACATGAATAAACTAATGGTTCTTGTCCTCCTCTGTGCGTTAATGAAAAACATTGATATATGGAGGTATTTGTAAAAAGTGCGCAGCGGAAAGCATGAGACATAGGCACAGAGAGAAGGAAAACAAATTTGCATAATGATGAAGAAGCAATGATACAATCAGCCCTGTGCAAGGGGTGGTCCCTGTATGTGTTGGCATGATGAACTACTCCCCTAAGGGAGGACCCGGGTCTGGAAGCCCCTGTCAGAGTGAGTACAAATGAGGAGGAGGCAAGCCTTCTATAGCCCCAAGATAAGCTGGCCGACTTGCTCCAGAAAAGTCTCACGACTGGACAAAAAATAAACATGTGATAATGGGTGGCCAACCCTACAACCAAGGGCCTAAACATGAGGAAAAAATAAGTGCCCGGGATAAATCTGGGCACCCCTGATACATAACTTGGGCACACTACCAGGAGATGAATAATGCTAACACCCCCTCTCAGATCCTGGGAGTTAAACCGGTCCAAGGAGCTAGAAAAGGAAACCTCCAAAGCAAGTCTAAAAGTCGATCTGCTCCCGCCTCTGCCACTTGCTCCAAGAAATTGCTCCCGATCCAGAAGGCCAACAAAATCCAAAGAATGAACCACCAGATGTCCATATCTCCAACCCAATCTATATCACACCTGTCACACAATGTGCTCCCTCTTCAGCCCAAGAAAGGATGTCGCCTGACTCTACCTCCAACAAAAAAAAATCTGCTCCTTGGAGAACACCGCCAAACTGTCTCCCTATTGGCACCCCCTCTAGACACCGGCCCACAATGTCTACATCAGCCCTGGTACTCAAGCCTCCAACTCTGAGCTTGTTGAGCACCAATCTCCAAATACAAGGTTTCCGGATCTCCATGTATCCCTCGGTCCAAGAATGCCTCTCTGTCCTGCTAACACTCCAAGTGGAAGAAACATACCTCCAACACTGTAGCTGACAATCCTGCTGGCACCTGACCTTTAAAACCTGTATCCATAACTCGCCGTCGCGTGATGGGACTACTTCTCACACACCCCTATGAGTCACCCAATCACATGGCAACACCCCCTGAGCTCTTTGGTGTTTTAACTATGGCAGTGAGCTCAAGAAAGCTCTCCTGTCAAAACCTGACACCCCCAGCTGGCAAGCTCCCAACCAACTAGTCACGTGTCCATGTGGAACCAACCATCCACAACTCATCATCCCAAAGCACAATCTGATGTCAATCATCTGCTCCAAACTGCTGCTCCACTGGTACCTACTTGCACCCAATGAACCTGTTCACCTGCCATGCATCCTGTACCCATCCTGCAACTAAGCAAGTACCTGTGAACCTCGACAACAGCTTTCGTCACCAAGTGACCTAGCCTGCAATTGCATGAATGCCGATATCACCCTGTACACCAAGCTCCCAAATCAATGCTTATCCTAGGGATGAAGACTCATGTGCCTGTACCCTGTAATAATCCAGAAGGCCATCTGCCTAGGGAATAGGAGTGGCTCACTGCCAAGTAACCACATCCCCCTCTCAAGGGTGAACACCCTGAGAACCTAAAGGAAACACCCGTACACCAGCAAAACTATGCTGAACTGGCACAAACTCATAGATCCCCTCTGCTATCGAGAAAGGCTAACTGTCTTCCACACACACCTCAAGGATGAGAATCCAAGTGTGCACCCATGAGTCTGAAAACTCTGACAAAACAAAGACTGGCCGAGCAAGGGCTCAAGGCCATGTGGGAAGGCACCATTCCTAAAAAGAACACCTGCCTCCACTGCCTCCAAGAACACAGATGAGTTAATGCAAAAAAACGCTGCTGTAAACAGCTGGCAGCACGTGTACCAAGAAGAAGAAAGGGAAGAGGAAAACACAGCAACTTCAGCACCTCCTTTGGCTGCCCCATATCTGCAGAAAACGCAGCCAGGGTGTCTCCCCTGCTTGCTGCCCCATATCTGCAGAAAACGCAGCCAGGCTGTCTGCCCTGCTTGCTGCCCCATATCTACAGAAAACGCAGCCATGGTGTCTCCCCTGCTTGCTGCCCCATATCTGCAGAAAACGCAGCCAGGCTGTCTGCCCTGCTTGCTGCCCCATATCTACAGAAAACGCAGCCAGTAGGGACTGCCATGTACCTCCTTCAGCCGCCTAGACAAGGCCAAAACGCTCCCTCCTCCTCTGCAACCAGCAGTATAGAAAAACGCAGAAATCCTTCTCTCTAAAAAAAACGCCAGAACACCTTCTGTAGAAGAGCCTCAACCCAGTGCTCTGATACCATGTAAAAAGTGTGCAACGGAAAGCATGAGACATAGGCACAAAGAGAAGGAAAACAAATCTGCATAATGATGAAGAAGCAATGATACAATCAGCCCTGTGCAAGGGGTGGTCCCTGTATGTGTGGGCATGATGAACTACTCCCCTAAGGGAGGACCCGGGTCTGGAAGCCCCTGTCAGAGTGAGTACAAATGAGGAGGAGGCAAGCCTTATATAGCCCCAAGATAAGCTGGCCGACTTGCTCCAGAAAAGTCTCACGACTGGACAAAAAATAAACATGTGATAATGGGTGGCCAACCCTACAACCAAGGGCCTAAACATGAGGAAAAAAAAAGTGCCCGGGATAAATCTGGGCACCCCTGATACACAACTTGGGCACACTACCAGGAGATGAATAATGCTAACAGTATTCTCTACCGATCCAGATGTTGTTGTGACTGTATGCCCTTGGTCTTGGCTCTGCATCCTAGGTCTCTGAATATGCTCATGAATGACCCCTTGACCTCCCTTTATATAAGGATTTTGATATCAAGTCGTATGTTGGTTGGCTAGCCCTTTTTAGGTCACCAAAAGTCATCAAAAATGTCAAAAATTGTGTTTATATTATGCCCAAAATATGTCCCAACCATTGGTGCATGTCCAGGGCCTCGGCTACCCATTAGTCTGCCAAAATGGCTCCAATCTGCCCATAATCTTCTTTTAACTTTGCCTAAAAGGCAGTTGCAAGAAATAATCATGCCTACATGACATTGGATTAAATTGTGTATGTGACAGCTTTTGGGGTGCAATCTCTAAGAGCTTAAGAGCTGATTTGGCATTTTTTAAAGACTCTAATAAGACCTAAGAGGGCTGTATGAATCTATGTGGAATTTGGGTTCACTTGTGCAAGTGTGAAGAGCACTCTGGATGTCACGTGCACGCCCGTGCCATGGCTAACCCTGCGCTGCAGGAACACTCTTAATCCCTAATCAGTGTAGCAGTTAGGACAGCATATAGTGTCAGCATCAGTAACCGAAGCATCATCATCAGTGTAGCAGCATTGCCTACATCATCAAAGTCATCATCAACATCTACATCAGCATGGCAGCCCATTAGGGAGGTATGGAACCATGTGTGTAGGCCCCATTATGTATGGTTAATGAACGAGGTTGAAGGAGTTCTGGATGATCAGTACAGCTGCATTTTCAATGTTTAGGACAGATAAATGCCTTGGGATTATAGCATGTGTGGATCTATGGGTGAAAGCAAGAAGGGTTGACTATGCTTTGCACCTTACTGGTCAAGCCGTGTTATAGCAATTGAGTCTATGGCTATGGGATTATATAGAAATTGTGATTGAAGGCAAGATAGTTGAGTTGGTAGAGACTGTTGTTGGTGTGAGTGAATAGAAGTGTCAGTAAAGCAGCATACGAGGGTGTTTGGGCCCCATACCCAGCTACAGCATGCACACCTTCAGCATTCTAGTGCTCAGCTTACCAGCCTACAGTGGTTCGAAACCGGCCCATATCCAGCCCTAGACAGCCATAACACAGCCAAGAAGAAGAGAAAGGCCAAAACACTCAACATAACTTTGTGCACAAAGCAAATAGTTATGAGGTCAGCATCACGGAAACAGGTAGAAGGAAAAGAGATACTTGACAGTGAAGCCACACGCTTCTGCTACCGGGCGCTCAGGGTATTTTGTACCACTCCCACAGAAGCACATTGCCCTTCTCTTGTCGCAATGTGCAGAGCAGATGGACACCACCCATGGACCATACGGCCAATCTGCTGATGCGTTCAGATTGCACTCCAAATTCAAGACGTCCTGACAGCCCGGTCCTGCATGCATCCATGTGGATCATCAAACCACATAACACCTTTTTATGAAAAATCCAAGATGTCCTGCGATCATCAAATCACATAACCTCTTCTCATGAAATCACATGATGTAAAGACATAGCAATCACAGAATCCATAGCCTTTGAGGGCTACCATGGTCCCCCGTGATGAGCCAAGGCATGTGTGTAACCAGCCTTAGAAATCAAGAACTTTCCCCGCAATGCTTATGCAATAAAAAGACTGAATTTCATATATTAAGATCTTTCTATGTTTCTTCTGCATTTAAAAGAGTAAATGTCATGGTGATAATTATTGAGCAAAGGCATCAGTGCTCACCCCCGAATCCATGGAAACATCGGCATTGTCCATCTGCATGGTTGCAGGTGCCTTGTTGACTGCACTGGTTTGGGCATGGCCTATCGGCAATGGTCTACAGGAAAATCAAGCCAAACGGCATCCCAAGCCAGAGTCTCAGAGGGATAATTAAAAAACACAGTTATAAATGTTCTGTTAAAAATTGGGAAAGACGAGGAGGGTTTGTGACCCAAAAAGAAATAAATGATTTAAAAAAATTGAACAAAAGGACCTGTAATGTGCGTGCGTGCGTGCGTGTGTGCGTGTGTGTGTGTGTGTGAGAGAGAGAGAGAGAGAGAGGGAACTAACCTCGGATATGGAGAGGGGGAGGGAGTTGTCGTAGCATTGGGAGAGCCACTGGCCAACATGGGTTTTCCAAGGGGCATTTCTGAACACAACTGAGGTGCCGGTAAGGTTTTCGAAAATGGTAGAATTGTGGCTTGACAGAGGGTTTTCAAACAGGGGAGAATTGTAGCTGGGTAGAGGAGAAGGAGAAGGCGTAGGAGAAGGAGAGGGAAGGGGGGGAAGAAGAGGAGGAGGAGGACGGCGGGAGAGAGGAGAAGAGAGAGAGGAAGAGACGTTGAAGTTGAAGGGAGTGGAGGAGGAGAATGGGAAGAGGGGTAGAAAGAAGGAGTAGACAAGGAAGAGAGAGGTGAAGAGGAGGGCAATGACTGCAATGCGGCAGCTGCTGCCTGAGGAGGAACTCCACCATGTTGTAGGCACTAGCATCTTCACCATTCTGAAGCAGGGAGCTTGTCTGGGTGTAAACAATCTGCTTGCAAGTGATCGATCCACCGCCAGAAGAGGTTGCACCGCCGGCGCAGGCTCGCTTCATCCTCTCCAAAGTGAACGATCTGCTTGAAAGGGATCGATCCACCACCACCAGCGCAGGTTCGCTTTCATCCTCTCCGAAATGCTTCCTCAATTGACTGCGGTCTGCCTTTTATAAGGATTCTCTCACGAGATTCAATGTCACAAACTTTACACGAGCTTGACCTAATCAAGAGGTTCACACATCACACCCCCGCCCAATTCTGACCGCCCACCGTGTGGGGCTGGCCCGGCTGCACATCCTTCCATACCTTTACACATTCCCTCTGCACCAAAACGAAGATATGTCCAGACTCTTTCTTTTGGTTATATATTTGATGATCCAAAAATTGTTTACGCATTACAACACAATTCTGAAGCCTTCGCACGTGTAGTTGAGTTGGTAGAACTCGTGGGTGTCCATTCAACTTCTAGACCCGTTCATCATAAAAGACAGGAAGTGCGGGATAGGCAAAGTGAAGCACTGGATATCGATAGCTACCACCACGGTGGCATAAAGGGTGCATCTAGTCCATCAGCTCAACAAGCGTGACATTCGCCTTGTAGCTGCCAGGCATCGAACTCTCCCAACAAGAGAAAACAATTCTAAGTGGTTGAAAAGTGCCCACCCAAGTAATTTCCAAGCGAACTCCCCCAATAGGTGACTGCTGCTAACTAGAATGTGGAAAACTCTCGGCACGAAGAAGTGTATAAACAATTGAAATTCAGGAAGAGCTCCACTTGTTTCAAGGATAGGTAGGCACAAAATCATATGTTTTCAGTGCATACTTGTTTGAATTTGCAAGAAAGCATTAGTATTAATACGAAACAATAATACAAGGATCTACTTAGGGGAACTTCCTTTTCAAAAATTCCACATGATTTGAGACAATTGGTCAAAACTCTTGCATTCACCAATGAGATTACCTATTGAGCAAATATCCCAAGAAAATGTCTTTGCACACCAACATCAATAAAAATTACATGAATGCTTGTCGAAGACATACCCATCTACAAAAGCCACACATCTAATTCTAAGAAAATAGAGAAATTCAAACCAAATAACTAATCAAAAGACCACAAATTCAACATATTCAAGATTTGAGTGAATAATAAATAAAATACTTAGCTCCAAATCAAGACTCAAACATTGGGTGCAATCATCTCCCCTCATGTATCTCCCCACACATGAGTATTTACATAATACTTTATTCCAAAATAGACCATAGTCTCAGAAAATACAAAAAGGTTGTTTTACTTGCACTACACCCTCTTATACTCAAAAGAGAGCGTCCATAAATTGAGGCAAAGTTTAAACCATATCACGCTTTACAAAATATTAAAGTTCAAGTCTAAGCTTAATAAACCAAGGCTTTCCAAAATAAATCAAAATATGCACAAGCTAGCACATATATATACAAAGCTTATTTACAAAAATGTGTGCAAAGTAATAATAATGTGCAAATTCTCCTCAATCTTCTAAATCCTCTTCACCTATAAAATAATAATGTGCAAATTCTCCTCAATCTTCTGAATCCTCTTCACCTATAAAATAACGAACAATAAACTGGTAAACAAATATTTCATAAGTATACAAACCATAACGACACACATGTTTGTTAGGTGTAAGTAGCCCAAGAATCACCCTCCATACAAACCAAACTCTAATAAACATTAGAGGCCCCAACCATACATCAATGTACACCAAACGTATTAATATTTATAATGGCATCACCCAATAATATTAATATCCCCTCTCATGTGTGGCCTCTCCCCACACATGAGTATTTATATAATACTTTATTCCAAAATAGGTCATAGTCTCCAAAAATAAAAAAAGGTACTTTTACTTGCATGACACCCTCTTATACTCAAAATAGAGTGTCCATAAATTGAGGCTAAGTTTAAACCATATCACGCTTTACAAAATATTAAAGTTTAAGTCTAAGTTTCATAAACCAAGACTTTCCAAAATAAATCAAAATATGCACAAGCTAGCACATGTATATACAAAGTTTGTTTACAAAAATGTGTGCAAAGTAATAATAATGTGCAAATTCTTCTCAATCTTTTGAATCCTCTTTACCTACCAACAATGAATTGGTAAACAAATATTTTATAAGTATACAAACCATAACCACACACGTGTTTGCTAGGTGTAAGTAGCCCAAGGATCACCCACCATAAAAACCAAACTCTAATAAACAATGGAGGCCCCAACCAAACGTCAATGTATACCAAACGTATAATATTTATACTTAGCATCACCCATGATATTAACATGATTTGGCTTAGCGCAAAGATAATCCAAACGTCCCTGAATTATCTAAGAGGGTAGAATAATATTTTTAAGAGAGCTTAAAATATATTCCCATAACATTCCCTCTTGTTTGAGTTTACAATTGCCCTCAATTGCAGGTTTGTTGAAAAGAACGGAGGATTTCAAGGAAGGCACGAAAGTATTTCTTAGGCACCCATCTTGTATCTTCACAAGGATGATTTTAGAAAGTTACAAAGATATATTGATTTCCAGTATGAGTTGATGTAATATGATGATCAATGATAGTATCTAGAAGTAAAACTTATTTGCTCACTCTTAATACGAGGTGGTTCTTCATACACATGATGAGTGGGAAGTGATCCCCTAAAAGGTTTTAATAAACCCACATGAAATGAGTTATCAATCTGCTAATGAGAAGATAATTCAAGTCCGTAAGCAACATCATTAATTTTGTGAATCACCTTAAAAGGTCCATAAAATCTTGTACCGACACAAATCTAATTCTAGGAAAATAGAGAAAATAGGAACTTAAACCAAATATCTCATCAAAAAACCACAAATTCAACATATTGAAGATTTGAGTGAATAACAAATAAACTACTTAGCTCCAAATCACTACTCAAACATTGGGTGTAATCATCCCCCCTCATGTGTGTAGCCTCTCTCCACACATGAGTATACACCCTCTTATACTCAAAATAGAGTGTCCATAAATTGAGATTAGGGTTAAAGTATATCACTCTTTACAAAATATTAAAGTTCAAGTCTAAGCTTGATTTCCAAAATAAATCAAAATATTCACAAGCTAACACATGTATATACAAAACTTGTTTACAAAAATGTGCGCCAAGCAATAATAATGTGTGAATTCTCCTCAATTGTTTGAATCCTCTTTACCTATAAAATAACCAACAATGAATTGGTAAACATATATTTTATAAGTATACAAACCTTAACCACACACATGTTTGCTAGGCATAAGTTACCTAGGAATCAGCCTTCCATATAAATTAAACTGTAACAAATATTGGAGGTCCCAACCATATGTCAATGTATACCAAACGTATTAATATTTATAATGGCATCACCCATCATATTAATATGATTTGGCTTAACACAGAAACTCCAAGCGTCCCTGAATTATCTAAGATGGTAGAATAATATTTTTAGGAGAGCTTAAAATATATTCCCATAACAAAGCTAAATGTTTGCTCATTCTTAGGTATATTTAGCTATTCATATTGTATTCAATAATGTCCAATTTAACCTAAGTGCACGAAACCCCCTAGAGGCCTTTCCATTTCGTCCCTTTACCTTACCCTTTCACTTTCCAAGCCATCATCAAAGGCATTAATCTTTTGATCCAACCTACGTGTATATCCTTTGAGTATACTTGGGTACATTAAATGCAATCTCATATCTTGGTTATATGGTCTACTCTTTGTCTTGTTTACAGCAACTAGTACTTCTCCAATATAAAACCTCTAGATTACCATTTTCAATCTTATCCAACTACATTCAGGTGCCTACTAAAGTAACACCATGCTAGAACATGTACTCTAAAACATGCTTGCATCACACATGTCATCTATGCTATCACCACAAAACCATATCATTTGTCTCTTCATCTATACATCCTTGGTAGCTAACTTCACTTCCCTCATCTTTAATGAATGGCCCACATTGCCTTCTTCCTTTCAAGTCATTACTAATTGCAGTTCAAACATATATCCTCTATTTAACCTTGGTAGATGGCTTCACTCTCCTTATCTTATATGAATGGTGTTGTTCAGGGAAGTTGTAGCTTCACAAGTATTTGTCTTCACCAAGGCATACAACCCGTCTAGAGCATGAAAACACATTAAATGTGGGAATGGAAACCTCAAGGGTGGTTAAGCACTCAAGCTCTACCAATCTAATGCTTAGACCTTCGTAGCCCAATCTCATGAGAGAGAAGCTAGCAAGCTTCCTCTATTCTCTCTCTCTCCTCTCTCTCTCTCTCGCTCCTCTCTCTCTCTCTCTCTCCTCACACTCCACACCTACTAAATCACAAGTAAGAATCAAGCAAGCTTACCTCAAGCGTGGACACACACACACACACAAGCAAGAATTAAGCAAGCTTACCTCAAGCGTGCGCGCACACACACACACACTCACACTCACACACAAGCACTTACACATGTAAATAAGCAACTCATTAAGACTCCATAGCTAACGATGGTATGAGGAATATTTCTTAGAATATTCCCTCCTCGGGTACTAGATCCATCATTAGTGGGTGGTGGTCAGTAGGCCACGTTCTTGATAAGTAGGCGATGACTGTGTCTATTCAGTGTAACCGTCCTCGTTGTATACGCATCTACCACACCACCTACGTGGGTGGTGACCATGTCTATGCAGTGTAACCGTCCTCGTTGTATACACATCTACCACACCACCTACAGTACTATAGATGGACATGGTTGCCATAAGCTAAGGCATCCAATGCTTGTCCCCTTCTACACTTCGTCCATCCTCCATCCAAAGTCTATCTAGATCGCCATCTAAGCTCTACTTGAGAGCGCACGGGTGGAAAGCACCATCACTTTGTAGCTCTTTGGTATAATTAGAAATTTTAAATTCTTTCCATTGTGTATCTACTACATTGTCTATTGTGCTTGGTCTTGCTATCTCTTTTCGATGTGCCATATTCTTATATGTTATTAAAGCTTAAGTGCTCTTAGCAGGAATAGTGCATAAAGTTTACTCTTTCTTTACATAGAATCCCAGGAGTGATGGCTTTTATCTCTGTTACCTATTGCTGCTACTGCACCATTCTTACGCATTTGTCCACCTGCCTTCCACGGAAGGCAAGCTTGATGGGACGAACTACACTCTCTAGAAATTCAAAATCAATGCCATTCTAGACTCTTATGAGGTCCTAGAAACTGTTATGGGAATAGATGCAAAACTAGTGGGAAGTCCCGACCCCAACAACCCTGCAAACATGCTTCTGCCAGATACTACACTTCTTTGGGCATGGAGTAGGTGCAATGCTGACGCACTTTATACCATCATCACCAGCGTAAGTGATTCCATTCTCACTCTGATTCAACATCCTACCAAGGCTGCAGAGGCTTAGATCATACTGAGAAATTAGTACGAGACTCGCAATCAGACTAGGATTTTTAACCTGGAGAATCAGCTTGTTGCTGAAAAGTTTGTTAAAGGAGAAGCTGCTGAAGTATTTATCTCGCAGATTGCAAATTTGCAAGATCAAATGGCTGCTCTAGGGATTACACACACTAGTGAGGAGTTGGCTTGGAGGTGCATTCGAATTCTTCCATAAAAGTATGATGGCTTGGCTACATCACTAGAGTACCATCTTTATCATTTGAAGAATTTAGTGCTATGTTACTTCAGGAGGAGATGCGGCTAAAGACCCGCGATGGTGGTGATGTTGCATTTTCAGCCAATGCCAAAGGCGAAGGTGCGACATCTTCTGATGAGAAGAAGAAGAAGTTTCAAGGGAGCTGCTATTACTATGACAAGAAGGGTCATGTTGTCAAAGACTGTAGAAAGAAGAAGGTTGACGAGAAGAACGGCACCTTGAAGTCTTCATGGAAGGGAAAGGAGTCAGTTAAGAATGTCGAGACCAAGTTTAAACTTTGGGTTGCCATCGCAGAGGTATGGTCATTTGCTCAGGTTCCAGTGGTTGATGATTCATGGATTTTGGATAGTGGAGCATCCCAACACATGACCAGTAAGAAGGGCTGGTATAGTTTCTAGAAGCCTCTATAGGAACCCATTAGTGTAATGCTAATATCCAGCCGAAGGGTACTCTATGTACCCCAAATATAGAGAAATCTACTATTAGTTGCCGTCGCACAATGACAGATCGTGGGCTTGAAGGACACTTCAAGAAAACAGAAGCAAAAATTCTAGATGCTGTTAGCAAGGTAGTCAGCAAAGGAGTAAGGCGCAACAATCTCTATAAGCTGAGTTCCCTTATTACAATATCTGTAGATAAAAGCACAAGCAAGCTTTGGCACAAGTGATTTGGTTACATTAAATTTGCAGTGCTAAAGGATAAATTTGCAGTGCTAAAGGAGATGCAGAAAAAGGGCATGGTTAGCTGATTTGCCTACATTTTCAGAATTTTAGGAACCATGTGAAGCTTGCATGATGAGCAATTTCCACAGGAAAGCAGCAATCGAGAAGACTTATCTAGAGCTCATACATGTTGATCTTTGTGTGGTAAAATGTCTACTACTACATTAGGAGGATATTTTTACTTTATGCTGTTAGTTGACAATTACAGTAGGAAGATGTGGGTTTATTTCTTTCGGGATAAGGTTGAAGCTTTTGGCAAGTTCAAGCAGTTGCCTAAGCTTGTGGAAAACGAGACAGGAAAGAAGGTAAAGATGTTTCGTACAAATCAAGGAGGAGAATTCCTTTCAACGGAATTTGACAGTATCGAGCTCCAACTCACCCCACTGCTCACACATCTCAGCAAAATGGTATTGTAGAACGCCACAATCGAACTATCATGGTGGAGATGGCTCAATGCATGTATTGGGCAAAGGGTTTGCCCAATACATTTTGGGTTGAAGCAATCAACATAACAGTTTATGTCCTTAATCAAAGCGACACAAAGGCACTCAAGGATGTTACACCTCAAGAGGCCTGCTTTGGTAAGAAACCTTCAGTTTCTCATTTCAGAACATTTGGCTGTGAATGTTATGTGCATATTCCACATGCATCCAGGACCAAGCTAGATGCCAAAAGTAAGAACTGTATCTTTCTTGGATATAGTCAAGAGTCAAAGGCATATTGGCTCTATGATACAGAGGCAAAGAAGATTGTGGCCAGCCGAGATGTGGTATTTGTAGAACAACCACACTCAGTGGAGAAAGGAGGTCCGTCCGCTTTATCATCACCCGGAGAAATAGTCCACCATGAGCCCAACCCATGAGTCAGATTTCCTCTCAAGGAAGTGTATCTTTCTTGGATATAGTCAAGAGTCAAAGGTATATTAGCTCTATGATACAGAGGCATAGAAGATTGTGGCCATCCGAGATGTGATATTTGTAGAACAGTCACACTAAGTGGAGAAAGGAGGTCTGTCCACTCTATCATCACTCGGAGAAATAGTCCACCCCACCATGAGCCCAACCCACGAGTCGGATTTCGGAGGAGGAGTTTTTAGAGGATGAATAATCTCACACATCATAATAGCCTGCTACTGCAAGCCTGCTACTGCACCACAAGGAAAGCCACTTCCAAAGTGGGCACAACAACTCTTTGATGAGCATAATCCAGTACCTAAGAAGCCAAAATCTTCAGTAGATGGACCACACAGATCAAGGAGAATAGAGGAGTAGAGAAGAGCATTTGATCTCATTGTCAATATGGCCTTGATGGTGGTTGAGATAATGGGAACTAAGAATCCAGTGCCTAAGAAGCCAGAATCTTCAGTAGATGGACCACACAGATCAAGAAGAATAGAGGAGTAGAGAAGAGCATCTGATCTCATTGTCAATATGGCCTTGATGGTGGTTGAGATAATGGGAACTATGAAGGAGCCAGCCACCTTGGATGAAGCCTTAACAAATCCAAAGTGAAAAGCCGTGATATAGTCTGAGTATGACAACATCCATAGAACAACACCTGCTGGGAGCTAGTTGACTGACCACCAAACAGAAAGGTAATTGGTACCTGACGGCTCACTTGAAAAATATAAAGCTAGGTTGGTTGCATAGGGATTCTCATAGGTAGAGGGTTTTGACTTTGATGAAACCTTTGCTCCCATAGCTCGTATGATAACTATCAAAATGGTACTTGCCTTGGCTGCTCACAAAAAGTGGCCAGTCTTTCACATGGATGTCAAATCAGCATTTCTGAACGGCCATCTCAAGGAGGAGGTATATGTAGCTCAACCACTAGGTTTTGAGATGCCCGAATTAGAAAACAAAGTTTGTAGGCTTAATAAGGCATTGTACGAGCTCAAACATGCCCCACGGTCATGGTATCACATGATAGACCAATTTTTCAAAAAGATTGGGTTTATAAGAAGTGCTTTTGATGCTAACTTCCTAACTTCTGATGCTAACTTGTATGATCCAACAGGCAATGGATATGCTGAGACATAAGTTTAAGATAACATACTTGGGTCTTATACATTTTTGTTTGGGGATTGAGGTCTGGCAAGAGTAAGGTAAAATCTTCATTTTGCAACATAAGTATGCTTGGGAGATTCTCAAAGCATTTGACAAATTGCAAGCATGTGTCTACGCCAAATGGAAGTGAACGTGAAGCTTTTTGCAGAGGATTCTTCATCACTTGTTGACAGCAGGAAGTACAAGAAGCTAGTGGGGAGTTTGATTTTTCTCATTAATACTAGACCTGATATCAGCTTCATAGTTGGTGTGTTGAGCAGGTTTTCCAACAAGCCATGAGAGAGTCATTGGAAGGAAGGGATGAGGGTACTTAGGTACATCAGAGGGTACTCTTGAGTATGGCATTGTTATGTGCACATTATATGTGCATATACTAGGAGGCTAACCCACATTACGCTTGTGAGCATGGGAGCATGGGAACAAGCTCTAGTGGAGCATGGGTTAGGGCTAACCTTAAGGGTTGAGGTTAGGGTCAAGCATCCAAGGGTCATACATGGGAAATTGAGAGTCAAGAGTCACTTAAGGGCCCTCCTATATAATAGGGGCATGGGGCACACTCAAGGGATGTTCTCTTGTGTAGAGGATTGTATCTACTCTCTTGCCATTTCATACTAGAGCTGAGTGCTACTGGATTGGAGTCATACCTCTTGGTGGTATGGGACATTAAGGTTAAGGTATGAGGTACTTTATTGTAATTCATATGTGCATCCCTTGGGCTCGGGGGTGGTTGGGTGGATGAGTTTATGCCTGGTTTATGCATGTTTATGCATGATGATTATCTAGAGAGATCTTAGGGTTTTAATAGGCATCACTTGCAGCATGGGTGACACTTTTACAGGTTATTGTGACTTAGATTGGGCAAGAGATTGTGATTCTAGGAAATTAATTTCTGGATATTGTTTTTCGCTTGGTTCTAGTGCTTTCGCTTGGACTAGCAAAAAGTAATCTATAGTGGCACTTTCTTCCACAGAGGTTGAGTATAAGGCAACTTGCTTTGTTGCATGTGAGGTAGTATGGCTGAGGAGAATCTTGGTTGACATGGGAGTTCAAAGCAAGGAGGCTACAGTCTTGTGGTGTGACAATTAAAGTTGCATGGCTATCTCTAAGAACCCTATGTTTCATGCTCATACTAAACACATTGAGATTCAGTATCGTTATGTTCGAGAGCTGAAAGAGGATGAGATAGTGGATCTAGAGTATTGCTTTGAATCTATTAACTTGTGCATTAGGTAAAATCGAAATCTATTAACTTGTGCATTAATGGGAAGGCGTTCTGCTCATTCTCTTGTTTTGGAATGTGGCAGGGGTTATTGAGAGCTTCATAGAGGATAAGGCAAGGATGGCATTTGATCAATGGATGACAACAGCGCTGCTTTTCTGCCAAGAAAAGAAGCTTGTCTCAAAACAAAGGCAACAGAGTCTAGCAACGTTGAATTATAGAAAAATGGCAAACATGGAAGAGGATCTGGGCTTTCAAAGGTCAGCTGGCCGAGAAAAGCAGCTTGTCTCAAAACCAAGGCAACAGAGTCTAGCGACGTTGAATTATACAAAAATGGCAAACATGGAAGAGGATCTGGGCTTTCAAAGGTCAGCTAGCCATTTGGAGAGGCAGCGGGTGCAGTACTTGGCCTCGGGACGAAGGCAATGGAATGACGATCTATTAATTGGTGTGAGTGTGGTTGCTACAGTGTTTGCTGTAGGATTTATGTGTCTGCTGCAAAGCAAAACTACGTTGATATCTTCACCAAGGCTCTTGGTGGGAAGGGCTAGCTCTGTTGGGCATTGGGCCAAAAACCTAGTTCAGGACGTTGTGGGGGGGTGTTAGTATACACTCAATGCCCGTCTCTCAGCATGTATCTCACTTCTTTGATGTATAATGCACATTTGTTAGGCCCCCATTATGAGGAGTAGCCATGGTGCATATGTCTTTAGTGGGAACCTTGGCTGATGGGGTCATTATTGTTGGCCATTGATGATGGTTAGGAGATGGTCAGGGATACGAGTGTTAGCAGGGGCTCGGGTATGAGGAATATTCCCTCAGATACTATGTCCATCACTAGTGGGCGGTGGTATGTGGGCCGCGTTCTTGATACGCGGGTGGTGAGTGTGTCTATGTAGTGTAACCACCCTCGTTGTATACGTGTCTACCACACTGCCCACCCCCTTCTACACTTTGTGCATCCTCTATCCAAAGTTTATCTAGATCGCCATCTAAGCTCTACTTGAGAGTGCACGGGTGGACAACACCATCACTTTTACCTCTTTAGTATAATCAGAATTTTTAAATTATCTCCATTGTGTATCTATTGCATTGTCTATTGTGCTTGGTCTTGCTATCTCTTTCCAATGTGCCATATTCTTATATTTTGTTCCTCCATTGGAAGGCCAGTTGGCCTTTGCAATGGTTGAGGCAACCTCTTTGTGGCCTGATAGAGAATCTGGGTAAGTAGATGTGTAGTCCCAAGATATGGCTCATTGGGTTTCTTCAATTTGCATATTCTTCCTACCTCATAATGAATGCACTCTACAAAGTTCTCCTTTGCCTATTGGGGGTTCTGGAACTTCAAGGCTTTGTTTTGATGTGCAATCCCAAGATATGGCTTGTTGGGGTTCTTCAATTTGCATATTCTTCCTACCTCATAATGAATGAGCTCTACAAAATTCTCCTTGCATACCTAAATGAGGCAACCAACAGCTGTCTGATGATAGAGTGTGACATCAAAGTGATCTCCAGCATCATGAAGACTCAACTTCAAACCTGTCTCCATTGGAGTAGCAATAGGCTTGCAATCTTCAAGGCCAAATCTCTGCAACAATGTCTCAATATACTTTGTCTGACACAAAGCAATCCCTCCATCACACTGCTTAAATTGTATCCCCAAATAATGATGCAAATGTCCCAAATCTGACATCTCAAAAGAGGCATTCAAATCAGCAATATGACTCTCATTTGGTCCTGTGAGCAGCATGTCATCGACATAGAGAGAGCAATGATTAGATGTACATCATCCACACGTTTAACATACAAAGTGCTTTCTCTTGGACTATTATGAAATCCATGTGTAGTCAAATATGCATGTATCTTTTCATACCAAGCTCGTGGAGCTTGCTTTAAACCATACAAAGCCTTTTTCAACCTGTACACTTTGTTTTCCTGCCCTCTTTGAACAAAACCATGAGACTGCGATACATACAAAGCCTTTTTCAACCTGCAACCATTATGAGCTACCAATGCACAAATGCACAAATGCTGCGATACATACACCACGAGGCTGTGATACATACAAAGCCTTTTTCAACCTGCACACTTTGTTTTCTTGCCCTCTTTGAACAAAACCACGAGGCTGCGATACATACACCTCCTCATGCAAATCTCCATTCAAGAACACAGTCTTTATGTCCAACTGATGTACATTCCAACCATTATGAGCTACCAATGCACAAGTGCTACGAATGGTAGTCATACGACAAGTGGGAGCAAAGGTCTCATCAAAATCAATGCCCTTTTCTTGAGCATAACCCTTTGTAACAAGTCTAGCCTTATAGCAATCAACACTGCCATCTGGCTTTCGTTTCAACTTAAAAACCCACTTACATCCAATGACCTTTTTACCAATAGGCAAATCACACAAAGACCATGTACCATTCTTCATTATAGCATCATATTCACTTTGCATTGCAGCCAACCAATTTTTTGATTTTTATGCCTCATCAAATGAAAGAGGTTCTTCCTCTTCACACATACTAGACAGCCAAAGCATAACAATCTGATGTATAAGAGGCATGCTGAAAACCTGAACGAGTATGACTAGAAATAGGTGCATCAATTTTACTATCACGCAAGGTTTGCACTAGCCATTTAGGCATACCTCTAGCCTGCTCATTTTCAGCCCTATCATCATAAATTACATCCTGTAAATCTGCATCAGAAATAGGCTGATCTATGATGTCGTTTGAAATCTGCATAGGCTGAATATTTGCCTCATTAGGACTTACATTTGAATTTCCACCTGTAAACAGAGGCAACAATGTATCAAATACATCCCGTGAGCTCACACCTGTCTCTTTGGTACATGATAAGAAAGGCTACACAGCATCTTCCACAAAAACAACATCTCGACTAATCAAGATACACTTTGACTCTGCGGATGATACAATCTGTAACCTTTGCTCTCAGCACTGTAACCAACAAAAATGCATTTGATAGCCTTATCATCCAATTTTCTACATTGTTGCACATGCACTAAAGCATAGGCCAAGCAACCAAAGTCACGCAAGTGACCAATAGAAGGCTTCCTGCCATGCCAAGCTTCGTATGGAGTAACAGAATGCAAGGCCTTAGTGGGACACCTGTTGAGTACATATGCAGCACACATGATAGTCTCAAGCTAAAACGCATGTGGCAAAGCTTGGCTCTTGACCATACATCGTGCCATCTCCATAAGTGACCTATTTTTCCTCTCAGCAATACCATTTTGCTGAGGGGTATACGACACTTTACATTGGTGTTTTATCCCACGACTAGCCAGAAATGCATCAAACTCTTTAGACATGTACTCCCCTCCCTCGATCAGAATGGAGGGTGTCCACAGTACAATTGGATACATTTCCAACCATAAGCAAAAACTGTTTGAAGCACAAAAACACTTCGGACTTTGCCTTCAGTGGATATACCCATGCATGCCTTGAGTAATCATCAATGAAAGTCACGAAGTACAAGTGTTTACCAAATGATGGAGTTTGCATAGGCCCACATACATCACTATGTACAAGTTGTAATTGCGAGTGGCCCACACAAAACCATCCTTTGGAAATGCAGAACGCTGCATTTTGCCTAAAATACAGCCTTCACAAACATGTTTTAATGGTGCCTCAAGAGGGGGCAATGAAGCAACCATATCAAATTTATGCAAACGCAGCAAACTAGCAAAGTTCAGATGACCAAAACGAGCATGCCATAGTTTTGCATCTGAAATTGCCTTTTCATCAAAAACTGCATTTGCTGAATCTTCCACACACTTGTCATAAGAATTGTGAGCCTATACAGCCCACAAAACAAGGTGCCAGATGCAATAATCGTATCACCAGAAGTCAAATCATGAACAGTAGATATCTGTCATCCACAAATTTGACTTATAAGTCCAAGTCTAGCAAGCGCAGAGACAGACAATAGATTCTTCTTTATCCCTGGCACATATAAAGCATCTGAAAGTGTGAAACACTGCCATTTGTAGCAGCAGTAAGCATAATTTTACTGACGCCCTTCACTGGGTAAGAAGCATTATTGGCACATGTGACAGTATTCCCATTAGGGACAGCCTCAAGACAAGTGAACATATCACGATGTGAGGTAATGTGCTTTGTAGCACCACTGTCAAAATACCATACATCAGAGTCAACAGAAATTGCCAAACATGCATCATGTACAGATGGGTCATACTGGCAATACACGCTAAACGCCTATTCTGTATCCTATACAACATTTGCAGAATCTGCATTTGTAGAAGCATCCGCTATTGTGGCTGCATTTGACTCTTTCTTCTTTGCCTCTTTAGCCTTTAGCTTAAGGCGATTCTTAATGACATGATCAGTTGCCTTACAATAGTTGCACTTGATTTTTTTCTTGCCTTTATCAAGAGCCTTCTCAGACCTATTGTTGCTACCCGTGGAAGGAGAAGAAGTTGCAGACCTACTAATAGGAGAAGAAACAGTAGAAGGGGCTGCCTTACCACTTCTTCTCTGCTGGGCAGCAACAAATGCCTGATCAACTGCACGCTGCCTAGCCATGTTTTGCATGGACTGTGCTTTTTACAAGAGCTTGTTGACTAAAGTATCATACTTGACAACGTCAGGTCTGTCCTCAGTAACAAGTCTCCATGTGGAAGGAAAAGTCTGATATGACTTAGGTAAAGCATCAAGAACAGTCTGCACAAGAGAATGATCAGGAATAATCTCACCTACAGAAATCAACTGTTCGTTGAGATCTTTAATCTCAGCAAGAAAGACATTCATGTCATCATCTTCCTGCATAATCTTCGATTCTATCTCTTTACGTAAGTAAGAGATTTTTGCCTCGTTTTACGACCTGCATACAAACCAGCTAGAATATCCCAAGTATGTTTTGCTATTTTAGCTGAACGAATATGTTGAGTGATGTTACGTTTGACAAAAAGTGCAATCAAGGCATGAGCCTGTGCATCTTTACCATCCCAACGAGCTTGTTCAGCAGTGGGTAAAATAGTAGCAACAGTAGAGCTGCTAGAACCTGCAACATCCTCAACAGATCCTACATCCATAGAACTTGGACGTACATCCATACCCTGCATAATGTTCCACACTCCTTTTGCAACCAAAACATGCTGCATCATGTATGCCCAAAGTGGGTAGTTGCTGTCTCCATCCAATTTATCATCAGCAGACAACATGCGAAATACATCATTGCTGTTATCAGCCATGGCCACTGACTGAAGCTGATGCAAAAGCTACCTGTAATGAAGCAAAGACTGAACAGGAAACAACTCGTTCTATGTAGCACGGTCCACAATAGAATACGTATGCCTGTTTTGTAGAAAACTGCACGGTCGAAATTTCTCAATCGGAGAACGTGAGTCAGAGGGTGCTAGCGGCGTAGCCCTGGGAGACGATGCTTGCTCTAATACCAATTGTTGGAATTAGGCTTGCAAGAAATCACACAAAGCTTGGAGAAGAAGAAGCAAGAATGCACACAACACACAGTGTATTAGATTGTGTCAACGTACAAAGATAAGTTAGCCCTAGAATGATGGGCGTATATACAAGCTGAGGGAAAAAACCTCCTAAGGAGGGAAAAAGTGCCCCGGTGGTCCTAAGTGTGTTCACACACACCATTGCCTATATATATGGCAACAATTATGTTGAACTCTTGCCCCTGTTTGTTCCCTCATGTGCTTTCTCTACTCTCTTGGTCTCACGGATTGGGGTTTTTTGGCTCCTTCTCATGACTCACCTCTAAAGACTCCATTGTCTCATTCGGTCATTGGAGATTGAATTGGGCTTATGCCCCACAATCTTGATATGGTATCCTCCTTTGTGAAGGATTCCTAGTTTGCTTTTGAACTGGAATTAGGAGTTACTACAGTGGTTAGATCAAACTGGAATAATTAGGAGTTACCAAGGTGGTTAGATTGGCTCTTGGTCCTGTCCCACACCCTAGCATTGGTGCGTATGATAATGTTTTGTGCTCTAACACTAGGTTGGAGTATGAAGTTGAAATGATTCGGTCCAAATGTAAATGCATACACTTTTGGTCCAAATGCCAGAATCACTTGTTGTGCTAAGGTTCTTTTTATGATTTCCTTAATTTTTTAATATTTTCAAGTTTCTATAAGGTTTTATTTTTTATGAACATAAATGCATAAGCACTTAGTCCAATGCTTGTTGCTGAGGTTCTTTTTATGATTTTCCTTGATTTTTTGATATTTTTAGAAGGTTTTATATTTTTTGAGTTTTTCAAGGAGGTTCTTGGTCTCCCCACAGATCTGAGAAACTATAAAAATGAGTCCAAGAAGTTATGGAAATTTTATCCTTGGAATCTCCAATCAAACGATTAGACTAGTTTGATTGATCTATTGAACTCGTGAGACAATTGGACTTGATTGAACTTCACTAATCGTCCATTGGATATTAGACCCAACTAGTGATTGGACTTTTTGGCAATTGGTCATACATCAAATTGGTCATGCCAACGATTGTAGAATTTAAAGCTGGTGATCAAACTTCTGTAGTTGCTCATACACTCAATCAGTTCTACTGACAACTCCTCTTTCCAAAAGCGATTGTAGAATTTGTAGTCGTTCTTGGCAATTGAACTTCTGTAATTGTTCATACACCCAATCAGTCCTAGTGTGATAACTACTTGATTCAAAAGCGATCGAGGCAAGCGCTAGACAAAGTGTTTCTAACAAAGACACCTTGAGATTTTTGAATGCCTCCAATGTTCATGGAGTCATTTAGATTCACTGCCTTCTAGTTCTTGACCCCCTTTAGCAGATCGGTGAGATCTGCCCAAGAGGTCAGAAAATTTGTTTATGTGGGTGGAGTATGCTTGGCATATACCTACAAAGGATTTAATGTCATAAGTAGTATGTGGTACTTCCCAATTGACAATCTCTGCTACCTTGGCTGGATCAAGTTGGATGCCCTCGGCACTGATAATGTATCCAAGGCAGTGAACCTTGAACAAATAAAATTTCAACTTCTTCTCATTATTAACGTAGAGCTCATTGCTTTCTAGCAACTTCAAGACTTTCTCCACATCAATGTCACCTGCTCAATAGTAGTTGAAAATACTAGTATGTCATCCAGAAATATGAACACACACTTTTCTATTAAGTCCCTCAAAACACGCATCATCATGTGGTTGAATGTGGCTAGGGCATTCATCAAGCCAAAAGGCATGACTACAAATTCATAGTGGGCCCATTCTGTATGGAAGGCTGTATTGGGGATGTCCCCCTCAACGATCCTCACTTGGTGGTACCCACTCTTCAAGTCTAGTTTTGAGAACACCTTCGCCCCATTTAGTCTCTCGAGAATATAGTCTATTTGAGGCATTGGGAACTTACTCTTGATAGTTAGCGTATTGAATGCACAATAATCAACACACAATTGATAAGACCCATCCTTCTTCCTAACAAACAAGATCGGTGCTGCAAATGGTAACACACTAGGACATATGAAGCCAGATTGCAAGAGTTCTTGGAGTTGGCAGTTCAACTTTGTTTCCATTGCCTTAGACAGGTGGTAGGTAAACTTGCTCGGGGGATCAGAGCCTAGGAGGAGGTCTATCTTGTGGTCCTTTGGTCTAGACAGGGGGAGCTGGGGAGGAGGGAGATTGTCCCGAAGAAGAATCTTTTCAAACTTGTCATGGAGAGCATGGTACTTCTTTGAAGCATTGGCCACCATCTGGGAAGTTTGGATGTATATCATCGTACAGTGTGTGCCTTTCTTTATTTGTCGTTTAGCTTGTAAGTGGCTTATGAGAGGAAAGTTTGGGATTCCTGGCTCACATTGAGGCTTTGGACACATTCTGGCTAATCTGAAACGTGTGCCTATCCCAATCGATATCTAGCTGGAACTTGTGAAACCACTAAATGTAGAGGAGCCCAAGGACAAGCTAAGTAGCTAGTGAAGCTAGCCTCGTTTGTCGACTAAAATCAACAAAATCAGTTGCTCAATTAGTACACTTCTACTATGCCTGACCCATGGTACGACCCATCACTTGGAATTCCTTAAAGTTTAGCCTCACCACAATAGTAACCAATTATCTCGTCCAACCAACCTTTGTCCTTTTCAATAAATGACTCTATAACCTCACAAGTCAATTGAATTCTTTCAATCTTCGTCGTCAAATTTTTTGACTATAATAGCTTTAATAAGAGGTTATGAACTCACTCCTTTTGTACTTCATCTTGACCCCTCTTTGTTATTCACTGGGATCTCATGGAGAACAACTTTTGTGCTACCTTCAACGAGATCATGGCCTCTAGCCACATGCCAGAGAGGATGTCCTAGAGTCATTCATTTGATTCTCCCAACAATAAGGGAGGTAATAGTTTTTGGAGATTCATCAGTGGCACCCCATCATCCTCCTTAGAAGTGCCTACAAAATCCTTAGCAAACCATCAGTCATCCCCTCAATAGCTCCACATCCCAAATTTGATTCTTCATCCAGAATAGGAGCATATTGGATGACATCTTCACATTTTGGGGAGGTGATCGCCACAGATCATCTTCGTTAAGAAAACATGACAATTCTTCTCTTGGATTTCGAGAAAGCCTATGATAGAGTTGATTGGGGTTTCTTAGAGGACACTATGCTTTGGATGAGGTTCCTTGCCTGCTAGACTAGAGGTGTTTCTACATTGTATTTCACTACCCGCAACCAGGTCCTCATTGTATTCTATAGCCCATAGCCAGGGGGCTAGAGGGGAGAGGTTTCCAATCTCCATATCAATTCATCAAGGATGCCCTCTTACCTCTTTGTAGTTGAGATGATGAGTAGCTTGTTGTCTCCTCAGGTCACTGGACTTCAAGGCCTTTGCCTCCCCACCATCAAGTCCCAGGAGAAGCTTCTTAACTCAGAATTTGCAGATGACACAACATACCTCTCTGAAGAGGGTCACATATGTATTGATTAGATTGATGTGGATATACCGCATGAGTGGCTCTCACATATGTATTGATTAGATTGATGTGGATATACCGCATGAGTGGCTCTTTAGGACCTTTCATGGAGATTATCATCCAAGATGGCTTGGAATTTTTTGGAGGATAGGCATACCTCTGCAGGTCATTGCTCTCTCAGGCCAAGAGGCTATAGATTGCATCATCTATTCTATCATGCATGGAGGGAGATAGAGGAGATGTAGCATGGAGGGGATCATCCTAAATACCAGGCTTAGTCCAGTGAGGATTATTAGTCATTTGGGGAAGCACTGGTTTATTGATCCTTCTCCTCAAAATAGTGACTCATGGCTCTTGGTGTTTGTGGATGTATGGTAGCAGTCCTATTAGATATCTTCAGTGGGATCCAGGTGAGTGGGAGTGGATTGATGCCTTTGATCCATTGAAAAGCCTTTCTTTTTTCAATTTCACGGTCCCGAATGCCAGGCTTCTCATCACTTGACAGATGCATAGGATCCCTACTCTCAGGCCTCATTGGGAGAGTTATGACATCTCTCTAGCGATACAACACAAATATTGGCATATGCTTTGGCATTCATATAGAAGGAGCCAGATCTCTCATTTATTTTTGTTATTTTTACATGGTGGTCTCCCTAGAAATCAGTGATCGGTTTTTGGTGTAGCACCTGCCGAGATGTGCAGTAAATTCTGAGACTGTACAACATTGTTTATAGGGATACAGCACTGCACAACGTATTTGGGGTTCTATAGCCCAACTTATGGGAAAATTGAGTAGTCGCGCCATGCATGTTACTTGGGGGGAAGTTGCTTGGCTGCTATCCCAGTCTCCGCAGCTTTTCTAATGAGAGCAGTGATGTAGACACTGCCATTTTCATTCGTAGAGGTATTGCCTAGCATGATTTGTTGTAGGATGACCCTCACTCACATTATACACCCCCCAGACAAGGGATTGACACTAGTTGGGAGATTGTTGCCAATATTACAGCATGGCAGATTTGGAGAGCTAGATGCACGAAGGCTCCTGAGGGTGTCTAGATTTTTGAGTCTTAGTCCATTAACACTATTATAGGGGGTGATATCATCCATACTCTCATGGCTACTTGGGCTTGTATTCAGGGGTCCTCTCATTCCATGCAAGCAAAGCACGTATTGATGTGGGAGTGGGACCTTGGCATTTTCTTAGTGCATTAACACTATTATATGGGGTGATATCATCCATACTCTCATGGCTCTTGTATTCAGGGGTCCTCTCATTCCATGCAAGCAAAGCACGTATTGATGTGGGAGTGGGACCTTGGCATTTTCTTTTCCTCTAGTCCCACAGGTCTTTCATGGCACCATGATGCTCCTCAGTGGTTGCGATCACCTTACATATTGGGGTGATTCTATTCTATTTTGGCTTATAGCCGTGATTGTTGTATGCTTTTTTTCATTCTTAATAGAAGTTTCTTTCTTGGAAAAAAAATAAAAATATTAAATTGACATTCTCTTGATCATTCATCTTGATTCTTGAAGATACCTCTACTATGTTGTTCTTCCTCGTCAAGCATATTAGTCATCTCGCAATTACAAGGCTTGGTTTTTTTTCCTAGAGAAAAGATCCTTCTATTAGTTATGATCAAACAACCAAAGGCTATATGTACAATCTTATAACCCTCAAATGAGGAGACAATCTGGGGGAGGGTAGTCGCTCCTTGGCTAGCGATATAGCGCTAATAGGCTCAGCTTCGGGATGGGGTGCCCTTGATGGCCTCTCTGCAATGGGCTCGCCATATATGTCATGCAGCTATGCTACTGCTGATCTCCCATCTTTGACATGTGCCTAAACATCAAGCCTCAACCAACAAGGAGGGAGTGGGAATCGTGTTGATCGTGCAGTGTGATGGTCAGAGAGCCTGCCCTCCTATGTTGCCTCATAGTCGATTGGGCTGGTCACAATGTCACCCAAGAAAGTACTCCCCATGTGATGATATGAGGTGTGGATCTCTCGGTCATGTAGAGATGAAGAATCATTTCCTACACCTATTGCACTTTAAGGCAATCTCAAAGGCAGTGCCTATGCTACTCGAGGTGTTGGCTGCACCGCACACAATGTGCCAGCCCACCACCGATACACTGAAATCCTCTGTGAGGGAAAGGGTCAGTTGGCCCTAAGGACCATCTTAAAAGATGAGCAATTGGTCCCCCATCTAAACCAAGGATTTCTAGGGGGATATCATGGCAAGTGAAGGCTCTGAGCCACATGGGGGGGTGAGATCCTAAAGGGGGGTATTCCAATCGAAGAGGAGATGGCTAAATCGATGTCGAGGGTAGTTTGGGCTTTGCCTCTAATCCTAAGGGGAGCCTCTTAAATCTAGCATACTCTCCCAAAGGCTTAGCTCGACCCCTACAGAGAGCAATGTGAGATTGAGCACTAGGGAGTGGCCACTAGGCAATCAGAAGAGGATGTTTGATATCAAGGGCTGGTAGAGTCTCTCCTCCTCTGTAGCTTGATCAAACTGGCTACAAAATGGTCCTTGTTTGAAGAGGAACTGAGACCACGAGAATAGGCCTTTGTAAAGATCCATTGCACATTGGGGTCCAGGGAGGGAGTGTGGGTACAAAATTTGTGCAAGAAGAAAAAACCTTCCAAGGATCCGCACCTTGCTGAAGGCCGCTCACAACCAACTTGCCCAATAGGGATATGCTCTGAATAGATGGATCAATGATGCTAAGACCGCCCTAGTTGACGAGGCTGAATAATCACCCTCCAGGCCACTTTGTTCCACACAAGTCTGCCATTTATCCCTACCCATAGAAAGTCTAGTGGTTGCACTTATTCGAGAGAATGCCCAACAAGAGGTAATGTACCACATGGGAGCCACCATGAGCACTTGGTTGGCCACAATCACGCGGCTAGTGAGGGAGAGATGGGTAGTGCTCATGTGAAGGAGCTTTTTCCAAATGCTCAGAAGGGGGGCGTGCTACTACTCTTGTGAGATATCCCACAAATATCTGATGTGGGTGCCATTGGGAATCCACTAGAAAGACTCAATTGGGTGCCAAATCGAGGTTGGTGCAAATCCAAACTAAAGATTGCATGACTATGCCAGTTGATCAAGGTGCATGAAGCAAGACAAAAGTCCTCAATGGCTAGCGTGAATCTCTAGGTGCCACCCAAAGATCACATGACTTGTGCCGATTGGCCATGGTGTGTGAAGGAAGGCACAAGTCATCTATGAAGATTCCCTCAATCTAAAAATACTAGCAATGGAAGGGAGGAAGATGCTCATGGCCGCTACGACTATGATAAATAATAATGGGGCTAAATGGAATCCCTACCTTATTGGGCAAGAGATTTGAAACCGCTCTTCTCTATCCTTGCAAGAAATTACACTATTGTGGGCATCACAATACATGCATGAAACTCCCCTGATCCATCTCTGAGAGAAACCCATATGGCTAAGAGTACCCTCAAGGAAGTCCCAATCCACTCTATCATAAGCCTTCTCAAAATCCAAAAGCAAAATGGCTAAAGGATGATTACTCATTTTGGCTCATTCCATTGCCTCCCAAAATGAGAAAATGCTAACAAAGATGCTCCTTCCATGTAAGAATCCATTCTATCATGAATGACATCCTACAAAATTGGCTACAATCTAATGCTCACTACCTTAGCAAGAAATCGTATATGTAGTCCCAAGTAAAGTGATAGGTCTCGATTGTCCAATCAAGGTCTTATCCCCACTCTTAGATAAGCCCCTCAGTGAGAGAGAAGAAGGCATAGAACCTGTGTTCCACATTCTCACGTGCACGTTGCACTAGGGTACACAGTGACACACTGGCATGATCATCAATGTGACATTTTTATAGAAGTAGTACCTTTTTATAGGGATACTTATCGTATGCCATGAGCCCATTGTGAGCCCTTAGTCTAGGGACAATCACAGAATGGGCTATGTAGGTGAGCCTTTCAGCCTTAGAGGTCAGTCCTCATAACCCACTTGGGGAATTCATCAGATAAGTGTATATAGAGTAAGACTTAGTATTAGGTATGCATCATTAAGAATTGCATTGCCTATGGGCTAGCCCATAGCCACAAGAACCTATCCAAGGGCTATTCACATCCCTAACAGCATTTAGGGCCAACTGATAGCATTAGGGGGCACCATGCTCCAGTCGACCAACCGATAGCATTAGGGGGCACCATGCTCCAGTCGGCCAACCTTGATCAATAGGTTGGCTCCAACAATATAGCCTCTCAATAGGCTGTCGACCACCATGACAATGCCAAGCATGCGGTCGGGTTGCAAGAATGCAATCACACAGCATAAAATTAGCATTTTCTTTCATGTGCAAGGCATTTTCAGCACTAAATGCTAATTTTTATCCATATGCTGACCGACAGCTTATGTTGATGCTAATTTTTATCCATATGCTGACCGATAGCTTATGCTGGCTGACCTCCAGCATAAATGCAAGCGCTTCACTCCCAATCATTCATTCAAGTATTCAGCAAATACAAGCAATAATCAGACATCCTCCTCATCTCCAGGTAGACAATTAAGGTCCTCTTCACAACATCATTCAGCCAACATATGTGCAGTTCTTTAGCTATCTAGATTTGTATCACTGGCCCAAAGAGTCTTCTCTCAGTAGAGCCTTGGATTAGTGGATACTCAATGTATGGTCTTCCTCATCCTTGCGTTGGGCATTCATATCACTTGTTCACTCAAGCATTGTACAACATTCTCTAAAGAATAATATAAGCATTTTACTCATGCTTGCAGGGGGGCCCTTCAGTGGGTATTTGGGACCCAATAATGTGTCATCTTCTTCATTCTCATTCTCTTCTCTCTACGCTTTGAATTGGATGTTAAAGATTCTCACCACATAAAGGTATAAAGAAGGCCTTGTTGTGCGTTATCATGACCAAGCTCAGTGCATGTAACATTGGTATCAGAGCATCAGGTTGGTGACCCAACTCGGCTACCTAAAGAAGTGAGAGCATCCGATGGATGGTAAAACTGTGGTCCGAAAAAAACATCCAACCCTCCACCATGTCAAGAGAAAAATCACATCAAGAAGAAAGCCAACAAGAAGTAATGGAGGCACAAAGCTTCCAAATAGAAAGCATGCTTTCACTAAGCACATAAGATCTCTTGAGAATAGTGATGGAGCAAATAAATTCTCTAAAGATGCAGCTTGTCGTAGAAAAGGAGAAACCCAAAGAAGGCATCTCATATCTGGCACATATCCTTCTCACTATGGAGGAACAAAGAAGAAAAGACGAAGATCGATGTGAAGAAGCGAAAAGAAAAGATGAAGATTGATGTGAAGAAGCAAAAAGAAAAAACAAAGAACGACATGAAGAAGAAAGAAGAAAAGGCGAAGAAGCAAGAAGAAAAGCAGAAGAAGAGAAAGAACTGAGATGTACGGAGGAACAATGAGATAAGGAAGCCACACACAAATATGAGGAAGACTAGTGCCGTTGAGAAATCGCCGATTGAGAGTTTTAGAAAAGACTCGACTGAGAGGCTATGCAAATCTAGCATCAGCAAACAATGGCATAGATTTTTGCATCCCTTCCCTAGCTGGCTCCAAATTCCTCGTCCTCCATTGCCCCTAACAATGCCGTCATACGAACCTCTCCAAATTTTAGTAAGTATGATGGTAAGTGTGATCATGCTGCTGTTACTCAATTTAGTCATCAATTTGAAGAACATTTTTGTTTATTTAATATCATCGATCCATAAGACAAAGTCCATGTGGTAGCACTCCACCTCACTATGGAAGTTGTTACCTTGGTGGCAGCATTGGTCACAACTTCACAAAGACCCCATCACGGGCCAATTCCAATTTCATTGGACTCCCTTTGTGGCTGACCTCAAAGTTTGTTTTCTTCCACCACAGTACTTGACCAATCTTGAGGATGAGTTTTATAAATTCACTCAGGGTGGTTCCCCTATGTTGACATATTCCAACAAGGTCATTACAATGACTGAATAGGGGCATATAGGAAGAAGATAAGCTCAAGCATTTCATTCGTTGTTTAGACACTAACATTAGGTACCCAGTTAGGAATTTTGAGCCTTAGACTTATGCACATGCACTGACCCTCTCTCAAAATCAAGAACTAATGCTGAACGGAGGTAAGCCCAAGAAGGTACAGTCTTCCCCTAAGCCCTAACATTAGTCATCTACTCAGTAGGTACAGTCTTCCCCTAAGCCCTAACATCAGTCATCTACTCAGTAGGTACAGTCTTCCCCTAAGCCCTAACATCAGTCATCTACTCAGTAGTTTTTTTAGGTACAGTCCCCCTAAGCCCTAACATCAGTCATCTACTCAGTAGGTACAGTCCCCCTAAGCCCTAACATCAGTTATCTACTCAACAGTTATCTACCCAAGGTAAGGGGGCTCAGAACAGCAAAGACCAAAATAACTAAAAGAAAACCTCTCAAGGTCAGTTATCTACTCAACAGTTATCTACCCAAGGTAAGGGGGCTTAGAACAGCAAAGACCAAAATAACTAAAAGAAAACCTCTCAAGGTCAGTTATCTACTCAACAGTTATCTACCCAAGGTAAGGGGGCTCAGAACAGCAAAGACCAAAATAACTAAAAGAAAACCTCTCAACAGTTATCTACTCAACAGTTATCTACCCAAGGTAAGGGGGCTTAGAACAGCAAAGACCAAAATAACTAAAAGAAAACCTCTCAAGGTCAATCGGGCAATAGGAAAGTTTCTATGCCCAAGAAAACTCGAGGAAAAAGCTAAGGAGGGAATCACTAGAGATTATCTCTAGATGGATGAACAAACACGGTACATGATAGAGAATTGTTGTTTCTTCTGTCACATTATGGGACACGGGAAGAAAGATTGCACTAAGTTTCAGGCTGAAAAGTCTGCTAAGGCATCCACTTCCATAGTAGCAACCGTAGAGTAGCCCCATCCACATCTTTGCCACATCAGCCTCTAATGTAGTTCAGCTTTTATCCACTTTGAATTCAGTGCCTCCAGTGGTGTTTGATGATAAGCCATAGGGTGAGGCTGAGGGACAGACAAAGGCTCTCATCCGTGCCTATGGCACTACACGGAAACAATAGTTCATTGTCCTCTTTGACATGGGCAGTTCTGAGGATACCTCGGGCCATAAAATGCAAAGGCATGCTCCCAAATTCGAATGCTTCAAGATTATCTGAAGGTAGGGGAGGTGTCCACAGTGTAGTGCATGCAAGTCCTCCCATGGGATGCATCAAATATGAGGACATTAGCTCCCCCTTCCCCACCACAGCTCAATGCAAGCTACTCTTCCATGCTTGCAAGCAAACATCAATGGTGTCTGGTTGTGATGGATCAATGCATTCACCATAGCCACATTCTCCAAAAGCAGTGAAAGCCCATCTCATCCACCTCTTCATCAGTAAGCTTCTCTCCAAGATTTGTCATCTTGTGAGATGAAGCTTTGATATGCAAAAATGAATCCATTCTGATCCTTGTCAAAAACCTTGAAAGCCTCCTTAAGTTCCTCTTCAAAATTAGTGTCCATCTTTCGGGCCATGAGATTGAGAAACGCAGGAAAGTCAATGGTCCCATTTCCATATGCGTCCACCTTGTTGATCATTTCCTGCAAATTAGCTTCTGTGGGTTTCTGGCCAAGAGAGCGTATCACAATTTCCAGTTCTTTTGTGGTGATACAACCATCGCCATCCTTATCGAAGAGATTGAAGGCTCCCTTGAACTGTGTTATCTGCTCTCCTGTGAGCTGTTCGGCCATAGCGGGAGCTCCAAATTAGGGTTAGGACTTGAGCTCGGGGGGGAGGCTGCAAGGTAGGGCCATGCTAAAGAGAGAGGGGGAGGGGGTTCCGGTGAGGTTGGTTTGGAGTGAAGCAAGGGAGGAGGGGGCATGGTGGTCGGTGGAGAGTGACATGAGGGGGGCTGGGTGAGAGGGGGCATGGGGGGGACAGTGAGGGGGGGTGTGTGGGCGAGAGAGAGGGGGCGGGTGTGTGGTAAATGGGAAGAGATGTGAGAGGGGTGGGGTGGCGAAGGAGAGGGAGAGATGGGGTGGTGGGGCATGCAGGTGAAAGGGGGTTGAGGGGGTAGTTGCGCAAGAGAGTGGGGGGTGCAAGGGGTCTGCTAGGGAGGAAATGGTTGGTGAGGTGAGGGAGAGAGGGGAGCCCCTAGTGAGAGAGGAAAATGGTTGGTGAGGTGAGGGAGAGAGGGGAGCTCCTAGTGAGAGAGGGGTGAGGTCATGGGTCCAACACATTGCTTGCAGGCTCCGTTGATGCCCATCAAGCCAAAGAAGCTAAGTGGGGAGGCCAAGTCGTGGAGTCCAGTATTATATATCCTTTTGTTCTTCGTGCATGGGAAGCTAGCATGGCCATGTGGGCAGCTAGATACACGTCTTAAGGTTCCGTAGCACAGGAGGTGTAGGCGAACAAACCAAGAGAGAGAGGGGTGTGTGGTCGGTGAGTTGGGGGGAGAGAGAGAGAGCGGGTGGGTGTTCCACAAGACTAAATGACACATCATGAATCAAGAGGGATCTAAGGCTGAAAAGAGGCATCCTAATCTTGCCTAATCTAGACCATCAAATTCCCATTAGCAGGCAAGTGAACTAGGCATACACTAGGGGTGAACTCAGGTGTGGACTAGTGGTGAACTCAGGCATGAACTAGGGCTGAACTTAGGTGAACTCAGGTGTGGACTAGTGGTGAACTCAGGCGTGAACTAGGGGTGAACTTAGGGTATACCATGGGGATTTTTGGGACCTAGAAAAATTTCGAGGGATTGAGCTCAATGCAAAAATTTCGAGGGATTGAGCTCAATGCAAAAGAGGATTCGAACTTGGAATTGGCCGCTCAAGTTTTCATCATCTAACTGTTAAAATTACAGCAATGTGATGAGCTATAGTGGATCAAATACTAGAATCAACATCATTAACAAAGTGATTAGATAATAATTAAGATGTGATTAGTGAGTAATTAACTAATAGCTTAATGTAGGCATGGATAATCAAAAACCAGCAAATTCTCATTAGGCCAATGCCTCAATTTATAGAGTTTACATCCAAGCATCTAATCCCACTGATTTCTCCTTGATTCACTCCACCTCTTTTGCTTGATTCTCTCCACCTCTCCCAGAATATCTCCACACTTCCTAAATCTTCTCATGCTACCCTTTATTCTCTCCAAGTAGATTCTTCTCACCTTTTCATAGGTTCTCTCACATTTACAGATTCTCTTTTATAGCCTCTAACCAAGGGCTTGTTTCTGCACACACCCTATTCACTTGTATATTTCAACACTAACCACTATGCTATACTTTCCAGCATGTTGTGGAGAGTGTTTTTAAATTCAAATCTTGGTATTTTTGTTCCCTAGTGCACTTTCTTACCGGAAAATGTGTCCCTAGTTCATCCCTAATTCACCTAGTTCACACCCTAGTTCACCTTGAGTTTACCCACGAGTTCACCCCTAGTTCATCCCTAGTTCATCCCTAGTTTACCCCCGAGTTTACTTGTAGTTCACCATAGTTCACTTGGGAATCCAACGATGTTCATCAAATCCCAATCATGACGCCTCTTTTGAACCATAGATCCATCCTAACTCATGATGTGTCACTTCACGAGGACATTGTGCATAGTCCAACTTTCCAGCAACTTTAACTTTAAAGAGACATCACTTAACTTTTGGATGACTAGAAATGGGCCAAAACTTCGGAATGAAAGTTTAGGACAACGCTTGCCCACTTGCTTTAGCCGTTGTTTCATGATGCGGAGATATACCCAATTCCCTTCGTTAAAGTTGACATCTTGCTTAGATTTGTTGGCTTGACAAGTATATTCTTCCTAAGATTTGGCAAGGCGCTCCTTAATTGACTCCATGATTTCTTTGAATGTCTCGAAGGTTTTATTGGCCTCAAGAGATGGTGACACATGTCTCGTCGATGAGAATCGAAAACCAAATACTACCTCATACAGCGTCCGGCCAATACTCAATGAGTGAGTATTGTTTAGGACTTCTTGAACTAAAGGAAGATATTGTTCCCATTTTGATTGTTGGTCATGGCAGTATGATTTGAGAAAGTCAAAGGCCAATTGATTGTATATTTCTGTTTGGCCATCTGTTTGAGGATGGAATGCACTAGACAACTGCAACTTAGTCCCAAAATTGTCAAACAATGATCTTAAAAAATGGGACATAAATTTTAGATCTCTATCTGATGTGATAGTCCATGTCAAACCACCAATGGGGTACCGAAACCGAATGAACAAGAAAGCTATGTCCTCGACTGTGGCTGTCTGCTTGCATGGAATGAGCATGCAAAATGTATTGAATCTGTCAACAATTATCATACAGTGTGTGTTTCTAGATCCAAATGAGGTGGGAAGAGGGCCTACGAAGTCCATACTGATGTCGTGAAAGGATCCCTCAAGAATAGGCAAAGGCTGAAGCAACCCTACTTGTTTGGTATGATGAACTTTCACTTTTTGACATATTTGGCATGATTGGACATGTTGGTAAACGTCCTGTTGCATCTTAGGCCAATATAATGACCTCTCTAACTTTCCAGGGTACTATTTTTACCCTTATGTCCTCCAACAAGAGAATCATGGGCATTGTGGAGAAGGACTTGGTGCTTTTCTTTGAGTGCACAAAGATGGTTCTTGAAAAACAACCAACCATCCTGTATTTTGTAGTCACGCGTGGTTCTAAATTGAGGGCCAACTGATATTGAGTAAAGAAATCTTCCAAATCCAATACTATGCCTTCATACTATCCAAGTCTTTGCCTTGAATTTCTAGCACATTAGACTGCAATGAATTTCTAGCACATTAGACTCCTGCAATGTCTAAATAGTGCCCTTTCGACTAAGAGCATCGAAAACTGGCTTATTTTTCCCAAGACGTATTCAATCATTCCCCTAAATTATTAGAACAATATCGAACTCCACCTGGATTGCTTGGGCACTAGGCATGGTTTGCAACCATTTAAGTTCATGGTGATGTGTCTTAACTATGAAGTCCCTCCCATAAAGAACTCCCATAAAGAAAGTGCTTCTAATGCTTAAGAGCGATCATCACTCCAAGAGCTCTTTATCAAACGCTGAATAATTCTTTTCAACGTTATTCAATATGCAGCTATAATAAGCCATTGGCCTACCATCTTGCTATAAAATAGCTCCAATGGCAAGGTTACTGGCATCGGTAATCACCTCGAAAGGATTGTCCCATCATGTCAACTTTAAAATTGGTGACTTAGAGACAACTTTCTTCATTGTGTGGAATGCCTCTAGAGCCTTGCCCGTGTGACGGACACTTTTTGACAGGGGTGAGTCTTCACACCCTTGAGCAAGTCAGTGAGAGGTGCTACAAGGTTAGAAAACTTGTCCATGCGTGTGCTGTAGGTCTGAAAAAGACTCACAAATGAGTGGATAACTTGGGTTGTAGTGGGAACATCTCAACTGAGAATGGCCTGTACCTTTTCAAGATCAAGGCTAATACTTGATGATGACTGATGATGTAGGTAATGGATTTCCAATACTCCAAACTCACTCTTCTTGGCATTGATAAACAACTCATTGTCTTGCAAGAGTTGCAAAACTTATACCACATCTCGCTCATGATGCTCTGTAGTCCTTGAGAAGATAAGAATGTCATCTAAGAAGATAAAGACACATTTGCCAATGAGATCCCAAAAAACCCAAGACATCATTTTGTTGAACTTCATTGGTGTGTTGGTGAGTCCAAAGGGCATCACCACAAATTCATAGTGGCTGTGCTCGGTCGTCTTGAAGGCGGTTTTTGGAATGTCTACCTCAAAGATCCGAACCTGATGGTAGCCACTCTTAAGATCTATCTTAGAGAAAATTTTTGCACCATTGAGTTGTTCAAGGATGTACTCTATTTTGGGCATGGGGAATCTATTCTTAATTATTATTAGCTTATTGAGCACCATGTAATCCACATATAAGTGTGTAGACTTATCCTTCTTTTGGAAAAACAAAATGGGAGCAGCAAAAGTGGAGGATGGTCGGATAAATCTAGACCGGAGTAGTTGTGGGCTAACTACTGCTTGAGCTCGCTCTCCAATGCCTTAGAAAGGTGGTAGGGGAACTTTCTCAGAGGTTCTGAACCAAGAACCAACTCTATGCAATGGTCTTTAGGTCTACTGGGTGGGAGATTGGGTGGGAGGTTGTCTCGTAGCATGATGTTGCTATATTGAGCCAAAAGACCAGCCATTCGCTGCTCCATTGAGGGTGTTATTTGAACTGCATTAGATTGAGAGCAGACATATAGTAACGCATAGTCTGCTCCTTTTTTAATGACTCATTGGGCTTGAATGTGGGAAATGAGTGGAATTCCAAGAATGCTCCGATCCTTGCAAATCATGAGGGGCTCATGAAAACCTTCAATGATAGTGAAAGTGTTGTGCCTCCAATCAGGAATTGGTGCATACTTTCTAAACCACTGGATCTCGAGAATCATGTCACATCCTTAAAGATGGGAACCAATAAAATCCCACTAGAACGTGGCCCTCTGAAAACCTAAAACTCAAACTGCTGAGCTTTATGAGAAATGTGTGTATGTAGACGAGGGGTAAACCAATCCACCTCTAGATGATAAGGAACTAGGTACAACTCATCTTGTTTTGTTACGTGCACACCTTAATCCGATGCCACGTAGACATGATTATTCCTTATAACTGCCTTAAGGGCAAAGTTAGAGGTTGTATATGGGCAGTTTGGAACCATTTTGGTGGCTCTATAGGTGCTCGGAGATGCCTAGGACATGCACCAATGGTTGGGACACATTATGGGCACGATATGAACACATTTTATCACATTTTTGATGAATTTTTATGGCCTAAAAGGTGAAAACTAGCCCGATTGTGACTTGGTACAGAAATCCCTATGTAAAGGCAAGTCATGGGTCATCTTAGCATTCAAAGATAGGAATTTGCAAAGCCAAGACCAAGGGCATGACATCAACCAAGTACATCTCCAAATTAGAGTTTTCCATTAACCCACACAGGAGGACAGTAAGAATTAGTTCAAGCATGCATTCATAGTCTAGATATACATTGGATCTATGTCACTCATTGTAATTACTCATTCAACCAAGGGCATGACATCAATGATTTGGATCAACCAAGTACATCTCCAAATTAGAGTTTTCCATTAACGCACACAGGAGGACAGTAAGAATTAGTTCAAGCATGCATTCATAGTCTAGATATACATTGGATCTATGTCACTCATTGTAATTACTCATTCATTCAGAAATATATAGTAGGAGTAGGTTATGTAAAGAGTCTCCCTCTTCTCCTTCTCTCTACTTCTCTATGTCATGAGCTTGTGATTAGCATTAATCATTATTGAGTTGCATTAATCATCCTTAAGCACGCTTCTATATAGTAGTCATGTTACATGTTTGCCAACTGTTGTGGAGAGATGGCACCTAAGGAAACTACTAAATTGCAGTTTTTGCAACAGATCATTAACCTTCAAAATGAACACTTTTATAACAACCTTTACATTAAGGAAACTATTGAATTGCAGTTTTTGTAGTAGGCCATTAACCTTCAAACTGGCAACTCTTACAACAACCTTTAAGGAAACTACAACAACCTTTAAGGCAACAACCTTTAAGGAAACTACAAAATTATAGTTTTTGCAGTAGGCATTAGCCTTCAAAGAGCATAGAAAAATAGCAAGCTCTGATACTATTAACCCTAATTAATCTCATATGAAAAACCAAATAGTAATACCATCCATTTTTCCCAGAACTCTCTTCACAACCCAACGTAGCCTTGGCAGCTCATTGCTACTTTTAGTTCCACAGTCTAAAAATAACCAAAACTAAGATAATGCAGATATTTTTATTCCCATAAAAATAATATGAATTTATTAGTCTTAGTTATTTGCTATTTAAGTTGTTATTGCTATGTGCATGGACACAAATGCATATATATTGCATCCATACATCCAAAGGATAGTATAGTTGCCTTGCAGCTTTGCTCCCGAGACGAAGACAGCTGGTCAATCAGAGTTCTTTGCCAGTGCCTCTCGAAGAGCTCCCGACAAAGGTGTAGTAGCAAACATAAAGGGGGAAGGGTAGGTGAAGCTCTTACCCTCATACCGGTTCCTATGCTTCTCTTGCTTTCCGCTCAGGTTCTTGGCATGAATCGGGCTTTGATACCATTACAAGATGTAGAGAGGAAGAGAGCTTGTGCTCTTGCAAGCACACACACTCACACAAACCCTAGAAGAGAACACACAAGATGAGAGGGTGAAATTTATCCTTCTTCTTCTGGGTCAACTAAATGTGTAAAAGAGCTTCTAGCATGGGGTGGAGATAGGTTGCAGAGAAACTCTCAAGGGGGCACACAACATGTGTAGCTCTTCTCAACCCTTTGACTACAGAGCCCTTGGTATGGCCACTTCCGTGGATGTTTATGAGTAGTCTTTGTATCTTTGTATGCCTAGACTAAAGATAATGTGGGGGAGAGGGAGAGCTTCAAACCCTAGCAAGCAAACACACACACACAAGAGAGAGCAAGACACGAGAGAGATGGATAGCTGAATTTTCTTTATATCTTTTTCTTTTGTACTCAACCAACATAACATAAAGATAAGAGTACACACTATATGGGTTAGTAATCAACTACTACAACATACAAGGGTCGGTCCATAATGTGAGCCTGACTAAATGAGCTGGCGCTATAACTATGCCAGTCTCTAGTAATCCAAAATGGCTGTCACACAGCCTGTCATCTCACTTGTCGCATATCACCCATAATCTCACCAACCATGCTAGTGGTGTAGATGCGGAAGCTATCACCCAGGTGGGTCATCAATGTCCGTCGTAACACTAGTTGAGCCCGATATCACAACACTCCCCCTCAAGCTCAACTCCACACACTACACTCTAAGTAAGCTCCTAAACCTGTGGAGCTTCTCTGTGCCCAATGCCTTCGTGAAGATGTCCGCTACCTGATCCTCTGTGCGAACATATACCAGATCTACATCTCCTACTAGAACCTTCTTCCTCACAAAGTGATAATGCCACTCAATGTGCTTTGTTCTAGCATGATATACTGGGTTACTGGCCAACTGTATGCTGCTCATGTTGTCACAATATATGACAACTACCCTATCCACAGTCTCTCCCATGTCACCAAGTAGCTTATGAAACCAAGCTAGCTCACAAGCTACCATAGCAACACCCCTGTACTCTACCTCTGTACTCGATAAGGCAACTGTTGGCTGCTTGTTTTACTGCTCCAACTCACAGCAGCACTCCCAAATGAGAACATAAAACCACTGGTAGATCTCCTGTCTACAATACTACCAGCCCAATCAACATCTGTGTACCCATGCAACTCTTTCTCTGTACCAGCCTCATAGAAAAGTCCATAATCAACTGTGGACTTTATGTACATGAGGATCCGTCTAGCTGCATCCAAGTGTGGCTTCTTGGGGACCTGCATAAACTGACTCACAAGTCCAACAACATAGCTCAAGTCTGGCCTTGTAATGTTCATGTAGATTAAACTACCCACTATGCACCTGAATGTAGTGGGATCCTCCAAAAGCTCACTTGTAATTGTGAAAAGCTTTGTGTTCTACTCCAATGGTACTGAAATAGGTTTACAGCCTGTCATACCATACTTGGACAACATGTCCAAGCCATACTACCTGTGCAATAGTAAAATGCCATGAGGTGATCCCACCACCTCTATGCCCAAGAAATACCACAGCTCACCCAATCCTTCATCTCAAACTTGTAGTGGGGTCCTCCAAAAGCTCACTTGTATTTGCGGGAAAGCTTTGTGTTCTGTTCCAATGGCACTGAAATAGACTTATAGCCTGTGTCATACCATACTTGGACAACATGTCCAAGCTGCCATACTGCCTCTGCAATAGCAAAATGCCATGAGGTGATCCCACCACCTGTATGCCCAAGAAATACCATATCTCACCCAAATCCTTCATCTCAAAATTCTGCTTCAAAATTATCCTGACATCATGTATGTCTGCATCACTATCACCAATGATAATCAAGTCATCCATATAGATGACTAATAGCATGATCCCTCTATCTATTTTTTCACATATAGTGCAAAATTTGCATTAGATATCTGAAATCCAATGGTAATAAGATACTCCCCAATCTTGTTTGACCATGCTCTAGGTGCTTGCTTCAAGCCATACAAGGGTTTGCGTAACCTGCACACAAAATCTGGATGTGCAGCACTCTCATAACCTCGTGGTTACATCATGTACACTTCTTCTTGCAAATCACCATGTAAGAAAGCATTCTTTACATCCCCTTCATTGTGCAGCCATAGCAATGACAGCTCTCATGGTTGCCATTCTTGCAACCGGGCTGAATGTCTCCTCATAGTCTATGCCATAAGTCTGCGCATAGCCCTTGGCAACCAATCTTGCCTTGTACCTGCTCACTGAACCATCAGCATTGTGCTTGACTTTATACACCCAATTACATCCAATTGCCTTCTTTTCCTTAGGCAAAGGCACTCACTCCCATGTTGCATTTATATCTAATATGCTGCCATCTTCTCATCCATGGCATCTTCCCATTTCTTATTTCCAATTGCTTGCTCAAACAAGTGGGCTCAACCTCCTGTATTGCTTTTACCATGTAAGCATAATGATGGGTTGTATATCCATCATATCTCAACCTGTCAACAGGGTATCTAACCCTCACAGACTTGCGTACACCTGGATCACTGCCAGTTGTCCTCAAAACAGCCCTCGTTCTCATTACACTAGGAGTAACCACAGATGGAATGCCAAGCTCCTCATCAAGGCTGTGCTTAGAGCCACTAGAGTCACCATCCACATATGAGTGACCTGTGCTAACAGATCAAGAACAAAAGGTTGATCTACCTTTTCCTTCCCTTTTCGCCCGTGATACGTGTACCTGCATCATTTCTCAACTTGCCTAACCATGGGCTAACATTGGATTCACTGCTCGAGGACTCCCTAGGTCCACTCAGCACCTATGATTGCTAATTTACATGTGGTGCAACATCAACACTTCTTACATCTACATCTTCTACTGTCTTCACTACTGGTGCATACCATCTACTCATCTCATCGAAGACAACATCTCTGCTTACTCGCATCTCACGAGTGGTAGGGTTATAACATCTACAACCTTTTTGCTCTATAGCATAACTAATGAAGATGCATTTCTCTACCTTTGGATCCAAATTTGTTCTCACTTCATCGGAACATATGCCTGTAAACTTCTGTTCAGGAGTCATATCATGTGAACAGTTACAGTGAGTGTCCTGTGGTCATAATGTACACAATAGTTGCTACTATGTACATTATGAACCTTTTTGCTCATAGCACAACCAATGAAGATGCATTTCTCTACCTTTGGATCCAACTTTATTCTCACTTCATCAAGAACATGTACATATGCAATACACCCAAACACTTTCAAGTGAGACACATCCGGTCTTAGGCTTGTAAACTTTTTTTCAGGAGTCATATCATGAACAGTTGTAGTGAGTGTCCTGTTCATAATGTACACATCAGTTGCTACTACTTCTACCCAAAAGTAATGTGGCATATTCTTTTCAGCCATCAAGACATGTGCCACTTCTGCAATGTTCATGTTTTTCCTTTCTACAACACCATTCTGTTACAGAGTGTACCTGCATGTAAATTGTCTCTTGATTCCCTGCTTTCTTAGGAAATTGTCTCTTGATTCCTTGCTTTCTCAGGAAATCATTGAACTCATTGGTGAAATATTCTTCCCCACCATCTGTTCTTAGGCATTTTATTTGCATGCCTTTTTTCTTCTCGACCAAGGCTTTAAATCTCTGAAAGTGAGCAAACACCTCACTTTTCTCCTTCATGAAATAAACCCGCACTTTCCTAGTGTGGTCATCAATGAATGTAACATAGTACCTGTAACTTGCAATTGTTGCAGTCTTGGTCGGTCCCCATATATCTGAATGTATGACATCCAATGGCCTTGCATTGACATGCTTTTCATGTGGGAAAGCATGTTTGACATGTTTACTAAGTTGGCATACTTCACATATCTTATGCGTACCGTCAACCTTAAACTTTGGCAAACCTCTGCAACAATATTTTAGGCCTGCATAGACTTCAGTCGCTGTACATTCACATGACCAATGTGCTTGTACCATATGTCAATATCTGGAATGACACTTGTTCCATGCACAAACATGGTTGCCTTTATCTCATGCATGTTCACATCCAAAGTAAACAACTTGCTATTTCTGTTACCCTTTACAACTAAGCGACACTTATTAGAGAGAGAGGAGACACACACATAGGAGCAAACCCTAATGTATTAATTAAACCCTAATTATCGAGGAAAGCCATGTCCCTTCTTACACAATGCATAAAGCCATAATCCATAAGCTACAACACACTGCTAACCCTAGCTAATGTCCACACACTATGACCAGCTGGACGCGGTCATTTATGTCTCACACATGTTGCTACCTAACATGCCAGCACATAGTGCAACTGGCACAAGCTAACATCGAGCTTGAATCTCAACAACCCCTCTCAAGCTCATGATGTACTGCCATAGATGAAGATGTGGATGAGCTTGGGCTATCAAAGCTCGCAACACTCCCCCTCAAGCTCATCCCATGTACTCCCAACATAGTATGGAAGTACTCAAATTTCTCCTTTTGCTAAGTGGCTATTGAAGGCATATGTAGGTTCCCAACACTCCTAAGCATGCACACAATCCACCAATGTGTTGATTTTTGCAAAAGACCAGCTTCAATTGCATAAAAAATGGACCTCTCTTCTCTATTTTTGTGAGGACTTCAAAACAGTAATTTTTCAATCACTCAAATGCATCAAACTTGCTGCAAGTTCATTGTAGGGCTTGCACATGAGTTGCCAACACATTCCCATTTGCTAGATACATGATTCTTTGTCAGATTTACAACTATTTGCCTCATACATTCACCACACTCAAGCTTCAATGGAGAGCTTGCAAAACAAAAAATTTTCCTTTGCTTTGGGCAACTCAAATCTGATGTTGTTTGTGTTTTTGCACCTGCAATCCGCTCAAGGATGTTTAGTATTCCTTACCCGGTAGGCCAAGCTCTCAGATTTGATGAAAATCGGTGTGCTGCAAGCTTCACAGCTCCAATGGCAAGCTTCATAGCTTCTTCTCCCTCTTCTCTCACTCACTTATAAACCCTAATAGAGAGCACCAGGCTCTGATACCAAGATGAAAAATAGGTAGAGGGAGAGGAGACGCACACACAAGAGCAAACCCTAATGTATTAATCAAACCCTAACCATCGAGGGAAGCCATGTACCTTCTCACACAATGCATAAAGCCATAATCCACCATAAGCTACAACATACTTTATGTGTTGTGTCCACACACTGCTAACCCTAGCTAATGTCCACACACTATGACCAGCTGGACGCTGTCATTTATGTCACACATGTTACTACCTAACATGCGAGCACATAGTGCAACGAGGACAAGCTGATATCGAGCTTGAATCTCAATAGGATGCTCCCTCCTCTAGCTCTTCAAATTTGCATTTTTCTACCTATGGACAGATTTGCATTTTTTGCTTTGAAGCTTTTCAAGGGCTGATTCATCCCTCTTTTAGTGGGTTGCAATTCCTCCTCATCAGGATGTCAATTGGTAGCCTCTAGGTAGCCTGACAGGGGTGTGTTTTTCTGGACAGCATACCTGCCCTTTCTTGGCGGCACCTTCCAAGGTTCTCAGGCGTTTTTTTTCAAGTCTGGATAGCAACATAGTTGTCCCAAATAGGTTGCATTTTTGGCATGTTTGGGCTTGCTTTCCCTAGCCTTGTTTTTGGAGCTCTCTAGCCCCCCCGCCCCCCGATTGTTCTCTATAACAGTTCTTGATCTGAGGCTTTAGCATTTCCATATTCAGCCTATTCTACAGCCCCTTATACCTCTGCGTTTTCAGATTTGTAGCCATGGTTGCTACGTTTTTTTGAACTGATCTTGCTAGTAGCTCTACCTTCACATGGGCTCTTCATCTGTTGGACCCAAAGGTACCTTCTCTTCAGTGTTTTTCCTCATAGGAGGTGTGGACACTGGTTGGCCTAAATTTTCAAGTTTGTAGCCCTTGTTTGGCTGCATTTTCTTCTCCAGTGGACACATATCACTTGCAGAGGGGGTTTCTTGTTTGGATTGTGGCTTTGGAGACAGTTTGGTACTTGAGGAGGATTCTAAATTTTAGATTTCAGTTAGCATTTTGCTGATTTTGGAGCATCTATAATCACACTCTGTTTCTCTGCAACCAGTAGATAGCCTACTTAATCAGCTCATTTCTAGCTCCATAGATGATAATTGCTCAATCCAATCATATAGCCTCCTTCTCAAGTGTATGTAGCAACCAATTGCTAAGTCAATTGTGAAGTTAACTAGTCACATCAGTGGATTTGAGTCCTCCACTTATCAAAAAATTAAAAAAATACTCTGTTTCTCTATCCAGCCTGCGTCGCCTACTGTAGAGGGATTTAGGAGTGTTTGTAGTGTTAATTGATGATGTAATTAAGTACCCAACACACCTAGGCATGTGTGCAATCCATCAATGAGTTGATTTTTGCCAAAAACTTGCTCCAAATTCATCAAAATTTGACTTCCTTTTCTCTGTTTTGTGAGAGCTCAAAAACCAGTAAATTTCACACATTCAATTGCATCAAAATTGCTCCAAAATCACCGCTTCCAAGCTTTAATGGAAAGCTTCCAAAAACACAGAATTTTCTTTTGCTTTGGGTTGCCCTAATTTGCTTTGTTTCTACGTGAATCACCTGGAATCCACTCAAGGATGTTTAGAATACCTTACTCGGTAGGCCAAGCTCTCAGATCTGATAGAAATCGGTGTGCTCCAAGCTTCACAGCATCAATGGCAAGCTTCACAGCTTTTCTTCACAGCTTCTTCTCCCTCTTCACTCACTCATAAACCCTAATAGAGAGCACCAGGCTCTGATACCATGTTGAAAAACAGGTAGAGGGAGAGGAGACACACACATAGGAGCAAACCCTAATGTATATTGCAAACCCTAACCATAGAGGGAAGCCATCTCCCTTCTCACACAATGCATAAAGCCATAATCCATAATACACACAACACACTATGAGTTGTGTCCACACACATCTAACCCTAGCTAATGTCCACACACTATGACCAGCTGGACGCAGTCATTTATGTCTCACACATGTTCCTACCTAACATGCCAGCACATAGCACAGCTGGCACCACACACTGACATCGAGCTTGAATCTCAACACTTAGCCAAAGAGGTCGATTCATCCTTGGTGGGTATACTTCCCTGAGAGGATTCACGCTCCCTTTCCCCCAACCCTAGTGTTTGTGTCAGTAGTCCGTGAGCTCCCTAGTGAGGGATGACGGAGTCATCCACATCTAAGGCGAAATTTGACGATCGCAATGGGACACGAACCCACAATCTCTCGTTGGATAAGTGTCCAAGAGCTCTCAATTCAATTATTTTTTTCGCAGCTAGCTTGCCAGATAAAGTTGCCTCTAGGAGTCCAGTTCAATTGTTTTTATTATTTGCATATCTCTCCAGAAGGTTTGCCTGGAAAGATCATCGTATGTGGTATGCCTAGGAGCCCGCCGCTAGATGTTTTTCTCGGATTCTAGCTTGCCAGAGAGTCACTTGGCTTTTCTGTGGCATTCACCGACACGGTGAATTAAGGAGTAGTGGGCGACCTGTGGACAAGAAGCCAGGTCCTCCACACTTTGCCGAGAGCCTCCCACGATCACCTTCAACCACTCCGATCGCCGTCACCACCGATGCCCTTCGACACCTTCGACCACTCTGACCGTCATCACCACAGGTGGCCTCTGCCCATCTTTGAGTGCTGTCACCGCGCCGCCACTGGTGTCCTCTGACATCCCCAACACCCCTCTCCCTTTCCCAAGGCAGGGTGAGATCCTCTTTAAGCACCATCTTCCTTTTGCCAAAAGATCTTCACAACATGATGAGGGTTGGGACCTCGAGGAGGGGGACACCCAAGGAGTTAAGGGGAGCACTCTCTCCACCATGTAGCACATTCTCTCTTGTGTACCACATTCTCTCGGAGAGGGCATTCTCTTTAGCACATTCTTTGGCGTATGACATTCTCTCTGTTGGAGAACAATCTCTCTTGTATATCATTCTTTTCAGAATTTTGGTATATAATGTTATGCTCTTATGGTGTTTTGTCTATATGTGTGTGTGCATGAGGTGAGTGAGCGGTCAATGGTGGGTGTGGTGTGAGTGAGAGGCTTGTAGGGATACTGCGGCGCTAGGCGGTGGTCTCAGAGAGCATGGTAGATAGTGTAGAGAGAATAGGTCTTGCATGTCTAGCTAATGAGGGTAACTCATCCTTGGTGGGTATACTTCCCTGAGAGGATCCACGCTCCCTTTCCTCTAACCCTAGTGTTTGTGTCGGTAGTCCGTGAGCTCCCTAGTGAGGGCCGACGGAGCCATCCACACCTTGGACAGAATGCTAGGTTCTAGTTGCCACTCCCACCCCCAACCTTCATCGCGCATCAGGAGAGACTCCCATCTTCACCCCTCTACTTTTTCCTCAGCTTATGCTTGGCTATTAGTGGTGGTTGGTTTTTGGCTGTGTTCTTATCTATAGACATATTTTTTCTAAATGAATAGCCTCTTCTACCATTCTTTTTCCCACCCTTTTCCTCCATCTTGCTTCTAAACCCTCTCTCTTTCCCACCTTCTCAAATCTGTAGGCTATGTTTTCTTACGCTTTAGAGGAGGAGTTTTCATGCAAAGGATGGCTTCAAATACTTTCACCATTCTCCAGTTGAGAAAGAATCCAAATTTAATGGCTCCAATTATCCTTGGTGGAAGGATGCCATCTTTAACCTTTTGGTGGGTCTTGATCTTTGGCAGTTCATCACCGCGCGATGCTTCTACTCCAAAGCTTAACCCCGCAACCAACTCACCATAGACTGTGAATTCCTCGACCAACATGGATCTTTGGGCTCGCACAATCATCTCCTACAACTTGAACCAGCCATATCTCTTGGAATTTTTTGGTATGGATAAAGCTGCCCAAACCTCTAAGGAATTATGGGATGCGCTTGTAGCCCATTTTTAGAGGAACACTTACAACTGTAAGCTTCATTTAAAAGCTCAACTCAATGAGCTAAAGATTATTGGGATGGATGATGTCATGGACAAAGTGTAAGAACTCAAGAAGATCTATCAACAAGAAGCCATCTTGGGAGTCCAAATTCCTTATGATGACTTTGTCATTGAGTTATTGGGCAAACTTCCTCCATCTTATCAATCCATTAAGGATGCCATTGCCTTTCGCTCTCTGTTCTTCCCCCAATGGATGTGGTGATTGGCATGCTTCACATGCTCAATCTCATGTGAAGATCTTTGACTCTTCCCCTATTGAATTAGCTTTCTCAACTAGAGGGAAGCCAAAGTGGCAACCCAAAGGAGGTAATAAAAATGGTGGCAAATCCAAGGAGGAGCCTCGAGAGGAAATGCCATTGCTGTGGCAAGGATGGTCATATTCGGCTGGATTACTTCAAGAAGAAGAGAGACGAGGAGAAAAAGGAGGACTCCGATGGCAAAGAATCCAAACCCAAAGACAAAGATGTGGCCTTTGTTCTAGTTGAAGAGTGCACCTCTTCCACTGAGGCACTGACTACTACCTCTCTTGAGGACTAGATTTTGGATTTTGGGGCTACTTCTCACATGACTCACAACAAGGATATCTTGGAGGACACTCACTCTATCTCTATGTAGGTTTGACTTGCAAACAATCAACCTGTTGATACACCGATTATGGGTAAGATTCCTATAGTCATTCCCTCTAGGAGGCCCCAGTACTTGGAGAATGTTCTTTATGTTCCAAATTTATCCAAAAAGTCTCCAAGATAGCCCATAAAAGCTACAACTTAAACTTCAATGATCAGGTTTTAGAGATCATTCACAAAGATTCTCACAAAATTATTGCTCGAGGCATACAAGATGGTCGTCTCTACAAGATCACCAGTTTTAAGGGGGAACCCAATCTTGATCACTCTCATCTGTTCCAACTTCTAGCCTCTCATCAGGCTCTTCTTACAGAGAAGGATACTACTCTTTGGCATGCCCCTGCTATGGGCATCTTTCCTTCCCTTCTCTTCATTGGAGCTTCTTTTCTCCCGCCACATGGTGGAAGGCTTGCCTCGACTACCTCAGATGTTTGGCATCTACTCAGGTTGTCGACAAGGCAAGAAACATCAGGATTCATTTCCACAAGGAGGCCGCTTTTAGGGTTTCCACCGCACGTCAGCTTGTCCATATGGATTTTAACGTACCTATGACTACGGTCACACTTGGAGGAGCTAGATATTAAACCTAATACTTTGTGTACTGCTTCTAAAGAAATGTTGAGGATGCAAGGGAAGAAAAACATAGATTTATGGATTGATGGGAGGTTATATCCAAAAGACCCTTTTACAAACTTCACACCCCCATTTAGGAATACGACATCTCTGCTTAACTTTGTTGGAGATGGATATAATGGGCTCCTAGGATATACACATCATTTGGAAACAACAAGCAATGTTCTTAAATTAAAAAGAGATTTATTTGAGAAGGAGAACATTCATTTGAAGAAAACCATGGAGCATTGTGTGCAGAAGTTAGCAATAAGGAAACCATTTCAAGGCTTGAAAAAAAAATGTCTAAATTAAGACATAAGCAAACCTCATTAGGTCTCCATAGATGACAAAAAAAACTAAGGGATATTGAGCAAATGAAGCTAGGAGGTGGTGGCATCAAGAAGAGAATATGTGCAATCAAGTAAGCTCCTTTCTATTAACTGGTTTATTATTTCTATTGTGATATTTTATGAATAGCAATCATTATTGCATATGTTCATGTATATCATTTTTTGCATTTCAATATGATATCAGATCATTATTGCACTTGATAAAGAATCAACAAGACAAAACCTTCTGGCGCACATTTAAGTCTTTTTTTAGATCGCCAGTATGTAGAAGCACTGATGAACGAGAAGAAATATAAGAAGGTCTCAAAAAAGCAAATAGACAACTTTTTCAAAGATAATCAACTCAATCCACAGGACATCCAGGCAATACTTGATGAGGCTAGTATATCACACAGAGGGTACGCAGCCATTTATAAGACTTTGTAGGAAAAGATGAAGGATTCTAGTATGAAAGGATCATTATTGCCAAATTCTTCTTTGGTTAACAAAATGCGTCAACAAGTAAACGAAGAGGTACTGCAAGCACTAGGAATCCCATTTCATATTGAAGACATCTATGCTACACCAACAGGAGATGTGGTCTACAATAGATACAATAATATTTTCTACGACTTGGAGGCCTTACAATCATATGCTATTCAGTTGTTTGAAGTTTTTCCTGAAGAAGTGATGGTGTCCTCAAATTTGTGCTAAAGCTTGATGAGTGTCAAATTGTGAAGGAGAGAAAGTTAGAAAGGATTACCATCACATTGATGAACAGGGCACTTGGTACATATATTCTAAAAGATGATCCTAGATGGTTTAGTACTCAATCTGAAAACAATATATTGTCATTGGGATCATTTGAGGTAAAATTTATTAGACTCGGATATGTTTGTGAAAAAAGAATTACATATAAAAAACACTAATGGGTGTTGCATTCCTATGTTTCTTATGTATTGCAGGTAGAATCAGAGAATTTTGATGTTCTGCATTGGGTCTTTCATAAAAAGACATCGATACCCGAGATCATTAACGAGCAGAGAAATGGCAAAATTTTGGATGTGGAAGGCATGGGACAATATAAGGTGGAGTGGCATATGGCGGGTGATCTTAAAACTCTGAAATGTATGCACAATGTGTCAAAGGGTGCCAATTCAGAATGTACCTAAGAAACCTTCCATTGGGGGTATTAAAGCAAGAAGGTTTCTATTTGAACCAACACCAGAAGGTCGTAAAAGAAGACGATCAGTGTAGATCGTAAAATACAACAGATGGAAGTACGTTCACAATGCAGTAGTAGACCATGCAGACAATGGTCAAGCAAGAACATGGAAAGTCAAGGTGTGGAAATCTCTAGACACTATGCTTAAGTTCTGTGACAAGAAAGTGTGGACGAAGACGAAGGAGGACTATGAGATATTTCAAACATTACTAGATGAGTTCAAGAGATCAATGATTGATGCATGGACGGATCAACACATCACCCACTATATGGTATTAGATTGATTATGCATTGAGCTAGTTTTTATACCATATATTAAAAAATATACTAATTAATGTATTCTTTTATTCTCTTGAAGCATATTATATACCATCATATTCCTTGGTTTGTAAAGAAGTATGGTAGTTTATCAATATGGTCAACCCAGGGAGGAATGGAGAAAACACATTATCAAGCACGCTCCGGTATTTCAATCATACAAGACATGGTGGAGGAGTAGAAAAAGCTAACAGTTTAGAGGAATTACATCAGTGGACATATAGAAAGCTTGTACACAAAGCCAAAAAGAAGCAGCAATTCAAAGCATCCCAAATTAATCAAGCAGTAAAACTTGTGAAGAAAGAAAGAAAACAAGATATATGGAGAAGATCTAATGCAAGTATTAAGCATGCAAAATGACGAGTAACAAAACAAAGAAATGGGAAGATTTGGATACCCATAGATCCATGATTAACATTTCAAATTAAAAAATGATCATATGCAAAACTGTCATGACATTACACGAGAGAGAATATTATTACAAGAGATAGGAATATACTACTATTTCTTAACCTGCTCACTAACATCCTCGGCGGGTGCATGAAGCCTTGCCCTTTTTGAAGATGGCTCTGCAACATCCTATAAACTGGCAAACTGGAGGAACTCTCGACGGTTTTGTGAATCTCAGAATCTCTCTTTTGCCATAATCACTTAGCATATTCGGATCCTTAATCCCACACGCCAATCCATAAGCAGTATAGGCTAAGTAATATTTACTCCTTAGTGCATAGACTCCAAGGCCCTGCCCAAATATTCGCAATGCTAACTGCTTCCCCAAAAACATGACTGTCTGCATTCCACCTGATGGGATATGCCCCAAGGTATCTCGATAATGTCTTGATTACAAACAAAGAAAATTTTGCATTGTCTTTTGAGAATTTCTTGTGGAATATAATGAATTGTGGAAACTTCAATCGGTTTATGTACTCTCGCAGTGCTGAGTCCATTCTGAGTCCTCCCACGCATTTGCCTGCTCCGCAACCGAGAAACTCATCCTCAAACACAACCAGCTGCAAAACAATATTGTCGATGAGCCAACACAGCAAATAGAATAAGCTACTCAGCACGATAAAAAGTAATTAACAAGTAAACACACCTTTTGATTTTTGTCATTAACAAGTAAATCATTTGTCCATATATTGATTGTTGAGTTAGTGTCTTGGACCGTCGATGAGGACGCCCCTTCCCTTCCCATGTGTGAAATATTAAGTCTTTGCTGAATAGCCTAAAATTTCCCTTCAGTGGGAAGGCTGGATTCATAGCTTTTTGCATCCTTGTACATCATGGATAATGTGTCGACAGCAGAATGGAACTCACTGTCCTTGACATTTGAATCCAATAAGAGATACTTATCCAAATCTGGATCCACAAAATCTTCATCTTCCTCAAGATTCTGTGCAATGATGGCCAGACAGTAGTCTTTCCTTATGTCAAAGACAGCTTGAATATCTGTAATTAACAAATATTCTTTGTCACCAAATAGGAAATGTGGGGAGTAGTAGGGTTGGAATGTCCCCTGCTTCCTCTATCATAGAGGGCTCCTCGTCACCTGTAACCACTAAGGTGTCTTCTCTTCTGAGCACATCAATATCCAACTGCTCACTTAAGTCCCTCTCCGCAGCCAAGTTTATCTCCTCCGCAATCTCTTGAACTTTATCTTCTGCTCTTGGAGGTTCCTTTGGCTTCTCCTCGATTTTTTCATTTGCAACTACTTCATCCTCAAGCAGCACATGCAGGTAGTAGATAAATCCATAGTCGTAAGCAACGAGACGACACTTGTGATTGTGAATGGGACACTTACTGTGTGTCTTCTTCTTATCATCTGGCACCTTTAAAACATCCCAGTTTAACTTTTGTCTCAGGATTGTGATTGAAGGCACGATATCATTCACGTGTACGTATTGGACGCCATCAAAGATGACTGTACCACTCAAAGTGGTCTGTTGAAATTGCTGCCCTTTCTTCTCAAGATACGAACAAGCAAAAACGATCATGTCTTCGATGGAGAAATTGAAATTAAACATGCGTGAGATTTTAGGATGGCGATGATGATGTCAAACTTTATACAGGAAGTCGAATAACTTTTCATCTAGGGTTTCTTGAAGGCCAGCATCAGACTCAACGTCAATCCCAAAAGGTTCCATCTACCAGCCAGGAAATATGTCAAGAGAAAGTTCTGTGTAAGATAATAAAGGATTAGCCAAGATTAGTATAACACGATAAGCATTGGAGAAATCTCACCAACATCTCTAGTTGAGTTGTAGTAATTTGATGAAATATTAGTGAGAAAATAAAATTGCAAGGAAAAATGTGCCAAAATCACTGCAACACGATACGTGTGGGAGAATTTCCAAGGAGCCCTCTCTTCACACATTATAGTGATTTGATGCAATATTTCAAAGACAATGATGATTGTAAGAAAAATCACTACAAGAACGACAGTAGGATAAATCACTATAATGTGATATGGGTGGGAGAGTTCTCACCGACTCTCCTCTTCGCGCTATAGTAATTTGATCAATTATTTGTAAGAAAAATATTAATTTCTTAAAAATCTAAACGATGAAATCTTTGAAAAAGTAAAAAAAGAACGACAATAGGACAAATCACTATAACGTGATTTATGCTTGAGAGAGTTTGCATTAAGACCTCTTCTCGCGTTGTAGTGCTTTCAAGAAATTTATGCAAGCAAATTACCATTGTGAGCAAAATCACTACAACGCGATATGGGTATGTTAGTTCTCACCGAGATCCCTCTTCGCCTTGTAGTGATTTGATGAAATATTTTGGAAAAATAAATTAAATTCTTAAAAATCTAAAAACAGCAATCTTTGATGGAATATTTATAAAACAATTATACAACTTCGGCCAAATTGAAACACGAAAATATTCAAAAACATACTGCGAAATTCACTAGGAGAGCAAGAAGCAACCAACGAGGTTGACTGTAGGAAAGCAAGAAGTAGGGTGAAGGTGATGAGACTGCGAGAAAAATTGCATGAGATGACTGTAAGAAAAATTGCATGAGAGTAAGAAGCAACGAATAATGAATGTTGGTCACCTTTATCCACGGAAACTAACGGTCTGTACACGTGGCAGACATGCATGATGGCACACCACGTGTTCTGCGCACATATGATGACACGTGTTAAAATTTGATTGATCGTAATCATCATGAGTACGGTCCCACGTGTTCTGCGCACATATGATGACACGTGTTAAAATTTGATTGATCGTAATCATCATGAGTACGGCCCCACGTCCTCCTTGGCACGTGTGGACATGCTCTTTCGCACGCGTGTTGTGCTTGTCCTTGGTAAATGTGGTACTCATCCTCGATAAATGTGGTACTCGTCCTTGGTAAATGTCAAGTGTCCTTGTCTTTTGTCGTCGTTTTGTTCTGCCTCCTTCAGCTGCGTGTATTCCTCTGCCATGCCTCATCTACGCCATCTCAACGATTTATCAAGCAAGCGTCCATCACTTCAACATTTTCCCTGCGTAATTCTTTGGTAAGTTATCAAGCAATCACTTCAACATTTTTCCTACGTGATTCTTTGGTAAGTTATCAAGCAATCACTCCTGGTCTTAAATGTTATATTCAATCATATATATATCATGTTTTACCTACGTTCATTAGATATTGGGTCAAATGAAAGGCAATGTCTGACAAGTCACCACCACGACGCGAAGAATGAATTATGATTTTTTCTGATGTAGCCATATCGCGTTATAGTGTTTTGTACATACTTTCTTGTCCTATACATTGTTCTGTGTCGTGTATGTTATCTATTACTTATTTCCATGACCTACTTTGTGAAATGAAATGCTATGTGCAAGAAATCACTACAGCGCATTGAGGATATGACGATTAGGTCTGATATGCCTCTATCACGATGTAGTGATTTGGACCTATTTTATCATCATAGGTGTTGTTAGGTATATTGTTCTTGTGTTATTTTGTCAAATGAAAGGGTCTCTTTGAGAAATCAATACAACACGAGGAGTTGATGTAGATTTTGTTTGAAGTACCTATATCGCGTTGTAGTGATTTGAAGCTAATTCGTTATCCAAGTTAACTTTTTTAGTAGTTTTTGTACTATTGTCTTATGTATTTATTGAGAAGCTTATCATGTAACATTATGACTATTTTTAGATGGCGCGTATGAAGAAGACTGCAAGGCTCTCATCTACAGATGATCCTCGATTAGGTAGAGAAGCTAGTTCGAAAAAGAAAATGCATGCACTGCGCTCAATGAGGAGATGCAGATACGCCCAACATAGATCCGTCCTTCTTGAACTAAGAAAGGTGGAGAAACATATGCATTGCGCGGTTCCGAAGTTGCCATTCCAGCGTGTAGTCCGGTCTATATGCGAGAATTTTGGCATTAATATGCGTTGGAAGGCCTCTGCCCTAGGATGTTTGTAAGAGGCTGCGGAAGACTGGCTTGTCGAGTTTTTTCAGGATAGCTATGTCCTTGCTGCGCATGCACATAGAATCATTGTGATGCCGAAAGACATGAACTCGCTTCGTTTGCTCAGGTTCAGATATGATCGTACGCTGGAGCCTACCCTACTTAGTGACAAGAGAATGAAGGGAATTTTGGAAATCTTGTCTTTTGACGAAGAAAGTTAAGATCACAGAAGTGACAGAGGCTAGTCATTCACGTGACACAAGGCTCAACACACAAAGGATTGGCGACCAAGCCAGGATGCAGGAGCTCCAAGAATTGCGGTTAAAGAAATCGGCTATTCGGGAAATGCATAAGTCGAAATGCATGTCGAATGTGAGAGCTTTGAGTTATTTTGTCCCCTCGTTTCACGTTAGAATTCCGGTACGAGGCACTGCGTAATTTTTTCCTTTCAATGCGGAGGAGATTGATGTTTTATCCAATGTTTTAAGGGAGGTCAGCGATAGAATTATCATAGCAGTTCTAAGGTTTGCTACGTCCTTTTCATCATCATGATTGTAAAGTGGGTTGCTTGTCCAAAGTAACTAATATAATGTAATCTTGTGCAGCTTGGTTATATCAAATCTCCCATTCGATGTTCAAAATCGTGTATATATTGTAGATTCCCTTCTTTCCTCCGGTTCTTACTGCACAAAGAGGGTGTGCTACAACGCAAAGTTGCTGCTATATTTAGTTCTCTCATTACCCGCAGAAAATGTAGACATGCTCCTTTTTTTTAATGATATGTTACTTTCCTTCCTCATTCTTTGACGGCAGGTGTCTATTTTTTTTGGCTTTTTGTAGAATCCACGATTATCAGAATACTCTGCTTTCCCAGCATTCTTGACATAAAACAATCATTTACAAACAGCATTTACAAACAGTCACAAAATACAGTTTCTGTATTAACTCTCATTTTTTCACATTATCCCTCATCAATCCACATTGCTTATTCCACATTCCAGTTATATGTGTACTCATCCCATCCCATCATTTTTCATCTCATCACTTCAGATTCCTTCACATCACATATCATATATTCACATCCATACATATATCCACATCCACATGCATACATCCACATCTACATGCATATATCCATACATCCACATACATACATCCATTTTCTCATTCTCATTCATATAACCCCATACGCCTTCTCATCTATTCTTTTTCATCACATCCATTCTCACCCTATCACAACCCATATACATCTTATCCCATCACATACACTTCTTACCTCATCCCATACACATCCTATCACTTCTTAACTCATCTTATCACATCCTAACTCATCTCTTATGCATACCTCTATGCATGAAATTCAATTATGTTAAAAGTAACTCTTTTATAATAAAATAGTCATCTCTTATGCATACCTCTATATGTATGAAATTCAATTATGCTAAAAGTAACTCTTTTATAATAAACTATTCATCTCTTATGCATACCTCTATGCATAAAATTCAATTATGCTAAAAGTAACACTTTTATAATAAAATATTCATCTTTTATGCATACCTCTATGCATGAATTTCAATTATGCTAAAAGTAACACTTTTATAATAAAATATTTATCTTTTATGCATAATATAAAAATTTAATTTTTTCATGATTACTATGAAATTCTTTCAATTAATCTAGGATGATAATTCTTAGAATATGGTAGGAAATCCTCTTTTCATGCTTTGAATAAAATTATTTTATGTGTAAATTTTTATAAAATTTTACCATAGCTCAGCTACTATAACTAATAAATCTCAATTATTTTAAAAGATAAGGCTTATCTTTAAGAGAATGATTAGAATGATCCCTAATAGGATCATTAATCCTTAATGGATTAAATAAAAAATAATCATAAACTAAAAGCATAGATTAAAAAAACCATTAATTTATTCTTAAGCATAGATTAAGGAAAAGCTTTATGAAAAGCTTCTTTTGGATTAAGAATGGGTCATGAGTATGACTATTTCTTAAGTGAGAGAGAGAAAAAACCATTAGAATTAAACATAAATAGAAATTTATGTAATTCTTTACTATCATTAATCAATTAACTTTAATAGCATTCAAAAACCATACCAATGAAGCTTCTCAAGCTTGAGAGGAGTTGAGAAGAGAGAAACATTGAGAAATTATAGAAAATATCAAAATTCACCATACTTACCTTACAATTTGCTTGATTCTTTATTCACGGTAGAGACCCCTAACCAATCATTTGGTTTAGTATGTTGATGGAGCCACCAATGGGAATTGAAGAAAGAGAGAAGTGTCAAAAACTAGTGAATTATTAAAGAATTCACAGTTCTTGGCTTAGGTGGAGAAGAGTAACAATGCATAAGACACTATATTTTTTTCAACAAGGAGAGGCTTCTATTTATAGAAAAAATTGAGCTCCTAACCAAACAAACTGATTCTAGAATTTTCCAAGTCAATTTGGTTGAATTTAGACTAGATTTGGACCTAGTTTAGTTACTTTTTGATTCGGTTTGGTTTCATTTTGATTTGGTTTGCTTCAAGAGAGATGAGAGATAAAAATATCACATTATTTTTGAGTTTAAAACTCATTCAAGCATGTGAAATATGCACCTCCTTTAAAGAACTTCCCTTCCTTACATATGTGTCAAAATGGAATGATTATATCCAAAATATCTCATATTTTTAATATTGCTCATATTTTTTTTTACTAATAAACCTTGTACATTTTCAACTCTTCATCTTATGTGAGCATTTACTCATTTTTGGATACTCAATTTATCTCATTTTTTTTATATTACTCATAGTTTTTTACTAATAAACCTTGTACATTTTCAACTCTTCATCTTATGTGAGCATTTACTCATTTTTGGATACTCAATTTATCTCATTTTTTTGATATTACTCATAGTTTTTTACTAATAAACCTTGTACATTTTCAACTCTTCATCTTATGTGAGCATTTACTCATTTTTGGGTATCTTCTTTTACAAATAGGATTTATCTCCTCCCTACACATGGATTGATGCTATTGGCCCATAGGAACCTTAATTGGACCATAATCCAAAAATTTCTGAAAATCTAGACCCTTAGACTAAGATTCTTTATACCTATTTCCAATTAATTTCAATTGCACATTGAAAAATTCTTTTTGAATTTCTATTTCAGTGAAACTTATTTTAATAAGATGAGTTATTTTTCTATCCAAAAATATTCATAATCTGAATATTCTCTCTCTAGAATAATTTTCTCTCTCTAGGCTAAAACAATTAGAAACAAGGTCTTTATATTTCTGAAGAGGGATTGATTACAGGGGAAGATACTAGACATAAAAAAAGGGGTTGGGGGAGGAATCTTACATTCTACCCCACTTAAAAAATACGAGATGTTCTCATCTCGCAAACTGGGATAATTTCGCAAGATGCACGAATATGAGACTTAGAGAAAAATTTTAATCAAGATTAACCACCAAGAAAAGTCTTAAAGAGAGCAAGATTCAAAATAAGAACAAGATTTAAACTTTATTTATTCTCGGAACTTATACAGTAAAGATAAAAGAACTCTTTACACTTCCATAAGCCCGTCCATCATATCCAGGTCACAAAAGCAGCACAAGTATAGAGTAACTCATCTATGGGAATGATTCTGCTGGTTATTGCCGCACCTATCTCAGTGGTATGAGGTGATCCAACAAAAGGACCTCTGAGAGGCAAGCCAAAAACGGGGTAAAGGCATATCTTCTCATGAGGAAGAAAACACGCCAGTAAGAAGACCCGCTCAGAACACCCAAGATGCCTTGATCTCATGACGCAGTAGTATCGGGGACCCAAACCTAAGGCTTCAATAATCATGGCCAAGCGGACATTGTTACGAAAGTGCTGTTGACCCCAGGGTGTTACCCTAGTTATGTCTTGATAGGTCCGCCATTTGGTCTGTGCTACAGAAGTTCCCAAGTGAGGAAAAAGTGAGCGCTCATACTGTTCTATAAAATCTTTCTTCACAGACTCTCTTGCGTCTTGAAGGTGAGAAATCATCATGGATAAAACTAATTCCTGTTGCCAAGCCATGAAGGAGATTAAGAAGAAGGGAGATCGATTGAAGTAAGATTACTGTGAGCGACAGTTAAAAGTTACGACTTATATAAAGGAAGGAGCTAGCGTAACTTAGAAGCCAACGGTATCTTGCCACTGAAGTTTTACCGTCTTTCCTTGATTTGGATTTGGCACATATTTCTATGAAATACATTAAGAACTTTGAGATGAGGAGGTAAAAGAAGCTTGTAGGTTAAGTCACCTACTTTCATTGAATTCAGATATAAGGCCCACAATATCTGGGGGATAACTTCTTATACTTCCCAAGAGATAAAGAACTTCTTTTGGGTCATACTCGAATGAAAACCAAAACCTTGGTATCCAAAACACCGATTTTTACTTCTGAATTCATTGTTCTGAATCCTTAAAACAGGCGTGACTCCTGAGAAGTATTCTAGGGAAAGGGTCTTCCTTTTTTAAACAGAAACTTTCTTTTATTTTAGAGAGGCAATAATTATAAGATCAGAAAGGAAGATTCTTACTTCTGTATACCTCGAAGGCTGGGGAGGAATCTTACATTCTACCCCACTTAAAAAGTGCGAGATGTCCTCATCTCGCAAGGTAGAGGACAGCTCTTTTTCTTAAGATCCAATTTTATTCTGGGGTTCCTTATATTCTGGTCAACCCAACAGAACACTGGGATAAATATCCCTTATATAGAACTCATCATTAAATAATAATTTATTCAGATCATATCATTTATATCTTTAACATGATAATGGTCCATTAGATCGAAAAGTTTCCTTCGGAACATTCCTCCACAGAAATTTCAGTTAAGCAAGTTCTCAATTTGACATCCCTTAACTTGATCTACCGGTCAAGTATTAACAGTAGCAATCTGACAGCACAACCCACTAATCTCATAGTGATTTGCTGAATTCATTATTATCATTCTAGTTATGAATATCATCACAGGGACTCGTCCCATTCCTCATCATTGTGGATTCATTATATTTCAACCAAATTTAAAAATCATCATTTTTCAATCAGAATCCAAATCAATTCATCAATTCTTAAACAGAATTAAAAATCATATCAACCACATTCAAAATTATCATCTGGATAGCATTAACGCTTATAATTTCAAGTCTTAGATTTACTCGTATATACTGTCAGTAAAGAGCTGCAGTTATACTCTCGGTATATACGGGTAGTCACGGCCCTTGGAATTATAAGGTAAATACCATCATGTCTAGGCCTCAAGCAAGTCAGGGATTCTATATAATTGCGGTATTTCCATCTGAAGACCCAATTACCAAACTACGAATTTCAGTTTGAATATCAAATTGTATGAATTATATCACACAACTATAACCTTTTTGTGTTTCTTGATAAATTTTTGACATATTTGGTTTCTCAGTTGATCTTTATTAGCCAAATGTTCTGATGCCAACTGTAAGATCCCTGTTCCCACCGAGCAACGGATTCAGGATACTGGCAGCGGAAGTAGCACTTCTCGTGCGGGACAGGGGCCTCACATTCGGGGCCTCACCCACCACGGATATCCGGATAAGAGACTAACCCGTCCGTTGTTCCAAAACCGAACCCAAAAAAACTTTCTTTACCGGAAAGCACGGGTGATTCCACCAGGAAAACTTTTACTCTAACGTAGTCAGGTCCTTACTGATCAAACAGATCCGACTGCATCTATAAAGATACTTGGTCAGATCAAGGAAGAAACTTGCACTTGGATCATTGGGATCAATGCTTTTCTCCCCATCAAGAGGCACAGTCGTTGATTCCTATCCATAGAACAATTACTATCCGGGATTTGCTTTATCTATCGTAGTAACAGAATTTGAGTCTCGATTTACGAATCCATCAGTCCAGCCTAACCCCATCCACAGTCCCATGGGTTAGCCAACCGCCCAACCACTGTAGTGATAGAATCTAATTAAGAATTTGGTTAGGTTTTATCCCGGGTACCAAGGAAAAGAGTTCCAAGGCCCCTTAGCCGGAAGTTCATGCAAAAATAAAACTAGTCACACCACTTACACACCCAATATGAAATTGCCTTTTCACAGATTCAACCAGTTTTAAAACAATCCTTTAATAAAACCATAGTATCATTGATCACCATCTTCCAATTTATCCAATTGATTCTTAATTTCCTATCATTCCTTCATCACACCACTTACACACCCAATATGAAATTGCCTTTTCACAGATTCAACCAGTTTTAAAACAATCCTTTAATAAAACCATAGTATCATTGATCACCATCTTCCAATTTATCCAATTGATTCTTAATTTTCCATCATTCCTTCATCAGAGTATCTATGGCATCATTGGCAACTAGAACGCTCACCACCTGTCCGCTCAGGGGCCGTTTCAATAGTTCCTAGCCCATAATACTCGGCAATATAATCACTTATCAAGATGGACTCTCGTTGAAGATCAGCAAGATCAACCAACAGATCCATATAAAGAGCCATGGACTCATCCATTGAAGACCAGCAAGGTCAATCAACCAGATCCATGCCCGATTTCAGAAAACAACTCTTACTCCTTGTTCCAATATCTTCCTCGACGCACGCGTGGGTATGGTCAGCACCCTCTAGGATCCTTCGCAGGTGACCTAGCGCTTCACTCATAGGCTGCTTCCTTGGCCCCTCATCCATCGTACCGGAAGCTCACCATTTCAATCGCACCGAGGCTGGTCAAGACCTCGGCCGACCTTGCTACGCGAGACGTCCTCCATTGACTCTCCGTCAGCAGTTGCAACTTTATTAGTTAGGTCTCCATGACCTTAATCACAAGATGGTCAAAATGCTTTCCCAGCATTCTTGACATAAAACAATCATTTACAAACAGCATTTACAAATAGTCACAAAATACAGTTTCTATATTAACTCTCATTTTTTCACATTATCCCTCATCAATTCCACATTGCTTATTCCACATTCCAGTTATATGTGTACTCATCTCATCCCATCATTTTCCATCTCATCACTTCAGATTCCTTCACATCACATATCATATATTCACATCCATACATATATCCACATCCACATGCATACATCCACATCTACATGCATACATCCATACATCCACATACATACATCCATTTCCTCATTCTCATTCATATAACTCCATACGCCTTCTCATCTATTCTTTTTCATCACATCCATTCTCACCCTATCACAACCCATATACATCTTATCCCATCACATATACTTCTTACCTCATCCCATACACATCCTATCACTTCTTAACTCATCTTATCACATCCTAACTCATCTCTTATGCATACCTCTATGCATGAAATTCAATTATGCTAAAAGTAACTCTTTTATAAATAATAAAATATTCATCTCTTATGCATATCTCTATGCATGAATTTTAATTATGCTAAAAGTAACTCTTTTATAATAAAATATTCATCTCTTATGCATACCTCTATATGCATGAAATTCAATTATGCTAAAAGTAACTCTTTTATAATAAACTATTCATCTCTTATGCATACCTTTTATAATAAACTATTCATCTCTTATGCATACCTCTATGCATAAAATTCAATTATGCTAAAAGTAACACTTTTATAATAAAATATTCATCTTTTATGCATACCTCTATGCATGAATTTCAATTATGCTAAAAGTAACACTTTTATAATAAAATATTTATCTTTTATGCATAATATAAAAATTTAATTTTTTCATGATTACTATGAAATTCTTTCAATTAATCTAGGATGATAATTCTTAGAATATGGTAGGAAATCCTCTTTTCATGCTTTGAATGAAATTATTTTATGTGTAAATTTTTATAAAATTTTACCATAGCTCCGCTACTATAACTAATAAATCTCAATTATTTTAAAAGATAAGGCTTATCTTTAAGAGAATGATTAGAATGATTCCTAATAGGATCATTAACCCTTAATGGATTAAATAAAAAATAATCATAAACTAAAAGCATAGATAAAAAAATTATTAATTTATTCTTAAGCATAGATTAATCTTAGATTAAGAAAAAGCTTTATGAAAAGCTTCCTTTGGATTAAGAATGGGTCATGAGTATGACTATTTCTTAAATGAGAGAGAGAAAAAACCATTAGAATTAAACATAAATAGAAATTTGTGTAATTCTTTACTATCATTAATCAATTAACTTCAATAGCATTCAAAAACCATACCAATTAAGCTTCTCAAGCTTGAGAGGGGTTGAGAAGAGAGAAACATTGAGAAATTATAGAAAAGATCAAAATTCACCATACTTACCTTACAATTTGCTTGATTCTTTATTCACGGTAGAGGCCTCCAACCAATCAATTGGTTTAGTATGTTGATGGAGCCACCAATGGGAATTGAAGAAAGAGAAAAGTGTCAAAAACTAGTGAATTATTAAAGAATTTACAGTTCTTGGCTTAGGTGGAGAAGAGTAATAATGCATAAGACACTATATTTTTTTCAACAAGGAGAGGCTTCTATTTATAGAAAAAATTGAGCTCCTAACCAAACAAACTGATTCTAGAATTTTTCAAGTCAATTTGGTTGAATTTGGACTAGATTTAGACCTAGTTTGGTTACTTTTTGATTCGGTTTGGTTTCATTTTGATTTGGTTTGATTCAAGAGAGATGAGAGATAAAAATATCACATTATTTTTTAGTTTAAAACTCATTCAACCATGTGAAATATGCACCTCCTTTAAAGAACTCTCTTTCCTTACATATGTGTCAAAATGGAATGATTATACCCAAAATATCTCATATTTTTAATATTACTCATAGTTTTTTTACGAATAAACCTTGTACATTTTCAACTCTTCATCTTATGTGAGCATTTACTCATTTTTGGATACTCAATTTATCTCATTTTTTTGATATTACTCATAATGTTTTACTAATAAACCTTGTACATTTTCAACTCTTCATCTTATGTGAGCATTTACTCATTTTTGGATACTCAATTTATCTCATTTTTTTGATATTACTCATAGTTTTTTACTAATAAACCTTGTACATTTTCAACTCTTCATCTTATGTGAGCATTTACTCATTTTTGGGTATCTTCTTTTACAAATAGGATTTATCTCCTCCCTACACATGGATTGATGCTATTGGCCCATAGGAACCTTAATTGGACCATAATCCAAAAATTTCTGAAAATCTAGACCCTTAGACTAAGATTCTTTATACCTATTTCCAATTAATTCCAATTGCACATTTAAAAATTCTTTTTGAATTTCTGTTTCAGGGAAACTTATTTTAATAAGATGAGTTATTTTTCTATCCAAAAATATTCATAATCTAAATATTCTCTCTCTAGAATAATTTTCTCTCTCTAGGCTAAAACAATTAGAAACAAGGTCTTTATATTTCTGAAGAGGGATTGATTACAAGGGAAGATACTAGACATAAAAAAAGGGGTTGGGGGAGGAATCTTACATCCTACCTGTGTCAGAGAGTTTGAAGTCTTGAACTCTGTCTTTGTAAGTGTCGATGAACTTATTCTTTGTTTTTTTTCGCTTCCTAATCTGCAACATAATCCAACTACCAATAGAGATTGTGGTAGGAATCCACCTTTGGTTATCCATATCAAAACTGTTGTATACTATAATAGCTCTAGTAGAGGAGCAGGGATACCTAGGACATCTGGTTTCCATGGAAGCAAATAGAAAATAAAAGCAGATGTAAGAAGATGGAAGATCCATTCATTAAATGACGTAGAAACTTTGAAGAGAACATTTCAAATTTTTAGAGGAAAAAAGCACTTTTATTATATGAGCTGAATGAGGAAAATTTTTAGATTGAAAATCATTCATTAAATGAGCTGAGATTTATTAAATGAGCTAACAACACTCTATTTTTCATATATATTAAAGAAATGACATTATAAAGTGTGGTCAAATGCATTTCGTATTTCTTCAATAACAATATATTCATATAAAGAATATATGAAAAACGTCTAATTATCAAAAGTTCATATATGAAAAACGTCTAATTATCAAAAGTTCTTCAATAACAATATATTCATATAAAGAATATCAATATATTCATATATGAAAAACGTCTAATTATCAAAAGTTTTGTTTACGGAAGTGGCTCTCTTCCTATTGGTCGAAAGCCTTTCTCTCTCTAGAGAAAAAAGGCCTAAAGTTGAGTCCAAAATTCGCCTTATGACTACTCAGAGACTTTTTCTCCCACCGCCAGTTATACCACCATTCGCATTGTTCTTGCCATTGCTTCTCACTTCTCTCGGCCCATCTTTCAGATGGATGTCAAGTTTGCCTTTCTCAACAGGAACCTTTAAGAGGAAATATATGTTGAACAACCCCCTGGCTTCATTCGTGATGGTTTCGAGGACCATGTTTATCTTTTGCAGAAAGCTCTTTATGGCCTTCAAACAAGCTCCTAGGGCATGGTACCAAAAGATCAATGCTTTCTTTCTCTCTCATTCCTTTACGAGAACTCTTGCCGACAGTAACCTTTACATTTTGATAGAGGAGGATCACATTGTGATTATCGTTTTCTATGTTGATGATCTTATTCTCACTGCATCCGACCACACTTCTATGATTATGGACCTTCGGAGTCATACTTTTGAGATGACTAACCTTTGTCTACTTCACTACTTTCTTGGCATGGAGGTCTGGCAGTGCCCACAGGGGATATTTCTCTCTCAGAGCTAAAGTATGCTTCTTAGATTTTGGAGAGGTTTGGTATGAAGAACTGTCACTCTTTATCTTGCCCTATGGACCCAAATTAGAAGTTGAGTAAAAACGATGACTCTCCATGCTATCATGATCCTACTCACAGTACAGAGATCTTGTTGGCTCACTTATTCATCTCACCATTACTAGGCTTGATCTTGCTTACAACATTTGTATCCTACGTTAGTTTCTTTCAACACCACATAATTCTCATTGTGGCAGGCTATTGTTCGTGTTCTCAAATATATACAGGACACCTTGACACATGGGATTTCATATGGCTCTAGTCTTGATTTGATTAGATATTCAGATTTTGACCGGGCAGGTGATCTAGATACTCAGAGGTCGAATATGGGCTATTGTTACTTACTTGGTATCGAGCTCATTTCTTGGCAAACGAAGAAGCAGCCGACAGTTGTCGGTTCTTCAACAGAAGCAGAGGATCGTACTTACTTTGAAACAATCAAAGAGCTTCTATGGCTCCATGAGCCGCTAGATCATCTTCATGTCCCTCCTCCAATGCCTACCATTGTCGACTCCGAACAATCAGAGTGCCATGGCTCTTGCACAGAACCTGGTGTTCCACTCGAAGTCTAAGCAAGTTGCTGTTCATTATCATATGGTTCGTGACTCACTCGGTACCTTAACACTGGAGTATTGTCCTACTAAAGACAATGTGGCGGACATCTTCACCAAGGCGCTTTCTAGACCAACTTTGGATCACTTACTTCCACGCGCCGATATCGATCCTCTTCAGTGGACCTGAAGAGGAGGTGTTAGAGGGGTCATCTCCAATGTTTTGGGTGCTTCCCCACTGTTTATGCACCTCTAGAGGACCTCCCCTAGCTTGGGAAATTTTCCCATATTTTTCTAGATTTTTTTCCACATTTTTGGCACCTTTTTCTAGCATGTTCCATTTTATGCTCTAGTCGATTTGCTTTACGCTAGCCGACTGGACTCTCTAGGTGCTATATAAGCATGGGCTTTGCCCTCAGTTGTATCGTCTCATTTTCTGCACATTATGGGATCTTGGTTGCACCTACGGTGTGCCTCGTGTTGCCTAAACCAACTTTGTAACCACCTTTTGGTGTATATGATCTTCCTTCACTTCTTGTGCATCTTGTATTTGTGAACTTCACTTCACTTTCATTGTTTGGCTTTTTGTCAAAGAAGGGCCTGTTGTGTGTTATCACGACCAAGCTCAATGCATGTAACACACATCTCCTAGAGAGCCGATGTGATCTCTACACCAATCTCATCCCAAAAAGTAATGAAAAAAACAGGGGAACGGCCATCCTCCCTTGACACTTATTATGAGGTAAGGCATGAAGAGCATTACTGAACTCCTGCATAGAAAAAGGGGCATCCAGAACGGCACACATCTCCTCAGTAATCAAATGTGGCAATGCATTCCAAACCTTCCTATGTGCCCTGTGTCCCAAGTCAAAATGAGGCTCAACGCAAAGAAGCTGGTGATAGAAATCAGTGGCAATCTATCTAATCATAAGAGGGTTTGAATGAAGAGTGCCATGTAAATTCTACAGAGCTACCTGACACTATCTCTAGCATGAGATGGGCCGTGCGTAGCAAAGAAATGTTTGTTGCATCTACCACCCATATGGGTCCAAAAGGATTCTTGGACATGGTAGCGGTACTGCGCACACTGCTCAAGAGTGTGATGAAGCTCTGCCCTAACAATATTTAAAGAGTATGCAACCCAATGAGCATAAGGATGTTTCTCGTGCTCTCTCTATAAGGCAGCCAGTCTATGTCTAATAGCCCTTTCTAAATCCAAGGCCTCTTGCCTCTTACTAAGGACACACATGTGATAAAAGTCGCTAATATCACAAAGTAGAGACCAGGCTTTGCGAGGCCTGCGAGAAATCATGAGATCTCTAAATATCAAGTATCTGACATGATAGCTCTGCATCTGAGAAAAAATGATCAGGGACGCGTACATGAGGTGCTGATCCATGGTGACTCGTATCTCTAATGCATAAAACCACTGGGCAATGATCCCGATTTTGAAGTGCCTGCAATAATAAAAGTATGGCCCCCTCTGTCACATGCATCCCGCACTTGGATGCCACGTAGACATATCTGAACAAGAAGGTGAAGGACCTACAGTGGAAACTAGTCCCATGTGAGTCCAGTCCAGGATGACGAGTCAGCCAGGGTTCCACTCTACGCATCCAAGGTCAGGTGTGCATTGTTCTGCACATGAAGCAGTGCCAGTCCGTACTGTGAGTCTCCCTCTAGAATGATGTCAAATGATTTGTGTATCTGGTTTGCCACTGGATGCCGGATATTTGTAGATGCATGTAGGTTTTGCATGTAGAATAGGGGTCCAGCCCACAAGGCTACTCCAGAAGGGAGCTTAAGGCTCATGTAGTGTGCATGGGGTAGCTTATAGCCACCCAAAGGGGCCAAGAGGACCCCAAGCTGTGCCCACCAGCCCTCGTGGGGGTTGGGTAGGCTGTCGACCAACCCTAGGGGTCCTACCCAGTCGACCAGATGTGGGGGCAACCCACATGGCTTGCTCATAGCTGCCCAGTAGCCTAGTCCATACACAAGACTCTAGCCAGTCTCTTGTCCAATGTGAAACACTATATTAAAACAACATTAAATGCAATTTTGCTTAGTCATGAGGATTTATCATAAATCCGACTCCACTTGAGCTAGCCAATAGAGCTAGAAAGGGGTATATAAACCCCTTTCTAGCCAATAGAGCTAGAAAGGGGTATATAAACCCAGCGTTGAATTCAGTTTCAACATCTCATAATTCAAGAGGTGGTGCATTCCAAGGGCCATAATAGCCAAGCGAGAAAGCTCCAACCAAGGTGAAATGTGCAGGTCAAGATTCAATCTTTATTTTCAGATTTACATAATTTTAATAAAGCAAATACCCCATTTGTGGTGGGGGCCCTATAGATGGTATTTGGGACCCAATATTGTGTCCTCTCTCTCTCTCTCTCTCTCTCTCTCTCTCTCTCTCTCTCTCTCTCTCTCTATTTTCTACACATCTACTTCAATACTGTGTGTTATAATCGTCGTGAATGATTGCTAAATTCTGAGCATTGAAGTTACCAATTCTTCCACGAAGTTTCTGCATGTTACACCCTCTCTCAAGCACCCAATTATCCACATAAAATCGGTCTAACCGTGCATATATACATCCTGCATTCCTTCTCCAGTTAGACCATGAATAAAGAAGAGTCGATGGTTTCCTCGAAATGTCATCCTCATGCCAACAATCTCTACCATGAATGGAGAGTATAAACCTCTCCCAAGACGCTCTCTCAAGAGGATGCACAAAGGCCTTATGTCCACCTCTTTTATCGATTGGCATCTCAACCATGTTAAAATCCCCACCAATAATCCAATGGTTAGCTTGAGGCATCAACGTAGTGATAGATTTCCAAAAGACAATCCTCTCACCTCTATGGTTAGGAGCATAGAGGTTAAGAATACCAATGCGTGTAACGCAAGTAAAATGACTCCAATGACGCAAGGCAAAATCATAGATGAAAAAACACCACCTTTCGTACCAATGGCTAGCGACCAAAAGGTGTGTCCCAAAAGAAGCTTGCTTGATCTCCCACATTGGCTAGCATCAAGTTTATGCTCTTGCAAGAGCAATACGTCCATAGGTCCACCCGTAACTGCACTGTGCAATTGAGTTTTGATAATCTATTTCCGCCGATGCTGAAAAGGACCCCCAAGACCTTAAATGTTCCATGATGAGGACTCAAAGTAGGAACGACCAAATCTTGTGGTCAACAAGGACCCCCTTTAGGGACGAGGGTACGTCTCGCATGAGTAAGGGAGGGAAAATTTGATAATGAAAACCTTACCCTTTTCCACTCTAGAGAAAAGCTAGGGCTGGTCCTCAAAACTAGAGAGGTACCATGACAATGCAAGTGCACAGTATCATCCTCGAGGGTGCAATCATCCTGTAACTGTAATGCACCATCCTCGTGCAAGGGATCTAAATCTCGTGTCTGCATAGCCTCATCCTCCAAAAAAGAATCCACATCTTGTGAGGCGGGAGCTACATAAGGGTTGGGGTGCTCCTCTAGGGGTGCGGGTAAAGGAGCAAGTACCGAGGTTCAAGGGTGCCAACCACAACCCAACGTTGTGTGGTCTGTTGGGACATAGGCACAACTAGAGTCTGGGTAGCTGCATGAGGCATTTGTTGGGTAGGACCATGCGACCTCCTAGCATGCCCCCTTGATCTAAGAGAATCTCTAGCAATGTGGCCTTGTCGACAACAAATCCGACACTAACAAGGTCTGCTTGCAATCTCCATTCTCTAATGAAAGTGAGAGCCGTCAGGTCGCATTAGATGATCCTCAATAATCGGTGCATAAGGAACAAGCACAAAAACCTACATCAAAAGTGGCAGTAACAGCCATGGAAAGTTGAGGCAAGAGAGCTCGGAAGAGCTGGTACCCCTAAAACCTGACCAAAGGATGCCCCTATGGAAGCTAAGAGATTCTAATAAGACCGAGAAAGAGCAAGGAACCACAATGAGACCAAGGTAAGGCGTTGATTCTCCACCACTGGATAAAAGCCCAGGTAGTACTGAAAGAAGAAAATCTTCCTAGGGCCAAGAGGAAAGGAACTGCCAGTCAACACCATAGAAGAAAGAAAGTCCACCTGGAAGAAGCCTTGAAGAAGCAACCGTGTACCCTAGAAGTGCACAATCAACTTCGAAAGGGAGAGCTACTAGAAGCCATTCACGAGCCTACGAGTGAGAGGGATAGGAGCCATAAATCCTCAAGATAAGGGTGGTTTGGACCACGATATCAATGCCATGTTGGAGAGAGGGGAGGTCATCTTCCGAAAAATTGATGATTCTCACGACCTGTGGGAGTGAAGAGGGATTGGCTGTGGCAAAAGCCATAAAATGGGCGGCCAACTCAAATCCAAATAAAAAACAGCTATTGAAGGAATAGCAAAGGGCGCTAAGGGAGACGGAGGGAGCAGGGAAAGAAGCAAGGGCAGAGGCTGGGCACAGCAAGGGAAGCAGGAGGCAACAGGGCTGAGGTGAGGGCAGCAGGAAGCAAAGGCGACGGGCAGCAGGGAGAAGCAGGGGCAGTGCGCAGCAGCTGCGTAGAGGCGGGGGGGCAAAGGCGGGGGCAAAGCAGCGGCGCATACATGAGGGTTAGCAATAGCATGAGCTCAACCATTCTCAACTGATTTGACTTGCATATAAGATTCTTAATGCCAATTTACTTAGAATAATGGTTTGGTAAAATACTAGGTCATTATAAAAAAAGGAACCAAACAAGCAAAGGTGTGCCATATCATAGATACACCATAGGTGAAAAGATTGGGGACACTAGAACACTGTCATTGCATGCACATTCTCTAGCACGAAGTTTCACTTATGTTCTTTATAAACAAAAGATCGTTGTCAGCAACTAGATTAGAGGAGAGACAAAATAATGTAATCTGGTCAGGATTTCGGCAAGGAAAAAAATCTACACACCTGGCTTCAATGGAAACGAAACCAAAACAATGTCAAGCAGATTCTTCTTCAACAAAATATGGCATCCAAGCTTCTCAGAACTTTCAACCAAAGCTGCTGATGAAAAGAAATCAGACTTAACAATACCTCATGTTTAGAATCAGGAAACTCCTCGCTAACAATTTAGTAGTGTAGTTAGATACTAAGTATGAGGTGGCAACTTAAAGTACGTACTGGACTGTGGAATCCCTGAATCATTACACTTTCTCTTCTAAGTTCCAACATCCCATAACTTTGATCTTTCCCAGCCTGAAAAGAGGTCAAATTGTGAATGCTTTATTTTGAATGGTCCACTTATCTTATCGGTAGGTGGTATCTTATGGTGTGCCATTAGGAGGATAGGACTAAAACAAAGATTGATGAGGTATTTAGATGTTATGGCACCTGTCTCCCTGAGAAGGAAGCTAGCGAAATCCAAAAGTTGCAGCAATCTACCAAGCTAGAACGAAGCACAATTGTATCAGCACACTCTGCTGCACATTTGAAAACCAGTTTCATTACGACAGTGTTCAAAGAAGAAGCACAAATGAGTAAATACTGTGAAAGAAATTTGAATAGGTGGAGTTTTGACAAGCTGAAACATTTGGACACCGTGTTTTAGGAGAAATGCCAGTGGCAATGAGGCTCGTGGGAATACAAACTCAATGACAAACAACTTGAGGCTCCTTACAGCAACAAAGCCAAACTTAACTATGATGAGCTCAATGCAGCAAAATACTTTGCCATGGCAGGTAACTAACACCTTTGTTTGTATCCCCATGAGTGCTGGCAATTGTAACAAAAGTATCACAAAGATAAAGACTTTGCAATTAAAGACTTGGTCATAAAAGTTTCAGTTCTTTCTGCAATTCTTTGCAGCATGCTTTTGTGCGGTTTCAGGCAAAGTTTGAAATTTGAGATAAGACACAACAGCAAATTGCTAAACTTCAAGGAGCTGGCAAACCTCACAACTTCCTCCCCACAGGCATTTACCAGCACATCCAACAGTTCTTCATCCACTGAGATCGGGCGACTCAGAATGCTCTGCAAGATTGTACAAACAGGTTCTGACCAGACTAATTTTTTATCAAGGAAGTCGTGAAGAACAGAAGGGGGGGTTGCAAAAGGCAATTGCTGACGTCTGCTTTCAAGAAATACCTTCCCGCAAAAGGATAAGATGTGGTGATCAGGTAAACATTCCTTCAACATGCGGTTGATAACATCACATTGGGCTTTGGTAGGTCCTTTCCCACAAAGAACCAAAGGAACAAGTAGTGCATCTACTGCTGCCCGTGGGTGAAGCTTGGCTGCTTGCATAACTGCAGTGACTAGAAAGCGAGAAGCAGGCTCCTCTAAGCATAAAAACTTAGGAAGGAGACAGTAACTCAAAATCTGGGCAGACCAAACAAATCCACAATCTTTCCTGATGAAAATTTCAATCATGCTAAGCACAACATCATCTCTCATCTCCCATGGCTTTAGGAGCTTGAGGAACGAAGTTGGGTCTGGCAATGTGCGCAAACTGTGCAAGTCTGCTAAAGTTGGCTGCCTTTCCAGCCAAGTCTCTCTTAAGGACCGAGCAAGTGCATAAAGGGCAGGATCAGGTCCAGCTTCAGAAATCTTTTCAACATCATCTTTGGACTCCAACCCCACTCCAATTAACCTTGTGCTTGTATCCGGAAACTTGTCTTCATCCTGCAAAGGGTTCGATAATGCTGTTGAAGGAACCTGCTCTTCTAAGGGCCCACTCTGCCCCTCGAAAAGGCATGGCGGAGTTCTCAAGCCAATTATCTCATCTTCGATGTGTTGTCTTGTCTCTTCATCCTCATGGCACTTCTCTTCGTTTTCTTGAGTGTTCGACCTATGTGCATTTCCCATATCTTGGCATTTGATCTTGCCAAAGCCTGATTTAGGTGCCCCCGGTGCAGATCTGCATGTCTGCTTTGACGTGCTGGACTCAGAGAGAAGGGCTCTAACTGGTAGCCATGGCAGTACAGGAGGAGGCTGCCCCTTGTACTCAAGAAGCCAACTCGGCAAACTATAGTTCTCTATGGCCTCCTTCGCTGGAGTAGACAATATCAACACACGATCAGCTGCAGTCTTTCCACTCTCAGACTTTGACGTACAACTATAAAAATCACAGCTAACCTTCAATGAGCTTGCTGGAGCCCCTGACTTTGTAGAGGAGTTCCTGCGCTGCACGGACAATCCAGAAATCGAGCTGGGGAGCTGAGAGTAGGTCCAGGGCTAGAAGCTCTAGGTCCTTGGCACGGAACATAGGGTGCTCCGCTGACAGGAAACCCAGGATATTGGCCTGCGCTGTACTGGGCAAAGTTTGCATCCACATGCAGCTGCGTATGTATCCTTGCCACTGTCAGTAGGGCACATCTCTCTCTCTCTCTCTCTCTCTCTCTCTCTCTCTCTCTCTCTCTCGGCCTCTACCGATGTTAATACTATCATCATCATCTCAAAACCAAACGTTTCTCTAAAAAAGGTTAACAAGTTGAAAAGGGAAGGAGCCGGACTTGCCTATCGTTGATCTTTTGCGCTTCCTCCCCTGCCTTTCATCCTCCTCAGCCGGCGGCTCCTTCTGCTGCTGCTCTATCCCTCGCACGTTGGTCTGGTCATGGGGGGCCGAGATTGCAACCCTAACAGCAAGCAGATGAGGTACCAGGCGCCAAAGGCGAGTGGCAGGGCACGTCCTCTTGGAGGTGGAGACGGGGCCCGAGTAGCCATGGGAGCGGATCCAGTGAATGGCGGCTCCCACCGGAGAGGAGGAGGATGATTGAGTAAGCGGCTGAAGAAGGTGCTGCCATTCTCGCAGGGCAGCACGGAATTCATCCTGCGGATCATGGAGATCCATCGCCGCCCAAACCTCCGAGCGTTTTACTCTTTATACCAAAGAAACACAACCGGTGTGGACCGAACTTTTCACACTCATTGAGAAGGCTTGTTTAGGCAATCGATGATTTTTTTTGACAAGAGTATACCACCTCCTCTCTCTCTCTCTCTCTCTCTCTCTCTCACACACACACACACACACACTCTCTCTCTCACTAGTGGTATAATTGTGCTCATTAACGGCTATCTAAGCTCACAGAAAACTTCATATTGTCCCTTGCTTATGCTAGAAAGCATCCAATTACAAAAGCTGAGGCATCTATGTGGACGTACAACGTCCTCTCTGATTAACTAAACTAGAGAGAGCTTCATGCACAAAAAGAAACATAAATTCCATGAAACTAGCTACGAAGCTAGTTTGATTAACAATCAAAATGCAATGCAAAATAGCTTGAAATTAAACCTACTTGATTAAGTCTTTGGACTCTCTAATTAGACAATGCCTTCCACCTATAATGCACATTTTCCTACAAATGATGAATACTATTAAGTCTTTTTTACCCTATATACAACTCAAAAAAGTGTAAAAGACAATCTGATTTTTTACAAGAAAAAAGAGAGCATGCAATGCAAAAAACACATGAAGAATTCATCTACTACTATTCCAAATCCACACCCCTTTAATGGCATGCCACTAATTGATGGGTTATGGGGAGAAGGATTAAAAACCATGCCTTACAACATTAGGTCTACTAGACCCAGTAGCGGCACTAAGTCTACCAGGGTGCCACTTGTTAACAACACTCCCCTTACATTAGCTTGTTGTTGGGACTCGCTGAGTCACTAGGCTCGTAGTGGGCCTTCACCTTCATGTGTTGAAAGTTTCTAGGTGCCTCTCCCATGCTTGTTGTCACTTCAAAGGTAGAAAAAATGTTATAGATAGTGCATCTTATGAAGCAAATGGCTTGTGTGGTCACCAAAAGCTCCAAACTACACACTAGCTAATCCTAGACTTGCAAGTACAGAAGAGAAACAATAGCAAAGTCTAGAATAGGGCATTGCCATTCCAAACCCTACGTAATATATGCCCACACAGAGAAACTCAATACTATTCCACAAATGGAAAAGTCCTTTACAGACATGAGAAATTTGATTTATATGACATGTACTTCATAAGCTATTCTCATTAGGCCGCCCATGAATAAGTGACCCGAGAGTGCCTATCTCCTAGTTTTAGATTATTTACATGGATTTGGCCTTAAATGAAGGCTTCCTCATGATACAAACTTGATGCCCTTATTTTATAAACATTTCCAAAATAATTATAACGTAGCAAATACACTTGATGGTGTGATAAAAGCATCTAGACCTTTGGCCCACACTTTACTAGGGAGATGTGACAACCCCCAAGGTTCTTTAGTCCTTTGGCCTACACTCTGTGGAACATAACTTAATTTTTCAAGCACTATAATGAATGTCAAAGGTGAATACCAAAGGTATTCCTTGTTGGTAGGATAACCTTGACCCCTGAAATCTTTAAACAAGTGCTTGAAAATGGGGTATAGACTCCGTGGGTCTCATTAGCCAGTTAGTAGTCCAAGAAGGAAAGTTGATTGAAGCATACCACCAGATATATGTGGGTCTCGTTTGTTTTGTGCCACTAATGGGCGAAGTTGCTCTTTTAAATAAAAAGGTTTTGTAAAAAATCTTGACCTTCCCTTGGATACTCTTGTTAAGAATGCCAAGCCATATTCTATTATAGAAGTAAAACGAGAATGGTGGAAGACTTTGGAAGCTTCTCAATCGAAGAAATTCCCCCTCTTGCCTCGAAGAGAACTTCTACTCTATTTGGAAATCAGGAGATGCCTAAGTTTAAGTGAAGAAAAAGTAGAGGATCTATCTAGGGTGCCCAGAGTACGGGTCCACAAAGAGATGAGTCCTGAGTGCGTCGTTTCAGCCATTGTGGAGAGAGGAGAAGATTTTTTGGTGCCAAAAACCTAGACATATTATGAGTGAATGTCCCAATACACTGATCTCGGCCCATCCTACTCAAGACTCCGCTTCCATAGACCAATAGCTTCAGTGTAAAGTATTCAAGGACCCCCACCCCATACATGGGGAAATCAAAGAAGAAACCTCTAAACTCAGTCTACTATGTCAAGCCGTTATGGTTATACAGACTTGGAAGAAGAAGAAACAAGAAGAGTTCATGTAACTATTGGAGCATCATGATTGGAAATATCAATTTTCCATTATCCAAGCACAAGCAAACTTCTAAGGTAAACAATTTAAGCTTCTAATTGATTCTAGTAGTACTCATTAGTTCATATTGCCTTGCTGTTTGCAAAAGTTGAATCTAGATAAGAGAAGTGGTAAGCTAGCGGGAGGATACGTCTCATCCACCATGAGACAAACACCATTCAAGATGGCAATGGAATTGAATGTAGATTTTAAGTCTTGCCTCTTGGATTATATGACAGTATTCTAGGTCACCCAAAATCAAGTCAATATTCATTACGACAAAGGGACAATTACCCTTATGGACATCCATTAAAACAAGGTGCAAGGGAACAGAGTGATAGGAACTAACTCCCACCTTACAACTTGTGAAGGCATCTAGAATGCTTAAGGGCTTGAGAAAGAAGCATGTAATTTACATTGTTAAGCTTAATATAGTTAGCAAGGAGTCAAATTCTAAAGAGCTTAAGTGATTGAGTGAATATGCTGATATATTTCTAGAGAATTCGATAGAGATGTCCCTAGTTCGTGAAGTGGATGAGTTGATACCAGGAGTGAAACCTACTAAAAAGAGGGCCTATAAGATATATTTCCAGAGAATGAGTGGTTAAGCGAATATGCTGATATATTTGCCCCCAGTTCATGAAGTAGATGACAAAATTGAGTTGATACTAGGAGTGCAACCTACTAAAAAGAGGGCCTATAAGATATATGTTCCCGAAGCCATTGAGCTCAAGAAACAATTGAGGCAGCTCTTAGAACATAAATTCATCCAGCCTAGTGTATCTCCTTAAGGTTCTCCTATGTGCTTTTCTAGAAGAAGAAAGATGTTACCTTAAGGTTATGCATTGATTATTAGGGATTGAATCAATTAAGGTGCTCCTGTGCTTTTCTAAAAGAAGAAACATGTTACCTTAAGGTTATGCATTGATTATTAGGGATTGAATCAATTAAGATTCATTTTTTTTAATTCCAAGGATAGATGAGCTTGAAATTTGGGTACTATTATATCAGAATTAAGGAGGAGTAGGATTCCAAAGACCGCTTTCAATACAAGGTATGGACATTACAAATTCATAGTAATGTCCTTTGGTCTTACTAATTCTCTTGTAACTTTTAATCGCCTGATGCAAGAAATCTTTAGGGAGGACTTAGATGATTTTGTTCTTGTGTTCTTTGATGACATTCTTGTTTATTCTGTCAAGCATGAGAAACATGTTCATAAAGTTTTGGAGATCCTAAGAAGGCATAGACTTTGTTTAAAAGAGAAAATGCACTTTCTTTATTGATTGCATTGAATATTTGGGATTCATTGTTTTGGAATCTCAGCTGGTCTAATCAAAGTAAAAGCTATCTCATTGATTGGCCAGAGCCTAGGAAGTTCAAGGATTTCTTGGTTTGACAGATTGGTAACAACATATTTATTCAAAGATATGCCAAGATTGCCTCTCCCTTGATTGCACTTCTCAATAGGGATGTGCCTTTTTTTTAATGGACTCCAATGTGCTAAAGTGCTTTTGTCAAGCTCAAAGTTGCCTTTGTAACTAATGCCATGCTAAATTTTCTAGAGTTTGTTAAACCTTTTAAGGTTATTACATATGCAAGTGGATTTATAATTGGTGGAATTCTTATTCAAGACGGTTGACCTGTGGCTTATGAATCTCAAAAGTTAAAGCTTCATGAGAGAAATTATGTAGTTCATGACTTGGAACTTCTAATTGTTACTCATGCATTGAAATTATGGAGGCACTACTTGCTTGGTTAGAGATTCACTCTAGTGGCAGATCATAAAAGTATAAATTGGATATTTATCTAGAAGGATCTCAACATGCGCCAAAGAAGATGGATGCAAACTTTGCAAGATTTTGTCTGTAGTTTTTGATGCTCTTAATTGAAAGGTTTCTTTGTTAGTAATAACTTTTCTCTCCAACCGTTTGTTGCTTGCTAAGATGAAAGAGGAATTAGGAGAGATGAGTTCTTTGCCCTAATTATAGATTTACTAAAGATGGAGAACAAAACTCCTCAAGAGTCAATGAAAGTTTAGGGATACAAAGTTGAATACGGTTGTTTGTATTTTAATAGTCGTGTGTGTTCCTCAAAGGGGTGATTTTAAAAGAATAATTCTAGTTGAACCTCACAATAACCTTATTGCAAGACATCCTAGATACGTCAAGACATTCATGGCGATCAAAAGGAGCTACTTTTGGCCTTCATTGAAAAGGGACATATTAACTTATGTACAATAATGCCTTACCTATCAAAGGATTAAAGTTAAAAGAGTGAAAATGCCCTAAAAGTTGCAACCCTTTGACATTCCACAAACAAAATGTCAAGGGGATCCCTAAAAAGTTTCATCCCCTTGACATTCCACAATAAAGTTGCATCCCCTTGACATCCCACAAATGGAATGGAAATATAAAAGTATGGAATTTATTATTGGTCTACCATATAAGTGCATGCTATGATTTCATATGTGTAGTGGTCTATAGACTAACTACGGTCACACATTTGATTCTAGTGAAGAAGACCTTTACGGTGTTGGATATAGCCAAGGTATTCCTACGTGAAATATTTTGACTTCATGGATTGCCCCAGAATAATTAGTCATCGAGATGCCAAATTCACCTCTAGATTTTGGACATTCTTTTTTGAGGCAGTTGGAACTTCAATTGATTTAAGCATAGCTTATCATCCTGAGGCTGATAGCCAAACAGAGAGGGTTAATTAAGTTATTAAGGACACTCTTTAACTGGCACTCCTCCTTCATGTGACCTTGATTGTTACACCTTATGCACCATACGTCCGGTTTGATTCTGGATCCTACATGTCCTCTAGAAATCTTGGCTAGGGCAGCAGCCTTTAGTTCTTCCTAAACATTTACTGCTGCATGCTTCTTGCCTTTCTTTTACCGGGGATTTTTCTCTTTAGCATCTGACTCCTAGTGGCTCGACTCTAATTCTGAGGTGTCTTCTCCAAAAACCGATTCAAAATTTTCTTCCTCTTTCTTCTTCCTTTTGTCCTTCTTCCTCTTCTTGGGGTCTTTGCTTGTTTGCTTCAAGATCCCCTCAGCTCTGGTTGCTCCCGCCACACCACTTGTTTAAAAGTGCGTTCATCCAAGTCATACGAGGCCACTGCTGTCTGGAGCTTTTCCCTCAATCCTCTCACAAACCACTGGCTCAACGTGCTAGAGCAAGTCGGTTGGGCTGATCCAAGTACATTAGCAGTGCTCAAAATTTAGCTACATAGTCCTCTATTGGCCTCTTCTTCTGAGTGCCTCTGTAACTTTTCCAGTACTTCTGTTATGGTCTTTTCTTTCTTGAATCTTTTCAAGAAGGTTTTCTTCAAATCTTTAAATTTCTGGAAGTGCGTCAGACCATATTGTACATACCAGCTAGTGGCCTTTGTTAGTATACACTCAATGCCCGCCTCTCAGCATGTATCTCACTTTGATGTATAATGTACATTTGTTAGGCCCCCATTATGAGGATTAGCCATGGTGCATATGTCTTTAGGAGGAACCCCGGCTTAAATGTCGATGGGATCATTATTTGTGACCATTGATGATAGTTAGGAGATGGTCAGGGGTACGAGTGTTAGTTGGGGTCCGGGGCATCGCCCCGGCCGGGGTCCCAGGGAAGCTAGCAGCCCCCTTGGTGGGGGTTCGAGGGCGGGAACCCCTGAGGCGACTATATGAGGAATATTCCCTAGAATATTCCCTCGGATACCATGTCCATCATTAGTGGGTGGTGGTCGGTGGGCCGTGTTCTTGATACGCGGGCGGTGACCATGCCTATGCAGTGTAACCGCCCTCATTGTACACGCATCTACCACACCGCCTAAGTACTATATATGGACATGGTTGCCATGAGCTAAGGTATCCAATGCTTATGAGTATCCACCCCCTTCTACACTTTGTACATAATCCATCCAGAGTTTGTCTAGATCGCTCTACTTGAGAGCTCACGGGTGGACAACACCATCACTTGTACCTCGTTGGTACCTCACTTGTACCTCGTTGGTATAATCAAAATTTTAAATTCTCTCCATTGTGTATCTATTATGCTTTGTCTTGCTATCTCTTTCCGTTGTGCCATATTCTTATAGCCTTGCCACACAACATTGTGCAAAATACTCTGTCTTTTGTGGCAATGGAGCTCTGGTAGTGTGGTTTCAAAGGCGAAGATGTGGGCATTTGGATCCTTCTTGCTCTTGCCCTTGAACTTAGGGTACTTGAGAGGCATCCTTCCCACCACCACAGCTTCCGGTTCTTCTTCTTCTTAAGCTTCCTACCTCTTATTTTGTGGCTCTTGATGATCTCCTTCTTGATTTCTCAGTGGTTCCTAAATCTGTCGTTCCAGCTGGCATGGAATCCCTTCTACGAGTCTTCTTGGTCGGTGCCACATTTCTCTATTTAAGTTACCTTCATTCTCCATGCATACTCCATTGTACTCTTATGATTCTCTCATGAACATTCCTGACACCAATGTGTGTGCACTTCCTTTCCAGATCTATTTTAACTAGCTTCACTCTATTGACTCACTATGTAGGACTAACCAAGAACTAGCATCTATCTTCCTACTCCTATACCTGGCGTACCAGTTTCCTATAGCAGGATTGCCATAAGTGTCAGAGTCTGGTCAAGACCGGCACTTACGTGGTTCCGAACCACCTATTAGCTTTGGAGGAGCAACGACTAATGCTGCTGTGCCCAATGCAATAAGCCAACGCTAGGATGAGCTACCTATCTGCCTAAGCAGCACGAGGAGATCGATTATGACTGAAAAGCGGGTTAGTTCCTAAGGTTGTTCTAAATTTGGACATTAATCCACATCTAGACATGACCAAACTTAATACAAGATTGAATACTGAATAGATAGAGATGAGTAGAGAGAAACAGCAGTAAGACAAAGACCAATCCATGTGTCGTGCTTGAGTAATAACATCTCAGAGATAACTTCTTGTACTTTCCTAAGGAGAGGGAACTTCTCGAAATACCATGTCCCCTTCTTCAAATTATCTATAAGATATCTTCAGATTAGCATATTGCTTCTACCTATCTCAAGCAGCCTTGATATCTTTCTTTATTGATTACATTATAGAGTCTACTTTGAGACTTCAAGTCTGATCAAGGGATCTAACCAATTTAAGGGTATAAGACATTCTTATCCATATAGTGCCTTAAATGGGCTCATACTAGAGTCAAGGCCAGTAAAGAATAAAAAAAGCCACCAAAGGTGATGGCAGTGACAAGATCACAAGGGCTTGTCAAGACATTGGGACAGGTAGGAATGTCAAGCCGGAGAAAAAATAGAAGCCAAAAAAGTGGCCAGGGTGGCAGAGAGTCTGTGAACAAATCACCAAGTTGGCGCAGAGTGCACAAAGGATGGTGCTGACAATGTAGGAAAGCCCACTCCTGGGAGAGCATTCTGAGGAAAATCTGGACAAGACAAACCTGGTTAAGAAAAGGGAAGAAATTGGACCAAGAAATAAGCCAGTGTGTAATGGTAGAGCAACCAAAGAGAAAGGATGCTGAAGTGCCTACTAGAGCCAATTATAGCCCAAAGTAGTGAAAGTGTGCAAGAAAGGAAATAGAAGGAATCCAAATAGGAAAATTGACAAGGGAAAGTCAGGAAAAGGAAAGGGAAGCAAAGGAGGAAGAAGGAAGATTGTATAGAGGCCAAGGTATGCCCACTGACAAGAAGCAACTTCGTGAAAGAATACGACCTGTGGGGGAGGATCTCAGCAAGACGCAATTGAACATCACACTAGACCAAATGTTGAATTTGGTTCCCAATTACAGGCAAAAGCTGCTTCAAGCCATAGTACCAAATAAGAAACTGGTGCATATGCCCTTGCAAGAACTGAAAAATTTGCCAGTAGAATGCAGGAATGTCGAAACAGTCTAGGACTGTGCATGTCCGTTCCGAAAGTGACCATCAAGATCAGAGGGCAGATATTGGCAAGGGTCATTCTGGATGGAGGATCAAGAGTGACCATAATATCAAATAGCATGGCCAAAAAGCTAGGTATCACATGGACATGTAGCCAACTCTATTCCAAATTTGCCACTGAATTCAAAAACCCTTTTCTTTCTCGATGCCACTTGGTCTTTTCCTTGTCCGAAACTTGCTTGTTCCTGAGGCTTCTCAGCTGCATCTTCTTTGGGACCTACCCTCCTTTTACCATGCATCTTCTTTGTGGCCTTCCTCCTTCTCCTTTTTGGCTCCTACTTGTGCATTGAATAGGGCTGTCAGATAGGGACCAATTTTTGTTTTCATGTTTGGTCTTCCCTATCCGGTTCTTCAGATTGTGATATAACACCTCTGCCCAAGCCACCTTTGTTTTGGCTTCCATAGCCTTCACCATCCCAAAGGCCTTCCTCGACATGCAATATGGCTTTTGGGTGAGATTGATCATCTCCACCGCAAAGTGCATTTGCTTTTGTCTATCTTCATCAGCTGTACTTAAATTGTGATCTTGAACTCCTTGGCCTTGCCCTCCAGCAAGACGAATTCCTTGATTAGGTCCTCATCATCATCAACTGGCTTGATCTCTGCCTCCCCCTCAATGTTAAAACCCTAAAAATCTCTCTAGCTAATAACCATACATAAACATGCATGAACCATGCATATACTCATCCACCCAACCACCCCTGAGCCCAAGGGTGCACACATAAATACAATGAAGTATCACATATCTTACCTTAGTGTCCCATACCACCAAGAAAATATGTATTCTCTTTAATTATTTGCACAATAGTATGGCTTAGAACCAGATTATTGTTTTCTGGCGCTTGGTACCTAGCTTCCTGCTCGTCGGTTGCCTTTAAACTCTTTAGAATCACATCCCTATGGGTTGCCTCTGCCGCTATTAGGTGTTCTTGCAATGTATGTACTTGATTGTTTGCCTCTTGAACCTACTTCCAGAGTGTGGCATTGCGATCATGAAGCATGTGGGTCGTGAATAGATGGCACCGCCAGACCCGTTGTTCTTGCTCTCCCAAAGGGAAGCACTTGTGGCTGCTGTAAATGAGAAATAGATTATCCTATCAATTTGGGAAAAGAGAAATAATGGAATTAGCTTAATCTAGTGGGATAATCATAATTAAGTTTATGATTATGGTTAAAATTATGGTTTAAATTCATAATTTGATCTTCTGCATGAAAGAGGAACTATTATCATATTTTCATTATAAGTTTTTATTCTTTAGAAAAATTTGAGAATTATCAATAGCAGCGAAGCTAGGTAAAATTTTCTAAAAATAACACATCTTATTTTTATGCATTATGCAAAAAGAGGAATTCCCATGATAATTGAGATCCAAGTAATTAAATGGTAAAAGAGGAATTTTTGGTAAATTTATTTTTATGCAAAAAGAGAAATTCCCATGATATTTGATATCCAAGTAATCAAATGGTAAAAGAGGAATTTTTGGTAAATTTATTTTCACGCAAAAAGAGGAATTCCCATGGTATTTGATATCCAATGGTAAAAGAGTAATTTTTGGCATAATTCAAATTATCAAAAGTGGAATTTTGAGCATTATTAATTTTACTAGGAAATATGGGTAGAATTGATTTTTGTAAATCCCATGAATCTTTTACTCGAAAAGAAGAATATTGAATATATTTCACTTGAGAAATTTGAGAAAGAATATCAAAATATCCATTGAGAAAAAGTACCCTTAACTAGGCCAAGCAATTGGCAGAAACTTAGAAAAGTCCCATCGGTATCGAAAGTAGAAAACCGTACTAAAAGTGGATGTGATAAGATGTGAATGTGATGTGAGAAGATGTGAGTGGATGTGATGAGATGTGATGTGATGTGATGTAAATGGATGTGGATGTGAATGTGATAAGATGTAAATGGATGTGGATGTGAATGTGATGTGAGGAGATGTGAGTGGATGTGGATGTGAATGTGATAAGATGTGAATGTGATGTGAGGAGATGTGAGTGGATGTGATGAGATGTAAATGGATGTGGATGTGAATGTGATGTGAGGAGATATGAGTGGATGTGATGAGATGTGGTGTGATGTAAATGGATGTGGATGTGAATGTGATAAAATGTGAATGTGATGTGTGGAGATGTGAGTGGATGTGATGAGATGTGGATGAGATGTGACGTGATGTAAATGGATGTGAATGTGAATGTGATGAGATGTGATGATATGTGAATGGGGGTAATGTGATGTAAATGGATGAGAATGAGATGTGAAGTGATAGATGTGCATGTGAATGAATAGATGGATGTGGATAGATGTGAATGTGAATGAATGGATGGATGTGGATAGATGTGCATGTGAATGAATGGATGGATGTGGATGAATGTGATGAGATGTGAATGGATGTGATGAGATATGGATAGATGTGAATGTGATGTAATGTAGATGGAATGAATGAGATGTGATGTGGATAGATGTAATGTGGATGGAATGAATGTGATGTGATATGGATGGAATGAATGTGATGTGATGTGGATGGAATGTATGTGATGTGATGTGGATGCAATGAATATGATGGATGTGAATGGGTGTGATGGATGTGAATGAGTGTGATGTGAATGCAATGAATGTGATGGATGTGAATGGGTGTGATGGATGTGAATGGGCATGATGGATGTGAATGGGTGTGATGAGATGTGAATGGGTGTGATGAGATGTGAATGGGGTTGATGTGGATGCAATGAATGTGATGGATGTGAATGGTGAATGGGTATGATGGATGTGATGGACGTGAATGATGTGAATGGGTGTGATGAGATGTGAATGGGTGTGATGAGATGCGATGAGATGAATGGATGTGAATAGATGTGAATGTGATATGATGATATCTGAATGGATGTGATGTAATGTGAATGGATAGATGTGATGTGATGTGAATGGGTGTGATGAGATGTGAGTGGATGTGATGAGATGTGAGTGGATGTGAATGGGTGTGATGAGATGTGAATGGATGTGATAAGATGTGAGTGGATGTGATAAGATGCGAGTGGATATGATGAGATGTGAATGGATGTGAATGTGATATGATGATATTTGAATGGATGTGATGTAATATGAATGGATAGATGTGATGTGATGTGATGTGGATCTAGGTAGATGTGAATGTATGAGATGTGATGTGAATGGATATGATGTGGATCGGGGTAGATGTGAATGGATGAGATGTGATGTGAATGGGTAGATGTGAATGAGGAGATGTGGATCGGGGTAGATGTGAATGGATGAGATGAGATGTGATGTGAATGGATGTGATGTGATGTGATGTGGATATGGGTAGATGTGATGAGGATGGATGTGACGTGATGTGATGAGGATCTGAATAGATGTAATTGGATGTGATGAGGATCTGAATAGATGTAATTGGATGTGATAAGATGTGATGTGGATGAATGTGATGTGATGTGGATGAATGTGATGTAATGTGGATAGATGTGATGTAATGTGGATAGATGTGATGAGATGTAATATGATATGATTGGATGAGAATAGATGAAGGATAATGGGAATAGATATGACTGGATGTGGAATAAGTAAAGTGAATTGATTCAGAAGAATGTGGAATAACGAGAAATGATGTGGAACAACGAGAAATGATGTGGAACAATGTGGAAAGATGAGAGTTCATTAGAAACTGTATTTATGACGTGTTTTTAAATGACTGTTTTATGTCAAGAATGCTGGGGATGCATTTTGACCATCTTGTGAATGAGGTCATGGAGACCTAAGTGATAAAGTTGCAATAGCTGACGGAGAGTCAACGGAGGACGTCTCGCGTAGCAAGGTCTTCGGTCGAGGTCCTGACCAGCCTTGGTTTGATTTAAATGGTGAGCTTCCGGTACGGTGGATGAGGGACCAAGGAAGCGGCCTATGAGTGAAGCGCTAGGTGACCTGCGAAGGAGCCTAGAGGGTGCAGAGCATACGGTGCTCGGCGGGCTCTGGGTCGCCCGAAGATACCCACGTGTGCATCGAGGAAGAAAAATGGAACAAGGTGTTAGAGTTGTTTTCTGAACTCGGGCATGGATCTGGTTGATTATCCTTGCTGGTCCTCAATGGATGAGTCCATGGTTCTTTTATATGGATCTGTTGGTTGATCTTGCTGATCTTCAACGGAGAGTCCATTTGGATTTTCTTATGTGATTATATTGCCAGGTACTATGAGCTAGGAACTATTGAAAAGGCCCCTGAATGAACAGGTGGTGACCGTTGTGGTTGCCAATGATGCCATAGGTACACCGATGAAGGAATGATTGGAAATTAGAATTCAAGCTGGATATTTTGGAGGATTATGATCAGTGATACTATGGTTTCATTAAAAGATTGTTTTAAAGATAGCTGAATCTGTGAAACATGCAATTTTATATTGGGTGTGTAAGTGGTGTGACTATCTTGAAGTTTGCTTAAAGCGTCGACTAGGGGGCCTGGGAGCTCTTTTCCCTAGAACCCAGGGCAAAATATAACCAAATTTCTAAATGTATCCTATCACTACAGTGGTTAACCCATGGGATTGGATGGGGTTAGGCTGGACTGATGGATCCCTAAAATGAGACTCAATTCTATTAAGTTACGATAGTTGAAATAAATCATGGATAACCCTTGTTCTATGGAAAAGAATCAATGGTTATGCCTCTTGATGAGGAAAAAAGCATTGGACTCTATGATCCAAGTGCAAGTCTTTTCCTTGATCTGACCATGAGACTTACGGGTTCAGTCGGATCAGTTTGGTTAGTGATAACCTTGACTACGTTAGAATAAAATTATCCTGGAGGAATCGCCTATGTCTGCTAGGCGAGGAAAGTTTTTCTGGGTTCGGTTTTGGAAGTACCGAGGGATTAATCTCTTGTCCGGATATCCATGGGCGAGGCCCCCGAGTGAGAGGCTCTGCCCTGTGCAAGAAGTGCTACTTCCGCTGCTAGCATCCCTGAATTCGTTGCGCGGAGGGTGCAGGGATCTTTCACACATGGGTTAGTACCTGTGTCATCAGATACAGGTTGCAAATCTTTGATTGATGGGCCTTAAGGTAATTCTCCATCTCCCTATGGATGTAGTAGGCCCAATCATCCGCCTTTCTTCATACACCTTTGCTATTCGGTTTAGTGGTACCCTGTTGTACTTGTCCCCACTGGCTTCACTTGCATTATTAGTGACATCGCCCTGCATGCCTTTTCTGTGACTTCATCCCTGATATTCTCATATTCGGTGCCATTAGAGTTGTATGAGCTCTTCTTCAGCATTGCATCTAGGGGCATCTTGTCAAAGGCATGTGTATGTATTTTCACTGGTGGTGGGAGCTGCAGAGCCTCACGTATTAAGTCTTTTGTGAGATCAATACTTGTTCCATGGTGCCATCTGCTTTAGTTTCACTGACCCCCTTTTGGTGGCTTTGTCGTACGTCTTTATGTACTCTGCAGATAGTTATGTGTCTATGTTTCGGGGGAGAATTTGTGCCATCTCCAGCTTGTCTTTAACTTCTGCATCTTCTAGAATCTGGAGGCACTCCGGGCTATGGTATTGTAAAGCCACCTTTCCATGCATCGTGTGGATTTCTTTACTGATTATGGTGCCATGGAATGCTTGGGCATATTGACCCAGGTAGCTTATCTTTGGGCCCCGTGTTGGTCTTTTCTTTTGGCTCACTGGGGATCCCATTGCACTGGCTTGTGTCACTGCGGGGGTCTTTGCGGCTTCCGGATCGGCAAGATTGAAATACTAGCAGTAGTCAATGTTCTAAGTCACTATAGAGCAACAACAACCAGCTTGGATACCATTGGGGCCGTACTTATGCAAAGGGGACGCCCAATTGCATTTGAGAGTAAAAAGTTAGATCGTGCACAGCGTAACTACTCGGCTTACGAGGAGCGAGAGTTACTAGCGATAGTTCATGCACTGAAAAAATGGAGACACTATTTATATGGTGCTACTTTTGAGGTCCGGACGGACCATGAAAGTCTGAAATGGCTTTCAAGTCAAAATGAACTGAAGGGTAGAAAAGCTCGGTGGGCGGAGATTCTACAGGAGTTTGACCTTCAAATACGTTACCAGAAAGGTAAGTATAACGTGGTGACAGATGCACTTAGTCGCATGCCACAGATTAATGAACTTAGTTTCACAGTCTTCAAGAATGATTTCTTGGAGTCACTACGTGGTTTATGTGAGCACGATCCATCTTTTACAGAGGTTTGGCGTGCTGTATGCATACGCACTTCTTCATAGATGCGACCACCTCCCTCGTTGGCACGTGTTGCTAGTCCGGAGAGATTGGCCGAAGGTGCAACGCGAAGGGAAGCGAGAGTTAGTCCGGAGAGACTAGCCGTGTCTTCTGGGTATAGTTTGGAGTTGGAGAGCTCTGACGTAGGCCCTTCATCACCTTTGACTGCCACGGCTTCAAAGGGGAGTGATAAACTTCGTCGAGGGGAGAAATATGCTAATTACTCCATTGACGATGGGTACTTACTCTACAAGAGTAGAGTATGTGTACCAACTATTGGTGACTTTCAGGCCCAAATTCTTAAAGAAAGTCATGATAGTCCAAGTGCGGGTCATCCTAGGATTCAGAAGACCTATGCACTAGTAAAAAGATAGTTTTATTGGCCTAGTTTGTTTAAGGATGTCCAAACTTATGTGCTGAAATGCAGTAAGTGCCAGTTCAATAAACATGAACGTCTTAAGGTTGGAGGACTACTCCATCCGCTGGAGATTCCTCAAGGGAAATGGGAAAGCATTTCCATGGATTTCATTACTTGTTTACCCAAGACGAGTCCAGGGAATGACTTGGTGTGGGTGGTAGTGGACAGGTTAACTAAAATGGCAAAGTTTATCGCCACGAAGAAAACTGTTAAAACGCCAGAGTTGGCAAAACTCTTTATTGAACATCTCTACAAGCTATATGGCCTGCCTGCAGATATAGTGTCGGATAGAGATAGAAAGTTCAACAGTCATTTTTGGAGGGAAGTCTTCAAAAAGTTGGATACTACTCTGAGTATGAGTACGGCAGATCATCCGGAGTCTGATGGTCAAACTGAAAGAGAACCAAATTCTAGAGGATATGTTGCGTTCTTATGTTAGTAATCTAATTGGAAAGAGTACTTGCCCTTATTGGAGTTTGCCTATAGCAACTCCAAATTCTAGAGGATATGTTGCATTCTTATGTTAGTAAGAAGCAATCTGATTGGAAAGAGTACTTGCCCTTATTGGAGTTTGCCTATAACAGCTCCAAACACTCTGCGAGACTGGATCTACACCATTCATGTTAATGTATGGATTCCAGCCGAGATCTCCGATGGCTGTAGGCCTAGAAAAGGAGAAGATTCAATCTGTCAAGGATTTCCATGAAGATATGAATGATAAGCCGCACGTGAGAGCATTCGTAGAGCTCAGGATCACGCTAAAACTTATGCGGATAAAGGACGTAGAAAGGTGACCTTTGCAGAAGGTGACTTTGTATTCCTCAAGGTTCATGCGCAGTCAGAAACCATGAAAACGGGAAAGTGTGATAAACTTTCTCCGAGATATTGCGGTCCTTTTAAAATCCGTAAGAAGATTGGGGATGTAGCATATAAACTTGAGTTACCGGAGAGTTCTCAAGTCCATCCTGTCTTCCATGTCAGTAAACTAAAGAAATCAGTTCACAGGTTAGAGAACGTAGTTTCTCCAGAGATTTTGGTGGACTTGATAGAGCCACCAAAGATACCACATGAACCTGAAAAGATTCTACAGTATCGTGACAGACAAACCTGACATAAAGTGTACCAGGAGGTACTTGTTAAATGGACAGATAGGGATGAGGAGGTAGCTACCTAGGAACGTCGTAGTGCAATTTTCAAAAGGTTTCCCCAGTTTTTGAGGACGAAAACTCTTCTTAAAGGGGGGGTAATGTCACGTAGGCTGTAACGCCTGTGACCGATGATGACAGACCGGATGGCCATGTCCGGGGTTCAGTGGGAGAGGACGCCCATGCGGAGTCATGGGCGGCCAGGCTAGTGTGGATGGCAGGCCACACACTATATAGCCTGGGGGATGAGGAGCAATCCTCATTCTTCCTCTATGGCTGGGTGGTGAGCCAGAGGCCGTCCCCTCCTGTGGTAGCGCCCGTAGCGGCGTTACGGGTATCTAACAACAGCACTACTCCCAATGCTCACACTCTCATGTCTCGAGCATCCTGACCATGGAAGTATAGTGCTACTCTCAGACTCTGCTAGCCCATACATAGAGATAGAACTTGCTTGTGGCAAGTTCACATGCACATCAGCATCAAGGGAATCAATGACACCCTCATCCTTTGCTTTGTATCAACTAGCAAGTTCATCAAACACCACATCTCGTGAGATAACCACTTGCCTAGTTTGTGGATTGTAACATATCATTAATGAGTTTAATCTTATTGGATTTATTCTTGAGAATGCATGAAGTCTTTAGTTAATCTGGGAATATGGTTGTCTTAAGTCTAGGGTTATAACCATCTTAATGTTTGAACAACCTGGCTGTGTGTGTGTTGACCTCTAGGACATAGCTTTTACCCCTTGTCGAAAGGATGTAAGAACACATTATAGTTCAAGAGCGAAGATCCAAAGAAATTAATAAAAAAAAGCCTACAATAAATGGCAATGCAAGTCTATTATGTGCTCTAATGTTGGCCTATCGTCTTATTGACACTTGGTAGGCGAGGAGTATTCTACTCCAGATCAATGCCCTGGGTTGGTAGGGGGTAGCCTTGCCTAAGGTGAACTAATAGATTCCTGGAGAATACCTTGTGTTAAACATGGTACCAGGATCGATGTTAGTTTTGCCTTAGGGAAGTCGCCATTGTGTGTAAAAATGTCATGTGCATAAAGAAATAAAGGCAAAAGGCTCCTATAACTCTGATGTTTCTTATGTCCCTAGGCTCGTGGTATTAACTTGTTCTTAGAGCAGACACATTGTGGTCATCTGTTTATTTATTAAGCTGGGTAATTTTCCTTGACTTAGGCCAGTTATAGACCTTGATTAACTTTCGACACCTTGCTAACTCTTGATTTACTTTCCATATTTTTAAACTCCTGTTAATTTGCTACGCTAGCTCATTCATGTAACCCCTTAAACTAAGTTCTTATACCAACATCCATCGTGGTCTAACATGCTTGAATTTATTACACTCTATATCTTTTGAGTTCAAGCATACCTTCACTCTACTTCCCTGTTTTGCAGACGGTCTACCACAACAAACCCTATCGAGCTTACCATACCATAGATTCCGAGGACGGAATCTACATTAGGAAAGGGGGCATGTTAACCTATGACGGACATTGAGACGTACTATGTTTTACGTCATGTAATTAATTTAAGTATTCTGAGTCATGGGCCAGGCTTGTCGGCACCATATGTAAAGGATAAAGGGATTGGGTGATCGCCGATGAGAGGCGCACCTTGAATATCAGTAGGATAAGGGTTAGGATCGGCCGGCCATGTATGGGCGCCCATGTGTGAACGTCTAAGTCACCTATAAGAGTCAAATGTAACCCTAAAACTCTCATTCTCAATGTGTTGAATACAAAGTGTGCTCTTGCCTTATCTTCTCAGTCCCCTTCTCCTGCGTATATGTGTGTGTGAGAGAGAGAATGATCAAGCACTATGTGGTGGCACGGCGGTAGAGCGGCGACGGCGGCTCCTTCTTCACTGCAACGCGAGAATCCTTCACGATGGCGGTTTGAGCGGTGAGTGACACACCTTTGCTTTCTGTTGAGCTTGCTAGTTCCTGGTTGTATGTTTGGAGCCATTCGTGGCTTGCATACGGTGTTTGGCAAGTCCCCAACTCCGACTCGTGCGGTAAAAGCGCACACTCTCCTCTCTCCTGGATCAAACCAAATCAAAAGGGAGCCAAACTAGGTCCAAATCTTGTCCAAATTCAGCCAAACTGAACCTGGAAAATTCTAGAACCTAGTTCGACTTGGTTTGAGGACTCCCTCACCTATAAATAGATCCTTAGTCTTTTGTAAAAAAATCTATAAACAATACCATGCCAGTATTATACTAAAATAATGATATTTTTTATTACCCTTAAAAATCCTCTACTTTTGGAGAGAGTGGAGCCTTTCTCTCTCTTCAACCATCCTTGGAGCTTCCTTTCAACACACAAACCAATTGATTGGCCTTTCAAAACAAGAGGTAAAGTGTGATTTTATGGTTTTTTTTATACTATTCTCAATGTTTTCACTTCTCAACCCCTCTCAAGCTTGAGAAGTTTCTTAATTAAGTGTTTATAATGCAAATCAAACTTTTCTTAAGTGTTGTAATGAATAATTAAGTAAAGTTTACATTTATGCTTAAATTAGAATGCTTTTATGTTTATCTCTCTCTCCCCCAAATAATGGTCATTCCTATGACCAATTCTCTATTCAATTGATGCTTCTCATAGAGAAATTCTCTATTCACAAATCAAACTCTAGGCTTGTGAAGCTAGAGGTTAAGAAAATGGTTTTTTATATTTATATGCTTGTAAATTATGGTAATATTATGAGATAAATCCATAAATTAGATTTAGGGTTAAAGATAGTTATACTATCATAATTACATTACTATGTCTTATTCTTTTCAAAAATATTAAAATTGGCCAGTAATAACAGCGGAGCTATGGTAAATTTTTTAAGAAATTGATACATAATTCATTCTTATGCATAACGTGAAAAGAGGACTTCCTACCATATTCTAGGATTGAATATCCTAGGCTAAAAGAATGATTTTCATCACATTCAATGGAGAACTAACTTTTAAGGGTTCTGTATAATTAAATAATTAAGAAAAGAGAAAATTATGATAATTTTATTTAAATGATAAAAGAGGAATTCCTATGACATTTGGAATTCAATCATTAAAATAAGAAAAGTGAAATTCCTAGCATATTGGAATTAATGGATATTTTATTTAAATTCAAAGATGAATTTTAGATAAATTTATTTTATGCATGAGAAATATTTAAATGATAAAAGAGGAATTACTATGACATTTGGAATTCAATCATTTAAATGGAAAAAGAGAAATTCCTAGCATATTGGAATTAATGGATATTTTATTTAAACTCAAAGATGAATTTTAGATAAATTTATTTTATGCATGAGAAATATTTAAATGATAAAAGAGGAATTCCTATGACATTTGGAATTCAATCATTTAAATGGAAAAAGAGAAATTCCTAGCATATTGGAATTAATGGATATTTTATTTAAATTCAAAGATGAATTTTAGATTGAAATTAATGGATATTTTATTTAAATTCAAAGATGAATTTTAGATAAAATTATTTTATGTATGAGAAATATTTAAATGATGAAAGAGGAATTCCTATGACATTTGGAATTCAATCATTTAAATAGGAAAAGTGAAATTCCTAGCATATTGAACTAATGGATATTTTATTTTAGATGAATTTATTTTTTGAGAAATATTTGATGATAAAAGAGGAACATTTAAAATTCAAGCAATTAAATGTAAAAAGAGAAATTCCCATGATATTGGAGATCCAAGAAATTAAATGGAAAAAAGAAGAATTTTTAGTGGAAATATGGGTAGAATTGATTTTTGTGAATCCCATGAATTCTTTATTCAAAAGAGGAATATTGAATATAATTCATTTGAGAAATTGAGAAAGAATATGGAAATAGTCGTCAAGAAAAAGAACCTTTATCTAAGCCAAGCAATTGGCAGAAATTTAGAAAAAGTCATATTATCAGTATCGAAGTAGAAAAAGCTACTAAATGGGAATGGGATGTGATAAGATGTAAATGGGATGCGATAGGATGTGAATGGATGTGATAAGATGTAAATGGGATGCAATAGGATGTGAATGGATGTGATAAGATGTGAATGGGATGTGATAAGATATAAATGGGATGCAATAGGATGTGATAAGATGTGAATGGGATGTGATAAGATGTAAATGGGATGCAATAGGATGTAAATGGGATACAATAAGATGTGATAAGATGTAAATGGGATGCGATAAGATGTGAATGGGATGTGACAAGATGTGGTGTGATGAAAATGAATGAGGATGAGATGTGAAGTAAATGGATGTGGATGTGAATGTGGATGTGGATGTGGATGTGAATGATGAGATGAGAATGAGATGAGAGGATATGTGAAGTAAATGGATGTGGATGTGAATGTGAATGTGGATATGGATGTGAATGATGAGATGAGAGGATATGTGAAAGGATGTGATATGAAGTAAATGAATGTGGATGTGTATGTGAAAGGATGTGATGTAAATGAATGTGGATATGAATGAGATGTGATATAATGTAAAGGGATGTGGATGAGATGAAAAGAGATCTAGATGTGAATGTGATGTGGATGTGGATGTGGATGAGATGTGATGTGATATGATGTAAAGGGATGTGGATGTGAATGTGATGTGGATGTGGATGAGATGTGATATAATGTAAAGGGATGTGGATGTGAATGTGATGTGGATGTGGATGAGATGTGATGTGATGTAAAGAGATGTGGATGAAATGTGATATGATGTGAATATATGTGAATGTGAAGTGATAGATGTGAATGTATGGATAGATGTGGATAGTTGTGCATATGAATGATTGGATGGATGTGGATGAATGAGATGGAATCTGTATGAATGAGATATGATGTGGATGTGATGTAATGTGGATGTGATGAATGAGATATGATGTGGATAGATGTGGACGTGATGTAATGTGGATAGAATGTATGTGATGGGATGGTGACGAGAATGAATGTGATGGATATGAACGGACGTGATGTGATGAATGTAAATAGAGGTGATGTAAATGAATGTGGTGGATGTGAATAGATGTGATGTGATGTGAAATGGATGTGAATAGATGTGATGTGATGTGAAATGGATGTGATGTGAAATGGATGTAATGTGATGTGATGTGAAATGGATATAATATGATGTGATGGGAATGGATGACATGTGATGTGAGTGATGTGATGTAAATCGGGATAGATGTGAATGGATGAGATGTGATGTGAGTGATGTGGATGAGATGTGATGTGAGTGGATGTGATGTGATGTGAATCAGGATATGTGATGTGAATGGATGTGATGTGATGTGAATGGATGGGATGTGATGTGATATGGATCGGGTAGATGCGAACGGATGAGATGAGATGTGAATGGATGTAATGTGATGTGAATGGATCGGGTAGATGCGAACGGATGAGATGAGATGTGAATGGATGTAATGTGATGTGATGTGGATATGGGTAGATGAGAATGGATAAGATTTGAACGGATGAGATGAGATGTGAATGGATGTAATGTGATGTGATGTGGATATGGGTAGACGAGAATGAATAAGATGTGAGGAAAGATGTGGATAGATATGATGAGATGTAAAATGATGGGATTGGATGAGAATGGATGATGGACGATGATAATACATATGATTGGATGTGGATTGAGTAAAGTAAATTGATTTAGAAGAATGTGGAATAACGAAAAATGATGTGGACCGATGTGAAAAGATGTGAGGTCATTAGAAACTGTATTCATGACCTGTTTTTAAATGATTGTTTTATGTCAAGAATGTTGGGGAAGCATTTTGACCGTCTTGTGAATGAGGTCGTGGAGGCCTAACTAATAAAGTTATAACAGGATGGAGAGCCAACGGTGGATGTCTCACGTAGCAAGGTCGCCGAGGTCTTGACCAGGCTCGTCGGCTCGATTTAAATGGTGAGCTTCTGGTACGGTGGATGAGGGACCAAGGAAGCGGCCTATGAGTGAAGCGCTAGGTGACCTGCAAAGGATCTTAGAGGGTGCTGACCATACGGTGCTCGGGCACTGGGTCGCCGAAGATACCTACGCGTGCATCAAGGAAGATATTGGAACAAGGAGTAAGAGTTGTTTTCTGAACTCGGGCATGCATCTGGTTGATTGACTTTGCTGGTCCTCAACGGATGAGTCCATGGCTCTTTTATATGGATCTGTTGGTTGGTCTTGTTGATCTTCAACAAAGAGTCTATTTGGATTTTTATAAGTGAATATATTGCCGGGTACTATGAGCTAGGAACTATCGAAAAGGCCCCTGGACAGGTGGTGAGCGTTCTGGTTGCCAATGATGCCATAGGTACACCGATGAAGGAATGATTGGAAATTAGAATTCAACCGGATATTTTGGAGGATTATGATCTGTGATACTATGGTTTCATTAAAAGATTGTTTTAAAGTCAGTTGAATCTGTGAAACATGCAATTTGCATAGTGGGTGTGTAAGTGGTGTGACTATCTTGAAGTTTACATGAAGCACCGGCTAGGGAGCCTGGGAACTCTTTTCCCTGGTACCCGGGATAAAACCTAACCAAATTCCTAAATGGATCCCATCACTACAGTGGTTGGGCAATTGGCTAACCCATGGGACTAGGCTAGACTGATGGATCCCTAAAATGAGACTCAATTCTGTTATGGTACGATAGATGAAGTAAATCCCGAATAGTAATTGTGCTATGGAAAAGAATCAACGGCTGTGCCTCTCGATGAGGAAAAAAGCGTTGGTCTCTATGATCCAAGTGCAAGTTTCTTCCTTGATCTGACCAAGTGACTTACAGGTTCGGTCGGATAAGTTTGGTCAGTGATGATCTTGACTACGTTAGAGTAGAAATATCCTGAAGAAATCGCCCGTGCTGTCTGGGCGAGGGAAGTTTTTTTTGGGTTTGGTTTTGGAAGAACTAAGGGATTAGTCTCTTGTCGGGATATCCGTGGGTGAGGCCCCGAGTGAGAGGCTCTCTGCCCGCGCAAGCAATGCTACTTCTGCTGCTAGCACCCCTGAATTTGTTGCGCAGAGGGGGCAGGGATCTTTCAGCTGGTATCAGAGCGCATTGGCTAAATTGGATCAACCGAGAATCTAGAAATGTCAAAAATTTATGAAGTAGCTGTAAAAGGTTGTAATTATGTGATGAAATTCATACAAATTGATATTCAGAATGAAGATTCATAAATTTGTAATTGGGTCTTCCAATTGAAGTACCGCAATTGTATGGAATCCCTGACTTGCTTGAGGCCTAGACATGATGGTATTTACCTTATAATTCCAAGGACCGTGACTACCCGTATATACCGAGGGTATAACTGCTGCTCTTTACTAGCAGTATATACAAGTAAATCTAAGACCTTGAAACTATAAGCAAAAAATGCTATCCAAATGATGAATTCGAATGCTGGTTGATATGATTTTAGAATTGTGGTTGAGAGTTGATGAGTTGATTTGGATTCTGATTTGAAAGATAATGATTCCTGAATTCTAGTTGAAAGAAGATAAGTTTAACAAAGCCACAATGAGGATGAATGGGACGAATCCCAGTGATAATGATAATAACTGGAATGATGATTGTGACTTCAGCAAATCACTATGAGATTAATGGATTGTGCTGATAGATTGCTACTGTTAACACTTGACCCAATGGATCAAGTTAAGAGATGACAAATTAAAAACTTGCATAATTGAAATTCCCATGGAGGAATGTTCAAATGGAATTTTCGGTCTAAAGGACCATTATTGTGTTAAGGATATGAATGATATGTTCTGAATAAATTGTTATCTGATAATGAGTTCTATATGAAGGGATCTTTATCCCAGGATTCTGTTGGGTTGACTAGACTATAAGAAACCCCAGAATCAGTTGGATCTTAAAGGAAAGAGTTGTCCTCCACTACGAGATGAGGACATCTCGCGTTTTTTAAGTGGGGTAGGCTGTAAGATTCCTCCCTCTAGCTTTTGAGGTGTCAAGTGTAAGAGCCTCCCCTTTTGATCTTGTAACTATTCCCCTCTCTGAAATAGAAGAAAGATCCTATTTTGGCCTGGAGAGAGAAAATGTCTAGAGGGAGGTAGTCCAGAATTGAAATATTTTTGGATATAAAAATCCTCCTAGTGTATAAAATGGTTTCCCCTGAAACAAAAATTCAAAAAGAACTTTCCAATGTGCAATTGAAATTAATTGAAAATGTGTATAAAGGACCTTAGCCTGAGGGTCTAGATTTTCGGAAATTTTTGAATTATGGTCCAATAAGGGCTCCTATTGTGGCCAATAGGATCAATCCAAGTGTGGGGAGGAGATAAATCCAATGAATAAAAGAAAATACCCAAAAATGAGTAAATGCCCACATAAGATGAAGAGTTGACTGAGTACAAGATTTATTAGTTAAAAACTATGATATATTACTAAAAAAATGAGATATTTTGGTATAATGATACATTTTTGACACCTTGGTAAGGCGAAGGGGGGACTTCAAGGAGGCACCTATTTCACACATGTGGTGGAGTTTTTAACTCAATTTTTTTTTGATATTTTTATCTCTCCTCTCTCGTGGATCAAACCAAATCAAAAGGGAGCCAAACTAGGTCCAAATCTTGTCCAAATTCAGCCAAACTGAACTTGAAAAATTCTAGAACCTAGTTGAACTTGGTTTGAGGCCTCCCTCACCTATAAATAGATCCTTAGTCTTTTATAAAAAAATCTGTGAACTATACCATGCCAGTATTATACTAAAATAATGATATTTTTATTATCCCTTAAAAATCCTCTACTTTTGGAGAAAGTGGAGCCTTTCTCTCTCTTCAACCATCCTTGGAGCTTCCTTTCAACACACAAGCCAATTGATTGGTTGGGGGATTCTTCTATGATAGAGAAGCAAGCAAAAACAAGAGGTAAAGTGTGATTTTATGGTTTTTTCTATACTATTCTCAATGTTTTCACTTCTCAACCCCTCTCAAGCTTGAGAAGTTTCTTAATTAAGTGTTTATAATGCAAATCAAGCTTTTCTTACGTGTTGTAATGAATAATTAATAAAAGTTTACATTTATGCTTAAATTAGAATGCTTTTATGTTTATCTCTCTCTCCCCCAAAGAATGGTCATTCCTATGACCAATTCTCTATTCAATTGATGCTTCTCATGGAGAAATTCTCTATTCACAAATCAAACTCTAGGCTTGTGAAAGCTAGAGGTTAAGAAAATGGTTTTTTATATTTATATGCTTGTAAATTATGAGATAAATCCATAAATTTGTTTTAAGGCTAAAAGATAGTTATGCTATCATAATTACATTACTATGTCTTATTCTTTTCAAAAATATTAAAATTTGCCAGTAATAGCAGTGGAGCTATGGTAAATTTTTTAAGAAATTGATACATAATTCATTCTTATGCATAACGTGAAAAGAGGACTTCCTACCATATTCTAGGATTGAATATCCTAGGCTAAAAGAATGATTTCATGGAGAACTAATTTTTAAGGTTTCTGTATAATTAAATAATTAAGAAAAGAGAAAATTATGGTAATTTTATTTAAATGATAAAAGAGGAATTCCTATGACATTTGAAATTCAATCATTAAAATAGGAAAAGTGAAATTCCTAGCTGATTGGAATTAATGGATATTTTATTTAAATTCAAAGATAAATTTTAGATAAATTTATTTTATGCATGAGAAATATTTAAATGATAAAAGAGGAATTACTATGACATTTGGAATTCAATCATTTAAATGGAAAAAGAGAAATTCCTAGCATATTGGAATTAATGGATATTTTATTTAAACTCAAAGATGAATTTTAGATAAATTTATTTTATGCATGAGAAATATTTAAATGATAAAAGAGGAATTCCTATGAGATTTGGAAATGGGAAAAGAGAAATTCCTAGCATATTGGAATTAATGGATATTTTATTTAAATTCAAAGATAAATTTTAGATAAAATTATTTTATGTATGAGAAATATTTAAATGATGAAAGAGGAATTCCTATGACATTTGGAATTTAATCATTTAAATAGGAAAAGTGAAATTCCTAGCATATTGAACTAATGGATATTTTATTTTAGATGAATTTATTTTTTGAGAAATATTTGATGATAAAAGAGGAATTCCCATGACATTTAGAATTCAAGCAATTAAATGTAAAAAGAGGAATTCTCATGATATTTGAGATCTAAGAAATTAAATGGAAAAAAGAGAAATTTTTAGTGGAAATATGGGTAGAATTGATTTTTGTAAATCCCATGAATTCTTTTATTCAAAAGAGGAATATTGAATATAATTCATTTGAGAAATTGAGAAAGAATATGAAAATAGTCATCGAGAAAAAGAACCTTTATCTAGGCCAAGTAATTGGCAAAAATTTAAAAAAAGTCTATTATCGGTATTGAAGTAGAAAAAGCTACTAAATGGGAATAGGATGTGAATGGATATGATAAGATGTAAATGGGATGCGATAGGATGTGAATGGATATGATAAGATGTAAATGAGATGCGATAGGATGTGAATGGATGCGATAAGATGTGAATGGGATGTGATAAGATGTAAATGGAATGCGATAGGATGTGATAAGATGTGAATGGGATGTGATAAGATGTAAATGGGATGCGATAGGATGTGATAAGATGTGAATGGGATGTGATAGGATGTGGTGTGATGAAAATGAATGAGGATAAGATGTGAAGTAAATGGATGTGGATGTGAATAATGAGATGAGAGAATATGTGAAAGGATGAGATGCGAAGTAAATGGATGTGAATGTGTATGTGAAAGGGTGTGATGTAAATGAATGTGGATATGGATGAGATGTGATATAATGTAAAAGGATGTGGACGTGATGTGAAGGTGGATGAGATGTGATGAGATTAAAAGAGATGTGAATGTGATGTGGATGTGGATGCAATGTGATATGATGTAAAGGGATGTGGATGTGAATGTGATGTGGATGTGGATGTGGATGAGATGTGATATAATGTAAAGGGATGTGGATGTGGATGTGGATGAGATGTGATGTGATGTAAAGAGATGTGGATGAAATGTGATGTGATGTGAATATATGTGGATGTGAAGTGATATATGTGAATGTATGGATAGATGTGGATAACCATGCATGTGAATGATTGGATGGATGTGGATGAATGAGATGGGATGTGTATGAATGAGATATGATGTGGATGTGATGTAATGTGGATGGGATGAATGAGATATGATGGGATGAATGAGATATGATGTGGATAGATGTGGACGTGATGTAATGTGGATAGAATGTATGTGATGGGATGGTGATGAGAATGAATGTGATGGATATGAATGGACGTGATGTGATGAATGTAAATGGAGGTGATGTAAATGAATGTGATGGATGTGAATGGACGTGATGTGATGAATGTAAATGGAGGTGATGTAAATGAATGTGATGGATGTGATGTGATGTGAAATGGATGTGATGTGATGTGAAATGGATGTAATGTGATGTGATGTGAAATGGATGTGATGGGAATGAATGAGATGTGATGTGAGTGATGTGATGTAAATCAGGATAGATGTGAATGCATGAGATGTGATGTGTGATGTGATGTAAATCGGGATAGATGTGAATGGATGAGATGTGATGTGAGTGGATGGATGTGATGTGAATTGGGGTAGATGTGAATGAATGAGATGTGATGTGAATCGAGATAGATGTGAATGGATGAGATGTGATCTGAATGGATGTGATGTGATGTGAATGGATGGGATGTGATGTGATGTGGATCGGGTATATGTGAACGAATGAGAGGAGATGTGAATGGATGTAATGTGATGTGGATCGGGTAGATGTGAACGGATGAGATGAGATGTGAATGGATGTAATGTGATGTGATGTGGATATGGGTAGATGAGAATGGATAAGATGTGATGAGGATAGATGTGGATAGATGTGATGAGGATAGATGTGGATAGATGTGATGAGATATAAAATGATGGGATTGGATGAGAATGGATGAAGAACGATGATACTACATATGATGGGATTGGATGAGAATGGATGAAAGACGATGATACTACATATGATGGGATGTGGATTGAGCAAAGTAAATTTATTTAGAAGAATGTGGAATAATGGAAAATGATGTAGACCGATGTGAAAAGATATGAGTTCGTTAGAAACTGTATTCATGACCTATTTTTAAATGACTGTTTTATGTCAAGAATGCTGGTGAAGCATTTTGACCGTCTTGTGAATGAGGTCGTGGAGGCCTAACTGATAAAGTTGCAACAGCTGACTGAGAGTCAACGGTGGACGGCTCACGTAGCAAGGTCGGTCGGCCGAGGTCTTGACCAGCCTCGGTTCGATTTTAAGTGGTGAGCTTTCGGTACGGTGGATGAGGGACCATGGAAGCGGCCTATGAGTGAAGTTCTAGGTGACCTACGAAGGATCCTAGAGGGTGCTAACCATACGGTGCTCGGGCTCAGGGTCGCCGAAGATACCCACGCGTACGTCGAGGAAGATATTGGAACAAGGAGTAAGAGTTGTTTTTTGAATTCAGGCATGGATCTGGTTGATTGACCTTGCTGGTCCTCAACGGATGAGTCCATGGCTCTTTTATATGGATCTGTTGGTTGGACTTGTTGATCTCAACGGATGAGTCCATGGCTCTTTTATATGGATCTGTTGGTTGGGCTTGCTGATCTTCAACGAAGAGTCCATTTGGATTTTTATAACTGAATATATTGCCGGGTACTTCCCCCTTTCCTTGGGTAGATCATATTTTTTGCAATGATGTTGCAGCCTCTTGGAACCAATTTGTCCAGCGAGTCATAGGTGGTGATGTGGACAGATAGCTTTTTATGACCCTTGTGGCCACATCAAATTGCAGAGATGGTAGTGTACGCTCCCATGTTGACGAATGGAGGAGATGGTTTCTGACGATACTTTTACAAAGGGAGACATAGACTCATTGGTCTCTTTTTGGGTGTTGACAAGAGTAGGTGTAGTGCATGAAGAAACTTCTATATCAATGTGTGCCTGGCATGAGGAGCTAGAAGCTTCATGTGGCTCCCTCCTTCCTGAGCTAGGTGGTATTGATCGGTATCGTTTGGGAATCCAAACTAGCTTTGGAAGAAGTGGTGCAGAGTACTCTGTTACCTTTCCCTTACCACGGTCTTGAATTGTCGTTGGGGTGGCAACATTTGGTTTGCAAGGTTTTACATATGATGTAGAGGGATTTAGCTTATGCTTAGGGACCCAAATCTGGTCATTCCCTTCGTAGTACCCTTGGGCTACTAATAATTTTTTAGGAATCCATCGTGATGTTACATTGCCCTTTCTCGAGTGGGTAGCTGCTTTCCTTCTACGAGGCTTCTTGTCTGAACGAGATTGAGCAGGGGAGCTAGCTGTTAACGAAGCTTTTGGGACCCATTTGTATGTACTCTTTGGCATAGCAAGCGGAGCCTTGGAGACCACACTGCTTGTTTCCACTCTTGGCATTGAAGCGTTAGAGGGGTGGCAAACAATCAAAGATGGTTTTGCCACTTGACTTTGTGATTTTTCGTTATCTAGCATTTTGTCCAGAGTTGATGACTTAGGTGCGGGATTTTGAGTAGTCAGACCGAAAGCGGGTTCTTGCGTTGTAACTCGCCTGATTGCCCAATCAATATTTCACTTGGTGGCTAACATCCATTTGTGCCTTAAGTTTACAATCCCCTCCATTGTACCAGCAGGCATAACCAAAAAGCTTTGAATTACGGTCCCCTTATCATAGGCAACCGGAGTGTGTAGAATTCCTGAGACAGGGGTTCCTTTAACTTGGATAGCACTATTGGATAAAGGTGGTTTTCCAAGTTGACACCACACGCCATATGATAGCAAATTGTGTTGAGCTCATGTATCCAATAATGTATTATACAGCACCTCCCCGTAAGGACTCTGTAACTCAATTGGGTATCTTAGAGGCGGGTCAGATTCCAGTGAATCCTCCTCTGAATCCTCGAAAAATGCTTGCGTAATCCCCAAGTTAGCTTCTCGTTGGCACCTAGCATGCTGTTGACGTTCTTTGGCTTCAACTCTCGCTTGTATCTTCTTAAGCTCAGCTTGTTCTTTAGATGCCTTCTTTTGATGGATTGCATGTAACTCCTCTTGGCTCAGGGGGTCATATTATCTTTTGAATTTACTCCCATTAATGGTTTCAACTCCGTCGAGAGTTTCCACTCGGATGGTACCTTGCGGGGTAATTTCACATACTCTATACGGTCCCTTACCAGCATATTTGAGCTTCTTCTTTTCGTTACGCACTCCATACATCAGGACTTTATCCCCAACCTTGATGTCCTTGTCTTTCAGGTGGCGATCAAACCATTTCTTCCTTCTATCCTTCTCCATAAGGGCATTATTATACACAGCCAATTGTCTTTCTTCGTTTAGCCGCTCAAGAATATACAAACGCTCTACTAAGGGATTACCATCCCAACCCTCTTGAGTAGCAACACGAAGACTAGGAATGACAAATTCCCACGGCATGATTGCTTCTTGGCCATATACCATTTTGAATGGTGTGCAATTAATAGCCACTTTGTACGCGCAGTACGATAGGCCCATAGAGCTGTCGTAAGCTTTAGATCCCAATCTGTGCGATGAGCTTCAACAGTCTTTGTCAAAACAGAGATTAATGTTTTGTTTGTACTCTCGGCTTGGCCATTCGCTTGCGGATAATAAGGAGTAGATTTATGATGGGATATCATGAAATTTATTGTGAGCTTCTTAATCACTTCATTTATAAAATGCGTACCATTGTCGCTCACAAGTTCAAAAGGACAACTGAAGCATGTGATTATATTTTCAAAGAGGAACTTGGCTGTTGTCCTCGCATCTGCCTTACGTGTTGCTTTCGCTTCAGCCCATTTGGTCATATAGTCAGTGTGGCCACAATAATATAGCGAGATTGTGTGTTGCAGGCCGCTGGGCTAATTGGACCTACAAAGTCTAAACCCCACTTTTCAAATGGTTAGTTTACTTTGATTGGATGTAGGGACATCTGATCTTTTCGCTGGGGTTTCTTGTATCGTTGGCATTCATCGCAACCCTTCACAAAAAGTGATGCATCTTGGAACATAGTGGGCCGCCAATACCCTGATTGTAAGATCTTTCGCGCAGTTAAGTCTCCTGAGAAGTGACCACCGGCTACGCCCATATGTGCCTCTTGCAAAATGTATAGATACTCATCCTCTCGGGCACGCCTAAGAACGTCATCCTTTCCTCTTTTATAAAGAGTCCCGGCCATCAGGTAATAGGGTTTGCATTCCTTGATTAGCTTTCGTGCTAGATCTTTACGAAGCTTCTTGGGTGGAAAGCCATTAACCAAAAAGTTAACAATCTTCTCACTCCATTCAGGCATTGTCTCCACCATGAACAGGGAAGTGTCAGGTAAGTCATCATCAACTCCCGTAGGAGCCTCACCATTAGGTATGCGAGACAAATGATCAGCCATGACATGTTTTTGCCAGGTCTCACAACAACAGTGAAATCAAACTCAAGAAGAATCAATAGCCATCGTGTGATTCTTCCTGTGGAGCATGGTTTGTTTACCAGATACAACAATGCTTGATGATCCACATAGAAAACAAACTTGGTGGCAAGGAGATAATAACGAAATTTCCTTACTGCATATATCATTGCCAACCCTTCTCGCTTCGTAGTGGTGTAGTTCATCTCAGCATCGTTCAACTGGCGCGACTGGCAAAGCTAATGGGGTAGTCTAGTTTGTGTTCTCCAGGTTGAGTTAACACACACCCAATAGCAAAGTTTGATGCATCAATATGCACATGGAAGATTAAATCCCAGTTAGGCATTCGCAAGATTGGAGCACTCACCAAGGCCTTCTTTAATAGCTCATATGCACGGTCACAATCTTCAATCCAAATAAACTCGATGAGAAGCTTATACAATGGTCGAGCTATCTCGGCGAAGAATAAAATAAACCTTCGATAATAACCAACATGGCCCATACGTTGAACTCCCTTATAGTTGGTAGGTGGGGGCAATTCCAGAATGAGCTTGATTTTACTCTCGTCAGTGGAAATCCCATTTTTGGACACTATATGCCCTAAGATAACTCCGTGTTTAACCCAGAATTGGCATTTGAAAGGATTCAATGAGATACGATATAATCTACACCTTTCAAATATTTTTCGTAAACACATCAAGTGCTCGTCCCAAGAGGAATGAACACAAAGATCATCTAAGAAAGCTTCACAAAAGTCCCTTAGATATTCCTTAAAGGCTGTGTTTATCAATCGTTGGAATGTTGCAGGTGCATTGGTCAAGCCAAAAGCCATGACGCGAAAGGCAAACACTCCAAACTCCGTGAGATAAATGCTGTTTTAGCTTGGTCCTCTATTGCAATTGTGATCTGATTGTAACCCGAGTACCCATCTAAAAAGCTATATGCCTCCTTGCCTGCAACTCTTTCAAGCACATGTTCAGAATACGGCAAGGGGTGGTTGCATTAACCTTTTTGAGATCAATGCACACTCTGCGTTTCCCATTCTTCTTTGGTACGATGACTATCGCAGAGAAACCCATTTTGAGTGCTCAATAGGGTATTATGTGAGTCCACATTTTATAAGCTTTTCAATTTCCTCTTGTATAATCTTTGCATACTTAGGATTCATTGGGTAGGGACGTTACTGGACTGGTTTAGCAGTGCTAATCATTGGAATCGTGTGTTGCACCACAGAGGATGGAACGCCCTTCATATCATGATATGTCCAAGCAAATATGTCTTTGAATTCCTTAAGAAGCTTCTTGAGTGTAGCTTCCTCCGTCTGGGTGAGGTCTTGAGCAATAAAAACTGGGTGAGGTCTTGAGCAATAAAAACTGGGTTAGACTCCTCACTTGGATCTGCTAGTTCTATCTCCTTAACTACCGCCGCCGGGCCATCGTAGACACCGCTACTTCCATTGGTAGGCATTCGTTGGGCTTTTGTGTAGACCACTTTACGTTCCCCTGTGGTAAATGATTTGAAATGCTCGGGTGCGAGGTGTAAGTCTACCGGTTCTTGTCGTGCTAGGTTTTTTTCTTTTAATTCCGCCTCTTTTTGTTGCTAAGCTAACTCTTGGTTTTGCCACCTTCTCGCAGTACGACTTAGTTTTGGCTTCTCTTCGATTTCTAATTGGGCGACGTCATGAGGTTGCGGAATACACCACATGACACTTTGGAGGTATTGTCCCCAATTATCCGCTAACTTCCGTAGGCGTCAATAGCTCCTACATAACTAAGCCATTCTGCAGTGGATCTCTCTTTGTTTATTGCAGTTCATACATTAGCTCGATAGCGTTGTCGCTTATGTCTCGTTTTCTTCTTTACCAAGTTTTTGATTTTTGTTTCTGTCAGATTTGGACTCACTTGGTCGATCTTTACTTATGTCCCCCTCACTTTCGGATGAACTGCAGGAGGTCACTGTCCTAGGCCTTGAGCACCTTGTTTCCACACTTGGGTAAATATTTGATTCATCCCCCCCATCAGGCTCAGAGTCAGTTTCTTCTTGAGATTCAGACGACTCAGAGTTGCATTGGTCAGAGTCTTCGCTACTTTCACTGTCAGTGGAGTTTGCCACTTTATTGCCATCAGGAGTCAAGTGCATAACACCTATCATGTTTATTGGCACTAATGGTGCCATATCTTGTCCCTCAGGCGTTACCCAACTTGTGCCTCTATTTCCCCATGTGTCTATGGTTGCTGCTAGGTGTACCCAATCCATGTTATCCGACTCAGTCATACCCGGTAGGACATCCATATAAGGAGAATCTTTCCCATCATCAGTCTCTTTTTTGCATGTATAGCAATACCTTAATGGGGCGGAGTGAATAGTGGTATCCGATTGATTATCGATGATAACCTTGCTTCCTAAAGGATGCGCGCGACCATTCTCAAGATTAACTTGAATGACAGAGTCCTAGAATTGTAGGTAGACATGTTTTTTTGACCAGTCATGCACCATTTGTGCTTCCCTCATGAAAGGACGTCCTAAGATCATTTGATATGACATAGGATGCTTAGAGAAATCCATTACGACGATGAAGGTATGTCTTACCTTGTATCCCAGGACCTTGATCTTAAGGTCCCTTAACATTCCAATAGGTTTAGCAATAGTTCCGTTTGCCATCTTAACCACTATGTTTGTGACTTCGAGGTGAGGTCTTCCCATAGATTCCCAATAGTTTTTAGTCACAATGCTCACTCCAGCACCACCATCAAGGATTCCCTTTAGAGTTAATCCCTTGGTAGTAATGGGGAGGGTTGCATTAGATTCGTCACCTTCAAAGTACTGTCCCAACTTGTTAACAGTTATTTCAACGAGTCTTCATCTAGGTTGGGTTGTAGATCCCAATGTTCCCCTTCATCTTGAAGCATTCAGGTTATCCATATTTGCAAATTGCGGTAACCCCGCCTTCAGTTCTCCATTGAGAAATTCCCGAAGAGCTAAGAATAGCTCAGGATCTCCGTATAACTTGGAGATGATCGTGAAACTGATTTCAGAGGACATGAAATCCATTAGCTTGGACACATTCAACGGTACTTTTCGAGATATCGCCCCTTGACTAGGGACTGGTGAAGATGGAATCACTTCCTCTTCGATGGGGTCAGGCATTCCCTCACTAAACATTCTTTCCAGCAAGAAGGGTGGTTGCGCACTTCCTGATGTCCTATCCTCACTTTCTTCCCGAATGATACTAGGTATAGCTAATGGTTTATGGCTCCTGTGAGGCTGAACTTGTGTAGGAAACACTGTGTCTGGAATTTTGATTCTTCTAGGGTCTGCTGACTCCAGGTCTCTTTGTGTTTCTTCCACCAAACCCCTTAAGTGTTGCACTTGTTCAATCTCCTCAACTGGGTTTGGGTGAGTTCCAATCTTTTTCTTGAGGGTTTTTGGCCCACGTGGCTTCTTAGGCATTTCGCATCCCGTTTTTACTTGTTTTTATATTGTTTTTAACCCGTTTTTAACCCCCTTACTTATGGTCGAACTTGGACTAGGGCGTGTGATAGCTCAAGACGAGCGTATCGTTTAAAGGGTCCTAGCGTGCTTTACAGCAGCATAGTGTTCGCCTATCCGGAGCTCCTGTGGTCCTCAGAACAGTCTATTTGCTTGTGGGGGAAGGGTGAAGGCTTTATCCCACATGCTCACTCCACTCCTTGGGGGGTGGGCTACATATAGAGCTCCACTTCCCTTAAGCTCTCACTTGAAAGAAAGCTATGGAGGCTCACTCTCCTATATATATATATCAAAAGACTGAGACCAAGGCCGGGGTCGATTGGGGGTTTTTTCTTTTCAAAATTTTCTTCCAAATAAAAAATTTCTCTTTCCGCTCCATGCGGGTTCAGTTTCCCTTTCTTTTCCTTTTTTTTAATTTTTTTTTGGGTGTGTTTTTGGGGATTAGGGTTAGGGTTGGCCGCCGCAGCGCCTTCCTTTTCGCGCACACACACTGCGCAGGAAATAAAACACACACTCTGCACACAGCGCAGGACAGAGCTACAGCCGGGTGGAACAGATCTACAGAAAAAAAAAGCTGCGAACCAGATTTATAGAAAACAAATTGCAGAACAAGGAACCTCTCTTATTCCTTTTCTACAGTGTTAAGTTTCACTTCACGCAGAAGCCCGGGCTGCAAACTAGAGCTTGGTGCAGGGCATTTCCTCGGCAGCAGCGGCGCCAATGGCTCCAAACATACAACCAAGAACTAGCAAGCTCAACAGAAAGCAAAGGTGTGTCACTCACCGCTCAAACCGCCGTCGTGAAGGATTCTCGCATTGCTGTGAAGAAGGAGCCGCCGTCGCCGCTCTACCACCTCGCCACCGCCGTGCCGCCACACAGTGCTCGATCACACACTCTCTCTCTCTCTCACACACACACACATACGCAGGAGAAGGGGACTGAGAAGATAAGGCAAGAGCACACTTTGTATTCAACACATTGAGAATGAGAGTTTTAGGGTTACATTTGACTCTTATAGGTGACTTAGCCGTTCACACATGGGCGCCCATACATGGCCGGTCGATCCTAACCCTTATCCTGCTGATATTCAAGGTGCGCCTCTCATCGGCAATCACCCAATCCCTTTATCCTTTACATATGGTGCCGAAAAGCCCAGCCCATGACTCAGAATACTTAAATTAATTACATGACGTAAAACATAGTACGTCTCAATGTCCGTCATCATAGGTTAACAGAGAGATAAAAATATCACAATTTTTTTAAGTTTAAAACTCCACCACATGTGTGAAATAGGCGCCTCCTTGAAGTCCCCCCTTCTCCTTACCAAGGTGTCAAAAATGTATCATTATACCAAAATATCTCATTTTTTTAATAATATCTCATAGTTTTTAACTAATAAACCTTGTACTCAGTCAACTAATAAACCTTGTACTCAGTCAACTCTTCATCTTATGTGGGCATTTACTCATTTTTGGGTATTTTTTTAATTCATTGGATTTATCTCCTCCCCACACTTGGATTGATCCTATTGGCCCATAGGAACCTTAATTGGACCATAATCCAAAAATTTCTGAAAATCTAGACCCTTAGGCTAAGGTCCTTTACCACACATTTTCAATTAATTCCAATTGCACATTGGAAAGTTCTTTTTGAATTTATGTTTCAGGGGAAACCATTTTAGACACTAGGAGGATTTTTATATAAAAAAATATCTCAATTCTGGACTACCTCCCTCTAGACATTTTCTCTCTCCAGGCCAAAACAGGATAAAACAGGATCTTTCTTCTATTTCAGAGAGGGGAAAAATTACAAGATCAGAAGGGGAGGTTCTTACACGTGTACACCTCAAAAGCTGGAGGGAGGAATCTTATAGATTTTTAAGCATGGAAAACTAGTAATAGATACTCAATGACTGTGAGTATCTTGAAGTTTTCATGACAAAAAATGTGAGTATCTCAAGGTTTTCATGCCAAAAAAAGAGCATTTAAAGCATAATCTAATAAGACGGTTTCAAAAGGTGTGGGGAAGCTCTGCATCTGGTCAAAATAAGAACATAATGAAAAATTTCAAGCATGAAAATTTCACTTTTTCATGATTATGAAAACCTAGATTGTCATGGGATTGTAAAAAATGTATTTTATGTATGAAAGGTCTAACCATTGACACATGGTGCCCATTCATATTTATGATTTGGCTGCCCATATTTGTCACTCATTATAGGTATTTAAAAGTGCATGTCCTCCTTTTTCACCCATCTTTTTCAAGTTACTCTTCGTTTTTGCCTCTGGCAACTCTTTGCACCTACCCATTGCTTGTGTTTCCTCCTCCTTGGATCTATCTTCATCCCCACTGCAAGGTAGGAGTTCTCTTTATGCCTTGTGTGCTCGGGGGGGTCACTTAGCAAAATTGCCTATATCACGTGCGTTCATAGCCTATTTTATAAATCCCTATGTAACCTACACTGGCCATTTTTTTAACCCTTTCTGTAACTTTTGATAAAATATATAATTCCCTTTCTGTCAATAAAATTTTTTTTATAGAATAATTTTAAAATCCCTTGTGTAAGAGATATGTAATTCATTTTAAGTCACTCTAGAAGTATTGGGGGGTTTTGAAAGTGACAAATGCAACTGTTTTGAACTATGAAAGTCGTTACATTGTAAGCTCTTCATTTGTGATATTTTGAACAAGCTACTAAGAGTATAAGTCATAGCTCTAATGTCCACGAGAGTACAACCCACAGTATCTAGCTCCATGATACCAAATTGCATAGCAAGAGAGTAGCTCTATGCATATCAATAGATCAACTAACCATGAGTTGTTTAGAACCACAAGTCAAATCCCATGACCTGTCTTGCATAAACTCTCAATGCATATTCTCAATCAACTAGCTCAATCTAGAGCTCTCCCAGTGGATCCAAAAGTATCCACCAAGTACTTTCCCAATGTCCAAAACAAAAGCTCAAGCAAGCTCTAGGCAAAACAAATGCTAAGAGTAAACAATGCATAAGCATAAACTACTATTACTCTTATGCATTGTTTATGCTTGGCAAACAATGCCAAGCATAAACAATGCATAAGCTCAAGACAAAAACTTTTGACTATAGCTCCAATTGAAGTCTCAAAACTCCAAAAGATTACTCAATCCATGGAGCATACCATAACATACATGACCAACACGATCCTCAAAGCATTTGAATCCAAAATGTTACATACAGATGACCAAAGAAGTATCACTCCTAATCAATAAGCACAGCTTGCCAAACATTTAGGAGTCATCAAGGGCCATAAGCATTTACAATACATAGCCCCAATGTCCACTACTCAATGAGACCATGCAAGTCCCATATAAGATGCAACCAAAAATACATTCACAATGCTCGAACACTCAGCATCAACACCTGCTCAAACACTAAGTATCAACACTGCTCAAACACTGGTCCAAGACAACAATGACTTGAGATCTCCAAGCTGAGATTATACCAATCTCCCACTCCAACATCAACCATTTACTACTAACAAATCACAGTGATTACAGAGCACATTGCGTCAACATGCATCAAACATAAATTGTGGACAACAAATTGGTTGAGAAACCATGATGTTCATGACCTGTAAATGGCTGAAAATTATCAAATGTACACTTTCATTCCAACTTCTCAAGACCAACACTAATGGCCACATCAAAATGACCCCAGCCCATGTCCAAATGCAGCCCAAAAGTGGCTTGAATGGCAACCACAAGCTAGAGATGAAATGACCCAGCTGTTGCCTTCGTAAAATGTGTCAGAAAGTGTGGGGCTGATTTGCTGCTCATTGCTGGCTGCAATGTCCCACATCAAGGCATGAAAATCCTTGGCCAGAAAGTGTGGGGCTGATTTGCTGCTCATTGCTGGCTGCAATGTCCCACATCAAGGCATGAAAATCCTTGGCCACTAAAAAGCCCTTGTGCAAACTCAAAGCCTCTGATCAAGTATAGGGAGAGATCTCGAGACAAACAACTCATAAGCTTTCGAGATGCAAACAAAAGTGACTCCATTAGCCTCATGCTAAATCCATTGAAACAACCACAATACTTTCTTAAATATTATCTGAAACATCCACTTGCAGCATGGTTATAACAAAATTACCATGTCGATACATCTTGCTCAAATCCTTGCTCAAATCATACATATGGGACCTATACATCTCATACACTCTAGAATTATTTTTGCAAAAAATAAGATAGAATCTTGTGGACACATCTAGCAAAACTAATACATCTAATAGCTATACATTTTGTATAATCTGTACCGATTTTTATAGATGTACAAAAAGATAAATACACATTGTCGATGGTCACCTTCTCAAAATCTGAAGATTTCATTCTCCAATTCAAATTCCTGCATGAGACAAAGAAGATGTTGAGTCAATGAGATTTTCATATTTTGAATTATTTTTCAAACTCATACAAAGTATGTCTCATCAAACAAAGAAAAAAAAACAGATGCATCCTTTCTGCGTACCTAGTGATCCCTCACAAAATCATTAAAGACCTTCCAATCATTCTCATCAAGTTCATACTTGTTGCTGCCACAATCATATGTAAGGTTTGTGAGAGCGATGACGCTATCAATGCTTATCATATCAAGGTCGGTTAGGTCATACGTAAAGCACCTAGTTCCTTTTGCTTTTTGATACCAACCAAGTTGAACCTCCACCCCTGATGGCCTATATGAAAGGCTAAATCCTCACTTATATTCCACACATGCACCACTAACCATTCTTCTCATCTTTTGAACTTGTCCCAGATACCATACACTTTTGGCTTTCTTCTTGCCTCCTAAAGAGCTTGGCTTACATGACCTTGTGATCTTCCCTTGTACTATTTGTTCATGAAAGAACACAGCACAATCTGAACCAATGCCAAATAAATTCTCGTTTGTCTCCATATACTTTTTTTCTTCTTTGGCATAGTACACACCTTGTCGGACCCTAGTAAGTCTATCCTTTGACAAAGTTGGATTGCCATTGAGCTGGCTGGCTGACCAATGTAGACTTGAAGAGAAACTTATTGTCTTCAACTTCAACAACCGGGTTCACCTCTTCTTTCTCATCCAAAATGGAATCTACTACATGCCTTATTTCACTTGTAGAAGCATCCTCATCTGAATCTAATGCATGGCCCACCTCAGTAGGATATTCCTCATCTGTATCAGAGTCTTGTAGATTTGAATTTGCATATGTGTCAAACACTCTAATGGACCAAGGCTGCACCCACCATTTCTTGTCCTCTTTACCTTTTGGTCTCATGTGTAAGCGTTCACATAATTCTTGGGCACTTTGCAATCCTTTTTGCAAGGTAGCAATGACCTTCTCATCAGTTGAAACACAATCATAGTCACCTAAATTGGCTTCTTGCAAGTCCTCGTTAAGATTTAACTCTCTCCATATGTGTTCCTGCTTCTTGTGAGCTCTTATGAATGCCACACCATCCTCCTTGCATTCAAAATGGGCAAGCCTATTCAAAATGCCTATGCTGTGAAGCATGTCCATCAAGTCATAAGTACGCTCTTGCCCAACGATACTTCCGACTTTGCTGAAGAAGATTTCGGCCGCATCTGTGCCGGTGAGATATAGAGGGCACTTCAAGCTTGGGTGAAAGTCTCTGAAATACTTTATTAGCAACACCACAAAATGGCAAGAGATTTGCACATCCAAGAATGTCTCCTTGCTAATGAAGTTTGCTGATAGTGTATATGTTGGATGTTGTAATATCCAAGATCTCCAAATCTGAAAGAAAAAAGTCACTTTGGCTGCTAAATGAACTCTCCCTGCCAAGCTCAAGTGTGGAGACAAGAAAATGTCAATATAGTCTCCACAAATTTCAAGGTAGGCTTGTGTCCCTACCATACTCCGCTCTTTTCTGTGCTGCCCATTGTTTGCCAACTCTCCCAAACACCATTGCACTTGTCTGCTACATATCCTTTGAGCTGCTGCCCAATTTTGACGATCATCTCGCCTCATATCGCCTTCCCTGAGCATATGCTTGTCAACAACAAAGGAATCATATACAATGGTAACATGGTTCAAGGTAACCCATACATCACCAAGAGCCAACTGACGCTTTGGTTTATCAAGAACATTGACGAGCTTCTTTCCATTGTGTACAAAGTCCTGATCATGCATGCCTAAAACATCTCCGTTTGACAATTTGGCGGAAAGAGGCCATCCATCCCATCCAATCTTGAATCTAGTAGCATGTTTATCAACATAATCAGCCAGCATCAACATTCTTCGGCGACTATCTCCATCTGAGGCGTGTCCAATAATCGGACCTACTTTAGACTTGAGCTTCTCATCCCATAAGCTCAAAATCTCAGCCCATTGTCTTCGAACAAAACATGCATCAAATCGATTACAAGTGCAATGAGCAACCAAAACTAAGCGTGGAAGTGCTTCATGAAGTGGGTTTGCCACAAAAACTCTTGCATAACCACCAATCACATGATTCTCAAATGCTTTAACAATTATGTCATAGCCTATTTTTCCCGCTCCAACTTTGATTAAGCTTGACGTTCCACACTCATGGCTCTCCACCTTGTATCCATCAAATCCAACAAGCGTGTCATCTTTTGGGTTCCACCTACAATATTAAGATTGAAAACATAAAATATGTAAGAGCCACTACGATTCAACATGTCTCATCAGAACTACTTTTGCATTATACTATGTTTACCTTATCCGTTTCTTTATGGCGGTCTCATCCTCCACCAAGATGAAAGGAATTTGTGATTTGATTCCATGTTTTTCTTTCTCGTTTTGATATATTTTAGCAATGGCATCAAAGATATAGTCATGTATGCCCGGTAAAAATTGTGTGGCAAGTCTTTTGTCGTTGAGTGTGAAGGGCCATTGAGGTTGGCAGCAAGAAAATCATGCAACCTTGGTCCACCCCACATCCTTATCATTCTTTAGCCTCACAAGGCCTAAATCATCCTCATTATCATCATTGATCACTTGAATCTTATAAAAAGATCCCATCTAGCCTGCGACACAAAGTATGTTTTTAAGCTATGATTGTGGCATGCAACATCAACCTCACATAAAAAATAGATTGTGGCATGCAATATCAACAAAGTATATCAGCAATACATTTTCAAAAAATAGAAAACATGAGCAGGGTTTTGATCTAAAGGTTGATGGCCCTGGAGCACATCTGTTAGAGAAGAATGACTGTAAGATGCTGAGCGTGGAGGAACCGTTAGAAGCAGCCAGCAGCTCTGATGGAAGGATTCCAAACAACACAAAAGCCAATTAAGTTAATGAAGAAAAAGCTTGTTTTAGGTGATTCTAAGGCAGAGGCTAGTAGGCCTAGTTCTAGTAAAGAACCAGGCATATGTTGCTGCTACAGTGAAGCATGTATGCTGTGGGAGACATCATTGTTTGCTTCATGTCAATTGGATAACTTCATGCCATTGTTTGCTTCATACAGAATGTTGGAGATGGATGTGAAGCGTGAGTTCCTTGCAGCTCCACAACCCAAGACTAGCTAGGGCATAGTTTTATTTTCTTTTTGAGATTTATGGGTATGCAGACCGCCTGCTACTCCTTGTACTGTTTTATATAACAGAGGCTTCAAATCCACTGAGTACAATAGATCCCGCATGAGTGATCAGATTAACAACATAAGCTTTGTTTACATTCCCGATGGTTTGCCCCTCGAGCATGGCCGCACCACTGACGTGGTCGACCTGCTGGTTGCTCTCGATTCTGGCTATGCACGCTCCTTTGAGGAGTTGATGCAAGGCCTCCTGCTCCAAGACCCTCCCGTCACGTGCATCATCGCCAACACGTTTTTAAGCAATTTGCACAAGACTACGAAGAAGCTTGGGTTGCCGTTTGTGTCGTTTTGGACACAATCTACAGCGAGCTATGCCTCATTGTTGATGGTGGCCAAAGGGTACAGGCCCCCAAAAGGTATGGATAGGGTTAATTATTATGTCGTAGCTCAATTTTTAGATCTAATTGAGGTGTGATACTTATCTGATTAAGGTGTCACTTAGGTTCTCAGCCTTCCGACGTGATTACTTGCAGCCTGGTGTGCCGCCCTTGAAGTTCGAAGAGATGAATGGTTTTGTGCAGTGCTATGACCCTGAGGATTTCATGTTTAAGCTGTTTATACGCCCTTTTGAGAGCATAGGAGAGGCGGACTGCATACTGATGAACACCTTCGACGAGCTGGAGGAAGAGACCATGGCTGCTTTGAAGAAGGAGCATCGCGTGTTGGCAGTCCGCCCGTTGCCCGCTTTGTTTTTCAAGGAGACGGAGAGCAGTGTGGCGACTGCGGTGTGGGCGGCCGAGGATGAGAGCTGCTTGGGCTGGCTGGACAAGCAGGAGGCGGGGTCTGTGATCTATGTTTCTTTTGGTAGCCTCGCTATGATGACTGCAGAGCAGATTGCAGAGATCGCCCTTGGCTTGGAGGCCAGCCAACAGCCCTTCTTGTGGGTTGTCCGCTTGGGGCTGATGACAGGAGGTAAATCAGCAGAGCTGCCAGAAGGCTTTCCAGAGAGAACAAAAGCACGCGGCCTGATCATCCCATGGGCGCCCCAGCTCAAAGTCCTCCTCCATGAAGCCGTGGGTGGTTTCTTCATGCATTGTGGCTGGAACTCGACCTTGGAAGGCATCAGCGCAGGTGTGCCATTGCTTGGCTGGTCGTCCATGTTCGACCAGGCTATGAATTGCAGATGTGCAGTGGAGAGTTGGAAGGTGGGGCTGAGCCTGGAGAGAGGAGCTGAAGGGTTCGTTCACCAAAAGGAGGTTGAAAAGAAGGTGATCGAGCTGATGCAAGGTCAAAAGGGGAAAGCCCTCAAAGCTAGAGCCAGGGAGTGGAGGGAGGCTGCTGTAAGGGCCGCATCCCACAAGGAGGGCTCCTCTCTCAAGAACATACAAGTCTTCATTGACAATGTACTAGGAGGGCTACCCTAACCCAACCCTAACCTTCAATTTGAAGGCCATTAAAACTAGGTTGATCTTGAAAAAAAAATATGTTTATGTCTAAAGTTTAGAGAAATTTTCAAGCTTTCTGTGGTTGCAACCCTATGTTGTAAGAGGCTTTCTGAAGGGCTCTGAAGCCCTCTGAAGGGCTTCAAATCCCTCTGGTCCCAGCACTACAGTAGTGTCTTTCATCTCTGAAAGAGAGCCACATGCTTGCAGGGCAGTTATAAGTGTTTGCCGGTCAGAAGTCACACCTTCCTCTTGCATTTATCTGTACAATTTCAAAGCCCTCTGTCCATGACCCTGCTCAACATATGCTGCAAGCATTGCATTCCATGATACAGTGTCCCGCTGGGACAACCCAATAAACACCGTCTTTGCTTCCACAATGGTTCCATACTTCCCATATATACTCATAAGAGTGGTACCAACAAAGGTATCTGAAGTGAAGCCCTTCCTCAGAACCTCAGAATGTACGGCTTGAACAATTTCCAGAAGCATGAGTTTGGAGCATTGCCTCTCCATGACAATACAGTCCTCTACAAGACTGCCACATGCTTGAAGGGCAACCACAAATGTGTTCTGATTCGGGTTCATGCCTGCCTCTTGCATTTGTATATAGGAAAGAAGAGCTTTCTTTCCTTGACCGCGCTCAACATATGCTGAGAGCAGTGCATTCCACGGCACAATATTGCTCTGTGATAGCCCATTGAACACATGCTCTGCTTCCACAGTGGTCCCACACTTGCCATACATACTCACAAGGGTGGTACCAACAAAGACATTTGAACTGAAGCCATTCCTTTGGGCCTCAGCATGTAATGCCTGGCCAATTTCCAAGGCCATTACTATGGTTAATTCGCCCTCCACAGTGCTTTCTTCCTCTGCGAGTATACCACATGCTTGAAGGGCAGCCACAAATGTCTGTTGGTTTGCACTTACACCTTCCTCTTGCATTTGTCGATAAGCCTGTAAAGCCTTCTCTCCTTCACCCTGCTCAACATATGCTGACAGCATTGCGTTCCATGGGATGGCATCCATGTTGTGCTGTGACAGCTCACTGAATGCATTCTCTGCTTCCACAATCACCCCGCATTTGCCATACATGCTCACAAGGGCAGTACAGACAAAGACAATGGTAGTGAAGCCTTTCCTCCGGGCCTCATCATGCAACTTCTTACCCTCATCAAGGTCCGGTCTTGATGTATGGCAGGCCTAGATTTTAGAATTTATATTGTTCATTTCATTTATTTTCCAGACAGAGAATCAGATTCTATTGGGATGTAATCTTTTTGGTCTCATAGGTCATTTTGGCCTTCTAAAGACATTTAATACAACATTTCATTTCATTTCATTTATTTCTCTCTCTCTCTCTCTCTCTCTCTCATATTAGAAGAGCTTATCCAACCTGCTTGCTTCATTCAAAATGCAGTGCAAGATATCTTCCCCAGCTTCATAAGGTTGGAATGCCAAGTTGGATTTGGCAAGCATCAATGCGTGGTTCTGCAAAGGCACCTTGGAAAGGTCAAAACACCTCGAAAGATTGGCAGAAATAGCAATGCCAGTCCGTATTGCTAGTCCAGGGTTAGTTATGCAAGTCCCGCACATGAAGCAGTGCCAATCTGTATTGTGAGTCACCCTCTGGAATGATGACAGGTGTTATGGGCATTGATATGTAGTTGCATGTAGAATTGCATAGAGCGTGGGGGCAAGGGTTACCCATGCTGCCCCACACTTGGGCTACCTAGGACAGCCCATGGGCCATGACATTGGCCCACAAGAAGCTCTAAGCATTGTGGCCGTCCCTTAGAGGGCATAGGCCTTGATGGCCAGCCTCAGGCAAGGGCCCAGTCGGCCAGCCCCCCCCTAGTAGGCATGGACTGGCAGTCGGCCTGGGCGGCCAGTTGGGCAGCTGATGAGGCCCTCACAGCCAGTTAGCCAGGCCATGGAGGGCCAGCATATTGGAAAAGGCGCCTATTAAAGCGTCGAGAAAAACAGGTCGTGGAGGATAAATAAACAAGCTGACAGGGTTATATGAGCAAACCAACCAGCCCTTTTGTGCCTATAAAAGCATAGATTGGCAAAAGGCCTGACTCATCTCATATTTCACTTAGTGCTGAGATCCAAGGGCCAGGACAGCCAGAGGGAAAACTCCAGTCAAGGGAACTTGAAGGTCAGAACCAGATCATCTTCAGGCTATTCTGCATGTTTATAGCCAAGAAAGATCATCAAGAAGTCGGTCTTTTTCTCATCATTCAATAAAGAAAATACACCAATCCTTGGTGGGGGCCATTTAGGGGGTATTTGGGACCCCATCGGGTGTATCTTGTCTTTATTGTTCTTCTCTCTCTCTCTCTCTCTCTCTCTCTCTCTCTCTCGCACTCTTATCTCCGCTACATTGTGCAATTGTCAGGAACTAAGGCACTGAATATTCATTATCAAAGTATAATCCTGTTTGTAAGCTTCCGCCTGTTACATTTAACGTCTACTTGAGGCCAAAATGACTCATGAGACCAAGAAACTACAATGTTGCACAATTTATAGTAGGAGATGCATTGAGTTCTTCCCAAGAGGTATAACACCAAAGAAATAGAAGGTGAACTGGGAAGTTGCAATAAGGCATATGTCTGATTGATACATAGCTAGGCTATGTGCCGAGAGAGAGAGAGAGAGAGAGAGAGAGAGAGAGAGAGAGAGAGAGAGAGAGAGAGAGAGAGAGAGAGAGAGAGAGAGAGAGAGAGAGAGAGAGAGAGAGAGAGAGAGCATAAGCCGTACAGACCTGCTGCTCCTCGCTGGCTCCTCAGCTAGTGTGTAGTTCTGCGATGCCTGCCAACGGCCGCCTTCTTTGGCCTGTTGTGACCCCGTCGGTAGCTCCTAATCAACCATGCAACAGCCTCAAGCACCTCACCCAACCATCAAACTGCGCGGTGCTCATGGTGGGCCGCATCACCTACGTGCCTGGCCATTTTTTTAAAGAAAAAGAGAAGGTTTGATCGTTAAAATCAAACCTGAGTTTACTTGTGCTTGAGAGAGAGAGAGAGAGAGAGAGAGAGAGAGAGAGAGAGAGAGAGAGCTACACACCTGAGTTTTCTTGTGCTTGAGAGAGAGAGAAGAGAGAGAGAGAGAGAGCTGCGTACCTGAGTTTGGGACTCGTCTGCCAACACTACCCGCCTGTTTTGAATGCGCACCTATAAATCGTGTGTAGTAAAAGCAAATTCAAATATTATCAAATGTCTTTTTATTTCAGAATCATCACGTTGCAACCCAAATAAAAACCAAATTTTATATCCAGGAAAAAATCTTCCCAAGATTTGAACCTGGATCCATTGTGTGGAAAATTATGCTCTTGCAGCTTAAACCACTACACCTATACCTTTCTTATCTTTACAACCTTTGGTCAAATTTATCAATAAAAAAGTACCTTCTGTAAATACATACATATGCTCTGAAATAAATCCTTCTGTGAATAAATATCTGTAAGTCAATTTTTTTTAAATTCCTTCTGTTGAACGCACGTGATATTCATTTTTTATACTAAGTGACCCCCCCCGAGCTTGTGTGTTATGCTTTGAAAGCTATGGATTTTTCATAATGTTCTTAGCTCGCTTTTTTACTGTGTCCTTGGCTACTATCAAAATCGGTGATGTCCACTTGCACACAACCTTCTACCCATGCTTTCTCATCCCTTGTGATATACCACTGATAACCTTGACATAACTAAGTAAGAAACCATCACATGTCATGCTCTTCTATAAAAAAGAAGAAGAAACCCTAATAGAGTCAGAGCTAGTAGTATACACACCTTAACCTTAAACACTCAGTCTTATTATTTTGACCATACCCGAGGTCTAATCTATGCATCTTTGCTAAACCAAAATCACGTGTAGGTCAAAGTTCTAGGACATGAAAAACTAGTTTGGTTTTTCATGCCATGAAAAACTACACTAGTCTTTCATCCCAGGTGAACCATCATATATGAAAGAAAAAAATACCCTAAAGAACCCACTAGCACTTCCTAGAAGGTATCCCTAATGATTTCGTTGTATAATTTTTGGCATGAATATCTATGATATTCATGCATGTGAAAAAACCCTAATTGGTTTTTCACACTGTTGACCCCATTAAGAAACTATCATGGGAGCTACTTGTTAGCTCTCATATCTCTTACTAATTTCATCTTTCACCACCTAACTAAAATTCCTTAGTTGTGAATTTCTCCTTGAAAATCACGTAAGAAAAACCAATCTTATTTTTCACGTCTATAAAATTTGTAGCATTGCATATGTTATGGCCATTGTAACTTACATGCATAAAATCCTTTACTTATTCAACATTTTTTCTAGCATGAATAATATTCACTTCTTTGAAAAACCAGATTGGTTTTTCATGCCAAAGAAATTATGTAGAACTTACACAATTCCTACTAATTTCATGCTCTCAAAGCTAAATGCCTTACCTTAACAACTTCTTAATGATTAACATAAACATTTTTTTGGCGTGAATATCTCAAGATATTCACGGTCGTGAAAAACCAGACTAGTTTTTTATGTCACCCATTAACTTCATAAATGGTACTCCATAAATATCCTTGAACCATTTTGACTTGATCTTGCTAATAATGTCTACCCTTTTTTAGGCGTGAATATCTCAAAATATTCATAGCTGTTAAAAACTAGGTTGTTTTTTTATGCTGGCCAAAATCCAATCCAAAGTAGCACAGAATATTCGAAAGGCCACACTAACATCTAGAGATAGCACAAACTTCAAAATTTGTAAAAAAAGAGAGAGAAAAAGATAAAGAAAAATAGGGCATACAAGGTAATAAGAGATCCTACCAACTAATAAAGGTTGACATAATTGGTTTCTAATTTTTATTACTACATCAACAAAAAAGAAAGGCAAAAAGGTGGTCTCTCGGGACCATAAGTAGACCCATCTTGGGCTGTACTTACAGAATGTGGTTGGGACTATCATTAATAGGGAGGTACTTGTTAGCGGCTATCAGCTCAGGGAAAAGTCTCTTTACATTATCATTCCCTGGAAGGCCAAGACATCAGAGGTAAAGGAGAAGTTACAAGCTATTGGGTTGGACAAATATGTAGGGGAGTTGCCAACAAGGATCATCAATGCTCCGTTATGCACATAATTCATCAAGTCTTATCATAATATAAAGAAGGCTAGGGAGATAAATCTACCTGATGGAATCACAAGGAGGATACAGGGTCATACAAGAATGGTCCTTACACATGTTGTGCATGGCAAGAATGGTCCTACGGCCATTCTTGAACGCCCCCATGGTTATTCCAAAATGACTTTGAGGCCTTGGGGTCATGCAAGAATGGTACTTACACCTGTTGTGCATGAAAGGGCCATTCTTGGATGCCCCATGACCATCCCAAAATGACCTTGAGGCCTTGGAGTCATGCAAGAATTCCCCTTGGGCCATTCTTCCACCTATTGTGCATGAAATGGTGGATATTTGAGGCCTTGGGGTCATGTAGGAATGGTCCTTACACCACTTATGCATGAAAAGAATGGCCCTAGGGCCATTCTTGGATTCCCCATGGCCATCCCAAAAATGACCTTGAGGCCTTGGGGTCATGCAAGAATGACCTTGAGGCCTTGGGGTCATGAAAGAATGGCCCTAGTGCCATTCTTTCTTATGTTCTGCATAAAAAAGAATGGCCCTACGGCAATTCTTGGATGCCCCCATGGCCATCCCCAAACGACCTTAAGGCCTTGGGGTCATGCAAGAATGGTCCTAGGGCCATTCTTCCACTTGTTGTGCATGAAAATAATGGCCATTTGGCCATTCTTGGATGTCTCCATGGCCACTATTTCATTCTTTGTGATGTATTTCAAAGTAAAACAATGGATATTTGAGGCCTTGGGGTCATGCAAGAATGGATATTTGAGGCCTTGTGGTCATGCAAGAATGGCCCTTAAACCTGTTGTGCATGAAAAGAATGGCCCTTGGGCCATTCTTGGATGCCCCAATGGCCATTCCAAAATGACCTTAAGGCCTTGGGGTCATGCAATAATGGCCCTAGAGCCATCCTTCCACCTGTTTTGGCATTCTTGGATGCCACCATGGCCATCCCAAAATGACCTTGAGGCCTTGGGGTCATGCAAGAATGTCCCTAGGGCCATTCTTCGATGAAAATAATGGCCCTAGAGCCATTCTTCCACCTGTTTTGGCATTCTTGGATGCCACCATGTGGCCATCCCGAAATGACCTTGAGGCCTTGGGGTCATGCAAGAATGTCCCTAGGGCCATTCTTCCACATGTGGAAGAATGTCCCTAGGGCCATTCTTCCACATTTTGTGCATGAAAATAATGGTCCTATGGCCATTCTTCGATGCCCCATATCCATCCCAAAACGACCTTGAGGCCTTGGGGTCATGCAAGAATGGCCGTAGGGCCATTCTTCCACTTGTTGTGCATGAAAAGAAGCCATCCTTGGATGCTCCATGGCCATTCCAAAATGACCTTGAGGCCTTGGGGTCTTGCAAGAATGGCCTTTGGGGTCATTCTTCCACCTGTTGTGCATGAAAAGAATGGCCCCAAGGCCCCATGGTTATCCCAAAAATGACCTTGAGGCCTTGGGGTCATGCAAGAATGGTCCTAGGGCCGTTCTTTCTCATGTTGTACATGAAAAAGAATGGCCTTGGATGCACCCATGGCCCCTTGGGGTCATGCAAGAATGGCCCTTGGGCCATTCTTGGATGCCTCCATGGCCACTATTTCATGCACTCTATGATGCATTTTAAAGTAAAATGGTGGATATTTGAGGCCTTGGGGTATGTAAGAATGGTCCTTACACCTGTTGTGCATGAAAATAATGGCCATTTGGCCATTCTTAGATGTCCCCATGGCTAATATTTCACGCTCTCAGATACATTTCAAAGTAAATTAGTGGATATTTGAGGCCTTGGGGTCATATAAGAATGGCCCTTACACCTGTTGTGCATGAAAAGAAAGGCGATTGGGCCATTCTTGGATGCCCCAATGGCCATTCCAAAATGACCTTGAGGCCTTGGGGTCATGAAAGAATGGCCCAAGGGCCATTCTTCCACCTATTGTGTGGATGAAAAGAATGGAAGAATGGCCCTATGGCCATTCTTGGATGCCCCCATAGCCATCCCAAAATGGCTTTAAGGCCTTGGGGTATTGCAAGAATGGCCCTAGGACCATTCTTCCACATGGTGTGTATGAAAAGAACGGCCCTATGGCCATTCTTGGATGCCCCCATATCCATCCCAAAACAACCTTGAGGCCTTGGGTCATGCAAGCATGGCCCTAGGGCCATTCTTCCACCTCTTGTGCATGAAAAGAGGCCATCCTTGGATTTTCCATGGCCATTCCAAAATGACCTTGAGGCCTTGGGGTCATGCAAGAATGGCCTTGGGGTCATTCTTCCACCTATTGTGCATGAAAAGAATGGCCCTAGGTCCATTCTTGGATGCCCCATGGCCATCCCAAAAATGACCTTGAGGCCTTGGGGTCATGCAAGAATGGCCCTACGGCCATTCTTCCTCATGTTTTGCATGAAAAGGAATGGCCCTAGGACCATTCTTGGATGCATCCATGGGCCCTTGGGGTCATGCAAGAATGGCCCTTGGGCCATGCTTGGATGCCCCCATGGCCACTATTTCATTCACTGTGATGCATTTTAAAGTAAAACGGTGGATATATGAGGCCTTGGGGTCATGTAGGAATGGTCCTTGCACCTGTCGTGCATGAAAGGAATGGCGCCATTCTTGGATGCCCCATGGCCATCCCAAAACTGACCTTGAGGCCTTGGGGTCATGCAAGAATGGCCCCAGGGCCATTTTTCCTCGTGTTGTGCATGGTAAAGAATGGCCCTAGGGCCATTCTTGCAAGAATGGCAATGGCCCTAGGACCATTCTTGGATGCCCCATCGCCACTATTTCATGCATTGTGATGCATTTTAAAATAAAACGGAGGATATTTGAGGCCTAGGGGTCATGTAGGAATGTTCCTTACAGCTGTTGTGCATGAAAAGAATGGCCGTAGGGCCATTCCTGGATGACCCATGGCCATCCACAAATGACATTGAGGCCTTGGGGTCATGTAAGAATGGCCTTCCACCTATTGTGCATGAGAAGAATTCTTGGATACCCGATGACTATTCCAAAATGACCTTTAGGCCTTTGGGTCATGGAATAATGGCCTTGCATGAAAAGAATGGCCCTATGGCCATTCTTGGATGCCCCCATATCCATCCCAAAATGACCTTGAGGCCTTGGGGTCATGCAAGAATGGCCCTAGGGCCATTCTTCCACTTGTTGTGCATGAAATGAGGCCATCCTTGGATGCTCCATGGCCATTCCAAAATGACCTTGAGGCCTTGGGGTCATGCAAGAATGGCCTTTGGGGTCATTCTTTCACTTTTTGTGCATGAAAAGAGGCCATCCTTGGATGCTCCATGGCCATTGCAAAATGACCTTGAGGCCTTGGGGTCATACAAGAATGGCCTTTGGGGTCATTCTTCCACCTATTGTGCATGAAAAGAATGGCCCTAGCTCCATTCTTGGATGCCCCATGGCCCTAGGTCCATTCTTGGATGCCCATGACCTTGGGATCATGCGAGAATGGCCCTAGGGCTGACCCTAGGATGACCATTCTTGGATGCACCCATGGCCCCTTGGGGTCATGCAAGAATGGCTCTTGGGCCATTCTTGGATGCCCCCATGGCGACTATTTCATGCACTGTGATACATTTTAAAGTAAAACAGTGGATATACGGGGCCTTGGGGTCATTTAGGAATGGTTCTTATACCTGTTATGCATGAAAGGAATGGCCTTAGGGCCATTCCTAGATGCCGCATGGCCATCCCAAAAATGACCTTGAGGCCTTGGGTCATGCAAGAATGGCCCTAGGGCCATTTCTCCTCATGTGGTGTATGGAAAAGAATGGCCCTAGGACCACTCTTGTATGCACCCATGGCCCCTTGGGGTCATGCAAGAATGGCCCTTGGGTCACCCCCATGTGGCCGCTATTCCATGCACTATGATGCATTTTAAAGTAAAATGATGGATATTTTTGAGGCGTTGGGGTCATGTAGGAATGGTCCTTACACCTGTTGTGCATGAAAAGAATGGCTGTAAGGCCATTCTTTGGCCATCCCAAAATGACCTTGAGGCCTTGAGGTCATGCAAGAATGGCGCTTATGCGATTCTTCCACCTGTTGTGCATGAGAAGAATGGCCCTAGGGCTATTCTTGGATGCGCCATGGCCATTCCAAAGTGACCTTGAGGCCTTGGGTCATGGAATAATGGCCTTGCATGAAAAGAATGGTCCTAGGGCCATTCTTGGTGGATGCCCCCCCATGGCCATTCCAAAATGACTTTAAGGCCTGTGGCCATTCTTCCACCTATTGTGCATTAAAAGAGTGGCCGTAGGGCCATTCTTGGATGCCCCCATGTCCATCCGGCCCTTGGTTCATGCAAGAATGACCCTAGGTCCATTCTTCCACCTGTTGTGCATGAAAATAATGGCCTATGGCCATTCTTCGGTTCCCCCAAGGCAATCCCAAAATGACCTTGAGGCCTTAGGGTCATGCAAGAATGGCCCTAGGGCCATTCTTCTACTTGTTGTGCATAGAAGGAGGTCATTATTAGGAGCCCCATGGCCATTCCAAAAAACGACCTTGAGGCCTTGGGGTCATGCAAGAATGGCCCTAGGGCCATTCTTCCACCTGTTGTGCATAAAAAGAATGGCCCTAGGTCCATTCTTGAATGCCCCATGCCCATCTCAAAAATGACCTTGAGGCCTTGGGGTCATGCAAGAATGGCCCTAGGGCCATTCTTCCTCATGTTGTGCATGAAATGATTAACTCTATGGCGATTCTTGGATACACCCATGAAGCCTTGGGGTCATGCAAGAATGGCCCTTGGGCCGTTCTTAGATGCCTCCATGGCCACTATTTCATGTACTATGATGCATTATAAAGTAAAACGGTGGATATTTGAGGCCTTGGGGTCATGTAGGAATGGTCCTTACACCTGTTGTGCAAGAAAAGAATGGCCCTTGGTGTCACATGCACTCTGCACTCAGTGCATGGTGACAAGATGGCTCATCATCAGAAGTGCAGCAGTTGTACAATTTTAGAACCCAATAGGATGATAATTGTCGTACGCCGTGACCCCATTGTACATCCTCAGTCCAGGATAAGTCAGGCACGAGCTACGTAGGTCATTCCTCAGCCTTAGCGGGTCAGTCAGTCAGTCAAGTCCCTTAACCCACTTGGAGAGAATCATTCATGCATGTAGCGTCAGTAGAAGCCTTAGGGTTTGCATCAGAAAGCACTCTGCATCTTGCATAATATGCATTCATATGCTTGTGCATCATTTAGAACATCCCAGAAGCCTTAGGGAATTTACTAGGATTTGTCTGGTATTTTTTCCATATTTAATAGTATTTCTTTAGCATTATTTACATTATTGGGCATTTATAAATATAAACTTTATTAAATGACCAACCTCTAGTTAGTATAAATAGGCTTGCATAGAGCCTACTTTCTCATTCAGTCTTCATTGTGCTAAGAACTCTCCTCCTCCTTGCTTTTAGCCCAAGACTAATCCAGCCCTAGAGTCCATAAGCTTTCTTCTCCAGCCCCTTGAGATCCATAGCTTTAGCCAGCCCTAGGTGCCTGCATTCAGCCCTGATTCAGCATCCATTTAGGCTCAGATTCAGCACCCCATTCAGCTCAGTTTAATGCCAGATTCAGCCTACAGATACCTGCGTTTTTGCACAGCCGTACAGCAGTCTACGTTTCTGTTCTAGCCGTACAGCAGCCTGCAAATGCAGTTCAACTTTTACCTTCCATGCATCCTATGCCATCCGTGGTATTTGATGCTAAGCAGGAGGGTGAGAGCGATGCTGCTCAGAAGAGCCTTATCCGAGCTTATGGCTCTGCCCAAGGCCGACAGTTTGTAGTCCTTTTCGATATGGGTAGTTCTGAAGACACCATCTCTCCCCAATTGGCTAATAAATTGAACTGCACATTAGTCCCATATCATCTGGATGTGGACGGGTTTACACTTGGTCTTTGCACCCACATTTCCCAGAAGGCACATCAGTTTGCCTTTGAAGTTCAGAAGGCCTCATTTCAACGAGATTTCATCGTCTCACCTTTGTTAGGGTGTGACATGATCTTAGGAATTCAGTGGTTCCGTCAGTATGAGCCTATTCCCAATTGGGGGCAGGACACTTTTACTATTTGTAAAGGTTTTCCTGAGCCTGTCATGATTCGTGGGGATAGAAGCATTCTTGGCATCCTATTGATTTCACATCTCCAGGCCAAACGAGCTATCCGCAAGGGAGCAGAAGGAGCACTCCTTTATGTTCGTGCTCAAACAGCCCCTCCCTCATTAATGCATAGCAAAATCACGATATGTCAACCTATCAACTGGATACCTGACCCTTTGGGATCTCCGCAATGCATGCGGATCACTCTGAACACCTGTCACTCTAGCATGTGGAGGCACATATCTATCCTGCCTTGCACCAGGTGTGTGTAAAACTGGTATGCCAAGTTCTTCATCCAAACTCTCTGAACTTAACGACTCATAACCTGTAATGCCAATTCCTTCAACTTTCTTTTTCCCTTTATCCATAGCTGTCACGTAGGCTGTAACGCCTGTGATGACTGACGGCGGCAGACCGGATGGCCATGTCCGCGGTTCAGTGGGAGAGGACGCCCATGCGGAGTCATGGGCGGCCATGCTAGTGTGGACGGCAAGCCACACACTATATAGCCTGGGGGATGAGGGGCAATCCTCATTCTTCCTCTATGGCTAGGTGGTGAGCCAGAGACTGTCCCCTCCTGTGGTAGTGCCCGTAGCGGCGTTATGGGTATCTAACACTGGTATCAGAGCGTCGGTTCGATTGGGTCGTCAAGGTCCGCGCGCATGACCGGGGGACCGGAGCCCACTCAATGGTTTTCAACCATTCATCTCCTCATCCTTATCTCCACAATGGAGTGTGTGGAGGGAGACGGCTAGAATTGAAGGGAAGAATTCTCTCTCTCTCTCTCTCTCTCTCTCTCTCTCTCTCTCTCTCTCTCTCTCTCTCTCTCTCTCTCTCTCTCTCTCTCTTGGTAGCACACACCAAAGCGAAACGGCAGCAGGTAAGCAATTTTTATTTTTTTTTCTTTTGCGTTGAAGCCTGTCTGCAAAACAGTTTTCGCGATAGGGTGTAGAGAAAATCGCCTGGTGTAGAGGGGGGGAGAAACCACCCATAACACTGTGTGGAAGGGGGGGCGAAAACCAGTCCCATGACCAGCCCCACGACCTCTTAACGAGGCGACACAAGTGGCCAGCCAACCACCACAGGACGTGTGCAGAGGGGGGAGCGAAGAATCTCTACGTGAAGCGGCCGAGCCCGACTGCGTGAAACTGCTGTGAATGGCTGTAACGAAGACCACCACTCAGCCATTGTGTGCGCCGTTTGAGGTCGGGCGAAGAGCACCCATGTGCGCCGTTTGATGGGGGCGAAGAGCCTGGGGGCAACTTGCTGCTTCGTTTGAGGGGGGGGCGAAGAGCCTGGGGGGCGGCCAGCCCTTAGGCGGCCAGCCCAGCGACCAGCCCCAGCAACCAGCTAGGCGACGGTGGCGGCCAACCGGGCGGCGGCCAGCCCTTAGGCGGCCAGCCCCAGCAACCAGCTAGGCGACGGTGGCGGCCAACCGGGCGGCGGCCAGCCACCACGGCCAGCCAACCAACGCAACAGGCGGCCACCAGAGGAGAAGAAGAAGAAGAAGAAGAAGAAGAAGAAGAAAAATATTTATTTTTTATATAATTTAATTATTCATTTTTAATAAAATTAAAAATGAAACTAAATTCAAACGAATCCTCTCTCTCGGCTGGGGAGGGATAATCCCGGCAAGGGATAATCCGACTGTTTCAGGCACAGCCTCCCGAACAAATTTAATTTTTGTTATGAGTTGCAGGCATTTTTTTTTCTCTCGGATCGGAGCATCCTGGAGAAGCGGTGCTGTCTGGAGGCTCGCAGCGCAACACAAATCGATAGGCGACCGTAAAGGGGGGTGACTATTCTCTCTCCACCACTGCTCATTTTATTAGTGTTCTTTTTTTGTAATTTTTGAGTTCTCGCATTGTTTTTTGCAAGAATTAAAGATGTCTGCTAGGCGTAGTGTGTCCCCACCGCCTTCTACTTCTCTAGGTTTTTCAGGTCTCTTGTCCTCGGTCGTCGCGGGTTTGACCCCAACCGAATTGTCAGGCCGTACACGCCCGACCGTTGTCAGGTCCGGAGTGCGCTCGTCGATCACGCGTGATCCGCCAGCGCCCTCCTCGTCTATTGACCCCGCCTTAGGACCCAGCGAGCCTGCAGTGGCCGCATTGGCAGATGACCCCTTTTTGGCAGATGAGCCAGAGGACATGAACACCGACGTCGCCGAGGGGACCGAGGAGGACCTCTTGGAGTATGACGACGATGATTATGACCTATTGGACCCTGCTGATGTCCTGACAGAGACGGAGCTCTCTAGTGGACTGTTTAAATATCTTAATGCCAAACTAAATAATATGGGTAAAGTCCAGGCTGATTTAGTCACGATGCTACAGAGCATCTCCACACGGTTAGATGCACTGACAGCTGCCTCGGCTAGTACTCCGACTCCTCGTGGTAGCCGAGCTCCTGCAGCACGGGTGAGCGTAGCCTCGCCAGTGGTTGCAGGAGTACAGGCCGATGCGCCTGCGGGGCCGTTCGTAGCGACAGCTTCATCGTTATTAAAAGACTTAAAGCCGCCTAGTTTTGGTGGTGAGGAGAAGGGAAGAAACAAGGACTCGATCAATATGTTTCTAGCGAAGTGGTCAGATTTGCACGTGCTGACAGCAGCCTAGCCGTATACAGCCCGTAGAGGCTAGCCTCTCATTAACCGGCAAAGCGTACAAGTGGTGGATGAGTTTGACAACTCGTCCTACCACTTGGACGGAGTTTGAAACGATGTTTCGAAAAGAATTTTTGCCTATTAATGAGGCAGAGAGAAGCTGGGAGTTATGGGACAAGTGCTCGATGGAGAACAAATCCCTAACTCAGTATATCTCAGACTATAGAGAGACAGTACTCAAGCTGAAGGGAATCGATGCATTCCAGACATTGCGAGGTTTTAAGAGAGGCCTCAAAGATGATTACCTTGAGTACGTAGAGCCCTTACAGCCTAAAGACTTAGCAGAGGCAATTAAGTATGCGCAGATATTTGATGACATCAAGCGCCGTAGTGCGCGTGGTGGTTCTAGCAGGGCCGAGGGTAGTGAAAAGAGGAGGTCAAGCCTCAAAAGAAAAGGGTTCCGCAGTGATAAACAAGGGGATAGGACGGACCAGGAAGGACAGGGTGGTCATTGGTCTAAAAAACCACGACCATCCAAGAAGAAAAGAGACAGCGAAATCCAAAAGAAAGAGCAGCATATTAAAGCGCGAAAGGAAAATCGCTGCTTTAATTGCAATGAAGTAGGGCACACGAAGGCTGAGTGTCCAAAGCCTAAAGCCAGCACGAGTGGCAACGAGCCCAAAAAAGATGGTAAATCTTCTAGGCAGTTGCATACAATGCAGAGAATCCCTCTCAGTTCCGCAGAGTTCAGAGAGGTGACAGTGTGCATTGTGATGAGCATCACGCTTGTTTAGTGACACCAGCGATGTGGCAGCCTATTGTAGGTCTGCATGACATGGTGCGCATGTATGGCACCATAGGTGGCCGTAGAGTCACAGTTTTTATTGATGATGGAGCTAGCCACAACTTCTTGAACTACTCGTTAGTCAAGAAGTTGGGGTTGACTGAGACCCGGAGTGATCATGAGTATATTGTTGGCCTAGCCAACGGATATGACAAAACGGTATGGAATACCGTAGTATTGGGGGTCCCATTATCTATGCAGGACTACGAGGCTCTGCTTGACTTTCAGGTCATGCACTTAGCCAGAGCAGACGTATATCTAGGCAGGGAGTGGCTGTATGGCTTGGGCCCTAGTCTAGCTCGGAATTACTTACATAATACGCTATGTTTTGAGCACGGAGGTAGAGTCATTACCCTGCAGGGCGACCGTACTGTCCCTGCCACACCACTTATTTCCTCCATGGAGCTGTGTACAGCGGTCCGCAGAGACCAGATAGTAGAGGTATATGCTTGTTACCCTCTTTTGAATTCTATTTCCGTAGATGAAACGATAAATGATGTTTGCGTAGACAAACAAGGAAAACAAGATAGCCTTAGACGAGACCCACTGTTTGAAAACCTTGTTTGGCATGCATGCGATTCAAACAACAAAAAATCCAAGGTGAATGAGACATTAAAGAAAAAGTACGTAGATACTTTAATGAATTTATTAGAGGAATTTCAGGATATTTTTCCTGATGATTTACCAGATGGTTTACCACCATCTAGAGAAGTAGACCATGGCATCAAAGTTATGCCAGGATCAAAACCTATAAGCAAACCTGCTTATAGATTAAGCCACTCCGAGGCAAAGGAGGTGGAAAAACAATTGACGGAATATTTGAACAAAGGCTTCATTCTGCCTAGTTCAAGTCCGTGGGCATCGCCTATTCTTTTGGTAAAGAAGAAAGACGGATCTATGCGGATGTGCATAGACTATAGGGCTCTTAATCAGATAACGATTAAGAACAAGTATCCAATGCCATGCATGGAATGAGTTGTTTGATCAACTCTATGGATCGAGATACTTTACAAAAATAGACCTGAGATCTGGGTATCATCAGGTTAGAATAAAGGCAGAAGATGTTGCGAAGACAGCATTTAGGACCCGCTTCGGGCATTTTGAGTTTTTGGTTATGCCATTTGGGTTAACCAATGCTCCAGCGACATTTATGATGCTGATGGTGGACAGTATTTTACGTCCATATCTGGGAAAATTTGTAGTAGTTTTCCTAGATGATATTCTTGTGTACAGTAAGACACAGAAAGAACACACAGAGCATTTGCGTCTAGTGTTCGAGTTGCGAGAGCACAAACTATTTGCGAAGAAGAGCAAATGTGAATTTTTTGAAACAGAAATTCACTACCTTGGCCATATTATATCCGCTGATGGTACGCGGATGGAGCCAAAAAAAGTAGAGGCTATTCTTAAATGGCCAGCGCCGAAGAATCTCGAGGAACTCCAGATTTTTCTTGGCATGTCGGGGTTCTACCGACAGTATGTGAAGGACTACGCGAACCAGTCCCGTTGACTGACCAGTTACGGTCAAAAACAAAAAACATTAGTTGGGGGGAAGCCCAGCAGAAGAGCTTTGATAAGCTCAAGGTGACCGTAGCAGCTGCACCTATTTTGACTATTGTCGATCCAAATGAGCCGTTTGTTTTGGAAACAAATGCTAGTAATGAGGCCATTGGGGCCATACTTATGCAAAGGGGACGCCCAATTGCATTTGAGAGTAAAAAGTTAGATCGTGTGCAGCGTAACTACTCGGCTTACGAGCGAGAGTTACTAGAGATAGTTCATGCACTGAAAAAATGGAGACACTATTTATATGGTGCTACTTTTGAGGTCCGGACGGACCATGAAAGTTTGAAATGGCTTTCAAGTCAAAGCGAACTGAAGGGTAGAAAAGCTTGGTGGGCGGAGATTCTACAGGAGTTTGACCTTCAAATACGTTACCAGAAAGGTAAGTATAACGTGGTGACAGATGCACTTAGTCGCATGACACAGATTAATGAACTTAGTTTCACAGTCTTCAAGAATGATTTCTTGGAGTCACTACGTGGTTTATGTGAGCACGATCCATCTTTTACAGAGGTCTGGCGTGCTGTACGCGTACGCACGCAAGACCTCTATATATGGAGTCACTACGTGGTTTATGTGAGCACGATCCATCTTTTACAGAGGTCTAGCGTGCTGTACGCACTTCTTCACAGACGCGACCACCTCCCTCGTTGGCACGTGTTGCTAGTCCGGAGAGACTGGCTGAAGGTGCAATGCAAAGGGAAGCGAGAGTTAGTCCAGAGAGACTAGCCGTGTCTTCTGGGTATAGTTTGGAGCCGGAGAGCTCTGACGTAGGCCCTTCATCACCTTTGACTGCCACGGCTTCAAAGGGGAGTGATAAACTTCGTCGGGGGGAGAAATATGCTAATTACAAAAGTCCCTTAGATATTCCTTAAAGGCTGTGTTTATCAATCGTTGGAATGTTGCAGGTGCATTGGTCAAGCCAAAAGCCATGACGCGAAAGGCAAACACTCCAAACTCCGTGATAAATGCTGTTTTAGCTTGGTCCTCTATTGCAATTGTGATCTGATTGTAACCCGAGTACCCATCTAAAAAGCTATATACCTCCTTGCCTGCAACTCTTTCAAGCACATGTTCAGAATACGACAAGGGGTAATGATCCCTTTTGGTGGTTGCATTAACCTTTTTGTTGAGATCAATGCACACTCTGAGTTTCCCATTCTTCTTTGGTACGGAGAAACCCATTCTGAGTGCTCAATAGGGTATTATATGAATCCACATTTTATAAGCTTTTCAATTTCCTCTTGTACAATCTTTGCATACTTAGGATTCATTGGGTAGGGACGTTGCTGGACTGGTTTAGCAATGCTAATCATTGGAATCGTGTGTTGCACCACAGAGGGTGGAACACCCTTCATATCATGATATGTCCAAGCAAATATGTCTTTGAATTCCTTAAGAAGCTTCTTGAGTGTAGCTTCCTCCGTCTGGGTGAGGTCTTCAGTAATAAAAACTGGGTTAGACTCCTCACTTGGATCTGCTAGTTCTATCTCCTTAACTACCGCCGGGCCATCGTAGACACCGCTACTTCCATTGGTAGGCATTCGTTGGGCTTTTGTGTAGACCACTTTACGTTCTCCTGTGGTAAATGATTTGAAATGCTCGGGTACGGGGTGTAAGTCTATCGGTTCCTGTTGTGCTAGGTTTTTTTCTTTTAATTCCGCCTCTTTTTGTTGCTGAGCTAACTCTTGGTTTTGCCACCTTCTCGCAGTACGACTTAGTTTTGGCTTCTCTTCGATTTCTAATTGGGCGACGTCATGAGGTTGCGAAATACACCACATGACACTTTGGAGGTATTGTCCCCAATTATCCGCTAACTTCCGTAGGCATCAATAGCTCCTACATAACTAAGCCATTCTGCAGTGGATCTCTCTTTGTTTATTGCAGTTCGTACATTAGCTCGATAGTGTTGTCGCTTATGTCTCGTTTTCTTCTTTACCAAGTTTTTGATTTTTGTTTCTGTCAGATTCGGACTCACTTGGTCGATCTTTACTTGTGTCCATCAACTCGAATGACAGAGTCCTGGAATTGTAGGTAGACATGGTTTTTCGACCAGTCATGCACCATTTGTGCTTCCCTCATGAAAGGACGTCCTAAGATCATTTGATATGGCATAGGATGCTTAGAGAAAAATTACGACGATGAAGGTATGTCTTACCTTGTATCCCAGGACCTTGATCTTAAGGTCCCTTAACATTCCAATAGGTTTAGCAATAGTTCCGTTTGCCATCTTAGCCACTATGTTTGTGACTTCGAGGTGAGGTCTTCCCATAGATTCCCAACAGTTTTTAGTCACAATGCTCACTCCAGCACCACCATCAAGGATTCCCTTTAGAGTTAATCCCTTGGTAGTAATGGGGAGGGTTGCATTAGATTCGTCACCTTCAAAGTACTGTCCCAACTTGTTAACAGTTATTTCAACGATCGAGTCTTCATCTAGGTTGGGTTGTAGATCCCAAATTAGATTTTAAATTAAACTAATTAGAGAGAGATTAATCAGATTTTAAATTAAACTAGTTAGGGGTGTATGTGGGTGTTTGACCAAGAGAGGTCGAGAGAAGAGAGAGAGGGGGAGAGGGGTGAACCTTTTGCCAAGAGCCTCTCTAGTCTACCTTGACCAAATTGCTGAGACCATAGAAGATGATGTGGAATTCTTGGTGGTCTAGTTTTGATGGCGGCCTTCTTCAGTTCCCTCTGACGGAGCAGGTCCTAGGCACCACATAACCACGGTGATGAAAACCTCCGTCAGACAGCATACTCCTTGCTTTGTTGTCTTGCTGCGTATTATGTCAGCGTAACAACGACCTATTTTTTGCTCTTCTCGCTCCTCTTCTCATGCACAGCCTGCAACAGGTGGCTTTCGTGTGGTGTAGGCAAAAAGTAGGGTTAGATTAAGCCACAAATTGCATTTTGCAATTATTACGTAATAATATTCATGTTAGAGTAAGCAATACCATCTTTGCTATTCATGTGCTTAGACTAATATTTTTTTTATGGTGCTTATTTACTCTAATGTATTAATTAATTTTTTCGATGGTGCTCGTATTTAATTTTTGGTAAAAAAACCTGAGGCACACTAAAGTTTGGAAAAATTCAACTTAATGAGAATTTAAAAAATTTACAACACATTGAAAATTAAAGAAATAGTATGGCAACAAAAATAAAAGAAAATACAACCTATTGTAAATAAAAAACAACAAAAAAATTACAGTACACTGTAAATCAACTTACAGCATACTTTCTCTTACACGATCAAAGCCTATAATTGAAATTATTATCGTGTGATTATTAAGATGGGCAGGAATGGGTAGTAGGTGTAAATTGGTATTGGTGAAATCGACAAGGTTTGGGGTGGTCTAGAAGACATTATTCTAGCCAGGGGTGACGCTTGGATATAAATCAAATTCGAGAATACTGGATAGCCCAATTGGCAAGCTCTCTCTTACATGGTCAAACCCAATAATTAAATTTATTATCATGTGATTATTAAATTTATTTAGCCCATCTCCCTCAAAGTTTAGACCCAATTTCAAATTCCCACTCTCAATTTAGACTGTCTAGTCCATCTCCCAAAGTTTCCCACCCAATTTCAAGTTTATAATATTTCAAAATTTGCCCTAGTTTTTGGACTGAAAAGTTTTCCCTCCCCAAGCCTTCCATGCATCGACGCCATCAACATCCAACCAAAACAACGAAAAGGTGCACTTCCTTCTAGTTAATTTTCTTACAAATGTGAAGTTCCATTAAAGTAGGTTTAATTCATATGCATATGTTAATTTTAAACTAAATAACTCTAAAATAAACTAATTAATCGTTAATTAAACTAAACCAATCAAACACTAACTAGATTATAAACACTAGTTATACATAAATTAGAATCTAAACATCAGTTAGATTTTAAACAAATTAAAATAATTAGAGAGAGAGAGAGAGAGAGAGAGAGAGAGAGAGAGAGAGAGAGAGAGAGAGAGAGAGAGAGAGAGAGAGAGAGAGAATTGTGTGTGAGAGATTAATTAGATTTTAAATTAAACTAATTAGAGAGAGAGAGATTAATTGTGCGTGGGAGGGGGGTGTGTGTGTCGGTGTTTGAAAGAAGAGAGGTCGAAAGCAGAGAGTGAGGCTCCAATTTACCTAGGGCCATTCTTACACCTATTGTGCATGAAAAGAATGGCCCTATGGCCATTCTTGTTTGCCCAAGAGCATGCAAGAAGGTTGGGTGGCACCAAGGCTATGCTAGAATAGCCCTAGGGCCATTTTGCATGCACAAGAGCATCAAGTTTGGCCCTAGGGCCATTCTAGGATGCCCCATGGACATTCTTGCACCAGTTGTATAAGAAAAGAATGGCCCTATGGCCATTCTAGGATGCCCCATGGACATTCTTGCACCAGTTGTATAAGAAAAGAATGGCCCTATGGCCATTCTTGGATTCCCAAGAGCATGCAAGAAAGTTGGATGCCACCAAGGCCATGCTAGAATGGCCCCATATCCATTCTTGCATGTAGAAGAGCATCAAGAATGTCCCTAGGGCCATTCTTGGATGCCCCACGGCCATTTCCAATATGATCTATGTGTCTTGGGGTCATGCAAGAATGGCCCTGGGGCCATGCTTTGATGCCCTAGGACCAATTTTGCATGCTCTTTGAGGCCTTTAAGGCAAAACAATGACCTTATCTGCCATGAAAGAATGGCCCTTGGGCCATTCTTGCACCGATTGTGCATGAAAAGAATGGCCCTATGGCCATTCTTGTTTGCCTATACTAAGAGCATGCAAGAAGGTTGGGTGACACACCAAGGCTATGCTAGAATGACACTAGGGCCATTGTTGCATGCATAAGAGTATCAAGATTGACCCTAGGGCCATTCTAGGATGCCCCATGGCCATTCTTGCACTTGTTGTATAAGAAAAGAATGGCCCTATGGCCATTCTTGGATGCCCAAGAGCATGCAAGAAAGTTGGGTGCCACCAAGGCCATGCTAGAATGGCCCCATGTCCATTCTTGAATGCAGAAGAGCATCAAGAATGGCCATTCTTGGATGCCCCATGGCCATTTCCAACATGACCTATGTGCCTTGGGGTCATGCAAGAATGGGGACATACATACCTTTCTAGCCATTCTAGCCCTTTCAAACATACCCTAGTATTATGAACAAAATTGAGTGTATTATGTTTTCATCCTTGGAGATTTGCACGATCTACTCTTGACTCTATGATGTTATCATTGATAGGTATGGATGCTCGACCTGGAGACAAGGTCTTTATGATGCTAGCAAGTGAATGTGTTGGAGTTGGTTACATCTCTAGAACAAATCTAGAGATGTTTTGCAGTGGCTCAGAAGTGAATGTGTCTGTGTTTGTAGAGAAATGTGTGAAGGGTGTAGACCTTCCCCTTCCAACTATGGATGCAAGAGATCTAAAAGTTGCAGTTTGGACTTCCGTTTGTTGGCCTAAAGTTATGTTAATGACTTTTAGAGATTCTCTAAGTTTTGGAGAGCAAATGGAAAATGCAGATGGACAAGCCGGTCTTATGGAACCTCCAATTGAGTATGCTATACCAGTGACATCTTTAGAGTTTGACATCAGAACTCAAGAGTCTTGGAAGAGAAAAAATATCCTTTTATGGGATGAGAGCAACACCCAGATGATGTACAAGGGTTTGGTACTGTATGTGCTTCTAGAAAACTGTGTCAACTTTGAACAACTTGGTGAGCATTACGTAGGTGTGGCTGTTGATAGGGCGCAAGAGGGTACATTAAGTGGAAATGGTTATGAGGTGGACAGCATCAACTTAGTTAAGTGGCCTATCAAGCAAATTACAATGTTAGACAATACTCCATTGCAGCGCTATGTAACCTTTGAAGACATGCAGGGTGATGGAGAGCAGAACATTGTTGAGTATCCAATGGTGGCTCAGGAGGTCCCAACCTCAAAAAAGAGAAGCTATACTTTCATAAAAAGAACTCCAAATAAGAGAGAACCACCAACTTTGAGTTTCTATTTGTCAATGGAATCAATGCAAATGGTTGCCTCTATTGATTGTTGTAAAAACAAATGTTGTCAACTTGCAGATTGCGACATGATAATGTGCATATGCCAAGATTTTTAGGGACAATCTCAAGAAATTCAGACAAACTATATATATGATGTGCTCTCTGTGTCTTGGCTACTACAAGACTCAAAAACAAATAAGATTAAATATGAATTTAAACTTAATGGGATGGGTGTCTGTTGCCGAATATGGTATGAGGTGCATGGAATCCTGAAGATATCCTTTTACCGCTAACAGGGAAAAGTTTGAGGTTGGTGTGCATCAACATGTACATGAAAACACATGGATAGTCCAAAGAAGCCTTGAGCATACTGGTATGGTAGAGCACTACTTGATGACTTCATCAACATTAACTCAGAGCGGATGCCTAACAAGAGTATAACTATGCTGGATGGCTCAAGGGAGACTCAGTTAAGGATACCCGAAACATACAAGCAAGTTGACCTCAAGTTGACATATTAGATGAGATCAATACAACCGCTTGATCAATTGGGACATGAAAAGAAGTTATCCAAGTCTTCTTTTGGGAGAATATGGAATCAAGAGTATCCCCACATGGCATTGACAAAGACAAGTGAGTTCGCTAAGTTCAGTTTGTGTAGTTCATTGAAGGCTAGAATGGGAGCCAAGCCAAGTCTATAGGAAAGAGCAAAGATCAAGGAGGAAATAAAAGTTCACATGAGTCAGCAGTAGAGTTGTAGAAACATGTACTATGCATGGCATGCATTTTCAAAATTACAACCAGAGAAATATGTGTGCATCATCCATGATAATATGGATCAAAAGAAGATAGTCATTCCTCCTAGACTACGAACAGTACCAAAGGACACAAATTCAGCATGGCAGCTACTGCTACAGGTGGCATTGATTGGTATGATCACTCATGGAAATGGGGAGGGGCATTACGGTCACTTTATGCTAAATGGGTTATGGCCATTGGATCCTAATCTCACAATTGGATCTATTGCATTGTGTTTGCATAACCTAGATCGATTTGATAAGCACCCCCTTGGTGATCTAACTACAGATGGGGCTTCAAGGAGCAATGTTTCACTTCTCCATGCCTTGAGCTCAAGGGAAGCTTTAGATTACCACTACGATACTGATGCTAAAGAGCTTATTGGCTAGTAGGTATCGAGTGACAATGCACATGCAAATTCCACAACAACCATTGTTCCAAGAGAACATGCATCAGGTCCAAATGATTTACAAGGTGTCAATGTGATTTCAGCTTTTCACAGATTACCAGAGAACTTGCTACTGCAACTAGATAATTGTGTAGGTGAAAACAAGAATCGATATTGCATATCTATCTCTTCTAGTTGTAAGGGGAGTTTTTAAAACTGTTCAATTGGGATTTCTAATGGTCAGACACACACATGAGGACATAGATGCAATGTTTAGTAGGTTCTCAAAAAATTTGAGAGTCGGACAGACCTTCACTTTACCACATTTGATGGACACCTTAAGGACCAGCTCAAGCTCTTCACCAGTGCCTTTTTTGCTAACTCAAGTGCCTGACTTCAAGCGATATTGTGATGGATACATTTGTGATGGGCAAGATGCACTTATAGGCCACTCTAGGCCACTTCAATTTTGATTCTTCATGAATGAACACTAATTTAGGAATTTTGGGAAAAATTCACAATTGTGGCACCAATCTCCTTGATTAGTATTTAAAAATTTGAGATGTGTTTTTGAGATGAGTAAGAGACTTTCTAAGATTCACACAAGCAAGAATGCTAAGCAAGAATGTCTTGCTCTTTATATTTTGAAATAGGAATGTTTTATCAATGAGAGAAGAATCTCTTGTGTGATTCCCATGAAACTTGAACCCTTAACGTTTGGGTGTGTGTGTGTGTATGTGAGACAGAGAGAGAAATAATGAAGAGTGAAGATTTTAGTTAGTTTAGTTACAAATATTAATATTCATTATATTTTTTAATTTAAAGAATATTTTTTCTTTTATTAAAATATTTAAATGAATTAATTTTTTATAATTTTAAATAAATTTAATATGAAGGTCAAGATATTAGAAAAAATAAGCTTTTTTCTTAATTTGTTTGAAATTGATTATTGCAAGAGAGAGAGAGAGAGAGAGAGAGAGAGAGAGAGAGAGAGAGAGAGAGAGAGAGAGAGAGAGAGAGAGAGACAGAGAGAGAGACAGAGAGAGATGGATTGTATTTATCCCTAAAAAGTATTTGTGAAAAAAAAGTCTTCAAAAGAAGAATGACCTTGAACATTAAAATCATGTAGAAAACTTTAATTTGAGCGGTAGTACATGTCTTCAAAGCTGTCTCAAAAAACATCATGAAAAGTGTTTAATCCTCATCTTCCTCCTCACTTTTATCATCATTAGTGTTCTCTTTAATATTCAAACTTTCTTGAGTCTTTGAGATAATTGTTTTTGGAATCTTTATCCTATTTACTTTTTGTCCCTTCCTAGGTGCCCAACTCCAGATAATGCTGCTAACATGCTCCCAACGTTGAGGATCATTTTCATTGCACCTCCAATGCTTCTTCCAACAATCTACATATGCTTCTGCATCACTCACATTCTTCTTTCTTGTGATAGGAGCCCAATATTGAATCTTCACTCTCATATAGTTTAGTGAGTCTTTCTCCATATCCACATCTGAAACTGCAACCCCTAACCATATTGGATATATTGTGTCACTTGGTCGCACAAGAAGAAAGTTATCTTTTATCACATCAACTTCTGGTTTGAATTCCTCCCTTGGCTTATGACGTGCTGGTCCACAATAGTGTCCTTCATTTTCCTCTATTCCAATTGGCTCCTCATCTTTGTTGTTGTCATCAATGAAAGCATTCCTTGAAGACATACTTTTAGGCCAGAAGTCATGACAGAAAGTGTTCTCCTGCACATTTGCCGTATTCAAGGAAATAACCATGTTTTCCCAATACTCAATGTCAGGCTTGATCCATTTTGCATAAGCTGAATCATCTCCTTTAGTTTCTACAAAGCTTTTCCACCAGTTCACAAAGGTATTCAAGCCTTGTACAACCTGGATATTATCCTTTATATATTCAAAAATAGGCACAACCTTTGGAACCCCTTGAGGAATCATAGGTGTCCCTGCATCATTACGCTTCCACAACTCAATTCCATTTTCAGGCAACCACTCACTTGATTTGGGGTGTATCTTGTATTGCATCAATGGTACGGCATCATTCATGTAAAATCTAAATTGTAATGGCTTTGAATGACCCACTAGTCTATCTGCTCCTTCATGTAAGTAGCCTTTTACATAGTTTTTGAAGTCTGGCACCTCCTTCATAAGAAAAAGGTGTTGGTTTCATGCTTGTACACTCATTAAAACTTTGCATCAAGTGAGGAAAGCTGAATGTCTGGCTTGTTCTAAGCTTCTCTAAAAAGCGACTAAACAATGCATCAATATCCTCATGCGTGTGTCCCACCATAAGAAAGCCCAATTGCACCATCTCAAAAACTCCTTTTTCCACCAGTAAAGATAAGTATGCGAATACATATCGATTCTTATTCTCAGATCCACAGTTATCCAACTGAAGCAACAATGTCTTTGGCAACATCTTAAATGTGTCCACAACATCCTCTAATGTGACATCATTTGTTTGTGTACTCTCATTTGCCTCCATATTTGCAACACATTGCACCATTTGATTATTGGCTTGATTCTCCTCATGCATAGCAGCATTTGTTTGCACCTCCGCATTTGTAACATCTTTTGAGATACAAAGCAAAATTTTCTCATTTTTTATCTTCATGTGATGATCTAATGCCATTCTAGACATCAAGCATTCAAAAATATTATGTGATGTCTGAGGAGTGGTACCATCACATATCAAATCACCGTACATGTGATAATCCATTCTCTCCAAGTTTCTAAGACACTTGGACAAAGAAGCAATTGTGAAGTTGGGATCGCTTGGCCATAAACCCACTCTAAAGTGTCCATAAGCATTTTGACCATGACCATGTGTGAGCATTCCTGTTAAGGATATTGAAAGAGACATCACTTGGTTAAGTGACTTAGGAACTGGAGTCACTCGTGGTATGCAAGTCTTCTTCTGCTCCATTTTGTCATGAATAATGCATAGATATTTTTTTGGATACATCTCTGAGTACATTCTCCAAGCATAGTAGACATTTCTATAACTCATTTGCTGCAACATATGCACCCGTCTCTGTATGAAGTACTTAGCATGCTCCTCTTGGTTCTTTGTTGACTCCAGTTTGAGCTTTATAGATGTACATATATCACACTTTGAGAATGTGCTAGTTTTGGAGAGAGTGACCGTCTTGAAAACTGTATTCCACATTCGAGAAAATGTGGGCTGTGAAAGCCCTTTATATCCCAAAGAGTTGAGTGATGCATTAACTTCACGTAAGATATCCACTTGTTTATACATTGCTGGAAGAACTTTTTGTGTCTCACGAGTTCCATACATAGATGTCCTAGACTTATGAGGCATTTTCTCAGCATTATTATCTATGAAATCTTGTATAATTGCCTTCCCTATCTCCACATGTGTCAAACCTTTTCGGATGATTACATTGTTCCCATGACTCACATTCCTTGATCCTTGCATATATCTTCTTCTATATCTGTAGAAAGTAGTCTTTGTAATTCCATGTACAGTGTACCATGCTGTGCTGCAAACTTTTCTTCCATCATACATGAAGTTAAAACACTCCTCATTTGATTCCTTACCAAATGCCATGTTCATACTATCATATATGTAGGTTGACCTGTTTGAGTAGTTTTGACCCCAAAAGTCTGACCTTGTTTGCAGAACTTTCCGTCTATCAGCCATTTGGCAACATTTGTTTGCACAACAATCAATGGTTGCAACATTGTACACATCTTCACGATTGCACTTTGTAGAAAAGGCTACATTCTTGTTAGTCTTCCTTGTTTCCCTGATTTTCATTACATACCTTCTTTTTTGAGGCAAACATAGAGTGTTCTCATTGCTGGTGGCGTTATCCTCTCCATCACATTCTTCTTGCCCTGAACTGCTATTATCATCTGTATCACCCTCCTTAGTACAACCATTTTCATTGCTCGATTGATAATGAAAGTCATGAAGATTATCACTACCATCATGTACATCTGCATCATGAGTTTCAAGTAGTTGTAATTCTTCTCCATTCTCAAAGGTAAGTTGCTTTATGGGCCAACTAATCAAATTGATATGGGGTAAGTTTGATGTAGTATTTAAAGATGTTCCTATTGACAATGGCTTTTCAATTATGATGCCGAGGTGGGTTTCTCCTAGATCCCTGAAGTTGATAGCCTCATAAGAGTGAACAAAGAGAATCACCCCATCTCCAAGTTTTTTAGTTTTATGCTCATTCCATATAAATACCCTCTTCTCTCTCCAAGAATCTCTTCCCACCATCAAGTCAAGTGGGTGATGCTTTTTTTGCTCAATGATTTTTGGGCATCCTCTTGAGTCCATTTTGTCCTTTGGTCCATCGTGAACTAACATGTGAACTGGCCATTTAATAGTACTTCCAACAGCTTCACCCATGGTACTAGCCCCCATTGTTGGAAATGGAAGAGTACACATATCCTCTAAGCTTTCCATAACATGAATAGAAACACATGCATCGCCGATCTCAACGGTGCCACAAAATTCTGTAGGATCATTAGAGAAAATGATTCCACGTCCCTTCCTTGAGGTTCCTTGAAGAAGAAAAACGTTATCTCCTTTGATCCACATCATGTGAACCTACATTTGAATCACCATTAGACTATGTTAGCAACAAAGAAATAACATAATTAATGATAAAATTTTGAATTGATAAAAACATATAATGTCCAGAGTCTTAAACATGAAATTAAACCTTAGTTTGTATACTTATAAAATCCACCTTTTCTACTAGGCAGGAAGTATTACAAAGTAGTATCAAAGAAGGTAGTTTTAAGGAGTAGGTATTCAGGCTCAAACTTGAGTTTGAGCTTAGACATTCTAATAAACTTTATTTAGAAGCACACACTTGAGCCTCCAACTTGAGATTGGGTGATTAAGAGCAAGTGGAGAGCTCAAACCTAAGATTGACATGGCTTGCAGATGAGATTGGGCCTCAAGAGACACTACATACACAATTAAGAGAGGCTTAAACTTAAGACTAAGATTGAGCCCAAGCTTGGGACTCAACCTTAAGATTGAGCCCAAACCTGGGACTCAAACTTAAGATTGAGCCCAAGCCTGGGACTTAAAATTTACGTATGCTCCTCAAGAGACATTACACACACAATTAAGAGAGGCTCAAACTCAAGACTAAAATTGAGTCCAAGCTTGGGACTCAAACTTAATATTGAGCCCAAGCCTGCGACTCAAACCTAAGATTGAGCCCAAGCTTGGGACTCAAACCTAAGATTGAGCCCAAGCCTGGGACTCAGACCTAAGATTGACATAGCTTGCACATGAGATTGGGCCTCAAGAGACATTACACACACAATTAAGAGAGGCTGAAACTCAAGACTAAGATTGAGCCCAAGCCCAGGACTCAAACCTAAGATTCACATGGCTTGCGGATGAGATTGGGCCGCCTCAAGAGACACTACATACACAATTAAGAGAGGCTTAAACTTAAGACTAAGATTGAGCCCAAGCTTGGGACTCAACCTTAAGATTGAGCCCAAACCTGGGACTCAAACTTAAGATTGAGCCCAAGCCTGGGACTTAAACTTTACGTATGCTCCTCAAGAGACATTACACACACAATTAAGAGAGGCTCAAACTCAAGACTAAAATTGAGTCCAAGCTTGGGACTCAAACTTAATATTAAGCCCAAGCCTGCGACTCAAACCTAAGATTGAGCCCAAGCCTGGGACTCAAACCTAAGATTGAGCCCAAGCCTGGGACTTATACCTAAGATTGACATAGCTTGCACATGAGATTGGGCCTCAAGAGACATTACACACATAATTAAGAAAGGCTGAAACTCAAGACTAAGATTGAGCCCAAGCCCGGGACTCAAACCTAAGATTGACATGGCTTGCAGATGAGATTGGGCCTCAAGAGACACTACATACACAATTAAAAGAGGCTTAAACTTAAGACTAAGATTGAGCCCAAGCTTGGGACTCAACCTTAAGATTGAGCCCAAACCTGGGACTCAAACTTAAGATCGAGCCCAAGCCTGGGACTTAAACTTTACGTATGCTCCTCAAGAGACATTACACACACAATTAAGAGAGGCTCAAACTCAAGACTAAAATTGAGTCCAAGCTTGGGACTCAAACTTAATATTGAGCCCAAGCCTGTGACTCAAACCTAAGATTGAGCCCAAGCGTGGGACTCAAACCTAAGATTGAGCCCAAGCCTGGGACTCAAACCTAAGATTGACATAGCTTGCACATGAGATTGGGCCTCAAGAGACATTACACATACAATTAAGAGAGGCTGAAACTCAAGACTAAGATTGAGTCCAAGCCCGGGACTTAAACCTAAGATTGACATAGCTGGCACATGAGATTGGGCCTCAAGAGACATTACACACACAATTAAGAGAGGCTGAAACTCAAGACTAAGATTGAGCCCAAGCCCGGGACGCAAACCTAAGATTGACATGGCTTGCAGATGAAATTGGGCCTCAAGAGACACTACATACACAATTAAGAGAGGCTTAAACTTAAGACTAAGATTGAGCCCAAGCTTGGGACTCAACCTTAAGATTGAGCCCAAACCTGGGACTCAAACTTAAGATTGAGCCCAAGCCTCGGATTTAAACTTTATGTATGCTCCTCAAGAGACATTACACACACAATTAAGAGAGCCTCAAACTCAAGACTAAAATTGAGTCCAAGCTTGGGACTCAAACTTAATATTGAGCCCAAGCCTGCGACTCAAACCTAAGATTGAGCCCAAGCCTGGGACTCAAACCTAAGATTGAGCCCAAGCCTGGGACTTAAACCTAAGATTGACATAGCTTGCACATGAGATTGGGCCTCAAGAGACATTACACACACAATTAAGAGAGTCTGAATCTCAAGACTAAGATTGAGCCCAAGCCGGGGACTCAAACCTAAGATTGACATGGCTTGCAGATGAGATTGGGCCTCAAGAGACACTACATACACAATTAAGAGAGGCTTAAACTTAAGACTAATATTGAGCCCAAGCTTGGGACTCAACCTTAAGATTGAGCCCAAACCTGGGACTCAAACTTAAGATTGAGCCCAAGCCTGGGACTTAAACATTACGTATGCTCCACAAGAGACATTACACACACAATTAAGAGAGGCTCAAACTCAAGACTAAAATTGAGTCCAAGCTTGGGACTCAAACTTAATATTGAGCCCAAGCCTGCGACTCAAACCTAAGATTGAGCCCAAGCGTGGGACTCAAACCTAAGATTGAGCCCAAGCCTGGGACTCAAACCTAAGATTGACATAGCTTGCACATGAGATTGGGCCTCAAGAGACATTACACACACAATTAAGAGAGGCTAAAACTCAAGACTAAGATTGAGCCCAAGCCCGGGACTTAAACCTAAGATTGACATAGCTTGCACATGAGATTGGGCCTCAAGAGACATTACACACACAATTAAGAGAGGCTGAAACTCAAGACTAAGATTGAGCCCAAGCCCAGGACTCAAACCTAAGATTGACATGGCTTGCAGATGAGATTGGGCCTCAAGAGACACTACAACCACAATTAAGAGAGGCTTAAACTTAAGACTAAGATTGAGCCCAAGCTTGGGACTCAACCTTAAGATTGAGCCCAAACCTGGGACTCAAACTTAAGATTGAGCCCAAGCCTGGGATTTAAACGTTACGTATGCTCCTCAAGAGACATTACACACACAATTAAGAGAGGCTCAAACTCAAGACTAAAATTGAGTCCAAGCTTGGGACTCAAACTTAATATTGAGCCCAAGCCTGCGACTCAAACCTAAGATTGAGCCCAAGCCTGGGACTCAAACCTAAGATTGACATAGCTTGCACATGAGATTGGGCCCTCATTGGGCCTCAAGAGACATTACACACACAATTAAGAAAGGCTGAAACTCAAGACTAAGATTGAGCCCAAGCCCGGGACTCAAACCTAAGATTGACATTGCTTGCAGATGAGATTGGGCCTTAAGAGACATTACATACACAATTAAGAGAGGCTTAAACTTAAGACTAAGATTGAGCCCAAGCCTGGGACTCAACCTTAAGATTGAGCCCAAGCCTGGGACTCAAACTTAAGATTGAGCCCAAGCCTGGGACTTAAACGTTATGTATGCTCCTCAATCTTGACTTTCATGTTGCTTGAAGGGATGTTCACCCCCTGAGATCGAGTCTCAAACATAAGATTGAGGCTCAAATGTAAGATAGAGCCCAAGTTTGAGACTAAAGCTAAAAGGCTTGGTTGGATCACCAACCATATGCTCCCTAACCTTAACTTCCATGTTTCTTGAAGGGATGCTCAAACTTGAGATCGAGCCTCAAACCTAAGACTCAGCCAAAGCACCATGGACTCAAACTTGAGATTGAGCCTCAAACCTAAGATTGAGCCCAAGCTTGGGACTCACACTTTATGGCTTTGTTGGATCACCAACCATATGCTCCCTAACCTTGACTTCCATGTTTCTTGAAGGGATGCTTAAACTTAAGATCGAGCCTCAAACCTAAGACTAAGCCGAAGCACCATGGACAACCATTCATATATATATATATATATATATATATATATATATATATATATATATATATATATATATATATATATAGATCTAGATTCATATTAATATACATATCTATATCTATATTCATATTAATATACATATCTATACCTATATATATTAATATGTATAACTATAACTATGTGTGTGTGTGTGTGTTATATTCTTTTTATAATTTTAATATATACTTTCATGTTTCTTAAATGGAGGCTCAATCTCAGGAGGTTTAGACCTGAGATTGAGCCATAATATAAATGTTACTTTTTTAAATAACTATGATTTTAATCTATATTAATATTCGCAAGCCAGAGTGTAGAAATCCGAGTAGCCCCTGCCAGCAGGAGGAAGAGCCTCCCAAACTGCTGCGCAGAGAGAATAGAGAGGCCTCTAGCCCACGGAAGAGACCCCCCACACCCGGCGAGACAGGAAGGAAAGAAAGCGGCAGGAGGAAGAGCCTCCCAAACTGCTGCGCAGAGAGAATAGAGAGGCCTCCAGCCATGGAAGAGACCCCCCTCACCCGGCGACACGAAGGAAAGAGAGGTACTTCTGGCATCATGCTCGCATGCAAAACGGTGTACCAAGCCAATAGGAAACCACTAAGCACGTGTTGACACGTGGTCTATGTATCGGATTCTCCCTTTTTTATTAATTCACTTGCCCTTTTTTTGAAAAATATTCGCATATATATCTATTACTATAACTATAAATAAATAAATAAATAAATATAACTATAACTATAACTATAATTATAACTATATATATATATACCTATATATATTAATATATATAACTATAATTATGTGTATATGTGTGTTTATGCATGTACTCATGTGCGTATGTACGTATATTTATGAACACCTATATGTGTGTGCACGTACGTGTGTATGTGCATGTGTGTGCGTGTGTGTTATAGTGTTATATGTGTGTACGTGTGCATTATAGTGTTATAAGTGTGTTTTTTATATGTATATACATGATGGGTTATGTATATTATATATATGTCAATTCATATGGTTCAAAATTCAATTCATATGAAATTGATTACATTAAAGGTATTGAATGCATTAAAGATGCAGAATGCTGAAAATGAGAGGCCTTATTTTTTCAAAAAATTCACCTTACCCTTGTACTGCCGCCCTCGCCCTTGCTTAGCTTCTTTGCTTACGCTGCCGTTGCTTACGCTTCTTACGCTGCTGTTGCTTACACTGCCGTTGCTTGTGCCGTTGCTTACGCTGCTTACACCATTGCTTGTGCCGTTGCTTATGCTGCCGTTGCTTACGCTTCTTTGCTGCTTACGCTGCTGCTTACACCATTGCTTACGCTGCCTTGCTGCCGGCCTTGCTGCTTACACCATTGCTTACACTGCCGGCCTTGCTTACACCGTTGCTTACGCTGCCTTGCTGCCGACCTTGCTTACGCTGCCGGCCTTGCTGCTTACGCTGCCTTGCTGTCGACCTTGTAGCTAGAGGAAGCCTTGATGCCGACCTTGTAGCTAGAGGAAGCCACCCTGAAGTTGTAAGAGGTTGTAAGCCTTGAAGCCACCACTAAAGCTCACCTTGAAGCCTCCTTGAAGCCGCACTATAGCTCATCTATAGCTCACATCTCTCTTTGAACACGTGCTAAGGTTTGCTAAGGTTTGCTTCTAAGGTTTGCTAAGGTAATGCTTCTCAAAACTAAAAGCACTCTATCACACACACGGTCCTCTCTCTCTATTCTTTATCTCGCAAAACTAAATCCACTCTCTCACACAGTTCTCTCTCTCTATTCTTTATATCTCATTATCTAACATACATATAATAACAAAAAATATACATAGTGAATGAGAAATTGCTTACCTTTATGCATGCACTATGTTTCTTCTCTTATCTCACTGGTTTTTGTTGCAAATGAAGCAGGTTAGGGGCTTATCAACTTCTCAACCATTGAAACAATAGCTCTTTGCTTGATTGTGGTGCACCGGTTTAGGAGGTAAGAGATTTCTCTTGAAATAGAAGAAATGAAGTGGTGTGTGGCTAAGTAGTTTATTTTTTACCATGCTCACTTTGGTCATGTGTGAATGAGAGAGATAGTTTAAATAGAAGAAAAGAAATGTCCTTGACACACAAAAGTGTAAGACAGGCTCAAACTCAAGTTTGAGCCTCATAAGACTTCCCATCAACTCAAGCATTGGAAGAGAGGCTCAAACTCAAAGAGAGGCTCAAACTTGAGTTTGAGCCTCAAGACACATGGCCTTGACACACACAAGTAGAGAAATCTTGAAATAGAAGAAAAGAAGTGGTGTGTGGCTAAGTAGTTTATTTTTTACCATGCTCACTTTGGTCATGTGTGAATGAGAGAGATAGTTTAAATAGAAGAAAAGAAATGGCCTTGACACACACAAGTAGAGGCTCAAACTCAAAGAGAGGCTCAAACTCAAAGAGAGGCTCAAACTTGAGTTTGAGCCTCAAGACACATGGCCTTGACACACACAAACTTGCTCACTTTGGTCATGTGTGAATGAGAGAGATAGTTTAAATAGGAGAAAAGAAATGTCCTTGACACACACAAGTGTAAGACAGGCTCAAACTCAAGTTTGAGCATAATAAGACTTCCCATCAACTCAAGCATTGGAAGAGAGGCTCAAACTCAAAGAGAGGCTCAAACTTGAGTTTGAGCCTCAAGACACATGGCCTTGACACACACAAGTAGAGAAATCTTGAAATAGAAGAAAAGAAGTGGTGTGTAGCTAAGTAGTTTATTTTTTACCATGCTCACTTTGGTCATGTGTGAATGAGAGAGAGAGTTTAAATAGAAGAAAAGAAATGTCCTTGACACGCACAAGTAGAGGCTCAAACTCAAAGAGAGGCTCAAACTTGAGTTTGAGCCTCAAGACACATGGCCTTGACACACACAAACTTGCTCACTTTGGTCATGTGTGAATGAGAGAGATAGTTTAAATAGAAGAAAAGAAATGTCCTTGACACACACAAGTGTAAGATAGGCTCAAACTCAAGTTTGAGCCTTGTATGCAGGTTATACCGCAACCACATTGTACCTTAGCATAAGTGGAGATCTCAAGGGGCATGCACGAGTGGCTATTCGGGGATATGAATAGGTGTGCACAATAGCTATAAAAGAATACCCTCTCTCATGTAATAATCAGGAGCGCTCATTCTCTTAATACAATTATGTCTTGGGATGTGTGGATAACTATCATCTCTCTCGCGTGTTTGCTATCTCTTACAATCTCTGTGTAATATCATCTTTATATCTGTGTGTGAGCATAGTCTCGTAGAGGGTTCTTGCCCCTCTACACTTGGCGACCACCACGATCAATCGAATTCCCCTCTTGGAGAAGACGGCTGGCGGAGCACATGGGCACCCAGCAAGCCATGAGCATACTGTGGTTTTCTTCACATTCCAGCTGGGAGGCCGCAAGGGTGTGCGGATCTCTGTTCCGAAGCGTTCTCGACTCCATGGTTTACCTGAGGGATGCACAAGAACAAGACATCTTGGATGACCCAGTAGGCTGCAGTCTGGCGGGAGATCGCATGCAAAAGCTCGAAAATATAGAGAATCTGTACTCAAAGGGAGCCGTTGATCAGATCCTGCATGTGAAGAATCTCTTCACAGAGCTTGACCGCAAGTCCAACGAGTGAAATGTCAGGATTAACAAGGCGGAACACTATTGCGGGGCGTTGCCGAGTCTGGAGTGGCCACGGAGCAGCAAAAATCGAAGCAGCAGTTTGACGTCACAGATTGCATGGGTTCCGGCTGCGGTTTGCGGTTGTTGCAAATTGCGGTAACGGTGCTGGTGGTGCCGTTATGCGATGCTGTGACACTAGCATTGACGGGAGCGGACTGCGGTTCTTCAGAATCTAACCACACAAGAACAAGACATCTTGGATGACCAAGAACAAGACATCTTGGATGACCCAGCAGGCTGCAGTCTCGCGGGAGATCGCATGCAAAAGCTCAGAAATATAGAGAATTTGTTCTCAAAGGGAGCCGTTGATCAGATCCTGCATGTGAAGAATCTCTTCACAGAGCTTGACCGCAAGTCCAACGAGCGAAATGTCAGGATTAACAAGGCGGAACACTATTGCGGGGTGTTGCCGAGTCTGTAGTGGCCACGGAGCAGCAAAAATCGGAGCAGCAGTTTGACGCCGCAGATTGCACGGGTTCCGGCTGCGGTTTGCGGTTGTTGCAAATTGCGGTAACGGTGCTGGTGGTGCCATTATGCGATGCTGTGACACTAGCATTGACAGGAGCGGACTGTGGTTCTTCAGAATCTAACCACACATTTTCAGCAAGACGCACATCATTCATTTTGAAGGGCACAAACAGTGCTCTAATTTTTTGATGATGTGGTCGTGTGCGGCCTTTTGTGCGACATTAATGCAAATCGGATGGTTGCTGCATCCCAGATGTGGTGCAATAGGCGGTGTTGGTTCGAGTCATGGAACACGAAGATGGAGATAGTGTGTCGAAGGAGCAAAGAAGCCAAAGGCAAGGAGTGCGGCCTCGTCAACTAACCTCACATCAGGAATTTCCTAAACTTGCCAGAGCCGCATATTATCTTTATATGTGGATGTAAATTTCAAATTATTATGATGTAACGGGTTCCCAGCCCTTAAATGGTTGCACTGTAAATCAATTTACTCATGCTTGTGGGGGGAAGCACATCAAGGGATTGCACTGTACATTTGACTTCTAATCAAGGGATTGCACTGTCCTAGGATCATTCTTGGATGCATATGAACACCATGAATGATGCACAAGGGTCATTCTTGAATGTAGAACGGCATTAAGAATGGCCTTAGGGCCATTCTTGGATGTACAAGGGATTTGAGAATGGCCCCATGTGCAAGAGCACCAAGCTTTCAGAATGGCCCTAGGACCATTCTTGCATGTGCAAAAAGCACCAAGCATTGAGAATGGCCCTAAGACCATTCTTGCATACGCTAGAGCTTTGTTATGTAATTATGATTTTGATCATGTTAGAATGGTAGTAGAGTCATGCTAGATGGGCCCAGAGGCCATTATTGATGAGGATCTAGTACCATTATTGAGCATGCAAGAATGGCCCTTGGGCCAATCTCGCTACTCTTGTGCATGAAAAGAATGGCCTTGGGGCCATTCCAAAGGCCATTATAGCATGTAACAATGGCCTTGGGCATGCAACACTGGTCCTAGGGCTATTCTTGCATGCCCAATGCCATTGTTTCATGCTAGAACGGCCTTTGGGCCACTTTTAATGTTGTTGAGCATGCTAGAATGGTCCTAGGGTCATGCTAGATTGGCCTTGAGACCATTCTTAAGGATCTAGTACCATTATTGAGGTATCAAAAATGTCCCTATAGGGCTATTCTTGCATGCTCAATAATGGTCTTAGGGCCAATTTAGCATTGTTCTAGGGCCATTCTAGCATGCTCAACAGCATTTAGAGTGGTCCCAAGGCCATTCTATCATGAAACAATGGCCTTGACCATGCAAGAATGGTCTTGGGGCCATTCTTGCATGTACAAGAGATCCAAGAATGACCCTATGACCATTCTTGGTGCTCTTGTGCATGCAAGAATGGTCCTAGGACCATTCTTAATACTTCTATGCATCCAATATTGTAAAGAGCGGTCCTTCAATCCCAAAAGACAAAGGGCCATTAGAACTCGCCCCACAAAAGTGGGACATTTTTCTCAAAGTATTGAAAAATCCTTATTTAGATCCATAAGCATTTTACAGCTATACAATATATATTGGACACTCATGCAGGATGGTGTTCTTATATTTGGAATGTAAAGAGCGGTTAGAACTTAGAACTTGACACAAGACCACAAAATCACCTTCAATCCTAGAAGGTAAAGGGCCATTAGAACTCGCCATGAAAGTGGGACATTTTTTTCAAAGTAGTGGGAAATCCTTATTTAGGTCCTTAATCTTTAGAACTATACAATATATAGGGAACACTCATGCAGGATGGTGTTCCTATATTTGGAACGTTAAGAGCGATTTAAACTTGACACATGACCACAAAACCACCTTCAATCTCACAAGGTAAAGATCCATTTGAACTCGCTGGGGCGGTTCTTACATGCACATTGAGAATGGTCCGAGGGTCATTCTTAGGGCTCTTGTGCAATGCAAGAATGGACCTGGGACCATTCTCAATGCTCTTGTGCATCCTAGAATGGCCTTAGGGCCATTCTTGTATGCACAAGAGACACGTGCACTAAGAATGGTCCTACACAACACAACTAGCCCTATAGAGGATCAAACTTGAGTTTGAGCCTCAACAAAAATGTGATGTGTGACATTCACCTGTACTTGACAAAACTAGATGAAGACTACGGAGACATGGGGATTATTGCAAATGCAGTAGAAGATGCTAGTGATGAAGGTGTCCCTTGTATAACCTTCACTGTGATTCCAAATGCTGGAGAGAAGTCAGCTAATATGATTTCACTTCCATTCAACGGCTTACATCTTTCTGATATGAAAGGTAGTAAGGAGGGATTGGAGAAGAGTATTGGAAAGATTGGTCTCAAGATCAACTGCTATGACTCACTTGAGTCTTCAGGACTTGAGAACTGCACCCAACTAGTCAAAGGTTTCATGAAGGCAAAGGCTTACTTACTTGCATCTACTCCATCAATATCCAAGAGGGGCACTGGAAAGATTGGTAAGGACCACAATGTCTCTACCACATCACAAAAATCTACCAAGAAGAGCACACAAGATTCAAAGGATGCTAAAGATACTCCGAAACATGTAGGAAAGAAGAGACCACTTCCAGAAACCACTTCAAAGGATGCTAAAGATACTGCTAAAGAGAAAGTTCCAAAACAAATGGGAAATAAGAGTTCACTTCAAGAAGCAAAATTGTCACAACCATCAAAAGCTAAAAGGTCTTCAAAAACAAGCGCATCTCAACAACGGTCAAAAAAGAAAATCACCGAAGAGAGTGGTAATGTGCTATCCTCTACCTCTGCAGATGGTGGCAACATCCTTGCTTTAGTGTCTACAAAAGATGCCAATCCAATGGAAATGGACATTGACGTCATAGATCTAGATGGAGAAGATGTGGTCCCTTTATCACTTCAACGGCAATCTGAACAAGCAATGTTCAATTTGGAAAACCAAAATCAGTATTACAAATTTGGCATGCAACAGGTGTTCAATATTGATGTAGCAAAGTGTAAACCTGCACCCCTACAATATGTTTACAGGAAGGTCAATTTGGATTGGGTGAGGTTGATAACACATGACATGGCCACTCATCCAAAACATGAGCAGATCTTGGCCATTTTGATGCCATATGATCCAGATACAAACAAGCCACTAGAAGATTTGAGTCTTGAAGATGTCTATAATGCTCATTACTGGATCATCTCTGGTCAACATTCGATTAGTGCAGCAAAGCAGTTGCAAAAATCCAACAATCCAAAGCTAGAGGCTGTGAAGCAGAAGTTTCAATACAGAAAGGCAAACATCATAGTTAATTGCCCTCAAAAGTTGACTACTTTAATATCCAAGGATGCCAATATTTCTATTGCCAAGTCCATGCAAAAGGAGCCGTTCTTAGATCAGCTCACTCAAGCAAGGGGCCAATGGTTGGGATGTGGTCGTCCACAAAGACCCAAACCTGGTGTAAATGTCACAAAGAAAGACCACTATGATTGGCTGGTAAGTGTCTCATACCTCTTTTTTAAAACTATTCATGGTCCTTAATAATTGTTAGTGTGAATACATATCTTGCTAACTACATTTTCATATTACTATTGCAGAACTTTGTGGAGACAACCGAGCATACACTTCAACATGGATTTTACAAGACAGATGGCCATCTTCTATTTTGTGAGGATGATATCTTCAAGAACTGGCAATTCATTTTGGATGAATATGCACATGGAAAGCTTCCAAACACAAAGGGAGAAATAAGCTCTTTTGATAACATAAAGAGAGATAGTACTCTTAAGGGTGGCCAACTTAAGCAAGCTTCTGGCACTGTGGCACTAGGACCCACCTTATTTAGGTGTATTGCTGGCCTTTTGCCAAATGAGGTTAGGACACTTCAAGCTAAAATAATGGAAGGAAAAGTGCTATTGAAGAAAGGAAAGAATCTGAGTGACTTTAAAGACATGGAGGAAGTGGGAAAGAAAATGAAAACAGATCGTGTCCTTAAAGAAGCAATTGTAGGATTCTACTATGACCTTACAACAATGCAAAAAAATTGGGATGAAATTTGCCAGACATACCAAATAGGAGTCAAGGAGTATGATAAATTGTGCTCTTGGTCTATGGACTGGGTCAAAGACAGGCTCAATCGTACAAAAGTCACCCCATCCCTACCTAAGGCAGTGATATCTTACTTGCATTACTTATACAGAAAAGCAACTAGTCACATTCCTGAAGAACAAGCACTTCCATGGAGCATCACAACAATTGGCATGGACATGGAGAAGATCAGAGAGATGAGTAGAAATGTGCTTCCTATTCCATTTGGTCTAGCGGTATTGGATGTCCACCTTCGAAACAAGGCCTCCCCTTTTTGGACTATGGATTCTTTCAAAGTTTTGATTAAAGGGTTGAATGACCTTAATGCAGAACTAGAATATGTGCTTGTTGTGTTCATAAACTTTGCACACATTGGTACCCTTTTGGAAGCTGTGGACAAAGTGGTCTCAAATTTCCATTATGAAATAGGAAGCTATGACTCAGGCGACTCCAAAAGTTGGACAAGTGGGACCCTTGGAGTTGCAGTTTTGGTTCTTTTCATAAGTAAGGTGGACACATTTGAAAGCATTGACAAGATCCGTAACCAAGCTCAAAAAGTGCTTATTTCATGGAGTCCATCCTCAAGCCAACAAAAGGATAAGAATGTTAAATTCAGTTGTGATATCAAAGATCATGAGTTTATTCGATCTCTCATCATGGGACTTTGCACAGAGCATAACTATGTCATTGATGTATTGACTGGAGGGGTTGTGCTTGTGGAATGCCTCCTTACAAAAAGAAAATGTATTGCAATGACTATGGATGATGCCGAGGCAGGATCATTGGAGGTGACATGCTCCAATTTGGTAGAGCAAGATGCATCTCTAACCGAGTGGTGTGCAAAAGTTGAAATAATTGAAGAGAAAATAGAGGTTCCCGACCTTAATGAGGCAGACATTGCAGATATAGATGCATTAGGGGATGATGATTTACTGTATGATCAACAAAAAGAAGATGGGAATGAGAATGATAATGAATTTCAAGAAGATGAAGGAGAGTCATCACAAAGAGTAGGTGCTACAACAAAAGGCAAAGGTAGGCATATATGCATATTTAATAATTTTGTGCATTTAAATTGGTATCCAAGTTAATGTTTCTTGTGTTGTTTTGCAGATGGAAATCAAGAAATGAATCATATAGAGTTATCTTTCCAAGCTAAGGAGCAAGTATATGGTATCCAAGTTAATTAGTATCTATGTTAAGGTCATGCATTTAAATTTGTATCTAAGTTAATGTTTATTGTCTTGTTTTATAGATGGAGATCAAGAAATGAATCATATAGAGCTAGCTTCCCAAGCTAAGGAGCAACTAGATGAAGGAAGTCATGATTTCCAAGAAGATAAGGAAGGTGATGCTATTGAGCTAGCTTCCCAAGCTAAGGAGCAACTAGATGAAGGAAGTCATGATTTCCAAGAAGATAAGGAAGGTGATGCTATTGAGCATGCCATACAATGGATCTCCATGAATGAAAGCACTAGCAATACTTTTTTAGATAAAAAACTAAATTAGGAGCCTAAAAACATTATATTTAGATCTCATGTATTTTAGTGTGATGAAGTTATCTTTTAAAACTCATTCAAGCTTGTATATCTTTTAAGAGTTGTCATTTTTTGATCAAAGTATAAGGGATTCATATTGCAATCAAGTTCATTATTTTGTGTTCTCATAATCAATATTAAAATTGGTGAGGCTTGAACTCAAGGAACTCAAGCCTATGAACAAAAAGATGTGTGAGAGAGAAAAAACCTATGAACAATTACATGGAGAGAGAAAAAACCTATGAACAAAAAGATGTGCAAGGTGTGCTTATTGTTCCTTTTTTCATCAATTTCAAGACATACTATAAAAAATAATTAATGGGAGCTCGTGAAAAAATATTTGTAGATGGACCAAGTCATGTGTTGGTAGAGGCTGAAGTTGTTTGTGATCAAGCGAATGGTGGAGGACAACCACAAGAACAAGGTTTGCATATTGGAGAACTACTTTGTGAAGTTGGGCAATGCAGACCATTAGGAAGCTTATATTCTCTTGAGAGAGCTGGAGACAAACTACTATTTGAATCATCTATGACAAATATAGAGATGCAATCCACATTAGGAAACATAGTGATTGATGAGTATGGATGTATGAAACCAAAAAATGATAGTTAAATGATGTGGATCCTAAAATGAACATGATTATTTCATGTAAAGCTAGAGGTTTTAACTTTGAACAATATTTTCCTTTTTTATGCATATATGACAAATATTAAGTCTTGATTAATGTATGAAATATTAAGTCTTGATTAATGTATGAAATATTAAGTCTTGATTAATATTAAGTCTTGATTAATGTATGAAATATTAAGTCTTGATTAATATTTTTCTTTTTTATGCATATATGACAAATATTAAGTCTTGATTAATGTATGAAAAAATCTTTGTGTCTCATTCATTAATGTGTCTATTGTCTATTGATTAAGTGTATGAAAAAATCTTAATCTCTATGTCTCATCCTTAATGTGTCTATTCTCTATATTGAATAAGTGTAGGACAATTAATGTCTCATCCTTAATGTGTCTTATTCTCTATATTGAATAAGTGTAGGACAATTAATGTGCATTTTGAACCTAAAAATGTTCATTGACTTTTCAAAAGTTGTTATATTCGTGCACAAGAAATTGATTAGATTGAATGTATAAATATTATCTTTTTCTTTTTAGAAAATGTTCTATAAACAACCTTGTGATAACTTGGTCTTGTACTAATTGGTTATTTTTTAGAGAAACCATATCATTCTTATTTTTCAATGATGGGATACGGCTCAAACTTATGTTTGAGCATATCTCTTTGATTCAATAATTTAGATCAAGGTCATGGTTATTTTTTATAGATGTCATAATTGTTCTTGTTTTACATCGGGCTCAAACTTAAGTTTGAGTATATCTCTTGAGTTGAATAATTTAGATCAAGTAATCGAGAGGCTCAAACTTAAGTTTGAGTATATCTCTTAGGTTGAATAATGTAGATCAAGTTTCTAGTGGAACATAAACTATTTTGTTAATATATCAAAAAAAAGGCTCAAAATTTAATTGAGCTGAATGAGACACCCTACATATTAAGAATTATAATATAGGATAAAGCATAATTTTGAGCTTAAAAAGCAATGTTTCTTACATTACTTGTCACATAAATAATTATCAAATGTGATGTCTTATTTGATTATTTCTTAATGGTAATGGTTTAATGCTTTCATTGATGGTTTCACCTTGTGTTTTGGTATGTATACATTATTGAAATCAATTTTATTTTATAGATCAAAAAGATTGTGTTCTCAGAAACTCTCAAGAACAGAAGATGGGGACTCTCAAAGATAGTGAAGGTGATTTACAATAAACTATGTGACCATTGTCTAAAATAGATGACCAAAAGACCAAAATAGGTGTTATATACTAAGTAAAATAGATGTTTATATAGCAAGATTACATATTCAATTTGGTTTTTAAGTTAAAATCGCATGTGTTTTTATAGGTGGAGATGATTTGCACTCGCCATGCCATACTGATCAGCAACAAGATCAATCAAAAGAAACTCTACAAACTAGCAATATAGTGGATTTAAATGTAAATAAATCTACTAGATTGCTTGGAAAGTGTGAAGACAAGGACATGCAAGAACACAAAACAAGTTATGATCTTCAAGGAGATAAAGACTTTCTGGAGGCTATAATTATGGGCCAAATTAAAGGCCTAGAACCATAGATACTAGGAATTTTAGTAAACAAATATAAATTATTGTTGTGACTTTGAGGCCATGACTCATAGTATCAATGGCCAATGCCTTAACTTGCAAGTTAAGGCTCTAGAGTCATAAGTACTAGGAATTGCAGTAGATATATAAAAATTAACAAAACAATGTTTGATTGTATATAATCTTAACCTTTTACTACAAGTTATGGTTCTAGAGTTATAAGTACTAGGAATTATAAGACACAAATAGAATTTGACAAAATATTCTTTATGTTTAATTATACAGAATTTAATCAAGAGTGCAAAGAAATGGACATAGTAGCAAGCTTCATCAAAACTGTACCACCAAGAAATTTAGACGAATCTATGGCAAGCAACATTGATGATAATCCAAATTTTTTGGCACCTTTGGAGAAGCCAAAGTTAACAGTGATATTGGATTTGAATGGGTTGCTCTTGAAGCGTTGCTGGTACAAGTCACCAATACACATATCCTTGCCGTGTGGCAATATGTTTATGGTTCTTCGACCTGGATGCATGACATTTTTGAAGACCTTGTTGGGGAGGTTCAATGTAGGCATTTGGTCAACTGCAATGAAACATAATGTTATATGTATGGTGAAAGCTTTGCAAAAGCATGCAGGGGAAATACTCCCTTTCTTTGTGATTTGGAGCCAAGAGGGATGCTATACCTATGGAAGGAGAAAATTATATCGTCCAGATAATCCAGGTGCCGAGGCCATGTTCAAACCTTTGGCTAAAATTGCAAAGGTATTTGGATGTGATGCACAAAGAACAGTTTTGATCGATGACTCACCATACAAGGGTTGCGTTAGCCCACCATCAAATTGTATTTTTCCTCCTACATTTAACATTGACAATGGTGACAATGTTCTAACGGACAAGTTGCTACCTTACTTGCAGCAGCTTGATGAGGCTACTGATGTGCGCAATTTGATAGACTCTAATCGGTATGGAGAATGGCCAGTGTGCCAGGGTCATGATTTATACCATTTGGTGGAAGAAGTGGTGCATGAATGGAAGGATCAAAATAAACAATGGTCAATAATGAGGTTTAACACGGGAAGCCTTCCTATTGCATGTTCCCTAAAGGAGAATGATGAAGTTGATAGCAGAGAGTCACAAGGTGTAAGCTCTAACAGGAGAAAGATCCATAGTTATAGCATTGAACTTAGTCCTTCACAAATAAACATTTTAAGGTCAAAATCTCCGTACATAGCTAAGATGAAAGGTATGGAAGCTATGCTACTTGCTCAACAACTAGGATACAAAGGTACCACAATCAAGCCACATGTTGCTAAGGAGTTCTTAAGGCAACTCCAAAAAACATATGGTTTCTTCTAATTTTATGAAGGTACAAATGACAAGATTTATTAATCACCAATATTGGCAATGGTTTCATGGACTACCTTCTTGACTGTTTCAATTCTAACAATGTCTTTTTTCTTTCTTGTTACAGAAATAGAGAAGTAGAAGCTGTTTCTTGAAGTCTGCTTGAGTAGATACATAATGGAAGGCAATCCTCTTCGTCCACCAAAGTTTCTTGAAGCGTGCTTGAGCAGATATATAATGGAATGAAATCCTCTTCGTACACCAAAGTTTCCTATCCCAATTGATCATTTTCTTGATATAAAAGTGAAGACCTCAACCATTCCTAGCATTGGCCAAGGATTGTTTGTGCACAATCATATTTGAAGAAATACTACAATTCGACATTATAGATATAGCAAGTAGTCATAACAAAGATTGGAAACAATTGTGTAGAATTTCATCATGGCTTAAAAAGTACTCAATTCCTAAGAGGATCCAAAGGTCTCATGTAACCAAAGATATGGTATAGATTATTAATGATGTATGAGATGGCAATGTGGCAGGATATATCAATGACAATGTAGATTATTGATTATGGCAACGTGGTAGGATATATCAATAGCAAATGTTTTCTACACTCTTGCCCCAAAGTTATCTCCTTGGTCTAAAACAAGTACCATTGTAAATAATGTCAAATACATATGGCCATATATGTTTTGAAACTATAGAAGAGATTTATGTAGGTGATGAATTGTTTATGGACTATAATTTTAATTAAATGCATTGCTGTTCTCTATATTGTAGTTCAATATCATTTCAACTTTGCTCCTTTTACTAATTGTAATGCTTATTTTTCTCAAAACTATGTATTCAATGCTTGTATAATGTTAATTTAAGCTTGTGATTTAAATTTTAATACATTAATTCTCCTAGAATTATAGTATATATGATGTAGTTAAACTGATTGCATAAGTAATAATATTGGAACTCATGCATCATGAGAGTTCAAAGTATCTAGTTTTTGGAAGTTTACACATTAATACTTAACATCACATGATTTGAGATACTTTTGATTTATCGTGTTTGTAAGTACATCACATATACGTGTGAGTATTTGTGGCCCTCCTCATATCGTGTTTGTAAGTACATCACATATACGTGTGAGTATTTGTGGCCCTCCTCATATCCTTTTTAATAAAAGTTGCCCTCCTCATATCCATAGGTTTTTAATAAAAGCTATGGATCTTGAGCAATATGTATCTCAGACTCTTGTCACATGTGTCATGGTTGCTATACTCTTACCCATATGTTACTAATGTAAAAAATGGGAACATATTGCATGCTCATTGCATGTTGGAAGACAATCAGTTTGTCAAGATGAGTTTAATTCTAAGTATGACTTTGATTAAACCATGTAATAATATCAAATGATTTGATTTTTCCTCGTCAAAGATTTGGAGTTATTATAACGGTGTTTATCAACACCACATAAGTCGTGAGATGCTTATCAAAAAATTTTATTTAAGTGATTTTAATTTAGGATGTGTTGATAAATATTTGACTTTTAAACCAAATCAAGGAAAGTTGCTCTCATGTTGGTTTAATTAGAAGCTTATGCTTTGATGTGCATACTATGATAGATGGTTCTGCTAATATTGCAAGAACTTTGAGCATTTTTTTATACGCGTAAATGACATATCTCTATAACATGTCCTTGAAAATAAATATTTAATAGGTGGTAGATTTAATATATTTATATAAATACTATTTTAATTAATTAAAAAATTAATTATTTTATTAAAAATAATAATTTTATTTTTTAATCAAGAGATGACTTTGATTAATTCTTTAAAAAAATTTAATTGACAAAAAGTTCATTAATTCACGTTGAGCCTCAAACTTAAGTTTGTGCATAAAAGTAATCATCATCGTACATTGTAGCTCTATATATTAGAGACTCACACTTGAGTTTGATCATGAAATAATTTCTTTAGGTTCAACCTTGTAGGGGAAAATAAATAAATAACAAAAAAAGTATATAGTTACAATTAACATGCAGAGAAAATCTGTCCACTTCATCCACTAAAATATTATCTTTACATTCATTTTTGCCCTCAAATAGTACAAGATTTAGTAAGGACCTTTAAAAATGGCACTTGAAATAGTGCCAAAATTCCTAAATGTGTGTTAATGGGGACACACCCCAGTAATGCAATATAAAGTGCATGTAGCAACACTTGATTGGAGGCCAAGTGACAGAGGTATTTCACTATGGAAGAACGATAGAGAAGGTAAGCCAATGTTACCACCAGGTAATCCATCTTTGTTGTCGATGGCAGAGCATGTAAAGGGGCATGAGGATGTGATATCAGGTATAAAGTCTTATATTAGATTTTGGCAAAATCTTGGAAACGGTTCTTTTGTTCCAAGATATTATAGACCTGTGATAGATTACTGGAATAATGTAATCCAAGAGCTTGATAAACCAATTATAGCATCGAAGGCTAGATTGTACACACATTTTTGGCCAAAGTCTCAAGGCTCTCAATAGCAGGACATGGATGCTTCCTTTAAGCCTAAAAGGTTCTTAGGTTATGAGGAATACAATGATCATTATTGTGGGCCTCAACGAGAGAAACCAAGGGAAGAATTCAACCCAATGCTAGATGTCTAGCAAGAGGACTTTATCTTGTTGCTCCCACCAAATAGAGATGAGTATCCTATTTGGCTTGCTATGGTTGAATCAAACATTGATATGGATAGAAATTCACCAAACTACAAGAAGATTCTGATATAGTATTGGGTACCGTGTGTGCAAGAAAGGGTGGTTTGACAGATGCAGAGGCCTATGCTGATTGTTGGAAGGGGTTTTGGGGAGAACAAGGTAGATCCTCGGGTGTGGGAAGAGGCGGATGCAATTGTTTGGTCATGGAGGCCCATAAAACAGGGTCTTAAACGAGAATCAAGATACTAGTCAAGGAAGCCAAAAAAACACAAGAAGGAATGCGCCTAGGTGGAGCAAATCAACCTCATGAGGAAGACTTTGACAGTGACTACCTTGAAGAGTTATGACTTTTTTGGGTGCTATGATTTTTGTGCTTTCAATTTGCATGATAGTAAAAATGCAGCAGTCTCACTTATTTGAAATTTTCTATTTGTCACAACCTAATTTGCAAACGAGATTGTTTTTCCACCATCATAAACTACCATCGTACTTGTTCGAGATTTGGTATTTAAATTTAAAGATTGTTTCATCTAATTGTTGCCATTGAAGGTAGAGTTTCGTTTATTAGTTCGATCCACAATTATGAAGTCTGTGGGTATTTATGTACAAGACATATGCGGCTTCCTTATTATGGTGTTTATCAACACCACCTGCCTACATGATCTATCTATCTCCTTGCAAGTATGGAATGGCCCAATGGCCATTCTTTACAGACGTACAAATTCCTATAATAAGTGGGAAATTCACAATTTATGTGAAACATACCAATTTCAAAATTCCCAAAATGCAAGATTTTTCCCATTCTATCTAATATGGACTTAATAGCAGTAACGTTAACCTATTAAAAACAATGCTATTATATATATATACCAGTCACATACACACAACCACCAACACCTACAACACTTAGATTCTATACACAGACTATCGTGTAACCAAATGTTTGTCATAACTTTGCATTGAACCGAAAATTGGGCATATTCAATCAAAATCGACACTTCACATAGTGCCTACAAAAAACTTATAGAGCTAAAATGAGGCCCGAAACACGGAAAAATGCACAAAACCTTAGTTAACTATGTTAATTGCACACAATATAGTCTTGTTCCTTCACTCAAGAGGATGCCTCAATCTTAGATAATGACTTCCCTATCTACCTGTAGCTCTCATAGGTAGCTACCGAAGGAGTTGCTCCAAAATCAAAGAGAGAAAGAGATGGAAATACCCTTACCCTTCCTTTCTTACCTTATTCTTTCCTCTTTCTTGCCTCCTTAGCTCTCCCACAAACCAGAGCTCTCATACCATAAAGAAAATGTGGGGGAGAGCTTGAGTTCCTTTACAAGCAAACACACACACAAGAGACAGCAAGACACAAGAGAGAGAGAGATGGCTAAATTTTCTTCTATCTTCTTCCCTTCTCTACATCCATTAATATAAAGAGATAAGAGTACATACTATAAGGGAAAGTACTCTCCTACAATAACATACAATGGTCATTCCATAATATTCATGAACCCAACTACATGAGATGGCGCTATAACTATACCATAACTCTAGTACTCAAAAGTATCACACAGTCCCTTATCCATAATCTGATCACCAAATGTGCCAATGGAATAAGTGTAGATACTATCACCCACGCGGGTCATCAATATCCATACCAGTAGTTGAGCTTGATATCTCAACAACTTATGGGTGTTCTGGCTCTCAAATGAGCTCTTATATTGTTGGTTTTTCTTCAAGATTTTATATCTAAAAATCCTTATCTATAGATTTAATATATTTAAAAATGAAAAATTTTTCAATATAAATCCGTAAGTTTTTTCAAAATCCTATTAATGGCACCCTTTGTAAATAAATATTTAATAAAAATATCCTTCTGGTTGAACTCAGGTGATAGGTTACATACTTTATAAGTGAATCCCTCGTCGAGGGTTTGCTTAAGACTTGAGGATTGTGTGAGTATAAGAAACTCAGAGATTTGAGAATAGAAGAAAAGTTACATTGATTTAAGGAGCAAGCTTACATTGAATCCTCTTGGCTGAAGGAGCAATCTTTGGGCCAAGATCTCAAGTTAGGGTGGAGTCAAGCATAATCATGGGAAGGGAATAGAGCAAGGGATATGAAAGCTAGAAATTCACAAGAGAGCGAGAGGAAGAAGATAATAAGGTGAAGTGTGGGGCTAAAGGATGGAATTGTACATAATGGTTGCGAGAGTAAAATACCCATTACATTTTTTATTGTATTTCTTGGAGGGAGTAGGCACAACCAACAGGGATTTCACTGACGTAAACGAAAACATGTGAACATGTTAATAACATATGTTAATAACACAAAAAAATCTTGTGATCACATGTTATATTCACAAAGCTTTCACAAGGGCCTAAAAAAATTATCTTTGTTGCGCATAAAAAATCTTCTTAGGTGGCCACTGACCTACTATTATGTGAAGATGGTAACATGAGAACATGTGAATAGCTTATTCCCATGTGTAGCCAAGCTTTTAAGGGGTTCCCAAAGGGCAAGTGACCTGTTATTTTGTGAACGGTAACATGAGAACATGTGAATAACTTGTTCACATGTGTTATTATCACAAAAAATCTTGTGATCACATGAATATTAAATCCCTGACAACCAGGAATAACCCTTGTATTGTTTTTGTATTGTATTGCTTGGAGGGAGTAGGTGCAATGAGGAATGACCCTTGAGGAAGAAGAGTGGAGTAACCTTACACTTGCCTCCTCAAGTTTTGATGTGAGAAAACATAACATTCCATTACACTTGGAATTTCACCTCCTACTCATGCTTGTGCTCGCACTAGAAAAACCACCTCGCACTTGTACTTGCACTCATCCTCACACTTGAACTTGTGCTCATCCTAAAAATCACAATCCTACTTACACACTTATTTAACTAAGTTACAAGTAGAGACAAATAATTCTAGGGAGTTTCAATCATGGGTATTATTCTACTGCTAATTGTTCTAGGTGGCTAGAAGAGAGAGGAAGAAGTTAATACCTAGTGGGTTAACTCAGCCCTTGTCCAACCCAATAAACCAATAGAGTAGCGACCTAATTTTCTAGTGGTGGCTGCAAACCCTAGGAAAGGCACTTTTTCATGTAAGAGGATTAAGTTAACACATTCCACCCTTACCTTCAATCACATAAGTAGATACATGAGAGCGCACACCTAAAAATGGAATGGAACCACATGAATGTATTTGTGTGAAGGGAATTTTTAAAAACTAGTAGGAGACATGAGAACCTCATGAAAGCAAGGTGTACAAACTAGAAAAGCCCAATGGCTAAAGGCTAACTTGTAGACCAAGGTTTCCTATGCTATTTTCTTCCTATAGACCAAGGTTTCCTAGGTTAACCATTTGAAGGCTATTTTCTTCCTATAAAGGTGCCTTTATGGTCAATCAAGAGGTATCAAGATCTTGCCTCATAGCCTAGGATAAGTAAGGATTAGGCTGTGCATCAAGAACCCATGAACAATCCTTATCTTTCACCCCAAGCCTTCAACTGAGTTCTAACTTACAATGATAGTGTATTATAGTAACTCAAAACCTAAGTATACATGTAGAAGAGAGAAAGGTGAATCTCAAAAAAAGGACATGGGGGGGGGGGAGAGAGAGAGAGAGAGAGAGAGAGAGAGAGAGAGAGAGAGAGAGAGAGGGAGAGAGAGAGGGAGAGAGAGAGAGGGGGGAGAGAGAGAGAGAGGGAGAGAGAGAGAGAGAGAGAGAGAAGGGGAGGGAGGGGAGAGGAGGAAAAAATCAAAGTGAAGCTTGGGAAAAGGAGTAAGAAAGTGTTCATAACAATTATGCTCATGGATGTGAGGAAGAGACAAAAGTGGAAGCAAAGGGGAAAGGACCAAGAAAAAGCTTCACAAAAAATATATTGATGCTGGTAGCAATAAATGCTTTTCATGAAATCACTACCTTCACTACTCTAAAGGTAAGCATATGCATGCATGTGACTATAATATGAAATCACTCTAACATTATAATCATGCTTGTGATCATAATCCTAATCATGGACATGAGCAATAAGCTATCTTCATGGACATGGGCAATAAGCTATCTCCATGCCCACACGAGTGACTATAATATGCAATCACTCTAACATTATACTCATGCTTGTGATCATAATCCTGATCATGGACATGGGAAATAAGCTATCTTCATGGACATGGGTAATAAGATATCTCCATGCCCACACGAGTGACTATAATATGCAATCATTCTAACATTATACTCATTCTTGTGATCATAATCCTATCTTCATGGACATGAGAAATAAGCTATCTCCATGTCCCCATTACACTCACTTCCATGATCATTTATACGTATGATCATGATTCGAGTTGTCCTACTCTCCTCTAAAGGTGATTGTACTCATACATGTGACTATAATATGCAATCACTCCAAAGTTATACTCATGCTTGTGATCATAATCCTATCTTTATGGCCGTGGCAATAAGCTATCACCACATGACTCTACATTATACTCACTCCCATGATGATTTATACTTATTTGCATTTAGATTCAAAACACACATGTTGCCTTAATTATATACTCAGAGTCATGACACTGCTAGGAATCTATAAAAGGGTAAATTCACCTCATTTTGCACTCTAAAGAAAAAAAAATGTATTGCAACATGTTCTAATAGCTTTGCATTAGCCTCACTAATGCTTTAAAGAACTCTTACTTACATAAACCCCTCTAAACACTCTCACCTAGCACACCATCATTTATTCCCTCTTTAGCCCTTATTATTTTTTTGTAATCGCAGATACTTTAATTAGTAACATATATAAAGATTACCCCTTCTAGTAACTGCTTAAAACTTTTAGTTCAACCTTAGAAGCATGATATCTTGCATCATTTCATTAGTAACATATATAAAGATTACCCCTTCTAGTAACTGCTTAAAACTTTTAGTTCAACCTTAGAAGCATGATATCTTGCATCATTTCATTTAGCCACGTTGTGGGCAACCTCCATGTTTAGAGAAAGCCATAGTCTCTATTACACTCCTTTATGTTTTCCACTCTAGAAAGGCCTAGATTTAATAGGTGAAAGCAATAGGGGAGTAGATGGCCCTTCTTAACCTTTAGTCCTCTATTGCACTCCTTAATGTTCGCCACTCTAGCAAGCCTAGATTTAATAGGTGACAGTAATAGGGGAGTGGATGGGCTCTTCTCACCTTTCACTATCTGTAGCCTCTTTCTTGAGCTAGAAGCAAGATAAAGATGAGAAGAACTTCGCATGCCATCAAAAGCTCTCTATCATCAAGTGTAGTTATGATAGCATTAAAGCACAATGCCCTACAAGACCACTTGTGGGTATAGCATTTTTATTGAGGACCATAAGGAACTTGACATCTGGCTCATCTCCTAAACTTAGAGCCCCTCATGGTCTTACCCCTAAGCTCATAGTCTTGAGGCATCAAGAGACATAGTTCACATGTACATTGATCCATGGCAACCCATACTACTAGAATGAAAAAAGTAGTCTTTGTGATGCCATGAGTGTAAGACTAGAATGGTCACTTCCCTCCATGGACTATGCTAATCCACATGTACATTAAGCCATGGCAACTGATATTACTAGAATGAACAAAGTAGTCTTTGTGACGTCGTAAGTGTAAGGCTAGAATGATCACTTCTTTCCATGGACTATGCTAATAATTAAGTTACATAGTCTTTGCATAGACTAGGAGCTACCTCTTTAGAGCGCTAGATATCCACTTTAGATGCCTTATGTTCTAGTGCTTCCTAGGTTAATAAACCCTAGATAAGACCTATGAGCTTGCCTTGAGCTTAGGATGTTATAGTACAACATAGCATTCTCCCCCACTTTCCCCTCAAAAACTTCCATGCCCTTCAAGAAGACTATCATATAGTTTACAAAGAGAGATAGATAGACAAATAAGAGAGAGAGAGAGAGAGAGAGAAGCTCCAAGAGGTTGCTATGTAAAAACCCCATATAGCATGAGCATTCAAAAGATATTAAGTAACCTCTGCTTGTAGATTTTATAATATAGACTTTTCATTTGCAAATTTTACAGTGACAAAATTGCCTCTTGTTTTGAAAATTTACATTCTTTTAATGTAAAGATTCCTTACATATGTGAATTTTCTACAATTCTAGAAGAAAACAAAGGCTCTTCTATTGAAACCACGTGTCTCTGCCTTCCTACTCCCGCGTTCCAACCTTGGGACCTACTCAAGATGAACGAGGAGCTCTAGTGTGTGTATTGCAATGCTATTCATGATGTTTGTGCATGCACGTGCGAGATATGCTATTCATGATGTTTATGCATGCACGTGCGAGATATGCACACGCTGAGAGTGAGAGAGAGAGAGAGAGAGAGAGAGAGAGAGAGAGAGAGCAAACTGTAGGACATACTAATAAGAAAGAGTGCTTCTTAGTGTTTATTTTTGAAGGTTTCTATCCCCTCCTAGAGCAATTTTAGTCTTCCATAGAAGGGGGTGAAAAATGTAACCTTGCTAAAGATGGGCATATAACAAATTCCCCTTCACATTGAGAAGGGAAACTAAAGCAAACCTTCATAGAAAGGGCACTTGCATGATTAATAAAAATATAGTTTTATTATATCCAATATATATATATATATATTATGATTTTAATTATTTTAAAGGTACATATGCTTGAAAATTATTGGTTCTAACTTTGAAATCTATGGTTAGTTCTTACTCATACCCTTTAAAATTTTTGTATTTATGTTTGTTGGGAAAACTATAAAATACCATTAAAAGGTAGCATTTACATCAGGGGCAAATTAAAAAGTAAGATTTGCATTAGCCCATTAGCCCATATATATTGAAAGGCAAATTCCGAGAAGACCCTCCTACAAACAATGGGCCCCACTTGAAAAAACAAAGGCTGGTGCTTATTATATCTCATAGATGATCAAAATATACAGTGCTAAGGCCTTTATTGAAAGTCGCTGAGGTCTAAGTCTGGTGTTGGGAGCTTTATTGCAGACACAAAGGTTGTTGGGGGCACATTTTATAAAAAACCCCACTTACAAATAGCAATTGTTACAATTGGATTATTATTGGAATTTTGAGAGGACGGCAAGCAACAGAGATGTCAATACTGAGGAAGTGGGTGTCAGCAGGAAGGGGTCCGGAATGAGAAGTGGGTGTCAGCAGGAAGGGGTCCGGAATGCCAGCATGAGTTATGATGAGGGGAGCTTGGAGCAATCAGCGGGGGCAAGGCCGAGGCGGTTGTTGAGCCTGTCAAACTCAATGTGGAAATTTTGTTGCAGGAGGTTTCCAACGACGGAGAAGCTGGGGGCCGGCACCTCCTGCATGGCCAAGCACTGGACGCTAGGGGCTGCGTCCGTGAAATAGTTGTCCTGAGGGGGCTTGAAGACAAGATTGCCTTCGAAAAGTATGGAAAACTCCGGGTAGTGAGGGTGAGAAATCCCACCCACGTTGTAACACAGATCCAAGCCTGCGACGGACTCTGCCAAAGGGTAGTCTATGGACTGCCGGAAAGCATCCCGGATCACCTCGTAAGCTGGCTGCGCAAACTGGGCGAGTGTCGTCCCAGAGTCCACTATCGTCCCCCCGTTGCCTTGTCCGTCGATTTGCCACACGTCCGACGGAATGGCCAGCGCTACCCCGCCCACCTTCACCTCCACAACGCCCACGTAGTAGAACGTCTCCAGAAATGGGTTCTTTATCAAGGGCGTGTACTGCGGCGTAGTTTCGAAGGCCGACTCACCGAAGGCCAGCGAGCCCGTGATGGACGACGGGCCGAAGAAGTCGGCTAGGCAGTAGGAGAATTTGTTAGAGTAGGCTGATTGGGTGGCCAGCTGAGAGGCCAGAGAAAGAGGGCCTTGGCCCAATCCGACCACGCCTCCGGCCTTGTCGAAATTTGGTCCTGCGTACTGCTGCCCGCAACCTATGACCAAGTTGGCCTGCACGCTCTTGCCGATAGTGATGGACTCGAAGGCGAGGGAGCCGCTGGTGAAGGACTGGTCGGTGTAAGAGTAGGCGAATTTGCAGTGTCCGGACAGGCCATTGCAGGTGGGCGGGAAGGACCAGGCGGCGCACTGGCTGGATACGCAAGAGAGCGAACTGAAAGAGGAGGAGGCGGCCGGGTCGAAGGTGTGGTTAATGGAGACGCTGTTGCAGGCAGCGGCCGTTGCACAGCGAGCAGAAGCTGATGAAGAAGAGCTACTGCTGCTGCTGCACTTCACCCACGTGAGATCGCTGCCTGTGTCTGCTATCAAATAGAGCTTCTGTGGAGGGGTGCCCACCCACATGGTAGCAAAGTACTCGCCTGAACCCACAGAAGACCCCGAGATCAGATTAAGGCTCGCCAAGCCCGCCTTGTGCACAGAGCTTGAACTCCCATTGCTTGGAGCTGCACCGGGAGCTATGTCTCCCCCCAGCGCCAATAACCGCCTCTGCAGCCTTGATACCAGCCTGTCTCTCCTCGCTTGATCTGAGTGAATCGCAGCCTTCAAAGCCACCATCCTGTCATCGAAATCCGCCGGCCGGTGCCGCTCCAGCTTCAACTGCAGCGTCTCACCACTCCATTTCTGGCTTTCCGCCCCATGGAGATGAAAAAATCTGCGCTTCAAAAGGCCAGAAACTACTGCAGGAAGCCCTTGCGCACACCCATGGGGAAGTGACGCTGACCCTACCATGCAGCACCACAAGGCAAGCAAAGCCAAAAGAAAAATAGGCCATGGTCTGTTGCACGTGAGCCTGCAGCAGCGGCTGTGCAAAAGAAGCAGCTTGAAATCAAACATGACGAAAAGGTAAGGATGGAGAAGTGCAGGATGCCGAGCTAGAGGAGGAAGAGGAGCGATTAGTGGAACGAGGCCCTGACCAATAATACTCAAGTGCTGGTGTGTGTCAGTCTGTGTGTGTGTGTGTGTGTGTGTGTTGTAGAGCAATGGGGAAGAGGGGTAGTGAGGTGCAATGACTGACATTACACATTCACTGCGGTACAACTCAATCTATTTTGCGGTAGAGTCTAGGGCAAGCAGTGGCCGGTGTACGCAGTCGAATAAACACGGTTAACAAAACAGTCATTTGCGTTGCGTTGCTTGCAAAGATAAAAGCAGTCAATTGCTAAACCACGCATGCAAATCCAATGGAACATACATGGCGTAGTGCGCAAATATATATTCAATGCGACAACCGCGGTCGTAGGAACAGCTGGAGAAGCGCATCTAGCTGGGGGGCCCGGGCTCCAGGTCCAGCTCACTCCCCACCCGCCATAGATTGCCGCCTGGAGGGTTGGGTCAAGTGGGTGAACATATGCTTGGTTTGTGGGCTCCGCCAGTCAGCCTTTTGCTAGCTGTCAAACACATGGCCAGCCATTGTTGCTAACCTGCGTCAAGACGACAACATCTCACCGTTCTCCAGAATCCCCCGGACCACCTGTACGCGTCCTTGGGCCTCATAATTCTGGGGGGCCAATAATTGGCGGAGTACACGGCCCACCAGTACTTGGGAAACACATGTCACCTCAAACGAGAACATAAACTATTCAGACTCTCGACTCTCGAGCCTAAGCCTTTAGACCTTACTACTAAATCGAATCCAGTGGAACCTAGTTGTTCCTAGGTGGTTGCAACTTGCAAAGTCTCTTCTTAGAAGTACTCCTCTCCAAAACACCCCAAAAGATTCTCCTAATCAAATTTGATTGGGAGCTTCGCGAAAGACACTAAACTGAACTGGTTCATTTTGGACTTGCAAAGTTTATGTTGAAAGGAGAAGGGCCCACAGGACAAGAGGGAGAGGTGCACTTTTTTTGGGGGGGGGGGATCCCTAGTTTTGTGAAACTCACCCTCTTTGATGGTTGTCTTTACCATTTCTTCATGCTAAGAAAGAACTCAAGCATTTTGTATAAGATACACTTGATGAAGCTTTGATGAACTCCTATACGTTTCCCATGTGTGAAGTTTGTAGGGAGTTAGACGAACAAGATTGCTTGATGCCTTTCTATCTGACTTGATATCACCACATCATGACTCATAGTGGTTATGATTTATTAATTCCACTTCAAATAATATGGGATTCACATCGTAAACTTTCACCAAGCTTCATGGCATTCATTTTATCTCCTTTGACTGTAAAGTTCAACTGTTATAATGAGCAGTGTGTCTTATATCCGTATCAAGGCTTAACCATATTCTACCCCCAACTCATAATAGAAACTAACACATCTCATCATTGGCCATCTTTGAGTAGCATCCATTAGTTAAAAGAAATGTCTAAACCCAAATCTTTTTTTTAAGACTTCTCATACTGCTATTACCATGTATTTCTTATACTACTATTACCATGTACTTACTAATACTTGCAAGATATCATTTGAAAATATATTATGATGTGCATGCATATACTCTTAGTAGGCATGCGTTCTTACATAGCATAATAAGGCTTTTTGATTAATATGTTCACAACCATAGAGACGTATAATTTGATTTTACAACACTTATTATTAATTAGACCACTTCCTTTTAAATGCCAATAATTATTCTTTGACTGCAATGAAAAAGATTTTAAAACACATTTACAAGGATAGAAAGAACCACAAAATATCCTAATATTAATCTACATGTTCCCAGCTAGTTGAAATATTTTAAAAGGTTGCATGCATGTGTGATATTAAATCAACATTTGATAATCCTTATGACCTTGATGAGAGGATATCCATACAACCTTTCACTTTACATAAAGTTCACATAAACAAAGACTAGTCTATGGGACCTTGATAAGAGGAAATCTTGAAACAACCTTTCACTTTACATAAAGCTCACATAAACAAAGACTAATCTATCGGACCTATGTGAGTTGTAAACCATAAAAAGTGAAGAGGTACAACCTACCAAAGTAACTAAAGGATTCTCTCTCTCTCTCTCTCTCTCTCTCTCTCTCTCTCATGTACACATACACACCCACACACACATGTCACATGTGTATGTGCACACACATAAATGCATGAACACACACACACACACACACACACGTGCGTGTTCATACATTTATGTGTGTACACACATGCAAGCTTGTGCATGTGTGCATGCATGTATGTACACACACGCACACGTGCGTGCATACACACATAATGTCTACATTTTGTATTGGTCCTACAAGTCATATTTATCTCGTGGATGTTGATCTATCTAATGTCTATTTGTCTACTACCTTCCCCCCTCTCTTGATTAATTTTTTTGTTAAAGAGGATGTTTCACCATGAGTTATTAAGCTCGTCACTTTACTAAATGCATCACTTCTGGCACCCACAAACTCCATGGGTGGACTTTGAGTCCCCCAAACTCCTTGGCAACATGGCAATATCTTGATCCACTAGTTACGATAAAATTATTTAACCTTCCTAATTATGGGTTTAAAAATTCCATGTGTATATCAATGAGCCGATTATTATCAACAAACAATCCATTTGCTAATATCATAAACACTTTTTATCTTGTTAAAAGTTTTTCTCCTAATGCTTTGCTTCCAAACAAGGGTTGACCCATACAAAATACAAGATTGGATGGGTTCAAAATTAGGAAAACATAATGCCTAAAGTATGCGCTTGGAACCCCAAATTGACTCCAATTCGACTAGGAAAATACAGTAAAAGTGCAACCAAATTCAAACTTCAAGGGGCAGTTTGACGGTCACCCTTTTTTGGGCATGAACAAAAACTATGGACATGCTTTGGGTACCCTTTTTTTATTTAAATAAAGAATTGGCCAACCTTTTCTTGATTAAGAGAAATAAAAAGGGTTGCCAATACATGATCACCCTTTGTTGTGATTAAGGTAAGAAAAGGGTAGCCATTGCATGCCCGCTCTTTTTTTTTTTATGATTGAGAAAAAAAACTAGCCAATGCATGACCATGCAAGTACACATGTTACACACACAAACATCTCAGGGGAGATTAGTGAAAAATATGTAAGGTTCAATATAAGGGGTTTTATTCTCATGAAAACCCTTAGTACTACATGATCACGCTTCGGTGCTTTAAGATAAGATGCATGTCTGGCTTTCATTTTTTATGATTAAGAAAATAAATTAGGCAATGCATGGCCACCCAAGTATACACACACACACACACACACACACCTCACGGGAGATTAGTGAAAAATATTTAAGATAGCATGTGAGTTCAATATAAGGGGTTTTATTTGCATAGGGAGTTAAAGAAAATAAACATACAAAGGGGGATTTGAATCTAAAATTTATTTTAGAGGATAATGATTGATATCTTGTTATTATAAATCATTAACTCGAACTTATTTGTAGCAACAAAAAATGAGTCTAGTAGTATAATACTTATTTGTAGCAACAAAAAATGAGTCTAGTAGTATAATACTTTTACTCCTTAACCATAATTAAGATCACTCACTTTTACTTACTCTTTTACTCTAATGAAGATTACTCATTGTTAGTTTTCCTATGTGTAAGATTAGTAATAGAAGAAAGTTACTGCTCATGTGATATGTTAGTAAGTGTACAACTAAAGCTAGTATATTTCCATTATCAATGATTTTATTGATAGTTCCTATTAAGTACTAGTATTGCTAACCTTTAATTACTAGATCCTTCCTTGGGGGGGTGTGCTTTAAGGAAGACCCACATACAACGTGTGTTCAAAGGGTATTAAAAAATACCCGTTTATGAATTTTGACTCAATAAAATGACCCCTTTTTCTTTACAACTTACGAGTTTTTTTTCAAAATGCCATTTTAAACCCCCCCTATGTCAGTAGATTTGTGTATATTTTTCTTAAAATTTTGGTTTAAAAAACCTCTCCTTAATGATCGCACGTTGTAGACTTACATATTTTTAAGTGAGCCCCCCAAGGATCCTTCCAACAACACTTATATGTTCGAAACCAAAAAAGTTTCCCTTTTCATTGAAATTGGATTGGGATGATAGAAAGTTGAAAGGAAAGAAGTTCCTAGAACTAGTATTAGAAGCTCATGTGAGATATATTTAGCCAAGTTGCAGCTAAGGGATAGTCTTTGCATCATATGGATGTAAAGAATGCACTTTTACATGGTGACTTACGAGAGGAAGTTTACGTGGTACACTAAACACCAAGGTATAAGGATTATGCACACCTAGATTTTGTTTGTAGGGATGTGCAACCTTGTATGGCTTGAAATAGGCACCTAGAGCATGGTTTGACAAGATAGGGGAGTATTGGATTTTAAATATCCAATGTTGACTTCTCACCTTCTTCTATGAGAAAGATTGACAAGGGAATCATGCATATATGTTAATGACTTGATTGTCACAAGTGATAGTGAGGATGACATTCATGAGCTGAAGATGCTTATTAAAAGGAAGTTTGAAATAAAAGACCTGGGTGAGCCATGATACTTCCCAGGTAGTATAGAGGTAATTAGATCACATCATGGGATTTGGATTTTGTAGAATCAATATGCTTTAAACATGTTTGGGATGACAAGGTGTAAGCCAATCTCAGTGCCATTAGAGTAGAACATGAGGCTGTTGTTACACATGGTCTAAGATAAGGTTTGTAGGTTGCCCAGCTATGGTGGATGGAACTCCATGGTGGAGAGAGAGAGAGAGAGAGAGAGAGAGAGAGAGGGAGTAGAATGCTCAAGAGAGACAGGTTGCATGATTGAATGAAGTTAGATTGATTGATGAGTAGAAGCTCACAAAGTACATGCTTTTATAGGCTTGGAGCCCTATCTTTTGACCCAAAGAAATCACACACATACACACACACACACCAAATTCCATGTGGCACACTTATCCTATCCACTCATAAGAGTGGGTTCACATGTACAAATCCCACTTAGCCTTTATAGGGGTTGTTCACACATATGAGACTCCAAAACCCCAACAAACCTCCCTTTGGAGAGCAAAGGTGGAGATGATTTTGGATGGCATTCATCAATATTCTCTATACTTCAACACTAGAAAAGAAACAAGACATGTTCTATGCTTTAGACTTAGAGGCCAGTAAGCATGATGGCTCAAAGGCTAGTAAGCATGGCTCAAAAGGCTAAGAGGCTCAACACGCATGGCTCAAAGGCTTAACAAGTATGGTCTTGGCACAGAAGACTTAAAGGTCAAGTCTTGCTTGGGAGATAGAGGTAACCTATGCCAACCGAGAGGTAACCTATGCCGGCTTACCAAAACATCCCCCTAGACCAAAGTAAGGATATGTGAAAGACATGAAGCCTTTTATAGAACAAGGCATTACAAAGCATATAAGAGAGAAAAACATACATGTAATTATTTAATTCAGGTTTCAAGGGATGGCAGAGAACTCATGACACAAAAAAAAACACACACACACACACATAAATTAAGAGTTAGGGTAGAATTCAATTCTGATGATTAGAGAGTTCGATCATAACGATTGGTGATGATGTTGATTGGAGATTGGAGAAGGCAACGATAGGCGATTGTAGGAGGTAGTGCTCAAGGCGATCAGAGGTGCCGATCGGAAGCTGATGGGGATGATCGCCGTTGATTGGAGTGGATGATCAACGATTGGAGTAGGCAATTAATGAATGGAGCGGATAGGCGACGATTGGAGTAGGAAATCGAGATAAGAGCAGGTTCGTGTTCTGAGAGATAGCTGAGCTTAACGTTATAGATGTAATTGTTACGATCATTTATTTTAGTTGTAGCTCTAGGAAGGATTATTCCTTCCTCTATAGGGTTGGTGCTTCTTGCTCTTAAAGAATACTAGTTAGGTTTCATATCAAGAACATATACCTCCATGCTTGGGCTTTCTAGCAGGCGGTTCCATGCTTACTAGGTAGTTTGATGATTCTTTAACTCCCACTCGGACCTCCTGTGATGATATCTCTAATCATATCTACCAAACTCCTTTGAGTGGTTGTAGGGGAGTTAGGCACTCCAACTTCTTAGTCCATACACGTTTCTGAAGGGATAGGTTCCCCATAATCAACCTCACTCAAGCTAATGTCCTTCCTATCACTCGAATACTCAGTCACACTAGGGTTATTTGGCTCTTGTGAGGTCTTAGGGATTGTGAAGTGTGTAGAGATTCCTCTTGAGAAAGTGCTCTCGATTCGACATCATTTGAGGCCCTCTCCTTAAGTGTGGTATTTGGCTCGAATACTCAGTCACACTAGGGTTACTTGGCTCTTGTGAGGTCTTAGGGATTGTGAAGTGTGTAGAGATTCCTCTTGAGAAAGTGCTCTCGATTCGACATCATTTGAGGCCCTCTCCTTAAGTGTGGTATTGAGTCCAAAAATGCTTCTTGACCTCGTGTACATATAAGGGTGATCACCTTCGTGCACACATCTCCTGACACACAAGTCAAGCAGTGGTCTTAGATATTCTGGATTTAGCTGAAATTTTTATGTTTTTTTAAAGTCTCTATTAGACTTGTGAACATGCATTCATAAGTTGAGACGTGCATTCCCACATAGGTACATGTGTGGCTAAGTGAGTTGGGAATGTGCGTGGCTAGGTACTAATTAGGCTATGTGAATGTACATTCGCCATCTTAGAAATGTGCATTCCTACTTGCAAACATGAGTAGTCGAGCATGTATGTAGGCAAACCAGAGAGCCATTTTTTTTGTGTTTTAGTCAAAAAATCTAGACTTTGCGCTCTAATTTCTCCTTAATGGTACATATTTTTGGATTTTTTATTTAATAGAATGCTTTAGTGTGCGCTTTTGCCGCACAGGTCGTAGCTGGGAACTTGCCGAACACCGTGTGCGAGCCACGAGTGGCTACAAGCATACAACCAGGAAAGCAAGCTCAAACGGAATGCACAGGTGTGTCACTCACCGCTCTAACCGTCGCCGTGAAGGATTCCCGCGTCGCAGCAGTGAAGGAGAAGCCGTCGTCGCTGCTCTACCACCTCGCCGCTGCCACCGTGCCGCTACACAGTGCTCGATCGCTCTCTCACTCTCACTCCCTCTCTCTCTCTCACACACGCAAGAGAAGGCAACCAAGAAGATAAGGCAAGAGCACTCTTGTATTCACAACACATGAGAATGAGGGTTTTAGGGTTACATTTGACTCTTATAGGTGACTTGGCCGTTCACACATGGACGCCCATACATGGCCGGTCGATCCTAACCCTTACCCTGCTGATATTCAAGGTGCGTCTCTCATCGGCGATCACCCTGGTGCCGACAAGCCCGGCCCATGACTCAGAATATTTAAATTAATAACATAAAACCTAGTACGTCTCAATGTCCATCATAGGTTAACATGCCCCCCTTCCTGATGTAGATTCCGTCCTCGGAAGCTATGGTATGGTAAGCTCGATAGGGTTGTTGTGGTGGACCATCTGCAAAACAGGGAAGTAGAGTGAAAGTATGCTGGAATTCAAAAGATATAAAGTGTATAAATTCAAGCATGTTAGACCACAATGGATGTTGCTATGAGAACTTAGTTTAAGGGTCACATGAATAAGCTAGTGTAGCAAATTAACAGGAGTTTAAAATTATTGAAAGTAAATCAAGAGTTAGTAAGGTGTCAAAGGTTAATCAATGTTTATAACTGACCTAAGTCAAGGAAAATAACCAAGCTTAATAAATAAACAGATGACCACACTGTGTCTACTCTAAGAACAAGTTAATACCACGAGCCTAGGGACACAAGAAACATCAGAGTTAAAGGAGCCTTTTGCCTTTATTTCTTTATACACGTGACAATTATCACAATGGCGACATTCCTAAGGCAAAACTAACATCGATCCTGGTACCATGTTTAACACAAGGCATTATCCAGGAATCTATTAGCTCACTTTAGGCAAGGCTACCCCCTACCAACCAAGGCATCGGTGTGGAGTAGAATACTCCTCGCCTACCAAGTATCAATAAGGAGATAGGCCAACATTAAAGTACATCATAGACTTGTATTGCCATTTATTGTAGGCTCTTTTTTTTTTAAATAATTTCTTTTGATCTTCGCTATTTTGTCTTGCATCCTTTCGACAAAGGGGTAAAAGCTATGTCCTAGAGGTCAACACACACATGGCCAGGTGTCAAACATTAAGATGGACCCTAGACCTAAGACAATCGTATTCCAAGGTTAACTAAAGACGTCATGCATTCTCAGGAATATATCTAATAAGGTTAAGCTCATTAATGATTTACACTAGCACGTCAAGCAACTTCAAAAACTAAGTAGTACATTGATAATTTCCATGTGGTCATGCATTATAGTTCATGCAATTAATTGAATAGAAAAAACGAAAGAGAGTGGGTATGGAAGAATTACACCTGTATTTTGGAGATCTCCTTGATTCGATGAGAGAAATGCCCGCAATTTGATGAGATATTTATGTATGAGCGTTGCGGCTATCTCAGGACTTGAAAGCGAACCCACCTCAAACTTTTCAACCTGTACAATCAACTAACAAGCACTATACCTCGAGAGGCACATCAGTGTGAAAAATTAAAGACTCGTTTAAGGAATCCAAACTAGAAAAAACTTGAAAACACTAACCCACCTACCAGTCACCACACTACTACTGAGGATATGGTAAGAGGATGTTGTAGAGTCCTGGCTCTAGCCCTAAGGCTAAGCCTCTATCCGCATCATCCAAATAAATAAAGTCAACCTCAGTAGTACCATGAGTTTCATCCGTCCATTCATCATTGTCAGATATTTCCTTTTCATTTTCCCATCCACATAAACTCATCAAGAATGTAACCATGCGAGGATAGTCATCTTGTGGAAAAGGAAAGCATTGGGCTATCGGGGATATTTCCTCTACAGAGTAGGGGTCAGTCTCATGGTCAATAGGCGAATTAGCCATTCTAATTCCTCAATATTTTCCTCTCTGGCTAGTACATCTATATGATCCCATTCAGTTTCAATTATAGGATAGCACATGTGAAATATCTGAGAAAGGTACAGATGATACCTCTCACCAAAGGTGGGAGTGGATGAAGTGTATGATGATCGTGCATCTGCCATATCTGCAAACACAGATATAGCATCAGTAGGTTTATGACCGGTCAATCTAGTTCTTGATTGTATATGGATATTTCTCCTCTTTTTGTGCTCTTGCTCTTTTTACTATTTTTTGTTTTTCTTTTCTTTGTTTTTTTATGTATGAAGCTATATATATACATCCCCTTGAATTTGGCAATTACATGGTCAGGGGGAGAAGGTTAAGGAGGAAGCATTAGAATGTCGAGCGTGAGTACATGCTCCCCCTTTCCTTGGGTAGATCATATTATTTGCAATGATGTTGTAGCCTCTTGGAACCAATTTGTCCAGCGGGTCATAGGTTGTGATGTGGGCAGATACCTTTTAATGACCCTTGTGGCCACATCCAATTGCAGAGATGGTAGTGTACGCTCCCATTGACGAATGGAGGAAATGGTTTCCGATGATACTATTACAAGGGGAGACGTAGACTCATCGGTTTTTTGTTGGGTGTTGACAAGAGTAGGTGTAGAGCATGTAGAAACTTCTATATGAGTGTGTGCCTGGCATGAGGAGCTAGAAGCTTCATGTGGCTTCCCCCTTCCTGAGCTAGGTGGTAATGATCGATATCGTTTGGGAATCCAAACTAACTCTGGAAGAAGTGGTGCGGAGCACTCTGTTACCTTTCCCTTACCACGGTCTTGAATTGTCGTTGGGGTGGCAACAATTGGTTTGCAAGGTTTTACAGGTGATGTAGAGGGATTCAGCTTATGTTTAGGGACCTAAATCTGGTCATTCCCCTCGTAGTACCTTTGGGCTACTAATAATTTTTTAGGGATCCATCGTGATGTTACATTGCCCTTTCTTAGGTGGCTAGCTGCTTTCTTCCTACGAGGCTTCTTGTCTGAACGAGATTGAGTAGGGGAAGTAGCTGTTAACGAAGCTTTTGGGACCCATTTGTATGTATTTTTTGGCATAGTAAGCGGAGCTTTAGAGACCACCCTGCATGTTTCCACTCTTGGCGTTGAAGCGTTAGAGGGGTGACAAACAATCAAAGATGGTTTTGCCACTGGGCTTTGTGATTTTTCATTATCTAACATTTGAGTGGATGACTTAGGTGCGGGATTTTGAGCGGTCAGACCTAGTGTTGGTTCTTGCGTTGTGACTTATCTGGTTGCCTAATCGATATTACACTTGGTGGCCAACATCCATTTGCGCCCTAAGTTTACAGTGTCTTCCATGGTACCAGCAGGCATAACCAAAAAGCTTTGAATTACGGTCCCCTTGTCATAGGCAACCGGAGTGTGCAGAATTCCTGAGACAGGGGTTTTCTTCTTGTTGATACCTTGAACTTGGATAGCACTCTTGGATAAAGGTGGTTTTCCAAGTTGAAACCACACGCCATATGATAGCAAATTGTGTTGAGCTCCTGTATCCAATAATGCATTATACAGCACCTCCCCGTAATAAAGGACTTTGTAACTCAATTGGGTATCTTAGAGGTGGATCAGATTCTAGTGAATCCTCCTCTGCCTCCTCGAAAAATACTTGCGTAATTCCCAAGTTGGCTTCTCGTTGGCGCCTAGCATGCTGTTGATGTTCTTTGGCTTCAACTCTCGCTTGTATTTTCTTAAGCTCAGCTTGTTCTTTAGCTGCCTTCTTTTGACGGATTGCATATAACTCCTCTTGGCTTAGGGGGTCATAGTATCTTTTGAATTTACTCCCATTAAGGAATCCAATGGTTTCAACTCCGTCGAGAGTCTCCACTCTGATGGTACCTTGTGGGGTAATTTCACATACTCTATACGGTCCCTTACCAGCATATTTGAGCTTCTTCTTTTCGTTACGCACTCCATACATCAGGACTTTATCCCCAACCTTGATGTCCTTGTCCTTCAGGTGGCGATCAAACCATTTTTTCCTTCTATCCTTCTCCACAAGGGCATTGTATACAGCCAATTATCTTTCTTCGTTAAGCCGCTCAAGGATATATAGACGCTCTACTAAGGGGTTACCATTCCAACCCTCTTGAGTAGCAACACGAAGACTAGGAATGACAAATTTCCACGGCATGACTGCTTCTTGGCCATATACCATTTTGAATGGTGTGCAATTAATAGCCACTTTGTACGCAGTACGATAGGCCCATAAAGCTGTCTCGTAAGCTTTAGATCCCAATCCGTGCGATGAGCTTCAACTGTCTTTGTCAAAACAGAGATTAAGGTCTTGTTGGTGCTCTCGGCTTGGCCATTCGCTTTGCGGATAGTAAGGAGTAGATTTATGATGGGATATCATGAAATTTGTTGTGAGCTCCTTAATCACTTCATTTATAAAATGCGTACCATTGTCGCTCACAAGTTCAAAAGGACAACTGAAGCGTGTGATTATATTTTCAAAGAGGAACTTGGCTGTTGTCCTTGCATCCTGCCTTACGTGTCGCCTTCGTTTCAGCCCATTTGGTCATATAGTCAGTGGCCACAATAATATAGCGAGATTGTGTGTTTCAGGCCGCTGGGCTAATTGGACCTACAAAGTCTAAACCCCACTTTTCAAATGGTTGGTTTACTTTGATCGGATGTAGGGGCATCTGATCTTTCCGCTGGGATTTCTTGTATCGTTGGCATTCATCGCAACCCTTCACAAAGAGTGATGCATCTTGGAACATAGTGGGCCACCAATACCCTGATTGTAAGATCTTTCGCGCAGTTAAGTCTCCTTAGAAGTGACCACCGGCTACACCCATATGTGCCTCTTGCAAAATGTATAGATACTCATCCTCTCGGGCACAACGCCTAAGAACGTCATCCTTTCCTCTTTTATAAAGAGTCCCGGCTATCAGGCAATAGGGTTCGCATTCTTTGGTCAGCTTTCGAGCTAGATCTTTACGAAGCTCCTTGGGTGGAAAGCCATTAACCAAAAAGTTAACAATCTTCTCACTCCATTCAGGCATTGTCTCCACCATGAACATGAAAGTGTCAGGTAAGTCATCATCAATCCCCGTAGGAGCCTCACCATTAGGTATGCGAGACAAATGATCAGCCATAACATGTTTTTTGCCAGGTCTCACAACAACAGTGAAATCAAACTCAAGAAGAATCAATAGCCATCGTGTGATTCTTCCTGTGGAGCATGGTTTGTTTACCAGATACAACAATGCTTGATGATCCACATAGAAAACAAACTTGGTGGTAAGGAGGTAATAACAAAATTTCCTTACTGCATTTATCATTGCCAACCCTTCTTGCTCGGTAGTGGTGTAGTTCATCTCAGCATCGTTCAACTGGCGACTGGCAAAGCTAATGGGGTAGTCTAGATTGTGTTCTCCAGGTTGAGTTAACACACACCCAATAGCAAAGTTTGATGCATCAATATGCACATGGAAGAGTAAATCCCAGTTAGGCATTCTCAAGATTGGAGCACTCGCCAAGGCCTTCTTTAATAGCTCATAGGCACGGTCACATTCTTCGGTCCAAATAAACTCAATGAGAAGCTTATACAATGGTCGAGCTATCTCGGCGATAATAACCAACGTGGCCCATAAAGCGTTGGACTCCCTTGTAGTTGGTGGGTGGTGGCAATTCCAGAATGACCTTGATTTTACTCTCGTCCGTGGAAATCCCATTTTTGGACACTATATGCCCTAAGATAACTCCGTGTTTAACCCAGAATTGGCATTTGAAAGGATTCAAGGAGATGCGATATAATCTACACCTTTCAAATATTTTTCGTAAACACATCAAGTGCTCATCCCAAAGAGGAATGAACACAAAGATCATCTAAGAAAGCTTCACAGAAGTCCCTTAGATATTCCTTAAAGGCCGTGTTTATCAATCGTTGGAATGTTGCAGGTGCATTGGTCAAGCCAAAGGCCATGACGCGAAAGGCAAACACTCCAAACTCCGTGATAAATGCTGTTTTAGCTTGGTCCTCGAGACTGCAATTGTGATCTGATTGTAACCCGAGTACCCATTTAAAAAGCTATATGCCTCCTTGCCTGCCACTCTTTCAAGCACATGTTCAGAATATGGCAAGGGGTAATGATCCCTTCTGGTGGCTACATTAACCTTTTTGAGATCAACGCACACTCTGAGTTTCCCATTCTTCTTTGGTACGATGAGTATCGGGGAGAAACCCATTCTGAGTGCTCAATAGGGTATATGAATCCACATTTTACAAGCTTTTCAATTTCCTCTTGTACAATCTTTGCGTACTTAGGATTCATTGGGTAGGGACGTTGCTGGACTGGTCTAGCAGTGCTAATCATTGGAATTGTGTGTTGCACCACCGAGGGTGGAACACCCTTCATATCATGATATGTCCAAGCAAATATGTCCTTGAATTCTTTAAGAAGCTTCGTAAGTGCAGCTTCTTCCGCCTTGGTGAGGTCTTGAGCAATAAAAACTAGTTTAGACTCCTCACCCAGATCTGCTAAGTCTATCTCCTTAACTATCGCAGGTCCATCGTAGACACCGCTACTCCCATTGGTAGGCGTTCGTTGGGCTTTCGTGTAGACCACTTTACGTTCCCCTGTGGTAAATGATTTGAAATGCTCAGGTGCGGGGTGTAAGTCTACTGGTTCTTGTTGTGCCAGGCTTTTTTCTTTCAATTCCGCTTCCTTTTGTTGCTGAGCCAACTCTTGGTTTTGCCGCCTTCTTGCAGTACGACTTAGTTTCGGCTTCTCTTCAATTTCTAATTGGGCGACGTCATGAGGTTGCGGAATACACCACATGACACTTTGGAGGTATTGTCCCCAATTATCCGCTAACTTCCGATGAGCATCAATGGCTCCTACATAACTAAGCCATTCTGCAGTGGATCTTTCCTTGTTTATTGCAGTGCGTACATTAGCTCGATAGCGTTGGCGCTTATGTCTTGTTTTCTTCTTACTAAGTTTTTGATTTTTGTTTCTATCAGATTCAGACTCACTTGGTCGATCTTCACTTGTGTCCCCCTCACTTTCGGATGAATTGCAGGAGGTCACTGTCCTAGGCCTTGAGCACCTTGCTTCCTCATTTGGGTGATTATTTGATTCATCCCCCCCATCAAGCTCAGAGTTAGTTTCTTCTTGAGATTCATACTCAGAGTTGCATTGGTCAGAGTCTTCACTACTTTCAGTGTCAGTGGAGTTTGCCACTTTCTTGCCATCAGAGTCAAGTGCATAACACCTATCATGTTTATTGGCACTAACAGTGGCATATCTTGCCCCTCAGGTGTTACCCAACTTGTGCCTCTATTTCCCCATGTGTCTATGGTTGCCGCTAGGTGTACCCAATCCACGTTATCCGACTCAGTCATACCCGGTAGGACATCCATATAAGGAGAATCTTTCCCATCATCAGTCTCTTTTTTACATGTATAGCAATAGCTTAATGGGGCGGAGTGAACAGTGGTATCCGATCGATTATCGATGATAACCTTGCTTCCTAAAGGATGCGCACGACCATTCTCAAGATTAACTCGAATGACAGAGTCCTGGAATTATAGGTAGACATGGTTTTTCGACCAGTCATGCACCATTTGTGCTTCCCTCATGAAAGGACGTCCTAAGATCATTTGATATGACATAGGATGCTTGGAGAAATCCATTACAATGAAGGTATGTCTTACCTTGTATCCCAGAACCTTGATCTTAAGGTCCCTTAACATTCCAATAGGTTTAGCAATAGTTCCGTTTGCCATCTTAACCACTATGTTTGTGACTTTGAGGTGGGGTCTCCCCATAGATTCCCAACAGTTTTTAGTCACAATGCTCACTCCAGCACCACCATCAAGGATTCCCTTTAGAGTTAATCCCTTGGTAGTAATGGGGAGGGTTGCATTAGATTCATCACCTTCAAAGTACTATCCCAACTTGTTAACAGGTATTTCAACGACCGAATCTTCATCTAAGTTGGGTTGTAGATCCCAATGCTCCCCTTCATCTTGAAGCGTGTCGGGTCTATCCATATTTGCAAATTGTGGTAGCCCTGCCTTTAGTTCTCCATTGAGAAATGCCCGAAGAGCTAAGAATAGCTCAGGATCTCCGTATAATTTGGATATGATCGTGGTTCTGATTTCAGAGGACATGAAATCCATTAGCTTAGACACATTCAACGGTACTTTTCGAGACATCGCCCCTTGACTAGGGACTGGTGAAGATGGAATCACTTCCTCTTTGATGGGGTCAGGCATTCCCTCACTAAACATTCTTTCAAGCAAAAAGGGTGTTTGCCCACTTCCTGATGTCCTATCCTCACTTTCTTCCCGAATGATACTAGGTATAGCTAACGGTTTATGGTTCTTGTGAGGCTGAACTTGCGTAGGAAACACTGTGTCTGGAATTTTGATTTTTCTCGGGTTTAGCTCCAGTTCTCTTTGTGTTTCTTCCACCAAACCCTTAAGTGTTGCACTTGTTCAATCTCCTCAATTGGGTTTGGGTAAGTTCCAATCTTTTTCTTGAGGGTTTTTGGCCCACGTGGCTTGTCTTGGGGAGTCTCAGTCAGTTTGGGTGGTCGAGAGGGCATTAACTGACTTGGTTGTGGGGCCAAGGAAGTTTCCTTCTGTTTTCCCTTATTTATGTACTCGCTTGATTCTCCTTCGTTGAGCTCCCGAGTGGGTTCCTCCCTTAAGGTAGTGGCTTTGGTCCCCATGGTTTCTATTGAATCGGAATCATCTTCAGGATCATTCATATACACGGGGTCATTTCTTGTCCCTATGTTAGTCTTTGAACTAGGCTTGGAGCTCGTGGCATTAAGCGATCTCTTCCGCCGTGTTTTCTTTTTCTTTGCCTAAGCGATTGATGCAGTATCCCTCTCTTCAAGAATGTAGTTTTGATTTTGAAGCATTGACCGCGGGTACAACGGGTGTGGTTCCTCGTGCTTGGTTGGTGACCTCAACCAAATTCAATGGCATAATCTTGGGTGCATTAGGATTATGTGGACATTAAGCGATCAAATGATCTATGCCACAACGATTACATGTAAGTACCGGCATTCCCGATGTGCTCCCTTGATTTGGTTGCATTTGAGTAGCGATCTTCTGTAGCCTATTAGGGCACTCCGCTACACGATGCGGTCCACCACAATCGTAGCATTGAAGAGGTGGTCTCCTCGCCAAGGTATTAAGGTTTTGCCCTCTTGTGGCGAGAGCAGCCGCTTGATATACAGGCTTGACGTGCCCGAAATGATCCTCCATGTAGTACTGGGGAATCATTTCAAACGTATCAATCCCATATGGAGCAGTGGGGTCTATCTCCTCTTCATAATCCCCACACGCACTATGTGACTCACAACCCATCTGGTTTATTGGGGTAATCCTTGGATGTGGAGGTTGTGGTCCTAGCACTGGCGGTGGTAATGGCACAGACTGGACTACATTCGGATTCCTTGGAACTATGTGCTGTGAGTGACGGTTGCTCGATAGGTTGTGCAGGCATCAGCGTGGGTACTTGAGGTGTGTTTGACCAGGCTAGTGGTGCCTGATTTGCCAACATTCGCTTAAGTACTAGGCAATCTTTAGATTGATGGCCATACTTACCACATGCATTGCAATTCCCATTGAATTTGACTCTGAATGTGGGACATTCACTCGTGCTATGTGGTCCTAAGCAAACCGAACACCATTGTTGCTCTCTTCTTGGGTACATATGGCTATTTTGAGGAGCTCAATTACCCCTAAAGTATTCTTGGAGAGCCTTAGTAAGGTCGGTCTCACAGACATTTCGGATATCTTGGGCTCCTTGGCAATAGGTTTTACTGTCATTGGCTCGTGCCCAGATACTTGCGAACTAACGGATTTTGTCTCCGAAGACACCTTTTTACCTGCAATCATCAAGTCGTCTTCTAACTAGATTGCATTGGCAGTGACTGCTTCCCACGTTGTAAGACCTCTAATGACTAGGCCATTGTATATGTCCTCGTGGTGCAATCCTCGGATGAATCTATCGAGCAGTTGGTTATTATTGAAGCGCTCATCGGGAGTGCAGCGAGGATTTAGATGCTTCAATCGACTTATAAAGTCTCTCACTGACTCCCCTTCCTCGCGTTCAGCTTTTTGGAGTTGAGATGCTACTCCCCAAAGCACACCCTCACGTATGTATTCTTTCAAAAACAATCTCTTGAGAGTGGGGTAGTGAGTACGCTCTTCAACCCTTAAGGTTCGATACCAATCTCCGGCCTTCCTACTCAAGGTTAAGCCTAAAGCTTTACACTTATGCAGCTCTTCCAAGGAATCACACACATGTTCAAAAACTTCAATGTGCTTCCTAACATCTTCGTTACCACTGAAGTTTTGAGTGAGCTTAGCCACTTGTATTGCCTTGCTTCAATGTGCTTCCTAACATCTTCGTTACCACTGAAGTTTTGAGTGAGCTTAGCCACTTGTATTGCCTTGCTTCTAGGTTCTCTCTCAGGCATGCCCCGCATGTTTTTCGCAATAGATCGTCCGATCGTCTGAGCAAACGCTGTGAGATCACCTAGGTGACCAGGCATAGCTGGTGGAGGCACTTCTGGGGTAGCCTGGCTGATAGGAGTTGGCGTTGGTCTGGGTATGTTGGCAAATCACGTAGGATATGATATGTGACTAGGCCTAGCTCCTCTTGGATAAGGGTTGTGATAAGGCGGTCGTGGAGCATACGCCATTGGCATACTAAGAGAGGCGTAGGAGCTACATGAGCATGAGTAGCGATAGGTACATATGGTCGATAGGCACTGGCACGCGCTGTTGTAGGTACTGTTCCACTAGGTAGCGGCGTCGTACTAACTACAGCGGTAACAGGTGCACTTTCCGTCATGCTCATCATTGGGGTAGGCATTGTGGATTCCCTAATCGAAAGTTGAGCCAAGGTTGGAAAGCTAAAGTTACTGCTCGTGGGCTCAACCTGCATTGAGACTCCAGGCGAAACAACATATGAAGGGTCTATGGGACTCACCGAGGGATAGGGTTGGTTGTTTGGCCTTGCCTGTATCCAAAAATCTCATAGGGCCAGTGGAACCTAAGTTCACTCCCCTATTTTGTCTCTCAATTTGGATAATTCTATGAATAACCTCACATATCATTTGTTGTTGCTCCTCTAGATTAGTGGCGCTAGATGTGCTTCTAACCAACCTACATGGTATGTGTAGCTCGTGTATAGGTCAGTTAGAGTCTCTGTGGGTAGATCATATTCCCAATTTTCATTGAGAAATATCCCATCCAGACTTGGTGTGCCAAACGGTTCTCTTGAAGTGGATGCAATGTCACTTCTTATGGATTGGCTTCTAGGGACCTCTACTTTAGGAGGCGCATCGGAAGGTGGTAGCTCAGTAGGGCCCTCATTAAACGAAGTGGGTAGAATATCCACATGGACACTCTTTGGGAGGGTAAGGTCTACATAAGATGTGAATGGCGAACCTACTACCCCTCCTTCTTCATTTACTTCGCTTGTCGCATGTTCAGAGCGTGTAGCTCTACTAAAGGTCTCTATTAGACGACTAAACATGCTAGATCCGGGTTATGGGACGCCCAAACTGGCATGTTTTGGCTTGTCTCCTCAGGGTTCTTGGTAGGGTGCCCTTCCATGGCTTCTGAGTCAGAGGACGAGTCACTAGCCGCTATTCGTGGATCTTGGGTTGCACTTCCTTGGGTTCCAGCGGAAGGCCAAGATGCTAACGTGGAGGGATGGTGTGAGCCTGCGTAAACTGAAACACTTTCTAGTGGCTCAGACTCTAGCATCCGACCAGAGCGTAGATGCATGTGACGTGGGTACCCTACGGGCGTTGGTGACTACCTTTGAAGCCCACACAAGTGCTTTCTTAGGTGTTTTGCACCCCGTTTTTACTTGTTTTTATATTGTTTTTAACTCGTTTTTTAATCCCCTCACTTATGGTCGAACCTGAACTAGAGCGTGTGATAGCTCGAAACGAGCGTATCGTTTAAAGGGTCCTAGTGTGCTTTACAGCACCGTGTTCACCTATACAGAACTCTTGTGGTCCTCAAAACAGTCTGTTTTCTTGTGGAGAAAAGGGCGAAAGCCTATTTGCTTGTGGAGGAAAGGGTGAAGGCTTTATCCCACATGCTCACTTCACTCCTTGGGGGGTGGGCTACATATAGGGCACAACTTCCCATAAGCTCTCACTTGAAAGAAAGCTATGGAGGCTCACTCTCCTATATATATATATCAAAAGACCGAGACCGAGGCCGGGGTCGAGGTCAATTGGGGGTATTTTTTTTCAAAAAAATTTTCTCCAAATAAAAAATCTTTCCTCTTCACACATTTGGTTTTTTTCTTTTAAAAAAATTAATTTTTTCTTTTTTTTAATTTTATTTTTATTTTTTAAAATTAATTTTTTCTTTTTTTTAAAAAAAATTTGGGATAAGTTTTCTAGGGTTTCTTTCTAGGGTTCAGACTTTGCCGTGGTGCAGTTCGCACACAGCGCAGGCCTGGGGATTCAGAAATCCCCCCTCACACGCAGAAAACCAGAGAACAGAACGCACACGGCGCGGAAAAATAACAAAAGAAACAGATTTCAAAACACGAAAACACCTCAACACAGTCGCCTTTCCTACAGTGTAAAATTCACTTCACGCAGCAACCCGAGCTGCAAACTGGAGCTTGGTGCAGGGCAACTCCCTGGCAGCGTGCCAAAAATGTGCGCTTTTGTCACACAGGTCGTAGCTGGGGACTTGCCGAACACCGTATGCGAGCCACGAGTGGCTACAAGCATACAACCAGGAAAGCAAGCTCAAACAGAATGCACAGGTGTGTCACTCACCGCTCTAACCGCCGCCATGAAGGATTCCCGCGTCACAGCAGTGAAGGAGGAGCCACCGTCGCCGCTCTACCGCCTCGCCGTCGCCGTTGTGCCGCTATACAGTGCTCGATCGCTCTCTCACTCTCACTCCCTCTCTCTCTCTCACACACGCAAGAGAAGGCAACCAAGAAGATAAGGCAAGAGCACTCTTGTATTCACAACACATGAGAATGAGGGTTTTAGGGTTACATTTGACTCTTATAGGTGACTTGGCCGTTCACACATGGACGCCCATACATGGCCGACCGATCCTAACCCTTATCCTGCTGATATTCAAGGTGCGCCTCTCATCGGCGATCACCCAATCCCTTTATCCTTAACATATGGTGCCGACAAGCCCGGCCCATGACTCAGAATATTTAAATTAATGACATAAAACCTAGTACGTCTCAATGTCCATCATAGGCTAACATTTAGCTTTTCCCAACCTTCTAATGATATAAACAATGCAACCTTATGGTTTTTTTACATAGATTAATGGTGAGATTAATTCCTAAAATGAATAAAAACTTAAAATTTTATAAATGCAAGAAGGAAATAGCATAAATAAAAGAAAATTGAATAGAAAACTTACTTGTAATCATGCAACTTGATCTCTAAGGTTGATTGATGCCTCGGTAAGCAAATAAACTAAAAAACAACACCAAACAAGAGTTAATCTAGTGAATTTGCACTCCAATTGGGCTATGGCAATACTGCAAACGTAAAGTATAGCAAGGGATTCCTAAGCAAAGGTGCTTCCCTGATAGCGGTGCCATTGAGAACTCTTGATCCTTGCAAGGTAGGGAGAAAGAGAGGAGAAATATTCACCGATTGGAAAAACTTGATTTTTTCAAGCTAGGGAGAAGAAGAGGAGAATGCAAGGGTGCTACCAGCTTGTACCTCTAGCCACTCTTGGTAGAGTATCCCTCCCTTGTGGAGAGCTAGGGCCCTCAACCTTGCCTCACCACACAAAGGTTCTTTACAAATGGGTGGAGAGAAAAGAGAGAGAGCTATGAAAAGCTCAACCTCTACTTTGATGCCATGATGAGTGAGATCATGAGAGAGTAAGCAAGAGAAAGAGAGAGGGAGAAGAGAACATATATCAACACTATCACTCACTCACATAATCCCTAAGCATACATACAATAAAGAAGAAGACAAAGCATACAAGCAACTTCAATCATGAGAGTAGGAAGACAAACTCAATGGTGAGAATGGGATTATGTCCTTTATCATTAGTCAAAATGTCTTATATACAAGATTCATTTGTATAATCCTCGACTTGTCCTCATCTAATTTTACTAACTCCATCAAGTAGTCATTGAATGAAGCATGGTCATCTAACCGCATTGCTAAAGCTACACTTAAAGTTGGAATTTCTTGCTCAATAGGGAATATCACATCTATCCCATACATGAAATTAAATAGTGTACTCTCTACATCAATTCTCTACATCAATTGTAACTTTATAGGTTGTTCAATAAGCCCAATATAATGCTTCATATAATCGTTCATCACAATCTCATCTATTTTCTGCCACTATTTTGGTTAAAATCCCACATAAAATCCTATTGATAACTTCCACTTGACCATTAGCTCTTGGATAATACAGTTTTGATTTACGATGCCTAATCTTATAAAGCTCAATTAATTCATTGATTGTCTCATTTAAAAATAAGAACCATGATCAGTTTTTACTAGCTCTAATGGGCATCCAAAATGTGTTATTATATTCTCATAAAGAAACTTAGCCACATCCACTGCTCGGTCTATCTTTAGAGATTTCACCTCTACCCATTTCGTTACATAATCTGTACATACTAAAATATATCGATTAGATCAATATCATGATGGTGGATCTATTGGTCCAAGTCTCATGATTGACATAGAATATGAATTTATTTCCTAGAAGATAGTGACAAAACTTCTCGACTAAGAACACCATTGAAAGGCATTCCTTTTCCGTTGTTGTATGGTTTCTTTCAACATCGCTTAGGTTCCTTCTTGCGTAACATATAGGATGATCCACTTTATTATTAGCATAATACCAAACCTATTGCCATCATCGTGGCATCCGCATGGATATGAAATTCCTTAGTCCAATTTGGCAGTATTAAGATTGGTGCTTCCATTAATCTCTACTTAAGAAGTTCAAAAGCCCTATGACATTACTGCATCCACGTAAAAGGATTATCTTTCCTTAGCAATGCAGTTAAAGGTAAAGCGATAATAGCAAAGTTTGCGATAAAACATTGATAATAGTTCAAATGGCCTAGAAATCCTTGTATTTATTTAAGATTACTAGGAGGAGGTAACTCACTAATCTTTCCCATATTTGCTTCATCCATATTAATCCCTTCCTTAGAGACTACATGTCCTAATAATGTACCACTTTCCACACCAAAAGGAGGTTTAAATATATCCCAACCTCAATACCTTGATTGAATACTTATTCTAACTTATCAACAAGCATATGCATAAGAGTTCCAAAGATGCAAAAATCATCTAGAAAAACCTCCATCCATTGCCTAAGAAAACCCTAATAAGCCGCTATCATGACACGTTGAAAAGTAGCTAGGGGATAGATAAACCCTATATCCAAGAGCTTCGTGATTTTTTCTTTAACAAGCTCTGCATACACCGGTTTGTTTGTCTTTGTCGCTCTAACAAACACGTCTCGTGTTAGGCTTTAAGTTAATATAACGTTGATAGAGCTCAAGCTTAACTCCTTTTAAGTCTTTATAAGACCATGCAAAAAACTTGAATTTAAATGTTAAAACATCTTGGAAGTCCTCTAAATAAAATCCTTCTAACTGAGAGCCTATTAATAAGGATTTCCCTTTAAAGATTTCTAATTTGGATAACTATGTCCCGATATCACGTACGTAAGGAATCTCTGGAGATATATGCATCGATATTTATTCTAGAAGACTGTGTCGATTTGACTTAGCTATCTCTTCAACTTTATCTTTCGTTAGCAAAGTCATTGGTAAATATGGCACAATCTTACGACACTTGTAAAATTCTTCTTCCTATGTCTCCATTAACTCCACCATCATATAATTGAGCACTATTTCTTTTTCTTTACCTTTATAAACATCTCGTTTAAATGCATCATTCTAGCACTTCCTCTCATTCCTCAAATCTATTCCTTTTGTTGTTGGCTTCATTCGCATGTGGTGAGCCATATTTCCTTGTTTACTTACCATATGTGATGTCCTTCATTAGTAAGCTTAATTACCATATGTGATGTCCTTCATTTGTAGAACTCGCCATATGTGATGTCCTTCATTTGTAGAACTCCACTTCTTTCTTTAATATTTGGATGTAACCCTCATTTAGGGCTATTTCTTGTGTAAATGTTCCTATAGATTCTTGTTTTTCAAGGATTATGTTCCTATCTTTCCACCTAATTTGAGTCATTCTTCATATATAGACAGTCAATTAGTAATGTCACTATTTGAGTCTTTCTCGAAGAGTAATGCACCTTATATTCCCCTAACTCTTTTTGTTTCGCTTACTTAGCCTCCAAGCCTCCCTTGAGTGTGCCCCATGCCCCTATTATATAGGAGGGCCCTCAAGTGACTCTTGACTCTCCATTTCCCATGTGTGACCCTTGGATGCCTGACCCTAACCTTAACCCTTAAGGTTATTCCTAACCCATGCTCCACTAGAGCTTGTTCCCATTCTCCCATGCTCACAAGCCTAATGTGGGTTAGCCTCCTAGTATATGCACACATAATGTGCATATAACATAGCACACATAATGTACATATAACATACTTCCCCTCTCTCAAAACATTGCACTCTTACAATGAAAAGAAGGAGAACTGTGCTGAACAATCTCAACCGACTCCCAAGTTGAATCCTCTATTTCCCTATCTTTCCACCTAATTTTAACCTCAAGGATTAGTCAACTATAAAGTTTTCTTTCCCTGAATTCAAGTACCTTATCAGGTTCATGTGGAACACAGGATAATTCTTCGACTTCAACGAGTTCTTGAGGAGTAACTGTGTTATCCTCACCTCCCAGTTTCCCTTTCAATCTATCGATATGAAAGACTGGATGGACTCTAACAATTGGAGGTAGTTTTAGTTCATATGCAACCGTGCCAATCCGATGTATAATTCGAAAATGGACCACAATATCTAGGAGATAAATTCAAGCATTTTTCTATTGACAAAGTTTGAGAATCTTTAGGAACATTAAAATAAACCAACGCTCCTGGTTCAAAAGACCGAGATGAGCGTCCCCTATCAGTATAAAATCGTACCCTATCTTGAGCACTCCTAATAGAATCCCGAGCTTCGGTCAGTATTTCCTACATATCACGCAAGAAATCCCTCGATACATCAAGCTCGATGTCCTTAAGACCGACATCAATAGGTGCCCTGGGTTGATACCCATACATAAGTATACACGAACTAAAACCAATAGCCGTATATTTAAAACTGTTATAGGCAAATTCCATCATTGGAAGATATTTTTTTCAATATGATGATTTTCTAGAGACATATGCATGAAGCATATCCTCTACAATCTGATTCATACACTCTGTTTGCCCATCAGACTACTGCGGCGGATGATCAGAGCAATTCACATTCAAAGTAATTTCCTCGTTGTTGTAAACCATTCGGAATAAAGTAAGAAAACATGGCATTATAATAGCAAAAACCAGGGATTCATCGGTGCCCCGACATACCCACATCTGCATATGGAATAATCGACGTCCCGAGTCACCCATATCAACATAGAGAGTCATCAACATCTCGATGAGTCACATATGTCCATCCGTAAACAATCAGGTTGACTATAAAAATCACCTAAAGTACGGAACTAGAGAAAGAAATGCCAACAAAGGAAGAATCCAAATTTCCTTATCCGAACACAACAAGATAAACTTGTTTGAACTCTAAAGAAAGAGATTTCAACAAGTGAAAATGCCGATGGGATTACTCTCATCACACAACATGCAAGCTATAGATAAAAGCAATTTATCTAGAGAATGCCCACAATATAACTTCTAGTGAATTTAGAAAATGAGATTGTCTTTGAATGTTGAGGTCAACATATTAAGTGATGTAAGCAAAGCAACAATCTTGAGCCCAAATTATCCCATAAGATAATATATGTGAGGGATCACTAGCGTCCCATACCACCATGATACCACCCATACATACCTGCCGTCTAGGAAATATGAATAAAATCCTGTATAAAAAGAATAAGATGGCCTTATCCAGACTTTCACATACTAAACTTGTCTCTATATACTTGAGACTACATCAAGGAATAACTCCTTCTGAGTACATCATTAGAAAAGAAATTGAATTATTGGTGCCTTTCTAATGATAACTACCCAAAACACAATAAAGTTAGGATAGAAAAATAACTCACCTAGATATATAAGCAACTAGGTATCCGAGTTGGAATATATACAAGAGTATAAGAAATATACTCCAAAATTATGTGCAAAAAACAAAGGCCAATGCTACCTTCAAAGCACATGTAATGATTCAAAATATCAAAAGATCCTTATAAAACCATGGATAAAAGCATAGAAGCTCCTCGAATCCATAAAGAATATAGTTGATCATAAAAATCAATGCATACCATCTAATGGACATTAATCATGCCAAAAGAAGCATTAAAATTGGTGGCCAACTCATCAATCCGGAGTATATGAACATTGTGTCATTCAAGCAAAACTCCAAAGTAAGCAAGTGAAACACATGTGTGTAGCACTCAATAAAAAACCCCTAGACACAAGTGATCTAGGCAAAACCTGATGAGTCCATATAAATCTTTGAAAAACATCCAATAAAATCTACCAAAACAAACCGATCAACTGACCCATGATAGAATTTATCTTAGGCTTAAGAAATTAAGCACAAACCACACTTAAACAAGTGTAAAATAAGTTATCATGGAAAAGTGTCAAAGGTGAAACACACTTTGAACGCAAATTATAGCCATCAAAAGAAATTAAGGAACATGTCCAAAAAGAATGGCTAAACAATGGTAAAAAATCATGAATATATCATTTAGAATTAATCCAAACATAAATATCCATTAATATGAGATCTAATCGTATTAATAATATGCGAATAACCCGCATCTATGTAATGTCAGCACCACGAGAAAATGTACTTCAACATTAAATAACCCTCGAAAATATTAAATTCTCGAGAAAAAGAATTATCATGATTTTTTTCTAATTTTATAGGGCCTCAAAATATGATAATTTTGAATTCCACCAAACCTATCTTATGGCATTCCAAACCTATATTTTTCCAGAAAATTTTTAGCAATTATATTTACCAAAATACCATTGATATTTTAAAAATACCAATTTTTAGGATTTCTAAAAATAATTTCAGAATATTCCTAATTTTTCTTGAGAATCCCATCGTTCACGAAATTTCCAATTCTGCCTGACAATTCTCAAATCCAATGAAAATTTATAATTTTAATGAAATTTTCTAATTTTTTGGATCAAAAAATATATTTTTAAAGGAATTTGAATGGTCACGGGCGCCCGAATGGACACACCACATGCCAAACACCAACCCCACATTTTTTCAAAATTTAAAATAACCTATCTAATTTTTCACTAATTTTCATGAATTTTTTGAAATTTTTAAATTACCTCGAACGCATTTAGAATACGAACGGTCAATACCACTGTTAAAACCCTAAGATCTCTCTAGATAATTGTTATGCATAAACATGCATAAATCAGGCATAAACTCAACCACCCAACCACCCCCGAGCCCAAGGGATGCACACATGAATAATAATGAATCAGGCATAAACTCAACCACCCAACCACCCCCGAGCCCAAGGGATGCACACATGAATAATAATGAAATACATCATACCTCTACCTTGATGTCCCATACCATCAAGAGGTATAACTCCAATCCAATAGCATGTAGCTATAGTGTGAAATGGTAGATGAGTAGATATAAACCTCTACACAAGAGAGCATAACATAGCCTTGGCCTCATAAGCCCAAGCCTCCAAGCCTCCCTTGAGTGTGCCCCATGCCCTTATTATATAGGAGGGCCCTCAAGTGACTCTTGACTCTCCATTTCCCATGGATGCCTGACCCTAACCTTAACCCTTAAGGTTAGTCCTAACCCATGCTCCACTAGAGCTTGTTCCCATTCTCCCATGCTCACAAGCCTAATGTGGGTTAACCTCCTCGTATATGCACACATAATGTGAATATAACATAGCACACATAATGTACATATAACACCTATCTCATAAGTGGCATTTGTTCTATCCATGAAGCTATAATTAGTTTGCAACCCTTGAGCTTGTCGTTGTGATGATGGTTGCACTTAATATAACATTAGCCTTCACTAGGATTATTTCATAAACAATAATTGCAAAAGAGAGTTCATGGCTGGTCCAAAACAATCCTTGATATTGTTGAACATTCTGCTGCTAAATGGTCATACTACCCACGGCACTTCCCATGCCAAATATTTGATCTAGGTGGGTTTTGAGAGTTATATTTTATGGTGCGCCACAACATATACCCCTTTCTCTTGTGAGCGCACCACATTAAAAGTTTCTTCTTTTAATGTGGTGCGCCACAACATATACCCCTTTCTCTTGCGAGCGCACCACATTAAAAGTTTCTTCTTTTAACTTCCTTAATGAATTTGCTACTATCTCTATGACCTCACCCTCACTCAAAGGTGCTTGACGAGTGCTTGTTTGTAACATCATATACGTGGGTGCTGACACATAAGGATTATATGGGACATAACTCCATGGGTTAGGGCCCATTATAGCTTATCCTTACGCACTCATTCCGAGCATGTTAGGCATTCCATGGGGTGGCAATGGCTCCACTATCTTTGCCTACGTAGCAACTAGTGGATATGATAGTCTAGGATCTTATAACAATTTGTGTCATCATTGTTGACTTGATTGCACTTATTTTCGACGATATCATGCTTCTTGTTTTTCATCCACTAATGTTACAGGACGCCTAAGGCTTATATGCGTTTATGCCTCTACATTTTGAAGACCATTGACAAACTGACGCTTTTGTGTCTCTTCATTTGGAGCAGTAACTCCCATCTTCTTCATAATCATTTCCATTTGCTTGATGTTATTATCAATACTCTCATTTATGCCTTGAGACAAGTAGCCTAGTTGCTGTGCTAGTCAATCTTGGAAACCTTGCCTTCCGAATTTAGTAAGGAAATCTTGTGATAAGTCAATTGTATGTAGCTTTAAAAGATGGATCCAAGTTCTTATACCAACTCAAAACCTCATCTTTCAATGTGGCTGGAAAGATATACTTCTTAGTCACCATCTACGATTTCATTTGTTACACATGTAACCTCAAATCATTGTTTATGGCCGTCAGGGTCTTCATCCCATAATCCCCCGAATTGAGTAAAATCCACTAAACGGACTGTCACTCTAGGTGGTGGTAATGTCATTATTTTAATAAAAAGATTTGCTAGTCCTAGGTCTTCTTCCTCAAATAAATCAAGCGCTTTCGCTTAAGATATATGAAATAACCATATAAACCCAAAAATCCTTGTAAGTTTTCTAAAGTGCCATTTCTCTCTTGAACGTGGAGATGGTGTGTGTTCTTGAACACTACCTTCCTCTTCTTCACTTTCCTCTTTAATACTTTTTACTTTCTCTTTAATGGGACTTATGTCAAGTTTATAACTCTCATTGTTAACATGTCCCAATAGTAAGACTCGTTTTCTCTTTAATGGGACTTATGTCAAGTTGATAACTCTCATTGTTAACATATCCCAATAGTAAGACTCGTTTTCACTTATGCTGGAAGGAGTACTTCCCGGATATGCGTCCTTCATTTAAATTTATGTTGGCTACTATCATTCCTCTAAGTCCTTCCTCGAGTAGTTTGTTCAACGCTTCCATTTGCTCAGCAAGTCTCTTGTTATGTCTTTACCAATGTTCTTTTCTTTCTCTATTCCTTACTTCTCTACTGCTTTCACCACTCATTTATCCTATTTTTACTATTCTCTCCCTAACTACTCCACTCTATCTTCTCTTCTATGTAGCTAATCACCTCATAGGTTAAATTTGGTAAAGACTCACAAGATTCTCCCACTAACAACACTTGTAAAGGTTGAAGTACACTAGTGAAATTCTTTATAAACCGTCTATAGTATGCTAATCTCCTTATAGTGCTGCTAAGTTCTATCTTAGTCATGGGTGTAACCATTGACAAGAGAATCACTCTACTCACAAGTGAGAAGCTTGTTCTTCTAATGTCGTTGGGTCCTTTAGCTCTTTCTTAACTCTTGGGCAAAATCCTACTTTTATGCCACTACAAAGGATGAAATATTAGTGATGGGTGTAACCATTGACAAGAGAATCACTCTACTCACAAGTGAGAAGCTTGTTCTTCTAATGTCGTTGGGTCCTTTAGCTCTTTCTTAACTCTTGGGCAAAATCCTATTTTTATGCCACTACAAAGGATGAAATATTTTCTAAGATCCTTGTAATGCACCTTGTACGGTATAGTTATTTGTGGCATGGTGCCTTTCCAATATCCACTACAATACAAGTAGAAAATGAAATGGTCTCTAATTCTATCTTATCTACCAAACCCCAATGTATGGCAAGCTCGATGGCTAGATAACTAGGACTTGAGTCCTCTATATATTCCAAATCATAGATGTTCACACAAAGAGTTAATCCTTTCTCTTTAGTTCCTTGCTCACTCGTTTCCCCCTTGTCATCACTCAATTCTTGAATTGCCTCTTCTTCTTCTTGGGTTTCCTCACTATGCTCCTCTTCGTTTTCTTTGGATACCTAATATAGATGCTATAGGTTTCTCTAATTAAGCTTTTGCATTAATGCGAAATTCCGCTATCTAAGTTAAGTCTTTATTATCTACACCCTTGCCTTGGGGGGTTCACCTAAAAATATGTAAGTATAGCACGTGAGTTCAAATGAAAGGGTTTTTTAATTCAAAATTTTAAGGTAAATTTATAGAAATACATTTACAGAAGGGGTTTTTTTATCGATTTTGAAAAAAAAAACTCATAAGTCTATAAAGAAAAAGGAGTCATTTTATTCATGAAAAAATAACAGGTAATGGGGTTTTTTAAATACCCTTTAAATGCACATGATACATAGGATTTCTTACTCATTTAGTAGTGCACCCCACGAGACCCTTGCTAACACTCATACTAATTAACTCTTGTTATAGCTTTACTAGAACTCCCGCGGCAAATGCACCACGGCAAATGCACCAAAAATGACCCATGAAAACTGTACTCTCAAATAACTCTCTAAACAGGGTTCAAGCCAGCCAAGTGCTAGGTTGTTACGCTATGTAAGGGTAATTTATATGTTAACTATTATCATTTAAATTCAAATAATCACATTCTTGTGTAGTCCAAACATTACCTTTAAACACATCTCATAAACACTTATTCCTTTGATAAGATTCTACTAATTCTTTCTAGGATATCATTTAGACAAGTAGCATGGACAATTTCCCCTTTGTAGTATTTGAGAACTTTTCACTCGCTCTCTACTATTAAAGCCACTGGGAACTCCTCTTTAAAATATATAGAGAAGGATACTAGAAAGATCGAGGGCTTCCCCTTCACTAACCACCTACTTTACTGATAAGAAGGATAGCAGAAAGATCGAGGGCTTCCCCTCCACTAACCACCTACTTTACGGATAACCACTCCTATCTTACCTTAAACTATATCCTAAAAGGAACTAATATAACCCAACTCACTCAACCAACATAGAATTATCCTCACATACATTATCATTTCACACATTAATATTTCACTATTGCATATATAAATGCATTCACTTGAGCAATGTAAATAATTCCATACTACTCAATTGAACATAACAACCTACATTTTTTTCAATGGTTAAGCCTCTAAAGTTTTATAAAATAACTCTTAACAAATTAATTCTTTTCATGCTCAAAACTCACACGCACTTTCTTCATCATAAAGTAAACATTTTTTCTTTATTGATTATCACTTAATTACTTCTAATCATCTTTTCTTTACTGATTATCACTTAACTACTTCTAGATCTTCACTTATTAAGCCTTCAACATACCCACAATTAGGTCATTTTACAAAAATACCAACAAATAAAATCCCATTGACATCATTTCTTACAAACCTCAAGATTCACAAAAGCTAACACTTTTCTTTCATTAAGCATATTTAAACTCTTTATCTAACTCTAATTATTAACCCTCCTCTAATCACATAATTAACCCTCCTCTAATCACATAATTAACTCCATTTTACACTACACTCCCATCATAAACTTATTTTTTGTTAATTCTCTTTTGCACAATGAACCTACATCAGAAAATAAAGCCTACTTATTTTTTAAACCATCTCCAAATTCTTTAATGATAAAGCATTATTTAAATTTTTAAAAATTTCATAAATGTAAAGAAAAATAGATATTATTTTTCTAAACTACTTTTTTATAATTACAAACATACCCAAATTAAATTCCATATCATTAAAATTTACTTTAATTTTCTCATTTTTACTTTACATAATTTATTAATTATTTATATTTATCAGAAAAGTTAACACTCCTCTAAGAAACAAGTAAACCCCTAATTTTTATTAGTAAATAGCTGCTAATCATATTCAAAAAATTTATACTGATAGAACATTTTTAGACTCACGAGTGATTCATGTCATATGAATTAACACATTAATTAACATGGTTTCTTGAAATATTTACCTCAATAGACCATATTTTCATAATTCATTTATGATTCATAATTATAATCCAAATAATACCAAAACTTTAGCTTAAGCTTCTTTTGACATGTTCTTTATTTTTTTGAACTCAAATTCGTTAAAAATTAATATTTTTGCTAAAAATTGCTAATTTTTACTCCCAAAATTACTAAAAAATAGCTAAAATAACCTAATTTTGCTCAAAAATAGATGAATTAAGCCCTAGAATTGGGAGTTATCATATGCTACGTGAGGTCCATAGTGGATTATGGCCTCTTTCTTTAAGGCTTGTATATACAATACAATGATGTGGATTAAGCTAGTATGATCTTGGACAAAAAAGTGCTGGTGTCTGGGTCTCAACAAGTTGGCTGAGCTAGTACTTGAGAAAGTGGTCAAGTACAAACCATTGGCCTCACCTGAGCGTATCTCAAACCCTATTCCAAAGTGAATGATAGAACCATTAAGGGAACCTAAGAGCATGCCAAAGGTCATAGCCGACGAACCCGTGGGTGACCATTCTTAAGAAGTTGCAAAAAGAGCTGAAACCTCTATCTTTCGAACCAATCTAACTAGATTTTGCATTGCTAGATGCAGTGAAGGAGGACTTAGTAGGAAGTCAATGTTGGCCTTCCATGGGCTACCATGGTCACCATAACATTTTATCCAATGTGATAGATGACAACTTCATTTCGATCCCATCAAAGGCACCACCTCCTAGGGAAGGATCAGTGCACATCCCCTACACATTGGCAAGTCCAAGCTCGAGTGACACGCTAGAAATCCATCTCTTCTTACTAGCCATGTCATCACCATTCTAGTACAGGTTCATCAACAACCACGCCATAATTTCGCCTGCATATTCGAAATGGCTAGCCTGGGCCAATGCATCTTCAACGTCGTCAAGAAACGGCCATAGCATCTTAAACGTCCACCACGTCTATTGCCCTCCAATCAATTGCCTGCACTAAAGATAAGCTTCTAAATTAAAGCTTAAGAGAAGGTGATTAGTATGAATGTCCTACACTAGCAGTATTTCACACGCAAAGAGCTCCAAAGCTGATTTTTAGCTCTTCTTTGCATACATGAAAGCCCGACTCTTTATAAGGGAGAGGATCCTTTCAAGCCACAATTTTACTGATGCTTTCCTTAGCCAAGAAATCAACCCATTATCACTACACAAGAACCAATAATCCTTTCTTATAAGGTCAATAGGTTTAGTTTTCTTTTTCTTTTTATTGTTTTATTTCTTATGCTTCATTCAAATGTGGGAGTGTTTCCTTAGGTGGGTCGAGTGCGTGAATGTGAATCTTTTGTGAGGGTGTTCGTAATCATAAAATCTTTTGTTGGGGTTCATTTTTGGGGGGTTAATGTGGCATCTCATATCTTTCTTTCATTGGGTGGAAATGTGTTTTTGTAGGTTGATTGTGGTGAAAATCCCTATCTTTATTGTTAGTTGAGCCTAGGAGTTGTTGTGGGGGGTTTGTGTGAAGAGGTGTGTTAGAGAATTAGTGTAGGAGAATGTGATGTGTCTTGGAAGAGAACAAAGTGTGTGAAGATTTTGAAGTTGATTGTGGACATTTGGCTCGTGAGGACACTTCGCCAATCTAGTGTGTGAGGAATGATGACACCCAATTTTGGCATCATTTCAACAAATTTCTAATGGTTCTACAATGGCAAATCTATGTTCTTGGAATTATTTTATGGCATTTATGCCAATTCGTTAAACTCATTGCCATATTTTTTATGAGGGTGGCCACGGAGCGAGCCCATTGCAGCGAGCCAATTTGCAAATTATTTTCAAATCAATACGAGATGCGAGTAGTTTCTTGTCATGTATCCATTGAAAGTGAGCAAGAATGACACATGACATACCAAAAAAAAAAGCAGGCTTACTACATGACATGCCATACCACCTTCAAAACATACCACCTTCAAGACAATGTATTCAAGACACAAAATAAAAGCAGGCTTACTACATCCACCAAAAATGCTACATCCAAACTGTCTTTAAATAAAAGTTCAAATATCACGCTACATCCACCAAAAATGCTAATATATAAAATGTCTTCTGTATCCACCAAAAATGCTACATCGAAACTGTCTTTAAATGTCTTTAAAAAAAAGTTCAAATATCACGCTACATCCACCAAAAATGCTAATATCCAAAATGTCTTCTGTCTTCACAAAAAATGCTAAGATCCAAAATGTCTTTAGTCTTCTTCAAACTGCAAAAAAGTAAGAAATTAATGAACATTGCATTTATAGAGGATTATGGGGTATTAACAGTGCCTTGTCTTATTAATTTGGGAATTACCTTTGTAGAATATGGCTCCAATAGCTTATTATATATGCGATGGTCCTTTTCAAAGATAATAACATTACGTTCCATGACCGCTGCAATAAGTCCAAGAGTTCCAGTCCCAGTAAACAAGTCAACAATAGTATCCCCTGTCTTTGAAAAGAGAGATACTATGTACTTGCATAGCTTCTGCCCTCTTTGGCAACCACCTCTCCAAGGCTTTCCCTTTCGTTTTACCATATCCTCTTCAGGAACACTACATAAACACAGAGATGAGAGACCCAAAAACCTAAACCCTAAATACATAGACATTGTTTTTAATCACAGATCCAGAGTCGATCCCTTACATATCTTGAATGAGGTCTTGTTCCAGATCTAATTCACTCCCAAGATTTTGCTCTTCCACCTTATCTCCATACATCCGTAAATACTGCCTTGGTGTACTTGAGCGTACAAAAACAGATAGAATAAGACATGCAACCTGTAATGAAATCCATTCAAATAGTAGTGAATTCCTTAGGCTATAAGTTGAAATAGACATAGACACAAGAATTTTTGTAGAAGAGAAGTGTGCAGCTACCTTTGTTACAAGTTGTCCCATCTTCTTTCCCACTGGTGGAGTGCATTTGACCACTTGTCGATGAAAGACCACAAATCCTCTAGATGTTGCCTCATGCTCTATCTTCACTCCTTCTTCCATTGTATAAAGGCATGTTATGAAGCCATGATCATTAAGACAAAAGTCTACAAATTGAAAAGTTGCCTCATATAGACTTTCGCTAACCACATTCCAAGGTGGCACTCTGTGTCCCAAACAACCCTCAACAACGAGGTTTGAGGGGAAGTCTACAAACACCATCTCCACACAATAGTCAGTCCTTTTCCCATGGACTTTTCCTTTATTACAAAGCACATTCATGGCTTCCAAAACATGTTTGAATAGAGGGGATGGCCCTTCTATGTTCTTACAGTCCCTTGCAAGGTCCTCGATGGAGGTATTGAATGCATATACCATGCCTGCGAATTCCCACAATGCAAGAAGAAACACAGAAGAAGATTGATTGGTAAGAGAAAAATATTTATCGCCCCAATAAACATACACTACTGTTAACGGCATGATATCACCTTTCAAAGGTGCTGGTTGGATCATAGACGAGGCTACATGTACATTGCCCGAAGTACTTGTTGTTTGATGTACTTCTCTTTGTCTCCTATTTGCATCCAATGCTTGACTCACTATATCCCTCCCTAGGTTAACTGGTAGAGGGTGCATTCTAGATGTAGAGGCTATAGATGTGGCATGAGAGCTCGTAGAGCAGCCACGTACTGCAGTCAATGGTATACTCTGCACAAAGACAACTTATGGTTATAAATTACCTCATCAAAAAACTTTATCATCGTGCAAAAATCAGAGACAACTTATGGTTACCTCATCAGAACCCTCCACTATGGTCATCTTAGCCAATATAGCTAAGTGTTGATCATGTAATTGAATTTCTTCATCTGGCACAACAAACCTCTCCATGTCTAGCCACCAGGGGCATCTTGTCTTTTCAACACTTGATAGAGGCTAACCATGCATTTCAAAAATAGATAACATACGTTTTATCATCATACATACATTTTATCATCATGACCATGATTACAGAAAACACTTACTCTCCCAAGGTGCAGATCCGCATATATATATCGTGGAGTATCCTCGCAAATCCATAACAACACAAGAGGTGGTATGGCCTGTACTACACCACTATCCACCTCTTTCAGCAGCCATCTAAATTCGAAATGGAAAGGAAAACTAAAGTCAATAGGCTATATAAGAAGCATAAGGAGAAGAAATAAAATTGACCAAGTTTTTTTTTTACCTATAAACAACTCGATGTGTTGCAGAGCGTAGCCCTTTTTGTGTGTCCATATCATTGCTAAATTTTATATCCCCCTGATGAACTCTGAAAGCTTTTTTGAAACACTTTCGTCGATGAAAGACGACATAGTTTATAAAGGAATTAATGGAAGGTAAGGAGATTCTATCACAATTTTCAATCTCCTCCAGAAGCTTGGAGCCATAAGAACTTATTTGTAGCCAGAACACAAATGAATGTAGCCACTCTCTAGCTTTTGCTTTGTCTTTAGGCAAGTACTCTATCTCTCGAATGCTAGCTTGTGAATTATCCAACATTCGAACTAAGAATGCCTTATCTTCATCCCTAACTTGTGCAGCCCCAATCATGTTCAGTTTCTCTTCTGTCGCAATATGGGTCCCTGCTGCATGCCAAGGAAGTGACAAAACAGCACGCCAAAAGTATTCTCCATTGGCAGGGTCTGCTATGCGGGCAAACTTTCCCACCCTATTCTTATACAGAATTTCTACCTCTCTTATCACCTTAGCCCTTCCGTCTACATCCATGCCCTTAGCCTTGACCTCGATTTTCATCTCCATATCGTCCTACAGAGTCCATTTAATTACAAAATTACTCTTGCATACATTAAACATATTTCGCATAATTAAGTAGATCTTGCATACCTTTAATATCTTGCATACCTTAAACACAAGCCATGCCAATATATTTATTGGAACAGAAAACCAGCTTTTTTTGCCACGAGTGGGGCACTTTTTCATTTCATTCTCCATCCAAGCCTTGTCCTCATCATCGAGCTCTGCAAGGAGGGTAGTCTTATCGGACTCACCAATTCTCCTTATTTGGAAGAGCCTATCCCCAAAAGTTGTTGGTACAAAGGCATAGTCATGCATCCTAGTACAACCAATGTAGAGAGTTGAAGCAACATCATGCAATCAATGCCAAGAGCAAAAAAGAGAAAAATAATAAAACATATACTTATTCAATCTGGAAAGAGAAAACATCAGCTCTCCAACGTCAGCCTTCTCGAATTGTAGAAAGTCACAGGCCACCAGACAATGCTTAGAGATGTCATTTGGAAATTCTGAGTAAAAGGAAAGAAGATGATAAAATTATATTAGATGCATACATAAAATTGTATAAATAGATAAAAACATTTCAAATCACCCTCACCTTGAGCAATCAAATCCATCCAAGATTTATAGCGGTTGTTTCCATCCAGTACATGTATCATTTTACCCTGGATGAACGGTCCCCATTCTGGCATATTTCTGAGAGACTCTTCAAAAGTTCCATTCACATCCCTCCATGTTGAACTCCATGACAATGTTGTTTCTTCAGTCAGAGGAGTCTCCTCTCCATCCAAATCAAACATGGACACCGTGAACGCCCCCTTGCTTTCAAGATACCCACCAAGGTTCTTGAATGCTCGACCAAGGTTCTTATCAGTACTGGGGCATAGTCTCCTTATGGCCTCTGTTGGAAGAAGCCTACACAAGGGGATCTTGGGGGGGGGGGGGGGTGCTGAATCTAACTCTAATTCGATCGATGAATGCAGTTGGAGTAGAGGTTTTAAGGATCTTTCCGAAAATTTCTGCTTTGATGCTCTCTGTTTTTCTTGTCTCAGTTGTCAATGTGTCTCCACCTTCTTCTTCTTCATTATCATCCTCTCTATCATTCCCATCTTCTTGTCTATCATCACCCTCTCTCTCATCCTCCTGTCTATCATCCTCTCTATCATCATGCTCTCTCTCATCCTCCTCTCTATCATCCTCTCTATCATCCTCTCTGTCATCATCCTCTCTCTCATCCTCCTGTCTATCTTCCTCTCTATCATCATCCTCTCTCTCATCCTCTTGTCTCTCATCCTCTCTATCATTCTGTCTCTCATCCTCTTCTTGTCTGTCATCCCTGTCTCTCTCATTCTCATGTCTATCATTCTCCATCAACACTTGGCCTTGACTCTGAACTTCCTCATCAAACAATCCTCGAGACACCCTGTCGGTTGTTCTTGCCTGTAATTTTTTGGAGCGTTTAGGAGGAGGTAGTAAGGAATCCATACCAGCAAAACAACAATCTTTTTGAGAACAAGAAGATCTAGTCACATAACGTTGGGAGTTGGTGTCCATTTTCAAAGATATAACTCTTCCCACAAAAAGTAAAGTAAACTACACGAATTATTCTAGGTAGTATAATCATGGGTTGGCATGGGCTGGCACAAAGTATACGGATTATTTAAGGTTGTATAATCATGGGTTGGCAGGGTTGGCGCAAAATATACGGATTATTCAAGGTTGAAAATAATCTCGGGTTGGCACAAAGTATACGGATTATTCAAGGCTGTAAATTCCTAATCATTAATAACAAAGTGCTCGAAAAAACCTTTTCCCAAAAAGGATTTCATTCCTCTGCAACGGCTGGAAGGAAAGGTACACTCGTGCATTTTCTACGACCATTTTCTACGACTATCCTCTGCAGCTATCGTCTTCTACAACTATCTTCTACTCTATTCTCTGCAGCTGTCGTCTACAACTATCCTCTTCTACAATTATCACCTGCAAATATCCTCTGCGTGTTTGCAAGCATGTAAGTCCCCCTCTCTCTATCTCTCTGTGCTTGCAATAATGTACTGCTATTGATTACAATCTAGATTTTTTTATTTAATGGCCAATGTAAAAACTCCTTCTCTACAATGACTATGATGGCATAGTCATGGCTCTGCAGATGAAGTCTCGAGATAGCTCTGTAGTGGCCATGTTTAGCTCTACAGTGGCCATATTGAGGATCAAAACATGTCTATGTAGGGCCTCTAGGATCAAGTGCGCTGAGCGCACTTGATCCTGGAAGCTCTACAATGACAAGGATGGCATAGTCATGGCTCTGCACATGCAAGTCTCGAGATAGCTTTGCAGTGGCCATGTTTAGCTCTCTGCTTGTAATAATGTACTGCTATTGATTACAATCTGGATTTTAATGGCCAATGTAAAAACTCATTCTCTACAATGACTATGATGGCATAGTCATGGCTCTGCAGATGAAGTCTCGAGATAGCTCTGTAGTGGCCATGTTTAGCTCTACAGTGGCCATATTGAGGATCAAAACATGTCTATGTAGGGCCTCCAGGATCAAGTGCGCTGAGCGCACTTGATCCTGGAAGCTCTACAATGACTATGATGGCATAGTCATGGCTCTGCACATGCAAGTCTCGAGATAGCTTTGCAGTGGCCATGTTTAGCTCTACAGTGGCCATATTGAGGTGTAAATTTTCTGCTGGATCAAGACATGTTTATGTAGGTCCATGTTGACATGTTTATGTAGGTCCATGTTTATGTAGGTCTGTCTATGTAAGGCCTCTAGGATCAAGTGCGCTGAGCGCACTTGATCCTGGAAGCTCTACAATGGCTCTGCAGATGAAGCCTCCAGATAGCTTTGCAGTGGCCATGTTTAGCTCTACAGTAAGTAGCCATGTTGAGGTGTCTATGTAAGGTGTAAATTTTTTTACTGGATCAAGACATGTCTATGTAGGGCCTCCAGGATCAAGTGCGCTGAGCGCACTTGATCCAGGAAGCTCTACAATAACCATGTTAGCTCTGCAGATAAAGCATAAGCCAATGTTTAGCTCTACAGTGGCCATGTTGAGGTCTAACTTTTTTGATGGGCATGTTGAGCACTTATTTTTAATAAAAACATAGACATCTTTTGCTAATGTGGATGCCTCCATGGATAGACAAGACATGCCTGTGTAGGGCCTCCAGGATCAAGCGCGCTGAGCGCACTTGATCCAGGAAGCTCTACAATAACCATGTTAGCTCTGCAGATAAAGCATAAGCCAATGTTTAGCTCTACAGTGGCCATGTTGAGGTCTAAATTTTTTGATGGGCATGTTGAGCCCTTATTTTTAATAAAAACATAGACATCTTTTGCTAATGTGGATGCCTCCATGGATAGACAAGACATGCCTGTGTAGGGCCTCCAGGATCAAGTGCGCTGAGCGCACTTGATCCAGGAAGCTCTACAATAACCATGTTAGCTCTGCAGATAAAGCATAAGCCAATGTTTAGCTCTACAGTGGCCAAGGGCTCAACATGCCCATCAAAAACATAGACATCTTTTGCTAATGTGGATGCCTCCATGGATAGACAAGACATGCCTGTGTAGGGGCCTCCTAGATCAAGTGCGCTCTACAATGACCATCTTGTGCCAGTACGTGGCCATCTTTAGCTATACAATGAAGAGGAGGAGCCAATAGACATTCATGGTCTTGGCCCCACACACAAAATACAAACGCAAGGAAAAAACGCACATTTAAAAAACGTAAAAGAACATACTCTCTTTCGGGCAGGTGATGCTCGGGCAGGTGATGCCCTTTGTCGTGAGGGTGAGAGTTGCAACATGAGCGCAGCAGACATCTTCATCTTCAACGTTGTTGTACTTCACAACGTTACTGTGCAGATATATTCCAGTCGTGGTCTTCCAATAGATTACAGTCGTGTAAATATTTCTAAAAGTTGTGTAAATATTTCTAAAAAGGACTTCTTCTAAAAGTCGTGTAAATATTTCTAAAAGGACTTCTTCTAAAAGTCTAAAAAGTCTAAACCACTGCAGTACACATTTGACCACTAAAAAGTCGTGTGAATATATATTATTGTGCTTACTTGAACATTAAACCACTAAAAATTAAACCACTGTAGTACAAGGAAAAATGTGCAAATTATACTTCAAAATCGTACTGGGAAAATTACAAAACAAAATCCTTCTGGGAAAATTGCAGTACAAAATTACAAAAACAAAATCCTACTGGGGAAAATTACAAAACAAAAACGTACTGGGCAAATTTAGTTGGAGTCCTACTGGGAAAATTACAGGGCAAAATCGGCAAAATCCTACTAGAAAAATTGCAGGACAAAATAAGGAAGATGGGGAAATTTATGCATCCCCATCTTCCTCACTGTCATCTTCTTCACTGTCATCCCTATCGTCCTTATTGTCATCTTTCTCACCGTGGGAGTCGGGGATGTTCTCTGCATCTGCATCATAGCCTGTGCCTGTGTCTGCCTCGGGCATTTCAATGGGCATTTCTTTATGTTCTGCTTCCTCTTCCTGCTCGGGCATTTCTTCAGGCATTTCTTCATCTTCCTCCTCTTCCTCCTCTTCCTCCTCTTGTATTTCCTCTTCCTCTTCTTCTTCCTTGAAAGGAAAATTGTACCAGTCCACCCGAGAATATTCTGTGGTGGAATCGCTATCTGCAATTCCATCATGGCAGCTCTCATACCATTCAGCGGGTGGGGTATCTGGCTCCTCTGGAGCCATTTCACTATTTTCACTAATTTCACTATTTTCTTCTTCAGAGGTATCACCCTCTGAAAATGTTGAGAAAACTAGAGATAGTAATATATAAATAGAAAGACAGAGCAGCTCCATTGTATCTTAAGAGGAGGGTGGTCTGAGAGCAGCTTGAGGGTGAACTAATAAGAAGCAATGGCAACCTAATAAGAAGCAATGGCAAAACAGTGCATGAGAAATAACATATAAAGAGAAGAACTCCGGAGTTTTACCACGAGTTGATTGATTGCAACATCTATATTTTTTTTTGTGATTGATTGCAACATCTAGAAATAGTCTGTTTTAGTAGTCTTTCAAACTAGTGAGTAAATATACTAAAAAATAGCTTTTCCAGCTTGTCCTTTCATTAGACTTTCATTCCAAAGGAAGCCTATGCCTTTTTCTCACGTGTAATGTATATAGTATTACTTTGTTTTGAATATTAATGGATATGTGTGCTCACATTATACTTTCTTTTGGAATGTATTCTTGAAATGTAGGGATTCTGAGTCAGATGTTCAGATTTTTCTACACAAAGTTGGAGGCCCTCTTTTTAGACTGTCATTTTCACATGGGAAATGTTTATTATCAGCCGAATTAATGAAAGAAAAACTAGGTGCAGAACATGAAATTTTTATTGAAGGTCTATTGCAAACTGATGATGGTTTTGAGAGCATAGGGACAATTCCCTTGTACCATGGGATTGGTGAACATGGGTATTATATCTTAGATAATACCCTGTCATCATTTTATGTTGCAAAAGTAGCCATTACATCAACACCACTCCCTACCCCTGGGGATATTCCTTCTGGATCTGGCAGCAAGACCTCACCTATGTGAGTGACATTTCAACTTTTGAAACATGGTAAAATATAGTGAGGTTATCTTTCTTGTTTCAATTGTTGACTTTGGATTGTTGATTTTTTTCCTAGTGACTTGGATGAAGAGGACATGGAAAAGGTGGTGCATGCAGATAATTTAATTGACATTGAGGAAGGTGATCCTGCATTTGACACTGCAGTATCTGCCTTCCAAATTGTTCGTACTTTGCCGCCCAATGACATATTCCATAATATTATAAATGAATGCACATTCAAAGGAAAAGTCAAGGAGCTCCCTAAGAAGTATGAAGAAAATTGCATTTATGAGCTTTTAGATGGGAAGGGCATGGAGGGTATGGAGCACAAATATGAAGAAAATGCATGGACAAAACCCCAGACACAAACAAGAACTAATAAATCTTTTATTTTGAGAAAGAGTTTTTGTGGGGGTACCTTCCAGTGTATGAATGAAAGATGCACTTATCGATTTCGAAACAAATCACCGAATAGGCTCCATTGGAATGGCCAATTATTGAAATCCCCAAATGAAGGATGTTTGGCTTTGGGAAGTTATGGAAACTTAGAGTGTTTCTTTTGTAAGCATGTTCCAATGTGCATAAAAACATGTTCAGTGTCTGCCTACTATTTTATGCCTAAAGATCACTCCCATAGTAGATTGTTCCTTCACTATGGGAAACATACACACACAATTGCTAGAGGCATGTGTCGAGCATCTATGCGAAACATTAAAGCCTTAGTAGCTCGTGTTGTTCAGATGGACCATAATGCGGGTCCACGAAAGGTACAAATGATTGTTGCCAGGGAGTTGGTTTTGAAGGCTTTCACTGACGATGATAAAGTGATTGGAGAGTTTATGTCAGAGAGGGAACTCCAGGAGATGTCTCAAGAGCTAATATCTTTAATAAATCTCAAAAAGTAAGTTCTTTTCTATTGAATATATATATATATATATATATATATATGTAATTTCTTAACCAACTTGGTAAATGTAGGGTGAAGCAGATGGTAATGCAAAGTCGAAAGACAAGTCGAGCACTAGGTGATGGATTTGAGGCTATCCTAGAGTTAAAAAGAAAATGCCACTTTCAGTTCTTCCACGGATCAAGGTTTCCCTTGCAAGCAACCAAAAGTGATGAGAGGTGCTATCTTTTCAAGATGTCCACAACTGGCCCTGGCTCTGGCGTTGATATTGTCAATAGAATGGATGCTGCGGGGGATCGAGACCTTCGACATTCATGGGTTTGTTTTGATCATGTACACCGAGTGGAGAATGATTGGCACACAATGGGTGCACATGTGTATGATCACACGTATGTTTTAATTTTTATTCTCTTTTCAAAATGAAATGACTGTTCGACTGAGTTGTTACAATACAATAATCTTCCAAATACTCTTCTTGCAGGATTGGAGAGCTACTCACAATTGCAACTTGTGAGTTTAGAGAGGAGGATGAGACAGCACAGATAATGTTTTGGGAAAATTTGAATGCAGTTATGATCGACCATACTGGGAAATCAGCAAACTTTTTTGGCTTCATGGCCGACGAAGCAGGTGCAAATTGGAATGCTATTAGGTCAGTATATAACAATGGAGATGAGATGGTAGGAAAGGAGAGATCTTGCGTTTTTCATTGGAAGGACAATCTTCGAGTGCATACACAAAAGTATATATATGCTCAACATATGGAAAAACACAATGAAATGTGTGAGAGGTGGAGGACTGCACCAACCAAAGAGGATGCTTTAGTGCTATTCCGTAAGATACGTGCATGGTGGGCAACAGGAAAGGCAGCAGACAGAAACATTCCCAAGCTAGATAGTTGGCTTAGTTGGTGGCACTATAGAGCAAGTCGTTGGGGTCATTTTATTATTAAGGTATGTTATGTATGTTTTTTTTTTCTATGAACTTAATTCAATAGCAGTAATTAAAAAACCTACTGGTTTGGGTTTATCTTTGTGCAATGGGTTTTCAATGAACAGGATGGTGAGCCTATTGTAAATGCTCTGGTACCACGGACGAACCTCTCTGAAGCCAAGCATGCTAGTTGGCTAGCAGGAGAAGGATACAAACATAAATTAGTTTGTACGATGCATGTGTTTCAGATCTCATCAATGCTTACTTCCAGTGTGCTCGTCAAATGGCTTTTATGGAAGGAAAATATATAGGTGGAGGGCCTGACCTAGAGATATTAATTGAGAGAGCTCTTTCCAGACAAACTTCAAGCCCTTCTCCAGCTGCTACTTCAAGGGCAATTGATGATGCAGTGATGGGCACTCCAATGTTTACAAACAGGATAAATTTCAAGGGTGAGAAAAAGACTATTCGAGCTAAACGTCCACTTCATGAGGTCCATGAGGGGAATGTAGGGAGCTCTAGCCACCGACCAGAGTTTGTTTATGTGACAGTGGATAAGCATGAAAAAGGGCAAGCATCAATAAATCCAGAAGAAGGTGACGTAGCACTTCAATCATTAGAGCAAGATATTCATCAGACAAAGTGGGCATTGCGCAGGATTCCGATCTTCAATAGAGTAGAATGTAACCATTGGGTAGGAGGAAAAAAATGTAGCAGAAAGCTACGAGGCGGAGAAGTGGCACCATGCTTTTGGAGTGATTGTCAATTATCTTCTTGGAGGAAAGAAAAGTACTGCTATTTCTGTAATAATGATGTTCGACACACTTGGAAGCCTACAAAGACAATCTTACATCCACTTGCAAGTGTTTCTAATGTTTGGCCAATAGCAACAGGTACACACTTGAAAGTCAGGGAAGCTCATGATTTAGTAAAAGCTGGATTTGAGATTGGTGTACAGATTCCAAATAGTTTGCTTCAAGAGAGTGAACAAAACAAGCAAAAAATTCTTGAGGAAGATAAGCAAAAATACCCCTATCGAAAAGGTATATCGAAAGCTGCATATGCACAGATCAGTGCTGCGTTAGATATGAATGTAGAAATTATGGGAGGACATGTTCAAATGGAAGGGCAGAAGGAAATATTTAAAGTGAGGGAAATCCAGAACAAAGAAGCCCTACCCATTGAAGTAACCATTCAGAACCACCCAATATGTTCGTGTGCAGAATTCAATGATAGGTTGGTCAAAAGAAAACCATATCTTGCCTGGAAACATATCTACTTTGTTTTCCTGATGATTCTTGGACAGGATGTGAACAATAATATGCATATCCATCAGCCAAAGATTCCTAATTATATTTTGAAAGAGATGCTCACAAGATCTCAGAGGAGCCACCCACAACAATTATAGGATATACTTATAATGTTTTGAGAATATTTTGAGAATATCAATTAAACTTTTTGTACTCTGTGCGCTATATAAATAACACACTTATATTAATTGATTTAATTAAGTTCAGTGTTATGTCAATGTTTTCAGTCATTTAATAATTAAGTTCAGTGTTATGTCAATGTTTTCAGTCATTTAATAATTAAGTTCAGTGTTATGTCAATGTTTTAGAGAGCAGCACAAGCACAAATCTGCTCGCTTGAAGGGGATAATCTATTTTTGTATTCTGTGTGATTTTTGCTCTTATTTTTGTATTCTGTGTGATTTTTGCTCTCGGCTCGCTTTATTGACGCACCCATTTTTTATGATGTAAATGCTTGGCTATTTAGCGGGTCCGCAATACATTTAAGCCAATGCATTGTAGATACATTCTAGTCGCCAACTGATTATGTGACTAAGTGGGCGGAAGCCCAAGCCACCAAATATTGCACAAGTGCCAAAATTATATCCATGTTCATGCTCATGCATTTGAGTGGTGGTGGAACCTGCTCACCTTGAGCTAGAGGTCTCCTAAAAAGACCACTTAACTACATGGCCCCAAGCTGCTCGAAGCACAAGGCTTCTACGAAGGAAACCCCCATATTTGGGTTTCATTTTCAAGAAAAATGTGCACTACAAGCCTTTGCAACCATGCCATCAAACTCATGAGACCAAAGGTGGAGTGGAGTTCAAAAGCCATGCCTCTGATGCCAACCCCAAAGCTTAACCAAGAAAGGAGAGCAATGGGTTTCACCTCAAGTCATGTGCGACACCACCTTTAGAGAGGTTGGAGTAATCCGTGGCCAACAAGCAGTAAGAGGTAGTACCTTGCCCATGTGCAGTGGCCTTACCCATGCATGTTCCCATCCAACAAGAGCCACCCATAGTAGAGCAACCCTAAGGCTCAAAAAGATCACCATGACACTACAACCTATGTATGCCATGCTACAACACCAACTCGCTAGTGGGAAATAGAAAGATAAAGCTCAATCAAGCATGCTAGCAAAGCCGGTGTGGAAAAGAGGTCAAGGCTTTTGTCAAGGATGGGCAAGCGACTCTTTGGCTTCGCTCTCAGTAAGGCCACATGGTAAGTCAAAACCTTAAAACCCCATTGTATATATGTAACGTAGCGCTTCCTATCAATTGTGCATACACATATACTTGGGAATGATTAAAAGCTAAAACAAAGTTACCAAGGAGAGGAGCCGGTAATGCAACCAAAGCCTGCAAAAGCCCAAGAATCAATTGGGCTCTGCATCTTCCTCCAAGGTGCAATCATTCATGTAACCATGCTAAAATCAAGTGAGTTAGAGATGCCCTAGAGATCTAAACTTAACGATCTCGAGACAAAGAGGCAGGCTGCCAAATACGTCTATATGTAGTACCTAGGATTATCGTAAGTCGACCTTGGCCTATAGCTGGTACGACTGGTCCATATGGATCAAATGGTCTACATCACCCAATTTGGATATATACTTGTGACTAAACAAGAAACCAAAGCTCTTGATGTAGCTTCTATGCCCATCCAAGTTTGTCAGGGTGCACATTCGATCCCCGTAAACAACCTAAGGACAAGGTGTCTACATAAGCAAAGGGTTTACATGCATCCTACTAGGGGTACTTCGATCCAAGTTGTGATGTTTATCTGAGGGTATGCAGAAGTTGGAAGGCCACCAGAGAAAAATAGATATAAATCTCAAGTCCCTTAGGGGTGAAGACAATGTGCTAATGCCACATGGTGTAGGCATGCTCCCCGACAGACACTTTTTTATCTGTCCATTGTTGGTGAATGCCTCCAAGAAGCACCTTGTAGGATTAACAACCCTGGACCTCTTGGTCCTACACAAGCACCTTTACCACTTCAGTTACCACCTCATTAGCGACATAGCTTACTTTTCTTAGCTCTAGTAAGACAGAAGCCCTTAGCAGGCTGCAATGTGTGTAATATGACTAATGAAATAAAAAGGTTAATTTTATATATTTATATAAAATATTATAAAGATTATGTTCTAATATATTGAATAGCATTAATTTGATGGTATATTAATATGTGAATATACTATATTATAATAATATAAATTTGATAATGTTTTTACTTTATAATCATTATATACGTAATAGAATCTAATATAGAATTATATAGTTGTTATTGTTATTATGATAGTATATTATTATACATATCATCATTTTCTTTATTATTATTTGATTGATATATTTCAATATATATAATATTGCATTAATATAATCGTAATAATAATAATATCAATCAATATTTTCTTTATTATTATTTGATTGATATATTTCAACATATAGTATAACATTAATATAATCGTAATATATCAAACAATATTTAATATGTTCTTACATATTATTACCAAAAATATATTACATAAGGTCTTTAATTGTATAGAATAAAATATTATACTAATAAAGAAATTTAATATTATTATATCGACATCATAACAATTCCATATATTGAAATATCTCCAAAAAAAAACTATACAATAATAAAAGGATGTAAAGTGTGTAAAAAATGTTATAAAATATCTACAATATATAAAAGTACATATTCAATATAAGGAATAAAGCTATTTTCATTATATAATAAAAATAGCGCTATTTTTAAATCTCTCTCTTATATATGAAGTAGTATAGAACAAAATATTCTATTTATATATTTTATAGGGAGAGGAGTAACTATCAGCAGCATCGGCTTCATGATGCGGATCGTGAACAAAGACAGGTAATGTGTGATTTTCTTTCAGCATGTGGTGTTGCCCCCTACTAGCTGTATGGATTGCCTGTGGGTTAATCATATTGCTGTTTGGATCCTTCTGAAACACCCTTGGTATTGCTTATATGTTTCATCATAATGCTCTTCTGTTTGCAGCAGAGATCTGTGCTTTGATCCTCTATATGCTGTTTGGATTCTTATGAAACACCCTTGGTATTGCTTATATGTTTGATCATACTGCTCTTCTGTTTGCAGCATAGATCTGTGCTTTGTTGCATATAGTGCACTAGATGAGGAAGAAGAGTGGAAGACCTTACCTGCTGGTCCATCTGGAGCCAGGTCCTAAGAACTAGGTGGAAACTCGGGGGTACTATGCTCTAGTGTCACCCTCAAGGGCGAGAGCTATCGTGAGGACTCCAGGGCAAGCCTCGGGTATGTGTGGGGGCTCATCGTGCTGAGGAAATCCATTGCGCTAAGAGCCTCGAGATTTGCCCGGGAAGGTGATGAGTCTGGGACTTCTCTAGGGCCTTGTAATAACCTCTCACAGAAGTCTCAACTATTATTCAAAACAGGTCATTGGTCAACACTGGGGATAGAAGCCAGTGGATGTTAATTTTAAAAAAAAGGATAGATGAGATCAAAATTTGTGCTTCATCTATTAAAACATTTTTAGGCACTTTATTGTGTGAACCTAGGCATGTTTTTAAGTGGTCAGCCTACTATTTTGGCATATGTTTTAGGAGAATGTGCTCTTATTCAGCCATTCGGGGATGGCAAGAGGATCCAGGCAGCCCTGTCGGAGCTCATTTTCAATGTAACATATGCCTAGAAATGGCAACAGAGTCGGTGGTTACGTGCTGTGTGGAGCTTCCGATTACCTTCTACCCTTGGAGCCAGGGCACAAGCTATGGTGAGTCCTGTTAATTCCAGGGAAGCATCATTGTGAGCATATACTAGCACAGATAGCTGTGAACCACTGAGAAACAACTGACGGGTAGCAGCCATCGGAGCCAGCATCGACAGATTGCAGGAGAACCTGAAACAACATGTGCAGAGAACTTTGGTATCATGAACTCTCATTTTGAACAGGCTGGTGTTTCCATCCCCGGGGAAGGGGCTAAAACTGGATTATCTGGTCTGGCAGGGCCATCTCTTGATGAAGAAAGGGTACCCTTTCCTGGAAACTTCCCATGGTATCTAATGTTCATGTGTTGTTTTGCAGCTGGTGGCAGCATGTGACAAATCTAGCTGGTTATGAGCAGTAGGATGCCCACAAGTTTTTTATCACAGTTGTTGATAGGACCCATGGGAATGTGGCAAATCCATCTTTGGCAGAGAGGAACAAGAAGTATTTCATCAAAATTCTTGATGGTCTGAGTATATACTGATTGCAGCAAAATGTACTTTGTATGGTATGTTTGTATGAAAAATAAGTTGAATTTCTTCCTTGCTTGCAGTGCAAGTGATGGAGACTGTGAGTGCAGCAAAATGTACTTTGTACGGTATTAACAGCATCACATTTCATCATGAAACTGCTAATACCATAGTGACTTCATTTCCTCCATTTCTATGGTATCAATTTCCATACTCTTCTCTGAGCTCTTGCGCTCTGATGTGACGACGAATGATCTTGCATCGACACTTAATTGGACTTGGGACCTGGTTATGGCCCATATACATTGCATCCAGATTCTAACATCACCGATGGCAATAGTGGACAATCTGGCCGAGGGGCACAAGTGGCGATGAGCTTGGGCTTAGGGATGACCTTGTATGAATGTATATCATGCTGGTCAGAGAGGCTAGGTCCAATGAGAAGTTTTACTATCAAAACCTGAGGTGCTACAAGAGTCTGTCAAGCAGATGTCTTCAAGGAAGCTGCCTCTCATGTTGTCTCTCCAAATCAAAAGGCTGGAGCACTCTCGACACTCAAATGGACGTGGCTGCTTACTTTCTTTGTCTATTGTGCGCTCAAGGCATGGGAACATGCTTCTTTTCATAAATGGTAAAGAGGCTGACTCCACACTGACCTGCATGAGCCTGGCTGAGTTTGAGCTATTTGCAGTGGTCGCACATTTGGGGCAGCTGGATGCTAGACACATCACATTTTGGGGTCTCTAAAGTTAGCGAGGATGTGGTGTGAGCTTCCCAGGCTTATGTATTGTATTACGTTCAGAAGATTCTCTCATACCAGGCAAGTAATCAGTGGCTTGTGCCATTTCGGCAGAGACATCACAAGGTGCTGATAAGGGATTGGAAGAAAATCTGTTCTGATGGATCACATCAAGTTGACGTTGGCTTAGAAGATCGATCAGGCGAGGAATCTGTTGCTCAAGATTAGTGCCCACCAGCTTTGGCTTATACACCTTGCTTTTGAGCCATTCAGAGCAGGTTTTCTTTGAATTATCAATTGTAGAGCATAGTTTCCACGAGTTTCGGAAACGGGGGTGGAGTTTCGGAGTTTCGGCCTTCGGGAAGAAACAGGGAAACGGAGTTTCGGTTTTAGGGTTTAATACATACATATATAATTAATAAAAACATTACAAAAGCTTGAAAAATACATCTTTGCTCAAGTTCAATGTCAAAGACTCAAATGATAGATCAAAATTCAGAAATGACAACTGTAGGCTCAAGGCTCAAGCCTCAAAAGAGTCAATACAAAACAAGATCCATCATCCATCATCCATCATCCATAATCCATATGTATAGACTATAGTAAATACAAAACATGATCAAAAAATATCCATGTGGCTGGCAGCAGCTGTTGGCATGACAAAATCCTAGAGCTAAGTGCTCCAAAAATCGCTCTGTCAGTCCGAGCCATCTTACTTAACTTACTTGTGCGGTTCGAGGTCGGGAGACTCGGAGAGATTCGAGAAGTGGAGGCTGTTTTTCTGGTCCTGCAGGCTACGAGCAAGGTGCGACTCCTCCTTGCTTGGTAGAGCTTAGATGGCAAAGGTGGAGGCCCCAAGTAGAGGTAGAGGGCGTGGTAGAGGGCTGATGTGGAGGTAGAGGGGTAGAGGGCAAGGTAGATGGGTAGAGCAGCTCCAAACAGGCGGCGGAAATAAGCGCGCAAAATGCCGGCAAAAAACAGCACGCGGGTTTCTAAACCCTGGAAAAATTACACCTTGGAAACGCCGTTTCTGGAAACGGAAACGTTTCCACGTTTCGGAAACGTTTCGGTGGGCCAGAAACGGCGTTTCTGGAAACTATGTTGTAGAGCATGGCTGTACCTTTTATTTAATGGAGGCCTCAATTATCCAACTCCAAAGTTGTGATATTAGGATTAGTGGTTAACAGATGACCACAGGCTAGCTTTAGCAAGACAATTATATTAAGGATGTATACTGGACAGTGGATACTTTTGTACTACAGCTACATGTTCAGGTTACATGATACAAAATTAGTACTTAGTTGACTGTTGTACATTCTATTCTTTGTAAGCCATTCGAAATGTGCAGACTTTCAACAAAACCTAATAAACTCCCTTCTTTCTTTGGATTCGATTTAAATAAACAACTTGACATCATGCAGTCATTGCTAAGTATATGCCCCCATAGTTGCGGCTTTTTTTTCCTGTTCCTTTTTTGGGCTCTTGGCTTTAGTTTCTCAAAGTGTGGAAAAGGTTTCTCTGTTCAATTTTACCCTTGCTTGGGAGCCCAAGTAATGAGTAGCATTGTGCTTCCCCTGATGCATTCAGGCTGAGTGCTTTCACTCCTTTGCTACCATTGCTTCAGCTGCTTCACCAGCCTCTGCTAGTCACCACAACCAACTCATCGCCTTTTTTGCAGTCTCGCTAGATTTATCTAACCTGCTATTGCAAACAAGCCTCTACTGCGTTTTCTTTGTTAGTTTCCCCAGTGATTCCTTTTCTGTGGCTCAACCTAAACATATCATGCAAATGCAGGCTGATGAGATCCAAAGTCAATGTGCTATGATGTTCCCAAGGAAGGGCATGTTCGTCGGTCTTATAATTTTTGGAGAGGAAGTGTGCCAAACTCTCCCCACACGAATGTGTGGTTTTATAATTATTATATATTCATATACATTACTATCTAACATACTAAAATGAAGGTGATACACTCAGAGCGAAAAGCCATGATTCTCAACTCAAATATTATTTGTACTTCATGGTATCAAACAGCTTGAATGCTAAAACAACCAAGGTGTTAAATTCACAGAAAACAATTGAAAATTGTCAATCTCAATGTACACATGGACACATACTCACATAAATTTACTATCCACAGTATTCCAAGAAGAATGAGCATAGAGTCCTACTTCATGTAGTTAAAGAAAATGCTCAACACAAACTACCACATGCCTTGTAAGCCGACTCTGTTGCCCTTTTGATTTGGTAAAATTCGCCTTCCGGAATCTCAACCCACTGAATCCACCCATCATTTCAAGCAATCTTCTTCCCACTTCCACCCTAAAAAGAACCTCCTGTTAATCTTTTACCCCAATTCCCAATTTCTCTCTCTAAAATAACCTCCTTAAGTGTTTTTGTGTGAGAAAATAGCCAAGGCTTAATGCATGTGATGTTAGATCCAAAAGTAGACTATGGCATTTGTTAGCTAAAATAATAATAGCCTATGATACCTAAAAGCCCACCATATAGATGAGCCTTCAAGCAAACCTGCAAACTTCAAACTCTTCTATCTGTAGAAATGATTAAGATTCAACCACTCAGAGCCCCAAATCTAAATAAATAGGGTTGTATCACACAAAAGCATACCCCTGCCATGGGTTAATTGAGCTAATATTGATGAATAAATCGGTACAGACGAGATCAGACGGTGCGAAATACTTAATTAAGCGCTTTAATCCTTGAGTCAAGCACCTTAATCCGCCCAATTAGTACACTTAGCTATCTTATGAGCACACTAATGCTTAGGTTAAGCACCCTAATGCGTTAATTGTGCGCTAAACAGCTTATGCTTAGATTAAAAAACATTAGGATTAGATAAGATAACCACAACTGCAGACAACCCAAGCTCGTGAATACTTACAAGATGAGAAGTACAGTAACTCGAAGGTCATCCATCGCTCTGCAACTCCAATTCAATTGATGCAGAAGGGGAATCTTAGGCACCTGGATTAGCATGGAAGTTAATACCGGATTAGGTGAAGGATTCCCGATCTGCACCAATCGAACTCGAGTAGCCAGCAAGGCTTCAAAATATAGACACCCATCCAGAGTAAGACATGGCCGAAAGGTGCCTTGCTGCTCTGGATCTCGTAGAGCAAGACATGGTCTGTGTAAATAAGTATTATTATTTATGAAGGAAAGTTGATTGTGACCGACTCATACGACCAAAATCTATGAATCCTTGGAGGGGGTTGATAAAATTCCCACCATTACACTACCATCACCATCACATTTTAATATCCATGTTCCCTCCATAGATTTTTTCCCCCAACACCCACATGCCAAGGCTGCACACACAATAAGAATCTCAAGCTGGCTCTCTACCCTCCTCACAAGCTTCAATGAGGACCCTTGAGCTTCTAAAATGTCGAGATTCTCACTAAACTACTGGAGCTTCTCAAAAGTTCATCTTGTAAATGCTCACATGGCTCGATGTCGTGAAGCGATACAAAGTCATTGCAAGCATGAAAGATGTTGCTCGAACTAGCATAGACGCGATGTGCATGAATAAACATGTTTGGTTGATATGCCCGAGGCTATGGGTTCAAATCTTGCTGGCTACCCTGAATGGTGTGGGGCGTGGTGTTTGAAAAAGGGCATGCGGAGCCTTGACAGGAGTCATCTCATCAACTAGGAATTAGTTGCGCAAATTATTTTTTCAAAAAAAGAAAAAGAAAAAAACAATTAGAAAGTGTGTAATAATGCTGCAAAACTTACAAGAGGCTCCAAGAAATATATGTTGGATATTTATGCCCCACCTTATATTGTAATGTCCATGTACCAACTAGCTCATGGTTGTATGGCCCATTATAAGGAGTAGTAGTTATGGTTCTACAAGTGGGGTGGCCTGGGATCCTTGTATTTACACGGGATGGTGGCCTAAGAGGGAAAATGGTGGCACAAGGTGAGTCCGAAGCATGGGAGATAGAACACATTATGTATGTAGCCTACATAGTAACTTTTAGTAGTTCTTTTGTAGGAAAATATGACTTGCGCTTGCACAAAAACATCAAAATCTTTATAATAACTTGATGCAAGAGATGGATAATTATGCATTATTGCGAATCACAAACCGATGGCATATGCTTATTGCACGTGTGCTCTGGAGCTTTGATGGCAGCAAGGGCACACGATGTAGTGAAGTAAGGGCACACAACGTAGAGGAGATAGATCTAAACTCAAGGATCTTGATACAAGAGAGAGGCAAGGTTGGTCGTATCATCATAAGTTGATCCTAGTTGGCCATCGACTAAACAAAAGACCAAATGTCTTGCTGCTAGTTTCTTGGCCCATTTTTGGGCCCATGACCCGAGAACCAGATGCCCTCAAAAGATCTCCTTCTACCCTGGAGTGTAATCTATCATTCCATACTTATATTCATCCTACTTGGCATGTTGCCAAGTCTACATAAGCTATCTCCTAACCATCTCGGACATTGGAGTGCTCATACACCAACACGACTCCTTATAAAGGGGGCCTTATAAAATAGGGCAAGTCATCATCCACAACCATAATGGTAAGAGTGGAGCATTGATTTCCAACCCCCCCCCCCCTCAATGTCAAACTACCTCTTCAGCCTAATGCCGAGTTGATGAAGATGCAGCAAACCTCTCCTAAGAGCCTGTGTGATGAAGACATCTATACAATTTTATGTCATCACAGTCATATAACAGTGTGACCTCTCCATCCATGATCAGCTTGCACTCAAAAGTAATATTGTATCTCAATGTCAAGCAAGGAACACTGGGTTCATTGCCCATTGCAATGTAACTTTTATTGTTACATAACTCTCTTGGCTACTCCTGGGGTAGCTCCGATATTCCCTAAAATTCATCTCTGCCAGACTGCTCCACATGAAGCAAAGCATGCAACCTCACAACCTCTATAGAGAAGAGAGGACCACGATAGGCTATTGATCCAAAAGGTAACTCCAAACCCAAGTGAAAAATAATAACCAAAAAGTTATTTCCTACTATCATGATCTTCTGCCCAATCTGAGCATAATATCTAGTACTAGTCATACCTCAAATGTATTTCAAAAACTACATCATTACCTTCTAATGGTTCTCCTAAGGGGCTGATTTGAGAATTGACTCGATATATATACCTCGCATAGTATACTGCGAATGTATTTCAACAACTGCACCCCTGCCTTCTAATGGTTCCCTCAAGGGGATTGATTCGAGAACTTACATATAATATATCAACAAGAAAGGTGATGTCTAGCCATGTATTGCACAAAATAAATTCCCAACCCCATAAAACAATAAAATCGTCATATAATCCTTCATACCAATGGTGTCCCATAGATAGCTTGACATCAACCTCCATAGAGGTCCCTACTCGGCTATACGAAATGTCTTCAATATTTTTCATGCTGTGAGAAATGAAGATTCAAACCGGCTCCCCAAATAAAAAATGAATAACCCCAAGGACTGTCATATGGAACTTTTCTCTCAATGTATCCTTCATCTATTGGATCTCTTCTCCTCATGGTTCCTTGCTCAGGGGGTTCACCTAAAAATATGTAAGTATAGCACGTGAGTTCAAATGAAGGGGTTTTTAATTTAAAATTTTAAGGTAAATTTACAAAAATATATTTATAGAAGCGAGGTTTTTAATCAAAATTTTAAAAAATGTAAGGCTATAAAGAAAAAGGGGTCATTTATTCATGAAAAAATTACAAGTGAGGGTTTTTTTAAATACCCCTTGAACGCACGTGATACATAGGGTTTCTTAGTAGTGCACTCCCTGAGGTTCCTTGTCAAAATAAGGTTGTTCATCCACAATGTGATAGCCTAGGATAAGACTTTAAACTTTTAAGGGCAGGTCTTGAGTTCAAATCCTCTTGGGTGTACCTCATAGTAAGGGTGTGTTCGTGTGCATGTGAGCATGTAGGCTACCTATTGAGATATTGAGCTCAACTAGTGCTATGGACATTGTTGATGACCCGCTTAGGTGATAGCTTCCACACTCATGCCACTAGCATGGTTGGGGAGATTATGGTTGATATACGCTAGTGGACGATAGGCTATGTGACAACCATATTTTGATTACTAGAGCATGTCATAGTTATAGCACCAGTTCATATATTCGAGTTGATACTATGGACCGTCCATTGTATGTTATAGTAGGAGAGTACTTTTCCTTATTGTATGTACTCCTATCTCTTTATGTTAATGGTTGTAGAGAAGAGAAAAAGATAGAAGAGAATTCAACCATCCATCTCTCTCATGTGTGTGTGTGTGTATGCTTGTATTCTCTTTATGGTATCAGAGCTCCGGTTTGTGTGAGAGCTAAGGAGGTAAGTAAGAGGTAACAAGAAAGGAAGCCATACATGGGTAAGGGTATATCCATCTCTTTCCCTCTGTGGTTTTGGAGCAACACCTTTGGTATTTGTGAGAGCTATATGCAGACAGGGAAGTCACTATCTCAAATTGAGGCATCCTCTTGGGTGAAGAAAAAAGACCATATTGTATGTAGTTAACTTTGTTAAATGAATTTTGTGTGTTTCTACATGATTCGGGCCTATTCGAGACATATTTTGGCTCTGCAAGTTTTTCACCGTAGGCACTTTGAGAAAGTGTCAATTTTGAGTGTACATGCCCAATTTTTGGTTCAATGCAAAGTTGCAAAAAAAATCTAGTTGCAAGACAGTTTGCAGGTGTCAGCGGCGGCGGCGAAGTATGTGTATATGTGACTAGTTCACATATAGTGGCATTATAAACAAGTTTACAATACCACAATGTTGGAGATTGTAGGTTTGTTTACAAGTGCAAAAGTTTTTTACTAACATTGTTTAGTAAGTTTTTGCAGGTAATGATGTGTAACAGTCTATCCCAGATTATGAGCAAGAAACTAGATAAAGATAACTTCCAAGCATGGAAGTTCAGGATGACCAATTTCCTTATAGGAAAATGATATTGTAGGTGATGAAAAGGAGTCGGAGATTGCTGAAGAAAATCCCACCCCTCAGCAAGTGCAAACATATAAAGCATGGCATGAAAGAGCAAGAAAGGTGCTATACTAGTTATTTGCTGATAGTGTGACAAATTCTATGATTATGCATATATAGGATGCACAAATGCCTAAGGAGGCTTGGGACACCTTGGTGAAGATGTACAACACAAACACCCAACCTTCAAAAGATGCAGCCTAAGAAGCAGAAGCTGCATAATGTGACTAGAGGAAAGCTGAGTATAAATAATTACTCAGCAAAGGTTAAAGGGCTTAGAGATGCCCTTTCTTCTATTGGATCACTAGTAGATGATGATGATGATATGGTTTTGGTGACCTTAAATGGTCTACAACCAGTTTCAGACCTCCATTGGAGTTCGAGAGAACTTTCTCAATTTTCAGGAACTAGTTACTCTCCTCATTAAAGATGAATATTGGGGGAGGTTCATCCTCTATAAATTCAAATGAGTAGGCCTTCTGCTCAAATATAGGTAGAGGTAGAGGTAGAGGTAGATCAACATCTAAAGGCTAAGGTGGAGGTTGTTTTGGAAACAAAAATCATGGGTAGCCAACAACAACAACATGAATCAAATGTACAAACAAGTGGAAGAGGCCACTCTAGAGGTAAGGGGAGCCAGAAAGGCTGAGGTGGTTGGCAAATAAATTAGAGTGAAAATAGCATAAAGTGTTATTATTATAGAAAACCAAGACACATAATGAAGGACTAATATAAAAAGCAAAATGATGTAAAAAATGGAAAGTTACAGCAAGGCATCTGTTACCATATTATAGTAGTGATGTGTGTGAACACACTTAGGACCGCCGGGGCACTTTTTCCCTCACTAGGAGGTTTTTTCCCCCGTGCATTGTATATACGCCCATTATCTTTTAGGGTTGGTTATCTTTTATTTTTGGCACTCATAATACACTACAGTGTTGTGCTCAAGCTTCCTCATCTTCTTGAAGTTGTGTGTGCATTCCTGCAACCCTAATTCCAACAATTGGTATCAGAGCAGGCTTCCTCCTCCCGGGCAGCATCACCGGCACCTGCCGCTTCATCTCCTCCGATTGCAACGAGGTTTCACGAGCGTCTGCAGGTTAGTATATGCCGTGGGCGAGCCCATAGGGCTCGTTCGTTTCAGAATTTTGATTTGAAGTCATTTCGCCCTCCGTTTTTGCATTCCAAGTACTGCGCAGGCAAAATCGTCCTACTGTGCAGATTTTCTGTCAAGATTAAAATCTGCAGGACAGGTGCCCATTCGTCTGTTTTGGGCTGTGCTACATAGCACAGGTCGATTTTATACAGGTTTACCTCTTACAGACAGCATTTACATCTAGTAGTACAGTCATTGGCCATGGCTGACAACAATGATGTATTCCGCATGTTGGCTGCTGAGGATAAGTTGGATGGCACCAACTATCCATTGTGGGCATATATGATGCGACATGTATTGGTAGCAAAGGGGTTATGGAACATTGTGCAGGGTATTGATGCACGTCCTATTGTGGCTGGGAATGCTGCAAACACATCAGAAACAGGTACTGTTGATGATGTTGCAGGCACAAGTGCTGTAGCAGCTGTTCGAGAACCACCACTTTCAGCAGAGCAGATTCGTTGGGATGGTAGAGATGCGCAGGCTCATGCCTTGATTGCGCTGTCTGTCAAACGTACCATTATCCCACATATTCGCTCCTGCAGGACTTCTAAGGATGCTTGGGATGTACTTGCCACATTGTATCAGGCAAGAAATGAGGCTCGTGTTGCTTATCTCCGAAAACAGTTGGAGAGTGAGCATATGAACGAAGGTGATTCTATGGATAGCTTTTTGACAAAGATCAAGGATTTCAAAGAGCAGCTCATTTCTGCAGATGAAATCCTGTCAGACAGTTCACTTGTGCAGACTGTTTTGAATGGTCTACCAGATTCTTATCAGGGTTTTGCTTCCACTCTTCGCTTGATGATGAAAGGCAATCCCAATGCCTTATCATTTGAGGAGTTAGTTTCTGTTTTGCTGCAAGAAGACCAGTCAAGGCAAAACAGGAATATTATGCGTGTCGCAGATCAAGCTTTCGTTGCTAGTCAGAGAAGCGGGAAAGGTAAAGCTGGCTTTTCTTCTAGTAAGCAGAAATCTGCAAATGCTGCGCAACCAAAGAAGGAAGACAAAGATGAGAAGAAGGGTGACAAACAGAAGACATTTTGCAAGTACTGTAAGGGAAATGATCATGTCATCAAAGCGTGTCCTAAGCTGGCTGCGAAAGAGGCTAAGAAGAAAGAGGCTGGTATGGCTGTTGCAGATGCCTCTCCTTCTAACAATGAATCTGCTAATGTTGTGCTAGATACAGAATGGGCATTCAATGCGCAGTGCAGTTATGACCCATCTTTGCATGACACATGTATGTCTGCAGTAGATTCAGATGTATGGTACTTTGACAGTGGTGCCACTAAGCATATCACCTCGCAGCGCAGTTTATTCACTTTCCTTGAGTCTGCTCCCACAGGGAATACTGTCACTTGTGCCAATAACTCCTCTTATCCCGTTGAAGGAGTTGGACAGATTGTGCTGAATGTTGCAAATGGCAACACCTTTACACTTTTTGATGCATTGTATGTGCCAGGGATCAAAAAGAATCTGCTGTCAGTCTCCGCATTTGCCAAAACAGGTTTGGTTGTAAAATTTGTGGATGACCGATGTACTGTTCATGATCTCTCTTGTGGTGACATCATTGTAGCATCTGGTTCACTATGTCGAGGGCTGTATAAGCTCAATATGGATGGCAAATGTGTAGAGGATTCAGCATGTGCTATTATGGATACGCAGGCTATTTCAGATGCAAAACTGTGGCATGCACGTTTTGGTCATCTGAATTTTGCAAGTTTGCTGCGCCTGCAGAAATCTGAAATGGTGTCTTCTTTGCCTAAGCTTGAGGCACCTGTCAAGCATGTTTGTGAGGGCTGCATATTGGGTAAAATGCAGCGTGCTTCCTTTCCCAAAGATGGATCAGTGAGAGCTGAACGCAGATTGCAGCTTGTTCACAGTGATGTTTGTGGTCCCATGCAAACTCCATCATTTGGAAACTACCTTTACTTCGTGACTTTCATTGATGATTTTACCAGGCATGCATGGGTATATCCTTTGAAGGCAAAGTCCGAAGTGTTTTTGTGCTTCAAACAGTTTTTGGTTATGGCTGAAAATGTGTCAGAAAGTAAGATGGGCACCCTCCGTTCAGATCGAGGGGGGGAGTATATGTCTTCAGAATTTAATGCATTTCTGGCTGAGCGTGGGATAAAACACCAATGTACAGTGCCGTATACACCACAGCAAAATGGTGTGGCTGAGAGAAAAAACAGGCCTCTCATGGAAATGGCAAGATGTATGGTTAAGAGTCAAAGTCTACCACATGGTTTTTGGCTTGAGGCTGTCATGTGTGCCACTTATGTACTAAACAGGTGTCCCACCAAAGCATTACAGGTTGTCACTCCATATGAGGCTTGGCATAGCCGCAAGCCATCTGTTGGCCATTTACGTGTTTTTGGTTGCCTGGCATATGCATTAGTGCCTGTGCAACATCGCAGAAAATTGGATGACAAAGCTGTCAAATGTATTTTTGTTGGATATAGTGCTGAGAGCAAAGGCTATCGTTTGTATCATCCACAGACAAAGCGCATTTTGGTTAGCCGTGATGTTGTATTTGTGGAAGATGCAGTTCAGCCCTTGGTTTCATGTACTAAGGAGACAGATATCAGCTCACGTGATGTCTATGATACATTGTTGCCTCTTTTCAGTCGTGCACAGTCAAGTGCAATACCTCATGAGGCAGTTTTTCAGCCTATGCAGGTTTTAAATGATGGCACAGATCAGCCTATATCTGATGCAGATGTGCATGATGCACTTGAGGATGAGAGACAAGAGATTGAGGGCTCTAGGAATATGCCTAGATGGCTGGTGCAGACTTTGCGTGACAGCAAGTTGGATGCCCCTTTGTCTAGTCGCACTCGTTCTGGCTCTCATGGTGCCTCTTATGCGTCAGATTGTTATGCATTGGCTGTTTCTAGTATGTGCGATGAAAGTGAGCCTGTTTCATTTGATGAGGCACAAAGTTCAGAAAATTGGATGGCTGCTATGCAAGCAGAATACGATGCTATTATGAAGAATGGTACATGGTCTTTATGTGACTTGCCCCCTGGCAAGAAGGCCATTGGCACTAAGTGGGTATACAAATTGAAGCGTAAGCCTGATGGCACAGTGGATCGCCATAAGGCTAGGCTTGTTGCAAAAGGTTATGCTCAAGAGAAGGGCATTGATTTTGATGAGACTTTTGCTCCCACATGTCGTATGACCACTGTTCGTAGCATCTGTGCATTAGCAGCTCATAATGGTTGGAATGTACATCAGCTGGACATAAAGACTGCGTTCTTAAATGGAGATTTGCATGAGGAGGTGTATGTATCGCAGCCTCGTGGTTTTGTTCAAAGAGGGCAGGAAAACAAAGTGTGCAGGTTAAAAAAGGCTTTATATGGTTTAAAGCAAGCTCCACGAGCTTGGTATGAAAAAATACATGCATATTTGACTGCACATGGGTTTCAGAATAGTCCAACAGAAAGCACTTTGTATGTTAAACGTGTGGATGGTGTACATCTAATCATTGCTCTCTATGTCGATGACATGCTGCTCACAGGACCAAATGAGAGTCATATTGTTGATTTTAAGGCTGATTTGAATGCCTCTTTTGAGATGTCAGATTTGGGGCATTTGCATCATTATTTGGGGATACAATTTAAGCAGTGTGATGGAGGTATTGCTTTGTGTCAGACAAAGTATATTGAAACATTGTTGCGGAGATTTGGCCTTGAAGACTGCAAGCCTATTGCTACTCCAATGGAGACAGGTTTGAAGTTGAGTCTTCATGATGCTGGAGATCACTTTGATGTCACACTCTATCAGACAGCTGTTGGTTGCCTCATTTATGTATGCATTACGAGGCCAGACATTCAGTTTGCAGTCTCACAGGTGAGCAGATTTATGCATAGCCCAGGCATTAAGCATTGGCAGGCAGTGAAGCGTATCTTTCGCTATTTGAGTGGTACTCGGCATCTTGGGTTGTTTTATCCCAAGGGGGGATCATTGCCGCCAGATTTACATGTTTTTTCAGATTCTGACTGGGCTGGTTGTTATGACACACGCGTGTCCACGAGTGGTTTTTGCTTCATGCTTGGAAGCTCATGCATATCATGGTTGAGCAAGAAGCAGCCTACTGTGGCCACTTCTAGTTGTGAAGCTGAGTACAGGGCAGCTTTCACAGCTACGGTTGAGTGTGTGTGGCTCAGACGCCTTATGGCTGATTTGGGTGTTGGGCAGCCATCTGCCACCACCATCTTCACTGACAGTCAGAGCGCATTGGCAGTTGCGCGGAACCCAGTGTTCCATGCTCGTACGAAGCACATTGAGGTGCACTACCATTATGTCAGGGAGAGACTCTCTGCAGGAGAGATCAGTTTGGCTTATGTGCCAACACAGGATAACCTTGCAGACCTTTTCACAAAGGCTCTGCCTCGTGAAAAGTTCGAAGCTTTTCGCAAAGCTTTGGGCTTACTCCCTTTTGTGGATTCGTCCACATAGCTAGACACTTCCCTATACATGAGTGCTAGCTCTTGTTCACCGCATCACTCCAGGGGGGATTTGTTACCATATTATAGTAGTGATGTGTGTGAACACACTTAGGACCGCCGGGGCACTTTTTCCCTCACTAGGAGGTTTTTTCCCCCGTGCATTGTATATACGCCCATTATCTTTTAGGGTTGGTTATCTTTTATTTTTGGCACTCATAATACACTACAGTGTTGTGCTCAAGCTTCCTCATCTTCTTGAAGTTGTGTGTGCATTCCTGCAACCCTAATTCCAACAGCATCTATGCATCATCAAACAGAGTGGTGATCTCCCTCCCTCCCTATCTTGTTCTCTTCCTCCCTCAATCCTTTCTCTCTATAGTTGTCGTCTCTCCCTCTCTATGTGTCTCTCTCTCTCTCTACATCGTTTCTCTCTCTCTCTTTGTGTCTCTCTCTCTATAGTCCCCCCCCTCTCTCTCTCTGTCTCTCTATAGACATACAGCACCATAGAGAGACATTATTACAGGCTCAGACAGCTCCAGAGGGGGGCGACAGACACAGATTACTATATTTTTTCAGAGATCCATCCCCCTCCCAGCCCCTACTCTGCAGGGAATTACTCTCTAGAGAGCAGAGACACTTAGAGCCCGCAGGAGACAGAGGACACCTGGCTTTCCAACACCACGCCTATACCAGAGAGAGATAGAGATCAGAGCTCAGTTTCACAGAGAGGGTGCAGAGCGACTGGCTCGCTTCAGAGCACACCCAGGCATGTTCTTCAGGGAGCTGTGGACACCCCCTTCACTGATGTATACCATTTTATACCCCTAGTATGGTACAGGATGGAGCTAGCTAGGTTGCATATCATGATTGTATACTCCATGCATATAGCTTTGCATTCTCCTAGTAGTAGAGCTCCATCCCCTTCACCACTCATTGTACTTATTGCACACCCAGATTCAGCTTTTTAGTTCAGTACTTTTTCATTTTGTTGGGATGACAGAGGATACCCCATACAGGTACTCCGATTTGTCTCATAGGCCGAGTTCGGTCTTTTGGAAGACGTTAATAAAATCTTTCTTTCTTTCTCTCTCTCTCTCCACACATACAGTGGGGCTGATACTGAGAGGTAATTATGGTTTTTAAGTGCTCAATTGATTCCTTCCAACTACAACTACTAAGAGCTCAATTGATTTCTTCTAAGTGCAACTATTGAGAGGTAAGTGTAGTAACTATGAGCACTTCTACTTAAATCTTGCAAAAATATTTGCTAGCATTCATCTATCTCTCTCTCTATAGTGGCAACTCTCTATAGTCTCTCTAAGAAGAGATACATCATTAATCCTAATTCAATAGAATCTTGGATGTCATAATCCATGAGCAGAGGTTGAACTCTCTCTCTCTCTCTCTCTCTCTCTCTCTCTCTCTCTCTCTCAGATACTTATGAAATGGTGATTTTTCTATTAAAAAATTAGGTTGCTTTTACAGTTTTGTATGGGGATCCAAGCTACAAGATAGAAATGGATGAAAATTATGCTGGTAAGTTTTGTCCATGCTCCTTTAATTCTTCTTACATATTATATTTGTTGTTTGTTACTAAACTTTCATATCATTGATTAATCTCCTTTTGGACTCCTTTGATGTGGATGAACATGCAGATGGTGAGCCTCGTGATAATGCAAGGTTCAACATAAGAGAGTATTGGGCTCCCAAAAAAGAGTCATGAAGCTGAGCCAAGGAAACATGACACTTAAAGCGTGCTCATCATGAGCTAATCATTCATGTTAATGACAAGAGAAGAACCCAAATTTGTAGAAAGGTTTCAAAATGTTTTGAGCTACAGACTATGGGGGATGGACTTAAGTACTTAGAAAAAGATATTTTAGCAACTCATCCCCTAACCTACATTCAAGGATTACAACCTCCACAACCAACCTCTGAAACAACATTAACTACTTTCATGCGATTTAAACTACTTTATAGTGCTTACCACTATTTTAAAGTAGTTGGCTGCTTTTAAGTGCTTTAAATTGCTTTATAGTGCTTACCACTATTTTAAAGTAGTTGGCTGCTTTTAAGTGCTTTAAATTGCTTTGTAGTTCTTTAAACTATTGTAAAGCATTTGTCAGTTTCATGTGCTTTTAAATTCTTTACAATGTTTGACACTAAGTTAAAGCATTTGTCTGCTTTTAAATGTTTTTAATGTGCTTTGAATTGTTTTGCAATGCTTGTCACTACTTTAAACTATTGTAAAGCATTTGTCACTTTCATGTGCTTTTAAATTCTTTACAATTTTTGACACTAAGTTAAAGCATTTGTCTGCTTTTAAATGTTTTTAATGTGCTTTGAATTGTTTTGCAATGCTTGTCACTACTTTAAAGCAGTTGGCTACTTTAAAGCAGTTGGCTACTTTCAGGTGCTTTTGGTGCTTTTAACCTCTTCTTTAGTGCTTGTCCAAAGCTTTAAAGCAGTTTGTTACTTTCATGTGTTTTGGTTCTTCGAACTGCTGTTTAAGGCTTGTCAGCCAACTCTTTAAAGCAGTTGGTTGCTTTTATGTTCTTTTTGGTAATTTAAACTGCTTTGTAGTGCTTTTGACTGCTTTAAACTGCTTTTCAATTTTGTCACTGCTTTTAACTACTTTGCAGTGCGTGACTGTAAACTGCTTTTGAGTACTTGTCACTACTTGAAATTTCTTTTCAGTGCTTGTCACTACATTAAAGCAGTTGGATACTTTAATGATTTGACCTTTCTGCTTTCCAGTAAAATTTTCACACAGGTTGAGATCTATAGAATATTCTCATAGGAATATTATGAACTGAATATCTCTCTACGGAGTTTCAATCTTATTGTGAAGAATATGACCTTCATGGACCTAACTTTCTTGTTCAAAAAACATTTATGGATATTTATGAAGCATAACTGTTAACCACATATTGGTTATCACATTCCTACGACAACTATGTTTGCACACTTATGTAATGGGTGCTGGCACTATATATTATAAATCATGTCAATTGATGAGGGAAACACCCTAAAGATGCTCCCAAGTATTGAGCTTCGAAGGACAGACAAGAGGATCTTGGTCAATTGGCCAATCCATAGAGAAAAGCCTTGTAACTATGTTTTGGGTGCCCCATGTCACTTACTCCCGAGCGGCCTAGTGGGAAAAGGCTTGGAATTATAAAAACCAATTTCTCTTGTTTCTAACTCATTCTCTCATTTTAGCACTTGAAGTGGAGTGTTCTCTCTCTCCCTCTCTCTTGCAACTCTAATCTAGCATGTGTGGTGTGCTTAGGGTTAGGGTTAGGGAGTGATTAGTGCTAATCACTTATTTTCTCATGCTTCCCTCTTTCTTCTTCTCTTCCTCTTGCATGAGTGATTAGGCTACGATCGTCTTTCGAGCGGGAGATCCCACACGATATTTACGAGAGAGGTTGCATCAACTATTTGATTGGAGCAACCGCCTTAGGGTGACAATGAGTGCGGCAGGAGAGCGATGACAAGTGGCTATGGTGGCTCTTGAGCCTAGCTCGAGCTTGGTGAATAGGCAACTTCCCACGACACGTTAGGGTAGGGTTTCCTTAACATCTTTAGCGCCGCTGCCGAGGAGCGCTAATCCGGTACTTGTCAAAGTTGTCTTTAATTTGAATCCAACGGAGTCTCTATAGCCCAGATAGCTCGAAGCTCTTTGGCATGTGGTTTTTTTTTTTGATGTTTTGCATGGTTTTTGTTAATGTTTTTGTTGTGATTCACATATAGCTTTGTGTTTAATGTAGGATTACTACTAGTTTGAGTGAAAAAACTTGAGATTTGGGTGATTAGAGAGCCTAATCAAGAGGATTTTTACTTAACCTCCTAGACTAATTTTCTTACTTTTTAGCTTAATCTTATTTCTTTTGCTTAATTCCTTATCATAGGTAGGTTAGAATTGTTAAATAAAACTCTAATCCATTAAAAATCCTAAAAAACCATAAAATATCTCTTAATTTTTATTAATTATCATTGATCTATTGTTTAGTGTGATTAGTGAACTTAAAGATAGTAAAAAATCAAAAATTAAGCTTAATTACTTGTAATTAGACTAATTGGAGTGGCATTAGTGTTCTAAACACTTGCCTTGACCCAAATCCATGTTTAGTCCACTCCCATTAGGTCTTAATTAGCAAGAATTAGCACTAATTAGATCTTATTTACCTCATTTTTTCTCTTTTAAGTGGGTTAATTAGAGACATAATTAGTGATATTATTTAGGGATAATTACATCTTTGGATTAGCCTAAACATTGCTAATCCACCTATCATATCTCCATCCTTAAAATCCTCACCAATTAAGAGTAATTACAGGGCAAAGAAGAGGGTTAGAGAGTGATTAATAGTAAAATTAAGAAGATTAATTATTAGTTAAGTTAGAGTGTCTCTAAATTAGTTGAAATCCACTAATTTAGAGGTAGTGTCTAACTTTAGCCTTGTATCCCACCCACCTTGCATTAATGAGGGGGTCGTAGTTGTCTCCCGCACACTACCCTCCAAATTTGAAATTCAAATTCAAACTTCAAATTCAAATTTCAAACTTGCCATGGCCATTCACACCTAAGGCCACGAGCGTACGCTTCTAAGCGTACGGCCATAAGAACCCAAAAAATAAATTAGATTTTTTTTTGGCCACGGCCGTACCTTCCTAAGTGTATGCCCATACCAACCTTTGCCACCACATGCGTAACAACCTAAGTGTACGCCTATACCAAGCTAAGCGTACGCCCGTAAGTATACGAACATACCATTCTCTAATTAATTTTTTTTTTCCACGGCCATACCTTCCTAAAGTGTACGCTCATACCAACATAATCATACGTGCGTACCATTCTCGAAAAAAATTAAAAATTTTAAAAAATTACCATGATCGTATCTTCCTAAGCAAACGCCTGTACCAACCTTTGCCATGGGAGTACCAACCTAAGCGTACGCCTGTACCAACCTTTGCCATGGGAGTACCAACCTAAGCGTACGCCCGTACCAACCTAAGCGTGTAGACGTACCATTCAAAAAAAAAAACCACGACCATACCTCCCTAAGCGTATGCCCATACCAACCTTTTCTACGAGCACACAACCTAAGTGTACGCCCGTACCAACCTAAGTATATAGACATACCATTCGCGAAAAAAATTAATTACTTTTTTTTTTTTGCCACGGGCATACCAACCTAAGCGTACGAATGTACCATTCCCAAAAGAAAAAGAAAAAAAATTAAAAATTACCATGACCATACCTTCGTAAGTGTACACCTGTACCAACCTAAGCGTATCGACATACCATTCCCAGAATTTTTTTTAAAAAAAAATTCAAAATTTCTAAATATTTAGAGGTGCTTATTGTCTACCTCCCCTGACTCACTAGGGTCATTTTTACATGCATAAAACACCTCAAAAGACCATTTTTAACCTTAAGGGTGCGTTCACACGTGAGACAAAAGAGAGCCAAAACTCCTATTTTGGGCCCGCACGCGCACTGTTGAAGCTTTTCTAAGCTTTCTCGCACACCATGGATGCCTTTCGGTCATGGTTGCATCTCCCCATTGCACATTCACATGAGATCGCCCACCATGACACACATGTTTGGCCATGGGGCGAAACAATTTTTGAAGAGAGCCCTCATCTAGTGGGGCCCCTCCATATATGCACCCCGGCATGGATAGATACCCCATGCACATTCGCGTACCTTCTTCTCTATCCACCACGAATCTATTCCCACCTCCTGCCCTTGCACTACCTCCCCTTGCGCCACAACTTGACATTTCGAGCTTAGCACAAGCTCTAGGAAGGGGAGTGTCACAACACTTGCACCCAAAAACATCACCTACAAAACCGATGTGGGTGAAAATTTTCAAACGTTTGTCAAAATTCCACGAAGTTGGAGACCTCGTATACCACATCGAGGTCTTTAACCAACTACGCCTTGATCATACCACATTGGTGATCCTCACATGAACATGCTGGGAAAATTGTGTAGGCATTCTCACACAAACATGATGGAAAAATTGGAGATCATACCACATTGGTGATCAAGCTTGCCAACGGAAAATCACCTTCCTACACTACACACTCTCCTCGATTGCAAACTCGACACACAATTCGTGCTCCCAAATGGCAAATCCCTTCATGAAACCTATAAGGCCATTGCCTTGCTTAACACCTAAGTTGCATTATATGTTAAACGAGAATCGTTTTATATGTGCATAATATCCATTTTATACGTTTGTCCTCTTTATACGGGCGTATTATATGGTGACACATCACGTATTTTGGGTTATACGTTTAGGCCCTTAAATTTCAATCGATAACTTTATCGATCGATATATTATCGATTGAATAATTTATTGATCGATAAAGCTATCGATTGAAATAACTCACTATAAAAATAGTACATCATTCCCAATGTACTATGTGTACGACTTTCAATATTTGAAGGCCATAAGCTAAAAAAGAGGCATTTCCTTCCAAGTAAGTGCTTCTAAAATTAAAAATTTAAGAATATTTATAATATATTAAGTAAAAATACCTTAGATATATGTGTACCTATGTTCGAAGTTTACTTCACACTTGTACATATATTTTAGAAATCAAAAATTAGTTTTGTCTTTCATTGTGTTTGAAGCTTGCTTCACACTTGAGAGATAAAGTCTTAGGAATAGGATTTATCTTTTATTATGTTTGAAGCTTGCTTCACACTTAGAAGATAAAAGTTTAGGTTTAGGCTTTATCTTTTATTATGTTTGAAGCTTTCTTCACACTTAAAAGATAATACAAAATATAGGTAGCAGGTTTTATCCTTTACTGTTTTTTAAGCTTGCTTCACACTTCAACGAGATTTTTAGAGTTTACGATTTATCTTTTTTGTGTTTGAAACTTGCTTCACACTCTAAAGATAAATATCGATGAGTACATTTTATTCTATTCTTTGCATGAAGTGAGATGCTTCAATATTGCATGCCCATGAACGCAAGAGTCATGAATTAGGAGCATGGGATTCATTATCACAAGGGGCCCATGGTAACCTAGAGTAGCCCATGTATTATTTGAAAAGATGCAAGGACAAAGAGAGCTTGAACTCTTGCAAAGCACACACACTCACACAAACCCTAGAAGAGAACACACAAGGTGAGAGGCTGAAAATTCTTCTTCTTCTTCACACAACAAAAGAGGTCTACAAAGAAGATAAAGTGACTAACACACATAATAGAGTATAAACAAGCGGTCCATAATGTGAACACGCTAAGAGGAGTGGATAGATGTGGAGTAGTCGGTGTAGTCCAGTTGTAGAATCTCTGGCCAAGATATGTTAGTCCCAACTACTAAACCCGCCAATGATGTAAATGTCGAACGGTCATGTAGGCGCCTCGTGAGTGTCAGTTCATGTTGAGCTTGACATCTCAACACTCCCCCTGAAGCTCAACTCCAGCTCATGAACTCCAAGCATATCTCAAAATCTGCGGAGCTTCTCAGCTCCCAAGGCCTTTGTGAAGATGTCAGCAACCTGATCCTGTGTGCTGACGTAGGCCAGCTCGATGTCGCCTGCCAAGACTATCTCCCTGATGAAGTGGTAATGTACCTCAATGTGTTTCGTTTTCACATGGAAAATTGGGTTCCTGGCCAACTGTATACTGCTAAGATTGTCACACAATATATGACAACCTTTCTCTCCACATACAACCCCACATCGTACCTTGCGTAACCAAGCTACCTCACACGTTGCCACCGTAGATCCTATGTAGTCTACCTTTGTGCTTGACAAGGCAATTGTGGACTGCTTCTTGCTGCTCCATGTCATAGTAGTACTCCCCAATGAAAACATAAATCCACTGGTAGATCTCCTGTCTGAGATGCTACCTGCCCAATCTACATATGTGTACCCATATAGCTCCAATGGTACACCTGCTACATAAAACAATGCATAATCAACACTGGCCCTCAAATACCGAAGTGTGTGTCACACACTATCAAGATGTGGTTTGCACGGAACCTGCATAAACTGGCTCTCTAAGCCAACAGTATAGCTCAAATCTAGCCTGTTGATCGTGACATAGATCAAACACCCACAATCTTCCTATACATAGTGGGATCCTCCAACACATAACTTGCATCCGCACTAAGCTTACTATTTTGATCTAATGGCATCGAGATTGACTTACAATCAGCCATCTTATACTTGGACAACATGTCCAATACATACTGTCTTACCCTCAGGTGTGTGCTAGCGGAAGTAGCACTTCTTGCACAGGACAGAGCCTCTCACTCGGGGCCTCGCCCACGGATATCCGGACAAGAGACTAATCCCTCGGGTTTTCCAAAACCGAATTCGAAAAAACTTCCCTCGCCCACCAGCAGAAGCAGACATAGGTGATTCCTCCATGATATTTTATTCTTACATAGTCAAGAGCCTTAACTAACCAAACTGATCCAACTGAACTTGTAAGTCATATGGTCAGATCAAGGAAGAGACTTGCACTTGGATCATAGAGACCAATGCTTTTTTCCTCATCAAGAGGCACAACCGTTGATTCTTTTCCATAGAACAAGGATTATCCTAGATTTTACTTCAACTATCGTAACATAACAGAATTGAGTCTTATTTGAAGGATCCATCAGTCCAACCTAGCCCCATCCAATCCCATGGGTTAGCCAACCGCCCAAGCACTGTATTGATAGGATCCATTTAGAAATTTGGTTATGTTTTGCCTCGGGTACTAGGGAAAAGAGTTTCCAGGCCCCCTAGCCGGAGCTTCAAGCAAAGTTCAAGTAGTCACACCACTCAAACACCCAATATGAAATTGCATGTTTCATAGATTCAGCTATCTTTAAAACAGTCTTTTAATGAAACCATAGTATCACTGATCATAATCCTCCAAAATATCTAGCTTGAATTCCAAATTGCAATCATTCCTTCATCGGAGTACCTATGGCTTCATATTGGCAACTAGAACACTCACCACCTACTCGCTTAGGGGCCTTTTCAATAGTTCCTAGCTCATACTACTCGGAAATATAATCACATAAGAAAATCCAAATGGACTCTTCATTGAAGATCAGCAAGATCAACCAACAGATCCATATAAAAGAGCCATGGACTCATCCGATGAAGACCAACAAGGTCAATCAACCAGATCCATGCCCGTGTTTAGAAAACAATTCTAACTCCTTGTTCCATTTTCTTCCCTGACGCACGTGTGGGTATCTTCGGCGACCCAGAGCCTGAGCACTGTATGGTCAGCACCCTCTAGGATCCTTTTTGTAGCGCTTCACTCATAGGCCGCTTCCTTGGTCCCTCATCCACTGTATCGGAATCTCGCCATTCAAATCAAACCGAGGTTGGTCAAGACCTCGGCCGACCTTGCCACGCGAGATGTCCTCCATTGACTCTCCGTCAACTGTTACAACTTTATCACTTAGGTCTCCACGACCTCATTCACGAGATGGTCAAAATGCTTCCCCAACATTCTTGACATAAAACAGTCATTTAAAAATAGGTTTCATAAATACAATTTCTAACAAACTCTCATCTTTCCACATTGTTCCACATCATTTCTCGTTATTCCACATTCTTCTACATCAATTCACATTGCTTATTCCACATCCAATCATATGTATTCCCATCGTCCTTCATCCATTCTCATCCAATCACAACATATTACATCTCATCACATCACGTCACATCCATCCACATCACATCTCATCCATTCACATCTATCCAGGTCCACATCACATTACATCACATCTATCCATGTCACAACATATCCACATCACATCTCATCCATTCATCATATCACATCACATCCATCTATATTCATTCAGATCCACATCACATCCACATATCATCACATCACGTTCACATCTATTTACATCACTTCACATCCATTCACATCTACCTAGATCCACATCACATCGCATCTCATCTATCCACATCCCATCACATCACATTCACATCTCACCACAACCATTCAGATATCATCACATCAGGGAAATCTTGATTTGAATAAAAACAAGCATTTTGAAAGCTTCTTAAGCGTGAGAGGGGTTGAGAAGAAGAAAGTCATTGAGATAATTTGAAAAAACCATATAAATAAAATTTACCTTCAAGTTTGGCTTGATTCTTTATTATAGCAGTGAAGCCCCCAACCAATCAATTGGTCCACCAAGAGGTCAAGAGTTGTTGGAGAGAGAGAGAAGCTCCAAGCTCCCAAGAGAGAGGAAAATTTAGGGGATAATAGAAATATGATTATTTTAAGATAATACTGGCATCATGGTATAGCTCCAATATGAAAATACAAAGAAATGAGGGTCTACTTATAGGTGAGGAAGGCCACTAACCAAGTCAATCTGGGTTCTAGAATTTTCCAACTTCAGTTTGACTCATTTTAGATTTGGACCAGTTTGGTTCCCTTTTTGATTTAGTTTGATCTAGGAGAGAGGAGAGATAAAAATATCACATTTTTTTGAATTAAAAAACCCAACCACACATGTGAAAAAGGCGCCTCCCTCAAAGGTCCCCCTCTCCTTACTAAGGTGTCAAAAATGCATCATTTCTCTAAAATATCTAATTGTTTTACGAATATCTCTTAATTTTTAACTAATAAACCTTGTACTCAGTCAACTCTTCATCTTATGTGAGCATTTACTCATTTTTGGGTATTTTCTTTTATTCTTTGGATTTATCTCATCCCAACACTTGGATTAAGCCTATTGGCCCATAGGAACCTTAATTGGATCATAATCCAAAAATTTCTCAAAATGTAGACCCTTAGGCTAAGGTCCCTTATACCATTTTCAATTAATTCCTAATGCACATTGGAAAGTTCATTTTGAACTTCTGTTTTAGGGGAATCCATTTTAGACACTAGGAGAATTTTTGTATCTAAAGATATCTCAATTTTGAATTACCTCTCTCTAGACATTTTCTCTCTCTCTCTCTAGGCCAAAACAAGGTAAAACAAGATCTTTCTTCTATTTCAGAGAGGGGATGATTACAAGAACAGAAGGAGAGGTTCTTACATCTTTACATCTCAAAAGCTAGAGGGAGGAATCTTACACCATGTGTCTGCACATATCCTTTGGCTACTATCAATCTAGCCTTGTACCTGCTTATGCTACCATCACTGTTATGTTTCACCTTATACACCCACTTATAGCCAATAGATTTCTTGCCTTCAAGTAATGGCACCAAATCCCAAGTCTCATTTCCATATAATGCATCCATCTCCTCATTCATAGCTTTCTCCCAACACATATTTCCACAATAGCCTCATCAAAACATGTGGGTTCTACAACCTACACAGCTTTTGCCATATAAGCATAGTGATGTGCCACATAACCATCATAAGTCAACCTCTGCACAAGGTTTTTGACTTTTTCAGATCTTCGTAGCTTTGCATTCATGGCTTACTTTGCCTTCTTCACACCAGGTGTCCTCATTGCTGGAATCCCAAGCTCCTAATCAAGGCTGATCTTCGAGCCACTAGAATCTCCATCAACAAGAGGCTCAACCACTTTCTCTTTTCCTTTATGTGATGTACCAACTACATTTTCAGGACTAGTATTATGATGCAGCCTGCCACTCCATGGTCTATCAATAGAACTGCTAGATGAGGACTCTCCTAGTCCACTCAATGAATGTGATTGTTGACTTACATTCTGTGCAACCACAGTTTCACTTACATCAGTCCCAACATCTTTTTCAACAGCATGCCAAATACTCATCTCATCAAATACAACATCCCTACTTACTCTCAATTCACGTTTAGCAGGATTATAACATCTATATCCCTTTTGCTCAAGGGAATACCCAATAAAGACACATTTTTCTGCCTTTGGATCCAACATAGTACGCAACTCATCTGGCACATGCACATATGCAATACATCCAAAAACTTTCAAATGAGACAAATCAGGTTTCTTGCCAGTAAACTTCTCCTCTAGTGTTACATCATGTATGGCTGTAGTAGGAGTCATGTTCATGATATACATTGATGTAGACAGCCTCAACCCAATAGCTATGCGGCATATTCTTCTCTGCCATCAATACTCGTGCTATCTCTGTAATGTGCCTGTTTTTTTGCTCGGTAACTCCATTTTGCTACAGAGTGTATCTACATGTAAATTGTCTCCTGAATGCCATTCTTTTGCAAGAATTCAGATGCAAGAATTCAAAGAACTCATTGGAGAAGTTTTCTCCCCCTCCATCTGACCTTAGGCACTTCACATGATTTCCTGTCTGTTTTTCAACCCCATCACTCTGAAATTCTGAAAAAATGAGTGAACACTTCACTCTTCTCCTTCATGAAGTACATCCATACTTTCCTCGTGCAGTCACATCAATGAATGTTACGTAGTACCTACAGCCACCCATAGACATAGTCTTTGCAGGACCCCATACATCTAAATGCACAACATCTAATACATTCATGCTCGCATTTTTGTCATGTAGAAATACATGTTTTGTTTGCTTTCCAAATTGATATGCTTCACAAACTTTCTGCATACCTTCAACTTTAAACTTAGGCAGCCCTGTCACAATTTCTTTAGTCTGCATAGACTTTATTCTTTGCACATTTACATGCCCAATTCTCTTATGCCAAATGTCTAAATCTGTAACAACTCCTAACAATTTGCAAACATTGTAGCACTCACTTCAGTCGTATTTACATTCAATGTAAACATTCTGCCCACTTTATTGCCTTTTGCAACCAACCTGAACTTATCTTTAAACTATTCTACATAACAGCCACCATCGGGGTTAAACCAGACCTGCAAACCCTGCTCAATCATCTAGCCAACAGAAACAAGATTCTTTGTAATGTTCGGAACATGAAGTATATTTGCAAGGTACTTAACTTTACCATCTTGCATCATAGACAATGGCATATCTCTAACATGGACAATCAGATAAGCAGTGTCATTCCATGTTTCAACAAAACCTAGTCTTTCAAGACTCTTCATTTCCTTGAACCACTCACCATGACTTGTCATGTGGTTTGAAGCACCTGAATCAACATACCATACGTCATCCTTACATGAATCAACATACCATACGTCATCCTTACATGAATCAAACCACATGACTTGTCATGTGGTTTGAAGCACCTGAATCAACATACCATACGTCATCCTTACATGCTACTACATCATTTCCAGACACATCATTAACCACATGTTGCATAACAAACAACCTCTCATTATCCTCATTATTTCTGCTAGAGGATGCATAGTTGTTTTGCTGCACTTTTCCATTTTGTATGTCACTCTGCTTCTTATAGCAATCTGCATGCACATGCCTCATAGTAAAAACAGCCTCGTGTATCATTATGCTACCTTTGCCAATTACCACAACTTCGTTGGCTCCCCCTGCCTCTAAACTGGCCTCTTCCACCTATGTGTTGTTATTGCAAATCTTGGGACTGTTGCTGCTGTTGCTGATCATAATTCTGATTACCTGTTCGGCCACCACCTTGGCCACGCCCACGACCTCTACCTCTTCCTCTATCTGAACTTGTGTAGAAGGCTTGCTACTATGAACTATTTTTGTTTGTTGATCTTCACCCAAATTCTTCTCTTCAATGATTAGCATTGACACCAAATCTGTGAAGTTGGGAATGTTCTCCGAGTCTGAATAGACGTCTTCAATGCCTTGTATTGTGGCCCGAGACCACGTCACTTCCACCTCATCATTATCATCAACAAAAACACCAATTGATAAAAGGGATTCCACAATTCCCTTGACCTTCAAAGCATAATCATTCACATACATATTTTTCTTCTCCACAGTATGAAGCTCATTCTTCAACTAAATCTTTTGTGCCTTGGTGTTAGTTTCATACAGCTTCATCACCAAGGTGTCCCATGCCTCCTTAGGTGACTTGGCATCCTGTATATGCCCAATCATAGTGTATGTATGATGATATAAAGCCAATACATGACTTTCCTTGCTTGATTCCAATCCTTGAATTCTTTGACATCCGTAGAGCAGTTGGATTAATCTCTGGTATCTTTGGTGCCTCCTCATGTTCACCTTCAATGTAGTCCCAGTACTCTTTTTCCATCAGGAAATTTGTCAATCTAAACCTCCAAGAATGGAAGTTATTCTCGTCAAGCTTCTCTGCAACAATTTGGTTTATTCCATCATTTGACATCTTTTCTACAACATAAATTTACCAAAAAATAGCACTCTTGTTTGACCTGCACACAAACTACTATATTTTCTACAAGCGGTACTATACTGCACCCAAACTGTCACTATACTGCACCCAAATTGTCATAACCAGTGACCTCAATTTTCATACATACACCCAATGGCAACTTTGAGACCTCTTTGTAGCACACATAGTGTCTGCATAACCAATCACCCTTTCTGCAAGTCCAAAAACAGAGTTTTGCAGAGAATCGAAACTTACCCGGGCCAGTACTCGCCGTGAACATCTGCGAACTAAAAAACGGAGATCCAGACGCACCCAAAAAGCGTTTTCAGCCTGAAAAACTTCATCTAATGGGACAATAAACTTGCCCTGTATCTTTGCTCCCACGAAGAAAGCTCCTCAATCAGAGTTCATTTGCCAGTGCCTCCTGAAGAGCTCTTGACAAGTAGAACTGTTTTTGAATTGTCTTACAAAAATCACTTTTGCATAGGAAAAGATGTTAAGCAAAATGAAGCTTTCATTTCCCTCAAGCATTGACATGGCCAGCGGGAGACTCAAAGGATTGGTACCTTGATCTCTATGACCTTCAAGGCAAAAAGCTACATCAGATCCATCTCTTCATTCTCAGACGGAAGACAACAAGGAGTCTTTTGAGGGTAGGGGGGACAGGTCAAGGCAATCAATGTTTCTGTGGTAGATTTGCATCAAGAAATCAAATGCATTGATGTTGAGACCCATGGGGATCTCACGTACCAACTCTCTCCCACTGCATATAAGAGGGATTGTATGAGGGTTGATCAAGAGGACTTTATGTTCTCCAGAGGGTGGAACATGACTATAGAGAATGTCTCCGACATTACTTGAAATGCTATTCAATGCTTTTACTATGATACTACAAAAGAAAGTAACAAAGAGAGATGCGGTTTCTCGGGCGAGTGTCTCATCAAAAAGATCAAAAAAGTAAAAGGTACAATAGGTGGCCACAACTTTAGAGACAGGGGGATCCACTCTAACCATTTCTAACCCAAAAGATCTAGTTAAGAAAGGAAAAAAGGCAAAGGATTCAACTTTAGGAGGGATGGAGCAATATGCACAATATTTTCCTCTGGGTTTATATACTGAGTACGAAATCCCCGTGGAGAATTGTTTGGTAGCACCCAACCACACTATATGTCGTCCCATGGACATTATCAAAGCAGAGGGAATTTGTGGATGGTTTGCTGGAAAGGCAAACAATCCTTGTTCATGTGCGTACCTAATTCCTGTGTCAAGTTAATTTCTGAAGGAATACACGAGCCACTAGCCAAGGAAGATCTAAGGTTAGAGGATGTTAAAAAATATGCATATTGGATCATAGATGGCTAGCATTCTATCTATGTTGCAAAGGTAATTGTATCAGAGGATAATCTCGATCCGAGCTTACTCTACTTGAAAGATGTTTATAGGTATTGAAATGCTCGGATTATTGGGAATGCACCTCTAACAATGACGGTGGCCATCTCCAAGATGGCAAATATAGAGGCACAAGTATTATTCACAAAGCAGCCCTATAGTGACATATTAAAGCACTTGAGAAGCTAGTACGAGCATTATAAAAAGCCTTTAAGACCAGCAGTTGGAGTCCCAAAGGGACACCCTTCTCGTGTAAATTGGGATGTAAGTCAGTGTATCTTATGTTTTTTAATCTTATTTGATAGCTTTTTTGATGTACCAGAATTGGAACTATCTTGTTGTTTATGTTCTATTTATTTTTTCGTGTGATAATAGAATTTCTCTTCGAGTGTCAAATCATTAATGGGTGCCTACTTTGCACAGAAGTAGGCACACATGGTTATATGCCTTGATGACATCTTCTATACTTGGCTAAAGATTATAGAAGATGTCAAGAATGGCAAACTTGGGGGAAAGAAGCCTAATCCAATCTCATTTCAGATGCTTGTGTGGTTTAGAAGAGGACGTGATCAAGCTTATTCAAACAGAGCTTTTGAAAGGGGACATCTTGCTCTCGAAGGGGGTTGCAGAGACAAGGAAAAGATTGACATAGTTGATGGAGTGATGCTACTGAGGTAGTAGGATAAGGTTTTGCAAGAATAGCTATTGCTTCAATTCAACAATGTTACTGATTCAAAGAAATGCAAGGACTGGTAGGAGTTGGCTTCAACTTATCACATTAATGATAGTGTCTACCATGTGCTTCATCGAGAGTGTGAGCCATGGATAAAGGGGTAAGACGAACTTGGAGTTTCCATCAGATGTAAAGGATTACATACAACGGACTGTTGCTGTCAATAGGGAAGAGCAGGTTGTGACTGATCCTCCCTGGCGTATTCCCATTGTGAGCTTGGAGATGGAAGGCGAACCAACGCCAATTGGATTGTGTGTCTCGGATAGCACAGAAGGGAGTGCAAGAGATATACAGTGGAGCATTGAGAGATTTTCTCAATTGTTGAATGGCATCATGGTAGTCTCATAATCACAATATGCATTCCTTGCCTTTTTTAAGATTGTTGATATTGTGCGTCTGCAAGATGCTCTAGAGTTCCTGCATGGCATAGAATGTTCTATGGTGCTCTACATTTTGTGCATGATGCACCATGCAGCGGTGCAATCGAGCTTTTCAGTGTGCTTATTGTTTTGAGCAAGGAGAAAAAATATGAAAGCTATGACAACTATGTTGACGCTCAAGGTCCCATCTTAGGTGCAACTATGTTACCATTGGAGTATGATAAAGTAAAGAGTATGGACCCCATAGTCTTTTTACAATGGGAAAAGGCCATGGTCAACGATCAGTGCATAAGGAGTCTATATATGCAAAATCTTATGAGAGATGATTGATGCATATAGTAATGGCTTTGTGTCAAAGCAAGCACTGAAAGCAAAAAGAGAGATAATATGTCTAGTTGAGAGAGCTCAAGACCGTGATGACATACATTCCAATATCTTGGCATTTGCAAAGTTGGATCATAGTGTTAGACACTGGGAAAAGATCCCTGAGGACCCACAACCAACTGCTACTTCTACCTCCCAAGCATCTGTTTTGCAAGTAGCTGAAGAAGCCCAACCCTTGCCTGTGAGACAAATTTCTACCGCCCGCAGGTTTGGTTTCTAAGCTTATACACTCAGAGAAAAGAAAATAATTTGTGTAATTGTTCACTAGATGCTAAGAGAGCTTTTTTCTACAAGGAGTCTCATGAGCTAGCGGTATTGATTTTGTAAATGTTTTTTTCTTTATTGAATATAAATTTGTTGTTTACCTTAAGGTGTCTAGTTAAATATTTTCTGGAAGTTATTCTTGTCTCTTCTATGCACGATAGAATGGCCCTAGGTCCAAACTACATATGAAAAGTCAAGCTTTTTTACTATGCATAGTCTCTTGTATGCACAATATAATGATTTAATAATGGTCATAGAGTCATTTTTGTAATGCACATCAACCTTAAGATTGGCCCTAGGGCCATTCTTGCAACGGTCTAGTGTATTCTTCCAAGAATGGCCCCAGGACCATTCTAGTCTTGTATGCTCTTCGAGCCTCAAGATCGTATTGGAATGGCCATGGACTATCCAAGAATGGCTCTAGGACCATTCTTGATGAGAATGTGCATGCAAGAATGGCCGGGGGCCATTCTAGCCTTGGTGCCACCCAACTTTCTTGCATGCTCTTGGGCACCCAAGAATGGCCCTAAGGCCATTCTAATCTTGCACAACAGGTGAAAGAATGGCCCTAGGGCCATTCTTTCATGGCAACTAAGGCCACTATTTTGATATAAGGGCCTCAAAAAGCACCCTGTGAGTTGCCCTAGGGCATGCAAGAATTTCTCATGGGCCATTCTTGCATGATCCTAGGGATATTCTCTAAGTCTAAGGCCATTCTTGCATCCTCTTTGGTCTTAAGATTGTGTTGGAATGCACAATAAGCGTAAGAATAGGCCATTCTTGATGCTCTTGTGCATGCAAGAATGGCCCTAGGGCCATTCTAGCATGGGCTTGGTGGATCACCCAACTTTCTTGCATTCTCGTGGTGGGTCATCTAAGAATGGTCCCTAAGGCCATCTTTGCATGGCAAATAAAGCCCTTGTTTTGCCTTAAAGGCCTCAAATAACATGTAAGAGTGGCCTTGGGGAATCATTGAGTGGCCCCAGGGCCATTCTTGCATGACCTGATGGCCACAAGGTCGTATTTGAGATGGCCATGGGGGGGCATCCAAGAATGGCCCTAGGGAAATTCTTTTCATGCATAGGAGGTGCAAGAAACGGCCACTACTTGCCTTACATGCCTCAAACAACATGCAAGAGTGGCCCTGGGGCATCCTAGAATGGCCTCAGGTGCAAGAATGGTCCTAGGGCCATTCTTTCATGGAAAATAAGGCCTGAAAGAGTATTCAAGAGTGGCTTGAAAGAATGGCCATTCTTGTCATGCACAACAAGTGCAAGAATGGCCTGTGGGCCATTTGTTTCTTGCACCACAAGTCGAAGAATTATCCCAAGGCCATTCTTGCATGACCTAAGGGCCATTCTCCAAGGCCATTCTTGAATCCTCTTTTAATCTTAAAATTGTGTTGGAATGGCCATGGGGCAACAAGAATGGCCCTAGGGCTATTGTTTTCATGCACAACAAGTGTAAGAATGGCCCATTCTTGATGCTCTTGGGCATGTGAGAATGGCCCAGGTGACATTCTAAAATGGGCTTGATGGATCACCCAACTTTCTTGCATGCCCTTGCACATAATAGGTCAATTCTCATCTCTCCACGTATAGATGAGCATAGAGTGGCCTTAGGGAAAATTTATGCTTCGTATATTGATGAGAAGAGAGATATTCTCTTCTTTAATGGCATAGGTCCAATTTATACCTTTGTTACCATTTTATATTGGCTTCAAGACATGCTTTTCTACTTTTTTGTGTTCGATGAAGATTGGCATCTACTCTCCTTGTACCTTGTTGGATATTAGAATGTACAACAAGTGCCTGTCTAGTCTCCCTTGTGTCTACTAATGGTGCAAAGTAAACTCGTATCTACATACAACCATGTATAATGCACAAGCTAGTATAGAATAGTTATAGCATGGGTTTCTAATTTCACTTATACTGCTTGTGCTTGGTAGTATAGACCCAGAAAAGCAAGCATACCTCCCTATACCATGTGTTGCGTTATGTGAGAGAGCGTGATCCTCTTGGAACATCCATTTTTCCTATTCCAACAATTGATGAAATGTTTGAAATTAATAATTTAACCTTTATGGTCCATTCTTCAACCATACGAGAAGCAGGTCTTGGACTTTTTTTATCCTCTTATCTTCCAAGAGGTGTGGCTATTCTTCATTATGGTGGAGACAAGTACTATCTCCATCATTGGAAGGAGTTGTGCAAGTTGAATCCAAGAGCTTTAAAGTACTCATTTGAAGAGGATCCCAAGGTAGATAGTCCAGAGGATAGGTTGTACATCGTTGGTGATGTACAGTATGGAAATGTAGTAGGATACATAAACAGCTGTCAAGGCACAAACATGAGACCAAATGTATGCTTTACTCTTCACCGAGAATTACCCCCTTGGTGTACAGATAAGAATGTCAATTCAACAGAGTATGGCTACATATGTGTGGAAACCTTATGCCATATTCATGTTGGTGAAGAGTTGTTAGCTAATTATAGCTTTCTTTGATTCTATGTACATTCTTGATGATTGATGACAGAAATATTAATCGTTTACATTGTCACTTTTAATTATTTTTGCAAGTTAATATCTTTCATAGTTTTAGTGTAAACGTCGTGATTGTTGTACATAGTCTATTCATGTAATTGTCGTTCATGGAAAGAATGGCCCTAGGCCATTCTTGAATTCCCCAAGCCACTCCAACATGGCCTTGAGGCTAACTAAGAATGGTTAAGGACCATTCTTCGATGCCTCGTGGGACAACTCCAGCGTGGCCTTGGAGTGAAGCAAGAATGGCCTAGGGACATTCTTTCTCCTCTTGTTCATGTGGGAATGACTCCATGACTATTATTAGATGCACCAGGGCCATTTCAACATGACCTTCAGGTCATTAGGGTATGTAAGAATGGCCCTAGGACCATTATTGCAATTATTGTGCATGAGAAGAAAGAACCTAGGGCCATTATTAGATGCCCAAGGTCATTCCAACATGGGCTTGCATTAGAGCATGCAAGAATCTCCTAGGGCCATTCTTAGATGCCCAAGGCCATTAGAGCATGCAAGAATCTCCCTAGTGCCATTCCTATTTCTATTTGTGCATTAGAAAAATGGCCCTAGAGATCGTGTTGGAATGGCCTTAGCCCTTGTGCATGAGAATAATAGTCTCTCATAATATATCCATGAAGTGCACCACTTACATGTGAACGATTGGATGGATGTGGATGAATGAGATGAGATGTGTATGAATGAGATATGATGTGGATAGAAGTGATGTGATATAATGTGGATAGAATGTATGCGATGGGATGGTTATGAGAATGTATGTGGTGGATATGAACGAATGAATGTGATGGATATGAATGATTGTGATGTGATGTAAATGGAGATAGATGTGATGTGTGATGTGAACGATTATGATGTGATGAGATGTGGATATGGGTAGATGCGAGTGGATGAGATCTGATGAGGATAAATTGAGAAAAGATGTGATGAGATGAAAATGATGTGATTGGATGAGAATAGGAATACATATGAAATGGATGTGGAATTAAATAATGTGGATTGATGTGGAACAATGTGGAAAGACGAGAGTTCGTTATAGAAACTGTATTTATGACCTGTTTTTAAATGACTATTTTATGTCAAGAATGCTGGGGAAGCATTTAGACCGTCCTGTGAATGAGGTCATGGAGACCTAACTGATAAAGTTGCAATAGCTGACGAAGAGTCAACGGAGGACATCTCGCGTAGCAAAGTCGGCTGAGGTCTTGACCATCCTCAGTTTGATTTAAATGGTGAGCTTTTGGTACGGTGGATGAGGGACCAAGAAAGCGGCCTATGAGTGAAAGCAGCCAAAATTTATGAAGTAACAATAAAAAGTTAGAAATGTTTGATGAAATTCATACATATTGATATTTAAACTGAAATTCATAAATTAGTAATTGGGTCTTCAGATGGAAGTACCGCAATTGCATGGAATCCCTGACTTACTTGAGGCCTATACATAATGGTATTTACCTTATAGTTCCAAGGACCGTGACTACCCGTATATATCGAGGGTATAACTGCAGCTCTTTACTGGTAGTATATATGAGTAAATCTAAGATCTTAAAATTATAAGCAAAAATGCTATCCAGATGATGAATTCGAATGTGGTTGATATGATTTTAAAATTCTGATTTGTTGAGAACTGATGAGTTAATTTAGATTTTGATTGAAAAATGATGATTCCTGAATTTTGGTTGAAAAGCGATAAGCTGAGCAAAACCACAATGAGGATGAATGGGATGAGTCCTGTGATGATATTCGTAAAACTGGAATGATGATAATAGCTTCAGCAAATCACTATGAGATTAGTGGATTGTGCTGACAAATTGCTACTGTTAACACTTGACCCAGTGGATCAAGTTAAGGGATGACAAATTAAAAAATCTGTATAATTGAAATTCCCATGAAGGACTGTTCAGATGAAAACTCCCATGAAGGACTGTTCAGATGAAAATTCCCATGAAGGACTGTTCAGATGAAAATTTCGATCTAATGCACCATTATTGTGATAAGGAATTGAATGATATGATCTGAGTGAATTGTTATCTGATGATGAGTTCTATATAAGGGATCTTTTCCTAGGATTCTGTTGGGTTCACTAGACTATAAGGAACCCCAGAATCAGTTGGATCTTAAGGGAAGGAGTTGTCCTCTAATTTTGCGAGATGAGGACATCTCGCGTTATTTAAGTGGGGTATGATGTAAGATTCCTCCCTCCAGCTTTTGAGGTGTGCAGGTGTAAGAACCTCCCCTTCTGATCTTATAATTATTCCCCTCTCTGAAATAAAAGAAAGATCCTGTTTTACCCTATTTTGGCCTAGAGAGAGAAAATGTATAGAGGGAGGCAATTCAAAATTAAGATATTTTTGGATATAAAAATCCTCCTAGTGTCTAAAATGGCTTCCCCTGAAACAGAAATTCAAAAAGAACTTTCCATTGTGCAATTGGAATTAATTGAAAATAGGTAAAAAGGACCTTAGCCTAAGGGTCTAGATTTTCAGAAATTTTTGGATTATGGTCCAATTAAGGTTCTTATGGACCAATAAGATTAATTAAAATGTAGGGATGAGATAAATTTAAGAATAAAAGAAAACCCCCCCAAAAACGAGTAAATGCTCACATAAGATGAAGAGTTGAATGAGTACAAGGTTTATTAGTTAAAAATTAAGAGATATTTAGAGAAAATGATGCATTTTTGACACCTCAGTGTGGGGATCTCCCCTCATGAAATAGGTTCCTATTTCACATGTGTGGAGGAGTTTTAAACTAAAAAATAATGAGATATTTTCATCTCTCCTCTCTCCTGTTTCAACTAGATCCAAAAAGTAAGCTAAACTGACCTAAAAAGGGTCAAAAATTGACCAAACTGATTTGAAAAATTCTAGAATCAGTTTGCTTGGTTAGAGGCTCACTTTTTCCTATAAATAGAAGCCTCCCTCTTTTGTAAAAGATTAATTGTGTTTATGCACTGTTACTATACTCCTACCCAGAGCCATTTACATTGAATTTTCTTGATAATTCAATTGTTTTTGGCTTAATTCTCTCCAAAGTAATTGGTGGTGGCCACTCTTGCTTCTAACAAGAGTAGAACCCTCAATCCCTTAAGCCAAAGAAAAGCTTACAACTCCATGTAAGCTAAATTTTCTTACTTTTTAAATTTAAATCTTTGGTTTTTTTTTATTTTCTTGTTTTATAGTGATTGAAGTAAATTCTAATGCTATGCCTTGATGAAAAGGCCACCCCCTTCTCTTCTTTACAATTCAGCCCTTCTTTATCCTAGAATGATTAACAAAAAGATTAATTAAACTTTTCTTATTGTTTACTCTCTTGGAAATTAAAAATTGTGTAGATTAGAGTCCTTTACATCTAATTGGGGTTAATTTAAGTTGAAAATAGAATGATAAAAATGAGAAATGGTCAGCCATACCAAGGAGGTTATGGAAAAAATTTCTAGAACTTTGTGGAAAAGAAAGTTTATTTTTACGTTATTCCAAAAGAGTAATTCCCACCGTTTGTGCATTCTAAAAGAAATATTATAATTTACTCCATGTACATATTCACCTATGAATATGCATGGATATCACTGATATTAATTATTAAAATTGATTTTATGCATAGAAAGATACATAAAGGATTTATTTTTATTTCAAAAGTGTTATTCTCATTAAAACTGATTTTATGCATAGAAAGATGCATAAAGGATTTATTTTTATTTCAAAAGTGTTATTCTCATTAAAAATTGATTTTATGCATAGAAAGATGCATAAAGGATTTATTTTTATTTCAAAAGTGTGATTCTCATTAAAAATTGATTTTACGTATAGAAAGATGCATAAAGGATTTATTTTTATTTCAAAAGTGTTATTCTCATTAAAAATTGATTTTACGCATAGAAAGATGCATAAAGGATTTATTTTTATTTCAAAAGTGTTATTCTCATTAAAAATTGATTTTATGCATAGAAAGATGCATAAAGGATTTATTTTTATTTCAAAAGTGTTTTTCTCATTACTGTTGATTTTACACATAGAAAGATGCATAAAGGATTTATTTTTATTTCAAAAGTGTTATTCTCATTAAAGTTGATTTTACGCATAGAAAGATGCATAAAGGATTTGTTTTTATTTCAAAAGTGTTATTCTCATTAAAGTTGATTTTACGCATAGAAAGATGCATAAAGGATTTATTTTTATTTCAAAAGTGTTATTCTCATTAAAGTTGATTTTACGCATAGAAAGATGCATAAAAGATTTATTTTTATTTTAAAAGTGTTATTCTCATTAAAGTTGATTTTATGCATAGAAAGATGCATAATGGATTTATTTTTATTTCAAAAGTGTTATTCTCATTAAAATTGATTTTACGCATAGAAAGATGCATAAAGGATTTATTTTTATTTCAAAAGTGTTATTCTCATTAAAGTTGATTTTTATGCATAAAAGGATTTTTATGCATAAAAGGATTTTTATAAAAGTATTATTCCCACTGAGTTGATTTTTATGCATAAATAGATGCGTAAAGAATCTTTATATCAAAATTAGAATTCTCTTAAATTCTATGTTTAAATTCTATGAATAGATGTAATGAGATGTGATGAGAATCAGATAGGTGTGAATGGATGGATGGATGTGAATAGAGGTGATGGATGGATGGATGGATGGATGTGATGTGAATAGAGGTGATGAGATGTGAGGTGAATAGATGTGGTGAGATGTGATGTGAATCAGATAGATGTGAATGAATGGATGGATGGATGTGATGTGAATAGAGGTGATGAGATGTGAGGTGAATAGATGTGATATGAATCAGATAAATGTGAATGAATGGTGGATGTGAGGTGAATAGATGTGATATGAATCAGATAAATGTGAATGAATAGATGGATGGATGTGATGTGAATAGAGGTGATGAGATGTGAGGTGAATAGATGTGATGAGATGTGATGTGAATCAGGTAGATGTGAATGAGTGGATGGATGGATGTGAGGTGAATAGAGGTGATGAGATGTGAGGTGAATAGATGTGATGAATTAGATAAATGTGAATGAATGGATGGATGGATGGATGTGATGTGAAAAGAGGTGATGAGATGTGAGGTGAAAAGATGTGATCTAAATCAGATGGATGTGGATGAATGGATGTGATGTGAATAGAGGTGATGAGATGTGAGGTGAATAGATGTGATGTGAATCAAATGGATGTGAATGAATGAATGGATGGATGTGATGTGAATAGAGGTGATGAGATGTGAGGTGAATAGATGTGATGTGAATCATATGGATGTGAATGAATGGATGGATGGATGTGATGTGAATAGAGGTGATGAGATGTGATGTGAATCAGATAGATGTGAATGAATGGATGAGATGTGATGTCATGTGAACGAATGGATGAGATGTGATGTCATGTGAATCATGATGTAAATGAATGATATGGGATGTGAGTGGATGTATGTAAAAGAATGGATGTGAATGTATATATGAAGAATGGATGTGAATGAGTATGTGAAAGAATGGATGTGAATGTATGTGATGAAAATGGATGTGAATGTGTATGTGAAGAATGGATGTGAATGAGTATGTGAAAGAATGGATATAGATGTGTATGTGAAAGAATGTGATGTGATGTAAAGAGATGTGATGTGACATGAATATATGTGGATGTGAAGTGACAGATATGAATGTATAAATAGATGTGAGAAGCCGTACATGTGAACGATTGGATGGATGTGGATGAATGAGATAAGATGTGTATGAATGAGATATAATGTGGATAAAAGTGATGTGATATAATGTGGATAGAATGTATGCGATGGGATGGTTATGAGAATGTATGTGGTGGATATGAGAACGAACGAATGTGATGGATATGAATGATTGTGATGTGATGTAAATGGAGATAGATGTGATGTGTGATGTGAACGATTATGATGTGATGAGATGTGGATATGGGGGTAGATGCGAGCGGATGAGATCTGATGAGTATAAATTGAGGAAAGATGTGATGAGATGAAAATTATGTGATTGGATGAGAATAGGAATACATATGAAATGGATATGAAATTAAATAATGTGGATTGATGTGGAACAATGTGGAAAGATGAGAGTTCGTTATAGAAACTGTATTTATGACCTATTTTTAAATGACTCTTTTATGTCAAGAATGCTGGGGAAGCATTTAGACCGTCTTGTGAATGAGGTCACCTTGTGTGTTCTCTTTTAAGGTTTTGTGAGTGTGTGTGTGCTTGTTTTGCAAGAGTTCAAGCTCTCTTCTCTCGTGCATCTTTTCATGGTTCATGCTAAGGCCTGAGCTGCAAGCAAGAGAAGCACAGGAAGCGGTATGAGGGTAAGAGCTTCAACTACTCTTCCCTATTTGTGTTGGCGACTACACCCTTGTCGAGAGCTCTACGGAAGGCACCGATAAACAATCTCTGATTGAGGAGCTTTCTTCGCGGGAGTAAAGCTATAGGGAAACTATATTATCCTATTGGACGGAATTTTTTGGGCCGAAAATGCATTTTGGGCGCGTTAGGACCTCCGTTTTTCAGAAAGTAGGTGATTTCGAGCACTGCAGGTAAGTCATCGATTCTATGCAAAACTCTGTTTTAAGAACTGCAGGAAGACAAATTGGTTGTGCAGACATTGTGTGTACTGCAAGGAGGTCAACAGTTGCCATTGGGTGTATGTATGCACATTGAGGTCACTGGTTGTGACATTTGGGTGTAGTACAGTACCGCTGCAGAAAATACAGCAGTTTGTGCAGGACAAACCAGAGTGCTGTTTCTGGTAAATTTATGTGTCTAGAAAGATGTCATATGATGGCATAAACCAGGTTGTTGCTCAGAAGCTTGATAAGAACAACTTCCATGCTTGGAGGTTCAGGTTGACAAATTTCCTAATGGGAAAGGGTTACTGGTGGGACTACATAGAAGGTGAGCATGAAGAGGCAACGAAGATACCGGAGATCAATCCGACTGTTGCAGATGTGAAAGAGTTCAAGGATTGGAACCAAGGAGCCAGAATAGTTATGTATTGGCTCTCTATTAGTATAAAGGACACCATGATTGGGCACATACAGGATGCCAAGTCCCCCAAGGAGGCATGGGACACCTTGGTAAAACTCTATGAAACGAATACCAACGTACAAAAGATACAGTTGAAGAATGAACTTCATACTGTGGAGAAAAAGAGTATGTCTATGAATGACTATGCATTGAAAAACAAGGGTATCGTGGAATCCCTTGCATCTATTGGTGTTTCAGTAGATGATGATGATAAGGTGGAAGTCTGTCTACGTGGTCTCGGGCCACAATACAAGGCGTTCAAGATGTCTATTCAAACTCGAGAAAACATTTCCAATTTCATAGATTTGGTGTCTAAGCTACTTGCAGATTTGGGTCTATCAGTAATAGACAAGTTATCATTTTCTGTGACAACATTAGCAGTATACAGTTGGCCAAGAACCCAGTTTTTCATGCTCGCACGAAGCATATAGAGGTCCACTACCATTTTGTCAGAGAGAAGGTGTTGGCAGGAGATGTTGACCTTGCTTATGTCAGCTGACATCTTCACCAAAGCATTGGGTACGGAGAAGCTCTGCACATTCAGGGCTTCGCTTGGTGTACATGAGATGGAGTTGAGCTCGAGGGGGAGTGTTGAGATATCGAGCTCATCTAGTGAGGCGGTGGACACTGATGACCCACCTGGGAGATAGGCCCCACACTTATTACACCACTGGCATGGTAGGTGAGATCATGGGTGATATGTGACCAGTGGGATGACAGGCTGTGTGATAGCCATTCTAGAGACTGGCATAGTTATAGCGCCAACTCATTTAGTTGGGTTCACACTATAGAGAACCCTAGTATGTATTTGGTTGAGTATCTTTTCATATGTGTGTACTCATCTTTGTATATGGTGTGTTGAGTGTTGTGTGAAGAAGAAGAAGATTTTCAGCCTCTCACCTTGTGTGTTCTCTTTTAGGGTTTTGTGAGTGTGTGTGTGCTTGCAAGAGCTCAAGCTCTCTTCTCCCCTGCATCTTTTTATTTTCCAGACAAGGTGATCGGTGGAGTGCAACAACACAACTCTATTCAATTGAACGTCAACCACATGAATTCATTAGAGATTTTATCCTTCGGATAAAACTCTTGGACTCACGTTGTGAATTATGGGCAAAATTAAACGATTTTCAATTGAGGAGATGCTTTATGATGGGCTTAAAGAATAATAGCTTACACAACTTGATCATTGTATCCAATCCGAAAATATTCGATCAATGTTGTAAAGAAGCAATATGTTTAGATGACAACATGCTAGAAGATGATCATGCTACGAGATGTTCCTCACCTAAACCAAGTGAAGCAATGGCAAAAGAAAGATCGATCTCAGAATTGACATTTCTAAAATTTTATGCAGCCTTGCTTAAAACCTTACAGACAACATCTCGAAGAGAGGATGAAAACCTTCAGACATCCTTAATGCCTATAAAAATGATGAGCAAAATGCCTTGTGTTGAATGCAATCACTACGACCATCCCAATCCTCATTGTGCATACAAGGCGCCTTTTTTTTATACTGCAAGTATTGTAAAACCTTTGACCATGATAGTAAAAAGTGTCCCACTTCATCCACAATGGACTCAAAACCTCCATTCCCAATGCACCAAACAGAAACATTCCAAAGGGTAGAAACTGCTCAGGAAGCAGTTAATCGGACACTTCAGTGTTTCTATTGTCGTGGACCTCACAAGGTGGCAAGCTACACAGTTTGGAATACTTCCATGCCCATAGTCACTGACACCTTGCGACCAATGTGTGAACAATGTGGCATTGATCACATGTTCCAAGATTTCCCAAAACGAGTTGCTTCAATATGCAACTTGTATCACAAAATACAACTCTTAACATCTTAAGTGTACAAAACGGGCAATTGGCCACGGTGCCATTGAATGTGCTTACATGCTTATAAGCCAAGGCATGACAAATAGTCCAAAAGAGTGTAAAAGAAAATACCTCAACATGGGTAGAAGAACATGCTTTAAAATAAAACCCAAAAGAGAAAAAAAAACCTTCTAAACCCAAGAAAAACAAAGGACAACAAACTATGAAAACCAAGGTTGAATTAAAAGATAGGGAAAAGAAGTCTATATACAGGACATAAACCCAAAAGGGGACATATACACGAAAGAGCCAAAAGCTATACATGATGCAGAAGCATCCACATCAAAGACCACCACACAAACCTCAACACCCATATGTGTGACAGGATACAAAAACCCAAAAGAAAAATTGATCCTCTTACATGGGTAAACATAGTGAAAAACTGACAAACCAGAGAACGTCAGAAAATGAAACAAGTTCTAGTACACTAAGTGAGGATGAGATAAGTTCTTACTCTTCACGCAGTGCCCCACATAGACCAATCAAGAAACTAAAACCCACCCAACCACCCCAAATGCATAATAATGATCACATGACATATGCAGAACGCAACAAACGAGCTCAAAAGTGCATGCTTAGCATGGTTGAATGTCTTATAGATTCACCGGTTGTGATTGAGCCTCATAATGCCAAAAGTAAAACAGCAACCAAGATACAAAACCTAGAGGAGTATCGCTTTCCCTTTCAAGAGGAAGACATACTCCCTACGGAAGAGTCATTTAAAACAAACTAGGCTTGAGAAAGCACATACAGAATTCGATAATTCCCTTACAAGATTAAAACAATATATCAAAACCTCAATGCTCTTCTCTGATGATAAAGCCAAAATCACATCAACACTTGCACCTTTAATGACTCAACCTGAGTTATACAAGGACATAACAAACTACATAAAACAGGACTGTCAGGATTTGCAAGTTTCCAAACAGCCCTCATTAAGAATTGTCAAAGGGCCAAGTGTGCCATTGTATGCACTGGGCATTTTTGAAAAAGTTGAGACCCAAACAGAGGATGAAAGTAAATGGGAATATGAAACAAACACAAGATCTGAAGCTGAAACACCCATGGTTCCTTTGGAAGATTCTATCATGATATGTTTGGATTTTCCTATAGGCAATGATGTTCAGCACAAACGCGCATTGATTAGTCCTCAACAAGCAAGTCATAACATCATAACAATAGACACTTGGGTGTCATTGGGACAACCTAAATGCACCCCAACAAGCAATAGTCTTGCAAAAGGAACCAATGATGAACAAAACATTGAAGTTCCAGGTTACTTTAGATACACTACTCGAACAATCGATGGCGATATGGAATTTACATTTCATGTCACCCTAGATTCCATTGAGTATGATGTCATCATTGGCGGATCTTGGATAAGTGAATCGTTGTATTTACTAGATGAATCCATGCAAATAGTCACCTTGAACACTCCTGCAAGCACTGTACAATTGCTATTACAAGAGGAAGAAACCTTACAGGAGCTGGAACTTCCAACATATCTTACTGAAAAGATCCCTAGGATTTTGGTTGGATTGGAAATTTCAAATGAAATCACCACTGCTCAAGCACAACTTTATCCAAAACAAGAACACAATCTCATGACCCTCAAGCTATGGGATTTGTTAGGTCAACCAACACTCATGGCAACACATCCTCAAAGGATTACCTTTACACAAGAATTGACCATGCCCTATCTGGGGTACTTTGAACATACAATGTATATTGAAACTAACCCCCTCACTTGCAAGTTTTTTGTGGTTGAGTATGTGTTGGAAGCAGATTTGATCTTGGGGCATAAATGTACTATTGTTGCCCAAGCACCACTGTGCTTTGCTAGCGATAGAGTCATCATGATGGTCAACGACATGAAGTTGACAATACCATACTACAAGGAAGAGGATCCAACTTTAATGGATATCTATGATGCTGAATGCAAAAGGATACAAGCCTCTTCCATAAATTCCCCTTTACACAATGACCTACCATTTGCACATCAACAAACCAACTCCGATAAAGCCTCTACTCCATCAACCCCATCCTCACCTATGAAGTTCGATGCCGAAACCTCGCAATCAACAGCTATTCCTGAACAATTTCTAGAGCCCAACCATATAACTTTAATAGGGAACTCAAAGGAAAGGCCCTGGCTCCTATGCATCTTCATCGAGAAGCCTCACCAAAGGAGACAACCACATGCTCTAAGGCCTCGTCCTCATCGAAAACCACTCCACAAGAGACTCTAACCTCATCATCAACAATGCCAATGAGTCTCAAACCTATAGCCTCAATGCCAACCAAAGTCAAGGAGGGCCATAAACCTTCCACATCACCCCAAAAGAAAACTCCACCATGACAATCACAATCAAGATATCTTAATAGTATCAAAATATGGGCGGAAAAGCAACTACTTGTAACTCAAGGCTACTATGAAGGTGCCAATCAAATTTGGGTGCCTCGACAGTCAAAACCTCTTCCTCAATGCAACACTCAAAAGCAAAGGAAGAATAAGAGTACTCCACAACACCGTCCACAAAAGCCTATGCGAGTTCCTCAAAGAACTCCACCAATGCAACAAGTGTAGGTACCAAAAACATTGTTGCAAGCCCAAGGGTACTACCAAAGAAATACCAAAGCTTAGGTTCCCAAGCACATCCCAAAGTCCCCTAATCTTGCACAAAGAAGAAATCCTCAACACCCAGCACATCGGCAACCAAATTACAGTGTTCATCAAAGATGGGTGCCTGTGCATGTACTTCAACAACAATGATATTATGATGGTAATTCCATCATATGGTTGCCAAAATCAAACAATGTGAAGGAAACCTCACCGCTGACTTCAACCCCAACAACTTCACCTATAGTTCAACGAGAATGGAGGCCCAAGAAACAGCAAGGAAATCCCTCAAACACTCTCTGCATCCAACACCAACACAAGAGCTTGTCTGTTCAAGCAAACAATCAGCAGTCTTCCCTACTGCCTCGACATCATTTTAGCAACAAATTCAAGATCAAATAATACAGAGACTTAAGAGCACACCAAGAACAAAATAAAAATGCTCTTGTCACCCCTCCGAAAATGATAAATGATCCATCCTAAGCAAGTGCAAACACAGTTTTGTAAAGTCACAGCCCATGTCAGTCTCTGTAACTTCACGTCATGACTTTCACGTCTACAACTTCACGCCATGACTTTCACGTCTGCACTTTCACGTCATGACTTTCATGTTCGCAACTTCACGTCATGACTTTCACATTTGCTATTTCACGTCATGACTTTCACGTCCATCCTAATCAAGTGCAAATATAGTTGTAAAGTCACGGCCCATGTCAATCTCTGCAACTTCATGTCATGACTTTTACATCATGACTTTCACATTTGTACTTTTACGTCATGACTTTCACGTTTGTATTTTCACGTCATGACTCACGTCTGCACTTTCACGTCTACAACTTCACGTCATGACTTTCACGTCTTAGATCTTCACGTCATGACTTTCACGTCTACACTTTCACGTCTTAGATCTTCACGTCCTTTCACGTCTGCACTTTCAAGTCTGGTCTTTTACACCTTAGTGTTTCACGTCTTAGAAGTTCACATTAAAATAAATAAATAAATCAATCAATCAATCAATCAATCAACATTTGAAAATTCAAGGAGTTCCATCTCAAGGCTTAAGAACTTGCACTTTCACGATTTAAGTCTCATCATGGATTAAGCCATATCACATAATAGCCACTATATATTTGTTAAGCTTGTTATTTACTATTCTTTTGGCTAAATTAATGTAGCAACTGCTCCATGAGTATGAATACATACTCGTGCACTGGAGAACATTTGCACCAATGCCTCACCATCAACAACTTCCAGGTACATCTCTAGATAGGGGGGCCATGGTGGGCGAAAGCCTGGTCAATGGTACAACCCATCGCTTGGAATTTTCCTTCAAATTATAAACCTCTCCAAACGATGCCACCATCTTTACAAATCAACGATCTTCAATCTTTAGTGAAGTATCTATATTAGCCTCGCAAGTTGAGGTAATTCCTTTAATCCTCACCAACAAGTGGCTACTTCAACACATAGCAGATCAATACGAGTCTATATGACTTAATTTTTGTACTTCATGAAAATCTGCTTCTAAGAGCACTGAAATATACATAAAAACATAAAAATCACATGGGTAGAAGAAGACAGGATCAGGTCCTACTCAACAACATTTGACAAGAATCCTGCCACAAAAAGGGACATCATCACAAGCCAATTATTTCAAATGATGAATGTCACTTCAATGAATCAAATGAGGAACTAAGAATCACCATCTCGTTCTGATGATTAAGTCTACGTTCCTCCGGATCCTTCTCTCTCTTCTCTCCTATTATTAACATCTCTTAATGTCCCCACTAACAAAAATCACATGTAACCTTACCGATGATTGCCAAAAACAAAGTGAGCAAAAAAAAAATGACACACAAATATAAAAAATGCAATCATTCGCAATAATCCTCCACCCCGTTAGGAATTCCCAACACATCACTAACCTCTTCATTCATTAACTAGCTTTTGTTATTCCTTTCGGAGGAACACAGACCATTGAACGTCATTTAACATCAAAGCTATCGTGACAAAGCTTGTTCATTCTCCCCACACAAATCAACGCGATCACATGAGGACGTGATCGTCATTCAGGAAGGGGGGAATGTTAATCCAATTCTAGGATTAACAAGAGCTACCACCATTATCTTACATCCAAGATATCAAGCAATAGTCTCCAAAGCTACAACTTGGACGGGCACCCCGTAATGGTGTGATGGAGTATTTATGGCAATTCCCGCTTCAAGAGCGTGTGGTAGCAAGTTAGGATGAAGTCCTAAGTGATGTACTTCATGGATATATTATGAGAGTAATCATTGTAATAGCATTAGGCCTCTTATGAGCCTAAAGTGCCCAGTCGGCCATAGTTTAAGTGAGTGTGAACACTTACGAACATGTATATAAGTGAATTTCTCTCATAATACAATATACTCTCCCATTGTGCAATTGAGTCTTGCTCTTGCTAATCCTCTTGCTAATCTCTCTCCCCCTAATGCATGCTAGTGAGTGTGTGTGAGTGAAGTGAGGTGAGAGGAGGGACGAGGATCCGTAGTGCAACGCGGCGGTGTGACAACGCTCGCGGGAGATGCAGTGGAATTGCTACTCAAGGAGTTGTAGAGCTTGGAGACCTTGAGGATTACGAGCTCCGCCATTGGAAAGATCCTCACGATAGTTGCAGTTCACCAACAACAGGTAATCTTCTTTTGGATATGTTTCAAGGAGAGTTAGGGTGAGCTTTAACAAATTTATGGCTCAATTATTATTGTGGTGGTAGGTAAGGCTTCTAGTTGGTTGCCATTGGGGTTGACTGAACATACAAGCTCTTATGTAGGTGTATACATGAGAGAGGTTAAGTGGCTTTCTTGGTGTTGCTTGGGTCTCCATTCTTGTCAAACTTTATGTGAAACTGTTGGGGTTGAAGGTGTTGGTGAAGCATTCCTTCCTTTGTTCAATCTTGGCAACCGTATGATGGGATTACCATAATAGTATCCTTGTTGTTGAAGCACTTGCACAAACACCCATCGTTATACACATTATAAATTGGTGTGGCTAATGCTTTTGGTGTTAAGGTTTTCTTCTTTGTGCAGGCTTAGGGGACTCCGATTGATGCGCTTCGTAATCCAAGCTTTGGTATTTCCTTGGTAGTACCCTTGTGCTTGTAGTAATATTTTTGGTACCCACACTTGTTGAGTTGCTGGAGTTCTCTGAAGAACTCGCAGGCTTTTGTGGATGGTGTTGTGGAGTACTTTTATTTTTCCTTGGCCTCTAAGTTTTACATTAAGGAAGAGGCTTTGATGATCGAGGCAACCAAATTGGATTGGTTCCTTCATAGTAGCCTTGAGCTAACAGTAGCTTCTTTTCCACACACATTTTGATACTATTAAGATACCTTGATTTTGGTTATCTTGGTGGAGTTTTCTTTTTGGTTGAAATGAAAGGTTTTGGGCTCCTTCACATTGGTTGGCACTGAGGTTACAGGTTTGAGACTCATGGGAATTGTTGATGATGAGGCTAGAGTCTTGTGGAGTGGCTGTCGAGATGATGAGGCTTTTGAGCATGCAGCCTTCTCCTGTGGTGAGGATGGTGGTTGAAGAGGCATGGGATCTAGGGCTTTTCATGTGGTTTTCCTTTTAGAGGTAGATGGTTGCGCTTGAGGAACTTCTTTAGGAATAGATGTGGATTGAGAGGTTTTGGCATATTGGACTTTGTTGGTGAGGATGGAGTTGAGGGGATAGATGCTTTATCGGAGTCGCTCATTGATGCAGATGGTTGGTCATTATGTGGAGGGGTTTTCCTGGAACAGACTTGTAATGTAAGATTCCTCCCCAGCCTCTCAGGATTTCCAGTATCTTCCCCTGTAATCAAATCCCTCTTCAAAAATATAAAAGATCTTGTTTCTACCTGGCTTAGAGAGAGAAAATATTCTAGAGAGAGGTTATTCAGATTTTGAATATTTTTGGATGGAAAAATATCTATTCTTATTAAAATAAGTTTTCCCAAAACAAAAGTTCAAAAAGATTTTCAGAAGGTGCATTAGAAATCAAGTATGATCTGTTCAAGAGGCCTTATCCTAGGGGTCCAGATTTTCGAAAAAATTTAGATTAAGGTTTTGAGGGCCTAATCAGATTCATCCAAATGTGTGGAGAAGATAAATAGAAGAAATAAAGAAAATCTCCCCCAAAAAATGAGTAAATACTCACATAAGATGAAGAGTGGACTAAGGACCAAAGGAATTACTAAAAAAATGGATTTTTGACACCTCACAATGGGAATTCCCCCCTCATGAAGGAGGCGCCTACTTCACATGTGTGGTGGAGTTTAAAATTATCAAAAATTGAGATATTTCATCTCTCCTCTCTCCTAATTCAAGTCTAGTTCTAAAAAGTAAGCTAAACTGGCCTAAAAATGGTCAAAAATTGACCAAATTGATCTAAAAAATTCTAGAATCAGTTTGCTTGGTTAGAAGCTCACTTTTTCCCTTTAATAGAAGCCTCCCCCTTTGTTGAAGCTTAATAGTGTTTTATGCACTGTTACTCTACTCCTCCCAAGAGCCAAGAACTGTGAATTTCTTAATAATTCACTAGTTTTTGACCATTCCCTCTTCTAAAGAATTGGTGGCCACTCTTGTTGCAAACAAGAGTAGATCCCTCAAACCATCAAGCCAAAGGAAAGCTCCCATAACTTCATGTAAGAAAGAAATCTTACTTTTTCTTATTCTTTTAATGGTTTTCTGAATTGTTTGTTATCTTAAAATGATAAACAGATGCTATGCCTTCTTGGAAAGGCTTTCCCCCTCTCTCATTCTTAAATTCAGCCCTTCTTTATTGTAGTTAAGTAATCTAATTGTTGGAATTAAACTTTTCATATTGTTTCTCTTTTAAAAGTGAAATTTGATTAGTTTAGAGTACTTAAAACTAATTGGGGATAATTTTTAAGCAATTTTAAGTTAGGAAATTTTGAGAAATGGTCAGCCATACAAAGGAGGTTATGGCAAAATTTTCTAAAAATTGGTGAAATAAGTTTTATCTTTTATTATTAAAAAAAAGAGTAATCCCCACCAATTGTGTATTCTAAAAGTGTAATTTTGATTTTATGCATAGAAAGATGCATAAAGAAATTTATTTTTATTTCAAAAGAGTTATTTTCATCAATTTTTATGCATAGAAAGATGCATAAAGAGTTATTTTCATCAATTTTCTTTTTATGCATAGAAAGATGCATAAAGAAATTTATTTTTATTTCAAAAGAGTTATTTTCATCAATTTTCATTTTATGCATAGAAAGATGCATAAAGAAATTTATTTTTATTGCATTTAGACATCCACAACTCCTTACATCCATCAAATCTTTTTCAACGAGCTTTTTGAGAATAAAAAATACATTTAACATTCAATCAAGAACCACTTCATGTCTCAGGAAAGGATTCAAATCAAGAAATGCTCAATTTGAGCCCACAAATCATGAGAGCGCAAATCAAACAATGTTCAATTTGAGTGAACTATTTGATTTAAGCCTTTAAATCATGAGGACTTAAATCAAATAAAGTTTTATTTGAGTTAATCGTTGTGCTCATGTCCTCAAAAGTAAGAACTACACTCACTTTTTGTGCTCGTGTCCTCAAAAGTAAGAACTACACTCACTTTTTGTGCTTCCAATGTTTACCTTCCCTCTTGTCTCAAGAGAGAATTAAAATTAAATAATGTTTGATTTTAGCCCTTAAATCATCTTGATTTTCACTCGGTTGGTATCAAATTCTTGATCTTTAATATTTCTTAGTCTTGGACATCTTTTGATATAATTATACAATTTAATAACTCTCTCTCTCTCTCTCTCTCTCTCTCTCTCTCTCTCTCTCTCTCTCTCTCTCTCTCTCTCTCACACACACACACACACACACACACACACACATTACCAAACCCATCACTATGCATCAAATTGTTGGTAATGGTGTTTCTACAGAATCTCATATTCATAATCATGTTGGTAATGATGTTTATTTGGTTATTCTAATAATTTTTGTTACTTTGTCATCACAATATTTGTTGAAAAGTGTTGATTTTAGTCTAAATGAGTCTAAATGAGACTATTCTACTTAATATTTACTAAGATGCTTTAAATTATGACTTATATTACTAAAAATTTACTATCATACTTAAAACTAAAACTTGGGTTCATCTAAATGACAGGAATCTATTGAAAGTTTACTTAATAATTTCATCACCATATATGAAAATTCTATTTTGAATGAGACTTTTGTAATCATGTTGAAACTAATGTCCATTTAGTTACTTTAATGTGGCCTTGTTAGAATATTCTTTTAAAGAGAAGATCTTAGTTAGTCTTAACATTGAGTCTATGCTATTATATGTTTACTAAGACAAAGGTTTTAAAAAATTAGACTTGTGGTTAATCGTCTCAATGGGACTATTTTACTACCATCTTGGATTAAAGATAATAGTAGTATATCCATGTTTGTTAAATATGTTCTAATTGAAAAATCTCTCATTATAAAAATAAAAGAAGGTTAACCTTTACGGGCCTATCTATCAACGGATTCCATACGTGAGAAAGGAAATCCCACACCTGGAACTGGCTCAGTAATTCAGAGACCAAAGACTTGCCTAGTAGCTTTAGGCATGATGTTAACACCAGAATCACCATCCACAATGGCCCCTGCAATTTGAGTTTCTCCCACGGAGATTTTCAGCCTCCTCAAGCGGCCACTCCTGAGGTAGTGAGGCATACCCTTGCTTACTGCCTGGGCCGTCACCCACTACTACTAAATGTGGCTTCACCCCCCCTAGTTGCCTTCAAATCCATCCAATGATGGACCAAGCCTAGCAGTTTCTCTCCAATTTCCTAGCTCAAACCATATAATTGAGGAAGGGTGATTTCCACCTTTGTCCCTACCAACACTTCCTCCCAACATAAATTACTAACCTTGGGTTGGGTAGACTCCTCACCCACCTTTGGGGTGTGGCGGTTGGGGGAATGACCAAGGTAGGTGCCGCTTCCATCTCCATGGGTGGTGGTTGAGTGAATTCCTCTGCAGCCTCCTTATAAGCTTGTTCCACAATGGATGGGTAGATTGCACCATCAAGAGGAGGAGTTGGTGTCTTTGGGGGCCTTGGGACTGGGTGATGACCGCCACTATTAGAGTGCCAGCATTGGGAGGTGCACGACTGCCACTTTTGGAGTGTGACCCTTGGGAGATGGCACCACTTCTTCCACCATGTTAACTAGTGGGGTTCTAGTATAATCCCGGGTATAGTGGTCTTGTCTCTCCATGCAATGGAGGCATGGGGGCAAGCCCTCTAGTACAATGCATTGAGCTTGCATGTGGCCGCTCCCCCAACAACAAAGGCATGGGAGCAAGCCATCTGGTACAATGCATTAAGTTTGCATGTGGCCGCTCCCCCCACAATGGTAGCATATAAGAGGCCGGGTGGGGTTGTTTGGAGGATAATGATTGGCAAACCTTTGGTTAGGCATTGGGGCCCATACATGTTGTAGCGGCCAGAGGCACTGGAGGAGCTGCCGCATAGACCATCAAGGGTGGGTTTTGATATACTTGGGGTGTTTTGGGAACCGATCGGGTGGGAGGTACAACTAATAGGTTGGGAGAGTGCCTGCTTGATATGGGATTTACATAGGCAGGGGGTTGTATGTTAGTGTTGCTCTGGGATGAGGGGTATTGGTGTATGCTACCATGGATACTTGAGTTCCCTGCTGAGGCGATGTGGCATGGGGCAGCTGAGGGGTTGGTTCATAAGTAGCCATGGGGGAGGGAAGGGTATGTGGGGTAGCTAAGTAGGAGGGGCCAGTGGTGACAGGATTAATATAATCTTGGTATTGGGGGGTAGCTACTCCAACTGATTGAGGTTTCAAGAAGGGTGTTGGGTTTGGTTTGTGGTTAGGGGCCTGGGCAGAAGTTGAAGCACTACTGGTTGGGGTCAACATGTAGTCTTCAGCGAAGGGATTAAGTGGGGTGGCACCTTGCTTAAGTTGTTGTTGCATAAGTCATAGTCCCTTGAGGTAGTAACACTCCTTGTCCTCATGGCCCACCTTTGAGCAAAATGAGAAATACTTCTTGGTGGGACAATCACATAGAAGAAGGCCTTGGGAACTACATACCAGGAACCATGGACTTGTCTTGGGATCTTTGGCCTCGAGCCGCATAAGTCGGAGTTCCTTGAGGTAGTAACACTCCTTGTCCTCAATGGCCCGTCTTTGAGCAAAATGAGCAATATTTCTTGGTGGGACAATCACTTGGAAGATGGCCTTGGGAACTACATATCAAGCATCATCTTGGGATCTTTGGCCTTGAGCTTCTCGATCTCCTTCCTCAGCGTTGTTGCCACAACCACGTACTCCTACTGTGACCTTTTGAAATCTTCAAGCTCCTTCTTCAACTTGGCTAGCTCATCCATGGAAGCAAATGTAGAAGCTTTTGTCGAGGCTAGAGGAACCATTAGAGGAGCCAAAGACATGCTAGGGATAAATGGGAACTAAGAGGTGCTGTGCTCCATGAGGCAATCATTCTCCAGTTGTGCAGCTCTGTCTTGGAAGTCTTGCAGGGTGCCTTGGGGTGGAAAGGTCTCTCTCATCTTCATAGCCATTTGCGTAGCGAGTGCGCAAGCACCCACTGTTGTGCAGCATGTAGTTTCCAGGATCTTCGAGTAGTCGAGCGATAAAACTTTAGCTCTTGTGAGACAAGTTGGGCCATTGAATCCCCCGCCTTCATGGAGAGTTGGTTGAGCTCTTGAGTAATGAGGTCAAAGTAGTTCCCAGGCCGAAAGGTAGCCAAGAACTGTAGCCTAGCCAATCTGGGAAATGGTTGACGGGGAATTGACTATACCACCAGTCTCCACTTTCTTCTAGCGTTGTCAGGAACAAGACCAAGCGTGCATCATCTCGGTTGAGCCCTCTTGAGTCACACATATGAGAAACCTCCACACATGGTCTTCCAAATCTTCAGTGATGGTACCTTTGAAGTTTGGTAGTTTAACTTGCACACGGTTACGGACACTAGACAAAGGCTCTGGCCCTGGAGCTGCCATAGGAATAGAAGAGGAAGATGTTGAGGAAAGAGTAAGGGAAGGAGGAAGAACCCTATGATGACTAGTTCGAAGAGGAGAACAAAGGGGTGAACTACCTCCAGAAGCTCTAGTCTTTGGGGGCATACAAAACACTCCTCACACCACTGTCACAAATCACCAAAAAAGAAAAAAAAGAAACAATTTAGAGACTATCCTTGACCTCTAGGAGAGTCCCATCATGATCGCCAAATTTTGTCTAAGATGTGGATGACTCCGCCAGTCCTTGCTCTAGGGAGCTCGCGTTGGGGGAAAGGGAGTGTGAATCCTATTAGGGAATTATACTCACCAAGGATGAGTTGACCTCATTGACTAGACATGCAAGACCTATGCTCTACCTTGTCTACCATGCTCTCCAACCACCACCTAGCACCGCAGTATCCCTACATGCCTCTGACTCCCACCACACCCACCACTGACCATTCACTCACCTCGCTCAAACAGGGAGATAGACAACACACCACCTCTGACCGCCATTACCCCACACTCCACCAAGAGCCTCCCACCACACCCACCAAGACCGTAACACCGTATACCAAAATGTCGAAAGGAATGAAAGAAGAGAGACTGTACTCCAACAGAGAATGTGATACACCAGAGACTATGCTCTCTGCCGAATGTGCTAGCATGAATGTCATACAAGAGAGAGTGTCCTACATTTCCAAGAGAGTGCTCCCCTCATCTCCTCCTCAAGTGTCCTCCTCCTTGAAGTCCCAACCCTCATCATGTAGTATAGAGGGAAGATCTTATGTTGGGAAAATGAAGATGGTGCTCAAGAGGATCTCGCCCTGCCTTGGGAAAGGGAGAGGGGTGTTGCCTCCATGAGTGCCATTGGAGTTGGCCATGCACGTCGGAGATGCCGAAAGGCACCCGTAGTTGGAGATGTCTCGAAGGGAACCGACAGCGAGACGGCAATCAGAGGGGGTGACGACAGTCAGAGGCGGTGATGGCGGTCAAAGGTGCTAGTGGGAGGCTCTTGGCTTCCTGTCCACATGTAGCACCAGTGGTCGGAGATACCAAAGGGCATCAAGGGTGACAGCGATCGGAGGGGGCGACGACGTTTGGAGATGCTGGTGGGAAGCTCTTGGTGGAGTGGGGAGGACCTAGCTTCCTGTCCACAGACCAAGTATTACCAATTCAGGTAATGACCTGGCTAGCATAACCAAGAAGTCTTCCACTATGTGCTATCTACGAGTTGGCATTTTCCCAACTAGTTCCATGCATTGAAGGAAATTAGATTGTGATTAGCCCCCGTATCAAGTAATGCATTATAAAGCACTTTACCATAATGGCTAGGAAATTGAATGGATGTTTGTTGTAGAGGTGCTATGTGCTCCTCTATGTCTCCTTCAACTTCTCCCAAGAATGCTTGTGTGGATCCCAAAATAGCTTCTCGTCGTTCTACTATTGGATCTTCCTTTTAGACTCTTATTGAGCTTGAGCTTTCTTTAGTAACAAACACCTCAGATAATCCATCACGAGTGAGGAAGGTAAACTTGCATGTTCGCATATTGAATGAATATGCACCTATCAAAAAAGAACATCTTGATGCACAAGACAAGCGAGAAAGAAGACAACAGGGTCAGAGTAATGTGGATCTTTGGGTTGATGGATATTTATATCCGAATGATCCTTCTTTGGGTTGATGGATATTTATATCCGAATGATCCTTCTTCGAGACCTACTCTCCACCTTTCACAGAACTACCATCATTCATTCAATTTGTTGGAGGAGGTGAGAATGGGCTGCTTGGGTACTGACTGTACTGTTGACTTTCTTTTATTTTTGTGTAGCACATTCTGTATGCTCATGGTGCATACTTCATGGATGAGTATGGTTCTCTTGACATGTGGAGTACCCAAGGAATGGATAAATCTCACTATCCAGCTAGAGGCGTTCCTTCATGTGCAACCCGCAAGGATTCCTCAATAAGAGAACCATAATTCCTTTTGAATTTTCTACCATTAAGGAAGCCAAAATTTTTTATCCTGTAAAGGTTTCAATACGCATAGTACCTTGAGGTGCTATTTCGCAAACTAGAAATGGTCCTTTATTGGTATGTTTTAGTTTCTTCTTTTTGTTGTTGTACAAGGTCTCCCTCCGTGATTTCCTTATCCTTGAGATTATTATCAAATCACTTTTTTCGATGATCCTTATGAGACCCCCGCCCCCTCTACGATGCCCCCTCCGAGGGCGCTGGCGGGGCGGAAGAAACATCAACCTCTCACGCGGGGCAGGGATCCACACTCGGGGCCTTGCCCATCACGGATGTCCGGACAAGAGACTAGCCCGGCAGTTCCTCCAAAACCGAACCTAAAAAAACTTTCCTCGCCCAGAAGGCACGGGTGATTCCACCAGGGAAATCATCTAACGAGAGAATTGATCTAACGAGTCAAAGTCTTAACTATCCAAACTGATCCGATCAAACCCAAAAGTCACATGGTTAGATTAAAGAAGAGACTTACAGTTGGCCCATAAAATCACCGCTTTTTTCCTCCACTCAACGAGGCACATCCGCTAATTCCCTCCCACAGAACAAGGGTCTTCCTAGGACTTAATCTAACTAACGTAACTTAATCGTAACTATTTGTATCGCAGAAATCCCCCGATCTAGCCTATGGCCCATGGATTAGTCAACCACCCAACCACTGTATTGGGTGGTGGGATTCCTTTATAAAAATTTGGTTATGTTTTCCCCAAGTACCGAGGAAAGGAGTTCCCAGGCCCCCTAGCCGGCGTTTCAAGCAAAATTCAAGGTAGTCATACCACTTACACACCCAATATGAAATTGCCATTTTAATTCGGTTGTCTTTAAAACAATCTTTCAATGAAATCATAGTATTACTGATCATAATCCTCCAAAATATTGAGTCCATTGTTTTACAAAATATATCATCCGGACTCTCCGTTGTTGTTGAAGACTAGCTGGTCAACCAACGAGATCCAATATCAAAATTGAGTTCACAAAAGTCATTCTTTTAGGTTCATTTGTATCTTCCTTGACATATGCATAGGTGTTCTAGCAACCGCGAGCCCTTGCATCACCTAGTCAGAACCCTCTAGGATCCTACTTAGGTGTCCTAGCACTTCACTCAGGAACCGCTTCATCAGTCCTCACCCATTGTACCAAAAGCGCACCATTTTAACCATACCGAGGCTGGTCAAGACCTCGGCAGGTTTTGCCGCGAGCGACGTCCCTCGACGACTCCCGGCCAGCGATTACAATGAGTCTCTCCTTAGTAAATCACATACCAAATACTTCCTCCAGCATTCTAGCATAAAATAGTCCTTTAAAAGAAAATAGAGGTTCTATGCAAATAAAACTCCCAGTTCGAGATTGGTTCCACAAAATCCTTTTTCTTTAATCCAGATTCTCTTAATGAGAATTAATGATCTCTCATCAAGGTAATCTACCCATCATTTGACTAAATTTCCAACTAGATTCTTGATGATTTCGGTTAAGGGAAAACTATGCTAACTCAACGGTAGTCTATTCTTTATGTCAAGAATTGGAATTGATCACGAGGTTTTTGCTTGATTTCGATTCGAGAGATGGGCAAGTAGTTTATTGGCCACCATTCTCACAGTCGTGGTGGTCTAACTAAAATTATTCGATTTACTTCTAACTTTGATTCCAAGGATTTTCTTCAGATAAACATCTACTAAACTTCTAACCATAAGAAAAGTTCCAACTTTATGAATTTCATTCCATAATAGATTAAGAATTGGTTCTATATGAGAATATCGGGTTTTTATAAAAATACTCTCCTTCCACTAATCTAAATTTGGGTAAATATCAATTTGGTGATTTATCCACCTAAAATATCTAAGAATATTCTTTCTACCAATTTAATTATCAACCCTAATTTTCTAGGTAGAATTATGGTAAAAATTCCTCTTTTGTTACCAAAATTTAATTTAAACCTTTCTCTACTAAAAATATCATAAAAATTCTTCTTTTAAATTAAATACAAATATCCATTTTTTGAATATGCTTAAAATCCCTCTTTTTTCATTTAAATGATTGAATTCCAAATGTCATGGGAATTCCTCTTTTAACATTTAAAAATTTCTTATGCATAAAATAAATTTATCTAAAATTCCTCTTTTTTAATAAAAATATACATTATTTCAAATATACCAAAAACTCCTCTTTTTGTATTCAAATGATTGAATTCCAAATGTCATGGAAATTCTTCTTTTATCATTTAAAAATTTATTATGCATAAAATAAATTTACCAAAAATTCCTCTTTTCTTTTAATTAAATATTTATGCATAAATACTAAAATTTATTTCATATGAATTATGATAAAAATCATTCTTTTTGCATAGAATGTCCAATCCTAGAATATGGTAGGAAGTCCTCTTTTATCATTATGCATAAAAATAAGATATGTATTATTTTCTAAACATTTTGCCATAGCTTCTCGCTGCTATTGTGCAGATAATTTTCCAAAAAAAAAAATCTTAAAAGAATAAAACATTGTAATGCAAATATGATAGAAGATCTATTCTTAAACTTAAATCTAAACTATGAATTTAAATCATAATTTTAACCATAATCATAAACTTAATTATGATTATTCTACCAGATTATGCTATTTCCATTTTTTCTCTTTTTCCAAATTGATAGGATTATCTCTTTCCCATTTAGAATCAATTAAAGTATTTTTTAACTACTTATAAATAATCTAAAAGAATTAACCATTATTTTGTTAACATAAAAGCATAAAATTACCATTTTCTTACTCTCTAGCTTAACAAGCTTAGAGTTTGATTTTGAATTAAGAATTTATCAATGAGAAGCATTCTTTTGCTAAAGAATTAGCCATAGGAATGACTATTCTTTTTGGAGAGAGAGATATACAAAAGAAAGCATTCTAAATAAGCATAAAGATTAACTTTTTCTTGATTACACATTAAAATTCTTAGGAAAAGCTTGATTTGAATTTAAAACAACCAGTTAGAAACTTCTCAAGCTTGAGAGGGGTTGAAAAGAGATGTCATTTGAGAATATTAACAAAAAACCATAGAATTCATTCTTACCTCGAAGATTAGCTTGCTTCTTTTTCTAGAAGTGAAGCCCCCAACCAATCAATTGGTTTAGCAAGTGGAGAAGAGAGCTCCAAGAGTTTTTGAAGAGAGAGAGAAGCTCCAAGCTCCCCAAAAGTAGAGGATTTTTAAGGGATAATAGAAAATATGATTATTTTAATGTAATACTGGCATGGTATAGCTCACAGATGAGAATACAAAAGAATTAGGGTGTATTTATAGGTGAGGGAGGCCACTAACTGAGTCCAACTGGGTTCTAGAATTTTCTAGCTTCAGTTTAATTGAATTTGGACAAGATTTGGACCAATTTGGCTCCCCTTTTGATCCAGTTTGATCCAGGAGAGAGGAGGGATAAAAATATCACAATTTTTTTGAATTAATACAAACACTTCCATCTCCCGACCTTAATGACCAAATGCTCAAAGACCGTAGCTGTGCTTGAAATTTTTGAATCTATTCTCTTGGCTACCATATCCGATATACCACTTCTATACCTTGTTAATGTTGGCCTACATCATTTTCTTCCTGACATTTTTCCTTTTGAAACACAAACCCACTAGCCTCCAATGCTCAAATCTCTTCCACAGTTAGGTTTGTACCTCGTCCCACTGGCCAAACAATTGGGGGTCTAGCAGGTGATTTACAGATGGTATTACATACTCTCCAAGTATGATCCACACTGTTGTTACAAAACCATATAAACTGACACCTTTGCCCCCCAGACCATTCTCTCATATACCATAGAAAGAAGGAGCTGGATCCATGGCTGGTAAGTTTGCATCAGTGACTTTACCGTTCATCCACCATGATCTTATGTGTTTGTATTTTAAAAGTGTCTCTTCCTCACTCAATGCACAATGCCATTGACGACATAGTTGCTTGTGCTCTTCCTGAAAATTCCTAACTACATATTGTATTATATGGATGTTCAAACTTTTTTCCCAATGAAAAAGACACAAATGCTCATGACCTTCCAATATATTCTCTGGTCCATTATTATAGACTGTCCTAACTACCCTCCAGTTGGCTCCACCCTCCACATGAAGCTAAAAAAACAAATCAGGCTTGGAAAATCCTTTTTGGACCACAACATTGTTATCATTTCCCAGAAAAGCACTTGTGCCACCATGTCCTCCTCTTTCATTTCGCAAGTTGCAATTGTCATGCTCTCTTGCAGGCTATATGCCATCATACAACAATTGAAAAAGTACTAAAAACAAGGTCAACTTTTTTAAAGGACTTTACAAGACCAAACTATACCTTGGATCATATACATGTGCAGCCATTGTTATCCATCCTTGCACATGCCTGACGTGATCAAAACGAACCCAGGCCTTCCTCAAATCCATGTCTCATGTTTGGTATCTTTTGTAATGTCTGCCTTGATGTGCCCCTTTGCACCTCATGCAAATGTTCCCCTTGATGTATCATCAATCTTGACAGATGTGGGTCAACAAGCATACAATAGTACACCGTAGCACCACACATTCTTCTACATAAAAGTTTGTTCTTGTAGTAGAAACAAGCTAGTGATCCATATCCATCCGTTTGTTAAGCTGAGAGAGGGAAGTCTTTGTGTGAGCTTGCCTAATATGTGAAAAATTACAAAGTTCCAATAAATACTCTTATGAATCAAAGCTTACTGAAATTAAGCCAAGACAATAAGCTTACCAATCTATGATGTTGTATTCGGTGTGCCGCTCATAGTTTTGCTTCCACACAAGGCATAAGTGCACTCAAATAAGACTCCACACGAACTCTTTTATACAACTCTAGGAAACTTCACATGACTCTCTGAAGGTTTCACCCAACAATGGCCATCATGTGCTTGCTCCATTCCTTCCATTAGAGAGGCTGAAGGATCACGTATATTTGGCAACCCAAAAGCCACATTACCATTATAGATTTGAGGAATCTCTTCTACTTTCTCAATATGTGTGCTTGCTAATAACATTCCACAAAGAACACCAGCATGAGATTTCTCATCAGAAAATAAGTATTTGACCACCCTCTTCTGCACTAGTGTACCTGTGGGAGAATCTTCTATTGTAAGATCAATAATCTCTTCTTTTGTAGTGCTTATTGTAGTGTTGCTTGACTATCCTATTATTGGAATAACAAGGTATTCTGTTGTTATATATTTATCAAATATATAACATGGTTCCTCTCCAGCGGGGGTCTAGCTGACTAGATAGGTATAAGATGATCTACACCATCATCTTATGGTTTGATTGCAAAAACTTTCAATCCAGAGTGAAAACATAATATTCCATCAAAATCATCAGCTTTTAGTAATATAAAAACAACCCTGTACAGTTCTAACAATAAGATCACTCTCCAAACCTCCTACAAAGATGTGAAAAGAAGTCTTCTCTCCATGGCAAGAAAAGTTCTCAGAAAACCAGCTCACAAAGACACAAGCTCTCAGAAAACCATCTCACAAACACACAACAAGAATTCAAAATCTAAACACTAATTCTATACAAATTAGAAAAATTATATACTCATTTTTTAAAAATAATCATTATTTTGACAAACATAAAAACATTCTTCAATCATTATAAATAGTGTCATTAATACACAAAATCTAAAATTCATTTTCAATAATTATACTATATAATAAATGCTTGCATAACTAGCTCTCATTTAATGATTATTCCATAACTAACTCCCATATAATGATTATTCCATAGCTAACTCCCATATAATGATTGCATAACCTTTATATGTCTTTTGTGATCCCAATTTAGGCTATAACCTTACGGCCATCCCTTTTTATGATTCCATCCATTTTTATTTCAAGTAAAGAGTACATCCTTGTATAGTTCTTAAGCCATTGATTTTAACCCCAAGTAAAGATGTGCTTGGAAAGAGTGGGTAGTTTAGGCATTGCTTGGAAAGAGTGGGTAGTTTAGGCATGCGCTTGAAAAGAGTGGCTAGTTCCATATCTATCCATCGTGCACAAAGTTCCATAACTTGTGAACAGCACAACTTGCTAGCACAAGAGAATGCATATGCAATAAATGTGACATGAGAACAATTCCCTTCCATCACCCCATGGAGTCGATGCTGGACAATAGCATCGTACGTGTGATTTAGGGGGAGGGCTGCCGCATTCATGTGTAGAAAGGGGGGATGGGAGCCGCATTCGCATGTAGGGAGGGGAGATGGGAGCCGCGTTCGCGTGTAGGGAGGGGAGAGGGGAGAGGGGAGACACATTCATGTGAAGGGGGGGAGTGGATCTGTGTTCACGTGTAGGGAGGGTGAAGCATTTAATTGGAGGGGGGGAAGGCGCATACACCCCCCACTTGTTGAAAATACAAGTGAATAGGGTGTGTGCGGGAACAAGCCCTTGGTTAGAGGCTATAAAAGAGAAGATGTAAATGTAAGAGAACCTGTGAAAAGGTGAGAAGAATCTACTGGGAGAGAATAAAGGGTTTGATCCACCATAGCTCATCACAATGCTCAAATTTCAACATGGTATCAGAGCCATGCCTAGAATCCATCAGGTTTATGAGCCCATTATCTAATTAATTAGGATTAGTATATAATTAGAAAATAATCAAAATTTTAGTTAGTTTTTAACTCATCTTTGTACCCCCAGCCAGTGGAGGAGTCCATTCTCCTTGCACACTTCAAATTAGGCCAAGCCCTTTTAGGATCTTAAATTACACTCAAGGGGCTACAAGCCACTCCAAGGAATTGACGAGAAATAGCGCGAATCGCTGGCGGCAGCACATTTTTTCGGCGCGTTCTTTTCTGAGTAAAACTGACATTGCAGCTTGCACAAATCAAATGTTTCTAATTCCTCCTAGCCCAAAGTGTTTTCAAGCATGCTCTACAAGCTGGTGAAGACAGAATTCAGTTTCATCAAGTCTACAGTGAGATCCAAGCTCATCAAATCTGCAGGTGACTTTGGTAAAACAGAGATTAAGCTTTCAATATTTGGTCAAATCTTGTGTTTCTTGGCTTAATCCTCTACTAGACTCATTGCTATTGATGCCTTTGAAAGCATTTGAGCTCATTTGAAGTCTAAGGCACCAGATCTGGACTCCCTGCATACTCTATTTTTTGCACACAAAACAGAGCATTAATTTGCTAATCAGTGATTAATCAGTGCTAATCACTATATTTTGGTGCAATTGAGGGTTTAAATTAACCATTAGGTATTTGATACAGATTTCTATAACTTTAGATTTCAATTCAGAGTTGGTTTGATACTCCAACCATTCCGTACAAATTGGTTACCCTTGATTTAATGTAATTTCTGGTGATTTTATGCTGATAAATTTATTGTAATCATCTCTTAAACACCAGATTGAGTTGTAAAAGGGTAGACACTACCCTTGAATCTTGAAATTAGATCAAGAGGTAAGACCCCCTTCACATCACCATGAGTACAGCACAGGAAATAGCCAAATTTAATGGGGAGCAATTTTACACATGGCAGACAAAAACCATGTATTTGCTCATGAGGAAAAATCTATGGGGATTAGTTGAAGGGAGAGATGAATGCCCAGAGAGAGGGGAAAATGAGTGGAAGAGCAGGAATGAAAAAGCATTGGGACTTATTGCACTCAGTTTAAATGATGAAATCATTCATCACACCACAGGGATACAATGGACAAAAGATGCATGGGATGAACTCAATAAATTATTTGGTACACAAGCAAAAAATTCAAAGATAAATCTGTTAATGCAATTCTACAAATTGGACAAGAAGGAAAGTGAACCTTTAATCACACACTTGAACAAATATAAAAGCATTAAGCAACAGCTGGCAGCTATTAGCAAAAAGGTAGAAGATGATGAGGCACTAGCAGTGCTTCTGAAGAGTGTGGAAAAAGGTGATTATGAAAACATTGTAGCAACACTAAAGAATGTACCTGAATTGAAGCTACACGAGATAGAAGCAGCTCTACTAGAGCAAGAGAGCATAGGCAAAGAGAAGAAATGGCTCGACTCAACAGCAGGAGAAGAAAAAGCATTCTTCACCCGAGGAGGATTCTCTCGAGGACGAGGACGAGGAAGAGGCAGAGTAGGAGGAAGGACCTTCACTTGCCAAAAATGTGGAAAGCCAGGACACATGGCAAGAGACTGCTACAACAAACCCAGTGGAGAAGGAACGACATCGGCAAACTTCATGGAGGCTCCAAAGGAAGTGGAGTCAGATCATCTTTTCTGAGAGAGAGAGAGAGAGAGAGAGACCCCATAACCCAATGTAACTTGCCCCAACAAAGTAAAACCACCTCTGAGCCACCGATGATGTAGGCCACGTGGTACATGTATGTGTGAGCACTTTAGTCAAGGTCGCGGGCACTTATAGTAGCCTTGGACACATAGAGAGAGAGAGTGTCAAGGACTCTGGAGTTTAGGGACTTGAGGCACTGGTCGCGGGCTATCAAGTAAGAGGGAAACTTGGTATAGGGTCCAGGTGTGCTAGAGAGTATTCACTTGAGGGGAGGTGTTGAAAATACAAGTGAATAGGGTGTGTGCGGGAACAAGCCCTTGGTTAGAGGCTGTAAAAGAGAAGATGTAAATGTAAAGGTGAGAAGAATCTATTGGGAGAGAATAAAGGGTAGCATGAGAAGATTTAGGAAGCGTGGAGATATTCTGGGAAAAGTGAAGAGGTGGAGAGAATCAGGGAAAAGAGGTGGAGTGAATCATGGAGAAATCAATGGGATTTGATGCTTGATGTAAACTCTATAAATTGAGGCATAGCCCTAATGAGAATTTGCTGGTTTTTGAGTATCCATGCCTACATTAATCTACTTGCTAATTACCCACTAATTACATCTTAATTATTTGCTAATTACCCACTAATTATGTCTTAATTATTTACTAATCACTTTGTTAATGATGTTGATTCTAGTGTTTGATCCACCATAGCTCATCACAATGCTCAAATTTCAACACCACTGAGGGCAATGGTCACCCTTAGTGGGGGTGGGACACCCCCCACCAACTAAGGGTGGTGGTCACCCTTAGTTGGTGTGGGGAGGGAGGTCACCACACAGTCGCCCTTAGTTGGTGGGGGGGCTCTACTATAACTTGCCCTTGCTTTACATGACGCTTTAACAAGCTATCCCAAAAGTCATATCCACGCTGAGATCCACGTGCAAAGAAAACATCTAATTCCACGAAAAAATGTAAGGCCCTTATTTTGGAGCACAAGAATGTTAACTCCAAACCTCGCGATGCTGCCCCATCTGGGTATCTACCCAGTGCATCATGTTGCAAGGATCGATCATATAATCAGGTAAGAAAGGTTGTGTATGGTTTTTTCCAACTATGCTCGTGAAGGTAGTAGCGATGAGGTTATGTATCTGCACGAGTATGAGGTGACTTTTCGTAGCAAAAAGTGATTCTCAATGGTAACCTCTATGGTTAATGTTGCTTACCTCTTGTCCAAAGTCCCTTCCAATATGCATTGTACATCACACATTCACCAAGGTATCTAAGGAGAAGCCACAGCACTTGGCGTTGAGCTATAATGGTTTCCACTTGATACACAGTACCAATGACAATAATAGAGCCATTGTCGTCTCTTACAAATCTAAAGTAATGCATGCTCCTCTCCATCTACATGGCATCAGAATGACATTCACTAAAGTATTACCTTTAGCTATAGCTATAGGTTTTGCAGTGGTGGTGCTATGACTGATGGGCTCTACTGACGTAACAGACTTAGAATCTGAATCTCTTACTCCCTTTATCTCATCAAGTTATCCTCAACTTGGATAGCATTAGCCGTGACGTTCATGTGGTGATACCTCTGACCAAACCATTATGGATATGTTCATGTTTAATGCCATGGATAAATCAATCAAGCAGTTGATTTTTGGAAAAGCGCTCATGTAGAGCACAACAAGAGTTCAAATGATTAAGACGACTAATAAAATCTCTAACTGACTCATTTTCTTCTCTCTCATCTTTGTGCAACTATGAAGCCACACTCCACAAATCTCCCTCACACACAAACTGCTTTAGGAGAATAACCTTCGAAGCCTAATAAAGTTTGGATGTTCTTCAACTCTTAGAGTCCGATACCAATCACCAGTCTTGCAAACTTGATTGAAGACCTAAAGGTGCCTTCTGAAAAGATGCAGGGGAGAAGAGAGCTTGAGCTCTTGTAAGCACACACACACTCACAAAACCCTAAAAGAGAATACACAAGGTGAGAGGCTGAAAATATTCTTCTTCTTCACACAATACTCAACACACCATATACAAAGATAAGAGTACACACAATATGAAAAGGTACTCAACCAAATACATACTAGGGTTCTCTATAGTGTGAACCCAATTAAATGAGCTCGCGCTATAACTATGCCAGTCTCTAGAATGGCTCTACACAGCCTGTCATCCCACTGGTCGCATATCACCCATGATCTCACCAACCATGCTAGTGGTGGTGTAAGTGGGGCCTATCCCCTAGGCGGGTCATCAATGTCCACCGCTTCACTAGATGAGCTCGATATCTCAACACTCCCCCTCGAGCTCAACTCCATCTCATGTACACCAACAAGCGAAGCCCTGAATCTGCGGAGCTTCTCTATACCCAATGCTTTGGTGAAGATGTCAGCGACCTGATCCTGTGTGCTGACATAAACAAGGTCATCTCCTACCAAAACCTTCTCTCTGACAAAATGGTAGCGGACCTCTATATGCTTCGTGCGAGCATGAAAAACTGGGTTCCTGGGTTCCTAGCCAACTGTATACTGCTAATGTTATCACAGAAAATGACAACTTGTCTATCCACTGATAGACCAAATCTGCAAGTAGCTTTCTCAACCAAGCTACCTCACATGCTGCCATAGGAGCACCTCTGTACTCGGCCTCTGTAGTACTGGATAAAGCAACCGTAGGCTGCTTCTTGCTACTCCAAGTCACAGCAGCACTCCCCAAAGAAAACATGAAGCCACTAGTAGATCTTCTATCTGAGATACTACCAGCCCAATCAGCATCTGTGTACCCATGTACACATATCTCTGTCCCAGTTTCATAAAATAGTCCACAATGCAAAGTAGACCTCACATACCTCAGTATGCGTCTCAATGCATCCAAATGCGGCTTTCGAGAAACCTGCATAAACTGACTCACCAACCCAACAGCATAGCTCAAATCTGCCCTGGTGATCATCATGTAGATCAAGCTTCCTACTATGCGCCTATACATAGTAGGATCCTCCAAAATCTCTTCTGAATCTGCACTCAACTTGCCATTCTGATCCAATGGCACTGAGATAGGCTTACAGCCTGTCATACCATATTTGGACAACATGTCCAATGGCACTGAGATAGGCTTACAGCCTGTCATACCATACTTGGACAACATGTCCAAGCCATACTGTCTTCGCAGTAGTAATCCAATACCATGTGGTGACCTAATCACCTCAATGCCCAAGATATATCTGAGCTCCCCCAGATCCTTCATCTCAAACTTCTGCTTAAGCAGGATCTTTACATCAAAGATCTCTGCATCATGGTCCCCCGTAATGATCAGGTCATCTACATATATGACAACAAGATATATTGGATTACTGTCTTCGCAGTAATCCAATACCATGTGGTGACCTAATCACCTCAATGCCCAAGATATATCTGAGCTCCCCCAGATCCTTCATCTCAAACTTCTGCCTAAGCAGGATCTTTACAATCATGGTCCCCCATAATGATCAGGTCATCTACATAGATGACAACAAGCACAACCCCTCTATCATTGTGTCTCACATACAGCGAGAAATCTGCATTGGCTACATGAAAGCCAATAGTGACAAGATATTCAGAAATCTTGTTAGACCATGCTCTTGGTGCTTGTTTTAAGCCATACAAGGCTTTCTTCAGCCTGCAAACATGCTCGATGTGACTCACATCCTCATAACCAGGGGGCTGCAACATATACACCTCTTCCTGCAAATCCCCATGCAAGAATGCATTCTTTACATCCATTTGATGTAAAGACCATTGCTTTGACGCAGCCACTACTATCACAACTCTCACTGTTGCCATCTTGGCAACTGGGGCTCAAAGTTTCCTCATAATCAATGCCATATGTCTACGCATATCCTTTGGCTACCAATCTAGCCTTGTAACTACCTGCTTATGCTTCCATCAGTGTTATGTTTTACTTTGTACACCCACTTGCATCCAATGGCTTTCTTGCCTTCAGGAAATTGCACTAAATCCCAAGTCTCATTTCCATATAGTGCATCCATCTCCTCATCCATAGCTTTCTCCCAACACACATTTCCAACAACCTCATCAATGCATGTGGGATCTATAACCTATATAACTTTTGCCATGTATGCATAGTGATGTGCCACATAGCCATCATAGGTAAACCTCTGCACAAGATTCTTCACTCTCCCAGATCTTCGCAGCTTTGCATTCATGGCTTCCATAGCCTTATTTACACCAAGTGTTCTCATAGCTGGTATCCCAAGATCCTCATCAAGGCTCATCTCTAGCCACTAGACTCTCCATCAACATGAGAATGCCCTGCAGAAATGTCAGGCATACTAAGGGGCTCAACCACTTTCTCTTTGCCTTTATGTGATGTACTAATCACATTTGCAACAGGACTGGTATTATGACGCAGCCTGCCACTCCATGGTCTATCAATTGAACCACTAGATGAGGACTCTCCTGGTCCACTCAAAGACTGTGATTGCTGACTTGCATTCTGTGCAACCATATTTCCACTCACATCAGCCCCAAACAGCTTTTTTTTCAGCAACATACCAGCTGATCATCTCATCAAAAACAACATCCCTGCTTACTCTCAACTCACGTGTAGCAGGGTTATAACACCTGTATTCCTTTTGCTCAAGGGAATACCCAATAAACACACATTTTTTAGCTTTTGGATCCAGCTTAGTTCTGAGCTCATCTGGCACATGCACATATGCAATGCATCCAAAGACTTTCAGATGAGACAAATCAGGTTTTCTACCAGTAAACCTCTCCTCTGGAGTTGTATGGTTGCAGTTGGAGTCATGTTCATGATGTAAACTGCTGTAGACATTTTTCAGCTTTTGGATCCAGCTTAGTTCTGAGCTCATCTGGCACATGCACATATGCAATGCATCCAAAGACTTTCAGATGAGACAAATCAGGTTTTCTACCAGTAAACCTCTCCTCTGGAGTTACATCATGTATGGTTGCAGTTGGAGTCCTGTTCATGATGTAAACTGCTGTAGAAACAGCCTCAGCCCAATAGCTATGCGGCATATTTTTATCTCCCATCAATGCTCGTGCAATCTCAGCAATGTGCCTGTTTTTCCACTCATAGCAACTCCATTTTGTTGCGGAGTGTATATGCATGTAAATTGTCTCTGAATACCATTCTTCTGCAAAAATTCAGAGAACTCCTCATTGGAGAAGTACTCTCCCCCTCCATCTAACCTTAGGCACTTTACATGTTTCCCTGTTTGCTTTTCAACCATAACTCTGAAATTCTGAAAATGAGTGAACACCTCACTCTTCTCCTTCATGAAGTATATCCACACTTTCCTTGTGTGGTCATCAATAAATGTCACATAATACCTGCAGCCTCCCATAGACATGGTCTTCGTAGGACCCCATACATCTGAATGCACAACATCTAGTGCATTTCTGCTCTCATTTCTGTCACGTGGAAATACATGCTTTGTTTGCTTTCCAAATTGGCATGCTTCACATATTTTCTGCATACCTTCAACTTTAAACTTTGGCAGCCCTGTCACAATTCCTTTAGTCTGCATAGACTTCATTCTCTGCACATTCGCAGCACACATGAGACAGCCTCAAGCCAAAACGCATGTGGCAAAGCTTGGCTCTTGACCATACATCGTGCCATCTCCATAGGTGACCTGTTTTTTCTCTCAGCAACACCATTTTGCTGAGGGGTATACGGCACTGTACATTGGTGTTTTATCCCACGACTAGCCAAAAATGCATCAAACTCTTTAGACATGTACTCCCCCCCTCGATCAGAACAGAGGGTGCCCACAGTAAAAAACCTGAATGGTTAAGTGATTTATTCCCAGCAGCAGCAGAATTACTGCTTTATGTAAATTCAACTCTTCATTATGGTTTGATGTATGAAGCACGGAAGTAGATTCATGTTTATGGTTATACAGATGCTGACTGGGCTGGTAGCATCTTTGACAGGAGATCTACTTGCGGATTTATGTTTTCATTTGGTAGTGCAACTGTCAGCTGGATATCAAAGAAGCAACCCATAGTTGCTTTCTCTAGCACTAAAGCAGAGTACAGAGCTACAGCCATAGCAGCATGTGAAGCCATAGGGTTAAATAAGATGTTAGTGATGTTGGTTTAAAAGTCAGCATATGAGACTGTTGAGATTTGTAGTGATAATCTCAACAGCATACAACTAGCATATAACCTTGTGTTTCATGCTCGTATGAAACACATAGAGGTTCACTATCACTTGTTCATGAGAAAGTGATTGCAGGTGATATAGAGTTCCAATTCTTTTATGCCAAATGTCCAATTCTCTGCACATTCACATGTCCAATTCTTTTATGCCAAATGTCTGTGTCTGCAACAATTCCTGAACCATTTGCAAACATCGCAGCACTCACTTTAGGCATGTTTACAGTCAATGTAAACATTCTGCCCACTCTGTGGCCTTTTGCAAAAAACCAACCTACACTTGTCTTTAAAGTCTTCAACATAACAACCATCACCTACACTTGTCTTTAAAGTCTTCAACCTGCAAACCCTGCTCAATTATCTGGCCAACTAAAACCAGATTCTTTATTATGTTCGGAACATGAAGTACATCTACAAGGTACTTCACTTTGCCATCCTGCATAGACAATGGCACATCTCCAACATGGGCAATTGGATGAGCAGTGTCATCCCCTGTTTCCACAAAACCTGGTCTTTCAAGGTTTTTCATTTCCTTAAACCACTCCCCATGACTTGTCATGTGGTTCGAAGCACCTGAATCAACGTACCATACATCATCTTTATGTGCTGCTTCAACATTTTCAGACATGGCATTAACGACATGCTGCATAACAAACAACCTTTCATTACCCTAATTGTTTCTGCTCGAGGATGCATAGTTGTTTTGCTGCGATTTCCCATTTTGCATGTCAGCCTGCTTCTTATAACAATCTGCCTGCACATGTCCAAGCTTACCACAATAAAGCATCCACGTGTATCATTATATTGCCTTTGCCAATTTCCACGACCTCTTTGACTCCCCCTGCCTCTGAATTGGCCTCTTCCACCTGCGTAATGTTGTTGTTGTGAATTATGGGACTGTTGTTGTTGCTGCTTCTACTGGCCATAATTTTGATTACCTGTTCGGCCACGTCCACAGCCTCCTCTACCTCGTCCTCTTCTTGAACTTGTGTAGAAGGCCTGTTGCTCTGAACTGTTTTTGTTTTGTGAAGACTGTTGGTCTTCACCCAAGCTCTTCTCTTCTATAATCAACATAGACACCAAATCTATGAAATTAGGAATGTTTTCTCGAGTCTGAATAGACGTCTTGAATGCCGTGTATTGTGGCCCGAGACCACGTAGATAGACTTCCACCTTATCATCATCATCTACTGACACGCCAATAGATACAAGGGATTCCACAATACCCTTGATGTTCAATGCATAGTCATTCACAGACATACTCTTTTTCTCCACAGTATGAAGTTCATTCTTCAACTGTATCTTTTTCTCCACAGTATGAAGTTCATTCTTCAACTGTATCTTTTGTGCCTTGGTATTCGTTTCATAGAGTTTTACCAAGGTGTCCCAGGCCTCCTCGGAGGACTTGGCATCCTGTATGTTCCCAATCATGGTGTTCTCTATACTGATAGAGAGCCAATACATAACTTTTCTGGCTCCTTGGTTCCAATAATTGAACTCTTTCACATCTGCAACAGTCGGATTGATCTCCGGTATCTCCGGTGCCTCTTCATGCTCACCTTCTATGTAGTCCCAGTAACCCTTTCCCATCAGGAAATTTATCAACAGTCGGATTGATCTCCGGTATCTCCGGTGCCTCTTCATGCTCACCTTCTATGTAGTCCCAGTAACCCTTTCCCATCAAGAAATTTATCAACATGAACCTCCAAGCATGGAAGTTATTCTTGTCAAGCTTCTCAGCAACAATCTGGTTCATGCCATCATTTGACAGCTTGCTAGACACACAAATTTACCAGAAATAGCACTTTGGTTTGTCCTGCATAAATTGTTGTATTTTTTGCAGTGGTACTGTACTACACTCAAATGTCACACCCAGTGGCCTCAATGTGCATACATACACCCAATGGCAACTGTTTGACCTTCTTGCAGCACATACAATGTCTGCACAACCAACCTGTCTTCCTGCAATTCTTAAAACAGAGTTCTGCATAGAATCGATGACTTACCCGCAGTGCTCGAAATTGCTTGCTTTCCGAAAGACGGAGGTCCTAACGCGCCCAAAACGCGTTTTCGGCCCGAAAAATTCTGTCTGATAGGACAATATAGTTGCCCTCCTATAGCTTTACCCCCACGAAGAAAGCTCCTCAGTCAGAGATCGTTTGTGCTGGTGCCTCCCGTAGAGCTCCCGACAAGGGTATAGTCGCCAACACAAATAGGGAAGATTAGATGAAGCTCTTACCCTCGTACCGCTTCCTGTGCTTCTCTTGCTTGCAGCTCAGCCCTTAGCATGAACCAAGCTCTGATACCATGAAAAGATGCAGGGAGAGAAGAGAGCTTGAGCTCTTGCAAGCACACACACACTCACAAAACCCTAAAAGAGAACACACAAGGTGAGAGGCTGAAAATCTTCTTCTTCTTCACACAACACTCAACACACCATATACAAAGATAAGAGTACACACAATATGAAAAGGTTCTCAACCAAATACATACTAGGGTTATCTATAGTGTAAACCCAACTAAATGAGCTGGCACTATAACTATGCCAGTCTCTAGAATGGCTATCACACAGCCTGTCATCCCACTGGCCGCATATCACCCATGAACTCACCAACCATGCCAGTGGTGTAAGTGTGGGGCCTATCCCCCAGGTGGGTCATCAGTGTCCACCACCTCACTAGATGAGCTCGATATCTCAACACCTTCTAGGATTGCTCTCTCCATTGAACTTGTGTGTAAGCTTCACGATTTGTGTAGCCTTTCTAGAGTTACTCCGTCCGTTATCTCTTCTGACAGGTCCTATACTTTTAGCCATAGCTCTCCCCAATACTTGCACAAAGGCTATTGGATTAGTTGGAAGGGTTGCTACTAGAGGTATTGGTACAGCGAGGGTAACATATGGTATGAAGGGTGCCTGTGGGCATAATGGCATGAATCTCTCGGAGGAGTAACATGAGTCCGATATAGTAGGTTGGGGGGGAGGGGGGTCGTACAAGAATTCCCATAGGTATCGATGGTGTATGAGCTAAGGGCACCACTAGTCTAGTCATTTATATGGATGTCTCCCTTTCTCTAGAGGGTGCATTAGCAAAGTAGAGGAAGATGCAAGGAATCAAGGATCTTGGGTGAAGGTTCCTCCTTTTGCGGCCCTAGCCGATGAGGTGGATGTGTTAACTAGGCCTGGAGCCATTGTTATTATAGGGACTGCTACAACAACTATGGTTGCCATAGTTGTAACCAAGGACATGAAACTAATGGGCAATCTTGCATGGTTGGTCACAGGTGGTGTCATTTTATGAGCTAAGGGCACCACTAGTCTAGTCATTTATATGGATGTCTCCCTTTCTCTAGAGGGTGCATTAGCAAAGTAGAGGAAGATGCAAGGAATCAAGGATCTTGGGTGAAGGTTCCTCCTTTTGCGGCCCTAGCCGATGAGGTGGATGTGTTAACTAGGCCTGGAGCCATTGTTATTATAGGGACTGCTACAACAACTATGGTTGCCATAGTTGTAACCAAGGACATGAAACTAATGGGCAATCTTGCATGGTTGGTCACAGGTGGTGTCATTTTATGAGTGGTGTAGAACCCATTACCACAGAATGTAGAAGTTTGTTAACAGCATTTTGGGGTGGTACCTCTCTACTACTACAATCTCGGAATGTGACGTCTATGCTTGTAGATTCTTGGAATCCTGTGTAGCCTAGAGGAACCATAGCAATAGTCGGGGGCTTGGTCCATCATGTAGCTGAGTGATACTAAAAAAAATGGATCTACTGGGCTCACAGGAGGTGTTACCATTTCGCTCATTGTGGACATTCTTGCTTTGAATGTCTCGACTTGTTCCATAGGTCTTTGGATCCTTTCATGTTCAACAATCCTATATATGCAATCACAGATACCCTGCAATCATTCCTCCTCTGTTGTGGCACCAGATATTGATTGGACAATCCCTTCCCAACTAACACCATAAGCTTGGCCTCTGGCAAAATCCACAAGAGTCTCTGTTGATGTGTCATACTCCCAATCATTTGTGAGAAGACAATCCATGATTTGCAAGCCTAGCTCTTTTTCCAAGGTAGATGCAATGTTATTACGTCTACCTCGAGACTATCGGCGAGCACTACTTGTGCAGTCTTGAATTAGGACTCGTTTTGGGAGTACTGAGTTGTTGGGTTGCTAATTATTATTGTGCCACTTGCAAGGTCTCTTCTTACTTTGCTCTGGTAGCCGAGGTTAGTGCCTCTACTTCTTGCACTTCTTCTAATGTTCTACCACCAAGCATAAGCACTTGTACAGGGGGTGGTTTGATAGTCATAGTTGCACAGAGCAGGTGTCAACAGGAGTTGTATGGAGACAAGGATATCAACGTGAATGCTCCCTACTTGCAACGATGAGAGTACAACAGGTGTCTCTCTGGAGTTCACCACAACTCCTTCATCATGGGGTCTGTATGTAGTAAGATTTGGTTCAGAGGTAGCGGTTGAGGCCAAACTTCTGAGGTAGCTAGCTATGTGGTCAAAAAGACTGGTAGTTGACTTGAATAGTGAGGCTTGGTAAGGGTTCTCACTGCTTGGGACTAGGGATCCTTCCATTGAATCAAAATCTAACATTGTATCACTAGCCCTTAATGCAGGCCCTTCTATAATGCTAAACTAGGTTTTGATGGAAGGTCTTGAGCCTAGTGTAGACTAGTACGTGCCTAGCCGATAGATATGCTATCATCTAAATAGGCCTCTAATACATGCCTAGATCGTAGGTGCATGTGAATATGGGGTGTTGGAAGGTCCTACATATGCCCCAAACAAGTTTGAGAATTTTTTAATTTTTTCGTTTATTTTAATCTTTTTTTTCCAGATTTTTTTAGATTGTCCAAAAATTTTCCAAATCACATTTTTAGTGTTTCTTAACCCGTCTAGCCAAAAAAACAGTGTATTTTTTTCAGACCCGTGCGCTACGAGTGCTGGCTCTCATAGTTAAGCTCATGTAAAAATATAAATTTTTGGGGTGTCACACATGTTGCATCAACATGATCGCAATAGCCTAAGACTTATATTAGGCAAGTTTGTGCGTGCACTTTTCAAAAAAATCCTTTTTTTTTGCCCCTAGACATTTTCCCTTTTACCTTCTCTTTTTTATTTTTTATTTTTTACTTTTTTATTTTTTACATTTTTGATTTACGATTTCAATTTTCGATTTTACCGAAAAGGAGTTTTTCTAAAATCTTTGACTTGGGGCTTGCCTAAAAGCCTACATGTATTAAATGCAGCGAGCCCATTAAAACTCACCAGAAAATGGGTATTGACATGATATTAGACATTTTGGGCTAGTGGCCTAAAAGCCTGCACGCATTAAATGTGGACTACTAGTCAAGATGTCCCATATTAGAGAGAGGATTAAGCTTAATTAACTCACGTTAATTACACTAATACAAAAATGCAGAATGTGCCAAAAACACAAAATTTTGTGTTACAAATCCTCCCCTAATTTTTGTTTTTATTCAGATTTCTCCATTTAAGGAATCGAAATTGGGATAAATTATATGCTAGGAAACCAATTTTATGGTCTATTTAACCCAATTATTTTAATTTCATATTCAATTGACTATTTTTTTTCTTTTCAAAATTAAAAAATGCAGTAAACCAAAAATTAAACTTGTAAATGATAAGGTGGTGTAGAGTTAACCTAAATGCACAAATTACAGAACTCACAGAAATCATGCAGAAACTGAAGAACATGCACAAATTGAAGAACATGTAGAAATTACATAAATTGAACATAAATTTTTTGAGATTTCAACAACAATGCAATAAAATGGATAGATTTTCAAAAACAGTAATCAACCATATACACACATGCATTCAAAATGCATTGTGGCTATGCGGTGGGGATATTCCTCGGTAGCGGTGCCACTTATGGGAAGCCCTTACATTATAGAAAGAGTACAGGAACAAACCAATGTCATGGAGCTTTTCCCAACCACACTCAGGATCATAAAATAGCTTAATTAAGAAGCCAATATGCCATGACCTAGCTCATAATTGCATGGGCAAGGTGTGTCACACTCACCTCATGAATACTTATGCTCAGATTCTCGTAGGAGACAATGTTGTCATGCAGCCACAATCCAAGGCTCCACTCCACCTCCACTACCGCGGGGCAGCACTCCAAAGGAAGCTCGACCCTCCTCTCATTAAATCTCTCTTGTCAATGAAATATTTTTTGGGTGGAGGAAAGGGTGGAGGAACTTTCCTATATATATGAGGCATTGTAGTTCATTTCTAATGAAGTTGGCTAGTGGTTCATTGATGAGTTCTTGAGTACATTATCTCTTCTCTCATCTCTTCTTTCTCACATGGTATCAGAGCAAGGTGGTGGCACACATAGAGCCTCCTTATCCTTCTTCCTCTCTACCTCTAGTCCTCTTCAACAACCCCGCTTTCAATTGTGTTTTTCATTCTTTGATTTTTTGCTGAACAAATGCGTTTTTGAGGATTGTGCCCACGTGTCCTACTAGAATCATCGTGGTCTACAACTTTGCAGAAGAAAGTTTTCGCAAATTCCTCACCGTTTTTGAGTTATTCTTCGCAGACTACCTGCATGCAGAATTTATGCTTGCGTTTTTTGCAGAAGCCCTTACTCATCATCCTTGCACTCATTCAATGATGCAAGAGGCTTCAAACCAGCCCCTTATCATCCTCTATAAGTTTGTTTTTAAAGCACTTCAATCCGAGTCCTGCAACTCTACTTGCGGTGAAAACATTGCCAACTAGTTTTCCCTACATGCGATAGCATTTTTTTGGAGGCTTCTTGTGGAGAGATTTCTTGGCTGCGTTTTCATCATCAACTTCAGCCCTCTTCATGGTGTTTTGAGGTACATATTCATCCTCTTTTCTACACCTTTCTACCGGCTGAAAATTCCACTTTGCTACACTTTGTGTTTGCGTTTTTGTGGACAATCAACTCCTCCATACTCCTTCTACCTAAGGCTACATTCTCTGCCCTCTTTTGGTGGTTTCTACGGAGTCTATTGGTTCATATATCGGTTGCGTTTTGTGGATGCGTTTTTGCACTATATTTGTGCATATTTTGGAGATACTTCCTTGGTGGACATCCCATCTATTGGCTGCGTTTTTGGAGGTACGACACTTCTTTCCTTGTGTTTTCCCACCCTCCTCTCCCTATGGGATCTCGGAAGTCCTCTACTCCAAAAGACAAAGGCAAACTTGAAGATACTATGGATCCTACATCTCCTACGACGGTTGGACCACGACAACTACTACAACGGAAGGTGAAATTCCTTCTTCGGTAGGTGCTTCTACTTTCTCTTTTCCGTCATATCCATAACCTTCTATGGATCCTTTCTCTCTTTCTTCTTTGTCCTTTATGCCTTCCTATCCACATACTTCTATGCCCTCTATGGTATATCCGCCTACATCATCTATGCCTTTTATGGCAACTTCATCTACTATGATTCCTCCTTCTACTACTTCCACTACTACTCCTCTCCCCACTCAATCATATCAGCCCTTTAACCCATTCACTCAATCTTTGAGCCTTCCAAGTCTTTCCGATTCACAAAAGCTTACCCCAAACAACTACCACACTTGGTCCTTGTTTATGCAACTTCTTTTGGAAAGCGTCGGGGTGTGGTCTATAATCACTTCTCCTCATATGGTGCCTTCTCAATATCAAACCTATATGGATGCACTGGCCAAAGCTTTACTTGTGCATGGCATGTCTACATCAGTTGTGTCTCAATTTCTCTCTACAAGGAGTACGGCTCAACAATTATGGCACGCTATACAAATGCAATATGGAAGACTTTCAACGGTTAAGATGGCTAAGTTGGAAGAAGATTTGGATAAGCTTTCTATCTCCGAATCCGACAACATAGTGGAGAAGCTTGGAGAATTCAATCGAATCAAGCGGCAACTTGAAGAGTTTAGTACATTGGTAAGCAATCCGGCCCACAAGCTACTTGGTAAATTGCCTTCTTCTTTTGAATCGTTCAAAGATAACATCTTTCTTCGAGTTCCTTTCCCTTCCTTTGAGAAGAGACTATGGGTCTTCTTCATGATAAGTGCCTTACTCGCGCAAGCAAAACAAAAAGGACTCGGCTTTTGTAAGCCAAGGCAAGGGCAAAGGCAAAGGCAAGGGGAATGATCAACGCAAAGGCTCTAATTCCAATGCTAAAGATTCTTCAACCAAAGGCGACAAGGACAAATCAAAGGATTCTTCCAAGGAGTGCACTTTCTGTGGTCGTAGTGGCCATACTACGGAGGATCGTTGTTTTGCTAAGAAGGTGGCATCCAAGAAGGTAAAAGCTGAACTTGAATCCAAATCTACGGGTTCTTCTACATCAACATCTTCTCACAACAAAAACAAAGACAAGACGGAAGACGGTAACGCCAAGATTGCATATGTTGCTATGTCTTCTACATCAACATCTTCTCAAAGACAAGACGGAAGACGGTAACGCCAAGATTGCATATGTTGCTATGTCTTCTACTTCTTCATGTGACACATCACTTGTGGTAATCAAAGATCTTGATACGCATACTGCGGATGAGTGGATTGCCCACAGTGGTGCTACCTCCTACATGACGAATAGTTCTTCCTTATTGGAAAACTATAAGTCTATCTCTTCATCAATACACATTGTTGATGCTTCGTCTCTCCCTGTGATTGGTATTGGTGATGTTTCTTTTGGAGATGCTATCTTACATGATGTTTTGCATGTGCCTAAGATGTCTGCCAACTTATTTTCTATCTCTAAGGCTACTTCTAAAGGTCTTGGGGTTTACTTTGATGATGAAGTGATTGAAATCATTGATAGACAGTCACTTTCTTGTGTGGCACATGGTTATCAAAATGCTGGGCTTTATCATATAAGCTCTTTTACAGCACAGTTGCCACCACATGAGTCTCATCTTCATCAATTATTTGCTTCTCCTAAAGCACTTGTTTCTAATGAAGATAGTGATCTCTATGGCATTTCTGCTTTGGCCATGTTCCTCTTGCTACTTTGCAACATCTTGTCTCACATGACATGGTTACAGGTCTACCAAAGCTTCAGAAACCTCGCCATCATATGTGTTCTTCTTGTGCTCAAGGAAAGCAACATCGGGCTTCTTTTCCAGAGGAGGCTACTCATAGGGCCACACGCATACTTGAGCTTATTCATGCTGATCTTGCAGGACCTATGGAAGTACAATTTCTTGGTGGATCCAAGTATTATATGCTTCTTGTGGATGACTTCTCTCGCAAATCATGGGTTTATTTCTTACCTAAGAAGTCTGATGCTCTTTCTCAAATTCTGAATCACCTTGGATGTTCATCTACTCCGACACTCATCTACTCAGATTCATAGAGTGCTATTGCTTTAGCCAAAAATCCAGTTATTCGAGGACGATCCAAACACATTGATGTTCATTTTCATTTTGTTCGTGATTGGATTTCTAAAGGTCGCATTCAGCTTGAGTATTGTCCTACCAAAGATAATGTTGCTGATTTGTTTACTAAGCCTCTTCCTTGACCTACCTAGGATTATCTTCTTCAGCACGTTGGCATTGGTCCTCCCATCTGGACCTGAAGAGGAGGTGTTGGATAGGTGTCATCTCCAGATGGTGTCACACTAGTGGCACACTCTTTAGCCTCTAGGCATTTTTGGGATTTATAGCATTCATTTCCATTTTTTCCTATTTACACATTTTTTGGGTGGAGGAAAGGGTGGAGGAACTTTCCTATATATATGAGGCATTGTAGTTCATTTCTAATGAAGTTGGCTAGTGGTTCATTGATGAGTTCTTGAGTACATTGTCTCTTCTCTCATCTCTTCTTTCTCACATTAAGTGATGCAGCAAAAGTACTATTAAGTGGTACAAAAGTACTTTAAGACTTAAAAACAACATGTGCATTAATAGAGATCTTGTTTTGTAGGTGAAGTTCTTTAAAAGATTCCGGGCCCGATATCCACAACTCAAGATTTCTCAAAGATGCTTTAAGGGCCTCAAGCTCTTTTTCATGCACGAGTTGAAGGATTAATACACTTGCTGTTATATTTCACATGTGCAAATGATGCTTTTAAAGGAATCATTCAATTACATACGTCAGAGAACTAGTTTAGGCTTCACGAGCTAGCATGCACATATGCTTGCTCTGTTTGTGTTCAGGGCGTGAGCAATGTTCTATGTGAAGCTTTGTAATTTGGTTACAACAATAATGTCACAACTATTTGGGAATTTTTACTATGCCCAAAGTTGGTTACAACAATGTCACAACTGTTTGGGAATCCTTACTATGCCCAAATCCAGTAGACTCAATGTTCCATAGTTATAAATGCATAATGGGGCTGTGTGGTGAATATGGCACAAGAAGAATGGTGCTATGTCCTAAACGAGATAATAGATAATAACATAGTCCTCCCTATGAAGGTCTTTGAAGATATAGAGACAGACAAACTTGATGAAGATAGTAGAAAGAAAAAGAGAGGATCTTGTGGTGTAACAGATGAAATGCAAGGATTTTTTATCCTTGTTGCACAACAAATCAAGAGTTTGTTTGCACAGCAGATCAAGATTTTTTTATCCTTGTTTGCACAGCAAATCAAGAGTTTTATTCAGCACAACTTCATTTGTAGGTGGCAAGCTCAACAATATAGAGATTGTATAAGTTTCCAAATAATGTTGTGGTCTGAGTAATTAACTTTGCTAAGAATTATTCCTTTAAAGAGCATAATGAAATATAGTCCATGCACTGGTACTGTAATTAGGTTATCATCTTAGTGCACAGAACATATGTGTGCACTCATTCAAGTGATGTTAGTAAAACTCTCCATTTCTATATTTTATATGACAAGACACATGACACCCTCTTTGTGCAACATTACTCTCTCTTACATGACCAACGGCTTAAACATCAGGGTCTTACACTAAAACATCATTGGTGTGTGTGGTATGAGGGATGTGCAGCCCAGTTGAAAGCCAAGCACCCTTTCTACTTCGTTGCTAGTAGTAGGAAGTTTAGCCTAACTGGTACTCAACTTGTATAGAACTATTATGGAGCTTTACAACTTTAGGCCATGGGAAAGGAGAACACAATGGAGCTAGAGCTATCATTAAGAGAGGGCTTACACATGAACAGTTGAAATCAAATGGATGGACTTTGAAGTGTGCGACTGGTGTCATGAATTTTCTAAGGGCGAGGTTTTGTGGTAATGTGGTGAACAAAGTCTTTTGGGAAATCAAAGAGGATGAAGTGCAAAGAGATAATAAGTGGGAATGCAAGTGTGTGGGAGGTTCATGTTCTATGCATTTACTTAACGGATACTCAACTCTACATATAAATGTATATAAGCTCTTTTTTGACCCGCAAGGATGGCCTATCTTGCACACATTAAAGGGGTCCACTGATGCTTGTTCCACACGATCAACTACTCATAAACAGCCACTTATACAACCATGGCCCAAGATCTTGCATCATGAATTGTGCTTCAAACCGATCCTCCATTGTTGGTACTATCACATACATTTTAGGACTATTTCGGCTATACAAAGAATCATCCAACAACAGTGTTGGACTCGTTAAACTGTGGGTACCACTGTCGAAACTTCCTAAGGTGCTTAAAAAAGATAGGTTTCCCTGTTGGAAATTTGAAATTTACAACCAAGCAAGTTTCTTGCCCCATCCAACCACATAGTAAGCCTACATCTCTTGGAAAGTATTTTCTCAACTTACATTCTACATTGTGAAGCATTATAATGCTCCATAAACACATTAGTGTACGTACTCGCTACTACAACCAAAAACAGCTCTGCATGCTTCCACACATAGTGATTCACCATACCTTCTTGGATAATGTCTAAATCATGAAAGCTCAAATCTGGAGCATCATCCCTCGTGGGGTGAAAAGTCATCATCAACACATTGTTTCTCATGTAGATGGATTTTCCTTCCAATCACCCTCTCTAAACTTCGAAGGCATCAAGTAATTTGGTAGCACCACCCTGTTAATCTCTATCTGTTGAATTTGTGGTGCTTATACTTGTGTTTTTGGTATATCAAAGACAGACTACCCTACAGCCTTGTCCCCATCAAATTTTAAGCCATCCTCATGTAAATCAGGTATGAAATGTTGCTTGGTAGTGCTTGCATTATGCCCTACATTCAAAAGCAAGAAACATATGTGCTTCTAGTAAAGGTATACATACGGAGTGTAGAGTGTGGTACAAACTTAGAATACTTACCAAACATGGATGTCTGAGCAAACACCCATTGTCTTGCAAGCCCTAGGATTCTCTAACTCCATCTAGGCTTCACACAAGTCAATCTCCCTCTACTTGCACTAGCAAATCACATCCTCACCCTCCAATGGTAAAACACAAGTAACGCATTCCCCATTAACCGAAATGGTGGCGAATCCAAAGAGGATCGTGAGCTGTGGAGATAATGTTGAATATGTCATCAAGCTTCAATTGATTGTTGAATTAATGCCTCTGTAAATCGGCATTATCTCTCCACAACTGCAACTTTAGACATAGTCGCTTCATGTTTCTTCTACGTGGGTATATTAAATAGCAACCATGATCAAAGAGAAGGAACAGTTAAAAGAGAGGATGAGTTTCACTATCTACACACTACAAAGAAGTTCAGGCACAGTGCTAAACGAGACTTGCAAAGTACTTTTAAGTGGTTTCGAAGTGATTTGAACCACTTCAAAACACTGCAAAGTGTTTTGCAATCTTTCAAGCACTGGATAGCACTTTAAAGTGCTAGCACCTGAGAACACTTTCAAGTGCTTGAAAGCACTTTCAAGTACCTGCTTATAAAAGCACTTTCAAGTTCTTTTAGGCACTTGAAGTGTTTTAGAGTGTTTTCAAGTGCTATAAAGTATAGTAAATAAAAAGCTTACGGTGTAAAGGTATTTTGAAGCACTTTAACATGTTAGAAAGAACATTAAAGCACTTTTGGTTGCTAGAAAGCATATTAAAGCACTTTCAACTACTAGAAAACACTTTCATGTGTGCTTGAAAGCACTTTGAAGTGCTTGAAATCCCATACATTTTCTTGGAAACACTTTCAAGTGGTTGGGAAGCACTTTCAAGTGCCCGGAAGCTCTTTCAAGTTCTTTTTAGCACTAAGAGTGCTTTCTAGCACTTTGGAGTGCTTTCCAATGCTTAAAAGCATATTTTAAAGCAGTCAAAAATACTTTTGATAATAAGATTATGCAATAAATTACTAAAATCCTAGTGTTGTTACCTCTAATGACTCTAGATTTTCTTTTATTGGTGAGAAGCTTTGTGGGTCAACCCCACAAACGCTCAGACCATGCTCGTACATTTGGATTTGCACTTCTATCTTTTCAAACTCCACCACATTAGGCCTTGGGGCTATTTGTATTCCAACCATCTATTTTTCAACCTTTTCAGCTTTGACACGAATAATATAGCTATGCTGGAAGCACCTTCTAGCCAAATCAGAGCATCTCTCTTACTTTCATACTCTTCTTTTGTTATCCTCGATGCTTCTTCCTTTTTGACCAACCTGAGTTTCACCTTGACAAGCATTGCCGCTTCCAGTCCTATATGTTTCACTTTGTTTCACTTCCTTCTCGAATGGAGGCATGCCTTCTAAATTTTCATGCTTTGACATTGAGCTCCTGGTAGTGGAACGGGCTCTCAATGGCACATTGGTTTTCCTCCAATTGTCCAACTTCCTATTTAGGCCACCCATTTGGTCCTACATAGTTTTGAACACATTTTTGCCAAAAAGGACCCTTGCAATTTTGTGGCCCTTTAGCTGCTTTGCATTTTGTGGCCCTCTGGATCATTTTCAGCTGCTTTGCAATTTTATTTTTTTTTAGCAGGTACAGGAAATTTTGTAGAAATACTCACACACACCCCCAACCCTCGTATGGTGGAAGGCACCCCCCTCGGGTATGGCACAAGCCGGGGCCGAGGCCGCCCACATATCAACTTTGGACTTATAAATCTCCCAAGGGAGATGATACCACATGAGGCCCCCACAAGATTCGAACTCACGACCTTGGGGATTAGAGTCCAACACTCTAACAGTTCAACTAGCGCTCATTGGCAAAATACAAAGCACTTTGCAAAATTTCATCGTTTAGAGGAATCCCCGGGTATACCTTTTGGTAAAGCAATCAGCACTCGTGCTAAAACTCATGGCGAACCATGCTCAATAAGATCTTGTTGCCCTTTCGATGGTGGCTGGCATTGAAGACCATCACCCACTGACTCTTTGGAATATCCTTTTCACTGAGATGTATTGGGAGCTTGCATGTCAAACTGAGTCCATACTCAGCATTCAACTCCTCAGTCGTCGTATAGCAAAATTGTGTGAGGCAAGGATATTCAAAGTTAGCGGACCGCTTACCACTCCCTACATAGAAAACAATAGAACATGATGAAGAATCAGGATTGATTGTCTCAATTATGATCCTGCACCATGAAAGAATAAGCCATTTAAACTAATATTAATAGAAACACATTACCTTGGGAAGGAGCTTTGGATGACGACTTTCCTGTTCCAGCGTGTCATCAGGGGGGCTGTGGAAGATTTTTGTTGGCACACTTTCTCGGAGGAATTTTCATTCTGCACAAATAATTTAGGGAAAAGAGGCATGCTAAAAAAACACCTTGGGGGGGGGGGGAGAGAGAGAGAGAGAGAGAGAGAGAGAGAGAGAGAGAGAGAGAGAGAGAGAGAGAGAGAGAGAGAGTTGAACCTGTTGTTCTTATGTTTTGTACCTCCTCAAGTCCCCACATATGAAGCTATTATTTTTTTGCATTCCTTATTTCTTTTTGGTTTTCCCTTTCATCCATGACGAGAATCATATGTGTTCTTGCCTTTGTCAAGATAGGATGCGCTGCTCCTAACAATGTTGGTGAAGGAGTACAAATGTAGAAAGCTCACACCTCCCATGGTTAGACCCAGCAGCCCACTAGTTCTATGATGAGTTTGCATCACACACACACACACACACACACACACACAGAGTGAAGCAAGAGGTAGTTGGCACATGTCCCACCACCACCACATAATGTTTCATGATGAAGTGTTTTTCTAATCATGAAGTTTTTTGGACTCCTAAAATTCATTCCCACATTTAAAAATGTCACTTTTACACCCTAATAACTACTTGTGAAAGCCATCCAAAAAGGAGAAAAGTGGTACCACCTATGCATGCTTTGACACTTTCCTGTCTCAAAAGAAAGACAAGATGCATGTGCTGAAATTGCTAGCTACAGCAAAAAAAGTTTCCCTCCCTTAATGAGAGCCATGTTGGAGTAGGAGCTATCGAAGACCTTAACAGGGACATTAGCTCCATGAAAAATGGTAAAAGCTCCAAATTGGATGCCCTTCTCAATGAATTATTTAAAAGCTTTAAAATAGTTTTGTTTTCTTACCTCCTTCTGATTTGGAAAGAAGATTTGTCCTTTGGGGCTCTACCTTTTTCTATCAAGGAAGGAGTCCTCAAGCTAATACACAAAAGGGACTCTACCTTTTCTATCAATGAAGGGGCTCTACCTTTTTCTATCAATGAAGGGGTCCCTCGAGCTAATACACAAAAGGGATGCCAAAGAAGAGCTTGGTAACTCGAGACGCATTACTATGTTGTCATTAGCCTACAAGGTCTTTGCCAATATTTAGCCATGAGGCATTCCAGCCACCACAAAAGGGATTCATTTTAGGGGGATTTCATCTTAGATGCATGGGAAGGATTTGAAAACACCCAAAAAACAAATGAGGATTTCATCTAGACTTTGATAAAGCATATGATAGATTGGAATGGGAATTTTTCTTTAATTTATGCATGATATGGGGCTTGGGACAAGGTTCATTAAAGCTTTCACACTCTATGCAATGCTAGTGCAAAAGTTGTTGTGAATGGTCTCCTCTTTGGTCCATTTATTTTAAGAAGATCAAATAGACAAGGATGTCCTCTTGCTTCCCTGTTGTATGCCTTGCTGGCGGCTAATGCTCTAGGTTGGCTTGTAGAGGATGCAATGTGCAAATAGGAGCTTAAGGGTATTTTTCTCCCTGATGGTTGCTCTATCAAGGCTATAAGAAGATTCTGAAAGGTAAAATCTTTAGGTTGCTAGGTATTCTGATGGGTTTTGGAGTTACCCTTCATCAAAGAGATGGGTTATAAGTTATGAACAAAGTGAAATGAAATTTGATAAGTGGAAGAATTTACAGCAAAGCATGGTGGGATGGATACTAGTGCTTAAGCACATTCTCATTCCTTCCACAATCTATTTTCTCTCTTGTTGGAGACCATCTCTAATGCTGATATCAAAACCCTTGATACCTTCTGCAAGAACTTCCTTTGGAGTGGCAACTTAGATTCCTTCAAAATGCCCAAAGTTGCATGGAACTATTACACCCTCCCAAAATCAAAAGGTGGTCTAGGTCTTCCCAATATATGTGAGCTTGATGATAGATTGGTGGCCAAATGGATGACAAGGAGCTTCTTATTGACCAATGAAGAATGGGCCTTACTACTCCACAGAGATGTCTCCTCCTTCTCCATCCAAGGGATGCCAAGATGGAAGAATTTTCCCTTGATGACCCTTCTCTTCAGTAACACTCAGATTAAAGCTTAAGGCAGTGAGCTGGTAACGGGGATCTAGAAGGTGTGGAATAGATGTAAAACTAATTTAGCTTTTACTAGCAATCTCAAATTCAAAGTTAGGATGTTTCACACGGATTCTATCTGGTTTTCAGTTGCTTGTCAAGATTACATTTCACATGAATGGCTTCCTTAAGGCTACAAGGGACTTGCCACATGGGTGGATGCTTGGGATTTTCAGACTCATAGATAGCTTTCAAGAAATGAATTACAAGAAACCTTTAAGCTCAATGACGAAGACCTCAATCTCATAAGCAAAAGGCTAGCCCTTTGGGATAGCCACCTGATTGAATGCATTCAAGCGAGAGGTCCTTTGAATGTTTAGTGTGGAAAAGTTCTGACAAGTTGCTTCCAGTCCCTCATTTCGAAGTACGCCCCGCTCTCCATATTAAACTAAATTACAAGTGGTACTTGGACTGGTATAGAAGGCAATGGAGGTTTAGATTTGAACATGAGTGGTCTAGGATAATCCCCCCCAAACTCTTACATTCTATGGCTAATCCTTCATAAGGCTTTATGGACTAATGAAAGAGTGCAAGATTCAATAGGCACATGGAGTCTATCCCCATCTCTTCATTACATGTGTGGACAACAAAGATGCGCCTGACCTTCTGCATAGGTGCATAAAACCGGCTCACTCGTCATGGAAAGATATTCTTATGGAAGAGGCAAAAGGGTACTTTACTTCTTTGTGGAATGGGATTAGATCTGCTTATCTGTGGGCTATATGGATTCACATGAATAATATTGTATTCAAAAATTAAAAAAATGATTTGATCCATAGGATGTGCCTGTTTCTGGATATGCAGCTCAGGAATGCTTTACAGGTTTCGAGGAAGAAAGCTGGCTTTGAACATTGATGGATTAGAGTCTATCCTCAAACAAAGATTAACTCGGACCCGGTTAACCCCTAAGGTTTTGAAGAATATGGAATCTAAGAAGAGAGGCGAGGTGGTTATCACTTCTAGAGACACCGAACATTTTGGAAATAGTTGAATTTCAAACTGTCATCAATTATATTTTGGAAATAGTTGAATTTTAAACTCACATAGGGGTCTAAGTGATGTTTTGATATGTTTCACGTCTAGTTCATTTGGATGAAGTTAAGCTTCTTCGTTTAAAAAGCTTTTTGTAATTAAGAGATTCAGCTCCCCCTACATTTCAAGCTTTTTCCAAAAAGAAAAAAAGAAACCAGATGCCAACTCACACTAAGCTTTGCCTATGTGCTAAGCTCGCAACAAGCTATTGTGATTACTGGAATCTGGCTTTTCAAAACATGATCCAACTAGTTGTTGTGGTGGTGACGCACCTAGCATGGAAACAAGGCCTATAACTATAAATTGAAATTTTTGAGGAGGTATTTTTCCTATCAATTTGAGAAGGATTTTGAAAATTGGGTAATTTGGAAAATATAAAAGCTGTATGTCACATGTGGACGTGGTTTTAAAAACCGGCGTGCGGCGGGCGCGGGACCCGCTGTCCTTGGTTCCAGCCTGTCGACAGTGCCCGATTTGCCCGTTTTCATGCTGCGCCCGAAACGGTACCCGCCAACTACCAGCCAGCCTGGACGCCTGGGTTTTCGCACAGCACTCGATGGAATGTCTTATCATCGCAACCTTTATTTTTGTTCGCCTTCTTTTTTTCCCCTTTTCTCTCTCCTCTTTTGTCTTCTCTCTTTTCTCTCTCTCTCTCTCTCTCTCTCTCTCTCTCTATATAATATATAATACATACATACACATATATATATATGTGTGGGGCGTCAAGGCCCTTGATAAATTTTCTCTTGTTTTTTCAATAATTTCTAGATTCCTCTTTGTTGGGTTATACCGTGTGCTCCTTCAATGGGATGGCTCATCTATGGCAATGGGTGGAGGCCTTAAATATAGTTAGATAACTTTGGTAATAGACCACTAGGTAGGAGTTGTGGCACTACTGAGGTGGGATGGCTTTAACTTCAACTATGCTTCTTTGAATTTTTTTAGCCATGCTCACCCTACATAAGTAAATAACACTAGGAAACTCTTTTCTATACCACTACCACTAATAGTCTTTTAAACTCTTCCTTTTTAGCTCTTTATTTACATACTAGGATTTGCTCATGTTCCATATAAAGCAAGAGTTTCTCACCATCCTTTAACCTCGGGCATCTACAAAGGAGAAAGGTAAAGGGCCTCTTAATGTCTCTCCACTCAAATTGAAGATAACTATAAAAATAGATCCCATTTTTAGCCCAAAGATCCCACTTATAGTCTTTTAACTTCTTCCTTTTTAGCTCTTTATTTACATACCAGGATTTGCTCATGTTCCATATAAAGCACGAGTTTCTCACCATCCTTTAACCTCGGGCATCTACAAAGGAGAAAGGTAAAGGGCCTCTTAATGTTTCTCCACTCAAATTGACGATAACTATAAAAATAGATCCCATTTTTAGCCCAAAGATCCCACTTATAGTCTTTTAACTTCTTCCTTTTTAGCTCTTTATTTACATACTAGGATTTGCTCATGTTCCATATAAAGCACGAGTTTCTCACCATCCTTTAACCTCGGGCATCTACAAAGGAGAAAGGTAAAGGGCCTCTTAATGTCTCTCCACTCAAATCGACGATAACTATAAAAATAGATCCCATTTTTAGCCCAAAGATCCCACTTATAGTCTTTTAACTTCTTCCTTTGTAGCTCTTTATTTACATACTAGGATTTGCTCATGTTCCATATAAAGCACGAGTTTCTCGCCATCCTTTAACCTCGGGCATCTACGAAGGAGAAAGGTAAAGGGCGTCTTAATGTCTCTCCACTCAAATCGAAGATAACTATAAAAATAGATCCCATTTTTAGCCCAAAGATTATTCTTCTAATTCTCCACATTTTTCCCCAAATTTTACATGTCCAAGATATGCACCCATGTTCATTGTAATTAAAAACAAATCCATGTATACATCCATTTCTATATAGGGCCTCTTATGTCTCTCCAAGACACCTTCAAAGATAGATCCCTTTTTTTAAATCCAGTAGGGCTCAGAGATGATTGAGTCTGATACAAGTTTTTCTTTCTTTCTTTGAATGTTGGGAGAGATACAAGGAGGAAACCAATTCATCACAAGAACAAGGTACATAAGTAGCTTAACCTTTCAAGACATGGTGGTTTAGCTTTGAATCTTACAAGTTAGATAACACATGAAACCACCAACACAAAGCAGTATTGCATGTGATCAAACAAAAGGTTACCCAATTCATGAGGATTCTTCTACACTTGATATTACAAACACAATTCTTCTTTCTCAATACTACCCTCGCTATTTTATCCCTATTTCTTCATATTTTTCATGTGGGAGCACAGAGCATTGAAGGTTTTAAATAACCCCTTGTTATTTCTCAATGCTCATTTGCATTGAAGGTTTTAAATAACCCCTTGTTATTTCTCAATGCTCCCCTTGGCAAGCAAGGGCATGGCTCTTAGGGCCAATTTCCAAACTGGCCACTTTTGGCAACTTGTTGTGAACTCTACCTCTGGAAAAAGTAAGGGTCGAGTTCACAACCACAAGATTGCCCTTATAATTTGAATTACCTAAAAAACAAAAACCAATTCAAACTGGGCCCTTAGTAAGTAGGTTAGCAAGTTAGTTTTGAGCCTCATATGATTCTTCTTTTTTTTAATGACGGATATTGACATAACATGCCCTCACTTTCCACTATGGGAGTGTGTAGATTCAAACCTTGTACCTCCCTTTCGAAAGGCACGGATGCTACCACTAGATGATAAACCCCAAGGGGAAAGCTTAGTACGATTCTTGAAAATATTTCAGTAGCAAAATGCAAGCAAGCCGCCATTAAGCACAACCCTTTCATCGGTCTTAACAATTTTTAACAATCATAAATCTTGGAACTTAGAGATTTTTTGTGTATTAACAACCCACCTGCAGAGGTCCATAGCATGTAGCTTGCAACTATTTCGTGAACATGGATTCACCACTCATTTTTTCAATGGTTCCTCCTCTAGTTCACCTTCAAGAATTTCCTTTACCTTTTCCTTGGTAGCTTGATGTATACCTTCTGTATACCAATGGGCACGTATAGGCACATAGCCCATGGGTGAGGACTTGTGACTAGGAGAGGGGAGGTACCAAGTTCAAATCCCCCAGGTCTTCTATGATATTAGTACTTGACTTGGGCTGCTAATTCCTCATGGAATGCAAAATCCTGGAGTCCTAAATTTCCTAACAGCTTATGAGATATCTTCATGAATAATGAAAATCATGAAGGATCAAAATATACCAAGACGAACATGATGTATACATGATTAATGATCTAGAGTTACGCAAAAATGGCTAATCAAAATGGCATAGTTTCAACCTTGATTAATGATCGAAGTGCTCGCTTATTTTATTCATCATCTAGCCTCTTTAAATCGGCTGACTTCCACGAGTTCCAATGCCCTGATTCATGCTAGAAAGTGCACCTAAATTAACTCTACTTTTCGAAGGTTGTCTCCACCTGATTGATCTAATTTAGGGATTCAAACGACTGAAATAAATGCCAAGACGCATTAATCCTTGGTACTTCTATTGCTAGAGATTAACCTTGCAAGTTTATACAACCATACGTATGTAGAGCATCAATTTATCCAACGATGAATTCATGCACGTCAACTTTAAATAAAGACTGTGAAACAACAATCAAAATCTGTTACGGCAAAACTCAGCACATATCGACACTGGCATACTATACAAAAAACGGAAAAATTCGATTTCCTTGTAAGAGTGTCAATGATTTACATAAATGAGAGCTCAGCCCGAAAAAAATAAGGGGCGTGGGGTGACAGGCAGAGAAAGGTAATTGTAAGGGGAAGGGTGGTGCTATGGGGGGGGGGGCGGCGGGCATTCTTGCAATCAGAGGAGGCACTCTAATGCCTGCTCGATCAACGGCAAAAGGAGGCCAAAACTTGGCTTGATCATAAAGAGGGAGGGGACTGGACTACTCCAATGTGTACACCCCCTTGGGAGTACCATTTGTGGGAGTAGAGCATCGAACCCTCCAAGGACTCTTTCTCTGTGTGTGTGTGCGCATCAGCTCAGCTGCCTATGTGATTGGTGGAAAAATTCTTTCCCAGCTTCTTGTTGAAAGGCAGGCATGCATCCATGCTCAGATCCACTGCTGCCGCCAACGCCATGAAAACAGCCGCATCCTCAACGCATGTAACATGCCGCATGGCCAGTTGGACATGGGGCTTGCTGCCCTTGCCCTCCCCCTCAATGTCTGCACTCATCACAAAGCCACCCACCACAGGCACCCCAAGGCTGAAGTAGAAGTCCCCACTACTGTGTGGGCTGTCCACCGGCGACGCCGAGATGGGTGTCTCTGGTTTGAACTTGGCCGTGTCAATGAGAAAACTCCCTCCCTTCTGTGAACTAATGACCGTCTCAGAGACGAGCACACCACTGTTCACACCTGCCACTCCGCCGCCCTCAGACATAAGCTGGAAACGGCATCCCAGGCCTGCCTTGCTGCCCCTCTCTCTCCATGCCTCTAACCTGCCCCATGGCCTCCAACTGTTCTCGCCCTCAGGCCCTGCTCTCATGATAAGCCACGCTCCTGGGTTGGAGCGGCTCACACGCTGCGATCCATATGTGGGTACAAAGGGAGTCACCATAGAAGCGGCCGCTACTGGGGACCCAGACAGGTCGTGGATAAGGACAAGCCACCCCTTGCGCTCTTTCCTGTCCCGCTCACTATCCTGGGATCCATTGCTGCAGAACCCATCGAGCTGGCCAGCTCTGCACATGGAAAAAGAAGAACCCATAAGAACCTATCCTTGGAAGTATATAAACTAGCCCCATCGGAAACAACCCTTAACGCAAAGCATTGGCATAGAAAGCAATACCCATGGGAAACTACCATAAACGAAAAAGAGAAACAGAGCACAGAACTCAGCTTACCTCGAGCGGAAGCTTCTGTCCCTGGTAAATTTGCAGGTGAAGATGGGCTGCCTTATGTTGCCTTGAATCTGGACAATCTGCGGACTAAGCTCGGGCTCCCCATCGAACTGGAAGATGTACCTAGGATCTGGCTCCACCTTCACATTTAGATGCAGCTCCGCCCCTGGCCGCCCGCCTTCCGCTTTAGATTTTCCGATGCAGACCCAACCCTGTTGCAGCTGCAGTGATTTGGATGTCGCCCAGTCCAGGCCAACGGGGAGGACAAATTTGCCCAAGAGCTTGGCGGAAGTCGCTCCGCAACAGGAGGAACCTTGGCGGCCCGTATAGACGAGCACCTGCAAGTTGGGCGGCGAGGAGAGGCAAGAAGCGGATGAATGTAGAAGAGTCTTGAGGGCGGGCTCGTCGAGGTAGAAGCTAGCGGCAACCAGGTGCTGGTCAGGGTCGGATCGGGCGGAGGGGGAAACGAGCGGCACGGGCGCCGTTTGGATCTGGAAGCCCGGCAGCTTGATTTCACAAAAGCAGGGAGAAGAGGAGGAGTGCACGCCCGCCCGAGGGGCGGCTTTGGACGCGTGAGGGATGCGGAGGCCAAGGCCGGCCACGGAAACTCGGGTGAAGGGGCGAGGTTCCATGGATTCTACTACTGGGGTGCAGAGGGGGCTGCAAGACCATGTATCTGATAAGCCCTCCTCCTCCGACTGATGAGACTTTAAGCAAAGGGTGTGGCTTAGAGCGGAGGAAGTGGCGGAGAACAATCGGGGCCAGCTAGGTAGTGGCTAGAAGCGCTCAGTCTCTCGCCTTCTCGCAGCTCATGTCCAACGGGGTACACTGCTAATGAGAACTGGAAGAAGAAAAAGAACCGCAGGGCCAGCTGTGCCAGGGAGCCAAAACCACCCAACCAGGTGCCGGCACCCAAACCACCCGGCCCTCCGGGCTCCCGCATCCAGCTGCGCGCTCCAGCCTGTCCTTGCCAACTAGATCGGCCTAACGTCATCCGCCCCCATGAACTATCCTTTGCAATCCCACCTTAATGGATCACATGCTTGTCTTCTTTAACAACTTGGTCGTTACATACAGCCTTTACTTTAGTGCCATTTTTATATTAGGGAGGAACAAGTAGGTGACCGCCCCGGCATGACGTTTTTGCTTGTATGCATATGTGCATAATATGCAAGTGTACGACTACATGTGTGTATGCATGTGCATGTTTGTGCAAACATGTGTGAGTGAGTGTGTTTGCATGTTTTTGTGTTTGTGTATGTGTGTGTATTTATTTACACGTGTGTAGATGTCTATGTGTGACTCTCTCACATAGACATATATCTATGTGTGTCTCTCTCACATGCACTCTCTCTATGTCGTCACATGTGAGACACAACCCTCTCTCACACACATACACATGCACATGTACTCTCTCTCTCTCTTTTCTCACACCCATCTCACATGCATTCTCTCTATGGCGTTGTCACGTGCACAGACACAACCTCTCTCTCTCTCTCTCTCTCTCGTGTCCCTGCGATTCTTACTTTCTTGACTTCGCGAGAGTAGGCTTGACATTCCCTATGGCTAATGCCGGAAGTATGATGACACGAACATCGGGTTCGGTTCAGCTTCAAGGACACCATCATGGGGATGGTTGGCCCTGACTCTCGAAACTACTAGGTTTTCCTTTTTATAGCAAGAGCTATGCGGCCCTTGCTTTTCATGCGGAAAAAAGAAACCTTGCCAAAGTGAGCTCAGCAATCAGCTTATGGGTTAGGTCTTCCCTCAAGCAAAAAAACTGCCATGAATATCGAGAACGGAACGAGAAGCCTTGGGAACAACGAAATCAAGTCAAGTCTATGGAAGCTTAATCCATTTGTTCTTCGTAAACAATTGGATACCAGGACTAAACATCGGAAGAATCCGATCCGAATTAGTAGTGGACTCAAGTGATGCCGAAACCAGAACTAGAAGAAGTTTCTAGATACAGAACGTGGTTAAATACAACCTTACCAACATTTGACTCTTAGGAGTGTTTCCCTTTCTAATAATTTTACGCACACACACACACACACCCTCCACAGGCACATATGTGATAATGTCTATGTGTACGTATGTGTGTGAATGTGTTTATATTATATAGTAGTATTAATATAGTATTATTATATATTTACTATCTATATATTAATATATATATCATTATTATATTATGTTATTATATATTATATTATATTATATATATATATATATATTAAATTATCAAATTTATAATATATTACTACATATTTACTATGTATATATATCTTTAAATTTTCTTATTTATACTTATGTGTTATTCTATATTTATATATTCATAACATTATATTATAGTATATTAGTATAGATTTAATATACATTTATTTAATATATTTATTTATTATATGTTTACATATTGTTATTATATATCTTTGTATTCTACATATATTTTGTACTTATTTATTATATATCTTTATATTTTTATATTATATTATTTATTTAAATTTTCTTCTCTCAATGTACCGCTACACTCCTCTCTCTCTCTCTCTCTCTCTCTCTCTCGTTGGATGGGGGAGTATATGCTCTGCACACACAGTCACACAACGCAATCGTATCGAGCTCAGAGAGCGAGAGAGATGAGATGTGATAGTTGGAAGTACTCGATAGAATGATAGTTGGAAGTACTCGATAGAATGATAAGAAATGAGTGGAGTACAAGGTACTTGTAGTCCTAGGGCTGCAGTGGCCAACACACTAAAGTTAACTTGTATGTCCTAAAAAGGCATGGCAAGCTTTCTTTGGCTATCATGTATGTAGATGACTTAAAAAACATCATAGGTGCCAATGAAATGATTCAACAGATAATGGATATGTTGAGCCGTGAGTTTGAGATGACAGATTTGGGTCTTATGCATTTCTATTTGGGGATTGAGGTCTGGTAAGAGTCAAGCAACCTCTTCATATCACAACAGAAGTATGTTTGGGAGATTCTCATAGCATTTGGGATAAGTGACTGCACACCTATGCCAATGCCTATGGAGGTGAGAACACGAAGTTTTATGCATAAGATTCTTCACCATTAGTAGACATTAGCAAGAAGTACAGGAAGCTAGTGGGGAGTTTATTTTTTCTCACTAACACTAGACTTGATATCAACTTCACAGATTAGTGTTTTGAGCAAGTTTTCTAACAAGCCCACAAGAGACCATTGGAAGCATGGGATGCGAGTACTTAGGTACATTTGAGGTACTCTTGAGTACCGCATCACTTACAGTACATGTGACACTCTTATGGGTTATTATGATTTAGATTGGGTAGGGGATTGTGATTCCTAGAAATCAATTTTTGGATATTGTTTTTTGCTTGGTTCCGGTGCTTTCTCTTGGACTAGCAAGAAGTAACCTATAGTGGCTGAGTACAAGCAGCTTTATTTTGCTGCTTGTGAAGCAGTATGCCTGAGGGAGGATTTTAGTGAACATGGGAGTTTATGATGTGATAATCGGAGTTACATAGCTATTGCTAAGAACCCTATGTTTAATGCTCGAATGAAGCACATTGAAATTCAATATCATTATGTGCGAGAGCTAATTGAGGATGAGATAGTGGAACCAGAGTAATGTTCTACAAACCAGAACTGTGTTGACATCTTCACCAAGGCTCTTGGGAAGGACTAGCTCACTTGACATCTTCATCGACTTAGCATTGGTCCAAGAACATAATCTATCTTCAGGTAGACATTGAGGGGGGTGTTAGTATAATGCCCACCTCTCAGCATGTATCTCACATTGATGTTTGGTGCATATTTGTAAAGGCCCCCATTAATAGTTATCACAAGCTAAGGTATCCACTGCTTGTGACTATCCACACCCTTTACACTACTACATCCTCCATCTCAAATCTATCTAGATCATCATCTAAGCTCTATTTGAGAGTGCACGGGTGGATAACATACATTGTACCTATCTCAAAATTTTAAATTCTCTATCTATTGCACTTTATTTTGCTATCCGTGCTATATTCTTATACTTATCTCCATATTATTATCTCCTTTGCAGTTATGCTAGTAATATATTTACCCTCTTTGTTGATGTCCAATTGTCTAGATATAGGGGGTTTGCAAGACCTTCAATGTTAGTGCAAACATAATCCGCATGTCTTCTAATTCACTGAATTCTTAAAATTATATGGCAAGATTATGATGATGAGTGATAAGAGCTCTTTAGTGCTCTTGTTCTCCCTGCTCAAAACCTTCCCCCCCACAGGGTGTAAGTTTCTACAGGGGGGAAATTGCATTGTTGCATCATTAAAATTTTCTTCAAGGATTGTGCTTGGCAAGTTGTAAGAGGATACAGGGCGGTTGCAAGATGAGGGTACTCACTTTCGTTCACTCTCTCTAAAATTGGGACATCCACGCATCTCGGGCGGGGTACCTCGATCGTGATATCGCCATGAATTAAAACACGACACATGTCTCCCAAGCCTACATCGACATATCTCAAACGAGATACCAACTAATGCTAAATTTAAAGATATATTTATATATCTAGTAATGATAAATATTTAGACTTATTAATAAATATTATTAATATTGATTTCTAAGTGGATAATAGTTTATCTTTAATTATCTTTATGTTTATCTTAATTATCCAATCAATCTTAGATAGGAAATCCAATGAGATTTGAAGTGGATAACCTATTTTTCCTATATAATCACACATCTCTAGTACTATGCCAGACTTATCTCTAGTACTATCCCATCATTGAGCCTTTATAAATTTTTCTCTTTTAGCTTTCTTGAGAATGGGTTCTCAAAGTCATAGGAGTCGAAAACGTGATAGGACTAGACTTCCCCCCGTTCACCAAGTTCAAGAGGAGGAGAGGAGAAGGGTAGCTCGTGAGAGAAAGAGAGACTGGAGAGCACGTCAACGAGCAACACCTTCCGTTTTGGGGGCGATGATCCAAGCCTTGCTCCTCCTCTTCCACTTCCTCTCCCTCTGCCCTCTTTCCCCCCACTACCCCTTAGTCTAGATAATCCACATGAACCCGCCCTTCCTAAGTCCCCTTCTCTTCTACAAGAACGCACCCCCCCTCCTTTGGGCGCCCATCGTGTGGATAGGAAAGAACTATCAAAGTCAGGGGCACATCGTCGTGCCCATGCAATCTTCCATTCCTATTTCAAAGACCTCACGCCTTCATCACACGCATGTGTGCTTGATGCTTTGATTGATCTGCCCAACATGGCCAACTGCAGGGCGCTTTCCGACATTGGCTTTTTGAAGACTTCCCTCCAAAAATGACTGTTGAACTTTCTATCTCTATCGGACACTATATCTGCGGGCAGGCCATATAGCTTGTAGAGATGTTCAATAAAGAGTTTTGCCAACTCTAGCGTTTTTACAGTTTTCTTCGAAGGAACTTTGCAATTGGGTGGGGAGCAAAGAGAGAGAGAGAGAGAGAGAGAGAGAGAGAGAGAGAGAGAGAGTTATGGATTTCTCAACCCTCTACTTTGATGCCACAATGTGAGTGAGAGAAAGAGGGATAAGAGAACATGCATCAACATCACTCATAAAGCGTTTTCGCTCAACACATGGGTGGTCCAATTAAGTAGGTGGCACACTCATGTCAACGCCACTCTCGTTACAGGTAGGTTACTGCTTTGTTGTTGTAGATGGGTGCTCTCCTTGTTGGCTACTTATGTGTGTTCCCTTCTGTCTCTTATATGTCTCTATCGTGATGTTGTTGGCAAAAGAAAGATCGATCTCGAAATTAACATTCCCATAATTTTATGCAGCCTTGCTTAAAACCTTACAGCCAAACATCTCTAAGAGAGGATGAAAACCTTTAAAACCACACATCCTTAATGCCTCTCAAAGTGAGGAACGAAATGCCTTGTGTTAAGTGCAATCACTACGACCATCCCAATCCTCATTGTGTATACAAGACACCTGTCCTTCTATACTGCATACATTGTAAAACCTTTGACCACCATGATATTAAAAAGTGTCCCGCGTCATCCACTCAATGGACTCAAAACCTCCCGTGCACCAAACAGAAATAGTCCAAAGGGTAGAAATTGCTCAAGAAGCAATTAATCGGACACTTCATTATAGGAATTTTTTGGACCCAAAGAGGGCCTCTTGGATTAACTTTTGATTAGGAATGGACCAATAGGAAGAGGGCTGGGTGCACATTTTTGACTTATTTGACCCTAGGGGGCCTAGGCTTTGGTTTGCTAATGGGGCCTAATTACTACTCTTGTCCCCCTACCTCTTGGGCCCAAACTTAGAGGTCCCCCCATCTAGAATTGCGCAGATAAAAAACCCTAAAAATTGAAAATTTTTAAATTTTTCCTAAAAGTGTGTTTTCCCTCTCAAACTTCCCCCTAACATACTCTAGGTTTGGAAAGCTCATTTTGAACCTCTTTCTTCCTCTTTCTCAGCTCTCCATTACTGTTTGCAGAAACTCCATACCTCTCAAGCTCTCCCTCCTTGTCAAGCTCCCTCAGTCTCAAGCTCCCTCTCCCTCTTTCTTCCTTTTCTAAGCTCTCCATTGCCGCAGAAACTCCATCCCTCTCAAGCTCTCCCTCCTTCTCAAGCTCCCTCTCTCTCTCTCTCTCTCTCTCTCTCTCTCTCTCTCTTTCTCTCTCTCTCTCTCTCTCTCTCTCTCTCTCTCTTTCTCTCTCTCTCTCTCTCTCTTTCAAGCTCCCTCCCTCTCCATTGCTATAGAAACTCTATCCCTCTTAAGTCTACTCTAGGTTTAGGAAGCCTATTCTCAAACTCTAACCCTCTTTTAAGCATTCCATTGCTGCACTAAAAACCCTGAACTTTCTCTCCTCTCCACTCCTCTATTGTAAAACAAGCTTTTCTTTTCCCTTCTTCTCTTTTCTTACCACCATGGCCTCTTCCAGTAATGTGAGAAGACCTAGGGAGAAGGTGGAAGAGCTTGTGCTGCATAACACAAGAGATGAGAATGGAGTTTGGGCTCCAACAAGATTCAGGGTTGGGGCTTGGGTCTACATGCGGCCAAGCTCTTTTTCATCGAGTGTGTCACAACTGGGGAATATGCTACATCATTGGAAGGGGAAGCTACAAGGCTTCAAGCATACTAAGAAGGAAGGATTGGTTGCCATAGTGCAACATGTGTATACCCTTGGAGACATGTACATTCAAGGCCAACGACCAAGGTTTCCTTCAAATTGTTAGTGTAACATAAACACAGCTTTAACAACATGCTAATATTGGATTTTTTGTTTCAAATTTTCTTATGATTCTCCATTTTCTTATGTCTCGCATCGCCATTATCCATAGGGACTACACCCCTCAATCTGCCTTCACTCTCTTCTTTTTGAAAGCCCTCTCTAAGGTGCTCTGTGTAGCCTCTATGGCACAGAACACCAAATGTATAGTTCTGATTAAAAAATCCCTTGCCTTCGATGTTTTTGGTTCTCGATTTAGGGGTAAGCTTCTTGTTCGTATAGGTATAGCCAAAAGCATAGGCATAGAGGATCCTCTCAAGAAATAGCCCAATCACTCCTTGAGCACACTCTACACAATAACAAGAGAAGGAAGCTCAATATTGTAATGAATCCTTTTAAGATTTTGTTAAAACCCCCTCATGTAACATATCGTTGGAAAGCTCCTGAAGAGTAGGTTCCAAATCCACATTCTCCGACAAATTTGGAATTGCTATGCTCAAGACACACCAAAAAGTATATTGGAAAGAGAATTTCCAAAGTTACGGGATTTTACCAAACTCCCTAATATGGTGTTATCACTTCTTATTATGAATACAGTACAATTTTTGCAAACTTATTTTCATCAAGTATATCATTGTTTTTTCTAGTTTGTACCATCAATGTTTTTGTGAATGCATCAGAAATGACCTTGGGAGCCTGGGGGAGCAGTGCCAGAACAGTGCGAATTTTGAGCCTGCACCGTTGCTGTAGAGCCCAAATTCGCACTGTTTTGGCACAGCTTCCCCAGCCCTTTAGGAGCAATTCTGATGCATTGGATGACAAATAATGTATTTTTACACATGATTAAAGGTATTTTTATCTTATAAATTATTGTTTCTCATAATCAATGTACTTAACTTGATTATAAATGCATAAAAAATGATTCTGAGTGGCTGGGAGAGCAGTGCCAGAACAATGCGAATTTTGAGCCTGCACCGCTGCTGTAGAGCCCAAATTCGCACTGTTTGGGCATAGCTTCCCCAGCCCTCCAGGAGCAATTCTGATGCATTGGATGACAAATAATATATTTTTATACATTATTAAAGGTATTTTTATTTTATAAATTACTATTTTTATAATTAGTGTACTCAACTTCATTATAAATGCATCAGAAATGATCCTGGGAGAGCAGTGCCAGAACAATGCGAATTTTGAGCTTACACTGCCGCCGCTGCTGCAGAGCCTAAATTAGCACTGTTCTGGCATAGCTTCCCTAGCCCTCCAGGAGCAATTCTGATGCATTGGATGACAAACAATGTAATTTTACACATGATTAAAGCTGTTTTTATCTTATAAACTGCTGTTTCTCATAATTAGTGTACTCAACTTCATTATAAATACATCAGAAATGATCCTGAGTGGCTGGGGGAGCAGTGCCAGAATAGTGCAAATTTTGAGCCTGCATCGCCGCCACTGCAGAGCCTAGATTCGCACTGTTCTCGCATAGCTTCCCCAGTCCTCCAGGAGCAATTTCTGATGCATTGGATGACAAACATTGTAATTTTACACATGATTAAAGCTGTTTTTATCTTATAAACTATTGTTTCTCACAATTAGTGTACTCAAGTTCATTATGCATCAGAAATAATCCTGAGTGACTGGGGGAACAGTGCCAGAACAGTGCGAATTTTGAGCCTGCACCGCCGTTGCAGAGCCTAAATTCGCACTGTTCTGGCATAGCTTCCCCAGTCCTTCAGGAGCAATTCTGATGCATTGGATGATAAACACTATATTTTTACACATGATTAAAGGTGTTTTTATCTTATAAACTACTGTTTCTCACAATTAGTGTGCTCAACTTCATTATAAATGCATCAGAAAAATGATCCTGAGTGGCTAGGGGAGAAGTGCCAGAACAGTGAAAATTTTGAGCCTACATCGCCGTTGCAGAGGCCAAATTTGCACTATTCTGGCATAGCTTCCTCAGTCCCTCCAAGAGCATTTCTGATGCCTTGGGTGACAAATTGGCACATGATAGACACTCCATGTTAAACAAACATGATGACACCGAGACATTGTAAGAGAAACTTAAAATTTTAATTATCAGAAGGTTACAAATGAAAGCTAGTTGGGCTTGTTAAGGGGGGTTTGAAACAAAAGAGTTGCTTCAAAAAAAAGGTTAACATCTAAGATCTCTAGATTGTGTCTCGCTTGCCTTGAATGCGCCGAGCTAGTTGCATGTCCTTGGCAGATATGGTAATCCTCTTTGCATGTATTGCAAGGAGGTTGGTGTCTTCAAAAAGCCCAACAAGGTAAGCCTCGGAGGCTTCTTGCAATGCTTCAAGGGCAATCCCCTGCACACGGAACTCTGTTCTATTTTGTTGGAGAATCTCCTTCACTCTGCGAGCGAAAGGGGCTCTTCTTATCAGCAACTCAGTGTTCCTCTGATAAAACTTGATTTCTTGTAGAGCCCTGTGTCCTTAGCGCATCCTTCTCCTTGGAGCTCTTTGTGTTGTGTTAGTGCGTTGGCGAGGTTGGGACTTCCTTGGCTTGAAGAGCTTGACCTTTCTATGCTTGCGCACACTTGCAGGAACCTCCTCTTGGTCTCTCTCATAGTCTGAATCCTCCTCCTCCTGTTGCTGTGGTACCTGTGTATCAAGTTCCTCTCGGCGGCTAGGTAGGGGGCCCTGTCCTTGTAGAGTAGGGTCTTTCCACCTATGGTGCTGCGCAATGTAGGAATGTTTTCACCAACCCAGTCGAACTGCTCATCATCGGCCTCTCTGTCTTGATCTCTGGGGTGGCTGCATTGTCAGGTCTTCTTCACACGCTTGCTCCCACTAGAAGGGCCTGCATGTGTGTGTGTTGGTATTGCTGTGGGAGGAGGGTTGGACTCTAGTGATCCCATTGGGCGTGTCCTAGAATCCAAGGGGTCACTCTCTTCTGTAGTGTCGCCAGTATGTGGTCGTTGGGTGCCTTGCACTGTGTTTTGTGAAGGCATGGTAACACGTGCAGTGTTCTTGGTGCGTGCCATATCCATGTACAACTATGCTAACGTGGTGATGTGCTGTTGTCCTTATGTGGGTGTCTACATAGATCTTGAGCTCAAGCTCTCTAAAAAAGTGAAATGAAAATGAAGTGAGAGAAGGAACTATTAATAGTTTTTTTTATGGGAAAAAAAAACCTAACTAAACTTATTTTCTTAGCATTATTACATCTAGATTGATGCTGGTGCGTGCACAACCCAACGCCTCCCATGTCTCCTCATTCATGCATGCCAAGCACCATGCCTATGGGGAGCATTGGTCTGCAACCATTCAAGCCCAGCATGACTTTTTGCAGCCTTGCGTGCCTCTTGCGCAAGCTTAGATTGTTGGGCCCGCTCCCTAATCAATACCCTTCCAAAGGTTGTGCGATAAAACCAATTGAACATCTCTTGTAGATAGTTTGTACGTGTTCCTCCTGCAGAAGCTCCACCTCCATGTCTTGTATTTTTGAAATAAACCCCTCTTGCTTTATAATGTGATTTCTCCATCCCTTGGGTACTCCACATGTCGAGCGATCCATACTTGTTCATCATGAAATACGCACCATGTGCATAAACTATGTGCTGTACACATGACAATAGAATTTAATTAGAAAAAGTCAAGGTTAAAACACCAGTTTATTTTTTTACTGTATAACTTACAATATAGTGTTTACTCTCTCCCCAAGCACCTAGCACACTTTTGGTGAATTCTATGATATGTTGTTGGAATGATGCGCGTTCTTGGGCAGTTGTGCTACTTTAATTCATTCTGCGAACCATGTTACTGAAATTTATCCAAAGCAGTTTGCGCATATTTACAAGAGCTGGCATTGGACAATCTACATTTGTGGGTGATTGCACACAAGTCTCTCTAGAGTCCCCAAGTCTTCTTTGAATTCTCTATGTTTGCTGGCTTCTCCAAAAATCTCCTTGCCTTTGATCCAGTCATGGAGACCTTTTGAGCAACCTCGTATGTCACCGGTTGTGATTGAGCCTCATAATGCCAATCCTAAAAGAGCAACCAAGATACAAAGCCTAGAAGAGTATCGTTTACCCTTTCAAGAGGAAGACATACTCTCTACAGAAGAGTCATTTGAAACAGACTTTACAAACTATAGGCTTGAGAAACATGTGAGGAATTTGAAAATTCCCTTACAAGATTGAAATAGTCTCTCAAAAGGAGGAATTCTTTTCTCTCATGATAAATCCAACATCACATCAGCACTTGTACCTTTAATGGCTCAACCTGAGTTATACAAGGACATAACGAACTCCATAAAACAGGATTGTGAGGATTCATGCTTGGAACACTCTAGAAACTATGTATCAAGCTAAAAATGATCCATGGGTTGCTTTTCTCGAGGGCACCCATAATGGTGTGACGGATTATTTATGACAATTCCCGCTTCAAGAGCGTGTGGTAGTAAGTTAGGAGGAGGATGAAGTCCTAAGTGATGTACTTCATGGATATATTATCAGAGTAGTCATTGTAGTAGCATTAGGCCTCTTATGAGCCTAAAGTGCCCGGTCGGCCATAGTTTAAGTGAGTGTTAACACTTATGGCCATGTATACAAGTGAATTTCTCTCATAATACAATATACTCTCCCATTGTGCAATTGAGTCTTGCTCTTGCTAATCTCTTTCCCTAATGCATGCTAGTAAGTGTGTGTGAGTGAAGTGAGGTGAGAGGAGGGACGAGGACCCGTAGTGCAACACGACGGTGTGACAACGCTCACCGCGGGAGACGAGGTGGAATTGCTTGTCAAGGAGTTGTAGAGCTTGGAGACCTCAAGGGTTACGAGCTCGACCATAGGAAAGATCCTCCCGCGACAGTTGCGGTTCACCAGGTAATCTCTTTTTGGATGTGTTTCAAGGAGGGTTAGGTGAGCCATAACAGCCACACCTAAGGAGTGGAATACAAGTTCAAAGCACAGTCAATGGCTTCTTATTTTTTTAATTTTTTTAATTTTTAAAAAGAAGAAAAACAGAACACCAATGTGCTTGTTCACATTGATGATTCCAGTGATGCAAATATCAAAATTAACTAGGAAAAACAGTGAAGCTCTATTCCAAGACCACTCCACCATACACACATACACAATAAACACAACCAATTTCTCATGATTTTTTACTTCCACACAAATCTTATCCATTCATTTCCTACACAATGCATTACCAAAATGCAAAGGAAATCATGAATCTTATGCAATGGGAGCTGAAACTCCAAGAGGAAGGAAGAAACAAAGGTGTTTCCCCAGCAGCGGTGCCAAAAATGTTATGGGCTACCACACCTCCAAGAGGGAGCTCAATGCATTCACCTAAGGGAAGAGCAATAGAACACAACTGTTTTAGGACACTTACCAATGCTTCGAACTTGAGTCCCTTAAGGCCTCCAAGCTCACTTGTTAAGCTCCAAACCTCCAAGCTCCACCTCCACGCTGTCATCATAGAGTCGCTCACACCATCGCATAAGGCAATCACTCTCTCTTACTCTCCCACACAAGCATGAACATACAAGCATAGAAGAGGCACAAATGCTAGAATGGTCTCTCTCAATCTCTCTCAAGACACAAGAAGAGGCACAAATGCTAGAATGGTCTCTCTCAATCTCTCTCAAGACACAAGAAGAGCTCTCAATAGCACAAAGGGGGATTGTGTCTTTTCATTATGAGAAAATGCCTTATATACATTTGGCCCTTATTCACACTTGGGTGCCCAAAACTTAACTAAGGCCTTGGGTGGCCAATATCTCAGAAAGTACAACTTTTATAGTTCCTTTTTCATGACACTTAGTAATTCCCTCAATTGGAGGAGCATACTTGTTAATCCAAAATGGGACTATCAGAGTGCCTTAATAGGTGTTACAAAAAGGCAGTGAAAGGGAGTAGAGCAAATACATGATTATCGTCCTATATGTGGTTGACCTCATTATGATGGGGAACCATGAAGAGAAGATCTTTTAGACACGAGATGTTAAGTTCAGGTTTTCAATGATAAACCTTGAGCTGGGATTATGCATCCTTATTTGGGGATTGAGAGTCAGCACACACAGAATCTTCATTTCTTCACAAAAGTATGTAAGATAAATTATGAAGTCATTTGGCATGGCTGAGTGTAAGTTAATGGTTACACCCATGGAGGTAGATGCAAATGGAAGAAGATGCTTCTCCACTTCATCCTCACCAGAACTGCTTGAGGAGGTTGATGACATCCTATGTACAAACCAAAAAACACAAAATCATAATCAGTTTTTAATGAAAGTATAAAAATCGCGTGTATTAACGCGGCTACATCCTAAAAATCGTGTGTATTAATGCGGCTACATCCTAAAAATCGAGTGTATCAATGCGGCTATATCCTAAAAATCGCGTGTATGAATGCGGCTACATCCTAAAAATCGCGTGTATAAACGCGGTCGATTTATTATAAACGCGAAAATACATGCGTTTATACATGCGACGACCTGTTCAACCTAAAAAGAGCACTAAACCTAAGTGCAAGGAGCAGACAAGGAGCACACATGGGTGAAGGAAACCGACCAAAAAGAAGACTCACTTTTTCAGAGGTGAGTCAGTTTGTCCTTTGCCCTATCTCTTTTCTCAGATTTGTTTATGCTATTGTCTCTTTCCTTTATGGGTTTGTCTAAAGTCCTTCTCCTTCTCTGGTTGCCATCTGGTGAACGATTGTGACAGGGACGACAGTGGGCCTTTTATAAGAACGATTTGTCAGAGGTAGGTTGCTTTCAATTTTTTTTTCGAAGGCCGCATGTAAGAACGCGTGTATGTCTGCGTGTATCCTGTCTGCACAGACGGTTCATGCGCATATACACGCATTTTTGGACGGGTGTATACACGCGTTTCTGGACGGGTGTATACACGCGAGCAACTGTGTTTACCCCATTCTATGGTCTTAGAGCTGATAGGTGGCTTGAATGATGGTATTTGTGTTTGTGCTGATTCACTTGGTACTAATGTGGAGGTGAACTATGGCTTATGTGATGAATACAAGTATGCTATCATGATGACTTATCTCTCAATGTGAGTCAAGAGACAGCCCATGATGTACATGAGGATGGTGATAGTCATGGTGATGGATGTTGTGGTGATAGTGATGTAGTTTTTGAAGAGTTGTAGGAGGATAACTCTATAGTTCTGAGTGTTGTTGAAGATGTGAATTCTCTAGATAGTGATGTCAGTTTGATGGTGGAAAATCATATGCGCCAGCTTGCATTTGTGCTTTGATGCAATCATGTATATACTTTTATTTTTGTAGATTCTTTATGGATCCAGGTTCTTCATCCGATCCATTTGCGTACAGCAATTGGCTGATGGAGATGCTAAATCATTTTGGGTGCCATCCTGGTCCAGTTGAGCTTACAGAGTACATGTATGCCCATCCCCCTCCTTCCATGCCTGGTGTCTATACCCCTACCGCGAGTATCCAGGGCACTCCACTGCCGTCTATGCCTACGAGTCCGACGAGATGGCATGCAGCTTCTCCTCTTCCACACCCATTGAGGAGACATACCTCGTCCCAGACACACTCACGCACACCCTCCCAAGCACCGTCATGTCAGGGCTCACAGCCACCATCACGTACTCCCTCAGAGCCACCGTCACGTCAGGGCTCACAGCCACCGTCACGTAGACAATCTCCCAGTCGTGACTCCACCCGCAGCAGCAGTAGGAAGAGTGGGAGTGGAGGATGCGGCGGGTGCTTTGGTGGGGGAGGTAGTAGGCCGCGTGGTGAGAGAGGAGATAGAGGGAGAAGAGTTAGAGGAGACAGTGTGGAGGGAGATGAGAGAGGTGGAGAGAGTGATCTGCTATGATGTGACGGCGGATAGGGGCGGGATAGTGATGGATGCGAGGGGGAAAGAGGTAATGGAGTACATGCGTGGGGTAGTATCAAACTTGTATAGAAATTGTTTTATTAGATTTAAAGATCAAAATAGCCGATTAGTTGGGGAGGTGATAGAGGCTGTACATAGTCAGTACCCCAATCCCCCACATGCTACATTCTCGGATGTATGGGGAAGGACGTGAATAAGGGAGATCTTAAGTAATAAAAGATCTCACCTTAAAAAACTTGCGTACGATGATGGGCTAAATGTAGATGCGGGTGGCTATCCTGCCGAGAAACCTGCCACTGCGCACAAACGCGAGTGGAAGGAGGCAAAGAAACGAGCAGAGGGTGGCGTGAAGAGCAGGCAGCATGTGGAGGCACGACGGATCCAGATGGAGACCATTGGATCTTCGCATTTCGGATCTGGCGGCGTCGAGTCATGGGAGGTAGAGTTCGTAAGTATCTTGCCATTTTATTTGATTGTTTGCTTAATTCATTGATTCTATGATTGTTTTAATCTTACAAATTGTGTTGATTATGATACAGCGAGCGACGGGTTACGGGGAGGAAGCCCACAGTCCACGATACTGGGTATGCTCGCCGGCATAGCAGACGTGACACGTGGGCCCTCTTCAGAGCCGAGGGACGTATTACGGACATGCAGTTTGACATGGCCATGAGACCATACGGTTGACAGGTACTTGAAAACTCTAAACGAATGATTTTGGTTTATTGAATTACATATATATATACTTATATACTATATATTACTTGAACAGGCACAAGCTGCTGATGATCCACCTGCCGCCACTGCAGAGGGTGGACGTGAGCACTACTCATCGGACATTCCGACCGATGTGAGCTCATCTGAGCATGGAGGGAGCAGCGAGTCATCATCTGGGTCTGAGTAGTACTCAGACTTATAGTATCACATTCCATATTGAGGATGTGGTTGAGCAGCGAGTCATCATCTGGGTCCGAGTAGTACTCAGACTTATAGTATCACATTCCATATTGAGGATGTGGTTGTATATATATTTTTGTAAAACTGAAGCCATGGGCTACTTCGACACATGGACTCCCTTGTATATATGTGTACACATAAAATTTTGATAGTAATATTGAATCGTGAATCGATAGTATTGCATTCATGTCTGTCTTGAATCGTGTATTGACAATGTATGCATTCATGTCGTTCTTGTCTTAAATCTTCCTCGTGGATGGTCCAATGCAGCCAAAAAAAAAAATCTAGAGAGTGTTATTGGGTGCTGGAATGCTGGAACAGCATTCAGGTATCAAATAGCACTCTCTGGAATTTTTTTTTTGCTCTCTGTTCGCGTGTATAAACGCGTCAACTCTGCAAAAAGTCGCGTGTATATACGTACATAATCTGTAAAACACGCGTGTATAGACGCGTCAAATATATGAAATACGCGTGTATAAGCGCAGCTAAACTAACAAAACGTGTGTATAGACGCTTCTATCAGCGCGTCTAAGCGCAGCTGAACTGACAGAACGTGTGTATACGCCTGTGTATCAGCGCGTCTGAACACTCCTATACACGTGCTTTTACACGCATGTCTCTGGCCGTGATTATACACGCGCTGATACACGGGCCCGCTACTTTTTTTTATAAGTCATTTTTAGCGGCTAGGAGCGCGGGTATGAGCTCGATCCCTTGTAGTGAACCCAATGTTTCATGCTTGCACAAAACATATTCAAATATAGTATCATTATGTACATGATCTTATCATTGATGGAGAGGTGTTTAGGGTGTTTACTATTATCCACGATAGAGATTTGATGGACCACCATCTTAGACTGAAGAGGTGTTGGAAAAATGCTCCACCCTCATGGACATTTGTTGAGAAATGTGGTGCCAAAGAGCACAAGGAAGAGGTAGGGAGTGAGTTTAGTTGAGTAGTCAAGAAAGTGAAAAGCCTAGAATGAAGCCACATGAGCAAAGGGATTCATCCCACATTGATGTACAAGCCCAAGGGTGTACCTCCTCATATAAAAGGAGGCCTTTTCAAGCAATGAAATCATATTACTTGCACTTATCTCAAGTCTCTTTATGTATCCAAGCTAATTCATCTTGGTTTCTAATTGCACTTATCTCAAGTCTCTTTATGTATCCAAGCTAATTCATCTTGGTTTCGAATTGTACTTGAGTGCATCTTAATTATCACACAATCATTATGAGTTTTTTTCATTTCTATCCACCTTATATTAGTGATGTGATTAGTGTAGGATCAGTTAATGATTAGGTCCATTTCTTGTCATTAGGAGATCTTGATCCATAGTTTCAACATGGTATCAAAGCTAGGGTGAGGCTCTCCATTAGGTTAGATTTATCTCAATAGCAAGGTGATTAGGGTTCCCTTCTTGTCTAGTTAGGTTTTCTCAATTTTCTTTTCCTTTTCCACATCTAAGGTTTCATTAGTATGAGAGAAAGAGTGTTCTCTATGTAGAGCCAAAAAAGAGCAGCACCACGCAACACTATAGTTTTTAGAGTAAGCTCCATTTGGCATATCCCTTGTGTAACAACTCCATTAGCGTGGTATCCATGGATCTATAAGTGGTGCAAAGAAAGCAAAGAGAGGAGGTGGCACAGTAGTGCAAGGCAAAATAGTGCATTTGTAGCAAAAGCTAAGCTTTACCAAGGGGCAACCCTCATAATCCACTTACACACGTGTGCAATATCCAAGAGCTTAAGCTGCTGAAGCTGAGTCCAGATTAGACAGCCTCTATAGAAGACACAACCAATCAAAGAGTAAGAAGCATCAAAGGGAGCTCAACGATAGTGGGCCTCCAGGCTCAACACATTAACAAGGCCAGAAAGCCTTCCGATAGAGATCTGTTGGTGAGAGTCCGCGCAGGTGACCCAAAGTAAAATGTGGCTATTGGCTTCGAGCCCAAGGCCCTACAACTTATAGATTACAGACGCAGCTACAATACCGACCCCCATAGGAGGTGGACAATTATGCTTTGAAAATCAAGTCGATACATGTAATCCTCAGTGCCTGAGAGAGGTACACTGGATGAGATAGTGTCTCACAAATCACTGGCAAATTCCCACTCCATGGAGTGGGTCTCCTCGAGGGTGAGCGTGGATACGGTGCGCCCAGTGCAAGGTAGCCCCGAGAGGCGGCCTTCTATTCGTCCAGCATTTGCAAGCAATCACTTGTGCAGTTCATGGGTGAGTGAGGGGGCTGAGTTTGTGAAGGGTCAAAGAGTGGGCACACTGAGTAGATGGGGATCCCAGTAGCACAGTAAGAAATCGGTGCAGCTATCCAACAAAAAAATCGGTGTGTAGCTATCCACAACAGTCAGGTGGCCACCATGAATCACAAAAAAAAAAAAAAAAACTAAGGTATTGAATGTTATCTCTTTCAAGAGGAAGTTTGAGGGAAGTTCACATGCAGTGCATTAAGGAGGGAAATAGCAAACATGCATTTCCAACATAGTTTTGTATTGGCATGGTATTCATAAACAACGTCATCATCATCATCATGGGTATCAACGTCGTATTTAGTGGTTAGATCATCATCAACAAAATCATCGTTAATATAAAACATTTCACAAAAAATTTGCAACCATTGTACATGCCACCGATATGACCAGGCAAAATTCTCTCAATTGTGGAAAAGATTGTAAAAGCGGCCAAATGAGCACGTAGTGTGTGTAAAAAGGAGAAGTACAACTCGTTCGCAACCACATGAGTATGCGAGCATATGTGTGCAAACCATAAATAGAAAAGTGCATCTAGTCCACATCAAAGGATATGTCAAAGAACTAAGAGTCCAGCCAATAGCAGCAACCAAGAAGCTATCAAACCACTACCCTAGCCATCTATTTGTAAAAGAGGGGTCACTATATGAGTAGACACCCATCTTATCATTTCATCTTATTTGTTGTGTGTATCTACCCGACCACCTGAGAGTAGCCAGTTGAGCACCCATGGGGGGGTAATGATTGTTGTAGCCCTACTATTCGAAGAGACATCTAGACCTCAAGGATAGGTCAAGTTTCTATCAAGGAGGGGACCTCACTCTTAGAGATGACCTCTAGGCCTCAAAGATAGGTCAAGTCACCATCAAGGGGGGGTGAAATTATGTTGTAAAACCTTGCATCCGACCACCTTGAGTAGCCCAAAGATTTGGCACCAAGGGGTGGTGTTGAGAAATGTGGTACCAAAGAGTAGAAGGAAGACATAGGGAGTGAGTTGAGTAGTCAAGAAAGTACATAGCCTAGCATGAAGCCGCATGAGCAAAGGGATTTATCCCACATTGCTGTACAAGCCCACCAAGGGTATACCTCCTCATTTAAAAGGGGCCTTTTCAAGCAATGAAATTATATTGCATGTACTTATCTCAAGTCTCTTTATGTATCCAAGCTAATTCATCTTGGTGTCTAATTATACTTGAGTGCATTAATTATCACACACTCACTATGAGTTTTTTTCATTTCTATCCACCTTAGATTAGTGATGTGATTAATGTAAGATTAGTTAACGATTAGGTCCATGTCTTGTCATTAGGAGAGCTTGCTCTATAGTTTTAACAACATTGAGGGGGTTTATTGGAAAAATGCTCCACCCTCGTGTGTTATTCACTAATAGGGATGATGAATGCGCTCTATTTTTTAAGACCCCCTATATAAGAAATAGCCATTATGGTGATGAGATGAGCACTCAGGCACCACAATAGTTTCCACTTTAGATGTTATATAGTGGCCAAATGTGGTTAGATGGTTAGAAGACGGCTTATGTAGACTTAGCACTGTCTACTTCAAAATTTCTACTTTGACAGTAGATGGTGGCTAGACAATTAGGAGATGGCTTATGTAAACGTAGCACTTTGCCAAGTAGGATGCATCTTTGTATGGTCTATATGACTACATTAGTAAGTGTTGGGTATAAAATCGAGAATGTATTATTCTCAGCCACATATTTAGACTTGGCACTCTGCTAAGTAGAATGCATCCTTGTGTAATTTATGTGATAAATTGGTGAGTGCTGGACAATTAACCGAGAAAACATTATTCTTGAGTTGTGGGACCCGCTTGAGGGTCTAGACGACACGTGTCATGGGAGCTGCACATTATTCCTATGAGATTTTGTTGTAGTCTATTATGGTCCCAGTCAGATGATATGGTCGATTGGTCATTTTGCACCAAGTTGTGGGTTGCTCGTGGGCGACAACCTAGATCCATGCCAATCCTAGGTACTATATATGGACTAGTTTAACCATCTTTGCTCATCATCGATCTCATTATGTTTAAGCACTCTTGTAAGGAAGTCATCCTCCATCCAGAGTCTGTATAGATCACCATCAAAGCTCCTTAACTAGACCACACAGGTAGGTGGGCTACCATCAGTTTGTAATCAAAGCTTGTAAACAACAAGATTGTTTACTCTTCACTTTTATATGTAATTCATCTTGCTTTCTATTATGAAGATAATGCTTCCACTATTTTATTTTCTTATAATACCACGGGTCAACAAGCTTGCACCCGTCTAAAGATATATTTAGAGGGTTGTCATAAACGAGATAAGTTGCAAGTGCAGGTTTCCGTGTATATCGTGAGGTGCAAAATATCGTGAGGTGCAAGATTAGTTGTAAGTGCATGTGTCCATGTATCTCATGAGGTACAAAATGTAAAAACAAATTTGATACCCTTAGTGGTGACATGCATGGGAAATGGGGGAAAGGTGTGTCCCATGTGTACTCCAATCTTAAAGATTTTTCCAACTCAACTGCTTTCTTTGACTCTCTTTATTACTTTCCTTGACATTTACATGTGACATCCCTTTTCTTGGGGAGTCAAGGATATTGATACATGTGGCAGTGGGGGTTCTTTCCATAGCTTCAATGGGCTAGGGTGGCCTCTCTTTCCTAGTTGATTTGCCATGATCAAAAGCACGTGAGATGAAGGCTTATTGGATCGATGATTGGTGTGGCCAAAGAAGAGGCAATGGGAGGGAGGTTTTTGTTGGTTTGAGGAGGATCCACACAACGGGTCATACCATGGACCAAAGAAGAGGCCACGGTAGGATTCACACAATGGTTCATACCATGGGCCAAGCTTAGTCTTGGCATGGTCTCCCTATCCAAAAATATAGCTAGATAGCTATTAATAAATGAGGCTTAGTGCAGGTGCTTGAGTTGTTGCTGCCTATTGTTGCGAGATATAGAAGCTCCTTCCTCCAACACATCACTTTCTTCAACATTGATGTTTCTACTTTCTTTTACTCTTGCACATGACAATGGAAGAATTCAGGATGACCTCTGTATGGCATGCACTTGGTACAACAGTCTAGGTGATGGATCGTACGGATCTTGTCAAATTGGGTTTGGGATGATTCTTGAGCCTCTTTTTGAAGTGTTGGTGCCTAATTAGCTCTCTTGGTTGATGCAATGGAAACAAGTAAAGCATTAAAGACTGTTAACCCATGGCGGACATGGCGACGTACTGTATTTTACGTCATTAATTTAAATATTCTGAGTCATGGGCCGGGCTTGTCGGCACCATATGTTAAGGATGAAGGGATTGGGTGATCGCCGATGAGAGGCGCACCTTGGATATCAGTAGGATAAGGGTTAGGGTCGGCCGACCATGTATGGGCGTCCAAGTGTGAACGGCCAAGTCACCTATATGAGTCAAATGTAACCCTAAAATCCTCATTCTCATGTGTTGTGAATACAAGAGTGCTCTTGCCTTATCTCTTTGGTTTCCTTCTCCTGTGTGTGAGAGAGAGAGAGTGAGAGAGTGAGAGAGGGATCGAGCACTGTGTAGCGGCACGGCGGCGGAGAGGCGGTAGAGCGGCGACGGCGGCTCCTTCTTCACGGCTGCAACGTGGGAATCCTTCAAGGCGGCGGTTGAGCGGTGAGTGACACACCCTTTGCATTCTGTTAGAGCTTCCTTCCCTAGTTGTATGCTTGTAGCCATTCGTGGCTCGCATACGGTGTTTGGCAAGTCCCCAGCTAACGACCTGTGCGGCAAAAGCGCACATTTTTGGCGCCGCTGCCGGGGAGTTGCCCTGCACCAAGCTCCAGTTTGCAGCTCGGCTACTGCGTGAAGTTTAATCTACACTGTAGGAAAGCGACTGTGTGTTTGTTGTTAAGGCGTTCATGTGTTGCATTTCTGTTTCTTTTGTTATATTTTTGCTCCGCGTGTGGGCGTGCGTTCTGTTATCTGGTTTCTGCGTGTGAGAGGGATTTCTGAATCCCCAGATCTGTGCTGTGTGTGCGAACTATGCCGCGGCCAAGGCTGAACCCTAAGGAAACCATAGAAAACTTATCTCACAAAAAAAAAACAGAAAATAAAAAATAAAAAAAATTATAAAAAATAAAAAAGAAAAAATTAAATTTTAAGTTCAAAGAAAGAACCGAACGTGTGGAGAGGAAAGATTTTCTAATTGGAGAAAAATTTTTTGAAAAGAAAGAACCCCAATTGACCCACGACCCACGACCCCGGTCTCGGTCTCGGTCTCGGTCTTGGTCTTTTGATATATATATATAGGAGAGTGAGCCTCCATAGCTTTCTTTCAAGTGAGAGCTTATGGGAAGTTGTGCCCTATATGTAGCCCACTCCCCAAGGAGTAAAGTGAGTATGTGGGATAAAGTCCTCACCCTTTCCTCCACAAGCAAATAGGCTTTTGCCCCTTCCCCCCCAAGGAAAACAGACTGTTTTGAGGACTACAGGAGCTCTAGATAAGCGAACACGGTGCTGTAAAGCACACTAGGATCCTTTGAACGATACGCTCGTTTCGAGCTATCATACGCCCTAGTCCAAGTTCGACTGTAAGTAAGGGGGTCAAAAACGGGTTAAAAACAACACAAAAACAAGTAAAAACGGGGTGCGAAACACCTAAGAAACCACTTGTGTGAGTTTCAAGGGTAGTTACAACGCACATAGGGTACCCACGTCACATGCATCTACGTTCTGGTCGGGTGCTAGAGCCTGAACCACTAGAAAGTGTTTCAGTTTACGCAGGCTCACACCATCCCTCCACGTTGGCATCTTGGCCTTCGGCTAGAACCCAAGGGAGTGCAACCCAAGATCCACGAATAGTGGATAGTGACTCGTCCTCTGACTCAGAAGCCATGGAAGGGCACCCTACCAAGAATCCTGAGGAGACAAGCCAAAACATGCTAGTGTGGGCCCCACAACCCGGATCTAGCATGTTTAGTCGTCTAATAGAGACCTTTAGTAGAGCTACACGCTCTGAACATGCGACAAGCGAAGTAAATGAGGAGGGAGGGGTAGTAGATTCGCCATTCACATCTTATGTAGACCCTACCCTCCCAAAGAGTGTCCATGTGGATATTCTACCCACTTCGTTTAATGAGGGCCCTACTGAGCTACCACATTCCGATGCTCTTCCTAAAGTAGAGGTCCCTAGAAGCCAATCCATAAGAAGTGACATTGCGTCCACTTCAAGAGAACCATTTGGCACACCAAGTCTAGATGGGATATTTCTCAATGAAAATTGGGAATATGATCTACACACAGAGACTCTAACTGACCTATACACAGGTTACACATACCATGTAGGTTGGTTAGAAGTCCTACGATCTACATCTAGCGCCACTAATCTAGAGGAGTAACAACACATGATATGTGAGGTGATTCATAGAATTATCCAAATTGAGAGGCAAAATAGGGGAGTGAACCTAGTTTCCACTGGCCCTATGAGGTTTTTGGATACGGGCAAGGCCAAACAACCAACCCTATCACAATTGGAGACTCCCTCGGTGAGTCCCATAGACCCTTCATATGTTGTTTCGCCTGGAGTCTCAATGCAGGTTGAGCCCACGAGTAGTAACTTTAGCTTTCCAACCTTGGCTCAACTTTCCATTAGGGAATCCGCAATGCCTATCCCAATGATGAGCATAGCTGAAAGTGCACCTGTTACCGCTGTAGTTAGTACGACACCACTACCTAGTGGAACAGTACCTACAACAGTGCGTGCCAGTGCCTATCGACCCTATGTACCTATCGCTACTCATGCTCAGGTAGCTCCTACGCCTCTTAGTATGCCAATGGCGTATGCTCCACAACCGCCTTATCATAACCATTATCCAAGGGGAGCTAGGCCTAGTCACATATCATATCCTATGTCATTTGCCAACCTACTCAGACCAACGCCAACTCCTATCAGCCAGGCTATCCCAGAAGTGCCTCCACCAACTATGCCTGCTCACTTAGGTGATCTCGCAGCGTTTGCTCAGACGATCGGACGATCCATTGCGGAAAACATGCGGGGCATGCCTGAGAGAGAACCTAGAAGCAAGGCAGTACAAGTGGCTAAGCTCACTCAAAACTTCAGTGGTAACGAGGATGTTAGGAAGCACATTGAAGTCTTTGAACACGTGTGTGATTCCTTGGAAGAGCACAATGAGCTGCATAAGTGTAAAGCCCTAGGCTTAACCTTGAGTGGGAAGGCCGGAGATTGGTATCGAACCTTAAGGGTTGAAGAGCGCACTCACTACCCCACTCTCAAGAGATTGTTCTTGAAAGAATACATACGTGAGGGTGTGCTTTGGGGAGTAGCATCTCAACTCCAAAAAGCTGAACGCGAGGAAGGGGAGTCAGTGAGAGACTTTATAAGTCGATTGAAGCATCTAAATTCTCGCTGCACTCCTGATGAACGCTTCAATAACAACCAACTCCTCGATAGATTCATCCGAGGATTGCGCCACGAGGACATTTACAATGGCCTAGTCATTAGAGGTCTTACAACGTGGGAAGCAGTCACTGCCAATGCAATCCAGTTAGAAGACAACTTGATGATTGCAGGTAAAAAGGTGTCTTCAGAAACAAAATCCGTTAGTTCGCAAGTATCTGGGCACGAGCCAGTGACGGTGAAACCTATTGCCAAGGAGCCCAAGATATCTGAAATGTCTGTGACCGACCTTACTAAGGCTCTCCAAGAATACTTTAGGGGTAATCGAGCTCCTCAGAATAGCCATATGTACCCAAGAAGAGAGCAACAATGGTGTTCGGTGTGCTTAGGACCACATAGCACGAGTGAATGTCCCACATTCAGAGTCAAATTCAATGGGAATTGCAATGCATGTGGTAAGTATGGCCATCAATCTAAAGATTGCCTAATACTTAAGCGAATGTTGGCAAACCAGGCACCACTAGCTTGGTCAAACACACCTCAAGTACCCGCGCTAATGCCTGCACAACCTATCGAGCAACCGTCACAGCACATAGTTCCAAGGAATCCGAATGTAGTCCAGTCTGTGCCGTTACCACCGCCAGTGCTAGGACCACAACCTCCACATCCAAGGATTACCCCTGTAAACCAGATGGGTTGTGAGTCACATAGTGCGTGTGGGGATTATGAAGAGGAGATAGACTCCACTGCTCCATACGGGATTGATACGTTTGAAATGATTCCCCAGTACTACATGGAAGATTATTTCGGGCAAGTTAAGCCTGTATATCAAGCGGCTGCTCTCGCCACAAGGGGGCAAAACCTTAATACCTTGGCGAGGAGACCACCTCTTCAATGCTACGAGTGTGGTGGACCGCATCGTGTAGCGGAGTGCCCTAATAGGTTACAAAAGATTGCTACTCAGATGCAACCAAATCAAGGGAGCACATCGGGAATGCCGGTACTTACATGTAATCGTTGTGGCATAGATCATTTGATCGCTCAATGTCCACATAATCCTAATGCACCCAAGATTACACCATTGAATTTGGTTGAGGTCACCAACCAAGCACGAAGAACCACACCTGTTGTACCCGCGAATGTAGTTACACGGTCAATGCTTCAAAATCAAAACTACATTCTTGAAGAGAGGGATACTGCATCAATCACTCAGGCAAAGAAAAAGAAAACACGACGAAAGAGATCGCTTAATGCCACGAGCTCCAAGCCCAGTTCAAAGACTAACATAGGGACAGGAGACGACCCCGTGTATATGAATGATCCTGAAGATGATTCTGATTCAATAGAAACCATGGGGACCAAAGCCACTACCTTAAGGGAGGAACCCACTCGGGAGCTCAACGAAGGAGAATCAAGCGAGTACATAAATAAGGGGAAACAGAAGGAAACTTCCTCGGCCCCACAACCAAGTCAGTTAATGCCCTCTCGACCTCCCAAACTGACTGAGACTCCCCAAGACGAGCCACGTGGGCCAAAAACCCTCAAGAAAAAGATTGGTACTTACCCAAACCCAGTTGAGGAGATTGAACAAGTGCAACACTTAAGGGGTTTGGTGGAAGAAACACAAAGAGAACTGGAACCAAACCCGAGAAAAGTCAAAATTCTAGATACAGTGTTTCCTACGCAAGTTCAACCTCACAGGAACCATAAACCGTTAGCGATACCTAGTATCATTCGGGAAGGAAGTGAGGATAGGACATCAGGAAGTGGGCAAACACCCTTCTTGCTGGAAAGAATGTTTAGTGAGGGAATGCCTGACCCCATTGAAGAGGAAGTGATTCCATCTTCACCAGTCCCTAGTCAAGGGGCGATATCTCGAAAAGTACCATTGAATGTGTCCAAGCTAATGGATTTCATGTCCTCCGAAATCAGAACCACGATCATATCCAAATTATACGGAGATCCTGAGCTATTCTTAGCTCTTCGGGCATTTCTCAATGGAGAACTTAAGGCGGGGCTACCACAATTTGCAAATATGGATAGACCCGACACGCTTCAAGATGAAGGGGAACATTGGGATCTACAACCCAACTTAGATGAAGATTCGGTCGTTGAAATACCTGTTAACAAGTTGGGACAGTACTTTGAAGGGGACGAATCTAATGCCACCCTCCCCATTACTACCAAGGGATTAACTCTAAAGGGAATCCTTGATGGTGGTGCTGGAGTGAGCATTGTGACTAAAAACTGTTGGGAATCCATGGGAAGACCTCACCTCGAAGTCACAAACATAGTGGTTAAGATGGCAAACGGAACCATAGCTAAACCTATTGGAATGTTAAGGGACCTCAAGATCAAGGTCCTGGGATACAAGGTAAAACATACCTTCATTGTAATGGATTTCTCCAAGCATCCTATGTCATATCAAATGATCTTAGGACGTCCTTTCATGAGGGAAGCACAAATGGTACATGACTGGTCGAAAAACCATGTCTACCTACAATTCCAGGACTCTGTCATTCGAGTTGATCTTGAGAATGGTCGTGCACATCCTTTAGGAAGCAAGGTTATCATTGATAATCGATCGGATACCACTATTCACTCCGCCTCATTAAGGTATTGCTATACATGCAAAAAAGAGACTGATGATGGGAAAGATTCTCCTTATATGGATGTCCTACCGGGTATGACTGAGTCGGATAACGTGGATTGGGTACACCTAGCGGCAACCATAGACACATGGGGAAATAGAGGCACAAGTTGGATAACACCTGAGGGGCAAGATATGCCACCGTTAGTGCCAATAAACATGATAGGTGTTATGCACTTGACTCCTGATGGCGAGAACGTGGCAAACTCCACCGACACTGAAAGTAGCGAAGACTCTGACCAATGCAACTCTGAGTATGAATCTCAAGAAGAAACTGACCCTAAGCCTGATGGGGAAAATGAATCAAATATTCACCCAAATGTGGAAGCAAGGTGCTCAAGGCCTAGGACAATGACCTCCTGCAGTTCATCCGAAAGTGAAGATCGACCAAGTGAGTTCGAATCTGATAGAAACAAAAATCAAAAACTTGGTAAGAAGAAAACGAGACATAAGCGCCAACGCTATCGAGCTAATGTACGAACTGCAATAAACAAGGAGCGATCCACTGCAGAATGGCTAAGTTATGTAGGAGCCATTGATGCTCATCGGAAGATAGCGGATAATTGGGGACAATACCTCCAAAGTGTCATGTGGTGTATTCCGCAACCTCATGACGTCGCCCAATTAGAAATCGAAGAGAAGCCGAAACTAAGTCGTACTGCAAGAAGGCGGCAAAACCAAGAGTTGGCTCAACAACAAAAGGAAGCGGAATTGAAAGAAAAAAACCTGGCACAACAAGAACCAGTAGACTTACACCCCGCACCCGAGCATTTCAAATCATTCACCACAGGGGAACGTAAAGTAGTCTACACAAAAGCCCAATGAACGCCTACCAATGGGAGTAGCGGTGTCTACGATGGCCCTGCGGTAGTTAAGGAGATAGACTTAGCAGATCCGGGTGAGGAGTCTAAACCAGTTTTTATTGCTCAAGACCTCACCAAGGCGGAAGAAGCTGCACTTACGAAGCTTCTTAAAGAATTCAAGGACATATTTGCTTGGACATATCATGATATGAAGGGTGTTCCACCCTCGGTGGTGCAACACACGATTCCAATGATTAGCACTGCTAAACCAGTCCAGCAACGTCCCTACCCAATGAATCCTAAGTACGCAAAGATTGTACAAGAGGAAATTGAAAAGCTGGTAAAATGTGGATTCATATATCCTATTGAGCACTCAGAATGGGTTTCTCCGATAGTCATCGTGCCAAAGAAGAATGGGAAACTCAGAGTGTGCGTTGATCTCAAAAAGGTTAATGCAGCCACCAGAAAGGATCATTACCCCTTGCCATATTCTGAACACGTGCTTGAAAGAGTGGTAGGCAAGGAGGCATATAGCTTTTTAGATGGGTACTCGGGTTACAATCAGATCACAATTGCAGTCGAGGACCAAGCTAAAACAGCATTTATCACGGAGTTTGGAGTGTTTGCCTTTCGCGTCATGGCTTTTGGCTTGACCAATGCACCTGCAACATTCAAACGATTGATAAACACGGCCTTTAAGGAATATCTAAGGGACTTCTGTGAAGCTTTCTTAGATGATCTTTGTGTTCATTCCTCTTGGGACGAGCACTTGATGTGTTTACGAAAAATATTTGAAAGGTGTAGATTATATCGCATCTCCTTGAATCCTTTCAAATGCCAATTCTGGGTTAAACACGGAGTTATCTTAGGGCATATAGTGTCCAAAAATGGGATTTCCACTGACGAGAGTAAAATCAAGGTCATTCTGGAATTACCCCCACCCACCAACTACAAGGGAGTCCAACGCTTTATGGGCCACATTGGTTATTATCGAAGGTTTATTCTCTTCTTCGCCGAGATAGCTCGACCATTGTATAAGCTTCTCATCGAGTTTATTTGGACTGAAGAATGTGACCGTGCCTATGAGCTATTAAAGAAGGCCTTGGCGAGTGCTCCAATCTTGAGAATGCCTAACTGGGATTTACTCTTCCATGTGCATATTGATGCATCAAACTTTGCTATTGGGTGTGTGTTAACTCAACCTGGAGAACACAAGCTAGACTACCCCATTAGCTTTGCCAGTCGCCAGTTGAATGATGCTGAGATGAACTACACCACTACGGAGCGAGAAGGGTTGGCAATGATATATGCAGTAAGGAAATTTCGTTATTACCTCCTTGCCACCAAGTTTGTTTTCTATGTGGATCATCAAGCATTGTTATATCTGGTAAACAAACCATGCTCCACAGGAAGAATCACACGATGGCTATTGATTCTTCTTGAGTTTGATTTCACTGTTGTTGTGAGACCTGGCAAAAAACATGTTATGGCTGATCATTTGTCTCGCATACCTAATGGTGAGGCTCCTACGGGGGTTGATGATGACTTACCGGACACTTCCCTGTTCATGGTGGAGACAATGCCTGAATGGAGTGAGAAGATTGTTAACTTTTTGGTTAATGGCTTTCCACCCAAGGAGCTTCGTAAAGATCTAACTCGAAAGCTAATCAAAGAATGCGAACCCTATTGCCTGATAGCCGGGACTCTTTATAAAAGAGGAAAGGATGACGTTCTTAGGCGTTGTGCCTGAGAGGATGAGTATCTATACATTTTGCAAGAGGCACATATGGGCGTAGCCGGTGGTCACTTCTCAGGCGACTTAACTGCGCGAAAGATCTTACAATCAGGGTATTGGTGGCCCACTATGTTCCAAGACGCATCACTCTTTGTGAAGGGTTGTGATGAATGCCAACGATATAAGAAACCCCAGAGGAAAGATCAGATGCCCCTACATCCGATCAAAGTAAACCAACCATTTGAAAAGTGGGGTTTAGACTTTGTAGGTCCGATTAGCCCAGCGGCCCGAAACACACAATCTCGCTATATTATTGTGGCCACTGACTATATGACCAAATGGGCTGAAGCGAAAGCGACACGTAAGGCAGATGCGAGGACAACAGCCAAGTTCCTCTTTGAAAATATAATCACACGATTCGGTTGTCCTTTTGAACTTGTGAGCGACAATGGTACGCATTTTATAAATGAAGTGATTAAGGAGCTCACAACAAATTTCATGATATCCCATCATAAATCTACTCCTTACTATCCGCAAGCGAATGGCCAAGCCGAGAGTACCAACAAGACTTTAATCTCTGTTTTGACAAAGACAGTTGAAGCTCATCGCACGGATTGGGATCTAAAGCTTACGACAGCTTTATGGGCATATCGTACTGCGTACAAAGTGGCTATTAATTGCACACCATTCAAAATGGTATATGGCCAAGAAGCAGTCATGCCATGGGAATTTGTCATTCCTAGTCTTCGTGTTGCTACTCAAGAGGGTTGGGATGGTAATCCCTTAGTAGAGCGTCTATATATCCTTGAGCGGCTAAACGAAGAAAGACAATTGGCTGTGCACAATGCCCTTGTGGAGAAGGATAGAAGGAAAAAATGGTTTGATCGCCATCTAAAGGACAAAGACATCAAGGTTGGGGATAAAGTCCTGATGTATGGAGTGCAAAACGAAAAGAAAAAGCTCAAATATGCTGGTAAGGGACCGTATAGAGTATGTGAAATTACCCCGCAAGGTACCATCAGAGTGGAGACTCTCGACGGAGTTGAAACCATTGGATTCCTTAATGGGAGTAAATTCAAAAGATACTATGACTCCCTGAGCCAGGAGGAGTTACACGCAATCCATCAAAAGAAGGCAGCTAAAGAACAGGCTGAGCTTAAAAAGATACAAGCGAGAGTCGAAGCCAAAGAACGTCAACAGCGTGCTAGGCGACAACGAGAAGCCAACTTGGGAATTACGCAAGTATTTTTCGAGGAAGCAGAAGAGGATGCACTGGAATCTGACCCACCTCTAAGATACCCAATTGAGTTACAGAGTCCTTACGGGGAGGTGCTGTATAATGCATTATTGGATACAGGAGCTCAACACAATTTGCTATCATATGGCGTGTGGTGTCAACTGGGAAAACCACCCTTATCCAAGAGTTCTATCCAAGTTCAAGGAATCAACAAGAAGAAAACCCCTGTCTCAGGAATTCTGCACACTCCGGTTGCTTATGACAAGGGAACCATAATTCAAAGCTTTTTGGTTATGCCTGCTGGTACCATGGAAGGGACTGTGATCTTAGGGCGCAAATGGATGATGGCCACCAAGTGCAATATCGATTGGGCAACCAGACAAGTCACAACGCAAGAACCAACACTAGGTCTGACCGCTCAAAATCCCGCACCTAAGTCATCCACTCAAATATTAGATAATGAAAAATCACAAAGTCCAGTGGCAAAACCATCTTCAATTGTTGGCCACCCCTCTAACGCTTCAACGCCAAGAGTGGAAACAGGCAAGGTGGTCCCTAAAGCTTTGCTTACTATGCCAAAGAGTACACACAAATGGGTCCCCAAAGCTTCGTTAACAGCTACTTCCCCTGCTCAATCTCGTTCAGCCACCAAGAAGCCTCGTAAAAGGAAAGAAGCTACCCACCCGAGAAAGGGCAATGTAACATCGCGATGGATCCCTAAAAAATTATTAGTGGCCCAAGGGTACTACGAGGGGAATGACCAGATTTGGGTCCCTAAACATAAGCTGAATCCCTCTACATCACCTGTAAAACCTTGCAAACCAATTGTTGCCACCCCAACGATAATTCAAGATCGTGGTAAGGGAAAGGTAACAGAGTGCTCCACACCACTTCTTCTAGAGTTAGTTTGGATTCCCAAACGATATCGATCATTACCACCTAGCTCAGGAAGGGGGGAGCCACATGAAGCTTCTAGCTCCTCATGCCAGGCACACGCTGATATAGAAGTTTCTACATGCTCTATACCTACTCTTGCCAACACCCAACAGAAAACCGATGAGTCTACGTCTCCCCTTGTAATAGTATCGTCGGAAACCATTTCCTCCATTCGTCAATGGGAGCGTACACTACCATCTCTGCAATTGGATGTGGCCACAAGGGTCATTAAAAGCTATCTGCCCACATCACAACCTATGACCCGCTGGAAAAATTGGTTCCAAGAGGCTGCAACATCATTGCAAATAATATGATCTACCCAAGGAAAGGGGGAGCATGTACTCACGCTTGACATTCTAATGCTTCCTCCTTAACCTTCTCCCCTGACCATGTAATTGCCAAATTCAAGGGGATGTATATATATAGCTTCATACATTAAAAAAAAAAACAAAGAAAAGAAAAACAAAAAAAAGTAAAAAGAGCAAGAGCACAAAAAGAGGACAAATATCCGTATACAATCAAGAACTAGATTGACCTATCATAAACCTACTGATGCTATATCTATGTTTGCAGATATGGCAGATGCATGATCATCATACACTTCATCCACTCCCACCTTTGATGAGAGGTATCATCTGTACCTTTCTCAGATATTTCACATGTGCTATCCTGTAATTGAAACTGAATGGGATCATATAGATGTACTAGCCAGAGAGGAAAATGTTGAGGAATTAGAATGGCTAATCCGCCTATTGACCATGACTGACCCCTACTCCGTAGAGGACATATCCCCATTAGCCCAATGCTTTCCTTTTCCACAAGATGACTATCCTCGCATGGTTACATTCTTGATGAGTTTATGTGGATGGGAAAATGAAAAAGAAATATCTGACAATGATGAATGGACGGATGAAACTCATGGCACTACTGAGGTTGACTTTATTTGTTTGGATGATGCGGATAGAGGCTTAGCCTTAGGGCTAGAGCCAGGACTCTACAACATCCTCTTACCGTATCCTCAGTAGTAGTGTGGTGATTTGTAGGTAGGTTAGTGTTTTCAAGTTTTTTCTAGTTTAGATTCCTTAAACAAGTCTTGAAATTTTCACACTGATGTGCCTCTCGAGGTATAGTGCTTGTTAGTTGATTGTACAGGTTGAAAATTTTGAGGTGGATTCGCTTTCAAGTCCTGAGACTGCCGCAACGTTCATCAAAATATATCTACATCAAATTGCAAGTTGTCTCGTCAAATCAAGGAGATCTCCAATTACAGGTGTAATTCTTCCATACCCACTCTCTTTCGTTTTTTACCGTTCAATTAATTGCATAAACTATAATGCATGACCACATGGAAATTGTCAATGTACTACTTAGTTTTTGAAGTTGCTTGCATGCTAGTGTAAATCATTAATGAGCTTGACTTTATTGGAAATATTCCTAGGCAGCATGACGTCTTTAGTTAACCTTGGAATACGATTGTCTTAGGTCTAGGGTCAAACCATCTTAATGTTTGACACCTGGCCATGTGTGTGTTGACCTCTAGGACATAGCTATTACCCCTTTGTCGAAAGGATGCCAAACAAATTATAGTTCAGGAGCGAAGATCAAAAGAAATAGATTATAGAAAAAAAAAAGCCTACAATAAATGGCAATACAAGTCTATGATGTGCTTTAATGTTGGCCTATCGCCTTATTGATACTTGGTAGGCGAGGAGTATTCTACTCCAGACCGATGCCTTGGTTGGTAGGGGGTAGCCTTGCCTAAAGTAAGCTAATAGATTCCTGGATAATGCCTTGTGTTAAACATGGTACCAGGATCGATGTTAGTTTTGCCTTAGGAAGGTCGCCATTGTGTGTAAAAATTGTCACGTGCATTAATTTAAAAAAAAAAGAAGGCAAAAAGCTCCTGTAACTCTGATGTTTCTTGTGTCCCAAGGCTTGTGGTATTAACTTGTTCTTAGAGTAGACACAGTGTGGTCATTTGTTTATTTATTAAGCTTCGTTGTTTTCCTTGACTTAGGCCAGTTATAAACCTTGATTAACCTTTGACACCTTGCTAACTCTTGAATTCCTTTCAATAATTTTAAACTCCTATTAATTTGCTACACTAGCTCACTCATGTGACCCTTAAACTAAGTTCTCATAGCAACATCCATTGTGGTCTCACATGCTTAAATTTATACACTTTATATCTTTTGAATTCCAGCATACCTTCACTCTACTTCCCTGTTTTGCAGACGGTCTACCACAACACCCTCTCGAGCTTACCATACCATAGCTTCCGAGGACGGAATCTACATCAGGAAGGGGGGCATGTTAACCCATGGCGGACATGGCGACGTACTATATTTTACGTCATTAATTTAAATATTCTGAGTCATGGGCCGGGCTTGTCGGCACCATATGTTAAGGATGAAGGGATTGGGTGATCGCCGATGAGAGGCGCACCTTGGATATCAGTAGGATAAGGGTTAGGGTCAGCCGGCCATGTATGGGCGCCCAAGTGTGAACGGCCAAGTCACCTATATGAGTCAAATGTAACCCTAAAATCCTCATTCTCATGTGTTGTGAATACAAGAGTGCTCTTGCCTTATCTCCTTGGTTTCCTTCTCCTGCGTGTGTGTGAGAGAGAGAGAGAGTGAGAGAGCGATCGAGCACTGTGTAGCGGCACGGCGGCGGAGAGGCGGTAGAGCGGCGACGGCGGCTCCTTCTTCACGGCTGCAACGCGGGAATCCTTCAAGGCGGCGGTTGAGCGGTGAGTGACACACCCTTTGCATTCTGTTAGAGCTTCCTTCCCTGGTTGTATGCTTGTAGCCATTCGTGGCTCGCATACGGTGTTTGGCAAGTCCCCAGCTACGACCTGTGCGGCAAAAGCGCACAAAGACGTTATGCACCTTGGAGATGAAATTATGGATTGAAAGTAAACTGTGGGGAAGGATGAACGAAGCCTAACTGACGCGGCAACCTAGTTTTCCTTATGGCAAAACCAGGGGGTCCATCTTGGGCACCCCCAAACCAGCCTCGAAGCACTCCCCCCAAGATCCTCTCCAGTCCGAAGGTGCCCCGCCCAAAATATGCCATCAGCACAAGACGTGCATGCTCCAGGCTCTTCGTTTCACGCAGCCACATCATTGTATGGCATGCAGGAGGCCTAGAACTCTACAATTGAAAGGAGCGAATACATATATAGACTCCTCCCCCTCTACATCCATGTGGCATCGTCTCTTGGAATAGATAACTTCACTTTTGGCCACTTCCAACCAGACCCGCAGATCGACTTCCGCTCAACCCTCAACCCAGAATATGGCTTCTATGGGGATTACTACCAAGGTGGAAGTGGAATTGAAGATGGAGGAGACACTGGACTTGAACGAGATTCGACAAATCAATGAGGCCCTATCCAGAGTCAACAAAGACAAAGTACTGCAACTTCAGCTAAGAATGACAAAGCAGGAGGCGATTATCATGATAGAAGGAAAGATAAGCAATCTGGAGCTGGTAAGTCTATTCCTGTGTCATTACCTGAAAATCTAGTTAATGAATGGAGTTTATCTTACCAGGCTTGGGTAATAGTGGGTCTGTGTTTTGGCCCTCGACCACCAGTTGAATTTCTCTGTACATGGATTAGAAATAACTGGATAATAAGGGGATGGGAAGTTGAGAAAACCCAGTTTCTTCCCAATAATTATTATTGTTTCCTTTTTAAAAATGAGCAAATGGCTCTCAATGTACTTGGTGCAGGACAATGGATGATTAGAAACTCTCCTTTATCTACCTTTAAATGGTCTCCAGACCTCTCTCCCTTGGGTCCCAAACCCTCCATAGTCCTCCCTATATGGGTAGAGCTCCCAAATCAGTCACTGCACCTTTACCCCTAAAGCTAATTGTCAACCCTTTGGGAAGGCTTCTAGGTACAAGACCTATAGATGACCTCAACCCTAGGTGCCACCCCCCCAGGCCTTGATTGAGATAGATATTACTCAAGAACTTCCAATAAGTTTAAACATCTCCACAGGTAGTGGATACTCTATAGACCAACAAATTATTTATAAGAATATCTCTAATACTTGCTTCCATTGTGGAGCGAAGGATCATTTCATTGGGAATTTTCCTATCAAATTTCCCCCTCCTCCTCCTAAGTCAGAAGAAAAAACAGCCCCAGAGCCAGATAACCAAGGTTTCCAGAATGTAGGAAGAAGAAACAAACCCCTCACCCAGAGCTGGCACCCCAAGGGAAACCCCAAAGTAAAACTTTTTAATAGATTCACCCCTCTTCTCATGGGCCTTGCTTATCCTTCCCAACCTAAGGAGGAGTCATCAAGTGAGGTGGAGGAGTTGGTTCAGAGTTCCCAGGCAGCAAATAGACAAGAATCATTTACTAAGGAAGTAGATGATATGGACTTCCAGGAGGAGTTCCATGCATAGCAACTCTTCTGAAATCTCCAAGAGAGCCACCGATGGTTTATGACATACCATAAGCACGGCAGCGGAGGCACAGTCATGGGTATAGATAATTCTCTAACTGCATGCATTAAAGAGGTCAGCATCATTGACCCTAAACACAGATGGATTGCTGTAAGAATCGATACAGGTGAAGAAGTATTTATTGTTGTATCAGTATATGCCTCGGGCCCTATAGGGTCCATATCGGAACTGTGGACATCCTTAATGAGAATTCAGCCATCAATTCTCCTCCTAGGAGACTTTAACATGGTGAAAGCTCAGTCAGATAGATACAAACAAATGGGACACACTATCAGAGGGCCAGGAAAAGAAAAGTTGGGAAGAATGCAAATTGTTCCACTCCCTTCATGGTATGTCGTCCTCTAACAACTTCACTCGGAGCAATGGGAGGTCAAATGTGCTGTGACAAGGAAGGCCAAGCTTGATAGATGCTATATATCAGATGCCCTTAGTCAGAAATATATGAGCTCATTAATAAAAGTCATGAATAACATTGTGCTTTCAGATCACTACCCTATAATTGCATCTATTAAATCATCCAGGGTAAGGATGAAATCTGGATGGTTTCACACCGACCCTAAACTGTTTCGATTGCCTTTAGTTTAGCAAGGAATCAAACAAATATGGGAGAAGTCCTTCTCTTCCATTCGTGCCCCCACTAGAGCCTAGACTCAATCAGTGAGGGAAACTCTAATCTTCCTAGTTTTTGTTAAAAAAGAGATGACCAAAGCCCGTTGTCGTGCCATGGCACGTCTATGGTGTGAAACCATGCATGTGAGGCTATTAAATGCAAATCCAGATGCATGGGATTAAGTGCCTGTGTACATATGGGATGTATGGCGTGTGGAGGGTTTTGCTTTTGAGGGCATCGCCAGGTGTACAGGTGAAATGGTTTGGTGTTGAGCTTGTTACAAGCCTGTCGAGTGAGAGGTCAGATGATGGAGATAATATCCGCTGCTCGGGTGTTTGGATATGTGTATGCGTCTCCAAGAAAAGCGAGCACTCAAGGTCGCATTTGAGGTATGTGGAGCATGGGAGGAAAATGATAAAGAGGGCCAAGGCAGCCTTTAGTTGGTGTGAAATGAAAGGAAGGGTGGCCATTAGGAGAGGAGCAAAATGAAAATAAAAAAAAATGAATATTAAAAGGACTTTTTGGAAAGTGGCGTGAAAGTGGGAGTTGCCGCCAGCGAGGTTTTTCCAGAAGGCTGGCGAAGGGGACTCTTGGGGAGTGAGAGGAAGTACACAAGAGGAGAGCCGGGGTGTTGTTGCAGTAGAGGGGAGAGACGCTGCAGGTAACCAGAGAAAAGAAGGGCGGCTCTTGTGTGAATAGAGAGGGTGCAGCTGTGCGCCAGGTTGAGGGGGGTCGTCCGCAAGCGCTGGTGGGGCTTCGCAGTGAGAAGAGCAGCCGACGTGATTGAAGGGGGGGCCCTTGGTGGCTGCAGCGCAGCTGTGAACAAAGAAGACACTATGACGCGGCAGGTATGAGCACTGTTAGCCTATGCGTAGTTAACAAGGCAGGCAGGCGCAGCTGAAGGAGCCGCCGGGTAGAAGACAGTGGAGGGGTCGCGATAGCAGGCGCTGAAGGGAGCCCCATGTGTGCTGGTGTGAAGGGAGAGGGAAACTGCAGGCAACCAGAAAAAAAGGAGGCAGCAGCTGCTGCAGAAAGAGGAGGAGACGCCGCTCTGGTGATCAGGAGCCACAGTCGTGCAGAGAAGGGAGCCAGTGGGTTGACGGGGACTCGCTGGCGCAGCTGCAAGAGAGAGCCAAAAGAAACATTAATGGTGGGGTGTATTCAGAGCTGCTGGCGATGACTGAGGGCGCCAACAACTGACTGCGACTGTGAGTGATGACAGGCGCAGTGTGAAGAGTAGGGGCCTCTGGGGGCGCAACAACAGTTGTGGGAGGATGGCCGCTTGGTGATTCTCGGAAGCAGAGGAGTGTGTAGCCTTGGGCGCGGGTGAATGTGAAGGCGACTGGGGAACTCTGCAGCCACGACAGCTTTGGTAGAGAGGGAGGATCACCTTGCGTAGGTGTTGTAGCAGACAAGAGAAATGCTTAAAGGGTGATTCTGGAACTCTGCAGGCGCAGAGAAGGTCGAGGAGTCGCCTGTGAAACTGGTGTAAGGTGTTGGCCGCCTTATTGAAGGAAGGCTGCTGGTCGAGCACTGCAGGCTAAAAACAAAATCACATCTATAGACAAAACCAGCTTCTCATATGGACTGAAGAGGGAATTCAATGGGCTACATGAGGAAGGTTCAAAGGGTCTCCTCCGTGGGTTGGAGAGATTCGATCATTGAAGAGGCTACAAGCTTTCAACATATATACATTGGTGGATCACAGCTGGTGTGAGGGGAATGAAGGCATTAGGGATGCATGGGCAGCTGATGTGCATGGTGCTATAGGGATACTACTCTGGCCAGAGGAATCAGCCGTCAACAAAGGGAACCATAAGATGGTTGGTTTGGTCATGTATATGAGGTGTCTTTGTTTGCTTTGATTTTATAGTTTGTTTGATGTTGAGCCTCTGATGCTCCATGATGGCCATGTATATCTTCATGTGAATACCACAAGGTGATGCCCCTTGAAGAAATAAATATTCTGTTTCTTTGCTAGAATTTGAAACTACTCTCACAGCCAGACACCCAGTGTGTTCCCGGCTAGACCGCACATGTAATGCTCCTGTCTCTTAGGGAGCTTGAGAGTAGAATGGCCACTTCTCAAGATGATCTGAGTGGTGAAATCAATGTTCTTAGAGACAGGCCTTCCAAAGAGATGTTTAGAATTCTTAAGAAGAAAGCAAAAAAAGACTTTTGTCCATTTTTTAAAACCCCGCAGGGACAGTTGCAAATTCTATAGAAGAGAACATGTACACAGTAAAAGACCACTTCTCGAATATCTTCAGTATGCCTTTAGAGAAGAATGTAGAGAAAGATAGAGCCCGAATGATGATTGCTCTTAGAGACAGAAAATGATCCCTAGCTCCATAGCTTCAACTCTGGAGGCTGACATCACTGAGATAGAAATTGCAGAGGTAGTAGACAATCTCAAGAATGGAAAGAGTACCGGCATAGATGGGCTCCCTGCTTGCTGAATTCTTTAAATAGTTCGAATAGGTGCTTATCCCCCCTTTTCTTCGGGTGTGGCAAGACAGTGTTGACTACGATGCTCTCCCAATTTCCCTGAATGAAGGGATTATCAAATTAATTCACAAAAGGGGAGCAAAAGAAGACTTGTACAACTGGAGACCGATTTTCATGTTGCCTACTACATACAAGATATTTGCTAAAGTGCTGGCACGAAGCCTTTGTGATAAGCTGAAAATGTGGCTCAAAGAGGAACAAAAAGGGTTTATAAAGGGCCATTTTATTTTAGATGCCATTATTGATTATGGGAAGGGATTGAGCATGCCCAGGAAACTAACCAAGACTTCATTTTCTTCAAAATTGATTTTGATAAAGCCTCTGATAGACTGGAGTGGGACTTCATCCTCCAATCCTTAAAGGACATGGGACTAGGTCCTCGGTTTATTCAAAAGGTAGCAACCTTATTTGGGAATGCCAGAGCTAGAGTAGTGATTAATGGAAAACTTTCTTCACCTTTCAAGCTGAATAAATCTATAAGACAAGGATGCCCTCTAGCTCCTCTCCTCTTTGCGATTGCAACTGATGCTTTGGGATGGCTTGTTCAAGATGCAATGCAGAAAGGGGAAATGAAAGGCATTGAACTGCCTCACAACAAAGGGCAAATGTGCCTACAACTGTTCGCAGATGACACTAATGGATTGATTCATAATGTAATTGTTCGTAGATGACACTAATGGATTGATTCATAATGCAACTGTTCGGTAGATGACACTAATGGATTGATTCATAATGATGACAAATCTATCAGAACATTTTGGAAATGCCTTCAGGTCTTCTGCATGGCCTCTGGGTCCAGAATTAATCATCAACAGGGCTGTCAAATCTTAGAAGAGGGTCTTATATTTCGGCTGTTGGGTATCCCAATGGGATTTAGAGTCACATTGAAACAACGATGGTAGTGGATTTTGGATAAAGTTAAAATGAAGTTTGATTGGTGGAAGAGATACCAACAGAACTTAGCAGGAAGATGCTTGGTTCTCAAGCATATCCTTATACCCTCAACCATTTAGTTCCTATCATGTTGGATGCCATCCAAGAGAGCAATATCAAAGAGCTACAGTCTTTATGCAGAAACTTCCTGTGGTCAGGAGATGCGGACATGTACAAAATCCCTAAGGTTTCTTGGCAATACTGTACACTACCTAAACAGAAAGGAGGACTTGGGCTCCCAAATATAGAGGACCTTGCCACTTGTCTTGTAGCCAAATGGATTATCAAAAGCCTCTCTCACCCAAACTCAGATTGGTCTTTACTTATTCATAGGAACTTAGGTGGTCATAGGATGATGAAACGGTCACGATGGAGAAATATTCCTTTTGTGCCCCTATTCTTCAGTAAAATTATTATCAAACCCTTTGGTTTGGGTTTGGTGAGAAGCTTCTGATCCTCATGGAATAGAGTAAAAGGTGTCCTAAGCCTGTCAAAGAAAATCAGGAAGGCAGCTGGCTTCTTCAGAAAGGATTCTATTTGGTTCTCCATCTACCTTACAGAATAGTGTTGATAATGACAGTCTGAAGATAGCCCACAAACTGTTAAAAAGGGAATTCAATGCTGGGAGGATATGTGGGATTTCTCAACTCAAACATGGTTTACTCTGCAGATAGACTAATGTTGATGTATAGAATTAACAGAGAGGACTTATTGTTCATTCAATCCAGAATAAGCCATTGGGATCTCGATAAAGCAAGGCTCATATAGTGTTGTAGAAACCCTCTTTCCCTAGATGCACTTAAATGGGGTCAATCCAGCGCGTTGCTACCCATCCCCCCTCTGCCCTTCCAAGGAATACTTTTGCATGTGAGACTTAACTCTAAATGGAACATCCTCTGGGATAGGAAATAGTGGGAATTCCGCTTTTCCTCCAAAATCTGGTCTAAATTTATACCCCCAAAAAAGTCAATTTTCCTGTGGCTCATGTATAAAGGTATATGGACATGCTCTCGAGCCAAAAAACTAGGAATTGGTTACAGTTTATGCCCAGGGTGTAAACAAGAAGAAGAAAGCATCCCTCATTTGTTTATATCTTGCCACTACAATAAAAGTTTCTTGGAGAGCTAGTTCACCAATGCCTCTCCCTGGCCAATGCAACCTAGTTAAACTGGAAGCAAATTCTTCTTGGGGATTTTACTGGGTACTCATCAAGGATATGGAATGTTATTAGGGCTAAATATCTGTTGTGTGTGTGGATCATGAGGTTCTATGCACTGTTTCAAAATGCAGTAACCCATAATTACCCTGGCCTAAGGAGTGCTCTGTTTGTGCAGAGATGAAGATGATCTTAAAAGCGGACATAACTGTTTATCGAGCCGCCCAGAAGTCAAAGATTAAAGTTCAAGAGGTACTTGTAGTCAATGAAGCAAGGGAAGAATATGAAGAAAAAATCAATAATGCTATCAAAGCTAATCGGGCTGTCTAGGATCAAGAGTGGAATGAAGTAGGCCGCCAGCTGATTGCTGAGCTCAAGCCATTTTGGCTCTAACTGACGTTAAAAACTCTATATAGGATTTGAGTTAAGCTTCTCTAAAAAGCTTAATGTTTAAGGCCTGATAGTTTTTATTTTTTCTCTTGGAATAATACTATAACCTCCGTTCTGATTTAAAAAAAAAAGAAATTACGGATTGATGGACAATACCGATCTTGGGTGTGCATTAGTTTTGACCTCTTGGGCATCACCACCTCACTTGATTATAGCATGGTTAAGGCAAATTGTGTCCCCTTATAGAGGGAGGCGTGGAACTCAACTTATTAAAAAATATCTTTATGTGAAGATCTTCATGTTGGTGCATGGACTGAAGGCTCCATAGACTATAATTTGGATGCTTACTTGATTGGATCAATGGGGAGGATTCTCCAATGGACATCTTCACGAAGTCCTTGCAGTTCGTGCATGGATGGAAGGCTAGTAGTCTTTTTTAGAGCACAAATTATAGAATTATGATTTATAGCTAGAAAGAAAGCTAGCTTAGCAAGAAAAAGACTCAATGAGACAACCAAATTGAAGGCAAGCATGTGAACTATTGGCATGGGCATGGATGTGGTGTGCAAAAATGGAATCCAATGTCAAACTTAAGTGCTATATCATGGTGTGGTTGTGACTATTGGGCACAATCAATGTGAGAGGAAAGGGTGCATGCATTGGCAAAGGATGGACCACATAGGTCTACGTACATTAGTGTCAGTTGGCGAAATAATGTTTGTGAAGAGTAAACTAGCAACTTGCAAGCATTTGCTTAGGAATACGTGGAAGCTGATTTGGTTTGGGCTAGGGGGATTTGCTTTGGACTTTCCGAGTGTTTAGCATTTGGACTTTCTAAGGCCCATTACACATTGCCATACCCCTGCCTGCCCATGCTGATGTGGTGGGGGTATCCACCGCCCATAATTCATGGTGGGCAGGCAATCTCCCCTGCCCATACATGGGCGGTGGGGTATGTGTAACGAGCCTAAGTGATGTACCTGTATTTGGACTTTTCGAGTGTTTAGCATTTGAGCAATGGTACCAACACTTTACCTTCCACTCATTGAGTGTGGGGAGCCAAAAAAGACAAGTAAAAAACGGAGGGTTTAGAAATTTACCACACAAACCTAATTGTCAATGTTGATGGGTTGAGGGACCACTTTTTGCCGGTTGTGTCAGATAGTGGCAAGCTTCTTTCTTCTTTTGTGGGTGCTGGGTTTTTGTGCCAGCTTTGTTTACTTTCTCTGCGGTCTTCTTCCTTCTCAATTGCATATGAGTGCCTTTCCGGTTGCTTTTGCTTTTTCACCTTCTTGGGTCTAGTGCACGGCCATGTTCGTGTTGCTTTTGCTCTGGCGGGTGGTTTCCCACTGGCAGGTTGCTTTCCCTTTTCCTTTGCTGACGGTTGGTTGAGTACCCAGCTTTATTTTCTCGTGCTTGGGTGTGTTGTACTCGGCTCTCCCCTACTGAGAAACGGTATTCTCTCTTTCTGAACGAGACAAATCACATAAAAAATAAAAAAAATAAATAAATAGATATTCTCACTTTCTTCGACTTATGCAGCGGATGGTGGGTTGAAACGACGGCTATGGCGGAGAGGAGATTGGGCTGGGCTGGGCGGGGCGGGGCGGGGCTTACGTGCGAAACCCTACACACCTGCGCTTCAGCGCGCCGGCGTCGTGTGCTAGACCCACCCATGCCCAGGTGGGCCTGCACGGACCGGGCACCACATGTGACCCACGAGGTGCCATCGTCGCCATGCTGCGCTCCGCAGGGCCACGATGTGGTGGCCATGTTTCTATGGGGCATTTTGTAATTTTGTTTTTATTAAAATTTTAGCTTTTTTATATTTTTCATTAAATTATTATTTTTTGTTCATTAATTAATCAGAAAAAAGAAAGTAGGGGGACATTTGAAAAAAACAATTAGAAAAAAGATCCCACCCCATAACAATTCCTAAATCAAGATTATAATCATATTTTGGTTCATTTTAATTTGTTTTTGGGCTCATCTCCACGAGGACTGATGGGTTTGGCCACCATCATTACTCTCACACCCCATCTTTATCAACTCCATGGCCAAGCCTCTTTTGACCCCTCCATGCTCTTCAACCCTACTCTTCGACTCTCTAAGCTCTAGGATTGGCCATCACTACTCTCACACCCCATCTTTATTAACTCCATGGCCAAGCCTCCTTTGATCCCTCCATGCACTTCGACCATGCACTTCAACTCACAGTTGGTGCCCCCTGTGATGTCTTCGACCCCACTAATTATCATCATTGGCCTCTGACTCCACTAGCCTTGCTACAATCATCATCAACCCTTCGAGCTCTCTGTTGGCTACTGTTGCACCGTCACCGTCAGTGCTCTTTGGACCTTATGGACCTTATATAGGAAACCGGTTGGTACTCTTATCTTCTTGTGTAATACTAGACTAGACATCAGTTTTGTTCTTAGTGTTTTGAGCAAAGTCTCCAAGCCCCAGGAGAATCATTAGAAAGTAGGTATGCCGTTATTGCACCACCATCGTCAATGTTCTTTGGACCTTATGGTGGTGAGACCTTATATAGGAAGCCGGTTGGTACTCTTATCTTCTTATGTAATACTAGACCAGACATCAGTTTTGTTCTTAGTGTTTTGAGTAGGTTCTCCAAGCCCCAGGGGAATCATTAGAAGTAGGTCTGCAGGTGTTGCAATACATCCAAGATACTCAGAAGTACGGATCACCTATGCTACATCTTGGTGTGCGGGATACATTTCTTGGATCAGTAATAAGAAATAGCCCATTGTTACACTCTCGTCTCGACAAAAGCTGAGTACAAAGCTACTTGCTTTGCATCATGTGAGGCATTGTGGCTGAGGAGGATTCTACAGGATATGGGAGTAGCCTCCACGACTACATTGTGACAACCAAAGTTCTATGGCCATTGCTCGGAATCTTATGTTTTATGCTCATCATGTTCATGGAGATCGAGATGGTCTACTGCCCAATAATAGAGGATTGTGTAGACATCTTCACAAAGGCTCTTAGCAAAGATCAGATGGAGCGGCATCTTCATTGACTCGGCATCAAACCATAGATGTAAACAGAATGTGGGGAGAGGGAGAGCTTGAGTTCCTTTGTAAGCAAACACACACACACAAGAGAGACGTAAGCAAAATGTGGGGAAGAGGGAGAGCTTTAGTTCCTTTGCAAGCAAACACACACACACACACAAGAGAGAGGGATGGCTGAATTTTCTTCTATCTTCTTCTCTTTTCTACAACCATAAACTAAAAAGAGAATGCGAGGGAGAGGGAGAGCTTGAGTTCCTTGCAAGCAAACACACACACACAAGAGAGAGCAAGACATAAGAGAGATGGATGGCTGAATTTTTTTCTATCTTTTTCTCTTCTCTATAGCCATAAACTAAAAAGATAAGAGTATATACAATAAGGGAAAATACTCTCTCCTACTATAACATACAATGTTGGTCCATAGTGTGAACCCGACTGTATGAGTTGGCACTATAACTATGCCATAATCTAGTAATCTAAATGTGGTTGTCACACAGCATGTCATCCCACTGGTGGCATATCAACCATAATCTCACCAAATGTGCCAGTGGCGTAAGTGTGAAAGCTATCACAGGTGCGTCATTAATGTCTGCATTACTATAGTTGAGCTCAATATCTCAACACTCCCCCTCTGAGCTCAACTCCACACACTGCACTAAAAGTAAGCTCCTAAACCTATAGAGCTTCTATGTACCTGATGCCTTCATGAAGATTTCAGCCACCTGATCCTCTGTGCTGACATATACCAAGTCCACAATATCTACTCTCATAAAGTGATAATGCATCTCAATGTGCTTCATCCTAGAATGATAGATGGATTATTGGCCAGCTGTATGCTCCTCATATTGTCATAATAGATGACAACGGAACTATCCACAGTCCCTATCCAAGGGTGAGTCCATATCACCAAGCAGCTTCTGAAACCAAGCTACTCCACAAGCTGCCACCATAGCAGCACCCCTGTACTTTGGCTCTATAGTTGATAAGGCAACTGTTGGTTGTTTCTTATTACTCTAACTCACCACACCACTGCCAAAAGAAAACATAAAACCTCTAATAGATCTCCTGTCTATAACACTACTAATCGAATCAGCATCTGTGTACCTGTGTAGCTCTATCTCTCTACAGCCTCATAGAAAAATCTATAAGATGTGGACTTTATATACCTGAGAATCTGTCTAGCCACATCCAAGGTGGCTTCCTATGGAGCCCTGCATAAACTGACTCACAAGTCTAAGAGTGTAAAGCTCAAATCTGGCCCAGTAAATGGGTATGTACATTGAGCTACCCAGCTACCCATACCCAACTACCCACTATGCGCTTGTATATAGTGGGGTCCTCCAAAAGCTCACCTAAATTTGTGAAAAGCTTAGTGTTTTTCTCTAATGGCAGTGAAATAGGCTTATATCCTATCGTACCATACTTAGACAACATGTCCAAGGCATACTATAAGCTCACCTAAATCTGTGAAAAGCTTAGTAATGGCACTGAAATAGGCTTAGATTCTATTGTACTATATTTAGACAACATGTCCAAGGCATACTACAAGCCATATTACCTTATGTAAACAACAAAATGCCATGAGGTGATCTCACCACCTCTATAACCAAGAAATACTACTTTCTCAAGAAATCACTGAGCTCTTTGGAGAAGTATTCTCCCCCACCATCCGATTTTAGGCATTTTATTTGCATACCTTTTTTCTTCTCGACCAAGGCTTTAAATATCTGAAAGTGATTAAACACCTCATTTTTCTCCCACTTTTCTAGTGTGATCATCAATGAATGTAACATAATACAAGTAACCTACAATTGTTACAGTCTTGGTTGATCCCCATATATTAGAATATATAACATTCACCCAATGGCCTTGCACACTAACGTGCTTTTTATTCAGGAAGTATATTTGGCCTGCTTACCAAGCCGTCATGCTTCATATACTTTATGCATATCATCAACCTTAAACTTCAACAAAATTGCAATAATATTTTGGGCCTACATAGACTTCAACTATTGTATATTCATATGACTAATACATTTGTGCCTTGTGTCAATATCTATTAATGGCACCTATCCCATGTACAAACATGGTTGTTGTCTTCACCTCAGGTAAGTTAATATTCAAAAGTAAATATCTTACCATTTCAGTTACCCTTTGCAACCAAGCGGCACTAATTTTTGAAGTCTTCTACAAAACACCCTTGAGGATTGAACCTCACTTATAGTACTTGCTCGACCATCTATCTACATACCAAAATCTCCCAATCCTAACATGTCTCATGTCATGAAACTAAGCATATGCTACATCACAAACAAGTGCTCACTTTTGTCATCACTGTGGGGATAGGAAGCCAGGTCCTCCACACTCCACCAAGAGCTTCCCACCATCACCTTCGACATCTCCGACTACTCTGACCGCCAGTGCCCTCCGACCGCTCCGACCGTCGTCACCACTAGTGCACCTCCGACCGCTATCACCGCCAGTGCACCTCCGATCGCCATCACCACCAGTGCCCATGTGACATCTCCGACGTGCATGGCCAACTCCGATGGCACTCATGGAGACAACACCCCTCTCCCTTTCCCAAGGGATGGTGAGATCCTCTTGAGCACCCTCTTCCTTTTCCGACGGAAGATCTTCCCTCTACACTACATGATGAGGGTTGGGACTTCGAGGAGGAGGACACCTAAGGAGGAGAACACCCAAGGAGGAGATAAGGGGATCCCTCTCTTGGCAGCAAGACACATAGAAACTCTCTCTTTGTAGGACATTCATTGTAGCACCTTCTCATCACAGAGGAGACTCTCTCTCGTATCATTAGTTGGTATATAGTGTTGCGCTTTGTTGGTGTTTTGTCTCTCTCTGTGTGTGAGTGGTTAGTGGTGGGTGTGGTGTGAGTGAGGCCGGTATGGATATTGCGGTGCTAGGTGGTGGTTGGAGAGCATAGTAGACAGTGTAGAGCATAGATCTTGCATGTCTAGCCAGTGAGGTCGACTCATCCTTGGAGGGTATACTTCCTTGAGAGGATCCACGCTCCCTTTTCCCCAACCCTAGTGTTTGTGTCGATAGTTCCCTAGTGGAGGACCGACGGAGTCATCCATAGCTAAGACAAAATTTGGCGATCACGGTGGGACTCTCCTAGAGGTCAAGGATAGTCATGGTGGGACTCTCCTAGAGGTCAAGGATAGTCTCAATTTTTTTTCTTTTTCTTTTTGGTAATTTTTGTTCGTGGGTGGTGAGAGGAGTGTTGTGTATGCCCTAGAAGACTAGAGCTTCTGGAGGTGATTCACCCCTTCATTCTCCTCTTCGAAATGGTCTTCGTAGGGTTCTTCCTCGTTCCCTTACTCTTTCCTCAGTATCTTCCTCTTCTAACCCTATGGTAACTCCAAGGCCAGAGCCATTGGCTATTGTCCTTAACCATGTGCAAGTTAAACTACCAACCTTCAAAGGTACTATCACTGAACATGCGGAAGACCATGTGTGGTGGTTCCTCACTATGTGTAACTCAAGAGGTCTCAACCAAGATGATGCTACCTCTTGGTCCCCACTTATCCCTGACATGTCTTCGTCTCCTTCAACTGTTCCTCCAGCCTCGACGGTACCTTCTACATCCTCTTCCATGGACAAGCTAGCCAATCTCAAGAAGGAGCTTGAAGATTTCAAAAGGTCACATCAAGAGAATGCGGCCATGGCAGCGCTCAGGAAGGAGATCGAGCAGCTCAAGGTCAAAGATCCCAAGACGAGCCCATGGTGCCAAGTATGTAGCTCGCAAGGCCATCTTCCAAATTATTGTCCCACCAAGAAATATTGCTCATTTTGATCAAATGCAGGCCATGAGGACAAGGAGTGTTACTACCTCAAGGGACTTCACCTTATGCAACAACAACTTAAGCAAGGTGCCACCCCGCTTAATCCCTTCGTCAAAGACTACATGGTGACCCCAACCAGTAGTGCTTCAACTTCTACACAAGCCCCTAACCACCAAACCCAACACCCTTCTTGAACCCTCAATCCAATTGGAGTAGCTACCTCCCCAATCCCAAGCTTATATTAACCCTGACACCCCTGGACCCTCCTACTTAGCCACCCCACATACCCTTCCCTCTCCCATGGTTACTTTTGTCTAAACCCCTCCACTGCCCCATGTCACATCATCTCAGGGAGCTCAATAACCACAATAGTATACACCAATACCCATCATCCCAAAACAACCCTAACATACAACCCCCTGCCTATGCAAATCCCATATCAAGTAGGCACTCTCCCAACCTATCAGTCGTACCTCCCACCCGTGCCGGTCCCATAAACCAATTCTATCACAACCCACCCCGGTGGTCTATGCGGTAGCTCCTCTAGTACCTCCGGCCACTAAAAACACATATGGGGCTCAGCCTAACCAAAGGTTCGCCAATCGCCGTCCTCCCAACAACCCCATTGACCTCTTATATGTTACTGTTGCAGGGGGAGCGGCCACATGCAAGCTCAATGCACTATACCAGAGGGCTCGCCCCCATAGCCTCCATTGCCTGGAGAGCCGAGACCACTACACCCGGGATTGTCCTAGAACCCCACTGGTTAACATGGTGGAAGCAGTGGTGCCATCTCCCAAGGTTGACACTCCAATAGTGGCAGTGGTGCCACCTCCCACTGCTGGTACTCCAATAGTGGCGGCCGTCAGCCAGTCCCAAGGAGCCCCAAAGACACCAAATCTTCCTCTTGATGGTGCAGTTTACCCATCCATTGTGGAACAAGCTTATAAGGAGGCTGTGGAGGAATTCATTCAAACACCACCCATGAAGAATGAAGCGGTGCCTACCTTGGTCATTCCCCCAACCACCACACCTTCAAATCAGGATGAGGAGTCTACCCAACCCAAGGTTAGTAATTTAAGTTGGGGGTAAGTGTTGGCAGGAGCAAAGGTGGAAATCACCCTTCCTCAATTATGTGGTTTGAGCGAAGAAATAGGAGAGCAATTGCTAGACTTGGTCTAGCATTGGATGGATTCAAAGGCAACTAGGCATGAAGCCACATCTAGTAGTAGTGGGCAAAAGCCTAGGCAGCAAGCAAGGGTATGCCTAACTTCCCCAGGAGTGGCTGATCATCGAAAGCCCAAGGGTGACATTCTCCATGAGAGGAACTCAAATTATAGGGGCCATTGTGGATGGTGGTTCTGGTGTTAACATTATGCCTGAAGCTACTAGGCAATTCTTGGGTCTTCAAATTACCGAGCCAGCTCCCTTTGCCATCCGAGTGGTGGACCAACAAGAAGTGATGCCCTTGGGACTAGTCATGCAAGTTCTGATCACTTTTGAGGGATTAGTATTTGAAATGAATTTTGTGGTGTTAGACCTCTCCCCAGCTAGAGGGGCTCCAGCTTGCTCATCGGAAGGCCTTGGTTGAGGGCAGCTCAGGTGATCCATGATTTGGGCTGAGACAACTTGCATATCCCTAACCCAGGGGGGACGGTGATCTTGCCCTTGGAAAAAGGCCCTGATGAGAGTGTAAGGGGCATTGCCCTACATGACATGATTCCCATTCGGGAGGAAGGAACCAGTGACAAGGAAGAGCAGGAGGAATGGCAAGGATTCCTAGTGGATGAGGCATGGAATCCATTTGGCTCAGAAGGAGAGGTGGCAGAACCTCTATGGAATTGGTTAAATTCCTATGAGGGGTTCCAATGCAAGACGGTGGACATAGTGGAGTTGGACCTAGACCCCATTCAAGAGGTGTACTAAGAAGAAGAGCTCTCAGAAGAAGCAGTATGGGATTGGACAGAATCTTTGCTCACTCTGGGCTTCTCCTCTGCACCAGTGTCTTACAGGAAGAGATAGAGTCATAGGTCTAGGGGAACCTGCGTTTTCTCGACAACCTTGCAAGAAGGTCTCTCAAGAGGAGTCATCAGAGGCACCTATAACCCCTCCTAGACGCACTCGCACAAGGAGCGGCGGGCAGAGCACCTCAAGACTAGGGAGACAACCTTACCATTAGAAGAGACGACTACTGGTTGGACGGAGGAACGCATTGGTGATTTCCCTTTGGACATCACCCCAGCCCATGACCCCTTATCTCTCCATCAAGCAGCATTCGGCACCACTCCTCTTCCACCCACCACTCCTCTTCCACCCACCACTTACCACCACGAGGAGGTGAGAGAGTTGAACCTGGGCACAGGACCCTTCCACTCTTCTCAGAGAATCACCAACTTTTTCAAAGAGCACCAAGATGTGTTGGCATGGACTTACAAGGATCTCCCAACCATTTGCACTCACAGAATTCCACTAAAAGAAGGCAGTCGGCCAGTCAGGAAGGGCATTTAGTGCATGAACCCAAAATATTCAGAGGCAGTGAAGAAAGAGCTAGACAAGATGGAAGAGGCCGGTATCATTATTCCCTTTGAGCACTCCGAGTGGTTGTCACCTATAGTGGTGATCCCCAAAAAGAAGACCAAAAAGATCAGGATATGTGTTAACTTCAGACCCCTCAATCAGTGCACAATCAAAGATGGGTTTCCCTTGCCCTTCATATCTTTTAGAGGACCACCACCAAGATTTTCCAAGAGTATTTGAATGATTTCTTATGCATCTTTTTGGAAAACTTCTCTAACTTTTCACAGTAATTATTACCCTATTATGCTCGTTTAACCAAACATAAACAAGCCTGGGGAGATATTGTATCGTAATGCAGAAACCCTGGAACTGGTAGGCGATCATGTTTCCTTGCGCCTCTTGGACCGCATAGACCCTTTCACTATAGTGGGAAAAATGGCATGCTTAGGGTGGTGGTTCTAGAAGGACACCTGCCTCAACTCACTTTGGTGTTTATGAAGTGCAAGGTATCAAGTCTCCACCTTAACCCCTTCAAGTGCCACTTCCTTGTGGGTCATGGTGCCTTGCTGGGTCACATCATCTCAGCCCAATTGGCAGCCAGCCTTTTAAAGCTCAAGATCCATTCTTTTATACTTTCTGCTTGGAGTATCCATTGGTACTGTGATATGGCTTGGGGAGGTGAATTGGCAGCATAGATCTCAATGGCTTGAAGATGACAACCATTGGGTTTAGTCCTTGTGTGATCTCAATGGCACTCCCTCTATCGTGGCCCCCATGTTAGAGTGCCTAAATGCTCCTTAATGAGCAATTACAAATGTTATTTTATTTTTGCTTTTTATACTTTCCCACATCCCGCCTCCTCAAGAGGCTTGGCGTACTCTTCGTTGGATCAAACGGGTGTCCGTTTGCCCTAATTAGCTTAGGCGCTATACGCACGTGAACCTCTTAGATATATTTTTTCGGAAAAAGCATATGCTAGGAACTTCCCAGATGGAAGAGGAGGTCCTAAAACCTATTTTCCATCACTGTCTCAAGACGAAAAATTTTCCCGAGATTCCCTATTTTGCAGCACATTTTTGAGGGTGTTCCAAAAGGAATTTTGAAAAACTCTCTATGAGGGAGTTGTAGTATTTTTGGAGTACTACAACTTTATTCCCCTGAGTCGTTTGTGATTTTGTCGTTTAGACCCTCAAAAAGTAGCCCGAATATGGCTCATCGTCGCTTTCGTGCTATTTTTTTGTGATTTTTTATGGTTTTTGGGCTGCTTTTTGCCTCGATTTCTAGGTCAAATTTTGAGGCTGCTGGTCGATTTGACTTCGGACAACCAAGTCCAAAGTTGAAGAGCTCGATGTCAGCTTTTCGATGAGCCCTAGAGTGCCTTCATTGGATATACGGTTTAGTAGATACAGGCCTCCAAACAGGGGTGTTTTCCATAGTTTTTTTTTCACGGCGTGCACTTTCACGGTCGGGGACCTTTTCACGGCGGGCCGTTTCACAGCCTGCACTTTCACGACCGGACCTTTTCAAAGCGGACCGTTTCACGGCTTGTACTTTCACGGTCAGACCTTTTTTCACGGGCGAACCGTTTCACGGCCTGCACTTTCACGGCCAGACCTTTTCACGGCGGACCGTTTCACGGCCTACACTTTCACGGCCTGACCTTTTCACGACGGACCGTTTCAACGGCCTACACTTTCACGGCCGGACCTTTTCACGGCGGATCGTTTCACGGCTTGCACTTTCACGGCGGACCGTTTCATGGCCTGCACTGCCGAAATTTCTTTCACGGCTGGAATTTTTGTTCACGGACGGAATTTTTTCCATCGCCTGCACTTTCACGGACGGGATTTTTTCCATTCACGGTCGGATTTTCGTTTCATGGAAGGAATTTTTTCCGTTCGATCGGATTTCTATTTCATGGACGGACTTTTTTTTTCCGTTCATTGACCGGAATTTTTCTGTTCACACGGCCGGATTTCTGTTCGCGGGGCGGTCGGATTTCTGTTCACGGTCGGATTTTTTTTTTGAAGTCTAGTGGGAAATACGAATTTCCCTTTTTGGGGGGGGAATACTTTTTGTATTTAAAATGAACGGGATATGGGCATTTTCCTAAAAAGGTAAGTAGGAATCAAAAAAGTCAACCTTTTAATGACATCCTTTTCATAAATGACTCCCAAAATGGACAAGTTGACAACTCATGAGCATCTACTCATTGAATGCTCATTAGCCTTAATGAGTTATGTAAAAAAGTGATTAAGGATTAATTCAAGATTAATCCTTTCCACTAATCTTTTCCTCTTTTATACTAATCAAGGACTCTAATTAACCACCACTAATCCCTAATTAATTCACACAATTGAGCACATCATTGGATAGAGCAAGGAAAAACTAATCTTTGTGCATCAATAATTATGTTAATTAATCTAAACTAGGAGATTAATTATACTCTTAATTATAGTCTCCTCTTTAAGGTAAAATTAAGAAAAAAGAGTCAAATTTCTCCATCAAAAATTGATGTGATTAGGTATTTTGATGCATCTAGATGCTCTCAAAACACTCAAAAACCTTAATTTCGACTACTCATATGATCAATTTAGACCCCAATTAACACATTTTCTAAATTTTAAGCCTCTTGAACGAGATTAATCTCCCTTAATGACAAAAAATCAATCCATTAAGAGAAATTAGTCAAATTCAAGGGGTTTTTTGATGATTTTAAGAATTTTTTTGAGATTAAGCTACTCCTAATACTTGCTAACACTCTAATCCAAACAATTTCAACAACAAACACACAATTAATGATCTTAGATCTATGTTTAAACTAAAGAGAGCTAACATTCACTTAGAAATGCATTCTCTTGCATTCTTTGTTGCAATGGATGCAAACTAAGCCTAATACAAACTATGTGCAAGCCCTAAGAACATGAAAAACCACAAAAACAATAACAATAACAAAAACAACAAATTAATCTAAAAATTAAGCAAAAAGCATTCTTTTCAAAAACAAAAAAGAGAGCTATTCTACACCAAATCTCACACACAATGGGCTATGCGTAGATTAGAGGCAAAACAATAGAAAAAGCCAAGGGATGGCTCCTCAGCAGCGGCGCCAAAAATGTTAAGGCTCACTTTAACCCTCTGAAACACATCCAAAAAGAGATTACCTGGTGAACCGCAATTATCGTGAGGATATTTCCAATGGCCGAGCTCGTAACCCTTGAGGTCTCCAAGCTCTACAACTCCTTGAGAAGCAATTCCACCGCGTCTCCCCAGCGAGCGTTGTCACACCGCCGCATTGCACTATGGGTCCTCATCCCTCCTCTCACCTCACTTCACTCACATACAATCACTAGCATGCATTAGGGAAAGAGATTAGCAAGAGTAAGACTCAATTGCACAATGGGAGAGTATATTGTATTATGAGAGAAATTCACTTATATACATGGCCATAAGTGTTCACACTCACTTAAACTATGGCCGGTCGGGCACTTTAGGCTCATAAGAGGCCTAATGCTATTACAATGACTACTTTCATAATATATCCATGAAGTACATCACTTAGGACTTCATCCTAACTTACTACCACACGCTCTTGAAGCGGGAATCACTATAAATACTCCGTCACACCATTACAGGCGCCCGTTCAAGTTGTAGCTTTGGACACTATTGCTTCATATCTTGAATGTATGACCCTTTGGTGTATCTACCGTGACTCCTTGATGTAAGATAATGGCAGTAGCTCTCGTTAATCCTAGAATTAAATTAATAGTGGCACAATCATTTTGAAAACTGTTGGATAAGTATTTTTCACCCAGAATCACATTAGTCGACGTGGGAAGTTTCCACGTGAAACTACAGGAAATTACCGTGCCAAAAATAGGTAGCCTTATCCTGACACCTCTGACGCCACAAGGTCTGACAAAATTAAGAATCGTGAACATGTAGAAAATCGTTCACAACGTGAACTATTTTAGAACTCTTCATGGCATAAACCAAATCGTTCACGATGTGAACCATTTTTTGAACCGTGAACCATTTTTTGTTCACAACGTGAATCCATTATTTTTCATGGCGTGAAACCTTATCTCTTCACGGTGTGTGAGATTTCTCTCCAGCCCCTCAAGATGTCCAGTTTCTTCCCCTATAATCAATCCCCTTTTCAGAATAATAAAAGATCTTGTTTCTACCTGCTTTGGCCTAGAGAGAGAAAATATTCTAGAGAGAGGTAATTCAGTTTTTAGATATCTTTGGATAGAAAAATATCCCTTCTTATTAAAATAAATTTCCCCAAAACAGAAGTTTAAAAAGAAATTCCTAAGCTGCCCATGTATATGTCGTGGAAGATATGTATGATGGACGAAATGATTATTGTAATCTGTTACTGGATCTCATTGTTGCTGACTAGGCTGGTCTCAACGGAGAGTCCAGAGTGATATTGTTTTTTGAGAAACAAAGGACTGGATGGAATTTTTGAGTTATGACATCTGTAACCAATAACTTTGTGTCAATGGATTATTTTATATGATAAAGTTTTAAAGAGGAGATTGTGCGTATCTGTATTCGAAAGAAAAAGTTAAGAAAGGCATTCAATTATGGGTCGATGAGTAATTGTCTGGTTCTATCGATTCCAGTGGTTGTTGGGTGGTGGCTAACCCATGGGTCGGATGGGGTTAGATTGGAATCAGTGGAGTTTTAATAATTAAATTGAAATAATAGGAATACGCTTAGAATTCGAGTAGTGAAATAAAACCCTGAAGAATTTCTCAAATGAGTAGATCAATGGCTATGTCTAATTTTGATTCGGAAAAAAGCATTTTCTCAGATGATTAGATCAACGGCTGTGCCTGATTTCGGTTAGGAAAAAGTGTTGATTTCTTCAAATTAAGTCAGTGATAGTTTTCCTTCTATCTGGTTTAATCAGGTGAAGGATAGTTTAATCTCTTGAACCCGTTAGAAAATTTGTTAAGAAAATAAAAAAGGTAGAATCGTCCCCATTTTTCGGGCAAGGAAAATTTTCCCGGTTTTGGTTTTAGAATGACCACCAAATTAGTCTCATGTTCGGACATTCGAGGGCGAGGCCCCGAGTGGGAAACCCTACCCCGTGCAAGAGGAAGCTACTTCCGCTGCTGCTGCTAGCAACAACCGGAAATCCGGTGTGCGGAGGGGGCAGAGGGGTCTCACAGCTGGTATCAGAGCGCTATCGTAAACTTACGAAATAACAGCAGAAATTGCTTAAAATTTTAAAGTAAATCTAGGAAATAATGTTTTCACTTGTTAAGATTATGTTTGAAATGAACATAAATTAAAAACTCATAAATTGAAAACTCATAAATTGAACTGGATTTTTAGATGGATACCTCAAACCTGTGTAGCATTCCTGGACTCTCCCAGAGTCAGGATATGATCGCCTTTGCCTTCGAAAATCTCATCAACTCCGCTACAACCAGAGAAAGCAGAGTGGGACTTGCTTGTCACTTTGAGGATCTATACTTTCCCAATCCAATAGAGCGACGTCAGCATATGTGGTTCTCTGGAGGGCAAAGTATTAATGTCAATACCAATTAACGATAGAGACTTAGACAGAATATCTCGCTAACCATGATCTTGATAAGGCTAGGAGTTATTCATTATGTCCAACTCTATAATCATTCACCCCGAAATTTTAGAATTTCTTGTCGTATTTTTAGACTTCTTAGCTGCTTTATTCCTAGGAGTAGAATTATAGCACCATTATCAGTGATGAATCATGTATATCATAGCATGTCTCCATCGCAGTATCGCCTTTTTATGCGTATGCGATTGAGGTGGTGACTTTTGGAGCCGAGACGCTCTATGTATATATCAAAAACTTTTGATAATAAAGGATGTTTTGCAAAAGATTCCAAATTGTTTTTTTGGTTGTGAATATTGGTTAATAAAATTATCAGAGTGAATCTTATTTTCAAGAATTATGATGGAATATTTATTTGTTTAAGAAATAAATCTTAAAAATTAAATAGTCATAAATCTGATGACAAAGTTAAATTGATAAAAATATCATTTTGTTAGAATCATGAGGCACGCGGCCCGTGCTAGGCAGCCGGATCCTCTTACCGATGATGAAGAGTTAGATCCGGATGTTCGTAAAGCCCTGCACCGATCCCAACCTGGTCCCTTCAAGGGTGAAGGGGAGCAGTTAGGAGAAGTAGTGGAAAAATGGATCAAGGCAATGGAAGAATACTTTGATGTAACTATTTATAATAACGAGAGGATCAAGATGGCTCTCGCAAGATTGAAAATTGTCGAAACGGACAGGGTTGCATGGAGGAACCATTGCGAGATAAACCGTCTCGACCGAAATACCCAGACCTGGTCAGATCTTAAAGCTTACCTCAGGAAGAGGTTCTATCCTCTGGGCTTCTTGGAAACCAAAATGAATGAGTTCTTGGAATTGAAACAGGATAGCCGGATGATTGAAGAATACCATCAGGCATTTTCCCCTCCTCAAATATTCTCCACTTTTGGATGAAGAGCAGCTGATGGCCAGATTCATTCGAGGGATGAACGAGCCATTGGACACTTTAGTGAAAAATGCCAAACCAGTCTCAATGGCAGAAGCTGTCAGAATGGCAAAGGACTTTGCCAAAGCATTTGTTGAGGTCTCGCCAAAGCTTGCACCCTCAAACTTTAAAAGGTTCCAAACCCCGGGAAGTGCTTCAAACTTTCCACCCCCAAAGAGGCAGCAAGGCCCTAATCAGAATCAAGATGCTGGGAGATTTAGAAGTGAAGGAAGACCCTTCCCTCAGAACACTCTCTCAGGAGCCCCACCTTTTTTAAGGATTCTGAGGGATGAGCTTAGAAATGAGAACAGGTGTTTTGGGTGTTAGGGTTTCGGTCACCAGCTTAAAGACTGCCCGACTCCTGCCATGTTAAGAGGACAAGGAAGTCAAGGACCCAGAGTGTAGAGACCAGCCCCTTCGTATCAGTCAAATCAGGGTCCGTCTTACCAAAATCAGGGCAATCCCAGGAGGACTCCAGCTCACAACCATCTGCCTCTAGTCAGAGTAGTCTCAAAACTCCCTCCTAGAACTGGGGTAACCAAAGAGAAAGAGTTCCACCCCAATCTGCAACAGCCAGAGCAGTTACCATAGCAGAAGTAGTGGAAGAGGAAAGAGGTCAGATTTATGCCACGATTGAAAACCAAGGGCCAAATCGTCAATTCTCTGTCATCCATACTCTAGCTGAGTTTAAGGGTAAGCCATTTAAGCTTTTGATTAATTCAGGCAGTACTCATTCATTTATTTTCCCAGGATGCTTGCGTAAGCTAGTTTTAAAACAGAAATCAGGGAAACCTATGCAAGTTGAATTGGCTAGTGGTGGGAAGATTCTTTTCACTCACCATGAGAGAGATCGTATTCAGTTGTTTAATCTAGATGGGAATGTAACTGACTTCCAGTTCAGTTGTTTAATCTTTTCACTCACCATGAGACAAATCATATTCAGTTGTTTAATCTAGATGGGAATGTAACTGAGTGCCAGTTCAGAGTCTTACCTTTAGGAGTTTTCGACGGAATCCTTGGAATGGATTGGCTCCAAAAAAATCAAGCTGCCATTCATTGTCACAATGGAACCATTTCCTTTCGTGACCTTCACGGGAACAAAATTCAAGGAACTGGAATTTTCAGATCCCTAGATCTGCAACAATTAGTAAAAGCTTCTAGGTTACTGAAAGGACTTAGAAAGAAGCAGCTCATTTATGTTGTCAAAAATGAATCTGGTAGACACAAAGTTAAAGGCTAAAGAACCAGAATGGTTAAGTGAGAATGATGATTTATTCCCAGCAGAGCTAACTGAGATGCCTCTGATTCGGGAAGTAGATCATGAGATAGAATTGAATGCCAGTCCCTGAAGCCATTGAACTCAAGAAACAGCTTAGGCAACTGTTAGAACAAGGGTTTGTAAGACCCAATGTTTCACCGTGGGGAGCTCCAGTTCTCTTTCAGAAAAAGAAGGATGGAACGTTAAGACTCTGTGTGGATTACAGAGGTCTCAATCAGCTGATAGTTAAGAATAAGTATCCTATCTCTAGAATTGATGAGCTTCTGGATAGGCCAAATGGAGCCGAGATCTTCACAAAGATAGATCTCAAATTAGGGTATTACTAGATTAGGATTAATGATCAAGATATCCCAAAGACAGCCATCAATACTCGCTATGGGCACTATGAATTTACAGTCATGCCGTTTGGATTGACAAATGCCCCAGCTACATTCAATCGCCTAATGCAGGACATTCTTAGAGAATACTTGGATGATTTTGTTCTTATTTTCTTTGATGATATTCTGATTTACTCAAAGAATGCAGCTGACCTGAAGCTCACGTCCGTAAAGATCTTGAGATTCTAAGGAAGCACCAACTCTTTGCAAAAAAGAGAAAAATGCACTTTCTCTGTGCCCAGGATAGACAGAAGCAATATGTACATAAGAAGAGGTTAGACAGAAAATTCGAAGAAGTAGATATGGTCTTCATTCGAGTATGCCCCAAAAGAAGTTCTCTATCTCTTTGGAAGTAGAAGAAGTTATCCCCCAGATACTAATACTGTGGGCCATATCTGATTACAAAGAAAGTAGGTGACTTAGCCTATGAACTTCTTCTGCCTCCAGTACATAATGTATTTCATGTCAGCCTACTTAAGAAGTATGTACCGACATGTGCTTATTAATGAACTATTAACTTCTTCAACCCAAGGGCTGATGGAACTCCAACCTGAAGAAATCCTTGATGTTCGAGAGAAGGTTCTCAAGAACAGAATTATGAGAGAATTATTAGTCAAATGGAAGTTCTATCCTTTTGAAGACGCCACGTGGGAGAAAGAAGGCGAACTGATGCAGGATTACCCCCTGTTTGCAAGATGAGGACATCTCGCATTTTTCAAGTGGGAGAGGATGTAAGATTCTTCCCCAACCTCTCAAGATGTCCAGTTTCTTCCCTTGTAATCAATACCCTTTTCAGAATAATAAAAGATCTTGTTTCTACCTGTTTTGGCTTAGAGAGAGAAAATATTCTAGAGAGAGATAATTTAATTTTTAGATATCTTTGGATGGAAAAATATCCCTTCTTATTAAAATAAATTCCCCCAAAATAGAAGTTTAAAAAGAAATTTCTAAGGTGCATTAGAAATAAATTATAATGTGCACAAAAGACCTTAGCCTAAGGGTCCAGATTTTTTGAAAATTTTGGATTAAGGTTCTTATGGACCAATAAGATTAATCCAAATGTAGGGAAGGAGGAGATAAATTGAATAATAAAAGAAACCCCCCCCCCCCCCAAAATGAGTAAATGCTCACATAAGATGAAGAGTGGACTAAGGACCAAAGAAAACAATTAAAAAACTGAATTTTGACACCTCAGAGTGGGGATCTCCCCTCATGAAGTAGGCGCCTTTTTTTCTCATCATTACCCCCAATTCTTAATCAATAAAATGAGATATTTCATCTCTCCTCTCTCCTATTTCAAAACTAGATCCAAAAAGTAAGCTAAAATGACCCAAAAATGGTCAAAAATTGACCAAACTGACCTGGAAAATTCTAGAATCAGTTTGCTTGGTTAGAGGCTCGCTTTTTCCTATAAATAAAAGCCTCCCCCTTTGTAAAAGCTTAATGGTGTTTATGCACTGTGACTCTACTCCTGTCCTGAGCCATCTACATTGAATTTCTTAATAATTCAATTGTTTTTTGGCCCAATCCTCTCTAAAGTGAATTGGTGGCCACTCTCTTGCTTCAAACAAGAGTAGAACTCTCAATCCCTCAAGCCAAAGGAGAGCTTACAAGCTTCATGTAAGCTAATTTTCTTGCTTATTTACGAATTTTAAATCTATGGTTTTCTTGATTTTTATGTTTTGTATTTGATTGAATTAAATTCAAATGCTATGCCTTGATGAAAAGGCCACCCCCTTCTCTTCTTTACATTCCAACCTTTCTTAATCCTAGAAAGATTAACTAAGGGATTAATTAAACTCTTCTTATTGTTTACTCTCTTGAATTTAGAAAATTGTGTAGATTAGAGTTCTATGAATCTAATTTGGGTTAATTTAAGTTAAATAAAGAATGATAAAAATGAGAAATGGTCAGCCATATAAAGGAGGTTATGGCAAAATTTTCTAGAATTGTGGAAAAGAAAGTTTATTTTTATGTGTAATTCCCACCATTTTTGCATCTAAAAGAAATATTCTAATTACTCCATGTACATATTCACCTATGAATATGCATGGATATCACTGATATTAATTATTAAATTTGATTTTTATGCATAGAAAGATGCATAATGGAAATTTTTTTATTATAAAAATATTATTCTTATTAAATTTAATTTTTATGCATAGAAAGATGCATAATGAAAATTTTTTTATTATAAAAGTGTTATTCTTATTAAATTTAATTTCTATGCATAGAAAGATGCATAATGGAAAATTTTTTATTATAAAAGTGTTATTCTAATTAAATTTAATTTCTATGCCTATAAAGATGCATAATGGAATTTTTTTAATTATAAAAGTGTTATTCTTATTAAATTTAATTTCTATGCATAGAAAGATGCATAATGGAAAATTTTTTATTATAAAAGTGTTATTCTCATTAAATTTGATTTCTATGCATAGAGAGATGCATAAAGGATTTTTTTGATTACAAAAGTGTTTTTCTTATTAAAATTGATTTTTATGCATAGAAAGATGCATAAAGGATTTTTTTAAATTATAAAAGTGTTATTCTTATTAAATTTGATTTTTATGCATAGAAAGATGCATAAAGGAAATTCTTTTTATAAAATTATTATTCTTATTAAATTTGAATTTTATGCATAAAGAAATTCTTTTTATTTTAAAAGTGTTATTCCTATTAAATTTGATTTTATGCATAAATAGATGTATACAAGGATTTTTTTATAAAAGTGTTATTCCCATTGAAGTTGATTTTTATGCTTGAATAGATGCATAAAGAATTTATATATCAAAATTAGAATTCTCTTAAATTCTATGAGTATTTGATAAATGAATAATTAAATACTCTAAGAGAGAAATTTCTATCATTTTATATTCACATGGATTGTAAAAAGAAAATTCAAGAAATTTATCGACATCGAAATATTCAGATAAATAATTAATTTATTCCTCATTGGAATTCATAATGAATTTAGAAATTAGTTAAGTGAATATTCAAAGAAATAAATTCAGTAAAAGAGTAACTGAATTATCAAACCTTTTCAAGAGAAAGATAGTTCAGAAAAAATCTTATCCGACTCGAACCTTGAATCAGACTATGACCAAGACCAAACTCTTTTGTCAGTTTTTCAAGGAAAGAAGGTGTGACCAGTTTAGAAAAATACACTCAAAACTCCCGCCAAATCTGACTATGACCAAGACCAAACTCTTTTGTCAATTTCGAGGAAAGAAGGTGTGACCAGTTTAGAAAAATACACTCAAAACTCCCGCCAAATCTGAAACTAAGTTTGAGACCCTTCGAATTGATCTGTGGATAAAGGTTACTGAATTCGAGGAATTCTGGTATGAAATTCAGAAGTCCGTTCAAGAAGTTTTGGGGATACTGATTCAAGAAATACTCATTGTATTCAAAAGAAAACAAACTGAAAACTTGGATAGAATCCTTCTTTTCTTAAAGGACTGTCTTACGCCAGAATGTTGGAGGGAGCATTTGGTTAATGTTTTTCTAAGGGAAGTTTGGTTGCAACAGTTGGCGGGGAGTCTTTAAAGGACAGCTCACGCGGCAAAGCCTGCCCAGGTCTTGACCAGCCTCGGTATGGTTAAAATGGTGCACTTTCGGTACGATGGACGAGGACCGATGAAGCGGTCCCTGAGTGAAGTGCCAGGACACCTAAGGAGGATCCTGGAGGGTTTTGACCAGACGATGCACGGGCTCGCGGTGCCTAGGACACCCATGCGTATGTCGTGGAAGATATGCACGATGGACAAAATGATTATTGTAATCATGATAGATGAAATGATTATTGTAATCTGTTACTGGATCTCGTTGGCTGACTAGTTGGTCTCAATGGAGAGTCAAGAGTGATACTATTTTTTGAGAGACAAAGGACTGGATGGAATGTTTGAGTTATGACATCTGTAAACCAATAACTGTTTGTCAATGGATTATTTTATATGATAAAGTTTTAAAGAGGAGTGTGTGCGTATCTATATTCGAAAGAAAAAGTTAAGAAAGGCATTCAATTATGGGTGGGTGAGTAATTGTCTAGTTCTACCGATTCCAGTGGTTGGGTGGTGGCTAACCCATGGGCCGGATGGAATCAATGGAGTTTTAGGCTGGAATCAATAGAGTTTTAATAATTAAATTGAAATAATAGGAATACGCTTAGAATTCGAGTAGTGAAATAAAACCCTGAAGAATTTCTCAAATGAGTAGATCAATGGCTGTGCCTGATTTTGATTAGGAAAAAAGCATTGATTAGATCAACGGCTGTGCCTGATTTCGGTTAGGAAAAAGCGTTGATTTCTTCAAATTAAGTCAGTGATAGTTTTCCTTCTATCTGGTTTAATCAAGTGAAGGATAGTTTAATCTCTTGAACCCGTTAGAAAATTCATTAAGAAAATAAAAAAGGTAGAATTGTCCCCGTTTTTCGGGCAAGGGAAATTTTCTCGGTTTCGATTTCGGAATGACCACCAGATTAGTCTCGTGTCTGGACATTCGAGGGCGAGGCCTTGAGTGGGAAACCATGCCTCGCGCAAGAGGAAGCTACTTCCGCTGCTAGCAACCGGGAATCCGGTGCGCGGAGGGGGCAAAGGGGTCTCACAGTGTGAACTTTTTATGCAATCTCACACCTTAATCAAATCAAAAGCACGAGCTTGGTATAGTCATGTTAAGGCTAAGGAAGTCTTGAAAAAATTGACACCCATAACAAGGTAATGTGGAATTCTAATCCCAAGAGCAAAAAAATTTTAAACACGTGAAAGTGTAAAAAATCGTTCACGATGTGAACTGTTTTCTGGCACATGCCGCGAATTGTTCTCTACAATCTCACAGCCTCAAAAACAGGTCGATAGAATTTGATTAAAAATTAATTAGAAAAGCAAAATAGCTTATCAAATCATACATACATGCACTTAAGGTTTAGAAAGCTCATCGAAGAAGATCTTACACTTGATGATAGTGCATCAAATCACCAGCATGAGTGAATATAGGGGTGTGGAAAGATTCTACGAAAAGGTGTCCCCAGCAGATGTAGGGGAGGTGGCACAAATCAAGGAGAAATCAATGGGATTAGATGCTTGGCATCTTGTGGATGTAAAACCTAGAAATTGAGGCATTAGCCTGATGAGAAATTGCTGGTTTTTGAGTATCCATGCCTACATTATCCTATTAGATTAATTGCCACTAATCTCATCTTAATAATCATCTAATCACTTGCTAGTTAAGTTGATTCTTGCATTTGATCCACCATAGCCCACTCTTGCTTGCATTTCAACTAGAATATAAGTCCAAGGCTCGGAGAACCATCAATCAGATGTGTGCCCTAAATCACAAACAACATGGAATGCTCAAAAATGTTATAGCAAAAGCCAAGGATCTGGAGAGAAAAGCACATGTGATGGCTCAACATAACACATAAATGTAGAAAAAGATCACTTTGGCAAAGATAGCCTTAGTCTAGTAGAAAGAGATAGCCTTAGTCTAGTAGAAAAAGATCGCTTTGGCAAAGATAGCCTTAGTCTAGTAGAAAGAGATGAGTGATGGGAAAATTGGAACCCTTGCCACAGCGAGAAAAACATGCTCAAAACTCAGGTGGATAGGCTTAAAGTCGAGGTAGCGGAAGCACAAAAGCTAGCCAAGGTCTGGGCGATGCCATCCAAGGGCTAAAAGAAGAAGTGTTGGAGAGCACAACAGCACTCATAGTCACACAGAGGTCCAAGATCCGAAGAACCACGAGGAAGAAGAGATTGTGTGCCTTCCTCTTGATGCTAAAACAACAATCATTAAAACAACGAAGGCCAAACTTAGCAAGGTGGTGTGGGACTAAGCCTTGGAAGCCTTGCTTGAAATTCAAGAACAAATGGCTTGTGAGGCTCAAAAGGTCATCCCATGACCTAGATAATGATGATGATGCAGACAAGGAGAAACAGCCACAGCAATAGCAACAACAACAATAGTAGCCACAGCAGCAACCTGCAGGCCAGAGGTCCCCCAAGCCAAGTACTTCCAGAAAGGAGCAACAGACATAAAATGAGGACTAGACCCTAGTACAAGCCCTGAAGGCCACTACTTGGAAAGCAACTCACTAGGAGAGGGAGGCCAAAGGCTAGCAGAAAGAAATAAGGAATTACACCATGAGTTGCAAGATGCCACACCTACCCAGGGACAAGGCTAAAACACAGGCAGAAGGGCCAAAACACAAGTAGAAGAATACAAGGAAAAGCTCGAGAATAGCACAAAGTTTGAAATGGACACAATCAGTGAGCTGAATGCGCTAGAATTGGAGATGCAATACTATTTGGAAAATGAAGATCAATGTAGAAGAGAAAGGCCTAGAGACTGGGAAGAGTACAAGATAGCTCTCCAAAAGCAGTAAGAGGAGGCATGACCAGTAGTAGCAGAAAGGGTACAATAGACCCAGAAAACATGACTGGAGTGGAAACTGGGGTTGCATCGTGAAGTGAAAGAAGAGGTTGCCAGGCTACAAGCAAAACTCATAAAGGTAAAGGCTAATGTGGAGTTAGCCACATAAAACACAAACATGATATCGGTCGGTGTGCCACAGGAAGATCAAGGAGAGCTATTGGTTGAGGTTCGAAAGTTGCAGGATGCCAAAACCAAGCTCTAAACAAAGAAAATGAGCACCTGAAAGACAGACTAGCCAACAGCTCAGTAGCCCCATGGGCCAACACGAATAATCCATTCTTTGAAGCCTCTGATATAATGTTCTCAAAGCTGTTGAAGGCCAACAAAGAGCTACCACCATACTTTCAAAATTTAGATAGAATAAGGTCCATACTAACCGGGAAACCCTCCCTCCAGAACATCCATGCGTTCAATACTTGTTCTCTCAAACTCCAGAGGGAAGGAAGATTCTCCCACTGAGGATGCAACCACCAACCAGCACTAATGTTTGGAAGTGGGGCACCAAAGATCTAGATGCAAAAAAGACACAAAGCCCACCTCTAGAACATCTAAAAGAATATAAAGAAGCTCCACCAATTGAGTGGAAGCCTATTCCAATCGCAAAAGAAGAAATTCTAAGGCAGAACCCACTCCGCCGACCATTGGTAAGAGTTTTCGACCTGCAGACTCCACAGACCGACAATAGGGTCTCGGGTGGTCAGAAGAGCAGGAAACAAAACTAAAGAGGATGTAGAAGTATGCCATGTACTCTGATAATGTGTACATTCTGGACTGCACTCCTCTAGAGTTGTTCAAAATGTTTAAGGAAACATTTTTCAAGGGAATGGGTTTCGAAGCAAAATATCTAGCACCACCGGGCATGCTAAGTGTTATGCCCAGTGCCTCAATGGTGACATAAGGCACAATCAACCCACTTCCCATGTCGTGAGCACCACCTCGATACTGCACGTGTGAAGGTGGTGGGTTGATTGTGTCCCCATGACCACTCTGGAGTTGTTGTTGTAACCACCAGCGTAGCCATTGCCAAGAACAAGAAGACTAAGCTTAAAAGGATGGTTGGTCACTACTACAAAATTACTGAGAGGATGTACGAGTTTGAAGGTTGTAGAGGTTACATGCTGTAATTAGCTCTCAACTACTAGTTGACAGCCCAGTGATGTGAAGCCTAGCATAGTCATAATTCTTAGGAGGTTTTAGCGTTGCTCTGTAGTGAACCTATATTGATTATGGAAGTAATGCATTAAATAAAGAGCAATGTTACCATTAACTTTATCTCTATGTACTCTCTACAATGTGTTGAATAGGAATACTGTGTCTCTATTTTAATAAACATGTTGTGAACACGAGAGAGAGTGAAAGAGTTATGTAACGGAGAGTAGGAGAGTGAAAGTATGTGAAGTTCTAAAGCTGAGCGGTGTTCTGAGTGTCCCCATGACCACTCTGGAGTTGGTGTTTGAATCTAGAAGCTTTGGCAGGTGGCTACACGTCTCCCATGGCATTGCCTGACTGGTTTATTATCCCAGACTGTTGTCTTGCCATTCCACTGAGAGGGAAATCAGCAAGAAACAACCCACAAGGAGGACCGATTGTTGCTAGTGCTAGGTGCTCAAATGCTAGTTCTATTGGATCTTTGGACTCTGTAGTGGACATAACAATAGCTTCCCTTAAAAATAGCCTAAGATCTCCTAAATCACCTACTTCAAGCTCTAGGTTTACTCAAAAAGAGACCATTTGTACCATAGAAATGAAACCTGAGAAGACATCTCAAAGACCCTTGAGCACATGGATGGAAGGAATTCTAAAGGGACAAGATTGGGAGTATAACATAGAAACAAACATGCTTATGGATCTTGCCTTCAAGAAATTCTATCCTTTGGATTGGCAAGCACTTATGCAAGTAGCCATTGAGGACCTTGGAATCAAACCAAGTCTTCATTTGATGATGATGGGACTGGATCACTTCGTGTAAGAAATGAGAAAAGAGAAAAACATTGTTACTCATGCCAAGAAATCTCAAGAGCTATCAAAGACAGATGCACCTATTTTCTCCGGCTACAACCAAGTGCTGATCGACCCCAAGAATTAGCACAAAACAACCTTTGCCACTGAATGGGGAACATATGCATACCGTATCATGCCATTTGGGCTGACCAATTCCCCTGACACCTTCCAAAGCGACTCATGTGCACGGCCTAAAGGAGTAACTTTGAAAATTCCTTGAGGTCTTTATGGAGGACCTTTGTGTCAACTCCAAGTGGAAGGAGCACCTTGCATGTTTGAATAAGGTGCTAGAAAGATGCAGGCTGTACCGTATTTCACTGAACCCACTCAAATGCCAATTTTGGGTTCAGCATGGAGTAATACTTGGACACATTGTCTTCGAGCATGGCATCTCTACAGATGATAGCAAGGTGCTGCTCATCCTTGAGCTGCCCCCACCCACAAACTTTAAAGGAGTCTAGTGCTTTATGGGACATATTGGCTATTATAGGCATTTCATTGTTATGTACACCGATATAGCTCGACCCCTTTATGGACTCCTCATTGTCTTTGTGTGGACAGAGGAATGCCAACAGGCATATGATAAGCTCAAGAAAGCTTTAGCAAGTGCTCCAATTCTGAGGCCCCCCAACTGGGACATTATCTTTCATGCCCACATTGATGCCTCCGCTTTTGCTATTGGATGTGCTGTCTCAACCCGGTGAACACAAGATGGATTTCCCCATCATATTCGTCAGCTGCCAACTAAATGAGGCTGAGAGAAATTATACCATGACTGAAAGAGAAGGACAAGCGATGGTTTACACCATTAAGAAGTTTTGCCCCATTATCTTGGAGACCAAAGTTTTCTTCTTCGTAGATTATCAGACTCTTCTGTACCTGGTAAACAAGCATAGCTGTTCAATAGAAAATCACAAGTAATGCCCTTGGACGTCACCTGTTTGAGCTAGAAAAGCTGGATGAAACACGCCTTTTAGTATTATACAGCATGATTATCGAGAAGCTAAGGCATAAACTGTGAGACCCCTTTGCCCCCTCCGTGCATCGGATTCCCGGTTGCTAGCAGCGGAAATAGCTTCCTCTTGCGCGGAGCAAGGTTTCCCACTCGGGGCCTCGCCCTCGAATGTCCGGACACGAGACTAATCTGGTGGTCATTCCGAAATTGAAACTGGGAAAATTTCCCTTGCCCGGAAAACAGAGACGATTCCACCTTTTTGATTTTCTTAACGAATTTTCTAATGGGGTCAAGAGACTAAACTATCCTTCACCTGATTAAACTAGATATAAGGAAAACTATCACTAAATATTTTGAGGAAATCAACGCTTTTTTCCTAACCGAAATCAGGCATAGTTGTTGATCTACTCATTTGAGAAATTCTTCAAGTTTTTATTTAACTACTTGAATTCTAAGCGTATTCTATTATTTTAATTTAATTATTAAAACTCCATTTATTCTAGCCTAACCCCATCCGGCCCATGCGTTAGCCACCACCCAACCACTGGAATTGGTAGAACTAGACAATTACTCACCCACCCATAATTGAATGCCTTTCTTAACTTTTGCTTTCGAATACAGATACACACACACTCCTCTTTAAAACTTTAACATATAAAATAATCCATTAACAAATAGTTATTGGTTACAGATGTCATAACTCAAAAATTCCATCCAGTCCCTTGTTTCTCAAAAAATAGTATCACTCTGGACTCTCCGTTGAGACCACTGGTCAGCAAACGAGATCCACTAACAGATTACAATAATCATTTTGTCCATCATACATATCTTCCATGACATACGCATGGGTGTCCTAGGCATCGCGAGCCCGTGCATCGCCTGGTCAAAACCCTCTAGGATCCTCCTTCTGTGTCCTGGCACTTCACTCATGGACTGCTTCGTCGGCCCTCATCCATCGTATCGGAAGCGCACCATTTTTCAACCATATTGAGGTTGGTCAAGACCTGGGCAGGCTTTGCCATGTGAGCCGTCCTTTGAACACTCCTTGCCAGCTGTTGCACTGAACTTCCCTTAGAAAAACATATACCAAATGCTACCTCCATAGCATTCTGGCGTAAGATAGTCCTTTAAGAAAATAGGGTTTCTATGCAAGTTTTCAGTTTGATTTTCTTTTGAATACAAGGAGTATTTCTTGAATCAGCATCCCCAAAACTTCATGATGATCGAAATTCTGAATTTCATACCAGAATTCCTCGAATTCTATAACCTTGATCCACAGATCAATTCGAAGAGTCTCAAACTTAGTTTCAGATTTGGCGAGAGTTTTGAGTATTTTTCTAAACTGGTCACACCTTCTTTCCTCGAAACTGACAAAAGAGTTTGGTCTTGGTCATAGTCTGATTCACGGTTCGAGTCGAATAAGGTTTTTCCTAAACTATCTTTCTCGAAAAGGTTTGATAATTCAGTTACTATTTTACTGAATTTCTTTCTTTGAATACTCACTTAACTGATTTCTAAATTAGTTACGAATTCCAATGAGGAATAAATTAATCATTTATCTGAATATTTTGATCTCGATAGATTTCGTGAATCTTCTTTTTACAATCCATGTGAATATAAAACAATAGAAATTTCTCTCTTAGAGTATTTAATTATTCATGTATTAAATACTCATAGAATTTAAACATAGAATTTAAGAAAATTTTAATTTTGATATAAAAATTCTTTATGCATGTATTTATGCATAAAAATCAACTTCAATGGAAATAACACTTTTATAAGAAAAAGAATTTCTTTATGCATCTATTTATGCATAAAAATTAATTTTTATAAGAATAACGCTTAATAGATGCATAAAAATCAATTTTTATAAGAATAACGCTTTTATAATAAAAAATTTCCTTTATGCATCTATCTATGCATAAAAAAACAAATTTAATGAGAATAACACTTTTATAATAAAAAAAATTCATGTATGCATCTTTCTATGCATAAAATCAAATTTAATGAGAATAACACTTTTATAATAAAAAATTCTTAAAAAATTCCTTTATGCATCTTTCTATGCATAAAAATCAATTTTAATAAGAATAACACTTTTGTAATAATGTTTTTTTTCATTATGTATCTTTCTATGCATAGAAATTAAATTTAATAGGAATAACACTTTTATAATAAAAAAATTCCATTACGCATCTTTGTATGCATAGAAATCAATTTTAATAAGAATAACACTTTTGTAATAAAAAAAATTCCATTATGCATCTTTCCATGCATAGAAAATAAATTTAATAGGAATAATACTTTTGTAGTAAAAAAAATTCCATTATGCATCTTTCTATGCATAGAAATCAAATTTAATAAGAATAACACTTTTGTAACACTTTTATAATTAAAAAATTTCTTTATGCATCTTTCTATGCATAGAAATTAATTTTAATAATTAATATCAGTGATATCCATGCATATTCATAGGTGAATATGTACATGGAGTAATTAGAATATTTCTTTTAGATGCAAAGATGGTGGGAATTACTCTTTTGGAATAACATAAAAACAAACTTTCTTTTCCACAAAATTTTAAATTTTTTTGCCATAACCTCCTTTGTATGGGGCTGACCATTTCTCATTTTTATCATTCTATTTTTAACTTAAATTAAACCAAATTAGATTCATAGAACTCTAATCTACACAATTTTCTAAATTCAAGAGAGTAAACAATAAGAAGAGTTTAATTAATCCCTTAGTTAATCTTTCTAGGATTAAGAAAGGCTGGAATGTAAAGAAGAGAAGGGGGTGGCCTTTTCCTCAAAGGCATAGCATTTGAATTTAACTCCATCAACTGTAAAACATGAAAATCAAGAAAACCATAGATTTAAAATTAAACAAGTAAGAAAATTAGCTTCCATGGAGCTTGTAAGCTCTCCTTTGGCTTAAGGGATCGAGGGTTCTACTCTTGTTTGAAGCAAGAGTGGCCACCAATTCACTTTGGAGAGGATTAGGCCAAAAACAATTGAATTAGTACGAAATTCAATGTAGATGGCTCAGGACATGAGTAGAGTAACAATGCATAAACACCATTGAGATTTTACAAAGGGGGAGGCTTCTATTTATAGGAAAAAGTGAGCCTCTAACCAAGCAAACTGATTCTAGAATTTTCCAGATCAGTTTGGTCAATTTTTGACCATTTTTGGTTCAGTTCAGCTTACTTTTTGGATCTAGTTTTGAAATAGGAGAGATGAAAAATCTCATTTTATTGATTGAATATTCGGGGTAATGATGAGAAAAAAGGCACCTACTTCATGAGGGGAGATCCCCACTCTGAGGTGTGAAATTTTAGTTTTTTTACTCTTTTCTTTGGTCCTTAGTCCACTCTTCATCTTATGTGAGCATTTACTCATTTTTGGGAGGTTTTTCTTTTATTCTTCAATTTATCTCCTCCCTACATTTGGATTAATCTTATTGGTCCATAAGAACCTTAATCCAAAATTTTTAAAAAATTTGGACCCTTTGGCTAAGGTCTTTTGTGCACATTATAATTTATTTCTAATGCATCTTAGGAATTTCTTTTTAAACTTATGTTTCGGGGGAATTTATTTTAGTAAGAAGGGATATTTTTCCATCCAAAGATATCTAAGGTCTTTTGTGCACATTATAATTTATTTCTGATGCATCTTAGGAATTTCTTTTTAAACTTATGTTTCGGGGGAATTTATTTTAGTAAGAAGGGATATTTTTCCATCCAAAGATATCTAAAAACTGAATTACCTCTCTCTAGAACATTTTCTCTCTCTAGGCCAAAACAGGTAGAAATAAGATCTTTTATTATTCTGAAAAGGGGATTGCTTACAGGGAAAGAAACTGGACATCTTGAGGGGCTGGGGAGGAATCTTACATAAACAATGATTCAACGACTAGCTAAAAGACAAGCAAATGAGCCAGGGTGACATAGTCCTCCTATTCAGCACAAAAACGCATAAGAAGAAACTCAAGCTTAGAGGCTTAGGACCCTTCCTAGTCTTTGAGATCACCGCGCAAGGCATTGTCTGCATTGAGACACTCAAAGGTGTTGAAATGGTGGGATACTTCAATGGTAGAAAACTCAAATGCTAATATGGCCCTTTCATTGAAGCCACCCTCAGGGCCATTCAAGATAAGAAACAAAGAAAACAAGACAATGAAAAAATGAAACAAGAAGCCCAAGAAGAGGTGAAATTAAGGCAAGCCAAACTTAAACAGAAATATATAGTGGGTCAATATGGCCCAAGTGGTGGACCTTGAAGAGGAAGAATGGGAGCTTGGTTGTGGTTGGGAATGGCCACTCCGACCAGCTTTGCCCAAAAATAAACTCTCGTAGACACCGGGGGTAATTAGAATTTGACGTCGCACACAAAACATGGCTTTCTTTAGGGAAACCCCCATTGAAAGAAACTCCTGCCCCACGGTCTAAATAGTGGCCTCTACTTAGGAACAATCACACTTTTATTCCACATTGGAAATAATCCCTTGGAAGGGAAGTTCTACGTGATGCCTTCAGGAACCATGCATGAAGAAATACTCCTTGGAAGGGTTTGGATGGGACACAATAGGTGCAACATCGATTGGGATGCAAGGATGGCTACCCTACAACTAGCCTTGGCCAAGTTACTATCCTCATGATGGATGAAGAACTCGTACCCGCTACTCCCCCATGCCAAGAAGTCACTCCTCCCCTCACCACCATCATTTCCCCCCCAATCCCCACAGCTCCATCCCACTAAAAAAAAGGCCTCTCATCACTCCCAACACACTACTGCCTCTTCCATTCTCCCCACTCCCCCACACAACACCACAATTACCACTATCGCACACCCCCCATGCTGCTTGCACACCACAGAAAACTAACCCCACCAATAGTTCTAACCAAACAAACAAATGCCAATAGGGCAAGCCTTCTCAATGCTGGATACCTAAAAGGCTCCTACAAATACAAGGCTATTATGAAGGAACTTCTACCTTGTGGATCCCTTGACGATCCAATTATTTTACTCATACACCAACACCCAAGCTTCTCATCCCCCCTTGTAGGCAACCAATTTGACAACCACAAGCCTATTGGGTACATGACAAAACACCGGCCGAAATGCTCTCCAAATCCCAACCATCCACAATCACAACCTCACCCTTGCCCACCCACAAACTTTGGGTGGATCCCAAAACCTCTTCTACAAGGCCAACATTTCTATGAGGGCAATCGCCACATTTGGATCCCCAAATCACCACGACCCCAACTCCCAACTCGTGTCACTCTGCAGTCAACTACCCTTCAATGGAAACACAAAGTGGCCTCTGCCATACAAAGACTACCTACTAGGGAAAAGGGAAGCAGAAGCGTCATAACAACACTCTGACCCTCCATCAGCACAATAGCCAACAACCCTTACCAATGATATACCTGAACGTCGGCAACTGATTTCCACACGGCCGTACCATTCAACCCCAGATGCCACGGCCATACCATTCAATCCAAGATGCCATGGCTGGACCCTCCAACACTTCAAGTTGCCGTGGCCAAACCACATTTTCTATGGCCGTACTATTCAGATTTCCATCTGCCATGACCATACCATTCACCTTCAAAAATGTCATGGTCATTCCATCATTAACCTCAGTTGGTATGCCTGTTCCAAACAGATGCCACACCCGTACCAACTTCAACCCCAACTACCATGCCCGTTCCAATCAACTTGCCATGCCCGTTTGCTAGAGATGCCACGGCCGTGTCCTTCTCAAAAACTATATATATATGCCCCACCCTCTCAATTCCTCACTTTTAGCTTTGAGTGTAGCCAAACTCTTGTCAATTTTTCTCTCAAGCCTTCTTTTGCTTCCATCCTCTCTCACCCATGGCCACCGGTTCTGATTACTCCCTGGAGGTACTCCACCACCCCCCCGCACTCAGGAAGAAGCGCCCGATGAGGGGCCACTTTGAGGAATATGACTGCCACCCCACACAGCTTTAACACTTGGGGGAGCCACTCATGAAGCAAGTCAGTGGTGGCCACACCATGCCTTCTCTGATAAAGAATAACCATGAAGTAGAGAACAAGCTCCTTTATTTTATAGGGCCATGTTACATGGCAGTGGTGGCAGCCGACCCTGTAGTGGTAACACATCTCGAGCAGCTATAGGACTGGGGGGTTTACCAACAATGGAGCCATGGGGGCATGATCTCTATAACTGCATATATTTTACAAAAACATATGATGCCAACCTGCATATAGGTGAAGTGCTTAACCATGAGGGATAGCCTGAGAGAGTGCAATTGATCGTGGAACTAATCAGAGATTCCCTCCAGCTCCCTCAAATGGACCAGCCTTATGTGCATTTAACCAACACACCCAAGTTGACTAGGGGCACTTATAGAGGCACAACCAACAAAGATGGAGTCAAATGGGCTAATATCACACAAGAGGAGTTGGTATGCCAGCAAGGGCCCTGCAGTTTTTCTTAACCACCAACTCGATAGATAGGATTAGCCGATGCAGTATGTCCACCTTGGCCAGACTACACCAAGGGAAGATGGTGAATTGGGCAAAATACCTACTACACAAGCAGCTCCATGAAGTTTGCTCCAACGTGCAGGGAAATCTTGCAAACAACAGCCACACTCCTCACTAAAGTTCTTTACAATGCTGCCGGGGGTGGGAGGAGCTTTCGAGGGCCATCCAGCTCAGTGGGCCAAACTGTGTACCTATCTCCATGCCTTCCGCCCAATCCTCTCCCCAATCACCACTAGCAAAGATACATCAACCTAAACCAAAGAGCAAGGAGTCAGTTCCCCTACTGCCTAGTTAAGGCCCTACACAAGAGGAGCAGGATGCTAAAGAAGCCCGACAAAAGGCTGTTGAGAAGGAGAGACAGAAGCAAGACTTCTTCAATCAAAATCTTTATGAAAACCCTCCCCCAGATAGCTTCACAGATTCCCCCCCTCACTTCACAGAAGCAGGCCCGTCCTCTTCTCCCTCCTCCCATTTCAACACTATGGAGACTCTATGCTGGGCAAGGTCTGGAAGCTTCAGATCAAGTCAAGCATATGTTGAGAGTGTACATGCGGCCAATGGAGCGATATCAAATTTTGCACTAGGGTTCTCTCATACGGCCCAGGAGCTGATTACATAGCTGACAGATTATCTATATCAACAACAAGAGGTGGCAGCCATGTCCTAATGAGAGATGTTGCTGGTAAAGGCTCCAGAGAGGAAGATTGCACAGGATTTATACACCACAAATCTTAAGAACCTCCAGCTCCAAAACATGCTTGATGAAAAGGTGCAGCAAGTTGGGAAGGATATCTCCACCATCACAGAGCTCAAACAATAGCTCTAGTAAGCTCAAGAATCTGCACACAGAGGACCCACACCAATCTATCTTTAGCCCAAGTTGTTGTGCGAGTTTCCCAAGATTGAGCTCACGCTATAGAGAAGGCCCTTCAAAATACCCAGCTTCACTTCTAGCGATACGGGGAAGTCTCGGAGGAGACCCTCCCGTGAGAAGGAGGAATAGCTGGACACACCGCCGAGGCATGAGCAGCACAACCACCACTGCCACCATCTTCCCCTACTTCTAGTGCAACCAAATGAAAGGTGGAAGTTCTAATGGATACAACAACAAATCTGCCCCTCCTTGCCCTCCCCCCATAGAATCCCTTCCAAATCCTTGACCTCCATTACCAAAGTGTCCGACTCAACCTGCTCTAGCACAACATTTTTCTAGACGAGCCCCTCTCCCGCACAACCTATACTTATATCCTCACCAAGGTCCCCCTCTCCAACATCACCCTCCTACCTCACTTCTTCTTCCAAGGGCTCATCTCTTTCACCCACCCCCAAATTTTCTACGAGCTCCTCCCCACTCACCCTCTCCTCCAAGACACCATGATCAGCTGTCGTGTCACCTACTTTGCTTCAGCCAACCAATAGAACTCGCTGACCCCATTGACCTCTAAATCCCTGACAACTTGTGTCCCTACCCCTACTCTCCCCAATGGACAACTGGCACTTTGCACCATCTCCATAGTAGGGGTTAACACATGGTTGATGCCGCCTACCGCTCCCTCTGCCATGACAAACTTCCTCCATACTCCGCAATTGGCCTACTTATTCTTTACCAAAGATGCCACATAGAGATGGAAGTAATGGAAGCCATGGGCATCATCTAGTTTGATGACTCACACCTGGCCTTCCTGATGGACTTCACAGCTGATGAAGATGCGGAGGAGAAGTCATTTTTCCACTCACATGGCCTAGAAGATTCTGAAGACTCGCTCAAGGCAATGATGACGATGGGAATGACGGAGGTAAGGGCAACCAAGGCACATAGCCGCCTCCACCCTCACCACCCTCATCTCCCCCACATCAACCTTCACCCCCCAGCTCCTCTCACCCAACTACCCCCCACCCCATCTAGTACCTCAACACTACCCCTATTCCCTCCACAATCCTCTCCACCACTACATTTTCCTACCCCACCTCCCTCACCAAGCCCCACCTCCCTCGTTGTCCTTGAATTTGGGAATGCACACCGCATTTTGAGATATCCTTCAACCTCAGCTTCAACCTTAGTAAAGCCCCCACTACTACTTGATACCAACCTTGCCACCACGAGAGCTTCTTCATTGACTACCCCTCCACCCTCGTCACTAACTCATCACCCTTCCATCCAACTCTGGATGAAGATGAGATTCCACCGCCCTCACCACTTGAGTGTGAGGAGGTTGACACCCTCCGCTGAACCCACTCAACTGGGGCGAGATCCCCTCAACATGACGAAGTTTGAGAGCAGGCCATCCAAATCCTACTCGATTAATAGCTCCAGGTAGTGCCGATCACCCGTGTCACGGATCACATGGACATCAATGTCTAGCATCCGTACATTGAGGCCAAGCATCAAACCTGGTGGCGAGAGCATCCACCCAAACAGAGAGGAGGATATCATCGGCCACCCACCACTGCTTTCCCCATAACTTTCAATCTCATGGGTGAGAAGCCGACCTGGAGGCGCCCTTGTCTACTTAAGCCATTCATTTGGGAAATATATTACAAGGCACCGCGACCCCCCTACATAAACCCAGAGTACCTACTAATCAAAATATGGTGGGTGTGGAACCTCTTCCATGAGGAGAAACAGAAGAACCCAAAGTTGCAGTTCAACTTTCCATGGTTGCTTGTTCGACACCCTAGCATCCCTACACCGAGGAGACTATAATCAAGTGCTTCCATGAGTTCATCAGACGATATGATCAGGTTCCAAAACCAGTCGCTTGTGATTGCCACGATTGGATTCTTCAACTTCATCATGCTATTGGAGGCCTTCCCTGATTAGGACCATTACCATGAAGGTGCCCAAGGATTGGCCTTCGACATCAACAAAGGGCCAATGCTCAAAGAGATTTTTGAACACATCATGTGGATGCCCTCCTGGCGACTTTAGACTTTTGAAGATATGATTGAAACAACCCTTTGGACCAGTTATAAGGTGTTCAATTGAGCCCCCCCAACTCCTACCTTGCGCCATGATTTCATCAGAACTTATTCGATCTACTCCCGTTAGATTTGACTAGCTTCAAGGACGAACCTGAATTAGGGAAGGGGGTATTTTAACCCCTCTAGGTTAACATTATTTTCCAAGCATGGCTATGATTCATTGTCACTTATCTTTTTGTAACCATGCAAAGTGCTTAATGATAAAGAGACATGGGATGACTGAGGTTACGGCTTGTGTAATGCCGATCATGGAATAGAGTTGTACATAGAGCTAGGAAGTCTAGTTTTGGTCCTCCAATTGTAAATGGGCAGTCGGCCATTGTAAACTAAGAGCTCTTGTATATAAGACATTTTATGAAATATGAAAGGGGACAATCCCATTAGTCTCATTTTAGTTTTTTTTCTCTCTCTCTTTTACCCTCTTGAGCTTGTGGATGCATGCTTGCTTGTTGCTTGCATGCTTGATTGTTGTTGTGTGTGCTTGTAGGGATGGTGATGATCTAGCTTCTCCCCTCCTCTGCCTTCTCCTTACTCTCTACAAAAGTCCCTCTTGCATGCATGTGGCATGGAGTGAAGGTTGAGCTTTCCATAGCTCCCTCCTTCTTGCTCTCTATATAGTTCTTGGATCTCCTCTTGGGTGACACAAGAGGTGGTGGAGTGAGCCCCTAGCGGCCTCACATTGGGGAGTTAACCCTCTCTAGGGTTGGCTAAGTGCACATCTCCAACCTCAACCCTTGCATGGTTGTTTTCTTCTTCTTCCTCCCCTCTCTTGTGTGAAAGGTTAGTATGTTAGGATTAACAGTATTAATTCTAAACATGTTGGGTCAATATCAATTTTTATGGTATTAAATTTTCCAACAAGCTCTCTCTCTGAACATGGTGAAATGTCTGGGAGTCAGGTGTCTTAGAGGGTTTGAAGAAAGATGAGACTATCTCCTTGGGTCACCACCTCAAGTTTTTCTTTACTTGCTTTGCTCTAAGCTTGATGTAACCATCCTTTCCAAATGCTATGTTGAGAAGGCCTAGGTGATGGTACATATTGAGAAGGCCTAGGTGATGGTACATATTGTTGAAAGAACGGTAGAGGAGGAGGAGACACACACACAGGAGCAAACCCTAATGTATATTGCAAACCCTAACCATAGAGGGAAGCCATGTCCACTCTCACACAAAGCATAATGCACTAATCCATAATCCACACAACACACAATGAGTTGTGTCCACACTCTACTAACCCTAGCTAATGTCCACACACTATGACCAGCTGGACACGCGGTCATTTATGTCTCACACATGTTCCTACCTAATCTGTCAGCACATAGCATAGCTGGCTCACACTGACATCGAGCTTGAATCTCAACAGCCCCTCTCAAGCTCATGATGTACTACCGATGAAGATGTAGATGAGCTTGGGATATCAAGACTCTCAACACTCCCTCTCAAGCTCATCCCATGTACTCCCAACATAGTTCGGAAGTACTCAAACTTCTCCCTGCTAAGTGGCTTCGTAAAGATGTCTGCCACCTGCTCATCAGTCTTCACATAGTGAAGATCAACTGTACCATCCAGCACCTTCTCTCTGACAAAGTGATAATGGACCTCTATGTGTTTGGTCCTCGCATGAAACACTGGATTCTTTGCCAACTGTATACTGCTCATGTTGTCACAATGAATGACAACTTTGCCATCAATAGGCTCACATAAATCTGTCAAGAGGCTCTTTAACCATATAGCCTCACAAGTAGCAATGGCTGCACCCCTATACTCAGCCTCTGTACTGGATAAAGCAACTATAGGTTGCTTTTTGCTACTCCAACTCACCACGACACTTCCAAGTGTAAAAGCATATCCACTAGTAGACCTCCTGTCATATGCACTACCTGCCCAATCAGCATCTGTGTAGCCATGTATGTCCAAGCTTTTACCACTCTCATAAAATAAACCATAATGTGCTGTGGTCTTCACATATCTCATGATGCGTCTCACTGCATCCAAATGTGGTTTCCTGGGGCTCTGCATAAACTGGCTGACTAGCCCCACAGCATAACTCAAATCCGGGCGTGTGATAGTCATATATATGAGACTACTAACCATCTTCCTGTACATAGAAGGATCATCCAATTCCTCGCCATAATCAGCCCGCAACTTCACATTTTGCTCCAATGGTGTACTCATAGGCTTACACCCTGTCATGCCATACTTTGCCAACATATCCAATGCATATTGGCGCTGTACTAACCAAGTACCTGCATGATCTTTTACCACTTCAATTCCAAGGAAGTATCTCAACTCACCAAGATCTTTCATGTCAAATTGCCCACTCAAAGCTTTCTTGACATGCATCACATCTGCACCATGATCACCTGTGATAATCAAGTCATCCACATAGATGACTAGTAAAACAATCCCATGCTCTGTCTTCTTCACATAGAGTGAAGAATCTGCTGTAGAAATCTGAAAACCAAGTGAGATAAGATATCTGCTTATCTTATCACTCCAAGCACGAGGTGCTTGCTTTAGACCATACAATGCCTTTTTCAACCTGCATACGTGAGTGGGATATCTAGGGTGTACATACCCTTCTGGCTGTGCCATGTAGACTTCCTCTTGTAGATCTCCATTCAGAAATGCATTCTTGATATCCATTTGATGCATTTCCCAGCCATTAGTTGCAGCCATAGCAATGACTGCTCTCACTGTGCCCATCTTAGCCACTGGACTAAACGTCTCATCATAATCCAAACCTTGGGTCTGTGCATAACCCTTTGCTACCAATCTTGCTTTATGTCTCTCAATAGAACCATCAGATTTGCACTTCACTTTGTAAACCCATTTACATCCAATAACATTCTTGTCCTTTGGTAATGCAACCAAGTCCCATGTATCATTATGGACCAATGCATCCATCTCTACATCCATTGCTTTCTCCCATACATGCTCTCCAATAGCCTCTGTATAGCATGTAGGTTCCACATGCTTCACCATAGATGTCATATATGCATAGTGCATAGCAAAATCTCTATATGTCAATCTGTCAACAGGATATCTGACTCTCTGGGATCTCCGCAATGCCTGCGGGTCACTCTGTACACCTGTAACTCTAGCATGTGGTGGCACATATCTATCCTGTCTAGCACAGGTGTGCGTAAAACAGGTATGCCAAGCTCCTTATCCAAACTCTCTGAACTAGATGACTCATAACCTGTGATTCCAATTCCTTCGACTTTCTTTTTGCCTTTATCCATAGCACTACTCCCAGTGCTCACACTCTCATGCCTCAAACGTCCTGACCATGGACGTACACTGCTACTCTCAGCTTCTGCTGCTGGCCCAGACATAGTAGTAGAACTAGAACTTGCTTGTGGTGGCAAGTTCACATGAACATCAGCCTCAAGTGACTCAATAACACCCTCATCTTTTGCTTTGTACCAACTAGCAAGCTCATCAAACACCACATCACGTGAGATGACCACTTGTCTAGTTTGTGGATTATAACATTTGTATGCCTTTCGATCCTGTGCATATCCAACAAATACACATTTCTCTGCTTTAGGATCCAACTTCCTTCTTCTTTCATTAGGCACATGTACATAAGCTATGCATCCAAAAACTTTAAGATGTCCAATGTCTGGCCTGTAACCTGTGAGCCGCATCTCTGGCGTGCTTCCATGAATGGCTGCTGTAGGTGTTTTGTTCAATATATACACTGCAGTAGCACATGCTTCTGCCCAATAGTAATCTGGCATGCTCTTTTCATTGAGCATCGCCCTTGCCACTTCACATATGACTCTATTCTTTCTCTCAGCCACACCATTCTGCTGAGGTGTATACCTGCAAGTCAACTGTCTTCTTATTCCATGCTTCCTCAAGAAATGCTCAAAAGCTTTTGAGGTGTATTCACCACCTCCATCTATTCTCAAACATTTAATCCAACAGCCATATTGCTTTTCTGCAAAAGCTTTGAAATCCATGAACTTTTCCAACACTTCACTCTTCTCTCTCAGAAAGTATATCCATGTCATCCTGCTGAAATCATCTATGAATGTCACATAGTATAAACTGCCTTTGATAGATGGGTTTTGTGCAGGACCCCATACATCACTATGTACAATCTCAAGTGGCCTGTTACTCATATTTCCTTCTCTAGGAAACCTCAACCTTGCCTGCTTTCCAAACTGACAGGCTTCACAAACATGCATATGTCCATCATATTTGAACCTAGGCAATCCATTGACAATGCCTCTTGTTTGCATGTTCTTTAATCTCTGTATATTGACATGTCCAATTCTCTTATGCCACATATCAATGTCCTGTACTACATTCCTGCTCTTTGAGAACATGGCTGATTTTAGCTCAGGAATTCCAGCATCCAGCTTAAACAATCTGCCTTCTTTCTTTCCTTTAGCAATCACTCTACATCCATGTTTGAAATCTTCAACGAAGCATCCATGCTCGTTGAAACGAACCTATAATCCCTGTTCCACCATTTGACCAACTGAGGCCAAGCTTTTAGTGATCGAAGGCACATACAGCACATCTGACATAGACTTTGTCTGACCATTGTGCATGACCAATGGTACACTTCCAACATGTGTAATGACATGCTGGGTATCATCACCTGTTTCCACATAGCCTTTTACATCCATAGGCTTTATATGCTCAAACCATTCACCATGACATGTCATATGGTTTGATGCTCCTGAGTCCATATACCATGTGTCATCATTCTCAGCATTTATTGTCATAGAACCCACAACATGCTTCATGGCAAACAAATGATTTGCAGTTCCATCATTGCTGCTTGATGCATAGTTTCCACCATGTTGTGCATAGTTTCCACCATAATGACCACCACGTTGTGCTCTTCCCCCTCTCAAATCATTCTGTTTGCGGAAACAATCTCTCGCTATATGACCATATTTGCCACAATAATGGCATTCCACATCTTGCATAGAATTTTGTTGGCCTTGCCAACGTCCTCGACCACCCCACGGGGGGTACCTCTGCCTCTTTGAGGGGTATATCCACGACCACCTCAAGCACCATATGAAGGCTGAAAATTCTGTTGTGGAGGCCTGTCCTGGCATCCACGACCATTACCACCACGTCCACGTGATGCAAATCTCCCCCTGCCTCTAAAGCCTCTCTGCGAGTAGAAAGCTTGATTTCTGCCATCATCATGGCTAGTAGATGCATCCAGAAATGAATCACTGAGCTTGATTTCCTCAACCAACAAGAGTGAAACCAACTCATCAAAGTCAGGTAGACCTGTACTCCTCACTGAGATAGATGTATCAAATGATTTGTATTCCTTGCCAAGACCACGCAAGGTAATATCCACCAAATCATCATCAGGCATGGGGGCATTTATTGTGGCCAATGCATCTGCAAACTTCTTGATTTCTTGTACATAATCATGTATGCTCCTTTTATTCCTTTTCACATTATGTATCTGCTGTCGCACAACTGAGACTTGCGAGCACTCGTATCTGTATCAAACATCTTGACCAAAGTATCCCATGCATCTTTGGGATTCTCAGCATCCTGAATGTGTATGAGCATAGCATCAGAAATACATATAGACAAATAATGCAGCACTTTGAATGCTCTCTCTGACCATTGCTTATGAGCAATAAGCTGCTGCTGTGTAGGTTGCCGAGGTAGCTTAGGCTCTGGCTCAGCACCTGTAATGAGTATCAACACCATCTGACATGTGTACATATCAATTTTTGAAAACCCCTTTCTCTGTTTTTGGAAAAACCAGAAAAACCAGTAGAAAATTTGCTCTAATTCCTTCAATATTTGTCCAAATTGGGCAACCAGCATTCATTAGCTTAGCATTAGTGTCCATCAACTCCATGTAAGAGGAATTTGTCCAATTGTAAAAGGCCAAGGATTAATTGCTCGATTAAAAATGCTCTGTTTCTCTGCAACCAGTGGACAGCCTGTTTTAATCAGCTCATTCCCAGCTCAATTAGGCATAATTGACCAAACAAATCACATAGCCCTCTTCTCCAAAGTGTAAAGCATCCAATTGCTAAAGAAATTGTGGAAGATATCAAGCACCCAATGAGAAATCGATCTCCTCGTAGTCAAAAAACCAGAAAAATGCTCTGTTTCCTCTGTTCTGGCTGCGCCGCCTGCAATTAGGGGATTTGGGAGTGATTATAATGTTGTTTGATGAGGTATTCAAGTCCCCAACACTCCTAGATATGTGTGCAATCCACCAATGCTTTGATTTTTACCAAATACATGCTCCACTTTCATCAATTTTTGGCTTCCTCTTCTCTGTTTTGTGTGAGCTCAAAAACCAGAGTTTTTCACACTTTGAAATGCATTCAAATTGCTCCAAAATTTGTTCAAGGCTTGCACATGGGTTGCCAATACATCCCTCATTGTCAAATACATATGTCTTTTGCCAGAATCACACGTATTTCCACCATACATCAATGTTCCCAAGCTTTAATGGAAAGCTTCAAAAACCAGAATTTCTCTTTGCTTTGATTTGCTCTATTTTGCTTTGCTTTTGCTTGTATCACCTGCAATCCGCTCAAGGATGTTTAGAAGACCTTACCCGGTAGGCCAAGCTCTCAGATCTGATAGTATTTGGTGTGCTCCAAGCTTCACAGCTCCAATGGCAAGCTTCACAGCTCCAATGGCAAGCTTCACAGCTTCTCTTCACAGCTTCTTCTCCCTCTTCACTCACTCACTCATAAACCCTAATAAACAGCACAAGGCTCTGATACCATGTTGAAAGAACGGTAGAGGAGGAGGAGACACACACACAGGAGCAAACCCTAATGTATATTGCAAACCCTAACCATAGAGGGAAGCCATGTCCACTCTCACACAAAGCATAATGCACTAATCCATAATCCACACAACACACAATGAGTTGTGTCCACACTCTACTAACCCTAGCTAATGTCCACACACTATGACCAGCTGGACACGCGGTCATTTATGTCTCACACATGTTCCTACCTAATCTGCCAGCACATAGCATAGCTGGCTCACACTGACATCGAGCTTGAATCTCAACACATATGTGAGTACTTACATCTAGCTGAAGAGGTGGTAGTGTGCTTTTATAAGAGTGAATTTGGCTTAGGTACTCTTCATGATGTTTTGGCATGTCTATTTTCTCTGGAGGGGGTGTTGCACTGAAGAGTGGAGATGAATAGCATGAATTGATGCATTGATGGGTGAATAAGCCTCTTGGCAAGGATGGATTTTTGATGTTGAAGCATGGTTTAACCCCCCCCTTTCCTAAGCTATGTTGTACCCTCAAAATCTTTTTAGGTAGCCAAGTTTGGAGAAGTGGGGATGTTGTAGTATGATGGACTCCTTTGCTCATTTTAGAGCAAGATTAATAAAGATTATGTGTTTGTTTTAAGATTTTTATCTTGCTTGATATTTCTTGATTTATGTTAATTATCAAATCATAGCCTTAATATTATGCTTTTATCCTCAGATTTTATTTTTTAAGTGACATTGACCTTTTTGAGGTCAACGCTCTTACCTTCCTATTCTTTTTGGGTACTATCACGATGGGTGATACCCATTTTGTGTGCTCGATTTTATAGATGAATCTGACATCAATGAGTCTATCTATTTCCTCCTGGACAATCTTGGAATAATTTGGGTTCATTGGATAAGCCCTTTGTTTGATCGACCTTGCTTCATCAACCATCGGAATGGTGTGCTTGACTACTTTGGGAGGTACACCTTTCATGTCTGTGTACTTCCAGGCAAAGCAATCCTAGAATTTTGTAAAGGAGGGCAATGAGCTCGGTCTCTTCCTCTATAGAGAGGTCTTCTCCAATGTATACTGGCCTTGGGTCTTTGCCCGGGCATGCCAGGTTGACTTCCTTCACCTTGGTTGGGACCATCATATGAGGTCCATGGTTGTCCATTGTGGGACCTTTGGGTTGAGTCATATTGCACAAATCTATTGGCCACCATCGTGAATGCCTTTAAGTGCTTTGAGACTTGTTTTGTCTCCTCGGCCTTAGCACTTTCTTTGTCAACCAATATCTTGGCTTCTTTCTCCATAAAAGCGCTAATTTCTTATTGTGTGCTCTACGTGCAGAGCGGCAAAGCTTTTTAGGTCCAAGTTTGGGATCAGTGGGTTCCATCGTCTTTGGGGCAGTCGTGTGGACTAGAAGGGAGCTATTTGTAAACTCCTTTTGCCATATTTGGTTGAAGTGGTCATGTGCTTCAACCGCCCCAACATATTTAGCCAGTGAGTGTCTGGATCGTCATGGAAAACATAGCGTTTAGGTCGACGGAATCCATTGGGCTTGTGAGTCTTGTGTGAGTGTGTTTCCTGTGATAGTTCTAGTTTAATGGCTTGTTCAAGTTCCTATGTGGGTATGTAGTGCTGAGCATATATAGAGATGTGGTCTCCTGTGCCTGTCTGCCATGGCAAACCTCATTTTTGGTGCACCTAGGAAGTATGTCCAAGGTGGCAAGGATATGCATCCAATTCTCAGAGTCTTCCGGCTCCAGAAGAGGTGTACACTTCTCACTGTCCTTTTCATCATCCCACGTTTTGTGGCACGTTTGACATAGATAAACTACAGTGGATTTGTTAGTTGTTACTAAGTCCTCTTTGAAGGGTTTGCCACTCATGGGATGTACCTTCCACATGCGTAGGTTGATCTTTAATGTTTGATCTTTCCTTCAAATGTAGATATGATCGGTATCCCAATAGTGGATCATCTTGGATTCTATCATGAATGGTCACCCAAGGATGCAATCATATGAAATGGGCTGATGTCCAAAGTTCATCACCACAAAGGTGTGGCGATAGGTAGTTCCAAGGATCTTTATCTTCAAATCCTTCAATAGATGAATGGGGCTCGTTGTGGCTCCTTCAACAAGTTTGACTAGCAATGTCGTGTCATCCATGGTGGGTGCTCCCCATTTTTCCCAACATTATTTGGTAATAATGCTCTCTTTGTTTGGGGTAGACCTTAGGCGGATTATTTATCACGCTTTATGTATGGATTTTTGGTATTTTAGGAAGTCGGTTAGTTTTGGGATCTTGGAAGGCAAAGAGTCGTGAGAAGTTTACATAGCTAGAGCCGTTTTGTTTAGTAATACATGAATGGGGTTCTTGGCGGATTTTGGGAGTAGTTATTGGCAGATCCGGTAATGGCAGCGTAGTAGACAGATTTTGTACTTCACTTATTCTAGTCATGTACATTCTGTATTCTGTTTTTTGAGAGTAGTGTAAGTGCAGTTGCGTTGTGTAAACCATGCGTGTCAAATTGTAGTGAATGTTAGGAGTAAGATGAACTGTTTTGGTTTTGTCAGAGTGAGTGTCATCTGTGAAGTGTCAAACCTAAAAGAATGGAGGAATACTACTCTGTAAAGGCAACAATAAACACTGGCGAGATCACGGTGCTTATTATGAAGGGTGTTCATGGTCGAGTTTGCTTTCTTCTGTAAGGGGGATGAGTGCTAAGAAGATGCAGAGCAGCAGTAGAAGTAATGGTTGTTGAGGTGGTTATGTTTTCTGAGAAGTCAAGTGCTAGGCGGTAGTTCAGGGCTGGAGAATTTGCAGCAGGTTCTTCATTCATATTTTACTAGGTGGGCAGCGAGGCAGCGAGGTTTTCAGCAGCATGACCCGAATGTAGAAAGGCATGAAGGTGGTGAAGATAGTGGAATGTAGCGTGATAATCCGGAGTATGCGTTAGAGCCTGGTGTAGAAGATTTAGCAAAAATAGAGGAGTATGGAGGCATTTTCAATGAGCCAGGAGAAGAAAGGCAATGGGATCCGGTTGTGATAGGAGGCGTTTTGTTACAACATTTGTTTCTAGTAAGGAGGCGATTGGATTTTGATCCACTACGGATTGGGGGGGGCTTACCAGCACCACCTCCATCACCAGTATCATCCTCATCATCTTCTGCAGGGCATTTGACCCCTAATGCGCTAAGAAATATGGCAGAGCAGCGGCTAGAGCTGATTTCCGCGTCAAATTCGGGACCTTTTCAGGGAAGTCTAAACAGGACCCCGATTGCCATGTAGCTCAATTTGAGACAAGATGGCAGGCCAGAGGATTTGATGGAGTGTATGACGCACAAGCCAAGATGCGGCAATTCCAAGTGACACTGGGTGGAGGGAAGAGCCATGCAGTGGTTGAGCAATTTCAATGCGGGTTATTTTGGAGATTATTTGGCACTAAAGAATGCATTTTTGAACAGGTTCAGAAAGGAGAAAACTTCGAATGATGTTCTTACAAAGATTAAAGCAATTAAGCAGAGGAAAATGTTTGTGGAGGATTACACTCAGAAGTTTAATCAGTATCCGAGAAGGCTTGCAAATGCGGAGAGGCCGACAGATGAAATGTTGGCCGGATATTATATGAATCGTTTGAGGAAGGAATTGCGGAATGCAGTAGCAGGTGTGGATGTCGGAGCAGGTATGGATGGTTTGATCGAAACCGCCACAAGAGCAGAGAAGCGCTTTGGAGTAATTAATCCGAGTCCTTCAAAGAGGGGTTCTCGGGAATCTAAGAAGAAAAAGAAGGGAAAGAAGAAGAAGAGATCTTCAGATGATAGTAGTGATGATGATTCTGATTCAGACACAGATTCCGATAAGTAGTGATTCAGATTCAGATTCCGATTCAGGTTCGAGTTCAGACAAGGGGGATAAGCAGCGGAAGCATAAGAAGAAGGATAAAGACGAGTCCAAAGGCAGTTTGGTTGAAAAGATGGTGGAGAAAAAGTTGAAAGAAATGGGGGTTAAGCAAGAATCCGAATCAAGTAGCAAGAAGCCTCATTGTGATATCTGTGACATTGATGGTCATAAAACCACTAATTGTTGGTAGAAATGGGGGTTAAGCAAGAATCCGAATCAAGTAGCAAGAAGCCTCATTGTGATATCTGTGACATTGATGGTCATAAAACCACTAATTGTTGGTACAATCCTAATTTTAGGGGACCAATTCCGGAGCGCATTCAGCAAAGGATTCAGCAAAATTTGCCACATGCAAGTGGAGTCTTTCCGGATGCTATGCAGGACAGCAGAGGACATTTAATAATTCGGGTTGGCGTGGCCAACAATAGCAGTGGAGGCCACCTTTTAATCAAAATAGGTCATACAGAGGAAATTTTAATCAAGGTTACTGACCCGATATGGCGGTTATTCAAATTTCAGGCCTTGGGGAGGAAATTGGCAGCAACAAGCAGGGATGGCAGCAACCCCCAAATTGGAGTCCGCCAAATTGGAATCCGCAGGCATGGGATCAGTAGTCACCAAATACTCAGTTACCACAGTTACCTGCACCACCTGCTCAGCAGGGGGGAGGCAAAGAAAACACCTCAGAGTAATTTTATTGATGTTGAAGTTGTGGAGGATCAGGTGACAAATCAAGTGTCAGCGGAGTGTTCTCTGGAGTGTGATTGTTCGCAATGCAAGTCTAGTGAGCCTGAGGCAATGGCAGTTACACGTTCAAAGGCAAGGCTTAAACCACCATTGGATTGGGAAGCACAGAAGGAAGTTCGAGATGAGGTAGCGGATGAAGTGGAGCAGTCCGAAAAGGAAGAAATGACATCTGGACAGAAGCAAAAGCAGCTTAAGATAGTGGGGAATTCAGAATTAGCATCAGGGGCATTGTTTGAGGAATTACTGAATACTCGTATGCAGTTTACATTGGATCAGTTGCTTTCATTGGTTCCAATTTTTAGGGACAAACTTTATTCAGTGTAACAAGAAAGTCAACCAGTCCTAACATACCAAGTGCATTTAAGGAAAGTGTTGGGACTTATCAGATCAGTCCAGATGATGTGGATTTTACTATCCCAACTGTGAAGCTGGAATTTGATGGTCGTATGTTTTCTGATGTTCTGTTAGATGGGGGATCCGATGTGAATATTTTGTCTGAAGCTGAATTTTCAAGGATGCCGGATGTCAAGCTTGAGCTTGCACCGTTTCAAGTGCAGATGGTGGATCAGCGGAGAGTACAGTCAATTGGGATGTTGCGAGGTCAAATCCTCAAGGTGCATGGATTGCCATTTCAAGCAAATTTTGTTGTTTTGAGGATGCAGGATGTAGGGAATGCTTATTCAATGCTATTAGGGAGACCATGGTTTAAGTCCGCAAAGCTTAAACATGATTGGGAAAGAAATGAAGTGATTTTGAAAAAAGGCAAACATTCTGTAAGGATTCCAATGACTGCAAAGAAGAAATTGTCAACGTCAGTAAGGCCAATGATGGCTCAGACAATTAATTTGGCGGATGAGGTTGAAGATGATGAAGAAGCATGTTTTATGGAGGCAAAGGGCCTACTGTCATTCCAGTATTTGAAGTTGATGTGGAACGGATTGTGGAGAAGTATGTTTTTCAGGAGGATTCTGTAAAATCCGACAGGAAGTCACCTGTTAAGTCCGATGAAGTGGATACAGGTCAGGGATCAATTCCAGAATTAGGAGTCAGTTCTGCCTCCAAGATGAAAGAGGATTTGGAGTATTTTGATGATGAAGTGTCACCCAAAGAGGCAACAACCAGAGCTGAGTTTCTATATGATAAGTTGATGGAAAAGGTGTCAAGAGTGAAAGAAGATGATTTGCAGGAATTGAATTTGGGATCTGAAGTTAACCCAAAAGTGGTCAAAGTCAGTGTAAATTTGGATGAGAGGTTTAAGGAGGATCTTAAGAGGTTGCTGCAGGAGTTTATTGATGTGTTTGCTTGGGATTATTGGGATTTGTCCGGCATGGATCTAGAGGTGTATAAACACCAGATCAATTTGAAGGAAGATGCGGTGCCACAGTGATTCAGTAACGGTATAGAATGAATCCAAATTATGCAAGCAGGTGAAGGAAGAGTTGGATAAGCTTTTGCAAGTAGGTTTCATTATACCAAGCAGAATGGTTGTCACCAATAGTTGTCGTACCAAAGAAGTCTGGAAAAATCAGGGTGTGTGTGGATTACAAAAAATTGAATGCAGCAACTGTTGCTGATCTATTTCCATTGCCATTTATGGATTCAATCTTGGATGATGTCACAGATCATGAGATGTATAGTTTTCTTGATGGTTTTTTAGGGTATAACTAGATCCGGATGGCGGAGGAAGATGTTGCTAAAACCGCATTCATCATCACAGAATGGGGTGCATTTGCATATACCGTCATGAGTTTTGGATTGAAGAATGGGCCACCATCATTTTCCAAAGCAACTTTCAAAACTTTTGAGCCGTATTTGACGGAATTCATGCGGATTTTCATGGATGATTTTTCTATATTTGGCAAGAGGGCAAAACACTTGGAGTATCTTAGGAAATGTTTGGAAAGGTGTCGACTGTTTTGGATGTCTCTGAATCCATACAAATGTGCAATTGCAGTCCAAAGAGGGAAGCTGTTAGGTCACATCATCTCGGAAGAAGGTATGTCAATTGACTCTGACAAAATTAGTGCAATTCAAAAAGCAGTAGCACCTGATAATTTGAAAGCAGTATCAAGATTTATGGGGCAGATAAAGTGGCACAATAGGTACTTAAGGTATCTTGCAGATGTCAGTGCACCTTTGACTCATTTGACAAAGAAGGATGTTGAGTTTGTATGGGGAGACGCTCAGGAGAAGGCATTTCAGGTTATGAAGAAGATGCTTGTTGTTTCTCCTATCATTCAACCACCAAATTGGCAGTTGCCATTTCATGTGTTTGTGGATGCGTCGGATATGGCGGTCGGAGCTGTTTTGATGTAGGAAAAGATCCGCGGGTGGTTTCGACCAGTGTATTATGCTAGTCAGATGTTGAAACAACCGGCTGAAAATAATTACACAGTTACTGAGCGGGAAGCTTTAGGAATGATTTTTGCATTGGAAAAATTTTGGCATTACTTGCTTGGGAACAAATTAATATTTCATGTTGATCACCAAGAGCTGATTTTCTTAGTGAAGAAGCCAAAGCTGGAAGGCAGATTGGCAAGGTGGATGCTTTTGCTTCAGGAATTTGACTATACAGTGTTGCATACACCAGGGAACAAGTATGGAGTAGGAGATTACCTTAGCAGATTGGAAAATATGCAGGAGATGCCTGGGGTGTCGGATCAGCTTTCGGATGCGGAATTGTTTCATGTACAGGGACAAGAGTATGACAACTGGTATGATCAAATGTCCCAACTTTTAACAAATGGAGTTTTGCCTTCTAGTATGTCAACAAATCAGAAGAAGAAATTTGCATTGAGAAGCAGACCATTTTTGATTATTGCTGGTGCACTATACCGGAAGGGACCAGATCAGATCATCAGGAGATGTGTACCAGATGAGGAGCAGAGAGCTGTTTTGCAGGAGGCACATTTTGGAGCAACTGGAGGACATTTTTTCGGAGAGATTACAGGACGAAAGATAATGCAAGCTGGTCTGTGGTGGTGGCCATTGTTGCTCAAGGATGCATTTCATGAGACAGAGGACAGGATCACTTAGCTTCTTGAAGAGAATAATTTTCTGCGGAATCGGTTAACACCATTGGTGGAATTGGAGAAGGCTACTCTGGGTTACCAGAGGGAGTCACTGGGGTTTTGGTGTCGGATGCTGATGCGGATTCACTTCGCTCAGAGGTTTTTGGGTATGTAAAGGAGATTTGGACTCAAACTTCTCAGCTGTTTTAGGACCATCTAGCATTACCTATTGATACGTTTAAAGTTTGGTTTGAAGCTACGGGGAAGCAGGCTGTTCGGGTGGAGAATATGGTGTTGAAGACCAAAATTACAGAATTGGAATTGCAGGTGGAGACACTAAAGAAGGAAGCAATGCTGAAGAGGGCCGATTCGCCTTTGGAAACTGTGGATGAGCAGGGAGATGGTGACAAGGAGTCCAAAATGGTTGGTGTTGAGAAGGCCACGGAGTTCAGTAGTAGTGATAAGGCGGTGGAAGTGATTACAGTGGAAGCACAGGAGGAAAGCGGAAAGGCAAGTGCAGGAGCACAAAAGGCGGATTTGGTGGATTCAACAAGTGGCTGACTGGATCAAGGGACTGTGGTGGATTCAACAAGTGGCTGACTGGATCAAGGGACTGTGGGTCCGAGGTCAGCCATTGGCTCAAGCCACTTGTGCCAGGTGTTTGGGGTAGACCTTAGGCGGATTATTTATCAAGCTTTATGTATGGATTTTTGGTATTTTAGGAAGTCGGTTAGTTTTGGGATCTTGGAAGGCAAAGAGTCGTGGGAAGTTTACATAGCTGGAGCCGTTTTGTTTAGTAATACATGAATGGGGTTCTTGGCAGATTTTGGGAGTAGTTATGGCGGATCCTGTAATGGCAGCATAGTAGACAGATTTTGTACTTCACTTATTCTTGTCATGTTCATTCTGTATTCTGTGTTTTTGAGAGTAGTGTAAGTGCAGCTGCGTTGTGTAAACCATGTGTGTCGAATTGTAGTGAATGTTAGGAGTAAGATGAACTGTTTTGGTTTTGTCAGAGTGAGTGTCATCTGTGAAGTGTCAAACCTAAAAGAATGGAGGAATACTGCTCTGTAAAGGCAACAATAAACACTCTTGCTCCCCCATCTAGGATTACTATGACCTGGAGGCCATCGAAGGTTATCCACAATGCCACATTGAGTTCATTGCCTTCAAAATATTGTCCAAGCTTATTTACTTGAACTGTGGGGTGCCAGTGATCTTGTGGTGGGGTACAACAAGTTCATCTTCCTCAAACTCATTAGAGTTGTCTAGCTCCATAGATTCTTGCATGCCTGCCCTGAGGCATCCTTCCATCCAATCTTTCAGATCTCTCCATAAGCTTGGCTACCTTGAAGTAAGGTTCCAATGGGAATCTGGACCTGGGAAGAAAGGAAGGAAGAGAGACTTGCAATGTCTCTAGGAGCAGAGGCTTTTCCATGAAATGAAGGTTGCCTTGGCTCAATCTTAAACTCTTCTATGTATATGGTATGAAGATGGGGATTTTTTTGTCCGTTCTTTTAAGATGGTCATCCCCCAAATTTCTAAGATATTTGGCTACTCGGTCTCCCTCTAGTGGGGGTAGCTATTGTAGTGGGAATACTTTTGTTGGCCTATGTGGGGGTGATAGGTCTAGGAGCTCTCTAGAATATACCTGAGCTTCTTTAGTGGGTTTTGGGTTGGAGATTGAAGGGCAAGGCTCAAGGTAAGCAGTCGGAGGCTCATATTCTATCTGGGATTAGAAATCCTTGACCAATTCTTCGGCTACCAAGAGTCTTTCTTTCTTCTCTATGGGGTTAGGGTATTCGAAAAGCTTCTTAGGGAGCTGGTTAGCATCAATCGGTTCCCTCGCTCGGGTGGCTGAGCAAAGAAGATCTTCCTCTTCTGACAAAGAAGTTGATGCATGTGTGGTCGTGTCATCCTCCAAACCACTTTTGATAATTACCCGGATCTCTCCTTTGCCGATCTTTGTGGTTTTCTTTCTGGAGTGTCTAGTTGCTTGTCCTTGTTTAGGGACATTTTGTGAGGATGAGGCTTTTGCTTGTCCCTAGTATCGTGAGGTCAATGTCTCTACTGCTACAACATGAGTTGCGGCCCTCTGTTTATTTTGCAGTCTGGTTACAACATTGAGAGAAACCGAGCAGATGAAGCCATCTCTTACACTCAAGAGGTTAAGGCTAGTGCTAGGATTTGCTTCAGGAGCTCTTATCATTGTTCCAGTTCTCAGCGGGGACAATCCTTATACAGATGGTCTACCAGTGTATAAAGGGGTTAAGGTTGAACTGCCTACTAAGGTACTTTCCATCCCTTTCTTAATTGGATACTTAGCCACTGGGTGAGGTCCTACGCAATGATAGCATTGCATGGGTGGTATTTTTGCTATTGTATATTGATGTCTCGGCCTCACGGCATTGGGGTTGCTAAGTACACTAGGTACATTTGGTCACCCTCCATCATAGAGTGGCTTAAAATTTGTGAGGGTGGACTGTTTGGTTCAAGGAGCTCATAGGTGGGACCTTCACGAATTTCCTGCTCATCACCTTTGTCAAAGATCTCCATCAGTATAACTGATGGATAGGGGTGATTCAAGGCAATGGGGGTTGAGGTGGAAGAGCTGGGGGTGGTAAGGAAATTCAGGTACCCTAAGAATTCCTCTTTGGGACACTTCTTGGCCTATGGGAGCAACGAGTACGTTGTGAGGAGTAGGTGTTGGAAAAGCCTGCAGTTGCCTTGGGTTTGTAGGTAGGGCTTGTGGCAGGGATCGAGCACTTGAACAGCTCTTTGTTGATAGCAATTCATGAAATCATGGCTGCCCCATCTTTGACAGTATGTGCAGTAGAGGTTGGGACGGGGTCTCAGGTGTGGAAACTCCATGCTTGTATGCTTAGCTCAACAAATCAGGCACCACACTAGCTCCCCCTTCTGGTAGAGATGGGGTTGACCCACTCGATCTCGGCCTTGGCTGATTCTCCATTGTTGGGTCATTTTCTGCATTAACGCATCTTACCAACTGCTTGACTTGTTGTCCAGAGGTGAACTCCTTGCCTTTCCTCTCGGACTTCGCACTGGTGGTCTTAAATGAGGCTTTTGATGTACCCTCATAGAGTTCTCAGGAATGTGTTCCCTTGAAGTTGTCCTCAAAGTCCAGTTTTTTGTCCTCAAAGTCCAGAGCACTCTTGCAACATTGCTCGAAGGAGGTACGGACCAAGGCATATAAAGAATTATGTAGGGGAACATCATCTAGACCTTCCACAAAACTCCCTATTAGCCTTTCGTGAGAGAACTTGTCTCTCAGCGTGAGTGGAGATATCTGACTCTATTAATGTAATCCTTGATGGTTTCACCCTCTTTTTGTTTGACATTATTTAACTACTCAACTCCTCCATTGGGTTCCTTGATGAGAATACCCAACTTTGAAAGCCTCTTTTAAAGCTTTGAAGGAGGCTTTATCCTCTATCTTCAAAGATCTGAACCGTTGGGGCCACCTTTGCCATCTAAGGTAAGGCCTAAAGCACTTGTCTTGGTTTGATCATCTACATGGCCAAACGCTTCGCAAATCTCGTTGAACATCTCAAGGTGTGTAATGGGATTATGAGTCCCATCAAACTTATTGATCAACTTGGAGATGCTAGCTAGTTTGGTTCTTTCTTCTTGTCTTGGTTGAGCTAGTGTGCAGGGGGCATGATACTGACAGCTAGCCCCCTCCCTATTTCCATGGCTAACCTTAACATGTCAGCCCTACCATGGTCGGTGGATGGTGCTAGTAGGGTAATGGTTGGTGGAGGAGCGGGGCCAGGTGAATAATAGACCATTGTAGGCCCTTGTCTCATGGGTGGATTGGGCTGTGCCCCGCTGCATGGTCCCATGTGATATCCTGGGTGTGCTCCCTGTGGTGAGTAGAATTGATAGACACAGGTGGACTCGGCTGATGAGAAGGAGCTTGTGAGGTCCCCGCCCGCCTGCTCCGGGGCTCCTACCGGCGGCGAAAGTGGTGTCGGCCTCCCGCGCGGGGCAGGGGTCCTGCACACTCGGGGCCTTGCCCACAGATGTCTGGGATGAGAGGCTAGCCCGGGGGCAGTCCCTCCGAGACCGGGCCTGGAAGACTCCCCTCGCCCAGAAGGCACGGGCGATTCCACCAGGAAGGGGAAAAATCTTCTAATGGGGAAATTACTCTAACGAGTCAAGTCTTAACTAGATAAACTGATCTAACCAAACCTGAAGTCACATGGTCAGATCAAGAAGAGACTTGCACTTGGTCCATGGAATCACCGCTGTTTTCCTCATTTATGAGGCACAACCGATGATCCCCTCCCACAGAACAAGGTCTTCTCAGGATTTAAAACTAAATAACGTAACTAATCGTATCTAGTTGTTTCTCAGGAATCCTCCAATCGAGCCTAACCACATCCGGCCCATGGGTTAGCCAACCACCCGACCACTGAATTGGTGGGATTCCTTTAGATTTGATTGGGTTTTTGCTCAGGTACCGAGGAAAAGAGTTCCTAGGCCCCCTAGACGGTGATTCATGCAAAAATCAAATAGGCATACCACGTACACACCCAATATGAAATTACCATTTATAATAGATTGGACTGGCTTTAAGACAATCCTTGAATAAAATCATAATATTTTTTATCATCATTTTTCAAAATTCCAAGTCCATTGTATTACAAAAATGCATCCTCTTAACTCTCTGTTGAAGACCAGCTGACCAACCAATGAGATCCAGTAGTATCAAAATTTGGTTCTCAAAAATCTTTCCTTTTTGTCCATCCAAAATCTTCCTTGATGTACGCCTGGGTGTCCTAGCAACTGTGAGCCCGTGCATCGCCTGGTCAGAACCCTCTAGGATCCTCCTTAGGTGTCCTAGCACTACACTCAGCACTACACTCAGGGACCGCTTCATCGGTCCTCGCCCATTGTACCGGATGCGCACCATTTTAACCGTACCGAGGCTGGTCAAGACCTCGGCAGGCTTTGTCGGCCGACGTCCCTTGAGGAATCCCTGCCAGCTGTTCCAAACAAACGTCCTCTTAGAAAAACATAAGCCAAATGCTTCCTCCAGCATTCTGGCATAAAACAGTCCTTTGAATGAAAAACAGAGTTTCCAATGCAAGTGAGATTCCAGTTTGAGATTGGTTCTAAAGACCCTTTTTCCAATAATTCCCAGTTTCATAATGAGGATCCTTGATCTCTCATGTGAGAGTAATCTACCCGTCATTTTATCCATTTATCCAACTAGATTCTTGGTGAGATTGATCAGGGAAAAACTAGATTAGTTCCGGTAGTCTATTCTTTGGATTGAGTAATTGGAATTGGTCACGAAGTTTTTTATTTGATTCAGTTTGAGAGAAGGAAAATTAGGTTTACTGTCCGACCTCAAATAGTCTAACTAAATTCATTCAATTTAGTTCTACCAGGATTCCTTTCAACTAAACATCTAGTTTTTGGGTAAATATCCATTTAGTGATTTTACCAATTCAAATATCGAAGATATTATTTTTCCCACATAAATTCTCAACCTTAATTCATTAGGTAGAATTATGATGGAAATTCATCTTTTGACATTAGAATTTAATTCATCTTTTCTCAAATATCATGGAAATTCATCTTTTAACTAAAATATCAATACCTACTTTTTGAATAAACTTGAAATCCTTCTTTTTCTCATTTCAATGAGTGCAATCCAATTATCATGGGAATTCCTCTTTTTCATAAATTAAATCTATTAAAATTCTTCTTAAAACTACATAAAAATAACCATTAATTCCTGAAAAGATGCAGGGAGGAAGAGAGCTTGAGCTCTTGCAAGCACACACACACACTCACAAAACCCTAATAGAGAACACACACGGTGAGAGGCTGAAAATCTTCTTCTTCTCTACTCAACACTCAACGCACCATATACAAGAATAAGAGTACACACAATATGAAAGGTACTCAACCAATACATACACGGGTTCTCTATAGTGTGAACCCGACTAAATGAGCTGGTGCTATAACTATGCCAGTCTCTAGAGTGGCTGTCACACAGCCTGTCATCCCACTGGCCGCATATCTCCCATGATCTCACCAACCATGCCAGTGGTGTAGGTGTGGGGCCTATCCCCCAGGCGGGTCATCAGTGGCCACCGCCTCACTAGAGCTCGATATCTCAACACTCCCCCTCGAGCTCAACTCCATCTCATGTACACCAAGCGAAGCCCTAAATCTGCGGAGCTTCTCTGTACCCAATGCTTTGGTGAAGATGTCAGCTACCTGATCCTCTGTGCTGACATAAACAAGGTCAAGGTCTCCTGCCAAGACCTTCTCTCTGACGAAGTGGTAGTGGACCTCTATGTGCTTCGTACGAGAATGAAAGACTGGGTTCCTGGCCAACTGTATACTGCTAATGTTGTCACAGAAAATGACAACTTGTCTATCCACTGATAGACCTAAATCTGCAAGTAGCTTTCTCAACCAAGCTACCTCACATGCTGCCATAGCAGCTCCTCTGTACTCGGCCTCCGTACTCGATAGAGCAACCGTAGGCTGCTTCTTGCTGCTCCAAGTCACAGCAGCACTCCCCAAAGAAAACATGAATCCACTGGTAGATCTTCTGTCTGAGATACTACCAGCCCAATCAGCATCTGTGTACCCATGTACACATATCTCTGTCCCAGTCTCATAGAATAGTCCACAATGTAAAGTAGACTTCACATACCTCAGTATGCGTCTCACTGCATCCAAATGCGGTTTCTGTGGAACCTGCATAAACTGACTCACCAACCCAACAGCATAGCTCAAATCTGGTCTGGTGATCGTCATGTAGATCAAACTTCCTACTATGCGTCTGTACATAGTAGGATCCTCCAAGATCTCTCCTGAATCTGCACTCAACTTGCCATTCTGATCCAATGGCACAGAAATAGGCTTACAGCCTGTCATACCATACTTGGACAACATGTCCAAGCCATACTGTCTCTGCAGTAATCCAATACCATGTGGTGACCTAATCACCTCAATGCCCAAGAAATATCTGAGCTCCCCCAGATCCTTCATCTCAAACTTCTGTCTAAGCAAGATCTTTACATCAAAGATCTCTGCATCATGGTCCCCCGTAATGATCAAGTCATCTACATAGATGACAACAAGCACAACTCCTCTATCACCATGTCTCACATACAGCGAGAAATCTGCATTGGCTACATGAAAGCCAATAGTGACAAGATATTCAGAAATCTTGTCAGACCATGCTCTTGGTGCTTGTTTTAAGCCATACAAGGCTTTCTTCAACCTGCAAACATGCTCGGGGTGACCCACATCCTCATAACCAGGTGGCTGCAACATATACACCTCTTCTTGCAAATCCCCATGCAAGAATGCATTCTTTACATCCATCTGATGTAAAGACCATTGCTTTGACGCAGCCACTGGTATCACAACTCTCACCGTTGCCATCTTGGCAACTGGGCTGAAAGTTTCCTCATAATCAATCCCATATGTCTGCGCATAGCCTTTGGCTACCAATCTAGCCTTGTACCTGTTTATGCTTCCATCACTGTTATGTTTAACTTTGTACACCCACTTGCATCCAATGGCTTTCTTGCCTTCAGGCAATTGCACTAAATCCCAAGTTTCATTTCCATATAGTGCATCCATCTCCTCATCCATAGCTTTCTCCCAACACACATTTCCAATAGCCTCATCAATGCATGTGGGCTCAACAACCTGCACAACCTTTGCCATATATGCATAGTGATGTGCCACATAACCATCATAGGTAAATCTCTGCACAGGATTTCTCACTCTCCCAGATCTTCGCAGCTTCTCATTCATGGCTTCCATAGCCTTCTTTACACCAGGTGTTCTCATAGCTGGGATCCCAAGCTCCTCATCAAGGCTCATATCTGAGCCACTAGACTCTCCATCAACATGAGAATGCCCTGCAGAAATGTCAGGCATACCAAGGGGCTCAACCACTTTCTCTTTTCCTTTACGTGATGTACTAATCACATTTGCAGGGCTGGTATTATGACGCAGCCTGCCACTCCATGGTCTATCAATAGACCCACTAGATGAGGACTCTCCTGGTCCGCTCAAAGACTGTGATTACTGACCTGCATTCTGTGCAACCACACTTCCACTCACATCAACCCCAACAGCTTCTTTTTCAGCAGCATACCAGCTGCTCATCTCATCAAAGACAACATCCCTGCTTACCCTCAACTCACGTGTAGTAGGGTTATAACACCTGTATCCCTTTTGCTCAAGGGAATATCCAATAAACACACATTTTTCAGCTTTCGGATCCAGCTTAGTTCTCAGCTCATCTGACACATGCACATATGCAATGCATCCAAAAACTTTCAGATGAGACAAATCTGGTTTTCTGCCAGTAAACCTCTCCTCTGGAGTTACATCATGTATGGCTGCAGTTGGAGTCCTGTTCATGATGTATACTGCTGTAGAAACAGCCTCAGCCCAATAGCAATGCGGCATATTCTTCTCTTCCATCAATGCTCGCGCAATCTCAGCAATGTGCCTGTTTTTCCGCTCAGCAACTCCATTTTGCTGCGGAGTGTATCTGCATGTATACTGTCTCCGAATACCATTCTTCTTCAAATATTCAGAGAACTCATTGGAGAAGTACTCTCCCCCTCCATCTGACCTTAGGCACTTTACATATTTCCCTGTTTGCTTTTGAACCAAAAACCTGAAATTCTGAAAGTGAGTGAACACCTCACTCTTCTCCTTCATGAAATATACCCACACTTTCCTTGTGTGGTCATCAATGAAAGTCACATAGTACCTGCAGCCTCCCATAGATATGGTCTTCGTAGGACCCCATACATCTGAATGCACAACATCTAGTGCATTTCTGCTCACATATCTGTTACGTGGAAACACATGCTTTGTTTGCTTCCCAAATTGGCATGCTTCACATATTTTCTGCATACCTTCCACTTTAAATTTTGGTAGCCCTGTCACAATTCCTTTTGTCTGCATAGACTTCAATCTCTGCACATTTACATGTCCAATTCTTTTATGCCATATGTCTGTGTCTGCAACAACTCCTGAACCATTTGCAAACATCGCAGCACTCATTTCAGGCATGTCTACATTCAACGTAAACATTCTGCCCACTCTGTTGCCTTTTGCAACCAACCTGCACTTGTCTTTAAAATCTTCAACATAACACCCATCAGGGTTAAACCGAACCTGCAAACCCTGCTCAATCATCTGGCCAACTGAAACCAGATTCTTTGTTATGTTCGGTACATGAAGTACATCTGCAAGGTACTTCACTTTGCCATCCTGCATAGACAATGGCACATCTCCAACGTGGGCAATTGGATGAGCAGTGTCATCCCCTGTTTCCACAAAACCTGGTCTTTCCGGGTTTTTCATCTCCTTGAACCACTCCCCATGACTCGTCATGTGGTTCGAAGCGCCTGAATCCACATACCATACATTATCTTTTTGTGCTGCATCAACATTTTCAGACATGGCATTCACGACATGCTGCATAACAAACAACCTTTCATTATCCTCATTATTTCTGCTTGAGGATGCATAGTTGTTTTGCTGCACTTTCCCATTTTGCATGTCAGCCTGCTTTTTATAACATTCTGCCTGCACATGTCCAGGCTTACCACAATAATAGCATTCACGTGCATCATTATACTGCCTTTGCCAATTTCCACATCCTCTTTGACTCCCCCTGCCTCTGAATTTGCCTCTTCCACCTGCGTGTTGTTGTTGTTGTTGATTCTGGGACTGTTGTTGTTGCTGCTGCTGCTGGCCATAATTCTGATTACCTGTTCGGCCACCTCCTTGACCGCGTCCACGGCCTCCTCTACCTCGTCCTCTTCCTGAACTCGTGTAGAAGGCCTGTTGCTCTGAATTGTTTTTGCTTTGTGAAGACTGTTGGTCTTCACCCAAGTTCTTCTCTTCGATAATCAGCATAGACACCAAATCTGTAAAGTTGGGAATGTTTTCCCGAGTCTGAATAGACGTCTTAAACGCCTTGTATTGTGGCCCGAGACCACGTAGACAGACTTCCACCTTGTCATCATCATCTACTGACACACCAATAGATGCAAGGGATTCCACAATGCCCTTTATCTTCAACGCATAGTCATTCACAGACATGCTCTTTTTCTCCACAGTATGAAGTTCATTCTTCAACTGTATCTTACGTGCCTTGGTATTTGTTTCATAAAGCTTTACCAAGGTGTCCCACGCCTCCTTGGGGGACTTGGCATCCTGAATGTGCCCAATCATGGTGTCATGTATACTAATGGAAAGCCAATACATAACCTTCCTGGCTCCTTGGTTCCAGTCTTTAAACTCTTTCACATCTGCAGCAGCAGTAGGATTTATGTCCGGTATTTCCGGTGCCTCTTCATGTTCACCTTCTATGTAGTCCCAATAGCCTTTTCCCATCAGGAAGTTAGTCAACTTGAACCTCCAAGCATGGAAGTTATTCTTATCCAGCTTCTCAGCCACAATCTGTGTTATGCCATCATTAGACATCTTGCCAAACACACAATTTTACCAGAAACTGCACTCTGGTTTTTCTGCACAAATTGCTGTATTTTCTGCACAGCGGTACTGTCGTACTCTCAAATGTCACAACCAATGACGTCAATGTGCATACATACACCCAATGGCAACTGTAAACCTCTTTGTAGCACCCACAGTGTCTGCACAGTCAATCTGTCTTCCTGCAGTTCTTAAAACAGAGTTCTGCAGAGAATCGATGACTTACCCGCAGTGCTCGAAATCGCCTGCTTTCTGAAAAACGGAGGTCCAGACGCGCCCGAAACGCGTTTTCGGCCCGGAAATTTTAGTCCGAAGGACTGTATAGTTGCCCTGTAGCTTCACTCCCGCGAAGAAAGCTCCTCAATCGGAGATCGTTTGCCGGTGCCTTCCGTAGAGCTCCCGACAAGGGTGTAGTCACCAACACAAATAGGGAAGAGTAGTTGAAGCTCTTACCCTCGTACCGCTTCCTGTGGTTCTCTTGCTTGCAGCTCAGCCCTTAGCACGAACCAAGCTCTGATACCATGAAAAGATGCAGGGAGGAAGAGAGCTTGAGCTCTTGCAAGCACACACACACACTCACAAAACCCTAATAGAGAACACACAAGGTGAGAGGCTGAAAATCTTCTTCTTCTCTACTCAACACTCAACACACCATATACAAGAATAAGAGTACACACAATATGAAAGGTACTCAACCAATACATACACGGGTTCTCTATAGTGTGAACCCGACTAAATGAGCTGGCGCTATAACTATGCCAGTCTCTAGAGTGGCTGTCACACAGCCTGTCATCCCACTGGCCGCATATCTCCCATGATCTCACCAACCATGCCAGTGGTGTAGGTGTGGGGCCTATCCCCCAGGCGGGTCATCAGTGGCCACCGCCTCACTAGAGCTCGATATCTCAACAATTCCTTTAAGCTAAAAATTCCACTTTTCTCATCTAAACATTTGAATTCCAATATAGTGGGAATTCCTCTTTTATCATTTAAACTTATCTATGCAAAAAGATAAATTTAAGTAAAATTTTCTCTTAAAATTTAAATAAAAATCTCCATTAATTCCTTTGCACTAGGAATTACACTTTCTTCATTTAATTAATTGGATTCCAATATGGTGGGAATTCCTCTTTCATCACATAAAAAATTATCTATACAAAAAGATAAATTTAACTATATTTTCTCTTACAAATTAAATAAAAATCTTCATTAATTTCTTTGTACTAGGAATTATACTTTCCTTATTTAAATATTTGAATTTCAATACGGTGGGAATTCCTCTTTCATCATAAAAATTTATCTATACAAAAAGATAAATTTAACTAAAATCTTTCATAAAATATATATTATTTTAGCATTCTAATTTGTTTTTCTCTAAATCATTGGAATACATGGATTTGCAATGTCATGGGGATTACTCTTTTAACATAAAAATAAATTACTAGAAATTTCTCTTTTTCTTAATTTATTAATTATGCATAAACATAAAAATCAATTTCTCCATGATTACAATGAGAATCATTCAATTAATCTAGGATGATAATTCCTAGAATATGGTAGGAAGTCCTCTTTTCATATTATGAATGAAATAATTTATGTGTTTATTTTACAGAAATTTTACCATAGCTCCGCTGCTATTACTGATAATTCTCAATTTAATTGAGAGAATGAAGTTTAATATTATTGATATGATTAGAATGACCACTAATAGGATTATTACCCAATTATGGATTGATTCATAATTTCTCTATGAAATAAATATCATAAAAGCATTAAAAAGCCATTATTTTGGCCTCCAATTAGACAAGCATAGAAATTACTTTTGGATTAGAGAAATGCTTCATGAGAAGCTTCATTTGGATTGAGAATAGGTAATAGGAATGGCCTTTCTTTGGGGGGAGAGAGAGAAATGCTTAAAAACCATTAAAATTAGGCATAAATGGAAATTTATGGGTTTCTTTATTACAATTTATAAAAGAACTTCAATAATAATCAAAAGCCATTCAAATTAAAGCTTCTCAAGCTTGAGAGGGGTTGAGAAGAGAAGCATTTAGAGTTTTAATAAGAAAACGACAATAATCCATACTTTACCTTCTAATTTACTTGATTCTTTGATCACAGTAGAGGCTCCCAACCAATCAATTGGTTTGGTATGTGGTAGGAGTCACCAAGGAAGATTGAAGAGAGAGAGAAGCTCCAATCTCTTCAATTTTGTAGAGGTTTTTAGAGGATAATAGAAATTAAGCTTAGTTTAGAGTAATACCGACATAGTTTAATTCACAGATAATAGTACAAAGAAATGAGGGTCTATTAATAGGAGAGGGAGGCCATTAACTGAGTCCAACTGAGTTTTAGAATTTTATAGCTTTAGTTTGGTTGAATTTGGACAAGTTTTGGACCAGTTTGGCTCACTTTTTGATTTGGTTTGATCTAGGAGAGATAAAAATATCCTATTATTTTTGAGTTTTAAACTAATCCAAGCATGTGAAATAGGCACCTCCTTGAAGGTCTCCCTTTTCCTTACACATGTGTCAAAAATGAATGATTACTCCAAAATATCTCATTTTTTTATTAATACTTCATAATTTTTAACTAATAAACCTAGTACTTGGTCAACTCTTCATCTTATGTGGGCATTTACTCATTTTTGGATATTTTCTTTTATTCTTTGGATTTATCTTGTCCCAACACTTGGATTAATCTTATTGGTCCATAGGAACCTTAATTGGACCATAATCAATTTTTTTTCGCTAATCTGGACCCTTAGACTAAGGTCTTCTGAATCAATTTTAATTGATTCCAATTGCACCTTGGAAAATCTATTTTGTTTTTTTGTTTCAGGGAAACATTTTTTTGATATTTGTAGAATTTATTTATCCAAAAATATCCCAATATTGATTTACCACTCTCTAGAAACTTTTATCTCACTAGGCAAAACAAGGAAGAATGATATCTTCTTGTATTCAGAAACATAGAATGATTACAAGGGATTGAAGTAGAGGCTTATTTGATATTTAGGCTACGGAGGAATCTTACATCCTCTCCCACTTGAAAAACGCGAGATGTCCTCATCTCTCGCAAAGTGAGGTAATCCTTCCCCAACTCTTCTTCTTTCTCCCAGGTGGCGTCTTCTAGAGGGAACTTCCACTTTACTAAGAATTCTTTGAGGACTCTGCTCTTGAGAATCTTCTCTCGAATGTCAAGGATTTCCTCAGGTTGGAGTACCATCTGGCCTTGAGTCGAAGAGAAGTCTTGGACGGCATAATTCCTCATGTGTTCTGAGTTTTCTGGATTCATAGGCCATTGCATGGCCTTCCTGCATTAGAGCACAACCTAAGGCAAATCCACTGGCATCAGTAACTACCTCAAAGGGTTTGGTAAAATCTGGCAATTTAAGGATAGGGTTGGTCACTAAGCCTATCTTCAGCTTGTCAAAAGCACTCTGACACATTGCAGTCCATTGAAAAAGTGTACTTTTTTTGAGAAGGTTAGTTAAAGGGGATACTATCTGAGCATACCTAGGTATAAAGATTCTATACCATTCGGTTAACCCTTGGAATCCTTTGGCTTCCTTTACTGACTTGGGTTCTGGCCATTCAACTATTGCTTGGATCTTTGCGGGGTCAGGAGAAATCCCATCCTTTGACAACACTATAGATTCCAAGTATTCAACCTGGTCAACAGAGAAGGAACACTTGCTCTTCTTTGCAAAGAGTTGGTGTTTCCTTAGGATTTCCAGGACTTTGCGCACATGATCTTCATGATCTGCAGCATTCTTTGAGTATAATAAGATATCTTCAAAGAAGACAAGAACAAAATCATCCAAGTATTCTCTGAGAATATCCTGCATAAGATGATTGAATGTCGCCGGGGCATTAGTCAATCCAAACAGCATGACTGTGAACTCATAATGCCCATAGCGAGTATTGAATGCTATCTTTGGGATGTCCTGCTCCTTGATTCTGATGTGGTGTAGTACCCGGATTTGAGATCTATCTTTGTAAACATTTGGGTACCACTTAACCAATCCAGAAGTTCATCAATCCTGGGTAGGATACTTATTCTTAATTGTTAATTGATTCAGTCCTCTGCAGTCAATATAGAGTCTTAACATTCCATCTTTCTTCTTTTGAAAGAGAACGGGTGCACCCCAAGGTGAGACACTGGGTCTGACGAATCCCTGCTCTAATAGTTGTCTTAACTGTTCCTTAAGTTCTACGGCTTCAGGGATTGGCATTTTGTATGCACGCTGGGCTACTGGCTGAGCTCCGGGGGTTAATTCGATCTCATGATCTACTTCACGAGACGGAGGCATCTCACTCAGCTCTTTAGAAAATACATGTGCATACTCACCACTCTGGTTCTTTAGCCTTGCATTTTATGTCTACCGGATTCATTTTAATGACATACACAGCTTGCCTTTTTCTGAGCCCTTTTAATAATTTGGAAGCCTTGACTAATTGCAGCACTGGGGATCCGGAAATTCCAATTCCTTGAACTTTATTCCCATGAAGGTCTAGGAAAGAGATGGTTCCTTTGTGACAATGAATGTCAGCCTGATTCTTTTGGAGCCAATCCATTCCAAGGATTCCGTCATATATTCCTAGGGGTAGGACTCTGAACTGGCACTCTGTTACGTTCCCATCTAAGCTAAACTGAATAAGGTCAGTCTCAAGGTGAGTGAAAAGAATCTTCCTACTGGCTAATTCCACTTGCATAGGTTTCCCTAATTTTTGATCTAGGAATAATTTACACAGACATCCTGGGGAAATAAAAGAATGAGTACTGCTGCCTGAATCAATCAAAAGCTTGAATTTCTTACCCTGGTACTCTGCTGGAGTCTAGAGGACTAAGAATTAACGCGGTTATTCCCCGGATGCTCAATTGCTGCATAGATCTGTCCTTTCTCTTCCTCCACTTCCTCAACTATGGTGAGTGCTCTGGCTGCTGCAGTTTGAGGTGGAACTCTCTCTCTTTGGTTATTCCAATTCAGGGAGGGAGTTCGGAGACTGCTTTGCATGGAGGCTGCAGAGGCTGAGCTGGCACTCTTCTGGGGTTACCCTGATTCGCAGGGGACCATGATTGGACTGATATGAAGGAGTCTGTCTCGGAACTCTGGGACCCTGGCTTCCTTGGTCCACACAAAAGGAGATGGGCAGAGGCTGAGCTGGCACTCTTCTGGGGTTACCCTGATTCGCAGGGGACCATGATTGGACTGATATGAAGGAGTCTGTCTCGGAACTCTGGGACCCTGGCTTCCTTGGTCCACACAAAAAGAGATGGGCAATCCTTGAGCTGGTGCCCAAGTCTTTGACATCCGAAGCATATGTTCTCGCTTCAAAGGTCTTCCCTTTGCATTCTGGAGAGAGCCGGAGTTCCTGAGAATGTACTTCGGGGGGAAAGGTCTTCCTTCATTTTTGAAGCTTCCCATCTCCACATTCTGGTTAGGACCTTGGTGTCTCTTTGGAGGCAGAAAGTTGGAAGAACTTCGTGGTGTGTGAAATCTCTTGAAGGATGAGGGAGCTGGCTTTGACGGGACTTTTATGATGAAGGCTTTGGCAAAGTCCTTCGCTATTTTGACAGCTTCTGCCATGGACACTGGCTTGGCATTTTTGACCAGTGTGTCCAAGGGTTCATTCATTCCCCGAATGAACCTGGCCATGAGTTGCTCTTCATCTAGAGGTGGTGAGTATTTGAGTAGAAGAGCAAAGGTCTGATGATATTCCTCGATGGTTTTGCTCCTCTACTTTAGCTCTAAGAATTCGTTCATTTTGATTTCCAAAAATCCACGGGGATAAAATCTCTTTCTCAAATAGGTTTTAAGGTCGTTCCAAGACTGAGTATTTCTGTCCAGACGGTTGGTGTCACAGTGGTTCCTCCATGCCACCCTGGCTATTTCCACTATTTTCAGCTTGGCAAGAGCCATTTTGCTCTGCTCATTGTAGCCTGTGATGTCAAAATATTCTTCCATGGCTTCCACCCATTTCTCCACAGCCTCGCCCAGGTTCTCCCCTTCTCCTTTGAAGGGTCCTAGCTGAGTCCTATGAAGAGCCTTGCGAACATCAGGGTCAAGCTCATCATCTTCAGAGAGAGGGTTTGGCTGACGGCCACGGTTTCCTCGTCTCATGATTCTGCCAAAAATTATATATATTATTAAATTTTTATTTTGATATCATCCACGAGATCCTAAGACAAGAGGTTCGAAAAACAATTTCTTAAACAAGACAATGATCTTATTGGAGATCTATGACATATGACTGATAATTAGTTAGTCCATAAACAATCACTTATACAACAGGGAATTTTTCTCCAGAAAACATTTTTTTATTTATATAAAAGTTGCAATATGTACATAGAGCAGCTCGGCTCCAGAATTCAAAATCTCCTCGGGAGACGCATAAGACGATAGTATTGGGCCATAGCCATGCCCTGATACAAATGTTCACTTGACAAGGGAGCTATTATCTTCTCCTTAGGAATAAAGCAACTAAGGAGCCTGTAGACTTGGCATGAAAGTGTGAAATTCTGAGGCGTTGAATGATATAGAATGACACCATGTAACATTTTCAGCCTTAACAGAATCATTGCCAATGAGAGGTTCTGCCTCAGCATTGCACGCTGGTCGCAAGAGGCGTGGACATACTACCCTGCAAACCACTTATGCTGCTGTCTCTCCGCTGGGTCAGGAAAATATAAATCCTTGAAATGGCGTGCGAGTCTTGCTCGGCTTGTTCGAGTTGAAGCGGAAGAGATGAGATGCTCAAAGGCGAATGCAATCATGTCTTGTGACTGGGTGAGGTCGGGAATACCAGATAAGTATGGAACTTCCATCTATAAAAATAATTTCTTTGATTAAAAATTCTTCATTAAAGAAGCTTACGGAATGAAAGTACAGTATGAAAAATGCTTTTTATTAGTTTATTATTATCAATTTTTGATAAGAATTTATTTATCCTTATTAGCTTTCTGATACCAGCTGTGAGGTCCCCGCTCGCCTGCTCTGGGGCTCCTACCACCGACAGCGGAAGCGACGTCGGCCTCCCGCACGGGGCGGGGGTCTTTTACACTCAGGGCCTCGCCCGCGGATGTCCGGGTCGAGAGGCTAGCCTGGGGGGCGGTCCCTCCAAGACCGGCGGGCTTGGAAGACTCCCCTCGCCCGGAAGGCACGGGAGATTCCACCAGGAAGGGGAAAAATCTTCTAATGGGGAAATTACTCTAACGAGTTAAGTCTTAACTAGATAAACTAATCTGACCAAACCTGAAGTCACATGGTCAGATCAAGAAGAGACTTGCACTTGGTCCATGGAATCACCACTTTTTTCCTGATTTACGAGGCACAACTGATGATCCCCTCCCATAAAACAAGGTCTTCTCAAGATTTAAAACTAAATAATGTAACTAATCGTATCTAGTTGTTTCTCAGGAATCCTCCGATCCAGCCTATCCGGCCCATGGGTTAGCCAACCACACCCGGCCCCACTGAATTGATGGGATTCCTTTTTATGAAGATTTGATTGGGTTTTTGCTCGGGTACCGAGTAAAAGAGTTCCCAGGCCCCCTAGCTGGTGATTCATGCAAAAATCAAATAGGCATACCACGTACACACCCAATATGAAATTGCCATTTATAATAGATTCGACTGGCTTTAAGACAATCCTTGAATAAAATCATAATATTTTGATCATCATTTTCCAAAATTCCAAGTCCATTGTATTACAAAAATGCATCCTCTTAACTCTCAGTTGAAGACAAGCTGGCCAACCAACGAGATCCAGTATCAAAATTTGGTTCTCAAAAATCTTTCCTTTTTGTCTATCCGAAATCTTCCTCAACGTACACCTGGGTGTCCTAGAAACCGCGAGCCCGGGCATCGCCTGGTCAGAACCCTCTAGGATCCTCCTTAGGTGTCCTAGCACTTCACTCAGGGATCGTTTTATCGGTCCTCGCCCATCGTACCGGAAGCGCACCATTTTAACCGTATCGAGGCTGGTCAAGACCTCGGCAGGTTTTGTCGCAGAGCTGACGTCCCTTGACGACTCCCCGCCAGCTGCTCTAACGAACCTCCTCTTAGAAAAACATAAGCCAAATGCTTCCTCCACCAGCATTCTGGCGTAAAACATTCCTTTGAACAAAAAACAGAGTTTCCAATGCAAGTGAGATTCCAGTTTGAGATTGGTTCCAAAGACCCTTTTTCCAATAATTCCCAGTTTCATAATGAGGATCCTTGATCTCTCATGTGAGAGTAATCTACCCGTCATTTTATCCATTTATCCAACTAGATTCTTGGTGAGATTGATCAGGGAAAAACTAGATTAGTTTCGGTAGTCTATTATTTGGATTGAGTAATTGGAATTGGTCACGAAGTTTTTTGTTTGATTCAGTTTGAGAGAAGGACAATTAGGTTTACTGTCCGACCTCAAATAGTCTAACTAAATTCATTCAGTTTAGTTCTACCAGGATTCCTTTCAACTAAACATCTAGTTTTTGGGTAAATATCCATTTAGTGATTTTACCAATTCAAATATCGAAGATATTCTTTTTCCCACATAAATTCTCAACCTTAATTCATTAGGTAGAATTATGATGGAAATTCATCTTTTGACATTAGAATTTAATTCATCTTTTCTCAAATATAATGGAAATTCATCTTTTAACTAAAATATCAATACCTACTTTTTGAATAAACTTGAAATCCTTCTTTTTCTCATTTCAATGAGTGCAATCCAATTATCATGGGAATTCCTCTTTTTCATAAATTAAATCTATTAAAATTCTTCTTAAAACTACATAAAAATAACCATTAATTCCTTTAAGCTAAAAATTCCACTTTTCTCATCTAAACATTTGAATTCCAATATAGTGGGAATTCCTCTTTTATCATTTAAACTTATCTATGCAAAAAGATAAATTTAAGTAAAATTTTCTCTTAAAATTTAAATACAAATCTCCATTAATTCCTTTGCACTAGGAATTACACTTTCTTCATTTAATTAATTGGATTCCAATATGGTGGGAATTCCTCTTTCATCACATAAAAAATTATCTATACAAAAAGATAAATTTAACTATATTTTCTCTTACAAATTAAATAAAAATCTTCATTAATTCCTTTGCACTAGGAATTATACTTTCCTTATTTAAATATTTGAATTTCAATACGGTGGGAATTCCTCTTTCATCATAAAAATTTATCTATACAAAAAGATAAATTTAACTAAAATCTTTCATAAAATATACATTATTTTAGCATTCTAATTTGTTTTTCTCTAAATCATTGGAATACATGGATTTTCGATGTCATGGGGATTACTCTTTTAACATAAAAATAAATTACTAAAAATTTCTCTTTTTTCTAATTTACTAATTATGCATAAACATAAAAATCAATTTCTCCATGATTACAATGAGAATCATTCAATTAATCTAGGATGATAATTCCTAGAATATGGTAGGAAGTCCTCTTTTCATATTATGAATGAAAATAATTTATGTGTTTATTTTACAAAAATTTTACCATAGCTCCGCTGCTATTACTGATAATTCTCAATTTAATTGAGAGAATGAAGTTTAATATTATTGATATGATTAGAATGACCACTAATTGGATCATTACCCAATTATGGATTGATTCATAATTTCTCTATGAAATAAATATCATAAAAGCATTAAAAAGCCATTATTTTGGCCTCCAATTAGACAAGCATAGAAATTACTTTTGGATTAGAGAAATGCTTCATGAGAAGCTTCATTTGGATTGAGAATAGGTCATAGGAATGACCTTTCTTTGGGGGGAGAGAGAGAAATGCTTAAAAACCATTAAAATTAGGCATAAATGGAAATTTATGGGTTTCTTTTTTACAATTTATAAATTGTCTAAGGATCTCTGAATTGCCTTAGCGACTGTGGATAAGGTTGCCACAGTGTTACTAGATGTGATTTTGTGAGGGCGACCTTGGACGGAGAATCCCTAGAGGACGAAGACACACCCAGCAAGCGGAAATCCAAAAAGAAGTCAGGAAAAAGCTTATCTCATGGGAGGAAGCACAGTAGCTCTGAAGATTCGAATGAGGAGTAAAAGATCCCTGCCCCCTCCACACAACGGTCGGACTCGGGGGAGCTAGCAGCGGAAGTAGCACTCCTTATGTGGGACAGGATCCCTCACTCGGGGCCTCGCCCCACGGATATCCGGACAAGAGACTAATCCCTTGGTTCTTCAAAATCCGAACCCAAAAAATCTTCCCTCGCCCAAAAAGCACTGGTGATTCCTCCAAGATATTTTTACTCTAACGTAGTCACATTCATTACTGACCAAACTGATCTGACCAAACCTGTGAGTCTCTTGGTCAGATCAAGGAAGAAACTTGCACTTAGATCATAGAAACCAACGCTTTTTTCCCCGTCGAGAGGCATAGCCGTTGATTCTTTTTCCATAGAACAATTACTATCTAGGATTTACTTCATCTATCGTACTATAACAGAATTGAGTCTCATTTTACGGATCCATCAGTTCAGCCAGTCCCATGGATTAGCCAACTGCCCAACCACTGTAGTGATGGGATCCAATTAGGAATTTGGTTAGGTTTTGTTCCAGGTACCAGGGAAAAGAGTTCCCAGGCCCCCTAGCTGGATATTCATGCAAATTTAACGCCACTCACACCACTTACACACCCAATATGAAATTGCCTTTTTCACAGATTTAGTTATCTTTAAAACAATCATTTAATGAAACCATAGTGTCACTGATCATAATCCTCCAAAATATCCAGTTGAATCCTAATTTCCAATCATTCCTTCATCGGTGTATCTATGGCATCATCCAGAACACTCACCACCTGTCCCTGAGGGGCCTTTTTGATAGTTCCTAGCTCATAGTACCCAAAAATAATCACTTATTAAAATCAAGATGGAATCTCTGTTGAAGATCAGCAAGATCAACCAACAGCTCCATATAAAAGAGCCATGGACTCATCCGTTGAGGACCAGCAAGGTCAATCAACCAGATCCATGCCCAATTTCAGAAAACAACTCTTACTCCTTGTTCCAATATCTTCCCCGATGCACGTGTGGGTATCTTCGGCGACCCAGAGCCCGAGCACCATATGGTCAGCACTCTCTAGGATCCTTTGTAGGTATCCTAGTGCTTCACTCATAGGCCGCTTCCTTGGTCCCTCATCCATCGGACCAGAAGCTCACCATTTAAATTGAACCGAGGCTGGTTAAGACCTCGGCCAACCTTGCTACGCGAGACGTCCTCCGTTGACTCTCCGTCAGCTCATGACCTCATTCACAAGACGGTCAAAATGCTTCCCCAGCATTTTTGACATAAAACAGTCATTTAAAAACAGGTCATAAATACAGTTCCGATAATGAACTCTCGTCTTTCACATTGTTTCACATCCGTCCACATTACTTAATCCATATCCAATTCATATGTATACCCATTCTCATCCAATCACATCATTTTCCATCTCATCACATCTTTCCTCATTTATTCTCATCACACACATCTCATCCACTCGCATCAACCCATATTCACATCCCATCACACCTCATTCATTTCACATCTGTCTCAATTTACATCACATCTCATCTCATTCATTTCACATCTCATCTCATTCATTCTTATCCGGATTCACATCACATCACATCTCATTCATTCACTCACATTGATATCACATCCTTTCACATACACATCCACATTCATTCTTTCACATACACATCCATATCCATTCTTCCACATACACATCCATATCCATTCTTCCACATCCACATCCACATCCATACATCCACATCCACATCCACATCCATTCTTCCACATACATATCCACATTCATATTTCCACATACACATCCACATACACATCCACATTCATACATACACATCCACATCCATTCTTCCACATACACATCCACATTCATTCTTCCACATACACATCCACATTCAATCTTTCACATACACATACACATCCACATCCATACATACACATCCACATCCATTCTTCCACATACACATCCACATTCATACTTCCACATACACATCCACATTCATTCTTCCACATACACATCCCACATCTATACATACACATCCACATCTATTGTTCCACACATACACATCCACATTCATTCTTCCACATACACATCCACATCCATTCTTCCACATACACATCCACATCCATTCTTCCACATACACATCCACATTCAATCTTCCACATACACATCCACATCCATACATACACATCCACATCCATTCTTCCACATACATCATCCACATTCATACTTCCACATACACATCCACATTGATTCTCCCACATACACATCCCCATTCATACTTCCACATACACATCCACATTCATTCTTCCACATACACATCCACATCCATACATAAACATCCATATCCATTCATAGATAAAATAAATTCATCTAAATTTTATCTTTGAATTTAATTAAAATACTCATTAATTTCAATATGCTAGGAATTTCTCTTTTCCCATCTCAATGATGGAATTTTCAAATGTCCTAGGAGTTTCTCTTTTAACATTTAAATATTTCTCATAGATAAGATAAATTTATCTAAATTTTATATTTGAACTTAATTAAAATACTCATTAATTCCAATATGCTAGGAATTTCTCTTTTCCCATCTCAATGATGGAATTCCAAATGTCATAGGAATTCCTCTTTTAACATTAAAAATGAATTACTAGAAATTTCTCTTTTGCTAATCACTATTTATGCATAAACATAAAAATCAAAATTTTCATGATTATAATGAGAATCATTCAATTAATCTAGGATGATTAATCCTAGAATATGGTAGGAAGTCCTCTTTTCATAATATAAATGAAAATGATTTATGTTTATTTTTTAAAAAATTTACCATAACTCCGCTGCTATTACTGATAATTCTCAATAAATTTAAAAGAATAAAGTTTAGTATTTTTCATGTGACTAGAATAACCACTAATTGGGTCATTATCCAATTATGGATTGATTCTTAATTTTACCATAAATTAAATAGCATAAAATTATTAAAAACCATTATTTTAGCCTCCAATTAGACAAGCATAGAAATTACTTTTAGATTAGAGAAATGCTTCATGAGAAGCCATTCGAATTGAGAATAGGTCATAGGAATGACCATTATTTGGGGGAGAGAGAGAAATGCTTAAAAACCATTATAAATTAAGCATAAATGGCAATTTATGTATTTATTCATTACAATACATTAAAGAACTTCAATAGTATTCAAAAGCCATTCAAATCAATGCTTCTCAAGCTTGAGAGGGGTTGAGAAGAGAAACATTTGGAGATTTAAGAAAAAGAAGACAATAATCCACACTTTACCTCCTAAATTACTTGATTCTTTGATTCATAGTAGAGGCCCCCAACCAATCAATTGGTTTGGTATGTTGTTGGAGTCACCAAGGAAGATTGAAGAGAGAGAGAGAAGCTCCAATCTCTTCAATTTGTAGAGGATTTTTAGAGGATAATAAAAAATATCATTATTTCAGTATAATACTGGCATGGTATAGTCTCATATTTTTTTTTACAAAGGGTTAAGGATCTATTTATAGGTGAGGGAGGCCTCTAACCAAGTCCAACTAGTTTCTAGAATTTTCCAGGTTCAGTTTGGCTGAATTTGGATAAGATTTGGACCTAGTTTGGCTCCCTTTTGATTTAGTTTGATCTAGCAGAGAGGAGAGATAAAAATATCACAATATTTTTGAGTTTAAAACTCCACCACACAAGTGAAATAGGCGCCTCCTTGAAGAGCTCCCTTCTCCTTACCAAGGTGTCAAAATTGAATCATTATACCCAAAATATATCATTTTTTTAGTAATACTCATAGTTTTTTACTAATAAACCTTGTCCTTAGTCAACTCTTCATCTTATGTGAGCATTTACTCATTTTTGGGGGTTTTTATTTTATAAATTGGATTTATCTCCTCCCCACACTTGGATTGATCCTATTGGCCCATAGAAACCTTAATTGGACCATAATCCAATTTTTTTTGAAAATCTAGATCCTTAGGCTAAGGTCCTTTATACTTCTTTTCAATTAATTCCAAATGCACATTGGAAAGTTGTTTTTGAATTTATCTTTCAGGGGAAACCATTTTAGACACTAGGAAGATTTTTATATCCAAAAATATCTCAATTTTGGATTACCTCTCTCTAGATATTTTCTCTCTCTAGGCTAAAATAGGGTAAAACAAAATCTTTCTTTTATTTCAAAGAGGGGAATAATTACAAGATCAGAAGGGGAGGTTCTTACACCTGTACACCTCAAAAGTTGGAGGGAGGACAAGAAGAGTCCAGATGAAGATTCTTCTTCTGACAGTAGTAGTAGCGAAGGTTTGGATGCAGAACCAGTGAAAGCGACCAAGAAGACCCACAAGGGCGGGAAGGTCAGCACGGCGATGTCTGGGGAGTCCTCTGAAAAGATGCAGGGGAGAAGAAAGCTTGAGGTCTTGCAAGCACACACACACACTCGCAAAACCCTAAAAGAGAACACACAAGGTGAGAGGCTGAAAATCTTCTTCTTCACACAACACTCAACACACCATATACAAAGATAAGAGTACACAAAATATGGAAAGGTACTCAACCAAATACATACTAGGGTTCTCTATAGTGTGAACCCAACTAAATGAGCTGGCGCTAACTATGCTAGTCTCTAGATAGGCTGTCACACGGCCTGTCATCCCACTGGCCGCATATCACCCATGACCTCACCAACCATGCCAGTGGTGTAAGTGTGGGGCCTATCTCCCAGGCGGGTCATCATCAATGTCCACCGCCTCCCTAGATGAGCTCGATATCTCAACACTCCCCCTTGAGCTCAACTCCATCTCATGTACACCAAGCGAAGCCCTGAATCTGTGGAGCTTCTCTATACCCAATGCTTTGGTGAAGATGTCAGCGACCTGATCCTGTGTGCTGACATAAACAAGGTCAACGTCTCCTGCTGCCAAAAACTTCTCTCTGACAAAATGGTAGTGGACCTCTATATGCTTTGTGCAAGCATGAAAAACTGGGTTCTTGGCCAACTGTATATTGCTAATGTTGTCACAGAAAATGACAACCTGTCTATCCACACTGATAGACCCAAATCTGCAACAAGTAGCTTTCTCAACAAGCTACCTCACATGCTGCCATAGCAGCACCTCTGTACTTGGCCTCTGTACTGGATAGAGCAACTATAGGGTGCTTCTTGCTGCTCCAAGTCACAACAGCACTCCCCAAAGAAAACATGAAGCCACTAGTAGATCTTCTATCTGAGATACTACCAGCCCAATCAGCATCTGTGTACCCATGTACACATATCTTTGTCCCAGTTTCATAAAATAGTCCACAATGCAAAGTAGACCTCACATACCTTAGTATGCGACTCAATGCATCCAAATGCGGCTTCCGAGGAACTTGCATAAATTGACTCACCAACCCAACAACATAGCTCAAATCTGGCCTTGTGATCGTCATGTAGATCAAGCTTCCTACTATGCGCCTATACATAGTAGGGTCCTCCAAAATCTCTCCTGAATCTGCACTCAACTTGCCATTCTGATCCAATGGCACTGAGATAGGCTTTCAGCCTATCATACCATACTTGGACAACATGTCTAAGCCATACTGTCTCTGCAGTAATCCAATACCATGTGGTGACCTAATCACCTCAATGCCCAAGAAATATCTGAGCTCCCCCAGATCCTTCATCTCAAACTTCTGTCTAAGCAAGATCTTTACATCAAAGATCTCTGCATCATGGTCCCCCGTAATAATCAGGTCATCTACATAGAAGACAACAAGCACAACCCCTCTATCACTGTGTCTCACATACAGCGAGAAATCTGCATTGGCTACATGAAAGCCAATAGTGACAAGATATTCAAAAATCTTGTCAGACCATGCTCTTGGTGCCTGTTTTAAGCCATACAAGGCTTTCTTCAACCTGCAAACATGCTCGGGGTGACTCCATAACCAGGTGGCTGCAACATATACACCTCTTCCTGCAAATCCCTATGTAAGAATGCATTCTTTACATCCATCTGATGTAAAGACCATTGCTTTGACGCAGCCACTGCTATCACAACTCCCTCTCACTATTGCCATCTTGGCAACTAGGCTGAAAGTTTCCTTATAATCAATGCCATATGTCTGCGCATATCCTTTGGCTACCAATCTAGCCTTGTACCTACTTTATGCTTCCATCACTATTATGTTTTACTTTGTACACCCACTTGCATCCAATGGCTTTCTTGCCTTCAGGCAATTGCACTAAATCCCAAGTCTCATTTCCATATAGTGCATCCATCTCCTCATCCATAGCTTTCTCCCAACACACATTTGCAACAGCCTCATCAATGCATGTGGGCTCTACAACCTGTATACAACTTTTGCCATGTATGCATAGTGATGTGCCACATAACCATCATAGGTAAACCTCTGCACAGGATTCTTCACTCTCCCAGATTTTCGCAGCTTTGCATTCATGGGGCTTCCATAGCCTTCTTTACACCATGTGTTCTCATAGCTAGTATCCCAAGATCCTCATCAAGGCTCATTTCTGAGCCACTAGACTCTCCATCAACATGAGAATGCCCTGCAGAAATGTGAGGCATACTAAGGGGCACAATCACTTTCTCTTTGCCTTTATGTGATGTACTAATCACATTTGCAGGACTGGTATTATGACGCAGCCCGCTCCATGGTCTATCAATTGAACCACTAGATGAGGACTCTCCTGGTCCACTCAAAGACTGTGATTGTTGACTTGCATTCTGTGCAACCACATTTCCACTCACATCAGCCCCAACAGCTTCTTTTTCAGTAGCATACGAGCTGATCATCTCATAAAAAACAACATCCTTGCTTACCCTCAACTCACGTGTAGTAGCAGGGTTATAACACCTGTATCCCTTTTGCTCAAGGGAATACTCAATAAACACACGTTTTTCAGCTTTTGGATCCAGCTTAGTTCTCAGCTCATCTGGCACATGCACATATGCAATGCATCCAAAGACTTTCAGATGAGACAAATCAAGTTTTCTGCCAGTAAACCTCTCCGCTGGAGTTACATCATGTATGGCTATAGTTGGAGTCCTGTTCATGATGTAAACTACTGTAGAATCAGCCTCAGCCCAATATCTATGCAGCATATTCTTCTCTCCCATCAATGCTCGCGCAATCTCAACAATGTGCCTGTTTTTTCGCTCATCAGCAACTCCATTTTGCTGTGGAGTGTATCTGCATGTAAACTGTCTCTGAATACCATTCTTCTTCTCAAAAATTCAGAGAACTCATTGGAGAAGTACTCTCCCCCTCCATCTGACCTTAGGCACTTTACATGTTTCCCTATTTGCTTTTCAACCATAACTCTAAAATTCTAAAAATGAGTGAACACCTCACTCTTCTCCTTCATAAAGTATACCCACACTTTCCTTGTGTGGTCATCAATAAATGTCACATAATACATGCAGCCTCCCATAGACATGGTCTTCGTAGGACCCCATACATCTAAATGCACAACATCTAGTGCATTTCTACTCACATTTCTATCACGTGGAAATATATGCTTTGTTTTCTTTCCAAATTGGCATGCTTCACATATTTTCTGCATACCTTTAACTTTAAACTTTGGCAGCCCTGTCACAATTCCTTTAGTCTGCATAGACTTCATTCTCTGCACATTCACATGTCCAATTCTTTTAAGCCAAATGTCTGTGTCTGCGAAAATTCCTGAACCATTTGCAAACATCGTAGCACTCACTTCAGGCATGTTTATGAAAAGATGCAGGGGAGAAAAGAGCTTGAGTTCTTCCAAGCACACACACACTCACAAAACCCTAAAAGAGAACACACAAGGTGAGAGGCTGAAAATCTTCTTTTTCTTCACACAACACTCAACACACCATATACAAAGATAAGAGTACACACAATATGAAAAGGTACTTAACCAAATACATACTAGGGTTCTCTATAGTGTGAACCCAACTAAATGAGCTGGCGCTATAACTATGCCAATCTCTAGAATGGCTGTCACAACTAAATACATACTAGGGTTCTCTATAGTTTGAACCCAACTAAATAAGCTGGCGCTATAACTATGCTTCTCTGTACCCAATGCTTTGGTGAAGATGTCAGCGACCTGATCCTTTGTGGTGCTGACATAAACAAGGTCAATGTCTCCTGCCAAAACCTTCTCTCTGACAAAATAGTAGTGACCTCTATGTGCTTCATGCGAGCATGAAAAATTGGGTTCCTGGCCAATTGTATATTGCTAATGTTGTCAGCACAGAAAATGACAACTTTTCTATCCATTGATAGACCGAAATCTGCAAGTAGCTTTCTCAACCAAGCTACCTCACATGCTGCCATAGCAGCACCTCTGTAGTACTCAGCCTCTGTAGTACTGGATAGAGCAACCGTAGGCTGCTTCTTGCTACTCTAAGTCACAGTAGCACTCCCCAAAGAAAACATGAAGCCACTAGTAGATCTTCTATCTGAGATACTACCAGCCCAATCAGCATCTGTGTACCCATGTACACATATCTCTGTCCCAGTTTTATAAAATAGTCCACAATGCAAAGTAGACCTCACATACCTCAGTATGCGTCTCAATGCATCCAAATGCGGCTTCCGAGGAACCTGCATAAACTGACTCACCAACCCAACAGCATAGCTCAAATATGGCCTGGTGATCATCATGTAGATCAAGCTTCCTACTATGTGCCTATACATAGTAGGGTCCTCCAAAATCTCTCCTGAGTTTGCACTCAACTTGCCATTCTGATCCAATGGCACTCAGATAGGCTTACAACCTGTCACACCCCATACTTGGACAACATGTCCAAGCCATACTGTCTCTGCAGAGTAATCCAATACCATGTGGTGACCTAATCACCTCAATGCCCAAGAAATATCTGAGCTCCCCCAGATCCTTCATCTCAAACTTCTGTCTAAGCAAGATCTTTACATCAAAGGTCTCTGCATTATGGTCCCCTGTAATGATCAAGTCATCTACATCGATGACAACAAGCATAAACTCTCATGGTCCACTCAAAGATGAGGATTGCTGAACCACTAGATGAGGACTCTCCTGGTCCACTCAAAGACTGTGATTGCTCTGACTTGCATTCTGTGCAACCACATTTCCACTCACATCAGCCCCAACAGCTTCTTTTTCAACAGCATACCAGCTACTCATCTCATCAAAAACAACATCCCTACTTACCCTCAACTCATGTGTAGCAGGGTTATAACACTTGTATCCCTTTTGCTCAAGGGAATACCCAATAAACACATATTTTTTAGCTTTTGGATCTAGCTTAGTTCTCAACTCATCTGGCACATGCACATATGCAATGCATCCAAAGACTTTCAGATGAGACAAATCAGGTTTTTTTGCCAGTAAACCTCTCCTCTGGAGTTACATCATGTATGGCTGCAGTTTAAGTCCTGTAAACTGTAGTTTAAGTTTTGTTTATGATGTAAGCTATAGTTTAAGTCCTGTAAACTGTAGTTTAAGTCTTGTTTATGATGTAAACTGCTGTAGAAATGCCTCAGCCCAATAGCTATGCGGTATATTCTTCTCTCCCATCAATGCTCGCGCAATCTCAGCAATATGCTTGTTTTTCCGCTCAGCAACTTCATTTTGCTGCGGAGTGTATCTGCATGTAAACTATCTCTGAATACCATTCTTCTTCAAAAATTCAGAGAACTCATTGGAGAAGTACTCTCCCCCTCCATCTGACCTTAGGCACTTTACATATTTCCCTGTTTGCTTTTCAACCATAACTCTAAAATTCTGAAAATGAGTGAACACCTCACCCTTCTCCTTCATGAAGTATACCCACACTTTCCTTGTGTGGTCATCAATAAATGTCACATAATACCTGCAGCCTCCCATAGACATGGTCTTTGTAGGACCCCATACATATGAATGCATAACATCTAGTGCATTTCTGCTCACCATTTTGTCACGTGGAAATACATGCTTTGTTTGCTTTCCAAATTGACATGCTTCACATATTTTATGCATACCTTCAACTTTAAACTTTGGCAGCCCTGCCACAATTTCTTTAGTTTGCATAGACTTCATTCTCTGCACATTCACATGTCCGATTCTTTTATGCCAAATGTCTGTGTCTGCAACAATTCCTGAACCATTTGCAAACATCCCAGCACTCACTTCAAGCATGTTTACATTCAATGTTAACATTCTGCCCACTCTATTGCCTTTTCCAACCAACCTGCACTTTTCTTTAAAGTCTTCAACATAACAACCATCAGGGTTAAAAACCAAACCTGCAAACCCTGCTCAATCATCTGGCCAACTAAAACCAGATTCTTTGTTATGTTCGTAACATGAAGTACATCTGCAAGGTACTTCACTTTGCCATCCTGCATAGACAATGGCACATCTCCAACATGGGCAATTGGATGAGCAGTGTCATCCCCTCTGACTTGTCATGTGGTTCGAAGCACCTGAATCAACGTACCATACATCATCTTTATGTGCTGCTTCAACATTTTTAGACATGGCATTAATGACATGCTGCATAACAAACAACCTTTCATTATCCTCATTGTTTCTGCTCGAGGATGCATAGTTGTTTTGCTGCAATTTTCCATTTTGCATGTCAACCTGCTTCTTATAACAACCTGCTTCTTATAACAATCTGCCTACACATGTCCAACCTTACACAATAAAAGCATCCACGTGTATCATTATACTGCCTTTGCCAATTTCCACGACCTCTTTGACTCCCCCTGCCTCTGAATTGTCCTCTTCCACTTGCGTGTTGTTGTTGTTGTTGTGAATTTTGGGACTGTTGTTGTTGTTGCTGCTGCTGGCCATAATTCTGATTACCTATTCGGCCACCTCCTTGGCCGCGTCCACGGCCTCCTCTACCTCGTCCTCTTCCTGAACTTGTGTAGAAGGCGTGTTGCTCTGAACTGTTTTTGTTTTGTGAAGAGTGTTGGTCTTCACCCAAGCGCTTCTCTTCTATAATCAACATAGACACCAAATCTGTGAAATTGGGAATGTTTTCCCGAGTCTGAATAAACATCTTGAACGCCTTGTATTGTGGCCCGAGACCACGTAGACAGACTTCCACCTTATCATCATCATCTATTGAAACGCCAATAGATGCAAGAAGGGATTCCACAATACCCTTGATCTTCAATGCATAGTCATTCACAGACATACTCTTTTTCTCCACAGTATGAAGTTCATTCTTCAACTGTATCTTTCGTGCCTTGGTATTCGTTTCATAGAGTTTTACCAAGGTGTCCCATGCCTCCTTAGGGGACTTGGCATCCTGTATGTGCCCAATCATGGTGTCCTGTATACTGATAGAAAGAGAGCCAATACATAACTTTTCTAGCTCCTTGGTTCCAATCCTTGAACTCTTTCACATCTACAGCAGTCGGATTGATCTTCGGTATCTCCAGTGCCTCTTCATGCTCACCTTCTATGTAGTCCTAGTAACCCTTTCCCATTAGAAAATTTGTCAACCTGAACCTCCAAGCATGGAAGTTATTCTTGTCAAGCTTCTGAGCAACAATCTGGTTTATGCCATCATTTGACATCTTGCCAGACACACAAATTTACCAGAAACAGCACTCTGGTTTGTCTTGTACAAACTGCTATATTTTCTGCAGACAGTGGTACTGTACTACACTCAAATGTCACAACCAGTGGCCTCAATGTGCATACATACACTCAATGGCAACTGTTTTACCTCCTTGCAGCACACACAATGTCTGCACAACCAGCTGTCTTCTTGCAGTTCTTAAAACAGAGTTCTGCATAGAATCGATGACTTACCCGCAGTGCTCGAAATCGCCTACTTTTGAAAACAGAGGTCCTAACGCACCCGAAACGCATTTTTGGCCCAAAAATTGGTGTCCGATAGGCCAAACTGTTGCCCTATAGCTTTACTCCCGTGAAGAAAGCTCCTCAATCAGAAATTGTTTGCTAGTGCCTCCTGTAGAGCTCCCGACAAGGGTGTAGTCGCCAACACAAATAGGGAAGAGTAGATGAAGCTCTTACCCTCGTACCGCTTTCTGTGCTTATCTTGCTTGCAGCTCAGCCCTGAGCATGAACCAGGCTCTGATACCATGAAAAGATGCAGGGGAGAAGAGAGCTTGAGCTCTTGCAAGCACACACACACTCACAAAACCCTAAAAGAGAACACACAAGGTGAGAGGTTGAAAATCTTCTTCTTCTTCACACAACACTCAACACACCATATACAAAGATAAGAGTACACACAATATGAAAAGATACTCAACCAAATACATACTAGGGTTCTCTATAGTGTGAACCCAACTAAATGAGCTGGCACTATAACTATGCTAGTCTCTAGAATGGCTGTCACACAACCTGTCATCCCACTGGCCGCATATCACCCATGACCTCACCAACCATGCCAATGGTGTAAGTGTGGGGCCTATCCCCCAAGCGGGTCATCAGTGTCCATCGCCTCACTAGATGAGCTTGATATCTCAACATCCTCAGCTGCTGCCAAGTTGTTGAAGGAGGTCTAGTGCTTGACGTGCCGCAATCCGGGTCATCCTACGGAGTGTGCACTCAATGAGAAATGGTGTGCCATCCGTACTTCTAATTCTCACAATACCAGTGATTGTTATTATAATGGGAGGGGTCAACGGGACAGAGGCCCCATTCAATGGAAGGATAAAGAGGAAAAAGATCCTGCGGTGGCATTTGCTCAAACAACGGCTGGTTCGGATAATGCTTATGGCTACTCTAGTGGAGGACGGGGCTGAGGAGGAGGCTGTGGTCGGGGTCGGGGTGGCCGAGGTGGCGAAAGACCGTGCGTCTATTTGTTCTGCACATAGGAAGGGCATTGGCGATCGGAGTGCCCAGAGGCATAGGAGTATGACTGCAGGAAGGCAGAGAGACAAGAAAAGGCTGCAGGGAAGCAACCAAGTGTATCCCTGGTCCAAATTGAGTCTCTTGTTGTGCGGAGAGTTGGGAGATCTAGAGGTTTGTGTGGTGACGCGCTCGGGTAAGAAGAGTCAACCTCTAGCTCAGGCAGCAGATCAGGCTAGCATTGATTGGCCAGCACAGGAAGAAGTGTGACATCAAGTAACCTCTTGGTTTCAGGAGCAAGCACCTAAAGAAGAGGCTGCAAAATCCTCACATGTGGTTTACTTTCGGGAAAATGTTACAGTGATTGCGGGTTCTTTCAAGCCATCCAGAAGCAGTCCGCAGGAGGTGCCGGCGGAGGGATCTACACGGCCTCAACACACAGTGGCATCAATTGGGATGAAATCTTGCAAGCATCACTTCAGATCAAGTTGGGCCAATTACTTAAGCTCGTTCCAAATTTTCACTAGTCCCTGTTGGTAACCGCCGCCGCTGACCTGGGTAGGGTGTCCCCCGTAGTGGCTGTGATTGAAGCTCAAGATGACTGTGCAGTAGGGTTGGAAAAAAGTGAAGTTTGCATTACGCGAGTGCCATCAGCTGAGTAGTGTTGTCTGGCCGATGATTGCAAAAATAGTAAATATGGCTGAAGTCTTGGATGAAGATGAAGAGGAGTAATTTTTGTGGGCCAATGCAGATTTGGTCCCACTATGTGTGGTGGATGTAGCTTGCATTTTCGTAGAGTATGTGGTGGTATGGATGGTGGCCCCTATGTCGGAGAAGATCCTTGGTGTGGGGGGAGCCATTTCTTGGTGAGGATGGTCATCCCCCAGATGGTGAACTGAAAAATATTTTGGAACAAGAGAGAACTTTTGAGGTGCAAATGAGTAAGGTTACCAGAGTCGAAGAAGATGCTCTAGAGACAGTCTTTCTTGGGAAAAGATAAGGGATCCAAACCAGAGAAGTTCCGGGAGGCTCTGGTGGGGGATATTTTGACAGAATTTATGTGGATGTCTTTGCATGGGATTACTCGGACATGAAGGGCTTGGATTCGAAGTTTTATAAGCACCGCATTCATTTAAACCCAGATGCGGTTCCTTCTAGATAGCAGCGGTCCATAATGAATCCACATGTTGCAAAGCAGGTTAAAGAAGAGCTAGATCATCTCCTATGGGTTGGATTCATTGCTCTAATAGAGAATCCGGAGTGGATTTCTCCAATCGTGATTGTGCCCAACAAGAAGAATAAGAAGGGGTGCGTCTATTTAGCGAGCCAAGAGCAGTGAGCACAGAGCAGTGAGTAGAAATAAAGTCCTTGTGAAAGTGAGCAAGTAGGGGCATGGTATGATGTTAAGCGAGCATGTAATGTTAAAGAGAAGAGTGAAACCATAGTGCAACTCTATAATGAACAGAACAAAGAAGACTAAAAAAGTTTAAAAATGATTATTGCAAATAAAGCATTTTCAAATGAATGGTGCGGATATAAAAAATCACTACAAAACTCATACTACTTGGCTCGCTAAAAAGACGTTGAATTGGTCATTGAGCTACTAATAGAAACAAACTATTGTTTGCAACCACATGGAAACCACAGCAACCAGAGAGCATAGAAATCAAGCCATTAAGATGCACACCAATTTTAATAGCCATACCACTGACACAACAATATAATACTCTTTAGAAACCATAACCATAGGATTTAAAATTTTTATAATCCAAATAAAAATTGTCCAACAATCAGCTACATGCTATTGTTAAAAACATTCAGAAGCATAACATCCATCAAAACATTACTTCCAATAGTCCCAAAAAAATGATTGTCTCAATTAAAAAAAGACTATCTCTAATGGCATTCTGATGTAGACATGTGATCCTCATAACTGCAAGAGACACAAAGAAAAGAAAATAAGCTTTATCAATACAAAATTATTCTCTACTAGCATATTTATCTTTTCAACATGCATACCTTTGCTGAGTATGGTTCTAACAGGTGATCATAGATCCGCTCATCCTTGTCTAACATTATGACATTGCGATCCATAAATGCTGCCACTAGCCCAAGAGTTCCAGTGCCAGCAAACAAATCCAAAATCGTGTCCCCAGGACGACTGAAGACGGAGATGATGTATTTGCTAAGCCGCTGACCTCTCTGACAACCGCCCCACCATGGTCTACCCTTTCTCTTCACCAGATCCTCCGATGGCACTCTTGAAAACGCACACAAACCATTAACCATATGCCATAAAGATCACCGAAAATCATTTTAAATTCTATCTTGATTTGAATGCATACATACATGTCAAAGATAAGATCTTGCCCTACATCAAGATCATCACCTAGTGCCAAATCCCTTAGTTGATCCCCATGCATCACAAAGCTTGTAGCAGGAGATGTTGAGCGAACAAAAACAGCCAATATTAGACAAGTGACCTACAAGCAAAGACACATTGGTTGTTCATGCATTTTCACCTTAAATGGGACAAAGAAGATTTGCACAAATGACAGCCCCAAAGAGAACAACACCAATACCTGGGTAGTAATCATTTGCCCCATCTTCTTCCCAATAGGTGGAGTACACCTCACAACCTGTCTATGATAAATGCCAAACCCAACGCTCTGTGCAACCTGCTCAATGGTCACTCCTTCTTCCATAGTGTAAAGGCATGTAAAGAAGCCTCGATCCGAGAGACAAGAATCAACAACTTTAAAAGTAGAGTCATACATGCCATCCCCAATCTTATTCCAATATGGAACCTTGTTTGCAACACAACCTCCAATGATGATATTTGAGGGGAAGTCTGCAAATATCAACTCCACACAGTAATCGGACCCTCTACTCTTGACATTCCCTACTGTGTAAATAACATTCATGGCATGAGGATGCATCCTCCATGTTCACAAAAGTAGCTGCAAGGTCCTCAATACTGACATTGAAGGCATAAATGGTTCCTATAGACAGGTTTTTGACATTTAACACACATAGTCTCAAGTCAAAACAATCGGATCACGATAGAGATGAGGTAGGAAGCTCACATACCTGGAGCTTGCAATGTCTTGGTTATGATGTCAGTTGGTTGTATCCCGCCTGCACTACTATTGGATGTCTGTTGTTGACTCTGCTCCCTATTTGCTTCCATTGCTCGATTCACCTCCCCAATGCACGATTCACTATTTCCCTCCCTAAATTCACTGGCAATGACTTACGAAAAGAAGCCGATGCAATCGATGTTGCATGTGATGTGGATGTGGCCTCATTATGATCAATTTGCTGGCTACGAAGCTCCAATATAGACTTATGTTGGCGATACAGATCAAGCTCCTCCTCAGGCACATGGTTTCTTTCAAGGTCCAACCACCACGGGCAGAAACGAGACTCTATGCTTGACATGGCCTGTTCAATGACAAACATGGGTAAACACAACTCACCCTCAATATGAACATGTTTCTCAATCATGGATTCAAAATGACAAATTCAATCACTTACTCTTCCAAGCTTCAAATCGGCATACATATAAGATTGATTGTCAACACAAAGCCACACACTAGCGAGAGGGGATAAAATATCCAATTGGTGCTCCTCAATTTCAGAAAGCAACCATCTGCAAGCCAAAGCACAAATGATAAAACAACACACAGAAAGAAGCATGCATGTTTTTTAACAAGGAATATCTGGGTTATGTTGGAGGAAAACCTATAAACGACTCGCCGTGCAGCACTTTGTAGGCCTGGTTGATGGTCAATATCATGGCTAAATTTTATGCCTCCTTCGTGCACTTTGAAAGCCCTTTTGAAGTACTTTCTTCTGCATAGAACAACAAAAGAGGTGAATCGGCTCTCACCTGGCAACCTGACTCGATCGGCATTTTTAATATCATTTTGGATTCTCAAACCCAGCTCCGTGATCTGAAGCCAGTAGGAGTACATGTGCAGCCATTCCCTAACCTTTGTCTTATCGTTTGGCATACCCTCAAGTGATCGCACTGCAGCCTGAGAGTTGTCCAATAGCTTGACAATGTGAGCCTTATTTGTGTCTCTGATGCAAGCAGAACCTATCATATTGAGCTTTTCCTCTGTGGCCACATGATTGCTTGACGCGTGCCATGGGAGGGAGAGCACTGCACACCAAAAGGCCTCACCGTTGGAGGGATCAGCAATCCTTGCATATTTTGATGTTTTTCCTCTGTAGAGAACTTCTACCTTTCGAGTCACATTCTCCCTAGCAGACTCGGCAAGTGGTCCATTTGATGCCTCATCAATTTTTTGCTCCATCTCATCCTTGAACAAGAGCCAAGTCATAATCTGGATTGGCAAATGAAGCCAACTAGGCCTTCCTCTGGCAGATGCACTCTGCATCTCTCTCTCAACCCATAGCTTGTCCTCATTGTCCAAATGTGCCATGAGAGTTGTTAGGTCGGACTCTCCCAATCTTCTTAGTTGAAATAGACGATCACCAAATGTGGTTGGCACAAATGCATAATCATGCGTCCTACAAAACAAAGAAGAAATATGTTAATATTCTTGAGTACAAACAACTTACTTGACATAGAAGGAGACTCTGATAACAAATTAACTTACTTGTTCAACCTGGACAATGAAAACAAAAGCTCACCCACATCCCTCCGCTCGAACACATAAAATTTACAGAGAACACAACAATGCATGGACAAATCCCCTTGAAACCCTGTAATAAAACACAAAATTAGGAAGGACAAAGAAGCATAAGAAACTATAACATCCCAATGAGAACTCACCTGCAGAAATGCAGTCCATCCAAGCATTGTGTCGATTATTACCATCAAGAATATGCACCATTTTTCGGCTCAAGTACGGACCCCACTCGGGGTCAAGTGCAAGAGTTTCCTCAAATTGTTGATTCATAGTCCTCCAATGCTCATCCCAAGATTCCTCCCTCTCTTGTGTCAATGGTGTCTCCTCCCCTTCCAAGTCCATAATTGATACTGTGAAAGCTCCCATGCTCTCAATGTACCCACCTAGTTTTTTGAAGCTTCGAGTAAGAGATTTATCTGTTGAGGGAGAAACCTTTCGGATTGCCTCCGTCTGGATCATCCTACAGAGAGGAACACGTGGAGGTGGAGACCTAAATTTGACTCCTATCCTATCTAAAAAGGCTTGTGGAGTAGATGTCTCTAGAATCTTCCCAAAAATATCAACCTTATTTTTTTCTGCTTGCTTCCTTCAGTTTGGGTTGTGACAACTATTTCTTCTTGATCCTCTAGTGGATGTGTGTTCTCTTCCCCCTCTATCTCTCTCCCAGTATCCTCAGTATTCTCACCTTCATCCTCATTATCACCACCTTGAGTATTCTCACCCTCATTTTGATCACCTTTATTTTCCTCAATTGCCCCCACTACATTTTGTCCATCCTCCTCATTTCTTTCATCACTATATAGATGCTGCCTATCCATATCCACCTCCAGGTTAGTGTCATCTATGATATGTACCGCATGCTCTGTAGTAGTAGGGTTTGAGGAGGCGGCTTGCTCCAAAGTGCTAGAAAAATCAGCTTGCCTCCTTGTGTGTCTCGATGAGCTCTCACCTGGGCCAACCTGCACACTCTTTTTTCGCTTAGCAAGAGGTAACTCATCCATTTTTGCACAACAAGAACCTTTCAAGCAAGATGCTCTAGTGAAATGACTCGAACTCATTTGAAAACCAGATAGCCATGCAAAAATACAAGAACAAATCTTCAAATAGTATTGTACTCGTATTGTATAATTAATTGATTATTTTAACAGCAAATTCAGTAATACGACACAAACTTAAAGAAAAGGTGGCACATTCACTAAAGAGATTAAATTCAGTACTGCAACACAATCATCAAACAAAGGTGGCACATTCACTATCCAACAAAACGGCCAACTCATTATAACGAACAGAATATCTTTGAGATTATCATATGGAGTGCTTTGGCCCAAATTCCAAGGCATTCAAAGCCGTATTGAATATTTTAAAAAAATCTCCATTGGAAAATATTTACGGAGCCCTTTTCAGGTGATCAATTCAAGGCATTCAAATTTATTGGAAAATATATAAAGATTCGGTAGCCCAAATCTGAAGGCATTCAATATTGAGTACTAATAAACTTTAGAAGTGATATTTCGCAATCCAACACTTTTTTAAGGACAAACGTTTTTCTTTTTGTGCTATTGTTCTTTAGATGCACATGTTTGCTGGTCTCCTCTCTCGACTATGTGAGCCGTTTCTCAACCAAGAAGACATCAAATGTGAGTTTTTTGAGCTTCTTGTATACACAAAGTCTGCATAATATAGACAGTAGTAAGAGAGACAATCTATGCAATGTGTTTGAGACAGCACCATATAGATAGCATGTTCTTACACTACTCTCTCCAAATTTCTGCCCCCGAAGCTTGAAACGAACTCAAAATCGTGATGATTTTGTCAATGCTCGGCAGCAAAACATCCTATTATTTTGTGCGCTGAGCGCACAAATTAATTCAAGAAAAATAGCAAGAGGTAACGCCGCACATCTCATACTGTGTGTGGAGTGTGGCAGCAGCAAAACATCCTATTATTTTGTGCGCTGAGCGCACAAATTCATTCAAGAAAAATAGCAAGAAGTAACGCCACACATCTCATACTACTGTGTGTGGAGTGTGGCGGCAGCAAAACATCCTATTATTTTGTGCGCTGAGCGCACAAATTCATTCAGGCAAAATAGCACAAATTCATGGATGATGATACCTTTCTGTGTCTCTTTGTTGGGGAGAAAGATTGGAGTGGGGAGAGGGCCCTGCGCATGAGATCAGCGTTTCTTTGCTGGGGAGACGTATGATGCTTCATGATCGCTTCTCTGCGTGTGTGTTCGAGGGAAGATGCTTCTGTGTGGAGGACGACTAAAAGCGTTAAGTAATTGCTTCATAAGAAGTAGCCGACTACTAAAAACCCTAAGTTAGGCACTGGACAAATTTTTTTATCCTAACACTAATGAATTTCAACACTAAAATTTAAGGGTTTGGTCAATATTTTTTCAATTTATTTAAATCTATAGCACAGTTATGGTATGGCATCCAACTGGTAGAGTTTTTGAAATCTAACAGGAGATTATGAAAAAGCGCAAGAACTAACACAAAGCAAATATGTGTGTGTGTGTGTGTGCGTGTGTGTGTGTATACATACACACACGTGTACACACAAACATATATACATATATACATGTACTCTTTTTGATACCCTTCATTATGACTATTTTTGCAATAAATATTTTTATTTGCTTCTACCCATAGTCTTAAAATGAGCCTGGTAAAATTGTATTGTGGCTAGTATATGCTATTGATTAGAGCAAAGAACATCTAGTATTAAAATATTTTTGGCTAATATTCAATGTAAATTCCTTAATTGTTGTTGTGATTGCATTATGCAGGGAGGCTCGTGTTTTCCTCCATTCTACAATGGGTGCATGCATCCGAGTCCCCTTCTTGAATGGCAAATGTCTTGTGTCAATCAACATGATCCGGGGGAAGCTTGGAACTATTGGTGGGATAAATGTGGAGGCCTTACTTGAAATTGGAGGAGAGTATGAGCCCATTTGTCCTTTACACTTGTATGCAGGGATTGGAGACGAGGCATATTTTATCTTGGAGCATTCATTGTCCTCTGTATATATTGCCAAATCAGAGAATTATTTTGAGACCCCAGAACAAGGCCCCTCAACTATATTTCCTCTCGGTTCTCGAAAGAGTACTCCAATGTAAGTGGCATTAACTTTGACTTTGACATTTTCTGTTTTGCATTGCGCATTGAATTAGAGAGCATTGTGCTTTACAGTGACTTGGACACTGAAGAGATAGAAGAAATCAATGTCCAAGCACATGGATCATTGCAAGAGGAGATAGAGGTCTCTCCTGTGGAAAAGTGCTTTCAACATTTGGAAGAGGAAGATGTTCAGTTTGATACTGCGGTCTCTTGCTTTCAAATAATCCGCATGTTACCTCCTACTGATGTCTTGCACACTTTAATCCATGATTGTGATTACAAAGGCAAGGTAAAAGAGCTTCCCAAGGTGTACCCAGAGTTCAGTACATATGAGCTTGAAGGTGGGAAAGGTATGGAAGGGATGGAGCAAAAATACGAGGGCAACATTTGGACAAAGCCACAAACGCAAACTAGGGCCAATAAAACTTTTGTTCTTAGGAAGAGCTTCTGCGGGGGAACCTTCCAGTGCATGAATGAGCACTGCTCCTTTAGGACACGTATGAATCAACCAAACAAACTCCATTGGAATGGGCAGCTGATAAAATCTCCAAAATATGGGAATTTAGCAATTGGGAGCTTTGGGAACCTTGAGTGTTTTTTCTGCAAGCATGTGCCAATGTGTCTTAAAGAATGTCCTGCCTGTGTCTATTATTTTATGCCAAAAGAATCAATGCATAGCAGACTATTTATTCATTATGGCAAACATACACACATGGTTTCCAAGGGAATGTGCCGAGCATCGATACGAAATATCAAGGCCTTTGTAGCACGTGCAGTGGGCATCGACCACAACGCTGGGCCCAGAAAGGTACAAATGATTGTGGCAAGGGAGGTGGTTCTAAGAGCATTCACTGATGATGACAAGACACAGGGAGAATTCATGACAGAGAGGGAGCTACAGGAGATGTCGCAAGAGTTGCAAAGTTTGATAAATGTCAAAAAGTACGTAGGAAGTGCAATTTAGCAAAGAATAGTATGCAATTATCATCTTTAATACACTAAGTATGCTTTATGAATGCAGGGTGAAGCAGATGGTAATGCAAACACGAAAAACAACACGGCCTCTGGGTGAAGGATATGAAGCCATTCTTAATCTAAAAAGAACATGCCATTTTGAGTTGCAAAGTTTGATAAATGTCAAAAAGTACGTAGGAAGTGCAATTTAGCAAAGAATAGTATGCAATTATCATCTTTAATACACTAAGTATGCTTTATGAATGCAGGGTGAAGCAGATGGTAATGCAAACACGAAAAACAACACGGCCTCTGGGTGAAGGATATGAAGCCATTCTTAATCTAAAAAGAACATGCCATTTTGAGTTCTTCCATGGTTCTCGATTTCCATTGCAAGCCACCACTACTACTGAGCGTTGCTTTATCTTTAAGATGTCTACTACTGGACCTGGTTCTGGGATTGACATTGTTCGGCGAATGGACAAGGATGGTAATGGGGATCTTAATCAAGCATGGGTCTGCTTTGATCATGTGCATCGAGTGGATACTGGATGGCATACAATGGGAGCACATGTTTATGACCACATGTAAGTTACAAGCGGTAGAGAGCATTGCTTAATTTGTGTCTTTAATATAACTCTGTTTCCATTTGTGGCATGCAGGATTGGTGAACTATTGACAATAGCAACTTGTGAATTTAGAGAAGAGGATGAGGATGCTCAAGTCATGTTTTGGGAAAATATGAATTTGGTAATGGTGGAGCACACAGGGAAGGTAGCAAATTTTTTTGGGTTTATGGCGGATGAGGCTGGCGCTAACTGGAATGCAGTGAGACGTGTCTTCAACGACGGAAAGGAGATGATTGAAAGGGAAAGGTCATGTTTATGGCATTGGGAAGACAACCTTCGTGTCCACACGCAGAGGTACATCTATAGCCCACATCAAGAAAAGCACAGGGAGATGTGTGAGAAGTGGAGGACTGCCCCAAACAAAGAAAGTGCCCTTCAGCAATTTCGCAGGATACGAGCATGGTGGGCAACTGGCAAGGCAGCTGATAGAAACATCCCTAAGCTTCTTAGCTGGTTGAGTTGGTGGCACTATAGGGTTAGTCGATGGGGTCATTTCATTTTAAAGGTAATGTTTGTAAGAGATTATTCATTGTATTATTGTGTGCCTCCTACTTATGTGCACTGCATTGTTTTTAATCAATTTCTACCACTCTCTTGTAGGATGGAGAGCCTATTGTCAATGCTCTTGTCCCAAGGACAAATATGTCAGAGACCAAGCATGCAAGCTGGTTGGCAGGGGAGGGGTATAGGCAAAAGATTAGTCTTTATGATGCTTGTGTGACAGATCTAATCAATGCTTACTTCCAATGTGCCAGACAACTGGCTTTCTTGGAAGGAAAATACACAGGTTGTGGGCCTACATTGGAGCTTTTGGTTGAGAGAGCTCTTTCTCGACAGAAAGCAAGTCCATCCCCAATAGCTACCTCACGAGCAGTGGATGATGCAGTGGCGGGGACCCCTATGTTTTCAAATAGGGTAAAATTCAAGGGCGAGAATAAAACTATTCGAGCCAAAAGGCCACTACATGACTCGACAGAAGAAAACTTTGGCAACTCTAGCCATAGGCCTAAGTTTAACTATGTGACAAGAGAGAGGTTAGAGCCTGCAATAGAGGTCGATGAGCAATGCAAAGTTTTAGAGAGCCTTGAAAGTGATGTGCATGATACAAAGTGGGCCTTGCGGAGGATACCAACAGTGAATCGAGTTGAGTGCAACCACTGGGCATCAGGGAAAAAGTGTAGCTCAAGGTTGCGAGGGGGTGATGTCAGTCCTTGTTTTTGGAGTGATTGTCAACTATCCTCCTGGAAAAAGGAGAAGTATTGCTATTTTTGTAATACAGATGTTAGGCACACTTGGAAAATTACAAAGACAATATTACATCCACCAGAGGATGTCCCTTGTGTTTGGCCCATTGCTAAAGGTACCAAGTTACAAGTGAAAGAAGCCTGCAAGCTTATTAGAGCAGGATATGACATTGGTATTCCTCTTGAGTTTTTTCTAGAAAAGGAGCTTGCAAAAGGCACTAGCGAGACAAACAAGGAGGTGAAACAATTTCCATATCGACGAGGAATTTCAAAGGCTGCATTTGGTCAAATCACTGCAGCCTTAGATATGCATGCAGAAGTTGTAGGCAGCCATATACATATAGAAGGGGTAAAGGAAACATTTAGTATTAATCCATTGACCAATGGGAGCCAAGACACATCTCTGATAGAGGTCACTATTCAGAAGAATCCAATGTGTTCATGTGTGGAGTTCAGAGATAGAGTGGCCAAGAAAAGACCATATCTTGCATGCAAGCACATATACTTTGTGTTCTTAATGATTCTTGGACAGGATGTGAACAACAATATGCATATTCATCAAGTTTGTATTTCTGAGAGAATTGTAAAAGACATGCTAACTAAGTCTATTAGAAGTCATCCTCAACAGCTTTAGGAACCTGCAACCCACTTTAGTTGAAATATGTATGGGGGTCATGTCATACCAGCTGAACCGTAGTACTTGTTTTGGAAATGTTTTGGTTATTTTATAAATTTTCCTGTCTATTGTCTTTTGTTTGCTAATGACTCTCCAACATTGTGAATACTATAGATTCAATATCTTTTTAGCGAGCCAAGCAATATGGGTTTAATAGTGATTTTTTGTATCTGCACCATTGGTTCGAAAAAAAAAATATTGCAATGGTCATTTTAGATCATTTCATGTCTTCTTTGTTTGATTGCTACAGAATTGCACTGTGGTTCCACTCTTCTCTTTAACATTTCATGCTCGCTTAACATCATACCATGCCCCTACCTGCTCACTTTCACAAGAACATAGCTCTACTCATTGCTTTGTGCTCGCTGCGCTTGGCTCGCTTTTTGACCACCCCCAATAAGAAGATACACATCTGTGTTGATTACAGGAAACTCAATGCAGCTACTGTTCCAGATCCTTTTCCCTTTCCATACATGGATACCATCTTGGATGATGTGGGACGCCATGAAATGTATTCATTTCTTGATGGGTTTAGTGAATATAATCAAATTCGGATGGCACCAATGGATCAAGCTATATAGCATTCATCACAGCCTGGGGTGTGTTTGTGTGTATAGTGATGTGGTTACATTTCAAAGGGATATGCATGAAATTTTTGAGCCATTCTTGAAAACTTTCATGAGGGTCTTTGTGGATGATCTCAGTGTGTTCAGGACCTCTATTCAGCATTTGGAACATCTGCAACTATGTTTTTAGAAATGTCGGGAGGTATCTTTCAGCTTAAACCCCTTAAAGTGTGCCTTTGCGGTTCGGAGTGGGAAGTTATTGGGGCACATTATATCACAAGAAGGCATTGCTGTGGATCTCGATAAGATGGCACCGGTGATGCAAGCTTCAGAGCATATGTTAATCCGAAGGAGTGTAAGTGGTTTTTGGGTCGAATTCGGTGACATGGTTGGCATTTTCGGTTTTAGGTACATCTAGCGATCCCGCTAAATGTGGTGGTGCATGTGGACCGCAAAGAATTTTCTTGGACAAAGGATTGTGATTTGGCATATCAGAGAATGAAGATACAACTGTCCCGTGCACCAGTTATGATGCCGCTTGATTGGGAGAAGTATTTTCATGTCTTTGTGTATGCTTCGAACACAGCAATTGGCAGTGCATTAATGCAGGAGCAGAGTGTTGGCTAGTTTTGACCTGTTTATTATGCAAGCTACCACAGATTATCTTCGATAGAGAAGAATTATTTAGTAACTGAGCGAGAGTGCTTAGGCATGATTTATTCAGTGAAGAAGTTTCAGCATTATCTACTGGGGAGAATGTTCTATTTTCATGTGGACCATTTTGCATTGCCTTATTTGGTGCGGCAATAGAATTTAATAGGAAGATTGGCTAGGTGGATGTTGTTTTGCAGGAGTTTGATTTTGAAGTCATTCATCGACCAAGATCTTACCACATCATAGCATATTATCTTTCAAGACTAGATTCGGGAGAACAAGCTACAGGAGTGGATGACGAGTTTTTGGATGCATCGCTTTTTTTTGTTTCAAATGAAGCGGATCCAGTTCCCGATGCAGTTCTTCCTCTTTTTGTGCCCTGGACATGGTACAAGGAAATGTTTTGTTTTCTGTCTACAGGTGTTATGCTGACTCATTTGGTGAAGGACCAACAGAGGCGTCTCGCATTGCAAAGTCGTTCCTTTGAAGTCTGTATTGGAGAATCATACTATTGTAATGTTGCTGATGTGATGTTGTGGTGTGTACTATCGCACAAGATTAGAAGGCCGTGTTGCGGGAAGCGCATTGCGAAGTTTTGGGAGGGCATTTTTCGGGGAAGATTACTATAGGGAAAGTTTTCCAAGCTGGCTTGTGGTGGCCAACAGTGTATTTTGCGCAACAGTTTGTGCGCAAATGTGTTGTATGCTAGAGGATGGGCCAGCCGTCTCACAAAGAGGCCGCATGCCCTTACACCAGATATTGCCACTTGAGCCTTTTCAAAAGTGGGGCTTGGACTTCATTAGGCCCTTTAAACCCATAGTTGCAAAGATAGGAAATTGGTATATATTCTAACAGCAACAAATTACTACAGCAGGTGGGTGGAAGCTTGGGCGTTGCGGGATAACTCTTCTCTTTTAGTGGTAAAGTGTTTATACAAGCATGTATTCACCCGTTTTGGCTGCCCGGTGGAGTTGGCCAGTGATTGAGGGGGTCATTTTATTAGCAAAGTGATGAGGTAGATGATAGGCTTTTATTTGATTATCTCACAACAAGAAATCATCCCTCTATTATCCACGAGCCAATGAATTGGTGGAATCATCCAATGAGCAGATTGTGTATATTCTGACCAAGCTCATCAACAAGCATCGGACAGATTGGGATGTTAAGCTTTCGTCAACACTTTGGGCATACCGCACAGCTTACAAGGTAGCAACTGGATTAACCCCTTTTAAGCTGGCATTTGGCATGGAGGCTATTACACTGGTTGAGTTTGTTGTGTCGAGTTTGCGGATTGTGGTGGAAGATAAATTGTTGCCAGCAGAGTCCTTGGCATATCGACTTGGAAGTCTTGAGTTCATAACACGAAGATCGGCTGAGTGCAAAGATTTTACTAGGCGCAGGAACTCCAGAATCGGAGGAAACGTCACGTGGATCGGCACTCGAAGAAAAAGAGTTTTTCAAAAGGATAGTTAGTTTTGGTGTTCAATACTCATATGGGGAAGCTGCTAGGCAAGATGAAGTTGCGGTGGTCTGGTCCTTTTTGGATTTATGCTCCTTGTGGGGCCACCTCATTCTTTTTGGCGAATTTGCAAGGTGAGGTCCTCTCTTCTCCAATTGATGGGTTCCAGTTGCGACATTATTATGCGGCGGCACCCATTCAATGCCCTTTTCCAGTTTCCGAAGAGGTGGATGTCTCTCTCATGATGATGATCTCTTTAACAAGTAATGAGGAAAACGATACAATTTTAGCTGTTGCCCGAAGTTCGAGGAAAATTTTGCATGCGGATGTGGTCCCCTGTGCGAGTGGTTGCATGGCAAAGGGGAAAATTCTATTTTTGGATTTTCACTTTTGTGCTCGCATATCTTCTTGCTCCTTTAAGCGCTTTGCATGTTCTCTGCTTCTCTGCATGCCCTTCTCTATCTGCAAACATGATGGCTCTCGTGCAATTTCTGTTGCTAACTCCTATTTAGAACCTTGAGCTACCTATGATTGATGCCTGGTGTTGCAGGACATGCGTTTACGGGTTTTTGCAAACCTACATTGGTCACGGGTGCCAGTGCATCCTCTGGCGTATCAATTGTTGCAGGCAATAGCTGCAAGGCGGTGACATGGTGGAAATCCATGGAGAAGTTCGAGAGTTAACTGTGTAGCTCATTTAGGAACGTCTTTCCTTGCCTTTAGATGGTGCTATTCAGTCTGCTCAGATGGTCACTGCACAGGAGATGGAGACTGAGTTCGGGCCAAGAGTTAGTGACAAACACAAATTGTCTGGCTGCACCAATCCTCCAGGGGCTAGGGATTCTTACAGATGGTTCTTAGAAGCAATTTGGTTGCAGGCCAAGACTTATACTATTTCTCTCAGGGTTATGAATTTTTTGAAGACTACTGAATATGGCGTGGTATCCTGGGCTCGAGTTTTAAAGGACAAGATTCGTTTTGAAGTCCAGCACGTTTGTGCACAGGTTGCAAGGGGAGATACAATGAATTCTAAGATAGGGCAAATTTTATAGATATTATTTCTGATGGAGCCCATTTTTTTCGTTTCAATGCGCCCTTTGTGCCATTTTTTAGGGCCTTTTTCCATTAGTGCTGAAGTTACAGTGGTAGTCTCTAGTGGCACAACTCACCCAGGCGGTAGTTCTCAGCGAAGGGGAAGAAAGCGGACATCTATGGCTTTGTTGGTGACGCTGAATGTAGTAACAAGCGAAGCTCAAAGGACATCAAGCCATGAGGATACCCTACCAGTCTCCAAAGTGCCTGGAGACATATCTGTTTCACCACTTTCCACAATTGGGTCTATATCAGAGATACTCATTTTTGCAGTATCTACTCCAGTGCAGTTCAGTCCAAAAATGACACCGCAGGGCATTTATGCTCTCGACAGATGGCGTAGGTAGGTGAGGCAGAAGATGGCAGTATGTGTGGCACCAATTGTGCTGGTTGCTTTGGTAATTACAAGTTCTGCAGAGCCTAGCCCAATTAGTGCAGCTCTGCAGACAGTGTCTCGGTTTCCAGCCGGATCATTTAGAAAGCTATGCCACATTGCTGACTCATGCGGCACATTCTTTGTGGGCTATGCCACAATCCAGCGCCCAAGCAGAGCGGCTGCAAGCCTTGGAAGAGCAGGTGCAATCTTTGGAAAGACATAATGCTATTTTGAGAGGGGAAGCTACTACTGTACCTTTGTTGGAACATAGAATCAATGCACTAGAGCAAAGGGTAAAGGCTACAGAAAGTAGTGAAGAAAATGTGCGAGAGGCTCATGAAGATTTTTCTTGAACAGTCATGGAAGAAATTTCTCTCGCCGACGAACCAATGGCGCTTTAGCAAACTATCTTATGCTTAATCCGGGTGATGTTTTGATAAATATGGAAGATTTGGAATCCTTGGTAGTCACTCTTTGCCTAGTAGTGGGAGAAACAGATTGCCCTATGGCGCAGTGTAGGGGTTAACAGGCTTGCAGAAGAGTCTGGTCTTCTTGAAGAACTTGCTCCTACAGAGGTACTAGATGCTACTGCTTCACAAAGTGACAGGGGTAAACATGTTATTGTGCTGAAGACAAGGCCCTGGATATTTCTGATGCAGATATGGCCAAGATAGTTTGTGAACGTGATGAAGTAGTTCAAAAGAGGAAGCACATTGCAAATGACATTTAACAAGCAAAAGGAGGTTATTCGTAATCTCTACTTTTGGGTTGAGATGTGGAAAGTTTGCCATGAGCATACGATTTAGAGAAGAGAAGTGGTACGGGCATGTCAAATCGATTGGAGATGAAGACACTGGAAAAAGACATTCAAAGAGGAAGAAGAAGAAGGGGAAAAAGAGGAAGAAGTCAAGTGATGACAGTACGGATGAGGATTCGGAGTCAGATTTGGATACGGATTCTGATACGGATTCAAGTTCAGGTAGTGCTGATGATTCTAGTAGTGATTCAGAGTCAGAGGATGAGGAGCACAAGAAGAAGAAGCAAAAGAGGAAGTTAAGTAAGAAGTTAAAGGAAAAGACTAAGGAGGTGTCAGTTGAGAAGGCTGTGGAAAAGAAGTTGAAAGAGATGGGACTTCAAAAGGAGTCAGAAAAGAAGATAGAGCACTGTGACATTTGTGTCAAAGATGGTCACAAGACAACGGATTGCTAGTATAATCCTAGCTTTAGGGGGGTAATCCCTGAGAGAATACAACAAAAGATGCAGCAAAATACGACACAGTCTCATGGCATTTTTTTGGAAACTTCGGATCAGCAGAGATCATTTGGAAATCAAGGATGGCAGAGGCCGCAGCAGCCCTATCCAAATTGGAGACTATCAGGGAGACCACCATTTAGAGGAAATTTTAATCAAGGAGGAAGATCAAGATTTGGTGGATGGCAAAATTTTCGACCATCATGGGGAGGAAATTGGAATCAGCAGCAGCAGGGGTGGTCACAAAAACACAATTGGCAACCGCCAGCTTCGAACTTTTCACGAGGAAGAGCCTTCATGAATAAATCTGCCATGTTGTCATGTGTAGGCACATAGACCAAGCTAATCTCTGCTGCACAGAGAGTCTATCCCTTACATAGTGGTAATGCACCTTAATGTGCTTAGTGCGAGCATGAAACACTAGGTTCCTCCTCACAACTGCTAATGCACTTTGGATGTCAGTGATGAAAATCATAGTGCTAGACGACTGTCCAACACCCAAATCAGCCCCATAAGATGTCTGAGCCACACACACTCAACTGTAGTTGTAAAAGTTGCCCTGTACAGCAGGGGTCTCAAGAGTTGGCAACTCAGACACCATATCATGCCTTTGAAGGCGTAACAAACTGCCATAATTCAGATGGCCAAATCGTGCATGCCATAATTCTGCATCACTCATAGCATGTCATAGAGACTGAGCAAGCATCATGCTGCAACTTCTCAAATACCTCCAATTTGTATAGGCCATGAAACAAGGTACCTGAGGTAATGATAGAATAACCATCATTTCTATCTTGAACTGTACATCTGTCATCCACAAATTTCACCATCAAGCTTGACAAGGCTAAGGCTAAAACTGACAGCAAGTTCTTCTTAATGCCTGGCACATATAAAACTTTAGAAAGAGTAAATGCACCCCCATTTGCAGCAATGAGCACAACTCTACCAACTCCTTTGACAGGATATGAGGAACCATTTGCACATGTGACTATCCTACACTTGGGACACCTTCCAGAGATGAGAATAATTTTTTTTGTGAAGTAATGTGCCAAAATACCAAGCATCCGATTCTGCCACACTGACATTGCATACATCATGAACAGAAGCATCATAACTATAATGTACAGTCCATGCCCAATGGTCACAACAGCAAAATTGGCAGCCGCCACCGAATTGGAATCAGCAAGGCTAGAATCAGCAGACTTGGACTCCGCAGGGGTGGAATCAACCAAGACCTCCTCAACAACTACCTCAGTTACCTCTGCCACCTGTGCAGCAGGCAGAAGTGAATAAAACTCCTCAAAGTAATATGGTGAATGTGGATGTTTGTTTGGAAGTAGGAGCAAGTGGAGTAATGGCGGAATGTGGAATAACATGTGACCATTGATGCTGACAAGATTAGTGCAATTCAGAGGGCAATAGCACCGAATAATTTGAAGGCAGTTATGCAGTTTCTTGGTCAAACTAAATGGCATAACCGTTATCTGAGATATTTGGCAGATGTGTGTGCACCTTTGAGTCATTTGACCAAAAAGGATGTGAGTTTTGTGTGGGGTGAAGCACAGGAAAAAGCCTTTCAGATTATCAAGAAAATGTTGGTAGTTTCACCTATCCTTCAACCACCAAATTGGGAGTTACCTTTTCATATTTATGTGGATGCGTCGGATATGGCAGTCGGAGCAGTTTTGATGCAGGAGAAGGTTCGTGGATGGTTTAGACCAGTGTCCTATGCAAGTAGAATGCTAAATCCAGCGGAGAGGAATTACACTGTTACAGAGGGAGAAGCCAGGGGAATGATTTTTGCATTGGAAAAATTCCAACATTATTTGTTGGGAAACAAAGTTGTTTTTCATGTGGATCATCAAGCTCTGTTGTTTTTGGTAAATAAACCAAAGCTGGAAGGAAGGCTTGCAAGTTGGATGCTTTTGTTGCAGGAATTTGATTACACTATAGTACATACACCTGGAAATCAGCATGCAGTGGCGGATTATTTGAGCAGGCTAGAAAATGTCTTGGATGCACCAAGGGTGTCTGATGAATTGCCAGATGCGGAATTGTTTCAGGTTCAAGGTCAAGCATATGACAACTGGTATGACCAAATGGTTCAGTTTTTGACAGATGGAGTATTACCTTTCAACATGACAGCTGATCAGAGGAAGAAGTTTGTTCTAAGGAGCAGACCATTTTTGATAATTGCTGGATCTTTGTATAGAAGAGGAGTAGATCAGATCATTCGGCGATGTGTGCCAGATGAAGAACAGAAGGCAGTTTTACAAGAAGCACATTTTGGTGTAGCTGGAGGTCATTTTTCGGGAGAGATTACTGGTAGGAAGATTATGTAAGCTGGACTTTGGTGGCCATTATTGTTGAGGGACGCTTATTCATTTGCAAGAGAATGTGTGCAATGCCAGAAGATGGGCCAACCAACATCCATGGATTGGATGCAGGATCATCCGATATTACCCCTTGAACCATTTCAAAAATGGGGTCTTGATTTTGTTGGGCCGATTAAGCCAAAATCAAGAAGAACAGGAGCAAGGTACATCCTGGTTGCAACAACAGATTATGCCACTAAATGGGTGGAAGCAGTGGCTTTGAAGGATAACAAGGCAGTTGATGACTAGATTTGGGTGTCCGATAGAATTGGTGTCGGATTAAGGTGTCCATTTTCTAAATTCAATCTCATTAAGGAATTGACATCCAAGCACATGATTCTTCATAAGAAATCTACCCCGTATCATCCGCAAGCTAATGGGCAGGCAGAAAGCACAAATAAGGTGCTAGTGAGGATTTTGAAGAAGATTGTTTCTGAGAACAGAGCAGATTGGGATGAGAAATTGGATTCAGCATTGTGGTCATTCAGGACTGCATACAAAGTGGCAACAGACATGACACCTTTTAAGCTAGTTTATGGGATTGAGGCAGTTGTCCCTATGGAATATGTGATATCTAGCTTGAGGCTTGCAGTTTAGCATAGATTGAGCCCTGAAGATTCAGTGATGCATAGACAGCAGGAATTGTTAAAGTTGGAAGAAGATAGAATTTACAGTGCTTATGTGGCAGAAGTAAGTCAAAACAAAAGGCAAGCATGGATGACAAGGCAGGTCAAATTCAAAATTTTTGAGAAAGGTGATTGGGTGATGATGTACAATTCGAAACTAGGGCCACACCCGGGAAAGTTGAAGCTTAGATATTTTGGTCCATATCAGATTGTGCAAGAATTGGGGCTAGGAACTTTTAGATTGATAGATGTGGCTGGAACTCCTATCCCTAAGCCAGTAAATGGATTCCGACTGAAGAAGTTTTATGGCAAGATTCCTGAAACTCCAAGATGGATGATTAATAAGGCCTTGCTGCTGTGAGGCATGTGGAAGTTGAATTAGAAGGCAAAGCAGAATTAGTGAGGAGGAGAGTAATTTGGCAACCATGTTTCCAGGGGAAGTTGATGGCAGGCCGAAGCGGAATCGGAATGTTTGTGGGAAAGAAGTTTTTGGATAGACAATGTGGTTGTTAGGTATTTTGTCAGAGGGATAGCCAAAATGGAAGTCAAAATGAGGGGAATAAATTTTTTCGAGGGAATCTTTGCACTCAAGTTAAGAAAAGAGTGGTGCCACGTGTGAGAAAGATTTTGGGCACACCTTTTGAGAGATTTGCATGGGATGCGCTTTTTGAGAAGGAAGACCATGATAAATTTGAGAGGGGTTGACGTGCTCGATTGGTCCAAATCGAAGTGTGTGGACGCTTGGTGTTTTTGAGGGTTTTCTGTGTCTTTTTCAAGATGTTCTCTGAGAGTTTGAGGAAGAAATTCTTCATGCAGCCACAGGAGCAGGGTAGTGATCTTATGACGCAGACGCATTCGATGAAGGTAGCTTTGGAGGAATTGAAGACGTCGCGGGTTGCTGTGCAGGTGACCGAAGATGATGATGAAGCCGAGAATGTATCAGAAGCCCAAAGTGGCGACACGGAGTTAGATGAAGGTATTGATTTGCATGAAGATGAAACGAAGGTTTGGCTAAAGCGGATTGGATTGTTTGAGTATGCACAGTTGCCTTGGTCTCTGCATGGCAGCAAAATACTTATGCAGAGCAGCAAATGCAGCATTTGAGAAAAAACAGGGGCTATATCACTGATGACAAAGAGGTGATGCCACAATTAGTGGGCTGAGGTGTTCAAGTTGCCAAATCATCAGGGTGCAAAGCTGAAGAAGATTACGGATTCTATCATGAAAGGGGAGTTTGGGCTGCCAGAGGGCACCAGGGCCTATTATATGGTGAGGAATGCGGAAAAAATGAGAAGCAAGCATCTATTTTGGTACTTGGATAAAATCTGTTTGTTGGCAAAGACAGCATACATGTCAAAAGAGGCGTTTGCACCGTTGTGGAATGCAGAGCGTGGGGTTCACATTGACTGGGCCTCATTCCTTTTTGAGAGACTGCAGATTGCGGAGATCAAAGATAAGAGGAGATCACCGTCCTTGACAAAGCTTGTTCCATATTTGGGGGTATTTTCAGTTATGTGTTGCAGGGTACCTGTGGGACCGGTGATAACGCTATCGAAGGAGGCAAAGAAGTGGAGATTAGAGTACGGATCTCCATCGGGTCCAAAGCAAAAGGCAGCAAATTGCATTACTTGGGTGACTCCGGAGTGCAGTGACGCGGTATCCCAAGGGGGAGCAAGTAAGACAGACTTCGCTGGACCCCATACATCTGAATGCACAACATCTAGTACATTCCTACTCACATTTTTGTCATATGGAAATACATGCTTTGTTTGCTTTTCAAATTGACATGCTTCACATACTTTTTACATACTTTCAACTTAGGGGAGCATCTTGCCCTCATGGTTTTCACCTTTCACATAAAGTGACCTTGAGTTTGACCTCTCTGGCAAATACCTCCACCCCTTGGACCTCTAGAGTCACCCTCAGCTAGGAGTTTCCCAGCATGATTCTCTTCCTGTCAAGATCAACACACACATGTTATATGTCAAAAGACACAAACACGTGCACACATGCTTGCCTTAGGTCCAAGATCCTCCCATAGTTATCGTTTTTCACCACTTGTAGGCGATGCTACCGAAGGCGAAGGAGCACCTAGTGGACTTCATTATTTGCACATTTACATGCCCAAATCTCTGACGCCAAATGAATGTATCTGCAACAACTCCTAAACCATTTGTAAACACTGCAACACTCATTTCAGACATATTTACATTCAATGTAAACATTTTGCCCACTTTGTTACCTTTTGCAACAAACCTGCACTTATCTTCAAAGTCTTCTACATAATAGCCATCAAGTTAAACCGGACCTCTGTTGAGATATCGAGCTCGTCTAGTGAGGCGGTGGCCACTGATGACCCGCCTGGGGGATAGGCCCCACACTTACACCACTGGCACGGTTGGTGAGATCATGGGAGATATGCGGCCAGTGGGATGACAGGCTGTGTGATAGCCATTCTAGAGACTGGCATAGTTATAGCGCCAGCTCATTTAGTCGGGTTCACACTATAGAGAACCCGTGTATGTATTGGTTGAGTACCTTTCATATTGTGTGTACTCTTATCTTGTATATGGTGTGTTGAGTGTTGAGTGAAGAAGAAGAAGATTTTCAGCCTCTCACCTTGTGTGTTTTCTATTAGGGTTTTGTGAGTGTGTGTGTGTGCTTGCAAGAGCTCAAGCTCTCTTCCCCCCTGCATCTTTTCATGGTATCAGAGCCTGGTTCGTGCTAAGGGCTGAGCTGCAAGCAAGAGAACCACAGGAAGCGGTACGAGGGTAAGAGCTTCAACTACTCTTCCCTATTGTGTTGGTGACTACACCCTTGTCGGGAGCTCTACGGAAGGCACCGGCAAACGGTCTCTGATTGAGGAGCTTTCTTCGCGGGAGTAAAGCTATAGGGCACCTATACAATCCTATCGGACTAAAATTTATGGACCGAAAACGCGTTTCGGGCGCGTCTGGACCTCCGTTTTTCAGAAAGCAGGCAATTTCGAGCACTGCGGGTAAGTCATCGATTCTCTGCAGAACTCTGTTTTAAGAACTGCAGGAAGACAGATTGACTGTGCAGACACTGTGGGTACTGCAAAGAGGTCTACAGTTGCCATTGGGGTGTATGTATGCACATAGAAGTCACTGGTTGTGACATTTGAGAGTACTACAGTACCGCTCTGCAGAAAATACAGCATTTGTGCAGGAAAAACTAGAGTGCAGTTTCTGGTAAAATTGTGTGTTTGGCAAGATGTCAAATGATGGGATAACTCAGATTGTGGCTGAGAAGCTTGATAAGAATAACTTCCATGCTTGGAGGTTCAGGTTGACGAATTTCCTGATGGGAAAAGGCTATTGGGACTACATAGAAGGTGAGCATGAAGAGGCACCGGAGATACCGGATATAAACCCGATTGCTGTAAATGTGAAAGAGTTTAAAGACTGGAACCAAGGAGCCAGGAAGGTTATGTATTGGCTATCCATTAGTATATAGGACACCATGATTGGGCACATTCAGGATGCCAAGTCCCCCAAGGAGGCGTGGGACACCTTGGTAAAGCTCTATGAAACAAATACCAAGGCACGTAAGATACAGTTGAAGAATGAACTTCATATTGTGGAGAAAAAGAGCATGTCTGTGAATGACTATGCGTTGAAGATAAAGGGTATTGTGGAATCCCTTGCATCTATTGGTGTGTCAGTAGATGATGATGACAAGGTGGAAGTCTGTCTACGTGGTCTCGGGCCACAATACAAGGCGTTCAAGATGTCTGTTCAGACTCGGGAAAACATTCCCAACTTTACAGATTTGGTGTCTATGCTGATTATCGAAGAGAAAAACTTGGGTGAAGACCAACAGTCTTCACAAAGCAAAAATAGTTCAGAGCAACATCCCTTCTACACGAGTTCAGGAAGAGGACGAGGAGGCCGTGGATGCGGTCAAGGAGGTGGCCGAATAGGTAATCAAAATTATGGTCAGCAGCAACAGCAACAACAGTCCCAGAATCAACAACAACAACAACACGCAGGTGGAAGAGGCAAATTCAGAGGCAGGGGGAGTCAAAGAGGCCGTGGAAATTGGCAAAGGCAATATAATGATGCACGTGAATGCTATTATTGTGGTAAGCCTGGACATGTGCAGTCAGAATGTTATAAGAAGCAAGCTGACATGCAAAATGGGAAAGTGCAGCAAAACAACTATGCATCCTCAAGCAGAAATAATGAGGATAATGAAAGGTTGTTTGTTATGCAGCATGTCGTGAATGCCATGTCTGAAAATGTTGATGCAGCACAAAAAGATAATGTATGGTATGTGGATTCAGGCACTTCGAACCACATGACGAGTCATGGGGAGTGGTTCAAGGAGATCAAAAACCCGGAAAGACCAGGTTTTGTGGAAACAGGGGATGACACTGCTCATCCAATTGCCCACATTGGAGATGTGCCATTGTCTATGCAGGATGGCAAAGTGAAGTACCTTGCAGATGTACTTCATGTACCGAACATAACAAAGGATCTGGTTTCAGTTGGCCAGATGATTGAGCAGGGTTTGCAGGTTCGGTTTAACCCTGATGGGTGTTATGTTGAAGATTTCAAAGACAAGTGCAGGTTGGTTGCAAAAGGCAACAAAGTGGGCAGAATGTTTACGTTGAATGTAGACATGCCTGAAATGAGTGCTGCGATGTTTGCAAATGGTTCAGGAATTGTTGTAGACACAGACATATGGCATAAAAGAATTGGACATGTGAATGTGCAGAGATTGAAGTCTATGCAGACAAAAGGAATTGTGACAGGGCTGCCAAAATTTAAAGTGGAAGGTATACATAAAATATGTGAAGCATGCCAATTTGGGAAGCAAACAAAGCATGTGTTTCCACGTAACAGATATGTGAGCAAAAATGCACTAGATGTTGTGCATTCAGATGTATGGGGTCCTACGAAGACCATATCTATGGGAGGCTACAGGTACTATGTGACTTTCATTGATGACCACACAAGGAAAGTGTGGGTATATTTCATGAAAGAGAAGAGTGAGGTGTTCACTCACTTTCAGAATTTCAGAGTTTTGGTTGAAAAGCAAACAGGGAAATATGTAAAGTGCCTAAGGTCAGATGGAGGGGGAGAGTATTTCTCCAATGAGTTCTCTGAATGTTTAAAGAAGAATGGTATTCGAAGACAGTTTACATGCAGATACACTCCGCATCAAAATGGAGTTGCTGAGCGGAAAAACAGGCACATTGCTGAGATTGCGCGAGCATTGATGGAAGAGAAAAATATGCCACATTGCTATTGGGCTAAGGCTATTTCTACAGCAGTATACATCATGAACAGGACTCCAACTGCAGCCATACATGATGTAACCCCAGAGGAGAGGTTTACTGGCAGAAAACCAGATTTGTCTCATCTGAAAGTCTTTGGATGCATTGCATATGTGCATGTGCCAGATGAGCTGAGAACTAAGCTGGATCCAAAAGCTGAAAAATGTGTGTTTATTGGATACTCCCTTGAGCAAAAGGGGTACAGGTGTTATAACCCTGCTACACGTGAGTTGAGGGTAAGCAGGGATGTTGTCTTTGATGAGATGAGTAGCTGGTATGCTGCTGAAAAAGAAGCTGTTGGGGCTGATGTGAGTGGAAGTGTGGTTGCACAGAATGCAGGTCAGCAATCACAGTCTTTGAGTGGACCAGGAGAGTCCTCATCTAGTGGGTCTGTTGATAGACCATGGAGTGGCAGGCTGCGTCATAATACCAGCCCTGCAAATGTGATTACTACATCACGTAAAGGAAAAGAGAAAGTGGTTGAGCCCCTTGGTATGCCTGACATTTCTGCAGGTCATTCTCATGTTGATGGAGAGTCTAGTGGCTCAGATATGAGCCTTGATGAGGAGCTTGGGATCCCAGCTATGAGAACACCTGGTGTAAAGAAGGCTATGGAAGCCATGAATGAAAAGCTGCGAAGATCAGGGAGAGTGAAGAACCCTGTGCAGAGATTTACATATGATGGTTATGTGGCACATCACTATGCATATATGGCAAAGGTTGTGCAGGTTGTTGAGCCCACATGCATTGATGAGGCTGTTGGAAATGTGTGTTGGGAGAAAGCTATGGATGAGGAGATGGATGCACTATATGGAAATGAAACTTGGGATTTAGTGCAATTGCCAGAAGGCAAGAAAGCCATTGGATGCAAGTGGGTGTACAAAGTTAAACATAACAGTGATGGAAGCATAAACAGGTACAAGGCTAGATTGGTAGCCAAAGGATATGCGCAGACATATGGGATTGATTATGAGGAAACTTTCAGCCCAGTTGCCAAGATGGCAACGGTGAGAGTTGTGATAGCAGTGGCTGTATCAAAGCAATGGTCTTTACATCAGATGGATGTAAAGAATGCATTCTTGCATGGGGATTTGCAAGAAGAGGTGTATATGTTGCAGCCACCTGGATATGAGGATGTGGGTCACCCCGAGCATGTTTGCAGGTTGAAGAAAGCCTTGTATGGCTTAAAGCAAGCACCAAGAGCATGGTCTGACAAGATTTCTGAATATCTTCTCACTATTGGCTTTCATGTAGCCAATGCAGATTTCTCATTGTATGTGAGACATGGTGATAGAGGAGTTGTGCTTGTTGTCGTCTATGTAGATGACTTGATCATTACGGGGGACCATGATGCAGAGATCTTTGATGTAAAGATCTTGCTAAGACAGAAGTTTGAGATGAAGGATCTGGGGGAGCTCAGATATTTCTTGGGCATTGAGGTGATTAGGTCACCACATGGTATTGGATTACTGCAGAGACAGTATGGCTTGGACATGTTGTCCAAGTATGGTATGACAGGCTGTAAGCCTATTTCTGTGCCATTGGATCAGAATGGCAAGTTGAGTGCAGATTCAGGAGAGATCTTGGAGGATCCTACTATGTACAGGAGAATAGTAGGAAGTTTGATCTACATGACGATTACCAGACCAGATTTGAGCTATGCTGTTGGGTTGGTGAGTCAGTTTATGTAGGTTCCACGAAAACCGCATTTGGATGCAGTGAGACGCATACTGAGGTATGTGAAGTCTACTTTGCATTGTGGACTATTCTATGAGACTGGGACAGAGATATGTGTACATGGGTACACAGATGCTGATTAGGCTAGTAGTATCTCAGATAGAAGGTCTACCAGTGGATTCATGTTTTCTTTGGGGAGTGCTGCTGTGACTTGGAGCAGCAAGAAGCAGCCTACGGTTGCTCTATCGAGTACGGAGGCCGAGTACAGAGGAGATGCTATGGTAGCATGTGAAGTAGCTTGGTTGAGAAAGCTACTTGCAGATTTGGGTCTATCAGTGGATAGACAAGTTGTCATTTTCTGTGACAACATTAGTAGTATACAGTTGGCCAGGAACCCAGTCTTTCATGCTCGTACGAAGCACATAGAGGTCCACTACCACTTCGTCAGAGAGAAGGTCTTGGCAGGAGACCTTGACCTTGTTTATGTCAGCACAGAGGATCAGGTAACTGACATCTTCACCAAAGCATTGGTGGGTACAGAGAAGCTCCGCATATTCAGGGCTTCGCTTGGTGTACATGAGATGGAGTTGAGCTCGAGGGGGAGTGTTGAGATATCGAGCTCGTCTAGTGAGGCGGTGGCCACTGATGACCCGCCTGGGGGATAGGCCCCACACTTACACCACTGGCATGGTTGGTGAGATCATGGGAGATATGTGGCCAGTGGGATGACAGGCTGTGTGATAGCCATTCTAGAGATTGGCATAGTTATAGCGCCAGCTCATTTAGTCGGGTTCACACTATAGAGAACCCGTGTATGTATTGGTTGAGTACCTTTCATATTGTGTGTACTCTTATCTTGTATATGGTGTGTTGAGTGTTGAGTGAAGAAGAAGAAGATTTTCAGCCTCTCACCTTGTGTGTTTTCTATTAGGGTTTTGTGAGTGTGTGTGTGTGCTTGCAAGAGCTCAAGCTCTCTTCCCCCCTGCATCTTTTCAACCTCCAAACCCTGCTCAATCATCTGGCCAACTGAAACCATATTCTTTGTAATGTTCGAAACTTGAAGTACATCTACAAGCTACTTCACCTTACCATCCTGGATAGACAATGGCACATCTCCAACATGGGCAATCGGGATGAGTAGTTTCATTTCCTTTTTCAACAAAACCTGGTCTTTCAAGACTCTTCATTTTCTTGAACCACTCACCATGACTTGTCATGTGGTTTAAAGCACCTGAATCAACATACCATACATCATCCTTACATGTTGCTACATCACTTCTAGACACAGCATTAACCACATGTTGCATAACAAACAACCGACGCATAGTTGTTTTGCTGCACTTTTTCATTTTGCATGTCACTCTGTTTCTTATAGCAAGCCACTTTACCAAAATAAAAATAGCCTCGTGTATCATTATGTTGCCTTTGTCAATTTACCACGACCTCGTTGACTCCCCCTACCTCTAAACTGGCCTCTTCCACACCTGTGAGTTATTGTTGCGAATCCTTGGACTGTTGTTGTTGTTGCTACCCATAATTCTGGTTACCTATTTGGCCACGACCTTAGCCACGTCCACGACCTCTACCTCGTTCTCTACCTGCACTTGTGTAGAAAGCGTGCTGCTCTGAACTGTTTTTGTTTTGTGAAGGCTGTTGATCTTCACCCAAATTCTTCTCTTCATTGATCAGCATTGACACCAAATCTGTGAATTTGGGAATGTTCTCCCAAGTCTAAATAGATGTCTTGAACGCCTTGTATTGTGGCCCGAGACCACATAAATACACTTCCACCTTATCATCATCATCATAACAGAAACACCAATTGATGCAAGGGATTCCACAATGCCCTTGATCTTCAAGGCATAATCATTCATATACATATTTTTCTTCTCCACACTATATGAAGCTCATTCTTCAACTAAAAATTTTATGCCTTCGTATTAGTTTCATACAGCTTCACCAAGTTGTCCCATGTCTCCTTAGGTGATTTGGTATCTTGTATATGCCCAATCATAGTGCCTTGTATGTTAATAGAAAACCAATACATGACTTTCCTTGCTTCTTGATTCCAATCCTTGAATTCTTTTACATATGCAGTAGTTGGATTAATCTCCAGTATCTCTGGTGCCTCCTCATGTTCACCTTCAATATAGTCCTAGTAACCTTTTCTCATCACGAAATTTATCAATCTCTAAACCTCCAAGAATGGAAGTTGTTCTTGTCAAGCTTCTCTGCAACAATGTGGTTTATTCCATCATTCAACATCTTGTTTGTCACACAAATTTACCAAAAACAACACTCTTGTTTGACCTGCATAAATTGTCGTATTCTCTGCTGCGGTACTATACTGCACCCAAACTGTCACAACCAGTGACCTTAATTTACATACATACACCCAATGGCAAGTTTAAGACCTCTTTGTAGTACACATAGTGTTTGCAGCACAACCAATCGCCCTTCCTTCAGTTCCCAAAACAAAGTTCTACAGAGAATCGAAACTTACCCAGAGTGCTCACTTAACGCCTACGAGCTAAAAAAACCAAGGTGTAGATGCGCCCGAAATGCAATTTTGGTCCAAAAAATGCTATCCTACGGACCATATAGTTTCCGTGTATCTTTGATCCCACAAAGAAAGCTCCTCAATCGGAGTTCGTTTGTTGATGCCTTCCAAAGAGCTCCTGACAAGGGTGTGATAGCCAACACAAAGGGGGAAGAGTAGATGACGCTCTTACCCTTGTACCGCTTTCTGTGCTTCTCTTGCTTGCCGCTCAGCCCTTAGTATGAACCAAGCTCTGATGCCATGAAAAGATGTAGGGGAGAAGAGAGCTTGAGCAAGCACACACGGTGCTTGAGTAAAATCGCACACTCTTGTAGAACACCCTTATGGCTCCACCCAACCTTGAACTCTCGCTCGAGCTGTGCGAGGACAAACTTCTTGTTGACCTCATCCTGGTCCCTGCGTTTAAATAGAAACTCTTGTTTATTAATCAGTTAAATTATAATTTACAACCATCTCATATTATAATCAAAGATCTCTTACCCCCATAGCTTGTGGACCTCAAGCATATAGAGGTCCACAAGGTCTCAAAGCCGAAGGAAAACCTTGCCTCCTCCGTCTCGGCCCACTATGTGTCCCCACTCGTCGATGGAGCACTCTAAGTCCATGTCCCCTATACAAGATCGTGGTACCAACGGTGGTGGGACTGGCTACTCAGGCAGATCTGTGACACTCCACTCATCACTCCTATAAGAAAATTAAAACAAATAGTTATTTTAGACATTGAAATTAAAACAAATAGTTATTAGACATTGAAATAACTAGTATAACATACAAAACATACTTCATACCTGTGTCGACAATGCCTCTGCTGAGGCTCTTGGGTGACATAACTTGGCCCCTGTGTACCTCTCCTTTGTGTCCCTCTCCTCTGTGTCCCTCTCCTCTGTGTCCTGAACAATTGACCAAATATAAGTATTATTGTTTTTTTTTACAAATGATAGCTCAAAAGAGACAAATTATAGAAATTATACACTCATCTGCTTGCATGGCACCACTCATTTGCTTGCATGGCACCACGTCTTGCTCCTAATCCTGATCCTTTGATGCCACGTCCAACTCTTGATCCTAATCTTCCAAGGCTAGCTCCACTCTATGCTATAGCACATCATCGTTACATTAGATCACATCTTGGAATAGCATCCCACTCTCTGCTACATCACTTGTACGTTTTTCTCCTACAGCTCACCTTGGGACAACAACCCACTCTCTGCTTCATCATCATCATTTGAAACCACTCGGGATGGCAACCTTCTCTACTTCTGACCACCACTCAGGTATTGCAACACCTTCATCACCAGAGCTTGCACCACTCGGGATGGTAGCCCTCTCTACCTATGCTGGAAGCTCCTGATCGTCCTACGTGGGGTTTCGGAGGACCAACCTTTCTTCCTAGATGTTGATTCTCTTTACTTTAATCTGGACCACACAGGGGATGGGACTTCTTACTCATTGGAGAGTTGACCTGTAGGAGTTGGCTGGCTAGGAGGGGCCCACTTTTGGTGCTGTGGCCGACCAAGTCCTATCTGGTCATGGGCTGGTCAACCAGGCCATGTGCTGGCCAATGAGGATAGACCTAGTGATAGGCCTATTTTGGGGGCTATCGGCCTGTTTCTACCTTGTTTCTACTGGCTGACTACTACCCCTTGCCCATATATATAGGGCACTTACCCCCCACACATTCTACCAGTTATCTTGTGTATATAGCAGAGTTTACACCACTTCTCCTCGTTTTGTTGCTCTTGGGTTTCTGTCTCATTTCTACTACACATTCCGACATGGTATTAGAGCCCCAGGTGGCTTGAAGCTTTGGAGACAGTGAGAGGTTATGGGGATGCTATACTTGGTGCTGATTGGAGCATGTTCGAGCCATACGGGATGTGGAGAAGTAGGTAGAAGGCAGACGTCATTGCTGGATAGCCACCTTGCAAGAAAGTGCACCCACCCTCCCTTCACAAGACCACATAAACTCTGGAGATGGTAGATTAGCTCAAGATGCAAAGAAACCTATGAAGATCCCCACCCTCTTTGACATTCCTCGTGGACCGACAGTTGGATGGGAACAACTACATCCCAAGGTTGGAGATTTTCCACAGTAGTAGGCGGCTTTGCATTTTTTTCGGGTTGTATTGAAGTGGTTGTTGGATACCATTTGAGAGTCTGTTGTGATGGAGTATCCCTCCAAGTGGACCATGGAGGATGGACCTCGTAGATCGCATAGAGTTCATGATGACAAAAGTTAGTTAGAGGAGCATTTATAGGTAAATTATGCCTTGATGTCTTATCATTCAGGACAAGGAGCCTACTTCAGTTAAGGAAGCTCTTTCCCAGGAGACTTGGAAAAAAGCCATGCAAGTGAAACTAGAGGCCATAGAAAAGAATGGGACTTGGGAGGTGAAAAGATGCAAGGGAGAAGAGAGCTCGAGATCTTGTAAGCACACACAAACCCTAGAAGAGAACACACAAGGTGAGAGGCTAAAATTATTCTTCTTCTTCACACAACAAAAGAGGTCTACAAAGGAGATAAAGTGACTAGTCGGTGTAGTCCAACTATAGAATCTCTGACGAAGATATGTCCGTGCCAACTACCAAAACCTCATGTGATGTAAATGTCGAACGGTCATGCAGGCGCCTCGCGAGTGTCAGGTCATGTTGAACTTGACATCTCAACACTCCCTCTCAAGCTCAACTCTAGCCTCGGGGGTGCACTACTAAAAGAAACCCTATGTATCACATTCATTCAAGGGGTATTTAAAAAATCCCTTACCTGTAAATCCTTCATGAATAAAATGACTCCTTTTTCTTTATAGACTTAAAGGTTTTTTTCAAATTTGGTTTTAAAAACCCCTTCTGTAAATGTATTTCTGTAAATTTACCTTAAAACTTTGAATTTAAAAACCCCTTCATTTGAACTCACGTGGTATACTTACATATTTCTAGGTGAAACCCCCCGAGACTCCATCTCATGTACTCCAAGTATATCTCAAAATCTGTAGAGCTTCTCAGCTCCCAAGGTCCATGTGAAGATGTCAGCGACCTGATCCTATGTGCTGACGTAGGCCAAGTCGATGTTGCTTGCCAAGACTCTCTCTGATAAAATGGTAATGTACCTCAATGTGTTTCGTCCGTGCATGGAAAACTAGGTTCCTAGCAAATTATATACTGCTAATATTATCACAATATATGACAATCTTTCTCTCCACATGCAACCCCAAATCAGTAAGTAGCTTGCATAACCAAGCAACCTCACACGCTACCACTAGAGCTTCTCTATACTTAGCCTCTATACTCGATAAGGAAACTATGGGCTACTTCTTGCTGCTTCATGTCACAGTAGCACTCTCCAATGAAAATATAAATCCACTGGTAGGTCTCTTGCCTGATATGCTTGCCTGCCCAATCTACACTTGTGTACCCATATAGCTCCAATGGTACACCTGTTGCATAAAACAATGCATAATCAATAGTGGCCTTCAAATACCGAAGTGTGTGTCACACAATGTCAAGATGTGGTTTGCGTGGAACCTACATAAATTGGCTATCTAATCCAACAATGTAACTCAAATATGACCTGCTGATCCTGACATAGATCAAAGTCCCCACAATCTTCCTGTAGTGGGATCCTCCCCAATACATAACCTGCATCTGCACTAATCTTGCCATTTTGATCTAATGGCACTAAGATTGACTTACAATCAACCATCCCATACTTGGACAACATGTCCAATACATACTATCTCTGTGAAGCCAAATACCATCAGGTGTGCGAATGACCTCAATTTCCAAAAGGTAGTGCAGATCTCCCAAATCCTTCATCTCAAACTTCTTTTTGATGAGAAGACTTTTCACATGCTCAATCTCATCCAAGTTGTCACCCCCAACAATAAAATCATCTACATAGATGGTGATGATCACAATACCCTTATCACTCTTGCGCACATACAAAGAGTGATCTTCATCTGCCATATGAAAACCAATAGTGACAGGATACTTAGCAATCTTGTCATGCCATGCTCGTGGAGCTTGCTTCAGCCCATACAAAGTCTTGCAAAGCTTACACACATACTCCGGGTGACCTCTATCCTCAAAACGAGTTGGCTGATCCATATACACTTCTTCTTGCAAGTCACCATGCAAGCACGTATTTTTTACATCAATTTGATGTAAAAACCAGCCTTTAGCTATAGCCACCGCAATCACAACTCTCACAGTTGCCATCTTTGCAACCGGGGAAAATGTCTCCTCATAATCAACCCCATGGGTCTGTGCATATCCTTTGGCTACCAATCTAGCCTTGTACCTACTTATGCTACCATCAATCTTATGTTTCACCTTATACACCCACTTACAAAACCAATAGCTTTCTTGCCTTCAGGCAATGGCACCAAATCCCAAGTCTCATTTCCATACAATGCATCCATCTTCCTCATCCATAGCTTTCTCCCAACACACATTTCCAATAGCCTCATGAAAACATGTGGGTTCTACAACCTCCACAACTTTTTCCATGTAAGCATAATGATGTGACACATAACCATCATAAGTCAACTTATGCACAGGGTTTTTGACTCTTCCATATCTTCGTAACTTTGCATTCGTGGCTTCCATAGTCTTCTTCATGCCATGTGTCCTCATTGCTGGAATCCCAAGCTCCTCATCTCAAGGCTCATCTCCGAGCCACCAGAGTCTCCATCAACAAGAGAATTCCTTGCAGAAATATTAGGCATACTAGGGGGATCAGCCACTTTCTCTTTGCCTTTATGTGATGTACCAACTACATTTCTAGTACTAGTATTATGACGTAGCCTGTCACTCCATGGTCTATCAAGAGAACCGCTATGAGGACTCTCCTCGTCCACTCAATGACTTTGATTGCTGACTTCCATTCTATGCAACCACGTTTCCACTTACATCAGCCCCAACAACATCTTTTTTAGCAGCATACCAGCTACTCATCTCATCAAATACAACATCCCTGCTTACCCTCAATTGACGTGTAGTAGGATTATAGTATCTATATCCCTTTTTCTCAAGGGAATACGCAATAAACACACATTTTTCTTCCGTTGGATCCAGCTTAGTTTGCAACTCATCTGGCACATACATATGCAATACATCAAAAAACTTTCAAGTGAGACAAATCAAGTTTCTTGCTAGTAAACTTCTCCTCTGGCATTACATCATGTATGGCTGTAGTAGGAGTGTGGTTCATGATATAAACTACTATAGACAAAGCCTTAGCCTAATATGCGGCATATTCTTCTATGCCATGAATGCTTATATTATCTTTGCAATGTGCTTGTTTTTTCACTCAGCAACTCCATTTTGTTGTAGAGTGTATCTACATGTAAATTGTCTCTGAATGCCATGCTTTCGTAGGAATTTAGAGAACTCATTAAAGAAGTATTCTCCCCCTCCATATGACCTTAGGTACTTCACATGCTTTCTTGTCTATTTTTTAGCCACCATCACTCTAAAATTTTGGAAATGAGTGAACACTTCACTCTTCTCCTTCATGAAATACACCCACACTTTCCTCGTGTGGTCATCAATGAATGTTACATAGTACCTATAGCCACCCATAGACATAGTCTTTGTAGGATCCCATACATCTAAATGCACAACATCTAGTACATTCCTTCTCACATTTCTGTCTCATGTGGAAATACATTCTTTGTTTGCTTTCCAAATTGACATGCTTCACATACTTTCTACATACCTTCAACAGGCTTAAACTTAGGCAGCCTTGTCACAATTTCTTTAGTTTGTATAGACTTCATTCTTTGCACATTTACATGCCCAATTCTCTTATGCCAAATATCTGTATCTGCAACAACTCCTAAACCATTTGTAAACATTGCAGCACTCATTTCGAGCATATTTACATTTAATGTAAACATTTTTCCCACTCTATTTTCTTTTGCAACCAGCCTGCACTTATCTTTAAAGTCTTCTACATAACACCCATTAAGGTTAAATCGAACCTGTAAACCCTACTCAATCATCTGGCTAATAGAAACCAGATTCTTTATAATGTTCAGAATACATGAAGTACATCTTCAAGGTTCTTCACATTACCATCATGCATAGATAATGGCACATCTCCAACATGGGCAATCGGATGATGAGCAGTGTCATCCCCCGTTTCAACAAAACCTGGTCTTTCAAGACTCTTCATTTCCTTGAACCACTCACCATGACTTATCACGTGGTTTAAAGCACCTAAATCAACATACCATACATCATCTTTACATGCTACTACATCATTTCCATACACAGCATTAACCACATGTTGCATAACAAACAACCTCTCAATATGCTCATTATTTTTGCTAGAGAATGCATAGTTGTTTTGTTGGACTTTTTCATTTCTCATGTCACTCTGCTTCTTATAGCAATCTGTCTACACATGTCCCAGGCTTACCACAGTAAAAACAACCTCGTGTATCATTATGCTAACTTTGCCAATCACCATGACCTCTTCGACTCCCCCTTCCTCTAAAGTGGCCTCTTCCACCTGTGTGTTGTTGTTGCAAATCCTGGGACTGTTGCTATTGTTGACCATAATTATGATTACCTGCTCGTCCACCTTGGCTACATCTATGACCTCTGCCTCATCCTCTACCTGCACTTGTGTAGGAGGCCTGCTGCTCTAAACTATTTTTGTTTTGTAAAGACTATTGATCTTCACCCAAATTCGTCTCTTCAATGATCACCACATCATTGACACCGAATTTGTGAAGTTGGGAGTGTTCTCCCAAGTTTGAATAGACATCTTGAACGCCTTGTATTGTGGCCCGAGACCACATAGACACACTTCCACCTTATCATCATCATCAACAAAAACACCAATTTGATGCAACAGATTCCACAATGTCCTTAATCTTCAAGGCATAATAATTTACAAACATATTTTTCTTCTCCACAATATGAAGCTCATTCTTTAACTGAATCTTTCATGCCTTGGTGCTAGTTTCATACAGCTTCACCAAGGTTTCCCATTCCTCTTTGGGTGACTTGGCATCCTGTATATGCCCAATCATAGTGTCTTGTATGATGATAGAAAGCCAATACATGACTTTCCTTGCTCCTTGATTCCAATCCTTGAATTCTTTTACTTCTATAGCAGTTGGATTATTCTTTGGTATCTCTAGTGCTGCCTCCTCATGTTCACTTTCAATGTAGTCCTAGTAGCCCTTTCCCATCAGGAAATTTGTCAGTCTAAACCTCTAAGCATGGAAGTTGTTCTTCTCAAGCTTCTCTGCAACAATCTTGTTTATTCCATCATTCGACATCTTGTTTGCAGCACAAATTTACCAAAAACATCACTCTTTTTTGACCTACACAAACTAATGTATTCTCTACAATGGTACTATATTGTACTCAAATTGTCACAACTAGTGACCTCAATTTGGAACACACAAGGTGAGAGGCTGAAAATTCTTCTTCTTCACACAACAAAAGAGGTCTACAAAGGAGATAAAAAGACTTACACACATAATAGAGTATATACAATTGATCCATAATGTGAACACGCTAAGTGGAGGGGGTAGTAGGTGTGGACTAGTTGGTGTAGTCCAGTTGTAGAATCTCTGGTGAAGATATGTCGGTGCTAGCTACCAGTGATGTAAATGTCGAGCGGTCATGTAGGCTCCTCGTGAGTGTCAGCTCATGTTGAGCTTGACATTTCAACAAAATCCTGGAGGTTGCTCAACGTACACCTGATCCTTCAAGTCACCATTCCAAAATGTAGATATTCATTTGATACACCGACCATTGTTGATGAGAGGCAAGGGCAAGAATTGCCCAAATCATGGCCATCCTAGCTGTCGGTGTGCAAAAGTGTTCTTATAGTCGATGCCTGGCCGTAGCCCTTAGCCACAAGTCTAGCCTTGTGCTTATCCACGGACCCATCAGGATTATACTTGGTTTTGTAGACCCACTTTTGACACACTAATGATTGGCCCTTTTAATGGTCTTGTAACCACCTCCTATTGAGATGTCAAGCTCAACATGAGCTGACACTCAAGAGGGGCCTACATGACTGTTCGACATTTACATCACTGGCGGGTTTGGTAGCTGGCACCGACATGTCTTCGCTAGAGATTCTACAATTGGACTACACTAACTAGTCCACTATATACTCTATTATGTGTTAGTTACTATATCTCCTTTGTAATCTATCTGATTCACATCACATCTCATCACATCTATTCACCTCACATCTCATCACCTCTATTCACATCACATCCATCCATCCATCCATCCATTCATTCACATCTATCTGATTCACATCACATCTATTCATAGAATTTAAACAGAATTTTAGAGAATTCTAATTTTGATATAAAAATTCTTTATGCATCTATTTATGCATAAAAATCAACTTTAATGAGAATAAGACTTTTGAAATAAAAAAATAAATCCTTTATGCATCTTTCTATGTATAAAAATCAAATTTAATGAGAATAACACTTTTGAAATAAAATATTTCCTTTATGCATCTTTCTATGCATAAAAAACAAATTTATTAAGAATAACACTTTTGAAATAAAAATAATTCCTTTATGCATCTTTCTATGCATAAAAGTCAAATTTAATGAGAATAACACTTTTGAAATAAAAGTAAATCCTTTATGCATCTTTCTATGCATAAAAATCAAATTTAATGCGAATAACACTTTTGAAATAAAAATAAATCCTTTATGCATCTTTATATGCATAAAAATCAAATTTAATGAGAATAACACTTTTGAAATAAAAATAAATCCTTTCTTCATCTTTCTATGCATAAAAGTCAATTTTAATGAGAATAACATTTTGGAAATAAAAATAAATCCTTTATGCATCTTTCTATGCATAAAAATCAAATTTAATGAGAATAACACTTTTGAAATAAAAATAAATCCTTTATGCATCTTTCTATGCATAAAAATCAAATTTAATGAGAATAACATGTTTGAAATAAAAATAATTCCTTTATGCATCTTTCTATGCATAAAAATCAATTTTAATGAGTAACACTTTTGAAATAAAAATAAGTCCTTTATGCATCTTTCTGTAAAGAAGAGAAGGGGGTGGCCTTTTTATCAAAGGCATAGCATTTGAATTTAATTAAATCAACTGTAAAACATGAAAATCAAGAAAACCATAGATTTAAAATTAAACAAGTAAGAAAATTAACTTACATAGAGCTTGTAAGCTCTCCTTTGGCTTGAGGGATTGAGGGTTCTACTCTTGTTTGAAGCAAGAGTGGCCACAGTTTCACTTTGGAGAGGATTAGGCCAAGAACAATTGAATTATTGTGGGCGTACTAGTTTTCCATTATTGTGAGGTCCCTGCCCCCTCCACGGTGGCGGCCTCCCGCACGGGGTGGGGATCCACACTCGGGGCCTCTCCCGCGGATGTCCGGGATGAGAGGCTAGCCCGGGCGGTCCCAAGAGCCCGGAAGACTCCCCTCACCTGGGAAGGCACGGGCGATTCCGCCATGGGAAAAATCTTCTAACGGGGGGAATTACTCTAACAAGTCAAAGTCTTAACTAGTTAAACTGGTCTGACCGAACCTGAAGTCACATAGTCAGATCAAGAAGAGACTTTGGTCCATGGAATCACCGCATTTTTCCTCATTTACGAGGCATAGCCGTCGCTGATCCCCTTCCACAGAACAAGGTCTTCTCAGGATTTAAACTAATTAACGTAACTAATCGTATCTAGTTGTTTCTCAGGAATCCTTCGATCCAGCCTAATCCCATCCAGCCCATGGGCTAGCCAACCACCCCCGACCACTGTATTGATGGGATTCCTTTATAGAGATTTGGTTGCGTTTTTGCTCGGGTACCGAGGAAAAGAGTTCTTGGGCCCCCTAGCCGACGATTCATGCAAAAATTAAGGTAGGCATACCACGTACACACCCAATATGAAATTACCATTTATAACAGATTCGACTGGCTTTAAAATAATCCTTCAATAGAAGTCATAATATTTATGATCATCATTTTCCAAAATTCCGAGTCCATTGTATTACAATAATATCCTCTGGACTCTCCGTTGAAGAGACCAGCTGACCAACCAACGAAATCCAGTATCAAAGTTTGGTTCCCAAAAATCTTTTCTTTTAGTCCATGCGAAATCTTCCTTGACATACGCATGGGTGTCCTAGCAACCGCGAGCCCTTGCATCGCCTGGTCAGAACCCTCTAGGATCCTCCTTAGGTGTCCTCATCAGCAGGCTTTGCCGCGAGCGACGTCCCTTGACAACTCCCCGCCAACTGTTTCTCAGGAACTCTGGCTCTCTTCAGAATGCAAAGGGAAGATCTTCTAAGCGAGAACAAGTCCTTCAGATGTTAGGGATTTGGGCACCAGCTCAAGGATTGCCCATCTCCTTTGGTGGGCCAAGGAAGCCAGGGTCCCAGAGTTCAGAGATCGACTCCTTCATATCAGTCCAATCAAGGTCCCTCGCGCCAGAATCAGGGTAACCAAAGAAGAGTGCTAGCTCAGCCTGCAGCCTCCATGCAAAGCAGTCTCTGAACTCCCTCCCAGAATTGGAATAACAAAGAGAGAGAGTTTGTTCCACGGGAACACTCACAGGAACACGGATTATGGAAGGAGGCCGGAAGCAATTAATGCGAGAGAGCGGGATTGTAGCCATGGGAACATAAAGACGCACATAATTTTTCCATATTTTTGTGCCGAAGTGTAATGTAAATCGTTTTAGGTCAATGTGGGTTCTAAATGAGAGTTCTAAGTGTATTAAGCAAGGCTCACTTATGGGGTTGTCCGCTCATGTGTGAAAGAGGCCTAGGGTTAGGGTTAGTGACATCTCTATAAAAGAGATGTTAGCTAAAGAAAAGGGTACATTTTTGGCCATTCTCATAAGCTATTGAGTGAAGCTCTTGAGCTCTCAAGCTATGGCAACTCTCTAACTCTCTCTATTGTACTCTAATGAGCATCAAGCTCCAATGAGTATAGCTCCACTTCTTTCTCTTAATCTATTTTAGCATCATTGAAGTAGATTAATCTATGATTAGTTGAATGCTTCTTTCTTTCTCTTGTGTATGCATGCTTGTAGTGTGTAGTCTCCATTGATGCAAGCTCTTGCCCACTTCATTGGCAATGAGTTATTCATGGATAGACTCTCTCTATGAGCTTGTGGGTTTGTGAATGTTACATTCTATGCTTGCTTAAGCTTGTGGGTTAGTAGATGCACGCTTATGGGTTTGCTGGCATTAGGGAAAGCTAAGATTTAATCAATGTTTGAATGGGATTAAGAGATTGCCATGCATTGCTTGTTCTCTTGATTAGTGGAGTGGGTTTAAGGGATTGAGAGATTGATTGAGGTGCTGAATGGTTGAATCATCAAATGGTGGTTCGTGTATGTGAGCTCTCCCGCAAGGGATAAGCCTTCATGCACTAATCGGGTCGTCCTCGGATTGACATTGTGTTTCTCAACACATTTGTTGATCGGTAGTACTCTATGAGCACTATATTGCACGGTAGAGAGAACTGCTCTTCAATGGCACCGCTACCGAGGAACGAGTGCCTACATTAGTTGAGCACCATACGCACACTACCACTCCTTGTTAAGCTCCAATCGGTTGCAAAACCGTTGGATAGGAGAGCAGGCTTTGGGACTAATTTTGGTACTTATTTAAGACTAATCTATTGTTAAATTCTCTTTATTGTCTTGCGATTTGAGTGCGATTGGCTAGCTATGCCTCTCTCTTGAGGTCAAGACAAGGATTCAACACACAGGAAGGATTGAAGGTAGGTGCTAAACCTGCCAATTTCAATTTGTGTGCGAAAGAGAGAGGCCTGATTTGCATTTCTGTCATTCTGTTTGAGGATAATTTTTACTGTCTGAGGTTAATTTTTAGAGTTTCAATTTTTTGCATGTTCGTTTTATTTTCTGTTCTTAGCTTAGTTTAGTTTTTTGCACTTTAATTTTGTGCATTTTAGTTCTCTCTTAAACCTGCACCTGTTGAGAAACTGAAATCTGTACACACACATGAAGATTGAACATTTTGAATTTGCTACAAAATCTCACAACTGCACACGCATTGAGTTCCCTGCACACGCATTGAGTTCACTGCACACGCACTTCAAAAAAGAAAAAAATAATAATAAAAAAAGAAGGCGACTGTGCGTGAACAGCGCACCGTGCGGAGAGACCCACACACCGCACTATAAAGATCGCCACCGCACCAGATAAAAGGAGTCTGAAAAATTTTTCATTTTCTGTGAATTTTAGGCGATTTTTGATCCTGAAAAATACGCTATTTTTTTGGCCTAATGTGTTCGAGGGGGTTCAAAATGGGTTCTGGCAAAGTTTGAGCCAACTTGAAAATTTTTGGATTTTTTTGAAAAAAAAAACCAATCTTAAAATTTGACCTTATGCACTTGCGGTCGGGACGTCATATAGACACTGCCATAGGGTCCTAGGGTACCTTCTAGAGTGCCTACGCAGGAAAGTGGGACCCAATCGGTAAGAAATTCGGCAGATATTGCTGAAACCTTTTTCGAATCCCAATCTGATACCCTTTCCAAGACAACTAGCTCATTGTCTATGGACAATCTAGGGCCGTCAAATAGTCATCCCTTAGCCCCAAATAGGACACCCACAAGATCTTTTAATCCATTTGAATCTGACATCATGGGGTTACCACTCAATGTGAGACTTCAATATGTCTACACGAATGCTCAAGGAGGTGAGATCTGTAGGGATCCATAACAACGGTATCTCGTTAAGATTGCAGACTTTTTCTAAGAGCTTGATAGAGCACCTCTAGTCAATGAACAGGGTAACATGTACATGGGCGGAGATGGTGTTCGCTACAAAGTCACCTATCATCCAGAGAATGTAGACAAATTAGGAGGACTCTCTAAGAGTGAGCTCCTAGACTTATCGAAGCCTTTCGGAGCAAGGGAGTCTAGAGATGATTCGCTCATTGAGCTGGACATGCCTGGACCATCCAATGCCCAGTCCTCAAAGCCATCCATAGAGCCATCCATAGATGATTTACTTTTTGTAGATCTAAATTTGGAAAGGGACAGGAAAGGCAAGAGCAAAATGGATCAAGGGGCTGAGAACCAATGGGAGTTTGTACGACAAATTCCAGCGACAAAGGTCTTTCAGGATGACCCACTTCAAGAGGTCTGTCTATAAGGACCCTTTAGAAGGATATTATGCCACAATGCGATTGCCAGAGCTAGATCTTCCTCTAGCACTTGTGGTGGTAGTCAAGAAGCTTGCAAGATACAAGAACCGAATCATTGATAAATGGTCCAATGAATACCGAACCTTAGATTGGAAGGATATTCGTGAGCTCACGTGGAGAGGACAACCATTATTCATGGAAGTGTTCTCAACTAATACAGCTAAACCAGGAGAGACAGCCTTTCTTGGAGAAACTGTTGCTCCTCCCCTACGAGAGTTCACTAGAGAGGGACCCTTAACATCAAAGTGGACCACTGCAAAAGTAGCCCAACTCTAGCACCAAGATATTATCCTACACCAAAAGTGCGACCACAGATCACACCACAACAACGTTTCTCTCACTATAACAATCGGAGGGTAGGGGAGCCAACTCGGCCTCCCATAAATGCACCTCCTGAAATGCGGGTAACAAGATCTTTGGAGGGGGTTGGTGAGGCAGGTAATAGGGGACCCACACCAATTTGGGATGCATATGGACCACCTTACCAAAGAGAGGAACCACTTTATGAGTTTTGGAAGAGAGATTCATTGCTGCTTTTTCCTTGATGGAGATTCAGCATGACACAGTAGCAAACATCTACTCTTTCAAGAGCAAGGCGATACTGAGAGTGTTAGAGACTGTGTAAATAGGATGAAGCAGACATTAATCGTTGCCCAGAAGATGAGAAGCCCACCCAGAGTCGATTAATTTCTCTCTTCTTAAAATGACTCAAAAATTCAACATTGCTCACACATCTCTACGCAAAGAAGCATACAAATTTCAATGAGTGTTGCCATGATGCTATGGATTTCACAGATAACTTCAAATTCCAAGATGGTACTGGTCCTGAGGTGCAACCTAGAGATCAATGGGGTGATTACCAAAGTTCAGGGTCTGGCGCACTAGTAAATCTAGACCAGATAGCTAACCTAGTGCTAAGGAGATTGGGACAAACCTATCGCCCACCCATGCAGCCACAACAACAGCAGCAACAGCGAATGAGGAGTGTACTACCTACAAGTCCTCATCATTATGGAGCATGTGGCGGTAACCATAAAACCTAAGAATGTAATACCTTTTCTCCTCTAGTCACAAACCAATCCACAAAGAAGTGGTGCTAGGCCTGTGCTTGGAATTATACCCACACCACACAGGAATGTACTCGCATTGCAAGAATGAGATAAGAGCGTGAGCAGCAAAGGGGTGCAGTGGCTCCACAAATGCATCAATAGTATACTAATTTTGAACGTAAGCCACCGATGGCACAAGAGCAAGCACGACCTGTACTGGGAGCTCAACCTCCTGCTCCTGGGACTGCTCCTGTGAGGTTTGTTGACTACGACAATTCAAATATGTGTAGAGACTTGGTAAACCCAAGCTATGTGGAGGAGGAATATGCATCATATTCATCCAAGGAAAATCTCTTTGAAAGTCCCACATATCCAAGCCAAGCACTGGAGAACAAAATTCTTTGATGTTGATAGGCGGCTACCAACCTAGGACTCCAGGCCCCTTAGGTCAATGGCAGCAAAGGAAAGTAGAAGCCAAACTAATGGGCCCCTGTTATGAGTGCGGAGAAGCCCATTGGGCTCGGAATTGTCCACATCGCCAAAGGCAAGCAGCTCGATCCAATACAACAATACCTCAGTTTCCACCAATTGAAAGATATTGTCTAGGGTGTTGTGTAGAACTTTCCAAAGGATTGTTTGCTGAAACCACATGAGGAAGGCACCTCTCAACCAAAGGTCTCACTCAACTTTGTAGAGGCAGTTCCATCGCCACCTTCATCAGAGAATGAGGATGTCGTGCCACTTAGAGTCATGACTAGATCACAGACATGAAATGTCGAAATGCAGACTGATGAGACACCTCGAACTAGGGATGCAAAGGCAAATCTAGTGGACAAGACCTTACATTCCAATAGAAAAAGGACCACTAGGAGGAAAAATAACCACAACAAGCAAACTAAGAGTGCATCCACTAGTTCTCAAGAAGTCTCTAAACAAAACATGAAGGATCAAGCTTTTACATCCCAAGAAGTGCATGAGGAGCATCAACCTCAACCTGGGCCTAGTGCTAAACAAGATGAGGCTAGTACAACCGAGGACAGGGGGTTCTGTTTTTGTGGATAAGGTGAACGAGACTCTAGATGCCATCATTGATGCTCATAGAAGTCGCATTGCAGCTTTATCTGAGCTACCCAAGAAGCTTCAAGAATACCCAAACCCTCATGAGGAGAAGATCAATCTAGCTGTACATCAGCAACTCATTAGGGAAGCTCAATCAATACTTGAGGGCCCACCTCCACCTATCCCTCGGGGCCCCACCTCTCTTAAGGCAATATTAGAAACCATACCAGAAGTGTCATCAAGTTGGGAAATGAAAAGTGAGCTGATCTCACAAGCTCATAGTAGCGAGAAGTCTGCACCAATTGACACCCCATTGAAAGAAGGCATTCTGCCACCACCTCGTCTTGCCTTCCCATGCAATGATGAAGTTATTGATGCTAACGAGGACATGGCAAATGAGATGTGGGCAGCAGTTCATGAGAAAGTTAATTGAGAAAGTTAATGAGAATATGTCCTCTATTATTTCACCTCCATTCTCTGAAGTGGATTTTACCAGCAGGGGCACAGAAAACAACTTTAGACACCCAAGCATCCAGGAGGAAGTTCAAACAATTGTTTCTCCTAGAAGTAAGCATACAATGAAAACCTTACCATCTTATTTGAGAGAATATGAGAACTATTCTCAAACCTTGAGGATACCCTCCATGCATAGAAGGTTGACAAAGGAGAGGAATACGGGTATCGTGCAAGCTATTTTGTCAGCACCAGTGGCTTGTACCTTACCTTTGCTTGATTTGATAAAGCTTCGACCAGAGTTGTGGAATGATATTGCCACATGTTTGTCAGAGCAGGTATTGCTACAAAAGGGTCACCATGAATGTACTATACACCCTGAGACAAAGCATGTTATGCCATTTCCTATTAACAATGTAGGAAAATTTTGTGAGGACGATCATGGAAATGCTACCCTCCCATTAGAAGTGCAACAAGTAGCTTCAACTGTAATACTTGATAGTGGTGCAGGAGTGGGAATTGTGACAAGGTCCATTTGGGAAAAGTGGGACAAACCAACTATTAGGAGTACAAGGATGCCCTTGCAGCTAGCAGATGGAAGCTTAGAACATCCCATTGGGCTACTAGAGAACATATTGGTCACCACATGTGGGATTGAATATGAGCACACATTTGCAGTAGTGGATTTTGGAAAGCATCCAAACTATGAAGTAATATTGGGTAGACCATTCATGCAAAAATTTCAAATGATTCAAGATTGGGGATACAAATATTTGTACCTTCGACATGATTCTGTCATCACACAAGGGTCAACCTAAAGAATCACTCATATTGTGATGTAACGCGGTCTCCAATAGATGAGTTTGATTCGGCTTCATCTGAGGGCTCAAGAGTTACATTGTCAGATGGGCGAGAAGATTTGTGGATGTGTGGAGCCTCTTGTAAGGATTTCAACACTGAGAGACTTAAGGGTAATCGAAGTGTATCAGATGAGGCATACATTCCACAACCCTTCCCTGAGCACTTAATTGATCCCCTAGAATGGAGTCATGTCCTTGCAACATTATCGACATGTGCTTTACCTAAGCCAATTCAATTTTGTGACTCAGATGGTTATGACATTATTCCTATACGAATGGTACAACCACGTGACCTTCTAGATGATTTGTACTATGAAGATGCATCCACAACAGCACTGCATGTAGAGGAAGTCTCAGTGGAGGATTTAACACTCGAATCTGCTAATGATGTTGATAAGGAAGATGGATGGGACTCTGATTTTGATGATGATGTGATAATCCCCGAGGAAGAGTTAGGAAAGGCACGCCTACTCTTGAGAGGAAGGGAGGTTCAAGTAGAGATCCCTCGAAGCCGACCTAAACGTAAATGCTGTAAGAGCCATAAGAGAATTTGTAAACAAGATGAGAGGGAAAGACGTGAGAGAATACAAAAAGAAGACGAGGAGTTTAAGAATGAACACTCTCGACCACCACCTCACTTCTCAAGAAAGAATGGATATCTATACTTTGTCCAAGCACAAGATAGTATATTAAAGACCAAGTAAAACGATCAGATGGATTCCAACCAAGAGAAAAGCTAAAAATTGTTAGCAAAAATTGCAAAAAAACAAAGAGAGCAAAACAAAAACTCAAGTCTCAAACAGATTCAAAAGAGAGTGTCGGAAGTGCAAAGATAAAGGTTAAAGGAAAAACTCTGATGCAAGATTGCAAAAGAGAGCTTAAAATTGCATGGTCTTCAATTAGTGATGACTCAAGTGGACAAGAACAAGGTCTCAATGTTCCCCCCAACTTCACACAGTACACTCTTCAAGATCGGAAGATTGTTCTTCAAAAGCCCATGCGACAAAAGCCAAGCATGCCAGGGGTTTCATATGATGGTCCAGAAGATGCAAAAAAAATTGATATCGCTGAGCCAGGAAAAGAGCCTCGCTATGTGTGGATTGCCACAAACTTATCCTTAGATGAGGAGAAGTTATTAATTCAAACAATAAAGGAGTATTTGCTTGGAGTTATAAAGACCTCAAAGGAGTTGATCCAAGCATATGTCAGCATACAATTCCATTGCGAGAGGATGCAAAGCCTTCCAAGCAACGCCCTTATACTTACAATGAGAATTTTACACGAAAGATAAAAGAAGAAATAGACAAGCTCTTAGAGGCAAAATTTATCTATCAGATTGAACACACTGAATGGGTCTCCCCTATTGTAGTGGTGCCCAAGAAAAATGGAAAACTTCGAGTATGTGTAAACCTCAAGAAGGTAAATGTAGCTACTGTATGTGATCATTATCCACTTCCAATCACGGATCATGTTTTGGAATGTGTTGCAAGGAAAAAGGCATATAGTTTCTTGGATGGATTCTCCGGTTACAATCAAGTGTCAATTGATCCGAAGGATCAACACAAGACAGCCTTTGCTACTAAAGATGGCATCTTTGCCTATCGTGTTATGCCATTTGGTCTAACAAATGCACGTGCAACCTTTTAGCGGCGGTTAATGAGTCATGTATTCAAGGAGTACCTGAGGCTATTTCTTGAGATCTTCATGGATGATTTATGTGTTCACTCACAAGAGCGTGATGATCATATAGAACACCTCAGACTTGTGTTTCAAAAGTGTCAAGTTTATCGTATATGCTTGAATCCTGACAAGTGCAAATTCATGGTAAGACAAGGAAAGATTTTGGGCCATATTTGTGAGATCCCTCCGCCCCCTCCGCGCGCCGACTCTCGGTAGCCGAACAGCGGAAGCAGCCCCCACATGCGCGGGGCGGGGTTTCTCACTCGGGGTCTCACTCTCGAATGTCCGAGCACGAGACTAGGCTGGTGGTCACTCCAAAAACCGAAACCGGGAAAAATTCCCATGCCCGGAACGCGGGGGCGATTCCGCCATTATGAAAAAAAAATTTTTAAACGAATTTTTCTAACGTGATCAATTCTAAGTTATCCTTTAACTGGATAAACCAGATAGAAGGAAACTATCACTGATATAATTTGATCATTTTAGTAAATTCAACGCTTTTTTCCTGATCCAGGTCAGGCACAGCCGTTGATCTACTTATTGAAAAATTTATCAGGAGATTATTTAACTACTCGAATCTTAGCGTAATCCTAAAATTTTACAATTTGATTATTAAAACTCCACTGATTCCAGCCTAACCCCATCCGGCCCATGGGTTAGCCACCACCCTACCACTGGAATCGGTGGAACCAAATAAGTACTCACGCACCCATAATTGAATTGCCTTTCTTAACTTTAGCTTTAGAAAACAGATACGCACGCACTCCTCTTTATTAAAACTTTAATAAAAACAATCCTTGATAAACAATTTACGATTTATACATGTCATACTTCAAAATTTTCATTGAGTCCTTGTTTCTCAACAAAACAGTATCACTCTGGACTCTCCGTTGAGACCAGCAAGTCAACAACGAGATCCAGTGATAGATTATAAAAAAAACATAGGTCCATCATATAATATCTTCCTCGACATACGCATGGATGTCCTCGGCACCGCGAGCCCGTGCATCGCCTGGTCAGAACCCTCCAGGATCCTCCTTAGGTGTCCTGGCACTTCACTCAGGGACTGCTTCGTCGGCCCTCGTCCATCGTACCGGAAGCGCACCATTTTAACCATACCGAGGCTGGTCAAGACCTCGGCAAGCCTTGCCGCGTGAGTTGTCCCTCGAACACTCCCCGCCAGCTGTTGCAACCGAACTTCCCTTAGATAAACATATATGCCAAATGCTCCCTCCAGCATTCTGGCGTAAGACAGTCTTTTAAGAAGGCAGGGTTTCTATGCAAGTTTATAGTTTTGATTTTTGTTTGAATACCATGAGTATATCATAAATCCCTAGATCCAATTTTCAATTCCAAACAGAATTCTTCAAATTCTGTTAACTTGATTCTTAGATCAAGTCACAAGTCTTAACTTAGTTTTTGATTCGATGGATGATTGAATACATTTTCCCCGAACTGGGCACATCGTCATTGATTGAAACTCACGAAGGAATTAGGTCTTGATCAATAATCTGCGTCCGAGTTTAGGTTTGAAAGGTTCTCTCTAAATTTATCTTCTCGAAAGGTACTATCTTAGTTTCTCTTTTTCTAAAATTTCCTACGATGAATATTTGTTTACAATTTCAAAACATGGATTTCTCGAGGAATATTCATTTACGTCGATCTCCGATTAAAATTTATCTTTTTTTTAAAAATGCCTCTATACATTAAAATCAATTTTTATAAAAGTAACACTTTTATAATAAAAATATATCTTTATACATACTCTTATGTATGAAAATAAAAATGATAAAAGTAACACTTTTGATATAAAAATTTAACCATTATGCATACTGCTATGCATGAAATAAAAATGATAAAAGTAACACTTTTGATATAAAATTTTATCCTTTATGCATACTTCTATGCATGAAAATAAAAATGATAAAAATAACACTTTTGATATAAAAATTTATCCTTTCTGCATACTTCTATGCATGAAAATAAAAATTGATAAAAATAACACTTTTGATATAAAAATTTATCCATTATGCATACTTCTATGCATGAAAATAAAAATTGATAAAAATAACACTTTTGATATAAAAATTTATCCTTTATGCATACTTCTATGCATGAAAATAAAAATTGATAAAAATAACACTTTTGATATAAAAATTTATCCATTATGCATACTTCTATGCATGAAAATAAAAATTGATAAAAATAACACTTTTGGTATTAAAAATTTATCCTTTATGCATACTTCTATGCATGAAAATAAAAATTGATAAAAATAACACTTTTGATATAAAAATTTATCCATTATGCATACTTCTATGCATGAAAATAAAAATTGATAAAAATAACACTTTTGGTATAAAAATTTATCCTTTATGCATACTTCTATGCATGAAAATAAAAATTGATAAAAATAACACTTTTGATATAAAAATTTATCCATTATGCATACTTCTATGCATGAAAATAAAAATTGATAAAAATAACACTTTTGGTATAAAAATTTATCCTTTATGCATACTTCTATGCATGAAAATAAAAATTGATAAAAATAACACTTTTGATATAAAAATTTATCCACTATGCATACTTCTATGCATGAAAATAAAAAATGATAAAAGTAACACTTTTGATATAAAAATTTAACCATTATGCATACTTCTATGCATGAAATAAAAATGGTAAAAATAACACTTTTGATATAAAAATTTATCCATTATGCATACTTCTATGCATGAAAATAAAAATTGATAAAAATAACACTTTTGATATAAGAATTTATCCTTTATGCATACTTCTATGCATGAAAATGAAAATTGCTAAAAATAACACTTTTGATATAAAAATTTATCCATTATGCATACTTCTATGCATGAAAATAAAAATGGTAAAAGTAACACTTTTGATATAAAAATTTAACCATTATGCATACTTCTATGTATGAAATAAAAATGGTAAAAATAACACTTTTGATATAAAAATTTATCCATTATGCATACTTCTATGCATGAAAATAAAAATGGTAAAAGTAACACTTTTGATATAAAAATTTAACCATTATGCATACTTCTATGCATAAAATAAAAATGGTAAAATAACACTTTTGATATAAAAACTTATCCTTTATGCATGATATTAAAATTCAATTTCTCCATGATTATAATGAAATTTTTTCAATTAATCTAGGATGATAATTCCTAGAATATGGTAGGAAATCCTCTTTTTATGCTTTGAATGAAATTATTTTATGCATAATTTTTATAAAAATTTTGCCATAGCTCCGCTGCTATGACTGATAAATCTCAATTTTTCTAAGGGATAAAGCTTATTATTAAGGAAATAATTAAAATGATCTCTAATTGGATCATTAATCCATAATGGATTGGATCATCAATATACATAAACTAAAAGCATAGAAAAAAGCCATTAATTTGGCCTCAAGCATAGCTTAATCTTGGGTTAAGGAAAAGCTTTATGAAAAGCTTGATTTGGATTGAGAATGGGTCATGAGTATGACCATTTCTTGAGTGAGAGAGAGAATTTACATAAAAATCATTAGAATTTAAACATAAATGAAAATTAACCTCAATAGCATTTATTAAATTATGTAACTCTTCACTACTATTCACCAATAAACTTCAATAGCATTTAAAAAAAACATACCAATTAAGCTTCTCAAGCTTGAGAGGGGTTGAGAAGAGAGAAACATTGAGAAATTATAGAAAGATCAATATTCACTAATTACCTTACAACTTGCTTGATTCTTTGTTCACGGTAGAGGCCCCCAACCAATCAATTGGTTAAGTATGTTGATGGAGCCACTAATGGGGATTAAAGAAAGAGGGAAGCTCCAAAAACTAGTGAATTATTAAATGAATTCACAGTTCTTGGCTTAGGTGGAGTAGAGTAACGATGCATAAACACTATATATTTTTCAACAAGGGGGAGGCTTCTATTTATAGGAAAAATTGAGCTCCTAACCAAACAAACTGATTCTAGAATTTTCCAAATCAGTTTGGTCAATTTTTGACCATTTTTAGGTCAGTTAGGCTAACTTTTTGGAACTAGACTTGAATTAGGAGAGAGGAGAGATGAAATATCTCAATTTTTATGAGTTTAAAACTCATTCAAGCATGTGAAATATGCACCTCCTTTAAAGAACTCCCCTTCCTTACATATGTGTCATAATGGAATCATTTTAATATTGCTCATAATTTTTTTACTAATAAACCTTGTACATTTTCAACTCTTCATCTTATGTGAAATATGCACCTCCTTTAAAGAACTCCCCTTCCTTACATATGTGTCATAATGGAATCATTTTAATATTGCTCATAGTTTTTTTACTAATAAACCTTGTACATTTTCAACTCTTCATCTTATGTGAAATATGCACCTCCTTTAAAGAACTCCCCTTCCTTACATATGTGTCATAATGGAATCATTTTAATATTGCTCATAGTTTTTTACTAATAAACCTTGTACATTTTCAACTCTTCATCTTATGTGAGCATTTACTCATTTTTGGATACCCAAAATATCTCATATTTTTAATATTGCTCATAGTTTTTTTACTAATAAACCTTGTACATTTTCAACTCTTCATCTTATGTGAGCATTTACTCATTTTTGTGTATCTTCTTTTACAAATTGGATTTATCTCCTCCCTACACATGGATTGATGCTATTGGCCCATAGGAACCTTAATTGGACCATAATCCAAAAATTTTTGAAAATCTAGACCCTTAGACTAAGGTCCTTTATATGTATTTCCAATTAATTCCAATTGTACATTGGAAAATTCTTTTTGAATTTCTGTTTCAGGGGAACTTATTTTAATAGGATGAGTTATTTTTCTATCCAAAAATATTCATAATCTGAATATTCTCTCTCTAGAATAATTTTCTCTCTCTAGGCTAAAACACTTAGAAATAAGATCTTTTATATTTCTGAAGAGGGATTTGATTACACGGGAAGATGCTGGACATCTTGAGAGGCTGGGGAGGAATCTTACAATATTATTTCTCGCAATGGTATTTTAACAGATATGGATAAAATTGATGTCATTGTCTCATTACCTCGGCCTATCAACCCTAAAGGGGTACAAATATTCATGGGACATTGTGGCTATTATCGTCGATTCATCTACATGTACGCTGTCCACCAATAAACCATTATATGCTCTTCTTGTAAAGTTTAATTGGACCGACAAGTGTGAGGAATCCTTTGAAAAGTTGAAGCAAGAATTAGTGTCTGCACCCATCTTATGGGCACCATATTGGAACCAAATCTTTCATGTCCATATTGATGCTTCAAACTTTGCAATTGGATGTATTTTGGCTCAATCGGGAGAACATAATAAGGATTTCCCAATATCATATGCTAGTCGACAGTTGAACAATGTTGAGAAGAATTATACCACAACAGAAAGAGAAGGTTTTTCCATGATATATGCAGTGAAAAAGTTTCGCCATTACCTTTTAGCAAACAAATTTATATTTTTTGTGGACCATCAAGCACTGCTATATTTGGTGAATAAGCCTTGTACAACTGGAAGGATTGTGAGGTGGTTTGTCATCCTTCTTGAGTTTGATTTTAAAGTGGCAGTCCAAAAAGGAACAACTCATCTTAGGGTAGATCATTTGTCTCAAATCACTTCTGGAGAAGCTCCTGTGGGTGTGGATGATGATATGTTAGATTCAACACTTTTCCTTGTAAAGACAGCTCCTAAATGGTCTGAACCCATCTTAGAAATTTTGATAGGTGGGCAGATACAACTAGCAGGTCCTAATGTGGACCTATGGCGACCATTCACATTAATCTCAGGGAGATTATATCGTCAGGGTAATGATGGAGTGTTGCGGCTTATACCTAACCTTGACCAATATGAGGAGATCTTGGAATGGGCACATGAGGGTATTGGTGGAATCCATGCATCAGCTACTACTTGTGTGCGACGTATAACTCAGGATGGGCAATGGTGGCATACCATGCATGCGGATGCTGAAAAATTTGTTCGTAGTTGTGATTCATGTCAAATTCAACAATCAATTCATAATGTCACATTATTCCAAATTTCAACTACACCAAGTTGGAGTAAGTATATTGGGGACTATCTTCAGCATGGTCATATTGATCGAACAATTCCTAAATATCGAAAGCATGCTATTGAAGTTGAAGCGGCCAACTATATGCTGATAGAGGGCCAACTCTACAAGAGGGGCAAGGATGGCAACTTGCGCACATGTGTATGTGAAGCTGACTACTTGAAAATCTTGACTCATGCACATGCAGGTGATGGGGGTGGACACTTCTCAGGCAATACCACAGCTAAGTTGATTAGGTGGTCTGGGCTTTGGTGGCCAACCTTACAAATGGATGCCGAAGAATATGTAAAACGTTGTGACGATTGTCAAAGGACCAAACCTCCCATCACAAAGGACAATATGCCATTGCGGCCTATGTTAAGCACACGTGCTTTTGCCAAATGGGGTATTGATTTTGTTGGTCCCATTAAACCTCCAGCTCGCCACATGCATGCCGAATATATTATAGTCGCAACAACTGACTATTTGACCAAATGGATAGAGGCAAAGGCTACAGTCAAATGATGCCAGAACCATAGCCAAGTTCTTGTATGAGTACGTGTTTACACGCTATGGCTTACCTATTGAAATCGTTAGTGATCAAGGTGTGCACTTTGTGAATGAAATCATAGAGTTTTTACTTCAAGAATTTATGGTAATTCACAAGCGTTCTGCACCCTATCATCCCCAGACCAATGGTCAAGCTGAGAGTACTAACAAGATTCTCTGCACAGCACTCACAAAGATTGTTGAGGGACATAGGACTGATTGGGAGCAAAAGTTACACTCAGTTCTTTGGGCATATAGAACAGCCTATAAAACATCTGTGGGCACAACCCCATTTGAGCCTGCTTTTGGGCTAGATGCAGTTCTTCCCATTGAATTTCTTGTACCTACTCTACGAGTTGCTAAACAATTGGACTGGACTGGTCATGAGCTTTCTCAATGCATTGATGAATTGGAAAAGCTTGATGAGACCCGCTAATTGGCGGTAATGGGGATGTATGCCGAGAAGAGGAGACAAAAGCAATGGTATGATCGAAATGTAACACAACTGGCCGATTCAAAAAAGGGGACCTTGTGCTCTTTTACACACTTAAGAAGCATAAGCAAAAGCTCACCCTAGGACCGTTTGTGATAAATGAGCTTACTCCTAGTGGTGCAGTGCGTTTAGAGACACTAGAAGGTGAGCAAATGCCTAACTTCATTAATGGAAGTCGTCTCAAGAAATACAATGAACCATTAACTGAAGCCATGCTTCAACAAATGCATGCTGCCCACACACGGAAAGAAGCACATGACCTACTTAAATGTCAGGCTCAAGAAGAAGCTAAAGCTAGGGTTGCAAAAGCCAAGGAGCGTCGCAAGGCTTCTATGTTGACCTTACAGTTGGCTACTGATGAACAATATGTCGATCCTTTCAATATTCACGTGTGTCTTTATCTTCTATGTTGACCTTACAGTTGGCTACTGATGAACAATATGTCGATCCTTTCAATATTCACGTGTGTCTTTATCTTCATGAGACTACCTACTTTGTCTCTGCCTTAATTGACTCTGGTGCTACAGATTATAATGTTCTCTCATTTGACACATGGGTAGCCTTGGGACAACCAACACTTGTGCACATTCCTATTGACTTACGAAGCTTCTCGGGTGAAGATAACCCTATAGAGGGAAAATGTGTCATTATGATGTCCATTCAGGATCACCAGATGTGAGTTCCCTTTTATGTGGCTAGTAAGTCCAAGGCAGTGGTAGAGGTTGTTCTTGGTCGATCATGGTTAAGTGCTACCAATTGTTCATTAGATTGGAAGAATAGAGAATATAAATTGCAAATTTATTCTGATTGCATCTTGGGATCTGCTGCTCCACGAGCTTTATCATGTCAAAAGGGTGGTAGTTCTACCTTACACAACCCACTTTCAACATCTGCTCTTTAAGCTCCAAGGCAAATGATGTGGATAATCGATGAGTCCTCAAATGAGGACCATGGTTGGCATGTTCCAACTACTCTAGTCACTGCTCAAAGAAGGCCAAGCAAGAAGGAATTGTCAATTTGGCTACCCAAGGATGCGTACAAACTTGTACCATCTAGCCTAATTGCTAAACCTCCTAAAAAGCATATCTTTTCCAAGCCTAAACCTCAGATTATTACCTCTCCAAATCACATCAAATGCTTGCAAATTGTGTGCATTAACATCCCACAATGATGCATCAACAACGTACACTCGATCAAAGGTGAAACCAAATGATACTCCACCAAAAATTTTCTGGTTTTTTTCTCGCCAGTAATTTCTCACCAGTAACCAGTCAAGATTATGCTCTAAATCCTTCAAATCTTGTCCAAATTCAATTATTCAACTTGCATTGGCTTCCCAACACATTGCTCCAACATATCCTAGAAGGGTCTGATCAAATTCTTCAAGGTGAATGAGAACCACCAATTTTTGTAGCTCCCTGGTTTGCTTTTTTCTGCATCTGTCAGGTACCACCTCTCACTAAAAGTGCTCTATCTCCTTCAAATCTTATCCAAATTCAAAACTTTTTGAATCAAAAGTTTAGCAACTCATAGGACTCTACTTGTACCAAAGGAATTAGGCCAATTTGATATAGACAAGGATTAATGCCTTGATTAATAATGCTCTGTTTCTGGACAGACTTTCTGCAAACCTGCAAACCTCTGCTAATTGAGTTCAATGAGCTCCAAATTCATGAAATGAGCTGCCCCAAATGTTATCTTGCTCAAAATCACACTTTTGCTAAGTACTCCAAGCTTTAAAGCATCCAATTTGGTGTCCAAATGAGAGAATTAGACCATAATCATTGAAACCTGTCCAAGAATCTGCTCCAAGATGCGCCGCCTGCTCCTGGGGGCTGTAGAAGAGGGGAAATTGCTCATTGACATCATCAGCACCTTAGCAATGACCTAAACTAACATGTGCTTGAAGGGTTTGGTTCAATTCTTCCTCTAGCTTCCGCAATCATCCTCCAGGGGGGGTATGTTTTCTGTTTTGCAGGAGTTCACAAAACCAGAATTTTTCCTTCACACATCACTTGTAATGCATCAATTTTTTGCATGAATGATTTGCTCCTGAGTTGCCAGTACATGTGCCCTTCCAAATACATGAGACCTTCACTTCTTTGCTTGCATTTCCCAAAATACATGTGCCAAAGTACATTCATTCACAAGCTTTCCATGAAAGCTTCAAAACAGAAATTTTCTGCTTTCTTTTGCACCTTTAATCTTCTCTTACACTTGCTCTTGATACCTGCAATCCGCAGAGGGGGTCTTGCTACACTTACCAATGGTCCTTAGCTCTCAGATCTGATGCCGATGTGTGCTCCACAGCTTTTCCTTTGCTCCAAGCTCCAATGGCTTCCTTCACAGCTTTTTCTTCTTCTTCCCTCTTCTCTCACTCACTCTCACAACACATCTAATGAGCTCTTGGCTCTGATACCATGATAAAAAACAGAAGCAGGGAGGAACACACACAAGAGAAGTAAACCCTAATCCATATCCATCAATCATAAAGAAGGAGAGAAGCCATAGTCACCATCTCTCTCACACACACAAAGAAGAACACAACATAGTGTTATGTCCACACTACAAAGTAAACCTAATGTAATGTCCACACCACACATGACCAGCTGGACGCGGTCATAAACACACCACACGATATCTATCTACCATACTGTCACTCTGTCAACACCCATGTACTATCCTCCAGCTGTATACGAGCTTGACATTTCAACATTAAGGACGTTCCAAGACTGAGTATTCCTGTCCTGATGGTTGGTGTCACAATGGTTCCTCCATGCCACCCTGGCTGTTTCCACTATTTTTAGCCTAGTAAGAGCCATTTTTCTTCGCTCATTGTAGCCTGTGACGTCAAAATATTCTTCCATAGCTTCCACCCATTTCTCCATAGCCTCGCCCAGGTTCTCCCCTTCTCCTTTGAAGGGTCCTCGTTGGCCGAGTTCTATGAGAAGAGCCTTGCGAACATCGGGGTCAAGCTCATCATCTTCAAAGAGAGGGTCAGGCTGACGGCCACGGTTTCCTCGTCTCATGATTCTGCCAAAAATGATATATTATTAAATTTTTATTTTGATATCGTCCACAAGATCCTAAGACTTAAGGGATTCGGAAAACAAAATCTTCTAACACGGAATTACTCTAACGAGTCAAAGTCTTAACTAGTTAAACTGATCTGACCAAACCTGAAGTCGCATAGTCAGATCAAGAAGAGACTTGAACTTGGTCTATGGAATCACCACTTTTTTCCTCATTTACGAGGCACAGCCGTTGATCCCCTCCCACAGAACAAGGTCTTCTCAGGATTTAAACTAATTAACGTAACTAATTGTATCTAATTGTTTCTCAGGAATCCTCCGATCCAACCTAACTCCACTAACTCCATCCAGGCCATGGGTTAGCCAACCACTCGACCACTATATTGGTGGGATTTCTTTATAAAGATTTGGTTGTGTTTTTGCCCGGGTACCAAAATAGTTCCCAGGCCCCCTAGCCGACGATTCATGCAAAAATTAAGGTAGACATACCACATACACACCCAATATGAAATTACCATTTATAACATATTCGATTGGCTTTAAAACAATCCTTCAATAGAAGTCATGATATTTCTGATCATTATTTTCCAAAATTTTGAGTCCATTGTATTACAATAATATCCTCTAGACTCTCTGTTGAAGACCAGCTGGCCAACCAACGAGATCCAGTATTAAAGTTTGGTTCCCAAAAATCTTTCCTTTTAGTCCATCCGAAATCTTCCTCGACATACGCATGGGTGTCCTAGCAATCGTGAACCCGTGCATCACCTGGTCAAAACCCTCTAGGATCCTCCTTAGGTGTCCTAGAACTTCACTTAGGGACCACTTCGTCAGTCCTCGCCCATCGTATCGGAAGCGCACCATTTTAACCGTACCGAGGCTGGTCATCAAGACCTCGGCAGGCTTTGTCGGTGAGCGACGTCCCTTGATGACTCCCCGCCGCCAGCTGCTCTAACGAACCTCCTCTTAGAAAAACATAAGCCAAATTCTTCCTCCAGCATTCCGACGTAAAACAGTCCTTTGAATAAAAAAACAGAGGTTCCAATGCAAGTAAAATTCCAATTTGAGATTGGTTCAAAAAACCCTTTTTCCATAATTTCCAGTTTCATAATGAGAATCCTTGATCTCTCATCAGGGTAATCTACCCATCATTCAGTCTGATTGTCCAACTAGATTCTTGGTGATTCGGTGTCAGGAAAACTAGTTTAGTTCCAGTAGTCTATAATTTGTGATTAAAAACTGGAATCAGCCTCACGAAGTTTGTACTTGATTCAGATCGAGAGATGGACAAGTAGGTTTATTGTCCGTCCCTCTCGTAGTCTAACCAAATTCATTCGGTTTAGTTCTACAAGGATTCTCTTCAGATAAACATCTAGTTTCGGGTAAATATCCATTTAGTGATTTTACCAATTAAAATATCCAAAGATATTCCTTATATCACATAATTTCTCAACCTTAATTCATTAGGTAGAATTATGGTGGAAATTCATCTTTTGACACTAAAGTTTAATTCAAATCCATCTTTTCTTAAAAAATTCTTCTTTTTAACTAAATATCATACCTATTTTTTTTTGAATAAATTTGAAATCCCTCTTTTTCTCATTTTAATGAGTGCAATCCAATTATCATGGGAATTCCTCTTTTAGCATAAATTAAATCTATTTAAAATTCTTCTAAAAAATTACATAAAAATATCCATTAATTCCATTAAGCTAAAAATTCCACTTTTTCTCATTTAAATATTTGAATTTCAATATGGAGGAATTCCTCTTTCATCATTTAAATTTATCTATGCAAAAAGATAAATTTAATTAAATTTTCTCTTAAAATTTAAATAAAAATCTCCACAATTACACTTTCCTCATTTAAATATTTGAATTCCAATATGGTGGGAATTCCTCTTTCATCATTTAAATTTATCTATGCAAAAAGATAAATTTAACTAAAATTCTTCTTTAATTTTTAAATAAAATATACATTATTTTAGCATCCCAATTTTTCTCTTACTTCATTGGAATACATGGATTTCCATTGTTATGGGGATTACTCTTTTAACATAAAAATGGATTACTAGAAATGCCTCTTTTTTTCAATTAACTATTTATGCATAAACATAAAAATTAAATTTTCCATGATTATAACGAGAATCATTCAATTAATCTAGGATGATTACTCCTAGAATATGGTAGGAAGTCCTCTTTTCATATTATGAATGAAAATGATTTATGTGTTATTTTTTTTAGAAATTTTACCATAGCTCTGCTGCTATTATTGATAATTCTCAATAATTCGAAAGCATAAAGTTTAGTAATATCCCTATGATTAGAATAACCATTAATTGGATCAATATCCAATTATGGACTTGATTCTTAATTTTTTCATAAATTAAATAACATAAAAGCATTCAAAAGCCACTTATTTGGCCTCAATTTGAATAGGTCATAGGAATGACCATTCTTTGGGGGAGAGAGAAAAATGCATTAAAAAACATTATAATAGCATAAATGGAAATTTATGTGTTTTATCACCACAATTCATTAAAGAACTTCAATTGTATTAAAAAGCCATTCAATTGAATGCTTCTCAAGTTTGAGAGGGGTTGAGAAGAGAGAAACATTTGGAGATTAAAGAAAAAAGACCATAAACCACATTTTACCTCCTAGATTGCTTGATTCTTTGATCAAAGTAGAGGCCCCCAACCAATCAATTGGTTTGGTATGTTGATGAAGTCTCCAAGGAAGTTTGAAGAGAGAGAGAAGCTCCAATCTCTTCAATTTGTAGAGGGTAGAGGATAATAAGCTTATCTTAGAGTAATACCGGCATAGTTTAGTTCACAGATGAGAATACAAAAGAATGAGGGTCTATTTATAGGTGAGGGAGGCCACTAATTGAGTCCAACTGAGTTCTAGAATTTTTCAGCTTCAGTTTGGCTGAATTTGGACAAGATTTGGACCAGTTTGGCTCCTTTTTTGATTTGGTTTGATCCAGGAGAGAGGAGAGATAAAAATATCCTATTATTTTTTAGTTTAAAACTCATCCACACATGTGAAATAGGTGCCTCCTTGAAGGCCCCCTTCTCCTTACCAATGTGTCAAAAATGAATGATTACTCCAAAATATCTCATTTTTTAATTAATACTTCATAATTTTTAACTAATAAATCTAGTACTAAGTCAACTCTTCATCTTATGTGGGCATTTACTCATTTTTGGGTATTTTCTTTTATTCTTTGGATTTATCTTATCCCAACACTTGGATCAATCTTATTGGTCCATAGGAACCTTAATTGGACCATAATCCAAAATTTTCAGAAAATCTTGACCCTTAGGCTAAGGTCTTCTAAATCATTTTTAATTGATTCCAATTGCACCTTAGAAAATCTATTTTGATTTTCTATTTCAGGGAAACATTTTTTTGATATTTGTAGAATTTATTTATCCAAAAATATCCCAATATTGATTTACCACTCTCTAGAAATTTTTATCTCACTAGGCCAACAAGGAAAAATAATATTTTCTTGTATTCAGAAACATAGAATGATTACAAGGGATTGAAGTAGAGGCTTATTTGTTATTCAGGCTGAGAAGGAATCTTACAATTATCTCCTTTACACTAAGGGATTCAAGGAAGAGCCCTCTTTGGCTATGTTGACCTTGCCACAGAGAAATCTATGGCATCTATGTTGGCCATCATATTATTTTCAACTCCTTTGGGCCACATGCATCAGAATAGCCGGAATTTAATGGAAAACTATGTATTTAATATTTATGTGTGTGCTTTGTGGCTTGTCTATTAAAGGCACACCATGGGATCCTAGGTTGATAATGATAGCTTTAAAATAGGTTTTTAGACTAGTTAGAGTGGCCAAATGAGCCCAAGGACCAGACTTTTAACTTTGGCTACCCAAGAGTCTAAACCCTAGAGGTCACCTACAAAACCTAAAATGTAATTCTCACCACTCATTCTTTTATGCATAAGCTAATAGAGTGTTCTTCTTGTCTACTCTCCTATACTATTACTTGCTTGCCTTTTGCTTTTTTGAGCTCTTATACATGCTTACTTGCATGTGTGTGAGTGAGTATGTAAGATAGAGTTGTGAGGAGGGTCAAGCTTCGATTGGAGTGCAGTGGAAAAATGGATCTTTTGTGTGCGGTTGTGTAGCAACATCCTCTCCTACAAGAATTTGAGGCAACCTGATTTCATGAGGTAAGTGACACACCCTGACTATGCATTTGTATGCTAGGCCACGGTAAATTGGTTTCTCGATTGAGCCATTTATGCTCATGAGTGTGGTTGGGCAAAGCCCCATGACAGTGGGTTGTTCTCTCTGTGCTCTTTCTATGGCACCAGAGCTTCCTATAAATCACACCACTACTAAGGAATAGCCCCATCGCATAGAATCAATGCATTTTGAAAGCTTTTAATTGGTTAATTTAATCAAAATTTTGGTTTTTTTTCAAGAAAAGAGTATATAGGAAATCTTAAAAGAACTTTCATTTTGTTGGATATTTTTGCTTTTGTTGCATTCTTTTGTTATCTTAGGAATTTCAATTTTTCATGTTGTCCTAAAATTGTGTGTTATTTTATTCCTGAAATTTAAGTTTTTAATTCAAATTTTACATTTTTAGTTTTCTTTATTTTTTTAAAAATTTTCACATAAAAACTAGTAAAGTAGGCTTTAAATTTAAGGAATTAGGTATAACAGACCTTAAAATTTATTTTGGGACATAGGGTTTACCCTAATTGAAAATCCTTACACAGAGAAATTGGTTAAGAAACAACGATCTAGGGGGGAGGATTTGTAAACCGAAATTCTTTCTATGTTTTGTAGGTTTTTTGCATTTTTGCATTAGTGTAAATTACACAAATTAGCCTAACTTAATTCACCTATAAGTTGGGCTACAAGTTGTAAGTCTTTTGCTGGCCGCATTTAATGCGGGTAGGCTTTAGGCCCCAAATCAAAAAGAGAATCTTGGAAAAAAAAGAAAAAAGGGAAAAGGAAAAAGGCCAGTAGGAAAAATAAATAAATAAATAAAACATTCATGCACAAGTTTTCTTATTCATAGGTTTTTGGCCGTTGCAATTTTGGTGCACTTGACAACATTGAACAAAAAATTATAATTTTCCATAGTTAAGGCCCCCAACTTCACTATAGGAAACCATCTCTAGTTGGCCCAAAAAAAGTGCATGCACAACTCTTCCCAGAACTATCTGAAACCCATTTTGGAAAAGTTTCTCTAACAAATTTAATAATAGTTAAAAAAATAAAAAACGATTGGAAACATCTCCCTAGCCCTAAAATCACTTGCAATGATATATGCAATTACAATCTGGGCATGTTTAAGAGACAGATTTAGAGGAAACCACATATCGGCCCAAGTAGGCTCTTATCAATTGACCCACTTTTATCTTGGGACCCTAACACTATCGAGAAGCAATGACACTTCTTTCAGTCTGGAATCGATAGAAGGGATACCGGACCGTGGGGGGAGAAATCCCTACTCAACTAATAAACACTAGACCTGCCACACCGCGAGCTTAATAGGCCATGTGACTAATTACTTTAAGGGTACACTTTTCATTGCAACCTCTACACCTAACCAAGTGGCATATCAATTTAGGGATGAGGGAGTGGAGATTAGCTCCAAGGCCACACCTAGTGTTGCTTGTACACAACACAAGGCCTATGCAGGTGGAATTCCCTATCCACATGGGACCAATCTTGACTAGCAACCTGATGTTGGTAGACCAAAACCTTGCCCAAACCTTACTACCAGTGGAGGAAGAGACTTTACGCCGAGCCCGATAACAATTGCGGCCCAATCTACACCAATTGGGCAAGCCACTCCAGCCTCACAAATTGCCTAGGTGACTGACAACATAGAGAGCTCCATATACAAGGTGGATCTAAGTATGAGATTCTTGGATACATTAATGCAAAATGAGATTTAGGAATTTAGTGCCACCCTAGAAACTTTGATAGACCTAGCTATGACCTCATTTATACTGTTATTTGGGAGGAAATCAACCAAGCCATTTCTACTTCCATGCTCAGGGGGGTCACCTAAAAATATACATGTGTAGCACGTGAGTTCAAAAGGGGTATATTAATTCAAAAAATTAAATAATTACATTTACAAGAGGGGATTTATAAACCAATTTTGAAAAAAAAAACCATAAGTTTATGAAGAAAAAGGGGTCATTTTATTTGTATAAGGGGTTTTTTAAATACCCCTTGAACACACGTGCTTGAACACACGTGATACATAAACGTTCTTAGAGGTAAACCCCCCTAGCTTCCATGGACGAGTAAGAGTGACTTAGAATTGTCATGGAATGTATTTAGTCTACTATAGATTAGGAGAGGCTTAGATAGGGAATCACCATGCCCATGCGATTTCCCGTGACACGGGTTCGGATAAGTAATGTCCAAGGCCCTACCTTGAGTGAGATTGAGACACCATCAATAAGCCCTAAGACTCCAAGAGTCTACTAGCACAGGCTTCACTTTTTGAGACCATAGTAGAGAGGTATCGAGTCAAGATGCTATTAGAACAAGTCTAGACTTTGTGGTATTGGGTACTACACCACTTATAATGGCACCCCCTTTGACCAACCATCATGTACAACACTGCCCATTTGTTTCATGCCCTCAATATAACTATGGCAACCATGGTTGTAAGCAACCCCTAGAAAAATGGCTCTAGGCCTAGCTAACACATCCATATCATCTACTAGGGCCATAGAAGGATAAACCTTCACCCTACATCCTTGATTACTTGTGTCTTCCTCTTCTTTGCTAGTGTTACCTAGAGCAAGGGAGACATCCTCTCACAAATGACTAGACCAGTGGCACTCTTAGCTCATATGTGATTGGTACTTATGGGAGTTCTTGTGCCACCCCCACCTATCGAATTGATGTTACTCCTTTGGTATTCATGCCATTATGCCTAAAAGTAGCACCCTTATTACAACATGTTGCCCATGCTGCTCTACCAATAATTCTAGGAGCAACCCTTCCAATTGATCTAGTAGCCTTTGCACAAGCATTGGGGAGAGCAGGTGCCAAAAGTATAGGACCAGTCATGAGAGATAAATGGACATAATAGCTCTAGAAAGGCTGCACAAATTGAAAAGCTCACACATAAGGTCACTGGGGAGAGGGCGATCCTAGAAGACATCTTGAGGTTTTTGATCAAGTTTTTGAGGCCTTTGATGAGAGGAATGAGCTTACGAAGACCAACACCTTTAGCCTTACACTAGATGGCAAGGCTAGTGATTGGAATTGAACCCTGAAAGTTGAAGAACGTCTAAACTTTATCGAGCTTTGAGGGTTATTCCTAAAGCAATTTGTGCATTAGGGAGCTTTTTGGAGTGTGGCTTCATAGTTACACAAAACTGAGAAAGAAGAAGATGAGACAGTGAGATATTTTATTAATCATCTTAAGCATTTGAATGCTCATTGTGCTCTACATGAGTGCTTCTTTTTCCACGGGATTAAACATGAAGATATCCATAATGGTTCCATTATTAGATGTATCACCACCTAGGAGGATGTCATGGCTAAATGACATCCAACTTGAGTATAACTTTATGATAAGGGTACTCACAACTTCATATTCTTTAGAAGTCTGTTGCATCAGCATCAGCCAATAGCGATCATAGTAGCACCACCATTGTAAAACCTATAGCTAAAGATAATACCTTAGTGGAAACAACTTGGACTGAATTCTCAAAATCTCTCTAAGAGGAAATGAAGGCTAGCAAAGCTTCAAACAGTGTGCATATGTACTCAAGGAGAGAGCTTCATTAGTGTTCTATGCATATGTACCGAAGGAGAGAACCTCATTAGTGTTTCATTTCCCATCAACTCTATACCACCAGGGAATGTCCAATTTTAAGAGCTCGTTACAATGGTAATTTTAGCTTTTGTGGGCATTATAGTCACAAAGCCCAAGATTTTTTAACATGCCTATAGGCTGTTTCCAACATGATGAGACCACAAATAGCCTTGCCGGCACCGTAACAAGTACTAACTCACGGTCTTGTAATAAATCAAGCAATGGTTGAGCTGTTAGAAAATAGGAGATGAGCATGCAATTTAATGATGGTTAATCACTTAGATTGTGAAGCATAAACAATCTCACCCATACACATACACAATGCTACTGTGATAAGTGAATAGATGCACCAAGAATATGAAGAACTAACCAATAAACATCATGAATAGAAATGATAAACAATGAATAAGAAGATTACCTTAATGAAAGTGAAGATAGCCTTATGCCCATAAAGGATCCACAAGTATATTGCCAACAAATGGTAACTTGCACTAAGAAATTACAAAGGCTCCTCTCATGTACTCATAATGAGTGTAGAGACCTATTTATATAGGATTCCTAGAGTTAAGCGCTTAAGCTCCCTAGGATGTCTTGACCTTCCCCTTATTGTCTCACTAGACTCATCATAAAGTGACTCCACAAGCAAGGGTGCTACCTACCATGCCTACACTGATTAACGATGGTAATTGGAGACCTTATGTGACCTTAGAATGTCTATCCCTAAGGTGCACATAAAATTTATCCACTAAGGTCTAATACTAATTGATTCTAGATTAAACAAATCTCAACACCCTCTCTTGATCTACATCCGTACCCTGTAGGGTGTGTAGTCAAACAAAAGGGTTACAATGAATGTCACACAAACTCTAAAAATAAAAGTAGCACAATGCTAAAAAAGTGTATTAGTGGCCACATTGGCCTCATGATGGCTGCTCCTAGGTTTTTTTGTCTTCTTTCTTCTTCTCCTCATCCTACTTCTTCTTGAAACACACTTTGGCCTCATGTCCCTTCTTCTTGCAGTAATAGCAAGTCCTGAGAAACTTCTTCTCATTCATGATGAGAGCCGATTCCACTTGAACCTATGAGGTAGACTCCTTGGAAGTATTCTTGGCTTCTATCCAGGTGTCTTCAAGATCAAGGATGAGGAAATTGATGCCAGAGTCATGTTGGCTTGGTTGGAAAGAGCAGACACACATTGATCATAGACATCAGGCATACTCGCAAAGTAAGATAAAGACTGCTTCCTCTTCATCAATGGTAACCCCAGCTCCACTGAGCTGATCTATTAAACTCTTGACATTTTTCACATAGCTAGCCACTATCTCCTTGTAATCCATTTAAAGCCTGTATAACTTCTTTCGAAGAAACATCCTTGCTGCTACATTGACTTGGCCAAATATGGATCTGAGACGAGACCATGCTTCATGGGGGCTCTTGGAGGAGCTCACTTGATAAATTTGGTTACCTACTAACCCACAAATGATAAATGATAATGCCTTTGAGTCATTACTCGTCCACTTAGTGATACTATCAGGATCCCTGGAAGGATTTCTCTCTGTGCCATTGATTATGGCATAGAGTTCCGGATCTCTTAATACCATTTGCATCTTGATGCTCCATGTATGGTATTTTGAACCATCAAACTTCTCAGATTTCTCTAAGAAGTTTCCAAAGTGGTGACTTGATGAACTAGACATAATGTAACACTATATCAACTCACACATAGTGATAAGTGAGATCCTTTATTAGTAACAAGATCTTGTACAATGGTATGATCTCTCAGCAGATATCTTGTCAGTATTGGATTTGTGGTTGGAAATGCAGACTCTTCACTTTATGTGAAGAAGACACATGATGGTATCGTGATGATAGTCATTTATGTTGATGATCTGATTATCACAGGTGATTGTGGGAAAGGCATTGATGAGGTTAAGGTCTCTTTATGCAAAGAGTTTGATATGAAAGACCTTGGTGATTTGAGGTTCTTTCTTGGCATTGAAGTGATTAGAACAAACAAGGGTATATGGTTGGTGCAAAGGCAATATGCACTTGACATGCTGGCAAAGTATGGTATGACAGCATGCAAACCAATGTTGACGCCATTAGAGCAAAACATGAAGCTTAGGGCTGATTTGGGTGATGAGCTTGATGATATCACCATGTACAGGCAAATGGTTGGTAGCCTTATCTACATGACCATTACGAGGCCAGATCTCAGTTATGCAGTTGGTTTGGTGAGTCAGTTTATGCAGAGTCCTCGTAAACCTCACTTGGATGCTGTGAGAGGGGTAAATCTCCCCCTGCCTCGAAAGCCTCTAGATGAGTAAAAAGCCTGATTCCTTGCATGCTCATCATTGCTTGACGAGGATGCACCACCTGTAACACTCAGACCACCAAGGCCAAGCTTCAATTCTTCCACAATGAGCAATGACACAAGCTCATTAAAGTCTGGCATTCCTCCCAACCTTACTGAGATGGAAGTATCAAAAGATTTGTATTCTTTGCCTAAACCACGTAATGTGAGAGCAACCAAATCATCATCATCCATCGGGGCATGGATTGATGATAAGGAATCAGCATAGCCCTTGATTTCCTGAACATACTCATGTATACTCCGATTCCTTCGTGTTACACTGTGAATCTGTTGCTTTAGTTGTATCTTCCTTGCACCAGTGTCTGTCTCATACATTCGGCACAATATACCCCATGCTTCTTTCGGTGTATCTGCATCTTGGATGTGAATAAGCAAGGCATCTGTTACACATATGGAAAAATAATGCAACACCTTCGAAGACCGCTCTACCCATTGCTTGTGAGCCAGTAACTGAGCATTATTTGGTTGAGGAGGTAGATATGGCTCCGGGTCTTCCTCAGAGACGAGACTCCATAAACCTTTGCCTTTCAAAAAACTCTTCATTCGAAACTTCCACACTTGAAAGTTAGTGCGATCAAGCTTCTCTCCAACAATCTGTATCGGACCATCTCCCATTGTTGCAAAAAAATAGAGTAGATGTACCCTTTCGATTACAATGTACGAAGTACCTGTAATGCTCCAAATCTCTCCAAATCACATCAAATGCTTGCAAATTGTGTGCATTAACATCCCACAATGATTCACCAACAATGTACACTCGATCAAAGTTGAAATCAAATGAAACTCCTTCACAAAAAAATTTTCTGGTTTTTTTCTCGCCAGTAACCAGTCAAGATTATGCTCTAAATCCTTCAAATCTTGTCCAAATTCAATGATTCAACTTGCATTAGCTTCCCAACACATTTCTCCAACATATCCTAGAAGGGTTTGATCCAATTCTTCAAGGGGAATGAGAACCACCAATTTTTGTAACCTCTGGTTTGAATTTTTCTGCATCTGTCAGGTACCACCTCTCACTAAAATTGCTCTATCTCCTTCAAATCTTCTCCAAATCCAAAACTTTTTGATTCAAAAGTTTAGCAACTCATAGGACTCTACTTTTACCAAAGGAATTAGGCCAATTTGATATAGACAAAGATTAATGCCTTGATTAAAAATGCTCTGTTTCTGGACAGAATTTCTGCAAACCTGCACACCTCTGATAAATCACTTCAATGAGCTCCAAATACATCAAATGAGCTTCAACCAAGAATCACAAGGCCTTAGCAATGTCTTTGCTAAACTCTCCAAGCTTTAAAGCATTCAATTTGGTGTCCAAATGAGGGAATTAGACCAAATTCATTGCAAACTTTCCAAGAAACTCTTCCAAAAAACGCCGCCTGCTCTTGGAGCTCTAGAAGAGAGGGGTAATCACTAATGAGTGGATAGGTCTCTTAGCAATGACCTAATCTATCATGGGTATGAAGGGTTTGACTCAATTTTGAGTAGAATTGCCACAATTGATCCTCCACGGGGTATATATTCTTTGGTTTGCAGGAGTCCAAAAAACCAGAATTTTTCTTTCACAAATCTTCTGAAATACATCAATGTTTCATGCAATGGTTTGCTCCAGTGTTGCTAATACATGTGCCCTTTCACAATACATGAGAACCTCTGTGTTTCCTTTGTATTTGCCCCAATACATTTGACAAAATACATTCCTTCACAAGCTTTCCATGAAAGCTTCAAAACCAGAAATTTTCTGCTTGCTTTATGCACTTCAATCTTCACTGAACTTGCTCTTTGATACCTGCAATCCGCAGAGGGGGTCTTGCTACACTCACCAATGGTCCTTAGCTCTCAGATCTGATGCCGGTGTGTGCTCCACAGCTTTCTTTTGCTCCACAGCTTCAATGGCTTCCTTCACAGCTTTTTCTTCTTCTTCCCTCTTCTCTCACTCACTCACACACCACAGCTAATGAGCTCTTGGCTCTGATACCATGATAAAAAACAGAAGCAGGATGTAACACACACAAGAGAAGCAAACCCTAATCCATATCCATCAACCATAAAGAAGGAGAGAAGCCATAGTCACCATCTCTCTCACACACACAAAAGGGAACACAACATAGTGTTATGTCCACACTACAAAGTAAACCTAATGTAATGTCCACACCACACATGACCAGCTGGACGCGGTCATAAACACACCACACGATATCTATCTACCATACTGTCACTCTGTCAGCACCCATGTGCTATCCTCCAGCTGTATACGAGCTTGACATTTCAACAGTGCTCACAAAGGATCTATTTAATTCTCTACACCTTGGACCTTATAAAACTTTAATTGTCAAGGTAAGCTTTAAAAAACGTACTTTCTCTCCTAACTTGGAGGAGGAAAAGTTATCAGGCTGTGGAGTTTTCAATTCGCTTTAATCGGACAGTAAAGTTAAATTTATCTGAGCTGTTGCGCCAAGGGCTATGCCAGAGGATAGAATGGAACAAAGCTCTTCCCTCTCTCAATCTCATGTTACTCACACAAATATGGGAAGAAATCATATGCATCACATAAGGATGTTCACAAAGATTAATGATACTCACTAAGATGATAATAATGCTCACAACAATGGATGTGACTATACCCACAAAGAGTGTGATTAGAGATTGATTAAATGCTTCAAATGCCACTCAATGAAGCAAGGGAATCAGCTCAATCTTGAAACTAATGCACAAAGAATATCTCTCACAAATTATAAGAGAGAATGATGAACGAATCAATTATGAAAGACCACACACTTTCTCGCATGGAGAAAGCTCCCAAGAATGGAGGCTTTGATACCATGTTAAAAACTAGGAGATGAGAATGCAATGCTAATGATGGTTAATCACTTAGATTGTGTAGCATAAATATTCTCACACATACACATACACATACACATACACAATGCTATTGTGATAAGTGAATAGATGCACCAAGAATATGAAGGACTAACAAATAACCAACGTGAATAGAAATGATAAACAATGAATAACAAGATTACCTTAATGCAAGAGAAAATATCCTTATGCCCACAAAGGATCCACTAAGTATGTTGCCAACAAATGATAACTTGCACTAAGCAATTACAAAGGCTCCTCTCATGTACTCACAATGAGTGTAGAGACCTATCTATATAGGATTCCTAGAGGTAAGTCATTAAACTCCCTAGGATGTCTCCACCTTCCCCTGATTGTCTCACTAGACTCACCATTAAGTGACTCCACAATCAAGGGTGATACCTACCGTGCCTACACTGGTTAACCATGGTAATTGGATACCTTATGACCTTAGAACTTCTATCCCTAAGGTGCACATAACATGTATCCACCACTAAGGACTAATACTAATGGATGCTAGATCACTAGAATATCAACATGAGAATCCCATGCAACAACCCTTATAAAAGGGCATACACAATGTACCTAATATGCCATTATCTCTAGCAGTCTTAGGACCACAATCACCTCCAGCAAGGGTTACACCTCCTTATCAAGTAACCTTTGAGGAGCCTAATGATTACCAAGAATATGAGGTATATGTCAAACTCACCCCACACCTATTTGAGGACCCCACACAGCTTCATCCCAACTATTATCCCAACTATTATGTAGTGGATGGGAGAGGGGAAGTTAAGCCAGTTTACCAACTTATTGTGATGGTAAGGGGCCAAACATTAATGCAATGGTAAGGGGAATTACTCTTCAATGTTACCATTGTCAAGATCACCATCGAGTCTCTAAATACCCTCTAAAGTCTCCTCAACTCAACCAAGCTGTTTCCTCAAACATGCAACCAACAACTTATAACTATTGTGGCATAGATCAATGAAACAACAAGATTGTGGTGGTGAGTGACAAGTCCATATATAAGACCCATCATCACACCCCTAAACATGATTGGGGTGAGTAATCAAGCCCAAAGACATATCTTGAAGAATATAGATCCTACACCCTTGAATGCTATCATCTAGTTAAGCTCATGACCAACATATTCTTGAACAACGATCTATGGCCTCGATATCAAAGTCTAACGAAGAAGGGCCATAGGAGAACAAAGTTTACTAAGAATGGGAAAACAAAGGAAACCAAAAAGAAAAATCTAGAAATGCCTCAAGAGCCAGTCTTCATTTGGTACCTGGAAGAGGACTCGGATTCCTTGGACACAAGGGTCAATTATGAACTTAGCATGGAAATACCAACCAAAACCAAGAGCACGAGAAAGGAGACCCACATTAACCTATAATTCCTGAAACTAAATCACCAAAGACAAAACTTGGCTCTTATCCTAACCCTCAGAAGGGGATTGAGAAATTCCAAGAATTTAGTAATTTAGTTACGAAAACACAAGTGGAGCTCGAACCAAAACCCAAGCAAGTGAGAGTCTAAGATACTGTACATCCTAGTACCTTAACAAATACTATTGAGATTTACAAACCTAGATGTGCACAATGTTATCATGGAAGAGACTAAGGCCTCCACCACTTGTTGTTTAATCCATGATTGGTTCAAGGGACAAGTACTGTATAGAAACCCTAAACCTATCTTGGAGATGGATTTTTCAATCTCATCGACATCTTTTTATGGAAAGGAGGCCGAGTTTTCCACTGTGACCATCCCCAAATTGTTGGGTTTTTTTGGCCTCACAAATAAGTACAACGATAACCACACGATTGAGTGCAGATCCTGAATTGTTCAAAGCAATGAGGGCTCTCCTTAATGGAGAACTCAATGTCAAATTACTACCATTTTCTAACATTCTCCTTAATGGAGAACTCAATGTCAAATTACTACCATTTTCTAACATGCATAAGGCACGTCCCCAATATACAATGGAGTTGTGCCCAAATCAATAGTCTCAATGGAAGATGAAAATACCAAATCTATAAAAATTCCACTTAATAAAGTGGGACAATAATTAGAAGGTGATGAGTCTAACACATTACTACACCAAGTGCATCACAATACTGGGAGTCCTAGATGGTGGTGCAAGAGTGAGAATAATCACCAAGAAATGGTGAGAGAAGATGGCCAAGCCCCATCTAGAAGTCTCGAATATCATTGTCAAGATGGCTGACAGGACTACTGCCAAACCTATTCGAATGTTATGAGATTTAAAGATCAAGGTCCTTAAACATTGGGTTAAACATACCTTTATTGTTATGGAATTTTCCAAACAACCCAAATTGTATGAAATGATTTTAGGATGCCCCTTCATGAGAGGCAAAGATGTCTACCTCCAATTTGATGATTCCATCATCAAAGGTGGATCTTGTAACTAGCCGCATACATCTTATGGGTAGTGGAGGACTTTTCAAAATTTGTTCAAACACCACCACTCATTCAACACCGTTACAATAATGCTATAAGCAGAGAAGAGAGCGATGTAGGGAAAAACCCACTCTACGAGGATGTTGAAAAACAAGCTATTAATACTAAAGATGAGCTAAATTGGATACATATGATGGCTACAATAGATAGTTAAGGAACTAGAGGATCTATATGGGTTACACTTGATGCTGGTGGGTGAGGAGCTCCCCAAGGTTGTGCCATTACAAATGATTTGTGCTCTACCTTCTGATGTCGAGGGAATTAGTTATAGTGAACTTGAGTCCACATGGGATGACTCAAGCACAAGAACCAATGGTAATGAGAGGAGTCAAAAATAGAGACTATAGTGACACCAATCCCTCAATTACTACGAGAAAAACAGAGCTAAAAACATTACGAGAAATAGTGGAAAGTGAAGCGGACATTGTAGGGAGTCACTCTAAATCTAACATTGAGTCCGAGTCTAAAGAAAGCAATGACGTTCTTTAAAACACCAAGTAGCATAGGTTTCTCTTCTTCTCTACTCTCCTATACTATTATTTTCCTGCCTGTTCTTGTTTAAACTCGTATGTGTGCTCTTCTTCTCTACTCTCCTATACTATTATTTGCCTCTTTGTTATTGTTTAAGCTCTTATATGTTCTTGCTTGCATGAGAGAGTGAGTGTGTAAGATAGAGTGGTGAGGATGGTTGAGCTTCCATTAGAGTGCGATCGGGTAGTGGCATCGCTGGAGTGCAGCTTTCAGGTGGTGTAGCTCGGAACAACATCGTCTCCTAGAATCCCAAGCAACCAAATTTTATGAGGTGAGTGACACACCCCAACTGTGCATTTGTGTGCTAGGCCACGGTAAATTGGTTTCTCAATTCAGTTGTTTATGCTCTCAAGTGTGGTTGGGAAAAGCCCCACGAAATTAGGTTGTTACCAAGGCTTCCTAACCTAGATGGAGATAAATAGAGGTTGGCCTTTGCTGCTGCAATGGTTTCCTCTTCAAAAATGTAGGGGAAGAAGCAGAAATAATGTAAGAGGAAAACCTACACACAACCATATCTAGCAAGCATCTATTAAGCATGCAAGACTTTATACAACACAAAATAAGCAAGAGTAGGTAAGAAGGGGAGATCACAAGTATTCTATTGCAGAGGGAAAATAATGTGTATTGCTTAGTGTCAAAACTAACTTTTATATAAGTGACTGGTTTTTCCAAACTTAAAATTTTCCACTACTATTACTAGTCTTAAGCAAGTGTATACACAAAATCCTTCGACTTTCCCTATATGACATTAAGCTCAAGGTAAGGCCACTTTATATGTTCTAGTATTGTTTTGTCATCTTATAAAAGATAAGTTCCCATTAGAGTGCGAGTAACATGGTAAAATAACTTACGATATGTTGAGAAGGTAAAACCATGTTAACCTACAAAGTCGTTAGCATACCCCCCTTCCTAATCCTTGCATCACTTAAGTTGGTGGTGAAGTACTACCGTATGGATGGTCCATGAAGTTGGCATACAAGGTTAAGTGGTATAGTTTGGGACCAATCCACTATTGGATGTAAGACACATTGGTGATAAGTGTTAATCCATTTTGGGGTTAACAAAAGTGCTCTCTAACACATACGAAAGTAGAAATAAGTGTCATGAAAAGGCACTATGCAAGTTTTAAATGTTATGGGAAATGCTAACCCCATAACCAAGATTAACGAGATAGTTTTTAAGTTTTGGGTGTAAATAAGGGCTAGACGTATACAAGACATTTTCTCATAATGTAATTTAAAAGACACAATCCCTCTTAAATAAGGGCTAGATGTATATTTTCTCATAATGAAAAGACACAATCTCCCTTTATGTTAAGTGAGCTCTTTTTATCTCCTTGCTCTTGATCTTGTGTATGTGTGTGTGTGAGAGAGAGAGAGAGTTGAGAAGTAGAAACTTTGGTGAAGAGAAAATACTAGAGCTCACAAGCTCTTGCACACACACATAATACTCAATGAATGGACATAACACAATGGAGTGAGGAGGGAGAGAGAGTGTGTGACACCCAAAAAACTTGATAGCATCACTAGATTACTCTCACCCATGTTACCCAAATGGTGAGCTGTCTCTCTCTTTATACAACAATAGATAACACATATAACAACAGTAGTTATCTCTCTCCATACAATAATAGATAACACACCTATATATATAGATTACACTCATATATGTAAGCCATGTGGGGAGCTATCTCTCACCATACAATAATAGATAGCACACCTATATACAAAGATTAGGCTTATATATGTGAGCCATGTGACCAACCATGTGTCACTAGACACTCCTCTCTACCCTAGGATATAAAAAGTCAAATCCACCACACTTTTAATACTTGGATTTCTTATATTTCAACACCCCCCTAAAAACTAAAAAATTTTGTCTCTAGAACCCACTAAAAAATTTTGTCTCTAGAACCCACTAAAAACTAGAAACTTTTGGGCATTTTTTCCTAAAAAGTTACTGGTAAAATAGCTTGATAATATCAAAGACCCCCTTGGGCTAAAAATAGCCCCCAAGGTTTTCCTTGATTTGTATCTGACCATGTAAACCATCATCACATACATTATCTTGAATCACATTAGTACCAATGATATGGTCACCATATCTAGACCATTATATGTGTGGGCATGTACAACTCCACTTAATTGCATTTAATGACCTTCTTCTACACTGAACATGCCTGTGGTATACTTATGTTTGAGTGTGTGGGCATCTATATATCAGGTAGACCATGTGAACATGCCTGTGGTATACTTATGTTTGAGGACATGTATGGTTGAAATTTATGAGTTTTAACAAGGGCTTTGGGGCCTGTACTTAGGTTTCTGTACACCACACACAAATGATTAGGGTTTTAATCATTAACCCGTTCCTTTTCAAAAAAACATTTGTGTTATTGTTCTTTGTACTGAAACAAACCCACTACCACAAAATGACCATGTTTGCTGCTATGACTAGGTCTTCTCATTCGTGCACCTACTTACTGTTTCTCCTTTCATCGTCGTAGTTGAGATCATCATCATTGAAGTCACCTACTGGTCTAGCTTGCCGGCCTTTTGCTTGAGGCCATTGAGGTCGATTGCCTCTTTCTACCATTGTGGAGCTACTGCCGCCATCTCTTTTCACTCTATTATAGGGCTACTATCTCGCCGAGTTCTCATCATAACCTCCCACTTCACTATCCGCTAAGTTCTCAACATAACCTCCTACTTCACTATCTGCAGGTTGTCGTTGTTTCCGAGTTCCCATCAAAACCTCCTACTTCACTATATTGAACTGTTGTGAGTTCTCATCATAACCTCCTACTTCACACTTGTGCTTACTATTGTGGGATCCTTGACTCCTTTTATTCTCTTTGCTACTATTGTATGTTGGAGGTCTTTCCTTATACTACATGAGATGTATTGGGCTAATGTTGGTGTTCTTTTGGTGATGTAAGTGACTAAGTATTGTCATCTATTTTTTTTGTGACCAATAATATTTATTTATATTAACTGTTCCGAATCTGACATACACCAAATCCAGAAAACCTACTATCTACTCTTTTTTCACCTCATTCAAGAATTTACATAAAAACTCCCATCTTTCATCCTCACACAAGAAACAAGATTGTCCCCAAAAGATCTTATACCCTAGCAGTAAGCAAGCCTCCATTATGGCATCTGTAGTGCAACCCCGGGGGGACTATTTTTCTAGCATTCCCCCATGCTTTGACCAAACCTTGACTGTGGGTCTAGTGCCAACCGGGTTCTCAATAAAGCCAACAAATTTGTTTTTCTTTGTGGTACCATCTCTGAGTTTTAGGTACAAATTTAGGAGGCCTTTTCTTCTCAACCCAACATCTCACCTGTAGCAACCAACAATCCATCATTAGGGAAAGAACCCTAGTATGTTTGAAGCTTATCCAGAATCAGGGAAATATTCACAACATATTCTTCTGCAGGTTCTGAATCAACAAATTCAATTCCAAAGATCTAATTTTATTTCCATTACATACAGACCAGCACATGCACACACATTTATACATCAACTTTGAATCTTGCAACCCTGTACATGTAGCCCTCAAGAAAACAATTTCATTATTGCTAGTCCAGATTTTCGATAAGATGCAAGTTTTAATAATGTTAAACACCAGCCCACTAAGTTCATCACCACTGACTGCCCACTTTCCAAGTAACCAGTCCTCCCAAAAGGTTTGCATGTTCAAACCCTTCTCTATCCACTTAGTTATTTTGCACCAGGTGCTCCTTAGAGCTGGACATTCCCAAAACACATGTTTGCCCTGCACCTAGGGCAAATGCCACTAGCCATGTTTCTTTTTTACAGTTTATAGCCAATAGGTAATGCCCACATGCAAACCTTTCACCAAAAAACTTGAAATTTTCTGGGGACTTGACAATTCTAGATCAGGTACCATATCTTTTCCCAACTAGAGGAGCTCCATTTTACCTTCTATATTTTATTACAATATAGTACATTGGCATCCTCCTTTCTCATTAATGCATAAATGTCCCTAGTTTTGCCCTCCTTCAGTTTGACACCATTGATCCAAGTCCAATCCTTCCAGACTAAAGTATCAGTTGTTGTGGAACATAATTCACTATGCAATACCTCCAGCACCTGAGTCATCAAGTCTCTCTCTCCTTGATCCAGACTAAAGTATCAGTTGTTGTGGAACATAATTCACTATGCAATACCTCCAGCACCTGAGTCATCAAGTCTCTCTCTCTCCTTGATCCAGACTAAAGTATCAGTTGTTGTGGAACATAATTCACTATGCAATACCTCCAGCACCTGAGTCATCAAGTCTCTCTCCTGGTTAACTGAAATTCCAAAGATAAGAGGTTCACCTCTTTCCACCCAGCCAGATCCATGTCGCAGCAGTCAGCCAAATATCTAATGCCTTTGTTGTTAAGAATCTTTGCCATAGCCATATCCAATAAATCTAGAGAGGGATTAAACTTATGGATCCACCATAGGCCCAAGGAGAGCATGGAATTACATGTTACCCTTCCACCACCATCCCAAGCCATGAAGCCCAAATTATCTTTCCATCCTCAATTGCATAGGAGTTTACAAAAATCTGAGCATGTGATTTTGAGAGGGGAACATGAAAACAATTTATCTTTCCAGTTTAGGTCCCCCACATCTGCCCTTAGCCAAAACATCAGCCATTTCCACCAATTCCCTTATCATTAAAGGCCAAGTAACATTTTGAGATAAAACCCTAGGGAGCATTAGAGTCCTTTTGGCAACACAATGAGTGGGCAAATGAATAACACCAATGCCCCCTTCCTTTTTAGGCACTGACACTTTATCCCAAGCTAGCCAAGCACGGACTCTTTTCTTACCATTGCCATTTCTCCATAGAAAGTCCCTAATAGGGCCATTGATTTTCTTCCAATGACACTTCCCAAACTTTAACACAAGACTTAGAAACATGATATATGCATTCAGAATATCAATCCTATTATGGAAGGGGACTTTAAAACCTTTCCTCTTTTTTAATTTATCCACAAATCTATTAATGGCCCACATTACCAGTAGATGTTTATTAGTAAGTCCAACCCCAAAAGGAACACCAAGCAGTTTGACAATATGGCCCTTTTGCACCACATCACAACCCCACCTTTGAAGATCAAAGTCATTGTCTTCAGTCATACTTATGATTCTAGATTTCAGAATGTTACATTTAGAGCCTGAGGCATTGGCATACTCCTGTACTAGCTCTAGGGCCCATCTCACATTGTTGTTCTCATCTCTTAGGAGTAACAGAGAGTCATCAGCAAAACATTGAATTACAAGCTGTTCACTGTGCTTGAGTTTTAAGCTTGTAATCTTCCTTTCGCTGAATGCTAGTTCTAATGAAAAAAAATGAAGGTATGAGAGGCAATAGAAAAAAGCAGGGGGGGACTAATGGGAAACCTTGTCTAACTGATCTGTTGATCTCAAAAGCCCCTACAACTCTTCCATTAAGTAGCACTTTAGAATATCCACCCAAGGAGAGAGTATAAATGCATGTAGCCATTTTAATTCTAAATCCCACTTTTTCCATCACCCTGGCAATGAATGACCACTGTATCCTATCATAAGCTTTTCTCTAAGTCCAATTGCATCATAATGCATTTCTGCTCGGTTTTAATGGCCACATCTCTACCCAGTAATGTAGCAAAAATATTATCATAGATGGACCTGCCTTTGATAAAGCATGCTGTTTTTTGAAAAAACCTCTTGCAGCACAGGAGTAATTCTGACGCTAGAATTTTGTACATCACTATTAATAAAGTAATAGGCCTCCAATGCCCAAATGTGCTACAAGCAGTTTGTTTAGGGATGAGCTTTCCAAGCCCTTCTTTTTTATAGACCCTATCCCATATAAAGAGAATGTAGGGGAGAGGGAGAGCTTCAAACCCTAGCAAGCAAACACACACACACAAGAGAGAGTAAGACACAAGAGAGAGAGAGAGATAGCTGAATTTTCTTCTATCTTCTTCTTCTCTACTCAACCAACATAACACAGAAACACTATATTCATGAGTTTGGGAATTTCCCAACTCCCATTTTTTGAATACTAAAAAGGTGGGACCTAGATAACATGCCTATAAGTTTCTCAAAACTATATCATGTGACCTATTGTTGGAAAGCGCTTGGAAAATGAAATCTAGTGAGCTATAGAGCACTCAATTTGGAGTAACGGTGTTCAAGTTATGATTAATCCAAAGATTTGACCACATGTCCCAAACTACTGGGAAATTCCCATATTCCCCAATATGGTGTTCAGAGATAAGAGTACACACTATATGGGTTAGTACTCAACTACTACAACATACAAAAGTCGGTCCATAATGTGAACCCGACTAAATGAGCTGGCACTGTAACTATGCCAGTCTCTGCTAATCCAAAATGGTTGTCACACACAGCCTGTCATCCCACTGGCCGCATATCACACATAATCTCACCAACCATGCCAGTGGTGTAGATGCAGATGCTATCACACCCAAGCGGGTCATCAATGTCCACCATAGCACTAGTTGAGCTCAATATCTCAACACTCCCCCTCGAGCTCAACTCCACACATTGCACTCCAAGTAAGCTTCTAAACCTGTGGAGGTTCTCTGTGCCCAATGCCTTTGTGAAGATGTCAGCCACCCTGATCCTGTATGCTGACATATACCAGATCTCCATCTCCTGCAAAAACCTTATCCCTCACAAAGGGATAATGCACCTCAATGTGCTTCATTCTAGCATGATATACTCGGTTACTCTATGCTACTTATGTTGTCACAATATATGACAACTTCCCTATCCACGATGTAAGATTCCTCCCCAGCCCCTCAAGATGTCAAGTATCTTCCCCTGTACTCAAATCCCTCTTCAGAAATATAAAAGATCTTGTTTCTACCTGTTTTTGCCTAGAGAGAGAAAATATTCTAGAGAGAGGTTATTCAGATTTTAGATATTTTTGGATAAAAAATATCTCTTCTTATTAAAATAAATTTCCCGAAAACAGAAGTTCAAAAAGATTTTCATAAGGTGGATTAGAAATCAATTATAATCTGTTCAAAAGGCCTTATCCTAGGGGTCCAGATGAAAAATTTTAAATTAAGGTTATGAGGGGCCAATCAGATTCATCCAAATGTAGGGAGGAGATAAATAGAAGAAATAAAGAAAATCCCTCCAAAAATGAGTAAATACTCACATAAGATGAAGAGTGGACTAAGGACCAAAGGAATTACTAAAAAAATGGATTTTTGACACCTCACAATAGGGATTCTCCCCCTCATGAATGAGGCGCCTACTTCACATGTGTGGTGGAGTTTTAAATCATCAAAAATTGAGATATTTCATGTCTCCTCTCTCCTAATTCAAGTCTAGTTCCAAAAAGCAAGCTAAAGTGACCTAAAAATGGTCAAAAATTGACCAAACTGATCTGGAAAATTCTAGAATCAGTTTGCATGGTTAGGAGCTCACTTTTTCCTACAAATACAAGCCTCCCCCTTTGTTGAAACTTAATAGTGTTTTATGCACTGTTACTCTACTCCTCCCAAGGGCCAAGAACTGTGAATTTCTTAATACTAGTTTTTGACCATTCCCTCTTCTAAAGAATTGGTGGCCACTCTTGTTGCAAACAAGTGTGAACCCTCAAGCCACTCTTGTTGTAAACAAGAGTAGAACCCTCAAGCCAAAGGAAAGCTCCCAGAATTCATGTAAGTTAGAAATCTTATATTTTTCTTTATTCTTTTAATGGTTTTCTAAATTGTTTGTTATCTTAAAATGATAAACAGATGCTATGCCCCTCAAGATGTCAAGTATCTTCCCTTGTAATCAAATCCCTCTTCAGAAATATAAAAGATCTTGTTTCTACCTGTTTTTACCTAGAGAGAGAAAATATTCTAGAGAGAGATTATTCAGATTTTAGATATTTTTGGATGGAAAAATATCTCTTCTTATTAAAATAAATTTCCCAAAAATAGAAGTTCAAAAAGATTTTTAGAAGGTGCATTAGAAATCAATTATAATCTGTTCAAAAGGCCTTATCCTAGGGGTCCAAATTTTTGAAAAATTTTAAATTAAGGTTCTGAGGGGCCAATCAGATTCATACAAATGTAGGGAGGAGATAAATAGAAGAAATAAAGAAAATCCCTCCAAAAATGAGTAAATACTCACATAAGATGAAGAGTGGACTAAGGACCAAAGGAAATACTAAAAAAATGAATTTTTGAAACCTCAAGAGTGGGGATTCCCCCTCATGAAGGAGGTGCCTATTTCACATGTGTGGTGGAGTTTGAAATTCTTAAATATTGAGATATTTTATCTCTCCTCTCTCTTAATTCAAGTCTAGTTCCAAAAAGTAAGCTAAACTGACCCAAAAATGGTCAAAAATTGACCAAATTGATTTGGAAAATTCTAGAATCAGTTTGCTTGGTTAGAAGCTCACTTTTTCCTATAAATAGAAGCCTCCCCTAAACTTAATAGTGTTTTATGTACTGTCACTCTACTCCTCCCCAAAGCCAAAAACTATGAATTTCTTAATAATTCATTAGTTTTTGACCATTCCCTCTTCTAAAAATGTTGGAAAGGCTTTCCCCCTCTCTCATTCTTAAATTCAGCCTTTCTTTATCCTAGATAAGTAATCTAATTGTTGAAATTAAACTTTTCATATTATTTCTCTTTTAAAAGTGGAATTTGATTAGTTTAGAATGCTTTAAACCATTTGGGGATAATTTTTAAGTGACTTAAGGAAAGGAAAAATTAAAAAATGGTCAGCCATACAAAGGAGGTTATGAAAAAAGTTTCTTAAATTTTGTGAAATAAGTTTTATCGTTTATTATTCAAAAAGAGTAATCGCCACCGTTTGTGTATTCTAAAAGTGTTATTTTCATTCTAGGCATAGAAAAATGCATAGTAGAAATATTTTTATTATAAAAGTGTTATTTCTATTAAAATTAAATTCTATGCATAGAAAGATACATATTGGTTATTTTTTTATTATAAAAGAGTGATTTTCATTAGATTTAAATTCTATGCATTGAAAGATGCATATTGATTATTATTTTTATTATAAAAGAGTGATTTTCATTAGATTTAAATTCTATGCATAGAAAGATGCATATTGATTATTTTTTTAAATTATAAAAGAGTGATTTTCATTAGATTTAAATTCTATGCATATAAAGATGCATATTGGATATGTTTTTTATTATAAAAGTGTTACTTTCACCAATATTGATTTTTATGCATAAATGGATGCATAAAAGAATTCTTTTTATTTTAAAAGTGTTACTTTCATCAATATTATTTTTTATGCATAAAAGAATTTTTTTTATTATAAAAGTGTTACTTTCATCAATACTGATTTTTATGCATAAATAGATGCATAAAAGAATTTTTTTATTATAAAAGTGTTATTTTCATCAATACTGATTTTTATGCATAAATAGATGCATAAAAGAATTTTTTAAATTATAAAAGTGTTACTTTCATCAATATTGATTTTTATGCAAAAATAGATGCATAAAAGATTTTTTTAAATTATAAAAGTGTTACTTTCATCAATATTGATTTTTATGCATAAATAGATGCATAAAAGATTTTTTTATATAAAAGTGTTACTTTCATCAAAATGAATTTTTATGCATAAAAGAATTTTTTTTATTTTAAAAGTGTTACTTTCATCAATATTGATTTTTATGCATAAATAGATGCATAAAAGAATTTTTTTAAATCAAAGTGTTACTTTCATCAATATTGATTTTTATGCATAAATAGATGCATAAAACAAATTTTTTTAAATAAAAGTGTTAGTTTCATCAAAATTGATTTTTATGCATAAATAGATACATAAAAGAATTTTTTTATTATAAAAGTGTTAGTTTCATCAAAATTGATTTTTATCATAAATAGATGCATAAAAGGATTTTCTTTTATATAAAAGTATTATTTTCATAGAAGTTGGATTTTATGCATAAATAGATGCATACATAATTTTTTTTAAATATCAAAATGAGAGTTCTCTTAAATCATTGTTTAAATCCTATGAATATTGGTAAATGAATAAGTAAATACTCTCTGAAGAAAAATTCTACTGTTTCATATTCTCTAGGATGGTAAATGAGAAAATTTAGAAGATCTATCGAAGTCAAAATTTTAGATAATAACGTGTTTAGTTTTGAATGAAGTTAAGCAAAATACTCAATGAATGAAATTCAGTAAAGTAGTAATTGAAATATTACCCTTCAAGAAAGATAGTTCAGGGAGAACCTTTCCAAACTCGAACCTTGAATGAGGCTATGACCACGACTTAATCTCCTTCGTCAGTTTCAAGAAAACACGATGTGACCAGTTCATGAAAATTCAATCAAATCACCCACAGAATCTGAAATTAAATTGAGACCTTTGATTTTGATCTGAGGATTAAGATTACAAAATTCGAGAAATTCTACTTGGGAATCCTGACCTGTGATCCAGAAGTCTTGGGATACGAAATTAAGATATACTCATTGTATTCAAAAGAAAATCAAAACTGAAAACTTACTGAAACCCTATTTTCTTAAAGGACTGTCTTACGCCAGAATGCTGGAGGGAGCATTTGGTATATGTGTTTTTCTAAGGGAAGTTCGATTGCAACTGCTAGCAGACAGGGAGTGTTCAAAGGACGGCTCACGCGATAAAAACATACCCAGGTGTTGACCAGCCTGGGTATGGTGAAAAATGGTGTGCTTCTGGTACAATGGATGAGGGCCGACGAAGCGGTCCCTGATTGAAGTGCCAGGACACCTAAGGAGGATCTTGAAGGGTTCTGACCAGGCGATGCACGGGCTCGCGGTGCTTAGGACACCCATGCGTATGTCGTGGAAGATATATATATGTATGATGACGAGAAAATTATTGTAATCTATTACTAGATCTCGTTGCTGACCTGCTCGTCTCAACGGAGAGTCTAGAGTGATACTGTTTTGTGAGAAACAAGGATTGAATAGAAATTTTGAGTTATGACATCTGTAACCAATAATTGTTTGTGAATGGATTGTTTTAAAAGTTAAAGTTTAAAGAGGAGTGTGTGCGTATCTGTATTCTAAAGCAAAAGTTAAGAAAGGCATTCAATTATGGGGGTGGGTGAATACTTGTTTGGTTCTACCAATTCTAGTGGTTGGGCAGTGGCTAACCCATGGGCCGGATGGTGTCAGGCTGGAATCAGTAGTGTTTTAATAATAAAATTGATCAATAAGAATATGTTTAGAACTCAAGTAGTTAATTAAAAGCCTGAAGACTTCTCTGATGAATAGATCAACAATTGTGCCTGATTTAATTAAGAAAAAAGCGTTCATTCCTTCAAGTTAAGTCTGTAATAGTTTCCCTTCTATCTAATTTAATCAGATTAAGGTTAGTTCAGTATTTTGACCTCGTTTTAGAAAAATTTGTTAAGAAAATAAATGGTGGAAACGTCCCCGTTTTTCGAGCATGGAAAATTTTCCCGGTTTTGGTTTTCGAAATGACCACCAGCTTAGTCTCGTGCCCGGACATTCGAGGGTGGGGCCCCGAGTGAGAAACCCCACCCTGCGCAAGAGGAAGCTACTTCCGCTACTGCTACCATCTAGGAATCTGCTGGTACACAGAGGGGGCACTGGGATCTCAGAGTTGGTATCAGAGCCCTGTTGTTGTAAATTTACGTAATAGCAGCAGAAATTGCTTAAATTTTTAAAATAAATATGGGAAATAATGTTTTCACTTGTTAATATTATGTTGAATGAACTTCAAAAATTGAAAACTCATAAATTGATTTGGAAATTTATAGATGGATACCCCGAATCTATCTCGCATTCCTGAACTCTCCCAGAGTCAGGATATGATAGCCTTTGCATTCGAGCACCTCATCAACTCTGCTACGACCCGAGTAAGCAGAGTGAGACTCGCACGTCATTTTGAGAGTCTTTACTTTCCTGATCCTCTTGAGCGACGTCGATATATGTGGTTCTGTGGAGGATGATGTATTAATGTCAGTACCAGTGAGCGTCAGAGGCTCAAGCAAAATATTTCTGTTTAAGGTTAAAAATTAGATGTTCTTTTGACTACTTTTTGTCTTTAAGTTTGTCATAATCGGATGTAATGAAAAAGTGTCTTTTGGAACTGAATAGAAGTTATAAGTCGTGGGAGTTTATTTATGGGGGTAGTTTTTTGGTGGTTAGAGGGGAATGAAGAAAAAAGATGTTTTAATGGCGGATTTCTCTCTGTAGTTTTTGGGCGGATTTCTGAATGCAAGATGTAATGTGTCGAATCTTTTGTCAATCTATTTGTCAATTATGTTGTCAATCAGTTTGTCAACTATACTGTCATTTAGTTTGTCAATTAGTCTGTCAGAAAATATTGCAGTTCTTTTAAGCTTTTGGGAAGATGTGAAGTAGCCAAAACACTTGGCGATCACGGTGTTTGTGATGAATTTCATGCGCGGGCTTACATTCCTCTGTTAATGGTGAGTGCTGCAAGATGAAGAGATTTATGTAGGCAATGGGTAGATTTTTTTTTCATTGATGCATTTATAATGGCCCGGGTTTGAGTTCGCTCTGTGGAGGATTCAGGGGAATCATCTCATTTCTATTTGACAAGGTCAAGAGCAAGGAGTTTGGGTTTGCAGTATCGGGGAGATGACCAACATCAACGATGGCCGCATGAAGGAGATGATAGTGGAATGTCAACAGATAGTTCTGATGAGGATTCAGAGAATGCGGGGGTTAATTCAGGGGCAGCAACTCCAGGATTAGCAGGAGGATTTCCACATGTTTTAGCAACAACAGTAATACAACAGGCATTATTGCCTCGAAGACAGTTGCAATTCAATCCGTTATCGAATAGGAGAACCAACAGGCAGGTACTCCCAAATAGACCTTTTAACATGGTAGCAGCGGCTCGAGCAGATTTGCGCGTCAAATTTGGAAGCTTTTCAGGAAAGTCAAAAGAAGACCCTAATTGTCACGTAGCTCCATTTGAGACTCGATGGCAGGCTAGAGGATTTGCCGGAGTATATGATGCGTAGGCCAAGATGTGCCAGTTTGAGGCAACATTTGAGGGGAAAGCTGTACAATGGTTTAGTAATTTTGTGCCAGGGCATTTTGTAGATTATGATGCATTGAAGATTGCGTTTTTGAATCGGTTTCGGGTGGAAAAGACCGCCAATGATGTGTTGACAAAACTTAAAGCAGTAAAGCAAAAGAGGATGTTTGTGGAGGATTACACACAGAGGTTCGATCGGTATGTGAGAAGGCTCACTCCTCAAGAAAGGCCCACTGATGAGATGTTGGCAGCATATTATGTTAAAGGCCTCAGAAAGGAGTTGCGGAATGCAGTAGCTGGTGTTGATGTTGCGGGAGGAATGAATGAACTCATAAATACTACAACTCGAGCGGAGAAAAGGTTTGGTTTATCAGGTTTGAGCTCTGGAAAAAGGCATTCAAAGAGAAAGAAGAAGAAGAGGGAGAAAAAGAGGAAGAAGTCAAGTGATGACAGTACGGATGAGGATTCGGAGTCGGATTCGGATACGAATTCTGATGCGGATTCAAGTTCAAGCAGTGATGATGATTCTAGTAGTGATTCAGAGTCAGAGGATGAGGAGCATAAGAAAAAGAAACAAAAGGGGAAGTTAAGTAAGAAGTCAAAGGAAAAGACTAAGGAGGTGTTAATTGAGAAGGCTGTGGAAAAGAAATTGAAAGAGATGGGATTTCAAAAGGAGTCAGAAAAGAAGATAGAGCACTATGACATTTGTGTCAAAGATGGTCACAAAACCATGGATTGTTGGTATAATCCTAGCATTAGGGGGGTGATTCCTGAAAGAATACAGCAAAAGATGCAGCAAAATATGACACAGTCTCATGGCATTTTTTGGGAAACTCCGGATGAGCAGAGATCATTTGGAAATCAAGGATGGCAGAGGCCATAGCCACCCTATCCGAATTGGAGACCGCCAGGGAGACCACCATTTAGGGGGAATTTTAATCAAGGGGGAAGATCAAGATTTGGTGGATGGCAAAATTTTCGACCATCATGGGGAAGGAATTGGAATCAACAACAGGGATGGTCACAACAGCAAAATTGGCAGCCGCCCCCAAATTGGAATCAGCAAGGCTGGAATCAGCAGAACTAGACGCTGCAGGGCTGGAATCAACCAAGACCTCCTCAACAATTACCACAGTTACCTGCGCCTCCTGTGAGTACAAAAAAGATGTGAGTTTTGGGAAGATGTGAAGTAGCCAAAACAATTTCCTTAGCCATGATTCTGATAAGGCTAGGGCTTGTTCAGCATGTGCAACTCTTTGATCATTCACCCAGGAACTGCAGAATTTCATGCCAAATTTTTAGGCTTCTTAGCCGCTTTATCCCTAGATAGAAGTAGAATTACTGCACCTCTTTTTGTAATGAATTTTGTGTACCATGGCATGTCTCCTTTGCAGTTTTGCTTCTTTATGCGTATATGATTGAGGCAGTGATTTTGGGAGCCGTGATGCTCTATGTATATATCGAAAACTTTTGATAATAAACGATGTTTTACAAAAAAATTTCAAATTGTTTTCATGATTGTGAATGGTTAATAAAATTATCAGAGTAAGTCTTGTTTCATGAAGTATGATGAAATAATTATCTGTTTAAAGAATAAATCATAAAAATTAAATAATCATAAATTTGTTGTCAAAGTTAAGTTGACAAAAATCTCATTTTGTCAGTCATGAGGCGAGCAAGGCAATCGGATCCTCTAACCAATGATGAAGAGTTAGATCTGGATGTTCGAAAAGCCCTGCACAGATCCCAACCTGGTCCCTTCAAGGGTGAAGGAGGGGAGCAGTTAGGTGAAGTAGTGGAAAAGTGGATTGAGGCAATGGAGGAATACTTTGATGTAACTAGATATAATGAGAGAAGCAAGATGGCTCTTGCCAGGTTAAAGATTGTGGAAATGGCCAGGGTCGCTTGGAGGAACCACTGCGAGACTAACCGTCTCGACCGAAATACCCAAACCTGGACTGATCTTAAAGCTTACCTCAGAAAGAGGTTTTGTCCTCTGGGCTTCCTTGAAACTAAAATGAATGAGTTCTTGGAAGTAAAGCAGGATAGCCGGACAATTGAAGAGTACCATCACGCTTTTGCCCTTCTCCTTAAATATTCCCTGCAATTGGATGAAGAGCACTTGATGGCCAGATTTATTCGAGGAATGAATGAGCCATTGAACACCTTAGTGAAGAATGCCAAACCTGTCTCAATGGCAGAAGTAGTAAGAATGGCAAAGGACTTTGACAAAGCCTTTGTAGTTAAGGTCCCACTGAAGCCTGCACCATCTAATTTTAAAAGATTCCAAACCCAAGGAAGTACTTTAAACTTTCCTCTCCCAAAGAGACAGCAAGGCCCAAATCAGAATCAGGATACTGGGAGATTCAAAACTGAAGGAAGACCCTTCCCACAGAACACTTTCTTATTAGGAGCCCCACCTCTTTCAAGGATTCAGAGGGATGAGCTCAGAAGTGAGAATCGGTGTTTTGGATGTCAGGGTTTCGGTCACCAGCTGACTGTCCGACTCCTGCCATGTCAAGGGGACAGGGAAGTCAAGGACCGAGAGTGTAGAGACGAGCCCCTACCTATCAATTAAATCAGGGTCCATCTCGTCAAAATCAGGGCAATCCTAGGAGAACTCCAGCTCAACCATCTGCCTTTGTCCAGAGTAGCCTTAGAACTCCTTTCCATAACTGGGGCAACCAAAGAGAAAGAGTTCCGCCTCAGACTGCAGCAGCCAGAGCAGTCACAATAGCAGAAGTAGTGGAAGAGGAAAGAGGACAGATTTATGCAGCAATTGAAAACCAAGGGCAAAATCGCCAATCCATACTCCACCTGAGTATCAGGGTAAGCCTTTTAAGCTTTTGATTGATTCACGCAGTACTCATTCATTCATTTCCCCAGGATGCTTGCGTAAGCTAGTCTTAGAACAAAAATCAGGGAAACCTATGCAAGTTGAATTGGCCAGTGGGAAGATTCTTTTCACTCACCTTGAGACAAATCGTATTTAGTTCAATCTAGATGGGAATTTAATTGACTCTCAGTTCAGAGTTATACATTTGGGAGTTTTCGCGAGCGACGGGATCCTTGGAATGGATTGGCTCCACAAAAATCAAGCTGACATTCACTGTCATGATGGAACCATTTCCTTCCGTGACCTTCACGGAAATAAAGTTCAAGGAACCGGAATTTCAGGATCCCCAATTAGTAAAGGCTTCTAAGTTACTAAAAGGATTTAGAAAGAAGCAGCTCATTTATGTTGTCAAAATGAATCCAGTAGACACAAAGTTAAAAGCTAAAGAACCTGAATGGTTAAATGAATATGATGATTTATTTGCAGCAGAATTATCAGAGATGCCTCCAATTCGGGAAGTAGATCATGTGATAGAATTGATCCTTGGAGCTCAGCCAGTAGCCCTGCTTGCAATCACAGTAGTGTCAAATCCGTTGATTTTAATGAAGCAAGAGAGAAGATCATGCACAATAGATTCTTTGGCCCTATTGCTACCCTACTTATGCAGGAAAGTAAAACTCCACAGGAGCTGAACCGAGTTCAAGGGTATAGCCTGGATGATGAAATTATGTATTATAATCGCAGGCTATGCATTCCCAATGATGAGGGAACTAAGGGTCAAATTTTGAATGAAGCCCATGACAGCCTTATTGCAGGACATCCAAGTTTCATCAAAACCTACATGTCTGTGAAGAAAAGCTTCTTTTGGCCTAGTCTAAAAAAGGATGTACTTAATCATGTACGTCAATGAAAATGCCTGGGAAGTTACATCCATTAGACATCCCCCTAGATGAAGTGGGAATGTATCGGTATGGATTTTATTACTAGATTACCTTTAGTGCAATCAGGTTATAACTCCATCTTCGTGGTAGTTGATCGACTAACCAAAGTTGTCCATCTGATTCCAGTAAAAGAAACCTACACCGTAGTAGATGTGGCCAGAGTGTTCCTCAAGGAAATCTTCAGATTGCATGGCCTACCCAGGAGAATAGTAAGTGATCGAGATCCCAAGTTCACGTCAAGATTCTGGACTGCATTTTTTGAAGCAGTAGGAACTTTCTTGGATCTCAACATAACTTACCACCCCGATACCGATGGTCAAACTGAAAGGGTGAACCAAGTAATCAAAGATATACTTCGGTCATATTGTGGTGGCAGGGAACCCAAGAAGTGGCTAAGCTATCTACACCTAGTCGAATTTTCCTACAATGCTTCTTATCACTGAAGTATTGGTATGAGCCCTTTCAAAGCTCTGTATGGACAAGATTTCTTAACTCCATTAACTTGGTCTGACCCATTGATTAGGGTCGAGATGTCCAGACAGATGCTTGACGACATGGAGCAGCAGATGCAGTCAATTCGCAAAGATATAAAAGCTGCCCAGGATAGACAGAAACAGTAAGAGGACAGACAAAAAATTCGAAGAAGCAGATATGGTCTTCATTCAAGTACGCCCCAAAAGAAGTTCTCTATCTCTTGGGAAGTACAAGAAGTTATCTCCCAGATATTGTGGACCATATTTGATCACAAAGAAAGTAGGTGACTTAGCCTACGAGCTTCTTCTGCCTCCTCATCTCAAAGTACATAATGTATTTCATGTCAGCCTTCTTAAAAAGTATATACCAAGCCCGAATCATGTGCTTGATGATGAAATCTTAACTTCTTCAGCCCAAGGGGGCAGATGGAACTCCAACCTAAAGAAATCCTTGATGTTCAAGAAAAGGTTCTCAGGAACAGAATTCTGAGAGAATTGTTGGTCAAATGGAAGTTCTATCCTTTTGAAGATGCCACCTGGGAGAAAGAAGCTGAACTATTGCGGGATTACCCCCAGTTTGGGAGATGAGGACATCTTGTATTTTTTAAGTGGGAGAGAATGTAAGATTCCTTTCCTCCCCAGCCCCTCAAGATGTCCAATATCTTCCCCTGTAATCAAATCCCTCTTTAGAAATATAAAAGATCTTGTTTCTACCTGTTTTAACCTAGAGAGAGAAAATGTTCTAGAGAGAGGTTATTCAGATTTTAGATATTTTTGGATGGAAAATATCTCTTCTTATTAAAATAAATTCCCCCATAACAGAAGTTCAAAAAGCTTTCCAGAAGGTGCATTAGAATTCAATTATAATTTGTTCAAAAGGCCTTATCCTAGGGGTCCAGATTTTTGAAAAATTTTAAGTTAAGGTTATGAGGGGCCAATCAGATTCATCCAAATGTAGGGAGGAGATAAATAGAAGAAATAAAGAAAATCCCCCCAAAAATGAGTAAATACTCACATAAGATGAAGAGTGGTTTAAGGACCAAAGGAAATACTAAAAAAATAAAATTTTGACACCTCAAGAGTGGGGATTCCCCAGTTTTATCTTTTATTATTCAACAAGAGTAATCCCCCACCGTTTGTGTATTCTAAAAGTGTTATTTTTATTCTAGGCATAGAAAAATGCATAGTAGAAATATTTTTATTATAAAAGTGTTATTTCCATTAAAATTAAAATCTATGCATAGAAAGATGCATATTGGTTATTTTTATTATTATAAAAGAGTGATTTTCATTAGATTTAAATTCTATACATAGAAAGATGCATATTGGTTATTTTTTATTATTATAAAAGAGTGATTCTATCATTAGATTTAAATTCTATGCATAGAAAGATGCATATTGGTTATTCTTATTATTATTATAAAAGAGTGATTTTCATTAGATTTAAATTCTATGCATATAAAGATGCATATTGGATTTTTTTTTAAATTATAAAAGTGTTACTTTCATCAATATTGATTTTTACGCATAAATAGATGCATAAAGGATTTTTTTAATATAAAAGTGTTACTTTCATCAATATCAATTTTTATGCATAAAAGAATTTTTTTAATTATAAAAGTGTTACTTTCATCAATATTGATTTTTATGCATAAATAGATGCATAAAAAAAAAATTTATTATAAAAGTGTTACTTTCATCAATATTGATTTTTATGCATAAATAGATGCATAGAATAATTTTTTTAATAAAAGTGTTACTTTTATCAATATTGATTTTTATGCATAAATAGATGCATAAAATATTTTTTTAAAATAAAAGTGTTACTTTCATCAATATTGATTTTTATGCATAAATAGATGCATAAAATAAATTTTTTTAATAAAAGTGTTACTTTCATCAATATTGATTTTTATGCATAAATAGATGCATAAAAGAAGTTTTTCTAAATAAAAGTGTTAGTTTCATCAAAATTGATTTCTATGCATAAATAGATACATAAAAGAATTTTTATTATTATAAAAGTGTTAGTTTCATCAAAATTGATTTTTATGCATAAATAGATGCATAAAAGGATTTTCTTTTATATAAAAGTGTTATTTCCATAGAAGTTAGATTTTATGCATAAATAGATGCATACAGAATTTTTTTTAAATATCAAAATGAGAGTTCTCTTTAATAATTGTTTAAATCCCATGAATATTGGTAAATGAATAAGTAAATACTCTGTGAAGGAAAATTCTACTGTTTCATATTCTCTAGGATGGTAATGAGAAAATTTAGAAGATCCATCGAAGTCGAAATTTTAGATAAATGATTAATTTATTTCTCATAGGAATACGTGTTTAGTTTTGAATTGAGTTAAGCAAAATACTCAATGAATGAAATTCAATAAAGTAGTAATTGAAATATTACCCTTCAAGAAAGATAATTCACGGAGAACCTTTCCAGACTCGAACCACCCTGAATCAGACTATGACCACGACTTAATGTCCGTCAGTTTCAAGAAAACACGATGTGACCAGTTCAAGAAAATTCAATCAAATCACCCACAGAATCTGAAATTAAATTGAGACCTTTGATTTTTATTTGAGGATTAAGATTACAGAATTTAAGGAATTCTACTTGGGAATCCAGACCTGTGATCTAGAAGTCTTGGGATACGGAATTAAGATATACTCATTGTATTCAAAAGAAAATCAAAACTGAAAACTTGCATAGAAACCCTGTTTTCTTACAGGACTGTCTTACGCTAGAATGCTAGAGAGGGAGCATTTGGTATATGTGTTTTTCTAAGGGAAGCTCGGTTGCAACAGCTGGCGGGGAGTGTTCAAAGGACGGCTCACATGGCAAAAACTTGCCCAGGTGTTGACCTGTTGAAAAAGCGATAGAGGGAGAGGAGACACACACACACAGGAGAAAACCCTAATGTATATTACAAACCCTAACCATAGAGGGAAGCCATCTCCCATCTCACACAATGCATAAAGCCATAATCCATAATACACACAACACACTATGAGTTGTGTCCACACACCTCTAACCCTAGCTAAAGTCCACACACTATGACCAGTGCTGAAATTTGAGCATAATGATGGGCTATGGTGGATCAAACACTAGAATCAACATCATTAACAAAGTGATTAGCAAATGATTAAGACGTAATTAGTAAATAATTAGCACATAGATTAATGTAGGCATGGATACTCAAAAACCAGCAAATTCTCATTAGGGCTATGCCTCAATTTATAGAGTTTACATCAAGCATCAAATCCCATTGATTTCTCCATGATTCACTCCCAGAATATCTCCACCTCTTGCCTGATTCTCTCCACCTCTTCTCTTTTCCCTGAATATCTCCCAGAATATCTCCACACTCCTAAATTCCCTCATGCTACCCATTATTCTCTCCCAGTAGATTCTTCTAACCTTTTCACATGTTCTTTCACAATTACATCGCCTCTTTTACAGCCTCTATCCAAGAGCTTGTTCCCACACACACCCTATTCACTTGTATATTTCAACACCTCCCCTCAAGTGAATAATCCTAGCACACCTGGACCCTGTATCAAGTTTCCCTCTTACTTGATAGCCCGCGACCAGTGCCTCAAGTCCCTAAACTCCATAGTCCTTGACACTCTCTCTCTCTATGTGTCCAAGGCTACTATAAGTGCCCGCGACCTTGACTACAGTGCTCACACATACATCTACCACTTGGCCTACATCATCGGTGGCTCTCAGAGGTGGTTTTACTTTATTGGGGCAATATACATTGGGTTGTGGGGTCTCTCTCTCAGAAAAGATGATCCGACTCCACTTCCCTTGGAGCCTCCATGAAGTTTGCTGATGTCGTTCCTTCTTCACTGGGTTTGCTGTAGCAGTCTCTCGCCATGTGTCCTGGCTTTCCACATTTGTGGCAAGTGAAGGTCCTCCCTCCTACTCTGCCTCTTCGTCGTCCTCGTCCTCGAGAGAATCCTCCTCGGGTGAAGAATGCTTTTTCCTCTCCTGCTGTTGAGTCGAGCCCTTTCTTCTCTTTGCCTCTGCTCTCTTGCTCTAGTAGAGCTGCTTCTATCTCGTGTATCTTCAATTCAGGTACATTCTTTAGTGTCGCTACAATGTTTTCATAATCTCCTTTGTCCACACTCTTCAAAAGTACAGCTAATGCTTCATCATCTTCTACCTTTTTGCCAATAGCTGTGCTGCCAGCTGTTGCTTAATGCTTTTATATTTGTTCAAGTGTGTGATTAAAGGTTCACTTTCCTTCATGTCCAATTTGTAGAATTGCATTAACAGATTTATCTTGGAATTTTTTGCTTGTGTACCAAATAACTTATTGAGTTCATCCCATGCATCTTTTGCCCCTGTATCCATGTGATATGATGAATGATCTCATCATTTAAACTGAGTGCAATAAGTCCCAATGCTTTTTCATTCCTACTCTTCCACTCATTTTCTCCTCTCTCTGGGCATTCATCTCTCCCTTCAACTAATCCCCACAGATTTTTCCTCATCAGCAAATACATGGTTTTTGTCTGCTATAAAACTGTTCCCCATTAAATTTGGCTATTTCCTGTGCTGAATTCATGGTGATGTGAAGGGGGTCTTACCTCTTGATCCAAATTCAAGATTCAAGGGTAGTGTCTACCCTTTTACAACTCAATCTGGTGTTTAATAGATGATTACAACAATTTTATCAGCATAAAATCACCAGAAATTACATTAAATTAAGGGTAACCAATTTGTACGGGATGGTTGGAGTACCAAACCAACTCCGATTTGCAATCTGAAGCTTTAGGGATCTGTATCAGATACCTAATGGTTAATTTGAACCCTCAATTGCACCAAAGTATAGTGATTAGCATTGATTAATCACTGATTAACAAATTAATGCTCTGGTTTGTGTGCAGAAAACAGAGTATGCAGGGAGTCCAGATCTGGTGCCTTCCACTTCAAATGAGCTTAAATGCTTTCAAAGGCATCAATAGCAATGAGTCTAGTAGAGGATTAAGCCAAGAAACATAAGATTTGACCAAATAATGAAAGCTTAATCTCTGTTTTACCAAAGTCACCTGCAGATTTGATGAAGAGCTTTGATCTCAATGTAGACTTGATGAAATTGATTTCTGTCTTCACCAGCTTGTAGAGCATGCTTGATTACCCCTTGTGCTAAGAGGAATTAGAAACATTTGAACTGAGCTTGAAGAAATCTCCATTCTGCTTCATAAAAATGGCACCCAAAAATCAGCGAAAATCGGCTGCTGTCATCGGCGGTTTGATGCGTGGAGTAGATGGGCTTGAAGCCAAATAGGTTAGCTAGCTTGTGTTAGAAGGGCAAGACCTAATGTTGACTGTGCATGGAGAATGGAGTCCTCCACTGGCTGGGGGTGAAGGGGAAGATGAAAAACTCACTAAAAATTGATTTTTTTGCTAATTACCTACTAATCCTAATTAATTCACTAATGGGCTCATAAATCTGATTGATTCTAGGCATGGCTCTAATACCATGTTGAAATTTGAGCATAATGATGGGCTATGGTGGATCAAACACTAGAATCAACATCATTAACAAAGTGATTAGCAAATGATTAAGACATAATTAGTGAATAATTAGCACATAGATTAATGTAGGCATGGATACTCAAAAACCAGCAAATTCTCATTAGGGCTATGCCTCAATTTATAGAGTTTACATCAAGCATCAAATCCCATTGATTTCTCCATGATTCACTCCCAGAATATCTCCACCTCTTGCCTGATTCTCTCCACCTCTTCTCTTTTCCCTGAATATCTCCCAGAATATCTCCACACTCCTAAATTCCCTCATGCTACCCATTATTCTCTCCCAGTAGATTCTTCTAACCTTTTCACATGTTCTTTCACAATTACATCTCCTCTTTTACAGCCTCTATCCAAGAGCTTGTTCCCACACACACCCTATTCACTTGTATATTTCAACAACCAGTTGGACACGCGGTCATTTATGTCTCACACATGTTCCTACCTAACATGCCAACACATAGCATAGCTGGCTCACACTGACATCGAGCTTGAATCTCAACAGCCCCTCTCAAGCTCACGATGTACTACCATAGATGAAGATGTATATGAGCTTGGGATATCAAGGCTCTCAACACTCCCCCTCAAGCTCATCCCATGTACTCCCAACATAGTACAAAAGTACTCAAACTTCTCTCTGCTAAGTGGCTTTGTAAAGATGTCTGCCACCTGCTCATCAGTCTTCACATACTGTAGATCAACTGTACCATCCAGCACCTTCTCTCTGACAAAGTGATAATGGACCTCTATGTGTTTGGTCCTCGCATGAAATACTGGATTCTTGGCCAACTGTATACTGCTCATGTTGTCACAATGAATGACAACTTTGCCATCAATAGGCTCACCTAAATCTGCCAAGAGATTCTTTATCCATACTGCCTCACAAGTAGCAATGGCTGCACCCCTCTATTCAGCCTCTGTACTAGATAAAGCAACTGTAGGTTGCTTCTTGCTACTCCAACTCACCACAGCACTTCCAAGTGTAAAAGCATAACCACTAGTAGACCTCCTGTCATATGAGCTACCTGCCCAATCAGCATCTGTGTAGCCATGTATATCCAAGCCTTTACCACTCTCATAAAGTAGACCATAATGTGCAGTGGTCTTCACATATCGCATGATGCGTCTCACTGCATCCAAATGAGGTTTCCTGGGGCTCTGCATAAACTGACTTACTAGCCCCACAGCATAACTCAAATCCGGGCGTGTGATAGTCATGTAAATGAGACTACCAACCACCTTTCTGTACATAGATGGATCATCCAACTCCTCATCAAAATCAGCCCGCAACTTCACATTTTGCTCCAAAGGTGTACTTATAGGCTTACACCCTGTCATGCCATACTTTACCAACGCCAATGCATATTGGCGTTGCACTAACCATGTACCTGCATGGTCTTTGACCACCTCAATTCCAAGAAAGTATCTCAACTCACCAAGGTCTTTCATGTCAAATTGCCCACTCAATGCTTCCTTTGACATGCATCACATTTGTACCATGATCACCTGTGATAATCAAATCATCCACATAGATGACGAGTAAAACAATCCCATGATCTGTCTTCTTCACATAGAGTGAAGAATCTGCTGTAGAAATCTGGAATCCAAGAGAGATAAGATATCTGCTCATCTTATCACTCCAAGCATGAGGTGCTTGCTTCAAACCATTTAATGCCTTTTTCAATCTACATACATGAGTGGGATATCTTGGGTGTATATACCCTTCTGGCTGTGCCATATAAACCTCTTCTTGTAGATCACCATTTAGAAATGCATTTTTGACATCCATTTGATGCATTTCCCAACCATTAGCTGCAGCCATAGCAATGACTGCTCTTACTGTTCCCATCTTTGCCACTGGACTGAATGTTTCATCATAGTCCAAACCTTGGGTTTGTGCATAACCCTTAGCTACCAATCTTGCTTTATGTCGCTCAATGGAACCATCAGACTTGCACTTCACTTTGTAAACCCATTTACAACCAATGACATTCTTGTCCTGTGGTAGTGCAACCAAATCCCATGTGTCATTATGAACCAATGTGTCCATCTCAACATCCATTGCTTTCTCCCATACATGCTTTCCAATAGCTTCTGTATAGCATGTAGGTTCCACATACTTCACCATAGATGTCATATATGCATAATGCATAGCAAAATCTCGATATGTCAACCTGTCAATGGGATATCTGACCCTTTGGGATCTCTGCAATGCATGCGGATCACTCTGAACACCTGTCACTCTAGCATGTGGTGGCACATATCTATCCTGCCTAGCACCAGGTGTGCGTAAAATATGTATGCCAAGCTCCTCATCCAAACTCTCTGAACTCGATGACTCATAACCTATAATTCCAATGCCTTAAACCTTCTTCTTTCCTTTATCCACAGCACTACTCCCAGTGCTCACACTCTCATGCCTCAAACGTCCTGACCATGGACGTACAGTATTACTCTCAGCTTCTGCTGCTGCTGGCCCAGACATAGTAGTAGAACTAGAACTTGCTTGTGGCAAGTTCACAGGCACATCTGCCTCAAGTGACTCAATGACACCCTCATCCTTTGCTTTGTACCAACTAGCAAGCTCATCAAACACCACATCTTGTGAGATAACAACTTGTCTAGTTTGTGGATTGTAACATTTGTATGCCTTACGATCCTGTGCATATCCAACAAATACACATTTTTCTGCCTTAGGATCCAACTTCCTTCTTCTTTCATCAAGCACATGTACATAAGCTATGCATCCAAAAACTTTGAGGTGTCCAATGTCTGGCCTATAACCTGTAAGCCGCATCTTTGGCGTACTTCCATGTATGGCTACTGTAGGTGTTTTGTTTAGTATATACACTGCAATAGCACAAGCTTCTGCCCAATAATAATCTGGCATGCTCTTTTCATTGAGCATTGCCCTTGCCACTTCACATATGACTCTATTCTTTCTCTCAGCCACACCATTTTGCTGAGGTGTATACCTGCAAGTCAATTGTCTTCTTATACCATGCTTCCTCAAGAAATGCTCAAAAGCTTTTGAGGTGTATTCACCACCTCCATCTGTCCTCAAACATTTAATCCAACAGCCATATTGCTTTTCTGCAAAAGCTTTGAAATCCATAAACTTTTCCAACACTTCACTTTTCTCTCTGAGAAAGTATATCCATGTCATCCTGCTAAAGTCATCAATGAATGTCACATAATATAAACTGCCTTTTGATAGATGGGTTTTGTGCAGGACCCCATACATCACTATGTACTATCTCAAGTGGCCTGCTACTCATGTTTCCTTCTCTAGGAAACCGCAACCTTGCCTGCTTTCCAAACTGACAGGCTTCACAAACATGCATATTCCCATCATACTTGAATCTAGGCAGCCCACTGATAATGCCTCTTGTCTGCATGTTCTTTAACCTTTGTATATTGACATGTCCAATCCTCTTATGCCACATATGAATGTCCTGTACCACATTTCTGCTTTTAGAGAACATGGCTGATTTTAACTCAGGAATTCCAGCATCCAGCTTAAATAATCTGCCTTCTTTCTTGCCTTTAGCAATGACTCTACATCCATGTTTGAAGTCCTCAACGAAACAACCATGCTCGTTGAAACGAACCTGTAATCCCTGTTCCACCATTTGACCAACTGAGGCCAAGCTTTTTGTGATAGAAGGCACATACAATACATCAGACATAGATTTTGTTTGACCATTGTGCATAACCAATGGTACACTTCCAACATGTGTCATGGCATGCTGAGTATCATCTCTTGTTTCCACATAGCCTTTCACATCCATAGGCTTCATATGCTCAAACCATTCACCATGACACGTCATATGGTTTGATGCTCCAGAATCCATATACCAAGTATCATCATTCTCGGCATTTGTCATCATAGATCCAACAACATGTTTCATGGCGAACAAATGATTTGCAGTGCCATCATTACTGCTTGATGCATAATTTCCACCACCATGTTGTGCATAATTTCCACCATAATGTCCACCACGTTGGGCTCTACCCCCTCTCAAATCATTCTGTTTGCGGAAACAATCTCTTGCCATATGACCAAACTTCCCACAGTAATGGCATTGCACATCTTGCATAGATGTTTGTTGGCCTTGCCAACATCCTCTACCATGAGGATTACCTCTGCCTCTCTGAGGTGTATATCCACGACCACCTCTAGCACCATATGAAGGCTGAAAATTCTGTTGTGATGACTTGTCCTGCCATCCATGACCATTACCACCACGGCCACGTGATGTGAATCTCCCCCTACCTCTAAAACCTCTCTGCGAATAGAAAGCTTGATTTCTGCCATTATCATCATGGCTAGTAGATACATCCAGAAAAGAATCACTGAGTTTGATTTCCTCAACAAGTAAGAGTGAAACCAACTCATCAAATTCTGGTAAACCTGTACTCCTCACTGAGATAGATGTATCAAATGATTTATATTCCTTGCCAAGACCACGCAAGGTAATATCCACCAAATCATCATCAGGCATGGGGGCATTTATTGTTGCCAATGCATCTGCAAACTTCTTTATTTCTTGCACATAATCATGTATGCTCCTTTTATTCCGCTTCACATTATGTATCTGTTGTCGCAATTGAGACTTGCGAGCACTCGTGTCTGTATCAAACATCTTTACCAAAGTATCCCATGCATCTTTGGGATTCTCAGCATCCTGTATGTGTATGAGCATAGCATCTGAAATACATATAGACAGATAATGCAACACTTTGAATTCTCTTTCTGACCATTGCTTAGCGATAACCTGCTCTGCTGTGTAGGTTGTCGGGGTAGCTCTGGCTCTAGCTCAGCACCTGTAATGAGATTCCAAAAACCTTTTCCCTTCAGAAAACTTTTGATCCTGTACTTCCATGCCTGGAAGTTCGTCCTATCCAGCTTTTCACCAACAATCTGTACTGGATTATCCGACATGTTTGCTCAATGCAAATACACCTTGCGTACACTTCCAAATCTGTAAACGAGCCTTCCTCGGCTCAACCACACTCCAATGAGTGTTCGAGATACTCCAAAGTAGCCAACAATCTTCAAATTTGATGTAGAAAATCAGCCTGTATGCATCCAAAATGAACTGTCTCACACAGTCCAAGATACCCTAATTTGACACGCTTTCCAAGGCTCCAAATTACAATGTAGTGATGCAATCAAGTATGGGAAACTTGCATTGACACCTAAACAACCTCAATGTTGAATATCAACACCATCTGACATGTGTACAGATCAATTTTTGAAAACCCCTTTCTCTGTTTTGGGAAAAACCAAAAAAACCAGTAGTAATTTTGCTCTAAATTCTTCAATATTTGTCCAAATTGAGCAACGAGGCATTCATTATCTTAGTAATGATGTCCACTAACTCCATGTAAGATGAATTTGTCCAATTGTTTAAGACCAAGGATTAATTGCTCGATTAAAATCACTCTGTTTCTCTGCAACCAGTGGACAGGCTTTTTAATTAGCTCATTCCCAGCTCAATTAGGCATAATTGATCAAACCAACCATGTAGCATTCTTCTCTAGTTGTAGAGCATCCAATTGCTAAGTCAATTTTGAAATATGGCAAGCACTCGGGTTGAATTTGATCCTCCACTCAGTAAAATAGTTGAAATATGCTCTGTTTGTGCTGTCCAGCCAGCGCCGCCTGCTGTAGAGGACTTTGGGAGTGTTTGTAATACTAATTGATGATGAAATCAAGTAGCCAACACACCTAGGCAAGTGTGTGACCAATCAATGCTTTGATTTTTGCCAAAAACATGCTCCAAATGCATCAAATTTTGAGTTGCTTTTCTCTGTTTTGTGAGAGCTCAAAAACCAGAAATTTTTCACTCATTCAAATGCATGTAAATTGCTCCAAAATCACAGTAGGGCTTGCATAGGAGTTGCCAATACATTTCTCCTTGTCAGATACATGTATCTTTTGCCAGAATCACTTCTATTTCACCATACATCAGTGTTTCCAAGCTTTAATGGAAAGCTTTCAAAAACCAGAAATTTCCTTTGCTTTGAGTTGCTCTAATTTGCTTTGTTTTTGCCTGAATCACCTGCAATCCGCTCAAGGATGTTTAGAATACCCTACCCGGTAGGCCAAGCTCTCAGATCTGATAGAAATCGGTGTGCTCCAAGCTTCACAGCATCAATGGCAAGCTTCACAACTTCTTCTTCTCCCTCTTCTCTCACTCACTCATAAACCCTAATAGACAGCACAAGGCTCTGATACCATGTTGAAAAAGCGGTAGAGGGAGAGGAGAAACACACACATAGGAGCAAACCCTAATGTATATTGCAAACCCTAACCATAGAGGGAAGCCATCTCCCATCTCACACAATGCATAAATCCATAATCCATAATACACACAACACACTATGAGTTGTGTCCACACACCTCTAACCCTAGCTAATGTCCACACACTATGACCAGCTGGACACGCGGTCATTTATGTCTCACACATGTTCCTACCTAACATGCCAGCACATAGCATAGCTGGCTCACACTGACATCGAGCTTGAATCTCAACATTGACTAGCCTGGGTATGGTGAAAAATGGTGTGCTTCCGGTACGATGGGCGAGGGCCGATGAAGCGGTCCCTGAGTGAAGTGCCAGGACACCTAAGGAGGATCCTGGAGGGTTCTGACCAGGCGATGCACAGGCTCGCAGTGCTCAGAACACCCATGCGTATGTCGTGGAAGATATATATATGTATGATGATGAGAAAATTATTGTAATCTTTTACTGGATCTCATTGCTGACCTGCTGGTCTCAACGGAGAGTCCAGAGTGATACTGTTTTGTGAGAAACAAGGATTGAATGGAAATTTTGAGTTATTACATCTGTAACCAATAATTGTTTGTCAATGGATTGTTTTGAAAGTTAAAGTTTAAAGAGGAGTGTGTGCGTATCTATATTCTAAAGCAAAAGTTAAGGAAGGCATTCAATTATGGGTGGGTCAGTACTTGTCTGGTTCTACCAATTCCAGTGGTTGGCGGTGGCTAACCCATGGGCCAAGGCTGGAATTAGTAGTGTTTTAATATTAAAATTGATCAATAGGAATACGCTTAGAACTCGAGTAGTTAATTCTGATAGATCAATGGCTGTGCCTGATTCAGGAAAAATGCATTGATTCCTTCAAGTTAAGTTTGTAATAGTTTCCCTTCTATCTGTAATAGTTTCCCTTCTATCTGATTTAATCAGATGAAGGTTAGTTCAGTATTTTGACCTCGTTAGAAAAATTCGTTAAGAAAATAAATGGTGGAATCGTCCCCGTTTTTCGGGCATGGGAAATTTTACCGGTTTCGGTTTTCGGAATGACCACCAGCTTAGTCTCATGCCCGGACATTAGAGGGCGAGGCCGCGTGAGTGAGAAACCCTACCCTGCGCAAGAGGAAGCTACTTCCATTGCTACCATCCGAGAATCCGGTGCAGAGAGTGGGCACTGGGATCTCACACACGAGCTCTCCCATGTCACCAAGTAGCTTCTGAAACTAAGCTACCTCACAAGCTGCCATAGTAGCACCCTTGTACGCTGCCTCTGTACTCGATAAGACATCTGTTAGCTGCTACTCCAACTCACAAGAGCACTCCAAAATGAGATCATAAAACCACTGGTAGATCTCCTTTCTGAAATACTACTAGCCCAATCAGCATCTGTGTACCCATGCACCTGTATCTATGTACCAGCCTCATAGAAAAGTCCATAATCAACTGTTGACTTTATGTTACTGAGAATATGTCTAACCACATCCAAGTGTGGCTTCCTAGGGGCCTGCATAAACTGACTCACAAGTCCAATAGCAGAGCTCAAGTCTGGCCTTGTAGTGGTCATGTAGATCAAACTACCTATGTGCCTATATGTAGTGGGGTCCTTCAAAAGCTCACCTGTATTTGTGGAAAGCTTTGTGTTATGCTCCAATGGCACTAAAATAGGCTTATAGCCTCTCATACCATACTTGGACAACATGTCAAGGCCATACTGCCTCTCCAATAGCAAAATGCCATGAGGTGACCTAACCACCTCTATGCCCAAGAAATATCGCAGCTCCACCCAAATCCTTCATCTCAAATTTTTTCTTCAAAAGCATCGTGACATCATGTATGTCTGCATCACTATCACCAGTGATAATCAAGTCATCCACATAGATGACTAACAGCATGATCCCTCTCTCAGGCTTTTTCACATATAGTGAAAAATCTACATTGGATATCTAAAATCCAATCGTAACAAGATACTCCCCGATCTTGTTTGACCATGCTCTGCCTCACCATGGGCTAACATTGGATCCACTGCTCGAGGACTCCCCAGGTCCACTCAGCACCTGTGGATTGCTGCTCTACATGTGGTGCAACATCAGCACTTCTTACATTTGCATCTTCTTTTGCTTGACTACAGGTGCATACCAGCTACTCATCTCATTGAAGACAACATCTCTGCTTACTCGCATCTCACGAGTGGTATAACAAATGAAGATGCATTTCTCTGCCTTTGGATCCAACTTTGTTCTCACTTTATCAGGAACATGTACATATGCAATACACCCAAACACTTTCAAGTGAGACACATCCAGTCTTATGCCTGTAAACTTCTGTTCAGGATTCATATCATGAACAGGATTCATATCATGAACAGCTGCAGTGAGTGTCTTATTCATAATGTACACAACAGTTTCTACTACTTCTACCCAAAAGTAATGTGGCATATTATTTTCAGCCACCATCAAGGCAGGTGCCACTTATGTAATGTGCCTGTTTTTCCTTTCTACAACACCTCTCTGTTGCGGTGCATGTAAACTACCTCTTGATTCCCTACTTTCTCAGGAAATCGCTGAACTCATTGGAGAAATATTCTCCCCCACCATCTGATCTTAGGCATTTTATTTTCATGTTTTTTTCCTTCTTGATCAAGGCTTTAAATCTCTGAAAGTGAACAAACACCTCACTTTTCTCCTTCATGAAATAAACCCACACTTTCCTAGTGTGGTCATCAATGAATGTAACATAGTACCTGCAACCTGCAATTGTTGTAGTCTTGGTCAGTCCCCATACATCTGAATGTATGACATCCAATAGCCTTGCACTAACATGCTTTTCATGTGGGAAAGCATGTTTGGCTTGCTTACCAAGTTGGCATGCTTCACATACCTTATGCATACCATCAACCTTCATAAACTTCAGTCGTTATACATTCACATGACCAATGCACTTGTGCCATATGTCAATAAGACACCTATTCCATGCGCGAACATGGATGCCTTTATCTCAGGCATATCCACATCCAAAGTAAACATCCTGCCATTTCTGTTACCCTTTTCAACCAAGCGACATTTTTGAAGTCTTTCACAAAACATCCTTGAGGATTAAACCTCACTTGTAGACCCTGCTCCAACGGAAACTAGGTTCTTTGTAATATTCGAAACATGAAGTACATCAGCCAAGTAGTTCATTTTGCCATCCTGCATAGGCAATGGCACTTTACCAACATGCGCAATGGGATGCGCAGTATCATTACCTGTTTCTACATAACCTGGTTTTTTCATTTTTTGCATATTTCTAAACCACTTAGCATGACTGGTCGTGTGGTTAGAGGCGCCAGATTCCACATACCATATATCTTGAGATCCTGACACATCCCTTGTTATGGAACTAAGCATGTGCTGCTGCATCACAAACAACTGCTCACTTCCATCATCACCTCCATGTTTGCTAGATGATGCATAGTTGCCTTGTTGGCAACTTCCCACTTTTAATGTCATTCTGCTTTTTGTAGAGCAGTCCTTTGCCATGTGTCTTGGTTTGCCACAGTAATAGCACCATGCTATTTGCATTTTGATTTCTTTGCCAACCAACTCGGGCTCTTTAGCTCCCCCTGCCTCTAGACTGGCCTCTTCCACCTGTGTATGATTGTTGATGTGAATCATTGGACTATTGTTGTCCAGAATTCTGATTTCCTTGCCAGCCACACCACCTTGGCCTCGACCACGGCCTCTACCTTTGCCTCTACCTGAATTAGAGTAGAAGGCCTATTCTGATGTGTTCTTGCTTTATGAAGAAGAATCCTCACCTAAAGCCTTTTCTTCTATGATCAGCATACATATCAAGTCCCGAAAGTTGGGAATATTCTTCCTAACTGCAATGGAGGTCTTGAATGGCTTGTACTCTTTGCCAAGTCCATTTAGACAGACACTCACCAAATCATCATCCTACACTAATACATTGATAGACCTAAGGGATTCAACAATTCCCTTGATCTTTAAGGCATATTCATTGATAGACATGATTTTCTTTTCCACAGTATGCAACTCTTGCTTTAACTACACTTCCCTACCTTTGTGTTAGTCTAGAACATTTGAACCAGATTCTACCATGCAAATGCTGCAGTATTTGCATCCTGTATGTGTCTTATCATAGTGTTTGTGACACTAATTGAAAGCCAATATATGACTTTTCTTGCACCCTTATTCTAATCCTTGAATGCCTTTATATTTGTAGAAGTGGCATTCTCCTCAGATAACTCTAGAGGCTCCTCATTGTCTCCTTCTACATAATCCCAAAATCCTTTACCCATTAGGAAATTGGTCATTCTAAACTTCCAGGCATGGAAGTTATTCTTATCCAACTTCTCACTAACAATATGATTAATTACGTCAGACATGTTTTCCTGCAGCAATCAAATAACCTGCAAACAGACACCTTTTGTATGTAACTTGGAATACACCAATATCTCTTGTAACTGCTGCACAGCAGCAGCGGTACTTCAGCACAGTTTCTACTAGTTTTGGCTTAGAGAGAGAGAATCTTCTAGAGAGTGGTAATTCAGTTTTTGAATATTTTTGGATGAAAAAATATCTCTTCTTATTAAAATAAGTTCCCTCGAAACAGAAGTTTAAAAAGATTTTCAGAAGGTGCATTAGAAATCAAGTATAATCTGTTCAAGAGGCCTTATCCTGAGGGTCAAGATTTTTTTGAAATTTTAAATTAAGGTTCCTATGGGCCAATAAGATCAATCCATGTGTGGGGAGGAGATAAATCTAATTTGTAAAAGAAAAATACCCAAAAAGGAGTAAATGATCACATAAGATGAAGAGTTGACTATGTACAAGGGTTATTAGTAAAAAACTACGAGTATTACTAAAAAAAATGAGATATTTTGGGTATAATGATTCCATTTTGACACGTGTGTAAGGAAGGGGAGTCCCTTCAAGGAGGCGTCTCTCTCATTTTCCAAGCCCAAGGCATGTTATTCCGCTGCATATTCAACATTTTCATCTTCTAAGATGAGTTGTAAGGTTGAGCATAGCATCACTAAGTGCTCTACCTTGTTGTTTGTCATGATTTTAAACATCTCTTGGCATTGTCTTTGTAAGAGGCATTGGCAACATTATGAGCCATGCCCTCTCCTTCTTGAGCCAAGGATGATGTACCTAAAGGGTTTGAGCATTTACCTCAACTACTTACTCACTTTCATTAAGCTTGTATCTTCAAACCCTAATGGGTATCTTGTAACCAACATGCACAAAAGTTGTTGTAATTGTGGAGTAGACACTGCCTTTGACCATCAATAAGGCAAGTGGTAAGACCCTCCCTTTCCCTTTCCCATATAAATCTACCTCATAACCATTACTCTAAGAAGGAAGGCCCTCATTGCCCATGGAGGAGGTATGGTATTAAAGGAAACATCAAGCATGTTGAAGGAACATCTATAAGCAAACCACTTAAGCAAGGGTGGCAGCCTTGTTTTGATCATTGTGTGAGAATGGTCAAGGTGGAAAGCATGTGGAAGCAATGGCATGTATGTCTAAAGCATGTCAACTATAAGAGGTCAAGCAAGCACAAAGAGTGGGGTGCACCATCATTGAGGTGTACATCTTCATCACACATATATTCCAAACCTTGTACACCTAATGTTATAAAGGCATCCTATGTCCAATACCACCTATTCCATCCTTTCATAGTTAGTATTGAGGGAGAGTATTAAGGGACTAAGGTTATGTAGAAGGGGAAGAGAAGGGTGTGAGTGTGAATGGACTTAAGGTCCACTAGCTCACCTATTTAAAGGTGGAGCTATGAGGCATTTTGTATTGAGCAAGGCCTAGTTGTATTCATAAACAACTTAATAAGCAAGATATTATTCTTGTATTTTGTGAGTTCTTCTCCTCCACACACTTGATCTAGCATGAGCACCACGTTTTCTCAACATTTGGCTTAGAGAGAGAAAATCTTCTAGAGAGTGGTAATTCAGTTTTGAAATATTTTTGGATGAAAAAATATCTCTTCTTATTGAAATAAGTTCCCTCAAAATAGAAGTTCAAAAAGATTTTCAGAAGGTGCATTAGAAATCCAGTATAATCTGTTCAAGAGGCCTTATCCTGAGGGTCAATATTTTTCCAAAATTTTAAATTAAGGTTCCTATGGGCCAATAAGATCAATCCATGTGTGGGGAGGAGATAAATCTAATTTGTAAAAGAAAAATACCCAAAAAGGAGTAAATGATCACATAAGATGAAGAGTTGACTATGTACAAGGGTTATTAGTAAAAAACTACGAGTATTACTAAAAAAAATGAGATATTTTGGGTATAATGATTCCATTTTGACACATGTGTAAGGAAGGGGAGTCCCTTCAAGGAGGCGTCTCTCTCATTTTCCAAGCCCAAGGCATGTTATTCCGCTGCATATTCAACATTTTCATCTTCTAAGATGAGTTGTAAGGTTGAGCATAGCATCACTAAGTGCTCTACCTTGTTGTTTGTCATGATTTTAAACATCTCTTGGCATTGTCTTTGTAAGAGGCATTGGCAACATTATGAGCCATGCCCTCTCCTTCTTGAGCCAAGGATGATGTACCTAAAGGGTTTGAGCATTTACCTCAACTACTTACTCACTTTCATTAAGCTTGTATCTTCAAACCCTAATGGGTATCTTGTAACCAACATGCACAAAAGTTGTTGTAATTGTGGAGTAGACACTGCCTTTGACCATCAATAAGGCAAGTGGTAAGACCCTCCCTTTCCCTTTCCCATATAAATCTACCTCATAACCATTACTCTAAGAAGGAAGGCCCTCATTGCCCATGGAGGAGGTATGGTATTAAAGGAAACATCAAGCATGTTGAAGGAACATCTATAAGCAAACCACTTAAGCAAGGGTGGCAGCCTTGTTTTGATCATTGTGTGAGAATGGTCAAGGTGAAAAGCATGTGGAAGCAATGGCATGTATGTCTAAAGCATGTCAACTATAAGAGGTCAAGCAAGCACAAAGAGTGGGGTGCACCATCATTGAGGTGTACATCTTCATCACACATATATTCCAAACCTTGTACACCTAATGTTATAAAGGCATCCTATGTCCAATACCACCTATTCCATCCTTTCATAGTTAGTATTGAGGGAGAGTATTAAGGGACTAAGGTTATGTAGAAGGGGAAGAGAAGGGTGTGAGTGTGAATGGACTTAAGGTCCACTAGCTCACCTATTTAAAGGTGGAGCTATGAGGCATTTTGTATTGAGCAAGGCCTAGTTGTATTCATAAACAACTTAATAAGCAAGATATTATTCTTGTATTTTGTGAGTTCTTCTCCTCCACACACTTGATCTAGCATGAGCACCACGTTTTCTCAACATTTGGCTTAGAGAGAGAAAATCTTCTAGAGAGTGGTAATTCAGTTTTGAAATATTTTTGGATGAAAAAATATCTCTTCTTATTGAAATAAGTTCCCTCAAAATAGAAGTTCAAAAAGATTTTCAGAAGGTGCATTAGAAATCCAGTATAATCTGTTCAAGAGGCCTTATCCTGAGGGTCAATATTTTTCCAAAATTTTAAATTAAGGTTCCTATGGGCCAATAAGATCAATCCATGTGTGGGGAGGAGATAAATCTAATTTGTAAAAGAAAAATACCCAAAAAGGAGTAAATGATCACATAAGATGAAGAGTTGACTATGTACAAGGGTTATTAGTAAAAAACTACGAGTATTACTAAAAAAAATGAGATATTTTGGGTATAATGATTCCATTTTGACACATGTGTAAGGAAGGGGAGTCCCTTCAAGGAGGCGTCTCTCTCATTTTCCAAGCCCAAGGCATGTTATTCCGCTGCATATTCAACATTTTCATCTTCTAAGATGAGTTGTAAGGTTGAGCATAGCATCACTAAGTGCTCTACCTTGTTGTTTGTCATGATTTTAAACATCTCTTGGCATTGTCTTTGTAAGAGGCATTGGCAACATTATGAGCCATGCCCTCTCCTTCTTGAGCCAAGGATGATGTACCTAAAGGGTTTGAGCATTTACCTCAACTACTTACTCACTTTCATTAAGCTTGTATCTTCAAACCCTAATGGGTATCTTGTAACCAACATGCACAAAAGTTGTTGTAATTGTGGAGTAGACACTGCCTTTGACCATCAATAAGGCAAGTGGTAAGACCCTCCCTTTCCCTTTCCCATATAAATCTACCTCATAACCATTACTCTAAGAAGGAAGGCCCTCATTGCCCATGGAGGAGGTATGGTATTAAAGGAAACATCAAGCATGTTGAAGGAACATCTATAAGCAAACCACTTAAGCAAGGGTGGCAGCCTTGTTTTGATCATTGTGTGAGAATGGTCAAGGTGAAAAGCATGTGGAAGCAATGGCATGTATGTCTAAAGCATGTCAACTATAAGAGGTCAAGCAAGCACAAAGAGTGGGGTGCACCATCATTGAGGTGTACATCTTCATCACACATATATTCCAAACCTTGTACACCTAATGTTATAAAGGCATCCTATGTCCAATACCACCTATTCCATCCTTTCATAGTTAGTATTGAGGGAGAGTATTAAGGGACTAAGGTTATGTAGAAGGGGAAGAGAAGGGTGTGAGTGTGAATGGACTTAAGGTCCACTAGCTCACCTATTTAAAGGTGGAGCTATGAGGCATTTTGTATTGAGCAAGGCCTAGTTGTATTCATAAACAACTTAATAAGCAAGATATTATTCTTGTATTTTGTGAGTTCTTCTCCTCCACACACTTGATCTAGCATGAGCACCACGTTTTCTCAACATTTGGCTTAGAGAGAGAAAATCTTCTAGAGAGTGGTAATTCAGTTTTGAAATATTTTTGGATGAAAAAATATCTCTTCTTATTGAAATAAGTTCCCTCAAAATAGAAGTTCAAAAAGATTTTCAGAAGGTGCATTAGAAATCCAGTATAATCTGTTCAAGAGGCCTTATCCTGAGGGTCAATATTTTTCCAAAATTTTAAATTAAGGTTCCTATGGGCCAATAAGATCAATCCATGTGTGGGGAGGAGATAAATCTAATTTGTAAAAGAAAAATACCCAAAAATGAGTAAATGCTCACATAAGATGAAGAGTTGACTATGTACAAGGGTTATTAGTAAAAAACTATGAGTATTACTAAAAAAAATGAGATATTTTGGGTATAATGATTCCATTTTGACACGTGTGTAAGGAAGGGGAGTCCCTTCAAGGAGGAACCTACTTCACATGCTTGAATGAGTTTTAAACTAAAAAATAATGTGATATTTTTATCTCTCCTCTCTCTTGGATCAAACCAAATAAAAAAGGAACCAAACTAGGTCCAAATCTAGTCCAAATTCGACCAAACTGAATCTGAAAAATTCTAGAAATCAGTTGGTCATGGTTAGAGTCTCCCTCTCCTATAAATAGAACCTGAGCCCTTTGTAAAAAGATAGGAGAATTATACTATGCCAGAGTTATGCTGAAATAATGATAATTTTTACTATTCTCTAAAATTCTCTCCAAATTGAAGAAATTGGAGCTTCCCTCCTTCTTCAATCTCCATTGGTGGCTCCATCAGCATACCAAACCAATTGATTGGTTGGGGGCCTCTACCGTGATCAAAGAATCAAGCAATTTGTAAGGTAAAGTGTGAATTTTGATCTTTTTTCATAATTTCTCAATGTTTCTCTCTTCTCAACCCCTCTCAAGCTTGAGAAGCTTAATTGGAATGGCTTTTTAATGCTATTGAAGTTAATGTTGATGAATGGTAGTAACGAAATACATAAATTCCCATTTATGCTTAATTTTAATGGTTTTTTTGTCTCCTCTAAAATGAAAATGATGTTATGCCTCATTGAAAAAAGGCATTCCCCTCTCTTCTTTAGTAAATCCAACCATTCTTTATCCTAGATGAATGATTAATGGATAAAATCAAGTTTTTCATAATGTTTCTCTTTGATAAGTAGAAAATGTTTACATTAGAATGATTTAAATACTCTTGGTGAACTTCTAATTAATTTTAGAGAATTAAAATTTAAAAAATGATCAGCCATACAAAAGAGGTTATGGCAAAATTTTCTAAAATTGTGTAAAATAAGTTTTACTTTTTAATTAAAAAAGAGTAATTCCCATCGTATATGTATTATTAAAGTGTTAATTTTCATCCTAGGTATAAGAAAATGCATACTAAAAATATTTTATTAAAAAAATATTACTCCCTTTAGAATTAAATTCTATGCATAGAAGGAAGCATATTGAAATTGTTATTTTGATTATAAAAGTGTTATTTTCATCGTAAATGATTTTTATGCATAAATGGATACATAAAAGAAATTCTTTTATATTAAAAGAGTGATTTTCATCATAAATGATTTGTATGCATAAAAGATATTTTTATATATTAAAAGTATGATTTTTATCATAAATGATTTTTATGCATAAATGAATGCATAAAAGAAATTCTTTTATATTAAAAGAGTGATTTTCATCATAAATGATTTGTATGCATAAACATATGCATAAAAGATTTTTTTTATATTAAAAGTGTGATTTTCATCAGAAATGATTTTTATGCATAAAAGAAATTCTTTTATATTAAAAGAGTGATTTTCATCATAAATGATTTGTATGCACATAAACATATGCATAAAAGATATTTTTTATATTAAAAGTGTGATTTTCATCATAAATGGATTTTATGCATAAATTAGATGCATAAGAGAAATTCTTTTATTCTAAAAGTGTAATTTCTACTAAATTGGATTTATGCATGGAAAGATGCATAAAGAATTTATTTTAATTCAAAAGAGTTATTCTCATCAATTTTGATTTTATGCATAAATAGATGCATAAAGAATTTTATTTTTAATTCAAAAGAGTTATTTTCATCAATTTTGATTTTATGCATAGAAAGATGCATAAAGAATTTTATTTTTAATTCAAAAGAGTTATTCTTATCAATATTGATTTTATGCATAGAAAGATGCATAAAAGATTTATTTTTATTTCAAAAGTATTATTTTCATTGAAATTAAATTTATGCATAGTAAAATGCATAAAATATTTATTTGTATTTTGAAAGTGTTATTCTCATTAAAATGGAATTTATGCATAGTAAAATACATAAAAGGTTTATTTTTAATTCGAAAGTGTTATTTTTCTTAAAACTGAACTTATGCCTAGATAGATGCATAAAAGGATTTTTTATAAAAGTGTTATTCCTACTAAGGTTGTCTTTATGCCTAATTAGATACGTAAAGAATCTTTACATCAAAAAATTAGAATTCTCCTACATTCTATAAATAGATGTGATAAGATGTGATAGGAATCATATAGATGTAAATGGATGTGGGTGTGGATGTGGATGTATGTATGTAGATGTGGATGTATGGATGTGGATGTGGATGTGGATGTATGGATGTGGATGTGGATGTATGGAAGTATGTATGTGGATGTGGATGTATGAATGTGGATGTGAAAATGGATGTATGAATGTGAATATGGATGTGGATGTATGAATGTGGAATGTGGATATGGATGTATGAATGTGGAATGTGGTTATGGATGTATGGATGTGAATGTGAATGTGGATGTATGGATGTGGGTATGGATGTGGATGTATAGATGTAGATATGTAATGTGGATGTGGATGTATGAATGAGGATGTGAAAATGGATGTATGAATGTGGATGTGAAAATGGATGTATGGATGTAGATGTGGATGTGGATGTGGATGTATGGATGTGGATGTATGAAAGTATGTATGTGGATGTGGATGTATAAATGTGGATGTGAAAATGGATGTATGGACGTAGATGTGGATGTATGGATGTGGATGTGGATGTGGACGTGGATGTATGGATGTGAATGTGAATGTGGATGTATGGATGTGGATGTATAGATGTAGATATGGAATGTGGATGTGGATGTGGATGTATGAATGAGGATGTGAAAATGGATGTATGGATGTAGATATGGAATGTGGATATGGATATGGATATGTGAATGTGGATGTGGATGTATGAATGAGGATGTGAAAATGGATGTATGAATGTGGATGTGAAAATGGATGTATGGATGTAGATGTGGATGTATGGATGTGGATGTGGATGTATGGATGTGGATGTATGGAAGTATGTATGTGGATGTGGATGTGAAAATGGATGTATGGACGTAGATGTGGATGTATGGATGTGGATATGTATGTATGGATGTATGTATGTGGATGTGGATGTATGAATGAGGATGTGAAAATGGATGTATGAATGTGGGTGTGAAAATGGATGTATGGATGTGGATGTGGATGTATGGAAGTATGTATGTGGATGTGGATGTATGAATGTGGATGTTGAAATGGATGTATGAATGTGAATGTGGATGTGGATGTATGAATGTGGAATGTGGATATGGATGTATGAATGTGGAATGTGGTTATGGATGTATGGATGTGAATGTATGTGAATGTGGATGTATGGATGTGGGTATGGATGTGGATGTATAGATGTAGATATGGAAATTTGTGCACCACCATCTATGTATACTTCTCCCAGATTCTTCCCTTTGAACCATACATCCACCACAGGACATATATCAGGCAACTCCTCAACAGATAAAACAGTCACTATCCCTCTGGCAGGCTCCTTCTCTCTCGGGTTCATAAGTCTTTTCCACTGACGTTTCAATTTGGGAGCTAATTCTATCAATTGCCCAAAAGTAATATTAGCTTTCCTTCCAGCCATGTCCTCCTGCAAATTGTAGCTATCCTGCCCAACCCCTAGTGGAAAATCAGTCACTTGAAACTTCCTACGAGACTTTTGCTTCCGCTTGACCTTTACATCCCCTCCTTCCTTCACTTTACCTTTCTTCTTGCTAGGCCCTGCAGCATCCTTGCTTTCCCTTTCCTGTGGTGTCCGTTTCCCCAAAGGCATTACATCAGCTTCCGTCTCCTTCGTCTTCTCAAGGGTGACCACATCTATCACCTTAGTTTTACCCTTCTCCTCATTTGTCAACCCACTGGTCCCTGCTTCACCTTTAATTTCAATTCCATAATCATTTGCCCTATTGGGAATCAGAGAGGGTAAGGGATACATGTCACCCCCCATTCGCGGCGGTTTATCACAGTCAGGACTTATATGCCCCAATTCACCACAATTCTAACATGTAGGAATAAACCGTCTACCCCTGCCAAAACCACGGCCACTTCTATAGCCTGTCTGACCTTCAACTCCTTCTTGATTATAACCTCTGCCTCGGCCACGTCCACCACCTTTTTTCCTATCATTTTCAAACTCAGATTCTTCATACAATCCACAATTTGCCTCATGTGGATGCCACCTTTGTCCCCTGTGGTGTGACATTATTCATTTGAGCTTCTGTCGGTTGCACTCATTCCAGCACGGTTCTCATCGGTACCACTTCTACCCTTCTAATTTCAGGCCTCACTGCCCCCACTGGAACCATCCCCAGCTGGTTCATCCGTTATCATCAATTGGCTCCAATTCGCCCTGTATCAACCCCTGCACTTCATGCCAAACTCTATCTGGATCCTCAATCTTCTTAAACCTGTTCAAAAGTGCCATCTTCAATCCATCCTCGGTCATTGGAATGCGTGGCTCAGCATCCTTTAACGACTCTTCAAAAGTTCTGAACCATGCCCTTGCATCTCCCTTCAAACATATATTCAGCAACCGCAATACCTGTGCCAGCTCGTTGATGTGGTTACTTATGCATGCAACCTCCATTCTTTCAAGAAAATCTGCTACATCTTCATTAGGACCACCAAAAAACTCTGGATACGACATCATTTTAATCCCCAAGCTTCACCTTCAAACCAAAGACAAAAACTGGAAACACCTTTCTTCAATCTCTTACTCTGGGGCATACACCCTCGTAGGCAAGAGAAATATGCCTGAGCTCTCCTCAGTGGGGGCACCAGAAAGATGTGAGGTGAAAACAAGAAAAAAAGACCATGCCTCTATAACCCTTCACCTCCCAACTTTGATACAACAACTACAAAAGGGGGCACCACCAGCCCACCGGCTGGAACACTTCTCACTATTCACCACCCACCCACACCAAAAAGATAGCTCAAAACCACGATAGACAAATAATCATCCAGCAAAAACATACTCAGCACCATCCACACCATAAAACTTTGGGAAATCCAGTCCCATCTTCACCACACTTCAAATAAACTCAACAATTTCACCAAAAACCAAGACTCTGGCTTGGATTTACTGCCAAGGGAATTCACCCTTGCATCTGACAACCAAGCCTCTCTCCCAGTCTCTGCTTCTCTTGGCGAAACGGCTGTCCCTCCTTCACGGCTTTACTGCCAGCCACCTCGGAGTCACCAACCGTCACCACACTTGCTACCTCGGCTCTGCTCCTTCCCTCGCTTGCGTCAGCCACACTGCAGGCGACCAAAGCCAAACAACCTGCTTGCCAGCTCCCCTCGATGTTGCCAGTAGCTGTAGTCAACCCAAGTCACCTCTCCCGACAGTAACACCACAACCTTGTCGCCACCAACCAAAAACCTTAACACCTTCTCCTACACAGTACCAGCGGCCCTCTCCTCACGTTGTGTGTAGTTTTTTGGGAACCTCAACCTCAACTTGTACATGTGTACATGAGTGTTGTTCGTGTTGTGGTGAAGTCCTCGGAGCACCCATTGACTCAGTGTGGGCGTCGTGGATGTGGTAGTCAGGCTTCTGGCCTTGATGGAAGTGTATGTGCAGGAAAAAGTGATGAGATCCTGGAAGCAAGCTTGTCCGGAGCGTGGTCGGCTGGAGAAGATGTCAGCTGTTCGATGGCTCGTATGTGTGCGCGACCGTTTGATGTGTGGGCACGTCAAAGTACAACGGGCACTCGAGGTTGAAATTGAAGTTGGTGGAGGGCATGGGCAGAAAAAAGTAATGAGGGGCCATGTTGCCTTGGGCATTTGGTGTGAAATGGAAAAATTGGTGGCTTTAATAAAATAAAATGATGAAAAATGTGGCCACTTATAAGGTAAATTGCGTGGAGCTTTAAATGGCTGCCAGCGCATACTTCTGGAAGCCGGCCAGCGCAACAATGGTTCTCGCTGTGGAGGTGATAGCAGGGAAGTCGGCAGTTGCAGAAAAAAGTGAAGGATCGCCGTGTGGAGAGCGTGGAGACTCTCTGGGGGTCTCGGGCGTAACAGCAGGCTGTGAGAAGGCGTTAAGAAGGCTGGCGTGTGGGAGCCGCCTAGCAGCTGCTCGCGAAGACTGAGATGCCGCCTAGGAGGCAGAGGTTGGTGGGGCACTGCCTGAGGAAAGAGGCAGAGGCTGCTACAGTGACTGGAGCAGCGATGGGCTGTTGAGCATGGGAGAGAGCGCGAGGACGAAAGGCCCGTGTGTTTTTTTGTGTAGCTGCAGAGCAGATAGGCGCAGCTGACGTAGAAGCGCTGGAGCGCAAGTGGTAGTTGGGCCTCTTTGGTGAAGCGTAGCCAGGAGTGCAGAGGAGCACTGGTCGATTGTGAGGAGCTGTGAGAAGGTGTGTACAGTTGCAACTACAAAAGAAAAGGGTGGTCGTGCTGGCGGTGGCGGGTACAACCAGAAAAAGAGAGTTGCCAGCCACCTGTAATGCGCAAGCAAAGAGAGAGGAAGGGTCGCCTCTGGTTGTGGTAAGAGAGAAGAGCTGCCTTGAGTTCACTGTGGAGGTGGGCGCAGCTGAAGACAAGAGGTGAAGAGGCCATGTGTTAAAAGGGAGGCCTTGAGTTTTGTGGTGAAGGAGACACAGGCGCAGAGGAGGACGCTGGGAATGTAGCTGCAGGTCAGAGCAAAAGAAGCGCTGAAGCACAAGGTGTGAGCTGAAGGAGGGAAGCGTGGACGAGAGCGTCCTTGGTGACTGAGTGGTGGCTGCAGAGGTGATGTGGCCTTGGTGGTAAAAGGCACTGACAGGTTGGTGATACTGGAGAGCAAAGGCTACCTTTGAGGTGTTGATAGCACAGAGACAGGCTGCAAGTGAAGAGGACAGTGTTGAGTGGTGTGTTTACTGGATGCCCAGGAGGGCTCGCAAATAGTGGAGGATCGCCGTGAAGAAAGGAGAAGATTAGCTAGTGAGGACAAAGAGGTTGTTGTGGTTCATGCCTTGAGGACTGGCAGTGTGCTGGTGGTGTAGCAGAGAGACTCTCAGCTGAGGTGCAGAGCAGAGAACGAAGAGGTCTACTCTACAGAGAAGCAAGGAGTGAACGGATTGGGAGCGACCAGGAGCTGGAGAGGGCTGATTGCGAGCGGGTGCTTGGTGAAGCTGGTGTCTGGGATATCTTTGATATCCAATTCTGTAAAGATGAAGGTTCTTTCTGAAAAATGAGTCTTGTTCATGCTCTTTGGTCTGGTGTTCTGGTGTGTTTGCATGCGTGTGTGGAAGTATGGTACTCTATAAAGGCGTAAACAGCTTTACCGCTTCCGTGCCATCACTTTTTGGTGCCTCCACAGAGGAGCAGATTTCCTCTAGTTTGTGAAAGAGAATAGGGCTGTGTGAAGAAAGATTTGGAAATGGCTCAGGATTTTCCGGAGTATTGGGGATTGCCACAGGAGAATGCAACCAGGTTTCTGGAAAAGATGGAGTTTACAGCTTTGATGAAAGACAGGGCAACCCCGGAGATCCTTTCTCGGATTTTGACTTATTGCTTGCAGGGTGATGCAAAAGTATGGTTACAGATGTTTGTGACTGCACACAGGAATATTCATCAGCAGATCCTGAGTACCGTGTAGTCAGAGCTACCTTTTTGGCACAGTTTGTCCATGGGAAGAGTCCGAATGAAGTGTGGAAGGAGTTGTGTAACATTCAGCAGAAGGATGGTCAGGATGTGGATCAGTATCTGATAGAGTTTGGTAGACTGTGGAGTCTATGGTGTGAGGCTTTGATTCCTGAAGTACCCCCGCAGATGATAAAGAGGGAGCGGTTTGTGGCTGGTCTGGAGCCAACGATCCGTCTGAAGGTGGAGCTGAAGAACCTGGATAGCTTTGAGGAGGCCGTCAGAGTTGCTCGTGAGAAGGAGTGGAAGGTGAAGCGTCTGAGGCAGATGGGAATACAGGAAGAGCCAAAGAAGTTTGTGAAGATGCTAGAGATTGAGAGTATGCATCCTGGAAGAAAAGCTGTTGTTGTTCCTAAACAGGAGGATTCTTTGAGGAGGGAAGTTCATGAAGCAGTGGAGCTCATGAAGTCTTTAAGCGTGAATTGGATAGAATCCACAGGAAAAGGACGAGGCATAGGTGCTATGGGAAGGAAGACTGATGCATCATTTGGTTTTGAGGGAAATTCAGCAGATATTGGAAGAGGGAGAGGGTATCTGAGTGATGTGCAATGCCGAAATTGTGGTGAGTGGGGTCATATGAGTCCGCAATGTGAGAGACCAGCCAAAGCTAATGGTGGTATATATCAATTGTCTTTGGGAATGAGTGATAGGGTGAGTGGCCCTAGTATGCAGGTGAAGGATGTAATTCAGCCAAATGTTCATGAAGTCCATAAGGTCACACGGGATATGGGACAGATTAGCCTGTTGGAAATGAAGAAGGATGAGGTTTTGGGAATTAGCCCTGAAGAGCTTTCAGGAGATGAGGAAGAGGAGGATGGAAGTATTGATGATGCTGCAGATTGTGAAGGTGATGCTGCTAGTGCTGTGGAGCCTGATGTGTTTGAGTATGGATATGGCTTGGATGATCACTTTGATTTAGAAAAGAGTAATGACTTGCAGGTGCCAGTACTTCAGCCAGTCAAGGTAGAGAATGATGATCAAGGTGTTACTAATGAAGATGCTGTGGATGGAGTATGTATGGATGATCAAGGTGATGAGTTGGATATTGTAGCCTGTGAGAGTGTGGATGATGAGCTGGACTGTGTACTTGATAGTGCACTAGATGATCTGTTGGAGTTGGCTTCCTTGGAGAAGATTACTTGCATGCCAGTTGTGCAGCAGGAAGAGAGTGATGGTGTGACTGATGGTGAGTTGGATGCTACTTTGGATGATGGTGTGATGGATTTTGGATGTGCGGTTGCTGAACATAAGGTGTGTGTTCCTTGTCATGCCCAAGAGAATGAGTCGGTGGTTGTGAGTGGTGAGGATGCATGTGAGACTATTGTTGTTGGTCAGGGGGACCAAGATGCTTTGCCTGGGAGTTTGGGGAGCTTAGACTTGGTAGAGATGCCTGTGCAAGATGTGGAGAATCTTGCAGGATCGCCAATGGTCTTGAAGCTGGAGAAACTGTAGGAAAGCGACAATGATGAGTCTGCAGTGCATGAAGTTGTTATGTGTGATGTTGATAGGCTGAAGGGAAGTGAGTGTATGATGGACACACCACATGTGGATGCTCAGCATATGGATGAGCGGTTTGGTTATAGTCTTTGTCTGGCAGGTTGTCCAGAGGGAGAGTTGGAAGCCAATGATGTAGGCTGTAAGTTGGATTGCGACCATAAGATGGGGGTTGATGATGAGATGAGTGTTATTTCGGTATTTGATTATGAGTGGAGCTCAGATGTGTCAGAGGGGAGTAGAGGTGAGGAATGGTTGTTTCCCTCACAAGGCTATATGAGCTGGTCTGGACGAGGAAGAGTAACAGTGGATGGTGAGGATGCCATATGTGAAGAGCAAACGGGGTTGCTGAAAATAGAAGGTCATGACAGGGTGTATCAATGGTTGTTTGATGGAGGAAGATGCTTGAAGGATTGGAAGGTAGATGCATCGAGGTTTCTGTTTGATCCAAGAGGATAAATGGTTTCTGTTTATACAGCTGCTGCTGGACATAAATGTCTCAGCAGAAGAAAGGGGGTTGCTAAATATGTGTGTAGTTTTTTGGGAACCTCAACCTCCACTTGTACATGTGTACATGAGTGTTGTTCGTGTTGTGGTGAAGTCATGGGAGCACCCATTGACTCAGTGTGGGTGTCGTGGATGCGGTAGTCAGGCTTCTGGCCTTGATGGAAGTGTATGTGCAGGAAAAAGTGATGAGATCCTGGAAGCAAGCTTGTCCGGAGCGTGGTCGGCTAGAGAAGATGTCAGCTGTTCGATGGCTCGTATGTGTGCGCGACCGTTTGATGTGTGGGCACGTCAAAGTACAACGGGCACTCGAGGTTGAAATTGAAGTTGGTGGAGGGCATGGGCAGAAAAAAGTAATGAGGGGCCATGTTGCCTTGGGCATTTGGTGTGAAATGGAAAAATTGGTGGCTTTAATAAAATAAAATGATGAAAAATGTGGCCACTTATAAGGTAAACTGCATGGAGCTTTAAATGGCTGCCAGCGCATACTTCTGGAAGCCGGCCAGCGCAACAATGGTTCTCGCTGTGGAGGTGATAGCGGGGAAGTTGGCAGTTGCAGAAAAAAGTGAAGGATCGCCGTGTGGAGAGCGTGGAGACTCTCTGGGGGTCTCGGGCATAACAGCAGGCTGTGAGAAGGCGTTAAGAAGGCTGGCGTGTGGGAGCCGCCTAGCGAAGACTGAGACGCCGCCTAGGAGGCAGAGGTTGGTGGGGCATTGCCTGAGGAAAGAGGCAGAGGCTGCTACAGTGACTGGAGCAGCGATGGGCTGCTGAGCATGGGAGAGAGCGCGAGGACGAAAGGCCCGTGTGTTTTTGTGTGTAGCTGCAGCAGCAGATAGGCGCAGCTGACGTAGAAGCGCTGGAGCGCAAGTGGTAGTTGGGCCTCTTTGGTGAAGCGCAGCCAGGAGTGCAGAGGAGCACTGGTCGATTGTGAGGAGCGGTGAGAAGGTGTGTACAGCTGCAACTACAAAAGAAAAGGGTGGTCGTGCTGGCGGTGGCGGGTACAACCAAAAAAAGAGAGTCGCCAGCCACCTGTAATGCGCAAGCAAAGAGAGAGGAAGGGTCGCCTCTGGTTGTGGTAAGAGAGAAGAGCTGCCTTGAGTTCGCTGTGGAGGTGGGCGCAGCTGAAGACAAGAGGTGAAGAGGCCATGTGTTAAAAGGGAGGCCTTCAGTTTTGTGATGAAGGAGACACAGGCGCAGAGGAGGACGCTGGGAATGTAGCTGCAGGTCAGAGCAAAAGAAGTGCTGAAGCACAAGGTGTGAGCTGAAGGAGGGAAGCGTGGACGAGAGCGTCCTTGGTGACTGAGTGGTGGCTACAGAGGTGATGTGGACTTGGTGGTAAAAGGCACTGACAGGTTGGTGATACTGGAGAGCAAAGGCTACCTTTGAGGTGTTGATAGCACAGAGACAGGCTGCAAGTGAAGAGGACAGTGTTGAGTGGTGTGTTTACTGGACGCCCAGGAGGGCTCGCAAATAGTGGAGGATCACCGTGAAGAAAGGAGAAGATTAGCTAGTGAGGACAAAGAGGTTGCTGTGGTTCATGCCTTGAGGACTGGCAGTGTGCTGGTGGTGTAGCAGAGAGACTCTCAGCTGAGGTGCAGAGCAGAGAACGAAGAGGTCTGCTCTGCAGAGAAGCAAGGAGTGAACGGATTGGGAGCGACCAGGAGCTGGAGAGGGCTGATTGCGAGTGGGTGCTTGGTGAAGCTGGTGTCTGGGATATCTTTGATATCCAATTCTGTAAAGATGAAGGTTCTTTCTAAAAAATGAGTCTTGTTCATGCTCTTTGGTCTGGTGTTCTGGTGTGTTTGCATGCGTGTGTGGAAGTGTGGTACTCTATAAAGGCGTAAACAGCTTTACCGCTTCCGTGCCATCAACGTCGAGCTTCCCTCTTGAGCTGTCAGCTTTGCGCCAGCCTCTCTGTCTGGTATCCTTGCCAATAGCTGCGCCAACCACACAAAAACTGGCCACTTCTCTCTTCAAAGGGCGCCCCACCAGCAACCCTCGACTTCCCCAGCTCGTCTCTTCTGTGTGTCAAACCAGCAGCTGCGCCAACACCAGATCCCTCTGCAGCTCTCTCCAGTTAGCTCTGCTCGATCACCAAAGAAGCATCCCACCGGTTGGAATCCAAAACCAGAGCCTTCTCTGCAGCAAACACCTTCAGCACCGTGGCGGCCTCCCAGCCACTCACCTGTGCACTCAGTGCTTGCCCAGCAGCCACAGCTAGCCTCACCTTCGTCTGTCCTATACAGCTCTCCACTTTGTCAGCTCTTGCTCGATCACGAGAGAGGCATCCCTTTCCTAGGCGACGCCTTCCCTTCACTCCCTTCGCCAACCTTCTAGGCGTTGTGCTGGCGAAGGAGCTGGTAGCAAAGCAAGCGGCCAGGTGGACTCTTTTTTGCTGGCCACGTTGATAGTGTATATTTTTTTTTTCTTTAAAGCCTCAAGGATGGCCACAATGCTTAGAGGGCCCCTTGCTTCCTTATGCTTCACCTTAACATATAGCGCCCACGACTTTCCAAAACAAATGCAAGAACTGCCCACACGTTCTCAATCAGCTGCATCATAATTTACCAAAACATGACCATTACAGTCGGTGCCATGCATTGCCGGTCATCATCACATTCATGCTAAAAATGGAGCACCATCTCTGCATCCAGAACCAGCCCAGATTGACCAGCCATCATCACATTCGGGGTTCCCATAATACTTTCACGTGAAGGCATCACCAAGAGCTCATAAAAAAAACATAAAACCACCCACTGTACATTTGCCAGGGCATTCAAGGCAAAGTTTTTTTACATGCCATGCATCCCATATGTACACAAGCCCAAAACACCTTTCAGATTTTTACCTGACAGGTACCTCTACTCTGTGGATCCCCCAATGATCCAACTCTTGTTCTCATATATCAGCAACTCAAGCTCCTAATCTCTCTCATAGGCAACCAATTCGACAAACCCAAGCCCACAAGGTACAAGACAAATGAAGGCCCAAACACTCTCCAAGGTCAAACTATCCTCACTCCTACCCTCAGCCTTGCCCAACAACTTCTCCGTGGATCCACAAACCTCTACTTCAGGCTCAACATTATTATGAGGTACCAACGCGCCACTCTTGTCACTTTGCAGTTCCCAACCCTTCAATGGAGACCCAAAGTGGCCTCCACCACCCAGAATTGCATAGGAGAAAGGGAAGCAAAAGCTTCATGATGATGACCACTTGCCCACCCAATAGTAGCCCACGATCCATACCAAAGATATACCCTCAATGTTGGCTACTCCCCCACCCATCATTGTCAGGCTACCTTGGAGTACTCCCAATCAACCTTAAACCTCTCCATTATCAAGTACTCCCTCGTCACTAGCCTCTAAACTCCCCAAGGAAATCTCAACCTCACCATCACCTAATCGGAACCATCTCCTCCATTTGGCAAACTGGGCACGCAGCAATCAGTACAAAACTCGCAATGGGATTTTGGTAGCATAGCCCATAGGTAAAAAACCTATTTGTAGGGTGACCTCCCAAAAAATAAAATAAATAATTAACTAATTAAAAAAATCTATTTGCGAATGGCTGTACCACACTTGCCCCATGGCTGTGCCATTCCCCTCTACATTTTCCACAGCCATACCATTTAGAACATCAAGGTTGCCACGGCCATACAAACCTCCACTTGAAGTGCCGTGACTGTGATATTGTCCTTCAACGTTGCCACGATCATTCCATCCACAGCTCCAACTGCTATCATGCCCGTTCCAAAAATATGCCATATCCGTACCAAACATAATCCAATGGTATGCCCGTACACCATTCAGATGATACGCCTATTTCTTGGGAATGCAACGCCTGTACCATACTCTTGCCATGGTCATGTCCTTCTGAAAACCTATATATATGGGCTCTCATTTCCTCACTTTTTGCTTTTAGCCTACTTGAACTCTTGCCAATGTTTCTCTCAAGCTTTCCCTTTTCGACCCCCCTCATGGCCGACACATTTGACTCCTCCTTCAAGGTCCTCAAGCACCCTACCCTCAGGAAGAAGTGCCCAATGGCGGTGGGGGGATGCCTGGAGGAGTACAACCACCACCCGACCCAATTATCACACTTGGGGGAGCAGCTTATGAAGCAAGTTAGCGGGCCACACAGTCCACTCCTTTATGAAGAACAATCCTAAAGTGGAGCATAAGCTGTTGTATTTCATTAAGCCATGCTACAGGTCCATTGCAGCTAATCCAGTCATTATAGCCCGCCGCCTGGAGTAGCTTGGGCTCGTTCGGCTTGTGCCCACTATGGAGCTTTGGGGACCTGACCTATAAACTATATATACTTTACAGAGACCTACAATGCCAACCAGGCAATAGGTCAAGTGATGGGACAATGAGAGGGACAGTGCAGACAGTACACCTTAGTGTCCACTTGATCTGAGAAGCCCTCAGCCTCCCCCGACTAGACTAACCATATGTACATCTCACCAATGCCCCACAGTTAACTAAGGAAACTTTCAGGGGCAGCACCACCAAAGATGCCATGGAATTGAGCAACATCACTCAAGAAGAGCTTGTGATGCTAGCAAGGGCACTATCCTTTTTATTGACCACACGACGGACGGACAGATTTAGCGAATGCAGTTTATTGACATTAGCCAGAGTCCACCAAGGAACGCCCCTCAACTAGGTAGAATATTTGCATAAGGAGATGCATGTTGTTTGTTTGAACCCCAAAGGTAAGCTCGCGGCCACCACCCTCCTCACAAAAGTCATCTACTATCACGCTACGGGATGGGAGGAGCTTCCTAGGGTAGTGCAGCTTAGTGGACTAGATGCAGCCCCCATCTCTCTGCCTTCCCCCCAATCCTCTCCCCATTCACCACTGCCAAAGAGCCATCACCCAGACCCCAAAGGCAAAGAGCCCATAATTTCCCCCCCAATCCCACCCCGAAGAGTAGAAAGCTCAAGAAGCCAAACGCAAGGCCATTGAGGAGGAGGCACAATGGCATGTCTTTTTGGAACAAAACCTTTTTGAAACCCCAGCCCTCGCAGGATCTTCTCCTTTCCCCCCTCATTACTTAGAAGCGGCCTCTCCTCTTCTCAATAATCCCACCTCAATACCATGGAAACCCTCTGGTGGGTGCACACTGGGAGCTTCAAATCTATTGAGGCTTATGCAAAGAGCATTTGTGCATCACATGGGGTACCAAACTTTGCCCAGGGCTTCTCACACATGGCCCGTGATCTCATCACATAGATGATGGATTTCATTTATCTCACCCAGCAAGAGATTACTTCATTGGCGTAGTAACAAATGTTGCTTGCAAAGGCTCAGGAGAGCGGCAAAATGTAGAGGATCTATACACCTCCACCCTGAACAACATCCATCTATAGTAGCAGATCATCAAAGAAAAGGAGAAGCATTTGATCAATTCCCTCTCCTCCATTTCAGAACTCTAGCACCAACTCCAAATAGCACATAAAGCAACATAGGGGGCTAACCATGACTTGTCTCTCGCCCAAGCCCCGTAGCCAAAGACTTCCAGCAAAGAGGTACAACCACGGAAGAAGCCCTGAACATAACAAATCTTGACCTCTAGTGCTACCATGCAATAACAGAGGAGACACTCCAACAAAAAGAGGTGGTGCAGCTAAAAGCCACGGAAGAAAGAGCCGCACAGCCACCACCAACACCCTTTGGCCCCTCCTCCACTACCACTGAGAAGAAGGTTGATTCCTTGATGGTGGACACTATGATGGAGCTACCTATCCTCGCAATCCCTCCCCAAATCCCATACTAGCTCCTTTACCTCCACTACAAGACTGTCCGCCTCAACTTGGCAACACATCTTCATTGACGAACCCCTCTGCCACACCACATACACATATATCCTCACCAAACTCCCCTTCCATAGCATTGCCCTCCTCGCGCTGTTATTTCTCCAAGGCCTCATTTCCTTCACCCACCCCCAAACCTTCTTCGACATTCCTACCCATCCTCTCTAGGCAAACCTCATGATCTAGTCACACCTCCTCAGCTTTCCCTCCTAGACGGGTTGTGTCCCTACCCATATCCTCATGAACACCTCCGAAGGATGTCATTAACCTTTCCCTCCTAGACGGGTTGTGTCCCTACCCATATCCATTGCAAAAACGGACAACAGAGACATCCTCTGCTACCTCCACCACAAGGGATGGAAGATCGTACATGTAGCTTACCGCACCCTTTAGCAAGATGAGCTTCCACCATACTTTGTAGCTAGCCTCTTGATTCTTTATCACATATGTCATATCCAGATGGAGGTCATGCAAGCCACGGGCATCATGTAGCTTGATGACTCACATGTGGCGTTTCCAAATGAAGTTTACCCCTGAGGAAGCTGCAAAGGCCAAAGCCTTCTTTAGATCCCACGGCACAGATTATTCAGATGAAGAAGATAAAAATAGTGACCACGATAGAGGTGATAGAGCCCTAGGATCCCAACTCATACTCGTATGGCCAAATGACAAAAAGCATTCTTCGCTACTGCGGCATTGCCGCCTGAGGGAGCCGGCGTCTTTTTTGCTACACTGGAGGCTGTACAACGATTCGCCGCCTGTAGGCCATTATAAGCTACATGTGTTGAGGGTTTTTGAAGCCCAATGTCTCAAGCATCTACAGCTGTAATCTCAGCTTCAATGGTGCATCAACGCGCATGCTACAGCAAAAAAACCAGGTCCCCCTGTGAGGTTTCCATGGAAGCTTGCATAAAAGCTTCATAATTATGCTTTTTCTTGCTCTAATCCTCTCCACTTTGCTCTAATCACCTAAGTGTCAGGGCTTGTTGCTGATTCTATTCTTGGTTTTGAAGCGGTGGCCAACCACATGAGGCATTCATAAGTCTCATTCATCAAAACGTCATCAAGCTTCCTCATCATCTTCAAGTTCACAAAGGTTTCAAAGTGTGCCTATGAGCACTAATAGTGTTGATTAACACTAATGAGGCTTCTAATCCAGCAAAGGGGAGTTAAAGTCAATATTAGATAAAGTGGGAAAAATCCCATTCCCATGAAAAAAGTGGGGGTATGGTAAACTCATCCAAAAGTTTGTCAAAACATATTCATGTGACATATCATTGGAAAGAGCTTGAAAAGTAGAATCTAGATCTACTTTGTTCGACAAATTTGGAGTTTGCATGTTCAAGTTATGGCCAAAACAGATTTCTTAATACATTCCCATTTTGAGGGATTTTTTCCATTTTATCTAATATTGACTTGTTATTCCAAAGTGTTTTTAAACACTAAGAGTGTTATTAAACACTAATGGTGAATCTAATCACCAATACAAGTGTCATTAGACGCTAGAAATGTACTCTTAAAAGAACTAATCGTGTTTCTTAAACACTAATAGTGATCTTAATCACCAAACAAAGTGTTACTTAACACTAATGTGGTCTTAACCATCAAAGGAGGAGGTCTTTACCACTAAGGAGGCTCTTCTTCATCAACATTGGAGGCCGGGCACACACCATAAGTGCCACATTATAAGTCTTCATCGTCAACCCGCTTCTATGCTTACCTTGGCAAGCTTTCAAGGAGAAATGGTGCAACCATAAGCCATTGTCTTCATCCCATAAAGCCAAAGAGGTTGAAGATTTCTGGTTTTTTCATTAACAAACTCAGTTTTTGAGTGGTTTAGGCACATGTACACTAAGTGTTCATCTTTAATGTTGTTGTGTATCACCCTTGAGGCTCTTGTTTGTAAGAGGCATAGGCATGTCATAAGCCATATGCTCTCATTTCTCGAGCCCAAGGCATGTTATTCCGCTGCATATTTAACATTTTTATCTTCTAAGATGAGTTGTAAGGTTGAGCATAGCATCACTAAGTGCTCTACCTTGTTGTTTGTCATGTTTTTAAGCATCTCTTGGCATTGTCTTTGTAAGAGGCATAGGCAACATTATGAGCCATGCGCTTTCCTTCTTGAGCCAAGAATGATGTACCTTATTGGTTTGAGCATTTACCTCAACCACTTACTCACTTTCATTAAGCTTGTACCTTCAAACCCTAATGGGTATCATGTAACCAACATGCACAAAAGATTTTGTTGTAATTATGGAGTAGACACTTTCCTTGACCAATTCATAAGGCAAGTCGTGAGACCCTCCCTTTCCCTTTACCATATAAATCTACCTCATAATCATTACTCTAAGAAGGAAGGCCCTCATTGCCCATGAAGGAGGTATGGTATTCAAGGAAGCATCAAGCATGTTGAAGAAATATCTATGTGCAAACCACTTAAGCAAGGGTGGTAGCCTTGTTTTGATCACTGTGTGAGAATGGTCAAGGTGGAAAGCATGTGGAAGCAATGGCATGTATGTCTAAAGCATGTCAACTACAAGAGGTCAAGCAAGAACAAAGAGTGGGGTGCACCATCATTAAGGTGTACATCTTCATTGACATCAAATAAAGACTTAGATGGCATCATTGTATTAACCTCTAAGGCTCTAGGAACATAGTTGTAAGTCCTAGATAACCACACCACCATAACATCCTTAGATGGCATCATTGTATTAACCTCTAAGGCTCTAGGAACATAGTTGTAAGTCCTAGATAACCACACCACCATAACATCCTTGTACGCCTAATGTTAAAAAGGCAACCTATGTCCAATACCACCTATTCCGATTTCTTTCATAGTTGGTATTGAGGGAGAGTATTTCATGTAAAAGGGTAGGAGAAGAGTGTGTGTGTGTGAAGGGACTTAAGGTCCACTAGCTCACCTATTTAAAGGTGGAGCTAGAAGGCTTTTATGTATGGAGCAAGAAGCCTAGTTGTATTTGAGCAACTTAATAAGCAAGATATTTTCTTTTATTTTGTGAGTCCCTCTCCTCCACATACTTGATCTAGCATGAGCACCACGAATTTTGACAATTAGTACCACATAAAGGCAAAGAGAAAGTGACATTTCTACAGGGCATTCTCATGTTGATGGAGAGTCTAGTGGCTCAGAGATGAGCCTTGATGAGGATCTTGGGATACCAGCTATGAGAACACCTAGTGTAAAGAAGGCTATGGAAGTCATGAATGCAAAGCTACAAAGATCTAGGAGAGTGAAGAATCCTGTGCAGAGGTTTACCTATGATGGTTATGTCGCACATCACTATGCATACATGGCAAACGTTGTGTAGGTTGTAGAGCCCACATGCATTGATGAGGCTATTGGAAATGTGTGTTGGGAGAAAGCTATGGATGAGGAGATGGATGCACTTTATGGAAATGAGACTTGGGATTTAGTGCAATTGCTTGAAGGCAAGAAAGCCATGGGATGCAAGTGGGTGTACAAAGTAAAACATAATAGTGATGGAAGCATAAGCAGGTACAAGGCTAGATTGGTAGCCAAAGGATATGTGCAGACATATGGCATTGATTATGAGGAAACTTTCAGCCCAGTTGCCAAGATGGCAACAGTGAGAGTTGTGATAGCAATGGCTGCGTCAAAGCAATGGTCTTTACATTAGATGGATGTAAAGAATCCATTCTTACATGGGGATTTGCAGGAAGAGGTGTATATGTTGTAGCCACCTGGTTATGAGGATGTGAGTCACCCCGGGCATGTTTGCAGGTTGAAGAAAGCCTTGTATGGCTAAAACAAGTACCAAGAGCATGGTCTGACAAGCTTTCTGAATATCTTGTCACTATTGGCTTTCATGTAGCCAATGCAGATTTCTCGATGTATGTGAGACAGAGTGATAGAGGGGTTGTGCTAGTTGTCATCTATGTAGATGACCTGATCATTACGGGGGACCATGATGCAGAGATCTTTGATGTAAAGATCTTGCTTAGACAGAAGTTTGAGATGAAGGATCTGGGGAGCTGAGATATTTCTTGGGCATTAAGGTGATTAGGTCACCACATGGTATTGGATTACTGCAGAGACAGTATGGCTTGGACATGTTGTCCAAGTATGGTATGATAGGCTGTAAGCCTATCTCAGTGCCATTGTGTCTGGGAAATATCTGGACGAGCAAGGCAAAGAGGACAAAACCCGACAACCCCTCCAGATATCCAACAAGGATAATGCTACACTCCCCCAACACCTCAAAGGAGAAGGCACTAGTAGATAGGAATGTGTGATATGGATCTTTTCAACAAATGCAGCACTGCAATGATGGAGTGGTGATGATATATACACATACAAATGTTAAACAAGCTTTGTGCTAAATGACAAAAGAGTGGGATGACACCACAACACAACCAAGCGAAGCAAAATGTAGCGTGAAATGTGCTTTATTTATTGAATTTTCGATGCACGGTGCTTGAGTTACAAGATGAATTATGTAGCTCTTTATGATGAGAAAAAGAGAGAGAAGAAATCTTATCTAGCCACTTCTTGCTTGATGTTGACGAAGCTTTTGTGCACTTGCCCGATGATGCCTTCCACGAGAAACAATGCCCTCACGGCCCTCAAGGATTGAATTTTACAATGCTTTCAATTTCTGAATACAAATAACTTACGAGGCTTGCTAACGTGTGACTATGTGAGTGGGTGAGTGCGAAACTATGCTATTGCTTGCCGCCGGAAATTGTACTTGCTTTTTTACGAAGATCTTCTCCTCGTTTGCTTCCTTCTTCACATGCAAGGAAAAGATGAATGTATGTTATTGTGCTTTTATTTTTTTTTCTATCACCCCTTTTTTCCTCTTGATCAAATGAAAGTGGCAATCAGCTCTTTTTAATGATATTTTTTTTACTTTAAAGAAAAGCTTTAATAAAAAAACGTAAGATATGAAGATTATTTTCCCTGCGATGAAGTTATTTCACTGCGATCCAGATCGTTTCCAGTGATCCAAATCATTTCGAGCGATCCAGGTTGGGAGGAATCACTTCCCCTTCTCTCGCCTTTCGCTCCTTGACTTCTGGTTGCAACGGCGATTAGTATGGGTTGCTTCATTTCTTTTGCTCACAGCACAACGACCGGCGGCGATTAGTAAGGGTGGCTTGTTTCTTTTGCTCGGAGCACAACGGTCGGCAACCAGAATGGCTACGTTCTCCCTCTCTTCTAGCGATCGGGTTGGCGCTTGCTAGCGGACGATTCGCTTCAGCTGCATGGCGGCGGTTCGAATCTACGTTGCTTGTCATCAAAAAAATTTTTTTAGCAAGCTAAGGTTTAAAGCCCTGAATTATTAAAAGTGGGCCAAGCCTAGCCACTAAGGTTTAAGGCTTTTTAATTTTAAATTGGCCAAGCCCGATGTCCCACGCCATGGCCGCTCGTGAAAGCTTGCATTGCCTGCATAATTCACTCCCCCATGCCAAGACCAAGTGAGAGTGTCGAGCGGGATGTATGATGGAAACACGATGTGCTAAAAAAAAATGCAACAGTGGCATCCTGCGGGGAAAGCTAGCTGGCTAGTGTGAACCCAGAATCTTTGGTTAGACTAGCGCCTTATCCATTGGGCTATAGGATCATGATCAAATGGCTAGGATCTATAGTGAGAAAGGTAACATCTGACAAGTGAATCAGTCAACGGGTCATGGATAGAATGAGAGAAGTAAAAGTGGAAGGATGGGATGACTTGAAAACCCTTAGAAGACTACCCAACTCCTACTTTCTCATCCCCCTTTATAGGAACTCTCACAGTATCCTCCTCTCTGGCCAAAGGTGGAGTCTCCTCATCATCCTCAAGGGTAATCTCAATAGAATCACGGTAAATGCAATAGGAACTCGCTGTACATGAAGAAGTAGAACTCCGGTCATCATCCCCATCATTCTCAACATCAATAGTAACCCCAGGGCTCAGAATAGAAGAAGGGTAAGCATGAAGAACCACTTGGGAAGGTCCTCTACCAAGGAGCAACCGCCCTCTAGGAATGTTAATAACACAATCAGTCTTCCATATCCAAGGTCACCCTAAAAGAAGTTGGTACTGGCCAGGTCCTAGACTAAGCCGCAAAACATAACAATCAATCTCCACCATACGCCCAGTGACAGTGACTGGAAAACCCTGGATGAAACCCTCACTGGTTGATGATCACCCATATGCAAACTAGTAGTAGGAACTCCATTTGAAAGATAACCCCAGCTTGGAAAAGGTAGAATAACTCAAAACATTGACGCCTGATCCTCCACGCCTGATCCTCCATCAACAATAGCATGTGGAATCACTAGCTGGTGGATCATGGTCTCCACTCGAGGACACTCACGCTCAGCAAGAAGGGAATCCACTTTCTGAACAACAAGAAGATTAGGACCCACTCCCTGGGAAGAACTCAAAGCTCTACAATACCTCCTCAAAAGGGCTCGGCTAGAAGGAGAAGTGAGAAGGTATTGTGGAAGAGACATGGTGAGCTCTACTTGATTAAGAGAAGAAATAAGGTCAAAAGAAGGAATGGGGAAAACAACTTACTTGGAGTAGGGCGTGGACGAGTGTGGCGAGGTCGAGGTAAAGGGTCGGCAAACAACAGGAACAGTGACATGGGTGGGTGGGTGGGTAGTAACAACAGGTTCGGCATCTCCCTCCTCATCAACAACCTTCTCTTTCCCTTTTCGTGTGATGGCTCGCACGGGTGATGGCTCGCACGGGTGATGAATCTAACTCAATCATATTAATCGAAGGGTTCTCAGTGGTGGTAGGTGGTGCATGCACTAGAGGAAGCTGCTGGAGAACTAGGAGACCCCCTTTGAAGAAGTGTCCAACTAGGTCCTGGGGGTTTCTCGACACCAAAAGGATGATTAATGGGGCCGAGGGGTGGCAAAGTGGTGCTCCTATTCATCAAATGGCGCATCTTAATGTAACACATATCCTCTGTGTGCCCCCTACCCAAACATTTCTCATAAGTGCAAACAACTGTGGGGCAATCTTTGAAAAGATGGCCGGATACATAACAAGCTCAACACACCATGTTGGTGGGATTAGCGACGTGTAGACAACAAGTTTTTTTGGTGCTTTAGAAAATTCACATCAAGAGTTACAGCCTTCACATTTTCATTAAGTTGATTCATGTAATTTGTCATCATGTTTTTCAAATCCCCAATACTAGACGCGGTGCTTTCATACCCATCCCCCCCCCCTTGTGATGTGCTGGTGGTGGAGTGGTAGAAGTAGAATCAAGGTAAGTCACATACAGTGATGGAGCATGAAGGGCAGGAACATGATTTTGTGAAGAGATTAGGGGAGCCAGGACACTAGAAGAAGGTGGGAGTGCTAAAGGCAAAAGAGGTGGTGAGGTCACTTGAAGGTGAGGTGGTACACCGGGTGGGAATTGGAATGGTTGAGTTGGTTGAAGTTTGAGGCACATACGATGAGGTTGGCCAATGAGTGCTATTTGAATAATAAAATGCTTGATACATTCATCCATGGTCTTAATTTATGAAGCGATCTATAATGGCTTAGTCTAGAGGGATCACTACATGCAGTGAAGTCCCAAAAATTGTCATCCAACTAGAAGATAATCTAATAGTCAAGGGCGATAAAGCATCAGATTCTAAATCTGTTTTTTTTGGAGTCACAAGACATATCACTTCTATAGTCAAACCCATTGCTAAAGGTAACACTTTAGTAGAGATGAATTTCATAGATTTTATGAAAGCACTCCAAGAGGGAATAGGCTAATAAAGCTCTAGAAAATGTACATATGTATTCAAGGAGAGAGCTTCAATGGTGCTTAATCTTTATCAACAACAAGGGCATTCAACCAATGAGTGTCCATTCCTAAGGGCATGCTATAATGGAAACTTTACATTTTGTGGATGTTATGGTGGTCATGAGGCTTCAGAGTGTTGCATGCATTTACAAACCCTTGCAAGCTTATGCTTCTAGACTGTAGCAATTGGCTTTGCCAACTCATCACAACCACATGCCATAATGCCTACTGCAACACCTTAACCTAATGCTGAGAAAACGACATAGCAATCTATTGCGGCAAAGGGGATTTACAATGCACAAAGTGTGGCATTACTTCCACCAATTTTGGGACCTCAACCTCCAACTCTGAGGATTATACCATTAAACCAAATAGGTTTTGAGGAATCTTTTGAAGTGTCTATAATATAAGGTTGACTTAGATAGTGCATCACATGTCACTGAGAACTCTAGAGAGCTTTATCCCAACTACTATGTAGTTGATGTAAGAGGTAGAGTCAAAATATTATACCATCTAGCCACACTAGGAAGAGGTTGAGACATCAACATCTCTAATTTTAAGAGAATTCCTCTTTAAATCTATCATTGTTAGGAACCACATCGAGTCCCCAAGTGTCTCATATGAAACCAACTAGTCACCTAAGTTGCATCTTGTAGCATGCCACCTACAACCTATAAAATAATGGTTGTGGCATAGATCAACAAAGTGGTCCTACCATCACACCTCTCAACATGATTGGAGTGGGTGGTCAAACCTAGAGATCAATTTTGAGAAACCCTAACCTACGCATGAATGCGATAACGAGAGTAATGACTAAAAATACACATGTTGTGGAAAATAAAATAGAAAGCTAGGCTTATTAGTAGTAGGATTAAAGAAGAAGAGGGGACATAGAAGAAAGAAATCCATAAAAGGGGGAAAAACTAATAAAATAGAATGAGTGAGCTTAAGAACACTTAGCAAACCAGTTTATGTAAATGATATTGATGAGGATTCTGATTCATCAGTGACATAGAGGATGGTTCTGAAGAAAACTAGAGACACTGAAACAAAAACCAAGGAGGAGACCAAAAAGGAAAGGATGCATTCCCTCAAGAAACCAAAAAAAGAGAAACTTGGTTCACATCATGACCCTATAAGAGAATTGAAACAACTTCATGAGCTGAAGGATATAGTCACATATACTCGAGGAGTTAGAAACAAGGAACAAAACAAGTAAACATCTCTCACACTATTCATCCAAACAACTTGAAGCCTTGTAACCAACAAACCATTGGATATGCATAGTGTCATACTTGAGGTTAAAGAGAAATCACATGTCCCAAGCATGGATTCTGAACTCTTTAGGAGAATGTTTGAGTATGAGAACCCTGAACCCATTCAAGAGGTGAATATTCCAATCTCACCAGCATCCTCATATGGTAGTGAGATACTCCATTAAACATACCTAAGTTGATGGATTTCATGTCTTCAAAAAATCAGACCACAATCATTGCACCTCTTTGTGGAGACCCTGAACTCTTTGCTCCATTTGAAAGATCTTCTTAATGGGGAACATAATGTTGGGCTACCTCCATTTACACACATGTATAACTGGCATCCTTCCTATGAGACTACACCATAGCCTTAAACGGACGAGGACAACACCAAGTCTATGTGGTCAAAATACCATTAAATAAATTGGTATAATACTTTGAGAGTGATGAAACTAATGCAACCCTCTCCATCAAGGGAATCATAGTAATAGGATTCCTAGATGGAGGTGCAGGAGTGAGTTTCATCAAACCAACAAGAAGTGTTGGGAAATTATGTGTAAACGTGGTCTTGAAGTGTCTCACATTGTTGTCATGATGGTGGCAGATGGAACAATTGCCAAAACTATGTGTGATGTTATGAGATATTAGGATCAAGGTATTGAAACATCAGGTGAAGCATACCTTCATGATTGATTTCTTTGAATAACGACTCTTATGGGATGAGCTTAGGAAGACCGTTCATGCATGATGCTAAAATGGTCCATGATTGGGCAAGGAAGCATGTCTACTCTTGCAGTTCAATGATTTAATCCTTAGAGTGGTACTTTGTGACTAGTCATGTACATCGAGTAGTGATGGAATTTTTGGCAAATCAATTGGATACCACCATCAATTATGTTCCGTTATAATATTTCTTCACATGCAAGAAGGATAGCGATATGAACCAAGGACCATCCCAATCAAAAGTCATAGATGAAGGTGATGATTTAAGTTTGATTCAAATGATGGCCCCACCATACAAACTTGTGGAAGGTGATAGGATCAACATGGGTAACATCGGATGACGAGGAACTCCCTAGACACCATTGCAACAAGGGAATCATGGAGTATACTAAGCTTGAATCCACTTGGGAAGAAGACTTTGATTTGTACACTTCTAACTCTTACACTTTGATTTGTACACTTCTAACTCTTACACTTTAGTGAGGAGTCTTAAAATGAGATGGAAACAAAACCAAAGCTAACATGGGTGAGTGTAACCAAACCAAGAAAAACTAAGACAAGTGAAATAGAAACAGAATGAGATGAATAAGCTTCTCACCAAAGAAAAATAATGCTAAAGAAACAAGACAAATGAAAGCACTATAAGATAAACATAGAAATGAGGTTACAAGAAAGAACAAGCACAACCTAATGCTATAGTACATTGGTGTTGTAGTTGTTCATCAAAAGTTTATAGACAATTACATAGAAGATTTATAAAAAGTCATGTATTGTATAGCACCCCCAACTGATATAGCCCACGTGGAAGTCTCTAGAAAATCCAAAGTTTGTCGTTCAACTCAAAGAAACAAAAACCATGCACTAGCCCAAAAGGAACGAGAGGCTGAGGCTAAGGCTATCAAGGAAGCTGAGTAAGAGAAAGAACAAGAACCTTACTTACGTCGGTACTGGATGATTAAAAATCATACACCATAGGGGATCGTAATAAGTTAGTATTTGAAAAGGAAAAACAAGGATCTATTTGAGTGAGGAGAGTGGATTCTATGATGGACCCAGTGAAGTGAAGGACGTAGACTTGACAGAATCTAGTGAAGATTCTAAGCCAAATTACATTTTTAAAGACCTCACCAAAGGAAGAGGAGGTTGAGATCATTTCTCTCCTCAAGAAGTATAGGGATTACTATGCATGGACATACCATGACATGAAGGGAGTTCTCATAGAGGTGGTACAACACACTATCTCCAAGGTACCCAATGCTAAACTAGTCCAACAGTAACCCTATGATCCAATGAATACCAAATATACAAGCATTATTTAAGGAAGATATTGATAAACTCATGGAGTGTGGATTCATCTATGAGATTAAACACTCAAAATGGGTCTCATCCATTGTGGTTGTGCCCAAGAAGAATGGAAACTTAGAGTGTGTATCGATCATCTCAAGAAAGTGCATGCTACTACACATAAGGATTACTACCCCTTGCCATATTCAGAACATGTGAATGAATGAGTTACGGGCAAGGAGGCTTATATATTTTTGGATGGATACTCAGGCTATAATCAAATTTTTATTGCACTTGAAGACCAAGCCAAAAAAGATTTTATCATTGAGCATGGTGTGTATGCTTATAGAGTTATGCCATTTAGTCTAACCTCAATGCACTAGCCATATTCCAAAGACTTATGAATACTACTTTTAAGGATTTATTAAGAAAGTTTCTTGAAGCTTTCTTGGATGATTTGTGAATTCAATCATCTTAGAAAAAGTGTCTCGCACGCCTAAAAAGGGTGTTTGAAAGGTGTCGAGTTTATCGCACATCTTTAAACCCTTATAAATTTCAATTTTGGTGAAGCATGAAGTTATCATTGTGAATATAGTGTCCAAAAATTAGATCTAGATGAGAGAAAAATCAAGGTCATCTTGGAATTACCCCTACCAACAAACTACAAGGGAGTCTATCGATTCATGAGTCATGTCAGCTACTACTACTGTCAGTTTATTTTGGGTGAAGCACAAAGTGATGAGGTCATCTTGGAATTACCCCTTATAAATGCGAATTTTGGGCGAAGCACGAAGTTATTCTTGTGAATATAGTGTCCAAAATTTGGATCTCTAGTGATGAGAGAAAAATCAAGGTCATCTTGGAATTACCCCTACCAACAAACTACAAGGGAGTCTATAGATTCATGAGTCACGTCAACTACCACTATTGTCAGTTTATTCTTTTATATGAAAAACTAGTTCATACTTTGCACAAGCTATTGATTGTATTTGTATGGACCGAGGAGTGTCAACAATATTATGATAATGCACTAATGCAAGTCTTGTCCACTTCAATTTTATGAGTACCTAACTGGGATGTCATCCTCCATGTACACATTGATGCCTACAATTTCACAATTAGATGTGTCCTAGCACAGCTAGGGAAACACAAATTGGAATATCCTATTAGTTGTACAAGTCGACAACTAGATGAAGGTAAAATAGATTATACTACTACTCAACGCCTGAAGGGTTAGCAATGGTTTATCCTATAAATAAATTTAGTATAACCTTCTTGCTAATAATTTTCTTTTTATGTCAATCATCAAGCCTTGTTCACTACAAGACAATGCTTCCATACACACGTTTGATACATGCGATAAGTTACGGGCGCGTGTATGGTCGCGCATGTATATGAGTAATATCGGGCGCATGTATATGGGCATCTAAATTCGCGTGTATACTGAGTTTATAAACGTGTGTAACAGAGCGTGTATAGATGCATAAACACTGTGTTTTAGATGCAGATATACACGCTTTATTCCACGCGATAGCAGAGAGCAAATATTTAAGAAAAACTCCATACCTTTAAAAAATAAAAACCATCTCATAGTACTTACAATATATATCATTACACAATCCCACTACATGCATTTACAACAGTATATATTCAAAAACAAATCATGAGATAATAATTAAAAGACACCGTATACAATAGAATTATCATCAATTTAGAACGATACAATGATGGGATTGGTTAGGATTCGATCTCATCTTCAATAAGATCCATCCTTGCCAAATGATCAACATCAATATCCATTTGATCAATTTGTAAGGCTATGATTAAATTTATTCCACTATCGATATTCTATCCATTGATAATGGTACCGATGCCCTAATCATCCTCATCAACATCACCCCCATCATCATCAATGGTAGGGTCATCCTCATTATCATGAGAAATGGCATGCTCATCCTCATTATCATGATCATCTCGTATTTCTTGATCATCGATCACAATATCTTCATTGGCATGCTCGACATCATCTTCATTGCAGCCTGCTACATCCTCCATATGCTCCATATCAGTGAATGTATTGTACATCACTTTGGAACGTGGTGCAACAGGGATGACGTACCACCATTTAGTGTCATGCAACATTGGCAGATAGATAACCTACTCAAATACACATACTGCAATGTATTAGTATATCAAAAGTCAAGGGGTATGTGAGCTTAGATATATATGTACATGAAACACATTAGTAAAAAAATGCATACCTGCTCACATTGCTGTTGCAATACGAGCCTATCTTTCTTTGTTTGCCAAAACTTTGTAGAGTCAATAGTTACATAGCCACTTGCATGGCATTTTATTGTTGCATTAGGCCCTTTTTTCACCACGTTCATTTGCCATTTGACATCCAAAACATACACAAAGAAGCGACGAAAGTCAAGCCTAAATATGTCTAGGATTGTGCCACAATAATCATCCATTTTTCCATTTGCTCCCTCAAAGCTACTAATTCAGTTATGTTGTGGGGCTAGTAAGCCAATTTATGCAGAGCCCCAGAAAACCTCATTTGGATGCAGTGAGACACATTATGCGATATGTAAAGACCACTACACATTATGGTCTTCTTTATGAGCATGGTAAAGGCTTGAATGTACATGGCTACACAAATGCAGATTGGGCAGGTAGCTCGTATGATAAGAGGTCTACTAGTGGTTATGCCTTTACATTTGGAAGTGCAGTGGTGAGTTGTTGGAGTAGCAAGAAGCAACCTACTGTTGCTTTATCCAGTACTACAGAGGCTGAATATAGGGGTGCAGCCATTGCTACATGTGAAGGAGTATGGTTAAAGAATCTCTTGGCTGATTTGGGTGAGCCTATTGATGGCAAGGTTGTCATTCATTGTGACAACATGAGCAGCATACAGTTGGCCAAGAATCGAGTTTTTCATGCGCGGACCAAACACATAGAGGTCCACTATCACTTTGTCAGAGAGAAAGTGTTGGATGGTATAATGGATTTGAAGTATGTGAAGACTGAAGAGCAGGTGGCCGACATCTTTACAAAGCCACTTAGCAAGGAGAAGTTTGAGTACTTCTGTACTACGTTGGGAGTACCTGGGATGAGCTTGAGGGGGAGTGTTGAGAGCTTTGATAGCCCAAGCTCATCTACATCTTCATCTATGGCAGTACATCATGAGCTTGAGAGGGGCTGTTAAGATTCAGGCTCGATGTCAGCGTGTGCTAGCTCTGCTATGTGTTAGGTAGCAGCATGTGTGAGACATAAATGACCGCGTCCAGCTGGTCATAGTGTGTGGACATTAGCTAGGGTTAGCTATGTGTGGACACAACACATAGTGTGAGTTGTGTATTATGGATTATGGCTTTATGCATTGTGTGAGAAGGGAGATGGCTTCCCTCTATGGTTAAGGTTTGCAATATACATTAGGGTTTACTCCTGTGTGTGTGTTTCCTCTCTCTACCTATTTTTCATCATTGCTTGTAAGTTAACTTTATCAAAAAGCTCTAAAGTTCATCCAATTTTTCATGTTAGTATACTAAAAAAGAAATTAGGTTATGATGATAATCTCGTCAGTCAAGAAATCCTAGTAGAACTTATTGAACCCCCATCCTTACCACACGAGCCAGAAAAGGTCTTGGATTTCCAAGAGAAAAAAACTCGACACTCTATACGATAGGAGTGTTTAGTCAAGTGGAGGGATAGACCACAACAAGATTCTACTTGGGAAAAGGTAAGCATACTCAAAAAGAGGTTTTTGAATTTCATTTTCAAGGATAAAAACTCCTCTTAAGGGGGGAGTAATGTCATGACAACGGAATTACTAGGAGCCTAGAGAGCTCGACCATCTGGACAAGGCACGAGCAGGGTTTATGGGAGCCAAAATAACCAGTTACATACTCAAGAGTGGCCAGACACTAGTGAAAGTGATTGGACACAAAGGCCGCTATTAGATAAATTGGGAGAATGGAGACATTTTGGGAATTTGAAATTAGATGAATTTCATTAAATTTGGGTAAAATTCTACAACTTTGAGAGATTGAATGATCGGGTGGTTTTCTTCACGCCATTTAGGGTTACAATGGATTTTAATAATCACAAAAATGGGTGGTGTTTATAAACACCTTTTAATATATGTTCTCCCAAAAGCTTTTACAATGCTTTCTTACACCAACAATAAAATCAATGAAAGACATTTTTTCAAAATATATACTAGAAATTATATAGAATTTGAGAAATGTAAACGTAAGAACACATTACCAAATCAATCATTCGATTTGCAAGTCTCCATTACTAAGCAAGCCTTTTGGGAATTTGAAATTGGATGAGTTTCATTATATTTGGGTAACATTCTACAACTTTGGGAGATTGAATCATTAAACAACAAATGGTTTTCTTCACACCATTTAGGGATACAATGGATTTTAATACAAGTTGATAATCACAAAAATGGGTGGTGTTTATAAACACCTTTTAATATATGTTCTTGCAAGGTTTTATAATGCTTTCCTGCACCAACAATAAAATCAATGAAAGACCTTTTTCCAAATATACATAAGAAATTATGTAGAATTTGAGAAACGTAAACGTAAGAACATATTACCAGATAAGTCATTCGATTTGCAAGTCTCTGCGCACATTATGTGAAATCTTAATCCTCTTAGTATTTGTGACTTTTGACATCCATTGACCATACAACTGCATCAACACATTCCCAAACTTGGGGATCCTTTGTATTCTCTACCCAAAACTTGCTCCAACAATCCTCATATACTTCTGCATCGCTTAGTTCTTTTTTCTTAGCACAAAGTGCCCAAAAGTGAATTAGTACCTTATTGAAATTAGGTGATGTTGCATCTATGTCAATTTTTGATTAGGAAACACCAAGTCATATAGGATAAATTGGATCAGATGGCCTCACTAAGACAAAGTTTCCTACTTTAACATCTATCATTGGGCTAAACTCTTCCCTTGGCTTACCACTTAAATGACCTCAAATAGTGATTGTTCCATTCCTCATAGCCTATGAACTCATTACCGTGCCTATCGAAGTTATCCACATGATCTGGCAATTGTGTCTTTGGCAAAAAATCTGAGTACACTCTTGTCTCTAATAAAATTGGATGCTCAAGTTCCTCTAGCATATTTTTCTAGTAATCTATGACTGGTCTAATACAGGTTTCATATGATATTGTCTCACCCCTTCTATCTGCACACTTCTCCCAAAACCTAATGTAGTCCTTTATACCTGCCATTACTTGCAAGTGGTCCCTTCCAAATTCAGCCATTGGTAGAATGTCTTGAAACCCTGTTGGAAGAAGTGGCCATCCATAAGAATCTTTCTTGGACCACAACTCAATGCCTCCTTCCCTAGGCATCCAGTCAGGTGAATTGGGATGCACTTTGTATTGCATCATCATTTTTTCCTCAAGCATGAAGAAACGAAATTGAAATGGTTTAGAATGACCCACAAGCATATCCTTCCCATCATTAAGATAACCATCAACAATTTTAAGAAGAAATGGTGTTGATTTGGATTTGGAAGAGCATCTAAATGTATCCATTAGATGTGGAAAAGTGAATATTTGACCCACTCTCAAGTTCTCAGAAAACCTACTAAACATTGTATCAATGTCCTCCTGTGTGCCCTACCATCAAGAAGCCTAATTGAACTGTCTTGAAGATACCTCTTGTTACCTTCTCCTCGAGAAGTCAATCATGACATCGAGCTAATCCCTGGTGCTAAACCTATCTTAAAAACACCCTGTAAGATGTCTCTCCCTAAAGCTATTGAACTCAACAAGCAACTTTTCCAACTTATTGAGCAAGGATTTGTATGCCCCAGTAGCTCTCCTTGGGGAGCAACCGTTACTTTCCAAAAGAAGAAGGATGACACTTTTCATCTCTGCATAGATTGTCGAGGGCTAGATCAAGTCACTGTCAAGAACAAATATCCTATCTGACACATCAACGAGCTTCTTGACAAGATTCATGGAGTGAAGGTTTTATCAGAGAGATAGATTTGGTATATGGACTGTGGAGCATCAAACCATATGACTTGTCATGGTGAAGTTGTGATAGCAATGGCTGCGTCAAAGCAATAGTCTTTACATCAGATGGAAAGAATGCATTCTTGCATGGGGATTTGCAAGAAGAGGAATATATGTTACAGCCACCTGGTTATGAGGATGTGAGTCACCCCGAGCATGTTTGCAAGTTGAAGAAAGCCTTGTATGGCTTAAAACAGGCACCAAGAGCATGGTCTGACAAGATTTTTGAATATCTTGTCACTATTGGCTTTCATGTAGCCAATGCAGATTTCTTGCTGCTGTATGTGAGACACAGTGATAGAGGGGTTGTGCTTGTGGTCATCTATGTAGATGACCTGATCATTTACGGGGGACCATGATGCAGAGATCTTTGATGTAAAGATCTTGCTTAGACAGAAGTTTGAGATGAAGGATTTGGGGAAGCTCAGATATTTCTTGGGCATTGAGGTGATTAGGTAACCACATGGTATTGGATTACTGCAAAGACAGTATGGCTTGGACATGTTGTCCAAGTATGGTATGACAGGCTGTAAGCCTATCTCAGTGCCATTGGATGAGAATGGCAAGTTGAGTGCAGATTCAGGAGAGATTTTGGAGGATCCTATTATGTATAGGCGCATAGTAGGAAGCTTGATCTACATGATGATCACCAGGCCAGATTTGAGCTATGCTGTTGGGTTGGTGAGTCAGTTTATGCAAGTGCCTCGAAAGCCATATTTGGATGCAGCGAGGTGCATACTGAGGTATGTGAGGTCTACTTTGCATTGTGGACTATTTTATGAAACTGGGACAGAGATATGTGTACATGGGTACACATATGCTGATTGGGCTGGTAGTATCTTAGATAGAAGATCTACTAGTGGCTTCATGTTTTCTTTGGGGAGTGCTGCTGTGACTTGGAGTAGCAAGAAACAGCCTACGGTTGCTCTATCGAGTACTATAGAGGCCGAGTACAGAGGTGCTACTATGGCAGCATGTGAGGTAGCTTGGTTGAGAAAACTACTTGCAGATTTGGGTCTATCAGTGGATAGACAAGTTGTCATTTTCTATGACAACACTGCCATTTTGTCAGAGAGAAGGTTTTGGTAGGAGACGTTGACCTTGTTTATGTCAGCACACAGGATCAGGTCACTGACATCTTCACCAAAGCATTGGGTATAGAGAAGCTCCGTAGATTCAGGGCTTCGCTTGGTGTACACGAGATGGAGTTGAGCTCGAGGGGGAGTGTTGAGATATCAAGCTCATCTAGTGAGGCGGTGGACACTGATGACCCGCCTGGGGGATAGGCCCCACACTTACACCGCTAGCATGGTTGGTGAGATTATGGGTGATATGCGACCAGTGGGATGACAGGCTGTGTGACAGCCATTCTAGAGACTGGCATAGTTATAGCGCCAACTCATTTAGTTAGGTTCACACTATAGATAACCCTAGTATGTATTTGGTTGAGTACCTTTTCATATTGAGTGCTCTTATCTTTGTATATGGTGTGTTCAGTGTTGTGTGAAGAAGAAGAAGATTTTCAGCCTCTCACCTTGTGTGTTCTCTTTTAGGGTTTTGTGAGTGTGTGTGTGCTTGCAAGAGCACAAGCTCTCTTCTCCCCTGCATCTTTTCAATAATCATATGTAGTAGTTTTTCTCGAAAGGCATGGTAGTATGGTTACTTCTTCTTTAGTTAGCAACTCCAGTGTTATGCTAGGTGGAGTGTGCCTTTTGTGATGACATATCTTTTGTTGCGCCGTCTATGTTATTTATATCTTTGCGCACAATGTAATATTGTGATGAGCTATTTTTTGTTGTGGCAACTATCTCATATGCGATACTATTGGATGAAAATCTTTGCAATAAGGTTACGACTTCATCGTTTTGAACTCTAGTGTTTTGGGAAATGAAATTATTACAAGTTTAATATTGGTAGAAAACCAAATGTCTCCTTTTTGGTATATTTTGGAATGTTTCGCTCGAAATTTTGGGTTCGCTCACAGAAACTCTCGTTCAGGGTCTAGGAATACTCCCATTTTATCCGTTTTACATACCCTTGTACGTGCCTTTCACCATACATCATTATTCCTATTTTTCCTTGTTTATGCCTTTCCCCATACGTCATTACCCTTGTACATACCTTTCACCCTACATCATTATCCTTATTTTTCTTATTTTTTCTTAATTATCATTATTTTTAAAATAATTTAAAAATATATTTTTCCTCATGATAGTTCATAAAAAAATCACCCAATGAGTTTTCCATTAATCCAAAATCATTTCCAATCATTTGTTAAATTTTGTAAATTTTGATGTTTTTGATAATTTTAACATCATCACTGCCTAGCTCATGTTGAACCATTTAAAGAGAAACATTACCTTATCAACTTTACAATACTTCATCACACTTGTATGGAAATTATATTTGACCAATGATATGAGGTTTATTCATTTATTTCCCTAGGCCTAAATTTTAATATGGTGACACAAGAGGTGGTATGAAGCGTCACTACATGTCATGGGACACCCCTTCACATGAAAAGGTGGTTATAGGTGACTCAAATCTTAAATTTTGAATAATTCTACATGTGGGTTTAAGATCCCTAATAAATATTAGCATTTCTTTAAGTGAATAACCCTAATTAGAGTCATAATTCATGGATTTCATGGCTAATATAACACTATTCATAATTCAAGGATTTCAAGGCTAATACAACAGCATTTTCAATCCAATTCATGGAGATTTTTAAAAAAATTAAAGGATGGATTCAATCAAGAACATCAAATTCATGAAGAACTTGAAGGATTTATTTAAAGGACTTAAAGGATGGATTTAATGTGGAACATCAAATTCATGAAGAAATGCATTCACTATCTAATTTGTAATGTATAATCAAGAAGATTTTTTATTTAAAATTGATTAAAGATAGAAACCTAGTAAGTCTTCATTTTTTAAATAAATTAAATATTTTGGAGGGTAAGAATGAAGTAGATAGGTGTGTTCTTGTTGTTAATTATGGTTTATTCTATGATTATATCTATCATTAAAAATTATCTGTGAGAGGGTAAGAATGAAGAAGATAATGTATTCTTGTTGTTAATTATAGTTTATTCTGTGATTCTATCTATGATTAAAACATTAACTTGATTGGTTGTTGACATTAAGATATATTTTCTTGCAAGAACATTCCCTAATTAAATGTTACTCGTCGGTAAGAGTACTAGTCTCCCATTATGATCAAAACCCAATTGTTGGTGGTCGCGAGTCAAGATCCTAAAACATGGATAATATGTGTAATGGACCCTTGCTATGGGCTAAAGGAGGATGCGAACCAAATTATAGTTATTTTTGGATCCTCAAATTTTGACAAAAGTAGTTTGTAAAAAAATTTACTTAAAAATATAAACTATCTATGTCAACACAACCTTTTATGCAAAAAATGATTAGGGATGGCAAGGTAGTACCCCCTTATTGGACATGGGAATTTCAATAATAATATACGAGATATTTACGAAATGAAATCATTTATTATCTAAGTTCAACAAGCTCAAGAGATTGAATATTGACCCAAAGGCCTATGTGTTAGGTGCATGGGTATCTAGAATTCAAGACACCCTATGCACATAATGATGTTTTTATAGAAGGATTTGGTCCCCCTCCCCATATATAGCACATGATATAAATATGACTTTTAAAGAATGTGCAAGGTGCAATAGATTTAAAAAAAAGAGAGGCAAGAGAGAGATAATGCATAGGAAAAGAAGACCTAAGATAAGGGAAAAAATGAAAAAGAAATAATGAAGAGACTGGGACTAGTATGGAGAGATTAGGGTCTAGAGGATGGATCTTGGGATAGAGGAGTATATGATAAGGGTTGGGAGGGAGGGAAAATGTGATAGGATATGCTAAAAAAGGGAGTATACTAGGTTTTAAATCTAGGTCCTCGGTCTAAATGGAGAGACAGGTACATTTTAAAGATGAAAGTTCATATACATAAATCTTTGGCCATGCCTTTTGAGAAGACAAGGAACCCAACATTTTAAAGATGAAAGTCCATACAAATCTTTGACAACACTTTTTAAGGAAACAAGGAACCTAACATTTTTTTAACATGTTCCTCATTGATTCCCATACTAATCCTCTTTCTAAATTAGGTTTTCCTTAATGAGACTCAAATCTTTAACCACACCACCATTTGAGGAAACAAGGAACCTAACACGTTTGTTACATGAATGGAAGTTCCTTATTACTTTCCATACTAATCATATTTTTAAATTAGGTTCCCCTTGTTTTAATCTAGTTCTCTAGATCATGCGGTTAGCTATTTGATTGAAACTTGTATACAAGGACAAAAATAGGGACAAAAATTAGCCCAAAGGCTAATTTTTAAGGGTCTTCCAAAAGGCTTGGGCTATTTTAGACCCAAAAAAGATGACTTTTTTAATATATTAGCCCAAGGTAGCATTTTTGGATACATTTTAGAGGAAAAATCACCAAATTTACACTAAAAGTGAGCATATATCTTGAAAATTTTTAAACATTTACCAAAGTTTCTTATAGAATCTACCTTCTATTAAAGAAAGATTCGCCAACCCATGTACTCCTTATTTTTTACCCTGCTTGTGTAAAGACTACCATCATCTCCTCTTCATTAGAGGATGAAGATGGGCCCTAGTTTTACAGAAGGGAAGATTTTGGAAAATAGAGCTTAAAGAGTAAATAGAAAAGTTTAAAGCGTAAGAGAGAAATTTATGTTGAAGAATTTAAGAGTAACTTCATAGAATTAAACACACATGAATTGTACTTGATTTCCATTATTTTTATTTTTCCATCCATTTACATTTTCATGATGGACATTTTAGATTTGTACTTGATGTTGTCTATTACTTTTTGTTTTCTCATGATGTACATTCATTAATTTGCATCATCACTTTATTTAATCACATCACATAGTAAATGTGTGAGTGAGTGTGTCGAGGATCTTGGCTAACAATAAATTAATATCTTGCTTTAAATATAACATTGGTCATAGTTTGTGTCTATGTTCTATGCATATTCTTTAAATATAACATTGGTTTGTATAACCAACATAGTTTATGCCTATGTTCTATACATACACTTTCTCCATGTCTCCATGCATAGATTAGATTCTCCACATTTCTTGTGCCATACATATGTAATCCCATTGATAAAATAAGCTGATATACACTTAGACGTGCAATTAATTCCACTTATTTTCTTTATCAATTTATGATTTCAGTATTCTATCATTGTGTTTCCAATGAACTTTTTATGATTGTACTTTGGTTTCAATTATTTTCCTTTTTCCAACATAATTTTTAATTTCATAATTACTTTTTCAAAATATTGTCTACATAATGAACATGTTGGTGAGTACTAAGGTTTGTAGCTAGCTTTGGTTTCTTTGCTTAAAAAAATAATGTTTGTTGTCACACCTAAAACCAACCTTATACCTACGTTTTTGTACGTTGTCCACCACCACATTGTATTTTTGTAGATACTTTAAAAGATGATTTTTTTGCATTACTTGTGCCATGCCTATGAAATATGCTAATAAATTGGGATTGATGTGTACACTACAAACAAAAGGAAGTAGTTAATAACTCGAACTTGTCCTCAACCAAAGTGAGTCAAATGGGAAAAAGACACTGGGAACGAGTGTCCTAGGTTCTAGGTAGTCCTTGGGACTTGAAAAGTACTCACAAATAGTTGGAAATAGATCTTAGATGAAGTTCGAAAGTGAGTTGAAAAGGTATTGAAGGCTGCAGCTTCTTAATGGTGTCCTAGTATTTAGAGAGTGCTCACAAATGCTTGGAAACGGGTCTTGCATGGATTTGTGTTTTCCCTAATTGAGTCAAATAGATATTAGGCCATGGGAAATAGCCTCTTTAGGGTATTCGTGGGGTGTAAGTAATCCTTGGGGGGTAGGAATATTTAAATTCTCAAAGGAGAAGCGAGCATATCTTAGAGTAAAGTTACATTCTTGCTGTTAAATTTTGTACTAAATCCATATTTTGGATTTTAAATTATGATAAGAGATTTTTTGAAAGCACATCAGCTATCATAAGAGCTATTATAGACATTGAAATAATGCCGCACCAATATCATGGCTTAGCATTTCTTAGCAACATTTCGTAAAGCATTGCACACGCATTACAAATGGGCTTGACTATGGTAGTGATATGATCAAGGCTAAATATTCACACAAATGACCATGGGATGACTTTAGGCCATGCCACTGCCCATACGGGGAGGTATCATGTGAGGTAGGAGTGTATGTTAAGTTATTTATGTAGGTTCTTGTAACCAATGACTCCCACCCAAAGGCTCTTTGGGAGAAATACAACATGTGAAAATATTATGCAAATTCAACTAATGTGCATGTCTTACATTTGGGCATCACATTTTGGGAGTGCGTGTGTGAAAATGTGAGATGACAAAAAAAACACTTGGCTACAGTGCAATAATTGTTAAATTGATTTAAACAATATGCCCCTCCCTAATTATCCTTGCTGAGTGCAATAGTTGTTAAATTGATTTGATCAATATCCCAACACCACCCCCCCCAACAATTATCCTTTCAAAGCTACTTGATTTGGTGCTCTGTATTACATTTTTTTCATTTTGATGAAGTATGTGTATATAATACCATATAAAAATACATGGAATGAAGCGTCACATGCACATAGATTAAAACATTATTGGGTGCAATGTTTTGGAGTATTATTGATGTTGTTGTAATAATAAAATTAAAAGGTTTGTGACTTTATGAATATTTGTGTCACTTCATATATAATAATATTATTAAAAATCATCATATGGTTGGTACATTAAGGGATTGGAGAAAGGGCTCTCGAATATCCACATTTGATTCTTGTGGAAAGAGCCTTCCAAGAACTCGAGGTTTGAGAGTTGAATATATAACTTCACGAAATATGTATACAGAGACTAAAAAATTCTAACTGTTACTACTGAGCTTGATTGCACAATGCAAAGAATCCAAGTTGCATTCATCACATCTCTTTTGCAGAAGGCTCGAAGACAAAAAAATGTCACATTGGATTGTTGAGGATGGTAGTGATTTTGGTACAAAATGTCACAGTAGGTAGTGTTGAGGATGGTAATGACTTTGGTACAATATGTAGCAGTGACTTCCATGAGAGTAGAAAGCAATTGCTCTATGATAGGGTTTGGCTTATTTGCAACAATCACCTCCATGGAAGCATGCACTAATGAAGAGGCCTAAGGAGAAAGTTGGGAACATATGGAGAGAATCTTGAAAAGATGTTCACGGGTGGTTTGGACGGGATCATGCATCAGCATCTGTTAGAGAGACACGAGGGCGGAGGGTACGTCGGTACCTGCAAGGACGATACGGTAGTGCCGTTACGTATGTGGGCAGCCATAGGGTTGATTGTTACGATTCACGGAGAGCCGGCCGTGGCTAGGATACGTTCAATTGGGGCCCACACATCACGTCAGGCCGTACCTGCCCACCGCCCTAGATAGTGGCCGCTGGCGCTGAGCCACGGCCCACGGCCAGCCTCGGGCGGCGCAGCCAGCCAGGCCTGGCTGCCTGCCAGCCAGCAGCCGGCCCAAGTTCCGAGAAATCCAAGCTCTCCACGGGCCCGCCCAGTAAATAGTGCATTCGTGCAGCTGCACATGTAATGGTGATATAACCATATATGCTGCCCCTCTGGACCCTCAGGAGTGAGCTCCGTCCGTTGAGCATTGCCGCGACAGACAGAACGTGCAACGACGCTCCTCTGTCAACTTCCGCCTGCTCGGTCCATGTGACGCTCCAGACCTTTTGGGAAGCTTATTTTTAAGGACTCGAGGAGTAAAATTGAAGAAAATTGGCCTCCTTTTATCGAAATTTTACACTTCCTGTTTGAGGGAGAGTTTTTTTTCCGAAAAATTTACGAGCTTTTTTTTACGAGCTTTTTTTTCCTCGAACTATAGATCATCGGGGAAATGCTTAAATGAAAGAAGATGCACACTTTTAAAAAGGAGGCCTCGAGGAATCCCACAATCCCATCCCATCATTAGATGTAAAACTTTTTTTTTTGGTGTAGAATTCGGCACTTTTACCATCTATAAGGAGCTCAGAAGGCCCAAAAATGGTAGAATTGACTATAAACACGCCTATATTTCGACGAGCTTTCTCTGGCTGTGCTGATGTTCAGGAAAAGGGGGTGCTGGGCTGATGGCCCAAGATCTAGCAGCACCCCCCTTTCCTGAACATTAGTTGGAGAAAGATGGTCGAAATATAGTGAAAAAAAAGTTTTAAATATAATGTTTGTATTTAAGCCCCCTTAGAGTCCCCTTTTTCTATGCAAGAGTGTAGCCCCTCAAATAATGTAGGTTATGTGTAAACATCTTGAGTGATAGCTAAATATATTGTTGCTATGGTGTTGATCTTGATTGTATAAACTTGGTGTGATGGTCTTGAGAGTTGGAAAAAAGCTTGCAAAAATTAGAAAAAAGCTCGCATGAAGAAGCTAGAAAAAAATCACACTCGTGTTTGAGAAATCGACCAAAGGATAAGCTGAGGCATTGCTAAGGAACCCTTTTTTGAATATTGCACTAGGTCTAGGAGAATCCTCACACACCCACATACATGTTTCTTTCTCATATCATGTAATGTTCTCATGGAACACCCCAGACCACAACCCTTCGAATTGAAAAGGTAGCCCAAAATTTTCATTTCCAAGAAATTGGAAGGATATATTACTATTTTAAAAATGTTTTGTGCCTTTGTTTAGAAAGGATAATAGTTTTTCGGCCCTTCTTTTGAAGAAGTTTAAAGGGCATCCCAACCCTAGGCCTACATATGTTTCAATCGAAAAAGACTTGTAAGTTTCAACCCAAATAAATATAAAGTTTGTTCGTAGATGTGAAAATATTCTAAAACATGAAGTCGAGAGTATAAATTAATCGTTAATGTGTAGATTGGATAAGATATACAATATAAAATGTTTATGCTAGCTTGTCAAAACTAAATGTCATTCAAGTCATCGTCATCATAATGCTCTTCTTTTATATGAAGCAACATCCTTTTTGCACCATGCATACAATCATATACTCATATCATATTCAAGATTATCGGAGTGAGCTCTCAACACTTAGAGGCTTGCATGTCCTATAAGATTTAACATTTTTGTTCTCCAACAATATCATTATCAACATAGCTTACTTATTATGGCGATGACCCATGAGCACTTATTGGAGAATAGTGTAAGAAGAACTTAGGTTGAAAAATACTAAATCCAGTATGAGAAGTCTAGCTTCTAGGACAATCTATGCTATTGACTCTAGATCTCTTTGGAAAAATGGGAACATCCATTGAAAATGAAGGTAGTTCCATACTTAGAAACTTCAATGAGGAGTCATAAGAGAAGATAGAAGTTGAGCCAAAAAAGATAGTGTCCACATCTAGGTCTCCCCAAAAAAATTGGGACAATCTCATAGACCTCCCAACAATGACCTTAAACACTACAGTTAAATAGATGAGATTGAACCACCCAAGAAATCTATGTGTCACAAAGAACTAAATGGAACCAAATGGGACCTCCAACAAGTAGGTTTAATATATTAGATACAAATGGAACTTTGGCATGATTCACAAGCCAATTTACATGCAAAAAATATTAATGAGATATTTTTAAGTGGACACAACCACTACCTTTGAGGTGAACATATATTTAAATTGCTAATCTAGTATTACATACCTTCATGGTCTTTATGAGGACTAACCATAGCATACATTACTGCATACCTAGGAGGATCGGGTTGTAGTTTTACAATGAATGAAGGCCAAATAGTCTTACAAAATGAATGAGGCCCAAATAGCCTTACACTAAAAGATATTAAAAGAAAAGAAAGAGTGGATACACACGTCGCAAATGACATTCGAGGAAGAAGGGGTCACATTTTTTGCGTTTAAATGGCATACATTGTTTCGCATCAAACTTTGTGATGCTAGAGAGACTCAAATAATGTGACACTTGAAAATAGGTAAATAGCATAGCTCACATTTATTATTATAGGCCTTCCCTTCTCAAAATGGTATTGGTTTTCTTTTCCCTTTCTTTCCTCTATCTTCAGGTTGTAGAGAAGTACTTATAATACTTATATAGGTCAACACATTTAATACCATACATGATACTGCTTGTGTTGTTCAAAGAAAAGTTGCCTTCAAAAAACTTTGGCCATTTGCTACATCTATTAGTACATCCATTGCTAGTTATTCTAATAGGTGAGTTGGTGACCATGGCTTCTTGTAGTAGTATAAAAACTCTCCATTAGAAATCATAGATCTTCCAAGGTTGAGGAGATATTGGTAGGTGAAAATGGGACCTATAATGTGGAGAACTACATGAGATGAGTATTTGATATAAGTTTAATATATGTATTTTATTTTCTAGTTTTCCTTTTTTATTTTCCAAGACCCAAATATGTTGCCACCTCTACTTTTCACAATATTTTGTGTATATTTATCAAACTTGTTTGGATTGGTGTAAGGTTCCTCCCTTTAAAAATGGGAGAAACACTTAAGATAGTCCGCTAAGTCTTATCTTGGGAAAAATTTCCTATTCATCGACACCTTGACCCTGTAGAGATTCAAGGATACGATTTATAGGTATGACCTAGCTCTATCCCGCAGGGGGAGCGTGATCTTCTAAACATCAAATCACCCATAGGGAAATTGATCAAAAATTGGGCAACTACTAGACTTGATTTCTAGAGACAACGCTTTTTTCCTCATCTTTATGCAAGGCACAGCCGCCGTTGGCCTAGTCTTCTAGAATAGAGTTGCCCAGGAACCTAACTATCTAACGTAGGGCTTTCACTTAATCTGTTGGAAAGCTACCCGACTAATCGGGTCCACCCGTCCGTAGGATGGTGCTGTCAGGGCATTCCATCCTCCCACTTTCCACCCTACTCACGCATCAATTTGTTTTCTAATTAATACTACCACACTGTTTGACATAAATAAACATATTCCTTAATTAAGGCCCTTCTTCACAAGGTTCGTTAAAACAGCCTTCTTACACAATACAATCATACCAAAGACAAGATGTAATTATATAAAAAGTTTATACATGAATCCATTTCCATACAAGCCAAACCGGCTCTCTTATTCTTTTCCTTTATACCGCCGATGATCTAGAATTCGGCCTTCCAGCCTCTACATGCTGGGCAAAACCCTACGGGACCATACACCTCATCGTCGGCCGCTGGCGAGGACTCAAGCCGGCCTGTCGCCCTCTCAGGCTCCATCGCTCGATCCTCCCACCCCTCAGAGGGATGTCTGCACACTAGGGTGGGCTTATTTACTGCACTAGCCTGGGCCCTCAGAACTAGGCAGCCTCATAATCTCTCGCCTCAATCAGCGATCCTTATTCTCCCAAAGGTATGAGGGATACCTTGGGCCATTCCCGGGCTTTGCTAACGACGCCGCCCGGCTACACAAGCACGGAACGGAGTTAGCGTTGAAGCCAAAAAATCTTGAATTCTAAAGATAACAACTTCAATGCAATTTACTAAATATAGCATTCACAATTTATGAAGATAACAATTTCAACGCAATTTATCGAATACAACATCACATAATTCGTAACTTCATATAATTTTTATGTCCTCATTTTAAAAGAAAAAGACACCATTCATTAATACTAATTTAAGGAAAAATCTCTTCTTTTGAAAATTAACCAAGCTAACCTGGCCACCGTTTCCTTGAGGGGCTTGAAAAGGGAGGATGGGCGCATCTTCCCCCATCTCGTTGTTACGTGCTCCTCTTGAGGTAATATTTTGTCATCTCCGAGATGAGGCCATCTTAGGCGTCGCCTTGTAGAGCTCGCTGCTGCGATCGAAACGCTTCAGTCGGATCTGAATTCCGAGCTCGTTCGCTCACCGTATGAGCAAAAGAATATGGCGCACGAACCCTCGCTTGAGTCAAAAAACCCTTACTAAAGTCTACGCAAATGGGGGGGGAATTGTGAGATGTACTTAAGGGCAAAGGCAAAAACGTGGAGAGGGCTGGAAGGGGTTGCTGCAAGCCTCTCTGTAAGTCTATTCACACGGGGGGGGGAGAAGAGTTAAGGACACTGGCTCTTAGCAAGAGGGGGATGGAGGAAAATTGGCTTATCTGAAAAGAGCCAAATGAGGGGGTGTGAGAGGGGTGGCTGTACTTGCAGCAAGTACGCTACACAGGGATGAACGGCGGTACGGACGGCGGCACAACAAGGCATACGCTACACAGAAATGCGTACCGACTGAGGAGCACCCCGGGGGTTTATATAGCTGAGGGGTGAGGGTACGGGCGCTGCGCAAAGCAAGGACGAAAGGACGGTGTACCTTCAAAGGCTATGGATCAGTGGCCTGCATGGGTCTAGGGGAAAGGTACGGTGTCGGTTGTCTGGGAAAGGAGTGGTACGCATGTACCTTATCTGGTCTGGGTGTCCACCTAAGGGTACGCGTGGACCATACAGTGGGCGACCGTCCTTTGGTTCTTGGGCGGCCATTGTACGAGCGCCCTAGTAAGTGTGTACGGACCAAATTTTGGGACGGGATACCCAAATTTGGGACGCCCGCCTCGATTTGCGTGCCGGACCGCCCCGAGGGGCGAATTTTTTTTTTTTGTCCGGGAGGTTCTCCTGGTCGTAGGGGTTCAGACCATTCGTCAATCGGACGTGCGGTCGTGCATTTATTAAGGTTTAAAGGTCACCGTTTTTTAACTAAAATGATTGAAATTAGCATATAGGCTTGATCCGGTGTCCGTTTTGGATGCTGTAAAATCCTATATTAGGGTCAAATAATAAAACCATTGATATTTATATCATAAAAACTCATAATTACATGGATATTTCTTTATTAGTGAAGATGGGTACATTACAATTGGGGATAAGCTTGATCATAAATACATACAGTAGATATCATTTTACTAAGAATGCACACACACCTAATCTCTACATTGTTTTAGGTTTTTGTGTAGCTTGGAAAAACTCCCCACGTTGCAAATGTTGTATTAACATACCCTTTTATTTATGGCACATTCATGCCAAAATCATATACATGAATGATACATTTTAGAGGCATGATTTGTTACTCCTCTTCCCATTTTTATTGTGAATGCAATAAAGAACAAGAAAAGGAGGCAGAAAACATGGACAAACATGCCTCCTCTTTCCTCTTCTTTTATGTATGTATGATGTGAGAAAAATCATACAACAAAAAGAAGAAGATAAAGAAACACCATAACCTTTTATAATCTTTATACATCATACCAAAAGGAAAAATAATGTGAAATAGTATGATCTAGAAGGGTATACTGATAGAGCAAGAAAAGAAAAGAATAGGGATAAAGCAAGCAAAGGAGAGAAAATCTTGTGAAAGTTTGGTATATCTACATGCCATCTCTTTCTAACATTTCATCACCATCCATGGAGATGCTGGATACTTTCTAACATAGTTTATTGGTTAGCATCAAGGAAGATAAACAAGATAAATATTGCCCTAAGTTCATCTTTGAAAGATGCCCTAAGTTCATCTTTGAAAGAAGCCCTAAGTTCATCTTTGAAAGAAGCCCTAAGTTGCACATGTTGTATTAATATACCCATTTATCTAAAGTGGAATATACCTTCTTGTAGAGACATGATAGATGCTAATTGGAATTTCATCTTCCTCCTACTCTTCCCCTTGATTTTTTTTCATGCATGCAAAAAATAAAATGAGGGAGAAAACATGAACAATCATGCCTCCTTTTTTGCATGTATGTGAGCAAAATAAGCATCATACACAAAGGACAAGAAGAAGAAGCTAAAAACAAAGATTCGCTCTTCATGTCATATACATCATATCAAAAGGAGAAATTGTGATCTTGTATGATCTAAAAGGGTATATTGAGAGAGATAGAGGAAGAAAAGGAGAGAAAATGTTCTGAAGGTTGGTATAACAACATGATACCTCAGTCTAACATTTCATCACCATCCACCATGGCTCACCAATTTATATTTTTCAACAAAAGCTATTGGTGAGATTTAAGAGGAAAAATTCCCGAAGTTTATCTTAGAAAAACACCCCAAGTTATACATTTTGTATCAATATATCCATTTATTTAACATGAAGACTCATGCCGAAAGCATATACTTAGATGTTACCTTCTTGTAGAGGCACGATATATATAAATGTGGCATTTCTTCTTCCTTCTCATCTACCCCTTCTTGAATTACATGCATGCAAACAAGAAAAATATGCTAATTGGCATTTCTTCTTCCCCTTATATTCCTCTTCTTAATTCACGTGCACGTAAACAAGAAAAAGAGGGAGAAAAAATGAACAATCATGCCTCCTCTTTCCTCTTGTTTTGTGGATTTGGATACTCACCAAAAGATTCCCAAAAAGTGCTATTGGTGAGCCTCAAAGAAGAAGAACAAGAAGATAAAGAAAAATAACAAGAAGACAAAGACAAAGATTGTCTCTCTTCATATCCTTATGTAATATTTACACATCATAACAAAAGGAGAAAATAAAATGAGCTTGTATAATCTAAAAGGGTAATATTGATGGTTCCTTTTTGGAACATATACAAAGAGCTGAGAGGCAATCTATTGTGAAATATAGATACGACCAAATTATTTTCCATTGTAACATCTCACTACCATGTCTCGAGTTAAGGCTCACTAGAAGCTTTTGGTGAGCCTAATGCAAGAGGATTTCTAAGACATTTATTATTTAAAGGAGCTAAGATTCAAGATATTTTTAAACGTTTAAGATTTTTTATTCAAAAGGTTGGATGTCAATGGGTTTCTTATATGGAACTTGAATTGTGAAGATAATAACTTTATATACCCTATCCATAGAAGTAATATACCCTATCCATAGAGTAAGATTTTTTATTCAAAAGGTTGGATGTCAATGGGTTTCTTATATGGAACTTGAATTGTGAAGATAATAACTTTATATACCCTATACATAGAAGTAATAATGATTCACATCTCTTTCGAGTGTTAATATTGTTTTTGACAGATTATTTCAATTACACCACAATGATGGAGGTATGTATATATTCACTTCCTGTTATACAACTTTTTCATAAGTATTTCTATAAAAATTTTACAACCTAAGAATCTAATTAATAAACCATAGATTCAACATTAAGATTAGTTCAAGTTTAGTAAATTAAATAAAAGTTGTAGATAGAGGAAATTTGTGTCAGAATTTAAGTTTTAGAGGGAGCTAGCCACTCCGCCTCTCAAACTTTTAAGTGATTTATGGAATTAATCTGGTGGTATGAAACATCAAATTGGTTTCATATACTTACTCCAAAAATATTTATGTCTGCTATCTTTTACCATCCTATATGTGTATGTACAACGCGCCTATGTGGTATGGGACAATTAAACTCATCATACATACATTCATTTGATTGGTTCATTGCATACGCATTATGTGTAGATCTAGTCTTCCACACTAATCATGAAGCCATCCTCTCATGTGTTTATGCAGCTATATATCCGGGATGCCCATATATGGTATGCTTTTGGGCCTCCACTATTTGTTTCAGTTGGTTTGTATGGAGGGGTGATTCCCAAGTTACTTACGCCTGGCAAACATGTGTGTGGCTATTATTTGAATACTTATGAGTTGTCTATATCTCAAGACGATGTTGGGATTAATTGATGTGTTCAATTAATTGTTTAACTAATGTGAACTGTGTCTGAGTATAGCCAATGAGAAGTCGAGGGTACCGATTGAGGTGATGCAGTATACGAGGGTACCAATTGAGGTGACGCAGTATACGAGGGTACCGATTGAGGTGATGTAGTATACGAGGGTACCGATTGAGGTGACGCAGTATACGAGGGTACCGATTGAGGTGACGCAGTATACGAGGGTACCAATTGAGGTGTCGTACGGCTAGTGGATTGAGCAGTGGTGTGAAGATGATGATCATTTTTTCTTTTGTGAATCATGTATTAGACTTTTTGTGTATGTTATTTTTTATTTGATGATCAGTGTGACGATCACTAATTTTAGGTGTCGCATGAGTTTTTCTTGTGGGTATTCCATGTCTATAAGAACCTCTAAGCCATGCCTTTGTGCCTTTGAGCCATGTCTGGACCTCTGAGTTTACCTTGCAGGTTATGATATCAATACCCACAAAGCTGAGGACAATTTCTTCCTCAAACGGGAGGACTGTTACATGTATATATTTTATCATATTTTTTATGAATTAATAATCGTAGAAAAATATGCTTAATTTTTTTTTACAGGAATCAACTTAATGGAATGTGTGAATGTGCACAAAGTTATTTTATGTAACAAGGCCCATTAGCAATTATATTTGGGTTAAAGTTTTTATATGTACAAACCTTAGGGATTTTGATATGGTTGAAAATATGTAAAGCAATACCCAAAAAGTGGGAAAAGCAAGCCCAATTTGTACTCTCAACTATTAATATCTCCCTGGGCTATTTTTATGAATAAAATTCTCTAAATACTCATGTCGTGGAAGTGGAGCTACACAGCATGGGGGGTGAGATTGCACCAAATCTTGTCTTGATGGTGATGTTATTATATTTCTCTTGCCTTGTGTAATGTTATGTTATTTGATTTCAATTTAATTCAAGTCTTTGTTTTAATTTTTGATGTATTTTATGAGTTTTTAATTATTTCTTCAAGAAGTACAAAAGGGTCCCATGACAATAATGGAGGCAAGCCATGTGGGTTCAAGCAGATTTTGAGATGCTCGACTTTGGGTATCAACATTGTTCAGAAGACAAAATATAATGACCTTTTTGTACACAGACTCATCCATCTTTGGAAGGTGTCCTTTCTTATGTGGCATATCTGACACTATCCGTTCATCCTCATATTTGTGCATGAATCTTGGCATGGATGGATCTATTCATTTAAAATATTCTAAGATATATACAAGAGATTCTTACAGTAGGGTGAAAGCAACTTAACATTCTCAAAATAGCATGTCCTTTGACACTACTAACTACCGGTGCTACCATTGCTTCTATTTCAACATCAAAAGCTTGTATATGTAATAGTTTGTGTTTTTTAGCTTTCTTACACATGGATGCACCTCAAAGACTATTCGTCACAACTTAAATACTTATATCATGGAAAAAATAAGAGGATATTTGAAGTTAGCATAGAGCTTCTCATTAGCATAAAAAGCATAGTACGTGAACTTCCTCTCATCCACCAACCAACCCTCCACAATGCTTTCCTCTGGCCTTTCCCATTTTCTCACAAACCCCTTAAAGTTTTTCATAAAGCATTCAAGAAACAACATCCATCAGCTATGAATAACACCACATATAGACACCTTATCTACAACTAGATTTACCACAAGGTGAAATTAAATTGAGTATGCTTCTTGGAAAGTGTTCTTCAATCATACATAGTGCCTCAACTGCCTCAGCTTAAGCCTTCTCATTGGAATGTCGATCAATCTTGTTTGATACTATCCACCTATTCAATAAGGAAGAAACAATAAATAAAAAGGAAATAGAAAACTGTAAAGATATATGCTATAAGAGCATTAATCTATAGCTTTAACTAGATCTCACCTTACCACTCCACCTAAATTATAGGTGGCATTATAACCTCCCTTGTCTCTGCACCCACCAATTGATATTGGAAGTATTAACTTATGAAAACCAATTAATAGTCTATAACATCAATATGAAAGTGCTCAACAATATATATAATTGTCTATGTACCTACATAATCTTGTGCCAATCACATGATTTAAAAGATCATACGATTGATCGTGAGTTACTGTTCTTCTTTGGGCTTGTAAATGCACCCTTTAATGGGTGCATTATACCAGTTGGTGTATGCAAATAGGCTATTTTATTATTGACATTTGTTTCCTCTTTGATAATCTTCATGGCACTTTTAGCAAAACCACCTTTTCATTGACTGCCTTTGGTCATGTTCTTTCCATGCATCTATATTCTTTACGTTAGCTATAATTACCTTGATATCATTTTGACCAATTTTATGGTCCCAAATCATTGATGCCAAATTATTAAAAATGTGCATTGGATCTAAAAGATGATTTATTTTTAACTTTTTCCGATATGGTAGTTGATAGAAGATCGAGTACTTTTCATGCATGAGGGTGGTATAATAGGAGTCACTCTCCATATCTTGTCCCAATCTCCATCTCTCCACCCTCCATCCATTGTCTTGGAAGGAGGCACTTCACACATCTCTTGCCATTTTGCACCTCTCATCACAATTGGGGAAACCTTTGATGGAGCATGATTGGGGTGGTTGGGAGGAAGAAATACATGTTATACACTACTTTATTATACGCATTAGAGTTACTTAAGGGAGTTGTGCATTGGACCTACCAAAATATATAGTCAATAGATATTTAAGGAAATATATAGTTAATATGCATTAGAGTTATCTAAGGGAGTTATGCATGAAGAGCATTGTTTGAGTTACTGGCGTACCTGAGCACACCGTGTAGCCTAGAAAATCATGTATTGTCCCACCATTAGTCAAAATCATGTATTTTCCACCATTAAGAAAAATTTGAACTAAGAAAAGGATCCTCTAAGAAGAGCCATCATGTGATCACTTTTCTAGAAAAAAGAGAGACATGGTGAACCTTATGTATCTTATATCAAAACTCCCACATATGACATACCATTAGAAAGCCCTTGAAAATGGATTCTAAATCTACTATCTTCAATAAATTTAGAGTTGATATGCTAAAGTTATGTCTTCCCCACTAAAAGGTAAATTCCAATGATTGTGGCATCCATGTTACAATCATTGGAACCTACCTTTTAGTGGGGAAGACATAACTTAAGCATATCAACTCGAAATTTATCTCCGTAATCATTGGAATCTACCTTTTAACGGGGAAGACATAACTTGAGCATCGTGAATTTTCACAGTCTTTCCAATGGTATGTCACATGTGAGAGTTTTGACATAATATACACGTCTCACCATGTACCCCTTTTTTGTATAAAAGTTATCACATGGCTGTTCTTAGAGGGCCCATTTTTAGTCCAAAAGTTTTGTGATGATTAAGATACCCTTGACCATGGCATTACAACATGAAATTGGATAGGATACATCATACACCTTTATGCATCTCTATAAATTTACTAGAGCTCATCAATCAAGGGATCAAGGTATACATGTGTATTGTTTACATTGTATTTCTTATCGGGGACAAGAAGTGCAAGCATCACATGAACCTTCTTAATGGACATCCATGGAGGAATATTGTAATTCAAAAATAACAATGGGCCATGTGGACCATGATGTAGACGACAATCCAAATGGATTCACTCCATCCATACCCAACCCAAGTCATAAATTATGAGGCTTGTATTTGAACTCTGGCCACTCATGCTCAATGTGATCCAAGCGGGTGAGTCAACAGGAATCCTCATCATGCCATTAGTTGAGCGATGGCTCATATGCGATGACATTAAATTGGTAATGGATTGACACCGAAACATATGTTGGAAAAGTTCCTTAAAAACTTTTGAGGTCCCTTGTAATTTTTTCTTATAACAATCCTCTCCTTAAATTAAAAATTTCTTGAAATTGGCATATGCACCCTTAAATAGCAAACAATCATTTATGACACCACGTATGAACTTGAGTGTAATACATACAAAGTATGGATAGCGTTTTCCATGCATCACTCTGATTTATGGGCACCAAGTTGTTTGTTGGGAGCATCTTCTTCAATAAGTAGAGTAGGATATTTACTCTATTATTCCTCCATCCATATGTTATTTGCAAGTATAAGATCTCTAATAAGAATACATCCAAGCAGAGAACTTTACACTCTCATACAATGGTGTATTAGTTTCCTTTTGCAACATATCTTCTCTATCATAATTTTGAGAGTCGGGGATCCCTTCCTTACCCTCACTTTGGAAAAAGTGAGTAATCATCTCCTCTATCTCATGTGGAGGAAATTATCACATTTCTAAATTTGATGCTCTAGCTCCTTACAATGCTTACACTTATTCTTCAAGTTTTCCCTACTGACAAAATAATGAGGCATTTTATGTAATACTATCTCATGGAGGTTCATACCATCATCATCCTAATGAAAAATAATAACACAAACAATAATGATCAACATTTCATTTTTCAACCTTAAGTTCACACTTTATACGAAAATTACAAGCATTATAACAATGCTGGGGATAAAACCTTTTTGGTGCAACCCATGGTGTTTTTGCCTTTTTTTCAAAAGTAATCTTCTAGTCCTAAAATTCCCTCCGCTCCTCTGCACCCTCAATCTCATCCCTAATCTAGCTCCCATGTATGAGTGTTATGTTCTTCATATTCTTTTACCCCTCCTCCTTGGTGATAACAACATAGTTAAGGCTTCATAAGTGCAAGCTCCTTTTGGCCATGGCTATGGTAACCCTTTTCCCTCAACCATAATATATTCTAAATCCTAATCTATTACTAAATCCTATTTTTAAACCTTAATATATGGTAAACCCTAATCTATGCTACACTAGAATTGGTAAAAACCCTTATCTATAGATAGATGCTACACTCTAATTAGTGAAAACCCTTATCTATGCTTATGTCTATGCTACACTCTACCCTAATTTATACCTATCTCTATGTTAAACCCTAAGCACTAGGCTTCTATAATCTCTATTATGGTTTAATCTCTTCATTAAATAAAAGAAATTAAACAATAACAAGAGATAAGGAAGAATAGACTCACCTTAGTTGAGTGCTCTCCTTCTTAGAATGCCCCTCTTAGAATGACTTTTTTCTCATTAGGATTTACAAATAAGTGTTCTTTTCAAAGTAGTTAACCCTCATTAAATGCATTATTTATTTTTTTAACCTAACATTATTTATTGTTTACTAACATTCTAGATCATGATGGGTTTATTTATCTAATTTTTAACATAGTCAGCTTGACTCTCTTATTTCAATTAGGATTTAGAACACATCGCGATGATGCCATTATACCTATAAGTAACTTATTTAATTTGGTTTCTTAAATTTGTAATTTATTATTTATTCACTTCTACTTATGTTTTTTTTTAACTCTTTTACTTAATCTTGTGTAATATAGGAAGATGATGAAGAGAATTAAAATGAAGAGGATGAAGATGAAGAGGACATGGAGGAGGGGGATGATGATGATTAGTAGAGGCCTTCCCTCCGTCTTCAATTAGTTGTTGGCTTTTGCATGGGACTGTCTTATATGTAACATGCTACTTGTAACTTTGTTACATGCATCCTCGTTATGAGTAATGTGCTATTTGTAACTTGTAACTTTGTTACATGCATCCTCTTTATAAGTAGCGTGCTGCTTGTAACTTGTAACTTTGCTTCCATGGCCATTTTGAAAGAATACAATTAAATTTTGGATTTTGGTACTTGTAACTTGGCTTCCATGGCCTATTTAATATAAATTATAAGTTTATTCATTTTAGTTCGAATCAAGATTATTGTACCATGTGTCATTCAATTGCTCAAACTTATATTCTCCTATTATTAAAACTAAAATGGGGAAGGGATGTAATCTTCCAATTTGGAAAAACAATTGCCTAGTTTCGATGAGCATTGTTTATAGCGATGCTTAAGCGACAGTGCTGATAAAACGCTACTAAGCTGTGCTTATATTGTCAAAAAATTATCATTGTTATACCATTGCTTTATTGGTGCTTCGATCCCGACACCCTACGTAGTTTTATTCATAAAAGAAATGATATAGGCATCTCTAAGGCCATGTTCTATTGTAGTGAGAAAACATAAAAGATATCCTTCATAGCTTTGTACTTGGGTAATATAGGAAAACATTTATGGGATGTGAGATCCATGGTGCATACAAGAGTGATATCCATGGTGCATAGAGGAGTCAAGAGTGAGATCCATGGTATGCAGAGGAGCCACCAAGAGTGTAAGAGAAAACCACTTTAAAAAGTAAAAATATATTTAAATTAAAAACGATAAGTTTAAAAAAAATCTTTACATAAAAGAACAAAAATTATGTTGGTCATTGTATATTTTGAAGGGCTTGCCTTTTGTAATCCAATGATATCAAATGTCTAATGTAAATAAAACACCATAGCATTTTCCATACACTTTAGCAATCTTCCAAACTACTAAAAAATAATATTTATACATTATTAGCCCATCTTCCAAACTACCTATTTTCTAAAAACTACAAAAAATACATTATTAAAACCACTATTCCAAAATACATAAAAATCATATTTATACATTATAAACCACAAGATAGTAGGAAAAAACTTCCTAATTATGAAAAACACAAGGACAAAACAAAGAATTTGATTTCCTATCTTGAAGATGGATTTTTTTTAACATTTTCAACACACGTGATGAGGAAAACAATCCCAAACATATTCCATGCCCTAACACTTGTTTACATGCACAAGCTTCATGGAGCCATTTGGAAACTTCATATGTAACTCTTTAAGTGCTTCAAAATCTTTGACACTTGATTGCAATGGTATCCATTGTTTGTTTTCTTTGATTTAGTGCATAGTCAAAGTGGGCATACATGCATGATCATCCTCTTCAATATATCTAAATGAAATGTTTGAAATTACATAACTACATGTAAGTTTTTAAGGACGTACAAGAATGAAGATCCTCTTAAGTTTTTAAGGATGTACAGGCATGATCATCCTCTTAATTGTCTACATGTAATATTTGAAGCGGACATACAAGCATGATCATCCTCTTAACTATCAAAATGTAATATTTGAAGTTGACATACAAGCATGATCATCCTCTGAAGTATATGTAATATTTGAAGTTGACATACAAGCATGAGCATCCTCTGAAGTATCTAGATGTTATATATGAAAGTATAACCCTACATGAGTACAAAACCCCCTTTTGTACTCCCTCCTTTACATTGAAACCATCTCATAATAATAAGCATTGCATTTGGTTAGCTGGCAAATTATTGTAAATAAACACTTTGGGAGCTTTTTAGGGTGCAATGCCATGAAAGGGTGATTTTTTACAACACATCTAAGACCTCCAAACCTTGATGACTTGAAATTATTTGAAGATGCATGAATATCATTTACCATTTTTAGTTGTAGTAAATTGTATCCAAATATTGAAAAATTTTCCTCTAGGACGTTGCGAAATGAAGAGAGAAATAATAAACTATAAGATTCATTCTACGTTGAAAATTTTGAAATAAGGCCCAAACACTTTGTGGTGTGGACCTTGCAAACCAAGAGGGTTTTTTACAAGTTGTGAATAGGTAGTGGGTATGGACCATGGCTCTTTGTCCATATAAAAGAATCTTTAAACCATCAGCACCCTCATCATCATCACACATCCCATCAACATATCATGCATTTTCTTCACTCCACACCCAAGCATATGTCCCTCAGCCCAATCACAAAGCTCCATGATAATTCATCTCTCTAGTGTGGCCTTCGGCATCCTAAATGCCAACCCCTCAAATCAAATCAACTCAAGTGCATGCGTCTCAATACAATTCAAGTCAGTGTAATCATCCGTCACTATTGCAATCATCACATCTTCATCCAAATCAATCATCGGTTCATTACTGCATCACAAATTAATCATAAACTGAGTGTAAACATGCCACAGCCAAGCCGAGTGGCCTTCTTCTTTCTCTGCTACTATATAGCACCCAGGTTTTCACAAAACATGGCACCCATACCTAGGTTTTCTCTGCTAAGACCTTACTTGCCCACTTTATGAAATATCCTCAAACTTCAAAGCCTATCTACCCTCCAAATGGACATAAGCTTCCACACTTATAGACCGCACGTACACTCGCAATGCATTCATACCCTTTCCCCCCATGACTCCTACCATCTTGACCACACCCTACTCTTATGTTCTACATGTGAACTCATCAAAACTCCCACAACAACAAGTCTCATATACACAACCTAGAATCCACACAATGGAATTCTCCCCTGTGATTTCTATGTACACATTCCAACCCCTCTCTGATCCCTATGTAATGCAAAGAAAAGGTAAATGTTTCTCGCACACATCTCTCTCCCACCACTTGTGGCCCCCCTAGGCCTAGCCATAAACAAAATCAGGGGTACTCATTGTTATCCACACATAAATGTGGCATATTGCATGACTTCGAGGCATGGTTCACCACTTTTACCTCAGGCATTGATCCCTCTAGCACCACATGTCAACATTGGAAATAATCTCCTCACATTGTAATTGTCAACATTAGCAACAATCTCCTCACGTTGCACCCATCATGGAAACCTTGTTCACTTGCCAGACATGAGAACAAGCATCATTCAATGAGGCTTGTCTATGCATACCATGATTTTCAACCCCAATCAGTAACCAAATATATAAAGAATAAAATTTCTCACCCACATCATCAAAAGAAAATTAAAACATATTATCTGCACCATGCATAGCCTAAGGACCCCACATTGTTCCATCATCATCAAATCTTGGTCTTCCTCTTGACCCACTTTAAGCAAGGGATCCATTCCCAATTGTGCTTCATATGTGACCAAGGAGGAACCTTTGATCGTTTGAGTCCACCACTTCTAGGAAGTCTTCAAGAGCATCAAAGAACACATACTCATCCTGGAAGTGCTAATAAGCATCAAAGGAAAACCCTTCACCCATATCACTTTCTACTATGTAGTTCTCCTCCTCCACATCTTCCAATGCGTTGCCAAGGCATCTCTCTCCATTGTGCTCCTCTTTTGCATCTTGTAAGAACCAATTTTGCCCTAGCTTTGCACTTGTGATCCCTACACAACATGTCATCGAATGCAAACAAATTAAGTAATCCCTCACCCAGACAATGGCAACATCACACTCTTCCTCAATGCATTGCTTCTCATCCTACAACAAGGCAAGAGAGTTACATTTGGCATCACCTCATCCAAAGCTTCTCTATCAACCCAAAAGTCCATTACTTCCACTAACTACACATTTTTTAAAACCACTTCACTATCTAACAACCTTGTATAATTGTCTTTCAGCCCAAGCTTTCAACATAAACCTTTGCCTCTAGTCCCCATCTTCTTAGAACAAATCTACCAAGTCTCCCACTGACTCATTATTTTCCTCTTATGGCTTTGGCTCATCTAAAAAGGTCTCAAACAATCCCTCAAACTCCTTTAAGTCATCCTCATTTAATCTCTTTGCCTCCACTCTCATTCCAAAGATAAGAACATAGATGTTCCACCCTTGATCTTGGTTCACCCCATCAAATGGAAAACATCTAAGGGACTTGTTAAAACATCTAAGGGACTTGTTATTAAAACTCCTTCAATAGTCATAGAAGTCTCTCAACTTTGGGACCATCCCCTTCTATAGTAACTGTAAGATTCCTCCCCAGCCTCTCAAAATGTCCAGCATCTTCTCCTGTAATCAATCCCTCTTCAAAAATATAAAAGACTTGTTTCTAACTGTTTTAACCTAGAGAGAGAAAATATTCTAGAGAGAGAATATTCAGATTTTTAATATTTTTGGATAGAAAATTATCTCATCTTATTAAAATAAGTTCCCCTAAAACAGAAATTCAAAAAGAACTTTCCAATGTGCAATTGGAATTAATTAGAAATGGGTATAAAGGACCTTAGCCTAAGGGTCTAGATTTTCAAAAAAATTTGGATTATGGTCCAATTAAGGTTCCTATGGGCCAATAGCATCAATCCATGTGTAGAGAGGAGATAAATCCAATTTGTAAAGAAGATACCCAAAAAAATGAGTAAATGCTCACATAAGATAAAGAGTTGAAAATGTACAATGTTTATTAGTAAAAAACTATGAGCAATATTAAAAATATGAGATATGTAAGGAAGGGGAGTTCTTTAAAGGAGGTGCATATTTCACATAAGATGAAGAGTTGAAAATGTACAAGGTTTATTAGTAAAAAACTATGAGCAATATTAAAAATATGACATATGTAAGGAAGGGGAGTTCTTTAAAGGAGGTGCATATTTCACATAAGATGAAGAGTTGAAAATGTACAAGGTTTATTAGTAAAAAACTATGAGCAATATTAAAAATATGACATATGTAAGGAAGGGGAGTTCTTTAAAGGAGGTGCATATTTCACATAAGATGAAGAGTTGAAAATGTACAAGGTTTATTAGTAAAAACTATGAGTAATATTAAAAATATGAGATATTTTGGGTATAATGATTCCATTTTGACACATATGTAAGGAAGGGGAGTTCTTTAAAGGAGGTGCATATTTCACATGCTTGAATGAGTTTTAAACTCATAAAAATTGAGATATTTCATCTCTCCTCTCTCCTAATTCAAGTCTAGTTCCAAAAAGTTAGCTTAACTGACCTAAAAATGGTCAAAAATTGACCAAACTGATTTGGAAAATTCTAGAATCAGTTTGTTTTGGTTAGGAGCTCAATTTTTCCTATAAATAGAAGCCTCCACCTTGTTGAAAAATAGATAGTGTTTATGCATCGTTACTCTACTCCACCTAAGCCAAGAACTGTGAATTCATTTAATAATTCACTAGTTTTTGGAGCTTCCCTCTTTCTTCAATCCCCATTAGTGGCTCCATCAACATACTTAACCAATTGATTGGTTGGGGGCCTCTACCGTGAACAAAGAATCAAGTAATTTGTAAGGTAAATGGTGAATTTTGATTCTTTTCTATAATTTCTCAATGTTTCTCTCTTCTCAACCCCTCTCAAGCTTGAGAAGCTTAATTGGAATGGTTTTTTGAATGCTATTGAAGTTAATTGATGAATGGTAGTGAAGAGTTACATAATTTGATGAATGCTATTGAAGTAAATTGATTAATGATAGTTAAGAATTACATAAATTTTCTTTTATGCTTAATTCTAATGGTTTTTATGTAATTTCTCTCTCTCACTCAAGAAATGGTCATACTCTTGACCCATTCTCAATCCAAATGAAGCTTTTCATAAAGCTTTTCCTTAATCCAAGATTAATCTATGCTTGAGGCCAAATTAATGGCTTTTTTCTATGCTTTTAGTTTATGTATTTTATGAATATTGATGATTCAATACATTATGGATTAATGATCCAATTAGGGATCATTCTATTATTTCCTTAATGATAAGCTTTATCTCTTAGAAAATTTGAGATTTATCAGTCATAACAGCGGAGCTATGGCAAAATTTTTATAAAAATTATGCATAAAATAATTTCATTCAAAGCATGAAAAGAGGACTTCCTACCATATTCTAGGAATTATCATCCTAGATTAATTGAAAGATATTCATTGTAATCATAGAGAAATTGATTTTTATATTATGCATAATTGATTTTCATGCATAGAGCTATGCATAAAAGATTATTATTTTAACATAAAAGTGTTACTTTTATCAAATTTTAATTTTCATGCATAGAAGTATGCATAAAGGATAATTTTTTTATATTAAAAGTGTTACTTTTATCATTTTTAATTTTCATGCATAGAAGTATGCATAAAAGATAAATTTTTTATATTAAAAGTGTTACTTTTATCATTTTTAATTTTCATGCATAGAAGTATGCATAAAAGATAATTTTTTTATATTAAAAGTGTTACTTTTATCATTTTTAATTTTCATGCATAGAAGTATGCATAAAGGATAAAATTTTTATATCAAAAGTGTTACTTTTATCATTTTTAATTTTCATGCATAGAAGTATGCATAAAAGATAAATTTTTTATATTAAAAGTAATACTTTTATCATTTTTAATTTTCATGCATAGAAGTATGCATAAAGGATAAAATTTTTATATCAAAAGTGTTACTTTTATCATTTTTAATTTTCATGCATACAAGTATGCATAAAAGATAATTTTTTTATATCAAAAGTGTTACTTTTATCATTTTTAATTTTCATGCATAGAAGTATGTATAAAGGATATTTTTTTATATCAAAAGTGTTATTTTTATCATATTGGATTTCATGCATAGAGGTATGCATAAAAGTTGATTATTTTATTATAAAAGTGTTACTTTTATTATATTTGAATTTCATGCATAGAGGTATGCATAAAAGATATTATTTTTATACTAAAAGTGTGATTTTCATCATAAATGGATTTTATGCATAACTTAGATGCATAAGAGAAATTCTTTTATTCTAAAAGTGTAATTCCTACCAAATTGAATTTATGCATAAGAAGATGCATAAAAGATTGATTTTTTTTTCGAAAGTGTTAGTCTCCTTAAATGGAATTTATGCATAAATAAATGTGTAGAGAAATCTTATATCAAATATAAGAATTCTCTTAAAAAAAGATATGAAATGTGATAAGATGTGAAAAGAGGTGTATGAGATGTGATAAGATTTGATAAGATGCGTATGGGAAGTAATAGGATGTGATAAGAGGTGTATGAGATGTGAAAAGATGTGATAAGATGTGTATGAGATGTGATAGAATGTGTTAAGATGAGTTAGGATGTGTTAAGATGTATATGGGATGTGTTAGGATGAGAATGGATGTAATATGGTTGTATGAATGTGATGTGGATGTATACATGTAGATGTATATGTATGAATGTGAATGTGGATGTGGATGTGGATGTATGGATGTAGATACGATGTGTATGTATGTATGTGGATGTGTATGTATGAATGAGGATGTGAAAATGGATGTATGTATGTAGATGTGGATATATGGATGTGAATGTGAATGAAGAGGTGGATGTGGATGTATGGATGTAGATACGGATGTGGATGTATGTATGTGAATGTGGATGTATGAATGAGGATGTGAAAATGGATGTATGCATGTGAATGTGGATGTATGAATATGAATGTGGATGTGTGGATGTGGAAATGGAGATATGGATGTATGAATGTGGATGTGAATGTGGATGTATGAATATGAATGTGGATGTGTGGATGTGGAAATGGAGGTATGGATGTATGAATGTGGATGTGGATGTGGATGTATGAATGTGGATGTGGATGTATGCATGTAGATGCGTATGTATGAATGTGAAATTGGATGTATGATGTGGACGGCGTACGAACATGGATATGTATGTAGAATAATGAATATGAAGGTGTATGTGAGATAATGTGTAATCTATATGAGTGAATGGATGAGAACGAGTACACATTGAATGGAATGTGGAATAAGTAATGTGGTCCGAGAGTGGATAATATGGAAAGACAAGAGTTCGTTATAGAAACTGTATTTTGTGACTGTTTGTAAATGACTGTTTTATGTCAAGAATGCTGGAGAAGCATTTTGACCGTCTTAAGGATTAAGGTCATGAAGACTGAACTGATAAAGTTGCAACTGCTGACGGAGAGTCAATGGAGGACGTCTCGTGTAGCAAGGTCGACCGAGGTCTTAACCAGCCTCGGTTCGATTTAAATGGTGAGCTTCCGGTACGGTGGATGAGGGACCAAGGAAGCGGCCTATGAGTGAAGCGCTAGGTCACCTGCGACGAAGGATCGTAGAGGGTGCTGACCATACGGTGCTCGGGCTCTGGGGGTCGCCGAAGATACCCACACGTGCATCGTGGAAGATATTGGAACAAGGAGTAAGAGTTGTTTTCTGAAACCGGGCATGGATCTGGTTGATTGACCTTGCTGGTCCTCAACGAATGAGTCCATGGCTCTTTTATATGGATCTGTGGGTTGATCTTGCTGATCTTCCACGGAGATTCCATTCTATTATATGAATATATTGCCGGTTACTATGAGCTAGGAACTATGGAAAAGGCCCCTGATGAGAGAACAGGTGGTGAGCGTTCTGGTTGCCAATGATGCCATAAGTACACCGATGAAAGAATGACTCGAAATAAGGATTCAACCAGAGACTTTGAGGATTGTCATCAGTGACATAATGGTTTTATTAAAGGATTGTTTTAAAGCTAGTTGATGCTAAGAAAAAGGCAATTTCATATTGGGTGTGTAAGTGGTGTGACTAGTTTTATGTTTGTATGAACTTCCGGCTAGGGGGCCTTGGAACTCTTTTCCTTGGTACCCGGGACAAAACCTAACCAAATTCTTAATTTGGATCCCATCACTACAGTGGTTGGGCGGTTCCATGGGATCGGTTGGACTGATGGATCCGTAAATCGAGATTTAATTTCTATTATTACGATAGATGAAGTAAATCCCAAATAGAAATTGTTCTATGGATAGGAATCAACGGCTGTGCCTCTTGATGGGGAAAAAAGCGTTGATCCCAATGATCCAAGTGCAAGTTTCTTCCTTGATTTGACCAAGTACCGTTAAAGGTGCAGTCAGATCAGTTTGATCAGTAATGATCTTGACTACGTTAGAGTAAAGAGTTATCCTGGTGGAATCGCCCGTGCTTTCCGGGTAAAGGAAGTTTTTTTTCGGTTTCGGTTTTGGACAAACCGACGGATTAGTCTCTTGTCCGGATATCCATGGGCGAGGCACCGAGTGTGGGTCCCTGCCCCGCGCATGAAGTGTTACTTCCGCTGCTAGTACCTCGAATCTGTCGCATGGTGGGGACAGGGATCTCACAGTAACTCACAAGACTCACCCTACCCTAGCTCTGCTTAGGGCTCCCCGCGCCACTAAGTTTGGACTGGGTGAGTTAACACAATTGTAAAGAGTAGGAATCAATAGAAACTTAGACCTATTTTGTAGTAGGGAGCAATCATGGAAGGAAATACTTATCCTTTTGTAAGTTTAGCATATTCTATCCCTATGAGTATTGTAATCAATGTAATGGGTTTCTAAAGAGAGAGAACCCTCAATGAAAACTCCCATACTATACCTATGAGTTCTGTCAATCACTATCATTAGGATCAAAGGAAAGAGAGCACATCATCAAAACTCCCTTAATTATTTTTTCATGCAAAAAATCAAGAAATGTTTGTGTGTGTGTGTGTGTGTGTGTGTGTGTGTGAGAGAGAGAGAGAGAGAGAGAGAGAGAGAGAGAGAGAGAGAATGCATATGGAGAGACATGAAAAATACACATGTAGATAATGGAGAGATAGGGAGAGAGACCTGTAGAGAATGGAGAGAGATGAAAAGAGACATGTAGAATGGAGAGAGATGAAAAGAGACATGTAGAATGGAGAGAGATGGAAAGAGACATGCAGAGAATGGAGAGGGAGAGTGCATGTGTGTGTGTATTGTGTGTGTGAATGCATACGATAAAGAGAGGAAAAAACATGCAAACAATGATGAGATAAAGAGAGAGAGAGAGAGAGAGAGAGAGAGAGCTTACTTGCTTTTACCGCCATCATCCTACTGTAGCCAGAATAGAGAGAGGGGATGGAGACGTAGATAGAACACTCTTTTTTCTCTAAGGAAGGCTTGAAATCCCACACATTTTTAAATCATCATATGAGGCCCACACATGTTTTTGAATCATCATATGTATAATGTAACTACTTTTGGAGTTTTTTGAATGTTCAAAAACTAAAACAAAAAATGTTATTAGTGTTATTGTTGAGATCTAGTAAAGGCTTGCTATTTAGCACTAACAATGTACCACCTTAACAAGCTTCCACCCATGTTGAGATCTAGTAAATACTTGCTATTTTGCGAGAGCTTGTTGAGATCTAGTAAAGGCTTTCTATTTAGCACTAACAATGTACACCTTAACATGCTTCCACCCATGTAACACTCCTTCAATCTTGGCCTTAATGCCCATGGCCTCATCACTTTAGAGCACTAGTTCGATGCAATGATATCCCTTAAATGTCCCTAGTTCCATGGCCTTTTGCATCCCTAAACATCAACCCCTCTAACCAAATCATGTCTTAATACAAACTAAGTCCTTGCAATCATTAGATCGTTAACTACATCATACATTAATCATAAACCAAGTAACAACGATGCATAACTTTGCCAATATGCATAATCATTTTGGGTGCACTCTTACATGAGACATTCACTACTCATCTAGGAATCCAAGCATATATTTACATCCCACTATTACACAAGTATTAAAACATTTCCTACAAGAGCCTTCGCAGATTATTTATGACTTTACACTATACCCAAAGCTATCTATCACTTCTTCCAAACTTAGATTTAAAACCTTTGCACATTAATGGAAAAAGACTAGAACTAGCTTCTCTTATCTTTTTCAGGGTGGCATCTACTCTCAGCGATGTTCTCCTTCCATCGGTATTTTCTTTTTCATGATTTCAACCAATCCTATGGCCTTCTTCTTTCTCTGTTGCCTATGTACAATTGAGTGTGTATGAACCACACAATATCATGTAAAAAGTGTGAAGAAAATGATCTTTTTGTTTGCAGAAGGGTTGAACAGGACTTGGAACACTATCTGACCTACACTAGCATGTAAAGCTAAAAAAATTCTTGTTACGCTTCCATTATTTTAGTAGTCTTCTACACACAAGGCTCTTCTAGCTCCAAACTTTTCTTCTTAAAATATCATCATACTTATTAAAATGTATGATTCTAGAAAATATGACAACTTAATAGCTAGGTCCATCATGGAGCACAGAAGATTAACTTCCAACATATAAAGAAACTCTTTTTGAATGAATAATTTTATATGATCTTTGAAAATATGACAACGTAATAGATGGATCCATCATGGAGCATAGAACATTAACTTTTAAAATATAAAGATACTTAAATTTAGTAGCTAGGTCCATCATGGAGAATTAGCAATGATATAAAACAAAAGATCAACATTTGAAAAATAAAGAAACTCTTTTTGAATTAAAAAATTAGATCAATTTGATTTTACAACAATAAACACTAATTTTGTTTGCCTTTTTGTGCTCCTAGGTGAAAGAAGGTTTAAGTAAAAAGCATGTCATGTATTTTTTTTCAATCCACTTTAATACATTCTTTGATACCTAAAGCTTTAGGAAAATGTGGTGGAGACCAAGGTCATGAGTGAAAACTTCAGAGGTTATATAGCTTGCAATGCCATCTAAAAGCTATTTTCATAAATTTCAACTAATTATAGATAATCTGGATGTTTATGTGAGCTTTTATGTTCACTTTGAATGGCAACCAATTTGGGGCTACTAATTGACATGAATATTTAGCTATCATTCTATGTGTCGAGAAAAGGACCACAATGCCACTTTCTACTCTCTTTCTAGAATTGTGATATAGGCTAATTTATGTTTTAAAATTTATTTTATCAACATGCAAACAAGAAAATATTAAACATGAGGCTGCTACATATTTTATGCGAGAGAACTTAAAAAACAACCAAAACTTATTGAAAATTTTGATTCTTTATTAATTAGATGGTTTGAAGTGTATTCAATGTTAAGACATCCCACTAAACTTGTGGAGCTTATACATGAACAATGAACTACTGAACTAATTTAAAAACCATCACACGAAGTGTACCATGGGATACCAAAGAAGTGAGTCATATATGTTCTCTTAAAGCTATTTAAGGTTGAAATTGGCACCTGATAAGAAAATTAATTATTGATTTTTTTTGTTCTTATTTCTGATTCTTTATAATGATAAGTAATGTTATTAATTATCGTGTACATCTTTCTTAATTATGAATATATCATGCCTAAGTCCAAAAATTTTCTTAGTATCAAAGCTTCCTAGGAAGAAGCTTAATTATGATTGTGCCTACTAAACATTGTCTTAGTATTAAAGCTTCTTAGGGAGGATTAATTCTTTGAAGGATACATTATCTCTCAAACTTAAGGAATCAAGTAAAGATCTAATCTGTTATCTAGGTGAGAAATGTGAGATACATATTTGTATGTTTAGAGAGAAAGATATTTTGAAAATCTTCGAGGAGCTTAATCGCTTGAGCATTTTGGCACTTTCTACCCATTATAGCAAGGCTACTCAAATATTCATAGCTTGTATGAATTCTCCTTTTATTAGCTCAAGAGCACAGATCTTCCAATCACAAATTACTTCCTTATAGGTGCTTATTTAGGGGGGTGTAAGTGCCTCCCCCTTAGGTTTGCAACATTGGCTAACATTACTCCATGCACGACAACTGCTTCAAGCCGTGTTTTTGTACCACACAATTAAAATGATTATGGGAAATCTCTGAGCTTACGACTTGTGAAATGCTGGAAGATAATCAAACACTGAGCTTACAATGTGTAATGTTTATGATATACATTTAGGCTACGAAATTAGCCTAGACTAGCTTATTGGGTTCTTGGACATTACCACAACTAAGCAACATACAAATAAGTATTGTATATAAGACTTTTGGACTAATGAGAAAATAGATAATCTTATTCTCACAATTGAGTTTGAGTCTTCTTGCTCTTGTGATTGAGTTGCTTGTATGCTTTTCTCTTCTCCTTTGTTGCATGTATATTTCTTCGGATTATGTGAGTGAGTGAGTGATGGTGTTGTTGTATGCTCTCTTCTTCTTCCTCTCTCCTATTTTCTGCACAGGCAGCTCTCTGGTTTAAGGATTTGCTTACTTGTACATAGACGAATCAAGATCAGCAAAGATATCAACATAAAAACTTAAATTAAAGATAGATATGCACAAAAAGGTTTGTGAACACACTTCGAATATTGATTAAAGAAGATGAGAAATTACATTTTATATCCAAAAATTTCTCCATACATGATCATAGCCACATAAGGCTTGAATAAAAACATAGGTACATAAAGAAGATGAAGAAATATATCTTATATCCAAGAAATTTTCCATACATGATGGTAACCACATGAGTCTTGAAAAAGAAACATATAGTTGCATAAACCAAAACTATACATGAAGAAAAACTACAAGGAAAACTACTCGGAGGAGTCATCACTCTCCGAGTCATCTTTTCCTCCTTCTTGTCCATCTTGTGCCTACACAAAGTGAAGATATATATAAATAAAAATAGAAAGTATTATAAAGGTCAAAACATGTTTTGTAAATAAAAATAAAAAGTATTACCTGCATTGGTGTTCTCCTTACTCGATTGTATTGCTCGTCAGAGATGATCCCTTCAATCGTGAAGGTAATCCTGTGTCTCCTCTACTTGGCGAGACGATGGTAGCCAGTCTCTGCTGGGGTAGGATCTCTGCTGGGGTAGGATCTCTACCCACAATGCATTAGGACCTCAATGGAAGGCTTCTTGGGCCCTTTTATTTGGCAGTTTAAGGAGTCAAACCTTTTCTCTTAAGAAGAAACGTTTTCTAATTAGAAGCTTCAAAACGGCTACTTTATTCGAATTTGAATTTTGGAGGAAAAATGGAATTTAAAATCTAGCGGACAAAACCATGGAAAGCTCTTGATGCGTAGATCATGGATCTATAATCTCCGCTCAAATTGGAGCTTGTATGTAGAAGTTATGGAGGTCCGAAAATTGTAAAATTGCCTCCCCCACTTTTGGGGGAAAAAGTGCACCCTTTGACCACTCTTACACCTCTCTTACAAACCCAACATTTTAGTCCACATGGCAACCCCCCATTTGGCTATTCCTTAATCACCTTGATTAGGCTTGGGCAAATTAAAGGGCCCAAGAAGACCCCATTCACTTCCTAATGTCATGCTACATCACAAGACAAACATTATAACACAACTCAAATAGAGAGAATACAAAGAAAAGACATGAAGTTGCACTATACATACAAACTCGCCCTCCCATGATGCAGGACCTTCAGATCCGAAGTGCGACGATCCATATAGCTCCATTTGTATTCAACGCGCTTCTCTTTGTTGTTGTTGGTTCACTACTCCTTCTAGGAGCTCCTTCTTGTCTTTCTTCCACTAGCCCCTATGAGTAGTAGATGGCTTGCCGTGTCCATTTTGACCATCATCTATTCGGGTTTTCTCCTCCTTTGCATGTCTCCTTAACTAGAGACCTCCTATTCTTAAGTATGTCTTTGATTTTGTGTTGCGCCCATCTACTGTTAAACCTTTGGTTGTGAGGATTAGGATACTTCTTGTGGAGGATAGCTTTAATGCAATCATCCATTAGGCTCTTCCTTTGCTGCTTCAAATGTATAAAGCAGTCTTTATAGTGTGCAAAAACTACTTGGCGCAAGTAGTTTACCACCTCCTTCCTCCACATGAGTCATCAACTATGCCGCCCACATCTGTGATATCATAATATGATATATCACCAATGATGTGGTGGGGTTACTTTGAAGAACTATCCCCACTCCCAAAGCATTGCCCTAGGCATCCTCTATCTCCTCTACCTCCACTCTCAGTGCTAGTGCGGCGTGAGGTACAACCGCCACTATCTCCACGACTACCCTCCCTACGTCGACGACTGCCACTCTCATGAGAGCCATGATGACTGTGTTATGTGAGAGATGTGGAATTGATGGTGCGGAACACGAGCACACATCACTAGAAGAAAGCAAGTATTTGATATTGGTAGCATTGAACTAGGGCACGCTTAGTAAACTCTAGCTGAGGGAATGGGGCCAAGTTAAAAAAATATAATAAACATGGCCACCAGCATTAATAAATCCCTCACATGCACATGGATATGTCATGAGCTCCTTAAGCTAGGGGTCTAGGGTTCAAATTAGCTGGGCCAAGAGCCGTAGGGTAGCCCAAGTTTCATATATCTTTTTCCATTTCAACACACACACACACACACACACACACACATGTATACATGCATGCAACCAAACAAATGTGAACTTTGAATGAAATAAATCACTTTCAAAACTTAAGTTTTGGAATGTAAGGGAAGAGTAAAAAGGAAGTAAATGTTACAAATAAAACACTTTCCTCTTGATAGTCATTTGGTGCATAAGTTGCTTTAGAATATTCTTATAGCTTCGAATGGCTATCTTTTACACACACACACACACACACCCACACACCCACACACCCACACACACACACACACACATACACCCACCCAGACACACAAACTTATAGTGATGTAGGTGTGTGTGTGTGTGTGGGAAAGATAGCCATGTTTGCTAAAAAGGCTAAGTGGATAGAGAAGAAGAATCATGAAGATGATGAGAGGGAAAGTTTATTTTGTGTGCTAAATGTTCTAGTAAAGAAAAAAACTTGAAAGAAAGTATGATGAATTTTAGTACTCTTTTGTATCACACACACACACACACACGCACATGTGTGTGTGTGTGTGTGTGTGTATGTATGTATAGGTTTGTGTGTGTACATGTACACACACACACACACACACACATGCACACACACACACACACTCTGAATTCTAGTGCCGTTTGGTGCGATATTTAGACCTTAACAATGTTGGAATGTAGTATGCACGCTAAATGGCTATGGACCATTGGCTTTGTATCTTGTGCTCTTGTAGAGTTGCTTTAGAATATTCTTATAGCTCCAAATGGCTATCTTATACACACATACACACACACACACACACACACACCAACTTATAGTGACGTAGGTGTGTCTGTGTGTGTGATTGTGTGTGTGTGTGTGTGAAAGATAACCATGTGTGTGCTAAAATGGCTAAGGGTATAGAGAAGAATACTTAATGCGCTCCATAGGGGTGCATGAGTTGCTTTAGAATACTTTATGCACTCCAAATGGCACTCTTTCACATAAACACAAAAACACACGCATTTTTATGTACTGTAAAGGTTTTATGTGTGGGTATGTGTGTGTGTGTGTGTGAGAGAGAGAGAGAGAGAGAGAGGGAGAGAGAGAGAGAGAGTGTGTGTGTGTGTAGAGACTTTTGGCGCGCATAGGAGATGACAAATTTTACATAACTTCCTTATCGCGCCAAATGGCCATCTAAGTGTTGCCTTGTGTATATGTGCATATATGTATTTGTGAGATGGTGCATGTGTGTGTGTGTGTGTGTGTGTGTGAGAGAGAGAGAGAGAGAGAGAGAGAGAGAGAGAACTTCTCTCTCTCTCTCTCTCTCTCTCTCTCTCCACTAACACTAGAAACTAGATTTGAAAAAAAAATAGTAGTTTCTATTTTCGGCTGAACGTTAAACCTCAACCGTACGATCAGCATATCACCTCACACATGTACGATCTTGAAAGACGTGCCCAAGAATAAATTTTTGAGGTTCAATTGGATGATACCATGTGTCGAACAGTACTCACACACGTGTAAATCCAAGGTCTATTTTGCTAAACTAATCTCGTGTTTGCTGTGAGTTTATTGCTTCATCTACTTTAGTAAGCTTGTAGGTACATTTAAATCCAAAAACTCCCACATGCACACTCATAGCCATTTGGCGCATATTCTTAAGTGGACAAGTTAGCACCAAGGGAGGATGTTGGAAAGGGGTGCGTACTTGTAAGATTACCTCAAATTAGATAGACTGGAGGCCTTTAGCACCTTAAGATTCTAGGGTTTGGATGGCTAGATCAATTTGTGGAACCTTGTAGTTAAGTGCACCCATGTAGTGACAGTACTCGGATGGGTGATCTCCTGGGAAGTTTCCCTCTCATTACATTTTAATATCATAGCCATTTAGCACGCATAGGTGTTTTCATTCTCCTTTCTCTCCCTTAAATCGCTCCAAATGGCTATCATAGCCATTTCAGGCGCATTGGTGCTTTAATTCTCCTTACTCTCCCTTGTATCACTCCAAATGGCTATCATAGCCATTTCAAGCACATCGGTGCTTTGATTCTCCTTACTCTCCCTTGTATGGCTCCAAATGGCTATCATAGCCATTTGGCACATATTAGTGCTTTGATTTTCCTTGCTCTCCCTTGTATAGATTTAAATGGCTATTTGATGTAATCACATAGCTGATTGCCACATAATTTTGGCTTGATTGTTTTTGCTCTCTCTTTTATAGCTCAAACCAGTTTTGTGAATGAAAACTAACCCATTTGTCGGTATTTATAACTAAAATTAGCAAATTTCAGCATTTTTCTTAAGTGGACAAGTTGGCACCAAGAGAGGATGTTGGAAACGGGTGCCTACTTGTAAGATTACCTCAAATTAGATATATTGGAGGCCTTTAGCACTTTAAGATTCTATGGCTAGATCAATTTGTGAACCCTTGTAGTTAAGTGCACTCGTTTGGTGACAGTACTCGGATGGGTGACCTCTTGGGAAGTTTTTCCCCCATTACATTTTAACATCATAGCCATTTAGCGCGTATATGTGTTTTCATTCTCCTTTCTCTCTGTTATATCGCTCCAAATGGCTATCATAGCCATTTCAAGCGTATTGGTGCTTTGATTCTCCTTACTCTCCCTTGAAATGGCTATCATAGCTATTTCAAGCGCATTGGTGCTTTGATTCTCCTTACTCTTCCTTGTATGGCTCCAAATGGCTATCATAGCCATTTCAAGCACATTAGTGCTTTGATTCTCCTTGTATGGCTCCAAATGGCTATCATAGCCATTTGGCACATATTAGTGCTTTGATTTTCTTTTCTCTCCCTTGTATAGATTTAAATGGCTATTTGATGTAATCACATAGCTAATTGCCACATAATTTTGGCTTGATTGTTTTTGCTCTCTCTTTTATAGCTCAAACTAGTTTTGTGAATGAAAACTAACCCATTTTTTGGTACTTATAACTAAAATTAGGAAATTTCAGCATTTTTCTTAAGTGGACAAGTTGGCACCAAGAGGGGATGTTGGAAACGGGCACCTACTTGTAAGATTACCTCAAATTACATAGACTAGAGGCCTTTAACACTTTAAGCTTCTAAGGTTTGGATGGCTAAATCAATTTGTGGAACCTTGTAGTTAAGTGCACTCGTTTGGTGACAGTACTCGGATGGGTGACATCCCAGGAAGTTTTTCCCCCATTACATTTTAACATCATATCCATTTCAAGCGCATATGTGTTTTCATTCTCCTTTCTTTCCCTTATATCGCTCCAAATTATTCTCCTTGTTCTCCCTTGTATGGCTCCAATAGAGGAAAGACAGAAAAGCACTTACCTCTTTTTTGTGATGTTGAAAGAGAGGATTAGAGGACCTACAAAATCAAAAAAAGTGTGAGGAAAGGATTAGTAATGCATACATACAAAATCTTATGCAAGCTATGCTAAAGCTTACGCAAGCAATGCTGCTATGCAAGACTTATGCAAACTATGCCGCTATGAAAGACTTATGCAAGCTATGCCAAAGCTTATGCATAAAGCATGCATGAGACCTTATGCATAAAGCTATGCATGAGGCCTTATGCATAAAGCCAATGCATGCGGCTTATGCATAAAGAACTATGCAAGCCACGCTAGCCTAAACTAAACCGTACCCCGACACTATGCATTAAGCATGCATACATAGAGCTTAATGCATGCATAAAGGTCTATGCATAGAGCTTAATCTATGCATAGATCTCTATGCATTATGAATTCATGCATAGAGCTTAATCTATGCATTGAGCTCTACGAATAGAGCTTAATGCATAGATTAAGCTCTATGATTAGAGCTCTATTCATAGATTAAGCTCTATGCATAGAGGACCTACAAAACAAAACCCTTCCTTTTGGTAGATAAAAATAGAGGAAAGAGAGGATAAAAAGATAGAAAAGAGAGGAAAAATAGGAAAGCACTTACCTCTTTTTGGTGATGTTGAAAGAGAAGATTAGAAGACCTACAAAACCAACAAAAGGGTGAGGAAAGGATTAGTAATGCATACATACAAAAGCCCTAAGAACCTAATGCATACATACAAAATCAAAAAGGAAGGAAAGAGAGAAAAGCATTTACCTCTTTCTGGTGAAGTTTAAAGAGAGGATTATAATACCTACAAAACAAAACAAAAAGTTGAGAAAAGAATTAGTAATACAAAACCCTAAAAGTGTGAATAGCATGGATACACAAGGAGATTTAAACCTTATGCATAAGGAGGTTTAAGTATAAGCCTCTTATGCATAAGAGGCTTATGCATAAGAGTCCTCTTATGCATAAGAGTCCTCTTATGCATAAGCCTCTTAGGCTTATGCATAAGAAAGAGAGAGAGAGAGAGAGATAGAGAAGAGAATACCATTCAAAAATTTTAAACATAAGAAGCTTATGCATGAGAGAGAGAGCAAGAGAGAGTGAAGAGAATACCAATCAAAAACCCTAATTCTAAACATACCATTCAAAAACCATGAATATATGAAGAGGTGAGAGAGACAAGTGGGATAGAGATTACCTTGTGAGAGGAATCGTCCTTGGGAGGAGACTTAAGAGGAGACATTGTGGAGGAGAGGACAAAGGGTGAGGTGCAGCCGTTCATGAGGAAGGGGTACAGCACAAGGAGCAGAGGGGAGGGAAGCGAAAATAGTTGCGGCGTGGACGCGGGCGGGATTATTTGAAAAATTTTTAAACAGAGCATCTATACTCGCATCTATAGGCGTGTCTATATTATATAGACGCGCCTATAGACATGCCTATAGACATGCCTATAGACGCGAGTATAGACACGCCTATAGATGCAAGTATAGATGCGCCTATAGTCGCGTGTAAATAGCCATGTAAACCCTGCAAATTCGCAAATTCGCCCATGGCCCCTCTCTCACTTCCATCTCTCTCTAGTTTGCACGTCTATGTTGCGTGTTTATGTTCTCATTCTCTTGTAGTGAAAATCAAGATCTCACTAAACATGCTTGTCATTAAAGTTATCACTAAACATGCTTGTCATTAAAGTTATCACCAAAACATTATTCACCATTTCCAAATACTTTAAATTGGCCAAGGTTTTTGCTTGATGAGAGTTTTTGGGTTTTAGTAATGTAAGATGATAAAAATTCATTCCTTACACATCACTCCTACATGTGTGACCATTTTGTTCTTGAGATCTTGGGATAAAAGACATTGAAGATACTTGTAGCACAAAATTGGGTTTCGATTTAGGGTTTAGAGTGGCCATTTGGCATGAAGCACAAAATTGGGTTTGGGTTTTTAGAACCTCCTCTAATTTTTCTTTGAGTGGGAGTTATTCTCATATTACACAATTTTTATAGTACATAATATATGTGCATTTTGATAGTACCTAACATTATATTGATATTGAAAACACAAATTACATTTGATTGTTGAAATTATTTTTTGAATTATCTAGTAGCTAAGAGCAAAATGTCCTTGCTACATATTCTATGACACTCTTAGCATATTACTGTTCTAATTAATAAAAACAAATAAAACTTCAAAAGTAAATATCTAGGTTATACGAGAAGTTCGACAACACCCTATACTTGTCTATTGAGGGGTTGATCACTCTTTGGTACATCATACTATTTATTTATAATCCTTACTTACCCCATGATATATCCACTTCATTAGTTTTCTCTAGTCAAATAATTATTATTACTCTTGGTAGTCCATAAGGATTCATGTTATTTTTATTCTTGCACAAGGCCTAAATTATGTATTAAAACAATGAGTTTTTTTTTTGTGAACACGTTGAAAAAATTACATACATAAGAGGGACTTGATGAAGAAATGTTTCTTAAAAATACTTAACTTATTTATATTTAAATTTGTAAAGGGGTTTTTTGAAAGCATTAATAAATGTGAATTTTTTAATGGAAAAATATTTATATATATTACTATAATTGCTTTTACAAATATGCCACTTATAGAATCATCTTGCTTTTAAAACTTATTATACTAGATAGTAACTACAAAAAAATACTATGGGAGCCTAAAACCAGTGCTATCATACACAACATTTTAGCCTTCATAGTTTAACAACATACAAACCAACTTCCATGTCTCATCTTCATCTTTGAAGGATGACTAGTCCCATCTCAGAGCTAATACCCAAGTTGCATGCCAGTGTATAACTAAGAGGGAAAAGATAGTCGCACCTTTTGAAGACTCACCAACAAACTCATCTCCTTTAGCCCACACTTTGATATTAGATCTGCCTCCAATGGTGGGGAGCTCCATAATAACAAAAAAGTGTGTTTTTGAGAGTTTTAGGTCTTGCTTTACAAATCACCCCTTTGTTCGAGCACACTTGCTCTTGACTCGATACAATTGAGCTAGAGGTCCTCTTGGACTTGAGTCTCTAGAAATTCTCTTAAAAAAAGAAACATGGTACATTATGAGCATTGCCCAGTATGTGTTGATTCATCACTAGCTTGTTCAGTCCCTATTTGCCAAACATAATCTATTAAGAGCAGCAATCCTTAGGACCCAATTACAACAACCTTTGTAACCAATTAGAATTTCAAATTGTATTCACAATTATAAGAGCTACATGATTGGCTTTGCACACTTTTTTACATGCTCACTGTCTAGAACTTAGTCAACCTCTATATTGAATACGTTAATGTCCCTAGACAATCATATTTCCTTGTTGTTCCTAGACAACCATATTTCCTAAAGGATAGAGTAAATAATCATGGTTATTATGAGATTAAAAGTTCCACCTCTTCTTTAATCTCTTTCCCAATCAACCAGCTTGCCCATGTGAGTCTAATTTCTAGTTTTAGAGAAATCCATTTGTTCATATTGGTCCAAAAGCTCCTTATTGCTTGGCATGCCCAAAAGGCATGTGTCCCATCCTCAAAAGTAGACATACATCTGGGGAAGAACCTCAGCTAAAACTCCACTTAACTAGCTTGTACTCTAGGGGCTAAGCCCATATTATAGCTTTCAAATAAAAAATATGCATCTCTTGAAAGATATCATCCATCTTCCACACTAAGTGCCATCTAGCCTCCCAAGTGGAAAGCCTACATTTAACCCTCCATATTTTATTACAATAATGTGTATTCTAGTTAGAAGTAAAATCTTCTCTATATAGTATCTTGGTGGAAGATAGACGTAGGGGGACCCATTAAGCCAACATAGTTTTTCAGCCATCTCTCCCTAATGCTTCCGTGGAGATTTGGATATTATCTAGCATATCCAAAACTTGTCTGATCACCTTCCTTTCCCTCGCACTGGTCTCAAAGAAGTTCTTTAAGTGAAGATCATCTCTCCAACCCTGCAAAGGTCCCAGTATCTAAGCCCTTTGTTATTAACCTCTTAGCAGAAATTACATTAAGGCTAGCTAAAGGGAGGGGGGGGAGAAATGGGCCACCAAATGTGTTGAAAGAAGAAAGAGTTATTTGTGACTGTAGTAGAGACATTCCAACATACCAACCCCATGTTTTCCTTCCATATTTTGACTAAGAAGTTACAAAAAGTGATTGCAGTATTTTTTATATGGGCACGAGAAAAAAGCTTATTTGCCCAATCAATACCTTGCCAAATGCCTTTGCTCTTGATTATGGCCCTTTATTTGCCTCAACATCTTTGCCCAACATTCTCTTTGCTCCAAGAATCTAGGTAACCATGTGGTGACCCTTGCCATAGCATGTAGAGGTAGAAACAAAATACCTAAATCCCCAAAGTCTTTGGGCATGCACACTTTGGGAATAAACGTGCAAATTTTAAAACATCCCTTGAATGCACATGATATACTTTTCTTTTGTAAAATCCCATCCCTAAACATTACTTGAAAGCTGAACCAATGAGCATGCCTATTGCAAATACAAAAGGCACCAAGAATCTGCACAAATGGAAAATTTTGTTCAATACAACACAAGGATTTCAAAACCTTGGAAGGTGAAAGATGCTAAAACGTAGTGGCACCAACCAATAGAGCCTTGATTATCGTGATATATGCATCCCCTGAGAGTGTCTCAACTTTCATTACTAGTAATAAGGAAATATTGCAAATGTTCTTTATCTTACTTGAAAATGTTTGAATGCTTTCATTCTTACAAGCTATCTATGTGAGTTTATACCTTACGATACGTACCAATAAGTAATGAGGAATGCTTTCGACAATACATAACTAGGTTATGATTATTGGATTCTTGTCATAATCACTTGTTTCCTTCTTAATCATAAAAATGAGCATAAAACCCGCTAGTCTAGAAATATTAAATAGAAAGTGTATAAAAATGAGCATAAAACCCATGCTAGTCTAGAAATATTAAATAGGGAGTGTATCTGAGGAGCACCTTCTGTTGTCAAATGTGGATCCTTTAATACTCTAAAACTCTCCCCACTTTTACTTATTGAAGAAAAACTGCATTTTGTTTTCTTTCTCACTAATTCATAAATATTTCTATTTATTTTCTATTTGATTTAAACCCTCAAGGTTTGCACATAAAGATTTTTGTTTCCTTGTATATTAAGGAACTCCTTTTGTCAAGAAATCAAACAACCCCACTTACATGCAGATGTTGATTGAAATCCAAGAAAAAAGGTCCATAGTGAGTTTCCAATTTGTGATGTACGATGCTCTGTAAAGTCCCATCCCTAAACATTACTTTAAAGTTGGAACAATGAGCATGCCTATTGCAAATACAAAAGGTGCACCCAGAACCACACATGGAAAATTTTGTTCAATACAACACAAGGATTTCAAACCCTTGGAGGTGAAAGATGCTACAGAGTAGTGGCACCAACCATATGAGCCTTGATTGTCGTGGTATATGCATCCCTTGAGAGTATCTCAACTTTCATGTGACAAGTAATAAGGAAGTATTGCAAGGTTCTTTATCTTACTTGAAAATGTTTGAATGCTTTCATTCTAAAAAGCTACCTATGTGAGTTTATACCTTACGATATGCACCAAGAGGTAATGAGGAATGCTTTTGACAATATGTGACTACGTTCATGATTTTTGGAAGCTTGTCATAATCACTTGTTTCATTCTTAATCATAAAAATGAGCATAAAGCCCATGCTAGTCAACTTTTACTTATTGAAGAAAAAGTGAAATTTGTTTTTTTCTCACCAAATTCATAAATGTTTCTATTTATTTTCTATTTGATTTAAAGCCTCAAGGTTTGCACATAATTTTTTTTGTATGCGTGTATATTAAGGAACTCCTTTTGTCAAGAAATTAAACAACCCCTACTCATATGCTACTGTTGATTGAAATCCAAGATAAAAGGTCCATGGTAAATTTCCAATTTGTGATTTTTCATAAAAATGCCATGAGCCCCTTTACTATTCTACAACTATTTTTAATCATTTAGATGTAACTCTAATTCACTTGAATCCACTAACCAAAGCAATAGATGAGTCAATAGAGTGTTTCTTTTGCCACTCAAATTTTACATCACTTAGATGTAACTTTGATTCACTTGAATCCATTAACCAAAGCAATGGATGATCTCAATAGCATGTTTCTTTTGCCACTCAAATTTTGCATAGCAGATGATACATGATTTCTCAACTTCATGTAGCACTTATGAGGAAGGATGGGAGTGGGATTGGTTTTGGGATATATCATAAGGATGGAGGGGGAGGAGATGCCACCATTGATGTACTCTAAAATGCCATCATTGTACTCTCGAATGCCACTCACAGAGTACGTCACACATCATTTGTGTGTGCCACCAACCACGCAAGGCAATAGAGAAAGGTGCTTCAATGGCTTTTGTCATCACGACGTCCATTGGTAGGTAATTTGATGAAGGGCAACATTGGCATGAACTAGAGGCTTCCCCCCCAAGGTGATGGCGGGTGGAGCTCAGCTTGTCTCAATCACGAACTTTTTCTACTGAGCAATACATTAGGATAGTAGGACAATATTAATCAAACGCACGCCATAAGATGGGTTTTGATTTTTGCATGCTAATTCTAACCGGACATATGATGGATTCCTCGCATTATTGGCCCCCGGGCGAGGTACGAGTGGACAGGCAAGAAAGGCTTCACAAGGTGTACAATCTTCTGTCACTCTAGCCCTTCCTTGGTTTATCTGCACATAAAGCTTGTGGAAGGGTCAGGTATAGTCGGTCGAGGTTGGGCATAAAATCGGTAGCTAGGCAAGAAGGAGATCACTCATATTCAGGAGAGGTAGATGCAAAGAAGAAGATCACTCGGGAGAGGTAAATCGTAGGTATATCAATGGTTTACGCCTTCTCTCCCATAGAGCGCTCTCTCCTGCATTGCTGCTGCAGTCTCGTGCTCCCTATATTTTATACCCTGGCTGGCTTCTCATCTCTACCAGCAAGCCTAGCACTGTGTGAAGCATTTTATTGCCACAGTGCATGTGTATGCAAGGACACTAATGGTGGAACAGCAGGCTGCTGCTGTAATGGCCGAAGATCCGGCTATGGCGGCCGCAGGGGGGCAGAAGCAGCAAAGGGCATTTGCGGTGGAGATTGGAATGCCGGGTAATGAATCCAAAGAAGTGGACAACGCGCCAAAGGGTGAGATCAATATTGAGATAGCCTTAGATTAGAAAGAATTATGAATCCAGCACCAATTTAATGCTTGCGTGTATATTGCGCAGGGACATGGCTGCATGCAGGCTACCATCTTACGTCGGGGACGACGGGGCCGCAGATTTTGAGCCTTCCGTTCGCCGTCGCGGCGCTAGGGTGGGGGCCGGGACTCTTAATCCTGTGCGTGGGCGGGCTGGTGTCCTTCTACGCCTACCACCTGCAAATTGCCGTCATCGAGCGGGCCACCCAACACTCCGCCCAGCGATTCGAGCGCTTCCGCGACCTCACCGTCCATGCCTTGGGCAAGGAACCACCTGCACCGCCTTTGATTTAATTTTGATTAATCGCGTTTGAAGCTTGCAACGACTTGATTAGCTTCCTTTTTACTTGAAATCTTTCTCTAACGCAGGATATAAGTGGAGTACCTATCTCGTCGCGCCCCTCCAATTCATCGTCTGCTTCGCAACCGTCGTCTCTTGCATCGTTCTGGGCGGCCAAACCCTCAAGGCAAGCTCAGTAGGCTCTGTAAAAGCCTCCTAGTCCCTGCTTTTTTTTTTCCCATTCTTAGTAAGATTGAAGATTGATTCCTCGAGAGCTCTTCTGGGATGGAATTGAGTTCAAGTGCTCTTGCACGTCTTTCTTCTACTACTGATGTGGTTGTTTCCACTTCTAAGTGCTCTTCATTGTGTGATGATTAAGCTTGTACACCTGTGGCTTACTTTGCTTAATTATACTGTGTCTCATGCTTTCTAATTGATTCTGATTTTCCCTTTGCAGGCCATCTTCCAAGGACAAGATCTCTCCCTCTACCAATTCACCATAGTCTTTGGTTGCCTCCACATGCTCCTCTCACAGATCCCGTCACTGCACTCTCTCAGACATCTCAATCTTCTCTCCTTGCTTGCCTCCATATCCTACTGCATACTCATCGTTTATGGGTCGATCTCAGCTGGTGAGTTCTCATTGCTCCATCATGAATTACTTACTTATGTTCCCTCATTCTCCATGTAAACATTTCCTTTTCTTAGGATCTCAATCTAACTCTAACGAAAGCGTTATTTTCATGTAGGCATATCTCATCACATGCCCAAAACCAACTACACCATTGATGGTACAGTGTCACAGAAAATGTTTGGGGTTTTCAATGCATTATCAATCCTATCAAATGTGTACGGCAATGTCATTATTGTAGAGATACAGGTTCTCTCTCTCGCTTTTATATATGCACATATATGTATGTATATATATATGTGTGTGTTGGTTGGTGTGGGGGGAAACCCTTTCATGTAGAGATACAGGTTCTATATGTATATATAGATATATGTATGTATGTGTGTGTTTTTATTGGGGGGGGTGGGAAAACCCTTTCATCTTTGTTTGAGTGTGTATGGCAATGTCATTACTATAGAGATATGCTTTCTCTCTCGTACGCTACGTATACGTGCGTGTGTGTGTGTCAATCATGTGTGTAGGGGTTGGTGGTGGAGTTTAATTAAAGGAAACCATTTCATGGAGTGCTCACACAACCCGGGTTGTAGTGTAATTTTTTCAGTTAAAATTTAGAAATCCCGGTTAGAATTCAATGTGACCTTTAATTTTAAGGGTTAAAATTTGTACATTTTAGTTATAAATCCTGGTATTTGTAAGATTTATAAAAAAATTTGAACTCTTATAAATGTGGGTTTAAGCCTAAGCATTGCCTTTAATTTTAAGGGTTGAAGTGTTTTTTTTTTCCAAACAGTGCTTTCGTGTATCCTAGTTTGAACAAATCCTACTTTCACGTCACTAAAGTTCGGTGGGGTGTAAATAGCAAAATCTATTTTATTTTTTTTACACTTTTTGGATCATGTGGCGACGTGTCACCTGACTTTAACAACTCAAAGCTGGCGTTTATATATATATGTATATATATATATATATATATTTACTGTTCCCGAAAAAAAGTGTTTGTGACTGTAAATATCAATAATTTACTTTTTTAACCTTTGGTTAATAGCTGGCTTCAAGTTTTCTAGAAGGCATACAATTTTTGTTTTGTTATGATGCTTTTTTCAAAGGCACGAGTTTTTTTTTTTAAGTACATTAATTAAATACCGACGAATTTTGCTGTATATCGGATTTCGAAAATATTAATACCAAATTTTCTTTTCTATGACTCACAGTCCACAATCAAGCCACCAACTTCCAAAAACATGATGAAGGGTTTGTGCTTGTGTTATCTGATTATATTGGTCACCATCCTTCCGGTTGCCATATCAGGATATTGGGCCTTTGGAAACTTAGCCAACGGGAACATATTAATCAACATCTTTCCACAAAAAGGCAACCAATACGTCCCAAGCTGGATATGCATCTTACTCAATGCTTTGATTTTCATCCAGCTTGTTGTGAGCTCTTTGGTAAGCTTCTCAAAACATTATTAACAAAATGCCTAGTTCCTACTTTAGGCCAATTTTTTAATTTATTTTTTTAACAAGTGCTTGGTTACCTTGTCAACAATAAAGCTCCTCGTGAACTCTTTGGTAAGCTTGTCAAAACATTACTTATATTATGCCTGGTTTAAAATTTTAAAGGTTTAAAAAACAAGTGCATGCATATGGCCTGGTCACCTTGGCAATACTATAATATAGCTTGTTGTGAGCACTTTGGTAAGCTTCTCGAAACATTACAAATAATATGCCTAGTCTAGACTTTAGGCCAAAGTTCCTTGGACAACAAGGACATGCATTTCTTTTAGCCATGCCATGGGAGTCTTGTCAATAATATAAGGTAATTTCTGAAATCAAATAACAAAGAAGTGAATTTCTTTCTCTTTGGTAAGCTTTTCAAAATTAATTACTTATGTTATGCTAATTTAAACTTTAATTTTTGCGAGTCTTGTCAATAATATAACCTAATTTTTGAAATCAAATCACAAAGAAGTGAATTTATTTCTCTTTGTAAGTTTTTCAAAAGTAATTACTTATGTTATGCATAATTTAAACTTCAAGCCAATTTCCTTTTACAAGAAATCTATGTTTATATGTAACATAAAGATGGTTAATTACTTAATCATGAAGAAGTCTGTGGCTTTATCTTGTGTTGGGAAGGTGGAATAATCCATCGGCTCACACAAGGTGCCCCTACCATGTAGCTCACGGGCATCGAGCTCGGACCCTCATCAAAGAAATCTATGGCTTTATCTTCAAAGGGTGTATATGTAAACTACACTTTGTTATAATTAATTCCTTTCCACTTGCATGTGTAGATGTATTCTCAACCTACCTTTGCTGTTCTCGAGGAGCCAATGATGGATACGAACAAAACCGTGTGTGCTTCGCGAAACATTGCATCAAGGCTCCTATCACGGTGTATTTTCACAGTCTTTGCAACTCTCCTTGCTGCCATGCTACCATACTTTGGAAGCATCAATGCCTTGATTGGAGCGCTTGGTTACACACCTTTGGTTTTCGTGGTTCCAATGATCTTACATATTTGTATGTTTAGGCCCATGTCTCACAATATCACTCTATGGATTAACTACATCATGGTGGCTATATTTTCTATCATATCAATCTTAGGTTGTTTGGCATCATTTCAACAACTAGTGTTGGATGCTAAAATGTATCATCTCTTTGCAAACTTGTAGAGTTTAGCATAATTGAGACACCTTTTAAAACAAAAAAAACAAAAGCAAACAATTTTGAAAGTTTTTATGCCTCTCACAAGATCTAACCCATGCTCACAATCACATTTCAATTATATGCACCAGTGTGTGGGAGCATGTGCCAATGACCAAGATCAACACATGAATCTTTTTATGAGAAGATACTCGATTAGAGTAAGAAAATAAGAATGCAGATTGAAGCCAAGAAGTTAAAGAATAAAAAGCTAACCAATTAATCACTTCAATTTATCAAAAGTGTACTTTGTGGTCACAATCTTGCTCTCTTTTGTGAAGATCGAAAAATAAGAAGTGAAAAAAAAAATCTCCTTTGAATCATACCCATTAACTTAACCGAGTTCAATAAATGGACTACATCGAGTTTATGTCATAAATTTCCACTTTCAATATATACTAGTCAGTGACTCGTGCATTGCTACTCTGCCTCTCATGCTTCAGCTGAGGAGTAGGAGGAGCGAGCGCTTGGCCACATGATGGCAGTTCCTTACAGAATAGGGTGGATAATAGTAGGCATTAGCTCTCCTTTAGTAGGTGAAGTTCAAAACCTAGTTAAATACTTTTTAGCTCCACATTACTAGTAATTATATTATAAGATCTCATTGTTATTTTAACCACATCTTGAAGAAGAGAAGAAGAAGAAGAATCTAACTCTCTCTAACTCTAATTCTCTCTAAGTTTCTCTTACTCTCTCTCATTCTCTCTCTCCATCTCCAAATCTCTCTAGCTCTAATTGTCTCTCCCTCCAACTCTCTCTAGCTCCCTAACTCTGTCTTTAGCTCTGACTCTCTCTCTCTCTCTCTCTCTCTCTCTCTCTCTCTCTCTCTCTTTAGCTCTGACTCTCTCTCTCTCTCTCTCTCTCTCTCTCTCTCTCTCTCTCTCTCTCTCTCTCTATATATATATATATATATATATATATATATATATATATATATATATATATATAACTCTCTTTAAACTCTCTCTCTCTCTCTCTCTATCTATCTATCTATCTATACCTCTCTCTCTCTCTAACTCTCTCACTCTTTCTATCTCTCTCTCTAACTCTCTCACTCTTTCTATCTAATTCTCTCTCTTTAACTCTGTCTAACTCAAACTCTTTCTCTACCTCTCACTCTCTAAATATCTCCCTAAATCCCTCTAACTACCTCTAAAACTCTCTCTCCCTAAATCCCTCTAACTACCTCTTTAACTCTCTCTAACTCAACCTCTTTCTCTACCTCTCACCCTCTAAATATCTCCCTAAATCCCTCTAACTACCTCTAAAACTCTCTCTCTAACTCTAACTCTCTCTCTAAATCTCTCACTCTTTCTCTTTCTCTCTAACTTTAAAACTATTTAACTTTAAATCTCTAAAACTCTATGTTTTCTAAATCTAACTCTCTCTCTCTCTCTCTCTCTCTCTCTCTCTCTCTCTCTCTCTCTCTAACTTTATATCTCTATATCTCTCTCTAACTCTCTGTTTCTCTATTTTTGTCTCTCACTCACACACTCTTGAACTCCCTCTCTTACTCTAACCCTCTGTCTCTGTCTCTCACTCACACACTCTTGAACTCCCTCTCTTACTCTAACGCTCTCTCCCTCTCATTCTCTCTCTCCCTCTCTCTCTAACTCTCTACCAATAAATATAACTCTCTCTACCAATAAATATAACTCTCTCTCTCTCTCTAACTCTCATTAACTATCTCTCCCTCTCCTAATCTCTCTAATTTTCTCTCTGTAACTCTATTCCTCTCTCTCTCTCTAATTATCTCTTTTTTTATCTCTCTCTCTCTCTATTTCCCAACTCTCACCTACTCTCTCTCTCTCTCTCTCTCTCTCTCTCTCTCTCTCTCTCTCTTTGTAAATCTCTCTAACTCTCTCTATCTTTAACTCTCTATCTCTCTCTCTAATTATCTCTCTAGATTAAATTGTTTTACAGTCTTGGACAATCCTCCCCATACATCCAGATGTATCATGTCCAATGGCCTTGCACTAATGTGATTTTTATGAAGGAAAGCATGTTTAGATTGCTTACCAAGTTGGTATGTTTCATATAATTTGTGTATACTATCAACTTTAAACTTTAGCAAGCTAAAATTAATATTTTGGGCCTGTAATATATTCACATGACCAATGTGCTTGTGCCATATGTTAATATCTACAATGACACATGTCCCATGTGTAAACATGGTTGCCTTCACTTCATGCATATTCATATCCAAAGAAAGCATCTTGCCATTTATGTTACCCTTTGTTGCAACTAAGCAACACTAATTTTTTAAGTCTTCCACAAAACATCTTTGAGAATTATTTGGAACATGAAGTACATCTTCTAAGTACTTCATTTTTCCATCTTGTATACACAATGACACTAACATGCATTATGGGGCGTGCAATATCATCACATATTTCTACACATAACTTGGTTTTTTATTTTCTACATGTCTCCCTCTAAGGCATCACCCATGGCTGGTCATATGGTTAAAGGTGCTAGAATCCACATACCAAACATCTCTAGATCTTGACACATCTTTTGTCATGGAACTGAGTATGGTTAAAGGTGCTAGAATCCACATACGAAACATCTCTAGATCTTGACACATCTTTTGTCATGGAACTGAGTATGTGTTGGGTCACAAACACTTCTGGCATCACCACCCCATTTACTTGATGATGCATAATTACCTTACTGTAAATTTTCACTTTTGACATCATTTTGTTTGCCCTGGTTTGCCATAGTAATAGCACTCTATTTTATTTGTACTCCGATTTCTTTGCCAACCACCTCAGACTCTTTGGTTGCGCCCACCTCTAGAGTGGCCTCTTCCACTTGTATATGAGATTAATTTTCTTGATGTTGTTGTGTTACTACCGGTTTTGATTTCCAAATTAACCACCACCTCAGCCTCTATATGATGATCTGCCTCTACCTCTTCATGTATCCTTGGGGGGTACATTACTAAGAAACCCTATGTACCACCACGTGAGTTCTAGGGGTATTTAAAAACCCTCTTACCTATGAATTTTTCATAAATAAAATGACTCCTTTTTCTTTATGGACTTATGGGTTTTTTCAAAATCAATTTAAAAAACCCCTTCTATAAATGCATTTCTATAAAATTATCTTAAAATTTTAAATTACAAAACTGCTTTATTTAAACTCACATGGTATACTTACATATTTTAGGTGAACCCTCGAGCCTGTATCTATGTAGAAGGCCTATTCACTTATATTTCCAACGGGCCTACCCTAGTATTCATCTCTTCATGGATGAGTAGAGAATTTGATTTTCCTGAAAATCACGAAAGTTCTCTCAAACTCCACTGAAGGTTTGAAAAAAGTTGTATTCTAAGACCATTCAAGGTCACAAACAATATATTAGGATTATCTAGTGGTGATCCAATAGAAGCAAGGGTATCTACAAGCCCTTGACACATGCCATATCCATTGACTAGAACCATGATCAACTTTAGAAATCGAACTGCAACCACTATGTCCGGATCTGGGATTCTTCGCCATGCTTGAATCCATGTTTTTATCTGATTCTTTTGACTAAATATATTCGGAAACACTAAGGGCGAGAACTATGGAAACTTGTAGCACACATGTGAGTCCCTCTATTTTACTTTGTTGAATTGGTATAGCGTGAGTCTTTGCTTGATTGTCATGTACAGTGGGTTGACTCTTTGGTTTGGTGCAAAGCTTTGGTACTCCAACTGTATTCTAGTAGTAAGGTGAGGTACTTCTTTTGCCCATTAGATTGTATGCCAAAATCTTCCAAGCGAGAGTTGTGACCATCTATTTCTATTGCATAATACCGATCCCTTATATGCACTGGATTTTTCTTTTGCCACCTACGAAAACAATAACTTATCATAAATGTAACAATTCTAATTTCTAGCAGATCTACTAGGTGTGGATTCGCTAGCTTGGTGTGCCACACCACATTCTCCCACAAAGTTCCTTCTTTTCCCATCATCATCAATTCCTCCATGTCTAGAATCTAGGCTCAAAAAAGGTACAGAACATATAGCTGTCACTTTGACCCTATTGTAGAGTAGGTTTTCAGCAACAAGATCCTACATGTGGGCGCAAAAGGTGTTATCTACATGAGTACTTTGAACATCAATTTTTGCTTTAATATAAAGGTTCCTTGCTTGGATTAGGCCTTGTACTCTGCAAAGTTGACAAAGATTCCAATACATTTTCATTAGTAAAAGGTGTTATGTCATCCCAAGGGTGTACAATAAAGACCTCATTGAGCTGCCTGTGTGGAGACACATTCGTTTAGCAACTCCTTGCAAGAGTGTTAGTGGTGTGAAATTCAACAGGTGGTAAAGAGCAATGCAAAAATATACACTCTGCCTCGGTTTTGTTAATAGGAGATACACTAGGATAAGGATTTAGAAGCTTACTAGAGAGGGAAGTAAACACGAGATATGTTGTAGAGGTGGAGGACTGGGTTTCTTCTTGCCCTTCCCCTAAACTGGGCGGAGGTTGGGGAAGTTTAACAGTTTTCATAAACTCTTTGAGTTCTGTGATGTCTTCTGGGGCTACATTTGGATATTCTATATGGGCACGATCAAAATCATAAAGTACATTAGTTTAACATAGCCTCAAGATGTTTATGTATTTTTTTGTATAGCTTTATGATACCCAAGGGGTAATATAAAGTAGACTCCTAAAGGCTTAGGTATTGATAAGTATCATAGACCTCAACCCACCCATGGCCAATCACCCATTAGCTTCGAACGACAACCTCATAGTTGGCTGGTGTGGATGGCATGTCATCTAGCATGAACAAGTTGAGTTTGTCATCATCGACATTGTCATCTAGGATGGCAGATTGTTGCAACACCCGACACCAACTCCAAAGATTGAGCACTATGGGATGTTTTTGGAAAAAAAAAAGGTCAACGAGGTCAGCAAGCATCACATCACCTCTAAGTATGCCCATTACTAAGGTAGGGTCAGCAATCCCTCTCCGTGTTTTGATGTATTATTGTTAACTCTCCTAAACTAAGGTCTTCTGTCAGGTTAATTTCATATTGAAGAAAAGAGAGTGTGAGTGTACACAAAAACAAGATAAGGGTTTGAGGAGGGGCCCAAGGAGTCATCGCCAAATGAGCCTATCTCTAAGGCACACTCGATAAGTTGTTGTAAATCATCAGTTTACTCACTTATTTGAGGGATTTCTTTGAGGGCTAGCTGCTGCTCCAATTCTTGGATCCTTCTATGTTTAGCATTGAGGAACATGGAAATCACTGCCTCTCTTGCATCTCCCAAGCAGTTGTGAGCTCTGTGTATCTTTTATTTGTTTCTTCTTTGGCAGCTCTATGGGTGGTAGCTTGGGCTTGAGCCTTCTCTAGTTGCGTGAGGTGATCATGCGCCAATGATTGCTGCTGGTTGACATGTTCTAGAACTTTCTTGTGACTCTCCATCATCTTCTCTATCTCCTTGGTCTTTGCACTAATAGCCTCATTGAGCTCCCTTATCTTTTCTGTGTGTAGCAGTTCAAGTTCAAATTGCAAGCTAGTCACCTTCTATTGAGAGGTAGCCTTCTCTTCTTTGAGCTCGCTTATCATCTTGGTATACCCCACTTCTTTAGTTTTGAAGGTGGCATGTGCTTCCTTCAATTTTTTTTTGGGTTGCACATGATCTTTTCTCTCTTTATTGTATTCCACTTCCTTCTAGAGCTATTGTTTTAACCTGTTCGAACGTGAGTGCTGAGTGTTACATTATCCTTGACATGCCTTCTGACAATTATCTTGCTAAGCAGCTTATTATGCTCTTCAAATGCTGTCAGGTTTGTTTCTTGATCCTCTGCAATCTTTAAACTTCTAACAACTGCTTCCATGTTGTGTGTGGCTTCTCCTGTGTAGTAAGCTGTAAGGTTCCCCCCTTCCAAAATAGGGGAAACACTTAAGATAATCCACTATTCATCGACACCTTGACCATGCAGAGATTCAAGAATACGATTCATAGGTAAGACCTAGTCCCGTAGGGGGAGCGTGATCTTCTAAAAATCAAATCACCCATAGGGTAATTGATCATAATTTGGGGAACTACTAGTCTTGGTTCCTAGAGACAATGCTTTTTTCCTCATCCATGCAAGTCACAACCGCTGGCCTAGTCTTCTAGAATAGAATTGCTCGAGAACCTATTTATCTAGCATAGGGCTTTCACTTAATCTATTGGAAAGCTACCCGACTAATCAGGTCCACCCGTTCGTAAGATGGTGCCATTGGGGCATTCCATCCTCCCACTTTCCACCCTACTCACGTGTCAATTTGTTTTATAATTAATCCTACCACACTGTTTGACATAAATAAACATGTTCCTTAATTAAGGCCCTTTTCACAAGGTTCATTAAAATAGCCTTTTTCCACAGTACAATAATGCCAAATACAAGATTTATAAAAAAAGTTTATACATGAATCAATTCCATACAAGCCAAACCGGCTCTCTTATTCTTTTCCTTTATACTGCGGATGATCGAGAATACGGCCTTCCAACCTCTACATGCTGGGCAAAACCCTATGGGACCGTACTCAAGCCGACGACTTGTTGCCCTCTCAGGCTCCATTGCTCGATCCCGCTCGATCCTCTTGCCCTCAGAGGGTTGTCTATGCACTAGGGTTGGGCTAATTCACTGCACTAGCCTGGGCCCTCAAAACTAGGCAGCATCACAATCACTCGCCTCAATCGACAAACCTCATTCTCCCAATGGTATGAGGGATACCACGGGCCAACTCCGGGCCTTACTAACGTCTCCGCCATCCGGCTACACAAGCACAAGAAAGGGGCAGTGTCAAGGCAGGGAGAGTTGTACCTATACCTTAATTTAACCAAGATAACAATCCATTTACTCAACTAAACCATATGATTAGAATCCATGTTACCTTCTTAAGAAAATAATCCTTTTCACAAAGATTTTAGCATTTCAACTTGAGATTGTGGTAAGACATTCTTTATTAAGGCATATGCTATTGTTTAAAAGAATACAAACTTTAACTAGTAAATCAATCAAATAGATCACTATTAATAATTAATAGAGAAGCCGAGGCCATACCTCAACCCCTAAGAATGATATATAATTAAAAAATAATATATATATATACCTTATAGAAATTTATCGTTTATCGTTAATAAGAGTTTCAGAACTTAATATATGAGAATAAAGAGTCTTCTAATACCTTCTCTTACGATTGAATCATCCGATCATCCCCAAGATTTATCTCCTCTTACTTGTACTCTGACTTTTCTCTCTTTCGAAGGTCTATGGCAAAATACCCTTCTCTTGCAGGGCTACGACATACTATTGTTTCTTTAAAAGAAAAGCTATGGAGTTTCGGTCTCTTCCTTCTCAAAAGACCATAGCAATCTAACCTTCTCTTCTAAGATATTAGATAAGAATAAAGGGATATATACATCTCAAGCTCTAGGATTACCTTAAGGCTACTTGCTGCCTTCTTACAGTTTTTCCTGTGTAGAGACCCTGACAGAATCAGCAAATTGTTTCAACTATAACTCTCTGATAAAAACTCAGAATATAGTTGTATAACCAGTCAAAAGAACCGGAAGGCATCTAGTCTACAAGCTTGCATGGGTAGAATAGGTAAAAATATCTATATATAGCTACAAACGCGCCATCTTTAGAAACGTGTTGCTTTTCCACATTTTTAGTATGCATGGACTCTAAATATGTAAAAGTACTCTAAATATGACCTCTTATCACCTTAATTTAAATTTTTATTTTTGGAGATACTTATCTCTTAGTAGAACTATTCTTGTCTTCTTATTTCTTTTAGGATTTTTGGAGCTAATATTTTTATTCTAACACTTTCCTAATGTTTCTAACCTTATTGTCTCACTCTTCTCTACGTACACTCTCTTTCCTTATTGAAATCTATATTAAAAGAGACATATAAATGGCTTGGGAGGGACCTTACATAAGCTAATCTTTCAGGGCTTGCACTTGGCTAGTGGTGGCTCTGATTTGCTTCCATAGCTCTACATGTCTGTTGTGTAGTAGATACGTGGTCATTAGGTGGCATCACCACACTCGCTGTTCTTGTGACCATATATGTGTGCTGGTAGAGGCAGAGCCTTCCATTTCCTGAAGCTAGAGCTAGAGCAGCTCGTCCATCCCTTCCAAGCTTTCTTCTAGGAATGTATCTACATCTTTTGGCATGTCTAGCTGCTCTAAGAATGATCTTTCTCCTGGAGGTTTTCGAACTCAAGACACCTTCTTTTGTTGGGGATAGGACTCTCTTCTTGCCTTTTTCTCTTTTCTTCTTCCTTCACTTTTTCCTCCAAAGCAAACTCTTGAGGTGCTAAGGTGACTTCTTTAATTTCCTTAATGACATCTCCCTGTGTTTGTTGGTGGCTACTCCTCCTTTTCTATTTTCTCTCCCTTTTCACTGATGGGGGGAGACCTGGGAGCATCGTATCCTACAGAGGCAAGAGGTTCTTGATTACTAAGGCCGCCGAGCTGGAAGGGGGGGTTTGGAGTATAGATTCTATTATTTCTTGTCAGGCTTGTGGGACATCTTATTCTTGAGGCACTTTTGGTATCAAAATATTCCCAGCATCATGGATTAGAATTTTGATGAGGAGATAGGGATTGCAGACCTTGGATTTGTGGGATCTGAGGTACTTCTCAACCTCTTTGTGTGTAGGCACCAAGCCCAATCATCTTCTTTCTCCTCATACACATGGGCTATCTTGTGAAGGGGAATTCGGTTGTACTGTCCACTGACTTGATTTGCATATTCATTGACATTGCATGACAAGCTATCTCATCCACTTCTTCCTTTATGTTGTCATATTTTGCCCCATTAGGAGATTTTCTTCAGCATATCTTCTACAAGCATCTCAATGTGGTGGAGATGTGTTGCGAGCACTAGAGGTGGAAAGTGGAGGGCTTCTCTGATCATGTCTTCCATGATATAGATTTTCTCCTTGGATCCATCGAGCCTTGTGATGGTTCCTCTCTTTGTGTACTTATTGTATGTATTGAGATATTCTACACATAAGGCCTAGTTGAAGGTTCGAGGAGTACCTCTACCATCCTTCCCAACCCCATTTTCTCTAGCTTGTACTGCACATCTATATCCTCCAAAATCTTACGGCATTCTACGCTGTGATATTAGAAGAGGAGGTTTCCTTTCTCTATCTCTGGATGTCATGCTAGATCAGTGTCCAATCCAGGTCTTTGGCTAGGGGCCAAGATAAGTCAGTTTGATTTCAGGATGCCCCTCTTCTTGCCTTCCAGTGACTTGAGAGAAGAATTCGGCTTTGTCTTCTTCTTCTTCTTTGCCGTAGAGATCCGGTGATGCTTGCTTAAGTGACAGGAGGGATCTCTTCATAATCAGGGTGGGTCGGATTCTCCTTTGGTGGATTTGGAAGCCATCTGAAACAAAATCATGAGAGAGTCAACCTTTGTCGGCTCTGGTAGAAGTTCAAGTTTGCTCGGTACATGTGTGTGGTAGTTAGCTATGCCATGGGGAGGTTAAAAACTTGAAACTAGCATCCAAAAATTGAGAATTTCACGTTCTTCTAGGTATTTCGTGACCTTGTCAATGCATTTCACAACATGAAATGCAACCTGGTTCATGGTGTGAAATGGCAAGTTTGTTTGAAGATGTGAAATTTGAATGGAAGATTATGCCAATAATCCTCTAAGGTGTGTATGCATGATGGAAAGATGGTTAGTATGGTGAGAAAAAATAGAAGTACAGTGTGGATGTGAAATATCAGAGTTAGCATTTCACGTCATGAAATGGTGAGGGGGTCCAATGGTGACTTGTGTTGCCATAGATGTCTGAAGATGACGCGATGAACAAGAGCAAGGGCTAACAATAGAGTCCTTTCTTAGACATGAGATGTGTGTATTTCACGATGTGAAAGGGGTAACCCATTTCATGGCTTGAAAAGGTACTAGATCATGAAATAGCAGAGTATGGATCTCATGCTGTGAAATAGCAGACTACGATTTCACAACTTGAGATCTCTTCCACATTTATGATTGTGATCTCAAGCAATCACAAATAGTTCTTTCTCATGATTTGAGATCTCAATTGTCAATCAAGAAATTGAGTGTGGATGATTTTGATTCTAAGATGCAAAAGATAAGTACAATCAATAATGCAGAAGTGGATGTCATTGCAAGCATGAGGGGAATCGATGAATCATAAAGCATGGTTGTAATCATGATGAGAATCGATGAATCATTAACGTGTAGAGCATATGAGCCCCTACCTAAGGAATGGACATGGCAAAGTGTTGGGGGGCTGATAATGCGCACGCGATGAACACGATCCTAGATACAAAATTCAAAGGTCAATAGGAGCAAAGTGCAAGATAAGGGAAAGATATTTTCTTTTATGGCCCAGTCTCGTCGGCATGGCGGCTATCTTCATTGGGGGATGCCACATGGAAAAATTTGATTTGTTGGACCTTGCTGGTCGTTTCACGACATGAAAAACCTTTGCTCTTCACAATGTGAAATGGTTTGCAGCATTTCATGATGGCGTGAAATGTTGCTAAGCTGAGGTTTTTATAGTTGAAGCACTTTCCATTATTCATGCAATTGGTGATACCCTAGATGGTCCTATATGCTCATTCAATCGAAATCCAAAAAATATGCATGCAAAGGAATGGATATTGAGCTCATGAAAATTATGAACCTGTTTCACGACATGAAATGGTTTAGACATTTCACGACATGAAATGTTTAACCCTATACCTTTTACCCATTGAAAATTGAAGTGGTTTCCTCGATATCTAGGTAATCGTCCTTTGTCACCTTCCCCTTGCCTTATTTTTTCCAGGGGAGCCAAGTTGGAACCTTGGAGCTTGTTGGTATTTGTTGTTGTAGATGCCTTAGTTTGGAATGAGAACCCCTTATTAGTTTCCCCTCCATCCAATCCCCTCCATCCAATGGAGGAGAACATCTACGGAACCTTCATGAACCTATTGTTCTTCTTGTGCATGTGGGTTCACTTTTGTTTTACCTTTGTCTAGAACTTGGCCTCACTTGGGCTCCCTAGTGGGGGATGTCAGTACTATAGGTGTTGCACTCTCTTGTCTATTTGGGTTAATTATTTTCTTCCTTCAGACTAATCTCGGTGTTGCCTTGACACATGATGTAGCTAGGTCCCGATTCTGCTTGTGCCCTTGTCTCTCTTCTTTTTTTTTTGAGGTAAACCCTGCACTTGATTCTTTTTTTTCCTTTGGTAACCATACTTGTGAGGCTCCTTGATAGTATCCATGGGCAACTAGTATGTCTTTTCTCACCCACCTCTTTTAAATGCTTGACGGTGCTGCTGCTTCCTCTCAGTGTGGGATTGTTTCCTTGGCCCTTGCTTATATCCCTGTTGTGCTACTTTGACACCCATGAGGTGTTGACATTATCATAATAACCTTGGGCCTTGAGCTAGGACTTTGGAATCCACTATTTCCTTGTTGGAGACATATAGTGCCCTTGTGGCAGTCCTCATAAAGTGGTGAGGTTTGTTAGAGGTCCATGCCTTTACTACCTAGGATTCTCTTGATTTGCTTACTAGCATCTCCATGTTCCATTCAATTTATTGCTTTTCTTTATTCAAGGGACTCCATAATGGAATGGTAAGGGGGTCATTGCCTTGGTTGAGTTGCACTTTCCTTTCCTCCCATTGGATGGTACAATTGGTTGCACAAATCCAAGACCTTCCTAGTATCATCTCTTCTTTCATTGTACCTATAGGCATAACAAACACCTTCACAACCAAGGGATTATTTCTAATGGAAATGTTAACATTTAAAAACCCCATGGTTTGCATAAGAGAAAAATGCACACTACGAACCTAGGCATTAGTTGCCTCTACGTGTGGTTTGACCAATGCTATCCAAGTTTCATAGGAAATCAAGTTATGACTTGATCCTGTATCAATCAATATGCAATGCTTTTTGTTTGACTACCTGTTATTAGATTAATCCAAATGTAGGGAGGAGATAAATTGAAGAAATAAAGAAAATCCCCCCAAAAATGAGTAAATACTCACATAAGATGAAGAATTGACTAAGGACAAGGTTATTAGTTAAAAAAGAAGAGATATTTAGAGGAAATGATGCATTTTTGACACCTCAATATGGGGGAATTCCCCTCATGAAGGAGGCACCTATTTCACATGTGTGGTGGAGTTTTAAAATCTCAAATAATGAGATATTTTATCTCTCCTCTCTCCTATTTCAACTAGAACCAAAGTAAGCTAAACTGACCTAAAAATGGTCAAAAAAGTGACCTTAAATGGTCAAAAAGTGACCAAACTGATCTGGAAAATTCTAGAATCAGTTTGCTTGGTTAGAGTCTCACTTTTTCCTATAAATAGAAGCCATCTTAATAGTGTTTTATGCACTGTTACTCTACTCCTTCCCAGAGCCAAAAACAGTGAATTCATTGATAATTCATTTGTTTTTTACCATTTTCTCTTCAAAAGAATTGGTGGCCACTCTTGTTACAAACAAGAGTAGATCCCTCAAACCATCAAGCCAAAGGAAAGATCATAAAACTCCTAGTAAGTTAGAAATTCTACTTTTTCTTATTCTATTTTATGGTTTTCTAATTTTTACTTTCTTTAAAATGAAAATGGATGTTATGCCTTGCTGGAAAGGCTTTCCCCCTTCTCTTCATTATTGAATTCAGCCTTTCTTTATCCTAGATGTGTAATCAAATTGATGGAATTAAACTTTTCACATTGTTTACTCTTAATAAAGTGAAAATTGATTAGATTAGAATGATTTAAATCATCTTGGATAATTTCTAGTAAATTTTAGAAGGAAAAAATTTGAAAAATGGTCAGCCATACAAAGGAGGTTATGGCAAAATTTTCTTAAATTTGGTGAAGTAAGTTCTATCTTTTTATTATTCAAAAAGAGTAATCCCCACCGCTTGTGTATTCTAAAAGTGTTATTTTTATTCTATGCATAGAAAAGTGCATATTAGAAATATTTTTATTATAAAAGTGTTATTTTTATTAGAATTAATTTCTATGCATAGAAAGATGCATAATGGGAAAATTTTGATTATAAAAGTATTACTTTCATCAAAATTGATTTTATGCATAAAAGATTTTTTTATTATAAAAGTGTTACTTTCATTAAAATTGAATTTATGCATAAATAGATGCATAAAAGAATTTTTTTAATTATAAAAGCATTATTCTCATCAATTTTGATTTTAAGCATAGAAAGATGCATAAAGAAATTTATTTTTATTTCAAAAGTTTTACTCTCATCAATTTTGATTTTATGCATAGAAAGATGCATAAAGAAATTTATTTTTATTTCAAAAGAGTAACTCTCATCAATTTTGATTTTATGCATAGAAAGATGCATAAAGAAATTTATTTTTATTTCAAAAGAGTTACTCTCATCAATTTTGATTTTATGCATAGAAAGATGCATAAAGAAATTTATTTTTATTTAGAAAGAGTTACTCTCATTAATTTTGATTTTTATGCATAGAAAGATGCATAAAGAAATTTATTTTTATTTCAAAAGAGTTACTCTCATTAAAATTGAATTTATGCATAGAAAGATGCATAAAAGATTTATTTTTATTTCGAAGGTGTTATTCTCCTTAAAATTGAATTTATGCATAAATAGATACATAAACGGATTTTTATAAAAGTGTTATTTCCCACTAAAGTTGTTTCTTATGCATAAATAGATGCGTAAAGAATCTTTATATCAAAAATAAGAATTCTCTTACATTCTATAAATAGATATGATAAGATGTGATATGAATCGGGATGTGAATGAATGATATAGGATGTGAATGAATGTGTTAGCATGTGAATCAGGATGTAAATGAATGATATAGGATGTGAGTGAATGTGTTAGCATGTGAATCGGGATGTGAATGAATGATATAGGATGTGAATGAATGTGATAGCATGTGAATGGGGATGTGAATGAATGATAAGGGATGTGAATGGATGTGATGTGATGTGAATCGGGATGTGAATGAACGATAAGGGATGTGAATGAATGTGTTAGCATGTGAATCGAGATGTGAATGAATGAGATGTGATGTGAAATGGATGTGATAAGATGCGATGTAAACTAGATAGATGTTAATGTATGTGAAGTGATGATGTGAAGTGATGAGATGTATGGGTAGATGCAAGTGGATTCGATCTGATGAGAATAAATGAGGAAATAAGTGATGAGATAGAAAAAGATGTGATTAGGTGAGAATGGGAATACTTACAAAATGAATGTGGATTGATGTGTGGATAATGTGGATTGACGTGAATGGATGTATGGATGATGTGGATTGATGTGTGGATAATGTGGATTGACGTGAATGGATGTATGGATGATGTGGGTTAATGTGTGGATAATGTGGATTGATGTGAATGGATGTATGGATGATGTGGGTTGATATGTGGATAATGTGGATTGACGTGAATGGATGTATTTATGATATGGATGATGTGGATTGATGTGTGGATAATGTGGATTGATGTGGATGGATGTATGGATGATGTGGATTGACGTGTGGATTGCTGCGGATAGATGTATGGAAGATGTGGATGGATGTGTGGATAATGTGGATGGATGTATGGATGATGTGGATTGATGTGGATGATGTGGATGGATGTATGGATGATGTGGATTGATGTGTGGATGGTGTGATTTGATGTGGGAATGATGTGATGTGATAGGGATCGATGAAAAAAAAATATATGGAAAGATGAGAAAAGATGGGGACTAATGTGAAAGGATGTGGAGTGATGAGAAAAGATAGAAATATTGTTGGAACTATATTTATATGTGAAAAATGTTTTTAAATGACTATTTTATGTCAAGAATGCTGGGGAAGCATTTTGACCGTCTTGTTGTTAGAATTCGTGGTGCTCATGCTAGATCAACTATGTGAATGAGAGAGACTCACAAAATACAAGAAAATATCTTGCTTATTAAGTTGCTCAAATACAACTAGGCTTCTTGCTCCATACAAAAATGCCTTCTAGCTCCACCTTTAAATAGATGAGCTAGTGGACTTCACACACACAGCCTTATCTTCCCCTTTTACATAACCTTAGTCTCTTAATACCCCCCCTCAATACCAACTATGAAAGTGTTTGGAATAGGTGGTATTGGACATATGAAAAAGATTGCCTTTATAACATTAGGCTTACAAGAATGGTGGTGTGGTTATCTAGGACTTACAACTATGTTTACAATGATCCCATCTAAGTTTTTAGTTGATGTCAACAATGAAGATGTACACCTTAATGATGGTGCACCCCACTCTTTGTGCTTGCTTGACCTCTTGTAGTTAACATGCTTTAGACATACATGCCGTTGCTTCCACATGCTTTCCACCTTGACCATTCTAACACAATGATCAAAACAAGGCTGCCACCCTTGCTTACGTGGTTTGCACATAGATGTTCCTTCAACATGCTTGATGCTTTTCTGCATACCATACCTCCTCCATGGGCAATGAGAGAATTCCTTAGAGTAATGGTTATGAGGTAGCTTTATATGGGAAAGGGAAAGGGAGGCTCTTACCACTTGCCTTATAGATTGGTCAAGGGCAGTGTCTACTCCTCCTTGATTACAACAAAAGCTTTTTTGCATGTTGGTTACATGATACCCATTAGGGTTTGAAGGTACAAGCTTAATGAAAGTGAGTAAGTGGTTGAGGTAAATGCTCAAACCAATAAGGTACATCATTCTTGGCTCAAGAAGGTGAGGGCATGGATCATAATGTTGCCTATGCCTCTTACAAAGACAATGCCAAGAGATGCTTAAAAACATGACAAACAACAAGGTAGAGCACTTAGTGATGCTATGCTCAACCTTACAACTCATCTTAGAAGATGAAAATGTTGAATATGCAGCAGAATAACATGCCTTTAGGGCTTGGGAAATGAGTGTTGAGAGATGTAATCGTGGTGTTGTGTGTATGTGGGAAAGCACCCTAGAGGTGCAAGATATTGTGTGTATGTGTATATGTGGGAAAGCACTCTAGAAGTGCAAGATATTGTGGTGAGATGGAATGCCACATGTAATATTGTATGGTGTGTGAGTGTTGACCAAAAGAAGTGGAAAAGGAGTTGCCACATGGATGATGATGTGTAAAGTGGGATAAGGCTTGAGAGCCTATATCATTGTATGGTTCATTGTGATATGCAATACAAGGGAATAGTGTTGAGTGTGCAATCTCCCTCTCTCTCTCATGGAGTTTTTAGTGTGGTTTAATCCACCTTAATCTTATGCTTAATCTATGTCCTTCACCATGACCAATCCCATTTCTAGAATCTTAACATGGTATCAGAGCCAAATGGGCTCTTGGTCATGGGTGTTTATTATGTATATTAGCTTGGTTTGTGTGTTTGTTTGATTAAGCATTATTTTCAGTTATTATGAGAAAAAAAATTATGCACACTCATATTATCATTTGGATTTGCATTTGTGATGAGAATTTGAGAGGAGATTTGCATTTGAGAGAGATTTGGAGCTACCATTCTCAAGTTAGAGAGGAGATTTGCAACAAGGAAGTTGCATAGAAGCTGCCCAAGAGAGTTGCAAATGGAGTTTTGCAACATGGAGAGCTTGCTCATCATCAAGGAAGCTGAAAATGGAGATTTCAACATTATGAAGGCTATGGAGTCTTCATCATCGTCAAGGAGAAGCTGCCAAGAGAAGATATGCTGCTGATTATGCCTCAAGAAGGTTGGTTTTGTGAAGTTTTGCCTCAAAGTTTTGTATTTGAGCATTTTTAAATAAAAAAATCACTAAAATTTTAATTCTCTGCAGCACGTTAAATGCGCCTCGTTGAACGCTGACACCTCCTTCCTCTCGACTCGCTGGCGAATCTCTGCTACTACACCGACTGGACCTGCCTCTCCCAGCCTTTATGCAACGGCTGCCCACTGTCAGAGCACGTGGTCTTCGTCTCCGTCCTACTGCTCCAAGCTTCAACTGCATCTCCAACCGTGCAGCCTCTTTGGGGGCTGCTTCATGGCTCTTCCACGACTATCGCCATAGCTTCCATGCTTGGCCATACTTTCTTCTCTGTCTTTTATAGTAGGCGACAATCACCATCAGTTGTATGCGATCTTCTCTTACGTGCTCTTCATTCAATATTGCATTGCTAGACACACGAACCACTCTCGTCTCCTACTCCTTGTGGCCAATGCTGCTACTGCATCCTTGTTTACTGTCGCTGCCCTCTCGTTTCCTACTCCTTTCTATGCCATTTTCAAGGCTCTTAATAGCTTTGCTGCTTTTCTCAGACGCCAAATAATTTTGGCCACAAGCCTTTCTTTGCCTTCTATTTTGCTACCTGCATAGGCTCATTCCAATTTGTCTCATATGTCTTGCTTGAATCTCTTTCAAGCTCTTCTTTCCAAGGTTCCAACAGCCATTGCTATGACCATTGTGAGCTCCCAAATGAACTCCATAACCTTGCATGCTCTCCCATTGCTACGTTGCCTCTCCAAGACCTCCAAGTTGAGGTCTTCCATGACCATTGACATGGCCTTCATGGCCTCCAAATCAGCATGCTTTTCCTTCAATGCATGCATCCATTCAAGGGTGCTTCTCCATTTTGGTTTCTCTCAAGAAACCAAGGTGCAAACCAATGTGAAAACTCCAAAAGCTTCCACCAAACATTGCCCATCTTCTATGAGCAAAACCATGAGCATCACTCTTTCCAATGTGCTCAACCATGGACTTCTTCTAAGCCCATAACCGCTTGTCCCTTCTTAGACAAGCATTGCACCTCTTACACTCTTTGCCCAAATGCAAAGAACCATAGGATCCACAAATCCCACACATAGCAACCCTTCTCAAATATGAACATTCATATTTTATTAAGGTCCACAACCTTTCCAAAATCTCAAAGGGTACATTCACACCACCAAGAAATATGCCTTGTTCACATGTATAAAAGAATGTGGTATGTGGTTCTTGTTCACACATTGGGTCCGCTGCCCGGCTTTGGCCAAAAAGGCTTTGTAATTTGTTTCACCCAAAAATGATGATGGACAAACGTCCACGAGCATGCGTGCTCAAAACAAAAATTTTGTAATCATCCATGGTATGAGGGTAACCATGCCCGAGCTCACCGAGAAGCTCAAAATGGTTGTTGCGTGATATGTGCATGAGCGATGCACGTGTGAGGTGCATGCGCATGGGTTAGATCCCACCCGAACTTCCATGTTCAAATCGGACTCAGTGGTTCCGCTGTGAGCGATGAGTCGGCTCAAAATGGACTAGGTGTCTAAGATGGTAGACACGTGCACACATGTTTGGATGATGGACACTCCAATGTATCATTGAGGGGGAGTGTTGAGAGATAGCGATTGCGGTTATGCAATGCTACATTGATATGGGTGATGGATGATGGGTGAGTTGTGGAACACCTCGATTAAGAGGGGGTGTTGAGAGATGTAATTGTGGTGTTGTGTGTATGTGGGAAAGCACCCTAGAGGTGCAAGATATTGTGTGTATGTGTATATGTGGGAAAGCACTCTAGAAGTGCAAGATATTGTGGTGAGATGGAATGCCACATGTAATATTGTATGGTGTGTGAGTGTTGACCAAAAGAAGTGGAAAAGGAGTTGCCACATGGATGATGATGTGTAAAGTGGGATAAGGCTTGAGAGCCTATATCATTGTATGGTTCATTGTGATATGCAATACAAGGGAATAGTGTTGAGTGTGCAATCTCCCTCTCTCTCTCATGGAGTTTTTAGTGTGGTTTAATCCACCTTAATCTTATGCTTAATCTATGTCCTTCACCATGACCAATCCCATTTCTAGAATCTTAACAATGAGAGCATATGGCTTATGACATGCCTATGCCTCTTACAAACAATAGCCTCAAGGGTGATACACAAAAACATTAAAGATGAGCACTTAGTGTACATGTGCCCACAACTTTAAACTACTTAAAAAATTGAGTTGGCTGATGAAAAACCAAAAAACTTTAACCTCTTTGGCTTATGGGATGAAGACAACGGCTTATGGTTGCACCATTTCTCCTTGGAAGCTTGCCAAGGTAAGCATAGAAGCGGGTTGACGATGAAGGCTTATAATGTGGCACTTATGGTGTGTGCCTGGCCTCCAATGTTGATGAAGAAGAGCCTCCTTAGTGTTAAAGACCTCCTCCTTTGATGGTTAAGACCACATTAGTGTTAAGCAACACTTTGTTTGGTGATTAAGATCACCATTAGTGTTTAAAAACACGATTAGTGCTTAAGAGCACATTTCTAGTATCTAATGACACTTGCATTGGTGATTAGCTTAAGAATACTCTTAGTTTTTTAAAACACTTTGAAATAACTCCCCTTTGCTGGATTAGAAGCCTCGTTAGTGTTAATCAACACTATTAGTGCTCATAAGCACACTTTGAAAAGCTTTGTGCACTTGAAGATGATGTTGATGATGGAGCTTGATGAGAATGAGGCTCATGAATACCTCATGGTGTATGGCCACCGCTTCAAAATCAAAAATTGGATCAGCAACAAGCCCTCACAAGAGCACTTAGGTGATTAGAGCAAAGAAGAGGGGATTAGAGCAAGAAAAAACTTGATTTTGAAGCTTTAATGGTGAGCTTCAATGGATTTCAAGAGGGCAGCCCTGATTTTTCTCCTATAGCAACCACGTAGGGCTTAAATTCGACTTGTAGACTCCTAAGGCTATGGGCTTCAAAAGCCCTAAGCCAATGCAGCCTACAACCGCCTATACACGGCGTATTGTTGTACGGCATCAGTTGCGTAGCAGAAACAGTGCCGAGTTGAACTAGTCGGAATGCCACGACAGAGAGGAGATGATTCGGCTGATTGGCTGTACGAATGTGTGCGCCCGGGCCTCCTCTACAAGTTCTTAGTTGAACATTCCACGAGTTCTTGCCTCCACAAGTTGCTGGAGGGCCTCCACTGCGAGGAGGTTTAGCTCCACAAGAGAAAAGATAAGAAAATTGACCTATTCTACACCACAAAAGTGACCTAATCTTGCCAAGCTCTAGATACCATGTTAGAATTCGTGGTGCTCATGCTCGATCAACTATGTGGAGGAAAGAGACACAAAATACAAGAAAATATCTTGCTTATTAAGTTTCTCAAATACAACTAGGCTTCTTGCTCCATACAAAAATGCCTTCTAGCTCCACCTTTAAATAGATGAGCTCGTGGACCTTAAGTCCCTTCACACACACACCCTTCTATTCCCCTTTTACATAACCTTAGTCTCTTAATACTTGTGAATGAGGTCGTGGAGACCTATCTGTTAAAGTTGCAACTGCTAATGATGAAGAGTCAACGGAGGACGTCTCGCATAACAAGGTCGGCCTCGGTTTGATTTAAATGGTGAGCTTCCAGCCTCGGTTTGATTTAAATGGTGAGCTTCCGGTACAGTGGATGAGGGGCCAAGGAAGCGGCCTGTGAGTGAAGCGCTAGGTGACTTGCGAAGGATCCTCGAGGGTGCTAACCATATGGTGCTCGGGCTCTGGGTCACCGAAGATACCCACACGTACGTCGGGGAAGATATTGGAACAAGGAGTAAGAGTTGTTTTCTGAATTCGAGCATGGATCTGGTTGATTGACCTTGCTGGTCCTCAACGGATGAGTCCATGGCTCTTTTATATGGAACCGTTGGTTAATCTTGCTGATCTTCAACGAAGATTCCATTTTGATATGTGAATATATTGTTGGTTACTATGAGCTAGGAATTATCAAAAAGGCCCCTGAGTGGACAGGTGGTGAGCGTTCTGGTTGCCAATGATGCCATAGGTACACCGATGAAGGAATGATTGGAAATAAGGATTCAACCAGAGATTTTGACGATTATGATCAGTGACAATGGTTTCATTAAAAGATTGTTTTTAGAAGATGCTGATTCTATGAAAAAGGCAATTTCATATTGGGTGTGTAAGTGGTGTGACTAGTTTTAAGTTTGCAGGGCCTTGGAACTCTTTTCCTTGGTACCCGAGAAAAAACCTTACCAAATTCCTGATTGGATCCCATCACTACAGTGGTTGGGCGGTTGGCTAACGCATGGGACTGGGCTGGACTGATGGATCCCTAAAATGAGACTAAATTTCTGTTGGTACGATAGATGAAGTAAATCCCAGATAAAAATTATTCTATGGAAAAGAATCAACGGCTGTGCCTCTCAATGAGGAAAAAAGCATTGGTCTCTATGATCCAACTGCAATCTTTCCTTGTATCTCACTATGGGACTTATGGGTTTGGTCAGATCAGTTCAGCTAGTTAAGGCTTTTGACTACGTTAGAGAAAAGTTATCCTAGAGGAATCGCCCGTGCTTTCCGGGCAAGGGAAGTTTTTCCGGGTTCCATTTTGGAAGAACCAATGGATTAGTCTCTTGTCTGGATATTCTTGGGCGAGGCCCCGAGTGTTAGACACTGCCCCGTGCAAGAAGTGCTACTTCCGCTGCTAGCACCCCAAAATTCGTTGCGCAATGGGGTCAGGGATCTTACAGCTGGTATCAGAGCAATTTGGCTAAAGTGGATCAACCGTGAAGCCAAGAATGTCATAAATTTATAAAGTAGCAGTAAAAGGTTGGAATTATGTGATGAAACTCATACAAATTGATATTCAGAATGAAATTCCTAATTTGATAATTGGGTCTTCTATTGGAAGTACTACAATTGTATGGAATCCCTGACTTGCTTGAGGCCTAGACATGATGGTATTTACCTTATAATTCCAAGGACCGTGTGACTACCCGTATATACCGAGGATATAACTGCAACTCTTTACTAGGCAGTATATACGAGTAAATATAAGATCTTGAAATTATAAGCTAAAATGCTATCCAGATCATGGATTGAATGTGGTTGATATGATTTTAAAATTCTGGTTGAGAACTGATGAGTTGAATTGGATTCTGATTAAAAAATGATGATTCTTGAATTTTTGGTTGAAAAGAGATAAACTGAGCAAAACCACAATAAGGGTGAATGGGACGAGTCCCTGTATTGATGTTTGTAACTAGAATGACGTTAATGACTTCAGCAAATCACTATGAGATTAGTGGATTGTGCTGACAGATTGCTACTGTTAACTCTTCACCCAGTGGATCAAGTTAAGGGATGACAAATTAAAAATCTATAAATTGAAATCCCCCATGGAGGACTGTTTAGATGGTAATTTTGGTCTGATAGACCATTATTATGTTAAAGATATAAATGATATGTTCTGAAAGAATTATTATCTGATAATGCGAGTATCTTTATCCCATGATTCTGTGGGGAGCTGACCTATCTAAAGAACCCGAGAATCAGATGAATCAAAATCGGATTTGAATCATAAATAAAGGGAACTTAACAAGATTTTTTGTATTGATAGGAACATGGATCGAGGTCGTCATGGTAGAAATGATAACCCCCAACTCGATGAGGAAGAGCTCGACCTAGATGTTCGTAAAACTCTTGATAGCTCGCAGCATGGACCTTTCAAGGGTGAAGGGAAAAACTTGGGAGAGGCCGTGGAGAAGTGGATCGAAGCAATGGAAGAATACTTCGATGTCACCGGGTACAATGAGAAGAGCAAAATGGCTCTTGCAAGGCTGAAGATTGTAGAAACAACTAGAGTGGCATGGAGAAACCACTGCAAGACAAACCATCTGGATCGGAATACCCAGACATGGAATGATCTCAAAATTTACCTAAGGATGAGGTTCTATCCTTAAGGCATTTTGGAAACAAAGATGAATGAATTCTTAGAGCTAACCCAAGGAAGCAGAACTATTGAAGTATATCACTAGGTGTTCGCTCTTCTTCTCAAACACTTGCCACCATTGAATGAAGAACAGCTGATGCGACCAGGTTCATTCGAGGACTGAACGAACCTTTGAATATTTTGGTGAAGAACGCCAAGCCTGTTTCCATGGCCGAAGCAGTGCGGATGGCAAAGGATTTCTCCAAGGCCTTTGATGTCAAGGTCCCACCAAAGCCAGCACCATCACCTTTCAAAATATTATTAGTTCTAGAAGGTGATTCCAACCTTCCACCACCTAAGAGATATCAGGGTCAATCCCAGGATAGGGGAAGTTCTAGAATGGAAGAAATGTCCTTTTCCCGAAACTCAATCCCCTAGAATTTAACTTCAGAAGTTCCACCTTTAAACAAGGGAGTAAAATGCTATAACTATCAAGGATTTGGACATCATAGTATGGATTGCCTAACTCCTTTTGGATCAAGGTTTTCGGGGCAGGGAAATCAGGGATCAAGATTCGAGACTCTAGCTCCTTCCTTCCAGAGTAATGAGGTTTCTATCCGCCAAATTCAAGGAAATCCAAGAGGTAGACCCTCTAACCAACCTGCAATTTCAATCCAAAGTAATGCAAGACCTCTGCCTCAAAATAGGGAAAGTCAAAGAGAGTTGTTCCCAAATCGGCCGCCCACTTCCAAGGTAGTAATGCTGGAAGTGATTGAAGAAGAAGAAGAAGATGAAAGAGATCATACTCCACCTGCAAGATGAGGACATCTCGCGTTTTTTCAAGTGGGGTAGGATGTAAGATTTCTCCCCCAGCCCCTCAAGATGTCCAATCTCTCCCCCTTTAATCATTCCCCTTGTCAGAATATTAACAAATCTTGTTTCTACCTATTTTGGCTTAGAGAGAGAAAATATTCTAGAGAGAGGTTATTCAATTTTTAGATATTTTTAGATGGAAAAATATCTCTTCTTATTAAAATAAATTCCCCCGAAAGAGAAGTTCTGAAAATTTTAGATTAAAGTTCTGAGAGGCCAATTATATTAATCCAAATTTAGGGAGGAGATAAATTGAAGAAATAAAGAAAATCCCCCCAAAAAAAAGGTTTCGTTAGGCTAGATGGAAATAAAAAATGACTAAATACTCACATAAAGATGAAGAGTTGACTTAGGACAAGGTTATTAGTTAAAAAAGAAGAGATATTTAGAGGAAATGATACATTTTTGACACCTCAATATGGGGGAATTCCCCTCATGAAGGAGGCACCTATTTCACATGTGTGGTGGAGTTTTAAACTCTCAAATAATGAGATATTTCATCTCTCCTCTCTCCTGTTTCAACTAGAACCACAAAAAGTAAGCTAAACTGACCTAAAAATGGTCAAAAAGTGACCAAATTGATCTGGAAAATTCTAGAATTAGTTTGCTTGGTTAGAGGCTCACTTTTTCCTATAAATAGAAGCCTCCTCCTTTGTAAAAGCTTAATAGTGTTTTATGCTTTGTTACTCTACTCCTCCCCAGAGCCAAAAACAATGAATTCATTGATAATTCATTTGTTTTTGACCATTTCCTCTTCAAAAGAATTGATGGCCACTCTTGTTGCAAACAAGAGTAGATCCCTCAAACCATCAAGCCAAAGGAAAGCTCACAAAACTCCTAGTATATTAGAAATTCTACTTTTTCTTATTCTATTTTATGGTTTTCTGATTTTTGCTTTCTTTAAAATGAAAATGGATGTTATGCCTTGCTGGAAAGGCTTTCCCCCTTCTCTTTATTATTGAATTCAGCCTTTCTTTATCCTAGATGTGTAATCAAATTGATGGAATTAAACTTTTCATATTGTTCTCTTAATAAAGTGGAAATTGATTAGATTAGGATGATTTAAATCATCTTGGATAATTTCTAGTAAATTTTAGAAGGAAAAAATTTGAGAAATGGTCAGCCATACAAAGGAGATTATGGCAAAATTTTCTTAAATTTGGTGAAATAAGTTTTGTCTTTTTATTATTCAAAAAGAGTAATCCCCACCACTTGTGTATTCTAAAAGTGTTATTTTTATTCTATGCATATAAAAATGCATATTAGAAATATTTTTAGTATAAAAGTGTTATTTTCATTAGAATAAATTTCTATGCATAGAAAGATGCATATTAGGAATATTTTGATTATAAAAGTGTTACTTTCATCAAAATTAATTTTATGCATTAAAGATTTTTTTATTATAAAAGTGTTACTTTCATTAAAATTGAATTTATGCATAAATAGATGCATAAAAGAATTTTTTTATTATAAAAGCGTTATTCTCTTCAATTTTGATTTTATGCATAAAAAGATGCATAAAGAAATTTTTTTTATTTCAAAAGTGTTATTCTCGTCAATTTTGATTTTATGCATAGAAAGATGCATAAAGAAATTTATTTTTATTTCAAAAGTGTTATTCTCATCAATTTTGATTTTATGCATAGAAAGATGCATAAAGAAATTTATTTTTATTTCAAAACAGTTATTCTCATTAATTTTGATTTTATGCATAGAAAGATGCATAAAGAAATTTATTTTTATTTCAAAAGAGTTACTTTCATTAATTCACGTCAATCCACATTATCCACACATCAACCCACATCATCCATACATCCATTCACGTCAATCCACATTATCCACATATCAACCCACATCATCCATACATCCATTCACGTCAATCCAACATTACCCACACATCAATCCACATTCATTTCATAAGTATTCCCACATCTTTTTCTATCTCATCACTTATTTCCTCATTTATCCCTCATCAGATCTCATCCACTTGCATCTACCCATACATCTCATCACTTCACATACATTAACATCTATCCAATTTTACATTGCATCTTATCACATCCATTTCACATCACATCTCATTCATTCACATCCCGATTCACGTGCTAACACATTCATTCACGTCCCTTATCATTCATTCACATCCCGATTCACATCACATCACATCCATTCACATCCCTTATCATTCATTCACATCTCGATTCACATGCTATCACATTCATTTACATCTTATATCATTCATTCACATCCCGATTCACATGCTAACACATTCATTCACATCCTATATCATTCATTCACATCCTGATTCACATGCTAACACATTCATTCACATACTATATCATTCATTCACATCCCGATTCACATGACATCACATCTCATCTATTCATTCACATTTATGTGATTCACATCACATCTCATCACATCTATTTACCTCTCATTCTCATCACATCTATTCTCATCACATCCATCCATCCATTCATTCCCATCTTTCTGATTCGCATTACATCTCATCACATCTATTCGCATTACATCTCATCACATCTATTCACCTCATATTCTCGTCACAGGCCAGCGGCTGTGAATTACATGGATGAGGAAAAAAGCATTGTCTCTAGGAAATCAAGATTAGTAGTTTCCCAAATTATGATCAATTACCCTATGGGTGATTTGATTTTTAGAAGACCACGCTCCCCCCTGCGGGATAGGACTAGGTCTTACCTACAAATCGTATCCTTAAATCTCTGCATGGTCAAGGTGTCGACGAGTAGGAAATTTTCTCCAAGTTAAGACTTAGTACTAGACTATCTTAAGTGTTTCCCCTATTTTGGAAGGGGAAATTCCCAAATTCACTAATATGGTGTTGTAGACTATCTTAAGTGTTTCCCCTATTTTTGGAAGGGGAGGAACCTTAGAGACTACAAGTTTGGCACACAAGCATTACTTGAGCAATTGGAGTCTGAGGGTACACTGATCAATTGGGAAGTGATAGCAAATATGGTAAGCATCCTACTACTACTTGCATGCATCTACTCATTTGTATTGGCATGTTTGCATATTCAATACTAATTTTTTCTTGTTCATGCATTGATATAGGATATGCCTCAACTCTCACCTGGCAAGACGAGTAGTGCGGTGCTAGTAGCTAGGTCTACATAAGGCTTGTACACATGATTTTTTGGGGGTGTTGCTATCCATGATTTGGATCAACACTTTCATGTAAATGATATTACTTTGTTACATGTATTTTAGGTTGCTATTTTAACATGTACATATAATGGTCTAGCACATACAAAGTGTTGTTATCCATGCCTTGGATCAACACCCGCATGTAATTATGAATAATGTAATCATCTTTTTGAATTAATAGAAAATGCAAGTTTTCTCTCAATAGTACAATTGAACAATTACTCTTGCCAACAAGCAGAATGGTATAGCTAGCTGTAATTAACCAGCAGCTCAGTTGGCTGCACCATTTTACCCAAAAACAATTCCTGTAGAGGACGCCGGTATATGTGATGGTATGAGCATCGATATCAGCAAAATTATACTTTTATTGATATATATATCAACGCCCGCCAGTACCATTGTGCTGATGTACATGGGGTATACCGGTGTGCATACCGCCATTCTTGCCATTTACCATGCCTTCTTCAAGCATCGGTATAAGTGCCAGTAAACCATCATCCCTTGTAGTGTAAGGACAAAGAGGAAGAGGAGGAGGAAGGAAGTACAAATGCATGGGATAGAGAGGTAGATTGATGGAGTAGATGGAGCCAAAGCAGTCCTTCAAAGAAAGGAGTGGAGGGAATATTTTGGGGGAGAAAATAACTGCATCGGCAACACTGCAAGTTTGAAAAGTTATTTTCCCAGCGCCGCTATAAACAACACCCAATGATGCTTTAGTGTTGCTTTTTGCAATGCCTATAGAGATGCCTCTATCGGTGCTTATAGTAGTGACACTGGGAAAATTCCAGAGAGAAAAACATTCCATATACCATTGACATCACTAACTTTAGTGCATGTATTCATATTCACTTTTAAATTTTCACACTTTCTTTTCCTATACAAATGTCTTCTACTAGTTTGGATAGTGTGCATGATTTTTCTCATCCAATTTCATCGGAGTATGATGGTCAAGGTTATTTTGATGTGGACTATGCATGATTTTCTAGTCTATATATAGAGTGCTCAGGTACGTCACTAAAGAAATTTATTATTATCTATGCATGCATAACTTCCATTTATAACTCTAATGTATTGTAATGTCTATTGACTTTCAATTCTTACATGCCATTTTGGTAGGTCTCACAACTGCATGATGTAACTAATGCATGTCCAATTTGTGGACCATCACTTGTATCTAAACAAGCACATACCCTAAAGAAAGCAGTGTATGTTGAACATCATAGATTTCTTCCTCTAAACCATACTAATTATGCTCCATTAGAGGTTTATCTGATTGTGATGATGAGAGTTACAAATTGGGAAGCCATGTGGCATTTTTCTCTTGCACTGCCATTGGAGGGAAGATGGAGAGTGGGACGAGAGATGGAGGGTGACTCCCATTATAGTACCCACTGCGTGGGCATGAAATGGTACTCAAGCTTCTATCATCTACCATATTGGATAGAGTTGAGAATAAATTAACTTTTGGATCCAATACACATTTTTAAGAATGTGGCACCAATGATTTAGGACCATCTAATTGGTAAAAAAAGACAACAAGGCAATAAGGGATGATCTAAAGGATATCAAATGCATGGAAAGGCCATGGCCAAGGGTAGTCAATGACAAGGTGGTTTTACCATTAAAACTGCCATATAGAGGTTGACAAGGCAAGAGGAAAGGAATGTCAAGAATCAAATTTCATCTTTTTGCACACCAACTAGTGTAATGCACTCATTAAAGGGTCAATTTACAATAACAAAGAAGAAGGGTGAGCATCAATTGTATGGTCTCAAATCACATGATTGGCACAAGATGATGCAAGTATGTATATAACTTTTTGGGTTATTACATGTTTATGTTTTGTGGAATCTATATTGATCTTTTATTGTTTTCAAAAATTTATTAGACTAGTTCATACTTCCAATATTAATTGGTGGGTGTGCAAAAGAGAAAGCTCGGAATGCCATCTATAAATTAGGTGGACCAAAATGGTGGCTTGCTTGGTTACACAACAAGGCTTGCTAGGTCAAGTGGAAAGCATTTGAATATCATCATCACAAAGGATGCTAATGATGAAGGAAGCTAAGATTAAGCAGTGAAATGCTCAACTATCAACAAGGAGAATACAATGAGTTGGTAGAAGTTGTTCATGCGCTCAGCATTTGTAGAACCATGGAATTGGCTTAAAAAGCAAAGGATCTAGAGGCCAAGAATAATAAATTAGAAGGGGTGTTAGAGAAGACAGTCAAACGTGGGTATGTGAACGAGCAAGAGAACAAAGACCACCTCTAATTTAGATGTATGTGAACGAGCAAGAGAACAAAGACCACTTACTGCATTGTCAAAAAATAGTAGAAACTATAAACGCCGTATACATGCCAAGACTAATAAGCTAAAGAACCTTAAACAAGACAATGGAGCACTCTCAAAAGTCTTCTCAAGACACATGGTGAACTCTACACTTTCTCATTCAAAGTTCAGAACAATTAGTGATGATATCATGCATGCACGATTGCAAGATGTGAAGAATGCATTTACTTCAACTGAAGCTCAAGGTATTTGTGACAAAATTGGTTTAAGTAGAGAATCCTATGCAATAATCTACAGACAAATGGATGTAGGTTTTAAGTCCGTGGTGCTGCAAAACAAAAGGGTAACTCCACTGCCATGCCCTTATAGTGCTAGAAAAGTAAGGCAACAATTGAATAACAATGTCCTTGAACTCATTAGTGAGCCAAAACACATAGTTCACTCACATGTATTCAAGCATTATGTTAAAGAAGTGACCTTTGATCTGAATCCGAACAACAATTTTGTCTTGGATGTGTTCAAATTGCAAGCTAGTTCTATGATATGTCTGTTCAAGAATGTGGTGGCACACTGAAATTTGTACTAAAATTTCATGAGAGTGGCACACTGAATCACAAGTCAGTTCACCATCCTTCAGTGAAATTGCAAAGAATCAAAAGATAGTAAGAGTAAGTTTTACATTGATAAACAGGGCATTGGATCCTTCCATAAAGCTAGGTTGTCCTCAGTACTTCAATGTTCAATCTGAAAACAAAATCTGGTGGCTTGTAGCATTTGAGGTTCCAAAAGAGGACCATGAGATCCTAAAGATGTTTTTCAATCTAACAGAGATTCCTATTGTGGTTCAACATCAAAAAGCACGTCAAATTCTACATGTGGATGGTTATGTGTCCGCCGTCACCTTTGAAATATCCATGTTCACCTTATCTCTTGAAGATGTGGTAGAAATAAGATCCTCCACATGCACATACTGAATATTGTCTAGGATGACTACATCATTTGAAGTTGTCCCCCCTGGTATTGTTGCTCTTTCTCTTGGAGATATGTACATCTAGACAAGATCATACTCTCGATGGAGATGTTGTAAGAAAACATACGTGAATCTGAGGTTGGAGATGGTGTTGGCCGACTTTGTGAAGGAAATCGAACAATTTCTCATTATGGGTTTCTTCAAACCAAGTATCAAGTTTGACCTCGATCTCAAAAGGATGTATCTACAAGCAGAAAAAGGTTGGCAAAATGGTTATTAACTACATAGCCAATGAGACAATAATGGAGATCTGCAGTTACAGTGCAAACGTCATTATAACGTGATTCACGATGGATGTTGGCAAGTGAAGCTTGATATTGCGCTGCGCTAAACCAAAATACACACGGTCTATGTTGCACATATATGCTTGAGAAGCTAGTGATACTACAACTTTTCATTACAACACAAACTATGGGGTTTCCGAATTTAAGCTATACCAAGTCTCTACATTGTTAAAATTTTAGTAAACACCCCTATGAGATAGAGATATGGAAAAGGATTCCATATTCGAGCTAAAAAGACCTTTTATATTGCAAGTCACTACAACGTGATTAACATTGGACGTTGATGAGGGGAGGCCTTATATCGTGTTGTACTGACTTGCACTATACAAGTTCTATATATAACACTAATATGTAACAAACATCATTATAGTGCGATTCACGGTGGATGTTAGTGAGTGAAGCATGATATCGCATTGTGCTGAACCGAAATATACACGATCTACGTTGCACATATATGCATCAAATGCTGGTGATACTACCACTTTACATTGCAACACAAATTATGGGGGTTCCGAATTCAAGCTATACTAAGTCTACATTGCTAAAATATTAGCAAAACACCACTGTGAGATAGAGATATGGAAAAGGGTTCCATATTTGAGCTAGAAAGACCTTGTATATTGGTCCTTAAGTATTCCGTGCTAGTCTACTTATTCCAATACTCTGGCTCCTCTAATGAGGATATCCAGCTACCAAGGCACAAAAAAAAACCAAAAAATAGAAAAAACGCCCAAAAAATAAAGAGTATTCAATTGAAAATCGTACATATATCTTATATGTAGGTAATTTAGTATTCAACATTATATATCTTAGCAAAATACAATTTATGTTAGCTAAATATTAAAACGTCTTTACTTACATGGTGGTCGCATCCCCTTGCACACTCCCATTCTTCTCTTGTAATCTCCTCTCCCATCAATTTGCCTTGCTTTAGGGAATCTCTAAGCCATTCAATATTGCAATATTTTGGAAGAGCCTTTAGGTTGGGTGGGTATGCAATGTACCTTTGTGTTGATCTCTTAAATGATATTCTCTCCTCTATCCTTCTCTTTCTTGCATCTTCATATTTCTCAATACACTTTTCCATCACAAAAGTGTTAAGAAGAAAAAATATGAACTTTTTGCTTATGGACTCATTCATCTTTCTAATTTTCCATGTAGCACATTCTTTCATTCTCATCGTTATGCATGAATGTTGGCATAGATGGATCTATTTGTTTTTCAAATATTCTGAGATGTATACGAGGGACTCTTGCACCAACCAATGCTCTGCCATGCTTCCTTCTGGCCTTGTCCTTTGCCTCACAAATCCCTTAAAAGTTCTCATGAAGCATTCAAGAACACCTCATCTACCAAATGTACTAGAAGGTGCAATTGAGTTGTAAGTATGCTTCTTGGAAAGTTTTCTTCAATCATACATACTACCTTAATTGACTCTACTCAAGCCTTCAATAGAACCTTGATGAATCTCCTTTGACACTATCCACCTATTCAACAAATAGAAAAATAATAACTTAAATAAAATCAAAGAAGTTAGACCTGAAAATTTAGGTGGTTATTGGGTCAAGGGATCAAGTGGGTAAATTGATCCTTCCACCGATATATCAACATGCTTTCTCCCTAATTCCCTGGCTTGTTGCATTACGTAAGGGTTGACCTTAGAATCCTCTATTATCTTATAGAGAGGAGCATACTCATCGTCGAGGTCCACATGTATGCATCGCTTTCTTAGAATTATCTATGATGTTCTACAGAGCACCATTAGGAAAAAAGGGAGCACATTTTGGGACCTTTTACGGTTTGAAAAAATAAGCTCTCAACCAATCAACAGAGGGCCAACGTAACGTTGGAAATTCACAAAAATAAGAGAAAATAGATAAAAGAAACAATATTTTATGTAGGTACAAGCGTGCTACATTAATGTGGAGATTGGTTTTTTATTCTCACAAGATCTTTGGACATGAAGATAGAATCTAGTCTGACATTTTCTCTGACAAGGGCCTTCCCACTTCCACCTTCCTTTGAACTTTGAAATGTTGTGCTACCTTTCCTTCGAAAGGTCTACCATTCTACACCACTGCCTCATTGTGCAGCAGCCTCTTCTTTTCCAAAACTGCTCCCTTGATCCTGTTTAGCTTAGAGTAAGATGTTTCTTATCAACTGTCTGTCTGCCCACTTTCTCTTTCTTGAAACTTCACTTTGTTATCTTGTTTACATTACTTTGCTGTGGTTACAGATTCACAAGGTCTCCATGGTGAATAAAAACTATGGCCGTTCTTGTGGAAGACGCTCTGTGGATGATAATGCTATGAAGGCAAAATTATACCATACATCCTTACCCCATCGACCTGCTTCTTCTATTTCTTCGGTAGAGAATTCAAGTACAGTCAAAACGGAAGGAACTTGGGAAAGGTTTAGTGTTTCGAAAGGAGCATGGGTACTCATGCAACCTAGAAAAAGAAAGAGACCCCAGACAAAAAACATTTTCTTGGCATCATGGAAGGGAAGAGTACGAGATTTTAAAATCACCAGAGGGAAGATATCGGTGAAAGAAGTTTTGATTCAGCATGTGTACATGCATAAAGAACTTGTCTTACGAGACTATCCAAATGATCTTCCGCAACACAGGCCTAATTGTATATTTTTCTATTGTGGTTTTGTTCTTTATGAGGTGTATGGATTTTTAAGATAAAGCTTTCTTTCTTTGCTTATTGACATTCTTGTGTTATTTTATTTCAGATTTATACCCTTCATCGTATGAGACATGGCAAAACATCGATTGTATTCTGGGATTTATAGATGTTTTGCATGGATCGATAGGAGAACAACAATACCAAGGTCGATGTGCAACAGAGCTAGGTCAATCCGGTATATTTTTTACTGATCATTTTTATCAGTTTGCTGGACAATGCAGACACACATGATGTGTTCCAGCATGGAATTCAGTGGATTGGCCTCTCCCACATTTTAGTGTTACAGAGGCATATAGGGCCAAGCTTTTCAAAGAAGTACAGAAAGCTCTGAGGCCCAATATTGCCACAAGGATAATAAAAATTTCTTTATGCATGCCTCTCACAGTTTTTGTAGACTTGTTTAATACCTTTCCAGTGAAGGTTTCAAAAACAATGTTCACAGTTAAAGCAATAAGTCTGGCATGCATGCCACAATTTTTGGATAAAGGTTGGGATAAGAAGACATGTAGTTCAGTGTTTTGTGAGGTTGTCCAACCTTCTATGCAACTGAAGTACATGGTTGCATCACAAAATTTTATTTTTTCTTTTTATTATAAGCACAGTCGAATGCTAGGTACAAAACTAGTCCCAATGGATCAAGATGAAGATTCTTTTGGTGTAGAAAATAAACTTCTTGATACTGATGTTGTTGAGAATGGTGATGTGCTAGTCAATATCTCATTAAGACAATGTTGCTCCCTAGCTCAATTGCGCAATGACATTCTGTTTGAGACAGAAGGTTCTATTTCAAAGGACTTTTTATTTATCTACAACAATAAGAAGGTATACCATCTGACTTATCCTAGTCTCATTAAGCACTGCTATTAGTTTACTTTACCCTATTGTTTCATATTGCTTTTTTGCAAGTTCTCAAAAGAAGAGAGAGTTCAATAAAATGCAAAGACATTGAAAATTTGAAAATTGAGATAACACAGACTCCATAAACAAAGGTATTATATTCAATAAAGTAAAATTCTGTACAGAAGTGTTTAATTATATATGTAGAACATATTCTTGACAACAATTTTCTATTTATCTACAAGCTGATCTAGAGGCTGCTCTACATGGTCCAAGCTCACCGTATCATCTTTATTTGGAGAATCTATTTTTTGCTGCTCCATCCTGTCGTGTACAGTCTCTTGGTGCTGCTCCATTGTCTCCTCTACTGCCCCTGGAGCATCTGTTTGCTGCTGCTCCATCATCTCCTCAATAACATCAGCAGCAGGTCCTTGTTCTTGTGGCTTCTCCTCATCAGCACTAGGTCCTTGTTCCTGTGGCACCACATCAGCATCATCTGTGTCATCAAGGTGTATGACACCTTCTCAGACTTTAGAGCTCTCACCCAACTCGACAGTAGCTGGTACAATAGGTTTGGGGGAGGCATACTTCAAAAACTTTCAAATTGTATCAGCTCTGAAACTATATACATAGTTCGAGCTGAAGCTATCTTCTCTCATCTGCAATGAGATATGATGATTTAGAACACTTTGTACCAATATCAAATTTTTTGAAGCTAAATGAACATTATTTTTTCTTACAAGCTCTGGCTATCCTATCTCAAAATAGCTTGAAAGTATATATTTGGCACTAATTAGCACTCTCCAACCGCCGCTACTTGAATCATCTTGTTGTGGTGTCTGGATAGTTGGAAAGATATGTTAGAAACTGTTAATCTCTGAACAAAACAAAATTATTCAATAAGTTCAAAGGCATAGCATGAAATAGACATCAATAGAGGGAACGACTTTCTACCTCTAAATCTATTGGCTCTATTGAATCCAAAAGATTGACATTAGGAGGACAGTGATCCAATGCATCTAGAAGCCTTCTAATACAACTGCAATACATATAATTCACTTAGTGTGCATTAAATCAAAATAATGAAGTTTAAAGTTAAAAATAGCACACAGACCACTTACAATTTCAGCTCTCTGTGTGTGTTTCTAAGAGAGTTGAATAAAAAGCATTGCTTCTGCTAGATGTCAATAGAAGCAAAGCTCCAGTGGTCACTGCATAAGGAAAAAAGCATTAAGAAATCAAAGGCTACAAGAGTTCTCAATCTTGAAGAAAAATCCCAAAAGAAGTAGTCACCCACATACTTGTTATGGTATGGAAGTAGCAAAATATCGACAACATCAAAATCACAGTGTCTGAACCAATTGGAAATATCCATGGGAGTTTCCTTTGGATCTCTTAACTTGAAGGAAATGGCAGGATCAATAATATGAACTGTATGCTGTACAGCATGGTTCAGCCAGCTTCTTATCATGCTACATTGGACCAAACAATAATTAGGGTAGGGTGTAAAGGAGGAGGTACAATAAGAATTGTTTTGCAAACAAATGTAAAATAAAAGACACTTACTAGAGCATTGCAAGAATGATAGTATCTAAGCAATACTCATTCTTATGAGCCAATGCTGCCAAGCATGGTTTTGTCAAGTCAAAATTATTCTCTGAAGTTTCATCTCTGTACAGTCTCCACATCTATAGCAGATTTGGATTCTTTTATTTGTTGCTTCAGTGACTCCTCATAAGCAGCTTTCCCTCTGAGTGCTCTTTGAGTGGGTTACTTCAACAACCTTCACCTTATCTACCTTCAATTTTCTTGTAGGTGGAATTAATAATATGTCTCTCATTTTTATGTCCTGCCATTCCACAGGATGGACCAGCTTGTCATACCTCCATCTCACTCTGGACAAAGTGTTGAAGTCTGGCCATCAGAGTTACCCTGTGAGCATGGGCTGCTACCAGCATTGCATCTTCAAAGTATTTCTCCAAGTAATCCTCTGCCATTTCCTGTAAGGAAAGAATGGCAGTCCTGTTCCACCTGAAACCAAGGTGCCAACTATCACATATTTCTCTCACTAGTCTCTGAAAAGGTGCCTTGGGGATTGCAAAGCCTATAGCTTTCTGTTGCTTCCTGATCTCCTTTAGCACACCTGCAGAATGTTTTAATCTCTTGGACTTTTGCTGGAGCAGGCTCATTGGCTTCCCCTTCCTGCCATGTGCAACTCTTCCCTTTGGGAGGCACACTAGATTCCTTGATACCTGCCCCAGCTGCTACTGCTGCTGCAAGCCCTGGCCCCTTGCCAGCCCTCCTTGCAGTTGACTTGGTTCTTGCCATCACTCTGAAAAGCTGCATACAAAGCAATGGAAAAAGATTACAGCCATGGAGAACATGGAATGATACAAGAAGGCAATGACAAGGTGGATAAAGCAACATTTATAAATTTGTAACAAAACGCGATTTTGATAATTTGAAATTCCTAACAGCTCAGCCTCGCGTTTTCCTGCAAATACTTGAAACAACATGCTATTACATTCCTACAGTGAATTCTCTGTCTTTACAACTACAAACAATATGGATTGAGTTTATGCAAGGAGTATACAGCCTTGAATAGCCTAGAAAGACACAAAATCACAATGATAGGGGTGGATGAAGCAACAGTTTTAAATTTGCAACAAAATGCGATTTGGGATGTTTGAGATTCCTAAAGCCTCCTCCTCGCATTTTATTGCAAATTCTTGAGGCAGCATACTGGAGCATGCCTTCAGTCATTTCAGTGTGTTTCCAACTTGGTGCAGGATGGATTGAGTCTATAGAAGGCAAGAAGTGATCAAGCTCTCACTCAACAAGCCCAATTCAAAAGCCTTCCTGCTTGTTTTTGCAGTGGAAAAAGCTAAGGAATGCATATAATATTTATCATAATATATAAGCTACAACACATCACTCAGTACCTTATCCTAATATACTATTAAACAAGAAGAAAAGGATATAGAGTGTCTTACTAACCTGGAAGCTATCTGTAGGTGTGATGTGCTAGTGATGAGTACCCTGTGCTGGGGATGAACCTGTGCTGCTGGTCAGGATGCTGATGGTGTAGAGTAGGGAGGTAGAGAGGCAAGAGAGCTAAGTTAGGAGAGATTAAACAGGAGTGAATAGATTAGTGTAAAATACAAATAAAGTAGCTAATAAATACCACACGTGTGGAATGTAGTCGTTTTTTCACACGTGTGGATGGGACCCAGATCTTTTGGAATTTGAAATTTGACACGTGTGAATGGCACTTTTGCCTTGGAAATTGTGCCAATCATGATTTCATAATCAGATCCATTAACACTCTTCCCTCCCCGTCTTCCATCCCTGCCAGCACCCTCCCATCATCCTTTTCCTTCCCCCTCTGATCACTTCCTACCCAACACACTCCATCCACTCTGCAACCTGCCTGAAGACTACTACCACTGCCAGATCTCCAGGTTTCCTAGGCTGCAGCTCAAGTTTGGAAGAGAGCAGGAGAATCACTAGGGCAACTCCAACAGTATGGAAGAGGAAAATAAAGGTCAGAGATCTATATTCTTTTCAATGTTTTTTGATATATATTTCTTCCATCTATAGAATTCTTGAATCTTACTGCCCAGGAATCTGGTACATCACCCTAGGATTTGATTGGAGATGGATATGAATAGGACCTAGAAGTTTGCAACAAAATGCGAGGAGAGTGCTTTACATTTTCCAAATGGCCTAAATCGCGTTTTCCTACAAATTCTTATATTAGTTTTAGTTTTCATTTCTTCCTCTTTGTTTTGCTCTCTTTGGCCCCCCTGGGGAATTCCTCCTAGTATCATTTACTGTCCAGAACACTGTAAGATGTTCCTAGCATTTGATTGGAGATGGATGTCAATAGAAATGGAGAATTTGCAACAAAATGCGAGGAGAGTACTTGACATTTTCCAAATGGCCCTGCATCGCATTTTCTTGCAAATTCCTGTGTCCCTTTTGGTTTTCACTTCTTCCTCATTGTTTTGCTTTCTATGGCCCTGGGGATTTCTTCCTTGATGATGAGAAAAGTATTTTCAACAGGGAGTTCACTATGAGCTCTGTGCTGGAGCATCACAGAGATTTTCTTTCAGACCATTGGGATACCTTCAAACAACTGACAGAGACAGGAAGAATTGTGGAAGGTGAAAAGGTTTTTGTGCATATAAATCATATTGTCTCCATTGACAGGCTGAGGTACCATGTGAATAGAAGATTTGACAGCCTGCCTGAGGAATATAAATTCAGCTGTAACTTGCATACCAAAAAGTGTAGAGTGCTTGAGGAAACCATGGCATTCCTTATGTACATTGTCTTCCATCAGCAATCTCTAGAAGAGCAAGGGCAGGAGGCTGAAGAAGAAGATACATCTGTAGCAGAGGAAAAAGAGGATATTCCTGTGGCAACAGATATGGCAGAGCAGGAAGAAGATATCAACCTCGAGGATGAGGGGCTGCAAGTGGCTGCTCTTGACCTTGTTCAACTGAGAACTAAAACTCTTAGGGCAGCACAGCCAGTTGAAGATTTTGATGTTCAGAGCAGCAACTATGCAGTGCCCATGCTTCCAGATGTCTTGATTGGTGGTAAAGATTATGTTTTCCTCCATGATATAGAGTGTATGTTCAATTTGAGGGAGGACTATGCCATTTCCCTTATTGCCCAGGCTTCAAGGCTTGACAAGGAGGTTGGCACAGAGGATGACCATTCACTACTGGCTTTGGAAACAACTTTTGATCCTGCAGAGGCCCTTACTATTTGTTTCAAAGAGGCTGAAAATTTCCAAGAGCCAGATGAAGCTGCCTTCCAGCTCACACAGGAAGCTATGAATCTCTCAGCACTTCACAAGGGAAAGCTTAAGAAGAGGCTGGACTGGAGGGGAGAGGAATAAATCTTTGGAAAGATGAACTTCTTGTTGCTGATGAAAATGAGAAGGTATGATCTTGTTACTTCAAATCAAATACTTTATCTTGTGTTTAAATGTTTTGTAGTTGTGTATGTGGCAGCTACAAATTGAGGATGACACATTCCTCCAGAGAACAAGTGGAAGCAGGCAGGCTGGGTTTGGCAAAATGTCAAGCCTAGCTCATTATATTCATGATCTAGGCAGTACTAAGATCTTGATTTACCATAGGCAGTTGAGCAACAATGGAGAAGCCATTGTTTACTTCTTTAAATGTTTGTCTAGGGTTTTAGGTGGACATGATCTTCCATGGCAAAAGGAAAAGATCATTTTAATAGAGAGGTTGTCTGCCATAGATATATTTGGGGATTATGTGAATAAGCAGGCCTCTAGGGCCTCTTACTTTTTGTCTTACACTTCTTATGCATTAGCATGTGGTGTTAAGGAGCTCAAATGTCTGGAGGGCTATGGAAAACACAAGCTCATAAGGTTTCGAGAGCCACCCATGATTGCATCAGGCCACACAATCCAAGAAGAAGAACACGTGGAGATAGCTGAAGACAAGGATACCCCTCCCAGACAAGCAACAGAGGCAAGCATTGATAAACAGACAGTCGACATCAAGCCAACAAGGAAGAAAAAGAGTCCAATCAAGTTCAAAAAGAGAGTTCCGACTGGCAGGCCCTGGGAGTAATAGGATTTAGTCATCAAATATAGCACAAACATTATGTTGAAGTTGAACTGATTTGTATAAAGTCTTTGATCCTTGTCCGTACAGACGATCAGTACCCTTTTGCATTTGTCCCATCACCGTACGACACTTCAGTACTCTTCCCACACTCAGTAGCTTCTAAAAGAGTTTGACACTCAGTACCTTATTTGGTAAGGATCAATACTGTGTCTAGCATAATTAAGTAGTATTGATTGAATTTTTTGTGTGTAGCTCATGGATGTATTGATGCTTGTTAATATAGATCACATGTTTCACAAAAGAAATACTTTTGATGGAGTCTCAAAACATATAGGCATAACACCAAGAGTCACTTGTTCCACAGAATAAAAATCTATTGATTGAGTTTGAAAACATGTGGACATAACACCAATAAGTTACAAACTGCTATTCATGTTTACTTGTCCATTTATGGTTTCTAAATATCTTCGAATCCCTCCATTGTCTATGTCTCTCTGCTGCCATTGAATTGTCCAAAGTTTGTCTTCGTCTTTGCTTTTGGACTAGAATAAAAGCAAGCTTGACTTTGGAACTAGCAACTTTTCTTTTAGCATGCAGCCTCTGTAGAATGCCTCGGTAAAACCATTGGAAGACTTCCTTCAGACTATTTGCCTTTTGACTCCCTCCATAGTGTTGTGTGTGTCTGAAAAATGCATTACGTGCCATGTAGAGAAACTTCTCCATGCCTTTGGTAGACCAAATTGCTGGGCATCCATACTTTTTGACAAAATAGGGAAGGTGGTTGTAGATGATATGCTGTTTTCACAGAGACATAAGAATGCATAGTAAGTTATAAAAAAAAAGAGGATCACACTTAAGTAAAAGAAGAAATCACTTTACCATGTAGTGAGTTATATTGCAGGCTGTCCACGCGTCTTTCATTGACTTCCCAAAATGTTTAATTGCCTCTTCAAAGTTCTTGTAATCACTCTTTGTCCATGTTACATTGTCACAGAACATGAAGAGTTGATCAAGAGACCTCCACACCTCTGCCTTCACATTTCGTGCTTCCCCATCTGCCTCATGATCTTTCACGGCATTATGGACTTGCTTCCACAATCCATAATTAATCCTTGAAACTGTTCTACCTTGCCTTACTTGCTTACTACTGTGTTTGGGTCGAGACAAGAATCTTCTTGCCTTAACACCACCAATAGAGGGCTTGATTGGTACCTCCTTGCCATTGGTAGACTTTTTAAAATCCTTTGTGATATGAACATCACCTCCATGCAGACCTATATCGGATAACACTTTTTCCAATGCATGAAGAGCATCCTTTCTATTTCTTTCGGGACGCAGTTTCCAAGCAAATCCAATATACAAAAATACCAATTTCTCAATAATTCGACATAGAGCATGCAATGTGCATATGTGAACATTACATAGTCGAATGTCAAGAATGGCCTTGAAGTCAGGGTCAACTTTATCTCTATTAGGTGCTCTCTTCCACCATTTGGATCCATTACTTGAGCTGATTCTTTGCAGTAAAGACAAGGAGACTTTGAGTTACCTCCTTTACTAACGTTATACATGCACTTAAGTGTTTTAAGATCCCCCGCCATGTGCCACTCTACTTGAAAATCACCTTTTCCTGCAACATGGAGATTCTCTCCTTCCACTTGTCTTTTAATTATTCTTGGTATTTCCGTGTGGTGAAACACCCAATCTAGTGTCTCATGGTCTTCTGTCTTCACCTGTGATTATAGAAAACAAAAGTCTTACTATAAAAGATTTGAAAACATTGACTAAAATCAAGTACGAAACAAAAAATGATCATACCTGGAACGAGCCTAACCACCATATGTGTTTCTCCGACTGCACACTAAAATACTTCGAACTCGCTTCAGTCAATGATGTATCAAGTGCTCCATTCATCAATGTAATAGTAATCCTTTCCATTTTCTTTTCCTTTACAACCTCACACTCATCCAGTTTGATAACAAATTTCAAAATGCCTTTGCACTCTTCAAATGTTATTCCATAAAACTCGACCATTCTTCTTTGAAGTTGTTGTAGATCTATAACTATATTGTTCCAAGGGTCATACTACACAGTGGTTCCTTTACCACCATGAAATATTTCTTCAATATGGATATATTGTCCAATAAACTCATCTATACTTTCATTCAAATGACCTCTTATCCTCCACACGGTTGCTGGATTTGGTAGTAAAACTCGTTTAATCCTTTGATCTCTCAAAGTTGAGGATATCGCATGGAAAATCGAACTATATCCCTTCCTGCTAACTCCACTAACATCAAGAGCCTCTTGGATTGTAGTACCATCAACTTGATTATTGGATATAAAGTCCTCTACAACATTGCGTTTGATTGTTTTGTATTTTTTTCTTTGAATCAAACCTTTTGCTACACAACAAGAAAGCAATCCTTTCATTTGTTTAACTGGAAGAAGGTTGGGATCCATATTTTCTTTTGCAGGCTCCAATAGTTTCCTATAGTAACAACACAATATGCCTATATTATTCAACACTTCCAATCTTGTTTTGCGTTAATGGACAAAATAGATATAGTCATTTGAGAGCATTTTTTAGTATAAAAAATAAAAAATTACAAACTAGCCTTGCTTTCTGAATTCTTCGCTTGCATCATCCACCAGTCCCAGCCTTCAAATTTGCAATGTTTTTAATCTTCCTGCTTCGTTGTCTGTCTCCAAGCACGGTTCTCTTCCTTCTTGCTCTTGTCAACTCTTTTTTACTCTTTGAATGCTCCTCAATTTCATTCTGCAACTGCTGCTCCAATTTTGCACGAATGGCTATCTCTTGAATCCTGGCCCCCTTTTCTTGTAGGTACATCGTTTTATATGTTTCTGCAAATGCAGACTGTGCTGAAATATAACCAAGAAGTCCATTTTGTCCATCGCTCGCAAACCTCAGTAGTGTGGTTGGATTGACAAATGGAGGTGTAGAGTTTTTTACTAGACATTTTGGATATATGCTTCCATCGCACCATAAGTCAATATGTTGGAACCCTTCTCTTCTCATATTTTCCCGTTGTTGAGCATTCAGCACCGTATCCTTTCGTCTTTTTTGTGCTGGAGCATATTGTTCTTCTAAGTCGATGTGAAGATGGTGTAATCGCTTCTTCTGAGATTGTGATGACGAGCACTAGTATCGGCCATTTTTTGTGCTTCTGAGGTTGCAAAGTTTGCTTGTCAATCTCATAGTCTTTTTGTAACATGAATCGTGGAAGTGTGGCGGTATCCATACAATCATTAAGTTCAGTGATGGATTCTTTATGAGAGGCTTGCACACGTCGTCAAAAGAGATGCGGAATCTTCGGGAAACAAAAAAAAAACTAAGGAGATATTTAATGCAAAATCGTGTTAGTTATTATCTTATTCCTTTCTGAACTGACAGTTCGGTAGTTCTTACTGACAGTTCTGAGCCACGTTTCCATATTTTATTATTTTTGAGGTCTTTTAGGAGAGAAATAAATCGAAAAATAGTGAATTTCTTACAAGGCCCCAAAATGAGCTCCCTTTTTCCCTAATGAAAACAATACTGAAATTGCAACTAACTCCTTTCTTTGCAAAAATATACAGTGCAGTAAAACATTATTGTGTTTCAAATAACATAAAAATTAATGCCATACCTCCATTGAGCATTGTATAGCAACACTTCTTGATGCCCTTCTTTGATGCAATAACACTTCTTGGTAGAAAAATAATCAAGTATAGAAAATCAATGAAGGCAAATATGACTTTTTGGTTCCACTTGAAGGCACCAGAAAGCCAAATCTCTCTTCATTGTTGTCCATCATAAATAGTATGTGAGGAAAGAGGAGATTCAAGTGAAAGCTTAGAGGCTTCCTTGAGAGATTGAAGATTTGAATGGAGGGAAATTCTGTTAACAACAAAGGCCGTCAACAGAAAACATTGTGCTCTTCGACTTAAAATTAAAAGACAGAAACAGAACTTCATATTACTGAGACAACAATGCGCAGAATAGATAGATTACTTTATTCATGCTAGGTCATCCTTAAACAAGCTGCTTCAGGTCAGATTTATTTATCCACTTGATCGAGAAACTTGGTTGTCACCCATAGTAATTGTTCCAAAGAAGAATCAGAAGCTACGGGTGTGTGTGGATTATCGTAAGCTGAATGCGGCAACCGTCTCACCAATCCATTTCCCTTTCCCTTTCCCTTTATGAATGCGGCAACAATCTCACCAATCCGTTTCCCTTTCCCTTTACGAATGCAGTATTGGATGCGGTGGCAGGACATGAGATGTATTCCTTCGTAGATGGATTCAGTGGATATAACCAGCTCAGGAAAAGATGGCTTTTATCACTGAGTGGGGGCTTTTACTTCTAATGTAATGAGTCTGAAGAATGCCCCGGTCACTTTTGAGAGGATGGTATAGGAGATTTTTGAAGAGTACCTGACTTCATTCATGAGGGCCTTTTTTGATGATTTCAGTGTATTTGGACAGAAGTGTTTGAATCTGCACCATTTACTGCTGTGTCTAACAATGTGCTGGGAAGCTCGATTGCACACCAGAATCCAACTAAATGTGCATACACAGTGGGAAAGCAGGATGCTGGTTAGGCACATTGTGTCAAAAGAAGGCATTGCATTGGATCCAGCTAAAGTGGGAATTATTCGGAAGGCGGGTGTTCCGATTAACAGCAAGCAGTTAAGCCGATTTCTGGGGTAGGTCTGGTGGCATAGTCGGATGCTCCATTATCTAGGAGATGTGGCTACGCCGCTCAATGAGCAGATTAACAGGGTACCAATGATATGGCTAGAACAATGTGACCTGGCTTTCCGCCGATGATTGAAGTTGATGTTAGCAACACAGCTCCAGTGGTCCAACCGCCTAACTGGGATCTCTCTTTTCATGCGTTCGTCGATGCCTTGGATGTGGCCATCGGGAGTGTGCTGATGTTGTTGCAAGCGGAGTTGAGGTGGTTTCGACCAGTGTATTATGCTAGTCGAAGATTATCCAAGGTAGAATCGAATTTCTCCACTATCGAGCGAGAAGCTGCAACTGGTTTACCTTCCATGTGGATCACTTCGCCCTGCTATACTTAGTTAACAAACCTAATTTGATGGGAAAGCTGGCCAGATGGATGCTATTTTTCAAGAATTTAAGTTTATAGTAGTCCACACGCCAGGATCATGCAGTGTGGCAGATTATGTGTCCCGGCTCAAAAGTGAGGAACCTCCGGACGGTGTTCCAGATGATTTCCTGGATGCAGATCTGTTCGAACTAGAGGTTGTCGTTTCGAATCTGCCAAAGACTTGGTATGATGAGATGCTATAGTTTGTCCAGACAAGCTTGCTAGGGAACAATTTGACCCGGGATCAGCGGAAGTGATTGGCACTTTGCAGTCGGAGTTTCCAGATTATAGTAGGACAACTGTACCATCATGGGTTGGACCAGCTACTCTGGTGGTGTGTGCCGTCGTATGAACAAGAAATGGTGCTGCCAGGAAGCACCATTTGTGGTGGTGTGTGCCGTCGCATGAACAAGAAATGGTGCTGCCAGGAAGCACATCAAGGTATCAAAGGTAGTCACTTTGCTGGAGATGTCACTGGATGAAAGATCCTCCAAGTTGGATTCTGGTGGTCGACGTTGGTCGGAGACGCCTACAAAATTGCAAAGCACTGTGTGATATTTGCCAAAAGGTTGGGGCAACCGACTGACAGGGATCAAATGCTGCATAACCCAGTGCTACCTCTCGAGCCCTTCATGAAGTGGGGATTGGATTTTATGGGACCGTTTAAGCCACCGGCATTGATGGACAGGGAATCAATACATTTTGGTGGCAACAGATTACCGCACAAAGTGGGTGGAGGCTCTGGCATTGAAGGATAATTCCACTCAGTCGATGGCAAAATTTCTGTATGAGATGATCATGACCCATTTTGGCTATTCGGTGGAACTCATCAATGACCAAGGCGGACATTTCCTGAATGCAGTAATTAAGGAGCTGGTGACTTGGCATAATCTGATCATCCACAAGAAATCTAATGTTTATTATCCGCAATCCAATGGTCAAGCGAAGTCTAGTAATAAAAGAAGCTGGTCAATGAGAACGAGATTAACTGGGATGAGAAGCTCTATTCGGCACTATAGGCTTTCAAGATGGCTTACAAGAAAGGTGGCAACTGGATTGACCCCGTTCAAACTGGTGTATGGGGTGGAAGCCGTTGTTCCGATGGAGTTTCTGGTTCCGAGTCTCAAAATTGCAGTCGGAGAAGTTGGGACTGGAGAAGTCTTTGGCTCATCGAATGGAGAAGCTGGTGTGGTTGGGGGAAGAGCGGTTTGTGAGTTCCTATGTGTCCGGTGTGAAAGAAGTGGGTGGATTGTAACTCTAAGTTCTCGATATTCTAGAAAAAGGATCTAGTTTTGCTATTCAATTCCCATCTTGGTCATCACCCTGGAAAGCTGTAGCTCCGCTGGGCGGGACCATACTGGATTGTGGAGAAATACTATGATGGTAGCTTTTTATTGGGTGCTTTGGAGGGGGAGAAATCTCGTTAACCGGGTACTTACTTTGTCCGTACCATGGGCGGGAGGTAATTAATTTCCCAGGATTTTTAGAAGAATATTATGAAAGGGCGGTTTATAGCGGCTACAAGCTCACTATTCTAATTATGGGGATCAAGGACGCATTTTTAGGGTTGCATGTAAGGCGGTGGGGAATTTGTTTGCCCAAATTAACTTCGCATGCCATTTTGTGAAGTTCATCTTTTATTTCTTCTCTCCCATTGTATTTGCTAAGCTCGCTCACTCACAAACAGCCATGGTGCATTTGGAGCTTTTCTTGCCCTTTGTGCGACCACATATGCTATAGTTGCTCACTGGCTGGAGACAGTACGGTTGACAACATTTGCCAATATACCTTGGCAGGTCACCCATGTTCACCTGGTAGCTTTGGAGATTCTGGCTCAATTGCAGAACGGCGACATGGTGCAGTATGCAGGAAGAAGTTATGAGCTGAACGTTGAGTTGGTGAACCAGCGAGTGCATTTTCCCTTACAAGGAAGGCATGACGTGTCAATGGTTGACGCATCAACACTGAATGGGTTATTTGGAGACAGAATCTCAAGAGAATACAGGCTAGAAAACCACCAGAAGTAGTAAAGATCACCTATTATAAATTTTTTCTCGAGATGCTATGGTTGCAGAACAAAACGATCAATATTTCTACACAGGCGATGTCTTGGTTACTGAAAGCAGAACAGGACCGGTCAGTCGCTTGGGCCAAAGTATTTCTGATCATATTCAAGAAGAAGGTGGTCCAGCTCACCAAGGCAAACACGCACACTTGCCTCGGCCAATTGTTTATAGTTTTATTCATAAGGGAGCTAGCATCAGATGGTTTCCATAGATCAAGCAGTCGGAGCTTCGAGCCAAGCTTGCACCCAAGCAGAAGGGGAGGAAACCAGAGAGATGGCACCTAAAGGATCCGGTTTCTACTGAGCAAAAAGAACAGTCTGAGAGGCCGCAATCATCTTGGCTGACATCACAATTAAGCAGACTGTACAGAAGGCACAATCCGGAGAGACCAATGAGGGTTCAAGGATGTCTACACTGAAGAGGAAACTCAGCATGCTGTCGACAGTTTTGGAGAAAAAGCCAAAGGTTCCAAAAAAGAGGAGTAAGCCCCTGTCGGCGAACGATTCTGGAGAAGATTCCCTCGGCTCTGCCAATTAAACCCTTCACAGGACCGATGCTGCTCAATATAGACTCCTCCCTGTTGCCGGAGAAGTTTGAAATGGAGATAGCCCGCCACTATGCCCAATACCTGGCAAGATGTTTTGAGGGTGGAGATATAGTGGCTGGAAGAGAGCGCTATGACATATGCTCGAGTCCGGGTGTAATCCAGCTATAGAATCTTCAAGAGAGGATGAAGACCCCAACTCCAGAGCACCGAAGGATGCAATAGTGTGCCTTTGCCGTTGACAAATTCAAATGGAGAAGACTGGCTATTGAATTAGAAAAACTCACCCAATGCAAACCATCATAACTTCATGAAAATGCACTAGAATAGAACTTAAGCATGTTTGATTGTGTTGAAAAAAAGAACTTTGCATAATACTAAGTTTTCTTTCAAAGATATATTTGAGTTCTTTTAAAAAATGCTCCTATTTTCAAAATCAACATCTTCTAATTCCATGTTGTACTTATGTTAGAAATATAGTTGCATAGTTACATATAACAGAAATATCCTCGTACTTGTTTTTGAGTACTAGCTTTTCACATTTATGAATTTTCACCCATAGTGGTGGTTGAAGTTACGTAGAATTCAAGAATATTGGAATAAAATAAGCATTGAATCTCTTTAGAAAATATGAAAAAAGGTGAATTTAAATTCTAAAAGAAGAGAGAAACCCAATATAATAATATTATTTTTACACTTTTTTGGGATTCCAGGAGGAGAGAGAAAGCCCTTAAAGGGCTCATTTGGAGCCTGAATTTTTCCTAATGATAGCATTTTGTTGTGATGCTATAATACCCAAGCTTAACTCTGCTCCAGATGTGATAGGAACATTGGCTTCATCTTCATCCTCTCTGAGCTCGAAGATTCTGGAGTTGGTGATCGAGCTTTGAAATCTTTTTTAGAATGATTTCTACCCCTAGATAAAGTTCCAATATCCTGCTTACTTTGATAAGTTGGTGTGGCAACAATCACTCATTTGTTTAGGGGTGAAAGCTTGAGCTTTCCCCTAGAACTTGTGTTGGTTGTTCTTGTATCTAAAAGGTGCCAAAGTAACAAGTAGATTGCCTGAGTTCCACAAAGTAGTAAAGAGAGTTGAAGGCCCACATTGACTGATCTAAAGGTTTCCTTGCTGAGTAAGAAAATCAATTACATGATCCTTTGTAGCAACTGCAAGAATAACCTGTTCTCCTTCATCTTCTCCTATATAGTCACCATTCAAGACCTTTCCTTTGACCTTCTTTAAGTTTCTCTGCACCACTAAGTTTTGCACAATTAAAAAAAACAATGAGTTATCTTGAAAAGCAAGAGACCACTCATGATTTTGATATGAATGCCTTCACACATCAAAGCCAATAGCAAGGGAGGGTATTTGAGGTGGAGCATTAATAAAACCCTGGTAGCCCTGTGAGGAAGCCACATAGTAGCTTGTTGATTTGATATTATTCCTTTGGGATGGTCTTGGATCTATCTTAGCAACAATCACTGCCTTGTCATGGTGGGAAGAACCCTTTGGAAAGTTGTATATAGTTTCAAAGGTAGCAATGGAACCTAGAGCCTTATGTGGATCTTGAGAATATCGAACACTTGAGTCTTTATTATCCCAAAGTAGAGATGTTTTTGTTGATGAAGAAAACACTGTTCTTTGGTAAGGTTGAGGCAAAAGTAATATTTCCTATTAGTTCAGAGCCTACTTTTCTGGCCTTCTTAATGGTCTCTGCTTGCAATGGAAAATCGAACCCTATCGCCTCTTCAGTCACTCTTTTTATTAAGTTTTTGCTTGTGTTTCTCCTAAATGAAAAGAATAATTGCATTCCAACGAACCATGTACTAAAAGTTAGATTACGAAAGGCATAAATCAGCCAAAAGCATATCAAAAACATTGATCTTAGGCACACAAATATAGGAAACAATTTAAAGAAAAACATACATATTTGCTATGAGCCTATGTGAAATTACCAATACTACTTGTACCCTCTCTCGAAAATACCTTTCTTCGACAACCGGTCCACCTAAGCTTTCTTGTGGTTCTGTAATTATGTCAACAAATAAAAAATCTGCAACCAATCTTCTTCCAAATTTTCCAAATTTGCCAATCAAAATTGCAAAGATTCTTCTAGAAGTAAGTGATCTTCGACCGCAATCCGAAGACTCAGAACCACATACTCTAAAGGTGTGACTGTTTCCATTCCAAATGCCAACTTAAATGGTGTCAATCCTGTGGCTACCTTGAATGCGGTCCGATATTGAAAGATCCCTCTCCCCACCGCGCAATGAATCCTAGGGTGCTAACAACGGAAGTAGCACTTCTTATGCGGGGCAGGGTCCTTCACTCGGGGCCCTCGCCCACGAATATGCGGACAAGAGACTAATCCCTCGGTTCTTCCAAAACCAAGCCTAGAAAAACTTCCCTCCCTCGGAAAGCACGGGCGATTTTTCCATGATATTTTTACTATAACGTAGTCAAGAGCCTTAACTAACTGAACTGATCTGACTGAACTCGTAAGTATCATAGTCAGATCAAGGAAAAGACTTGCACTTGGATCATAGAGACCAATGCTTTTTTCCTCATTGAAAGGCACAATCGTTGATTCTTTTCCATAGAACAATTTTTATCCGGGATTTACTTCATCTATCGTACTATAACAGAATTGAGTCTCATTTTAGGGATCCATCAGTCTAGCCTAACCCCATCCAGTCCCGTGGGTTAGCCAACCAACGTAGTGATGGGATCCATTTAAGAATTTGGTTAGGTTTTATCCCGGGTACCAGGGAAAAGAGTTCCAAGGCCCCCTAGCGGGATATTCATGCAAACTTAAAACTAGTCACACCACTTATACACCCAATATGAAATTACCTTTTTCACAGATTCAGCTCTCTTTAAAACAATCTTTTAATGAAACTATAGTATCATTGATCATAATCCTCCTAAATTATCCGGTTGAATCCTAATTTCTAATTTTTTCTTCATTGGTGTATCTATGGCATCATTGGCAACCAGAACGCTCACCACCTATCCACCAGGGGCCTTTTCGATAGTTCCTAGCTCATAGTACCTAGCAATATATTCACTTATAAAAATCAAAATAGAATCTCCAATGAAGATCAACAAGATCAACCAACAGATCCATATAAAAGAGCCATGAACTCATTCATTGAGGACGAGCAAGGTCAATCAACCAGATCCATGCCCGAATTCAGAAAACAACTCTTACTCCTTGTTCCAATATCTTCCACGACGTATGTGTGGGTATCTTCGACGACCCAAAGCCCAAGCACCGTATGGTCAGCACCCTCTAGGATCCTTCGCAGGTCACCTAGCGCTTCACTCATAAGCCGCTTCCTTAGTCCCTCATCTACCATACCGGAAGCTCACCATTTAAATCGAACCGAGGGTGGTCAAGACCGACCTTGCTATGCGAGACTTCCTCCGTTGACTCTCCGTCAACTGTTACAAATTTATCAGATAGGTTTCCATGACCTCATTCACAAGACGGTCAAAATGCTTCCCCAGCATTTTTGACATAAAACAGTCATAAATACAGTTTCTATAACAACTCTCGTCTTTCCACATTGTTATACATCAATCCTCATTTATTTCATATGTATTCCTGTTCTCATCACATCATTTTCCATCTCATCACATCTTTCCTCATTTATCTACATCAGATCTCATCCACTCGCATCTACTCATATCCACATCTCATCACATCATATTCATTCACATCACATATCATCCATTCACATCTATCTCAATTTACATCACATCTCATTTACTCACATCCCGATTCACATGACATCACATCTCATTCATTCATATCCATCACATTCATTCTCATCACCATCCCATCACATACATAATATCCACATTATATCATCACTTCTATCTACATCATATCTCATTCATACACAACTCATCTCATTCATCCACATACATCCAATCGTTCACATGTACGACTACTCACCTCTATCCATACATTCATATTTATCACTTCACATCCACATATATTCATGTCACATCACATTCTTTCACATACACATCCACATCCATTCTTTCACATACATCCACATCCATTCTTCTCATACACATTCACATCCATTCTTCACATACACATTCACATCCATCCATTCACATACACATTCACATCTATCCATTCATTCACATCTATCTGATTCACAACACATCTCATCACATCTATTCACATCACATTACATCCATCCATTCATTCACATCTATCTGATTCACATCACATTACATCCATCCATTCATTCACATCTATCTGATTCACATCGCATCTCATCACATCTATTCACATCACATCTCATTTCAATGCAAGTTTTTAGTTTGATTTTCTTTTGAATATAAGGAGTATTTCTTGAATTAGTATCCCCAAAACTTCTTGATCGGAATTCTGAATTTCATACCAGAATTCTTCGAATTCTATAACCTTGATCCAAGATCAATTCGAAGGGTCTCAAACTTAGTTTCAGATTTAGCGGGAGTTTTGAGTGTATTTTTCTAAACTGGTCACTTCTTCTTTCCTCGAAACTGACGAAAGAGTTTGGTCTTGGTCATAGTCTGATTCAAGGTTCAAGTCAGATAAGATTTTTCCTAAACTATCTTTCTCGAAAAGGTTTGATAATTTAGTTACTATTTTATTGAATTTCTTTCTTTGAATATTCACTTACTGATTTTTAAATTAGTTACGAATTCCAATGAGGAATAGATTAATCATTTATCTGAATATTTCGATCTCGATAGATTTCTTGAATTCTCTTTTTACAATCCGTGTGAATATAAAATGATAGAAATTTCTCTCTTAGAGTATTTAATTATTCATTTATCAAATACTCATAGAATTTAAACATAGAATTTAAGAGAATTCTAATTTTGATATAAAAATTCTTTATGCATCTATTTATGCATAAAAATTAACTTCAGTGGAAATAAAACTTTTATAAAAAATCCTTTTATGCATAAAATCAAATTTAATAGGAATAACACTTTTAAAATAAAAATAATTTCTTTATGCATCTATTTATGCATAAAAATTAATTTTTATATGAATAAAATAAATTTCCTTTATGCATCTTTCCATGGATAAAAAGCAAATTTAATGAGAATAACACTTTTGAAATAAAAATAATTCCTTTATGCATCTTTTTATGCATAAAAATCAAATTTAATGAGAATAACACTTTTGAAATAAAAATAAATCTTTTATGCATCTTTCTATGCATTAAAAAAAAATTTTATGAGAATAACACTTTTGAAATAAAATAAATCCTTTATGCATCTTTCTATGCATAAAAATCAAATTTAATGAGAATAACACTTTTGAAATAAAAATAAGTCCTTTATGCGTATTTCTATGCATAAAAATCAAATTTAATGAGAATAACACTTTTGAAATAAAAATAAATTCTTTATGCATCTTTCTATGCATAAAAATCAAATTTAATGAGAATAACACTTTTGAAATAAAATAAATCCTTTATGCATCTTTCTATGCATAGAAATTAAATTTAATGAGAATAATATTTTTAAAATAAAAATAATTTCTTTATGCATCTTTCTATGCATAAAAATTAATTTTAATGAGAATAACACTTTTGAAATAAAATAATTTCTTTATGCATTTTTTTATGCATAAAAATCAAGTTTAATAATTAATATCAGTGATATCCATGCATATTCATAGGTGAATATGTACATGGAGTAATTAGAATATTTCTTTTAGATGTAAAAATGATGGGAATTACTCTTTTGGAATAACATAAAAATAAACTTTCTTTTTCACAAAATTCTGGAAAATTTTACCAAATAACCTCCTTTGTATGGCTGACCATTTCTCATTTTTATCATCCTATTTTTAACTTAAATTAACCCAAATTAGATTCATAGAACTCTAGTCTACATAATTTTCTAAATTTAAGAGAGTAAACAATAAGAAGAGTTTAATTAATCTCTTAGTTAATCTTTTTAGGATTAAGAAAGACAAGAATGTAAAGAAGAGAAGGGGGTGGCCTTTTCCTCAAAGGCATAGCATTTGAATTTAATTCAATCAACTGTAAAACATGAAAATCAAGAAAACCATAGAAGTAAAATTAAACAAGTAAGAAAATTAACTTACATAGAGCTTGTAAGCTCTCCTTTGGCTTGAGGGATTGAGGGTTCTACTCTTGTTTGAAGCAAGAGTGGCCACCAATTCACTTTGGAGAGGATTAGGCCAAAAACAATTGAATTATTAAAAAAATTCAATGTAAATGGCTCACGACAGGAGGAGAGTAACAGTGCATAAACACCATTAAGCTTTTACAAAGGGGGAGGCTTCTATTTATAGGAAAAAGTGAGCCTCTAACCAAGCAAACTGATTCTAGAACTTTCCAGATCAGTTTGGTCAATTTTTGACCATTTTTGGGTCAGTTCAACTTACTTTTTAGATCTAGTTCTGAAATAGGAGAGAGGAGAGATAAAATATCTCATTTTATTGATTAAAAATTGGGGATAATGATGAGAAAAAAGGCACCTCCTGAGGGGAGATCCCCACTCTGAGGTGTCAAAATTTAGTTTTTTAATTGTTTTCTTTGGTCCTTAGTCCACTCTTCATCTTATGTGAGCATTTACTCATTTTTCGGGGGTTTTTCTTTTATTCTTCAATTTATCTCCTCCCTACATTTGGATTAATCTTATTGGTCCATAGGAACCAATAATTGGACCATAATCTAAAAATTTCTGAAAATCAGGATCCTTAGGCTAAGATCCTTTATACCTATTTTCAATTAATTCCAATTGCATATTGGAAAGTTCTTTTTGAATTTTTGTTTCAAGGGAAACCATTTTAGATACTAGGAGGATTTTTATATCAGAAAATATCTCAATTTTGAATTACCTCCCTCTAGAAAATTTTCTCTCTCAAGGCCAAAACAGGGTAAAGTAGGATCTTTCTTTTATTTAAGAGGGGAATAATTATAAGATCAGAAAGGGAGGTTCTTACACCTGTACACCTCAAAAGCTGGAGGGAGGAATCTTACAGATATGCCCATAATGTAGCCAACAGCTTACTGCCCCAATCCTTTCTATGCGTAGTTGGTCAACATTTTCCCCAATGTCTTATTAGTAGATTCGGCTAGCCCATTTGCCCTGTGGGTGATATGGAGAAGATTTCTTGTGAATTACCATAAAAAATGCCATCATCCTTCGTACCACCTTATTGACAAAATGTGTGTCCCTTCACTGACGAGCTCAACTAGACAATCGTACCGCATCATCACATCCTTATACAAACACTTGGCTACGGATGCTGCTTCAACCCATTTGGTGCAACAATCCATGGCTGTCAAAATATACCCGTTCCCAGTTCTTTGTGATACTAGCTTAATTGGCCCAACAAAATCCAATCCCCGCTTTTGAAAAGGCTCCAATGGTAATACCGGTTGTAGCAGCATCATGTCCTTAGCTATTGGCTTCCCTAGCCTTTGACATGCAGCACAATCCCTGACAAACTTCTGTGCATCCGCATGTACAAACGGCCACCACATTCCGGCTTGTAATACTTTCTTAGCAATAATTGGGCACGCAAAGTATCCACCAGCTACCCCCGCATGGGCTTCAGCCAGGGGCTTCAACCAGCACTGCTTCCTGCTCCATTGGCAATACACACCGCTGCAAGACACCAATCAGATTCATGTGGTATAATTTTCCCAATACTACTTCAAAATTCTGGCTCCGAAGTGCTAATCTTTTCCATTGATCTACTGATAGATGAGCTGGCATCTCCCGAGAAACCAAAAAATGCAGCATCTCATCATACCATGTCCAGGGAATCTGCACACCTATATCTTCCGCCTCTGACTAGACTACAAACAAGTATGCATTAGGGAATTCAAATTCTGTTGCTTCACCAGGTACAGCAATGCAGAATGATCCACATGAAAAATGAATGAAGAATGAATGTCCTAGCAAATAATGCCTAAATTTCTTCACAAAATAAATCATCCCAAGACACTCCCGTTCTGTCTTACTGAATAATTCTTTATAGCATTGGATAGCCAGTGACTGGCATAGAACACAGGTCAGAACCACCCATCCACATTCTTTTGCATCAAAACGTTGCCTATTTGCGGTATCCGAGGCATCCACAAAAATATGAAACTCCTTCTCCCAATTCGGGGGCATCAGCACACCGGAGCCTTTGACAGTAATAATTGCAGCCTTCGATATGCTACATCGCAGTCGGGAGTCCATTGGAACTGAAACATCTAAATATGTGTCACCAGATTTAACGGTACCGCAATATGGGCCAACAATCAGAGATGTCTTCCATGCCACCTAATCTGCCCCAAAAATCAGCTCACTTCCACTGGGTTGCATGGTGCACGAGCCTGCATAATAGCTGCCACCTTACTTGGATCCACCGCAATGCCATCCCTAGAGATGATATGGCCCAGTAACATGCCACTCTTTACCGCAAACACACTCTTTAGTGGATTGAGGCTCAACCTAGCCTCCCGGCATTTCAGCAAAACATAACCGCAAATGCATCAAATGCTTACAGAATTCACTGAAAACACCGAAATCATCCAAGAATAACCGCATAATTTCCAACAAGTAATCTCCAAAAATTTCATGCACGTCCTACTGAAAGGTAGATGACGCATTCCAGAGTCCAAACCACATGACGGTATAAATGAACACTCCCCAAATGCGGTTTTAGTCTGATCCTTTGGTGCCATCCGCACTTGGTTATACCCACTGAACCCATCCAGGAAAGAGTAAATGTCGTGGCTTGCTACATCATCCAAGATACTATCGATGTATGGCAAGGGAAAAGGATCCAAATTAGTGGCCGCATTCAGCTTGCCATAATCCACGCAAATCCGTAATTTCTTGTTCTTCTTGGGTACTATAAGAATTGGGGATATCCATTTTGCTTTATCCATCGGAGCAATAAATCCCACTTGTAGTAATCTATTTAATTCTTCCTTAACCTATTTAGCCACATGCGGATTCATTCTATATCTCTTCTGCCTAGGTACTGCATTAGGCTTCAAATTGATCTTATGCTGATAAAACTTTGGGTCCAAACCCTTCAAATCAAAGTATTCCCATGAAAACACATCCTTGAATTCTCGCATAAGTTAATCAGATCTTCCCGAAACTCCACCAGAAGAGCAGCAGTAATCTTCACAAGTTTGTCTTCCGAAGTGTTATATGCACATTATGTGTTCATATACTAGGAGGCTAAGCCACATTAGGCTTGTGAGCATGGGAGCATGGGAACAAGCTCTAGTGGAGCATGGGTTAGGACTAACCTTAAGGGTTAAGGTTAGGGTCAGGCATCCAAGGGTCACACATGGGAAATGGAGAGTCAAGAGTCACTTGAGGGCCCTCCTATATAATAGGGGCATGGGGCACACTCAAGGGAGGCTTGGAGACTTGCAGGCTTGGAGGCTTAGGCTATGGTCTCTTGTGTAGAGGATCATATCTACTCACCTACCATTTCACACTATTGCTACATGCTATTGGATTGGAGTTATACCTCTTGATGGTATGGGACATCAAGGTAAAGGTATGATGTATTTCATGTGTGCATCCCTTGGGCTCGGGGGTGGGTGGATGAGTTTATGCCTGATTTATGCATGTTTATGCCTGATTTATGCTTGATTTATGCATGTTTATGCATAACAATTATCTAGAGAGATCTTAGGATTTTAACAGTGGTATCAGAGCAATCTCTAGTTGATTGTTGTTAATTTCTCTTTTTTATTATAATTTTTGGCTTTTTTTAAAGTAAATTTTAATATTTACTAATAAAAATATTATTTTGTTGATTTGTGTTGATGATTTACACATGGATCGTCAATATGTCAATTGGAACGCGTGTTACTACTATTCAATGACAAATCAATGTTGCGGGGGAATTCCGTGAGTTTAATGCTATTTTTCTCTATTTTTTGTGGTTTAAAATAAGCATTAATGGAAATTTTATGAAAACACCACATATTTTATTGTAGATATTTTTGGTAGAATGGATTTCCTAAATTTTTAGAATTTTTAGGAATTTTTTCCTAATTTTTTAGAAATATTTTGAGCATTTTTATGGTTAAAAATGTATTCTTTATACATTTTTGCAGGTTTTTCCGCGGATATGCAATCAAATTTCTGCCAATTTTCTGCTGAAATTTAGTACGGGGCAGAATGTTGATGCATGGAATGATCTCCCGTGTGCATGAGATCCTCTTCGTCTCTCAATTTCAAATTTTCCTTCTATTTTTAAAAAAGCATATTTTTTATTAATATTAATCATAATTATGATTAAAAAGGTTAATTAAAAGTTAATCAAATGTTAACCTCTCTGTTAACATAGAGAGAAGGAGGGGCTGAAGAGTGAATTGAGTGGAGAAGATGGAGAGGAGAGATGGGTGTGACTCTCTCTCATTTTTCTCCGCGCAGGCGGGAGGGGGGGGCTGGCGGAAAAACGTTCCCCCCTTTAAAAAATTTTCATAAGCTTACCTTTGAGCATGGGTGTTATTTCTTGGGTAGGTGGAACAACACCCCTATTGGGGGCGCCTCACTCAGAGGGATCTCAAGAAGCTTTGTTTTTTCTATTTTTTTAACAAAATGAGTTTTTTTAATTTTTTTAAAAAAAACTTTTGAAATTTTTCCAAAAAAAACTTGGAAAAAAGCCTTAAAAATAGAGGAGATTTGACATTTGAGAAAAAAAACAATCTCTGCAAGTTTCTAGAATTTTTTTCTCTTAAAAACTTTTGGCTTTTCGTCTTCCGGGAAACCTTTTGGCTTTCCACTTTCCCGAAACCTTTTGGCTTTTTGAATTCCGGAAAATCTTTTGACCTTTCAGATTTCGGAAACTTTTGACCTTTCACATTCCGATTTTTTTTGTCTTTTCATTTTCCCGAAACTATTGGCTTTCTGTATTTTGGAAAAACCATTGGGATTCTGAAATTTTCTAACCGTTCGTATTCTAAATGCTTTCGGGGTGAATTAATTTTTTTTTCAAAATCCTAAAAATTAGTGAAAAATTAGACAAAGGTTATTTTAAATTTCTGAAAAATGTGGGGTTAGTGTTTGGCATGTGGTGTGTCCATTCGGGCACCCGTGACCATTCAAATTTCTTTAAAATATATATTTTTTGACCCAAAAATTTTAAAAATCCATTTAAATTATAAATTTTCATTAGATTTGAGAATTGTCACAGGCAGAATTGGAAATTTCGTGAACGATGGGATTCTCATGAAAAATTAGGAATATTCTAGAAATAATTTTTACAAATCCTAAAAAATGGTATTTTTTAAAATATCAATGGTATTTTAGCAAATCTATTTGTTAAATTTTTTTGGAAAAATATAGGTTTGGAATGCCATAAGATAGGTTTGGTGGAATTCAAAATTATCGAGGCCCTATTAAATTAGGAAAAATTAGAAAAAAATCATGATAATTATTTTTCTCAAGAATTTATTATTTTCGAGGGTTATTTAATGTTTAAGTAGGTTTTCTCAGGCTGACATTAGATTGATGCGGGTTATTTGCATATTATTAATTAAATTATACCTCGTATTATTATTTCTATTTGGATTAATTTTAAACGATTTTTTCATGATTTTTTTACCATTGTTTAGCCATTCTTTTTGGACATGTTCCTTAATTTCTTTTGATGGCTATAATCTACATTCAAAGTGTGTTTCATCTTTGACACTTTTACATGATAATTTATTTTGCACTTGTTTAAGTGTGGTCTATGCTTAATTTCTTAAGCCTAAGACAAATTCTATCATGGGAGTTAGTTGCTCTGTTTGTCTTGGTGGATTTAATTGGATGTTTTCCAAGTTTTATTGGACTCATGAGGTTCTACCTAGATCACTTGTGTCTAGGGGTTTTTTAATGAGTGCTACACACATGTGTTTCACTTGCTTACTTTGGAGTTTTGTTTGAACGACACCACGTTCATATACTCCGGATTGATGAGTTGGCCACCAATTTTAATGCTTCTTTTGGTATGATTAATCTCCATTAGATGGTATGCATTGATTTTTATGATCAACTATGGTTTTCATGGATTCGAGAAGCTTCTATGCTTTTATCCATGGTTTTATTAGGATCTTTTGATCTTTTGGATAATATCATGTGCTTTGAAGGTAGCATTTGCCTTCGTTTTTTACACTTAATTTTGGAGTATATTGCTTATACTCTTGTACATATTCCAACTTGGATACCTAGTTGCTTATGTATCTAGGTGAATTATTTTTCTGTCCCAGCTTTATTGTGTTTATTGGATAGTTATCATTAGAAAGGCACCAATAATTCAAAATTCTTTTCTAATGATGTACTTGCAAAGAGTTATTCCTTGATGTGGTCTCTGGTATATAGAGACAAGTTTTAGTATGTGAAAGTCTGGGATAAGGCCATCTTATTGCTTTTATAGAGGATTTTATTCATATTTTCCTAGATGGCATACTAGGGAGATTCAAATTGTTAAGGTATATATGGGTGGTATCATGGTGGTATGGGATGCTAGTGATCCCTCACATATATTATCTTATGGGATAATTTGGGCTCAAGATTGTTGCTTTGCTTACATCACTTAGCATGTGTCCTCAACATTCAAAGACAATCTCATTTTCTAAATTCACTAGAAGTTCTAGTGTGGCCATTCTCTAGATAAACTTCTTTTATCTATAGCCTACATGTATTGATGAGTGTAATCTTGTCGGCATTTTTACTTGTTGAAATCTCTTTCTTTAGAGTTCAGCGAGTTTATCTTGTTGTGTTCGGATTAAGGAAATTTGGATTTTTCCTTTGTTGGCATTTCTTTCTCTAGTTTTGTACTTTAGGTGATTTATACAGTCAACTTGATGGTTTGCGGATGGACATATGTGACTCGGCGAGACGCTGATGACTCTCTATGTTGATATGGGTAACTTGAGACGTCGATTATTCCATGTGTAGACGTGGGTACGTCTGGGCGCCGATGAATCCCTGATTTTTGCTGTTATAATGCCATGTTTTCCTACTTTATTTCTGAATGGTTTACAACGAGGAAATTACTTTGAGTATGAATTCCTCTGATCATCCGTAGTCTGATGGGCAAACAGAGCGTATGAATCACATTGTAGAGGATATGCTTCGTGCATATGTCTCTGGAAAAGCATCAAATTGGGAAAAATATCTTCCAATAATGGAATTTGCCTATAGCAGTTTTAAACATACGGCTATTGGTTTTAGTCCGTTCATGCTTATGTATGGGTATCAACCTAGGGCACCTATTGATGTCGGTCTTAAGGACATCGAGCTTGATGCATCGAGGGATTTCTTGCATGATATGCATGAAATGTTGACCGAAGCTCGGGATTCTATCAGGAGTGCTCAAGATAGGGCATGGTTCTATGCTGATAGAGGACGCTCAATTTGGTCTTTATGCATAAAACCATTTATGATGAAAATAACACTTTTAATATAAAAAATATCTTTTATGCATACAAATCATTTATGATGAAAATCACTCCTTTGATATAAAAGAATTTCTTTTATGCATATAATTTATGCATAAAATCATTTATGATGAAAATCACTCTTTTGAATTAAAAAAATAAAATTCTTTATGCATCTTTCTATGCATAAAATAAAAATTGATAAAAATAACACTTTTTGGATTAATTTAAATTCTTTATGCATCTATCCATGCATAAATCCAATTCAGTAGGAATTACACTTTTAGAATAAAAAAGTAAAACTTATTTTTACACAATTTTAGAAAATTTCACCATAATCTCCTTTGTATGGCTGACCATTTTTCAATTTTTAACTTTCGAAAATCAACTAGAATTTCACCAAGAGTATTTAATTCATTCTAATGTAAGCAATCTCTACTTATTCAAGAGAAACATTATGAAAAACTTGATTTTATCCATTAATCATTCATCTAGGATAAAGAATGGTTCGATTTACTAAATAAGAGAGGGGAATGCCTTTTTTCAATGAGGCATAGCATTATAATCATTTTAGAGAAGACAAAAATCATAAAAATTAAGCATACATGGGAATTTATGTATTTCTTTACTTCCATTTATCAATTAACTTCAATACCATTAAAAAGCCATTCCAATTAAGCTTCTCAAGCTTGAGAGGGGTTGAGAAGAGAGAAACATTGAGAATTTATGGAAAAAGATCAAGATTCACACTTTACCTCACAAATTGCTTGATTCTTTGATCACGGTAGAGGCTCCCAACCAATCAATTGGTTTAGTGTGTTGATGGAGCCACCAGTGGAGATTGAAGAAGGAGGGAAGCTCCAATTCCTTCAATTGGAGAGAATTTTAGAGAATAGTAAAAATTATCATTATTTCAGCATAATTCTGGCATAGTATAATTCTCCTATTTTTCTACAAAGGGCTTAGGTTCTATTTATAGGAGAGGGAGGCTCTAACCAAGACCAACTGACTTCTAGAATTTTCTAAATTCAGTTTGGTTGAATTTGGACCTAGTTGGGTTCCTTTTTTATTCGGTTTGATCCAAGAGAGAGGAGAGATAAAAATATCACATTATTTTTTAGTTTACAACTCATTCAAGCATGTGAAGTAGGCGCCTCCCTGAAGGGACTCCCCTTCCTTACATATGTGTCAAAATGGAATCATTATACCCAAAATATCTCATTTTTAAAAAAAATCTTGACCCTCAGGATAATGCCTCTTGAACAGATTATACTTGATTTCTAATGCACCTTCTGGAAATCTTTTTGAACTTCCATTTCAGGGGAACTTATATTAATAAGATGAGAAATTTTGCTATCCAAAAATATTCAAAATCTGAGGCGATTCCACCAGGATAACGTTTCCCTAACATAGTCAAAAGCCTTAACTAACTGAACTGATCTGTCCAAACTCGTAAGTTCCATAGTTAGATCAAGGGACAAATTGCAGTTGGATCATAGAAAGCAACGCTTTTTTCCTCATTGAGAGGCACAGCCGTTGATTCTTTTTCCATAGAACAATCTTTGTCCGGGATCTACTTTATCTATCGAACTGAACAAAAATTGAGTCTCGATTTACGGATCCATCAATCCAGCCTAACCCCATCCAGTCCCATGGGTTAGCAAACTGCCCAACCACTCTAGTGATGGGATCCAATCAGGAATTAGGTTAGGTTTTGTCCCGGGTACCAGGGAAAAGAGTTCCCAGGCCCCCTAGCCGGATGCTCATGCAAACATAAAACTAGTCACACCACTTACACACCCAATATGAAATTGCCTTTTTCTAAGCATCAGCTATCTTTAAAACAATCCTTTGATGAAACCATTGTATCACTGATCACAATCCTCAAAATCTCTAGTTGAATCCTTATTTCCAATCATTCCTTCATCGGAGTATCTATGGCATCATTGGCAACCAGAACGCTCACCACCTGTCCACTCAGGGGCCTTTTCAATAGTTCCTAGCTCATAGTACCTGGCAATATAATCACTTATAAAAATCAAAATGTAATCTCCGTTGAAGATCAGCAAGATCAACCAACATATCCATATAAAAGAGCCATGGACTCATCCGTTGAGGACCAGCAAGGTCAATCAACCAAATCCATGCCCGGTTTCAGAAAACAACTCTTACTCCTTGATTCAATATCTTCCACGACACACGTGTGGGTATCTTCGGCGATCCAGAGCCCGAGCACGGTATGGTCAGCACCCTCTAGGATCCTTTGCAGGTCACCTAGCACTTCACTCATAGGCCTCTTCCTTGGTCCCTCATCCACCGTACCGGAAGCTCACCATTTAAATCGAACCGAGGCTGGTCAAGACCTCAGTCGACCTTGCTACGTGAGACGTCCTCCGTTGACTCTCCGTCAGCTGTTGCTACTTTATCAGGTAGGTCTCCACGACCACTTTATCAGGTAGGTCTCCACCACGACCACATTCTCAAGACAGTCAAAATGCTTCCCCAGCATTCTTGACATAAAACAGTCATTTACAAACAGTTCACAAATACAGTTTCTATAATGAATTCACATCTTTCCAGATTGTTCCACATCAATCCATATTACTTAACCCAAATCCAAATCATAAGTGTATCCATTCTTGACTAGATACATCATTTTCCATCCCATCTCATCAGATTCATTCACTTCACATAACATCCATGGATTCCTATCTTTCTTAATTTACATTACATCTCATCACATCCATTTCTCATTACATCTCATTCGTTCACATATTATATCATTCATTTCACATTCTGATTCACATGACATCATCTCATCTCATCCATTCGTTCATATCGACTTCATATCCATTCACATACATATTCGCATTCATTATTCCACATTCGTACATCCACATTCACATCTACATCCATACATCCATTTTCACATCTACATTTATACATCCAGATCCACATCCACATTCATACATCCACATCCACATCCACATCCATATCTACATCCATACTTCCATTTTCACATCCACATCCACATCCGTATATCCATACATCCACATCCACATCCACATTCATACATCCACATCCACATCCATACATCCATTTTTACATCCACATCCATACATCCATTTCCACATCCACATTCATACATTCACATCCCCATTCATATTCATACATCTACATCCACATCCATACATCCATTTTCGCATTCACATCCATACATCCATTTCCACATCCACATTCATACATTCACATCCCCATTCACATTCATACATCTACATCCACATCCATACATCCATTTCTACATCCACATCCATACATCCATTTCCACATCCACATTCATACATTCACATCCCCATTCACATTCATACATCTACATCCACATCCATACATCCATTTTCACATCCACATCCACATCCACATCCATACATCCATTTCCACATCCACATTCATACATTCACATCCCCATTCACATTCATACATCTACATCCACATCCACATCCATTTTCACATCCACATCCATACATCCATTTTCACATCCACATCCATACATCCATTTCCACATCCACATTCATACATTCACATTCATACATCTACATCCACATCCATACATCCATATCCACATCCATACATCCATTTTCACACCCACATCCATACATCCATTTTCACATCCACATCCATATATCCATATCCACATCCACATCCATACATCCACATCTACATTCATTTCCACATCCATACATCCATTTCCACATCCATACATCCATTTTCACATCCACATTCATACATCCACATCCACATCTACATTCATACATCCACATTCATAATCATATCCACATTCACATTCACATACATATACATTCTTACTTCCATGTCCACATCCATATCCTTATCCACATTCCACATTCATACATCCATTTCCACATACATCTTTCCTTTCACATACATCCTTCACATATATACATCTACATCCATTCCTCGTTCATTTTCATCTATCTGATTCGTTTCACATCCTCATATCTATTTATAGAATGCAAGAGACTTCTTATTTTTTATATAAGATTTCCTTACGCATCTATTTATGCATAAATTTCATTTTAAGGAGAATAACACTTTCGAAATAAAAATCAATCTTTTATGCATCTTCCTATGCATAAATTCATTTTAAATGAGAATGACACTTTTGAATTAAAATTCAATCTTTTATGTATCTTCTCATGCATAAAATCAAAATTGATGAAAATAACTCTTTTGAACTAAAAAAAGAACTCTTTCTATGCATAAAATCAAAATTGATGAGAATAACACTTTTGGGTTAAAATAAATTCTTTATGCATCTTTCCATGCATAAATCCAATTTAGTAGGAATTACACTTTTAGAATAAAAGAATTTCTCTTATGCATCTTATTTGTGCATAAAATCATTTATGATGAAAATAATACTTTTAATATTAAAAAATATCTTTTATGCATATGTTTATGCATACAAATCATTTATGATGAAAATCACTCTTTTAATATAAAAGAATTTCTTTTATGCATCTAATTTATGCATAAAATCATTTATGATGAAAATAACACTTTTAATATATTAAAAAATATCTTTTATGCATATGTTTATGCATACAAATCATTTATAATGAAAATCTCTCTTTTGATATAAAAGAATTTCTTTTATGCATAAAATCATTTATGATAAAAATAACACTTTTAATATTAAAAAATATCTTTTATGCATATGTTTTATGCATACAAATCATCTATGATAAAAATCACTCTTTTAATATAAAAGAATTTCTTTTATGCATCTAATTTATGCATAAAATCATTTATGATGAAAATAACACTTTTAATATAAAAAATATCTTTTATGCATACAAATCATTTATGATGAAAATCACTCCTTTGATATAAAAGAATTTCTTTTATGCATCTAATTTATGCATAAAATCATTTATGATGAAAATCACTCTTTTGAATTAAAAAAATAAAATTCTTTATGCATCTTTCTATGCATAAAATAAAAATTGATGAAAATAACACTTTTTGGATTAATTTAAATTCTTTATGCATCTATCCATGCATAAATCCAATTTAGTAGGAATTACACTTTTAGAATAAAAAAGTAAAACTTATTTTTACATAATTTTAGAAAATTTTGCCATAACCTCCTTTGTATGGCTGACCATTTTTCAATTTTTAACTTTCTAAAATCAACTAGAATTTCACCAAGAGTATTTAATTCATTCTAATGTAAGCAATTTCTACTTATTCAAGAGAAACATTATAAAAAACTTGATTTTATCCATTAATCATTCATCTAGGATAAAGAATGGTTGGATTTACTAAAGAAGAGAGGGGAATGCCTTTTTTCAATGAGGCATAGCATTATAATCATTTTAGAGAAGACAAAAATCATAAAAACCATAAAAATTAAGCATACATGGAAATGTATGTATTTTCTTACTTCCTTTTGATAAGTTAACTTCAATACCATTAAAAAGCCATTCCAATTAGGCTTCTCAAGCTTGAGAGGGGTTGAGAAGAGAGAAACATTGAGAACTTATGGAAAAAGATCAAAATTCACACTTTACCTTACAAATTGCTTGATTCTTTGATCACGGTAGAGGCCCCCAACCAATCAATTGGTTTGGTGTATTGATATGGAGCCACCAATGGAGATTGAAGAAGGAGGGAAGCTCCAATTTCTTCAATTTGGAGAGAATTTTAGAGAATAGTAAAAATTATCATTATTTCAGCATAATTCTGGCATAGTATAATTCTCCTATTTTTCTACAAATTTTTCTACAAAGGACTCAGGTTCTATTTATAGGAGAGGGAGGCTCTAACCAAGACCAACTAATTTCTAGAAATTTCCAAATTCAGTTTGGTTGAATTTGGACCTAGTTTGGTTCCTTTTTTATTCGGTTTGATCCAAGAGAGAGGAGAGATAAAAATATCACATTATTTTTTAGTTTAAAACTCATTCAAGCATGTGAAGTAGGTACCTCCTTGAAGGGACTCCCCTTCCTTACATATGTGTCAAAATGGAATCATTATACCCAAAATATCTCATTTTTTTAATATTACTCATAGTTTTTTACTAATAAACCTTGTACATAGTCAACTCTTCATCTTAGTGAGCATTTACTCATTTTTGGGTATTTTCTTTTACAAATTGGATTTATCTCCTCCCCACACGTGGATTAATCTTATTGGCCCATAGGAACCTTAATTTAAAATTTCAAAAAAATCTTGACCCTCAGGATAATGCTTCTTGAAGAGATTATACTTGATTTCTAATGCACCTTCTGGAAATCTTTTTGACTTCTGTTTCAGGGGAACTTATATTAATAAGATGAGAAATTTTTCTATCCAAAAATATTCAAAATCTGAATAACCTCTCTCTAGAATATTTTCTCTCTCTAGGCCAAAACAGGTAGAAATAAGATCTTTTATATTTCTGAAGAGGGGATTGGTTACAGGGGAAGATACTAGACATCTTGAGAGACTGGGGAGAAATCTTACATTCTATCCCACTTAAAAAATGCGAGATGTTCTCAGGAGAATTCTTTTTCTTAAGATCTAACTGATTATGGGTTCCACATCCACATCCATACATCCATTTCCACATCCACATTCATACATTCACATCCCCATTCACATTCATACATCTACATCCACATCCATACATCCATTTTCACATCCACATTCATACATTCACATCCCCATTCGCATTTATACATCTACATCCACATCCATACATCCATTTTCACACCCACATCCATACATCCATTTTCACATCCACATCCATACATCCACATCTACATCCACATCCATACATTCATTTCCACATCCACATTCATACATCCATATCCACATCTACATTCATACATACACATCCATATCCACATCCATACGTCCATTTTCACATCCACATTCATACGTCCACATCCACATCTACATTCATACATCCACATTCATAATCATATCCACATTCACATTCACATACATATACATTCTTACATCCATGTCCACATCCATATCCTTATCCACATTCCACATTCATACATCCATTTCCACATACATCTTTCCTTTCACATACACCCTTCACATATATACATCTACATCCATTCCTCGTTCATTTTCATCTATCTGATTCGTTTCACATCCTCATATCTATTTATAGAATGCAAGAGAATTCTTATTTTTGATATAAGATTTTCTTACGCATCTATTTATGCATAAATTTCATTTTAAGGAGAATAACACTTTCGAAATAAAAATCAATCTTTTATGGAGTCTCATCACAGGACCAGAGAGTGGGATACTGGGTGGGAGATCATCCTTAAGAAAAATGTCTGAATGAGAAAGGAGATCTGCCAACTAAGGGATTAAAGAAGAAGATAAGATGGCGGTTATCGATGAGTAGAAGCTGTCTGAGCATAAATCAATGCTCCTTCCGCTCCCTTGCGAATAGCTCGTTGGGCTTGGAGATGAGAAATCATAGGAATGCCAAGAATGCTCCTATCCCCCCGAATCACGACAACAAGCTCGGAAAAACCTTTAGAGATAATAAAGGTGTCTTATCCCCCAATTGGGAATAGGTTCATACTGACAAAACCACTGGATTCCTAAGATCATGTCACATCCCGAGAGAGGAGAGACAATGAAATCTCACTGGAATGAGGCCCTTTGAACCTAAAAAGAAAACTGTTGTGCCTTTTGAGATATGTGGGTGTGGAGACTAGGTGTAAAACCCGTCTACCTCCAAATGATAGGGCACTAAGGTACAGCTCATGTTGGTAGCCAACTGGGAAGAGATCCTCAGGACTATCCATGTCAAAAAGGATTATGAACTAGCAGCCCTTGGCAGAGCCATAAGCTTGGATTAGACTTTTTTGTGTGGTTGTAGCCTGACTCTTCTGCTTAGCATCAAGCACCGCTGATGGCATGGGATGTATAGAAGGTAGGATCTATATCACAGTGGTGGTAGCAGATAGGTCTAGAGGAACGGGGGATACTGCGGCTATTGCGGTAGAAGGCTCTTTGGAGACTTGCTCCGCTTGCCTTTTTGGACAATCCTTCTTACCATGCCCGATGGTATGACAAAAAAAGCATCCGTTTTCTCATTGGTATTTCCTTTGCTCCTCTAGAGGAAGATAGCCTCAAGTGATGCCTGCTTTAGTCTTTTCCTCTCAGAGGTTTTCTTAGGCTTGGATTCCTTATCCTTCTTACCTCCTAAACTAGAGCTATTACTGTTGTCCTTCTTAGCATCTTTAGAAGATGCATTACCTTTCCCTGGCTGCGTAGCAGATTGCCTGCTGGGGTTTGGTACATTGGACTATGACGATCGCTTGGGCCTGCCTCGGTTCATCTTCATTTCTTCATTTTGAGCAAGAGCCAAAGCCCGGCCATATGTACTGGGTTCAAAGTTGCGAACTGTGAACCGGATGTTGGGATTTAATCCACAAATGAATTGATCCATGTTGGCCTGCTCAGATAACCCTAACTGTTGTGCTAAAGTTATAACCTTTCCGAAAAACTGAAGCACTGGTGACCCGTTCTGTTTGAGTCCATAAAACTCATCTGTCAGGCCAGTCATATACTGGGGCGAGAGAAATCTGGCCTCTTTAGATCATGAACAAATGTATCCTAGCTAAAAGTTGTGACACCTGTGGTCTGGTATGTATTATGAAGACTAGACCAATGCTGCCACACCAAGTGACTACCTCCTCACCCGTAAGATGGGGAGCCGCTACATGGAATCTGTCCTGGGAATCTGTAATCCTAGCTAATTGAAAAGGAGCAATAAATTGATGAATGGACTGATTAATTACTAAATGATCACACTTACCATCATACTTACTAAAATTTGTTTGACTTTGAATGATGGTAGTAGTCAATGTTGCAGGCTGTTGTTGGCTAGTGGCACCTGAGGCTCTGGAAACTGAAGAGAGGTGCTAGTATCTGAGATGCATGGTCTCCTTTTCCCTTTGGTGCTCGAGTAACATATGTTCTCAATCGAGCTCTCGTTGGTGCTCCCAATCGGTGAGTTTAGCCTGACACTGATCTTCTTCAATCCTGTGTTGGGCTTCCTCATAGTCTCGTCTATTTGCTTTTTCTTGTTGCTTTCTTGCTTCACCTTCTACTTTTTCTTCTCTCGGTCGAGCCTCGTCTTCTCTTCTTTGTTATTCCATCTCAAAGAAGAGGGAGATGTAGTCGGGGATTGTTAGAGACGAAGGAGGACATGCTGTTGTTGCCTCCAAGGGTTGGAGATGCTCCATGAGAAGTTGCTTTTGAGCTCTCAGTAGAGCTATGGTGCCTACAGTAGTCGGAAGAGCAAGCTCTCCTTTGGGGGAGACGTCTTCCAACTGATGGGGGTACTCTCCTCTCTGTAGACATGATGCTGTAGTCGATGGTCATGCCAGAATGCAATCCGACCATCCAAGGATGCCCTCATGCTAGGATACGGTGTGTGTGGACAAGCTGAATCTGATACCAATGTAACATGCAGTAGTGGAAGTATTCGTAATTGAGGATCATGTCACACAAATTCTCACACCGTCTTTTGTATCTTGATTTTCGTGAGTAATCCACTTTATGACTTCAAACTTTAAGGGATTTGAGAGAGAGAGAGAGAGAGAGAGAGAGAGAGAGAGAGAGAGAAATTGTACACCGTATGGAGTCTCGAATTACCCACTGAAGGGTCCCCTATCCCATTTACCAGAATAGTATTTGCTTCATTTCCTTGAAGATATTGACTATGGACTGACCATAAGCCAAATGCAAGATCTCCAAGGACCAAGAGTCGGGCTAAACTATACACGACTATAGAAGCACCAAACAATGATGTCCAATCTCCAGCCTATGCACTCTTCCCAAAGGATGTAGGAAGGCTGCAAATCTGAGGCTCAAAGAAGGGACTCATTGGGACTGTTCTAAGCTATGTATGAATGCTGAGTTTTACCTTCACCAAGTGGCTGTGGCAAAATGATGCAAACAAGGCTGCAAATCTGAGGCTCAAAGAAGGGACTCATTGTGACTATTCTAGGCTATGTATGAATGCTAAAAATGAGTATGAATGCTGAGTTTTACCTTCACCAAGTGGCTGTGGCAAAATGATGCAAACAAGGATGCTAAAAACTGTACGAATGCTGAAAATGCAAGGTGCTCTGTAGGGCTGAATGTTGTAGATGTTGCATTTTGCTGAATGTTGGCTGAATGCTCAAGCGTTGATGCTCCTATATGCTGATGGCTGATGTGATAAATTCTCCAATCACTTATGCTTCTTGGGCTGAAGGTTCCAAGCGTTTGAGGTCTTCTTGGCTGAATATGATATGAACGATGGAATGATGCAAAGCTCAACTATTTATATGATCTCTAGATTCTGGTTGGTTGGCTGAAGGGCTGGCCGACTGCATCTTGTCCTAGATAAATGAATAAATAATGTAAAAATGCCAATTAAATGCTATAAATTATGAAAAAATATTGGATAAATTCAAATAAATTCTAGATGCCTACATCCATTGGGAAGAGTGAATATGCTCGAGATTGGACATTATTGGTGCTTCTACAGCCATGTACAGAGATCAGCCTTACTCTTGGTCCTCTGAGATCTTGCGTTTGGCTTATGGTCAGTCCAAAACCAGTCTCTTTAAGGAAATAAAGGAAATACTATTCCGATAATGGGATGGGGACCTTCAGTGGGTAATTCAGGACCCCATACGATGTATAGTTTCTCATATGATGCTTACCTTTGTTGCTTGAGTTTTCCTCCCAGATGTTATCCATTAGGAGCTCCTAGTACCTTACTTTTCCTCATAGTTGTTTCAGTTTTAGTTAGTTGTTTAGTTGTTTTTAGCTTTTCTTACACAGACATTGTATCAGATCCACCAATTGTTGTAACCTTTTTGGTCTCATAGGTCATTTTGGCCTTTTGAAGACGTTAATGTATCATTTCATTTCTCTCTCTCTCTCTCTCTCTCTCTCTCTCTCTCTCTCTCTCTCTCTCTCTCTCAAATCCCTTAAAGTTTGAAGTCATAAAGTGGATTGCTAAATTCACAAAACTCAAGATACAGATACGGTGTGTGAAACTCGTGGTGCCCGAGGGACTAGGGCCTTTGACACACTTGCTGATACCATCAATGCATATTAAAACATTTAAACATAGCCACAGCCTTAACACATCCATTGTCATTTTGCATAAAACATAAAAACTGTACAAAACTTCCACAAATGCTGAAAATGGAGCTTGCACATGCGATACCACATGCGATACCACATAGAGGCCGGAATGGGCCCAAGGAGAATATTATCATGTACAAGCTTTGCGGGCCTTACTCTCCCCACGGGAGATGCCGGATTATCCATATACAAATGCCATAACACAGCCCAATACGAGGCTACCAAGCCAAAACACAGGTTGTAGAAATGCTGAGCCAATAATATAATCCATATACCTTTGTATGGGTACTGATTCTTTCGAAAAAACCACAGTCTTCATGCAATAGAGCTAGTACAGCAAGTATAACTCTCCATTCAATCGGTACAAGTACAGTGGTTGGTACAGTCTGTATAGTGGTTGGTACAACAAGTACCAACTCTCCATTTAGTCAGTACAATAAGTACAATGGTTGGTACAATAGGTACAATGGCTGGTATAGCTAGTACAATGGTTAGTACAGTTGGTATAATGGTTGGTATAATAGGTACAACAAGTATAAGGATTGGTACAGCCAATATAGTGGTTGGTACAGCAGGTACAAGGGCTGGTACAACAAGTATAATGGCTAGAAATCATAATAAATGATTAAATACCCTTGCCTTTAGTATTTCTTTGCGATGGAAGCCTCCAAAACAGTCCCCAACAGCCGGTATTCTTCATGGGTAGCCTTTAAGAGAGAGGAGAGAGAAAGAGAGTAGCCATCATTAGGGCAGCCTGTAACGGTGGTAGAGGCTAGTGTGTAGCAAGAGAGCCTCCATTAATAAAGAGAGAGGGCTCCAATTTATAGATTTGGGGCTCCCATAAGTGAAAATGGAAAGAGAAGGCTAAGATGACAAGTGGAGAGCCCCACAAAAGCTGAAGTGACAAATGTGAGGCCACTTGTCTCACTTTGGTCCACTTTCTTGCCACATGTAACAATCTAAGAGATGGGTCTTTCCATAAACCTTGCCTCTAAAAATATCCCAACTAGTAGACATTCTGTCATAGGCACTTTGCCAACTCTTGGTATCCACTCAATTCCAGATATAATGACGCGAATAGAATTTCCATCGGAGTTGGGCCAAAGATAGCAACTCTCCTAAATTTTAGGAGTGTGGTCCTTTGTATTCTAGGATAATCCCCCATTCCCAAAGCTTGTAATTTTCAAATATTTAGAGATCCTAGAGTCCACTAGATCCCTTTTATACTGGGAAATGTCCAGGCTGGTGAGACAGTGTGAGTATTCGTGTGACAGGATCCTCAATTATGAATACTTCCGCTGCATGTTACATTGGTATCAGATTCAATTTGTCCACACACACCGTATCCTAGCGTGAGGGCATCCTTGGATGGTTAGATTGCGTTCCGGCATGACCATCGACTTCAGCTTCATGTCTATAGAGGAGAGTACCCATCAGCTACTGCTGGAATACGTCTCCCCCAAAGGAGACCTTGCTCTTCCGACCACCGGAGACACCATAGCTCTACTCAGAGCTCAAAACTAGCTTCTCATGGAGCGTCTCCAACTCTTGGAGGCAATAGTTGCACATCCTCCTCCACCTCTAGCAACCCCGGACTACATCTCCCTCTTCTTTCGGATGGAACAACAAAGAAGAGAAGATAAGGCTCGACGGAGAGAAGAAAAAGCAGAAGGTGAAGCAAGAAAGCAACAAGAAAAAGCAGATAGATGGGACTCTAAGGAAGCCCAAGGTAGGATCGAAGAAGATCTGTGTCAGGCTGAACTCACCACTCGAGAGCACCAACGAAGCTCGATCAAGAACGTATGTTACTCAAGTACCAAAGGGAAAAGGAGGCCATGCTCTCTTCAATTTCCCTAGCCTCAAGTGCCACCAACCACCAGCAGCCCGTGACATCGACTACCGTCATTCGAAGTCAATGGAATTTTAGTAAGTATGATGGTAAGTGTGATCATTTAGCAGTTAATTAGTTCATTCATCAATTTACTGCTCATTTTCCATTAGCTAGGATTAAAGATCCTCAGGACAGAGTCCACGTAGCGGCTCCCCACCTTACGGGTGAGGTAGTCACTTGGTGGCAGCATTGGTATAGTCTTCATACATACTAGACCACAGGTACCACAGCTTTTAGCTAGGATACATTTGTTCATGACCTAAAGACCAGATTTCTCCTACCCCAATATATGACTGGCCTGACAGATGAGTTTTATGGACTCAAACAGAACGGGTTACCAGTGCTTCAGTTTTCTGGAAAGGTTATAGTTTTAGCACAATAGTTAGGGTTATCTGAGTAGGCCAAGATGGATCAATTCATTTGTGGATTAGATCCCAACATCCGGTTCACAGTTCGCAACTTTGAACCCAGTACATATGACTGGGATTGACTCTTGCTCAAAATGAAGAAATGAAGATGAATAGAGGCAAGCCCAAGCAGTCGTCATAGTCCCAAACCCTAGTAGTAGCAATCTGCGCAGCCAGGGAAAGGTAATGCATCTTCTAAAGACACTAAGAAGGATGGCAGTAATAGCTCTAGTTTAGGGGGTAAGAAAGCTAAGGAATCCAAGCCTAAGAAAATCCCTGAGGAAAAGGCTAAAGTAGGCATCACTGGAGGCTATCTTCCTCCAAAGGAGCAAAGGAAATACTAATGAGAAAACATATGCTTTTTTTGTCATACCATCGAGCATGGTAAGAAGGATTGTCCACAAAAACGCAAGCGGAGCAAGCCTCCAAAGAGCCTTTTGCCACAATAGCCGCAGTATCCCCCGATCCTCCAGACCTACCTGCTACCACCAATGTGGTTCAGATCTTACCTTCTATGCATCCCATGCCATCCGTGGTGCTTGATGCTAAGCAGGAGGGTGAGGCTACAACCACATAGAAAAGCCTGATTCGAGCTTATGGCTCTGCTAAGCGCTGCCAGTTCATAATCCTTTTTGACATGGGTAGTTCTGAGGATGCCATCTCTCCCCAGTTGACTACCAACATGAGTTGTACCTTAGTGCCCTATCATTTGGAGGTAGATGGGTTTACACCTGGTCTCCGCACCCACGTATCTCAAAAGGCACAACAGTTTTATTTTCAGGTTCAAAGGGCCTCATTCCAGCGAGATTTCATTATCTCTCCACTTTTTTGATGTGACATGATCTTAGGAATCCAGTGGTTTCGTCAGTATGAACCTATTCCCAATTGGGGGACAGGACACCTTTATTATCCCTAAAGGTTTTCATGAGCCTGTCATGATTTGAGGGGATAGGAGCATTCTTCGCATTCCTATGATATCTCATCTCCAGGCCTGATGATCTATCCGCCGTAAGAGGGAGCGGAAGGAGCATTGATTTATGCTCAGACAGCTTCTATCTCATTGATAACCACTGTCTTATCTTCTTCTTCAGTCCCTTAGTTGGCAGATCTCCTTTCTCATTCGTACATTTTTCTTAAGGATGATCTCCCAACCAGTATCCCACCCTCTTGTCCTGTGGATCATCATATCGATTTGGTCCCTAGGGCATAGAATCTCCTAGCAAGTTTCCCTATCATCTTTCCAAGACTTTCAAGGGCAAGCTAGAACAGCAGTCTGTACTCAAACATTTGAAACATGTTCCTTATGGAGGGATTTTCACAGTCACCACAGACCACCAAGCACTTAAGTGGCTCCCGACGACGCCAAGTGTCCAATGGAGTGATGAACACATTAGACAGGGTCAGCTCTTCCACCAATTTGGAGGAATCATCAAGTACATCTCTAGTCAGCATAACTCAGTAGTAGATGTTATTAGTAGAAATACCAACATCCAAACCATTCACGACTCTACCATTCTCAACATCTCTGGAAAATACTTGAATAGCATAGAAGATCAGTATGTCAATTCCGTAGAGTTTGGTACTCAACCCAGTTTGGCCCTCAATTCTGAGCTTGGCCATTATTCACTTCATAGATAGGCACATAAGTCTAGACGAGATGTCCACTTCAAGGAAGGGGATTGGGTCTATCTGCTCATCATGAAACAAAGATTGAAACAAGTGGGCAAACGTTTTCCCAAGCTTTCTTTCCGTAGTTTTGGACCTTTTCCAATAGTTAAAAAGATAAGAGATGTCTCCCTGAAGTTGAAGTTGCCTAACAGTCTGACAATGCATGATGTTTTCCATGGTTCTTGGCTAAAACCATATGTTGGACCATAAGTGTTTGATAATTCAGATGAACAATAGCCAAACGTGGTAGACGAAGCACAAGTCATCCAGCCTGAGAAGATCCTTCTTCATCGTTGGAAGCATGGTTTCGGTCGATGGATACGTCATTTCTATATGAAGTTCCAAGATCAAGGTACCCACCACAAAGCCGTTTGGCTAGACGAGGAGTTCTTTCAAGAGTACCCCCAGTTGTTGGCAGACTACTTGGAAGCCATGGACAGAGGGAATGTCACATGCACTCTGTACTATAGTGAATGGTTACAAGATGGTCATCATCACTAGTGCAACATTGTACATTATTAGTACCCTTTAGGATGATAATTATCATACACCGTGACCCCATTGTAATCCTCAATCCAGGATAAGCTAGGCACGAGCTACGTAGGTCATTCCTCAACCTTAGACAATCAGTCAGTCAGTCCAAGTCCCTTAACCCACTTGAAGAGATGCATTCAGTCAGTCAGTCCAAGTCCCTTAACCCACTTGAAGAGATGCATTCATGCATGTAGAATCAGTAGAAGCATTAGAGTTTGCATCAAAACATGTGTGCATTTATGCATAGCATTCATCCCATATGCATGTAGGCCATCTAAACCATTGCTCAAACATTAATGCTCCTGTATGCTGATGGATGAAAATGCTGATGGGCTGATGTGCTGAATTCTCCAATCGCTTATGCTTCTTGGGCGGCTAAAGGCTCCAAGCGTTGAGGTCTTCTTGGCTGAATATGATATGAATGATGGAATGATGCAAAGCTCAACTATTTATATGATCTCTAGATGCTGGTTGGTTGGCCGACTACATCTTGTCTTGGATAAATGGATAAATAATGTAAAAATGGCAATTAAATGCTATAAATTATGAAAAAAATACTGGATAAATTCTAATAAATGCTAGATGTTATATAAAGGCTTCTACAATGGTTTAGATGGCTATGCATAAATGCACACATGTCCTAATGCAAACTCTAAGGCTTCTACTGACTCTACATGCATGAATGCATCTCTTCAAGTGGGTTAAGGGACTTGGACTGACTGACTGACTGTGTCTAAGGTTGAGGAATGACCTACATAGCTCGTGCGGCCTGACTTATCCTGAGGATTACAATGGGGTCACGGCGTATGACAATTATCATCCTAAAGGGTACTAATAATGTACAATGTTGCACTGATGATGATGAGCCATCTTATCACCATGCACTACAGTGCAAAGTGCATGTGACATCTAACCTCCATTTGATTTAGGTGCTTGAATTGAAGGAGGGTGTTGGAGGTGGCAATTCTTGTAGCTACTCTCGGGTTATCACATGACTAGAAGTTGTGGTGGATTATCCCATATGCAAGAGCATGGGAAGTAGATGTAACATGCCGAAGCTTCAGGGGAGATCGGTAACTTCAATGCTCAGAAATCAGCACACTTTTCACGACGGATTTACCGCACACAAAACTGAATGAAGATGTGCAGAAAAAAGAGAGAGAGAGAGAGCAAGAGAGGAGAGGACACATTATTGGGTCCTGAATACCCTCTATAGGGCCCCCACCACAACTGGTGTATTTGCTTTATTAGAATGATGCAAATCTGAAAAGAAAATACAAAAAACTTGACCTTTCTTGGCTGAGATAACTCTATCCTTGACCTACAGTCCTTCACGCCTTTGTGTTATAGCAACTTCTTGGCTGTCCTAGCCCTTGTTTGCCTTAGCTCTTGGTGAATGATGAGATAACACACACAACTTTGGGCATCACTTGCCCACCTGTTTCAACCTTTACTTCATAATCCAAAGATAAACCCAATCCCCTTCTGAAAGACTTCATATCCCTTTGGTCTTTATTGGCCTGTCGACTGTAGGCCTCTTGTGCTTTAGCCAACCTGTCTTTTACGGACTCTAAATCTCTTGGTAAGACTCTGTCACTTTGTTCGCTTCAAGTACTGAAGACGAGGTCCTAGTCAAAAACGACTGGAAAGGTCTTCCAAACGCTCTCATATGGACTCTTGCCAATAGCTGAAGAAAAAGAATCATTCCAAACAGCTTGAACTAAAGGCAAATAAGATTCCCACTTACCTTGGTGATCGTGGACATAACACTTCAGCACATCAAAGGCCAACTGGTTGCATATCTTTGTCTGGCTGTCCGTCTGTGGGTGGAATGCACTGGAAAAATTCAATTTAGTACCAAAGTTATCAAACAATGCCCTTCAAAAATGACTGGTAAACTTGGCATCTCGGTCTAACACTATGGTCCTAGGAATCTTGCCAATCGGGTACCAATGCCGAATGAACAACTGGGCAACATCCTCTCGGCGGTCACATTGGCCCTGCAAGGAATAAGCATAACAAATTTGCTAAATCTATCAACAATAGTTAAGCATTGCGTATTACGCTTACTCAAACCGGGAGGCAGATTCATGACAAAGTCCATTCAAATATCTTAGAAAGGACCCTCATGAATTGGCAAGGGCTGTAACAACCCTATCTTCTTTCCACGAGGAGCTTTCACCTTTTGACAAATATCACAGCGTTGTACATATGTAAACACATCTCGCCTCATCTTTGGCCCAATAATATTGCGATTCCAATTTCTACAGAGTTGAATTCATGCCCCTATGACCACCAGTAATGGCATCATGGGCATCATGATGCCATTACTACAGAGTTGAATTTCTACAGAGTTGAATTCATGCCCCTATGACCACCAGTAATGGCATCATGGAGAAGAGCTGCCCTCCTGAACGACTTCATGACACACAGTCGGCCTAGAAAAGCCAACCATCGTGTATCAGAAAGTGGCATGGTCTTGTGGCATCCAGTGCTTGTTCGCACTATGTACCGAATTCCTTGGAATCCGTGTCTAGTGGTCTGAATCGAAGTCACTTGTCCTTCCTGCTCAAAGCATCGGCCCCGCTGGATTGGCCTTTCCTGGAAGGTAGTTAATCATACCACTGAATTATTGAAATATGTGGCTCCAGCGGTGTCAGTCACTCCAGTGTGCACTTGGCATTGCTGAATCCAACGTAATGCCTGATGGTCAGTGCAAACCTCAAAGTCACGGCCATACAAAAAATGTTTCCAATTTTTCAAGGCCTGTATAACTGCGAGGAGTTCACGATCATAGACTGAGTAATTTTTCTCTGCGGGCAGTAACTTACGAGACATGTAAGCTACTGGATGACCATTCTATTGTACCACACCTCCAATTGTGATGTTACTCACATCGATGATCACCTGAAATGGCTCGTCCCACGAGGCAAGTGCTAAACAAGGCGCTTCTCATAAAGCCACCTTGAGGTCCTTGAATGCCTCCAATGCTCATGGAGTCATTCGAATCTGTTGCCTTCTTGTGTTCACTCCCTTTAGCAAATCGGTGAGATATGTTGAGAGGTCAGAAAACTTGTCTTTGTGGGTGGAGTATACCTGGCATATATCCACAAAGGATCTGATGTCATTGGCTGTTCTAAGGTATTTCCCAATTGACAATCTCAGCCACTTTAGCCGGATAAAGTCGAATGCCTTTAGCACTAATTATGCATCCCAAGTAATGCACCTGGAACAGATAAAATTTTGACTTCTTTTCATTGACGTAGAGCTCATTGCTTTCCAGCAACTTAAGGACTTTCTCCACATCAATGTCATGCTGCTCAACCATAGCTAAGAATACTAGTATGTCGTCCAGAAATATGAACACACTTTCCAATCAAATCTCAAAAAACACGCATCATCATGTGATTAAATGTAGCTGGGGCGTTCGTCAAGCCAAATGGCATGACCACAAATTCATAGTGGACCCGTTCTATACGAAAGGCTGTCTTGAGGATGTTACCCACCACAATCCTCACCCGGTGGTACCCACTCTTTAAATCAAGTTTCGAGAACACCTTTGCTCCATTCAGCCTGTCGAGAGAATATAATCTATTCGAGGCATCAAGAATCTACTCTTGAAAGTCAGCTTATTGAGTGCACAATAATCGACACACAAACGGGAAGACCCACCTTTCTTCTTGACAAATAAGATCGGGGCTGCAAATGGCGACACGCTGGGGCAGATGAAGCCAGATTGCAACAACTCTTGGAGTTGGCGGTCCACCAACTCTGATTCCATAGCCTTGGAAAGGCGATACGGAAACTTGCTCGGGGGTTCCGAGCCTGGGAGGCATCAATCTTGTGGTCCTCCGGTCTGGACGAGGGGAGCTAGGGAGGGAGACTATCCCGAAGAAAAATCTTCTGAAACTTTTCATGGAGAGCTGAGTACTTCTTGAAAGCACTGGCCACCGTCTGGGCTGTCTGGATGTATATCATCCCACAATGTGCACCTTTCTTGACTACTCGCTTAGCCTGCAAGTGGCTTATGAGCGGAAAGTTTGGAATTCCTAGCTCACACTTAATGGTCATGGGGCGTTTGACACATTCAGATTGATCTAGAACGTGTGCTTGTCCCACTTGACATCAGGAAGGAACTTGTGAAACCTTTGAATGCCCAAAGTTATGTCTGCTCCTACAAGAGGGGCAACCATAAAATCACGCACAAATTCTATGTCCTAAATAACTAATTTAGCACCTAGAGCTTGATACTTGACGCTCTTTGTCATGCATGTGCTAAAACCCTCAACCTGTTTGTCCACCGAAGTTAGGACGAAACGGGCACGCCTAGCGGCCTGTTCCGTGACTACATCCTCCGTGCTACCGCTATCAAACAAGACAACGACTCTCTAGCCACCTATGTAGCCAAAGGACTTGAGCAATTCATTGCGCTCATACTCGTGGTCATGGGCGCCCTTCTGCTTATCTTCGTGCTCCCGCGGCTAATAATTGCTCCAATTGAAGCACCAGGATTTGAAGAAGTACGAGGGGCCCCCACCATCACTTGGCACCTCTCTCACTCTTGCTCTCTACCCCACAAGCTGGCTGCAACAGGTGACACTCTCCCCCTTTCCATCGCTTGGCGACTAGGTGGGCAGCAGGCAGGCAACTCCCTCTCTTGCTGGCTGGCGGGTAGCAACCAGGTGGTTCTCTCTCTTGTTAGCTATTGGGCAGCAACAACAGCCAGTTCACGGCTTTCTCCCGTGCATGCACAGCCGGTCGACACAGCAGTCTGCGCATCAGCCCATCTCTCCATCAAGTGTGAGCTCCAGTCGGCGGGTGTGTGTAGCAGCCCGATTTAGACCCAAAACAGTCCCATAGTCAGGTCTCTCAATACTTGATGCTGCAGCCCGGGAATAGTACCACGAACTCACACATATTGGCCAGCTTATACTCTGTTGATACCAAAGGTTTTTGCAAAGCTTATTGAAAGGGATTCAAGCAAAGGTCCTTGATGTAAATTTTTCGAGGGATATTCACTGCTGCTAACACCCGTTCGGTGCCCGGGTCATCCAAGCTTTTGGAGAACCACGGTCCGTGGGGGTGCCGAGATCGGGAGAGCCATGCATTAGTACGGGAGTGCCTGTTTGTGCATGGTCCTGGAACACCAGTGGGGCGCTCTCTGCGGATTCCAACAGTGAAGGCACGGGACCGTAGAGACTAGACTTCTTCAAGTGGTTTGCTCTACTTCGAACGTCTACTTCAAGACTATTGTTTGGTAACTGTATTCATTTCAGTTGTACATGGAAATCGTCTGGTTCATTGAACCCATGGAACATTGTACCCCTTAAATACCCCGTTCCGGCCCCAGTGCTAGTGTGCATTGATCTTTATTTCATTTCAGTTTTTTCAGTTGTTATTGAGTTGTCCATTCATATTGTGATATTTAAGTTGTGCTATTACGCGTGTGGGTGTCCAACCCCACTTGACGGGATCGGTTTCATTAATATCAGAGCATGGTTATTTCCCTCTTCTTAGTGGGGAAAATGAACCTATGTTTTGGACACCCCGCTTCTAGCACACTTAACACAATGGACAACCAAGGCAACCCTTTGGAAGTGCCTAATTCGAGGGGCCCATCAAGTGCCTCGCGTGGTTTTGATGCTTTGCATGGAAGGCACAAGCCCCTTGAGAGGGTAAATGATAGTGATTTGAGGGAACAACCGTCTCGTGGAAAGACAGTTATGCAAGAAGAGGAGCCTAATGCATTGAGGGCTGAATTGGAGCATATGAGAAAGCTTTTGCAGGCACAAGAGCAAGAGCTGAAATTCTTGCATGAAGATCACCATGTACAAAGTGCCATTGAAGCAAGGAAAGCCGATGCAATGGTGGATATGACTTTTGAGTCTATGGCACGAGAAGTGGGCAAGAAGCCAAGGGAGTTGGCACTTTCCTACCTCCTCCGCAAAGGTGATATCAAAAAAGGGGGAAGATGGAGAGCTAAAATTCAGAAATCCACCTCGTTTGAAGCATGGAGATCCCACATCTCAAAGGTTGAGGTCATTTATGCAAAGGGAAGAGGTGACAGCCACCTCTCGTCATGCATCTTCTCCACAAGGCACAAAGGGTGACAGGTATATGTATGCTAGTGCTCGTGGAGGGCATGATGGTCACATGTATTCAAGACATGTATCCCATGGAGGGGGTGACAGGTCTGCAACAAATAGAAGAGCTTTGCCTACTGAGTTGTCTCATGGAGCGACATTGCCTTATGCAGGAAGGTCACATGCATCTGATTTTCAGGTTTGTGGAGCACATGCCACCGTGCTTCATGAAACCTCCATGATGGCCCATGGAGCCCATGCAGATAGGGCTGCCCCGTTGGATAAGGGGAAAAGAAAAACAGAAGACCATGAGCCTCATGCTAGAAAGCTCAAGGAATTCAAAGAAGGTGACAAGTCCGTTAAGCTTGATTCTTTGCTTCCAAGGTGTTAGCATTTGTGGCACAGTTTGATATTGCTTTTAGTGATGAGGACTTCACTCAGAAGTCCAAAATTTGTCATGCAAGCATGTTCTTGTAAGCATGTTCTTGAAGGGGACAGCCGCTCATTTTGGTGGATCATTGAAAAGACCACCAAAGACCCCATTTGCACTTGGAAAGAGTTTAAGGACAGATTTTATGCCCAATTCTTGCCACCTAATGCGGAGCAAACTCTCACCCAAAAGTGGGATAGACTTGAGCAAAAAGATAATAAAAGTGTGCAGCAGTATGTCAATAAGTTTTGGAAAGTGTTGCTTGAGGTAACTCCCTTTATGCAAATCACTGAGGATGAAAGAAAGAGGAAGTTTCGCTCCGGATTGCAACCAGCTTATCGTTCAGGCATTGAATTGCACCCGAAACACACTTTGGAACAGCTTATAGCCTCTGCTCTTGCTACGGAGGTGCGCAAAATTAAGCAAGATCAAGGGGGTTCTAAGGGCCCAGATAAGGCTGTCCCAAACCTGCAAAAAGGTGAACAACCACCTAAAAAAAGCTTCCGGGAGGTCCAGAAGGGAGGTAAAGCTGAAAATACCTCATCCATGGATAGTGTGCTCAAGAAGAACAGGTATGGCTTGACTCCTGAGCAAAGGGAGCAATATGCAAAAGAGGGGAAATGTTTTGCATGTGGAAGCAAAGAGCATATGTTTCGACAATGCCCCAAACGTAAGCAAGATGCAAGAGGACAAGCAGTCTAGACCTAATGTGCATGCAGTTCCCGATATGCAGGGTAGTGTTGATCATGCTCGCAAAGAGGGAGATTCCATCCCTATTGTATCACACATCCATATTAATAAAGCAATAAAGAAGAGTCTTTCTGCGTACTTGGTTTTTTTGTTCGTGAAAAGATAGAACATAATGATGTGAATGTGGATGTATTGACATAAGCTTGGAAATAAGAATTTGGTAGCAGATGCATTGTCCAGATGCATTGTGCCATGTCTTGCCTATGGGACTATCACTCCATAGGGAGGCTTGTGCCTGGATTTGTCTTACCTAAGGGACTGTCACTCCATAGGAAGACCGGGATTTATACTTTCTGTCGCGCCAACACTGTGCCCGACAGGAATGTCTAGTACTTGTTCCATGAACGGGAGATATGTCCATGACACTGTTTGCACATGCATTCATGTTTGCATGTCTTGAACTGTTTTCGCGTGACTTGTATTCTTGTGTTTGCCTGCCTGACGTGCCACACTTACTGAGCGGGGACGCTTGCCAGTGAGTCGTGAAGTTTCCTCAATCTTCTGATGAGTTTTGTTGCGTGTGAACAAGTGGTAAGTGTATTTCATTTGTTTACTTTATAGCATTATTTCTAACCTTTGTTTTTTTTATAAGGTTGCAGGTTCACACTCATTAATGAGTGGCCGGCCTCCTCAATATTTTATGGTGCCCTTTTGTAGGGTGGGCACCCACACATGGGCTATGGTGGGGAGAGAAGCCCTCCCTTAATCGTGTGTGCGGGGGTGGGTGCATGACCACCTACCCACCCCCCCTTGGGAGCCTTCGAACTGGCCGCCCCCATGCAAAGGGTGGGTCGGCCAGCTATACGGTTCACATTGAACCCATGGAACATTGTACCCCTTAAATACTCCCAATAATATATTATATATATTGAGGGGGGGGTCGGCCCGTTCTGGCCCCAGTGCTGGTGTCCATTGATCTTTATTTCATTTCAGTTTTTTTAGTTGTTATTGAGTTGTCCATTCATATTGTGATATTTAAGTTGTGCTATTACGCGTGTGGGTGTCCAACGGAGTCTACTCCCACTTGATGGGATCGGTTTCAGGTGGCACCTTGTCATAGATATCTCCTCCGGCCAGGTTTTTGGGGGGGAGCAATGGCTAGGAGATGGGAGCCTAGCCACCGACATTGCTCAGTGCCCTAGGGTGGTGTGGGTGCTACTGTTGCGTGACTTTGTCATGGTATCATACGCTAAGGTCCCCAGCCTGCTCCAAACTCTGCAAATCTGCCCACCTTTCCCTCCTTTATTTTTCTCCACATCTCTCCCAGCTGCAATTCTGTGACAACAAGTTGCTGCGTTTCCCAACAGTGCTGCGTTTTCAGGTCCAACCAACCGACTGTTTGCTCTACCGGCCAGTTTTGGTGACTGCGTTTTCTTCTATACAGAGGCAATCTGGCCAATTCACTTGGCTGTGTTTTCTTCTACAGAGGTAAAAGGTGGAGTTGTGGCTATGTTTTCTGCACCGGCATCTATTTTTGGTGAGTTGTGTTGCCAGACAAGTGGCCCTATATTGTCTTCTTCCTCCACGAGTCCCTGCCCTTCCGGTAGGTGGTTCCCAGTGGATCTTGGACTGTTTTGCTACTGTCCCGCCTCTTTCTCTCTATGGTTTGAGAGGGGGTTGATTGTTCCTGGTGCCTCGCTTCATTGGTAAGCACTTGAGAGAAGTGTTTGAGAGCTGAGATTTTTTCTTTGCAGTTGTGGATATGGCCTCCCCCCTGTACTACGAACAAAGATGACAAGTTGAAAGGACCCAACTACGCTCATTGGAAGCTTCAGATGTGGGTCTGGTTCATCCACAAGGGTTTGTGGGACATTGTTCAGGGCACTGAAAGGAAGCCCGAGCGTCCTCAAAACTCTAGGAGGTGGACTCAAGATCAGATGGATGAATTTGCTGTGGAATTACAAGACTGGGAGAATCGGTACTTGAAGGCGCATTCTATGCTTATGCAGACAATCACCGAGAAGGTCTCACCGGCAATGCAAACCCTCACCAATGCTCATCAGGTATGGTAAAAATTGGAGGATCTCTTTGCACGAGATTCATCGATGAGGGCAGGTACCTTCTTGCAAGGGCAACTCTACAGCTTGTTATTTGCTGAAGGCAATTCCATGCACTCTTTTCTCATGGAGACCAAGGTTATCCATGACCAGTCACTAGCTATGGGTGCTACTTTGTCCTCTTCTCAGCTAACCAAGCTTCCTTCGGACTATGACGTTATTTCTCGATCTTTGCGGTGCCAAGTCACATCCACTCAGTTGGATTTTGATGATCTTAGCTCCCTACTTTTTTGGAGGAGTCGTCCGTTCTCATCTCACAGGGTAAGTTGAAGGTGTCAGTCAACATTCTGACCAGGCACTTTCCTCAGTTCAGAAGAAAGGTTGGAGTCGTTGTTTCTCTTGCGGGAAAAGAGGACATTTGTCTAAGGATTGTTTGTCCAAGAAGAAGGACAATACCAAGGGCAAGGCTTCATCTCAGAGAAAAGGTAAGGACGACATAGGATAGTGATACAGATTCTAGTACCACTTCTAGGGCTCCCAGGGCGCTTCTGGCTCAGGAGACCCCAGATGGTGTGCTTCTCTAGTACACATGCAGTTTCCCCCCATGTGCTTCCAGCTAGAAGAGGCTTGTGGGCAGGAGAGGGGGCTAATTACAGCTCCACCTACTAGTGCATGGAGACCATGATTTGGAGTTCCAAGCATTAGACATCTAGTAGGACATGGTTATCTTTGGTACAGTAGAGATTATGAACTAGGTCTGTTCCAAGCTCATTGTTCGAGGCTTTTGGGATGTGATGTGTTCTGTCCACTGTTGGGGATTATGGGTGCGGTGTGTCCAGCAGCTCATCATCTATTTTTGAGTTCATTGCAGACTAGTGTAGAAATTCGTGGCCAAGCAAAGTTCCTTGCTGTTCGTGGTGGCATCTTGTTTCGAGGAAACAAGTTGGTGGGGTGCTCTCTCCGAGGTGATTCCAATATTCGCGATGCTAGAGGGTCCATGGTTGCATCTTCATCAACTTATCTTCTTCTGACTCTTGCACACTATGAGCTACAAAGGAGGTGTTAGAATTGTGCATATCAGTGTTGTGGGACTTTACCATTTATCTCTGGTATTTTATTGTATTTCTCCTATTTATTTGTCTTGTGAGCAGTCGGCCAACTCACTCATGCACTTTATAAGGAGTTCCCCATTATTCACTGTCTTGTGAGCAGTCGGCCAACTCACTCATGCACTTTATAAGGAGTTCCCCATTATTCACTCCATCATCCATTTTCCCTTGCACATAGTTCAACAACATCCAGTTTGCTGGCCATTGCCATTGTAAAGCTTTACTACTGTTATAAAAGGTGATCTTGTCCAACTCTCTCATTCTCCTTTGCACCCTCTCATATGTTTACTCTTTATGCTTCCACCTGTGCTATCTCCTTCAATGACGGGATTCCAATCTGCTTCTTGGATGACTGTCATCATCCCATTCTATTACTGGAGTCCCCTCCGTCATCCTTCCTACTCTAGCAAACTTTCCACTGAACACCCAGGATTTCACCCAAGTGAATGGGGCACTAGTCAGAGGAGTGACTGAGTGCTCCAATACTTTTTTCTGGTAATTAAACTAACTACAAAAATGTGTGTGTGAGTTATTTTCTATTTTTTTTAACAGTCTATTAGAAGTGAGTTTGCATAAACTACAAAAACGTGTGTGGTTTCATTGATTCATTTTTTCATTGGCTATAGTTGGTTGGCGAAACTCTGATGAAGATCTATGCATCTGTTCCATCCAGTCCCCATTCAATACCTGCCTATCCCTGAACACTGTCTCTGGTCTTCTTTCCTGAGAAATGAGTCTGGCACTCTCACTCCACCCCTTGGAGGATCAACCTCCCCTGGAACCGTTTGCCAGAAAGCCTTTCCTGGTGTGCCCAAGTAGCTCCCGACTCACAAGACTGCCATCCCCTTGGGTTTTGTGGACCACCACCAACCAACCTCCTAGGAATTCTTCCATGTCTTGCATTCCTTGCCTTGGGCCTCGTACCTGTGCACTTTCCTATGCCTTGGACCTGTGCACCTTCATTTGGGACTGAATCAGTGTTTAGCCCTGCTAAGCCTGATGCTCTTACATGTGGAAGCTCTAGGAGTCTCCTTTCAGCCCTAAACACCATCTAGGAATATGCTGATGTAAAACACAAGCAGAAGAGAGAACAGAGAGAGATAGCTGAGTATTCAATATATCATATAGTACAAAAAGGTACAAGTGTCCTTGCAGCGATAGGCTGCCTTCTGGAAAAGGTAGAAACCCTAACTCTAAGCCTACTTCTATGACCCAGCCAAGCAAAGGGCTAAATGGTCAAAACAATGAGCATGTATGCCTTTTATAGGCTGGATATGACACAGTCAACTGGCCGATTATTGCTGGTCGGACAGCAATTTGGACAAACCTCTCTTTCTTGACCAACTGGACGTCCACTTGTAGATATTGACCGGCAGCCCCTCCATGTCCACAATTAGTCAATCCCCTGCCAAATCAGCAACACCTACTCCTAATCTCTAGTTCTAATCAGTCTTTATCTTGTTGCATCTCCTCAAGATTAGATATGGGCTCTGCTAGTGCATGTCTTGCACATGACATCCCCCTCTGCTACAAAACTTGATGACGGGATTCCAATCTGCTTCTTACATGATTCTCATCATCCCATTCTATTCCCAGAGTCCCCTCCGTCATCCTTCCTACTCCGGCAACCTTTTCACTGAACACCCGGCCCGATCTCCAAATCCACTCTAACTCTGATGAAGATCTATGCATTTGTTCCATCCAGTCCCCATTCAGTTCCTTCCCTGTCCCTGAACACTGTCTCTGGTCTTCTTTCCTAAGAAATGAGTCTGGCACTCTCACTCCACCCCTTGGAGGATCAACCTCCGCTGAAACCGTTGCCTGAAAGCCTCTCCTAGTGTGCCCCAAGTGGCACCCGACTCACAGAACTGCCATCCCCTTGGGTTTTGTGGAGCACCACAAAACCAACCTCCTGGCAATTCTTCCATGTCTTGTGTTCCTTGCCTTGGGCCTCGTACCTATCCACTTTCCTGTGCCTTGGACATGTGCACCTTCATTTGGGACTGAATCAATGTTTAGCCTTGTTGAGCCTGATGCTCTGATACCAATGTTACATGCGAAAGCTCTACGAGTCTTCTTTCAACCCTAAACACCATATGGGAACATGTTGATGCAAAACACAAGGAGAAGATAGAGAAGAGAGAGAGAGAGAAAAGAGTATTCAGTATATCATATAGTACAAAAAGGTACAAGTGTCCTTCTAGCCCTTCTGGAAAAGGTAGAAACCCTACTATGACCCAGCCAAGCAAAGGGCTGAATGGTCAAAACAATGAGCATGTAGGCCTCTTATATAGGCTGGATATGACACAATCAACTGGCCGACTGCTGGTCGTCCAGCAATCTGCACAAATATCTCTTTCCTTCTTCTTGCTGCAAACCGACTGGACATCCACTTGTAGATACTGACTCACAGCCCCTCCATGGCCACAATTAGTCAATCCTATGCCAAATCAGCAACACCTGCTACTAATCTCTAGCTCTAATCAGTCTTTATGTCGTTGCATCTCCTTAGGATTAAATCTAGGCTCAGCCAATGCATGTCTTGCACATTACATCCCCCTCTGCTAAACTTGATGACGGGATTCCAATCCGTTTCTTGGATGACTGTCATCATCCCATTCTATTCCCGGAGTCCCCTCCGTAATCCTTCCTACTCTGGCAACTTTTTCACTAAACACCTGGTCCGGTCTTCAAATCCAATCTAACTCTGGTGAAGATCTATCCATCTGTTCCATCCAGACCCCATTTAGTTCTTGCCCTGTCCCTAAACATTGTCTTTGGTCTTCTTTCCTGAGAAATGAGTCTGGCACTCTCACTCCACCCCTTGGAGGATCAACCTCCCTTGGAACCGTTGCCTGAAAGCCTCTTTCCTAGCCAAGCAAAGGGCTGAATGGTCAAAACAATGAGCATATATGCCTTTTATAGGCTGGATATGACACAATCAATTGGCCGACTATTGGTCGGCCAGCAATCTGGACAAATCTCTCTTTCTTACTGCAACCGACTGGACATCCACATGTAGATACTGGCCAACAGCCCCTCCATGTCCACAATTAGTCAATCCCCTGCCAAATCAGCAACACCTGCTCCTAATCTCTAGTTCTAGTCAGTCTTTATCTCGTTGCATATCCTCAGGATTAGATATGGGCTCAGCCAGTGCATGTCTTGCACATGACATCCCCCTATGCTAAACTTGATGACAGGATTCCAACCAGTTCCTAGAGTCCCCTCCATAATCCTTCCTACTCTGGCAACCTTTTCACTGAACACCTGGCCCGGTCTCCAAATCCACTCTGACTCTAATGAAGATCTTGGCATCTGTTCCATCGACTCCCCATTCAGTTCTTGCGCTGTCCCTGAACATTGTCTCTGGTTTTCTTTCCCCAGAAATGAATCTGGCACTCTCACTCCACCCCTTGGAGGACCAACCTCCCCTGGAAGCATTGCCTGAAAGCCTCTTTCCAGATGTGCCCTAAGTGGCACCCGACTCACAAGACTGCCATCCCCTTCGGTTTTGTGGAACACCACAAATCAACCTCTTGGAAATTCTTCCATGTCTTGTGTTCCTTGCCTTGGGCCTTGTACCTGTGCAGTTTAGTGTGCCTTGGACCTATGCACCTTCATTTGGGACTGAATCAGTGTTTAGCCTTGCTGAGCCTGATGCTCTAATAATACCAATGTTACATGCGGAAGCTCTGGGAGTATTCTTTCAGCCTTAAAGACCATCTCGGACCATGCTGATGCAAAATGAGAGAGATAACTGAGCATTTAGTTTACCATATAGAACAAAAAGGTACACGTGTACTTGCTGCCTTCTGGAAAAGATAGAAACCCTAACTCTAAGCCTAGTTCTATGACCCAGCTAAGCAAAGGGTTGAATGGTCAAAACAATGAGAATGCATGCTTTTTATAGGCTGGATATTACACAATCAACTGGTTGGCCAGCAATCTAGACAAATATCTCTTTCTTGTTGCAGCCGACTGGACATCCACCTTTAGATAATGGCCGACAGTCGTGTAACATGCGGAAGCTTCGGGGGAGATCGATAACTTCAATGCTCAGAAATCAGCACACTTTTCGCGACGGAATTAAGGCACAAAACTGAATGAAGATGTGCAGAAAATAGAGAGAGAGGGGGGGAAAAGAGAGGACACAGTTTGGGTCACGAATACCCTTTGTAGGGCCCCCACCATGAATGGTGTATTTGCTTTATAGAATGATGTAAATCTGAAAAGAAAATACAGAAATCTTGACCTTTCTTGGCTGAGAAATCTCTGCCCTTGACCTACAGTCCTTCACCCCTTTGCGTTAGCAAGCCCTTGGCTGTCCTGGCCCTTTGGTTGCTTGAGCACTTGGTGAATTATGAGATAACTCAAAGGGATTGTGGGCTCACTATTTATACTACTCCATAAACAGCAGTCAGCCAATATTAAACAGGTGGCCAGTTCTGAATTCTGCCCATGACTGGATATTAGCATTAAATGCTGAATAAAGTAAAAGAAATGTTGCGCATCTTCCTCGCTGGTTGGGCATCACGCGCATGATCCCAAAAGGGACTGGGCACTATCTTTAGGCTGTTTGGGGACTGGGCAACCTATATGGGCTGCCCCATACTTGCCCCCCTTACAGCCATAATTAGAATGTACAGCCTATAGGCTTCCCCTAGCCTGCCCTTAGGGCTGTCCTACAGCCCCTCCATGGCTGGTGGGTTCAGCCAGGGCCTTCATGGCCCTCATGGGGGTGGTTTCACAGTATCCCCATGCCCACACAAAGACTTGGGGTAGCCCTATGGGCTGGCCCCTTTTCCTAAAAGCAAACCCTAACTACCTACACTAACTACCTACACAATGATCTGGCATCCAGTACCATATCAGATACACAGAATCACTGACATCATTCCAGACGTAGACTCACAGCGTGGACTAGCACTATTTCATGTGCAGGACAGTGCACACCTGACCTTGGACTCATGTGCAGGACAATGCACACCTGACCTCGGACAACTGGAATGGATCCTTGGCTGACTCGTCCCGGACTGGGCTCACATGGGTCCAATTTAACATCCCAGGTCCTGCACCTTCTGTACAGATATGTCTACGTGGCATCCAAGCGCGGGATGCACGTTACATCCCCTTCTACTTAACTTGATGGAAGCTCCATAGCCTCTCCAAATAATCTGTCAATAACGCCGGATAGTCTTCGAAAAACTATTTGTCAAGCCATACTCTTTTGAGGGTCCCTCGGTCCTGAAACTTCGTGAGGAACTGTCTTTGTCTTCGGCCTGAGCCATGATTGAAACGGTGCAGAAGGATTTGTTCTGGAACCATAACTTCTGCTTCATTCAACAATATCTGGTTCCGCCTCGTCTTTAACTTCTGAAGGGATCAGACGTACATATGGCTTCAACCAACTGACGTCGTGAAACACATCGTGCATAGTCCAACTCGGAGGTAGCTTTAACTGCATAGACACCTCATTAATCTTCTTCTGGATGGGAAAAGGTCCGAAGCTCCTGAAAGACAACTTTGGGCATCACTTGCCCACCTGCTTCAACCTTTGCTTCATAATCCGAAGATAAACCCAATCCCCTTCCGAAGACTTCATATCCCTTCTGTCTTTATTGGCCTCTCGAGTGTAGGCCTCTTACGCTTTAGCCAATCTATCTTTTACTGACTCTAAAATCTCCTGGTAAGACTCCATCACTCTGTTCGCTTCAGGTATACTGAAGACAAGATCCTGGTCAAAAACGACTGGAAAGGTCTTCCAAACACTGCCCTCATATGGAGTCCTGCCCCAATAGCTAAAATAAAGGATTATTCAAAACAACTTAAACTAAAGGCAAATAAGATTCCCACTTACCTTGCTGATCATGGACATAACACTTCAGCACATCAAAGGCCAACTGGTTCTATATCTCTATCTGGCCGTCCATCTCTGGGTGGAATGCACTGGAAAAATTCAATTTAGTATCAAAGTTATCAAATAATGCCCTCCAAAAATGACTGGTAAACTTGGCATCTCGGTCTGACACTATGGTCCTAGGAATCCCGCCAATCGGGTACCAATGCCGAATGAACAACTGGGCAACATCCTCGGCGGTCACATTGGCCCTACAAGCAATAAGCATAACAAATTTGCTAAATCTATCAACAATAGTTAAGCACTGCGTATTACGCTTACTCGGACTGGGAGGCAGATTTGTGACAAAGTCCACTGAAATATATTGGAAAGGACCCTCAGGAATTGGCAAGGGCTATAACAATTCTATCTTCTTTCCACGAGGAGCTTTCACCTTTTGACAAATATCACAGCGTTATACATATGTAAATACATCTCGCCTCATCTTTGGCCAATAATATTGTCGTTCCAATTTCTCCAGAGTCGAATTCATGCCCCTATGACCACCAGTAATAGAGTCATGAGAGCATCATGGAGAAGAGCTGCCCTGAACGACTTCATGACACATAGTCGGCCTTTGTAGAAAAGTGGCATGGTCCTGTGGCATCCAATGCATGTTCCCACTGTGTACCGAATTCCTCGGAATCCGCGTACATGTGCTTCATGTCATCTAGTCCTGTACCAACAAGATCGAGTCTAGTGGTATGAATCGAAGTCACTTGTCCCTTCCTGCTCAAAGCATCGGCCACTGGATTCGCCTTGCCTGGAAGGTACTCAATCATACCACCGAATTATTGGAATATCTGGCTCCAGCGGTGTTGTCGATCACTCCACTGTGCACTTGGCATTGTCTGAATCCAGCGTAATGCCTGATGGTCAGTGCGAACCTCAAAGTCACGGCCATAAAGAAAATGTTTCCAATGTTTCAAGGCCTGTATAACTGCTAGGAGTTCACGATCGTAGACTGAGTAATTTTTCTCTGCGGGCAATAACTTACGAGACATGTAAGCCACTGGATGACCATTTTGTTGTAACACACCTCCAATTGCGATGTTACTCGCATCGGTGATCACCTGAAATGGTCGTCCCACGAGGCAAGTGCTAAACAAGGCGCTTCTGATAAAGCGACCTTGAGGTTCTTGAATGCCTCCAACGCTCGTGGAGTCATTCGAATCCGTTGCCTTCTTGTCTTCACACCCTTTAGCAGATCGGTGAGATCCGCCGAGAGGTCACAAAACTTGTCTATGTGGGTGGAGTAGGCCTAGCATATACCCACAAAGGATCTGATGTCATAGGCTGTCTAAGGTATTTCCCAATTGACAATCTCGGCCACTTTAGCCGGATCAAGTCGAATGCCTTCGGCACTAATTATGTATCCCAAGTATGCACCTAGAACAGATAAAATTCTGACTTCTTTTCATTGACGTAGAGCTCGTTGTTTTCCAGCAACTTAAGGACTTTCTCCACATCAATGTCATGCTGCTCAACCGTAAATCCTTCCTACTCAGGCAATCTTTTCACTAAACAACCGGCCCGGTCTCCAAATCCACTCCAACTCTAATGAAGACCTATGTATCTGTTCCATCCAGTCCCCATTCAGTTCTTGCCCTGTCCCTGAACACTGTCTCTGGTCTTCTTTTCTCATAAATGAGTTTGGAACTCTCACTCCACCCCTTGGAGGATCAACCTCCCCTCGGAACCGTTGCCTGAAAGCCTCTTTCCTAGTGTGCCCCAAGTGGCACCCAACTCATAGGACTACCATCCCCTTGGGTTTTGTGGACCACCACCAACCAACCTCCTAGGAAATCTTTCGTGTCTTGCGTTCCTTGCCTTGGGCCTCGTACTTGTGCATTTTCCTGTGCCTTGGACCTGTCCACCTTCATTTGGGACTAAATCAATGTTTAGCCTTGCTGAGCCTGATGCTCTGATACCAATGTTACATGTGGAAGCTCTAGGATACTTCTTTCAACCCTAAACCCCATCTGGAAACATGCTGATGCAAAATGCAAGCAGAAGAGAGAGAAGAGAGAGAGAGAGATAGCTGAGTATTCAGTATATCATATACTAAAAAAAGGTACAAGTGTCCTTACAGCCATAGGCTGCCTTCTGGAAAAGGTAGAAACCCTAACTCTAAGCCTACTTCTATGACCCAGCCAAGCAAAGGGCTGAATGGTCAAAACAATGAGCATGTATGCATTTTATAGGCTGGATATGACACAATCAACTGGCCTGCTGGTCGGCCAGCAATCTTGACAAATATCTCTTTCTTGCTGCAACCGACTGGACATCCACCTATAAATACTGGCCGACAGTCCACATTAGTCAATCCCTTGCCAAATCAGCAACACCTGCTCCTAATCTCTAGATCTAATCAGTCTTTATCTGGTTGCATCTCCTCAGGATTAGATCTGGGCTCAGCCAGTGCATGTCTTGCACATGACATCTCCCTCTAATAACTTGATGAGGGGATTCCAATCTGCTTCTTGGATGACTGTCATCATCCCATTCTACTCCCGGAGTCCCCTCCGTCATCCTTCCTACTGTGGCAACCTTTTCACTGAACACCTGGCACGGTCTCCAAATCCACTCTAACTCTAATGAAGATCTATGCATTTGTTCCATCCAGTCCCCATTCAGTTCTTGCCCTGTCCCTAAACACTCTCTGGTCTTCTTTCCTGAGAAATGAGTCTGGCACTCTCACTCCACCACTTGGAGGATTAACCTCCCCTGGATTCGTTGCCAGAAAGCCTCTTTGCAAGTGTGCCCCAAGTGACCATTTGACTGCCATCCCCTTGGTTTTTGTGGAACACCACCAACCAACCTCCTCAGAATTCTTCCATGTCTTGTGTTCCTTGCCTTGGGCCTCATACCTGTGCACTTTCCTATGCCTTGGACCAGTGCACCTTCATTTGGGACTAAATCAGTGTTTAGCCTTGCTGTGCCTGATGCTGTGATAATGTTGCATGCAGAAGCTCTTGGAGTCTTCTTTCAGCCCTAAAACCCATCTGGGAACATGCTGATGCAAAACACAAGCAGAAGATAGAGCAAAGAGAGAGAGAGAGAGAGAGAGAGATAGTTGAGTATTCAGTATATCATATAGTACAAAAAGGTATAAGTGTCCTCCCAGCCAAAGGCTGCCTTCTGGAAAAGGTAGAAACCCTAACTCTAAGCATACTTCTATGACCCAGCAAAGCAAAGGGCTGAATGGTCAAAACAATGAGCATGCCTCTTATAGGCTGGATATGACACAATCAACTGGCCGACTGCTAGTCGGCAGCAATCTGGATACATATCTCTTTCTTGTTGTAGCCGACTGGACATCCACCTGTAGATACTAGCCGACAGTCCCTCCATGTCAACAATTAGTCAATCCCCTGCCAACTCAGCAACACCTGCTCCTAATCTCTGGTTCTAATCAGTCTTTATCTGGTTGCATCTCTTCAGGATTAGATCTGGGCTCAACCAGTGCATGTCTTGCACATGACATCCCCCTCTATTAAACTTGATGACGGGATTCCAATATGCTGCTTGGATGACTGTCATCATCCCATTCTACTCCTAGAGTCCCGTCCGTAATCCTTCCTATTGTGGCAACCTTTTCACTAAACACCCGGCCCAGTCTCCAAATCCACTCTAACTCTGATGACGATCTATCCATCTGTTCCATCCAATCCCCATTCAGTTCCTGCCCTGTCCCTGAACACTGTCTCTGGTCTGAAATGAGTCTCGCACTCTCACTGCACCCCTTGGAGGATCAACCTCCCTTGGAACCGTTGCCTGAAGCCTCTTTCAGGGTGTGCCCCAAGTGGCACCGACTCACAGGACTGCCATCCCCTTGGGTTTTGTGGAACACCACCAACCAACCTCGTGGGAATTCTTTCATGTCTTGCTTTTGTTGCCTTGGGCCTCGTACCTGTGCACTTTCTTGTGCCTTGGACCTATGCACCTTCATTTGGGACTGAATTAGTGTTAGCCTTGCTGAGCCTGATGCTCTGATACCAATGTTACATGCAAAAGCTCTGGGAGTCTTCTTTCAGCCCTAAACACCATCTCGGAACATGCTGATGCAAAACGCAAGCAAAAGAGAGAAGAGAGAGAGAGAGAGAGCTGAGTATTCAATATATCATTCAGTACAAAAAGGTACAAGTTGGAAAAGGTAGAAACCCTAACTCTAAGCCTACTTCTATGACCCAGCTAAGCAAAGGGCTGAATTGTCAAAACATTGAGCATGTATGCCTTTTATAGACTGGATAATCAACTGGCCGACTGCTGGTCGGCAGCAATCTGGACAAATATCTCTTTCTTGCTGCAGCCGACTAGACATCCACCTGTAGGTACTGGCTGACAGCCCCTTCATGTCCACAATTAGTCAATCCCCTGCCAAATCAGCGACACCTGCTCCTAATCTCTGGTTCTAATCAGTCTTTATCTGGTTGCATCTCCTCAGGATTAGATCTAGGCTCCGCCAGTGCATGTCTTGCACATGACATCCCCCTCTGCTAAACTTGATGACGGGATTCCAATCTCCTTCTTGGATGACTGTCATCATCCCATTCTATCCTTCCTACTTTGGCAACCTTTTCACTGAACACCCAGACCGGTCTCCAAATCCACTCTAACTTTGATGAAGATCTATGCATCTGTTCCATCCAGTCCCCATTCAGTTCATGCCCTATCCTTAAACACTGTCTCTGGTGTTCTTTCCTCAGAAATGAGTCTCGCACTCTCACTTCACTCCTTGGAGGATCAACCTTCCCTGGAACCATTGCCTAAAAGCCTTTCCTGGTGTGTCCCAAGTGGCACCCGACTCACAGGACTGCCCACCCCTTGGGTTTTGTGAAACACCACCAACCAACCTCCTAGGAATTCTTCCATGACTTGCGTTTGTTGCCTTGAGCCTCATACCTGTGCACTTTCCTGTGCCTTGGACCTATGCACCTTCATTTGGGACTGAATCAGCGTTTAGCCTTGCTGAGCCTAATGCTCTGATACCAATGTTGCATGCGAAAGCTCTAGGAGTCTTCATTCAGTCCTAAACACCATCTAGGAACATGCTGATGCTAAACACAAGGAGAAGAGAGAGAAGAGAGAGAGATAGCTGAGTATTCAGTATATCGTATAGTACAAAAAGGTACAAGTGTCCTTGCAGCCATAGGCTGCCTTCTGGAAAAGGTAGAAACCTTAGCTCTAAGCCTAGTTCTATAACCCAGCCAAGCAAAGGGCTGAATGGTCAAAACAATGAGCATGTATGCCTTTTATAGGCTGGATATGACACAATCAACTGGCCGACTGCTGATCGGCCAGCAATCTGGACAAATATCTCTTTCTTGCTGCAGCCAACTGGACGTCCACCTGTAGATACTGGCCGACAGCCCCTCCATATCCACAATTAGTCAATCCCCTGACAAATCAGCAACACCTCCTCCTAATCTCTGGTTCTAGACAGTCTTTATCTTGTTGCATCTCCTCAGGATTATATCTGGGCTCAGCCAGTGCATGTCTTGCACATGACAAAGGTATAGCTCATTAAAGCAACTTTAGCTAGGGTCTAGAATAACAGGCTACCAACCTTTTGTGGACCTATCAATTGTAGTATGACTTCTTTGAGAACTTCCAGTGGAGCATCAGTTACAGGAGGCTTTGGCTGCCTTTGCAAGGGAATACGCCTTGTCCAAAAGCCTCATGCACTCAAGCTGCCAGCTGCAGCATACGTATTTGACAAAAACACATATGCTGCCGAATCATTCGGTTCCAGCTTGAGAAGACAGTTGGAGGCAAGCTCTGCTAGCTCCAGATTGCCATGGTTCCTGCAAGCACCGAGCAGAGTTCTCCACACTGCAGCGTCAGGCTGGACTGGTAGTTTCTTGATAAAATGTTCTGCTTCATTGAGGCATCCTGCTCGCCCTAAAAGGTCAACAAAGCATGCGAAATGGTCAATTGTAGGACTAACGCCATGGTCTTGAGTCATTGAGTTGAACAATTGAAGACCTTTATCCACCAGCCCTACATGGCTACATGCTGAGAGAACACATACATAGATGGTACCATCTGGCTTTACTCCTTCCTTCTGCATCTTCTCCCAAAGCTCAAAAACCTCTTGATGGTGCCCATGCTGAGCATACCCTGCAATCATCACTGTCCATAAGAACAAGTCTTGGTCGGGCATTTCATCAAACACATGGCGTGCATCTTCTACATGGCCACATTTGGCATACATATCAACGAGAGCACTGCCAACAAAGATATTTACACTGTATCCAGCCTTGACGTACTGACAATATATGCACTTACCTTCTTCCATAGCACAGATGCTAGCACAAGCATTTAAGATGCTGACAAAGGTGAATTCGTCCAGCATCACTTCTTCCATTTGCATATTATAGAAGAGCCTTAAGGCTTCCTCTTCACCCCCATTATCCCCATATCCTGCAATGATAGTGTTCCAAGCCGCACTGACTTTCTGTGGCATTTTGTCAAATACATCCCGTGCATCACACATGCTCTCACACTTCACATACATGTCAACGATGGTGCTTCCAACAAACATATCTGCCTCATATCCAGCTTTGACAGCATCAGCATGAATCACCAAACCATGTTCCAAAGATGCCATGCTAGCACAAGCACTTATACCATTGATAAAAGAGACCTCATTTGGCTTCAGCCCATCCTGCTGCATACCTTGCAGCATTTCTATAGCAGTCAGGCTGTGTCCCTGCTGAACATAGCCTGTAATCATCGCATTCCATGAGACAACATCCCGATTTGGTAGAGTGTCAAACACCTGAAGGGCATCTTCCAAATGTCCACATCTACTGTACATATCAATGAGGGTGTTCCCAACCCGCATGCTTGACTCATGCCCGGCATATATTGCTTGGGCATGAATGTTTCGACCTTCCTCTAAAGCTGCTAAGAGGGAGCATGCATGAACTCCACTAACAAAAGTGACCTCATTCGGCTTCACATGTTCTTTCTGCATTCTGTCAAATAGCTTGACAGCCTCCTCGTTACACCCCGCTTGACTATAGGCTGTTAACATTGTATTCCATGAAACTGTATTTCGATCTGGTAATTTTCCAAACATCAGAACTGCATCCTCTAGGCTCTGACATTTTCCGTACATGTCAATAAGAGAATTCCCAACTAAAACATCAGACTCTTTTCCAAATTCGATTGCATCGGCATGAACATGCCTGCCCTGTTCAAGGAACCCAGGTCCAACACACACGTTTAGAATGTTCATAAAGGTAACCTCATCTGGCGTCACACCTTCCTGTTGCAATCCTCTATAGGCCCTGAAAGCATTGTCTCCATGGCCATGATTGCCATACCCTGAAATCATCGCATTCCATGATACCACATCTCGTTTGAGCATTCTATTGAAAACTTGGCATGCAATGTCCATATGCCCACTTTTAGCATAGAAGTCCACAAGCGTACTCCCTATGTAGGGATTTGACTCGAACCCTGACTCGAGAATATGAACGTGTATCTGTCCGCCCTCTTTCACACCCATCAGGCTGCAACAGGATTTGAGGATGCAAACAAGTGTTACCTCATCAGGCTGGAAACCTTGCTTTTTCATTTGTTGGAAGAAGTTGAACGCTATTGTATGATGTCCCAATTGAACACACCCTGAGATAATTGAATTCCATGAGACCACGCCTCTTTCATCCATCTGATCAAACACGTGCACTGCATCCACCATGCTCCCACATTTGGCATACATGTCAACCAATGCATTAAACACAAATGCATTGGGCTTGATCCCACATTTGATTATGTGGTCATGAATTTGCTTACCTTGTTCGAGACTAGTGACTCTTGTGCATGCCTTGAGAACGCTTACAAATGTGACATTGTCTGCAATTACCCTTTGCTGTACCATTTGCCAAAAGAGTTTAACAGATTCCTCAGGTCGGCCATGCTTTTCATATCCTGCTAATATCAATGTCCATGAGAACACGTTTCGTTCAGGCATGTTTTCAAAGACCTGACGGGCATCAGCTATGCTCCCACACCTCACATACATGTTGATCAGAGTGTTCTCAAAGAAAATATCTGGCACGAGCTCAGTTTTGACAAGATGCTTATGGATGTACTTTGCTTCAAGCAAATTAGTGGTGTTTATGCATCTCTGCACAAATTGCGTACGGGTTTCTCCATGGGAACATAGAACTGCACCTTAAATCCAAACAAGTCAAGTTGATTAAGCATCAGTGGTTAGTGGTGAAAGCTCAGGGAGCGCTCAAAACCCTCGTTTCAAGTTTATAACAGTAAGATGCAGCTTACCTGCTTCTGGTTTTGCTTCCAGGTTCTCTGAAACTGTAGTGGGATTGATGGAAGCATGAACTGCAGCAAAAGAGCTCTTTGAATCTGCTCTGGAGATGGTGTGGATTGCAAAAAGGGAATTGGCCATCCAGTTGCAGCAGAAGGATGGGGTTTCTTGTCCATGGCTCCAGCAAGAGATGTTGTTGCCCTCTGATACCAATGCTGTTGCTGCGGAGGTGCATGTCATGGTGTGCATGCTGCAACCCACACGGACCACATTTCTTGTACCCTAGGCCGCCACCCACCTTCCAAAACGTATGTCCCCCGAAGGTCTTCTGCGGCCCCTTCTCATTTGCCCGGCCTTTCCTACCCAGCTGTGCAGCACCGTCATCTCTAGACGTCTTCTGCATCGGGGTTTTTTTTTTTTTGAGTTAATTAACTAATTAACTTGTAGATTTTTCGAAAACCTTTTAAAAATTCTCCAATGTTCAAATTTTATTTTACCAAGGGAAGCCCATTGGTGGCTACCTTGAAAAATCTAGCTTCTCCCACCTAATGTCATGCAACAACTTGTATGTGTTGGAGCTCGAGTGCTCGATGAGGAGGATGCCATAGCAATCCTTCTTAAGAGCATGACCTTGGAAGCCCATTCGCGGCTACCTTGAAAAATCTACCTGACTCGACCTTCACTAGCATTGAAGCAATCTTAATTGAAGTGGAGAAAAGACTCAAAGTGGGTGGACCTTTGTCACATTATTAAGAGAAAGCATAGGACCAAGAGCCAGAGTAAAGTGCAACTTTTGTGGCAAACTAGGCCACATAGAGAAAGATTGTTGAAACAAATGGAAGACTCAAGCAAACATAATGATCAAAGAAGAACCAAATGAAGGGGCTTCCCAAGGAGGCCAATCATCGTAACATCTCTTCTAATGGAAGAGAACACCTCTCCTGCCTTGTGTTTAAACCCACTCATTATATTCCTACTCTTTTGTAAAACTTTAACCACTAAGCCAACATTGTAGCCTATGAGGCAGACCACTCTAGTAGATAGTAGTTCTTCACTTAAGGGGAAGCATTGAAAATAGCAAGTGTGGATGTTGGGAGGAGCAAGGGAGAGTGCTATGTGACCCTCAAATAACGTAAGAATTATACTAGTCATAAAACTAAGATTCAAAGGCTCAATGAAAGCCCAAATGTGAAGGTGCCAAAAGAAGGAACCTAGAAGAAGGTGAGAAAAGGCCCAACTGGTGCTTACTTCAAAGGAGGTGGCCCTCAAGTGTAGTCAAGATTAGGGAATGACTTAACCAAATTTATGAGTCATAGTTAGTGGTGGCTAATGGAGATATACTCAAGCCTACATAAAGCCCCCTATCTAATGAAATATCATTGAGCTTTTTACTAAATCTCTTGTAATGTGTGGTGTATTAAAGTAACAAGTAGGTGACCCGTGCATTATTGTGGCATGAAAATTACTTGTATGCATATGTGCATGCCAATATGTGATTCTTTGCATGTGTGTATGCATCTATACATGTCTGTGTGTGCAAGCGTGTGTGAGTGTGTGTGCGAGTATGTGTGTGTTTGTGTGTGTGTTTACTATACGCGTGTGAGTATTTGTGTACACGTGTGTGTATGCATGTGCATGTGTGTGTGTGCATGTATGCATGTGTGTATGTGTGCTATGTGTATGCATGTATGCATATCTGCATCGTGTGTGTATTTGTATGCACGTGTGTATATGTGTGTATGTATGTGTGCATGTATGCATGTGTGACTCTCTCACATAGACACATATATATGTGTGTCTCTCTCTCACTGCATTCTCTCTATGTCTATCATGTGCATAGACATAACCCTCTCTATGTCTATCATGTGCATAGACATAACCCTCTCTCACACACATACACTTGTACATGCACTATCTCTTCTCATACGCATCTTGCATACTCTCTCTCTCTCTCTCTCTCTATCTCTCTCTATCTATCTATCTATCTATCTCACACACGCGTGCATGCGCACGTACACATGCACACATGTGCATGTGTATGCACACAACACCCTCCACACACACGTGCATGTGCATGCACACGCACACACACACACACACACACCCATCCTCCACATGCACATGTGTGACTGTGTGTACACGTACGTATGTGTGAATCTATTTATATATAATACTATTAATTGAATATTATTATATATTTACTATACATATACTAATTTATATATTATTATTATATGCTTACTCTATATATTTTATTTTCTTATTTATATATTTTTATATATTTATTATATATTTACTATATATCTTTACTTTTCTTATTTGTAATAATGTATATATATATACACACACACACACACACACACACACACACACATGTACACATGCGCGCACACACACATATATAAAGCATTATATTATAATATATTAGTATAGATTTAATATATATTAATTTAATATCCTTAACTATTATATGTTTACAGATTATTATTTTATATATTCATATTCTATATATATTTTATACTTATTTATTATATATCTTTATAATTTTGTATTATATTATTTATTCAAATTATCTTCTCTCAATACATCCCTACACTTCTCTCTCTCTCTCCCCCCCAATATGTGGCCCCTCTACACCCTCTCTCTCTCTCCCCCCCCCCACGCCCCAACACGTGGGTCCTCCCCTCCTCCATCACACCCCCTTCTCTCTTTCCCCTACCCCAACACTTGGCCCTCTTCTAACCACCACATGTCCCCTCCCCTCCCAAAAACTTACGCACACATAATAGATAGTATATATAGATATATTACACACACACACAACATATATACATGTATTTATAAATATAAATATACACACACATACATGATGTACGTGTATTATCTTCAAGGCATAATCATTCAAAGACATGTTTCTCTTCTCCATAGTATGAATCTCATTCTTCAACTGAATCTTTTGTGCCTTGGTGTTAGTTTCATACAACTTCACCAAGGTGTCTCATGCCTCCTTGGGTGACTTGGCATCTTGTATATGTCCAATCATGGTGTCCTATATACGAATAGAAAGCCAATAGATGACTTTCCTCGCTTCTTGATTTCAATCCTTGTATTCTTTTACATCTGTAGTAGTAGTTGGATTAATCTCAGGTATCTATGGTGCCTCCTCCTGTTCACCTTCAATGTAGTCCCATTAGCCTTTTCCCATCAAAAAATTTGTTAATCTAAACATCCATGCATGGAAGTTATTCTTGTCAGACTTCTCTACAACAATTTGGTTAATTCCATCATTTGACATCTTTTCTACAACACAAATTCACCAAAACAGCACTCTTGTTTGACGTGCACAAACTGTTGTATTCTCTACAGCGATACTATATTGCACCCAAACTATCTCAACCAGTGACCTCAAGGTGTGTACATACACCCAATAACACCTGTAAGACCTCTTTGTAGTATACACAATGTCTGCACAACCAAATTCCCCTCTCGTAATTTTAAAAATAAAGTTCTACAGAATATCGAAATTTACTTGTAGTGCATGCGAACGCCTGTTGAAAGGTTCATTTTCATCCTAAATCCAATGCAAGTTGTTGACAAGTTTATCAACAACTTTGCTTGGCAAGGAAGCCAATTAGAAATAATGTTCTTGATACTTCTATAGTCAAACAAGACTGTGAGTGACAGGGATAGAGCCTACATCTACATCATAGGTGAGGATGGATTCACGTGTGCATGAAACTCCATATACTCCCCCCCCTCGATTAGTACACAGGGTACCAATCTTACATAAAACATTTTCAACCATAGCAACAAAGTTCTTAAAGCACATAAAAACCTCTGATTTCTGTTTCAATGGATATACCCAAGTATGTCTGGAATAATCATCAATTAATGTGACAAAATAGAGGTAGCCCCTAATTGTGGAATCCCTTGCATCTATTGGTGTTTTTGTTGATGATGATGATAAGATGGAAGTTGGTCTATGTGGTCTCAGGCCACAATACAAGGCATTAAAGATGTCTATTTAGACTCCGAAGAACATTCCCAACTTTACAGATTTGGTGTCAATGCTGACCATTGAAGAAAAGAGTTTGGGTAAAGACCAGTCTTCACAAAACAAAGGTAGTTCAAAGCAACATGCCTTCTACACAAGTGCAGGTAGAAGACAAGGCCGTGGCCAAATAGGTAATCAAAATTATGGTGAGCAACAATAATCCCATGAATCACAGCAACAATAATCCCATGAATCACAACAACAACACACAGGTGAAAGAGGCTAGTTCAAAGGCAGGGGAAGTCAAAGAGGTCAAGGAAATTGGCAAAGGCAGCAAAATGATACACGAGGCTATTTTTATTGTGGCAAAGCTGGGCATTTGTAGACAGATTGTTATTTGAGATTTTAATAAGAAGCAAAATGACATGAGAAATGGAAAAGTGCAGCAAAATAACTATGCATCCTCTAGTAAAAGAATGAGGACATTCAAAGGTTGTTTGTTATGCAACATGTGCTTAATAATGTGCGAGGAAATGATATATCTTCGTGTATTAATGATGTATGATATGTGGATTCAGGTGCTTCCAACAACCACCATGAGACCAGTCGCATGGTGAGAGGTTCAAGGATATAAAAAATCATGAAAATCTAGGTTTTGTTGAAACAAGGGATGATACTACTCATCCAATTGCCTATGTTGGAAATGTGTCAATGTCTATGTAGGATGGTAAGGTGAAGTACCTAGTAGATATACTTCACGTTCCAAATATTACAAAGAATCTGGTTTCTGTTAGCCAAATGATTGAGCAGGGTTTATAGGTATGTTTTAATCCTGATGGTTGTTATGTCGAAGACTTTAAAAAATAAGTGCAGGTTGGTTGCAAAAGGTAATAGAGTGGGCATAATGTTTACACTGGATGTAAATATGCTTAAAGTGAAAGCTGCACAGGGATCAAGAGTTGTTGCAGATACAAACATTTGGCATAAGAGAATTGGGCATGTAAATGTGCAAAAGAACAACGTCTATGCAAACTAAATACATTATGATAGGGCTGCCTAAGTTTAAGGTTGATGGTATGTAGAAAGTATGTGAATCGTGTCAATTTGGAAAGCAGATAAATTATGTATTTTCACATGATAGAAATGTGACCAAGAATGTACTAGATGTGCATTTAGATGTATGGGGTCATGGAAAAACTTTGTCTATGGGTGGCTATGTAAGTATTATATGTAACATTCATTGATGACCACATGAGAAAAATGTGAATGTATTTCATGAGGGAGAAGAGTGAAGTTTTCACTCATTTTCAGAATTTTAGAGTGATGGACTAAAAAGTAAACATGAAAGCATGTGAAATGCCTAAGGTCAGATGAAGGGGGATATTACTTCTCCAATGAGTTCTCTAATTTTTTGTAAAATAATGGCATTCAGAGACAGTTTACATGTAGATACGCTCTACAGCAAAATGAGATTGCTGAGCGAAAAAACAAGCACATTGTAGATAGCGTCACCATTGACAGAGAAGAATATGCCACATAGCTATTGGGCTAAAGCTATTTCTTTAGCAGTTTATATCATGAACAAGACTCCTACTGCAGCCATACATGATGTAACACCAGAGGAGAAATTCAATGGCAAGAAACCTGATTTGTCTTACTTGAAAGTTTTTGGATACATTGCCTATGTGCATGTGCCAGATGAGTTGCGTACGAAGCTAGATCCAAAAGTAGAAAAATGTGTGTTTATTGGATATTCCCTTGAGCAAAAGGAATATAGATGCTATAAGCCTACTACACATGAGTTGACGGTAATCAGAGATGTTGTGTATGATGAAATCAATAGCTGGTATGCTACTGAAAAAGATGTTGTTGGGGTTGATGTAATTGGAAATACGATTGCATAAAATGCAAGTCAGCAACCACAGCCATTGAGTGGACCTGGAGAGTCCTCTTGTGCTAGGTTTGTTGATAGACCATGGAGTGGCAGGCTATGTCAAAACATTGGTCCTAAAAATGTAGTTAGTACATCACATAAAGGCAAAGAGAAGGTTGGTAAGCCTCTAGGTAAGCCTGACATTTTTGTAGGGAATTCTTTTGTTGATGGAGAGTCTAGTGCCTCAGAGTAGCATCTTGACGATGAGCTTGGGATTCCAACTATTAGAACCCCTAGTGCAAGGAAGGCAAAAGAAGCCACACAAACGCTAGGTAGTGATCATGGACAATGCAGGTCAAGGAGATTTAGAAAACATGTTGACATGTTGACTTATGATGGTTATGTGGCTCATCATTATGCATATATGGCTAAAGCTATGCAAGATGTTGAACCCACGTCTTGAAGAAGCTATTGGGAGAAAGCCATGGATGAAAAAAATGGCTACATTGGATGAAAATGAGACTTAGAACTTGATGCCATTGCCTAAGCACAAGAAGGCTATTGAATGCAAGTGGGTATACAAAATAAAGATGGAAGTATTAGCATGTATAAAGCAAGATTGGTGTTGCTAAAGATTTTGCTTAAACTTATGGCATTGATTATGAGAAGACGTTCAACCCCATTTTGCCAAGATGGCAACCGTGAGAGCTGTTATTGCGGTGGCCGCATCAAAAGGATGGGTTTTACATCAATGTTAAGAATGTGTTCTTGCATGGTGATTTGTAAGAAGAACTGTATATGGATTAACCACCAGGTTATGAATTGTGGGTTACCTTGATTTTGTACGCAAGTTGCATAAAACCTTATATGGCTTGAAACAGGCACCGAGAGCATGGCATGATAAGATAGCACAATAGCTTATCACCATTAACTTTCATGTGACGGATGTTGATCATTCACTCTATGTGCAGAAGAGTGATAAGGACCTTGTGGTGGTCATCACAATCTATGTGGATGACTTGCTTGTTGGAAGTGACAGTGGAGAGGAAGTTGAGAGTGTGAAATGTCTCCTCAAGCAAAAATTTACATGAAGGGTTTGGGTGAGCTGAGATACTTTCTTGGCATTGAGGTTATTAGGATAGAGGAACTATGCATTGGACATGCTGTCCAAATATGGTATGGGTGGTTGTAAGACAATTTTCATGCCATTAGATCCAAATGGTAAGTTGAGTGCAGTTGTTGCAGGTGAGATCTTGGAGAACCCCACTATGTACAGGAAGATAGTGTGGGTAGCTTAATCTACATGATGATCCCTATGCTAGTTGGATTGGAGAGTTAGTTTATGCAAGTTCCTTGGAAGCCACATTTGGATGGTGTGAGGCTCACATTGTGCCATGTGAAATCCACATTAGAATATGGTCTCTTTTATGAGGCTGGTACAAAGTTGCAAGTGTTTGGATACACCAACGTAGATTGGGCTAGCAGTATCACAGATAGGAGATCTACCAACAGATTTATGTTCTCCTTTGGGAGTGGTACTGTGACATGGAGTAGCAAGAAGCAGCCAATAGTTTCCTTGTTGAGTACAGAGACAGAGTATAGGGGTGCTGCAATGCCAGCATGTGAGGTAGCTTGGTTGCACAAGCTACTTAGTGATTTGGGCCTGTAGATTGAAAGGCAAGTTGTGATCTATTGTGACAACCTTAGCAGTATACAGTTGGCGAGGAACCCAATTTCACATGTGCAGACTAAACACATAGAGGTCCACTATCACTTCATTAGAAAGGGTCTTAGTAGCAGGAGACATTGATCTCATGTATGTTAGCACAAAGGAGCAAGTAGCTGACATTTTCATGAAAGCTCTGGGAGCAGAGAAGCTATGCAAATTTTGCAATATACTTGAAGTCCTAGAGATGGAGTCGAGCTTGAGGGGGAGTGTTGAGATGTCAAGATCAACACAAGCTGACACTTATGAACATCATTGGCGTGTTTGGTAGGTTGCTGACATGATGGATCTTCGCCAATGATTCTACAGTTGGACTATACCATCTACTAGTCCACCTGAGTTATGGTATACTTATTATGCCAGCTCACTTAGTGTGTTCACATTATGGACCCCATGTACATAGTAATTTAGTACTATGTTGTATTTTCCTTATGGATGCATGTACATAGTACTTTAGTACTTATGTTGTATTTTCCTTATCTTTTTTTCATAGACCTCTTTTGTTGAGAAAGAAGAACAATAAATTTTTAGCCTCTCATCTTATGTGTTCTCTTTTAGGGTTTGTGTGAGTGTGTGTGTGTGTGCTTGCAAGAGCTCAAACTCTCTTCCCCTCTGCATCTTTTCATAATCTAATGGCTAGCCAAAAATTCTATCACCCCAGAAAATTTCTCACAAGAGAAGACTTGGCTTTGATACCATGTAATGCAAGGATGCGTGAAAGTGACAAAATTGACGAACTACTTGTAACAAACAAACCCACTTAATTAACAATCACAAATAATGAAAGAAAGTACGATTTAGAGAAAAGAGAATAAGACCTCAATGAGGGGAACATGTCCCTCCCCCTTTGTAGGAATTTATTGAATCCAAACCATAGGCACAAAGTGCCTTAACCTTTACAACAATAGATGAGAAGTGCCTTCACCAAATGAAGAGGGAGTGCTTCAATTTATAGGTTTGAGGCTTCAATGCTCTAGAATAGAAAGAGTGAGCTCCAAATGATAAGTGGCTACTTTAATTGACAAGTGTTAGCTAAATCACCAAGTGTAAGATAAATGACAAGTGTATATGACAAGTGTAGGGACACTATGTCTTATTCTAGATGTCATATGTTTTAATTTAAGAGGTGATTCTTCTAGGCGTTCCAGTCAATTTGACCGCCCGAGTACTAAATCTAGTCATCTGGGCATCTAGTCATGAGCACCCAATAAAAAACTTTGGGCGTTCTGGCCAATGGCCACCCATAAATAGAAATGAGCATTCTAGCTTAATTAGTTAATCAAACGATATACAAATCATAATTCATGCTCCATGAGCTATCTGGTAACTACCCACTCACATATAGAACCGTTTTGAGCAATACAATGATCAAATTGAAGAACAAAGTAGGAGGTTGTTTACAGTTCAGGGCCTCTTGCCACACTTTCTGTTAGATTTCTGGAAGAGGCTGTGGAAGATCACTCTCATAGGAGTTTGGTGGTTGGCCATTGGAGGTAGGCTAGCATTATGTCCAAGGTGTGGCCATCCTCAAGAGTCCCAGTGTCATTATCTTTGGGATTATCTAAAGGCTTAGCAGGTTCGGTAGCAGATCCTCCGCATCTTTACTATAGACAGGGCCCCTTCCAGCACTGTTATGTGAAGCACTCTTGCTTGGGCCATTAAGACTGAGGCCGTCGTGGCATATGAGAAGGAGGGTGGGGGACTAGCCCTTCAAGTCTCTCACTTCATGTTCTTGCTAGAGATGGGAGATCTATAGCAGTATTGTTGCATGGCACATCTAGAGAGCTTAATGTAATGAAGCCATTGAAGGCACCCTCACTCTGCCAGCAAAGTGAGGGTGAAGCCATCAAAGGCACCCTCACTCTACCAATAGAGTCCATTAAGGCACCCTCACTTTATATTTCTGAAGTGCCAGTCCTAGCCCCATCTTTTGGTCACTACACTCCAGGTTCTTGCTAGAGGTGGGAGAACTGCAGCAGTATTGCCACATGGCCCATCTAGAGAGCTCGATGCACTGAAGCCATGGAAGGCACCCTCACTCCTCCAGCGGAGTCCATCAAGAGTATAAGGCTTGGTATCATTCAAACCATCTATGACCAGTGGGGGAAGTTTTAGGGTGGTTCAGAATGCATGCATAAGCATCGAGAAGCCTTCCTTGGGATCTGGTGGCCCAGTCCCTTTCTGGACTGACAGTGGTGGTGAGCCCGCTTGGCGCTATAGCTATGGTTATTTCTCCCTCCCCCATTGAATGAGATAGTCTTCTCCTCATAGAGTGGCCAATATGAGGAGAAGTGCATCCTTCCCCCCATATTCTTTCTCCATATATGGAGTCAAAGTTGCACTTAGCCTTTGAGGCTGTTTTACTTGGTAACTAATTGAAGGATCTTTTTCCCAGCAGGGCGGTCAAAAAATTCAGCCCATAACAGCTGAAAATCATTAGAAATTCCTGATGATGAGCCCATTGGTCAGGTAGATGTTGATGATGTAGTGGGTGTCGTAGAGGAAGGACAACCATGTATGAAGCTAAAGCAGTACATGTTGGTTGTTGCAAACCTTATAGGACAGCCATGTTGAGGCTCCTTTGCGCGAGCTAGTTCTCACCATGCATTTGGGAACTTTGATGATCATTCTCTCATGAGCACCTTGTGCAATGAAGAGGCTCCTTTGCAAAAGGGAGACTGCATGCTAGTTCTCACCATGCATCTGGGAACTTTGATGATCATGCTCTCATGAGCACCTTGCACGATGAAAAGAAGCTTGTTTTTTTTAGAAAGCACAAGAAGATTATCATTGGATGCATGCTCTGTAGGATGAGTATGAATCCATACTCAAGAATGATACATCGTATTTGGCAGATTTGCCTCATGGCAAAAAGGCCATTGGTACAAAGTGGGTGTAGATGCTCAAAAGAAAGGCAGATCGTAGCGTTGAGACTACTACAAGGCAAGGCTTGTTGCCAAAGGTTATGCCCAACATAAGGGAATTGATTATGATGAGACCTTTGCATCCACGTCTCGTATGACCATTGCATTGGCAGCACACATCATGGATGGCATGTACATTTCAGTTGCATTGCATTCAGTCTATCATTGCATTAGCAGCACATCATGGATGGCACGTACATTTCAGTTGGACATCAATACTGCCTTCTTGAATGGTGACCTGCACAAGGAGGTATATGTACCTCAATTTTGTGGTTTTGTACAAAAGGGGCAGGAAATCAAAGTATGAAGGCTGAAGAAAGCCTTATATGGCTTGAAGCAGGCTCTTAGGGTGTGGTATAGAAAGATTCATACATACTTGGTTGCAAATGGTTTCTGCAATAGTCCCACTAAGAGTGCCCTCTATATAAAGAGCACTTCTGATTTTTTCTTGGTCATCATCTTGTACATTGATGACATGTTACTCACACAGACCTTGAGTAGTATTAGATTTCAACTTTTAAAGTATGTTGATGACATGCTTCTCACAGGCCTTGATGAGGATCAGATTTCAACTTTTAAAGTATGTTGATGGCATGCTTCTCACAGGCCTTGATGAGGACAGATTACATTCATCATTTGATATGTGATATTTAAGCTAGCTACATTTCTATTTGGACATTGATTTCATACAACGTAATATGATGGGATTGTCCTCATGTAGTCAAAGAATATTCAGAGGTTGCTTCAAAAGTTTAGTCTTGAGAATTGTAAGCTTGTGTTTACACAAGTTAAGACAAGTAGACATGTATGTCATTGGCAATGGTGTATGAACACTGTAGGAATTACCAAGGCACTTTTTGTTGGAATCAGGGTATCCCAAAAGGAGCTATGGAGGGTGAATATCATCATCATGGTGGAGTGTGTAGAAGAGAGATGAAGCAAGGAGAGAGGAGAAGGTTTAAGCCATGGCAATGGTTGTACGAGATGAAGAGATAGAGAGAAAGTAAGAGAGAGGGAGAGAGAGAAGAAAGAGCAAGTTTGCATAACTCAAATGATATTCATTGTTATAATGAATCCACCTAAATACATGCTTTTATAGGCACCAAGGCCTTATCTTTTGACCCTTAATAAGAGGGTGTTCACACCACTAAGGACACTCAACCAGACTCCTAACCAAGACCGTCATTCACTACCATTTTCACTGATAGTCAGAGCATATATTATTAATAGTTACAAGGAACCCAATGTTTCATGCTTCCATGAAGCACATTGAGGTGCATGATAATTATATCCGAGAAAGACTCTCTGTAGGAGAGATCAACTTGGTCTTTGTGCCTACACATGACAACTTGGAAGATTTGTTCACGAAGACACTTCCTCATGATGAAAAGTTCAAAGCTTTCCGCAAATCTTTGGGCTTGTTGCCTTTCGGGGATTGATTAACCATCCTTGTACATGTTGGCATCATCACTCGAGGGGCGTTTGTAAGATGTGTGTTATGGGTAGTGGTGTGTCAGGATTTTTCGAGGTACTTTTTGTTAGAATTAGAGTATCCTAGAGGAAGGGTGAAATATCAATATCATCATGGTGGAGTGTGTAGAAGAGAGATGAAGCAAGGAGAGAGGAGAAGGTTTAGCCATGGCAATAAGAGGGAGAGAGAGAAGAGAGAGCAAGTTTTCACAACTCAAATGATACTCATTGTTATAATGAATCCACCCAAATACATGCTTTTATAGGCACCAAGGCCTTATCTTTTGACCCTTAATGAGAGGGTGTTCATACCTAGTGTATTCACACCACTAAGGACACTTGACCACACTCCTAAGGACAGTTGTCATTTACTACCATTTTCACGCACATTATTAGAACCCAGGGTTTCATGCTCGCACTAAGTACACTCAGGTGCATGATCATTATGTCAGGGAAAGACTCTCTGTAGGAGAGATCAACTTGGTCTATGTGCCTACACGTGATAACTTTGAAAATCTATTCACGAAGGCACTTCCTCGTGAAAAGTTTGAAGCATTGTTGCCTTTTGGGGATTGATTAGCCATCCATGTGCATGTTCACATTACCAATCTAGGGCGGTTTGTATACTTGTATGTCATGGGCAGTGGTGTGTGAGCACTGTAGGACATGCCGGGCACTTTTTGTTGGAATCAGGGTATCCTAGAAGGAGCTATGGAGGGTGAAATATCATCATCATGGTGAAGTGTGTAGAAAAGAGATGAAGCAAGGAGAGAGGAGATGGTTTAAGCCATGCCAATAGAGAGAAGGTAAGAGGGAGGGAGAGAAGAGAGCAAGTTTTCACAACTCAAATGATACTCATGTTATAATGAATCCACCCAAATACATGCTTTTATAGGCACCAAGACTGACCCTTAATAAGAGGCTGTTTGCACCTAGTGTGTTCAAGTCAAATGATACTCATTGTTATAATGAATCCATCCAAATAGATGCTTTTATAGGCAACAAGGCCTTATCTTTTGACCCTTAGTAAGAGGGTATTCGCACACCTAGTGTGTTTACACTACTAAGGATACTTGACCAGACTCCTAACTCCGAAATACCCCCCACTTTTTGCCCTCTATAAGAGGGTTTTTTTCCCCGAGCACTTATGCATGTGAACCAACCCTTATTTCACTTATAGGGTTCACATTTTATGTATACTTTGCACATTATCTATTACATTGAGTTGTGTGTCTCTTGTTGTACTTTCATGATTGTGACCAACTCTGTGTGTGCGCGCGGTTTCTGCACCTTCTACTCCAACACTCGCTTGCACGCCTGTTTGGTCCAATGAGTACTTCAACATCTCATTGTTTGAACGCAGCATATTCTTGAAGGATGTGATTGCAATCGGTAGCAAAAGCCAATAACTCCAAAAAAGTAAGTTGCTCAATCTCATGCAACCCAATTGATGATGAGAGCCTAGTCACATGGCATTATAGCACGGGCTTTGTCAAAATAGTGGAGCACCCTAGAACCCCTTTCTGCAAGAAAAGTTTGTGTGTGAGACTGCAAATCAAAGAGCAATATGCTTTAGAGGATGCATATGTTTCAAACAAAAGGTCACATTGTCATAAAGTGTTATATTATTTGTTGCAATTTTATTATTTTCAGCATCCTCTTTCATTTAAAGTGTAGTGAACAACACAAAATTACTAAAGGAGTTTGTTGAGAAACATCCTAACCTCTACAACCGATTTCAAGCATAAAAAACCACATGGACACATGTCATTACTACTAGATTTAGAATTAAATTTAGGGCAAGCAATGAAGCATAGAAAGCACAATCAAGTTGCTCAAGTACAAAGAGGGATTAGTTGATAAGGAAGTAAGTACACACCTTTAGTACAAAGATAATGAGGGATCCAACCTCATAGTGCCATATGTCATAATTACTCCTAAGGTCACCACACGATGTGAAAAATACTAACACTAAATGTACCCCTAGCACTTATTTCTAACCCCCTAACAACGTATTGATACATTTATCCCAACCCATGTGCATAACTCCTACAAATCCCCCCGTGTAGTGATAATGTGATCATGTACAAAGTAACAGATCACTCTCCAAATGGAAATAAGCCCAAAGCTTTAGGATAAGCTTCAAAGTTTTCTCAATGTAGCGATTTACAATGTTGTCATGTGTAGAACATTAGATAAAGCTTATCTCCCTTGCATGTAACCTCTAACATAGTGATAGTGAAGCTCAATATACTTAGTTCTAGCATGGAATACTGGGTTTCGTACCACATCCATAGAACTCTAATTGTCAGTGAGAATATGTAATTCCCATGTGTTGACTCACGCATATATCTAGATGCCTTCGATCTCCTCAACCATATGCGCTCTACCATCATAGTGAATGCTCCTATGTAACCTTGCTAGATTTAGGGTTCAACTTAGGGCAAGCAATGAAGCATATAAAAAGCACAATCAAGTTGCTCAAGTGCAAAGAGGGTGAAGGACACAAACTCCCAACGAGTTGCATTAGTTGATAAGAAAGCAAGTACATAGCTTTTTATACAAAGATAATGAGAGGTCCAACCTTGGACGCCATGTGTCACGCTTTCTCCTAAGGCCACCACATGAAGCACACAAACTTCCATGAGTTGCATTAGATGATAAGCAAGCAAGTACACACCTTTCGTAATGAGGTCCAACCTCATGGTGCCATGTGTCACACTTACTCCTAAGGTCACCACACCATATAGAAATACTAACAATAAATGTGTCCCTAGCACTTATTTCTAACCACCTAACAACTTAATATTAATACATTTATCACTACCCATGTTTATAACTCCAATTTCCTTCACCAGAAGCAAGCAAAAAAACCAATGGCAAATTATGAACACGACTACTTAAAGAAGAAATGAAGCACACAAAGTCTAGAGTTGAGCTTTGAGTTTCTTAAAGAAAAGCATGAAATTCAACCCCGAGTAGCATCAAGTATCATTGCTTAGGTGCTTTTTGAGGTGGCAATAGTAACAGAATTGAAAACCTTTACTCACCAGCTTTAGTACTGAAAAGCCCATCTTTTGGGTGGCCTTCAAGCATATTTTCTCCTTCCAGAGCTGGTTGGTGAAAGGGACCGAGTCATTGAACATAACTTTTCCATGCAAATTAACACCGTTTTTTAATGTCTTGAATCAGTTATTTGCTTCATCTGTAAACCAAAGCCGCTCAAACAAAGGCTTCATTTGTCCCCAAAGTTTCTCCAAGATCACTATACAAACTTACTGAACAAGGAGCAACGGTTTCTTCAGAGCTTTTGAGTTGGCTTTGGTTTCTCCTCAAGAGAACTCCTTCCTACAAAGCATGCTGTGTGTGGTTTTACATCAATGCTAGTCAGAAGCCAATAAATTCATATATCATATTGAAGAGTGATTTGTACATGCAGATACAAACGTGAGTCATGACCCATTGTGCCAGGAAAGCATCCAGATCGGACTTTTTATTTACAAGTGTCTCCACTTTCTTTCCTTTCTAGCATAACCATCTCCCGCCCCACAATGCAGTCAGATGTATATGGTTTTACAACCCAGCACCACGTTGTCTGCTGAAGACTGTAAACCCATGACTGATGAAGTCACCAGTAACCCTGTGGACTTCCAAGCCTTTTCCAAATCCAGAACCAACGCCTTTAAGCCCCTTCCTACAATAAATAAGGTAGAGCCCACTACGGCCATTCTGCAAGGTGTTCTAATCGACCGAGGAGAAATCCTCCCAACAGGATCCCAACATTTCTTAGCTTTGTCCAATGCCAGCAGCTTGACACCAAAAGTCTGGTCCAGCATGTAGGTATGTTCCCCTACCACTAAGGCCGGTCCATACCACCTCCTTGTCATTTCATCATCTAGCAGTGTCCATGTGTTGTTGACGGGATCATAAGTTGCTGCATAGAAAGAGAGGCCATCTGTGGGGCTAATATGCCTCACATAAATCTTCCCATCCATCACTAAAGACTCTCCAAGATCTTGAACAATACTAGGGTTATCACAGGATAACCATTGATTTATGTGAGGATCATACATCTCCCAAGATGTGAGGGCACCAGAAGTTGTCCCAGTTCCTCCAATGGCATAAACTTTTCCATCAAGGGCACCACTTACTAGATAGCATCGTGCCAAGTCCATATGTGCTACCTCCTTCCATCTATGTAGAAGTGCATCAAACACATGTACTTCATTTGTTGGGTCCTCAAATTTTCCACATCCACCAATGAGATAGAGCTGTTTATCCAGCACTTCACAAGCCATTCCAAACCTCCTTGAGCATGCAGCCGGCATACCCGGAAGTGCCATCCACCTACGTTGAGAAGGATCCATCACATGCCAGTGAAGATATTCTGAACTATCTCTGCTTAAGACATAGACCCACCCCTCTGAAAGCCCAAGCTTTTCACGGAGAGCAACAAAGAGACGGCTGGTAAGAAATGATCTCCACTTCCTACAAACTCCTCGAAGAATGTAATGATACTTTCGAGCAAGCCTCACAAGACATAGCATGGCAAGATCATCAGGCAAACCAGGAATTAGAACAGTCTCAAAATTCTCATCACAAGAGCTCTGGCTACTCATCTCCTCTCTCAACAACGCCATTCATAAACAGTTACTGCCTGAGCCTGCAACAAGCAGCAAGAACATAAATCAATCAATCAATCTCTCTCTCTCTCTCTCTCTCTCTCTCTCTCTCTCTCTCTCTCTGCCACCCACAAGTGGGGCAGATTGGCTGGTGCAAGGGCCCTTAAAGGCCATGATCCACCCGAGTTCAAGTCCCACCGTTGGTCGTAGATGCCCTCGTGTTGCATTCTACCGACGTTAATACCTCTCTCTCTCTCTCTCTCTCTCTCTCTCTCTCTAAACAATACAGCCATTTGTACTTGTAGTAGGGAGGGCCTTTTACTCCGGATGTTTTGATCTTTCCTTGTTCTGACTTTCAGTCTATTCATGGAACACTTGTTCTACTGTTTGGTCTCACACACTCTTTGGGTCATTCGTAGATATTAATAAAATCTTTCTTTCTTTCTTTCCTGTTATGTATTACCTTAAAACGTCAATGCAAATTATTTTTTCTTCTCTTGTACATGTGGAGTTATCTAGGATTGCGCACAGTCCCCTCAAAGAGCCATACGTCCCTGCTCCTCTAGATCCGGACCATCCTCTGGCCAGCTCCAAATCCACGACATACTCCAATGCCATATAGCATAATCGTCCCAAACAATAGGCAATGCCTTCTTGTATGCTCTCACAGAGAAGGATGATCCATGATGAGCCCCACTAGATTCATTGGCCTTACAATCATTGTACATTATTAACCACTCCACTACCCAACCTATTGTAGTCTATAAGGCGCTTTGCCGTCTTACCCGCACGAGAACGGACACTTAACTATTGTAAGACGGCGTTGGAACGTATAAAGCGGCCTTACTACGCGCTTCGTGTCAAACAGGGAAAAGTCTATGGACTTAGTGTACATAGTTGCTTAAGACTGGTATGCCGGACCATTTTTAAGTTTGGCAGGCCTAGTGTGAAAACCAGTCACTTGTATATAAGTCATTTTTTACAATAAGTGATACATAATCATTTCCTTGGAATAGTTTTCTTGTGAGCTCTCTTTCTTCCCTCTTCCTACTTGCTTGCTTGCTTGCTTGATGGATGTTTGTTTGGATAGGTGTGATTGTAGGTTTCCCTCTTGCATTAGCTTCTTTTCCCGTCTTTTGTGAGAGAGAACCATCACGAAGGACGACCTCTTCTTGCCTCCATCTAGGAATTGAGAGCTCTCCCTTCACCCCTTTGGCAAGGAGCATTCTTGTGTGACAACAGAGTGAGGACACGACGGACGAGCTAGTGCACCCACATGGAAAGTTACATTTGCGGCACAAGACCCCACGGCACATGCTTCAGCAAGGCTAAGGTAAGCGCTTGACTTGAATATATTTGGCACGGCTGCAGAAGACTAGCCTATGGCTCAGCCGTTTTTCCATCCATTCCAAGCTATTGGAATCATTCAATATTGCCTGGTGTTGAGGTCATGCTCTAAAAAACAAACGGTTTTGGAGCCTTGGATGTGTTTGTTTGTTACTTTTGATTTCCATTTGAAGTTTATTTTACATGAAGGCATTCTATTTTATCTATTGGTAAGATAAAACCTTGGTTTTATAGTAAGAGGCTTAAATTTCATCGCTTTGATCCAAGAATTAGTTAGCAATTGTGATTTAGAATCCACTGCCAAAACATGAGCATTGAACTCCATTAGGTTGAATTAGAGTGAAGTTATCAATTTTAGTTTATATCTTTCATAAATTATTCATGCATTGTGGAATTGGTACGGTGGAAGCATATGCTAAATCACCTAAAAACAATCAAAAAACACTTAATTAGTTGCATCACTCAAACAGTGAACACACCCCATTAAGTCCAAAACGTCACAAAAACCACTAAAAACCAATCAAAACTCTTGGCGGATAGAGAACATAAGCCCGTAGTCCCACAAAAACCACTAAAAACCAAACCAGCTCTTGGCGGATAGAGAACATAAGCCCATAGTCCCACGCAAAAAGACATGATTCTGGACATGTGAGCCATGAGCGTGGAGGTAAGTAAACCTAATATAGTACGGACTAATTATTACATCCATAAAAACCCATACGGACACACCTACCCATATCCTTGGACGATATTCTTGTCATACAATCTGTATTAACTACAATTTCCAAGGAAATTTCTTGTCCTTCGTAATTATTAAAGAATTAAATATACTTATTATCCAATAAGTGCACACCAGCCCTATCATAGGTCCTCTTCTTAGATTCCCATACCCTAGATAGGCCTATTTCACACCGAGGTAGGACGTGAGAGCCAAGTTCATACAAAAAAAAGGCATGAGCTTACAGATGTGAACGCGCATATGTGAGCCGTGAGCCGAGAGCCGTGACATGTGAGCCGTGAACCTGCACCATAGTTACGGGAAACGCTGGAAACGCCCATTTTGGAGAGAAGAAACGCTGTTTCGTGCAATGCTGGGACTGAAACACATTTCACTTGCAGAAACGTTTCCATCCACCGAAAACGGCAAGTTTCCGGCGTTTTTGGCTAGAGAGAAACATTTCCTAGGCCATTAATGAGTCGTTTTGTGGGTCTCAAGCCACATGGCAGGCAAGCCAAAAAAAAACAGCACTTGGATGATGCGATCCCCGACGCCCAACGAAAATCAGCAAAGAAGGACCAGGCGGGCAGGTCGAAAAATTAAAAAAAGCCCTAAATCGTTATCGAGGGCGGCACCAGGGGTGGATTAAAAAAAGCCCTTCGAATGATTAAAAAAACGCCCTTCGAACAGTGAGCACTTCAGTCTTCGAATGATTTTAAAAAAAAGCCCCAAATCGTTATCGAACCTGGCACTCACGTGTGGAGATAAAAAATAGCAAAAAGAAATCCTCATTTTTCCACCTGGTTGCGCATAGCAATGCATAGCTTGTTGATTCTCTCTTTGAACTTTGAAGTTTTTGTAGCTACTAGCAATCCATTTCTTTCCTTTCTTTCTTCCATTCCCTCTGCAGAGAAAGGCACAAGTTGCTTTCCCTCTTCCTTTCTTGCAATTTGTTGCACGCTGCACATTGTTCCCATTCTTGTGTTTGCCCTTTTCTTTTCCATCCCCATTCTTGTAGGCATTTCTTTGTCACTCTCATCATTCATGACATCTAGGTAGCCACATCTTGAGAGAGAGAATGAGAAGGAATTCACCCAGAGTGACTATTGGTGGCAACAGGTGGACATTGTTAATAAATATGACTCCGAGAGAGGTGGGGCGGCAAGAAGATTTCGTTGCCGATATTGTGGTCTGGAAAGTGGTGGCTGTCCAAAGCGGGTTGAAGCCCATTTGCTTGCCTTGCCAAGGTTTGGCATAGGTAAATGCGAGAAGATTGCTCTAGCAGATGCACAACGAATGGAACGCGTAGCTTCACTTCTTCCCCCTCCACCAAATACTCGACGCAACGAGCATACAATAAGTGCTCCAACTCAGCATTCAGCTTCTCATGGAACTCCTGTAAGTGCTACATCTGGCCATCCACCCACTTCTTTGCATATTGCATCGTCTCTTGGGAGTGGTGGAAACTCATTTGATATGCCATCACATGCTCGTCCCAAAGGAAAGGCTAGGCAGTCCACTCTTCACACAGCATGGCATCCACAAAGAAAGGCATAGGTTGATGGTGCTGTAGCACGTTTTTTCTACTCTTGTGGGATCTCTTTTAATGTTGCCCACTCACCATTCTTCAAAGAGATGGGGGCTGAAATTGCAACATTTGGTGGTGCATACACTCCACCCTCTTATGATGCCTTGAGGGAGAGATTGCTTGAGAATGAGATAACATCCATCAATGAAGCCATTGCACCTGTAAAGGAGAAATGGAGCACGTATGGGGTCTCTTTAATGGCTGATGGGTGGAGTGATATACGCAGCCATTCATTAGAAGGCATTCGTGCAGCATGGAGGGAATCCACTCTACATAAAGTCTACAGAAGATGGGGTGAGACAAAAAACTGCTCTTGTGCTATGTGAGTTATGGAGTGAGGTTGTTGAGTATGTGGGTCCACAAAATGTGGTTCAATTTGTTTCAGATGGTGAGAGTACCAACAAGGCAGCAGGGGCCTTATTGGAGCAAACGTACCCACACATTACATGGAGTCCACGCATGGCACATTGTCTCAATAACTTGCTTAAAGACATTGAAAAGTTGCATTGGGTAAAGGCCACCATTAACACAGGCAAAGAGGTTGTTTCTTTCATAACCCGCCACCATTACTCTCTTACATTATATCACAGGTTTGCAAAGAAAGAGTTATTGAAGTACTCCAACACCCGCTTTGCATACAGTTTCATGATGCTTTGTCGTCTCTTTCATGTGAGACCAGCCCTAAAGCAGATGATGGAATGCCTTGATTGGGAGTCGTGGCCTACTCATAGCCTATAGGCAAGCACTTGGGCAGCTTTGCTATGCTACTATTACACAAGATGAGTTTTGGCCTTCTGTAGAGTATCTTCTCAAGTTATGTTGGCCGATTGTTAAGGTTTTGAAGCATGTGGATGGAGATGTGCCTTACATTGGGAAGATTTATGAGGCCATGGATTGGATGGTTGAGAACATCCATTTGATAGAGACCGATGCAGATAGAAGACACAAGTTGGAGGATCTTGCAGTGAGTAGATGGAACCAATATGATTCTCCACTACATACAGCTGCCTATGTGCTTGATCCAGAGTTTCAACACAAGGGGAGATAGCAACAAGCAGACGGTGAGGTGGTACGTGGTTGGAATCAGAGTCACACGGGGACGTGGGGACGGGCCGTAGGGACGCGGGACGCGGGGACGCGGAGACGGGGACGGCCGGGGACGCGTGGGACGTGCGGGGGACGCCGTGCAACACGGGGACGCCTGCAGGCGTCCCGGGGACGCGTTCCCGAAACGCGGGACGGGCAGGGGACGTGGTGAGGGGACGTCTCCAACGGGCAGAAAACGGCCAGAAACGGGCAGAAACAGGCGGAAACGGGCGGAATTCCAGCTATAAAAAAAGGCACAGTCTCTATTGCACCCACACTCGTTTCTCAAGCCTCATTGCTCAAGCTTCCAAATCCATCTCTCTCCAAGTTGTGCCAAGTTGTGCCAAGTTCCAACTTCCAAGCCATCTCTCTCTCTCTCTCTCTCTCTCTCTCTCTCCAAGCCATCTCTCTCTCTCTCCAACTTCCAAGCCATCTTTCTCTCTCTCTCTCTCTCTCTCTCTCTCTTGCACCCTTCTTCCCTCTCTCTCACACTATTCATCATTCATGGCATCTCAAGGTGAAGGCGCCGCCGCCACATCTTCCGTTGCGGGCTCTTCACGAAGGAGGCCGGCGGTGCACACATGGTCATGGTGGGATGAGGTCCACTACGCTAGTCGTGGAGTGGGCGGTGGTTCAAGGGCATGGAATTGCAAGCTTTGTTCCTACAAGAGAAGTGGCGGCGCCAACAAAGTGCGAGCTCACTTTTTGCACGAGGCCGGTCATCAAGTGCAATTTTGCGCACGTGTTACTCCTGAGAAGCGAGCGGAGCTTCTTGAGAAGCTCAAGGTTTATGAGGTGGCCGAGGCGGCAAAGAGAGGGCGACATGTTGCCGTTGATCCTCATGATGTGGTGAGAGCACGAGAGCAACCGACGCGAATGGAGGTGGAGAGGAACCCAAATCTTGCTTCAAGCTCTCAACCATTCAAGTCCACTCCATCCACATCGGGTGCCTCCATTCCCATCCGCCGTCAATCCACTCTTAACGAGAATTGGAACCCAAAATTGAAGGATGAGGTGGATAGGTCGGTGGCTAGGTTCTTCTACCACGACCACATTGCGTTTCAAGCGGCACGGTGAGAGTCGAGACTCAATTCTCTTCACTCTTTTTTTTTTAATGTCTCATGCTTCAAAGCATTTGTCATATTGCCAAAAAAAGCTAACATGCTACATGGTTTTCCTTACTTGAAATAGGTCTCCTTACTTCCGTGAGATGGCCACAAAGATCGGGGAATATGGCCCCTCTTATGTGCCACCTTCATCGGAAAAGATTCGCACCACTTTGCTTGATAGGGAGAAGTTGGCCGTTGAGCAGGCGGCGGCGGATACAAAGGCAACATGGGAGACTAACGGAGTCTCTCTCATTGTAGATGGATGGAGTGACACGCGCAAGCGCTCCATCCATGGAGTGGTGGCCTACTCAAGGGGCAAAGTGTACTTCATCGAGTCACATGATGCGAGTGGCACTGGGAAGGCCGTGGATGTGCTTGCCGCGGAATGGGCGTCCACGATCGAGGTCATTGGGCTGGAGCTTGTGGTCGGCATGGTGGCGGATGGAGAGGCGTCAAATAGGGCAGCCGGGAGCATTATTGAGTCAATGTATCCATCCATCACAGTTTCTTTTTGCATGGCCCATTGTCTCAACAACCTCCTCAAAGACATAGGTGCCTTGCCATGGATTGCACCCACCATTGAGGAGGCTAACCAGCTTGTATCCTTTGTCCTCAACCACCAAAGGCTGCGACATGAGTTCTCTAAAAGGAGCACTCTTTCCCTCCTCAAGTATTCTGAGACAAGGTTTGCATACAACTTCCTCATGCTAGGCCGCTTGTCTACATGTGGCGGAGCCCTAAGAGGGCTTTTCCTTAGTGATGAATTTTCAGCCATGCCGTAGTCAAAATCGGCAACAGGGAGAACATGCCGAGATCGCGCCGATGATGCCGCTTGGTGGGAGAAGGTGAAGACACTTGATGCCTTGGTCAAGCCTATTGTTCACCTTCTACGAGTCATTGACGGCCGTGAACCATGTATCGGCAAGGTCTATGAGGCCATGGATCGCATGATCGAGTCACTCCAGCAGCTTGTGCCAGACAGGGCCGAGTTTGAGGAGATCCACTCATTATGTGAGTCCAGGTGGAACTCCTACTACTCCCCTCTTCATGCGACTGCCTTTGTGGTTGATCCAGAGTTCCAGGGCAGAAAGCAAGAGGCCGACAAGGAAGTAAGCAGGGGATGGCGGATCATTTTGGAGCGCTTAGAGCCCGACCCTACCATCAGGCGGAAGATCAGAGACCAGCTATCTCAGTACAGGACGCGGCAGGGATCTTTTGGATGTTTAGATGCACAGCTTGACCGCCTCAAGATTGGGTCTCCTCTTTGGTGGGAGGATTGCGGATCAGATGGGCCGGAGTTGCAGCGCTTGGCTATTCGCATCCTTAGCCAGGCTGTGAGCTCTAGTTGCTTGGAGCAACTTTGGAGCGTTTACAGTCACATTGCCTCTAAGAAGAGGAACCGCCTTGAAGTGCAAAGGGCAAGTGATTTGGTTTTTGTGAGCGCTAACTTGCGCATGCTATGTGCGACAGCAACAGGGAAGGCGGATCCCTTCACCGAATGGAAGATGGCACAGCAGGATCCTGCAGCTCAGGAGCATCTTGAGGAGGTAGAGGAGGAGCCACAGCCTGAGGGGGAGGAGGAGGCGTCAAATGGCATCGACGACTTCGACTTCCAAGCCTCCCGTCAAGCTAGCACTTCAGGAGCTTGAGGCTTGACTCTTGAGCCTTGAGCCATCTCACCTTTTTTGTGCCCACTGCCAATGGCCATGATCTATTGTGATCTATCTAGTATCCCTATTTTGTACCCACTCTTTTTTGTAACCCTCACTGCCCATGAGGCATGTACTTATCTCTTTGTATCTATCAGACTATCAATCACATAATCAGTGTGCCATCGATGTTTTATTAGCGCATTTTGCTCAAAATGACTCTTGTTTTTTTGTCTATTCGGTGTAAAATTTTGTTCAAAGTGTGTCTCTATATGTATGTCATGCATACAACTCCTAAATTGCTTTTAAAAAAGAGGTTTTTTTTTGCCGTTCCCGACCCCGTCCCCGGGACGGCACTTCCCCATCCCCGTCCCCGTCCCCGTCCCCATGTGACTCTGGTTGGAATGCCACTTTGCAAAGGTTGGTTGGTACTCCAGAGAAAAGACGCAAGGTGAAGGATCAGCTTGCAAACTACCGCAACAAAGAGGGAATGTTTGGATGGAGTGACGCACAACATAACGGGTTGAAAGCTGAATTTTAAACCTTTATTTAAATCTCTGTCATATGAATCTTTATTTCATGTTTGAAGTGTAATTGTGGTTTTTCAAATTGTCATGTTGTAGGTTTCATGTTGGTGCTGTCACTTGGTGGGAAGACTATGGTGGAACTTCAACACCTGGCCATTCGTATTTTGAGGCAGGTGTGCTCTTCATCAGCTTTGGAGCGTTTATGGAGTACCTTTCGTCACATACACTCAAAGAAGAGGAATCGCCTTGGGAGCAAGAAAGCAGATAAGCTCGTCTTTGTTAATGCAAACTTGCGTTTGCTAACAAAGATGAAGCATAAGTACACGCATGATAAATACATTGGCTTTCATAAATCAGAGATAGACACGAGCTCCATCATTGGTGATGTAGTTGAGGAGGCAGAGGGCGAGGGTCAAACACATGAAGATGGCATGGAAGAAGCTCCACCAGAGGAGGAGCATGAGGATGAGCCTCAAAAGAATGAGGCTATTTCTATAGCATAGAAGAGTCTTGAGGAGTCAAGACTCAGGACTCTAGAATCTAGAGTCTAGACTCTAGAGAGTAGCTTCCTTTGACATTTGATTTTACTCTTTTTTGTAATGGCTAGTCACTAAGGACTTGGTCTTACTCTTGATTGAGTGATGGATTTAGCTTATTTTGTGATTATGCCAAGTTCTAACTTCTAAATCCTTTGATTTCTCATGCAACTTTAAAGTTTCAAATAATGATTCATAAATGTACAGTGTGGTATGTACACTATAGACTTTCCCCATACCCCCCTCTTAGGATAACCTGGGATAACCTGGGATAACGTGGTGTTTCCGTTTCCCCATCCTCAAAATTGCCGTTTCCGTTTCCGTTTCCGTTTTCCCATTTCCCATAACTATGACCTGCACACGTGGGCTTGCCGAGAGCCGTGGGGGGGAAAAAAAAACACTTGTCTGAAATAATTCTCAAACCTGAACCAAAAGCACCAGGGACCTTTGATGTAAACCCAATTTGTACTAATTGTTGGAAACCACAATACAGTCAATTGCAACGCATCAAACTAGACCTTCTCAAATCCACCAAGCCTTCAATCCTAGCAAACGACCAACACTCAACAGAGTGCTTCCCAGTTATGAAAGCTAGACTCCTTCGAATTCTCCTCAAGCGATGAGCTTTCAAAAGAAATGAGCCAATAAAACACAAACATGAGTGGAGAAACAGTGGAACACTTGGAAAGAGGAGCCACCACAATCCTCCAAACTTTAGATTCACCAACAAGCTCTGTAAACAGTGCCTTAAATTTTATGAAGAAGGCGTTCAACCGCTCTATTTTTGGACGTAGCTCCAATGAAGGAGTGGGAGAAGGACCAAGAACCTCAAGATTCGCTCATACAAGAAGCGGTCAAACCATGTCAAACATTTGGTGTCGATCTTGAGTTGGGTTTATTACAAGCACACCATGAGCAGCAAGTAGCCTAACGATCACAGTTATTATGGCAAACGAGAGATGTCTCTTTTGATATACACCAGGGACAAGTATTCCACAATACACACAACAGCAAGCATGTAGCCATATTTGGTAGTGATGTGTGTAAACACTCTAGGACCAACCGGGTTACTTTTTTCCTCTTTAAGAGGTTTTTTCCCCCGTGCTAGTATGCACCTATCTTGGGGTATACTTATCATCTTTGTCCAACAAACATTCATTATCTATCTATCATCTCATTGTGAGCTCCCTTGAGCTTCTCCACTGTGTGTATATGTGTGTGCATTCCTACAACCCTCTTTCCAACATGTGGTATCAGAGTATACGCTCCTTACCCGTATTGCCTACCCTTCACCCTAAATCGTCTGTCTTCTTGAGTCGGATCTTGAAGCCCTTCTATGAGAAGAAAGAGGATCGTAAAGTGTGCTGAAGTTTTGCGGTCAGATTTTCATTCCGAGCGCATCCTAGGAGCCGTTCGCGTGGTTTTCAATTTTCTACAAACATCTTTGGGGACCAAATTTGCATTGTTCTTCGTCAAATTCTAGAGTAGTATTGTCAAATCTACTACAGACGGGTGTGCAGATACACGAGAAAGCACCATCAAACACTCACCACACTGGATCAAGTCTATGAGCTACACTTCAGCAACATCGATCTCTACATCTTATGAGTAAAATTTCTACTCACTTTACTCTACATTTCTTTTATACTGTCACGTGCATCCTGCACTTGGATGCCACGAGGACATATTTGAACAGAAGGTGCAAGACTTGGAGTGGAAACTGGTTCCATGTGAGCCCAGTTCGAGACAAGTCAGTCAGGGTTCCACTCTAAGCGTGCAAGGTCAGGTGTGCATTGTCCTGCACACGAGGCATTGCCAGTCTGTACTGTGAGTCTCCCTCTGGAATGATGTCAGATGTTTTGAATGTTGGGTTTGCAACCGAACACCAAGCATCTATAGAAAGCATGTAGTTTTGCATGTAGAACACGGCCAGCCCTTAGGGCTACCCCAAGAAGAGGAGTGTTGCATCCCTTGATTGGGCAAGGGGTATGTCTTGGGCCACCCCAAGGGACCTATGGAGGCCCTAGGCTTTGCCCACCAGCCCATAGCCCATAGAAGGGTTGGGCAGGCTGTCGGCTTGGCCACGCAGCCGACAAGCAAGGTTACCACAGAACGCCGTTCCGCCCACCTAGAACGTGGGAACGGCATTCGCTGCGTGTGAAATCTACAAAACGCCACGGAACATCCTCGAACGTTCTGTAAGATGGAACAGCCACGTGGAACATTCCAAAACGTTCCCTTACCCACTTACAGGCTGTTCTGGTTGGATGGTTGAAAAGAAAAAAAATAGGCCAATCACGAATATTCATGAAGTTTGTGACGACCGTCGACCACCCACTTTCGTTGTTGCCTTCAACGTCGTCCGCCCGTCGTCTGCTGTTGTAGCCTGTCATCCGTATACCAGGTACCTGCGCAGCCAGCCATAGCACCTTCTGCGTCATCATACCATAGGCTCCTGGCTATAGCACCTGCAGCCTGGGCCCTGCCGTGACCCAACATCACACCTGCTGACTGCCCTGTCGTGACCCGTCATCACACTTGTTGGGCCCTACTGTACCTGCCAACTTGGGCCCTGCCGTCAACGCTGCCTGCCACATGGAACCTGCAACCTGCCGACTATGATTGTGTTTACCAGCTTCTTGCTGATTGCTCGCTACTGCACAGTGCACAGTGCTGAGAGTCTCATCGCAGGCAGTGTACTATGAGGCATATCTCGATTCTCATCACAGTGTCACACCCCAACTGCACATCACCAGACGGTTCTTGATAGCTTCAGAACTTGCCATTATCTGTCTCCAAGGCTCAAGCAGCACTCGTCACTATCCGTTGTCAGGCGTTTTCCTGAAAGGCATTTTGGGCTTGTGTACATACAGGATGCATGGCATGTGTGAGAGTTTTGCTCGAGAACGCTCGGCAGATGTACAGGGTGGACGGTTTGTCTTGGGCTTGTGCAGGCTTGTTCGGAGGGTGGTCTAATGTGGGTTACTGAGATGATATCAGTTGTTCGGCCGCTTGGTTTGTGTACGCGTCCCAAATAACTGGGCACTTGCAAGCTGTGTTTAAAGAGGTGTGAAAGTAGTTGGGCAATTAATGGTTGGGATGCCAATTTAATAAGTGCATGAGTTAGATCTTTATGGTGTAAAATGGAAGGCTGAGATGGCTACGTGTGCACGGCAGCGGAGGAGATGGCACTAGAATTTTTGATGGAAGGGATATGCTGAATTGATTGTGACCATAATTGAGGTTTTAGAAAAAATAAAAAATAATGATCAAACGTGGCCAATAAAAAGAATAGCCACATGGAAGCCTTACCTTGCTGCCAGCGTGCCACCCTCTCGAAGGCCGGCAAAGACGCGAAGACATCAAAGGTGGCCGCTTGGGGACGTGAAGGGAGGAGGAGCCTGAGGAGAAAGCGACGAGCTGGTTTGTAGCAGGCGCCAAAGGGAAGGCAGCCGCCTCGTTGAAAGAAGGCTCTGGAGTGATTCGGGAGAGAGAGAGCGCGCTAAGTGTGCAGGCGATCTGGGAGGTTCTGCAGAGCTGCAGCAGGTGGGAAAGAGGAGTTAGCCGCCTTGTGTGTGTGAAGCATCGGGGGGAATTCTGCAGCCAGCGCAGCGTGGAGAAGTTGGTCGCCAGAGCCCGGGTCGCCGAGTAGAAGGTAGGAATGGCCTTGCAGGCGCAAAAGGGACAGAGGAGAGCCTTGTGGAGATAGTCGGGTGGTGCTGCTCACAAGTGCAGAGGGTGACTCTGACGGGCGTGAAGAGTGGACTGGTCGCCGTCCAGAAGGGAGTCGGCCTTGAAAAGGCGCTGCACAGCAGACAGCGTAAAGAAGGATAGGAGCCGCCTGGTGCTCAAAGGTGACTCTGCAGAGCTGGCGAGAAGGCGTGGTGGTCGCCAAGGGGACGAGTGTGAAGTGTCGGTTGGTGTGGTAGCTGCTGGGTGCGCCGGTGTGGTCAGCGACAGAGAAAGCAGCCGCCTGGTGTGAAGGGAGCACAGTGCAAATAGCCATTTGGGTACAAGGGCTAGTCGTCAGTAACGGTGGCCATCAAGGGCTCTGAGGAGCGTAGCGTGGAGCCGCCTTGTGGAAAAAAAAAACAGCCTGGCTGGAGTACAGCAGCAAGGTGAAGGGATATAGCTGCCTTGTGAACAGAGAGAAAGGTCTCTTGGGTCGTTGAGCAGAGCAAAGGTGAAGAAAGAAAGAGAGAGAGAGCCTCGAGTTGGGAAGCAAGGAGAGCAGAGGCGAGGGCTGCTGAACATACAGGACAGCAAGCTGGCAGCGAAGTGGAGAGTTTGAAAGTTTTTCTTTTTAGAAGCTTTCGATTGTGAAGGTGCTGTAAAAGGAGAGCCATGGCCGAAGGGAGTAAAGGAAGCCGAGTGGAGCCAGCTGATTTGTGAAAGAGGGATCTTCTTTTTTGCATTATTTGTGGATAAGTGTGCGGGTTTTCATTATCTTGTGGAATACAGGGTTTTTGAGGTATCTCTGTGTGGTGTTTTGAGAGATTTCTGTTTCCAGCATCGTGCTGGTGGTGCCCCTGGTGTTTGTTGTGTCTTCCAAGGCTGCTGGGTAGGTAGCTATAGAGGAATTTCTTCTTTTCCCAGCCTCCCGACAGTTCTTCTGGTGCCCCCACTGAGGAGAGCTCAGGTATTTCTCTTACGAGGGTGTATGCCCCACAGTAGGAGATTGAAGGAAGGTGTTTCCAGTTTTTCTTGGGATTTGAGGAGAAGTTTGGGGATAAAAATGATGTCGTATCCAGAGTTTTTTGGTGGGCCTAATGAAGATGTGGCAGATTTTCTTGAGAGGTTCGAGGTTGCGTGCATTAGCAACCATGTTGATAATGAAGAGCAAGTGTTGAAACTTTTGAGGATCTTTTTGAAGAGTGATGCTAGAGATTGGCTCAAAGGTTTTGAAGCAAAGGAAGCTAAGGCTGTACCACCTAGTGTTTTGACATTAGACAGGTTGACAGAGGCTCTTTTGGAGCAGTTCCAGCGAGTTGAAGACTCAAGTGTGCTATGGCAGGAACTCAGTGATTTGCGACAGGGACAAGGACAAAACATGGATGAATTTTTGCATGTGTTTACAGGCTTGTGGGATCGATGGTGCTTTTCTTTGCGGAGTGAGGCTCCCCCGATGTTTGTGAAGAAAGGATTGTTTGTAAGTGGTTTGCTTCCTGCCTTGAAGCTCAAGGTCGAAGGGAAGAAACCCAAAACATTTGAGGATGCTATGCAGATTGCAAGGGACAAGGAGTGGAAGATGAAGAAGATGGCAGAGCTCGGTATGCATTCAGAGGGTGTGCATATGGATCTCTTTAATGCTGGGAAGGATGCCAAATCTTTTTTGCTGGAAGGAATGCCTTCAAGGTCAAAGCAGGTGAATAAATGTATGCTTGATAAGCCGTCAGGGTTCTTTTCGTGGTTGAAAGGGTGTTCGAATGAGGACTCCATACAGGTTAAAAAGCCAAAGCAAAAGGAGTACTGGACAGGTCTTGAAGAGAAGCCATTGTTCTTGGAAAGCGGGGTTGTTGAAGATGTTATTATGCCGAATGAAGAGATGGAGGTGCCAATTCGTGTAGAGGAAGAGATGTCCTTGCAATCGTATGTCGATGCTGTTGTGGAAAGTGATTTGGAATGCTCTTTGGATGATGAGCTGGACTGTATTCTTGATAATGCATTGGATGATCTGTTGGAGTTGGCTTCCTTGGAGAAGATTACTTGCATACCAGTTGTGCAGGAAGGGAGTGATGGTGTGACTGATGATGAGTTGGATGCTACTTTGGATGATGACGTGATAGATTTCGCAGGTGCGGTTGCTGATCATAAGGTGTGTGTTCCTTGTCATACCCAAGAGAATGAGTCGGTTGTCAGTAGTGAGAATGCATGTGAGGCTATTGTTGTTGGTCGAGCGGACCAAGATGCTTTGCCTGGCAGTTTGGGGAGCTTAGACTTGGTAGGGATGCCTGTGCAAGATGTGGAGAATCTTGAAGGATCACCAATGGTCTTGAAGCTGGAGAAACTACAGGGAAGTGACAATGATGACTCTACAGTGCATGAAGTTGTTGTGTTTGATGTTGATGGGCTGAAGGAAAATGCGTTTATGGTGGACACACCACATGTTGATGCTCAGCATATGGATGATTGGTTTGTAGTCTTGGTTTGGCAGTTTGTCCAGAGGGAGAGTCGGAAGCCAATGATGCAGATTGCAAATTGAATGATCATGAGGTGGGAGTTGAAGATCAAGTGTTTGTTAAATCAGTATATGATTATGAGTGGGAATCAAATGTGTCAGAAGGGAGTAGAGGTGAAGAATGGTTGTTTCCATCACAAGACCATGTGAGCTGGTATGGAGAAGGAAATGCAGTATATATTGATGAAGCCATATATGAAGAGCCCAGGGGGTTGCTGAAAGTGGAAGACCATAACAGGATATATCAATGGTTATTTGACAGAGGAAAATGCTTCAAGGATTGGAAGGTAGAAGAACCAAGATTTCCTTTTAATCCCGGTGGATAGCTATTGGAATTTATCTTTTTGCTGCTGAGCATAAATGCTCTAGCAGGCTGGGGGGTTGGCAAAGTATGTCAGGCGTTTTCCTGAAAGGCATTTTGGGCTTGTGTACATACAGGATGCATGGCATGTGTGAGAGTTTTGCTCGAGAACGCCTTGGCAGATGTACAGGGTGGACGGTTTGTCTTGGGCTTGTGCAGGCTTGTTCGGAGGGTGGTCTAATGTGGGTTACTGAGATGATATCAGCTGTTCGGCCGCTTGGTTTGTGTACGCGTCCCAAATAACTGGGCACTTGCCAGCTGTGTTTAAAGAGGTGTGAAAGTAGTTGGGCAATTAATGGTTGGGATGCCAATTTAATAAGCGCATGAGTTAGATCTTTATGGTGTAAAATGGAAGGCTGAGATGGCTACGTGTGCACGACAGCGGAGGAGATGGCACTAGAATTTTTGATGGAAGGGATATGCTGAATTGATTGTGACCATAATTGAGGTTTTAGAAAAAATAAAAAATAATGATCAAACGTGGCCAATAAAAAGAATAGCCACATGGAAGCCTTACCTTGCTGCCAGCGTGCCACCCTCTCGAAGGCCGGCAAAGACGCGAAGACATCAAAGGTGGCCGCTTGGGGACGTGAAGGGAGGAGGAGCCTGAGGAGAAAGCGACGAGCTGGTTTGTAGCAGGCGCCAAAGGGAAGGCAGCCGCCTCGTTGAAAGAAGGCTCTGGAGTGATTCGGGAGAGAGAGAGCGCGCTAAGTGTGCAGGCGATCTGGGAGGTTCTGCAGAGCTGCAGCAGGTGGGAAAGAGGAGTTAGCCGCCTTGTGTGTGTGAAGCATCGGGGGGAATTCTGCAGCCAGCGCAGCGTGGAGAAGTTGGTCGCCAGAGCCCGGGTCGCCGAGTAGAAGGTAGGAATGGCCTTGCAGGCGCAAAAGGGACAGAGGAGAGCCTTGTGGAGATAGTCGGGTGGTGCTGCTCACAAGTGCAGAGGGTGACTCTGACGGGCGTGAAGAGTGGACTGGTCGCCGTCCAGAAGGGAGTCGGCCTTGAAAAGGCGCTGCACAGCAGACAGCGTAAAGAAGGATAGGAGCCGCCTGGTGCTCAAAGGTGACTCTGCAGAGCTGGCGAGAAGGCGTGGTGGTCGCCAAGGGGACGAGTGTGAAGTGTCGGTTGGTGTGGTAGCTGCTGGGTGCGCCGGTGTGGTCAGCGACAGAGAAAGCAGCCGCCTGGTGTGAAGGGAGCACAGTGCAAATAGCCATTTGGGTACAAGGGCTAGTCGTCAGTAACGGTGGCCATCAAGGGCTCTGAGGAGCGTAGCGTGGAGCCGCCTTGTGGAAAAAAAAAACAGGCTGGCTGGAGTACAGCAGCAAGGTGAAGGGATATAGCTGCCTTGTGAACAGAGAGAAAGGTCTCTTGGGTCGTTGAGCAGAGCAAAGGTGAAGAAAGAAAGAGAGAGAGAGCCTCGAGTTGGGAAGCAAGGAGAGCAGAGGCGAGGGCTGCTGAACATACAGGACAGCAAGCTGGCAGCGAAGTGGAGAGTTTGAAAGTTTTTCTTTTTAGAAGCTTTGGATTGTGAAGGTGCTGTAAAAGGAGAGCCATGGCCGAAGGGAGTGAAGGAAGCCGAGTGGAGCCAGCTGATTTGTGAAAGAGGGATCTTCTTTTTTGCATTATTTGTGGATAAGTGTGCGGGTTTTCATTATCTACTCCGATTTGTCTCATAGGCCGAGTTCGGTCTTTTGGAAGACGTTAATAAAATCTTTCTTTCTTTCTTTTCTTTCTCTCTCAACCATATCTTGACACTCAGAGCTATTATTGAGGAGGGCAGATTATATGGCAGGAGGATTTATTGTTGCTTTGTGGATTTCCGCAAAGCTTTTGACACAGTACCGAGAGCCAGACTGATGCGCAGACTACAAGAGATGGGAGTGCCCACAGAGCTGATTTGGGGAATCATGGCTTTATACAGGACAGTTGTGGGGTAGGTACGTACTACTCAGGGTATATCTGAGATGGTTCACTCCACTATTGGGGTGAAACAGGGCTGCCCCCTTTCTCCCACCTTATTTGGGATGTATGTGGATGAGGTTTCAGACTATGTAGAGCGGGAGGGTGACAGAGGAGCATAGCTAGCAGGGACATGGATTCCGCTGTTATTGTATGCTGATGATATTGTGTTGATCTCTGATTCTCCAGAGGGGATGCAGCGTCATTTGGATGCATTGCACACGTTTGCACATGACAGTGGATTGTCTGTTAACCTTGGTAAAACCAACGTGATGGTGTTTAACACCACAGCACAGTGGATTAGGAGGTCAGTACCCACCTTTACATATGGTCAGGAGACAGTGGAGTATACAGATGCATATACTTACCTTGGTGTGGTTTTTAGTGGCCCACTATTTTCCTTGAGGAGAGCATCGGAGACCAGATTGACCAGAGCTTATGCAGCATTGGGGAGACTAGAGAGGATGTGTTCACAGGTTCAGTTTCAGGAACCTCGAACAAAACTCTGGCTCTTTGACACTTTGGTCACTTCAGCCATGCTATATGGAGATGAGATATGGGGACCCTCAGTGGATCACCACAGCCGAGCTGGTAGCACTGATGGATGGAGACGTATGGAGAGGCCCTTTGGTCACTTCAGCCATGCTGTATGGAGATGAGATATGGGGACCCTCAGTGGATCACCACAGCCGAGCTGGTAGCACTGATGGATGGAGACGTATGGAGAGGCCCTTGGTTTCTATGATTTCCCGGATGATTAGGGCCAAGGCCTCCGTACCACATGATATTATCCGTGCAGAGATGGCTGCCCCACCATTGGTAGTAGAGGCACTCACTTGATCAGTCTCCTTTACACATAGCACTTGGGCTCTCCCTAGAGACAGATATGCTCGCTTAGCCCTGGAATCTTCACGACAGTTGGCATCACAAGGAGACGGATCATGTTGGTATGCACAGATGACAGCTTGGTTCCAACTGCATGGCTTTAGTATGGACAGGCTACTTCCATTTCAGTACTCCCTGGATGCACCCTCCCTCTCTCTCACACAGGCAGAGATTACCAGACTTATTACGCAGGACTTGACTCAGCTAGACACTACGAGGACATGGATACAGCCGACACACGAGCTTGGTACGAAGATGGCTTTCTATAGAGATCATCTTCTCCAGCTCACGGAGGATGGGTTTGTGATTAGACCCAGCTACATGGATACTCATCTTTCTCATGGGGTACGGTGTGTTATTGGTCAGATGCGCACATCCTCACACCAGCTAGAGATTGAGACTGGCAGATTCAGAGGAGTACCAGCTGAGGCCAGGATTTGTCAGCTGTGCCAGATGGAGCCAGAGACAGAGTTACATTACATATGTCACTGTCCAGTATATTATGAGATACAAGGCCGTTTTCACTGCCTGTTTAGAGAGGGTTTCGGACCACTTTCTAGAGTCATGAGATACCAGGATCAGAGATGACTCGGATTATACTTGCTGGAGCTGCGTAGACATAGAGAGGGTCTCTTGAGAGGGAGGGGATCAGAGAGTGAGAGACACCTACAGGCTTCTTTCGACCAGAGATTGAGCAGTCAGGCCATCACGCATTGCAGCTAGCCCCATAGTATAGCCGCACCAGAGGTACACTGATTGATCGTGCTATAGAGCTGGGGCGGTCCAGGCGCCCCAAGATGAGAGGCCCATCTCGACACCGGCGGAGACTACAACAGAGGATCACGACCATACTAGCACGGCATGGGAGACGTCCAGTCAGAGTACTCACCATGGAGGACATTGAGGATATCTGCCATCGACCGATGAGAGACATCTTTGGATAGTGATGTGTATGATGCTTACCTTTGTTGCTGGAGTTTTCCTCCTAGATGTTATCCATTAGGAGCTCCTAGTACCTTACTTTTCCTCATAGTTGTTTGAGTTTCAGTTACTTGTTTAGTTGTTTTTAGCTTTTCTTACACAGACATTGTATCAGATCCACCAATTGTTGTAACCTTTTTGGTCTCATAGGTCATTTTGGCCTTCTGAAGACGTTAATATATCATTCCCTCCCTCCCCCCCCCCCTCCCCCTCCCTCCCTCCCTCCCTCCCTCCTTCTCCCCCTCCCCCTCCCCCTCCCTCCCTCCCTCCCTCCCTCCCCCCCCTCCCTCCTCCCTCCCCCCTCCCTCCCTCCCTCCCTCTCCCCCTCCCCCTCCCCCTCCCCCTCCCTCCCCCCCCCTCCCTCCCCCCCTCTCCCTCCCTCCCTCCCTCCCTCCCTCTCTCTCTCTCTCTCTCTCTCTCTCTCTCTCTCTCTCTCTCTCCCTCTCTCCCCCCCCCCTCCCTCCCTCCCTCCCTCCCTCCCTCCCTCTCCCCCCCCCCCTCCCTCCCTCCCTCCCTCCCTCCCCCCCTCCCCCCCCCCCTCCCTCCCTCCCTCCCTCCCTCCCTCCCTCCCTCTCTCTCTGTTCGCGCTGGTGGTCCCCTCTAGCTACTCGCGCTGTCCATGGCGTGACGCCTTTGCTCTTTCGCTGCTCGCGCTGTGCGCTGGTGGTCTCTCTCGCTCGCTGCTCTTGCTCTCGCTCTCTTGCTGTTCGCGCTGCGCGCTGGTGGTCACCCTCTAGCCGCTCACGTTGTCCATGGCGTGACGTCTTTGCACTCGCGCTGCACGCTGGTGGCCTCAACACCCTCTTGCTGCTCACACTGGTGGTCTCACGTTACGCGCTGGTGGTCTGCGCGCCCTTGCTGTGCTGCGCCTGGCGCTGCCCTTCGTACCCACCCCGCTCGAGCTGCCCTGCTTACACTCCGCACCCCTGCGCACCCCTGCTGTACTGCGCTGCTGTGCTCGCGCTCTGCTTGCGTAGCCAGAATCTCTCTCTCTCTCTCTCTCTCTCTCTCTCTCTCTCTCTCTCTCTTTTCGTGAAATGGTGTTTTATATTATATGTAAAAATGTACATCAGCCACATGGCTCACACAGAACCTATGGCCCCAAAAAAACCCCCACAAAAGATCCTCTAAAGGATCATGACCATGCAAACCTGTACACTAATAAGAAAGCCTCCTAGCCAAATAAGCATCCCAGATAAAAGCATCAAACATGAGCCAGCCGAGCCGCTATAGACCATAACGAAATAACATCTGCATCCAAAAGCTGAGCTGAGAGAGGAGAAGAAAACTGCCAAAGCAGCAAACCGCGGATACGTAGAATGTGCCCATGTATTCCAGACAAGGAATCAAAGATGAACCCATTCCGTGTAGTCCAAATATGCCAAAGTCCTGTCCATCTAAGAAAATGGAATATCACAAGGTGACTGTCCGAAGTAATGACTTGAGGACAAATCCCAAATATCCACTGATGAGCCGAAACAGTAGACCTCTCTACTGCCTCCCAGACGCGAGAGACAAAAGACCAAATCTGACGGGCCACTGGACAACTCATGAACAGATGCATAACTGTTTCAGTGCATTGAAGGTGCTCAAGGATTAGGGTTAGGGTTTACAGAAGGCAATCAGGCGTGGAAACCAAGAGGGAGGAGTGAACACGACTTCCAATATGCTTCAATGAAAAATCAAGTACAATAGCCACATGATAGTGACCCTAAAAGATAAGTGTTCACATGTCCGGCCATAAATGTGCCGGGTGGACCAAAACACTTATAAACTGCATATAAGTGAAACTAACCTAAACTGGGGGAAAAAACCTCCACTAACTGAAGTAAAAAGTGCCCCAGTAATCTACTGATGATCACTAGCACTCCTCTGGGTGCATACACAGCATAAAACCCAACAAACCCCCCTGGAGTGATATGTGATCACTGTACATCATCCACCAAAAGGAAACAAATTCAAAGCATTGCGGAATGCTTCAAATTTCGGACGTGGTAATGCCTTGGTGAAGATGTCTGCCACATTCTGATCTGTAGGACAGTAGATCAGACTGATATCTCCTGCCTGGAGTCTCTCCCGAACAAAATGATAGTGAATCTCAATGTGTTTCGTGCGAGCATGAAACACAGGATTCCTGGCCACAGCAATGGCACTCTGACTATCAGTATAGATAGTTGTAGGCTCCTCCACTGAAATATCTATATCAGTCATAAGACGACGCAGCCAAACACACTCAACAGTAGTAGTGTAGGCTGCTCTGTACTCTGCCTCACAAGACGAAGTGGCCACTGTGGTCTGTTTCTTGCTTAGCCAAGAAATGCATGAAGCGCCAAGGAAGAAACAATTTCCACTAGTGGAATGTCTGGTATCAAAGTCACCAGCCCAATCTGAATCACTGTAAGCATGTAACTGCATGTCACCCCCCTCAGGATAAAGCAACCCAAGAGACAAGGTACCCTGCAAATAACGGAATACACGCTTCACAGCTTGCCAATGTGACAACCGTGGGCTGTGCATGAATTTGCTCAACTGAGAGACTGCATACTGAATATCTGGCCTTGTATTACACAAGTAAATGAGGCACCCAACAGCATGAGCATATGTAGTGGCATCAAAGGAAACACTGTCATCTTGTAGTGACAGTTTCATCCCAGGCTCCATAGGAGTACTAATAGGCTTGCAATCCTGAAATTTAAACTTCTCCAGAAGTTTAGCAACATAACGTGATTGCAACAACCCAATGCCTCTGTTATCCTACACAAACTGTATGCCCAAATAGTAATGTACAAGGCCCAAGTCAGACATGTCAAATGTCTGTTGCAGTATCTCCTTAAAAGCTGCAATTTTGTCATCATTTGATCCCATGAGTAAGAGATCATCCACATAAAGACTCATGACCAGCAAATCTGTCTCTTCTTTCTTTACATACAGAGTGGCCTCTGATGGACTGTTCACAAATCCCTGAGTGAGTAGAAAAGCATCTATTTTTGCATACCAAGCTCGTGGAGCTTGTTTCAAACCATACAAGGCCTTTTTCAGCCTGCAAACTTTCCCCTCATGACCATGTTCTGCAAATCCCATGGGCTGAAATACATAAACTTCCTCCTCGAGGTCCCCATGTAGGAATGCAGTCTTTATGTCCAACTGGTGAACAACCCAACCACGATGTGCAGCCAATGCAATGACACACCTAAGTGTCGACATACGGGATGTAGGAGCAAATGTCTCCTCATAATCAATGCCCTTTTTCTGTGCACAGCCCTTTGCAACTAGACGGGCTTTGTACCTGTCAATGGATCCATCTGCATGTCTTTTCAACTTATAGACCCATTTAGTACCAATTGCTTTCTTGCCTTTGGGCAGATCAACCAAATCCCATGTTTGATTCTTTTTAATAGAATCAATCTCATCCTGCATGGCTTTGTTCCAATGCACATTATCTCGTGCATCCACAAATGAATCAGGCTCATCATCATCCTGTAAACTGGCTGCCATAACCAGATTCAAATCCATGATGTGTGCATGCTCATTGGTCCTTGTCTCCCTACGAGTACGACCAGCAAGAGGACCCTCTAAATGGCTGTCCTGTAATGTCCTCAAATACCATTTAGGTATATGTCTGACCTGTGGTGCCTGCTGTCCCATATTTGGTTCAGCTTCTGGCTCATTTGGCTGCTGAATTTCTGCACCACCTACATCATTTGCTGGCTGTCCAGTACCCTCATGAGTTGGATCACCAACTGTGGAATGAAACTCCATGGGTAGTAGACCTTCAAACACATCATTTTCAGCCTGATTTGCCTCATAACCAGCCATGGATAATTCTGATTTTTCATCAAAAATCACATCCCGACTGATGAATATCTTCCTGGATAGTGGGTCATATAACCTGTAGCCCTTGCTCTCACGGCTATACCCAACAAAAATGCATTTTGTGGCTTTATCATCAAGCTTCCTCCTCAACTCTTTGGGTATGTGTGCATATGCAAGACACCCAAAGATACGAAAATGCGATACAGAAGGCTTGCGGCCATGCCAAGCCTCAAAAGGAGTAATAGAAACCAATGCCTTTGTGGGACATCGATTCAAAATATGACAAGCACACATTATTGCTTCCACCCAAAAGATATGTGGTAGTCTTTTTGCCTTTAGCATACATCTGGCCATCTCCATGAGTGACCGATTTTTCCTTTCTGCAACCCCATTCTGCTGTGGAGTGTAAGGAGTAGTATACTGATGTTTTATACCTCTACTCCCAAGAAAGGAATTCAGCACATGTGACATATATTCCCCCCCTCGGTCAGAACGGAGAGTCTTCACCTTGCATCCTGACTCTGTCTCAGCAAGTGCTACAAAGGCCAAAAATGCATCATATACCTGTGATTTCTGTGTCAAAGGATAGACCCAGCATATACGAGAGAAGTCATCAATAAATGTTGCAAAATAAAAGCAACCACCTAATGACTTCGTCTGCATGGGACCACAAAGATCACTGTGTATAAGTTGCAACTTTGCAGTTGCTCTTAGAGCCTGATCACGTGGGAAGGAAAACCTGTGCATTTTTCCCAAAATACATCCTTCACAAATGTGATCTGGAGGCTTCTCCATGAGAGGTAGATCTGTAAACATATTATGTCGCTGCATAAGCATAAGACTACCAAAATTTACATGCCCCATGCGAGCATGCCATAACTCCGCATCAACCATAGCTGGAGTAAGAGTGAATGCATGATAAGCAGACTGATCCACTGGCTGAAATGCATCCAACTCATAAAGTCCATGACATAATGTACCAGTAAGCATCAAGGTCAAGGCATTTGCTTTGTCTCTGACCATGCATTTATCATCATCAAAGTAGACCTGCATTCCACAATGTGCTAAAGAAGAAATGGACAACAAATTCTTCTTTATCCCTGGTACATATAAGGCATCTGTAAGGCGGAGAATGGAGCCATCAATGGCTGTAAGCTGAATCTCCCCAATGCCACAAACTGGATATGAAGCATTGTTGGCACACTGAATAGTTTTGCCAACAGGGGCAGGGCCAACATGACTAAACAAATCCCTGCGAGATGTGATATGTTTTGAGGCACCACTATCAAAATACCAAGTACATGCATGCTCTGTCAAACTAAGTGCCTGTGAAGACCAAGAGGCATCATAGCTGCATGTATAAAAACAGTAATCCCTGTCCTCAACAAAAGAAGCAGTCTCTGGAGAAGCTTTAGAAGTATCATTAACTGACATCCCAGCTTCCTTTGCCTTCTCGTTGGCAATCCTCTTCCTACATTCCGTGATGTAGTGACCTGGCTTCTTACAGTAATGACATTTGCCCTTCTTCTTGGGCTGTCCATCACTTTTCTTGGTATCCTGTGAAGAACCACCATCACCTGAGTTTTGATTTGCACTCTTTGGCTGAGTTTTTCCTTTCCCCTTTTGACCTGTAGTAAATGCTTGTTCAGCATTTGTGTTCATATTCATATTCTTCCTCATTTGCTCCTCTTGTAGTAAGAGAGCAACAAGTTCCTGATACTTGAGGGGTTCAACAGCATTCCTCATGCTGAGGTTCAAAGAGGTATGAAAAGCCAAGTAAGATCTTGGCAAAGAGTGCAAGATGGTGGACACAAGCTGTGTCTCAGGAATAATCTCATCCACATTGATGAGTTGCTCTCTCAAATCCTGCAGCTTGTTTAAGTGGCTGGACATATCATCTCCTTCATTCATTTTCTGATTTTCAAGCTCTCTTTTCAAAAATGAGATCCTAGCCTCATTACGAGCAGCATACATCTGCTCCAAAGTCACCCATGCATTCTGTGAAGAGCCAGCTGAACGAATATGAGGTATAATGGACCTCTGTACTGACAATGCAATGAGTGACAAAGCTTGTGCATCCCTGGCATCCCATGTCTTTTGAGCATTTGTTCTCTGAACAGGCAATGGCTGTCCTGGAGCCTGTACCTGTTGTCCTCGTCCACGAGCACCCCCTTGGGGAGGAGTCTCTGGAGCCAATGGACCTGGACGTGGTTCATCACCACTAACAAAATCCCAAAGACCTTTTGCCACAAGCACATTTTTCAGCATAAAACTCCACAAGGAGTAGTTCGTGCCATCCAATTTGTCTTCCTTAGACAAATATGTGAATACATCACTTTGCTGTTGATTTGCCATTATGCTTTACGCACAATGTTGTACCTGTTTACCAAAAAACCCAATAGCAAAAACCCTGATAACAACTGTACTCCACTGAATACAGTTCACCCAAATCTGCCTGCACTCTCAATCCTCTGAATGTGCAGCTCAATGCACCAATGACTGAGTAGAGCAACAAATGGCGTACACAATCCAAAATGCCCCAAAAATGCCCAAATTTGCTGCACCCAAACTGTGCAAAAAAACCTGTATATTTTCTTGCTAGAAAATCTGCCTGTTGTGCCTGTATATTTTCACAGAGAAAATAAAAATGCCCAAAAATCAAAACTTGTAATGCTTACCAGCTGAGATTTCAACAGGTATAAGTTGACTGTAGTGTGCAGATACGTAGACTGTTGTACTGTGCAGGTAAAGATGACTGTACGGCGGATGTACTCAGCTGGTACTGTACGGAGCACTGTACGGAGCAGTGCGAACAGGTACACAGCAGGTACAGAATGCGCACAGAAGGTACAGTCGCCAAGTGTGTACTGTCGCCTGATACAGAAGGTGTGAGCAGGTACACGTCAGGATGGCTGCGCTTGACTGTACGGTCAGGTACAGTCACTGAAGGCAATACAGGCGGCGCACTGATGTACGGGCTGAAGGCAGACTGAAGGCGACCAGGCACAGTTGGTACAGGTGCTGACAAGTGCAGTACAGTACTGATGGCGCAGTCGGCGAACTGGTACGAAACCTGCAGTGTACCTGCTGAAGGCGGCGCAGGCTGTGTACGGGCAGGTACTCTTGTACGGGCAGCAGCAATACAGAGCTTCAATGCTCTGCTGAAGGTGGCGCAGGCTGTGTACGGGCAGGTACTGTTGTACGGGCATAAGCAATACAGAGCTTCAATGCTCTGATACCAATTGAAGGTGCTCAAGGATTAGGCTTAGGGTTTACAGAAGGCAATCAGGCGTGGAAACCAAGAGGGAGGAGTGAACACGACTTCCAATATGCTTCAATGAAAAATCAAGTACAATAGCCACATGATAGTGACCCTAAAAGATAAGTGTTCACATGTCCGGCCATAAATGTGCCGGGTGGACCAAAACACTTATAAACTGCATATAAGTGAAACTAACCTAAACTGGGGGAAAAAACCTCCACTAACTGAAGTAAAAAGTGCCCCAGTAATCTACTGATGATCACTAGCACTCCTCTGGGTGCATACACAGCATAAAACCCAACATGCATGTCGTGCAGAAGAAGCAAGAGGCCAATGTAATTTTACGACGGCTGAGATGATCCCGTGTAGGTAACCCTCCCACCAACATCCTCCAAATGAAAACCTTACCTTGGTAAGGGAGTTTAGACTACCAACCACGCATAAGAGTTTTCTGCCACCATGATTTAGACTTGTGTAATCCCCACACCTTATTGGCCTTGGCTGAAACCCAATCTTTCTCTAATACGAGCTTATGATAGACCTGGTTAGCTGAAAGTGATATCAAGTCATCAGATTTACATAGTGCCCAATCAAGCCAAGGCTGATCTGCAGATGGCCGAGGCAATGGAGTAAAAGGCTCAACTGCATGCATGATGTCAATCCATAGTGGTTGAAATGTCCGAGGAACCCCAAAGTGCTGCCGAATACGACGAAACGAATATGGCCTGTCACGACCAGGTATCACAGCATCTCGGATTCTAACCACGCCTAACCTGACCATGCGGTTGAGTCCTATGCGTGAAGCATCTCTGTCTGGCCAAACAATGACACGCGACTCCACAAATGTTTCGAACTGCAAAGAGTTCAAAAGTAGTCTTTCATGACCAGGATCCCACCGAGCCAATAGTAGAACTTCATGCCAAGAAAGAAGAATATGCGATAAAATGTGAGATGAGCGAATACGGACAGGATGAGCCGCATTCACAATGTCCCACCATGAAGCCTGCACACGTGTCCGTCCATGTGATAATCCCTCCAACTCAATCAAGTCACGAGCCATGAATACCCAAGGCTGCTCCTGCAAACACATATCCTGAAAAAGCGCCCACCTACGCGCCACCATATGCCAGCGGACATCCAGTAAAGCAGCCCCACCCATTCTCTTGGGCGTCGTAATGTGATTCCATGCTATCCATGTTTGACCCATAATATTTCCTTGCCTCTTCCACAACATAAACCGAATGGGAGCAACCAAACGGAGAAGAGATTTGTGCGTCCAAGGTAGCAAAGGCAAAAAATAGGAAATCATGCTAAGCATAATAACCTGAGCTACCTTAACCCTCACGTGCATAGGCCACCCTTGAGCTTTCCAATACACAAATTTATCCGAGATCCGAGCAGAAATCCAAGCAAGAAGCGCTTGGGGGTCCACATCCACACCCACCGGATACCCAAGATGACGAACAATGTCTCCTGTATGCACCACACGGCCTTGCCACCCTAATGCCTCAAGATCAAATTCCGTGCATACGATGAGGGCTGATTTTGTTGAATTTATTTTCAGCCCAGAAGCCAATGCAAAATTATTCCAAGCTTCCATTGCTCGATCTATATTGGCTTTTTCGGCCCTGAGAAACATAAAAGTGTCATCCGCAGGGGCTTGAGCAACCAATTGCTTGCCATGAGGGAGATGCAAACCAACCACTTCACCATGCGATGCCATAGCATCTAGGCGAGATAACATAGGATGAGTGGCAATGGCAAAGAAAAGAGGGCTAAGAGGACAGCCCTGCCGAAGAGAACGGGTGAGAGAAATACCATCCGAAAGTCCTCCATTGAGCATAATCCGCGTGATAGAGCCAGAGCCAAGTAAATGCACCAAATTAGCCATTTTGGGACCAAAGCCCATGGCTGTCATTAACTGAGAAAGGAAAGACCAGCTGACATGATCAAAAGCTTTTTCAAGATCGACGTGCACCATCACAATCTCTTGCTTCTTTGCCTTGGCATAATCCACTCCAATTTGAACATTAAGAATATTATGCAATATATTCCTGCCATGCACAAATCCATATTGATATGGATGAATAAGAGTAGGAAGCACCTTCTGCAAGCGATTGGCAAAAATCTTTGTAAAGATTTTATACATAATACCCATAAGTGAGATTGGGCGCCATTGAGCCAAAGAAGTAGGCGAAGGGACTTTGGGCAACAAACGAAGTATGCCCAACTTCCAATCGGCAGGCATATATCCCTCATCCCAAACCCTTTGACAAATAAGCGTCAAAGGCTCTCCAAGCTGATCAACATATTTTCGGAAGAACTCATTTGTCAAACCATCCCAACCAGGGCTCTTTCCCATGGGAAGTTTGGAGAGAACAGCTTCCGCTTCCCCTTGAGTAACAGGAGCATCAAGCTGAACCGCCACATTAGGGTCAACTTGATATCGTACTTCAGCAAACAATGACTCCCTTGCAGCCAGGACACAGCGAGATATCCTCTCGAGGGGCAAGCAAATCTTCATAAAACCTGATGCAATGCTGAATAACCTCAGAAGGTTGAGTAACCAGGTTGCCTTGGGCATCCATCAGCCTAACAATATTCTCACGCATATGTTTTTGATGCAACTTATCATAGAAGCGATGAGATTGACAGTTAGCATCCCGCAAAGCATCAAGACGTGCAAGTAGTTTAAAGCGAACATATTGTGCTTCGTGCACCCTAGATAGCTCCTTTTTCAGCCATTCTATGGCATCCACAACTTCAGCATCCATAGAGTCAGTAAACATGAACGCCTGCAAGCCCTTTAAAAGCGACTCAAGAAGAGCCACATGCTGTTTTTGTATAGAGGCATTAGCAAGACCATAATGCCGCGCCAATTTCCGAGTGTTGGTAAGAACACTGGCCAAGCATGATAATCAGCCATGGACACTCTTGTGGAGAAATGTCGTATCAACTGACGCATATACACATCAAAAACTTCATGCTCCAAAAAAGTGTGATTTAAGCGCAAAGGCAAGCGTCCCAACAAGCCTTTACATGCATCCACAGGATGATAGACCATTTCAAACACAAGCGGCCAATGATCCGACAAAACCTGTTGCTGATCAACCATCATAGTAAGAACCTCTGGCAAAAAGAGATCTTGATGTAAAATATACATCCTATCCAATCTAGCATAAGTGCCCCGAAATTGTTGTGAGGCATAAGTGTAACCCCTTTCGTCTGGATGCAACCAAGACCACATGTCTTGTTTTAGCGACCTTGCTGCAAAAGCTTCCCACGCCACACTCTCCGGGCCATCCATTACAGAATGAGGCGACGTGGCTTGCTCCCCGGAGACACACATATTAAAGTCTCCCATCACAAAGCCAGGATGAGAGATTGAAAGAGCACACAAGTCATTCCACAGCAAACGGCGTGCACGAGCATTATTTGGAGCATACACCCCTAACAACCATAAAGGCGTATCATCCCAAACAATCTGTATCACTAGAAATCTTCCATGAACATCTTGAATCACAAGAGAAGGCTGAAACTGCGAACGAACAGCAAACATAACACCTGACTGCGAAGCAGTGCGAAGCAGGATGTCCGCTATAGAAAACATGAAACCCCTTATATACATAGGCTTTGCCAACCGACTTATGCTGCTTATGTTCAACTGCACACAAAACATCCCAACCATGATAAAAAGTTGTACGCAAAAGCCTGAACTGCTTTTGGCGCGAAGAAATACCCTTTACATTCCATTGTACAATTTTCATAAGCCTTCCCAGAAAAGGAGTCAACAAGGCCGTGTACTAGGCCCAGGACAATCTGCCAAATCACGAACCTTTTGAAGCATTGCATTTTTAGACATGGTATTTGTGATCTCAGACTGCCCTTGGAGTTCCCGAGCACGTGCCAAAGGGTAATGACCATCCCATGGCGAGATGACCTCACCCTTCGAACCAAACATAAGAGGCAACTGTTGTTGTGCTTCTTTTATTAGGCGACTTCTAATAGGATAGCGTTCTACTCTATCCACCCCAAGAGCCCCTGTACCCTGAGAAAGTTGGCCTCTCGGCCTCTCAATCCTGGTCTGTTGCTGGGCACCTGAACCCAAAGGGCGACGAGCATATGTATGTAAGGGCCCGTGATGAGTACGCAAAGGCCCCCGCCAAAAAGCATCTGAGAAATCCCCCCGCGGGGCAACAAATCGTGTCTTTTTACCACGTACTTCCACCCATGGTGGCTCAACCTCATTCTGAACATCCACAAAGAGCCCGTCCGAGTCTCTCTCTCTCTCTCTCTCTCTCTCTCTCTCTCTCTCTCTCTCTCTCTCTCTCTCTCTCTCTCTCTCTCTGTGCATTATAGGGATGGTCACATCTACATTGATGGGAAGAGGGTCGAATAGCACCATCTGGCCTATGAGACACGGAGGAAACAACATGAAGACAAAGACATACACATAGCAATCTGGAACTGTAATGGAGTCCTATGGACACATCTAGGGAGACTTGAGGAGGTGATGGAGGGCCGGGATATCATCTTGATGACAGAGACACATGAGAGCCCGGAGAGGGGCTTACCACGGGTTGAGGGTTATCAGTGGGAGTCAGCTCACCGACCGGGGATGAGACAGGCCACCTCCCGAGGTTCAGGAGGTATTGCAGTGCTTTTCAGGCATGGGTTACATGAGCATGTTCGAGTCGTAGCACAAGACTCGGAGGCGAGATACATGTGGATTAGCTTACGCCTCTCGGAGACCAGATGGATTTATATCGCCCTTTGCTACTTTCCTCCGAAAGGGTCGCGGTTTGCCACCACCGAGGAGCCAGGTGGAGGAGAGGCTAGTGAGTCTCCATACTCTGTCTTATCTGAGGAGATCTTACACTATTCGACACTGGGAGAAGTCTTCTTGATGGGGGACTTCAATGCACGGACTCAGAGCAGACAGTGCGAGATCTATGACTTTGAGGATCCCTTGAGCCTAGAGCCGCTAGCTACAAAGGATACAGGGACCACTCGGATCTCCGCTGATGGAGGAGCTGACAGCACTGGATATGGGCAACATTTGCTAGAGCTTGGGGCCCGACACCATCTCGTTATTTAACGGGATGACTCAATGGCCAGATTCAGGTGGGTTGACTTGCTTTCCAGTGGGAGGCGGCAGTAGCACAGTGGATTATGTGATGGGATCCCGGGAGGCAGCAGATATGGTGTCTCACTTCACCGTACCACCATGCCCCATTGGGGCTGTTCATACATACCTATCCCTCACTTTCAGGAGCTTATTGGAGACCCACCCACCCATCATACAGCCACCACGCACTATTTTTCACTTCACTCGGGACCTAGCCGAGGTGTACGACTATCATGTTCATGATTAGCTATTTGCCTTAGATCCATCGGCACCCATGGCCATGCTCACCTCCCAGCTCTCACATGTACTGCATTCCGCAGCCGCGAGTAGTTTCCCATACCACATACAGACAAGACGGCCACCTACATCTGGGAGCATGCCCCAGAACCGATGGTATGATGATGAGTGCAGAAACCTTTACCGCAGTCTCCGAGTGCAGAGGGCTCGCGGGGAGATCACCCGGAGGCAGGCAGGCAGGCAGGATGCATACTCTCACCCGCCGTAAGCGGCGAGCTTATGACGAGACTCAGTATTGGGACACATATCACATGCTCATGAGCAGAGATGCTGCTGCTGCTTGGAGGAGACTCAGAGAGCCTCGTCCTCCCACACCTATTGCCGATCCTCAGACCTGGCAGACATATGCAGAGAGACTTTATGATGTGCTTGCACAGCCCCCTATACCACAGCCCACAGAGCCATGCTCCACAGTCTCCACCTTCTTCACCCCACCTATGGTTAGGAGGGCCATATGCCGACTCCAACATGGACGGGCGACAGATCATACAAGATTACAGGGAGAGCATCTCATCTATGCTATTGATACATTGGCACCATTTCTTGCTCATCTCTTCAACAGAGCTCTGTCAGAGGGGTTTCCGACTGAGTGGACGATGCACACTATTGTGCCGATCCATAAAGCGGGAGATGTACTAGACCCCGGGAACTACAGGACCATCATGATTGGCCATATATTGGCCAAACTATATGGGGCAGTTTTGGAGGCAGAGCTGAGCACTCATGCAGAGGTTGGGGGATTGAGAGCAGCAGGCCAGGCAGGCTTCCGTCGAACCTTCTCGACCATCGACCACATTTTTACATTGAGGTGCCTGATTGATCAAGCCAAGGCACGGAGACAACGGCTCTATTGTTGCTTTGTGGATTTCCGCAAGGCATTTGATACTGTGCCCAGAGAGCGCCTCTTTCGGCGACTACAGACACTAGGCATACCTTCAGACATGATGTGGGGTATATACAGGCTATATGAGCAGGTCTTTGGGAGAGTCCGATGCCCAGGAGGCTTGTCCGACACAGTTGCTAGCACCATTGGTGTGAAGCAGGGGTGCCCGCTCTCCCCCACGCTCTTTGGGCTCTATATTGATGAGGTGGTCGATTACATCACACAGGGAGGAGGCTCTGGGGTTGAGCTATCAGGTATTACTGTCCATGTTATGCTTTATGCTGATGACATCGTCTTGGTATCCGACACGCAGGTTGGGCTTCAAAGACACCTTGTGGCTCTTGATGACTTCTGCGCACAGCAAGGCCTCACAGTGAACCTTGGGAAAACCAAGGTTATGATCTTCCACACTTCACCCGCAGTCAGGAGCCACACTACTCTCACATTAGCAGGAGGGCGGGTCGAGGTGGTGAGCTCTTTTGTTTACCTTGGCATCACATTTACTAGCTCAGCTCGACGCTTCTCCATGGCTCAGGCAGTCCGAGACAGAGTGACCCGGGGGTATGCAGCTCTTGCTGGCCTTGAGCGTCAGTGTCATCAAGCACATTTTCAGGAACCCCGCACGAAGGGGTGGCTCTTTGATACATTAGTGACACCAGCCTTAATGTATGCAGCAGCGGTTTGGGCACCAGGGCTTGCAGCCTCCACATGGGTACAGCTCGAGAGACCACAAATCTTGATGCTCTCGAGGATGATACGCAGCAAACCATCCGTCCCGCACGACATTGTTCGAGCTGAGTTTGCTACACCACCTATGGCAATGGAGGCATTGTTCCAGACGATCTCCTTTATATACAAGATGAGGGAGATGCCCATGGAGAGATTATCCCGCCGAGCTTTTGAGGCATCCAGACAGCTGGCCGAGGCTGGACATACTGGACCTTGGTATGCACAGATGCTACAGTGGTTCTCACATCATGGTATAGACATTGAGCGGTTGCCACCTTTTCAGTATGATCAGTCTGCTCCACGGGGTTACCTCTCTCTCAATGAGAGGAACAGAGTGATGAGACAGGACATATGGCAGCACTACATACAGGAGACATGGACAGCACCAGAGAGCCCACTACCACCGAAGATGCTGTATTACAGAGACCACTTTATGAGCATCTCAGGGGATGGGTTTATACATCGACCGCAGTACATGGATGTATACATGCCACACAACTCTCGCGTTGCTATTGGACAGCTACGAGTCTCATCACATCAGCTAGAGATAGAGGCTGGGAGAGCGGCACGGGTTCCTAGAGCTGAGCGGATATGCAGATTGTGCCGCGAGGAGGTGGAGACTGAGGATCACTTTGTATGTAGATGTAGAGCCCACGAGGGGGTCAGAGATAGATATGCAGGATTGTTTGAGGAGCACTCTTCACTACATCAGTTGATGGAGGCCTCGGACCAGCGACAGCTTGGCAGACTACTACTAGAGCTTCATAGTTCTCGAGAGAGACTCCTCCAGACACCCGCTCCCACTAGGGGTGGGAGACAGTCCCAGCTCACAGATTTCTTCCAGAGAGCTATGCCAGTGCCAGCTGATGTACCACGTGGGGTGACCGCACAGAGAGCAGAGGAATTGAGAGCCAGGAGGAGACCTAGACAGACCGGACATAGAGCACCCCGACCCCGTCACCGAGAGAGAGCAGCTATCCGAATGAGACACCAGATGGAGACACAGGAGAGGCTAGCTCGCTTTCATTCAGACTCAGGGTACATGTTCATGCCATTCACAGCCTCAGCATCGGCGATGTATGATATCTTATATCCCTCTTATGGCACTGGATGGAGTTAGACATAGATCTGCATAGCATGCTTGTACTACCCCTTCAGCATATAGAGATGCATCTTGCCTTAGCACTCCATCCACATCCCCACCCCCCCCTTATATTGTTTGTATATGGGCTCCACCAATCCATGATGATTCACAGTTGTATCCAGACACATGCACACTTTTTCTTTTGTTTCTTTTCTTCCGATGACCGGAAGAACACAGTTGTATTATTTTTTGTCTCATAGGCCGACTTTGGCCTCTCGTAGACGTTAATCTCTCTCTCTCTCTCTCTCTCTCTCTCTCTCTCTCTCTCTCTGGACCATACTAGCACGGCATGGGAGACGTCCAGTCAGAGTACTCACCATGGAGGACATTGAGGATATCCGCCATCGACCGATGAGAGACATCTTTGGATAGTGATGTATATGATGCTTACTTTTGTTGATGGAGTTTTCCTCCCATATGTTATCCATTAGGAGCTCCTAGTACCTACTTTCCCTCATAGTTGTTTCAGTTTTAGTTAGTTGTTTAGTTGTTTTTAGCTTTTCTTACACAGACATAGTATCAGATCCACCAATTGTTGTAACCTTTTTGGTCTCATAGGTCATTTTGGCCTTCTGAAGACGTTAATATATCATCTCATCTCTCTCTCTCTCTCTCTCTCTCTCTCTCTCTCTCTCTCTCACACCTTCTGGACCTGGGAGCTAGACACCATCTCGTTATATATAACAGGATGTCACAATGGCCAGAATCGGGAAGACTCACATGTTTCCCATCATCACGAGGCAGCAACACTGTGGACTACATATTGGGCTCGCGGGAGAGCACAGACCTGATAGACTCTTTCACTATCCCTACATGCCCCATTGGTGCGGACCATACTTATTTGGCTTTTTCTCTTAGGAGCTCTCTTGATCTGCCACCCCCGACCACTCAGGCATCTCGTACCATCTTCCACTTTACCCGGGAGCTTGCATACGTTTATGATTCAAAAGTACATGATGGCCTCTTTGGTATGGACCCTCCAGCACCCATCGATCTACTGACGGCCCAGCTTTCACACATACTACACACAGCAGCTAGCCACAGCTTTCCACACCATCTCCAGACAGGGAAGCCACCTAGATTCGGGGACATGCCCCAGAATAGATGGTATGATAATGAGTGCAGAGAGCTTCATCGACATCTCCGAGCCTAGATAGCGAAAGGGGAAATAACACAGCAGCAGGCCAGTAGACAGATGCGGTCTTACACGCCGTAAGCGACGCACATATGAGGAGGCTCAATACTGGGACATCTACCACATGCTCATGAGCAAAGATGCAGCCACTGCTTGGCGACGACTCAGAGAGCCACGCCCCCCCACCCCGATTACTGATCCTCAACGCTGGCAGAGTTATGCAGAAGGGCTTTATGATGTTCCGCACCAGCCACTCATCCCTCGCCCCACCGAGACTCCACCGACCTCATCGGTTTTCTTTACTACCGATATGGTATCTCGAGCTATACATAGATTCCAACATGGGAGAGCTGAGGATCACACCGGCTTACAGGGTGAGCATTTCATTTATGCAACTGACACACTCTCTCCTTTTATTACTTACCTCTTTAACAGGGCTCTGGTAGAAGGTTTCCCAGCTGAGTGGACGATGCACACTATTGTACCGATCCACAAAGCTGGGGACATGTTGGACCCCGGTAATTACAGGACTATCATGATTGGTCATACCTTGGCCAAACTCTATGGGGCTATCCTGGAGGCAAAATTGAGCACACACGCTGAGAGGGAGGGGCTTCGTGCCCCTGGTCAGGCAGGTTTTCGGCGAGCCTTCCCTACTATTGATCACATTTTCACCTTGAGATGCCTGATTGACCAAACTCGAGCACGAAGACAGAGACTCTATTGCTGTTTTGTGGACTTCCGCAAAGCCTTCGACACAGTCCCGAGAGAGCGCCTCTTCCACCGCTTACAGACACTGGGCGTACCCCCCGACATGATGTGGGGGATTTACAGATTATATGAGCAAGTGTTTGGACGAGTTAGATGCCCATGGGGACTATCGGATATGATTGCCAGCACCATTGGTGTGAAGCAGGGCTGCCCTCTCTCCCCGACACTCTTTGGCTTATACATCGACGAGGTAGCAGACTACATCATACACAGAGGAGGCTCTGGGATTGACATCTCAGGTACGACTGTACACATTCTATTATATGCTGATGATATCATTCTTGTGTCGGATACTCGGACAGGGCTACAAAGGCATCTACAGGCTCTGGATACTTTCTGTGCGGAGCGAGGACTCACAGTGAACCTTGGGAAAACCAAGGTTATGGTCTTTCATACATCAGCAGCAGTCAGATGCCAGACTATCCTTACACTAGCCCGAGGACAGGTAGAGGTGGTGGGCTCATATGTATACCTTGGGGTCACATTTACCAGCTCATCAGGGAGATTCTCTATGGCACAGGCAGCCAGAGACAGAGTGACACGAGGGTACGCAGCACTAGCAATTTTGGAACGCTAGTGTCACCAAGCACACTTCCAGGAGCCCCGTACTAAGGGGTGGCTATTTGATACACTAGTTACTCCAGCATTGATGTATGCAGCAACAGTATGGGCACCAGGTTTGGCTACATCCTCATGGACACAGATAGAGCGCCCTCAGATTTTGATGCTCTCACGGATGATCCGCAGCAAACCTTTAGTACCACATGATATCCTTCAAGCGGAGTTTGTACCACCTATGTTAGTAGAGGCCATGTTCAAAACTATATCTTTTATACACAGGATGCAGGAGCTCCCACTAAATCGGGTATCTCGGGCTGCTTTTGAGGCATCCAAACAGCTTGCTGAGGAGGGACATACCTGGTCATGGTACTCCCAGGTGGTACAGTTCTAAAAACCTCAGGATAGCATGCCCTGATCTCCTGCAAAGCACCACACTGGCAAACAAAATGCTCCTCTGTCTCTACCCCCGTCTGGCATAATCTGCAAATGTGCTCTGCTCGAGGGATGCGTGCTGCTCTCCCAGTCTCGATCTCTAGTTGGTGTGATGAGACCCTTAGTCGCCCAATGACTACTCTGGCTCCATGTGATATGTGGACCTCCAAGTATCGTGGTCGCTGGATGAAGCCGTCTGTGGAGGTGCTCAAGAAGTGGTCTCTGTAGTAGAGCATCTTCGTCGGGAGTGGCTGACTGGGAGATAGCCAAGTCTCCTGTATGTGGCCCTGCCAAATGTCATGTCTCATGACTCTGTTCCTCTCTGTCTAAGAGAGGCGTCTGTGTGAGCAGCTAGGTCATACTGTAAGGGTGGTAATCTGTCAATATCAATCCTTTGTGATGATACCACATCACTTAGACAGATCTGGGAGAGATCGGACCAGAGACAGCTAGGCAGACTACTACTAGCACTACAGAGACACAGGGAGATCTTACTTCAGACACCCGCACATCATAGCGGAGGAAGATAGTCCCAGTTGACCGACTTCTTCCAAAGATTGGCACCAGTAGCCCAGCCGCATACATTGGGAGTGACATCTCAGCGAGCGAAGGAGATTCGAGCTAGGCGACGACCCAGACTAGCTGGCTACCAGACACCACGGCTACACCACAGAGAGATCACGGCCATCCGGTCTCGACACTAGCAGGAGGTCGAGGAGCAGCTGGCACATTTTCGCTTTGATCCAGGACGCATGTTCCAGACATTTACGGCATCCTCAAATCGGATGTATGACATATTGTACCCAGACTATGGAACTGGATGGAGTTAGGAGTAGATAACATATCATACTTGTATTACCCCTTCAGCATATAGAGATGCATTAGTAGCCCTAGTACTCCATCCACACCCTCTCGTTTGTACACTACCATTGAGTCCCCTATGGTTGTGTTGTCATACTTGTACATTTTATTCTCACTCCACATTTTCCTCTTGATGACTGGAGGAACATCATTGTACTACTTGTTTGTCTCATAGGCCAATTTTGGCCTTTTGCAGACGTTAATCTCTATCCCTCTCTCTCTCTCTCTCTCTCTCTCTCTCTCTCTTGAGAGAGGAATTATACCAGCTGTTCTTGAGCCAGGATTCGAGGGAGGCTTGGCGTTTGTTTCATGAGTCCTCCCCTGCTTTGGCCATCACTTCTACAGAGGTCTGGGTAGTTATGCAGCATCTCTATATACAGTTCCTGGACAGACACCTTTTCCTGACCCGCCAGCACCATGCCCACATACATGTACTTTCTTTACCGCAGAGATGGTAAGGAAGGCCATTTGATAGGATGAAGACTGGGAGAGCATATGATCATGATGGATTGGTCGCTGAGCACTTTATTCATGCGAGAGACATGCTGGCAGAGCTTCTAGCAGTGATGTTCAATCGTGCTATGTGTGAAGGATTACCCGAGACTTGGAGTATGTCCACCATCGTGTCTATCTTCAAGTTAGGGGACCCTATGGAGCCAGGGAATTATCGCACTATTATGATTGGTCACACACTAGCACGATTGTATGCATCCATTCTTGAGCAGCAGTTGAGTAGATGGGCAAAGAGAGAGGGCATTCGAGCAGAGGGACAGGCAGGGTTCAGGAGAGGTTTCTCTACTCTTGACCACATCTCGACTCTGCGGGCCATTATTGAGGAGGGCAGGTCGCATGGGCGACGGATTTATTGTAGCTTTGTGGACTTCCACAAAGCACTAGATACAATGCCCAGAGCCAGATTGATGAGGCGATTACAGGAGATGGGGGTACCCACAAAGCTCATATGGGGGATTATGGCTTTATATAGATCAGTTGCAGGACAGGTACGCACCCCAAAGGGGGTCTCTACTTTGGTTCACTCCACTATCGGAGTGAAGCAAGGTTGCCCGTTATCTCCTTCATTGTTTGGTATGTATGTGGATGAGGCTTCTGACTACATTGAGAGATTGGGGGACAGAGGAGCCCAGCTAGCAGGTACATGGATCCCACTATTGTTATATGCTGATGATATTGTGTTGATCTCTGACTCCCCTGAGGGTATGCAACGTCATCTGGATGCTTTACATGAGTTTGCACATGATAGTGGATTGTCTGTCAACCTTGGCAAAACCAAGGTTATGGTGTTTAACACCATGCCACAGTGGGTTAGGCGATCAGCTCCCACATTTACATATGGGCAGGAGATTGTGGAGTATACAGATGCATATACATATCTTGGGGCAGTATTCAGTGGGCCAGTGTTTTCGATGAGGAGAGCAGCAGAGACAAGATTGACTAGAGCACATGCAGCCCTGGGTGGTTTGGAGAGGATGTGTTTGCAGGTTCAGTTTCAGGAACCTCGAACGAAACTTTGGCTTTTTGACACTCTAGTGACATCAGCTATGCTTTATGGGGTGCAGATATGGGGCCCTTCAGTGGGCCATCACAGCGCAGACGGGTGGAGAGGTATGGAGAGGCCTTTGGTATCTATGATTGCTAGGATTATTAGAGCCAAGGCCGTGGTACCTCATGAGATTATTCGAGCAGAGCTGGCGGCTGCCCCTCTGGTGATTGAGGCTCTTACGAGATCAGTCTCCTGCATACATGGCTTGTGGGATCTCCCCCGAGACAGATATGCACGCCTCGCCCTTGAGTCCTCCCGACAGTTAGCTTTACAGGGAGACACGGCTTGTTGGTATGGACAGATGACATCTTGGTTCCAGGCACATGGTTTTAGCATGGACAGATTGCCTCCCTTCCAGTATATTCTGGAGGCACCCTCTCTCACTCTCACACGGACAGAGATTACCAGACTCATCCGTCAGGATTTAGTTCAGCTGGACATTAGGAGGACATGGATACAGCCGACTGAGGAGCTAGGCACGAAGATGGCTTTCTACAGAGAGCATTTTCTTCAGCTCACAGCAGATGGTTTTGTGATCAGACCCAGTTACATGGATGTACACTTGTCTCATGTAGTACGATGTGCTATTGGTCAGATTCGCACATCCTCACACCAGCTTGAGATTGAGATTGGCCGATATAGAGGTATACCAGCTGAGGCCAAGATATGCCGAGTATGCCATGGGGAGCCAGAGACAGAGCTGCATTATATATGCCATTGTACTGCATACTATGAGATACGTGGTCGTTTCCACTGTTTATTCAGAGAGGGTTTTGGACCACTTTCCAGAGTCATGGGGTACCAAGACCAAAGGTGTTTGGGATTGTTCTTGCTTGAGCTGCGGAGATATAGAGATAGCCTGCTTAGGCGCACAGAGAGCCAGACTCAGAGGCACATTACAGACTTCTTTAGTCCAGTCATCATTGCGCCAGATGGACCACAGCAGCAGCAGGACATGGATACCGCCCACACCAGCGGTACACTGATTGATCGTGCGATTGAGCTTGGGTGGTCCAGACGCCCACGACTACGGAGGAGGGCATCCCAGCATAGACGGAGGTTGCAGCGACGGATTCGGATTATTCTTGCGAGACATGCGGGACACCCAGTCAGGGTGCTGACCACAGAGGATATTGAGGAGATCCGCCAGCGTCCGATGCGGCACATATTATGAGATGGAGCCACCTCCATAGTGTACCCCCGTCCCACATGATATTGTATCCCCTCACTGTACTCCACGCACCTCCATAGCGTACCCCCCCCCCCTCACTATATTCACAACCTATAAGGGTTTCTGTTTACCTTCCAGTTCCAGTTTCATTTTCTAGGTGCCAGTAGTATCATCTTTATTTTTCATTTTCTGGTTTTTTATCCAGACATTGTATCAGATCCACCATGATGTAACTTTTTGGTCTCATAGGTCATTATGGCCTTTCGAAGACGTTAATATAACATTTCATTTCATTTCATCATCTCTCTCTCTCTCTCTCTCTCTCTCTCTCTCTTCGTGAAATGGTGTTTTATATCATATGTAGAAAATGTACATCAGCCACATGGCTCACACAGAACCTATGGCCCCAAAAAAAACCCCCCACAAAAGATCCTCTAAAGGATTATGACCATGCAAACCTGTACGCTAATAAGAAAGCCTCCCAGCCAAATAAGCATCCCAGATAAAGCATCAAAGATGAGCCTGCCGAACCACCGTAGACCATAACGAAATAGCATCTGCATCCAGTAGCCGAGCTGAGAGAAGTGAAGAAAACTGCCAAAGCAGCAAACCGCGGATACGTAGAATGTGCCCATGTATTCCAGACAAGGAATCAAAGATGAACCCATTCCGTGTAGTCCAAATATGCCAAAGTCCTGTCCATCTAAGGAAATGGAATATCAGAAGGTGACTGTCCGAAGTAATGACTTGAGGCCAAATCCCAAATATCCACTGATGAGCCGAAACAGTAGACCTCTCTACTGCCTCCCAAACGCGAGAGACAAAAGACCAAATCTGACGGGCCACTGGACAACTCATGAACAGATGCATAACTGTTTCAGTGCATGTCGTGCAGAAGAAGCAAGAGGCCAATGTAATTTTACGACGGCTGAGCTGATCCCGTGTAGGTAACCCTCCCACCAACATCCTCCAAATGAAAACCTTACCTTGGTAAGGGAGTTTAGACTGCCAACCACGCATAAGAGTTTTCTGCCACCATGATTTAGACTTGTGTAATCCCCACACCTTATTGGCCTTGGCTGAAACCCAATCTTTCTGTGATAAGAGCTTATGATAGACCTGGTTAGCTGAAAGTGATATCAAGTCACCAGATTTACATAGTGCCCAATCAAGCCAAGGCTGATCTGCAGATGGCCGAGGCAATGGAGTAAAAGGCTCAACTGCATGCATGATGTCAATCCATAGTGGTTGAAATGTCCGAGGAACCCCAAAGTGCTGCCGAATACGACGAAACGAATATGGCCTGTCTCACGACCAGGTATCACAGCATCTCGGATTCTAACCAAGCCTAACCTGACCATGCGGTTGAGTCGTACGCGTGAAGCATCTCTGTCTGGCCAAACAATGACACGCGACTCCACAAATGTTTCGAACTGCAAAGAGTTCAAACGTAGTCTTTCATGACCAGGATCCCACCGAGCCAATAGTAGAACTTCATGCCAAGAAAGGAGCATATGCGATAAAATGTGAGATGAGCGAATACGGACAGGATGAGCCGCATTCACAATGTCCCACCATGAAGCCTGCACACGTGTCCGTCCATGTGACAATCCCTCCAACTCAATCAAGTCACGAGCCATGAATACCCAAGGCTGCTCCTGCAAACACATATCCTGAAAAAGCGCCCACCTACGCGCCACCATATGCAAGCGGACATCCAGTAAAGCAGCCCCACCCATTCTTTTGGGCGTCGTAATGTGATTCCAAGCTATCCATGTTTGATCCATAATATTTCCTTGCCTCTTCCACAGCATAAACCGAATGGGAGCAACCAAACGGAGAAGAGATTTGTGCGTCCAAGGTAGCAAAGGCAAAAAATAGGAAATCATGCTAAGCAAAATAACCTGAGCTACCTTAACCCTCACGTGCATAGCCCACCCTTGAGCTTTCCAATACACAAATTTATCCGAGATCCGAGCAGAAATCCAAGCAAGAAGCGCTTGGGGGTCCACATCCACACCCACCAGATACCCAAGATGACGAACAATGTCTCCTGTATGCACCACACGGCCTTGCCACCCTAATGCCTCAAGATCAAATTCCGTGCATACGATGAGGGCTGATTTTGTTGAATTTATTTTCAGCCCAGAAGCCAATGCAAAATTATTCCAAGCTTCCATTGCTCAATCTATATTGCTTTTTTCGGCCCTGACAAACATAAAAGTGTCATCCGCAAGGGCTTGAGCAACCAATTGCTTGCCATGCGGGAGATGCAAACCAACCACTTCACCATGCGATGCCATAGCATCTAGGCGAGATAACATAGGATGAGTAGCAATGGCAAAGAAAAGAGGGCTAAGAGGACAGCCCTGCCGGAGAGAACGGGTGAGAGAAATACCATCCGAAAGTCCTCCATTGAGCATAATCCGCGTGATAGAGCCAGAGCCAAGTAAATGCACCAAATTAGCCATTTTGGGACCAAAGCCCATGGCTATCATTAACTGAGAAAGGAAAGACCAGCTGACATGATCAAAAGCTTTTTCAAGATCCAACTACACCATCGCAATCTCTTGCTTCTTTGCCTTGGCATAATCCACTCCAATTTGAACATTAAGAATATTATGCAAAATATTCCTGCCATGCACAAATCCATATTGATATGGATGAATAAGAGTAGGAAGCACCTTCTGCAAGCGATTGGCAAAAATCTTTGTAAAGATTTTATACATAATACCCATAAGTGAGATTAGGCCCCATTGAGCCAAAGAAGTAGGCGAAGGGACTTTGGGCAACAAACGAAGTATGCCCAACTTCCAATCGGCAGGCATATATCCCTCATCCCAAACCCTTTGACAAATAAGTGTCAAAGGCTCTGCAAGCTAATCAGCATATTTTCGAAAAAACTCATTTGTCAAACCATCCCAACCAGGGCTCTTTCCCATGGGAAGTTTGGAGAGAACAGCTTCCCCTTCGCCTTGAGTAACAGGAGCATCAAGCTGAACCGCCACACCAGGGTGAACTTGATATCGTACTTCAGCAAACAATGACTCCCTTGCAGCCAGGACAGCCGGCGAGACATCCTCTCGAGGGGCAAGCAAATCTTCATAAAACCTGATGCAATGCTGAATAACCTCAGAAGGTTGAGTAACAAGGTTGCCTTGGGCATCCATCAGCCTAACAATATTCTTACGCATATGTTTTTGATGCAACTTATCATAGAAGCGATGAGATTGACAGTTAGCATCCCGCAAAGCATCAAGACGTGCAAGTAGTTTAAAGCAAACATATTGTGCTTCCTGCACCCTAGATAGCTCCTTTTTCAGCCATTCTATGGCATCCACAACTTCAGCATCCATAGAGTCAGTAAACATGAACGCCTGCAAGCCCTTTAAAAGCGACTCGAGAAGAGCCACATGCTGTTTTTGTATAGAGGCATTAGCAAGACCATAATGCCGCGCCAATTTCCGAGTGTTGGTAAGGAACACTGGCCAAGCATGATAATCAACCATGGACACTCTTGTGGAGAAATGTCATATCAACTAACGCATATAAACATCAAAAACTTCATGCTCCAAAAAAGTGTGATTTAAGCGCAAAGGCAAGCGTCCCAACAAGCCTTTATTTGCATCCACAGGATGATAGACCATTTCAAAAACAAGCGGCCAATGATCCGACAAAACATGTTGCTGATCAACCATCATAGTAAGAACCTCTGGCAAAAAGAGATCTTGATGCAGAATTCTCTCTCTCTCTCTCTCTCTCTCTCTCTCTCTCTCTCTCTCTCTCTCTCTCTCCTCTTCGCTTCGCGCCTGTGTGCGTAGCCGCTACCTTCGCCCCTGCTCGCCGCTCGCTTCACTTCGCTGTTCACTTCAGTGTTCGCCGCCCGCTTCACTGTTCCCTGTTCGCTTCACGCCTCTGTGCGTAGCCGCTGCCTTCGCCCCTGCTCCCCCCCCACCTCTCTCTCTCTCTCTCTCTCTCTCTCTCTCTCTCTCTCATACAGACATTGTATCAGATCCACCATGATGTAACTTTTTGGTCTCATAGGTCATTATGGCCTTTTGAAGACGTTAATATAACATAACATAACATCTAATCTCATCCCTCATCTCTCATCTCTCATCTCTCTCTCTCTCTCTCTCTCTCTCTCTCTCTCTCTCTCTCTCTCTCTCTCTCTCTCACATAGGTCATTTTGGCCTTCTGAAGACGTTAATATATCATTTCATCATTTCATCATTTCTCTCTCTTTCTCCTCCGTCTCTCTGTTCGCTACTGCCGCCCACTAGCCCTTCAACCTCGCTCACCCTCCTTTTCCATCCACCCTTGCTCAGGCCCCCAAGGCAGCAACATAACTCTTTCTCTCTCTCGATCTACTTCGATGATGACCTCACATGGATGCAACTGGAGCTCAGAAGATTATGCATGCCGAAGATCAAGGTGGCACGCAAAGAAGGGAAGAAGGCACATTATAGGGATGGTCACATCTACATTGATGGGAAGAGGGTCGAATAGCGCCATCTGGCCTATGAGACACGGAGAAAACAACATGAAGACAAAGAGATACACATAGCAATCTGGAACTGTAATGGAGTCCTATGGACACATCCAGGGAGACTTGAGGAGGTGATGGAGGGCCGGGATATCATCTTGATGACAGAGACACATGAGAGCCCGGAGAGGGGCTTACCACGGGTTGAGGGTTATCAGTGGGAGTCAGCTCACCGACCGGGGATGAGACAGGCCACCTCCCGAGGTTCAGGAGGTAATGCAGTGCTTTTCAGGCATGGGTTACATGAGCATGTTCGAGTCGTCGCACGAGACTCAGAGGCGAGATACATGTGGATTAGCTTACGCCTCTCGGAGACCAGATGGATTTATATCGCCCTTTGCTACTTTCCTCCGAAGGGGTCGCGGTTTGCCACCACCGAGGAGCCAGGTGGAGGAGAGGCTAGTGAGTCTCCATACTCTGTCTTATCTGAGGAGATCTTACACTATTCGACACTGGGAGAAGTCTTCTTGATGGGGGACTTCAATGCACGGACTCAGAGCAGACAGTGCGAGATCTATGACTTTGAGGATCCCCTAAGACTAGAGCCGCTAGCTACAGAGGAGACAGGGACCACTCGGATCTCCGCTGATGGAGGAGCTGACAGCACTGGATATGGGCAACATTTGCTGGAGCTTGGGGCCCGACACCATCTCGTTATTTATAACAGGATGACTCAGTGGCCAGATTCAGGTGGGTCGACTTGCTTTCCAGTGGGAGGCGGCAGTAGTACAGTGGATTATGTGCTGGGATCCCGAGAGGCAGCAGATATGGTGTCTGACTTCACCGTACCACCATGCCCCATTGGGGCGGATCATACATACCTATCCCTCACTTTCAGGAGCTTATTGGAGACCCACCCACCCATCATACAACCACCATACACTATTTTTCACTTCACTCAGGACCTAGCCAAGGTGTACGACTATCATGTTCATGATCAGCTATTTGCCTTAGATCCATCGGCACCCATGGCTATGCTCACCTCCCAGCTCTCACATGTACTGCACTCCACAGCCGCGAGGAGTTTCCCATACCACATACAGACAAGACGGCCACCTACATCTGGGAGCATGCCCCAGAACCGATGGTATGATGATGAGTGCAGAAACCTTTACCGCAGTCTCCGAGTGCAGAGGGCTCGCGAGGAGATCACCCGGAGGCAGGCAGGCAGGAGGATGCATACTCTCACCCGCCGTAAGCGGCGAGCTTATGAGGAGGCTCAGTACTGGGACACACATCACATGCTCATGAGCAGAGATGCTGCTGCTGCTTGGAGGAGACTCAGAGAGCCCCGTCCTCCCACACCTATTGCCAATCCTCAGACCTGGCAGACATATGCAGAGAGACTTTATGATGTGCCTGCACAACCCTCTATACCACAGCCCACAGAGCCATGCTCCACAGTCTCCACCTTCTTCACCCCACCTATGGTTAGGAGGGCCATATGCCGACTCCAACATGGACGGGCGACAGATCATACAAGATTACAGGGAGAGCATCTCATCTATGCTATTGATACATTGGCACCATTTCTTGCTCATCTCTTCAACAGAGCTCTGTCACAGGGGTTTCCGGCTAAGTGGACGATGCACACTATTGTGCCGATCCATAAAGCGGGAGATGTACTAGACCCCGGGAACTACAGGACCATCATGATTGGCCATATATTGGCCAAACTATACGGGGCAGTTTTGGAGGCCGAGCTGAGCACTCATGCAGAGGTTGGGGGATTGAGAGCAGCAGGCCAGGCAGGCTTCCGTCGAGCCTTCTCGACCATCGACCACATTTTTACATTGAGGTGCCTGATTGATCAGGCCAAGGCACGGAGGCAACAGCTCTATTGTTGCTTTGTGGATTTCCGCAAGGCATTTGATACTGTGCCCAGAGAGCGCCTCTTTCGGCGACTACAGACACTAGGCATACCTTCAGACATGATGTGGGGCATATACAGGCTATATGAGCATGTCTTTGGGAGAGTCCGATGCCCAGGAGGCTTGTCCGACACAGTTGCTAGCACCATTGGTGTGAAGCAGGGGTGCCCGCTCTCCTCCAAGCTCTTTGGGCTCTATATTGATGAGGTGGTCGATTACATCACACAGGGAGGAGGCTCTAAGGTTAAGCTATCACGTATTACTGTCCATGTTATGCTTTATGCTGATGACATCGTCTTGGTATCCGACACGCAGGTTGGGCTTCAAAGACACCTTGTGGCTCTTGATGACTTCTGCGCACAGCAGGGGCTCACAGTGAACCTTGGAAAAACCAAGGTTATGATCTTCCACACTTCACCCGCAGTCAGGAGCCACACTACTCTCACATTAGCAGGAGGGCGGGTCGAGGTGGTGAGCTCTTATGTTTACCTTGGCATCACATTCACTAGCTCAGCTCGACGCTTCTCCATGGCTCAGGCAGTCCGAGACAGAGTGACCCGGCAGTATGCAGCTCTTGCTGGCCTTGAGCGTCAGTGTCATCAGGCACATTTCCAGGAACCCCGCACGAAAGGGTGGCTCTTTGATACATTAGTGACACCAGCCTTGATGTATGCAGCAGCGGTTTGGGCACCAGGGCTTGCAGCCTCCACATGGGTACAGCTGGAGAGACCACAGATCTTGATGCTCTCGAGGATGATACGCAGCAAACCATCCGTCCCGCACGACATTGTTCGAGCTGAGTTTGCTGCACCACCTATGGCAGTGGAGGCATTGTTCCAGACGATCTCCTTTATATACAGGATGAGAGAGATGCCCAGGGAGAGATTATCCCGCCGAGCTTTTGAGGCATCCAGACAGCTGGCCGAGGCTGGACATACTGGACCTTGGTATGCACAGATGCTACAGTGGTTCTCACATCATGGTATAGACATTGAGCGGTTGCCACCTTTTCAGTATGTTCAGTCTGCTCCATGGGGTTACCTCTCTCTCAATGAGAGGAACAGAGTGATGAGACAGGACACTACATACAAGAGACATGGACAGCACCAGAGAGCCCACTACCACCGAAGATGCTGTATTACAGAGACCACTTTATGAGCATCTCAGGGGATGGGTTTATACATCGACCGCGGTACATGGATGTATACATGCCACACAGCTCTCGCGTTGCTATTGGACAGCTACGAGTCTCATCACATCAGCTAGAGATAGAGGCTGGGAGAGCGGCACGGGTTCCTAGAGCTGAGCGGATATGCAGATTGTGCCGCGAGGAGGTGGAGACTGAGGATCACTTTGTATGTAGATGTAGAGCCCACGAGGGGTCAGAGATAGATATGCAGGATTGTTTGAGGAGCACTCTTCACTACATCAGTTGATGGAGGCCTCGGACCAGCGACAGCTTGGCAGACTACTACTAGAGCTTCATAGTTGTCGAGAGAGACTCCTCCAGACACCCGCTCCCACTAGGGGTGGGAGACAATCCCAGCTCACAGATTTCTTCCAGAGAGCTATGCCAGTGCCAGCTGATGTACCACGTGGGGTGACCGCACAGAGAGCAGAGGAATTGAGAGCCAGGAGGAGACCTAGACAGACTGGACATAGAACACCCCGACTCCGTCACCGAGAGATAGCAGCTATCCGAATGAGACACCAGATGGAGACACAGGGGAGAGGCTAGCTCGCTTTCATTCAGACTCAGGGTACATGTTCATGCCATTCACAGCCTCAGCATCGGCGATGTATGATATCTTATATCCCTCTTATGGCACTGGATGGAGTTAGACATGGATCTACATAGCATGCTTGTACTACCCCTTCAGCATATAGAGATGCATCTTACCTTAGCACTCCATCCACATCCCCACCCCCCTTATATTGTTTGTATATGGGCTCCACCGATCCATGATGATTCACAGTTGTATCCAGACACATGCACACTTTTTCTTTTGTTTCTTTTCTTCCGACGACCGGAAGAACACAGTTGTATTATTTTTTGTCTCATAGGCGGACTTTGGCCTCTCGTAGACGTTAATATATCTTTCTTTCTTTCTTTCTCTCTCTCTCTCCTCCCTGCCTGTGGGAAGGGCTGCAGAGTAATCTCGAGGAATGGCCCCGAGTCTCCAAGAGAAACTCGAGGCCCTCGAGATGGCAATGAAGGCACTAATCAAGGAAAACAAGAAGACATCCGATTCCAACCTCAATGAGGTGGAGAACAAACTACACCGGCACATCATGGCCCTCAAAGCACGGGTCACGGACCTTGAACAAGAGAACACAGCACTCAAAGAGGAGGTGAGTGCATTGATAGTGGAACTGGTAGCCGTCAAGAACGCCGAGAAGGAAGAAGGGGAGATCAATGACAACACTCTCACGGCCATCAAAGAAGAGATCTCCAAGGAGATCACAACGGACATGGAGGGAAAACTCGAAGCCAAGCAGTCAGGATGGGTTGAGGTGGTGAAGAAGAACATCCGTAAAGAAGTGAGGGAGGAGACTCAAAGGGAAGAACATCAAATCATTCACACCACCATTGAGGAGGAGAAGATGAGGCATGCCGGCTGCCTCAACATTCGAGTCACAGGTATAGCCGAGACACCCAACTCCACTCCTCCCCAGAAAGATGGACAGCTTCTATGCATGAAGATAGGCTACAGGGAAGAGGACCCTCTCCCCTTCACCAAAGCATGGAGAGTTGGGAAAGACTCAACATGCAAGCGAGCCCTCATCCTACAGTTTACAGGAGAGACGGAGAGGGTCACCTTCATGAGGAAGAGGGTCATACTACGAGGCTTAGAGGGAGCTCCTATTTTCACGCATGATACGCAGCAGCAAACCGTCAGTACCTCATGACATTATCCGAGCAGAGTTTGCTGCGCCTCCTATGATGGTAGAGGCCATATTCGAGACTATATGCTTGCTAGACAAATTCAGAAAGATGCCACAGGACAGATTGTCATACAGAGCTTGGCTGAGGCAGGAGACAGAGGATCATGGTATGCACAGGTCACACATTGGTTCTCACAGCATGGCCTAGACATGGATCATCTACCACCATTCCAGAATGACAGGGATGCACCACATATCCATCTCTCTCATAGTGAGAGGAGCAGAGTATTGAGACAGGACCTATGGCAGCTCTATACACGAGAGACGTGGATATCGCCTACACAACCTCTTCCACCGAAGATGCTATACTACAGAGATCACTTCATGAGTATCACTGATGATGGATTTATAGAGAGGCCTAGATACATGGAGGGCTTTTTACCACACGGCTCCCGAGTAGCTATTTGGGGACCCAGTATACAAATCACAGATCTCAGAGAGGGACAGATGAGGGATGGAGGCAAATGGAGAGACCACTGATGATGATGATTGCCCGCATGATTCGGAGCAAATCATCAGTACCACATGAGATTGTTCAGGCTGAGCTGGGTGCCCCACCAGTAGTAACCGAGGCCCTATTCCACGCAGTTACCTTTTTACAGCGGCTATGGGAGCTCCCTCAACAGAGGTAATCCCGGTTGGCATTGACCTCATCCATACAGTTGGCAGAGGATGGAGATACTCATTGTTGGTATGCTCAGATGAGATCATGGTTTGCGGATAGAGGCACTACCACCCTTTCAGTACAGTCTGGATTGTCCATTTTTGGATCTCACCCGCTCAGAGCAAAACCGTGTGATCAGGATGGATATCATCAGAGTGGACACAACGAGGACATGGACTAGCCCCCTTGAGCCCTTGGGCATGAAAATGGCTCATTACAAGAGCCATTTTCTACACCTCTCACCGGATGATTTTATCACCCGCCCGGCGTACATGGATGTACACCTATCACATGGGATACATTGTGCCATTGGACAGATCCGGACCTCATCACACCAGCTGCGGATTGAGACAGGGCGATATGTGCATCAGATCTTGGATGACCGCATTTGTCAGCTATGCTACCAGGAGGTAGAGACAGAGGAACACTACATTTGCCGATGTACAGTCTATTATGAGATCCGAGGGAGATATCACTGCCTCTTCCGAGAGGGTTTTGGGCCGTTACGCAGGGTCATGGAGTTTGAGGATCAGGGATGCCTGGGATTGTTTCTACTTGAGCTCAGGAGACGCAGAGAGACTCTCTTGGCAGACAGGAGGCCGAGCTATGATGTACCTAGACAGAGGACCCTGACAGATTTCTTCGGCACCGGCACCAGCAACCCAGCCCACACACCTCCTGATACCTCCTCCATTGGGCCATCAAGGCACCGACCACGCTCCCAAGGAGTCACCACTGATAGAGCAGTTATCTTATGTCGTGCTCGTCGGCCACGCCCACCATTATCCTGACCACTGCATCCTCACCATCACCAGATCAGAGCCATTATTGCTCGGCATCGGAGGCGTCTACCTCGCTTCTACGACCTCTCCATTCTAGACAGCCCCATGGCGGAGATACTTGATCTAAGGAGAGGGCAACACTTCAACTGATCAGCATACATGGATCTACCTGATATACATTTTTTAGTATTTTCCAATATTTTCTACTCAGTATCATCTCGGAGTCTTACAGTTCTGTTCTTATAACTGTAGGACAATCAGTTTATTGTACTTTCTAGTCTCATTTAGTTGTTCTCTTTGATGAGACACCAACTTCAGATGTACTCTCAATTTTGGTCTCATAGGCCACTAAGATATGGTGTCTCACTTCACCGTACCACCATGCCCCATTGGGGCGGATCATACATACCTATCCCTCACTTTCAGGAGCTTACTGGAGACCCACCCACCCATCATACAGCCACCACGCACTATTTTCCACTTCACTCAGGACCTAGCCGATGTGTACGACTATCATGTTCATAATCAGCTATTTGCCTTAGATCCATCGGCACCCATGGCTATGCTCACCTCCCAGATCTCACATGTACTGCACTCGGGAGTTTCCCATACCACATACAGACAGGACAGCCACCTACATCTGGGAGCATGCCCCAGAACCGATGGTATGATGATGAGTGCAGAAACCTTTACCGCAGTCTCCGAGTGCAGAGGGCTCGCGGGGAGATCACCCGGCGGCAGGCAGGCAGGAGGATGCATACTCTCACCCGCCGTAAGCGGCGAGCTTATGAGGAGGCTCAGTACTGGGACACACATCACATGCTCATGAGCAGAGATGCTGCTGCTGCTTGGAGGAGACTCAGAGAGCCCCGTCCTCTCACACCTATTACCGATCCTCAGCCCTGGCAGACATATGCAGAGAGACTTTATGATGTGCCTGCACAGCCCCCTGTACCACAGCCCACAGAGCCATGCTCCACAATCTCCACCTTCTTCACCCCACCTATGGTTAGCAGGGCCATATGCCCACTCCAACATGGACGGGCGACAGATCATACAGGATTACAGGGAGAGCATCTCATCTATGCTATTGATACATTGGCACCATTTCTTGCTCATCTCTTCAACAGAGCTCTGTCAGAGGGGTTTCCGACTGAGTGGACGATGCACACTATTGTGCCGATCCATAAAGCGGGAGATGTACTAGACCCCGGGAACTACAGGACCATCATGATTGGCCATATATTGGCCAAACTATACGGGGCAGTTTTGGAGGCAGAGCTGAGCACTCATGCAGAGGTTGGGGGATTGAGAGCAGCAGGCCAGGCAGGCTTCCGTCGAGCCTTCTCGACCATTGACCACATTTTTACATTGAGGTGCCTGATTGATCAAGCCAAGGCACGGAGGGAACGGCTCTATTGTTGCTTTGTGGATTTCCGCAAGGCATTTGATACTGTGCCCAGAGAGCGCCTCTTTCGGCGACTACAGACACTAGGCATACCTTCAGACATGATGTGGGGCATATACAGGCTATATGAGCATGTCTTTGGGAGAGTCCGATGCCCAGGAGGCTTGTCCGACACAGTTGCTAGCACCATTGGTGTGAAGCAGGGGTGCCCACTCTCCCCCACGCTCTTTAGGCTCTATATTGATGAGGTGGTCGATTACATCACACAGGGAGGAGGCTCTGGGGTTGAGCTATCAGGTATTACTGTCCATGTTATGCTTTATGCTGATGACATAGTCTTGGTATCCGACACGCAGGCCGGGCTTCAAAGACACCTTGTGGCTCTTGATGACTTCTGCGCACAGCAGGGTCTCACAGTGAACCTTGGGAAAACCAAGGTTATGATCTTCCACACCTCACCCGCAGTCAGGAGCCACACTACTCTCACATTAGCAGGTGGGCGGGTCGAGGTGGTGAGCTCTTATGTTTACCTTGGCATCACATTCACTAGCTCAGCTGGACGCTTCTCCATGGCTCAGGCAGTCCAAGACAAAGTGACCCGGGGGTATGCAGCTCTTGCTGGCCTTGAGCGTCAGTGTCATCAAGCACATTTTCAGGAACCCCGCACGAAGGGGTGGCTCTTTGATACATTAGTGACACCAGCCTTGATGTATGCAGCAGCGGTTTGGGCACCAGGGCTTGCAGCCTCCACATGGGTACAGCTGGAGAGACCACAGATCTTGATGCTCTCGAGGATGATACGCAGCAAACCATCCGTCCCGCACGACATTGTTCGAGCTGAGTTTGCTGCACCACCTATGGCAGTGGAGGCATTGTTCCAAACGATCTCCTTTATATACAGGATGAGAGAGATGCCCAGGGAGAGATTATCCCGCCGAGCTTTTGAGGCATCCAGACAGCTGGCCGAGGCTGGACACACTGGATCTTGGTATGCACAGATGCTACAGTGGTTCTCACATCATGGGATAGACATTGAGCGGTTGCCACCTTTTCAGTATGATCAGTCTGTGACTCTGCTCCACGGGGTTACCTCTCTCTCAATGAGAGGAACAGAGTGATGAGACAGGACATATGGCAGCACTACATACAGGAGACATGGACAGCACCAGAGAGCCCACTACCACCGAAGATGCTGTATTACAGAGACCACTTTATGAGCATCTCAGGGGATGGGTTTATACATCGACCGCGGTACATGGATGTATACATGCCCCACAGCTCTCGTGTTGCTATTGGACAGCTACGAGTCTCATCACATCAGCTAGAGATAGAGGCTGGGAGAGCGGCACGGGTTCCCAGAGCTGAGCGGATATGCAGATTGTGCTGCGAGGAGGTGGAGACTGAGGATCACTTTGTATGTAGATGTAGAGCCCACCAAGGGGTCAGAGATAGATATGCAGGATTGTTTGAGGAGCACTCTTCACTACATCAGTTGATGGAGGCCTCGGACCAGCGACGACAGCTTGGCAGACTACTACTACTAGAGCTTCATAGTTCTCGAGAGAGACTCCTCCAGACACCCGCTCCCACTAGGGGTGGGAGACAGTCCCAGCTCACAGATTTCTTCCAGAGAGCTATGCCAGTGCCAGCTGATGTACCACGTGGGTTGACCGCACAGAGAGCAGAGGAATTGAAAGCCAGGAGGAGACCTAGACAGACAGGACATAGAGCACCCCGACTCCGTCACTGAGAGATAGCAGCTATCCGAATGAGACACCAAATGGAGCCACAGGAGAGGGTAGCTCGCTTTCATTCAGACTCAGGGTACATGTTCACGCCATTCACAGCCTCAGCATCGGCGATGTATGATATCTTATATCCCTCTTATGGCATTGGATGGAGTTAGACATAGATCTGCATAGCATGCTTGTACTACCCCTTCAGCATATAGAGATGCATCTTGCCTTAGCACTCCATCCACATCCCCATCCCCCCTTATATTGTTTGTATATGGGCTCCACCGATCCACGATGATTCACAGTTGTATCCAAACACATGCACACTTTTTCTTTTCTTTCTTTTCTTCCGATGACCAGAAGAACACAGTTGTATTATTTTTTGTCTCATAGGCCGACTTTGGCCTCTCGTAGACGTTAATATATCTTTCTTTCTTTCTTTCTTTCTCTCTCTCTCTCATACCACAAGGAGAGGTGGGCGACAACTCCAACTCACTGATTTCTTCCAGAGATCTATCCCAGTGCCTACCCTGACACAGGAGGGGGTTACACTTCAACGCGCTGCGGACCTCCGAGCCAGACGGAGACCGAGAGCACCAGGCTACCAGGCTCCCAGACTACAAAGGGAGATCACAGAGATACAAGCTCGACATCAACACCATATCCAGGAGCGGCTAGCTCACTTACACTCACACCCGGAGATCATGCTCCGAGGTATTTTTGCCTCACCATCGCCTATGTATCACATATTACACCCCCATTATGGTACTGGTTGGAGCTAGACAGATCTGCATTGCATTCTTGTATACCCTACGCATATAGGTTGCATACTGAGCCTCTAGCAGTAGTGCGCCATCCATCACACCCCCCCACTAGCTCAGTACTTTCATAGTTTATTTCATGTTCATTTTGTCCCTTTTTTTTTGGACATCCAGAACACATTGACAGTTGTACATTGATTTGTCTCATAGGTCGAGTTCGGCCTCTAGTAGACGTTAATACAGCTTTCTTTCTCTCTCTGCACATCTCTCTCTACGTTGTCCGTTATCGTCATCGTGAACGATTGCTGATTAATGAACATTGAAGTTACCGATTCTTTCCACCGAGCTTCCGCATGTTACATTGGTATCAGAGCCTTCTGATCCACCACATAACATTTCAAGAGATCCAACACGGCTGAATTTGCAGCCTCACTTTGCCTTTCGTTTGAGGGTGATAAGCTGATGAGAAGTTTAATTTGGTGCCCATGTTATCACATAAGGCTGTCAAAAAAGACTTGTAGTCCTAGGATCTCTATCCCCCACAATGGACTTCGGCATTCCATGATGCTTGAACACTGGTGCAAGATATATTTTAACCATATATGCTCAGCTTTGATGGTCTTTTTGACCGGCAAGAAGTGAGCTTGCTTGCTAAACGTGTCCACAATTGTCCAAATAGCATCGTTACCCTGTTGGGTCCGTGGAAAGTCCATAATGAAATCCTTTGTAATACTTTCCCATGGCTGCATGGGAATAAGCAATGGCTGAAGCAAACCTGGTACCTTTTGCCTATCAAATTTTATCTTTTGACAGGTAATACATGCACGTACATGTACCTCTCTGTCCTTCCGCATACCTGGCCAAAAGAAAAACCGCTCAATCATGTGCGTAGTAGGCATTATGCCTCTATGCCCAGCATATGGAGGAGCATGGCACTCATCTAAAACCTTTTGCCTCATGTCAAACACTACACATAGGCAATTATCTTTCATGAGATAATTCTCTTTGATCATATAAGAGGCATGTGCATGACCAGCCATCAAATCAGCCCAAATAGTGGCAAAATTAGCATCCGTATGATAAAAATCACGCATGGCAGACAAGTCCCCATGAGAGGCAACCAAGATAGCTCAGCTTTCGTGATAATGCATCTGCCACTACATTGTTCTTTCCTGGGGAGTACAAGATTTAAAAATGAAACATAGAGAGGAAATTGGCCATCCTCATATGCTTTTCTGACAATTTAGTTTAGGTAAGAAAATACCTCAAACTCTGATGATCTCTTTTCACAGTGAAATCAGTCCCAAGAAGGTAATGTTTCCATATAGTAAGTGCATGAATTATAGCTAGAAGCTCTTTCTCATAAATGCCAAGTGAGAGCTTTGCATCATGCAATCTACGATTCTCATAAGTCACGGCATGTCCCTCTTGATTTAGGACAGCTCCTATGCAATTTCCAGATGCATCACATTCCACCCTAAAAGACTTTTGCAAATCCGGAATGATCAGCATTGGACCACGAGTAGTTGCATCTTTGAATTTGAGGAATGCATCCATCTCTACATTAGTCCATTTTAATGTAGCCTTCTTCTTTGTCAAAGCATGCAAAGGAGAAGCAATCCATGCAAAGTGCCAAATGAACCTGCGGTAATAAGAGCATAATCCAAGAAAACTACAGATCTCATGCATCGAACTCAATTCGAGCCAATTCCGAATTGCATCAATCTTTGCAAGATCCATCTCCACTCCATCTTTGGACACAATATGCCCAAGATAATGTATCTTTGACAAGAAGAACTCGCTCTTCTTTGCATTCATGAAGAGTTTATGATTACGGAGTTCTTCAAAAACAATAGGCAAATGAGCTCTATGCTCTTCTTCGGTCTTCGAGAAGACTAGGATGTCATCAAAGAAGACACCTGTAGATTTCTTATATCCACGGAATATGCAATCTATCATTCTATTGAATGTAGCCGGAGCATTTGTAAGACCAAAAGGCATAACAAGATACTCATAAAGCCCAAATACTGTCTTGAAAGCAGTTTTATGTACATCCTCGGGCACTACATGCACTTGACGATACCCACTCTTGAGATCAATTCGGCTAAAGCATGCCAATCCATCCAACTTGACAAAAAGGATGTCGTCTGCTGTTTCAATCCCATATGATGGTGTACAGGTCCAAGGTACAGGAAAGTACACGGATACGAAGCCCAAGGCAAGGAACACAAGATCGGGAAGAGCTCCCAGGAGATTTGTTGGTGGTGTTCCGGTCCCAAGGGAGGATTATCCTCCAAGGGGTGATGTGAGAGTGCCAGACTCATTTCTCTGGAATGAAGACCAAGACAGTGTTCAGAGTCAGGGCAGGAATGCATTGTGGACTAGATGGAACACATGCATAGATCTTATTCTGAGACAGAGTGGTTTTGGAGACTGGGCCGGGCTTTCAGAGAAAAGGGTTTGCCAGGGATGGAAGGATGACAGAGGGACTTTAGGAAAAGATTGGGATGATGACAGTTATCCAAAAACAGGTTGGAATCCCGTCATCAAGTTTAGCAGAGGCAGCCAGAAAAAGAGTATAAGAACCAGATAGAGCTAGGACTTGGAGCACAAGGTACAGTGTTGGACTAGAGAATGGACTTGGATCCCTGTCGGCTGTACCAGAAACAAAATAGGAGCTGTCGGCTAAGACCAGAAGGGCTATCGATTGAATCAGAAACCAGGCAGCTACAGGCGCATCATGTTGATAATTTTATGTCCAGTCAGCTGGCCGACTGTTGGTCGGCCAGCACTCCATGAATATCCAAAAGCCTATAAAAGGCGTAGATGCTCATCATTATTATTCATTCAACTCACTTACGAGTTAGGTCCTTAGGGTCCCAGATAGGGATAGATTTTGGTGATGTTCACCTTTTCCAAGGAGGCAGCGTAGGGTTGTAGAAGAGTACCTTTTTGTACTATATTAATATACTAAATTTCTAGCATCTCTCTCTCTCTCTACACTCTCTTCATGTCTGAGTTTTGCATCAGATTGTTTCTAGGAGTGTTTAGGGCTGAAAGAAGATCCCCAGAGCTTCCGCATGTTACAAAAGTCTTGGCATATACGCATTGATCCGTGCATTAAAGACCGAGAGCATGTGATTGATGTTAGTGAAAAGATTGATGCTGGTGAAGAGGGTGATACCATTCTCCTTGTATCTCATGTACAAATTAATGAAAAAGAGTGTTCTTGCGTACTTGATTTTTATACGGAATCATGTTGAAAAAAATAATGTGCATGTAAACACTCTTAGTAATGATAGGCTGAAATTCTTGCAAGAGTACAATGATTGTTTTGCTGATGAGCTACCAAATGAGTTGCCATCGGTATGACCGGAAGATCATCGCATTGATCTTGTGACGGGTACCTCTCCACCCAATAGACCTGCCTATCGTGTGAGTGCATCCCAAAAAGAGGAGATCATAAAGCAGGTAAATGAGCTTCTTGAGAAGGGTTTGGTTCAACCAAGTTCTTTCCCATATTGTTCTTTCGTTCTCTTGGTTCAAAAGAAGGATGGATCCTCTGGTATGTGTGTGGATTATAGAGCTCACCATCAAGAATCGGTTTCCAATTCCATGCATAAAAGCCTTGCTGAGCCTGATGCTCTGATACCAATGTAACACGCAGAAGCTCTGGGAGTCTTCTTTCAGCCCTAAACACTCCTGGAAACAATCTGATGCAAAACACAGACATGAAGAGAGAGTAGAGAGAGAGAGAGAGAGAGATGCTGGAAATTCAGTATATTAATATAGTACAAAAAGGTACTCTTCTACAGCCCTAGGCTGCCTCCTTGGAAAAGGTGAACATCACCAAAATCTATCCCTATCTGGGACCCTAAGGACCCAACTCCTAAGTGAGTTGAATGAATAATAATGATGAGCATCTACGCCTTTTATAGGCTTTTGGATATTCATGGAGTGCTGGCCGACCAGCAGTCAGCCAGCTGATTGGACATAAAATCATCAACATGATGCGCCTGTAGCCGCTTGGTTTCTGATTCGGCCGACAGCCCTTCTGGTCTTAGCCGACAGCTCCTATTCTGTTTCTGGTACAAACAACAGGGATCCAAGTCCATTCTCCAGTCCAACACTACACCTTGTGCTCCAATTCCTAGCTCTATCTGGTTCTTATACTCTTTTTCTAGCTGCCTCTTCTGGACCAGCATCTGAGAATGTCCATGGCATCTTTCATGCACATGACATCTTTCCATGCAATGCATCACAACCATTCAAAGGCGCTACAAGAAAATCCTCATGATCCACATAGCCTTGAATGTGTATGCGCAACTTGTCAATAATAGACATAACCTACAGTTCTCTACCAACAAAGGCAGCCCCTGCTTCAATTTGAGGACCAATGTCCTTCACTTCAATACCCAAAGCAGCTGCCATTTGTGTGGATATGAAGTTCTCAGTTGCACAATCATCAAACATGAACAAAGCAGGCTGATCCTTAAGCTGTCCCCAAGCTTTACATAGAACCCTGTCTTTGCTATCATGTGAAGTGTTGCTCTGCACATTTGGAACCATATGCACATTGGGCTTAGATGCATTCGCATTATCACGCTTCTTCTTGTTTGGGCATGCATTTGCAATATGCTCAGTGCTACCACAAGTAAAGCATTTTCCCTCACTCATATATTGCTTTTTCTACTCCAGAGTGAGACCATAGTCTCTAACTTTCAAGGGACGCTTCTTGGTAGAGTTATTTTCAGCCTTTGAATCATTTTTATCTTGGTTTTGGTCCCTTTTAGGTGGCTGTCCATTATTTTGTAGGTTTTGGACAGCCATCTCTTTGCCTTGAAATGAGGGTTTAGCCTTATTGGATCAACTCAATTTGAGTTCCAATTGCTCGGTGGCAATGGCGGCTACGATTAATTGGTGTAAGGTGTGACCAGGATACATTTGTAGTCCCGCTTTATACACGGGTTGCAATCTCGATTGAAACCTTCTCTTCCTTTCCACCTCGGTGACATGCATAAATGGAGACACCTCCAAAAGCACTTTCCATGCATTGGTGCATTTTCACCCATAGCTTCTCCCTCATGAGCACACTCGAAGGCATGTGAGTGGCAAGAGAGATACGCGGAATACATGCAGCAATAGAAAACTGTAGCCCATGTTACATGTGTGGTGCATGCACATTTTCAACCGGCAATGGCATTTGACAGACATTTTGACCACTGCCATAAACATTACATCCTTCACAGGCTACATAAGATACTCCTACATGGCGTGAAGTCGCCAATGGTTCCTCTCCCATAGCATGGAGATTCATCCTCTTACACATAAGTTCTTGTTCGTGCACCTGTAGGGATTCCAAGACATGTGGGATGGTTGCCATTTTTGCATAGGCATCCTCGGTGTACGAGCCAAGTATGCACGTGTTGTATCCCTCAGTTGCATGTGCAATTCTTGAGCAATCATTGCCATTACATGATCCATATAAGATTTAGCTTTCTTGGCTTTCAAACGGTCATGTACCAATGGATCCTCGTGGTGGTAGAGCTTCAATTCTTCTTGTTGTACATGGAGAAGAGCTTGCATACAAGTAGGTTCAGCCCTGAAGATTATGGACGCTTCTTCTTGCATTTTCTCTTTGCCACAGGATGGCTGTCCCACATATTCATGTTCCCTTGTGTGCACCACATGAGTTTGCTCATCCTGTAAAACATTGGAGGCATGCATTTCATTGTCCTCGCCTCTTGTGTTAGCATCTCCAACATTCACTGTATGACTGTCCATAGTGTTCTAAGTGTAGAGATAGCTAGTGTTCACGGTGATCGTCTTTCACGATAGAAGTGAAAGAGAACCGTATGCTCTGATACCAATGTAACTTGGTTGAACACAATGCTAATCAATACACTTAAATACACCAAGATTTAATGGACCACATGCTCAATACAAGAAGTAGTTTTCTGAACTGACAAGAGACATACAATGAGCCGGAACGGCCGGCCCCTCCCTCAAATAAAGTATATTGATCTTGGGAGAATTAAGTACATAGTGTCATGGGCATTTCTAACCAGATTTCCATACCAATGCATATGAATACAGTATTGCAAACAGTGTGGTTGTTGGGGTAGACTTGCAACTCACACTACCCTCTCAAGTGCCCATGTTCCCTTCCATCTGCTCTCTATTGTTCCACCGACACATGGCAGCAACAATCTACAAGAGAGCACATAGGACAAGAGAACACTACATAGGGAATGTGATCTTGGAGTCCGGTTCTTCCCTCCTACTACTTGCTTCCATATTTAAGCATAAAAGCTTACCAATTGCAAGTAGAGTCGATGTCAGCAGAAGTCTTCGCGAGCGATGGAAGTGCTTGGACTATTGAAATCTTCGAGTTGTCGCAATCATTCGTGACAAAAGTCTTCAAGAGAATGAAGGGAACCGTGGGAAAGCTTTCCCTATGGTTCAACTTGAGAAACAAAGGCTGAAATTAGGGTTTTCAACAAAAAGACCAGAAATTACAACAAAAAGGGAGTGGAAGGCTGGGAAGTCTTGGGCTTTCTACCATTGTACTTCATTTCAGCACTCTGCGCAAGCGAGGGTGCATCCTTGAATGTGGCTGGCCTAAACATACACACTTCCCATTGGATTTGCGTGTCAAGGCTATAAAGGAACTGCCCTTTCTTGTCTTTGTCAAATATACCCAATTGCAAACATAAATTCGAAATCTTATTGGCCACCTGCAGGACTGGTTGCACATTTTGACGCTCCCCTCCCCCCCCCCTAACTCGTCTTCGAGTCACTCAAGGTAATGGGGGGGGGGGGGGGGTTAGAAACCGCCGCTTAAGATCGTGGACAAACTCGTCCTAGACATAAACTGCCATACCTAATCTGTTGTGGGCACTAGGTCCACCATGGAATGGCCTCACCTTCCAAATACCAACTAGCCAAGAGCACTCTATTAGTATCATTCTTTCTAATTGCAGCAAAATAAGCTTCAAATTGATGCAACTAGGACTAAAGGGTTATGGGGTTGAGTTTACCATTATACTTCCTAAAGTTCATCCTATCGGGAGAATGACTCGAGGAAGCCGCTGGTGTCACTCTTGCATCTAAAGCCGCAAGAAATCTTTTGTGCTCCACACGTTGCCTGGAGTCTTTTTGTGCAGCAGTACGGGATGTTGTTGTCACCATTTGGCCATCCACTCGTGCTTTCTCATCATGTATGTACATTGGATTGGCATCTATAGCAGTTGTATATGCCGGGAATTGATGCCACTCATGTGATACTGTAAAATTGGCTTTCCGTTGGGACTTGTGCCTCTGTGTACATGCCCTGGTCTTCCATTGGGTCTGGTACCTCGTGTACTTGCCTGGAGCACATCTGTTTTGGTATAGTCTCATGAATGGGGATTGTCCATACTAATGTTGCATTGCATAGCATCTTTATGTGCTTGCTTGCAACTAAAATTGCTTGCTTGCTTGCAACTAAAATTGCATGTTGTTTTCATGCTTGCTTGACCAATATGTAGTTTTGGGTAAGGGGACGCCCGCCCGTGAACCGTGCGTGTGAAACTATTTGCTGACATGGTTATGTGGCATGTGACAAGTGGTAAGTATTGGTCATAAACCTCACCTTAGAAATTAGCACTAATTTATAAGCGAGTGCGTATACACATCATTAAGTTTTGGGCGACCAAAACTCGCTTATAAATTATGACCAGCCTTGTGTTCACGCACGCTGATGTCCCAAGGTGAACAAAACCCAATGCCCATCGCCCAGACCTTATCCCCTTTGTACAAAGGGAGCAACCAGCCATGGTACGCACATCATTAAGTTTTGGGCGACCAAAACTCACTTATAAATTATGACCAACCTTGTGTTCACACACATTGATGTCCCGAGGTGGACAAAACCCAATGCCCACCACCCAGACCTTATCCCCTTTGTACAAAGGGAGCAACCAGTCATGTCTCCGTACCTGACACCTAGACTGGACAACTCACCATCTCACTCTTCCCTCTCTCTCTAGAAGTAGGCACCTCCTTCATGAGGCCTCTTTGGCTATATTTTCTGCACTTTCTCCTTCCCAACTCCATATCCAAGATTGCTAGGGGGTGTTTTCCAAGCTTCCAAGAGTGTTTCCAGGTGCTATACACTGTCACACTCCCAATGACTAAAATTCAGCAAACCCGCCTTGGAAGAAAAAGGCCAGAACCAAATAGGGTCTTCCCCAGGATAGAGCATGTAAGTCTCTGGCTCCAAGAACTCGACCAATGCACCCAAGCTTACTCCAATCCAAAAAGCTCAAGCATGCCAAATCGGTGGGAAACTAAGTGTAGAAGAGAGAGCTCAGTACAAGGAGGAGGGTAGGTGTTTCTTTTGCCACACAAAAGGACAAACCTCTAAGGATCGTCCAAAGAAGACTACCACTCTGCAGACAACCCACCCAGCCTCCACGGCTTCCGTGGTGGTGAGCCCAACTCCCACACAAACTCCAACGGCCGTCCCTAGTTCTTTGGATCCCAATTCTTCGGTTGATGCAATCGCTAACCGGGAGCTCGAAGATAAGCAAAAGAACATTCAAGACTAGTAGTATGAGTACAACGAATTGCTCAAGATCTTTGGCTACATAGATGGCCACATAGTCGTTGTCTTGTTTGACAACCGTAGCACGGAGGATGTGGTCACAACATAGACTACTCGGCGCACCCGGTTCTTGCTGACTTCGATAGATAAGAAAGTTGAGGGTTTTAGCATAGGTATGATGAGACGAGCATCAAGTTTGAAGCTCAAGGTGCCAAGCTAGTGATTCAAGGCATAGAGTTTGTGCGAGACTTTATGGTTGCCCCTCTAGAAGGAGCAGACATAATTCGAGGAATTCAATGGTTTCACAAGTTCCAGCCAGACATTGATTGGGACCGGCACACTTTTTGGATTATCCAGAATGTGTCGAAAGCCCCAATGACCATCAAGTGTGAGCCAAGAATCCTAAACTTTTCTCTCATAAGCCACTTGCAAGCTAAACGAGAAATCATGAAAGGCGCACAATGTGCGATGATTTATATCCAAACTACCCAGACGGTGGCCCATGCTTCCGAGAAGTATCGGGCTCTCCATGACAAGTTCTAGAAGATTTTTCTTCAGGACAATCTCCCTCCCTAGCTCTCCCCGTCTAGACCGGAGGACCACACAATAGTGTTAGAAGTCATCTCCTGTCTATACATATACACCAGGGCCTCTGTTGTGGGTATGCCCGCAACAGAGGGCCTCTGTTGCGGGTGTGCTCGCCCTTATTAGGTGTTTTCTCATTTTTCCCCACTCTCCATATTTTTTTCCCATTTTTCCTTATTTTTCATGGTTTGGGTGCCTGCCCTATGATGGCAGGATGACCCAATGGCTGGCCGACTGCACTAGTGTGCACGTGTTCACCTTCTGGAGCAGGCCGACTGGATTGTACAGGTCGTGGACCTCTGTAATGATGGCCGACTGGATAACACCAATCGTGAGGTAGTCGGCTGCCTTTAGCACTGGTCGACTAGGTATTTGGGGCCATATAAAATAGCCCCATGGCCCCCATTCCATTGTATCATTGTATTCGGGATTTTCCTTGTGTATATAGAGTAGAGTTACACGCCTCTCTCTCTCTCTCTCCATTGCTGTATTTTTTCTGCACTTGCTCTTGTGTTCTCACATTTTGTCTTCATCTCCGCTGCATATTCTGACATGGTATCAGAGCCCTAGGCTCTTCATAGTTCTTGGGAATTTTTTGAGCATGAGGGGACTGTTCATTGTTGATTGGTGGACTGTTTTGGACTGTTCGGGAAGAGGAGAAGCAAGAGGAAGGTGGGCTGATTTGCTAGACAGCCACTTGTAGGTTAAGTTCTTCTTTGTTCCCAGCCACCCACCCTTTTCAGTTACATCCCCGCAATGGCAGATCTGCTTGAGATGGCTGAGAGACATGTGAAGATCCCGACACTCCCCACGTTCCTACTGGACCGTCAGTTGGACAGGAATAACTACGACATATGGAAGATAATGATGGAATCTGTTCTAGAGTCTTACGACCTTGCTGATTTCATCGTTGTTGGGGTTCCACGACTGGAGGTAGAGGAAGGGGAGTTACTATCGATTCGTAAGGACCGGGAGGCACGGGCACAGTTGTGGGATCGTGTCAATGCCAGGGTCCGTTCATTCATCTTCCTCGACTGCGCACCGCAGGTAATCAATCATATAAAGCATATGACGCTTGCCAGAGGTATATGGCAGCATTTGGCTTCTCTTTATAACAGGGTATCACCCATGAAGAGGATTTCCTTGGAAGTACAGATGTGGGTTATGAACCCTGCAAAGTCATCGACGATGCGGGAGCACATTAACAAGCTGCAAGCTCTTCAGCAGGATGTTCTTCAAGCTGGGAAGGAGATATCATCAGAGGACATGGCCATAACGTTGCTATCACATTTGCCCTCTCAGTACTCAACATTCTACTCGTCTTTGATTACGAGTAGCAGACTCAATACCATCACGTGGGAGGAGCTTGTGTCCATGGTCTTGGACCAGGAGGAAAGATTCTCGAACCCTCCACAGGGTGGAGGTTCGGAGGCCTTAACTGGCCAACAATCGAAAGGCCGTAACAACAAGGGCAAAGGAAAGGCTTCATCAGAGAAGTATTTTGAGAAGAAGTCCAACTCAGACCGCGAGAAACTGAAGGCAAAGAGGACCTGTAATGATTGTGGCGAGAAAGGCCACTATCAGAGGCAGTGTCCCAAGCGGAACACCGAGAAGGGTGAAGAATCCTCAGAAGCAATCGTGAAGACTCCAGCATTTGTGCACCTAGAGGTGATGGACACCGATGTTTCATTTTCTTCAGGCAGGGAGGAGGTTGGAGGACTCGCTGCTACGGATACTCGGGAGTGGATTCGAGACAGTGGTGCTTCCAGGCACATGACTCATTCCCGTTCAGATTTACAAGATCTCTGCAGGTATTCTGGTCACATTCTTACTGGGGATACATCCACTATCCCAGTTCACAATGAGGGCAGGTTGGAGATAGTTCTTGATGGCAGATTGGGGAAGCATTTCTCCCAGGTGTTGTATGTTCCATCACTTGGTTTTCATCTGTTGTCAGTGCATCAGGTTTGCAAGACTGGCGTACGGGTGGAGTTTGATGAGCATTTTGTTGCTCTCCGGGACAAGGACACAGACGTGGTAGTTTGGGAAGGCGGAGTCGAGAATGGAGTTTACAAACTTTCAGCACTCTCTCTCCCAGGTCCTCAGTTTTGTGATGAGTGGCAGTCTGGTAATGGCCACTTAAGTGTGGATACGCTGCATGTGCAGGCTTTCCGGGACCAAATGGAGGATAGCTTGCGAGTTGATGGCAACAGTTGGCAAGAACTTTCCAGTACAGATGTTGGTAGTTCTTGTGTTCGTCAATCAGAGGAAACTTTACAGGTAACTTATGCTCTGATGTCTCGTAGTATTCGGGACAAATACACTCCTGTAGATGAGGAAGTTCTTTCCACAGGGACCACTTCGAAAGCCAGGCAGGTGACAGTTGATTACTTGCAGAAGGAGGTGGATGTTGCACATTATCCAGGCTGTGGTTCCGGATTCAGAGGGGGTTGGTTACAGGTTTGCGAAGGCCTTGAGTGGTGTTCAGCAGGTTTCCAGGACTTGGCATCCCACCGTAACAGTTGTTGATCCTTGTGAGCAGTATGGTGCCTCTCTGACTCAGAAGCAGAATGGTTCATTGATTTGGTGGATGTATACCACATTGGACGGGAGCTTCCTGCTGAGGTTGTTGAGCTCATATTTGCAAAGGACTCTTTGGGAGGCAGGATTGCGTATCTTGTGGTTTCTACAGCATGCGAAGGATCTTGGACTCTTTTACACAGGAGAGGGATTGATGGATGGAGTCCGACTCCAGGGTTGGAGTGCCTCAGATTGGGGAGGAGATCCAGACACGAGGAGATCTACTTCAGGTGACAGTTTTACCCTCGGCCCAAGAGCAGTTTTATGGAGCAGTAAGAGACAGCGATCTCTTGCCTTGTCGATAGAGGCAGAGTACCGAGCTACTTGTGGTGCTGCTTGCGAGGTGGTGAAGTTGCAGAGGTTACTTGGCAGGATTGGGTTTCCATTGGTGGAACCCACAGTCATCCAGAGGCACTTTGTTCGTGAAAAGATCGTTGCTGATGACATCTTGCTAGAGTTCTGTTCGACGGAGGACAGTGCGGTGGACCTCTTCACGAAGTTGCTATCTCAAGCGTTGCTTCGGCGGCACTCCAACTCCCAGGGGATGGTTCCACAACCAGGAGCTAAGAGGGGGTGTTAGAAGTCATCTCCTGTCTATACATATACACCAGGGCCTCTGTTGTGGGTGTGCCCGCCCTTATTAGGTGTTTTCTCATTTTTCCCCACTCTCCATATTTTTTCCCCATTTTTCCCTATTTTTCATGGTTTGGGTGGCTGCCCTATGATGGCAAGATGACCCAGTGGCTGGCCGACTGCACTAGTGTGCACGTGTTCACCTTCTGGAGCAGGCCGACTGGATTGTACAGGTCGTGGACCTCTCTGACAATGGCCGACTGGATAACACCAGTCGTGAGGCAGTCGGCTGCCTTTAGCACTGGCCGACTCGGTATTTGGGGCCATATAAAATGGCCCCATGGCCCCCATTCCATTGTATCATTGTATTTGGGATTTTCCTTGTGTATATAGAGTAGAGTTATACGCCTCTCTCTCTCTCTCTCTCTCTCTCTCTCTCTCTCTCCATTGCTGTATTTTTTCTGCACTTGCTCTTGTGTTCTCAGATTTTGTCTTCATCTCCGCTACATATTGTGACAGATAGAACTACTCCCGGGCTTAGATCCCCCGAGCAAGTTTCCACACCACGTATCCAAGGAAATGGAATTGGAGTTGGACTGCCAACTCCAAGAACGATCACAATCAGGCTTCATACGGACCAAGGTGTTCTCGAAACTGGATTTGAAGAGTGGGTACCACCAGGTTAGGATTGTTGAGGGGGACATCCCCAAGACAGCCTTCCGTACGGAACAGACTCACTATGAATTTGTGGTCATGCCTTTTGGCTTGACGAACGCCCCAACCACATTCAACCACATGATGATGCGGATATTCATCGACTTAATTGTAAAGTGTGTGTTCATATTTTTGGGCGACATACTAGATTTTTCAACTTCGGTTGAGCAGCATGACATTGATGTGGAAAAAGTCTTGAAGTTGCTAGAAAGCAACGAGCTCTATGTCAATGAGAAGAAGTCGGAATTTTATTTGTTCAAGATTCACTACCTTGGATACATAATCAGTGCTGAGGGCATCCGACTTGATCCGGCCAAGGTGGCCGAGATTGTCAATTGGGAGATACCACAAACCACATACGATATCACATGCTTTGTGGGCATATGCCAAGCATATTCCACCCACAAAGATAGATTCTCTGAACTCTCGACGGATCTCACAGATCTGCTTCAAGGTGTGTTAAGACTAGAAGGCAGCAACGGCTTCGGCCAGGATGCGACAACAGGACCTCATTGTGCTACTCCTTGACTTTGAGAAAGCTTATGATAGGGTGGATTGGAAATTTCTAGAGGGCACTATGAGCCAGATGGGATTCCCCATGGAGTGGATTCGCGGAGTCTCAGGACATATCCTGGGGCGCCTTGAGCATGGGACCACCCACATCTCTTGGAGATTGGGTCGCACACAGGTAGTTACCTCAAGAGGAGCAAGAGAAAGGCCTAACAGGGATCCGGGGTAGAGACAGGCTCAGCATCGACATTGACTCAGTTATTCCTCCGGAGTGGCTAACTCCTATTCCAGACTCCCCCCCCCCCTCCCCGATGTGGCTAGGTGTGTTCACCAGACACGATATTCTCGTGGCGGTCTATGGTGCAAATGAGAATAGTTGTCTGCTCACTTTTTCTATTGGATTACATGGAAGATTAGAGAGATCACCCTTCAGTCCTTAGTACTGATGCTTGTATTTTGCAGCACCTAGGGAGAGTCTCCCGGGCTGCCTTGCTGGATTCACTGCTCTTTTTCTCTTATGAGCAGGAGAGATCTTTTGTAGCCCTACGGGCGTTTTTATATAACTAATGAAAGGATTCACTGCTCTTTTTCTCTTATGAGCAGGAGAGATCTTTTGTAGCCCTACGGGCGTTTTTATATAACTAATGAAAGGATCTTTTCTCGGAAAAAAAATATTAGAGAGATCAGAGCACCCCTTGGAGGATTTCAGAGGCTGCACCTTGCAGAGAGTGAGGGTGATTGGTTTTCAGGCACGTGCATGGCACATAGATCCAACACCGGCCAAGGTGACCAGGGAGAGATTTTGGCGATTATGGATTTCGAAATACCGACCTCTCACGGGGTTGCAGTGGGACCCTAGAGAGTGGACGTGGCATGATCCCACAGATCGGGTGGAGACTCTGGATGCCCCTTTCTTTGCATATACAGCGAGGCTCGGCCGCAGGATCCAGATGTCGAAGATAGATGGCACACCGGCAACAACAGCACACACCTGGCAGTCTCAAGGCCTACACAGTGCTTCCTTTCAGATTTCTGGAAGGCTTTGAGGCAGCTTTCGGCCTAGGAAGATCACTCTCTTCCTCTGGTTGACGGCACATAGGAGTCTGGCAATGGGTACTTGGCTAGCAATCGGAGGGCGGTCAGCAGCTTGCCTGAGGTGCGACCACCCCCAGGAGTCTCAGTGACATTGCCTTTGGGATTGCCCAAAGGCTCAGCAAATTTGGCAGCGGATTCTCCGCATCTTTGCTATGGACAAGGCATCAACCCGGATGATCACTTGGGGTACTATCACTTGGGCCACCAAGGCTAGAGTGGTCAGGACTTACGAGAAGGATGGGGGAGGCCATGCCCTTCAGGTCTCCCACCATCGTATTGCAGTAGTACCAATCACAACCCCACCTACAGGTGTTTGGCATCCAGGTTCATGCCAGCGCTGGGAGATTTGCAGTAGCATAGCAACTTGGCACATCTGGTGTGCTAGATGTAGCGAGGCCATCGAGGGTACCCACACTCCGCCGGCTGAGACCATTAGGAGCATATGACTCGACATCATTCAAACCCTCCGCGGTCAGTGGGGGCAGCTGCAGGCAAGTTCTGACCGCATGCAGAAGCAGCAAGAAGCCTTCTTGAGACTTTGGAGGCCTGGCCCTTTCCTCACAGATAGACCCATTTGGCACTACAGACCACCTGTGTGGTTGTTTCCCCCCCTCCCCTTGTATGAGATAGCCTTCTCCTCATAGAGCGGCTAGCTGGAGGAGAAGCATCTCTCCCCCTTATGATCACTTGTTTCCCGCCCTTATATGAGGTGAGTTTGTATTTAGCCCTTCATGGTTGTACTTAGCCCTTTGTAGCTGTTTTCTCTTTAACTAATTTAACTAATTGAAAAAAAAAAAAAAAAGGCAGCGGATCGAACTGACTCCACGAGCGTTGGTGGCATTCAAGAATCTCAAGGTGACTTTGTCAGAAGCTCCTTGTCTAGCACTTGCCTCGTGGGACGAGCCGTTCCAAATAATCACCGACGAGTAACATCGCGATTGGAGCTGTGTTACAGCAGAATGGCCATCCAGTAGCTTAAATGTGTTGTAAGTTACTGCTTAAATGTGTTGTAAGTTACTGCCCGCGAAAACGAATTACTTGATCTACGATCGAGAACTCCTAGTAGTAATTCAGGCCCCAAAACATTGGAAGCACTTCCTTTATGGTCGGGAATTTGAGGTTCACACTGACCATCAGGCATTGCGCTGGATTCAGACAATGCCAAGTGCACAGTGGACTGACTGTCAGCACCATTGGAGCCAAATCTTCTAGCAATTTGGTGGTATGATCAAGTACCTTCCAGGAAACGCCAACCCACTGGCCAATGCTTTGAGTAGGAAGGGAGCAGTGACCTTGATTCAGAACACTAGACTCCACCTTGTTGACGCGAGATTAGATGACATGAAGCACACGAACGAACACGGATTCCGAGGAATTTGGTACACAATGGGAACACACATTCGATGCCATAGGACCATGCCACTTTTTGATATGTGATGGTTGGCTTTTCTACAAAGGCTGACTTTGTGTCATGAAGTTGTTCAGGACAGCTCTTCTCCATGCGCCCATAACGCCATCAGTGGTGGATGCCGGGACATGAATTCGACTCTGGAGAAGCTAGAAAGGTAATATTATTGGCCAAGAATGAGGCGAGATATGTTCACTCATGTACAACACTGTGACGTTTGTCAGGAAGTGAAAGCTCCTCATGGAAAGAAGATAGGGTTGCTACAACCTTTACCCATTCCCGAAGGAGCTTTCCAAGATATATAGATGGATTCTGTCACAAATTTGCCTCCAATCCGATTAAGTGTAATACTCCGTGCTTAACTATTGTTGATAGATTTAGCAAATTTATTATGTGTATTCCATGCAGGGCTAATGTGACCGCCGAAGATGTTGCCCATTCGCTCATTCAGCATTGGTACTCGATTGGCGGATTCCTACGACCATGGTGTCAGACTGAGATGCAAAGTTTACCAATCATTTCTAGAGGACATTGTTTGATAATTTTGGTACTAAACTCAACTTTTCCAGTGCGTTTCACCCACAAACTGATGGCCAGACAAAAATCTACAACTAATTGGCCTTTGATGTGCTGAAGTGTTATGTCCATAATCAACAACGTAAGTGGGAATCATATTTGCCTTTAGTTCAAGCAGTTTTGAATGATTCATTTTCTTCAGCTACTGGCAGGACTCCTTATGAAGCAGCGTTTGAAAGACCATTCCAGTCGCTATTGACCAGAACCTCATCTTCACTACTTGAAACCAATAGAATGACGGAGTCTTACAAGGAGATTTTGGAATCAGTTAAAGCGCAAGAGGCCTACACTTGACAGGCTAGTATAGACTGAAGGGATGTGAAGTTCTCAAAAGGAGATTGGGTTTATCTTCAGATTATGAAGCAAAGATTGAAACAAGTGGGCAAACAATGCCCAAAGTTATCGTTCAGGAGCTTTGGTCCTTTTCCTATCCACAGAAAAATCAACGAGGTGTCAATGAAGTTGAAGCTACATCCAAGCTCGACTATGCATGATGTGTTCCATGTCAATTGGCTAAAACCATATGCAGGTCCAATCCCTTCAGAAGTTAACTAGGAAGCAGAACCAGACATAGTTGATGAAGCTGAAGTGATGTTTCCAGAACAGATCCTTCTTCATTCCTTCAAGTATGGCTCAAGCTGAAGAAAAAGACAGTTTCTCACGAAGTTTCAAGACCGAGGGACTCACGAAGCTGTTTGGCTTGACAAAGACTATCCAGCTTTATTGACGGACTATCTCGAGGCTATGCAGCTTCCGTCAAGTTAAGCGGAAGGGGATGTCATGTGCATCCCGCACTTGGATGCCACGTGGACATATCTGAACAGAAGATGCAAGACCTGGAGTGGAAACTGGTCCCATGTGAGCCCAGTCCGGGACGAGTCAGCCAGGGTTGCATCCAAGGTTAGGTGTGCATTGTCTTGCACATAAAACAGTGCCAGTCCGTGTTGTGAGTCTTCCTCTGGAATTATGTCAAATGTTCTTAGTGTTGGGTTTGCAACCAAACACTAGGCATCTGTAGGAAGTATGTAGTTTTGCATGTAGGACAGGGCCAGCCCTTAGCGCTACCCCAGAAAGGGGAATGTTGCATCCCTTGATTGGGCAAGGGGTAGGTCTTGTGCCACCCCAAGGGGCTTATGGAGGCCCTAGGCTTTGCCCACCAGTCCATAGAGGCTATCGGCCAGCCCAAGGGGCTTGGCCAAGGAACCGACAAGCCCTAGAGGCTAGCCCAGCCAGGCCTTGTTGGCTGCCCAGAAGCTAGTCGGTCAGGGTCTAGGTGTTGCCCAGCAGCAGCGAGGCGCAGCCTGGACAAACAATGCAAGGCGGCCAGCCAGTCACAGTGTAAAACGATGGATTAAAAGGCATTAAATGCGTAGGGACCTAGTCATGGGGTTTCAGAAACTGGCCGAATCCTGTAAGAGCAAGCCGACCAGCAGATTTAGGGGTATAAATAGCCCATCCAGAATTGGTCAAAGCATCTCATTTATTCACACAAATTTGAATTTGAGTTCCTCAGATCATCCTCAATCTGATGGCCAGACTGAAAGAGTGAATCAGATTTTGGAGGATATGCTTCGAGCATATGTATCCAAAAGACAGAGTTCATGGGAGGATTATCTTCCTATGTTAGAATTTGCATATAACAGTACTAAGCATACGAGTACAGGTTTTAGTCCTTTCATGCTTATGTATGGTTTTCAACCTAGATCACCTGTTACAGTAGGATTCTCAGGACTTCAGCATGATGCAGCACGTAATTTTTTGCAAGATATGCAGGAAATGTTACAAGTTACGAAGGAATCTATTAGAAGTGCTCAAGACCAAGACAGGTTTTATTCTAATAGACATCGTTCACCCAGAGAGTTCTCTGAAGGAACGATGGTGTATTTGCGAGTTCCGAAAGATTCCGAGATTTTACGGACAGGTCGATCTCCGAAATTATCTCCTAGATACTGTGGACCATTTCGTGTTACACGACGGATTGCTTCACTTGCATATGAATTGGATTTGCCTTCTCATGTGAAAGTTCATCCTGTATTTCATGTCAGTAGACTTAAGGAATTATTGGGTGGAACAGATCAGTTAGTTACTCCTCAAGAAATTATAGATGTCGAGGACATGACATTTGTTCTGCACGAACCTGAAAAGATTCTTGGATTTCGTGAAAGAAGATTGCGTAATACGCTTATCAACGGAATACAAGATCAAGTGGTAGGATCGTGTTGAGGAGGACGCTACATGGGAGACATTGACTACTCTTCAGAGAGATTACCCTGGCTTTTTAGTGAGCTCAAGAGTGAGCTCTTAGAGGAAGGGGAGTATGTCATGTGCAATCTATCGTGTGCTACACGCATGCAAGACTAGTTTCGAGGCTTGGGGAAGCTTGGAACTAGGCAGGCTAATTGACGAGCTAAGTTAGGGAAAGACTAACGGGCGGGCACCCAAGTATGGACGGACGGGCGCCCAAGTGTGGACGCCCGATGACCGGCCAAGAGCCTATAAAAAGGTGGCCAAGGTTAGTTATTGTATTATAGAGAGTCTCGCGAGTTTGTGAGAGCTCTATGGTCTTGGAGCCTGGATCTAGTGCAAACGTGCACCTGCTTTATGCAACCGAGGCCGGCAGTAATCTCGAGGCCCACGAGGGCAGCTTTGTGGCGGTATGGGACGTCGCGAGGAGAAGATTGGTCGGTACGTCATCCTAGTTAGCTCAGCTCGTGGCTCGGTGGGGACAGCCAAGACTGTGGGCTTGCCCACGGCTGTCATGGTTGGGAGGTGAGTCAGGCTTGCACCCCCTTGTTGTTTGTTTGTTCGTTTGTTTGCAGGTTTCGAGTCTCGAACCAAGAATGATCACGAGGAGATCCGTGGGGATTTGACAATATTGTATTGAGGGGGGGATCGGCCTTTTCAAGCCCCGGCCCCAGTGGTGGTGTCAAGTTGTGCATTGTCATTTTCAGATTTGTGGATGCTTATGTTGTTCATTATTTCAAGGTTAAGTGATCTAAGTTTGTGCATTTGTTTTCCGATTGTGGTTGGTCTCCAGTGATGAGCAATTGCACCCCACTTCTCACTTTATTCATCCAATCCCTTGCACAAGTTCAACATTCTCTTGCTAGCCAATTGCCATTGTAAAGCTTCAAGCTAATATAAAAGGTGATCTTGTCCACAAGCTCTCACTTGTCTTGTTTATGCTTCCGCATGTGCATTCTCCAACACCAATATCATTGCCTTTGGGATTTCCCAAAGGCTCAGCAGGTTTGACATAAGATTCTTTGTATCTTCACTATGGACCAGGCCCCCCCACACAATTACTTGGGGCAAAGTTGCTTGGGCCACTGAGGTTGAGGCGGCCATGGCATATGAGAGAGGATGGCAGGGGACCGGCACTACAAGTTTCTCATCATTGAATCTCGACAGCTCCAATTTCGATTCCCTCTATAGTTCACTGAACTCCAAGCTCCTGTCAAAGATGGGAGATTTGCAACAGTATTGTTGCATGGCATATTTGGCAAGTTCATTTTGTAGCGAGGCCATCAAAGGCACACCAGTGGAGTCCATCTTGAGCATAGGGCTCGATATCATTCACACCCTCCGCGGGTGAAGCTTCAAGGTAGCTCTAATCGCATGTAGAAGTGCCGCAAGCAAACTTGGCATCACGACCCGTTTATCTCTGACAGTGATGGTGAGCCCACCTAGCATTATAGAGCACAGTACGGTTGTTTCCCCCTCCCCAATTGTATGAGGTAGCCTCCTCCCCCTAGAGCGGCCAGCTTGGGGAGGAGAGCACCCCCCCACCCTCGCCCACCCCCCGGCCTTTTGTCATTTTGATTATCACTCTCTCTAAGAAGCTAAGTTTGTACTTAGCTTGCATGGCTGTTCTTTTTGGTAACTAATAGAAGGATCTCTTTCCCGCAGGGAAAAAAAAAAGTAAACTTTATCGAGTCGATCTTCACGAGCCCTCTTCATGCAAGGGAGCTTAAGCATGCCAGACCCACCTTTCTCATGCAGCCTGCCTGATCATCATAGAAAAGAATGGGCCAAGGTTGAGAGGTTGCAAAATATGATGTTAATCCATGCTCTTTGAGATCATCGATACCAGTTCGGGTTCAAGATCGAGTCTCAACTGACAGATCTGCAAACTTCCCTTTGCAAAAGCTGCTTGCTACCTTCCCTGTAATGTGATATTTGCAAAATGCACACACTTCCATCTCATCCTTCTCATGTAGCATCTTTGCCTTGGTTGCCGATGGGCACATACTTAGAGGGAAGGGAGGTCAATTCCCGCTGGCCTCGTAGGTATTGAGGCCGCTTTGTGACGACGTCGCCTCCAAGCAGGCACCAAAATTGCGACTACAGACGGATCTACTCATGAAAAAAAAAAGCTTTGCCTTTGCTGTTAAGGTTTGTGGCGGAGGATACTGATGGATAAAGGCATTTTACCCTTGTTTTGTCCAGAGAGAGATATGACATACTGGCCAGTTTCAACATAATACAGCACTCCAAACTGATGACATTCTCAATCTCAAAGCTATTTCGATCCCTTTGCACGTTACTGTTCAAAACATCCTAGAATCTACAATTATTATAAGCGAACCTTAGAAGCACACCTTCCAAGCTACGCAGCCTCCGAGCCGAAGGTGTCGGCATGCTTCTGATGAATAATGATGATGATGCCGCCGCCGCCTCCTCCAAGCGCGTACCTGCGATGACAAATTGAGAATCACATTCTACCCAGAAACCTCCGCCAAACCGGCTCCGCCCATTTTGCACTTTTTGGGAGGGAGGAATATAAATTTTTATTGGTTTTTTTTTCTTGGCTAAGGTTATTTTATATAATTGGCTTTGGATTCCTTCTTAAAGGATGGGTTAGGGTGATGAGTGGAGGCGGCCACTTAAGGTGATGAGAGGCTACTCTTTCTTTTCTTGGGGCTCCCCCCCACTCTCGGTGCTTCTTCTTTCTGATGCTTGCCGTCCTCTGCACCCGGTGCATCTCCTTTCGGGTGCTCGTCGCGTTACCCTCCGAGGCCCCTCACTCTCGGTGCTTCTCCTTTCAAGTGCTCACATGACTAGTATAGCAGCTTCTCCATGTTGGCATTCCTTGCCGGCTGTTGATTAACTATGAATCGATTCTTTGTCACAGCAAAGTAGTGGGGAGGGGGATATTCAATGGCTGGGGTGGGGAGGGGGGCAGGTAACATCTTTGCTAGCCCTTCCCGTGAAAGCCTACATCCTCTTTACCATGCAATGATGGTCACTCTGAGCATGGGAAGTTTCATCGTTTTCGTTTGGTTATTTACAAAGATGATAATTAGAAAAAGTGCAAGAAAGACTTGTAAGTAATTGTTTGCATATAGTGTGATTTTTTTCTTTTCAAGCCTTTTTTTTTGCTCTTCTTCAAATCGTTGAGTGTGACAATTCTACCATGTGTGATGTGTGGAAATTGCATGTGATAATTATGTGTGTGTGTGCGTGCGTGCGTGCGTGCATGCGTGCGTGTGTATATATATACACTGCTTGAGTGTCATGTGTATATTTATATGTGTATAAATATATACGTTACATGTGTGTTATGTGTTTATAAATATATATATTGCAAGTGTGTTAATATATATATTGCAAGTGTGTTAATATATATATATTTATATATATTGATATATTACATGTTTCTTACGTGTATTTATATATTGCATGTGCATTATGTGCATATATATTATTGCATGTGTGTTATGTACATATATTTATTTTAATTTCATATTTCAGTTTTATATTTTTTAATTATCTTTTTCAAGCTTTTTGTATAATATTTGGATAATCAGGGTGTGACAGGGGTGTGTGATGTATGAATATTACATGTGGTATATTCATGTTTGCGTTTATATACACAACGAGGTATATATATATATATATATATACACACACACACACACACATATACATATACACATATAATATTTTTGCATGTGTGTGATGTATATATATAATTTATTCCATTTTTGGTTTTGATTTTTATTATTTTTCTATTTTTTCATGTGTATTATATATTTATTTATTTATATTTTTATGTATGTTATATACATACATACATACATACATACATACATATATATATATATATATATATGTACATATGTACATATATGTACATATATATATATGTACATATATATATATGTACATATATATATATATATGTACATATGTACATATGTACATATATGTATATATATATATATGTACATATATATATATGTACATATATATATATGTACATATATATATATATATATATATATATATATATATGTACATATGTACATATATGTATATATATATATATATATATGTACATATATATATATGTACATATATGTACATATGTACATATATGTACATATGTACATATGTACATATATGTACATATGTACATATATGTACATATGTACATATATGTACATATGTACATATATGTACATATATACATATGTACATATATATATATATATATATGTACATATGTACATATATATATATGTACATAACATATATATATGTACATATATATATATATATATATATATACATATATATATATGTACATATATATATATGTACATAACATATATATATGTACATATATATATATATATATATATATATATATATATATATATATATGTATATATATGTATGTATATATATATATATATGTACATAACATATATATACATACATACATATATATATATATATGTATGTATGTATATATATATATGTACATAACATATATATACATACATACATACATACATATGTATGTATGTATGTATGTATATATATGTTATGTACATATATATATATATACACATATATATATGTATATATGTACATATATATATATATATGTACATATATATATATATATGTACATATATATATATATATATATATATATGTGTGTGTGTGTGTGTGTGTGTGTGTGTGTGTGTGTGTTATGTACATACATACATACATACATGTATGTATGTATGTATGTATATATATATATATATATATATATATATATATATATATATGTACATAACATATATATACATATATATATATATATATATATATATATACAGACATACATACACACACACACACACACACACACAGAGATATATATATATGTGTGTGTGTGCGTGTGTGTGTGCATACATACATATATATATATATATATATATATATATATATATGTATGTATGTATGTATGTATGTATTGCATGTGCGTTATGTGTGTGTGTGTGTAATATTTTGCATGTGTGTGATGTATATATATAATTTATTTTATTTTTTGTTTTGGTTTTTATTATTTTTCTATTTTTTCTTTCATTTTTGTGTGATTGGGCAACCCTTTTATATAGTGCATGTGTGATGTATGTTTATTGCATGTGATATTATATATGTATATTTTCCCCAGCTAAAATTGGGGAGGGGGTGATATAAATATTTATTGGTTTATATTTTTGGGGTTGGCCAAGGTTATTTTATATAATTGGCTTTGGATTCCTTTTTAAAGGATGGATTAGGGTGATTGGGTGGCGGCCACTTAGGGTTATGAGAGGGGCCCCCTTAGGGTTATGAGAGCCCAGCCCCCCCCTCTTGGGTTATGATCTTCTTCTTTTCTTGGAGCCCCCCCCTGCTCCCGATGCTTCTCCTTTTCGAGTGCTCGCCATGCTACCCTCATGTGGTAATGGGGTAGTTCCCCACGCTCTTGGTGCTTCTCCTTTCGAGTGCTCGCCGTGTTACCCTCCTGTGGTGGTAACGGGCCAGATGACCCTGCTCTCCCAATGCTTCTTCTTCCGAGTGCTTGCCATGTTACCCTCATGTGGTAACGGGACAGCTCCCCCGCTCCTAGTGCTTCTCTTTTCGAGTGCTCGTCGTGCTACCCTCCTATGGTAAATAGGGTAGCTTCTCGTGCTCCCAGTGCTTCTGCTTTTGGGTGCTCGTTGTGCAGCTCGTGACTAGCATAGCAGCTTCGTCGTGCTAGCATTCCGTGCCGGCTGTGATGAGTGCTCACTGCAAAGTAAGGGGGGGGGAGGACATTCAATGGCTATGGGGGTAACATCTTTGCTATGTTGTGCTATATCCTTTTGCATATCTTTTAGTGGTGTAGGGTGTGAGCTTTGTTTCTGAAGCAAAATTTTGTTTTGCTTTACACTTTGCTTGTAGTGGAAAGTCTAAAGCTTAGTTTTTTCTCTTGTTGGACTGTTTGAAAATCTTTCTTGCTCATATCATGCCATTAAGACTTTAGTGATAAAAATATTCCTTTTACTCTTAAGAAAGTGATGTCTGCTATTTGAACATGGATATGGACCTTGAGCATGGTTAGTTAAATCTCGATTTTCAAAGCTTGAATATATCTTTTCATTCTTACTTCTTGACTCTTGCAAATATTTTTGTTTGTAGACACTAAAGATTGTGCCTTTGTGGCCCCTCCTAAAAATAAAAGATTGACTCCAAGAGCTTCTATATTGAAAAAGAGTCCTTCTAAGAGAATTCCAATTCAAAGAGTGGTAAAATATGTTTGCTCTGGTCATGGTAAGTGTAAAATATGTTTGCTCTGGTCATGGTAAGTGTAAAATAGTGCTAGATTGGTTTCTTTTACGAGAATAGAGAAGTGAATATTTATCAAAATTGTCGTCGTTTGATTTGTAGGGCAAGCCACTAGTGGTGAGAAGCATGGTGACAACACACCTCAAGTTAATGTGCTTGGAGCCACTGCTTTATCATCATTCACAAGCAAAATTCCTTTGCCTTTCGAAAGCTTAAATGCATTAGCTTGTAGCAAGCAAGAACCTCTCTCAGATTCTTTCTCTTCTCAATTAGCCTTGACATCACCAAACCTTCCTTCTTTGCTTATTTTTGAGCTATCGGACATTATCACCTTTAGATTTGTGTTTGAAGGAAAAGTCTTATGCAAATATGGTACATATCACAGTAGGGATACTTCATATGCTCGCTTTTTGAAAGCTGATTTAGTTGACCTAAAGCTAAGCATATTATTACCCTTGTTGTCACTAAATCTTTTATTCATCAATTTGTAGAGGCTTTTGATGTCTCTGATTTCTTGCACATAGAGGGTGTAAGTATCAAAAAGAAAGTGAGAAATGATGGTGGAACATCTCCCTTTGCATTGCATATAGACACAACAACAAATTTTCATGCAACTTTATGTTCTTTCTTGAACATAAAATCAAAAATTTATTCTCAAACCAAACAAGAAATCTAGTTGATTGTGTAAGTATTGTGTTTACTGTTGTAAACATCAATAATGTAACCAAGAGTGATGGTGGTATTGTGGCTCAGTTAACTATTGTAAATGGGCCTCCCTCTGTGTGGATAGAGCAAATGTGAGTTATGTTGGTTGTGGTAGTGGCATTCTATTAATTTGTGCTTGAGTTTGGCATGTGCTTAGACACTGTTTCTATTTGTAGCTATCTTTTATACCAACTCGCAAAGCAAAATATTATAGGATTGTGGATGAGGTTCAATCAAAGGGTTTTTTTGCATGTGTTGCATGCAATATAGGCATCTTCAAGAGTCATTCCAACACACTGTCAATTGTTGACAGTACAATTCTCTCTGCAATTCTAGAAAGATTTAGAAGTGTGCTAAAAGATGCACTATCATTTCTAGGTTTAGCAAAAAGGTGGCTCCGAAAGAAATCATTTGCCATTTTCATTTGTCAAAATAGAAGCATAATTGCTTACTATGTTGTTTATCTTAACTTGTAGGTGTTGTACATTAGGGATTACAAACATTAATAGATTTCCATGGAGTTTGTTTGTGCTAGATGTAAAGGATCAAGGGTTAGTCGACAATCTTCAAATCCTTATTGCTTCTCATGCGACAAAATCTCCGAAATTGTTCGGGCTCCTAGTCTCCAAGCTAAGATTACACTACATGATGGTTCCATTATGAATGTGTTTTTGCATGGTGCAATGGTGGACAAGGTCTTGAGCCTTCCACGCCCATTTTTGGATTTGTATGCCTCCAATTTAAACAACCTCAAATGTATTCTCATGGATGTAAAGAAAGTCAGTGTTTTCACAATAGACAACCAAGGCCATATTTATGAATATAAACATGAGTTTTAGTATGTGGCTTCTAGGACTACCTTTACTACTTGCCTAGATGATCCCCTTGTAATGTTTTGGACCATCAATGTAAACTTTTTTCTCATATAAATATTATCTTTTTGCTTCTTTTCTAGAACCTCTTGTGAAAATTGTGGAAATTTTTTTGTCAGCAGAGTGGTTTGCCCATTGCTCGGCAGATGATGGGAGTTGGATAGGTATAGATTTTTCAGCTCTGTACATACTTAGACTTAGCTGATTCTTTCCCTCTTTCTTTAGGCACGTTTCCTTTAGGAGGTTGTTGGGAATAAAGGGCCACCGTGCCCGCCTAGTGTCTGGGCACCCTTCGGGGTTGTACCATTATTCATATACCTATTTGAAAAACCTTAGAGGTACATCATTGTACCCACATACTGTGTCTCTGTCTCTCTCTCTCTACCTACATTGCTACATCCATTGAAGCTCTGCACTCCGTGGTCTGTGCACTTCATCAGCTGTTTGTTTGTAACATCAACCCCAAATGGGAGTAATTTCTGCAGGTGAGATTATTCCTGATCATTCTCTTGTGCAGACTGTTCTTGATGCTTAACCTGAGTCATATCAGACTTTCGCTTCCACGTGGAGACTTGTTACTGAGGACAGACTTAATGTTGTCAAGTATGATACTTTAGTCAATAAGCTCTTGCAAGAAGCGCAGTCAAGGCAAAATAGGGCTAGGCAGCGTGCAGTTGATCAGGCATTTGTTGCTGCTGCCCAGTAGAGAAGAAGTGGTAAGGCAGCCCCTTCCACTGTTTCTTCTCCTATTAGTAGGTCTGCAACTTCTTCTCCTTCCACAGGTAGCAAGAATAGGTCTGAGAAGGCTCTTGATATAAAGGCAAGAAAAAGATCAGGTGCAACTATTGTAAGGCAACTGATCATTTCATTAAGAATCGCCCTAAGCTAAAGGCTAAAGAGGCAAAGAAGAAAGAGTCAAATGCAGCCACAATAGCGGATGCTTCTACAAATACAGATTCTGCAAAATGTTATGTAGGATACAGAATGGGCGTTTAGCGTGTATTGCCAGTATGACCCATCTGTACATGATGCATGTTTGGCAGTTTCTGTTGACTCTGATGTATGGTATTTTGACAGTGGTGCTACAAAGCACATTACCTCGCATCGTGATATGTTCACTTGTCTTGAGGCTGTCTCTAATGGGAATACTGTCACATATGCCAATAATGCTTCTTATCCAGTGAAGGGCGTTGGTAAAAGTATGCTTATTGCTACAAATGGCAGCGCTTTCACACTTTCAGATGCTTTGTATGTGCCAGGGATAAAGAAGAATCTATTATCTGTCTCTGCGCTTGCTAGACTTGGACTTGTAGTCAAATTTGTGCATGACAGATGTAATGTTCATGATTTGACTTCTGGTGATATGATTATTGCATCTGGCACCTTGTTTCATGGGCTATATAGGCTCAATTCTTATGACAAGTGTGTGGAAGATTCAGCAAATGCAGTTTCTGATGAAAAGGCAGTTTCAGATGCAAAACTATGGCATGCTCGTTTTGGTCATCTGAACTTTGCTAGTTTGCTGCGTTTGCAGAAATTTGATATGGTTGCTTCATTTCCCCCTCTTGAGGCATAATTGAAACATGTTTGTGAAGGCTGTATTTTGGGCAAAATGCAACCGTTCTGTGTTTCCAAAGGATGGTTCTGTGCGGGCCACTCGAAATTGCAACTTTATAGTGATGTATGTGGGCCTATGCAAACTCCGTCATTTGGTAAGCACTTGTACTTCGCGACTTTCATTGATGATTTCTCAAGGCATGCATGGGTATATCCACTGAAGGCAAAGTCCGAAGTGTTTGTGCTTCAAACAATTTTTGGCTATGGTTGAAAATGTATCCAATTGTACTGTGGGCACCCTCCGTTCTGATCGAGGGGGGGAGTACATGTCTAAAGAGTTTGATGCATTTCTAGCTAGTCGTGGGATAAAACACCAATGTACAGTGCCGTATACCCCTCAGCAAAATGGTATTGCTGAGAGGAAAAACATGTCACTTATGGAGATGGCACGATGTATGGTCAAGAGCCAAGCTTTGCCACATGCGTTTTGGCTTGAGGCTGTCATGTGTGCTGCATATGTACTCAATAGGTGTCCCACTAAGGCCTTGCAGTCTGTTACTCCATACGAAACTTGGCATGGCAGGAAGCCTTCTATTGGTCACTTGCATGTCTTTGGTTGCTTGGCCTATGCTTTAGTGCCTGTGCAACAATGTAGAAAATTGGATGATAAGGCTGTCAAATGCATTTTTGTTGGTTACAGTGCTGAGAGCAAGGGTTACATATTGTATCATCCACAATCAAAGCATATCTTGATTAGTCGAGATGTTGTTTTTGTTGGCAGATGATGTGCAGCCTTTGTTATCATGTACTAAAGAGACAGGTGTGAGCTCATGGGATGTATTTGATACATTGTTGCCTCTGTTTATAGGTGGGAATTCAAATGTAAGTCCTAATGAGGTAAATATTCAGCCTATGCAAACGACATCATAGATCAGCCTACTTCTGATGCAGATTTACAGGATGTAATTTATGAGGATAGGGCTGAAAATGACCAGGCTAGAGGTATGCCTAAATGGCTGGTGCAAACCTTGCGTGATAGTAAAATTGATGCACCTATGTCTAGTCATACTCGTTCAGGTTTTCAGCATTCCTCTTATGCATAAAATTGTTATGCTTTGGCTGTGTCTAGTATGTGTGAAGAGGAAGAACCTCTTTCATTTGATGAGGCACAAAAATCAGAAAATTGGTTGGCTGCAATGCAAAGTGAATTTGATGCTATAATGAAGAATGGTACATGGTCTTTGCGTGATTTGCCTATTGGTAAAAGGTCATTGGATGTAAGTGGGTTTTTAAGTTGAAACGAAAGCCAGATGGCAGTGTTGATCGCTATAAGGCTAGACTTGTTGCAAAGGGTCATGCTCAAGAAAAGGACATTGATTTTGATGAGACCTTTGCTCCCACTTGTCGTATGACTACCATTCGTAGCATTTATGCATTGGCAGTTCATAATGGTTGGAATGTACATTAGTTGGACATAAAGATTGCGTTCTTGAATGGAGATTTGCATGAGGAGGTGTATGTATCGCAGCCTCGTGGTTTTGTTCAAAGAGGGTAGGAAAACAAAGTGTGCAGGTTGAATAAGGCTTTATATGGTATAAAGCAAGCTCCACGAGCTTCATATGAAAAGATACATGCATATTTGACTGTACATGGTTTTCAGAATAGTCCAATAGAAAGCACTTTGTATATTAAACGTGTGGATGATGTACATCTAATCATTGCTCTCTATGTCGATGACATGCTGCTCACAGGACCAAATGAGAGTCATATTGTTGATTTTAAGGCTTGTTTGAATGCCTCTTTTGAGATATCAGATTTGGGACATTTGCATCATTATTTGGGGATACAATTTAAGTAGTGTGATGGAGGTATTGCTTTGTGTCAGACAAAGTATATTGAGACATTGTTGCGGAGATTTGGCCTTGAAGACTGCAAGCCTATTGCTACTCCAATGGAGACAAGTTTGAAGTTGAGTGAGATCACTTTGATGTCACACTCTATCAGACAGCTATTGGTTGCCTCATTTATGTATGCATTACGAGGCCGGACATTCAGTTTGCAGTCTCACAGGTGAGCAGGTTTATGCATAGCCCAGGGTCTCAGCATTGGAAGGCAGTTAAATGCATCTTTCACTACTTGAGTGGCACCATACATCTTGGGCTGTTTTATCCCAAGGGGGGATCATTGCCACTAGATTTACATGCTTTTTCGGACTCAGATTGGACTGGTTGCTATGACACAAGAGTGTCCACAAGTGGTTTTTGTTTCATGCTTGGTAGCTCATGCATATCTTGGTTGAGCAAGAAGCAACCTACTGTGGCCACTTCTAGTTGTGAAGCTGAGTACAGGGCAGCTTTCACATCTACGGTTGAGTGTGTGTGGCTAAGAGGGCTTATGGCTGACTTGGGTGTTGGACGGGAGTCTGCCACCTCTATCTACACTGACAGTCAGAGTGCATTGGCAGTTGCGAGAAACCCAGTTTCTCATGCTCGCACAAAGCACATTGAGGTGCATTATCACTATGTCAGGGAGAGACTCTCAGCAGGAGAGATCAGCTTGGCATATGTGCCAACACAGGACAACCTCGCCGATCTTTTCACAAAGGCGCTTCCTCGTGAGAAGTTTGAAGCTTTCCGCAAAGCTTTGGGCTTGCTCCCCTTTGTGGACTGATCTACTTCGGGCATGGAACTTCCCTATACATGAGTGCCAGTTCTCGTTCACACCATCACTCCCAGGGGAGATTTGTTGCCATATATATAGGCAGTGATGTGTGTGAACACACTTAGGACCGTCAGGGCACTTTTTCTCTCTTTAGGAGATTTTTTCCCCCGGCTTGTATATATGCCCATTATTCTAGGGCTAACTTATCTTTGTACATTAGCACAATCTAATACACACTGTGTGTTGTGTGCATTCTTGCTTCTTCTTCTCCAAGCTTTGTGTGCTTTTCTGCAACCCTAATTCCAACAATAGTAAACTATAGTGTCCTAAACTTAAAGAAAATGAGAAGAATCATGGTGATCAAAGTAAAGAAAAGCAAGTGCACACTATTCAAATTTATGTTTTCATTGCATGGAAAAGGGTCATAGTAAACTACAGTGTCCTAAACTTAAAGAAAATGAGAAGAATAAGGGTGATCAAAGTAAAGAAAAGCAAGTGCATACTATTCAAGTTCTCCCTGTAGAGACTTCTCATAAGTTTAAAGAGGTTCAAGTTTATCATGCTGATTCTACTCATGCGTGTTGTGTCACGTCATCGATGTGGGTGCCAACATTTGGACTACATGAGTTGGTTTGAATGTATGGTCACGTTAAGGGTCATAAGGTATGAGTTATGATTGATGATAGTGCGACGCACAATTTCCTGAACTATACTTTAGTCAAGAAATTAAAGTTGTCGGAAAGTTCAAGTGACCATAAGTACGTGGTTTCAGTTATGATAAAGATGTCTGGGACACGGTATCTCGTGATGTCCCATTAGTCATTCAAGGTCATGAGATGTATTTGGAATTTCAAGTTATGCATATCACTCGAGCGGATGTTATTCTAGGTCGTGAGTGGTTATATAACATTGGTCCATCTTTGTCTAGAAGTTATTTGCATAATTCTTTTGAGTTTGAAGTAGATGGTAAGAAAGTGCGTTTGCAAGGTGAATATGATATACCCTCCTCACCTCTTATATGCTCTATGGAACTCAATCACCTTGTACAAGCTAATGAAGTAGAAAACATCTTTTTGTGTTACATGATGCTTGATGATGTCATTTCCTTTTCCACAAGTGAAACCATAAGTGGTTTGAGTGAGCATAATGTTTCAATCAAAGCATGTTAACAATAAAAAGATTAATGAACCCTTAAATGAGTTGTAACAACAATTTAAAGATGTGTTTCCAAATGAATTACCCGAAGGATTACCTCCTATCTGCGATGTTGAGCATCTAATCGAAGTAATACCTGGCTCAAAGCCAATAAGTAAGCCTCCTTATTGGCTTAGTTTTAAGGAAGCACAAGAAGTAGAATGATAGCTAAAAGAATATCTTAAAAGTGGATTCATTCAACTAAGCACTTTGGGAAAAAGATGATCTATGCAGTTATGCATAGACTACCGTGGTTTGAACACAATCACAATTAAGAATAAGTACCCTTTGCCACGAATAGATGAGTTGTTTGCTCAACTCCAAGGAGAAAAGTACCTTACAAAAATTGATTTACGATCTGGATATCATCAAGTGAGAATTCAGGAAGCGGATGTCCAAAAGACTGCTTTTCGAACTAAGTTTGGTCACTATGAGTTTTCAGTCATGCCCTTTAATTTGACTAATGTTCCAGCCATATGACACTCATGGATAGTGTCTTGAAACCTTATTTAAGAAAATTTATCGTGGTTTTCCTAGAAAATATCCTGATTTATAGTCGCACTAAGAAAGAATACCTCAAAAACTTACGGCAAGTATTTGAGTTACCCAGGAAGCATTCACTTTATGCCAAAGAGAGTAAATGTGAATTATTCGTAAAAGAAATCTAATATTTGACGCGGATAGCAAAGGCAAATGTGTGGATTGCACTTTATAAATTGGCACCACTTTTACAAAAGATGACATTCAATTCTGATGATGCCAATGCATTTAAAGAGGCGGTTGTAAACTTTCATAACTCAATGACAGAGGCATGGACTTCAAATTGCATTACACACTATATGGTCAGAGTGGTCTCCATTTCATTTTTACAATTAAATTGTGAATGTAATATTTTGATTTTAATTGTGGATCTTGTGTTCTTGAATGCAGCACATACTTGAGGCTCATGGTCCATACTTTGCTAAACAAGGAAGTTTGGCGATATGGTCCACACAAGGCATGGAGCGATCTCATTGGCAAGCTCAATGTAGATTCCAAAAAGCAATGGCACATGGAGGTGGAATCAATGATTCCAGTCCTATGAGGCAGTTACTCCAATGGTGGTATAGGAGAATAGAGACAAGATATGAGGACAAATTAATAAATTCCAAATCCAATGATACAGAAGCTGCTCGCAGGGCAATATATGTAGTGAGGAAAGCAAAATATGAAAATAGCATGGCCAAAGAACATCATGCAGAATGGTTGATAACCCAAGAGAGAGTCGATAGCAAATGGAAATATTGATAGAATTGTAATTATGAAACAACATTTTATCTTTATAAGAGTATTGGAGCAATCCAATGTTTTAAAGAAATAGGTGTTTGCTAAAGTCAACATGGATAACCTTTTCAAAATAAGTATTTACTAAAGTCAACATGGATAACTTTTTGATAGTGTTGATATTTTTTAAAAGTAAGTGTCAATAACTTATAGTAAGTTCCATTTATAAATAAAGGCACTTCTTTCATTTCTTTCCATTCCTCCATTTCTCTCCATTCCTTCTAGCTTGTGAGTATGGCGCGTACTAAGAAAAGAGCAAACAAGATGCCTTCCAAGACACCGATTCATTCATTCGGATCTAGTAAACATACTGACACTGATAATGATGAACGTCAAGCTCCTCCCACTGTTCCCGCTGCTCCAGCTAGAAATGCTCATTCATCTACGCATAAGAAGAGAAGATGGAGACCAGGCAAGCAAGTCCATGTGCATGTGCAAGTGCTATTTTATATGATAATATTTTTTTCCTTAGAAAAAAATGATGCATGGTGTGCAGTGATCAGAATGGGTTGAAATTTATTATGTGCATAGATCATATAGTTTATATGTCTTAGATAAAATATCGGCCCTATCAAAGGCCTGTAGTAGGGCCCTTGTCTAAAGGCTCGCGTGTACAGGCCTTCTTTTTTTAATAGCAAGTCTATACACACGAGACTTTGGACAAGGGATGGGGTTGATATTTTATCTAGGAGGTGTTCCATGATACTTATGTGCACACATAAAATTAGAGATCATTCTGATAAGGAAAACTATTTTTAAAAATTAAAAAGTATCAAATTTGTATATTGAGCTAATTTAGAAAAAATATAAATTTTCATCTATAAGCATGGAAGTAACCCTCATTTCTCTCTCTCACCTCCAAGAGCATGGATTGCACCAAGAAAACTGCTAGGAGAGTCTGGCCCCCCAAGGTGGGACGTGGACTCGACGTGGAGTATCCCCCATCCAACCACCACGGCAGCAACATCACAAGTGTAGGTGGAGGCCTGGCACTGTGGCTCTCCATGAGATTAGGAAATACCAAAAGATGGTGAACCTGCTCATACCGAAGCTCTCCTTCCAACGTGTGGTACGAGAGATAATGAAGGATCTGCAAGACCGTCATGATAGGAGGTTCTGGGTTCGTGCAGCATTAACCCACTACCTACGCACTGGATAGGCAAAGCTTTGGAGGCACTATTCTTATCTTGTAATGCAAATAAGTCTCATTTAATTTGAGTTTATATAATTTGTTGATTTATATGCGTCTTCAAATGGATACAATTTTGATTTGAGTTACGTGTGTAATTTGAATTTATTTGCTTGAGTCAACTAGTAAAATACATTACAAGACACGTGTTCAACAAAAAACTCTACAACCCAAATTTCCATTCATAGCATTAAAAATTACATAGTCATCAAAGTTACATAATCATCACAGCTATATCCTAGGCTTCTTACTACTAGGCTCTCTAGACTCTGAAGCCGCCTTGATGGCTGGAATCAAAACATGGAACCCTTCAAGCTCTGCCCTGATGACGGTGGGATCTTGTACCCCCGCAAAATAATGCCATGGGCCACCACAGAATGTAAAGGCCCTGACCTTTGAGTTGAGATTAAGTAAAGTAACTTTGAGCGTCGAAGTAGAACAACTTTTTCCAAACTTGATTTAGTTGGAATAAGTTTGAATGCAACACCCTTTGTAAGTGTTTTAATCTTCAAAAAGTTCTCCGCATACCCTGGAGAGCAAGTCTTGTGGAAGACTATCACATCATTGGAAAGTTTACCAATGTACTCCTTGAGTGCAGGAGTGCAGAGTCCTGAACCCTTCCTTGGCCCCCAGATCTTCCACTCTGCCTCGATGCAAATTCATCAAGATACACAATTTCCTATAAACCAATAAAATCGATGTCAGCATCGATCATGCAATGCATGGGAGAGGATGATTTTTTTAAAGAATGGCCCCAATTTTGATATTTAGGACCTCTAGGGCATGTAGACCCCACATATATGATCCCATGCCCATTAGAGGCTGGGAAGTGAACTGTCCGAAGGCTCGCGTGGTGGGAAGCCTTGATTTTTGCAGATTCAGGGCTTCCCATATGCGAGCCTTCAAACAGTGCACTTCCCAAGCTCTAATGGGGTCTACATACCCTAAAGGCCCTACATATCAAATCTGGGGAGAACTAGTAAAAGAAGATACCTTTTCTGCCTCTACATATCCTAAAGGCCCTAAATATCAAATCTGGGGAGAAACTAGTAAAAGAAGATACCTTTTCTGCTTCATCAAGCTCCTTCTACAAAGGGTGCCTCCTCTAGATTTGCTCCTGGAATAGGTCTGCCATCGTCCGGCTGGAGCACAGGTGTCGCATGCTGTGGTTGAGGTCCAAAGAGTTCATTCTTCTACAAGTGCTCGAACTCTTCATCTAAGATCTCATAATGAGGAGATGCATAGGATCATACATGTGGGGTCTACATACCCTAAAGGCCCTAAATATCAAATCTGGGAAGAAACTAGTAAAAGAAGATACCTTTTCTGCTTCATCAAGCTCCTTCTACAAAGGGTGCCTCCTCTAGATTTGCTCCTGGAATAGGTCTGCCATCGTCTGGCTGGAGCACAGGTGTCGCATGCTGTGGTTGAGGTCCAAAGAGTTCATTCTTCTGCAAGTGCTCGAACTCTTCATCTAAGATCTCATAATGAGGAGATGCATCCTCAATCTGCTTCTGGACGGCAATGTTAGCAGAGATATCATCTACACTACTTTCATCATATCGCCCTACCTCATCAACCTGTGGTAGGGCTTCTTGTTGTGGTAATCAAAGTCCAAGAAATCATCACTGGCATCTTGCACAAGTATACTATATAGTTTCTCCTCCCTCAAGTCCAAGAGCTCCAACACATCTTGCATGAGGAGGTACTCCACCCCTTTGATGGTGATGGCACTCAATGAAGCTATGGTGGGTCGTGACTTTGGGTTTCATCAGGTTGGATGGATGCAAGCGCCATGCATGAGCTCTCTGCGGCCTCAACGACAGGGTCTAGAGTGGTCTCCTATGGCTCTGTGTCTATGTATTCCACTAGAGCGAGATCTTGGATGTCATCATCCTCTGGCTCTTAAACATCAGAGTTCAAGATGTAAATAGCAAAAGCAATATCCCGCCTAATGAGATTGAGTGGGATGTGCTCTTCATAGGAGATTAGGATAGTGGTAGTGTGAGAATCTTGTCCGACATGAGCTAGAGCTTTGTTCACCGCCTTCTTGTGTGGTTGAATCCACTCTTTGTGTTAAAGAGGAACTCCAAAGGAATCCAACTTAAGGTGGAATTTGGGATAGAGTAGGTGAAGTCATCAATTGCATCGCAAAATGCAACAGTTTGGGTCTAAGGTGGAGATGATAGCCTCGAGGTCTAAACTCTTGCAAAACCTAGGGTAGATTTGGTCCCCAAGTTGAGATTAGCGAGTGCTGCTAATCCACACGGCAAAAGCAAGGGAGGTGGCCATGATGAATAGTGGGGGAGAGCTAGCACCACACAAAGGAAGAGCTAGAGAATAGATGGTATAAATGAGTTTGATCTATAACTTATACTCATATTTATACTCACTTAAATTTATAATATTTTTAATAAATTTATACTTGTGTTTATTATATTACTTACAAATATCTATAAACTTATATTTATTTTTATACCTTACGTGTATACTCTAGTAAATAAAGGACACTTCATTAAAATATAATAAATAATAAATCATACTTCTATTTCACGTTACATTATATTATTATTATTATATTATATTATATTATTTACATAGTTACTTATATTATTATTTACACTTAAATATATACTTAAAGTTATATTTATTTTTAAACATATCTATAGACTTAAAAATTAATGACACTTTATTAAAATATAACAAATCATAAAAATATATTTATATTTCTAGCATAATTAATTATATTATTATTTATACTTAGATATATACTTATATTTATATTTATGTTTGTACTTACTTATACTTATCATTATTTTCTTACATATTAAAGGGTTTGAAACACAGTAGACTTTAAAAACCACAACACTTTATGAAAATGAAAAAAAAAATTACAACACTTTTAGAGAAACAACTTCTTATATTCACTTGGAAGAATAAGAATTACATTGACGCCACAATCTCAAGGATGTGTGGAGCAATACACTGCTTTTTGCATGTTTTGCAATATTCACTTCGACTCCCAACCTTCCTACCATCCAACTTAAAATAAAAATTACAAGGGGGATTATTGAACATAAGTTGGATTTCCTGCCTCAGAAAACTAAGGGGCCAATGACTCTCTACATTAACTCTAAAAGGGTTATAACCCTCCCAAAGAATAACCACATCAATGAGTGCTGAATGCATGTCATCTCGTATGTCTTGGTCTAAGCTGAGCCACTCTCCTCATAGAAGTCACCACCTCCTATACTTAAAGAAGGGAATGCACAAAGTTTGTCTTGCAATGAAGTACTTGTCTCATAAAAAACAAACAACAATGAACATAAAAACATAAAATCAACATTCAACATTCAACATTCAACAATCAATAATCAGTGTCTTGCAATGAAGTACTTATGAATAAAAAATCATCAACAATCAATAGAAGTGCAATCTTACCTAAAGGTAACATCTGACACAGTAATTTTACATCATCGTGGTGATTTCTCTTGTGCTGCCATGACTCACCCAGTAATTGAGTCATCCAATCCTCAGATGGGCACTTGCATTGATAAGTAATCTTAGTTTTCTTAACTACTTCACAGGATCTAAACAAATGTGCAAACAAACCAAATGGTACAAACCAACTTAGATGCACATCTCTAGAGCCTGTGGATGGTTTCATGGAAGCATGAACATCAGTTTTTATCTTTACCCTACATGCTTCTGACATGTCTAAGCTAGGATTATACCATTCCTGTGGCTAGACAACGGTGGTAGTGGAATATACTCCAAACTATGTCTCTCCACGTCATACACTGAATCATAAAAGTAAACATTCTAAGATGCCAATTCGGTTGCACTCTTGTTGTCACATAGATCAAGGCACCTATCTCTGCAAGTAAAACATTTAGCTTTCTACTAAAACATTCTACATTCTGCCATTCATGCAGAGTGCATGGATATAAAGCTGCAAACAACAAACATGCTTGTATTAAAACTCTATCTAATAACCATGGACTCAAAGTACAAGAACACAAAGCATAGAGATATAAACTTAATGTTAGGCTTATATCTTTCACTGAAGTTATCATGATGCACTCGAATCTCTTTGTGCATAAAAACATGTTGAATGAAAGCCTCTGTTATTGTACTTATACCATTTGTGGGTCTCCTGAACTCTATGATTCTACCTTTCCATTGCTTGTTGGGGTCTGTGACATCGAGGTGACATCTTTGAGTTTGACCTTGAAATTGCCACAAGTACTTGGTCGCATTAAAATCTAATTTAACTTACTTTACTGATCAGGGATCCAGTTACCTTCATCATCGCTCTTGTTAAATAAATCCACTATATGTGAATATTACTCTCCTTTCTTATTTCATGCATTTTCTTTTGGGAAAAAATGTCTTCAGTATGGTTTTTCCTAAGGCAATATGAGCAAAAAGCTCCTAGAATTATTAGCTTCCAGGTGGATTTAGTGGCAAGTGTCCTATCTAGTGGCATTTCCAACACCATGTGTTAGCCTTGAAGTTGTTGCTAACTAGTCTTGAGGGGTTCAAGGAAGTGGAAAAGTTAACACTTACTAATTGCGTTAGCTCCATCATTGCATTTATGAACTCTTCCTTCATGTTGGCCAAGGAGGTGGCTAGGTAGTCTTTAATGTTCTCTTGTGATACACTCGTAGGGGGTAGGACTCTAGGGATTCTCCATGGTGGTGACTGCATACACTAGATGGGAAGAATGAGGGTTCCTTGATGTGATACACTCATAGGGGGTAGGACTCTAGGGATTCTCCATGGTGGTGACTGCATACACTGACTGCATACACTAGATGGGAAGAATGAGGGTTCCTTAGTATCTGACTTTGCTAGTGTATAGGACCCAATTGTTGATTCCAGGAAGATTGGTTTCATTGTGACTATGGGGATGCTACGTTGTGAGTATGGGTATCTGACTTTGCTAGGGTGTAGGACCCTGTTGTTGATTCTAGGAGATTGGTTTCATTGTGACTATGGGGATGCTACTTGTGGTTGGGGCTGGGTTGCTAGATTCCAACTACAGGAGGCATGGGGCAGTTGTACTTGAGCTTGCTCAGACCTTGAAACCATTATCGGGTTGGCATTAGTAGCAACACTCCTCTTCCTCTATCGACTGCCAGGAGTTTGTGAGAGTGTCAACATCATCATATAACTTGGTGGTTGTTACTGCCTCTTGAAAAGTACAATGCCTTTCTAGTTCAACAAAATTCCTTATCATTGGGTCTAGCCATCTTAAGAATATTCCTTTCTAGATGCCATCATCTAAGTTGTGATTCCCTCATCTCTTTAGAATTGAGTCGATTAGAGAAACATAGGATTGTATCCTTTCCCCTTCTAACTACACCAGGTTCATAAATTCATCTCTCATTCTATCCATAAATCCTTTGCTCCAAAAATGTGTTAAGAACTCTTGTTTCAAGTCACCCCAATTACCAAAATTAGTCTTACATTTTTTCACCTCTCATACTATTGAAATGCTATGCCTTTCATGAGTGGTGTAGGTTGTGTCTAGGTTGCTTTGGTTTGAACACCCTCTTAGGTGTGAATGCTCCTTATTAAGGGGTAGGTCAGAAGATAAGACCTTAGTGCCTATAAATACAATGTACATGGTGTGAGTTTTATGATTCATAATACAATCATTGTGTTCATTTGCGATCTCTCTCTCTCACTTGAGCGCTCTCTCTCTCTCTCTCTCTCTCTCTCTCTAGAGCCGTGGTCACCATTACCATGGCTTGAGTTTCATCTTCATTTCCACTCTCACCCCTTGTGAGATCATGCCACCATGTTTTCCAACATGGTATTAGAGCCACTACCTCCACCTTGATCCTTTAGTCCCATCACACTCCCACCTACCTAGCCTGCTCAAGGTATTTTGGAATTGTTGTAAAGCCTTGATGTATTAAAAGGAAAACATGTATTCTTATCATCTTGATACAAGCATGCTAAAAGAGAGAGCATCTCGAAGGTTTCATTAACATTGAAACGACACGGTGAATTCGATAGTATAGATTAGAAGCGTCCATTGATACTCGGTTTAAACAATTTGATAGGGTAACACAGAACACGAAGGCCGCCTGCAGAAACAATAGGGAGCTCATGTGGCTGTTAGATCTAAGGAGAGTGAAGATGTTAACCAATTAATCGTGTAGTATTTTGGGGTGGCTATCACGGTAAGTGCCTCCGAGGCGGTCGCACCAGGTGAAGTAGAGGGACCTGTTGAAGCGAGGGTCAAGGTGGTGGATGTAGTGGTGGATGGGCCTTTGCGCGAGGGGCGTGAGGAGGAGCCCGAGGGACGCCGGCACGTACACCCATGCGGGCAGGCTGTAGCCGCAGTGGCCCATCATGTCCACGTTGTTGACCGCCCATGTGGCCAGCACAATGTGAAAAGGGTTCCAATCTCCCGCGCAGTAGAGCCAAAGCATAACCATGGAGTAGAAGGGCGTGAAAGAGACGGCAATGTCCAGAATTTCACCGTAGGCCGTGCTGAACACAGTGATGTCCCCGCCCGTTGTGTGATGCAGCTGGTGCACTAGCCGGTACGCACCTTTGAAGCGGTGCAGATTCGAGTGAACGACCCAAAAGTAGGCGTCATGCAGGACCATCAAAACCCATGTGAACAGAAGCCCTCCTGTTATGTCCACAGAAGCACGGCAATTGCGAAAGTAGGTATCCCTGCAAGATTGAACGATAACGCATCATCATCGTAGGGTAAACTTCTGCAGATTATCTCAAAAAGGGAAGGATTGATATCTCGTAGTAGTAAACTATGCTCATCTCAATATAGTTCTTCATGGACATGCAACGACACAGGTTATTTCATGAGGTAATGGTGTTCTAGAACTTCGACGGAGATATCTGATAAGGTTATCATGTATTAACGGACATGCGTGATTACCATGTAGCCATGCAACAAGTAACCTGCAAGCTAATTAGCTTACCTCCCAGCAAACATTATTGCAGCCAACGGCATGGGTGCGATCGAGACCGACATGAAGTCCTCCTTGGAGACTGTGAGCCTAGTGACTGGTATCGACGGCGCCAGCCTCCTGACGAGGCCCTTGGCCTCCAGATAACCTAGCAGCTTGAACCACGCATACTCCATGCTCACATGCAGCAATCCGAACATGATCCCACCGACTACTCCCGAAACGAAGCACACTAGTACGTTCTGAGCAAGGCCTACGTTCTCGACGAGCTCCATAAACCTGCTCATGCTGCGCTTGCAAGAGTGCCAGACACCGAGAAGAATCTGCCGCAACGAGAGCCCCAAAAAACGGCTATCCATCGCAAGATGTCTGGACGCTAACTTGGCGGTTCCGTTTGCCGTAGCATGGCGGCCACCTGGTGCACGAATTGGACATTCTCTGCACATACCATAATTGAAATACTTTTACATAAATATAATTGTGGATCACAAAAAAAAGGCATAAGAAATGTTCTTGGCTCTATATGGACGTTTTTTGCAATTATGTTTAAGTTGGGTTGTAGACCACATTCGTTATTGTAAGGTCCCCGCCCCTAGCTTCTTGGCCAAGGGGACCCTTTCAATAGGCGGCCAAGTCCCCTGGTCTTCGATTGACGAAACCTCGATCTCTCGGAAATACGAGGATACGAGCAAACAGAGGGACCTAACTCTATCTTCCACAAGAAACATAATCATTCTAACAAGAATCCATTCCCCCAGTCAAATAACGCTCAATGTCTGTTATCGAGGATGTAACAAGTCCGCACTTGGTTCATAGAAACCAATGCCTTTTTCTTCTTTTCGTTACGAGAGGCACGACCGCTGGCTCGTTCCTCTAAAATAAAACTTGTTCAGGACCCTATTTTTACTATGGATCGTAATTAAATAAATTTATTGAAAAGTTACCCGACTCATCGGGTCCAATCATCCATAGGATGGCACCGTCGGGCATCTATCCACCCACTTTTCACCCACTCACCCACTCATTTTTGTTATCTAATTAGATCCTACCACACTGTGAAACATATAAAAATAGGTTCTTTAATTAAAGAGGTTCCATAATGTTTCTTAAAACAGCCTTTGAAAATAACAATATTTACATCAAACGTTTTTTAAAGTAAAATGTTGATAATCTAATGAATTTATTTTCAAAACCATCACTGTCTCAAGACGAAAAAAAATTCAAGAATTTTTTCCCTGTTTCACAGCACGTTTTTCAGGGTGTTCCAAAAGAAAATTTGAAAAACTCTGTGTGACGGAGTTGTAATATTTTTGAAGTACTACAACTTTATTTCCCTGAGTCGTCTGTGATTTTGTCGTTTAGACCCTCAAAAAGTAGCCCGAATATGGCTCGTCGTCGTTTTAACCCAAATTTTTACGATTTTTTGTGGTTTTTGGGCTGTTTTTTCCCTCGATGTCTGGGTCGAATTTTGAGGGTGCTGGTCGGAGGCCAAAATGGTCGATTTTGACTTCGAACAACCAAGTCCATAATCGAAGAGCTCGATGACAGCTTTTCGATGAGCCCTAGAGCGCCTTCATCGGATATACGACGGGCCTCCAAAGTTTCACGCAGTGACTTAAATTCACGCCATGAATCGAACTTCACGGGAAATTTGAAATTTTTTTTAAATGCCTGATTTTTCACGACCGAAATTTCTTTCATAGTCGAAAATTTTTGGCGAAATTTCTTTCATGGCTGGAATTTTTAACTGAATTTCTTTCACGACTGAAATTTTTCTTTCACGGGTGGATTTTTTCGCTAGAATTTCTTTCACGACCGGAATTTCTTTTATGGTCGAAATTTTTCACCGAAATTTCTTTCGTGGCCGGATTTTTCTTTTCACGGTTGCCCACTTGAACTAGGTGCCTTCTTCATCATCATTGTTTGGCTTTTTTAATTCAAAAAAATCAAGATATTTCATCTCTCCTCTCTATTGGTGCAAACTAGATCAAAAAGGGAGCCAAACTGATCCAAATCTTGTCTGAATTGGGTCAAACTGAAGCTGGAAGGCTCTAGAACCCAGTTGGACTTGGTTAGTAGCCTCCCTCACCTATAAATAGACCCTCATTCCTTTGTATTTTCATATGGGAGCAATACCATGCCAATATTATCTCTAAATTAGCATATTTCTATTATCCCTCTAATTTACCTCTTTTCTTGAGAGCTTTGGAGCTTCTCTCTCCTCCATCCTCTCTTGGAGATTACTCTCCCTCTCTTGGTGGCCAAGAACTTGCTTGGGGGCTTCACTTCTAGCCAAAGAATCAAGCCCAAATCAAAGGTAAACCCTATTTTAATGGTTTTTTTTTCAATTCTCTCAATGATTTTCTTCTTCTCAACCCCTCTAAAGCTTGAGAAGCTTTCTAAGCAATGCTTTTTCTTCAAATAAAGCTTTCCAAAGATTCATAATGTCTATTTAGATTAATGTTAATTTTTATGCTTAATCTTAATGTTTTCTTTAAGAAAATCTCTCTTTTGAAAAGATTAGCCATTCTTATGGCTAGATCCTTGGTAGAAGGATGATTCTTATTCATAATCTCTTTATCTTAAGCGAAACTCTAAGCTTGACAAGCTAGAGAAAGAGATTAGTTATTTTCATGATTTTTATTCTAGGAAAAAGGATGATTCGTTCTTTTAAACTTGTTTATGATATGGAAAAATCATATTAACTCATCCTAAATTGGAAAAGAGTTATGCTAACCTTTTTAGAAAGAAGGAATGGTTATTTTAGTTTAATCTAGAGAATTAATCATAATTATGGTTATAATTATGCTATGTATGCATAATTCAATTTTAGTTTAAAAAGAGGAGTTTCTATCATATTTTCATTACAAGTTTTCAATTCAATTTAGAAAATTGAACATTTCCAGAAATTACAACGAAACTCTAGCAAAATTTTCCAGAAAAGAGATAAATCTTATTTTTATGCATAATTTTAAATAATGCAAAAAGAGAAACTCCTATCATATTCTAGGCATAGATATTTTTATGCTAAAAGTGGAGTTTTGAGCATTATTCAACAGTTAGAAAAATAAAGAAGGTTATGCACAAATTTTATAGAATCATTGAATGGATGCGAATGGATATAGGAATGATGTGAATAGATGCGAATGGATGTGAATGGATGTGAATGGAATCATTGAATCATTGAATGGATGTGAATGGATGTGAATGGATATAGGAATGATGTGAATGGATGTGAATGGATGTAGGAATGATGTGAATGGATGTAGGAATGATGTGAATGGATGTGAATGGATGTAGGAATAATGTGAATGGATGTGAATAGATATAGGAATGATGTGAATGGATGTAGGAATGGATGTGAATGGATGATGTGAATGGATGTGAATGGATATAAGAATGATGTGAATGAATGTAAATGGATATAGGAATGATGTGAATGGATGTGAACGGATGTAGGATGATGTGAATGGATGTGAATGGATATAGGAATGATGTGAATGGATGTAGGAATGATGTGAATGTTAAAATTTGAGCATTGTGATGAGCTATGGTGGATCAAACACTAGAATCAACATCATTAACAAAGTGATTAGCAAATAATTAAGATGTAATTAGTGGATAATTAGCAAATAGATTAATGTAGGCATGGATACTCAAAAACCAACAAATTCTCATTAGGGCAATGCCTCAATTTATAGAGTTTACATCAAGCATCAAATCCCACTGATTTCTCCATGATTCACTCCACCTCTTTTCCCTGATTCTCTCCACCTCTTCACTTTTCCCAGAATATCTCTCAGAATATCTCCACACTTCCCAGAATATCTCCACACTTCCTAAATCTTCTCATGCTACCCTTTATTCTCTCCCAATAGATTCTTCTCACCTTTTCACAGGTTCTTTCACATTTACTCATTCTCTTTTATAGCCTCTAACCAAGGGCTTGTTCCCGCACACACCCTATTCACTTGTATTTTCAACACCTCCCCTCAAGTGAATACTCCTAGTACACCTAGACCCTATACCAAGTTTGCCTCCCCTTACTTGATAGTCCGCGACTAGTGCCTACACCTCCCCTCAAGTTATCTTAACACACCTGGACCCTATATCAAGTTTCTCTCTTACTTGATAGCCTGCGACCAGTGCCTCGAGTCCCTAAACTCATAGTCCTTGACACTCTCTCTCTCTCTATGTGTCCAAGGCTTACTATAGTTGCCCGCAACCTTGACTAAAGTGCTCACACATACATCTCTCTACCACGTGGCCTACATCATCGGTGGCTCAGAGGTGGTTTTACTTTGTTGGGGCAGGTTACATTGGGTTGTGGGGTCTCTCTCTCTCCCTCTCTCAGAGATTTTCACATGGCTCCTCACTCTTTGGAGCCTCATATCTTCTCTTGTCTTCAGTCTTCTTGTCGTGGCAGCTTCTCTTCTTGTGGCAGCTTCTCTTCTCGTGTCCATGTCTTCCTTCAGATCTTCTTGGTGTGGATCCTCTTCTTGGAAAGAGATATTCTTCTTCTTTCATGAATGGGGCCATGAGCTCGTCCGTCAAGTCTTCTTGCTCCATGTGAGCAACATGTTTCAATGTTTTGCTGATAGTTCCTTTGGGCTTTTGATGTTCATCTTGTGTCATTATGCAATGCAAACCCAAATTTATGCGGGAGGTCTTACCTCTTGCCTTATTCTGGACAAGGGCAGTGTCTAATCCCATTTTTACACTGATGCAATGTGCCTAATACATAATGCGTATAGCATTCATTCTTATGCACATTCCAAATGCAACTCTAGCTGTGAATAATCTTGAATTTGAGTGAGATTTACAGGCATTAACCAAGGGTTAAATGCAAAATGATGATTATCACAATTTTATCAGCACAATTTTACCAGAAATTACATTAAATCAAGGGTAACCAATTTGTACGGAATGGTTGGAGTATCAAACCAACTCCGAATTGCAATCTAAAGTTATAGGGATCTGTATCAGATACCTAATGGTTAATTTGAACCCTCAATTGTATCAAAATACAGTGATTAGTACTGATTAATCACTGATTAGCAAATTAATCTACTGTTTTGTGTGCAAAAAACAGAGTATACGGGGAGTCCAGATCTGGTGCCTTAGACTTCAAATGAGCTCAAATGCTTTCAAAGGCATTAATAGCAATGATTCTAGTAGAGGATTAAGCCAAGAAACACAAGATTTGACCAAATATTAAAAGCTTAATCTCTGTTTTACCAAAGTCACCTGCAGATTTGATGAAGAGCTTGGATCTCACTGTAGACTTGATGAAACTGAATTCTGTCTTCACCAGCCTATAGAGCATGCTTGAAAACCCCCGGGGCTAAGAGGAATTGAAGAGATTTGATTTGATGAAGCACCAATGGTAGAAACTCCTCAGAAAATTGACGCCAGCAAAAATGATGATTTCTCCTAAACGCTTCGGCAGTTTGCTACGCCGATTTGATGAGCTTGAAGGCAAGTGGGTTGGCTACCATATGCTAGAAGGGTTTAAGCTAATTTTGAGTGTGCAAGGTGAATGAGATCCTCCACTGGCTGGGGGTACAAAAGTGAAGTGAAAAATAACTAAAATTTTGATTATTTCCTAATTATCTACTAATCTTGATTAATTAAATAATAGGCTCATAAACCTGATGGATTCTAGGCATGGCTCTGATACCATGTTGAAATTTGAGCATTGTGATGAGCGATGGTGGATCAAACACTAGAATCAACATCATTAACAAAGTGATTAGCAAATAATTAAGACGTAATTAGTAGGTAATTAGCAAATAGATTAATGTAGGCATGGATACTCAAAAACCAACAAATTCTTATTAGGGCAATGCCTCAATTTATAGAGTTTACATCAAGCATCAAATCCCACTGATTTCTCCATGATTCACTCCACCTCTTTTCCCTGATTCTCTCCACCTCTTCACTTTTCCCAGCATATCTCCCAAAATATCTCCACACTTCCCAGAATATCTCCACACTTCCTAAATCTTCTCATGCTACCCTTTGTTCTCTCCCAGTAGATTCTTCTCACCTTTTCACAGGTTCTTTCACATTTACTCATTCTCTTTTACAGCCTCTAACCAAGGGCTTGTTCCCGCACACACCCTATTCCCTTGTATTTTCAACAGTGAATGGATGTAGGATGATGTGAATGGATGTGACTAGATGTGACTAGATGTAGGAATGGTGTGAATGGATGTGATTTGATATAGGAATGATGTGATTGGGTGTGACTTAATGTAGAAAATGTGGGATAATAAGAAATGACGTGGAATAATGAGAAATGACGTGGAATGTGATGATGAGAAATGATGTGGAATGACAAGAGATGATGAGGAATAATGTGAAAGGATGTGGATGATGAGAAAAGATGGGAATTCTGTTTGGAACTGTATTTGTAGAGGAAACCTATTTTTTTAAAGATTGTTTTATGTTAAGAATGCTGGGGAAGCATTTTGACCATCTTGTGAATGAGGTCGTGGTGGGGACCTAAGTGAAAAAGTTGCAACACTTGACGAAGAGTCAATAAAGGACGTCTCGCATGGCAAGGTCGGCCAAGGTCTTGACCAGCCTCAGTTCGATTAAAATGGTGAGCTTCTGGTACTATGGATGAGGGACCAAGGAAGCGGCCTATAAGTGAAGCACTAGGTCACCTACTAAGGAACCTAGAGGGTGCTGACCATACGGTGCTCGGGCTCTGGGTCTTCGAAGATACCCACACGTGCGTCGGGTAAAAAAATGAATTGGAGCTGTTTTTTGAACACGGGCATGGATCTGGTTAATTGGCCTTACTGGTCTTCAGTGGAAGAGTCCATGGCTCTTTACATGGATCTTGTTGGTTGATCTTGTTGATCTTCAACAGAGAGTCCATCTGGATTTTTTTATGTGATTATATTTTTGGGTACTATGAGCTAGGAACTATTGAAAAGGCCCCTGAGTGAGCAGGTGGTGAGCGTTCTAGTTACCAATGATGCCATAGGTACACCGATGAGAAATGATTGGAAATTGGACTTCAAGCTAAATATTTTGGAGGATTATGATCAGTGATACTATGGTTTCATTAAAAGTTTGCTTTAAAGATAGCCGAATCTGTGAAAGGCAATTTCATATTGGGTGTGTAAGTGGTATGTCTGAAACGTATTTTGCATGAACCTGCCGGCTAGGGGGCTTGGGAACTCTTTCCCCTAGTACCCGGGACAAAACATAACCAAATTTCTAAATGGATCCTATCAATACAGTGGTTGGGCGGTTGGCTAGGCAGTTGGCTAACCCATGGGATTGGATGGGGTTAGGCTGGACTGATGGATCTCTATAATTAAAATTCTATTCTATTCAAGTTACGATAGTTGAAGTAAATCACGAATAATCCTTGTTCTATGGAAAAGAATCAACGGTTGTGCCTCTTGACGGGGAAAAAAGCGTTGGTCTCTATGATCCAAGTGCAAGTTCCTCCCTTGATCCGGCCATGTGACCTGCGGGTTCGGTCGAAATGAAAAAGGGTAAATTAAGGCTCTTGACCACGTTATAATAAAATTCTCCTAGAGGAATCGCCTATGCTTTCTGGGCGAGGGAAGTTTTTTCCGGGTTTGGTTTTGGGAGAACCGAGGGATTAGTCTCTTGTCCCGGACCGTGGACGAGGCCCCGAGTGGGAAACCCTGCCCTGCGCGTGAGGTTGCTACTTCCGCTGCTAGCTTCCCGGATTCTGGTGCGCGGAGGGGGCAGGGGTCTCACATCAATCAAGGTATTATTCAGTGCTATAATTTCAAAGTTTTGGAATTCTTTTGCAACAATGCTTGGTCTTTGTTATGGACTTCCACACCTCTAAGAGAGAACTCTACACATTCACCTAATGGATGAGCAATAGAACACAACCGTCGTGGGGTACTTACCAATTCTTCGATCTCAAGTCCCTTGAGGCCTCCAACCTCGCTTGTCAAGCTCCAAGCTCCACCTCCACACTATCATCACATAGACTAATCACACTCTCACACAAGCACATAGACTAATCACACTCTCACACAAGCATGAAAGAGGCACAATGCTAGAATGCTCTCACTCCTCACTCTCTCTCAAGTCACAAGGGGAGAGTTCTCAATAGCAGAAAGGGGATTGTGTCCTTTTCATTATGAGAAAATGCCTTATATATACAATTGGCCCTTATTCACACTTGGGCACCCAAAACTTACTAACTAGGCCTTGGGTGGCCAATATCCCATAATGTACAACCTTTATAGTGCCTTTGCATGACACTTATTAATGTCCTCAATTGAGGATCATATTGTTAATTGGAATGGGATTAACATTCTCCCCTTCCTGATGTAGGTTCTGTCCTTAGAACCTGTTTACTGAGGTCGGAAGACCTGGACACCAAACTCATGTCGGTAGAAGTTGTGTCTGGACTGGAGCTTCCGAAGAATGCTGAGTGTAACTTCCAGAATCCAGTGTCTATCATGTCTTCATATGTAAGATGCATATATACTGGAAGACATCGTAAGCGGTGATAATACAGCATCATTCCTCTGTCTGAAGGCCCTTGGTTCATGTCGAATTGCAGGTGCTATCCTTCAAAGCCATCATAGGTTTCTTTAGGTTGGTCTATTAGTATCACCAATAATTTCATAAACCTAACACTGGCCACAATGGCAAGATCAGGTATTCTGCACCATGCTCTGATCCAGGTCAGTAGTTACTGTCTTTGGTCTTAAATATGGCCAAATGTTGCTGGTGTGAAGATGGAAAAGTTATAACAAACATGGGAGCCCCTGTTTTTGGCCTCTTGGAATTCCAGCGACATCCACCTTCTCTTGATAGGCATGTACAATGGATCTGCCTGCTCATGTATACTCTGTTGCATTCTGGAATTGTTAGAAACTCTTGCCTCCATGTGGGTTGGATTCCAAAATCTGTTAGTTGTGGCTCTTCCTCATTTGTGTGGATGGTGGTGTATCCACCTCTTGTGTGCATAGGATGTCGCTTCCTCCATCTTCTATAACAGTAGCTGATCATGAACGTGACAAGTCAAATTTCCAGCAAGTCAGCTAAATGAGGGTTGGCGAGCCTTGTGTGTTTTGCAACATTTGCCCACAATGTTTCTTCTCTTGCCAAATGGAGTACTTCCTCTAAGTCGGGACTTGGGGCCCAGAGAGGGTATGGAACATAATGTTGCCTTGTGGGTGTGATTGCAGAGTATGCTTCTGGCATGATCTGTTGGGTAGGATCGAATGGAGTAATTTGCATCAGGACTTGGAACATGAGCCTCGGATTTAAAAGTGGAGTGCTTGCTTGAATAAACTCGTACTTTGCAGCTGTCAAAGAATCCAAGACATTTCTTTCAATGAAAGGCATAATATTATCATGTGGAGTCAAATCACGTACCTCCTGAGGTTGTCGTGGAGGAGATGGGTTAGGTGCCAATACCTCCTCGGGGGTGAGAGTGTTAGTGGGAAAATCTAATTCTAGCGGAGAGAAGGAAGAGTAGATACAGTCAGCTTGGGAAGATGTAGTAGGTGGCGTGCTAAGATAAGGATTGAGAAGCTTACTAGCACGATATTAGAATAGACAGGGTAAGTGTTTGGAAACTGAAGAGGGACCTTCTTCTTCACCTAGACGAGTGCTAGGGGGTGGGTGGCTATATTAGAATATAGGCATTGTAACCATCCAATATTGTGCCCAAGACTAATGGTTACAATGCCTATATTCTAATAGGCATTGTAACCATTAGTCTTGGGCACAATATTGGATGGTTGAAATTAAGGTCCTGTGTAAAGGCACCCCAAAGGGGTGGCCTCCTCCTATTTAAAGGATGGGAACTCTTCACAAATAAGGGGTGGCCTCCTCCTATTTAAAGGATGGGAACTCTTCACAAATTGTGAAGAGTTCCCATCCTTTAAATAGGAGGAGGCCACCCCTTTGGGGTGCCTTTACACAGGACCTTTACACAGGAGCTTAATTTCAACCATCCAATATTGTGCCCAAGACTAATGGTTACAATGCCTATATTCTAATAGGCTAGGCTTATGAGCTTTCAAATAGTTCTGAATTTCATGAATTTCTTCATTATCAATATCCGGGTAATTTATGTGAGTGGCATCAAAATTATATCTGACATTGGTGAGCATAGCCTCTAAATGCTAGTATAGAGTTTAAGGATTATGACAGGGTGATATAAAATGGACTCACAAAGATTCAAATGTTGGTGAGTATTGTATACTTCTAGCTACCCATTGACTAATTACCCATTGATAAGTATTTGCAACCACCTCGTAGTTGGCTAGCGTCTCTGAAATGCCTTCTAGAACAAATAGATTGAGTTTGTCGACACACACTATTGTCCAGGATGTTGGAATTTTGGAGCACGCGGGCACCAACTATACGGAGGCTATAGGATGCAAGGGATAGAAGAAGATGTCTTGAGGGTTAGTTAATACAAGGTCCCCCCTCAAAATGCGAGCAAAATGCCCATGATGATTGTTGGGTCAGCATCCCTTTCAGTATTTTGTTTAATTAGGGTTAATTCACCTAGGCCTATATCTTCAGCTAAGTTAATATCATACTGAAGTAATGAGAGTGTTAGTGTAGATAAGAACAAAGTAAGAGTATGAGGAGGGGCCCGAGGAGTTACTGGCACAGCTGTCCCAACTCCGAGAGGCACGCTCAAGGAGGATATGCAGATCATCTATCGGTTCCCGGGCATAGACTCCTTTCTTGTGCCACTAGGTGGCGAGCCAGATCCTGCATGCGAGCGTTTGCATTGCTAAGTTGAGTGGAGATGGTTGTTTCTCGGATCATTCTTTCAACATCCATCTCCTCAAATCTTTTTGTTGCATCTTCTTGTGCTCTCCTAGCAGTGGCTTCCCTTTGTTGTGCTTGAGTAATCTGATTGAGCCTTTGTGCTACCAATTTTTGTGTGTCTTGTAATTGTACTGTCAGTTGTTATATGGTCTCTTGATTCCTTTGCACCTCTGCTTGGTTGGTGCTGATGGTTTCGTTGAGGTCCTTGATCTTTTATGATGTGCTTTGTTTGCATGTTCTCTTTCTTGTTGCATATCTTGCACTCTTTCTTGTTCTGTTGTGAGTTGGGCTATTTAGTAGCTCTATTTGTTGTTGAAGCATATCTTCATTAGTCTTTACAGTGTCTTGGCACTCCTTTATTTGCCTTGCATGCATAGTTGTGAGGCTCTATGTGTGGGCTATCGCTTTTTGAAGTTTCTCTTTTGCCTGCTCCAGCCTTGCGTTGAAGTAAGTGTTTTCATTGTTCTGTACAATTGTTTGACTTAAAATGAGATTATTACTTTCCAAGGCATTGTATCCATTTTCCTGTTGTTCTGCAACCTTTAAGCTCTTCATGATGTGAGTTGACTCTGCTACCACAAGCAAGAGTTGTTTTTACGCTTTATACTCGTGCATTGATCTTTCAGCTGCTTCCAGAGGTTGGCGTTCCTGTATGTAACATGTGCGTTGTTAATAGGTGGCAATGCCACACCTTTTGCTCTTGTTCCCAGTGTGTACTAGTCTCAGCATCCTTTTCTGTAAGTGGATCATGTAGGAGTGCCTCTAGGCCTTCCATGGTTTCTTGGATAAAGCGTTGAGAATCCATGTTTTTGAAGGATTCAAACTGCGGTAGTTGCTCTGTATCATCCAACCTTCTCCTTTTGCTTGGACTCGAAGGATCTAGCGACCGTTATCTCTCTTACTAGACTCTGGGGGAGCCTCCATTTCTTGTGTTTACGAGTGGTACTTCTTCGACTACTTGTCCCTCCACAGCTTGGTCCTTCTGTGCTTGTTCCTTAGCTGCCTTTGTTGGTGTATCTGTTAGGCGGTAATCCTTGAGAGGAGAGAGGTCATTGAAGATTATTTGTGTGGGGCTTGCTCGAGGGGTGAGCTATTGTTGTTGTTCCAGCAAAGTGGGGCTAAGTAGCTTTTCCTGCAGGGCCTCTTGGTATGTTCAGATTTCAGTTGCCACTGCCTCTTCTAGTTGTCGTGATTCTGTTGTGACGTCTACAAGTATCCCTCTCATCTTTTTCTATGTCTTCTTTCGTTGGTCCTTTTTCATTGTCGTAATGATCTCTTGTGTTTCCATTAACACTGCATGCCCCTCTTCTATCCTTCCAGTAGCTTCTTTAGATTGGTCGAGGATGATAGCTAGCTGCATGTTCTCCTCTAGTTCAGGCTCTTTTAAAGGCTTCTTTGCCACATGGTTAAGTACCTAAGTTAGGAGGTAAGGATTGCTGATCTTTGATTAATGGGCTTTTAGGTAATTCTCCATATCCTTATGCATATAAAAGGCCCAGTCCTCCTCCTGAATCTCCTCATAAGCTTTAGCTATCCTATTCAAGCCCACCCTGTTGTACCTGTCAACCGGCTTTATTTGCATCATAAGTGATATTGCTCTGCATTCTTTTTCGGTGGCTTCATCTTTGATGTTTTTGTATTCTACTCCATTTGAGTTGAAAGAATTTCTCTTTTGTTGATTGGCATTGTATCAATGTTGTGCCTGTGGGCTTTCACTGCAGCTGGGAGTTATAAAGATTCTCTGATTAAATCTTCTGTGATGAGTAGCTCTTCTATGGTGCCATCCGCCTTTGTAATCCTTCGTCTCTTTGTCTACTTATCATTTGTTTTTAGGTGCTCTCGGCATAGAGGTCGGTGTCAGCTACGCAGGGTAGTACCTCTGCCATTTTGCCAAGGCCGACTTTGTTGAGTTTAGCCTTGACTTCAGCATCCTCTAATAGATGGAGGCACTCTGGGATGTGGCATTGTAGAGTCACCTTCCCATGGTGTGTGGTGACTTTTTTTCTGATGAGGGTTCCTTGGAATGACTGGGCATAAGGGCCCAAGAAGTTGGTCTTTAATTTGCTTGCACTTTGTAGTCGGTGACTAGTTGGGGACCCCGTAGCACTACTTGCTTTGTGTTGTCACATGGTTGCTCACGTGCTTTGGATTCTAAAACCGACATCTGTACCATCATATACAATTAGTCGAATGACTGGTGGGAAGTTACTTTTTCTTTTTTTTTGTAATTTAGTGTTAGTATGTTAGTCTGTGAGTGTATAGTATGTTAGTAATGAGTTACAAGCGTGACAATGACGTGAATTTACAAGACGTGAAAGGGCAAACGTGAATGGTCAGGACGTGAGCCATCATGACGTGAATGAGCAGATGTTAGACACCAAGACATGAAACATATGACGGGAAAGTCCAAGATGTGAAAGTGCAGACGTGAATTATCATGATGTGAATGATGAAGACGTGAAAGTGTAGACGTGAAAGTCCATGATGTGAATTGTCATGATGTGAATGATGAAGACATGAAAGTGCAGACGTGAAGGACTAAGACGTGAAAGTCCAAGACGTGAAACATGAAGACATGAAAGTACAGACGTGAAGGACTAAGACGTGAAAGTCCAAGATGTGAATTGTCATGACATGAATGATGAAGACGTGAAAGTGCTGATGTGAAGGACTAAGACATGAAAGTCCAAGATGTGAAACATATGACGTGAAAGTCCAAGATGTGAAAGTGTCGACGTGAAGGACTAAGACGTGAAAGTCCAAGACGTGAAACATGAAGACGTGAAAATAAAGACGTGAAGGACTAAGACGTGAAAGTCCAAGACGTGAAACATGAAGACGTGAAAGTGCAGACGTGAGACTACAGGGACGTGAATCTGCAGTTGTGGGTTATGGAGTTTTTCATTTTATTTAAAACACGTCAAGTATTGAATGCATTCAATGGATTTATATGCAACCCAAAAATGGTAGTCATTCAATCAATTGATTCTAACGCAGATAAATATTTTAGACTTTACACAATCAATTGACATCATCATATATGAAAGATAGAAAAAAAGGAAAGCAAAGAAAAAGAAAAAAAAACAAAAAGGTTAAGCTCCCACCTCGACGGGCTTGGGTTGGCGATTGAAGGAGGTTGAAGGCAAGCACGTGATGCACGAAAGTCGATCGAAGATGCAGAAGACACGAATTCACATGGTGCAAAGTAATGAAATGAAGATGAAAATTCGCTTTTATAGCATGGCTGTTGGATAGGGCAGCTACAATTAATGAAGGAGCCATTTTACAATTAATGAAGGAGCCATGTGTCATTTTATAATTGGTTGCACAGTTCTTACCATTTCACGACGTGAAACTCTTCACACTCTTTCACGGCATGAAACACCAAACTATGGTTCACGACGTGAATGACTGTAAGGTGGTTCACAGCATGAACCATTTTTTTATAGTTTCACATGGAGTTTATAAGATCGAACTTTTATCTTTTCTGCTCAAACACTTACACATGCATATGATGATGCATTGCTTACCTTGTCCCTTTAATTTTACCATGGAAACCAAGGGTTCACCTTGGCACTTTTGGGCATTTGCTGATGTAGCCTTTTTAATTCTATTTGGGAGCTTCTTATTGTTCCTTCCACCCAACTAAATATTTTTGTTGATGTGTCTGGTTATGTATGGCTTCCATTTGGAACACCTTTGCCTCTACCTTCACCCTGTCTTGTTCCATTCTGTATTCATAGTGGTGGGTATGGTTGTTGCCTTGGTCATTTTCAACTCAATTGGCTGAATTTTCTTTATCCTCCACACAAGAGCAGGTGTGGTGTTAGCTCTATCGAGAAGTTGATGCTACAAGCTCTCACATTTCTTTGTTTATTGATTTGAACCTGTTGTGGTTTTGGCCATGGACTTTGGTTTGGGTACCCATATTGTTGTATTGCCTTGATAGTAGCCTTGTGCTCGCAGTAGGTCCTTTCAGACCCATTGCTGAAGGACAGTCATGAGGCCTTTGCAAGTGCTTGGAGTTTTGCCACTTAGTAGGTGCTGGCAATGGCTGACTTTTGAATTGTGTTTGTCCCTGAATACGTTCATTACTCATTGTCTCCTTCCTCTTTGGTTGATCCTTGAGTTTCTTAAGCACCCATTTATGTGTGCCCTTGTATGTTGGGTATCGTGTAGGCAAATTCAACACAATGGGTGCGAATTCTGTTTTCCCTGGTATTGCCTTTGCAGTGATTTGTTTCCCTTGATTTTTCAAGTTCCATAATGGTATGGACATGACCTTCTCAGCGATGTTGTTCTTTCTTCCCATTGGATATTGCACTTGTTGGCACAAATCCAGGATTATCCTAGGATCATCTCTTCTTCCATCGTACCTGTAGGCATTACAAACACCTTTCCGACCAAGGAATTATAACTAATGGAAATATTAACATTTAAATACCCCTCGGCCTTTGTGGTTGTTAGGTGCACACTACGAATTTGCGCATCTGTGGGTTCAAGGTGTGGTTTTTCTAAGGCTACATAAGTATCATATGAGATCAAGTTGTGGCAAGACCCTATATCTATTAATGCAATACTTGTTGCAACGCCCTTAGCTGTTGTGAGTCCCAACTTGAGTCATGCTGGCTCAATGTTTAGATTCCCTTCGTCCCACAAGGGTTACAGATGCCATGTTGACATGAATCAAGCCTTTCTTGTAAGATTCCTCCCCAGCCTCTCAGGATGTCCAGTATCTTCCCCTGTAGTCAAATCCCTCTTCAAAAATATAAAAGATCTTGTTTCTACCTGTTTTGGCCTAGAGAGAGAAAATATTCTAGAGAGAGGTTATTCAGATTTTGGATATTTTTGGATGAAAAAATATCTCTTTGTATTTAAATAAGTTCCCCCGAAATAGAAGTTCAAAAAGATTTTCAGAAGGTGCATTAGAAATCAAGTATAATCTGTTCAAGAGGCCTTATCCTAGGGGTCAAGATTTTTTTGAAATTTTAAATTACGGTTCCTATGGACCAATAAGATTCATCCAAATGTAGGGAGGAGATAAATGGAAGAATAAAAGGAAAATCCTCCAAAAATTAGTAAATACTCACATAAGATGAAGAGTTGACTAAGGACAAGGTTAATAGTTAAAAAAGAGAGATATTTAGAAGAAATGATGCATTTTTGACACCTCGGTATGAGGGAATTTCCCTCATGAAGGAGGTGCCTATTTCACATGTGAGAGAGTTTTAAACTCCCAAATAATGAGATATTTTTATCTCTCCTCTCTCCTGTTTCAACTAGATCCAAAAAGTGGACTAAACTGACACAAAAATGGTCAAAATTTGACCACACTGATCTGGAAAATTCTAGAATCAGTTTGCTTTGTTAGAGGCTCACTTTTTCCTATAAATAGAAGCCTCCCCCTTTGTTGAAGCTTAATAGTGTTTTTTGCACTATTACCCTGCTTCTCCCAAGAGCCAAAAACTGTGAATTTACTCATAATTCATTAGTTTTTGACCTTTCCCTCTTCTAAAGATTGGTGGCCACTCTTGTTTCAAACAAGAGTAGATCCCTCAAACCATCAAGCCAAAGGAAAGCTCTCAAATTCTCCTTGTAAGTTGGAGATTCTTCTCTTTTCTATTTCATTTTATGGTTTTTATGATTTTTGTCTTCTCTAAAATGAATATGATGTTATGCCTCATTGAAAAAAGGCATTCCCCTCTCTTCTTTAGTAAATCCAACCATTCTTTATCCTAGATGAATGATTAATGGATAAAATCAAGTTTTTCATAATGTTTCTCTTAAATAAGTAGAAAATGTTTACATTAGAATGATTTAAATACTCTTGGTGAAATTCTAATTAATTTTAGAGAGTTAAAAATTAAAAAATGGTCATCCATGTAGGAGGTTATGGCAAAATTTTCTAAAATTGTGTAAAATAAGTTTTACTTCTTTATTCAAAAAGAGTAATTCCCATCATATATGTATTCTTAAAGTGTTATTTTTCATCCTAGGTATAGAAAAATGCATACTAAAAATATTTTATTAAAAAAGTGTTACTTTCTTTAGAATTAAATTCTATGCATAGAAGGAAGCATATTGAAATTTTTATTTTGATTATAAAAGTGTTATTTTCATCATAAATTATTTGTATGCTTAAACATATGCATAAAAGATAATTTTTATCATAAATGATTTTTATGCATAAATGGATGCATAAAAGAAATTCTTTTATATTAAAAGAATGATAAATGATTTATATACATAAAAGATAATTTTTATATTAAAAGTGTGATTTTTATCATAAATGATTTTTATGCATAAATGGATGCATAAAAGAAATTCGGAATTCAATCATTTAAATGGAAAAAGTGAAATTCTTGTCATATTTGGATTAATGGATATTTTTATTCAATTTTAAGAGAAATTTTAGTTAAATTTATTTTTATGCATAAGAAAAATTTAAATGATAAAAGAGAAAATCCCATCATAATTGGAATTCAATCATTTAAATGGAAAAAGTGGAATTCTTGTAATATTAGAATTAATGGGTATTTTTATTTAATTTTTAAGAAAAACTTTAGCTACAATTATTTTATGCATGTATAAATTTAAATGATGAAAGAGGAATTCCCATCACATTTGGAATTCGATCATTTAAATAGAAAAAGAGGAATTCTTGGTATGTTTGGAATATTGAATATTTTTTTTCAATTGAAAGAGAAATTTTAGATATATTTAATTTATGATAAAAGAGGAATTTCCATAACAATTGGATTGCACTCATTAAATGAGAAAAAGAAGGATTTCAAGCTTATTCAAAAAAATAGATATTGGTATTTAGTGAAAAGAAAATTCTTATGATATTTAATAAAAAAAAGATTTGAATTAATTTTTGGTCTCAAAAGATGAAATTTTACCATAATTCTACCTAAGGAATTAAGGTTGAGAAATTAAATGGTAGAAAGAATATCTTTAGATATTTTATGTGGCTAAATCACTAAATTGGTATTTACCCAAAAGTAGATGTTTATCTGAAGAAAATCCTTGTTAGAACTAAACCAAATGATTAGACTATGAGAGGGACGGACAGTAAACCTACTTGTCCATCTCTCGATCTGAATCAAGCAAAAACTTCGTGACCAATTCCAGTTCCTAAATACAAAGAATAGACCACCATTGAATTAAACTAGTTTTTCTTTGACCGAAATCACCAAGAATCTAGTTGGACAATCAGTCAAATAATGGGTAGATTTCCCTGATGAGAGATCAAGGATTCTCATTATTATTATGAAATTGGGAAATTAAGGAAAAAGGGGTTTTTGTGGAACCAATCTCAAACTAGGAATTGACTTCACCAAAGCCTTCATCGTGAAAGTCCCGCCAAAGCCAGCTCCCTCATCCTTCAAAAGATTTCAGACACCGAGAAGTTCTTCCAACCTTCCTCCTCCAAAGAGACACCAAGGTCCCAACTAGAATCTGGAGACGGGAAGTTTTAGGAATGAAGGAAGACCTTTCCCTAGTACTTTCTCAGGAACTCCTGCTCTCTCAAGAATGCAAAGGGAAGAGCTTCGAAGAAGTGAGAACATGTGCTTCGGATGTCAGGGGTTTGGGCACTAGCTCAAGGATTGCCCATCTCCTTCTATGGGCCAAGGAAGCCAGGGTCCTAGAGTTCAGAGACAGACTCCTTCGTATCAATCCAATCAGGGTCCCCCGTGCCAAAATCAGGGCAACCACAGAAGAGTGCCTTCTCAGCCTACAGCCTCCATGCAAAGCAGTCTCCAAAATCCCTCCCAGAATATGAGTAACCAAAGAGAGAGAGTTCCACCTCAGACTGCAATAGCTAGAGCAGTCACTATAGCTGAGGAAGTGGAGGAAGAAAAAGGATAGGCCTATGCCAGCAATAGAGCATCAGGGGAATAACCGTCAATTTTCAGTCCTCCAGACTCTAGCAGAGTACCAAGGTAAGCAATTCAAGATTTTGATTGATTCAGGCAGCACTCGTTCTTTTATTTCCCCAGGATGTTTGCATAAATTAGTCCTAAATCAAAAATCAGGGAAACCTATGCAAGTGGAATTGGGGCTAGTGGAAAGATTCTTTTCACACACCTTGAGACAGACCTTATTCAATTTAGACTAGATGGAAACGTAATAACAGAGTGCCAGTTCAGAGTCCTACCCTTGGGAGTCTATGATGGAATCCTTGGAATGGATTGGCTCCATAAGAATCAAGCTGATATTCATTATCACAAAGGAACCATCTCTTTCCTTGACCTTCACGGGAATAAAGTTCAAGGAACTGGAATTTCCAGATCCCCAGTGCTACAATTAGTCAAGGCTTCCAAATTATTAAAAGGGCTCAGAAAGAGGCAAGTTGTTTATGTCGTTAAGATGAATCCAGTAGACATAAAATGCAAGGCTAAAGAACCAAATTGGTTAAGTGAGTATGCAGATGTGTTTCCTGAAGAGCTGACTGAGATGCCTCCGTCTCGCGAAGTAGATCATGAGATCGAGTTAACCCCCGCAGCTTAGCCAGCTCAGCGTGCATACAAAATGCCAGTCCCTGAAGCCATAGAACTTAAGGAGCAGTTAAGACAACTGTTAAAGCAGGGATTCGTAAGACCCAATATCTCACCTTGGGGTGCACCCGTTCTCTTTCAAAAGAAGAAAGATGGAACGCTAAGACTCTGTATTGACTACAGAGGATTGAATCAATTAACAATTAAGAATAAGTATCCTATTCCTAGGATTGATGAACTTTTGAATCGGTTAAGTGGGACCCAAATGTTCACAAAGATAGATCTCAAATCAGGGTACTACCAGATAATCAAGGAGCAAGACATCCCGAAGACAGCATTCAATACTTGCTATGGGCATTATAAGTTCACAGTCATGCCGTTTGGATTGACTAATGCCCTTGCGACATTTAATCGTCTTATGCAGGATATTCTCAAAGAATACTTGGATGATTTTGTTCTTATCTTCTTTGATGATATCTTGGTATACTCAAAGAATGCTGTAGATCATGAAGATCATGTGCACAAGGTCCTGGAAATCCTAAGGAAACACCAACTCTTTGCAAAAAAGAGCAAGTGTTCTTTCTCTGTTGACTAGGTGGAATACTTGGGATTCATAGTATCAAAAGATGGGATTTCTCCTGACTCTGCAAAGATCCAAGCAGTCATAGAATGGCTAGAACCCAAGACAATAAAAGAAGTCAGAGGATTCTTAGGATTAACTGAATGGTATAGGATCTTTATACCCAAGTATGCTCAGATAGCATCCCCTTTAACTAACCTTCTCAAGAAGAGTACCCTTTTTCAGTGTACTGCAATGTGTTAGAGTGCCTTTGACAAGCTGAAGACAGCCTTAGTAACCAACCCTGTCCTTAAACTTCCAGATTTTACCAAACCCTTTGAGGTAGTTTTACTGATGCCAGTGGGTTTATCGTAGGTGGTGCTCTTATGCAAGAAGGTCATGCAGTGGCTTATAAATCTAAAAAACTCAGAACACATGAGAGAAATTATGCCGTCCATGACTTGGAGTTACTCTCAGTAGTGTATGCTCTGAAGTTGTGGAGACATTATCTTTTGGGACAAAGGTTCACCTTGATGACAGATCATCAAAGTCTGAAGTGGAACTTCACCCAAAGGGATCTCAACATGCGGCAAAGGAGAGGGATGCAGACCCTGCAGGAATTCGATTTTAAAATTAAGTATCGACTAGGGAAAGAAAATGTGGTGGCAGATGCGCTCAACAAAAAAGCCTCCTTGCTTGGAGTGGTGTCAAATCCATTAACTAGTGAAGCAAAGGAGAAAATCATACAGGACAAATTCTTTGCCCCTATCGCTACCCTTCTGATGCAGGAAAGCAAGACTCCTCATGAAATGAGTCGAGTTCTTGGGTACAAATTGGATAAAGGATGCATGTATTATAATAATCGGCTATGTATTCCCACAATGATGAGGGAATAAAGGGAAGAATTCTAAGAGAAGCCCATGATAGCCTGATAGCTGGACATCCAGGGTTTATAAAAACCTATATGTCTATGAAGAAAAGCTTCTTCTGGCGGCCAGGACTCAAAAAGGATGTACTTGATCATGTGCAGAAATGCTTAATGTGTCAGAGAGTCAAGGCAGAGAGAGTCAAGATGCCAGGGAAACTGCAGCCTCTAGACATTCCACAGATGAAGTGGGAATGTATCAATATGGACTTTGTCACTGGATTACCTTCAGTGCAATCAGGTTACAACTCCATTTTTGTGGTAGTTGACAGGCTAACCAAAGTTGCCCATCTGATTCCAATGAAAGAAACATACACTACAGTGGATGTTGCCAAAGTTTTCTTAAAGAGATCTTCATATTACATGGCTTACCCAGGAAGATAGTAAGTGACAGAGATCCCAAATTCACATCGAAATTTTGGACTGCATTCTTCAAAGCAGTAGGAACTTTCTTGGATCTCAGCACAGCCTATCACCCCAAAATAGATGGCCAGACTGAGAGAGTGAACCAAGTAATAGAAGATATCCTTTGGTCATGCTGTGGCGGCAGGGAACCCAAGAAGTGGTTAAGCCATTTGCATCTGGTTGAATTTGCTTACAATGCTTCTTATCATCGAAGCATTGGGATGAGTCCTTTCAAAGCTTTGTATGGACAAGATTGCCTTACACCGTTGACTTGGTCTGACCCATTGATCAGAGTCGAAATGTCCAAAAAAATGCTTGATGACATGGACAGATGCAATCAATCCATAAAGATATAAAGGCAGCCCAAGATAGGCAAAAGCAGTATGCAGATAAAAAGAGGTCAGAGAGAGAGTTTGAAGAATCAGATATGGTCTTTATTCGAGTATGACCACAGAGAAGCTCCTTATCTTTAGGGAAGTACAAGAAGCTCTCTCCCAGATATTGTGGGCCGTATGCTGTTATAAAGAAAGTGGGCAATCTAGCCTACAAACTTCTTCTGCCTCCCCATCTCAAGGTACATAATGTATTCCATGTCAGTTTGCTTAAGAAATATATACCCAGCCCGAGTCACGTGCTTGATGATGAACAATTGATCTCTCCGACTCAAGGCCAGATGGTACTCCAACCTGAGGAAATCCTTGATGTTCGGGAGAAGATTCTTAGGAGCAAAGTCCTCAGAGAATTTTTAGTCACGTGGAAGTTCTTCCCTCTAGAAGACGCCACCTCGGAGAAAGAAGAAGAGTTGGCGAAAGATTACCCCCACTTTGCGAGATAAGGACATCTTGCATTTTTCAAGTGTGGGAGAGGATGTAATATTCCTCCTTAGCCTGAATAATGAATAAGCTTTACTTCAATCCCCTATAATCATTCCCTGTTTTTGAATACAAGAAAATATTATTTTTCCTTGTTTTTGCCTAGTGAGATAAAAATTTCTAGAGAGTGGTAATTCAATATTAAGATATTTTTGGATATATAAATTCTACAAATATCAAAAATATGTTTCCTTGAAATAGAAAATCAAAATAAATTTTCCAAGGTGCATTAGAAATCAATTAAAAATGATTTAAAAGACCTTAGCCTAAGGGTCAAGATTTTTTAAAATTTTTGGATTATGGTCCAATTAAGGTTCCAATTAAGGTTCCTATGGACCAATAAGATTCATCCAAGTGTTGGGATGAGATAAATCCAATGAATAATAGAAAATACCCAAAAATGAGTACATTCCCACATAAGATGAAGAGTTGACTGAGTATAAAATTTATTAGTTAAAAATTATGAAATATTACTAAAAAATGAGATATTTTGGAGTAATCATACAATTTTGACACCTTGGTAAGGAAGGGGGGAGCCTTCAAGGAGGCACCTATTTCACACATGTGAATGATTTTTAAACTTAAAAATATTAAGATATTTTTATCTCTCCTCTCTCGTGGATCAAACTAAATCAAAAAAGGGAGCCAAACTGGTCCAAATCTTGTCCAAATTCAGCTAAACTGAAGCTGGAAAATTGTAGAACTTAGTTGGACTCAGTTAGTGGCCTCCCTCACCTCTATAAATAGACCCTCATTCTTTTGTATTCTCATCTGTGAACTAGACCATGCTAATATTACATTAGAATAAGCATATTTTCTATTATCCTCTAAAAATCCTCTATAATTTGGAGAGATTGGAGCTTCTCTATCTCTTCAACCTTCCTTGGAGCTTTCCTCAACATACTAACCAATTGATTGGTTGGGGGCCTCTCCTAAGAATAGAGAATCAAGCAAAACAAGAGGTAAGGTGTGACTTTATGGTTTTTTCTTAATCTCCTAAATGTTTTTCACTTCTCAACCCCTCCCAAGCTTGAGAAGTATTCAATTGAATGGTTTTTCAATGCAAATGAAGCTCTCTAATGAATTTTAATGATTAATCACATAAAGTTTATATTTATGCTTAATTAGAATATTTTTTAAGCATATCTCTCTCTCCCCCAAAGAATGGTCATTCCTATGACCAATTCTCAATTCAAATGATGCTTCTCATGGAGCAATTCCTAATTCTAAAATCAAACTCTATGCTAGTCAAGCTAGAAGCCAAAGAGATGGATTTTTTATGCTTTAATGTTACATAAATTATGGTAAACTTAGGAATTAAGTTCATAAACTGGATATTGGTCCAAATGATAGGTACTCTATCATAATCCTATTACTAAGTCTTATTCGTTTAGAAAATATTAAAAATTATCGGTAATAGCAGAGATATGGTAAATTTTTTGAAAATTAACACATAAATCATTTTTATGCATAATGTGAAAAGAGGACTTCCTACCATATTCTAGGATTAGTCATCCTATGATAAATGAATAATTCTCATTATATCCATGGAAAATTAATTTTTAATGTTTATGCATAAATAGTTAATTAGAGAAAAAGAGAAATTTTTAGTAATTTCATTTTTATGATAAAAGAGAAATTCCCATGATAATGGAGATGCATGTATTTCAATGGAGAAAGAGAAAATTTGGAATACTAAAATAATGGATATTTTATTTAAAATTAAAGAAGAATTTTAGATAAATTATTTTTATGCATGAAAAATTTAAATGATAAAAGAGGAATTTCCATCATAATTGGAATTCAATTATTTAAATGGAAAAAGTGGAATTCTTGTCATATTTGGATTAATGGACATTTTTATTCAATTTTAAGAGAAATTTTAGTTAAATTTATTTTTATGCATAAGAAAAATTTAAATGATAAAAGAGGAATTCCCATCATAAGTGGAATTCAATCATTTAAATGGAAAAGTGAAATTCTTGTCATACTAGGATTAATGGGTATTTTATTTAATTTTTAAGAAAAAATTTAGTTACAATTATTTTATGCATGTATAAATTTAAATGATGAAAGAGGAATTCCCATCACATTTGGAATTCAATCATTTAAATAGAAAAAGAGAAATTCTTGGTATATTCGGAATATTAAATATTTTTATTTAATTTAAAGAGAAATTTTAGATAGATTTAATTTACGATAAAAGAGGAATTCCCATGACAATTGGATTACACTCATTAAATGAGAAAAAGAGGGATTTCAAGCTTATTCAAAAACATAGATATTGGTATTTAGTTAAAAGAAAATTTTTATGATATTTAAGAAAAGAAAGATTTGAATTAATTTTTGGTCTCAAAAGATGAAATTTTACCATAATTCTACTTAGGGAATTAAGGTTGAGAAATTAAATGGTAGAAAGAATATCTTTAGATATTTTATGTGGCTAAATCACTAAATTGGTATTTACCCAAAAGTAGATGTTTATCTGAAGAAAATCCTTGTTAGAACTAAACCGAATGATTAGACTATGAGAGGGACGGACAGTAAACCTACTTGTCCATCTCTCTCCTGAATCAAGCAAAACTTTTGTGACCAATTCGAGTTCCTAAATACAAAGAAAAGACCACTGTTGAATAATTAAACTAGTTTTCCTTTGACCGAAATCACCAAGAATCTCGTTGGAGAAACAATCAAATGATGGGTAGATTACCCTGATGAGAGATTAAGGATTCTCATTATGAAACTGAAAAATTAAGGAAAAAGGGGTTTTTGTGGAACCAATTTTAAACTGGGAATTTTACTTGCATAGAACCTTTGTTTTCATTTAAAGGATTGTTTTACGCTAGAATGCTAGAGGAAGCATTTGGCATGTGTTTTACTAAGAGGAGGTTCGTTGTGCAACAGCTGGTGGGGAGTGTCGAGGGACGTCACTTGGCAGCAAAGCCTGCCAAGGTCTTGACCAGCCTCGGTACGGTTAAAATGGTTCGCTTTCGGTACGATGGGTGAGGACCGACGAAGTGGTCCCTGAGTGAAGTGCTAGGACACCTAAGAAGGATCCTAGAGGGTTCTGACCAGGTGATGCATGGGCTCGCGGTTGCTAGGACACCCATGCGTGCATCAAGGAAGATTTAGATGGACTAAAAGGAAAGATTTTTGTGAATCAAATTTTATACTGGATCTTGTTGGTTGGGCAGTTGGTCTTCAACGAAGAGTCTAGAGGACACATTTTGTAATACAATGGACTGAGAATTTAAGAGGATGATGATCAGTAATATTATGATTTCTATTGAAGGATTGTTTTCAAGCCAGCCGAATCTGTTATAAATGGTAATTTCATATTGGGTGTGTACGCGGTATGCCTACCTTAATTTTTGCATGAATCGCCGGCTAGGGGGCCTGGGAACTCTTTTCCTCGATACCCGGGAAAAACACAACCAAATCTTTATAAAGGAATCCCACCAATACAGTGGTCGGGTGGTTGGCTAATCCATGGGTCGGGTGGTTGGCTAACCCATAGGTTGGATCAAAGGATTCCTGCCAAACAATTAAGATGCGATTAGTTACGTTAGTTAGATTAAGTCCTGAGAAGACCTTGTTCTATGGGAGGGGATCAGCAGTTGTGCCTCGTTAAAGGAGGAAAAAAGCAGTGATTCCATGGACCAAGTGCAAGTCTCTTCTTGATCTAACCATGTGACTTTATGTTCGGTCAGATCAGTTTAACTAGTTAAGACTTTGACTCGTTAGAGTAATTCCCCCGTTAGACGATTTTCCCATGGCAGAATCGCCCGTGCCTTCCGAGCGAGGGGAGTTTTTCCGGGCTCGGTTTCGGAGGAACCGTCGGGCTAGTCTCTCGTCCGAACATCCGTGGTGGGTGAGGCCCCGAATGTGGATCCTCGCCCCGCACGGGAGGCCGACATTGCTTCCGCCGGCACCCCCGAAGGGGGGTCTCACATTATCAATTTCCTCCTTTACAATTGCTACATACTTTGGATTCATCTGGTATGGTTTCTGCGTGGCTCGTCTCGAGCCTTCCATGATTGGAATCATATGTTGTACAACCTCCGGTAGTACCCCTTTCATTTCCTTGTAATTCCAGGTGAAACAATTCTTATATTCCTTGAGGAGAGCAATGAGTTCTTCTTCCTCTGGAGAAGTCAAATCTTTAGCAATGTATACGGGCCATGCTTCTTCCCCTAGTCCCATAATATCAACCTCCTTGACTTCTGTCGGGCCATTGTATGATGTTGACAGCCCCTCCTCTTTTACCCTTGTAGTAGGCTGTCAGCCGGACCACTCTTCAACCATCTACCATATAGTTCTTGAAATAGTCGGGTAGTACTGAAAGCAAGTCTGGTTTGTCCTCATTGTCCTTTTTGGCTTTTGCCATGATCTTCTTGGCCTCATGCTCTGCCTCTGCTACGGCCTTGTTGCATTTTTGGCATCCTGCTTTTGTAAGCTTGGGTGTATCGATTTCTGGGAGGGTGATTTTCTCTTGGTGCCTCCCTTCTAATGATATTTTGCTCAACTCCTCACCCCAGTCCTTTAAGAATTCATCATGTACCTTTGTAGCCTCAAGGTATCTCAACCATTAGCATCCGTAGGTCTGCTTCACAGCAGGGCGTTTCGTCAGGTTAGGTACCATTTTTGTCTCCGCCATTGTCCAAGGCGTTGAGCACTCGTGCGGCTTCCTGCCACAGTACCTTCTATACTTGATGTTTCCCCCCTGATTCCTCATCCATGGTTTGCCAATTAACCATGCAAATAGAAGTCATGGGTGGAGACAGTTCCAAATTCCAAATATTGGGTTCCCAAGGGTTGCATTACATCAATGATAGCCAACACATGCATCCAATTTTCACTAAAATCCAGGGGAGGTAGTGACACATACATTCTCGTTTCCTCCTCATCCTTGGTTTATCCCTCTGTAGGTTAGCATATCTTTAGGGATGTGGTTTGCTCCGTTGTTGTGACCGAGTCATTACCGAACAATTGCCCTTCCATGGGGTGTGCTTTCCATGCTCTTAGATCAATCTTCAAGATTTGTGAGTCCCTACGTACATACACATGATCCAAAGCCCAATCATGCACCAATTTGGATTCTCTCATGAAAGGTCATCCCAATATTATGTCATATGTTGATAGCCATTTTTTCGGCTATCCACATTACCACAAGGAGCTACCTCGGCCAAGGAAAATCACATAAACTCTTTGTCATAAATACCTTTTCACTGTAAATAGGCATGTGTGCGTTAGGGACTTTACCCATATCTTCTATATATATTTTTTATTATTTAAAAAAAAGTCTTTTCTAGCTACTCATCAAAAATAAATAAAATTATTACGGCCCATTTTGTGTAAATATTTCATTTTATATAAGGGCCTAAATATGGGAGTCTCTATTTTCTCAAATATGTAAATACTTCATTAGGCGTGTGTATTACAAAACCTAAGTATATTTTATTATTATTATTATTATTATTTCTTCATAATACTTTTGGACCATCATTGTACATATGCTTCAACTTCACCATGCATAAGTAAATCCTAAGCCCTCACATTTCTACCCACACCATGTAGAAAGCCTACTACCCAAATCACTTTTTTCCTTAGACTATTTCATCTTTTATTCTCTCATCTACCCTAAAATAATGAGGGTCTCCCTCCCTTTTGACTTCCATAGTTTAGTATTTTTGTATTTTTTTTTACTATTAAATATTTTATATATTTTCATTAAATAATTTTTCATATATCAATTATTTTTGTATATTTTATTCACAATTAGATCTCTTTGTTTATTTTATTTTCCTATCATAATAACCATATTGTCATGATATGTTGACTAGTTAAATACTAGCTTGTTTTTTCTTATTATGTAAATCCTTTATAAAATGGAAAAAATCTCCTCCATGCAAGTGTCCACATACACTTGAGTCTCTAAGGTCAGGGTATGATGTATTGGGGGGCTCACTCTTGGAGCTATCAAGAAATTCCACCAATGGGGACCCACACAAAGATTTTAAAAATTCAAAAAATACATGATTCTGCTGAATTTTTTGCGCTTGCCTCCACTCCGAATTTGGACTGGTCACCAAATGACAAACGTTAGCTCGGAAACTCGAAAATATACTCAATTTTTTTGAAAATTTTTGGAGCTAATGGCGGTGAGATATGAATTTTTTATTGGACCCCAGCCTGTCCACTTTTTGGCAAGGTACACCTAGTCTCTTCTCACCTCCCTTACACATTCATCACCTACACACTTACTCATTCCTTTCTCACTCCATCAAACCTGCAAACTTCATGTCCTCTCTCACCCTCTCCACCTTTTTCCTCTCCTTCCATCTCCATTTGCTCTCATATCTACTCTACACCCTCTCCTCATCTCCATTTCTCTCCCTACTACTCCCATATTACTAAATTATTTTCCCAATCTCAAAAAATACATAAAAAATCAGTATGAATGTATCATATTAACCTATCCAAATATGGGGTTTCCATCTACAAAAACCCCCATGTTCTTCACCTTAATCAACTTTTGTGGCGTCAAATGCAAGAGGGAGATCGGCGGGTTAACTTAAAGATCTACACATGGGAGAATCCAAGCTTCTTCGAGCTTTCAACCACACAAAGGATCTTTCCAAATCTTTACTCCTCTCACTCAACCTCTCAGCCCTTCTCACCCATTTTGTACATTGTATTACTAACCTTTTATAGTGATTACTAACTACTAACCACTAACATTTGTAAATAAGCACCCACTCTACTACTTTTGGAGTAGGTATTACTACAAGTTATTTGCGCAAACCTCTACATCACACTCTCCTCTCATCTTCAATAATTCTCTCACCTTGAGCCCACATCCATGTGACTCAAGGGATAAGAAGAGGCCCACTCTCATTTTAAAATAAAAAATCCATAATCTATGATTTTCCATAATAAGATTGATTAGGCTTAATCCTGATTGGGGCTTCTCAAACCTATAAATAGAGCCCCTCCATTCCTTGTAAAGAGGGAGATTACACACATTGTACACCACTCCTAACTCTAGTGTGTAAGGAGATAGTGAAGCTTGAAGCTTGAAGCTAGTTATGTCATTGTGAGGGCTTGAGTGATGCCATACTCCTTATCATGATTTTATCTTGCCTTTGTGCATCAATAAGATTAGTAGTTTGGGTGCAAGTGTGTACAAAATCTTGGACTCCTATATCTCCAAAGTTTATTTAGCGAAGCGGTCCGATTTTTGATTTAAGGTAAATTTGATCCTTGTATTTTGTGGTGTGATTTTATGCTTGGAGGCTTGAGGGCTTGTTTTTGATTTGTTGCCTTTCAATTCATGGTAAAAGGGTTGTATGGTGAGAGGGCTCCCATAACCTTAAGACCAAGTGCATAGCGACAACAAAATCAAGCTTATATTGTCTCTCTAAGTTCTTCTCCAAGTTTGGTGTGCATCTATTTGTGTTATGCTAGTATCCTCCACACATAATACCATATGTTATGAGTGTTTGTTGAGAGTGTGTGTGTCCTTTGATTGATGTATATGGTTAGCTTGTATTGATTGGCTACAAGGAAAGATCTTTGGTGTCCTAGTTCACACACATAACTAGGTGGTGCCCCTTTTCTTGTTGGGTGTGTGGTTTTGGGGTTCTTATATTTGTGTTGCATTGTGCCCCAAGCCCATTGAGCAACACGGGAGCCTTGAGGAGTGCTTAGAGGCCTCTCTTCTTGTTGCCTGCCCCAGACTGCCTCAATTTTAGTGTCCCCACTGAGAATCGAGCAGTTTTGGAATGGGTATTTAAGGTACATCGATCTCTCTAACACATAAATTTCCTTGTTTGCTTGTTGGGTATCATATTTTAATAAGGAAAGTGGTACTTTTGTGTGATCTTTCATGAACAATCCACCTCCTCCTAATCCTCTTGGGATTCAATTCAACTAGTTTCATTGGGTGCACTCCATTAGAGTGAATGTTTGCATTGATAGAAAATTTTTCTACCAACAACGCATGGTTCTTCTTTTTGGTCCAGAAAGACTAAGTGAGATTTTAGCATCACCTAATCCTGTCATACTTCCCATTGTAGATTACACCATTTCCTTTGATGTGCATATTTTCATCTTGTTTTAGCTTAGTTTTATGAATCAAGAAGACTTATACCATAGGCCAATCTCCTATGCTAGGTAAGAAATACACATAGTTGTTGGTAGTAAGTTACAATTTCAGCGTGTCATTCGTCATATGTTTGGACCTAGGCAAGTAGCAACCATTAATGCCTCAGTTAATCCATTTATTTTGCCTTTGATTCATTTTATGACATAAGCTTTGACGTCTACATTTTCATTCTACTTTGAAAAAGGAAAAAAAGAAAAAAAAAGGAGTGAGAGAGAAAGAGAGTGAAGGAAGACCTTTGTGCAATCATATTTGTGCTTCCTTCTTCTCAAGCATGGATACCACTAGGCAAATGAGTGGCTATCCCTTATTCTTTGGAGAGCCCGGTGAGGATGCCGAGTTATTCTTATCAAACTTTAGAATGGCACTCCACATAAAGAGAGTGGTAGGAGACCAAGAATGCTTAGACATGTTTGAGTTGGTCCTACGAAGAGATGCTTCCACTTGGTTTCAATCTCTACCCGCACCCGCACGAGTAGATTACAAGGGGGTCATGCAACTTTTTAGAGACAATTACTTCACTCCTTTGAACACACAAAAGCTATGGCAAGAAATAGTTGCTCATAAGCAAAAGGATCTAGAGGACTACTTGAGTTATAAGCAAGAATTCTTACGTCTTTGGACTCTTTGGTTGCGTAGTCTTCCTAACCCTAGAGATGGTGCTGAATTCTTGAAGAAGGAGAGATTTATTGCAGGGATGTACCCATCACTAAAATTGCAAGTAGAGTCCGGAGAGCCCACAACATTTGATGCTGCTGAGGCTAGGGCTACCAAGAAACTCCGAAAGATGAGGTGTATGCTTGGGGGGGGCTTTATCTTTGATGACTCAAAGCCTAGGGAAGAGGTACAGTCTTGCACTCGTAGAGAATTACCTGAGGTCACAGTTGAGGTGATAGAAAAGTTAAATGAGTCTTTAAATAACTTGTCTATCCACTTTGCACAAGCTGTGGAACAGAAGGGCCAAGCTAAAGGGTTGAAGAACGAGAGCAACGACCTAGGCGACTCTTGCAATGTTGGAATTGCGGAGAGTCAGGGCATGGGATGTATAATTGTCCTTGGCCTCGTGGGGAGCCAGGGAAGCCTAACATGAATTATCCAGTGATGAATGCAGGTGAAGGCACTAGTCAACAACAACCGATGATTTTGCAAAGGCCCAATGCAACAAGACCACCTCCACGAGGAGCGGAAGGAATGCCACCCTTGCCGGACCCAAATGTACGTGGTAGAGGTAACAAAGGCCAAGGAGGTAGACATTGAAGCAAATGGTGTCAAACGAGGGCGTGGAAAAGAGAAGGAAAAGGAGGGTGTGGCATCACAAAGTGACCATGGACGAGGAAAGAAAGTGAAGGAAAACAACGAAGTCAAGAGGAGACGACGTCGTATAAACCTCCAAGATTTCCCCCTTGGACATGGTATGGCTCCATACAACCTTTTGGAAGACATGAGAGGTAAGGGTCCTGATATCTCGTGGCCTCAATTTCTAGCCTTATGTCCACAAGTTAGGAGGGAATTAACAAAGGCCGTGAGCACTAGAAGAAAAACAAAAGAGAATGTGCCTGTTGTAAAAATTTCATAAGCCGAGATGGATGAGGACATTACACCTATATTAGATTGCTACATCAAGGAAAGGCTAGTTAAGAAGGGTCTAGTAGATGGGGATGCACAAATTTGCATCATGACAGAGGACCTTATGCAAAAACTAGGCATGCATATTCATGAAACACCTGAAATTAAGGTGAAAATGGCAAACAATAGCAAAGCAAAGTGTCTTAGGATTTGTAAGAATGTTTCTGTGGAAGTTTTTGGCATTAAGAAGGTTGTTGATTTTTATGTTATGTCTACCAAGGGAAGTGGTTATCCATTTATCCTAGGTAGACAATGGCTAATGAGAATGCGAGCTTTGCAGGATTGGGAAAATGGAAAGTTAATTTGCAGGAATGAAAATCATAAGAAGATTATCTTTGACATGAAGGAGCAACGACGAGAGGAGATAAATGAAGAATCTACTCAAGGTGAAACAGAGGAGGATTGGACCGATGACACCTCAGAGGAAGAAAGCAGCAGTAGCACTATGGAAGAGGAGTCTTCCATTGAAGTCATGGGGGTAAGATTCAGAGCAAAAGACAAAGAGACACCCTGTCAAGGTTTGGAGGAGGTAGGCCCTCAAGAAGACCAAATTGTGCATGATGAAGAAATGTTTGATGCTATGCTCTCAAAAACGCTTACATCGGAGGAAGGAGAAGAGTTTAAATGTGTACTAAGGAAATTTCCTAGGTTTTTTGCTAAAGATTACACAGATGTGCGTGGCGTAGAGGCCATTCAACACAAGATCGAGCTAAAGCCAGAAGCCAAACCTAAGGCACAAAAGCTACGAAGACTAGGAGTCATCAAGGAGCAAGCACTACTCAAAGAGGTGAGGAAGCTTCTAGCAGCGGGGTTCATATATCCTGTAGAAAATTCAGAGTGGGTCTCTCCCGTCGCGTGGTCACTCCCAAGAAGAACAGCAAATGGAGGGTGTGTGTGGACTATCGTCCACTCAACGAGGCGACAAAAAGGGACCACTTTCCTCTTCCATTTCAAGATGAGATCCTAAATGAGGTAGCAGGTCATGAGAAGTATACAATATGTGATGGCTACTCGAGTTACTTTCAAATTGGGATTGCATTGGTCAATTGAAAACAACCTTCATCACTCCTTGGGGTTGTTATGCTTTCAGAGTCATGCCGTTTGGTTTAACCAATGCTCCAGCGACATTTCAACGTTTCATGAACATGGTGTTTCAAGCATTCTTTGGGAAATCCATTAGAGTGTTCATAGATGATTTTTGCATCTATAGCTCTAAGTCATTGCATGTGCAGAGGGTGGAAGAAGGCTTGAAGAAACTCTACGACATGGGGGGCCAACTCAATCCCGACAAATGTCATATTGGTGAGAATGAAGTAATCTTGCTTGGTCATAAGGTTTCTTCCAAAGGCATTGAGGTGGATCCTACAAAGGCAAAGGCTCTTATCGACCTACCATCTCCAAAGAGTCTCAAGGAGGCCATCTCATTCATTCAAAAGTTGAAGTACATGTCACGCTTCATTCACTTAGCCTCACAGTTACTTCACCCCTTGCAAAAATTGACTCAACAAGTAGAGTTTGCATGGTCTAATGAGCTTGAGGAGTACTTTTGTAACATTAAAGTCATTTTGTCAGAGCTACCAACACTCATGCCTCCTTGTTGGGAGTACACTTTCTTTGTTAGCTCTAGTGTTGGAAAGGAAACAGTGGGTGCAGTTTTGTTACAGAAAGATCCCCACAGTACTAGGATGCAACCCATCTACTTTGTTAGTAGGGTCATGAATGTCTTGGAGAAAGGCTACACGGAAGCGGAACTCATGATGCTTGCTCTCATCTTTGCGGTGAGAAAATTTAGATCCTACTTGTTACCAAAACCTTTTGTAATTCTCACTACAGAAAATTTGTTTCCTTGGGTGTCTTCTCAAATGACTATCAGTGCTAGAATCACAAAGTGGGTTATGGAATAGCAAGAATTCCAATACTCTTTCAAGGTAGAAGATAGTGTGTGTGCACAATTGGCAGGGATTCTCACTTATAGAGTGCATGAAAAGGAGATTAAGGTGCTTGAAGTAAAGACCCTACCATTGCCACCACCCAAAACTATACCTAATGCATTCACCTTGTTCTTTGATGGAGCTTTTAGAAAAGCCACAGGTAAAGCAGGGGGAGGGCTGGTGCTGCTCAAACCAAATGGAGAGGTGGTTATGAAGGAGAAGGTCAACTTGCCAAGTTCTACTAGCAACAATGAAGCAGAGTACGACATACTACTTCATGGTTTGAAGGTGTGCATCAATCAAGGGATACAACGTCTCCTGGTAAAAGGGGATGCACTTCTTATTGTAAGGCAAATTTTAGGCATTTGGGCATGCAAGAATGAAAGATTAAGACAAAAGGTTCATGCTATCCGTAGGCTGTTTAATCAATTTGAGGAGGTGCAATTGTATCATATTCCTAGGAAACAAAATGAGGATGTTGATCTACTTGCACAACAAGCTGTTGCGTGTTTTAAGAAGGAAATGCAAGTAGTAGTCTTGGCTGCAGCGGCTATTAAGCAGCCACGGTACCAAGGAATGGAGGCACTGGCTCCCATAGTGAGCTACATCTTGGAAGGTGAATTCCCACAAGACTTCACAAAGGCACAAAAAAGGAGGCTCATGAAGAGGGCAAGTTCTTTCTTGTTCTTAGAAGGTGCCCTCTACCAAAAAGGAAAAGATCAAGTGTGCAGAAGAGTACCAATAACCAAGGAGATTCCAGCCATTTTAGAGGGTTTGCATGAAGAAGCATGTGGTGGCCATTTTGCTCAAGAACTAACTGTGAAAAAGATTTTGCTTGTTGGGTATGTTTGGGCAAGCTTACATGTGGATGTCCAACATTGGTGTAGGAGCTGTCATAACTGCCAAGTCAATGGTAATAAGAGGTTGCTACATGGTCCACGCCCATTGCAAGTGGTCCATTTGAAAAATGGGGCATTGATGCTATGGGTCCACTACCTAGAACTAAAAATGGAAAATTGTACATCTTAGTGGCCATAGACTACATGACTAGGTGGGTGGAGGCTCAAAGTGTGGCAAGGGTGAATGGAAAGACTGTAAGCAAATTTGTTTACACTCATATATGTTGCAGATTTGGCACCCCCTTGGAGATTGTTTATGACAATGGTCCAGGTTTTAGAAAAGGTTTGCTCACCGAAGTTTGTGATGAAGAGCTTCATATTTCATATCATCATAGCACACCCTACTATCCCCAATCAAATGGGTTAGTAGAGAAGGCTAATGGTGTCATTGCAGGAATCATAAGGAAGATGGTGGAGAACAAGACGAAGCTTTGGGATGAGTTCCTTGATGGAGCACTATGGGCATACCGGACTACCTACCGAGAAGCAACGGGGTTTATGCCCTTTCACTTGGTTTATGGTCAAGAAGCATTGCAGCCTATTGAGCTCAACATTCCAACAATGCGGCTACATGGAAAAGGTGGACTAGGAGATCAAGATGCATGGGTAGATCAACTTCTCACTTTAGTTGAGCTAGAGTGGAAAAGAGAAGCTGCATACGAGTGTTATAGAAGAAAAGCCATGCAAGCAGCGGAGAAGTTCAATGCAACTTTGAAAGAAAAGGGCATCAAAGAAGGAGATCTTGTGCTAAGGTATGACAATCGACTTGATAATCGGTTTGATGCCAAGTTTGAAACTAGATGGCAGGGACCATACATTGTCAAGAAGGTTTTCAACTCTAGCTATTATCAACCCATGGATTTGGATGGCAAAGAACATTCTAAGAAGGTTAATGGCTACAGACTCAAGCCATACTTGAGTCGCATTCTACCGACAGACTTACAGAAGCAACCACAAAAAGGAGATAAAAGGGCATGTAAGTTATGTGGTTTGAGTGATGGATGTGGTGCAAAACACAAGGAGCAGAAGAAAGATGGACAAGAGAACCACATTACACCACTTGCTTTAGAAGGCCTACATTATGATGGTACATGAATATACCATCATCTAGGGGGAGGGCTAAATGATTTTTTCGGCTATCCACATTACCACAAGGAGCTACCTCGGCCAAGGAAAATCACATAAACTCTTTGTCATAAATACCTTTTCACTGTAAATAGGAGTGTGTGCGCTAGGGACTTTACCCATATCTTCTATATATTTTTTTTATTATTTTAAAAAAAAATTTTGCTAGCTACTCATCAAAAATAAATAAAATTATTACGGCCCATTTTGTCTAAATATTTCATTTTATATAAGGGCCTAAATATGGGGGTCTCTATTTTCTCAAATATGTAAATACTTCATTAGGCGTGTGTATTACAAAACCTAAGTATATTTTATTATTTTTATTTTTATTTTTTCTTCATAATACTTTTGGACCATCATTGTACATATGCTTCAACTTCACCATGCATAAGTAAATCCTATGCCCTCACATTTCTACCCACACCATGTAGAAAGCCTACTACCCAAATCACTTTTTCCCTTAGACTATTTCATCTTTTATTCTCTCATCTACCCTAAAATAATGAGGGTCTCCCTCCCTTTTGACTTCCATAGTTTAGTATTTTTGTATATATTTTTTACTATTAAATATTTTATATATTTTTATTAAATAATTTTTCATATATTAATTATTTTTGTATATTTTATTCACAATTAGATCTCTTTGTTTATTTTATTTTCCTATCATAATAACCATATTGTCATGATATGTTGACTAGTTAAATACTAGCTTGTTTTTTCTTATTATGTAAATCCTTTATAAAATGAAAAAAATCTCCTCTATGCAAGTGTCCACATACACTTGAGTCTCTAAGGTCAGGGTATGATGTATTGGGGGGCTCACTCTTGGAGCTATCAAGAAATTCCACCAATGGGGACCCACACAAAGATTTTAAAAATTTAGAAAATATATGATTTTGCTGAATTTTTTGCGCCCATCTCCAGTCTGAATTTGGACTGATCATCAAAAGACAAAAGTTAGCTCGGAAGCGCAGAAATATGCTCAATTTTTTTGAGAATTTTTGGAGCTAATGGCGGTGAGATATGAATTTTTTATTGGACCCTAGTCTGCCCACTTTTTGGCAAGGTACACCTAGTCTCTTCTCACCTCCCTTACACATTCATCACCTACACACTTACTCATTCCTTTCTCACTCCATCAAACCTGCAAACTTCATGTCCTCTCTCACCCTCTCCACCTTTTCCCTCTCCTTCCATCTCCATTTGCTCTCATATCTACTCTACACCCTCTCCTCATCTCCATTTCTCTCCCTACTACTCCCATATTACTAAATTATTTTCCCAATCTCAAAAAATACATAAAAATTCAGTATGAATGTATCATATTAACCTCTCCAAATATGGGGTTTCCATCTACAAAAACCCCCATGTTCTTCACCTCAATCAACTTTTGTGGCGTCAAATGCAAGAAGGAGATCGGCAGGTTAACTTAAAGATCTACACATGGGAGAATCCAAGCTTCTTCGAGCTTTCAACCACACAAAGGATCTTTCCAAATCTTTACTCCTCTCACTCAACCTCTCAGCCCTTCTCACCCATTTTGTACATTGTATTACTAACCTTTTATAGTGATTACTAACTACTAACCACTAACATTTGTAAATAAGCACCCACTCTACTACTTTTGGAGTAGGCATTACTATAAGTTATTTGCTCAAACCTCTACATCACACTCTCCTCTCATCTTCAATAATCCTCTCACCTTGAGCCCACATCCATGTGACTCAAGGGATAAGAAGAGGCCCACTCTCATTTTAAAATAAAAAATCCATAATCTATGATTTCCCATAATAAGATTGATTAGGCTTAATCCTAATTGGGGCTTCTCAAACCTATAAATAGAGCCCCTCCATTCCTTGTAAAGAGGGAGATTACACACATTGTACACCACTCCTAACTCTAGTGTGTAAGGAGATAGTGAAGCTTGAAGCTTGAAGCTAGTTATGTCATTGTGAGGGCTTGAGTGATGCCATACTCCCTATCATAATTGTATCTTGCCTTTGTGCATCAATAAGATTAGTAGTTTGGGTGCAATTGTGTACAAAATCTTGGACTCGTACATCTCCAAAGTTTATTTAGCGAAGCGGTCCGATTTTTTATTTAAGGTAAATTTGATCCTTGTATTTTGTGGTGTGATTTTATGCTTGGAGGCTTGAGGGCTTGTTTTTGATTTGTTGCCTGGTAAGAGGGTTGTATGGTGAGAGGGCTCCCGTAACCTTAAGACCAAGTGCATAGCGACAACAAAATCAAGCTTATATTGTCTCTCTAAGTTCTTCTCCAAGTTTGGTGTGCATCTATTTGTGTTATGCTAGTCTCCTCCACACATAATACCATATGTTATGAGTGTTTGTTGAGAGTGTGTGTGTCTTTTGATTGATGTATATGGTTAGCTTGTATTGATTGGCTACAAGGAAAGATCTTTGGTATCCTAGTTCACACACATAACTAGGTGGTGCCCCTTTTCTTGTTGGGTGTGTGGTTTTGGGGTTCTTATGTTTGTGTTGCGTTGTGCCCCAAGCCCATTGAGCAACACGGGAGCCTTGAGGAGTGCTTAGAGGCCGCTCTTCTTGTTGCCTGCCCCGGACTGCCTCAATGTATCAGGTTGGCATAGGAAGTCCATGACCACAAATGTATGACAATAGCGAAACGTAAAAAATCTGAATTTAACATTCTCCAAGATCTCCTAAACCGTGAAGAATGCACTCTAGTGCTCATCGAAAAGCCAGCATCGAGCTCTTCGAAATTGGTCCGAGTGTTCGAGGGAAAAATTCATCATTTTGACTTCCGACCAATAGCCTCAAAATTTGACCAAGAAAAAAATGGCCCTTATAGCACTCAAAATTTGACCAGGAAATCGAGGTTAAAAATGGCCCTCAAAATTTGACTAAGAAATTGAGGTAAAAAATGGCCCTTACGGCACTAAAAATTATCCAAAATAGCCCAAAAACGATTGTGAACCATATTCGGGCAACTGTTTCAGTGTCTAAATGATGAAATAAAATGGGTCTCGAAGATGTTCCATCAACCATTTTGACAATTAGATCTACTTTTTTTAGATCAGGTTTCCCCCAGTTTTCCCAGTAACGTTTGGTAATGATGCTAACCCCTGCCCCACCATCCAAGATAACCAATGCCTGGTATCCATTATGATGAATCAGAATGGTAGTGTTTGTGTCATCACTTTCATAGTAGCATCCCAGTTGGTTAACTGGTATCTTAACGACTCGAGTTTCCTTTGTATGCTTCAAGGTTCTTTCTGCCACACAGGGGTGGCAGAGTCTCATCTATATTATTGGCTGGCCTTACACCTTCCTTGACCCATTCTTTTACATATGTCCATAAGGTGGGTGAGTTGCGTAACAGTTGCCCCAAGGGCATCTAGACAGGTGTGGATAGTATAGCTATGAGGCTTCCTATATCCCTGGGTTCCTTGGATATAGAGGGTTCTTCCCATGTGGGTGTCTCGTATTCTTCCATGGGGAAGGAATGAATAGATCCCCCCAACTCATTTTCCTCAAACATTCTAGACATTGTATTTGTTTGGGAGTCCTCTTCTGTTTCATAGGGGTAGGAATGTTCAAGACCCTATTTCGGGGTAGTTCATCTTGTGGATAGATGGTATCCCTTACTCGACTAGCCCTTGGCTTAGTTTCATGAAGTTAGTACTCTTCAACTAAGGCCTTGGCATCTTCTAGCTTCCTTATTTCTTTGTTGACATTGGGATATTCACCAACCCCCTTTGGAGTTGTTGGTTGATCTCCTTGCTTTCCCTCGTCTAATCCTCCAAGGTTGATCCCTTGACCCCCTTCTTCCTTTGACTGTGTGGATCCGGTATCAATTGTATCTTCTTCTTCGGATCCTTCTTGGATTGTAACCCGTGTGTCCACCTTTCCTAATTTCTTCACTCTTCTCTTGCAGCCAGATCTGAAAATAGTCGCATCTGCCCGGTTCCTTCCCTTATCTCCTAATTGAGCTTGAGCTCGTGTTAGGACATTGAGTGGTGTGATCTTCCCAGATTGTACACTAATGGTATGGATGGTGGCCTGATTAGCAATAGAAGCAGAACCACTTGTTCAGTAGGGACAATCTTTGATCAAATGATCAATTCCACATTTATTGCAGGTGAGCACCGGCATGTCATTGGCCGTGGTCACCAGTTGTTGTGGTTCGTGTGTATGATTCATATTCTTGTTTGGGCACTCGACTACTCGATGTGGCCCATCGCCAGCCATAGCATTGTAAAGGTCCTCTTCTCATATTTGAGTTTATTTCCTTGCCCTTCCACTGTATGGTGGTTTGAAACATAGGTACTAGCGTGTTATTCTGTAGGACATAGTATTCTAACCTCACCCATGTCCTCTTAGTACTCTCGGCTAAGTTAAAATTCCCACACCAGTTCAACATCTTCTGATGGCTCTTCAATCACTACTTGATTGATCTTAGCCTGTGCTGGTTGTGGCAGTAGAACTAGTGGTGGAAAGGGTGAGGCGTCTTGTATCGAGAACATCCCCCTAGGTAAGTAGGAAGAGTTGGGTTGTCCAACAGTGGCAATGATCAGCATAGGTGGTGTCAGAAACAATGGGTTGTCCAGCAGTGGCAATGATCAGCATAGGTGGTGTCAGCAAATCCAATGGGGCTCTATTTTGCTAGTAGTTGTGCCACATTTTGAAACCTTGGAAATCTATACATTGACATGTCATGATTTCCCAATTTTACATAGTGTGCACAATAAAGTAATGGTCTTGCCCTTAAATTTAGACATTCGGGGTTGGTATGATTTAGTCTGCACATGGAGTACCACACCAATTCTCTTGCAAAGGTAAACGTCACTATGCCCATGCCCCGACATCTCTCTTCCTTCCCTGACCTTTAATTTTTCTAAGATGGCATTGCTGAGCTCATCCACAATCATATGTTTGACTTACTTACTTCGAGTTCCAATTTCTTAGTGACTCAAGACACGCAAAGTCGTGGTTGTTGCAGATGTTTTAACATCTTCAAGTTGTGGCAATTCTAACATATTATCTTCATATTCGATTGCCAATTTGCAGCATGCATCAAGAGTAGCTGGCTGGGCTAGTACTAGGTAATCATGCATTTTATGGTCCCTAACCCCTCTCCTGAAACAAGGTAACAATTGATCATCTGTCAACCTTTCCCGAAGTTTGCATCTTGAATTTAAGTGCTTCAAGGGTGAGAGACATAGTCTCTCCACTGACTCATCTTCCTTTTGTTTGATGTTATGTAGTTGTGCCATAGGGCTCCATTTGTCACCACTGTGGGAAAAACTAGGCACAAAAACATTATTTAACCTTGTGAAGTTAACCTTGTCCTCAGGCTTAAGGGTTCGGAACCACTGGTGAGCTTTTCCCTCTAAGGTCGAGAAGGCGTGTATCATGGTCACATCACTGGACTGGTCTGCAGGTTTCGCATGTAGATTCAAAAATCTCTACATGTTGGATAGGATCCCCATCCCCAGAGAACTTTTGGACAAGTTTTGAAATGATATGGGGTTTCATCTAGGAAGGTTGAGGTTCTAGAGTAGAGCCTAGTTCCCTGACCATCCCCCTACCCATCTCTGCTGCTATATTTAACAAGTCTATCCTTGTAGCCACATTAAGGTCCATAGCTGGATCATTTCTAGGTCTTTGGGGAATCCACCCCTTCCTAGGCCTCGTCCCCTACCTATATTAGCTCTTCTAGGTATCTCAGGTTCATGGACTGGTCCAATTGTGGTACCCTGGTGGAATTCCCCATTAGTCGCCTCTCTGCGTCTTTGTGCAATTAAGAGCTCCATGTCTTGTAAGAATGTAGGGTTATTGATCATTAGCTCAATATCCTTCTTGGTGTAGAGTCGGTCCTCTACTTCTACAGCCAAGTTAGCTATGTTACCCTCTTCTTCTCTGGTTGTAAACCCTTCCTCAATTCTGGATTCCTCATTGATGGGTTCCAAGTTCGGAATTTCTCCATCACTTCTACATGTAGCAATTTCAGGTTCTTTCCCTCGTGGATTGGAGTGGGTTAACACTTCTCGTCTCCTTTCTCTTAGCTCTTGCCCTACGAGTATCAAGCTCTTATTTCCTTAAGCTTAATTCTTGGAGTTATCGTTCTACCTCACTTCATTGGAGGTCCCATTCCACTTCCTCGGTGGTGGGAAAGAATATTTGACCCGTCCTAGCTACACTTCCCACATCTCGTTGTGCCAGTATTTGACAGCCTAGAATTCGACGCTTGGAATGGCACTTCTTGTCTTGGACCGAGTCCAACACTAGAAAAAGGACCCATGCCCACAGATTGCGGTTGCGCTTCTGTTTCTCAAAACACTCAAGTGTGTGCTTGTGGAATGTCCTGATCCCACACTTCTTGGTAGAAAGTTCCTGGATGATTTGATGCACTATCGTCAGGTGTAAGATCGTCTCAGATGAGTTTTCCAGATCTTAAGTGCATATATGTATGATTTGATAAGCTATTAATAAACCCAAATTGATTCAATTTCTGATTCTATCGCTCTGTTCAGGAGGCATGAATTAGTAGAGAATGTTTCATGTCATGAAACAATAGGATTTGTTTCACGTCGTGAAACTGTAGGAAAATGGTTCACGTCGTGAATGGTTTTCCTACACTTTCACATGCTCAACAATTTTCCTCCTTAGGGTTCAATTCCTTCTTTCAGTCAAATTCCATTTCCTTAGCCGACCCTCACAGCCTTAGTATTGTCAATCCGTCAATTTGGCCTTCACGTGAACCTATAGGATTTCTTTCATGTCATGAAATAGTAAGTGTTTCACGCCGTGAACCGCTTCAAAAATGGTTCACGCCATGAAAGGTTTACTGCGATTTCACGTGCTCCAAATTTTGGTGGTTTGCACCGTGTCAGAGGTGTCAGGATAAGGATTTCTATTTTTGGAATGTAATCTCGTGATTTTCGATGATGAAAATCTTGGCACTAATTCGTTGAGCGATTTGCGGCATGAAACTGCAGGGAAATGGTTCACGCCATGAACAACTTTCCTGCACTTTCACGTGGAATTTCTCGCATCGACACTTTGTGGTTTTGGATGCATAATACTTATCCAAATGATGAAAATTAGATTGTGCCAATGCTAAGGAATGAAATGCAAGTTCCTGGCTCAATCAATGGTCCCTTATGTTTTTTATTTTTATGAATTTTTTTGAAAAAAAGAAGAAAACATACCCAAACTGCTTCTTCACGTTGGAGTTTTTTGTGATGCTAATTTCAAAATTATCAAGAGTAACCAATGAATCTTTTCCTAAACTACTCTCCACAACATTCACAACTTCAAATCTATAACTTTTTTCTCAACCACACATACCTTATCCCTTCATTTTCCATACAATGCACTACCAGAATGCAAAGAAAATAATGAATTCTATGCACTGGGAGCTGAAACTCAAAGAGTATGGAAGAAACAAAGGTGCTTCCCTTGCAACGGCACCAAAAATGTTGTGGACTTTCACACCTCCAAGCGAGTACTCTACACATTCACCTAATGGTGGATGAGCAATAGAACACAACCGTCATGGGGTACTACCAATGCTTTGATCTCGAGTCCCTTGAGGCCTCCAAGCTCACTTGTCAAGCTCCAAACTCCAAGCTCCACCTCCACACTATCTCACCGTGGAGTCGCTCACACCATCACATAGACTAATCACACTCTCTCATATAAGCATAGACACACAAGCATGAAAGAGGCACAATACAAGCATAGACACACAAGCATGAAAGAGGCACAATGCTAGAATGCTCTCACTCCTCACTCTCTCTCAAGTCACAAGGGGAGAGCTCTCAATAGCACAAAAGGGATTGTGTCCTTTTCATTATGAGAAAATGCCTTATATACAATTGGCCCTTATTCACACTTGGGCACCCAAAACTTACTAACTAGGCCTTGGGTGGCCAATATCTCATAATGTACAACCTTTATAGTGCCTTTGCATGACACTTATTAATGTCCTCAATTGAGTATCATGTTGTTAATCCGAATGGGATTAACAGTCTTCACTCTTTTGGTACATGTTGAAGATCATCCTACAAACATATCTTGGCATTGCTCTATGAAATGTGAGTTTCTTAGTTTCAACAAAGGTGATGTCGGGGGGAGTTGTTATTTTGTTTGACAAGACTAAACAAGTAAGAACGTATGCCCATGATATTTGTAATTTCTTTTTCAAGATTCATTGCTTTATACATGACTATTCCATATGAATATTTAGGGTCAATGAGTTTGGCTATGTACGAGCACATTCGGAGACAGGGTGTTTCAATTGAGGCAGCTTGGTGAGTAAGACTTAAGCACTTTGCTAGAGCGGAGGTTAATGACGAGGACCGTGCATTTATTGAGGAGGAACTCACTCGATCATCAATATGCATGGGAAAAAGGGGTGGTACAAAATCCCAATTCAAATCTTGACGAAGCTTGTTTTCAGAGATGAGATGGAGCAATGCATTGAATAGAAAGCAAAGGACATGGATGATGCCGGTCGTCGGAAGGTTATAAAATAGGTGGAGGTTTTGTACCAAAACAAGGCACACAAAATGATGTGCCTGGGTGACCCACACAATGGAGAGGCTTACTGGTGAGCTTTGCTCTTCCTACCATGGCATGAACCAGCCAAGCACATAGCCATAGAGGAGAAGCTATACCTTATTAGCATGGCATGTGTGAAGAATACTGCAAAATCATATTTGGTTAGGATGCTAAACAATGAGCAGTCCAATGTTCGCACCATGTGTCTGTTTTTTGGCTACAAATTGACAAATGAACAAGAGGAAGATGAGAGATTGGCTCCACGTGTTTGTTTTTTGGCTACAAATTATAGAATTTGGTTAGGCTTTGCTTGTTGAAATCAAAATGGATGACCAGGTCCGCCTCCTCTGAAAAGGAGTTTAAGGATTATGTAGTGACATGTAGGAGAAAGTTCTTCAAGAAGGCATTCAAGACAAACCAGGGAGGGTTCCACCACAATCTGCCTATTGATGAGCAACCTACCTTGAAGTCTGCTACACGTCGTGTGGTGTCTTGATGGCTACAAAAGCAGCTTGTCTCTGGTGGTCTTGAGTCAATGCCTCCCCTGCTAAGCAGTTTAGACATCAGTTGTTGATACTCTAGCTTATATGTACAAAGATCTACGCTTGGGCCAAGTAAGTTTTGACATTTCTTGTTTAAAGTTGGGACATTTAAGTGTTTGTGTGTGTGTGTGCTTATTATTAGTGTCATGCTTTCAGGCACTGTCTGCCATAGAGAGGGAACATTACCCATGGTGGCTAGACCTTGACTATAATAAGGCACCTTAGGAAGAAATTAACTTGTACAGGAGACATATGACTTTAGTGGTGATTCGGCAAGACCGTGAGACCACTGCTGAGGTATGTTGTGAACCCATCACACAAGTGTTTGTTTCTAAAGGTGTTGGCAAGACTTTTAATGATGTGGCATTTATTTTGACAGAATCAGCCTTCCACCATGCATGCGCAGACCATCCACTCAAGTAGTACATTTGTCACACCACCTGTGAGCCTAGGTAGAGATATAATTCAAAAGGCACTAGAGGCAGTGAAGCAAGCCCATTCTACACAAAGGGGGGTTAGTAGCAGCTCCACTACTTGTTGTGGTGAAGACAGAGTAGATAGAGCACTCAAGACTCACCTAGGACTTTATGGTGGCAAGATCCTAAAGACTGCATCGGTGGTTGATTAACTTTGATTCCTAAATAGATTGCATCGTTGGTTGATTGTATGTTGTTGTGTGCAAGCACACTGCTGGCATACTGTATGAATGTTATTGACCTCACTCATGACATACAAAGCCTTGAGGTGCCATCGGAGATGATGGCAAATTTTTTGGAAGGATTGAATATCATTTGTACCAGGGGGAAGGTAAGGGGAAAGATGGTAGACTACTGTGTGGACATGGTGTTTTGCTGATTTTCCTTCAAATACCATGGTAGAGGGTTGCTCTTAAACAAAGGTGCCCAAATTGGGTTGATGTGGAATTACATGCAGTAGCATTCAATTTAGCAAACTTTTGCATGTCTGATACTGGAGTCTTTGTGTGCTTATACACAATGAAAGAGGCACATAAGGTTGAGTCTTGTGCTGGATAGAAGGGATTCGTGCTCTTCCATCGGCCAGTGCGCACCTGCCATTGGATGGAAGAAAGGACAAATGGCAACAAAGGTAATTAATATATGTGACATGTCTCTTCTCAACTACATTTGTACATTCTTTTGCTCCTAAGAGAGACCTTGAGCTTCATTCTGATCAAGTGAGACAAATGTAACTTGGGGATGAGCTTGACGTTGAGCTTGATCTCATTTATGACACGTGAGTATATTGTTAATCTCATAAAGAATATGAACATTAAACCTTCATCACTAGTAACATGTGTGTTGATGGTTGTGTGTAGTGTGCCATCATCTGGGGATTGGCTTAAACAAAAAGTTCATCCATGGAGGGGGGATGTCAAAGAGGTCAAAAGCTTTGCAAGTACATTGTGTCCCTCTTCACCCATGCTGGTGAGACCATCATTGATATGTTTGCTAAGACCAGCACAGTAAGGCTAGTTGCTACATACATGGATCAACATGTGATCTTGATAGAGAATGATGAAGTAATCTATGAGCGCCTTCTACGTCCATATGCGACAGAGGTATATAATGTCCTCGACGTATCCTCGTTTTTAGCATTGTGTATGGAAAGAAAATTCACTTGTATGGATGTTATCCTTGCAGATTTGATACCTTATGTGTTACAGTGCACCAGGCTCCTTTTTTCCTCCTATGATCCATTATGTCCGTATTATATTTATGTCCATTGTATTTACATTTGTTGTCCACACATAGAGAGCCTTCTGTGTTAGTACTTCACATCTTAGTTACTCTTTTTTTTCCCTGGCTTCTTTAGGAGTTCAATTGCTTGGAAAGAAGATTGTACTTCCCATTTGCTTGGTCTATTTTGGACAGTCTTTAGGATGCTTGGTGATTAATTTGGCTTTTGGACTTTTTGAGAGAAAGAGAAATGAGAATTCATTTGTTGTTAACCTATAAAGAAGATTGTTTCTCTAAAGCTTCATTCAAGCTCACATTTAAGTATATCATAATTCTCTTCTCATGTATTCCTTTGTGTCATGATTGCATTACGAGCACAAGTGGATTCGCTCCCTCCCCCTCCCCTCTCTCTCTCTCTCTCTCTCTCTCTCTCTCTCTCTCTCTCTCTCTCTCTAGGGATGAACCCATTTATTATTCAAATGTGAAGACTTTTTAATAGGGAGCTGAATTACATTTCACAAAACTAGAATCTATATGGTATTTGCATTGGAGAAGTTGCACCACTACCTTCTAGCTATCCATTTTAAGTTTTATTTGGACCTTCCTTCTCAGCTAACTAGATGTTAAAGGTCGGGTCATGAGAGGTGAATATTAATCTTCCAAGAATTTGACTTTGAAGTGGTGCCAAGCCTAGGAAAGTACATGTGCTAGCCAGGATACCCCAAGATGAAGAGGAAGAAGTGGTAAATCCTGACCAAGCCTGGGAAAGTGCATGTCCTAGCCATGATACCCAAAGATAAAGAGGAAGAAATGGTAAATCTTGACTTCCTAGATGTAGCCTTGTTCTTAGTGGTGGAAACCACACTACTTTGTTAAGAAAACCAACAGTTCCCACCAAGATTTTCAAAGAGAGAAAAGAAGAAGCTATTGCTTTGAAGTGGTCCCATATACCCTATTTGTAGGAGCTCTATACAAGAAGGGTAAAGATGGAGTACTCAGAAGATGTGTAGACCAAGGCAACACTTTAGTTACCTTGAAGGCTCGCCACCATGATGAGCCATGTGGTGGCCATTTTGCAAGAGAAGAATCTAATAGAAAAATCTTTCTTGTTTGCAATATATTGGTGATTGACTCTCTTCACAAGGATGTGTTTGATTATTGGAAGAGGTGTAATGCATGCCAAAGGACGTGGAATTTGTTAACCTTTTAGTTAGTTTTGAAATTTTAAACTTTCTTGAAATTTTCTTTCTTGGGCTTTCATTCCCCTTTAATTTTTGACTAAGATTGTTTCCCATTTTTTTCCATTTCTTCACAAACCTCCCTTCAATTCTTTTTCAGTTAGTTTTGAAATTTTAAACTTTCTTGAAATTTTCTTTCTTGGGCTTTCATTCCCCTTTAATTTTTGACTAAGATTGTTTCCCATTTTTTTTCCATTTCTTCACAAATCTCCCTTCAATTCTTTTTCAGTCTTTTCTTCTACCTTTATTTTTCCAAAACTTGATCAAACTTCTCTTTTCTTTGTTTTCTTTGTCTTGTATTTGATCTATTTTTGGCTAGCATAATATAAGTAGTATTAAGTGTACATCTTCACTATTATTATTGAAGAGAGAAGCTTTTGTACATCTTCATAATATAAGTAGTATTAAGTGTACATCTTCACTATTATTATTGAAGAGAGAGAAGCTTTTGTACATCGCTTGCTCCATATCATAATATAAGTAGTGTTATGTGTACATTTTTTATATTATTATCTAAGAGAAGATTTTTACCTTGCTTGTTCCATTTCATAAATGTGAATTTGATGTACACCATTACAACATGCTTGCTTTTCCAACACACCCAAAAATTGCCATGTTTAATCTCAAAAAGAGGAATATTTCTAGAAATAAAATCAGTTTTATGTTCATAGATTGGACAAAATCTTTACCCTCTCCTATCTTTCTATCAGCTCCTTTTTTTTATCATGAAAACCAATTTGAAAATAGTTTTAACTAGTTGAGTCACAAAAGTGTCCTCTGAGAGAGAGAGAGAGAGAGAGAGAGAGTTCTATTAACGTCTACAAAAGACCAAAGGATCTATGAAACTAAAAGTGTTACAATGTATCCATGAAGGGACATCATCACACGGAAAAAGCATAATGAAAAATCCACCTAGAGTTGAAAGAAAAAAATAGCCCTATAAGTGCCAAGGGAACAATGCTACAATGATGTAATGTCAAGGGATCAAAGTGGGTCCTTAACATCTATGACTAAGCTATGACTTGAGTCTCTCCACATCCACTATCAATGGAGGGACATTCCTCTATCTCTAGAGGAGGACCTCTTGGATCTAAAGCTACTGGTGGAGCATCTCCTTAGACTGGTCGGTTTCATGTGTTTAGCTCATTACACTTGTATTGCTCTGGCTAGGGAGGTGGCACTTGTGGCACATGCCCTATCAATGTGCGGTGCTATCTCGTCTGTCGAGTAGGGGCATATAGGTTAAGGCCATCTCGTGGTGATCAGTGGGGCAAGGGATTCCACCCTAGGTTGGATTGAAAGAAACTCGTGATGGTGATGGTGGGTTGTGAGGTATCAGGTCTACATATGTGCCTCTTTGCACAACTAATCCTTGTGGCAATGTAGCTCCATCACTGGTCTATGAAATTAATGACTTGAGATAGTGGGCCAAGCATCTCCATAGAGAGGCAATGAAACCTCTCTCATATATCATAGTACATTGAAGATGCTACTCCTCCATCTTGACCTCTAGTGAATAGAATCGATAGATCTTGCTCTCTCTGGCAATGCCCTCTGCTTGCTCAGTCTATTTAGGCAATGTGATGAGAAATTGATCTAGCCGATCACAATCCTCTTGGCATGTGATATGTGTCTCATATGTGTTTATAAAGATAGTTAGGTGTCTCAATGAAGCCATCCTCAATAAGCCTCATAAAGTAGCCCCCATAAAATTGCATCTTCATAGTTAGGGAAGAGCCACTCTCTGCTCTAGAGAATGTCTCAAACCTAGAGTTGGCGAGAAGAAGGCCTGGACCTTGGAGGATAAGAACGTTTGGCTCTTTGAAGGGTTTGTGCCCCATCTCAAATAGCTCATAGTGTGCCCCATCTCAAATAGCTCATAGTGTGCGAGGTGCCAATAAGGTCTTAGGTCCAAGGGGCAATCTTGTGTTAGGCATGAGTGTCCTATCCAGGGATATTTGAGTAAGTGTTTGTAGCCCTAGCTTTAAAGAATGTTTTACATGCTTATATATTAGGAATTTTTTCCATTGATGTTGTATGTTGAAGTCACCGAGGATGCTAGTGTGGGTGCTTGGATCTATTGTGGCTGTTATGTCATCTAAGAGTGTAATGAGTGTTTGTGCTCTTGCTTTAGGCAATTTGTATATGGAAATGATGCATAAAGGGTATTGTGGTGAGTCTGAAAAGGAAGCTTGGAGGATTTCAATACCTGTGTTTGAACACTTGTTTGGAAGATACTAATGGTAATGTCTTGATATGGTAGATGGACAAGCCATAACCATTGTGGCACCATAAGTGATTGAACTGTGGCCCAAGATAGTTTCTTGCATCTCTTTTAGGTTGTTTTCATTGGTTATGTCATTGGCATGGGCTTGCATTAAGAATATGTTTAAAAGATTGAATGATGTAGTGATTGGTTTTGTAATTTGAAAGCAAATTGTTTATGCATTCCCATCTTGCCTTAGTTGAAAGCATGTTGGTCTCACAAGCACTGTTTTTTTAACTCTAATCTGGCTATTATTTATGGGACTCAAGAGGTGTAGGTGCTTTGGGACCTTTATTCAAAAAAGAGTAATGTACACAAGGCCATGGGATTTTATCTTGGATGGGTCAAATGCAATCGTCACTGCCATTTGTTGTGACGTGTGTATTATGTGCGCCTTTGTTGTGCTGGATTGGCAATTGTGTTCTTATAATTGTGTGTAGCGTGTTCTTTCCAACTTGGAATTCCTTTTTTATCTCAAATACCAATGTTCAACTTCGGGCAACATACCTTGTGTAGAGGTGCTAATTTTGCACTCATTGCTTTTCTCCTATTATTGCATCAAAGAACTCAATCCAAGCTATTTTTGGTGTTTTGTTTGACGGCTTCTTGGAATATTCCATCTGCTCCATTAACTACACCATCATCAATGTCGATGTTACCAACACATAGCTCAACTATTATCCATTTCTTAAGCTCAATGGTTGAGGCAAGACCTGTCCTCGTGGCTTGCGGGTCATTTGGGGTGACTAGCTTTTTTGAACATGTCTTGTGTTTTCTGTCTTGCGCAACAAGCACAAGTGCTGCTTCATTGAGATTGTTGAACACAAGACTGTTATGATTGTTTTTTAGATTATTCGTGAAGAAGAGATGAGGTATTGTATACATGTTTGGGGGCTTGTTTTGGAATGTTGAATTGATGTATTACAAACCATTATCTGTGTGGATAGCGAGCCTAATTCTATTAAGGATGGAAATGAACTTGTCATCAGTTTACCTCATTATTGTCTGTAGCTCGTAGCATTATATGTGTGTGTGCCAATAAGAGAGTGTCAAGAAGCCAACAATATCTTGGGATGTGCTAAATATCCAACTATCGTAGAATGGGTGTGCTTGGAAGAGGTCTCCACACAAAAGATAACATTAAGATCACCAAATGGTTCTATGTGATTATGCTTTATTAATCTTAGCTAACATTCTATGGCCGATCAATGATGCTTCATCAAAGACAACTATCTTTTAATTTTTTGTATTATTTGCGATAGCTCGGCTAGCTTCTCTACTAAAGGCTTGAGCTTGCCTACAAGATGAGAGGCATACACAATGCTGAATGGATTTTTGTGTCGCCAATGTCAAAAGCTACTTTGCCTATGTAAGCCATGAGTAGCATGCTGGGGAGATCAACATGGCTTTTAATTGTTTTGTTGTAGGGCATTGAATTAGGCCTTGCGCTATTATGCAAAGTGTAAATGTCTTACATGTCCCTGCACCACCTTTGAGGAAAAGATGGAGCATTGTGCTTGGGTCTCTCTTGGGTGAAGACGCTTTCTCAACATTATATCATCGTGTAGTAGCCTTTGTTCATGATTGAGTGCTCATATTAACGAGTGGGTATTCTTTATTCAGCAATGTTATGTTTTTTTGTTGGACATGAGTGTTGGTACATGGAAACTTAGGGCTCAAGATGTCCAAGTGGAGATTGTAGTTATAGGCTTCATTTGTTGTTGTGCTGGAAGAATTGATTATTGAGAAGTCACTAATTTTGTCAAACACAATGCTGGCTCGGGGGGGGGGGGGGGGGGGGGGGGCACTATATGTAAACCCTCTATATTACGTGCGTTCAAGGCCTAATTAAAAAACCCCTTATCTATAAATTTTTCATGAATAAAATACACACTTTTCCTATTCGATCTGTAAATACCTCGTTTAAATGGTACCCTTATGTATGTTAAAAAAAAGTGTAAAAAAGGGGATTTTAAAAACCCCTTCTGTTGAACCCACATGGTAGGCTTACATATTAATAAGTGACCCCCCCCATGAGAATGCTGGTCTTTGAAAACTTTGATTTATTGGATGTGATCGTGTCCAAGTTAACAATTATTTGTCCTTCCAAGAGCTGTCACGGCAGTGGCAGCAAGTAGCAATGTGTCTTCTCTACAAACAAAAGGAATGTACAACAAACACATTTCAAGGTAGTGCTTTTTTAGGTCTTTGTATGCACTAAAATTGGCAAACCTGATTACTCTAGGTTTTTTGTATTTCTTGTAGTGGTGGTTCAATGCTTTGTAAGCGCTTGCATATTCAGTGAGGCACAGATGCCCCAATGAGGATGGGCGTCTAGTGTACTTCATGACTATGTCATCAAAGAATATATTTGTGTCCGTCTCATTAAGCCTCTACAAGGTTTGTTTTTTTTTTAAGAGTAGGGTTCTTAGTTCTAGGAAATTTGTGTTGATAAAAACAAATTCCCTTGAATAACTATGCAATGATAAGGATACTGTGATGTATGTTACCTACTGTGATGTGAGCTCTTGTGCATTGATCAATGTGTTGCCAATTTATTTTAGCTATTCTATGGTTGTTGTTACACTTTCCTTGCATAGCTACAGAATTTGTTTCATTGCTCGGCTTGTTGAAGTATCAGTCTTTGTCATATATGATGAGCACCGGCTGCTCCATGTGCATTGAAGAGAAATTGTATGTCTATGTTTGCATCCCAAAGGGTGCACAAGCTCTTGTTGAAATTGTTAGTGTATGAGTCCTTTGGAGATCACTACAACAAAAGGGTTGGATCAGTGATGGAAACATGAAATGATTACATGTAGACACACTCTTCCATACCAAGGATTTCTAGCCAATCCTCAAATGAAAGAATTGGATGGTTACCCAGTAGCAGTAGTTGCTCATTGATGGTTTTCATATTTACGGTGAGTAGTTTCTTCTACTCTGGATCGAAAGAGCTGAGTGGGCATAGGGTTGTCATTTTGCTTAAGGGTGGCCTAGGGAATCCAAAATGATAGGCTTTTTTATGTCTCCTACATGTTTTCCTGTGGGAGTGAGTTTGCACGCTATGGAGGTCTTCTTGCAGCTCATCTTTGTTGGTTGTTATGTGTGCATCGACAAATTGCACTATCTCGACATTGAGCACAAGTCCATGTAAAGGGACATCACCAATCCACAACAATCCATGGTCATGTTGGCTTCCTCTATGCTGAAATTCTGTGACAAAGAAGTAATCAACTACATTGCCGATAATGGAACAATTGTGTTTGAGCTCCTTTTTTAGAGCCTTGAATTTATGCACTAATACCTTGCAGTTGTGATTGGATTAGCCCATACGATCTGCCGCGTGTGGGAATTTGAGCTTACTTGCTCACTATTTATGATGTGTGGAGGATTGAGCTTAGCAAGGCATTCTTACAAAATCACCCATTTAATATTTGTGCATGAAAAAGTCACAAAGAAGTTAGGATTTCCTAAATGCCTTACCATCACAACAAAGACATTATGCTTAAGCTTTGCCTTGTAGTCAGAGAAAGTGTGCAAACTCTCAAAGTACCTACATGCAATTTTTGTTGTGCCTTGCATAGTCAAACCCATATAGAAGCAAGCACCTTAGTGATTGTTATCTTGCATAGTCAAACCCATATAGAAGTAAGCACCTTAGTGATTGTTATCTTGATAGTTTTGAAGAAGAGGTCCCCAATGATATGGGAGATGTGCCTTGCATAGTCAAACCCATATAGAAGCAAGCACCTTAGTGATTGTTATCTTGCATAGTCAAACCCATATAGAAGCAAGCACCTTAGTGATTGTAATCTTGATAGTTTTGAAGAAGAGGTCCCCAATGATATGGGAGAATCTTGTCCTTGTTTATTAGCTCCCACTTTTTGCCACTTTCTGGTAGTTTTGGTTTGCCAATTCATGGTGCTTTCTTTTCTAGCCGAAAAAAGAGTGGGAAATGATGGCTCCTCACAATATTCATCATCAAATAAGCTGATTGGGCTAAAACCCTCGGATGGAGCAACATTTGTGATCGAGTTATTATGCTCCACAACTTGTTGTGCAGAGTAAATTCCATGCAAAAGAGTGTTTGTCTTGATGGAATTGATGTTCTCCTCATTGCTTTCATGCTCAAGCGTGTAGTCTAGAGCAGCATTAAAAGTGCTTTCCCATGATGTATTGGTTGAGACACCGTTCTCTATATACATGGGTGTTTTTGTTAATTCATTGAGAGCTTGCAACACAAGCATTGGGCATACCATACCACTAATGAATGCATGGTTATTCTCCATTTTGTGCTTGATCTGAACTATGGTCGATGCTTGTTCGTCTATAAATCGAGGTAAGCACCTTTGGATTTTAGTAAGGTCCATCATTACATTATAACTACACTCTCACATTAGCCGTATTGGCGCTCATAGAATAGCTCCCTGATCTGTGCAAATGGAATGTGCATGGATACTAGGCATGCCTCAATTGCATTCAACTTTGAAACAATAGGAATTATGTTATTAAAGGTAATGTTTCCTATCACACAACAAAGGGCTAGTGTACTAGCATTGTAGCTATAGCACACCTTCCAACTTGCATGGAGCTTGCATCAATAGGTTTGTCATGCACCCTTTTCAAAGAACAAAGGGTGTTGATACCAAGAGAAGTCTCAATGGTGACAACTTCTTTTGAAACAGCAAGACATGGCATGACTCGCATGCAAAGCTCAGTGTGTGCTATTTATGCAAAGTATTTTTTGTGGGAGGAAGTCTTGCATGGACGATGGCCTGAGTCTCTTAGAGATTTACACATATTGTATATCTTATATTGTATTTGTTTACATGAGTGCAATGTATCACCAACCAAGCCAATATATTTTGCAGCAACTTGTGGTGCAATCAAGCTTGGGAAATCAGCACAAGCAATCTTTTCAGCACAAAGACACTTTTTGTTCATCCCACATGCATCTCTTACACTTTAGAGTGTCTATTTATTGTGGATATGTAAAGATACCGTCATGTGGATCAATCACAAGAAAAGTATGCAAGCTACTATTTTCCTGCTTGAGTAAGCCCAATGATAATTTGAGTGCTTAACTCAACACCATTGTAGAGGAGAATATGACAAGACTTCTCGAAAACTTGACATACAATTTGAACCAAGTTCACTGTCAACAATTTTGATGTCCCATTCGTTTCTAAAATCGTTCCTACTAAGGATCTTTTAATTGATGATGTGGATACTTGTGAGCCTTGTGAGCTACATTTTATTTGGAAAAATTCATCCACACCTTCATTACTATGTCATTACTTTTGAGCAACTCATTACAAACAACATCTAAAGCATGTTCCTTCAATGTATGATGTGAGAGAGTGAACTTGAATATTGATAACAACGCGAGTAAAAACATCATGGTTATTAGGATTAGCTACATAAGGGCCACATCTCTCCCTAACATGGCTACAAAAATATTATCATATATTGATCTGCCCTTAATAAACCCATGTTGTTTCTTAGAGATGACTTCTGGTAATCCAACTATAAAGTCCATTGAGATACTCTCCCACTTGCCATTTGGGATCTCTAGTGGACTTAGTAAAACACCTACCTTTAGGCATTTTACTTTATTGACCTGGCACTTTTGGCATTTTAAGACATAGTCCTAGACGTCCTTACTTAAGCCAGACCAATAAAATTATCTCTTAACTAGTGCATGTCTTCCGTATTCTAGGATGACTAGCACTTGGACTATCATGACATTCATATAAAATATGGCGCCTAATGTCTGAGTTCGAAGGTGTACATAGTCCACCTTTGTAAAGTAGATAACCATTATCGATGGAAAAATTCTTCCACCGATTTCTTTCATCACTTTGTAAACTCACATGTCTCCTGAAGACATCTCTCGAGACTTATCGGTAGTGGAAGTGTCTGTCTCAGTAATGGGGCTATCTTTATTTATAGTCAAGGGATCCCTCTTCTCTATGACACTCCACACGTGGGCATAATGTGGATCATTAACGCACTTCCCCTTAGGTGATTCCAAAAAATCACTCTTAATTTGAGTAAAACTCAACTCGTTAACCATGGGCATGCGACTTAGTTAATCAGCTCTACCACATTGTAATGCCCTTTTTTATATCTTACTTGAAAGTCAAACTCTTGGAGTAACTCTGCCCATAGAGCTTTACGTCCTTTCAACTCTCTTTGACTAGATAGCCATTTGATACTCTCAACTATCTCAAATCTGGCACCACATAAATAATGCCTTCACTTGTTATAGCATATAACTCCCTTTCATAAGCTGAATAATTTTGTTGAGCTCTGTCTAACTTTTTACTTTCAAATGCAATAGGTTTCCCCCCTTGTAAAGAACTGCGCCTACTGCATCATTACTAGCATCCGTTTCTACCACAAAGGAGTGATTCGGATGATCGACAACTTGGAGAATGGGAGTTGTAGCTATACTACTTTAAGTTTTTCAAAACTTCTTTGCTAGGAATCCCCCCAAATAAAGGTCTTTCCCTTTCCTTTAAGCTGATCCATTATCGAAACATATATCTTAGCATAATCTTGAACATATTTTCTATAGAATCCAGATAAACCAAGAAAATTTTGTAATTCTTCTAAGGTTGTGGGATGTGGCCATTTAAATATGGCTTCAACTTTCGTTGGATCCATACAAATGCCATCTTTTGAGATTATGTCCATCCCCCATTGCCCGATCAAGGACAACCATGTGTAGTTTTTTCCATGCTTTGTACTTCTCTGGTTGTTTTACAAGCAACTTACCATCTTTATCTCGTGGTGGAGATAAGAATTTCCTATCCTTCACTCCCCCAAAACATGGTTTGCATGGTAAATTTTCACTCTTTCCTAACTTTTTCTCGTCCTTTTTTATTTCTAATTGGCCCAGTGCAATCCAACATCAAATAAGACTTGTTCTACCTTCTTGCATGTTGCATTAGCATCTGAAGCAGGCTGCATCTTGTATGCAAAATACGCGTACTCAAACACCAACTTCTCTATTATCCTTACTGTTGGAGCTCTATAGAGCTCTATAGAAGAAGATTCATCATCACACAAGAATGGAAAAGCTTGAAGCAAAGATTTAGTATCATCAAAATCATCCATGGACCATGTACCGCCCATAAGCTGTTCATTGAAAATAGCATCACGATTCACAAGCACTTTCTTGGAGGACGGGTCATAGAATTTGTAGCCTTTGGAAGTGTCAGAATACCCAATAAAAATAACTTTAAGCCCAGGAGCATCAAGCTTTGCTCGTGTCTTGGCATTCAGATTCAAAGGGATCGCAGCAAAGGTATTTTATTACTTCGACAGTCAAAGTTTATTGAAGATACTATTAAGAAGTTTGGTTTGGAATCTGCACATTCAGCAACTACTCCTTATCTTGCGAGTTCCATGAAAAACACTTCTGATGGTGATGGCCAGCTTGTTACAAATCAACCATATGCTAATTTGGTTGGATGTCTTCAAGTTATTGGTTTGAACACTCGTCCTAACATTTTGTTTATTGCTAACTATCTCGGGCAACATCTTGCATGTCCTTCTCTTAAGCATTGGTCTTCAGCAAAGCGCGTGTTGAAATACTTGAAAGGCACTGCAGATTATGGTTTGGTTTATCAACGTGACAATTCACATCCGACTCCATTCCATCTCTTTCTCTTTTGGGTTACACAGATGTAGATTGGGCCAGCTCACATTTATCTATGCGATCTACTAGTGGCAATTGTTTCTGCATTAATGGTTGTCTTATTTCTTGGACTAGCAAGAAACAACGTTGTGTTGCAGTTTCTACAACCAAATCTGAATATGTTGCGGTATCACTTGCAGCTCGTGAACTCATTTGGCTTCGACAAGTGTTGACAGATATTGGCCATTCTCCTCTTTCTAGTGCACCCTTGCGGTGTGATAATCAGAGTGCTATTAGTCTTGCAAAAGACTATGTCCAACATAACAAGTCAAAACATATTGCTGTGCATTACCATTGCATTACCATTATGTTCGATTACGAAGTACGCAATGGCACTATCATGATTGAACATTGTCCAAGTGACCAGATATTGCAGATATTCTTACCAAAGGTCTCAATGAGGCACGCTTCATTCTCTTGTGCTCAGAGCTTGGAGTTGTCTCGGGCTCACTCTTTCTAGATTAGGCTCTTTACTCTTATGGTAGCTTTGTACATATATCGTTGTAATCTTCTAGACACCATGCACTTTGCACATTTCACAATTGCACACTATGACCTCTTGGTCCTTTTGTATATTTGTACATAGATGCACAATGCACTTTCACATCATTACTTCTGGTTCATATTTTCACATTTGTATAGGGGCTTGGGTTTTTCCCTTGTACTCCCCAAGGGTTTTTTCATCCATAGCTAGAGACCCTTGTTTGAGTGGGGGTGTTGGAGCTCTATATATGGCTCACTCTACCTAACTTGGTCTCACCTATATATATGTATCTTATCCTCAATATGAATCAGTCTTTGGGAGCGTACATGATGTGTCTCTTGTCTTGTCTCTTTCTCTCTACATTTCAACACTTACTATGCAATGTAAGGTGCAAAAGTGGACCCTTATTAAGGGTATTTCTAAAATAGGATCCCACTTAGGATCTAATGGCACCAACATTCCATTCCTTTAAACACTGGTCATGTGTTGGAGCACCATGTTGTCTTGTCCTTGCAATCCATTGTTTCTTCCCATCCTTGCCTTTCTTTTTGGATTGCATGCAATATAAGCAAGGGAACTCAGCTGATGCTAAATTTGAAACACCAAACATACATTTTAATGTTTTCAAATTGCCAGCAAGATGCCATTCTACCTTGTATTCACCAAATCCATCGACATGCAAAACTTCAACATTGTTTTGCCGCCGTACAATATCTGGTATCTCTGTTAAGTTAAAAAAAACTTAAGTACTTCATGGTCCTCCTTTGGTACCTTAAATGCAACAAGCCACCATATTCATTCTCTGATTGCACACTGAAATATTTTGGATGTTTTGAATTGATGCTGGGAAGCTAACACGTTCAAGATTTTGGCCCTTAACGACTTCACTCTCATCAAGCTTCAAAACAAATCAAAGCTTACCTTTGTACTCTTCGACAGACATGTTGTAGAACTTTACCATTACTGCTTGTAGCTTGTATACATTCAATACAAAGTTATTGTCTACATGCTATTTGAAGGGCACTTTCTTTGATCTAGACTTAAGCATCTGTGTATGTTCCAATGCATTGGCTTACCAATTGTGTCTAAGACTTTTGCATTAAGATCGTTTCATGCTTGCTTTACATGGAATGGTTTAGGGATGGGCACAACCCATCTCTTGTTAAGAATAGCCTTAAACCCTGCATCCAATTGCTTAAAAATGATAGCATAGGATTTGGAGCTAATCCCTACCTTGTCACATATGTCTTGAGCATCTGTAGCTGTGAAGGTATTGCTTACCTCCTTCAAGCATACTCTTGCAACATCATCACCAATGGTTTTGAATTTGGGGCTTTTCAATGCATACTTCACCATACCTTTGCTTAAGACCTTTGCAATTGCATCATCAACCTCTTCACTTGGGTTGGAAAACATATTCTTCATGTTTGCACATTGTGCATAGACCCGCCGATTATATTGCCCACTCCCTCTAGTCAACTCATGAAGTGGTTTGAGCAACCTCACACGCTCACGTGCTTGTTTGGTTTTCGTTGATGAGGGTCCAGCAAACAACAGTCTTTGCAAGCATTGCTGCCATCTTTTTGTTGTCCTTCTCCAAACCCTGCATTTTGTAATGTAGTTCTGCATTGTCTAACTCCACAACATGCACTGCATTTCCCATAACATCATGCATTGCATCATCTTGCAGACTCTAATACTCTCTCTTCTTTTCACTTAGTGATTTTGTGAGCTCCTTAATCCTTGCATCCATGCCCGTCATGGTGCGCTGAGAACAGATGTGTAAACACTATGAGCTTGCACTGCTAGCCTCCTAGTGTATCCCAATAACCATGCATTACCTTCACACACATACTTAATGAAAGATGTAAGCCCACTAAATTGTGGAGGTCTTGGGTAATTGGATCGGGTGGATAAATACACCCCTCAACCCGAAGATCGACATGGTTTTTCCTTGCATTTCTGTCTTGTTGCATTATCTCTAGTTGCTTTTTACTTGTTGCATTATCTCTAGTTGCTTTTTACTTGTTGCTGTTCTCTTGTCTAGCGGTGCATACTCGGCCTCCAATTGGAAGTGAATGTCTCTCTTCTTATTTTTGGCCTACATCCTAAAATTAGCATTTGGACAAAACACAGGTATTAACCAAAAATAGCTCTGGACAAAATACAACTATTAACAAAAAAGTAGCTTTTATACATTTGTACAACTCAAAAATTTAACCAAAAATAACATTATTGAACACAACTTTAACGAGATATAACTTCAATATAATATAGAACTAAATCATAACTTGTAATCAAAATAACACACTTTTTTCACCCAAATAACACAGAAATAACATCATAAATGAGAAATAACATTATTGAACATAACATATAGACTTCAATATATCCTAAAACTAAATCATAACTATTGATCAACAATTATATTTCACACACTTGTTTCACTCAAAAAATCACTAATAAACAATCTAAATAACATAGAAATAGCAACCTTAAACTCAACTATTATCTTCTATTTTACACATGACTAAATCATATTTAGAACAATAAGATGGTCAAAATAGAAAAGAAAAGAAAATAACTCAACAAATATTAAACCATAACAAAACAACATAATAGATAACAAGATGGACATACCTCCATTGCTCTCTTGTTCTTTGATTCTTTTACTCTCTTGTTTCCAAAACTAAATCAATACTATTAACAATTAGATTTCACACACATATTGCACTCAAAAAATCAGTAGTGAAACAATCCGAATAGCACAGAAATAACATCATTAAACTCAACTATTATCTTCTATTTCACACATGACTAAATCACATTCAGAACAATAAGATGGTCAAAATAGAAAAGAAAACATAATAACTCAAACAAAATTAAACCATAACAAAACAACATAATAGATAACAAGATGGACATATCTCCATTGCTCTCGTGCTCTTTGATTCTTTTGCAGATATTAATGAACAAAAAGATAATTGAAGGGGAAGATGAATATGTGGTTCCAACTAAATGGCACTAAATAATAAACATACCCTTCAATTTCTCTGTTAGAAGAAGCCCCATGATTGAGAAGATCTAAACTCATTAATGTGGTTTAGGAGGGAAAGAAAGCTTTTGAGCATAGCTACTAAAGAAAACAAACATAGATTTGAATTTTCTCTGTACAAAGGAGGGAAAGTGAAAAACTTAAAGCAATATCTCATCAAAGCAAACTAAAATTGCCCTAAACTGAAAACCCTACTTTTCTTATTCCAAAAAATCTAGAGAAGTCCCTAAATGAAGAAAAATTTCATAAACCCCTATATACTTAATAAAAAATGATGAAAATTAACAATCACACTCTTAGAGCATAGAGGTAGGCGTGGGTAAAAAGAAATGTGAAAATGTGATGTCTACGTCAAGTTATTCCATTTTTAACTTCTCCCATTTTGAAATATGTAAATGCAATCTATTTGGAAGGATTCAGAATGAGGCGACTGGATAAGATGTGAATCAGATAGATGATTGGATGGATGCGTGTGATGTGAATAGAGCTGATGAGATGTGAGGCGAATAGATGTGATGAGGTAAGATGTGAATCAGATAGATGATTGGATGGATGGGTGTGATGTGAATAGAGGTGATGAGATGTGATGAGATAAGATGTGAATCAGATAGGTGATTGGATAGATGTGATGTGAATAGAAGTGATGAGAATATGAGGTGAATAGATGTGATGAGATAAGATGTGAATCAGATAGATGATGATTGGATGGGTGGATGTGATGTGAATTAGATAGATGCGAATGGATGGATGGATGTGATGTGAATAGAAGTGATGACAATATGAGGTGAATAGATGTGATGTGATGTGATGGGAATTAGATAGATGAGAAGAATGGATGGATGGATGTGGTGTGAATAGAGGTGATGAGAATATGAGGTGAATAAATGTGATGAGATAAGACGTGAATAGATGTGATGAGAAGAATGGATGGATGTGGTGTGAATAGAGGTGATGAGAATATGAGGTGAATAGATGTGATGAGATAAGATGTGAATCAGATAGATGATGATTGGATGGATGGATGTGATGTGATGTGAATTAGATAGATGTGAATGAATGGATGGATGGGTGTGATGTGAATAGAGGTGATGAGATGAGAGGTAAATAGATGTGATGTGAATTAGATAGATGTGAATGGATGGATGGATGTGATGTGAATAGAGGTGATGAGATGTGAGGTGAATAGAGGTGATGAGATGTGAGGTGAATAGATGTGAGATGTGATGTGAATCAGATAGATGGGAATGAATGAATGGATGGATGTGATGTGAATAGAGATGATGAGAATGTGAGGTGAATAGGTGTGATGAAATGTGATGTGAATCAGATAGATGGGAATGAATGAATGGATGGATGTGATGTGAATAGAGGTGATGAGATGTGAGGTGAATAGATGTGTGAATGAATGGATGGATGTGATGTGAATGGAGGTGATGAGATGTGATGTGAATCAAATAAATGTGAATGAATGGATGAGATGTGATGTCATGTGAATCAGAATGTAAATGAATGATATGAGATGTGAGATAGATATGAATGTATGGATAGATGTGAGTAGTCGTACATGTGAATGATTGGATGGATGTGGATGAATGATATGAGATGTGTATGAATGAGACATGATGTGGATAGAAGTGATGTGATATAATGGTGATGAGAATGAATGTGATATGGGATGTGAATCGGGATAGATGTGAATGAATGAGATGTGATGTGAGTGAATGTGAGTGGTCTGAATGGATGAGATGTGAGTGAATGTGATGTGGTCTAAATGGATGAGATGTTAATAAATGTGATGTGATGAGATGTGGATATGGGTAGATGCGAGTGGATGAGATTTGATGAGGATAAATTGAGGAAAGATGTGATGAGATGAAAATGATGTGATTGGATGAGAATAGGAATACTTATGAAATGGTTGTGGAATTAATTAATGTGGTTTGATGTGGAGCAATGTGGAAAGACGAGAGTTCGTTATAGAAATTGGATTTTTTGAACTGTTTTTAAATGACTTTTTTATGTCAAGAATGCTGGAGAAGCATTTTGACCGTCTTGTGAATGAGGTCGTGGGAGACCTAATCTGATAAAGTTGCAACAGCTGACGGAGAGTCATTGGAGGACGTCTCCCGTAGCAAGGTTGGCCGAGGTCTTGACCAGCCCTCGGTTCGATTAAAATGGTGAGCTTCCGGTACGATGGATGAGGGACCAAAGAAGCGGCCTATGAGTGAAGCACTAGGTCACCTGCGAAGGATCCTAGAGGGTGCTGACCATACGGTGCTCGGGCTCTCGGTCGCCCGACGATACCCACACGTGTTGAAATGTCAAGCTCGTATACAGCTGGAGAATAGCACATGGGTGCTGACAGAGTGACAGTATGGTAGATAGATATCAGGTGGTGTGTTTATGACCGCGTCCAGCAGGTCATGTGTGGTGTGGACATTACATTAGGTTTACTTTGTAGTGTGGACATAACACTATGTTGTGTTCTCCTTTGTGTGTGTGAGAGAGATGATGACTATGGCTTCTCTCCTTCTTTATGATTGATGGATATGGATAAGGGTTTGCTTCTCTTGTGTGTGCTCCCTCCTGCTTTTGTCTTTTATCATGGTATCAGAGCCTAGAGCTCATTAGTTGTGTTGTGAGAGTGAGTGAGAGAAGAGGGAAGAAGAAGAAGAAGCTGTGAAGATTTCCATAATTTCCCACAAGTTTGGGACACGTGGTCAAAAGTTTGGATTAACCATAACTTGAACACCACTAATCCAAAATGAGCGCGTTATAGCTCTTTAGATTTCATTTTTCAAGCGCTTTCCAACGATAGGTCATATGATAGGGTTTTGAGAAACTTACAAACATGTTATCCATGTCCCTTTTTTTAAGTATTCAAAAATGGAAATTGGGAAATTCCCAAATTCACTAATATGGTGTTCTTCGCTATACGGGGGACTTTATGGATAAGCTCATGTTTAGGAATCCCTAATTCAGTAGGGGTCATTCTAAAAAGCAAAAGTCGCGTTCAAAAATAAGGAACCAGGACAATACTCCTAATATAGAAATTGAGGAGGTAAAAAAGTATACGTGGAAAATTCCTAAATAGGAAAAACAAAATATAAAGTCGGCTCTTTAAAATATAAGTCAACTCTTGATTTTCAGTGGAGATGCAAAATGATAACCACGATTCACACAAGAATTTGTCCAAATTGTTGGGAATCATAACTAAAAGATCTTATTTTCAACCTTGAAAATTAATAACCATATATAACGATAATTGAGATTTCCAAATCTTAGAAGAGATATTTACACAACTAAATTTGCAAATATGTGAACACATGACCTTATTTCCAAATCACGTAAGAATACTCAAAAATTTAGAAACATAAGCCCCTTTGTATTGCTTGGATAACATGGTAGAAAAGAAGTTACAGAATCCTAATCACTATTATCATCATCAGAGTCATCCATATCTTCATCTTTCTCAGCACCATCATTGCCTGATAGTGATGTGGAGTCATTGGGAGTGCGGGGGTGGTTGGGATCATCATCGGAGGTGAGGTCATCATCAGCCATGGAGGATGACTATTCTTCCTAATTTCCTTTAGAACCAGATGATGCATCAGTCTTCCTTTCCATAACACCTATGCCTCTTCCTCTTCCTGCTGACTCTATCCAATTCAAGCTTAAAGACTTCATGAGCTCCACTGCTTCATGAACATCTTTCTTCAATGAATCCTCCCGTTTAGGAATTGCTATAGCTTCTTTCTCAGGATGTACATTCACCATCTCTGGAACACACATACTTCTTCGGTTTTTCCTGTATTCCCAACTGCCTCTCAGATGCTTCACCTTCCACTCCTTCTCACAAGCAACTCTGACAGCCTCCTCAAAGCTATCTAGATCCTTCAGCTCCACCTTCAGATAGAGGGTAGGCCCAGCCACAAATCGGTCTCTCTTTATCATCTGCTGCGGGGGTACTTCAAGAATCAAAGCCTCACACCATATACTCCATAGTCTACCAAACTCTATTAGATATACTGATCCACATCCTGACTATCCTTTTGCTAAATTTTACACAACTCCTTCCACACATCATTCGGACTCCTCACATGGACAAACTGTGTCAAAAATGCAGCTCTAGCTACACGGTACTCAGGGTCCTGTTGATGAGCATTCCTGTGTGTAGTCACAAACATCTGTAGCCATGCTTTTGCATCACCCTGTAAGCAATAAGTCAAAATATGAGAGAGGATCTTCGGGGTTGCCCTGTCTTTCATCAAAGCTGTAAATTCCATCTTTTCCAGAAATTTAAGCGCACTTTCATGCGGTAATCCCCAATATTCTGGAAAGTCCTGAGCCATCTCTTCAATCTTTCTTCACACAAACCCTTGTCTTCTTTCACAAACCGAAGAAAATTTCTTCCTCTGTGGAGGCACCAAAAAGTGATGACACGGAAGCGGTATAGCTATATATGCCTTTATAGAGTGTCACACTTCCACACACTGATACAAACACACCCAGAACACCAGACCCAAGAGCATGTACAAAACTTAATTTCAATACAAGTCTTCGTCTTTATAGAGTTGAACATCCATTACATCCTCAGAACCATCTTCATCTAACACCTATTCATAATCAGCCCACTCTTAACAATCCACAGTCTCTGATCTCATGGCTAGCATCTTGCTCCTGCTACTCACCAGGGACCCTTTTTTGGTCGCCCTGCTGATTTGCTCTCCCTGGCTTTGTTTCAGTAGAATCTCACTTCTCACCTCTCCTGACACCCAAGGGCGGCAAATTACAGTAGCTTTCCTTGATGGAATTGCTCTACCTGCCAAGTACTTGCTCTACCTGCTGTCTACGGCCTACCTGGTGCTAGTCCAGCTCTCCCGACTCAAAAACTGCACATCTGGCTCACCCGCAAGCTACTCTAGCTCTGGTTTTGCTCCCTCCAGCCTCCTCTCAGCAAATTCAGCATGCCTTCGCTCGCCATCTTCTCTCCGGGCAACCCAAGCCCACAATCGATTTCTTCTGCTTCCACAGCTTCGCAGTTTTCCCAAATTCAAAAAAACACAGGCACCTGCTTTAGCTCCACGCTCTTGCCTTCATCACCTTCTCAATTTAGCCCATGACAGTCCTCCCAGGACCATTCCCAGCCTGCCTTCTCCCTAGCCACTCTATGCAATCGACAGTCAGCCACCAACAGCCCATGACAGTCCTTCCCCTCTCCCACAGATGGCGCCCCTCCTACAGATCTCCCGACTTGTAGTAGCGACCTCTGAACCCGAGAGCTCTCCAAAGCAACAGTCCACCAGAGAGAAGCGCCAGCAAAGGAAGCCTACGTCCAAGGCTTTAGTCTCCTAGCTAGCCCGTCGGATACTACCTCCTCTCTCCCTCCTGGCCTCTGCAGTTGACGCCACCATCAACCCACGACGACTCTACCCCAAGCTCCTCTGAGGGATCCTCTGCTCCCCCTCTATTGCCCATCTTCCCCTCAGCAAATACTCAGTAGCTCCTTCTTCACGTGATCATCCTCCATGTGTCCACGAACTCCTTCCCAAATCCTCCTGCAAGAAAGCTGTCATCTCCCTTTCCATCCAGCTCGTCGACTTGCCTTTTTCTCTATATAGCCACATGCATACTTTTCTTAAAATTAGCCACGTCACCTTTGCCTTTTACCACTCTCCAAGGATTCCCACAATTTCATACACCAAGGCACTTAAGCACATATTCATTGACTATGTGCACACAAATGCATGCCACCAGCATTTAGTGCCATATTGCCCATACTACCACATATGGTGAACACCATCCTGACACAATGGATTTACAAGAAAACCATGACAAAAAAATGCTCATGCCCTCATACAGAAAGAACTCGAGGACAACCATGAAAGGTGTATGTCATCCCACAACAAAACCCCGTCATACTCTGGATACCATGCTCTGGATTAGCCTGGTACTCCCACACCTTGAGCTCATCATTTCCCTTGCACATACACTTCCATCAAAGCCTAAAGCTTGATTGCCACATATAACCACACATCCATGACGCCCACACTGAGTCAATGAGTGCCCCCATGACTTTACCACAATACGGAACATCACTCATGTACACATGTACAAGTTGAGTTTGGGGTTTTCAAAAATCTTCACACAACGTGGTCTCGGGCCACAATACAAGGTGTTCAAGACGTCTATTCAGACTCAGGAAAACATTCCCAATTTTACAGATTTGGTGTCTATGTTGATTATAGAAGAGAAGAGCTTGGGTGATGACCAACAGCCTTCACAAAACAAAAATAGTTCAGAGCAACAGGCCTTCTACACAAGTTTAGGAAGAGGACGAGGTAGAGGAGGCCGTGGTGGACACGTTCAAGGAGGTGGCCGAATAGGTAATGAAAATTATGGCTAGTAGAGCAGCAACAACAACAGTCCTAGAATTCAGAACAACAACAACAACACACAGGTGGAAGAGGCTAATTCAGAGGCAAGGGGAGTCAAAGAGGTCATGGAAATTGGCAAAGGCAATATAATGATACACGTGGATGCTTTTATTGTGGTAAGCCTGGACATGTACAGGCAGATTGTTATAAGAAGCAAGCTGACATGCAAAATGGAAAATTGCAGCAAAACAACTATGCATCCTCGAGCAGAAACAATGAGGATAATGAAAGGTTGGTTGTTATGCAGCATGTCGTTAATGCCATGTCTGAAAATGTTAAAGCAGCACATAAAGATGATGTATGGTACGTTGATTCAGGTGCTTCGAACCACATGACAAGTCATGGGGAGGTTTAAGGAGATGAAAAACCTTGAAAGACCAGGTTTTGTGGAAACAGGGGATGACACTGCTCATCCAATTGCCCATGTTGGAGATGTGCCATTGTCTATGCAGGTTGGGAAAGTGAAGTACCTTGCAGATGTACTTCACGTTCCGAACATAACAAAGAATCTGGTTTCAGTTGGCCAGATGATTAAGCAAGGTTTGCAGGTTCGGTTTAACCCTGATGGTTGTTATGTTGAAGAATTTAAAGACAAGTGCAGGTTTGTTGCAAAAGGCAATAGAGTGGGCAGAATGTTTACATTGAATGTAAACATGCCTGAAGTGAGTGCTGCGATGTTTGCAAATGGTTCAGGAATTGTTGCAGACTGTAAGATTCCTCCCCAGCCTCTCAAAATGTCCAGCATCTTCCCCTGTAATCAATCCCTCTTCAGAAATATAAAAGACTTGTTTTTAACTGTTTTAACCTAGAGAGAGAAAATATTCTAGAGAGAGAATATTCAAATTTTTAATATTTTTGGATAGAAAATTATCTCATCTTATTAAAATAAGTTCCCCTGAAACAGAAATTCAAAAAGAACTTTCCAATGTGCAATTGGAATTAATTGAAAATGGGTATAAAGGACCTTGGCCTAAGGGTCTAGATTTTCAGAAATTTTTGGATTATGGTCCAATTAAGGTTCCTATGGGTCAATAGCATCAATCCATGTGTAGGGAGGAGATAAATCCAATTTTGTAAAAGAAGATACCCAAAAATGAGTAAATGCTCACATAAGATGAAGAGTTGAAAATGTACAAGGTTTATTAGTAAAAAACTATGAGCAATATTAAAAATATGAGATATTTTGGGTATCCAAAAATGAGTAAATGCTCACATAAGATGAAGAGTTGAAAATGTACAAGGTTTATTAGTAAAAAACTATGAGCAATAATTAAAAATATGAGATATTTTGGGTATAATGATTTCATATTGACACTATGTAAGGAAGGGGAGTTCTTTAAAGGAGGTGCATATTTCACATAAGATGAAGAGTTGAAAATGTACAAGGTTTATTAGTAAAAAACTATGAGCAATATTAAAAATATGAGATATTTTGGGTATAATGATTCTATTTTGACACATATGTAAGGAAGGGGAGTTCTTTAAAGGAGGTGCATATTTCACATGCTTGAATGAGTTTTAAACTCATAAAAATTGAGATATTTCATCTCTCCTCTCTCCTCATTCAAGTCTAGTTCCAAAAAGTTAGCTTAACTGACCTAAAAATGGTCAAAAATTGACCAAACTGATTTGGAAAATTCTAGAATCAGTTTGTTTGGTTAGGAGCTCAATTTTTCCTATAAATAGAAGCCCACCCCTTGTTGAAAAATATATAGTGTTTATGCATCGTTACTCTACTCCACCTAAGCCAAGAACTATGAATTCATTAATAATTCATTAGTTTTTGGCACTTCCCTCTTTCTTCAATCCCCATTGGTGGCTCCATCAACATACTAAACCAATTGATTGGTTGGGGGCCACTACCGTGAACAAAGAATCAAGAAAATTGTAAGGTAAATGGTGAATTTTGATTCTTTTCTATAAATTCTCAATGTTTCTCTCTTCTCAACCCCTCTCAAGCTTGAGAAGCTTAATTGAAATGGTTTTTGAATGCTATTGAGGTTAATTGATTAATGATAGTTAGGAATTACATAAAATTGATGAATACTATTGAAGTTAATTGATTAATGATAGTTAAGAATTATATAAATTTCTATTTATGCTTAATTCAAATGGTTTTTATGTAATTTCTCTCTCTCACTCAAGAAATGGTCATACTCATGACCCATTCTCAATCCAAATGAAGCTTTTCATAAAGCTTTTCCTTAATCCAAGATTAATCTATGCTTGAGGCCAAATTAATGGCTTTTTTCTATGCTTTTAGTTTATGTATATTGATGATTCAATCCATTATGGATTAACGATCCAATTAGAGTTCATTCTATTTATTTCCTTAATGATAAGCTTTATCCCTTAGAAAATTTGAGATTTATCAGTCATAGCAACGGAGCTATGGTAAAATTTTTATAAAAATTATGCATAAAATAATTTCATTCAAAGCATGAAAAGAGGACTTCCTACCATATTCTAGGAATTATCATCCTAGATTAATTGAAAGATATTCATTGTAATCATAGAGAAATTGATTTTTATATTATGCATAATTGATTTTCATGCATAGAAGTATGTATAAAGGATAATTCTTTTTATATTAAAAGTGTTACTTTTATCATTTTTAATTTTCATGCATAGAAGTATGCATAAAGGAAATTTTTTTAAATCAAAAGTGTTACTTTTATCATTTCTAATTTTCATGCATAGAAGTATGCATAAAGGATAATTTTTTTATATCAAAAGTGTTACTTTTATCATTTTTAATTTTCATGTATAGAAGTATGCATAAAGGATAATTTTTTTTATATTAAAAGTGTTACTTTTATCATTTTTAATTTTCATGCATAGAAGTATGCATAAAGGATAATTTTTTATATCAAAAGTGTTACTTTTATCATTTTTAATTTTCATGCATAGAAGTATGCATAAAAGATAATTTTTTTATATCAAAAGTGTTACTTTTATCATTTTTAATTTTCATGCATAGAAGTATGCATAAAGGATAATTTTTTTATATCAAAAGTGTTACTTTTATCATTTTTAATTTTCATGCATAGAAGTATGCATAAAGGATAAATTTTTTATATCAAAAGTGTTACTTTTATCATTTTTAATTTTCATGCATAGAAGTATGTATGCATAAAGGATAATTTTTTTATATCAAAAGTGTTACTTTTATCATTTTTAATTTTCATGCATAGAAGTATGCATAAAAGATATTTTTTATAGTAAAAGTGTTACTTTTATCACATTTGAAATTCTTGCATAGAGGTATGCATAAAAGATGATTATTATATTGCAAAAATGTTGCTTTTGTCATAATTGGATTTCATGCATAGAGTTATGCATAAAAGATATTTTTATACTAAAAGTGTGATTTTCATCATAAATAGATTTTATGCATAAATTAGATGCATAAGAGAAATTCTTTTATTCTAAAAGTGTAATTCCTACTAAATTGAATTTATGCATAAGAAGATGCATAAAAGATTGATTTTAATTCAAAAGTGTCTTTCTCATCTAAATTGAATTTATGCATAAGAAGATGCATAAAAGATTGATTTTAATTCAAAAGTGTCATTCTCATCTAAAATGAATTTATGCATAGGAAGATGCATAAAAGATTAAATTTTAATTCAAAGTGTCATTCTCATTTAAAATGAATTTATGCATAGGAAGATGCATAAAATATTGATTTTTATTTCGAAAGTGTTAGTATCCTTAAATGGAATTTATGCATAATTAGATGCGTAAAGAAATTTTATATCAAATATAAGAATTCCCTTATATTCTATAAATAGATATGGGAAGGGATAGGATGCGATAAGAGATGTATGAGATGTGATAAGACGTATATGAGAAGAGTTATGATGTGATAAGATGAGTTAAGATGTGATAAGATGCGTATGGAAAGTGATAGGATGTGAGAAGAGGTGTATGAGATGTGATAAGATGTGATAAGATGCGTATGGGAAGTGATAGGATGTGATAAGAGGTGTATGAGATGTAAAAAGATGTGTATGAGATGTGATAGAATGTGTTAAGATGAGTTAGGATGTGTTAAGATGTGTATGGGACGAGGTAGAGAGTGTATCTGATGGGATAAGATGTATATGGGATGTGTTAGGGTGAGAATGGATGTAGTATGGATGTATGGATGTAGATGTGTAGTATGGATGTATGTTTGTATGTGGATGTATGGATGTAGATACGGATATATGTATGTATGTGGATGTGGATGTATGAATGAGGATGTGAAAATGGATGTATGTATGTAGATGCGGATGTATGGATGTGAATGTGAATGAAGATGTGGATGTGGATGTATGGATGTAGATTTGGATGTAGATGTATGTATGTGAATGTGGATGTATGAATGAGGATGTGAAAATAGATGTATGCATGTAGATGCGTATGTATGAATGTGAAATTGGATGTATGATGTGGACGTACGAACATGGATATGTATGTAGAATAATGAATGTGAATGTGTATGTGAAATAATGTGTAGTCTATATGAGTGAATGGATGAGAATGAGTACACATTGAATGGAATAGGGAATAAGTAATGTGGTCCGAGAGTGGATAATGTGGAAAGATGAGAGTTCGTTATAGAAACTGTATTTTGTGAACTGTTTGTATACGAATGTTTTATGTCAAGAATGCTGGGGAAGCATTTTGACCGTCTTGTGGATTAAGGTCAAGGAGACCTAACTGATAAAGTTGCAACTGTTGACGGAGAGTCAATGGAGGACGTCTCGCGTAGCAAGGTCGGCCGAGGTCTTGACCAGCCTCGGTTCGATTTAAATGGTGAGCTTCCGGTACGGTGGATTAGGGACCAAGGAAGCGGCCTATGAGTGAAGCGCTAGGTCACCTGCGAAGGATCCTAGAGGGTGCTGACCATACGGTGCTCGGGCTCTGGGTCGCCGAAGATACCCACACGTGCGTCGTGGAAGATATTGGAGCAAGGAATAAGAGTTGTTTTCTGAAACTGGGCATGGATCTGGTTGATTGACCTTGCTGGTCCTCAACGGATGAGTCCATGGCTCTTTTATATGGATCTGTGGGTTGATCTTGCTGATCTTCCACGGAGGTTCCATTCTATTATATGAAGATATTGCCGGTTACTATGAGCTAGGAACTATGGAAAGGCCCCTGAGTGAACAGGTGGTGAGCATTCTGGTTGCCAATGATGCCATGAGTATACCGATGAATGAATGACTGGAAATAAGGATTCAACCAGAGACTATAAGGATTGTCATCAGTGACATAATGGTTTCATTAAAGGATTGTTTTAAAGTTAGCTGATGCTAAGAAAAAGGCAATTTCATATTGGGTGTGTAAGTGGTGTGACTAGTTTTATGTTTGCATGAACTTCCGGCTAGGGGGCCTTGGAACTCTTTTCCTTGGTACCCGGGACAAAACCTAACCAAATTCTTAATTGGATCCCATTACTACAGTGGTTGGGCGATTGGCTAACCCATGGGACTGGATGGGGTTAGGTTGGACTGATGGATCCGTAAATCAAGAATCAATTTCTGTTATTACGATAGATGAAGTAAATCCCGGATAGTAATTGTTCTATGGATAGGAATCAACAGCTGTACCTCTTGATGGGGAAAAAAGCGTTGATCCCAATGATCCAAGTGCAAGTTTCGTCCTTGATTGACCAAGTACCTTTAAAGGTGCAGTCGGATCAGTTTGATCAGTAATGGTCTTGACTACGTTAGAGTAAAAAGTTACCCTGGTGGAATCGCCCGTGCTTTTCGGATAAAGGAAGTTTTTCGGGTTCGGTTTTGGAAAAACCGACAGATTTGTCCGGATATCCGTGGACGAGGCCCCGAGTGTGGGACCCTGGCCCACGCAAGAAAGGCTACTTCCGCTGCTAGCACCCCGAATCCATTGCGCGGTGGAAACAGGGATCTTACAGTTGGTATCAGAGCAGGTTTTGAAAGCTAATAAAGATAATTAAATTCTTATCTGAAATTGGTAATAAGAATTCAGAAACAGCATTTTCATAATGTATTTTCATTCCGTAAGCTTCTTTAATAAAGAAATTTTAATCAAAGAAATTATTTTTATAGATGGAAGTTCCCCATTTATCTGGTATTCCTGACCTCACCCAGTCTCAAGATATGACTGCGTTTGCCTTTGAACATCTCATCTCTTCCGCTTCAACTCAAACAAGCCGAGCAAGACTCGCACGCGCGGATTTATATTTTCCTACCCCAGCAGAGAGAATACAGCATAAGTGGTTTGCAGGGCAATATGTCCACGCCCCTTGCGACCGCCGTATAATGTTGTGGCAAAATCTCTCATTGACTATGATCCTGTTAAAGCTGAAAATGGTGCCTGGTGTCATTCTATATCATTCGATGCCTCGAAATTTCAAACTTTCATGTCGAATTTATAGACTCCTTAGTCGATTTATCCCTAAAGAGAAAATAATAGCCCCCTTCGCAGTTAGAGAACTTATGTAACAGGACATGACTATGGCCCAGTACGGTCCTCTTATATGTCTTCCGAGGAGATTTTGAATTTTGGAGCCGAGCCACTCTATGTACTTATTGCAACTTGTATATAAATATACAAATGTTTTTCCTGTTATTTAAGTGATTGTTTACGGACGATCGGATAAAGAAAAATCTGTTTATCAGACTTATGTCATAGATCTCCAATAAGATCAACTCAGGAGCCAATTATGTCAAAAATTTATCAAGACGCACAAAAAGATTGTAATTGTGTGATATAATCCATGCAATTTGTTATTCAAAATGAAATTCGTAAATTAGTAATCAGGACTTCAATTGGAAGTACGGCAATTATATAGAACCCTGACTTGCTTGAGACCTAGACATGATGGTATTTACCTTATAGTTTCGAGTATCATGACTATCCGTATATACCGAGGGTATAACTGCAGCTCTTTACCGACAGTATATACGAGTAAATCTAAGACTTGAAATTATAAGCATTAATGCTATCCAGTTGATGAATTCGAATGTGGTTGATATGATTTTTAATTCTGTTTGGGAACTGATGAATTGATTGGGATTCTGATTGAAAAATGATGATCCCTGAAAATGGGTTGAAATGTAATAAACTGAGCGAAACCACAATATGATGATTGGGGCGAGTCCCTGTGATGATAAATGATGAGATAATGATTTCAGCAAATCACTATATAGATTAGTGGATTGTGCTATCAAATTGCTATTGTTAACACTTGACTCGTTAGATCAAGTTAAGAAATGACAAATTGAGAACTTACTTGTCTGAAATTTCCGTGGGGAAATGTTTATAAAGAAATTTTTCGGTCTAATGGACCATTATCGTGTTAAAGATATGAATGATATGATTGAAAGAATTGTTATTTAATGATGAGTTCTATTTAAGGGATAATTATCCCCGTATTCTGTTGGGTTGACCAGAATATAAGGAACCCCAGAATAAATTGGATCTTAAGAAAAAGAGTTGTCCTCTACTTTGCGAGATAAGGACATCTCGCACTTTTTAAGTGGGTAGAATGTAAGATTCTCCCCCAGCCTTCGAGGTATACAGGAGTAAGAATCTCCTTTTCTGATCTTATAATTATTCCCTCTCTAAATAAAAGAAAGATTCTGTTTAAAAAGGGAAGACACTTTACCCAGAATACCTTCTCAGGAGCCCACCAGTTTTAAAGATTCAAAATGATGAGTTCAGAAGTGAGAACCGATGTTTTGGATGCCAAGGTTTTGACCATCAGTTAAAAGATTGCCCGACTCCTACCATGAGAAGGGCACAGGGAAGTCTAGAACCCAAATTCAGAGACCAATTCCTTCATACCAATCTAATCAGGGTCCGTCTCAAACAAGATTGCTTAACTCCATTAACTAGGTCCGACCCATTGATTAGGGTCGTGATGACCAGTCAAATGCTTGGCGACTTAGAACAACAGATGCAGGCAATTCATAAAGATATAAACGCTGCCCAGGATCGACAGAGACAATATACAGATAAGAAGAGGACAATCAGAGAATTCAAAGAAGCAGTTATAGTCTTCATTTGAATACAGACTAAAAGAATTTCTTTATCTCTAGGGGAGTATAAGTAGTTATCTCCCAGATATTGTGGACCAAAGAAAGTAGGTGACTTAGCCTACGAACTTCTTTTATCTCTTCATCTCAAAGTTCTTAATGCCTTCTATAGAAAAATGTGCCAAACCCAAATCATGGAAAGACGGTAAAACTTCAGTGGCAAGCTACCGTTGGCTTCTAAGTTACGCTAGCTCCTTCCTTTATATAAATCGTAACTTTTACTTGTCGCTCACAGTAATCTTACTCCCATCGATCTCCTTTCTTTCTTAATCTCCTTCATGGCTTGGCAACAGGAACTAGTTTTATCCATAATGATTCCTCACCTTCAAGACGCGAGCGAGTCTGTGAAGAAAGATTTTATAGAATAGTATGAGCGCTCACTTTTTCCTCAATTGGGAACGTCTGTAGCTCAGACCAAATGGCGGACCTATCAAGACATAACTAAGGTAACACCTTGGGGTCAGCAGCACTTTCGCAACAATGTCCGCTTGGCCATGGTTATTGAAGCCTTGGGTTAGGGTCCCCGATACTACTGCGTCATGAGATCAAGGCATCTTGGGTTTTCTGAGCGGGTCTTCTTACTGGCGTGTTTTCTTCCTCATCAGAAGATATGCCTTTACCCCGTTTTTGGCTTGCCTCTTAGAGGTCCTTTTGTTAGATCACCTCATACCACTGAGATAGGTGCGGCAATAACCAACAGAATTATTCCCATAGATGAGTTACCTTATACGTGCGCAACTTGTGAGTGCTGCTTTTGTGATCATATGATGGACGGGCTTATGGAAGTGTAAAGAGTTCTTCTATCTTTACTGTATATGTTCCAAGAATGAATAAAGTTTAAATCTTGTTCTTGTCTTGACCCTTACTCTCTTTGAGATTTTTTTTAATTGGTGGTTAATCTTAATTAAAAATTTTCTCTCAGTCTCTTAGTTGTGCATCTTGCGAAATTACCCCCAGTTTGCGAGATGAGGGCATCTCGCATTTTTCAAGTGGGAGAGAATGTAAGATTCCTCCCCAGCCTCTCAAAATGTCTAGCATCTTCCCCTGTAATCAATCCCTCTTCAGAAATATAAAAGACTTGTTTTTAACTGTTTTAACCTAGAGAGAGATTATATTCTAGAGAGAGAATATTCAGATTTTTAATATTTTTGGATAGAAAATTATCTCATCTTATTAAAATAAGTTCCCCTGAAACAGAAATTCAAAAAGAACTTTCCAATGTGCAATTGGAATTAATTGAAAATGGGTATAAAGGACCTTAGCCTAAGGGTCTAGATTTTCAGAAATTTTTGGATTATGGTCCAATTAAGGTTCCTATGGGCCAATAGCATCAATCCATGTGTAGGGAGGAGATAAATCCAATTTTGTAAAAGAAGATACCCAAAAATGAGTAAATGCTCACATAAGGTGAAGAGTTAAAAATGTACAAGGTTTATTAGTAAAAAACTATGAGCAATATTAAAAATATGAGATATTTTGGGTATCCAAAAATGAGTAAATGCTCACATAAGATGAAGAGTTGAAAATGTACAAGGTTTATTAGTAAAAAACTATGAGCAATATTAAAAATATGAGATATTTTGGGTATAATGATTTCATATTGACACTATGTAAGGAAGGGGAGTTCTTTAAAGGAGGTGCATATTTCACATAAGATGAAGAGTTGAAAATGTACAAGGTTTATTAGTAAAAAACTATAAGAAATATTAAAAATATGAGATATTTTGGGTATAATGATTCTATTTTGACACATATGTAAGGAAGGGGAGTTCTTTAAATGAGGTGCATATTTCACATGCTTGAATGAGTTTTAAACTTATAAAAATTGAGATATTTCATCTCTCCTCTCTCCTCATTCAAGTCTAGTTCCAAAAAGTTAGCTTAACTAACCTAAAAATGGTCAAAAATTGACCAAACTGATTTGGAAAATTCTAGAATCAGTTTGTTTGGTTAGGAGCTCAATTTTTCCTATAAATAGAAGCCCACCCCTTGTTGAAAAATATATAGTATTTATGCATCGTTACTCTACTCCACCTAAGCCAAGAACTATGAATTCATTAATAATTCATTAGTTTTTGGCACTTCCCTCTTTCTTCAATCCCCATTGGTGGCTCCATCAACATACTAAACCAATTGATTGGTCGGGGGCCTCTACCGTGAACAAAGAATCAAGAAAATTGTAAGGTAAATGGTGAATTTTGATTCTTTTCTATAAATTCTCAATGTTTCTCTCTTCTCAACCCCTCTCAAGCTTGAGAAGCTTAATTAAAATGGTTTTTGAATGCTATTGAGGTTAATTGATTAATGATAGTTAGGAATTACATAAAATTGATGAATGCTATTGAAGTTAATTGATTAATGATAGTTAAGAATTATATAAATTTCTATTTATGCTTAATTCAAATGGTTTTTATGTAATTTCTCTCTCTCACTCAAGAAATGGTCATACTCATGACCCATTCTCAATCCAAATGAAGCTTTTCATAAAGCCAAGATTAATCTATGCTTGAGGCCAAATTAATGGCTTTTTTCTATGCTTTTAGTTTATGTATATTGATGATTCAATCCATTATGGATTAACGATCCAATTAGAGTTCATTCTATTTATTTCCTTAATGATAAGCTTTATCCCTTAGAAAATTTGAGATTTATCAGTCATAGCAGCGGAGCTATGGCAAAATTTTTATAAAAATTATGCATAAAATAATTTCATTCAAAGCATGAAAAGAGGACTTCCTACCATATTCTAGGAATTATCATCCTAGATTAATTGAAAGATATTCATTGTAATCATAGAGAAATTGATTTTTATATTATGCATAATTGATTTTCATGCATAGAAGTATGTATAAAGGATAATTCTTTTTATATTAAAAGTGTTACTTTTATCATTTTTAATTTTCATGCATAGAAGTATGCATAAAGGAAATTTTTTTAAATCAAAAGTGTTACTTTTATCATTTTTAATTTTCATGCATAGAAGTATGCATAAAGGATAATTTTTTTATATCAAAAGTGTTACTTTTATCATTTTTAATTTTCATGTATAGAAGTATGCATAAAGGATAATTTTTTTATATTAAAAGTGTTACTTTTATCATTTTTAATTTTCATGCATAGAAGTATGCATAAAGGATAATTTTTTATATCAAAAGTGTTACTTTTATCATTTTTAATTTTCATGCATAGAAGTATGCATAAAGGATAATTTTTTATATCAAAAGTGTTACTTTTATCATTTTTAATTTTCATGCATAGAAGTATGCATAAAGGATAAATTTTTTATATCAAAAGTGTTACTTTTATCATTTTTAATTTTCATGCATAGAAGTATGTATGCATAAAGGATAATTTTTTTATATCAAAAGTGTTACTTTTATCATTTTTAATTTTCATGCATAGAAGTATGCATAAAAGATATTTTTTATAGTAAAAGTGTTACTTTTATCACATTTGAAATTCTTGCATAGAGGTATGCATAAAAGATGATTATCATATTATAAAAATGTTGCTTTTGTCATAATTGGATTTCATGCATAGAGTTATGCATAAAAGATATTTTTATACTAAAAGTGTGATTTTCATCATAAATAGATTTTATGCATAAATTAGATGCATAAGAGAAATTCTTTTATTCTAAAAGTGTAATTCCTACTAAATTGAATTTATGCATAAGAAGATGCATAAAAGATTGATTTTAATTCAAAAGTGTCTTTCTCATCTAAATTGAATTTATGCATAAGAAGATGCATAAAAGATTGATTTTAATTCAAAAGTGTCATTCTCATCTAAAATGAATTTATGCATAGGAAGATGCATAAAAGATTGAATTTTAATTCAAAGTGTCATTCTCATTTAAAATGAATTTATGCATAGGAAGATGCATAAAATATTGATTTTTATTTCGAAAGTGTTAGTATCCTTAAATGGAATTTATGCATAATTAGATGCGTAAAGAAATTTTATATCAAATATAAGAATTCCCTTATATTCTATAAATAGATATGGGAAGGGATAGGATGCGATAAGAGATGTATGAGATGTGATAAGACGTATATGAGAAGAGTTATGATGTGATAAGATGAGTTAAGATGTGATAAGATGCGTATGGGAAGTGATAGGATGTGAGAAGAGGTGTATGAGATGTGATAAGATGTGATAAGATGCGTATGGGAAGTGATAGGATGTGATAAGAGGTGTATGAGATGTGAAAAGATGTGTATGAGATGTGATAGAATGTGTTAAGATGAGTTAGGATGTGTTAAGATGTGTATGGGACGAGGTAGAGAGTGTATCTGATGGGATAAGATGTATATGGGATGTGTTAGGGTGAGAATGGATGTAGTATGGATGTATGGATGTAGATGTGTAGTATGGATGTATGTTTGTATGTGGATGTATGGATGTAGATACGGATATATGTATGTATGTGGATGTGGATGTATGAATGAGGATGTGAAAATGGATGTATGTATGTAGATGTGGATGTATAGATGTGAATGTGAATGAAGATGTGGATGTATGGATGTAGATTCGGATGTAGATGTATGTATGTGAATGTGGATGTATGAATGAGGATGTGAAAATAGATGTATGCATGTAGATGCGTATGTATGAATGTGAAATTGGATGTATGATGTGGACGTACGAACATGGATATGTATATAGAATAATGAATGTGAATGTGTATGTGAAATAATGTGTAGTCTATATGAGTGAATGGATGAGAATGAGTACACATTGAATGGAATAGGGAATAAGTAATGTGGTCCGAGAGTGGATAATGTGGAAAGACGAGAGTTCGTTATAGAAACTGTATTTTGTGAACTGTTTGTAAATGAATGTTTTATGTCAAGAATGCTGGGGAAGCATTTTGACCGTCTTGTGGGTTAAGGTCAAGGAGACCTAACTGATAAAGTTGCAACTGTTGACGGAGAGTCAATGGAGGACGTCTCGCGTAGCAAGGTCGGCCGAGGTCTTGACCAGCCTCGGTTCGATTTAAATGGTGAGCTTCCGGTACGGTGGATTAGGGACCAAGGAAGCGGCCTATGAGTGAAGCGCTAGGTCACCTGCGAAGGATCCTAGAGGGTGCTGACCATACGGTGCTCGGGCTCTGGGTCGCCGAAGATACCCACACGTGCGTCGTGGAAGATATTGGAGCAAGGAATAAGAGTTGTTTTCTGAAACCGAGCATGGATCTAGTTGATTGACCTTGCTGGTCCTCAACGGATGAGTCCATGGCTCTTTTATATGGATCTGTGGGTTGATCTTGCTGATCTTCCACGGAGGTTCCATTCTATTATATGAAGATATTGCCGGTTACTATGAGCTAGGAACTATGGAAAAGGCCCCTGAGTGAACAGGTGGTGAGCGTTCTGGTTGCCAATGATGCCATAAGTATACCGATGAATGAATGACTGGAAATAAGGATTCAACCAGAGACTATGAGGATTGTCATTAGTGACATAATGGTTTCATTAAAGGATTGTTTTAAAGTTAGCTGATGCTAAGAAAAAGGCAATTTCATATTGGGTGTGTAAGTGGTGTGACTAGTTTTATGTTTGCATGAACTTCCGGCTAGGGGGCCTTGGAACTCTTTTCCTTGGTACCCAGGACAAAACCTAACCAAATTCTTAATTGGATCCCATCACTACAGTGGTTGGGCGGTTGGCTAACCCATGGGACTGGATGGGGTTAGGCTGGACTGATGGATCCGTAAATCAAGACTCAATTTCTGTTATTACGATAGATGAAGTAAATCCCGGATAGTAATTGTTCTATGGATAGGAATCAACGGCTGTGCCTCTTGATGGGAAAAAAAGCGTTGATCCCAATGATCCAAGTGCAAGTTTCATCCTTGATTGACCAAGTACCTTTAAAGGTACAGTCGGATCAGTTTGATCAGTAATGGTCTTGACTATGTTAGAGTAAAAAGTTACCTTGGTGGAATCGCCCGTGCTTTCCGGATAAAGGAAGTTTTTCCGGGTTCGGTTTTGGAAAAACCGACAGATTTGTCCGGATATCTGTGAGATCCCACTGTTCCCACCGAGCAACGGATTCAAGATACTGGCAGCGGAAGTAGCACATCATGCGTGGGTAGGGGTCTCACACTCGGGGCCTCGCCCACGGATATCCGGACAAGAGACTAATCCGTCGGTTTGTCCAAAACCGAAATCGGAAAAACTTCCTTTACTCGGAAAGCATGGGCGATTCCACCAGGATAACTCTTTACTCTAACGTTCAACTGATCTGACTGCACCTTTAACGGTACTTGGTCAAATCAAGGTAGAAACTTGCACTTGGATCATTGGGATCAACGCTTTTTTCCCCATCAAGAGGCACAGCCGTTGATTCCTATCCATAGAACAATTTCTATCCGGGATTTACTTTATCTATCGTAAAAACAAAGTTGAGTCTCGATTTATGGATCCATCAGTCCAGCCTAACCCCATCCGATCCCATGGGTTAGCCAACTGCCCAACCACTGTAGTGATGGGATCCAATTTGGAATTTGGTTAAGTTTTGTCCCGGGTACCAAGGAAAAGAGTTCCAAGGTCCCCTAGCCGGAATTTCATGCAAACATAAAACTAGCCACACCACTTACACACCCAATATGAAAATTGCCTTTTTCTTAGCATCAGCTAACTTTAAAACAATCCTTTAATGAAACCATAGTACCACTGATCACAATCTCCCAATTTATCCAGTTGATTCATAATTTCCCATCATTCCTTCATCAGAGTATCTATGGCATCATTGGCAACTAGAACGCTCACCACCTGTCCACACAGAGGCCGTTTCCATAGTTCCTAGCCCATAATACTCGGCAATATAATCACTTATCAAGATGGACTCTCGTTGAAGATCAGCAAGATCAACCAACAGATCCATATAAAAGAGCCATGGACTCATCCGTTGAGGACCAGCAAGGTCAGTCAACCAGATCCATGCCCGGTTTCACAAAACAACTCTTACTCCTTGTTCCAATATCTTCCTCGACGCACGCGTGGGTATCCTAGGCGACCCAGAGCCCGAGCACCGTATGGTCAGCACCCTCTAGGATCCTTCGCAGGTGACCTAGCGCTTCACTCATAGGCCGCTTCCTTGGTCCCTCATCCACCGTACCGGAAGCTCACCATTTTAATCAAACCGAGGCTGGTCAAGACCTCGGTCGACCTTGCTACGCGAGACGTCCTCCATTGACTCTCCGTCAGCAGTTGCAACTTTATCAGTTAGGTCTCCACGACCTTAATCACAAGACGGTCAAAATGCTTCCCCAGCATTCTTGACATAAAACAGCCATTTACAAACAGCATTTACAAACAGTTTACAAATACAGTTTCTATATTAACTCTCATTTTTCCACATTATCCCTCATTAATCCACATTACTTATTCCACATTCCATGTATATGTGTACTCATCCAATCACCTCCTTTTCCATCTCTTCACTTCAGATTCCTTCACATCACATATCATATATTCACATCCATATCCACATCCATACATCCACATCCACATCCACATTCACATCCATACATCCACATCTACATGCTTATCTCCATTTTCACATCCTCATTTATACATCCACATCCCATATCCACATTCATACATACACATCCATATCCACATCCACATCCACATCCACATTCACATCCATGCATCCACATCTACATGCTTACCTCCATTTTCACATCCTCATTTATACATCCACATCCCATATCCACATTCATACATACACATCCATACATCCACATCTACATCCACATACATACATACATCCACATCCACATTCCACATTCACATCTATACATCCACATCTACATTCACATTCACATACATCCACATCCACATTCCCATACATCCACATCTATACATCCACATTCCACATTCACATCTACATTCACATTCACATACATCCACATCCACATTCCCATACATCCACATCTATACATCCACATTCCACATTCACATCTACATTCACATTCACATACATGCATCCACATCTACATGCTTACCTCCATTTTCACATCCTCATTTATACATCCACATCCCATATCCACATTCATACATACACATCCATACATCCACATCTACATCCACATACATACATACATCTACATCCACATTCCACATTCACATCTATACATCCACATCTACATTCACATTCACATACATCCACATCCACATTCCCATACATCCACATCTATACATCCACATTCCACATTCACATCTACATTCACATTCACATACATCCACATCTACATCCACATTCACATACATCCACATCCACATTTCCATTCACATCTATACATCCACATCCATTCACATCTATACATCCACATCTACATCCACATTTACATCTATGCATATACATCTTCATGCATATATCCATTTTCATGTTCATACATCCACACTCCCATCTCCATATCCACACATCCACATACATACATCCATTTTCACATTCCCATTTATATAACCCCATATACCTTCACATCTAATCTTTTACATCACATCCATTCTCGCCCTATCACAACCCATATACATCTTATCCTATCACATACACTTCTTACCTCATCCCCCCATACACATCTTAATTCATCTTATCACATCCTAACTTATTTCATAAGCATCTTATCACCTCTTATCACACCTCTTATCACATCCTATCACTTTCCATACGCATCTTATCAATTCTTATCACATCTCATACACCTCTTATCACATCTTATCACATTTCATATCTTTTTTTTTTTAAAAAGAGAATTCTTTTATTTGATATAAGATTTCTCTACACATTTATTTATACATAAATTCCATTTAAGGAGACTAACACTTTCGAAATTAAAATCAATCTTTTATGCATCTTCTTATGCATGATTTCAATTTGGTAGGGAATTATACTTTTAGAATAAAAGAATTTCTCTTATGCATCTAAGTTAAGCATAAAATCCATTTATGAGGAAAATCATACTTTTAGTATAAAAAGAATATCTTTTATGCATACCTATATGAAATCCAATATGATAAAAGTAACACTTTTGATATAAAAAATTTTCCTTTATGCATACTTCTATGCATGAAAATTAAAAATGATAAAAGTAACACTTTTGATATAAAAATTTTCCTTTATGCATACTTCTATGCATGAAAATTAAAAATGATAAAAGTAACACTTTTGATATAAAAATTTTCTTTTATGCATACTTTTATGTATGAAATAAAAATGATAAAAGTAACACTTTTGATATAAAAATTTATCCATTATGCATACTTCTATGCATGAAAATAAAAATGGTAAAAATAACACTTTTGATATAAAAATTTATCCTTTATGCATACTTCTATGCATGAAAGTAAAAATGATGAAAGTAACACTTTTGATATAAAAATTTATCCATTATGCATACTTCTATGCATGAAAATAAAAATGGTAAAAATAACACTTTTGATATAAAAATTTATCCTTTATGCATAATATTAAAATTCAATTTCTCCATGATTATAATGAAATTCTTTCAATTAATCTAGGATGATGATTCCTAGAATATGGTAGGAAGTCCTCTTTTTATGCTTTGAATGAAATTATTTTATGCATAATTTTTATAAAAATTTTTCCATAGCTCCGCTGCTATGACTGATAAATCTCAATTTTTTCTAAGAGATAAAGCTTATCATTAAGGAAATAATTAAAATGATCTCTAATTGGATCATTAATCTATAATGGATTGAATCATCAATATGCATAAACTAAAAGCATAGAAAAAAGCCATTAATTTGGCCTCAAGCATAGCTTTATCTTGGGTTAAGGAAAAGCTTTATGAAAAGCTTCATTTGGATTAAGAATGGGTCATGAGTATGACCATTTCTTGAGTGAGAGAGAGAAATTACATAAAAACCATTAGAATTTAAACATAAATAAAAATTAACTTCAATAGCATTTATTAAATTATGTAACTCTTCACTACTATTCACCAATTAACTTTAATAGCATTTAAAAAAATCATACCAATTAAGCTTCTCAAGCTTGAGAGGGGTTGAGAAGAGAGAAACATTGAGAAATTATAGAAAGATCAATATTCACTAATTACCTTACAAATTGCTTGATTCTTTGTTCACGGTAGAGGCCCCCAACCAATCAATTGGTTAAGTATGTTGATGGAGCCACTAATGGAGATTGAAGAAAGAGGGAAGCTCCAAAAACTAGTGAATTATTAAATGAATTCACAGTTCTTGGCTTAGGTGGAGTAGAGTAACGATGCATAAACACTATATATTTTTCAACAAGGGGGAGGCTTCTATTTATAGGAAAAATTGAGCTCCTAACCAAACAAACTGATTCTAGAATTTTCTAAATCAGTTTGGTCAATATTTGACCATTTTTAGGTCAGTTAAGCTAACTTTTTGGAACTAGACTTGAATGAGGAGAGAGGAGAGATGAAATATCTCAATTTTTATGAGTTTAAAACTCATTCAAGCATGTGAAATATGCACCTCCTTTAAAGAACTCCCCTTCCTTACATATGTGTCATAATGGAATCATTTTAATATTGCTCATAGTTTTTTTTACTAATAAACCTTGTACATTTTCAACTCTTCATCTTATGTGAAATATGCACCTCCTTTAAAGAACTCCCCTTCCTTACATATGTGTCATAATGGAATCATTTTAATATTGCTCATAGTTTTTTACTAATAAACCTTGTACATTTTCAACTCTTCATCTTATGTGAGCATTTAAGGGACTCCCCTTCCTTACATATGTGTCATAAAAAAATCATTATACCCAAAATATCTCATATTTTTAATATTGCACATAGTTTTTTACTAATAAACCTTGTACATTTTCAACTCTTCACCTCATGTGAGCATTTACTCATTTTTGGGTGTTTTCTTTTTACAAGTTGGATTTATCTCCTCCCTACACATGGATTGATGCTATTGGTCCATAGGAACCTTAATTGGACCATAGTCTAAAGATTTCTGAAAATCTAGACCCTTAGGCTAAGGTTCTTTATACCTATTTTCAATTAATTCCAATTGCACATTGGAAAATTCTTTTTGAATTTCTGTTTCAGGGGAACTCATCTAAATTAGAAGAGATATTTTTCTATCCAAAAATATTCAAAATCTGAATATTCTCTCTCTAGAATATTTTTCTCTCTCTAGGCTAAAACAGATAGAAACAAGGTCTTTATATTTCTGAAGAGGGATTGAATACAGGGAAAGATACTAGACATCAAAAAGGGGGTGGGGGAGGAATCTTACAATATCCATGGACGAGGCCCCGAGTGTGGGACCCTGGCCCGCGCAAGAAAGGCTACTTCCGTTGCTAGCACCCCGAATCCGTTGCGCGGTGGAAACAGGGATCTTACACAGACACAGACATTTGGCATAAAAGAATTGGACATGTGAATGTGCAGAGAATGAAGTCTATGAAGACTAAAGGAATCGTGAGTAACAGGGCTGCCAAAGTTTAACGTTGAGGGTATGCAGAGAATATATGAAGCATGCCAATTTGGAAAGCAAACAAAGCATGTATTTCCACATAACAGATATGTGAGCAGAAATGCACTAGATGTTGTGCATTCAGATGTATGGGATCCTACGAAGACCATGTCTATGGAAGGCTACAGGTACTATGTGACATTTATTGATGAAAGTGTGGGTATACTTCATGAAGGAGAAGGGTGAGGTGTTCACTCACTTTCAGAATTTCAGAGTTATGGTTGAAAAGCAAACAGGGAAATATGTAAAGTGCCTAAGGTCAGATGGAGAGGGAGAGTACTTCTCCAATGAGTTCTCTGAATTTTTGAAGAAGAATGGTATTCGAAGACAGTTTACATGTAGATACACTCCGCAGAGCAAAATGGAGTTGCTGAGCGAAAAAACAGGCACATTGCTGAGATTGCGCGAGCATTGATGGAAGAGAAGAATATGCCGCATAGCTATTGGGCTGAGGCTGTTTCTACAGCAGTTTACATCATGAACATGACTCCAACTGCAGCCATACATGATGTAACTTGTACATGTGATCAATACCACACCCTACACACAATGGAGTCAAGGCAAGAGCACCAATAGAGGTACTCGCCATACCCTTCATGTTGGGACACTTAGCCACTCGGTGAGGTCCCACACAATCATAGCACTATATGGGTGGTTGTTTTGTTGTTCAAATCATGTCTCTGGCCCGTGGTGTTGGGATCACTAAGTACACAAGGTACATTTGATCTCCCTCCATAACATAATGACTAAAGAGTTTAGAGGGTGGGCTTGTAGGCTCTTGGGTTTCATAGATAGGAACTTCTGAAATTTCCCCCTCGTTCCCATCTTCTAAGATTTCTGTTAGGGTTAACTGACAAACTAGTGCGCCTCTTGGCAATGGGGGTGAGGTGGAAAAACTGGGGGTTTTAAGGGCATTTCATGTACCCTTAGGATTCCTCTTTGGGCTACTTCTTGGCCAGGTTGGGGTGCATTATGATGTGCTCATACTGGCAAGGCCAACGATTTCCTAGGGTTGGCGAAAAATGCCTGTACAACCAGGGAAGGAAGCTCAAACAGAATGCCAAAGGGTGTGTCACTCACCGCTCAACCGCTGCCTTGAAGGATTCCCGTGTCGCAGCCGTGAAGAAGGAGCCGCCGTCTCGCCGCTCTACCGCCTCTCCGCCGCCGTGCCGCTACAGTGCTCGATCGCTCTCTCACTCTCACTCTCTCTCTCTCTCTCTCACACAGGAGAAGGAAACCAAAGAGGTAAGGCAAGAGCACTCTTGTATTCACAACACATGAGAATGAGGATTTTAGGGTTACATTTGACTCTTATAGGTGACTTGGTCGTTCACACTTGGGCGCCCATACATGGTCGGTCGACCCTAACCCTTATCCTACTGATATTCAAGGTGCGCCTCTCATCGGCGATCACCCCAATCCCTTTATCCTTAACATATGGTGCCGACAAGCCCGGCCCATGACTCAGAATATTTAAATTAATGACGTAAAACATAGTACGTCTCAATGTCCGCCATGGGTTAACATGCCCCCCTTCCTGATGTAGATTCCGTCCTCGGAAGCTATGGTATGGTAAGCTCGAGAGGGTTGTTGTGGTAGACCGTCTGCAAAACAGGGAAGTAGAGTGAAGGTATGCTGGAATTCAAAAGATATAAAGTGTATAAATTCAAGCATATTAGACCACAATAGATGTTGCTATGAGAACTTAGTTTAAGAGTCACATGAATGAGCTAGTGTAGCAAATTAACAGGAGTTTAAAATTATTGAAAGTAAATCAAGAGTAAGCAAGGTGTCAAAGGTTAATCAAGGTTTATAACTGGCCTAAGTCAAGGAAAATAACCAAGCTTAATAAATAAACAGATAACCACACTGTGTCTACTCTAAGAACAAGTTAATACCACAAGCCTAGGGACACAAGAAACATCAGAGTTACAGGAGCCTTTTGCCTTTTTTTTTAAAAAAAAAATGCACGTGACAATTTTTACACACAATGGCAACCTTCCTAAAGCAAAACTAACATCGATCCTGGTACCATGTTTAACACAAGGCATTATCCAAGAATCTATTAGCTCACTTTAGGCAAGGCTACCCCCTACCAACCAAGGCATCAGTCTAGAGTAGAATACTCCTCGCCTACCAAGGATCAATAAGGCGATAGGCCAACATTAAAGCACATCATAGACTTGTATTGCCATTTATTGTAGGCTTTTTTTAAAAAAAAATCTATTTCTTTTGTTTTCGCTCCTGAACTATAATTTGTCTTGCATCCTTTCGACAAAGGGGTAATAGCTATGTCCTAGAGGTCAACACACACATGGCCAGGTGTCAAACATTAAGATGGTTGGACCCTAGACCTAAGACAATCGTATTCCAAGGTTAACTAAAGACGTCATGCATTCTCAGGAATATATCCAATAAGGTTAAGCTTGTTAATGATTTACACTAGCACGTCAAGCAACTTCAAAAACTAAGTAGTTCATTGACAATTTCCATGTGGTCATGCATTATAGTTCATGCAATTAATTGAACAGAAAAAACGAAAGAGAGTGGGTATGGAAGAATTACACCTGTAATTGGAGATCTCCTTGAATTGACGAGACAACTTGCAATTTGATGTAGATATATTTTGATGAACATTGCGGCAGTCTCAGGACTTGAAAGTGAACCCACCTCAAACTTTTTAACCTATACAATCAACTAACAAGCACCATACCTCGAGAGGCACATCAGTGTGAAAATTTCAAGACTTGTTTAAGGAATCTAAACTAGAAAAAAACTTGAAAACACTAACCTACCTACCAGTCACCACACTACTACTGAGGATACGGTAAGAGGATGTTGTAGAGTCCTGGCTCTAGCCCTAAGGCTAAGCCTCTATCCGCATCATCCAAACAAATAAAGTCAACCTCAGTAGTGCCATGAGTTTCATCCGTCCATTCATCATTGTCAGATATTTCCTTTTCATTTTCCCATCCACATAAACTCATCAAGAATGTAACCATGCGAGGATAGTCATCTTGTGGAAAAGGAAAGCATTGGGCTAATGGGGATATGTCCTCTACGGAGTAGGGGTCAGTCATGGTCAATAGGCGGATTAGCCATTCTAATTCCTCAACATTTTCTTCTCTGGCTAGTACATCTATATGATCCCATTCAGTTTCAATTACAGGATAGCACATGTGAAATATCTGAGAAAGGTACAGATGATACCTCTCATCAAAGGTGGGAGTGGATGAAGTGTATGATGATCGTGCATCTGCCATATCTGCAAACACAGATATAGCATCAGTAGGTTTATGATAGGTCAATCTAGTTCTTGATTGTATACGGATATTTGTCCTCTTTTTGTGCTCTTGCTCTTTTTACTATTTTTTGTTTTTCTTTTGTTTTGTTTTTTTTAAATGTATGAAGCTATATATATACATCCCCTTGAATTTGGCAATTACATGGTCAGGGGAGAAGGTTAAGGAGGAAGCATTAGAATGTCGAGCGTGAGTACATGCTCCCCCTTTCCTTGGGTAGATCATATTATTTGCAATGATGTTGCAGCCTCTTGGAACCAATTTGTCCAGCGGGTCATAGGTTGTGATGTGGGCAGATAGATTTTTATGACCCTTGTGGCCACATCCAATTGCAGAGATGGTAGTGTACGCTCCCATTGACGAATGGAGGAAATGGTTTCTGATGATACTATTACAAGGGGAGACGTAGACTCATCGGTTTTTTGTTGGGTGTTGGCAAGAGTAGGTGTAGAGCATGTAGAAACTTCTATATCAGCGTGTGCTTGGCATGAGGAGCTAGAAGCTTCATGTGGCTCCCCCCTTCCTGAGCTAGGTGGTAATGATCGATATCGTTTGGGAATCCAAACTAACTCTGGAAGAAGTGGTGCGGAGCACTCTGTCACCTTTCCCTTACCACGGTCTTGAATTGTCATTGGGGTGGCAACAATGGATTTGCAAAGTTTTACAGGTGATGTAGAGGGATTCAGCTTATGTTTAGGGACCCAAATCTTGTCATTCCCCTCGTAGTACCCTTGGGCTACTAATAATTTTTTAGGGATCCATCGCGATGTTACATTGCCCTTTCTCGGGTGGGTAGCTGCTTTCCTTTTACGAGGCTTCTTGGTGGCTGAACGAGATTGAGCAGGGGAAGTAGCTATTAATGAAGCCTTTGGGACCCACTTGTATGTGTTTTTTGGCATAGTAAACGGAGCTTTAGAGACCACCTTGCCTGTTTCCACTCTTGGCGTTGAAGTGTTAGAGGGGTGGAAAACAATCAAAGATGGTTTTGCCACTGGGCTTTGTGATTTTCCATTATCTAATATTTGAGTGGATGACTTAGGTGCGGGATTTTGAGTGGTCAGACCTAGTGTTGGTTCTTCCGTTGTGACTTGTCTGGTTGCCCAATCGATATTGCACTTGGTGGCCATCATCCATTTGCGCCCTAAGATCACAGTCCCTTCCATGGTACCAGCAGGCATAACCAAAAAGCTTTGAATTATGGTTCCCTTGTCATAAGCAACCGGAGTGTACAGAATTCCTGAGACAGGGGTTTTCTTCTTGTTGATTCCTTGAACTTGGATAGAACTCTTGGATAAGGGTGGTTTTCCCAGTTGACACCACACGCCATATGATAGCAAATTGTGTTGAGCTCCTGTATCCAATAATGCATTATACAGCACCTCCCCGTAAGGACTCTGTAACTCAATTGGGTATCTTAGAGGTGGGTCAGATTCCAGTGAATCCTTCTCTGCCTCCTCGAAAAATACTTGCGTAATTCCCAAGTTGGCTTCTCGTTGTCGCCTAGCACGCTGTTGACGTTCTTTTTCTTCGACTCTCGCTTGTATCTTTTTAAGCTCAGCTTGTTCTTTGGCTGCCTTCTTTTGATGGATTGCATGTAACTCCTCTTGGCTCAGGGGGTCATAGTACCTTTTGAATTTGCTCCCATTAAGGAATCCAATGGTTTCAACTCCGTCGAGAGTCTCCACTCTGATGGTACCTTGCGGGGTAATTTCACATACTCTATATGGTCCCTTACCAGCATATTTGAGCTTCTTCTTTTCGTTTCGCACTCCATACATCAGGACTTTATCCCCAACCTTGATGTCCTTGTCCTTTAGATGGCGGTCAAACCATTTTTTCCTTCTATCCTTCTCCACAAGGGCATTGTATACAGCCAATTGTCTTTCTTCATTTAGCCGCTCAAGGATATATAGACGCTCTGCTAAGGGATTACCATCCCAACCCTCTTGAGTTGCAACACGAAGACTAGGAATGACAAATTCCCACGGCATGACTGCTTCTTGGCCATATACCATTTTGAATGGTGTGCAATTAATAGCCACTTTGTACGCAGTACGATATGCCCATAAAGCTGTTGTAAGCTTTAGATCCCAATCCGTGCGATGAGCTTCAACTGTCTTTGTCAAAACAGAGATTAAAGTCTTGTTGGTACTCTCGGCTTGGCCATTCGCTTGCGGATAGTAAGGAGTAGATTTATGATGGGATATCATGAAATTTGTTGTGAGCTCCTTAATCACTTCATTTATAAAATGTGTACCATTGTCGCTCACAAGTTCAAAAGGACAACCGAAGCGTGTGATTATATTTTCAAAGAGGAACTTGGCTGTTGTCCTTGCATCTGCCTTACGTGTTGCTTTTGCTTCAGCCCATTTGGTCATATAGTCAGTGGCCACAATAATATAACGAGATTGTGTGTTGCGGGCCGCTGGGCTAATCGGACCTACAAAGTCTAAACCCCACTTTTCAAATGGTTGGTTTACTTTGATTGGATGTAGGGGCATCTGATCTTTCCTCTGGGGTTTCTTGTATCGTTGGCATTCATCGCAACCCTTCACAAAGAGTGATGCGTCTTGGAACATAGTGGGCCACCAATACCCTGATTGTAAGATCTTTTGCGCAGTTAAGTCTCCTGAGAAGTGACCACCAGCTACGCCCATATGTGCCTCTTGCAAAATGTATAGATACTCATCCTCTCGGGCACAACGCCTAAGAACGTCATCCTTTCCTCTTTTATAAAGAGTCCCAGCTATCAGGCAATAGGGTTCGCATTCTTTGATCAGCTTTCGAGCTAGATCTTTACGAAGCTCCTTGGGTGGAAAGCCATTAACCAAAAAGTTAACAATCTTCTCACTCCATTCAGGCATTGTCTCCACCATGAATAGGGAAGTGTCAGGTAAGTCATCATCAACCCCCGTAGGAGCCTCACCATTAGGTATGCGAGACAAATGATCAGCCATAACATGTTTCTTGCCAGGTCTCACAACAGCCGTGAAATCAAACTCAAGAAGAATCAATAGCCATCGTGTGATTCTTCCTGTGGAGCATGGTTTGTTTACCAGATACAACAATGCTTGATGATCCACATAGAAAACAAACTTGGTGGCAAGGAGGTAATAACGAAATTTCCTTACTGCATATATCATTGCCAACCCTTCTCGCTCCGTAGTGGTGTAGTTCATCTCAGCATCGTTCAACTGGCGACTGGCAAAGCTTGTGCTCTCCAGGTTGAGTTAACACACACCCAATAGCAAAGTTTGATGCATCAATATGCACATGGAAGATTAAATCCCAGTTAGGCATTCTCAAGATTGGAGCACTCGCTAAGGCCTTCTTTAATAGCTCATAGGCACGGTCACATTCTTCGGTCCAAATAAACTCGATGAGAAGCGGCGAAGAAGAGAATAAACCTTCGATAATAACCAACGTGGCCCATAAAGCGTTGGACTCCCTTGTAGTTGGTGGGTGGTGGCAATTCCAGAATGACCTTGATTTTACTCTCGTCCGTGGAAATCCCATTTTTGGACACTATATGCCCTAAGATAACTCCGTGTTTAACCCAGAATTGGCATTTGAAAGGATTCAAGGAGATGCGATATAATCTACACCTTTCAAATATTTTTCGTAAACACATCAAGTGCTCATCCCAAGAGGAATGAACACAAAGATCATCTAAGAAAGCTTCACAGAAGTCCCTTAGATATTCCTTAAAGGCCGTGTTTATCAATCGTTGGAATGTTGCAGGTGCATTGGTCAAGCCAAAAGCCATGACGCGAAAGGCAAACACTCCAAACTCCGTGATAAATGCTGTTTTAGCTTGGTCCTCGACTGCAATTGTGATCTGATTGTAACCCGAGTACCCATCTAAAAAGCTATATGCCTCCTTGCCTGCCACTCTTTCAAGCACATGTTCAGAATATGGCAAGGGGTAATGATCCCTTCTGGTGGCTGCATTAACCTTTTTGAGGTCAACGCAGACTCTGAGTTTCCCATTCTTTTTTGGTACGATGACTATCGGAGAAACCCATTCTGAGTGCTCAATTGGGTATATGAATCCACATTTTACCAGCTTTTCAATTTCCTCTTGTACAATCTTTGCGTACTTAGGATTCATTGGGTAGGGACGTTGCTGGACTGGTTTAGCAGTGCTAATCATTGGAATCGTGTGTTGCACCACCGAGGGTGGAACACCCTTCATATCATGATATGTCCAAGCAAATATGTCCTTGAACTCTTTAAGAAGCTTCGTAAGTGCAGCTTCTTCCGCCTTGGTGAGGTCTTGAGCAATAAAAACTGGTTTAGACTCCTCACCCGGATCTACTAAGTCTATCTCCTTAACTACCGCAGGGCCATCATAGACACCGCTACTCCCATTGGTAGGCGTTCGTTGGGCTTTTGTGTAGACCACTTTACGTTCCCCTGTGGTAAATGATTTGAAATGCTCGGGTGCGGGGTGTAAGTCTACTGGTTCTTGTTGTGCTCGGTCTTTTTCTTTTAATTCCGCCTCCTTTTGTTGTTGAGCCAACTCTTGGTTTTGCCGCCTTCTTGCAGTACGACTTAGTTTTGGCTTCTCTTCGATTTCTAATTGGGCGACGTCATGAGGTTGCGGAATACACCACATGACACTTTGGAGGTAATGTCCCCAATTATCCGCTATCTTCCGATGAGCATCAATGGCTCCTACATAACTAAGCCATTCTGCAGTGGATCTTTCCTTATTTATTGCAGTGCGTACATTAGCTCGATAGCGTTGGCGCTTATGTCTCGTTTTCTTCTTACCAAGTTTTTGATTTTTGTTTCTATCAGATTCGGACTCACTTGGTCGATCTTCACTTTCGGATGAACTGCAGGAGGTCACTGTCCTAGGCCTTGAGCACCTTGCTTCCACCTTTGGGTGAATATTTGATTCTTTCCCCCCATCAGGCTCAGGGTCAGTTTCTTCTTGAGATTCAGACTCAGAGTTGCATTGGTCAGAGTCTTCGCTACTTTCAGTGTCAGTGGAGTTTACCACTTTCTCGCCATCAGGAGTCAAGTGCATAACACCTATCATGTTTATTGGCACTAACGGTGGCATATCCTGCCCCTCAGGTGTTACCCAGCTTGTGCCTCTATTCCCCCATGTGTCTATGGTTGCCGCTAGGTGTACCCAATCCACGTTATCCGACTCAGTCATACCTGGTAAGACATCCATATAAGGAGAATCTTTCCCATCATCAGTCTCTTTTTTGCATGTATAGCAATACCTTAATGGGGCGGAGTGAATAGTGGTATCCGATCGATTATCGATGATAACCTTGCTTCCTAAAGGATGCGCACGACCATTCTCAAGATCAACTCGAATGACAGAGTCCTGGAATTGTAGGTAGACATGGTTTTTCGACCAGTCATGCACCATTTGTGCTTCCCTCATGAAAGGACGTCCTAAGATCATTTGATATGACATAGGATGCTTGGAGAAATCCATTACAATGAAGGTATGTTTTACCTTGTATCCCAGGACCTTGATCTTAAGGTCCCTTAACATTCCAATAGGTTTAGCAATAGTTCCGTTTGCCATCTTAACCACTATGTTTGTGACTTCAAGGTGAGGTTTTCCCATAGATTCCCAACAGTTTTTAGTCACAATGCTCACTCCAGCACCACCATCAAGGATTCCCTTTAGAGTTAATCCCTTGGTAGTAATGGGGAGGGTTACATTAGATTCGTCACCTTCAAAGTACTGTCCCAACTTGTTAACAGGTATTTCAACGACCGAGTCTTCATCTAGGTTGGGTTGTAGATCCCAATGTCCCCCTTCATCTTGAAGCGTGTCGGGTCTATCCATATTTGCAAATTGTGGTAGCCCCGCCTTTAGTTCTCCATTGAGAAATGCCCGAAGAGCTAAGAATAGCTCAGGATCTCCATATAATTTGGATATGATCGTGGTTCTGATCTCAGAGGACATAAAATCCATTAGCTTGGACACATTCAATGGTACTTTTCGAGACATCGCCCCTTGACTAGGGACTGGTGAAGATGGAATCACTTCCTCTTCGATGGGGTCAGGCATTCCCTCACTAAACATTCTTTCCAGCAAAAAGGGTGTTTGCCCACTTCCGGATGTCCTATCCTCACTTTCTTCCCGAATGATATTAGGTATAGCTAACGGTTTATGGTTCCTGTGAGGCTGAACTTGCGTAGGAAACACTGTATCTGGAATTTTGACTTTTCTCGGGTTTGGCTCCAGTTCTCTTTGTGTTTCTTCCACCAAACCCCTTAAGTGTTGCACTTGTTCAATCTCCTCAACTGGGTTTGGGTAAGTTCCAATCTTTTTCTTGAGGGTTTTTGGCCCACGTGGCTTGTCTTGGGGAGTCTCAGTTAGTTTGGGTGGTCGAGAGGGCATTAACTGACTTGGTTGTGGGGCTGAGGAAGTTTCCTTCTGTTTCCCCTTATTTATATACTCGCTTGATTCTCCTTCGTTGAGCTCCCGAGTGGGTTCCTCCCTTAAGGTAGTGGCTTTGGTCCCCATGGTTTCTATTGAATCAGAATCATCTTCAGGATCATTCATATACACGGGGTCGTCTCCTGTCCCTATGTTAGTCTTTGAACTAGGCTTGGAGCTCGTGGCATTAAGCGATCTCTTCCGCCGTGTTTTCTTTTTCTTTGCCTGAGCGATTGATGCAGTATCCCTCTCTTCAAGAATGTAGTTTTGATTTTGAAGCATTGACCGTGTAACTACATTCGCGGGTACAATGGGTGTGGATCCTCGTGCTTGGTTGGTGACCTCAACCAAATTCAATGGCGTAATCTTGGGTGCATTAGGATTATGTGGACATTGAGCGATCAAATGATCTATGCCACAGCGATTACATGTAAGTACCGGCATTCCCGATGTGCTCCCTTGATTTGGTTGCATTTGAGTAGCGATCTTCTGTAGCCTATTAGGGCACTCCGCTACACGATGTGGTCCACCACACTCGTAGCATTGAAGAGGTGGTCTCCTCGCCAAGGTATTAAGGTTTTGTCCTCTTGTGGCGAGAGCAGCCGCTTGATATACAGGCTTGACTTGGCCGAAATGATCCTCCATGTAGTACTGGGGAATCATTTCAAACGTATCAATCCCATATGGAGCAGTGGGGTCTATCTCCTCTTCATAATCCCCACACGCACTATGTGACTCACAACCCATCTGGTTTATTGGGGTAATCCTTGGATGTGGAGGTTGTGATCCTAGCACTGGTGGTGGTAACGGCACAGACTGGACTACATTCGGATTCCTTGGAACTATGTGCTGTGACGGTTGCTCGATAGGTTGTGCAGGCATTAGCGCGGGTACTTGAGGTGTGTTTGACCAAGCTAGTGGTGCCTGGTTTGCCAACATTCGCTTAAGTGTTAGGCAATCTTTAGATTGATGGCCATACTTACCACATGCATTGCAATTCCCATTGAATTTGACTCTGAATGTGGGACATTCACTCGTGCTATGTGGTCCTAAGCACACCGAACACCATTGTTGCTCTCTCCTTGGGTACATATGGCTATTCTGAGGAGCTCAATTACCCCTAAAGTATTCTTGGAGAGCCTTAGTAAGGTCGGTTACAGACATTTCAGATATCTTGGGCTCCTTGGCAATAGGTTTCACCGTCATTGGCTCGTGCCCAGATACTTGCGAACTAACGGATTTTGTTTCCAAAGACACCTTTTTACCTGCAATCATCAAGTTGTCTTCTAACTGGATTGCATTGGCAGTGACTGCTTCCCACGTTGTAAGACCTCTAATGACTAGGCCATTGTAAATGTCCTCGTGGCGCAATCCTCGGATGAATCTATCGAGGAGTTGGTTGTTATTGAAGCATTCATCGGGAGTGCAGCGAGAATTTAGATGCTTCAATCGACTTATAAAGTCTCTCACTGACTCCCCTTCCTCGCGCTCAGCTTTTTGGAGTTGAGATGCTACTCCCCAAAGCACACCCTCACGTATGTATTCTTTTAAGAACAATCTCTTGAGAGTGGGGTAGTGAGTGCGCTCTTCAACCCTTAAGGTTCGATACCAATCTCCGGCCTTCCCACTCAAGGTTAAGCCATCAAGGTTAAGCCTAAGGCTTTACACTTATGCAGCTCATTGTGCTCTTCCAAGGAATCACACACGTGTTCGAAGACTTCAATGTGCTTCCTAACATCCTCGTTACCGCTGAAGTTTTGAGTGAGTTTAGCCACTTGTACTGCCTTGCTTCTAGGTTCTCTCTCAGACATACCCCGCATGTTTTCCGCAATAGATCGTCCGATCGTCTGAGCAAACGCTGCGAGATCACCTAGGTGAGCAGGCATAGCTAGTGGAGGCACTTCTGGGATAGCCTGGCTGATAGGAGTTGGCATTGGTCTGAGTAGGTTGGCAAATGACGTAGGATATGATATGTGGCTAGGCCTAGCTCCCCTTGGATAATGGTTATGATAAGGTGGTCGTGGAGCATACGCCATTGGCATACTAAGAGGCGTAGGAGCTACATGAGCATGAGTAGCAATAGGTACATAAGGCCGATAGGCACTGCCACGCACTATTGTAGGTACTGTTCCACTAGGTAGTGGTGTCGTACTAACTACAGTGGTAACAGGTGCGCTTTCTGTCATGCTCATCATTGGGGTAGGCATTGTGGAGTCCTTAATGGAAAGTTGAGCCAAGGTTGGAAAGCTAAAGTTACGACTCGTGGGCTCAACCTGCATTGAGACTCCAGGCGAAACAACATACGAAGGGTCTATGGGACTCACCGAGGGAGTCTCCAATTGTGATAGGGTTGGTTGTTTGGCCTTGCCCGTATCCAAAAACCTCATAGGGCCAGTGGAAACTAAGTTCACTCCCCTATTTTGCCTCTCAATTTGGATAATTCTATGAATCACCTCACATATCATGTGTTGTTGCTCTTCTAGATTAGTGGCGCTAGATGTAGATCGTAGGACTTCTAACCAACCCACATGGTATGTGTAACCCGTGTATAGGTCCGTTAGAGTCTCTGTGTGTAGATCATATTCCCAATTTTCATTGAGAAATATCCCATCTAGACTTGGTGTGCCAAACGGTTCTCTTGAAGTGGACGCAATGTCACTTCTTAAGGGTTGGCTTCTAGGGACCTCTACTTTAGGAAGAGCATCGGAATGTGGTAGCTCAGTAGGGCCCTCATTAAACGAAGTGGGTAGAATATCCACATGGACACTCTTTGGGAGGGTAGGGTCTACATAAGATGTGAATGGTGAATCTACTACCCCTCCTTCTTCATTTACTTCGCTTGTGGCATGCTCAGAGCATGTAGCTCTACTAAAGGTCTCTATTAGACAACTAAACATGCTAGATCCGGGTTGTGGGGCCCACACTGGCATGTTTTGGCTTGTCTCCTCAGGGTTCTTGGTAGGGTGTCCTTCCATGGCTTCTGAGTCGGAAGACGAGTCACTATCCACTATTCGTGGATCTTGGGTTGCACTCCCTTGGGTTCCAGCCGAAGGCCAAGATGCCAACGTGGAGGGATGGTGTGAGCCTGCGTAAACTAAAACGCTTTCTAGTGGCTCAGGCTCTAGCACCCGACCAGAACGTAGATGCATGTGACGTGGGTACCCTACGTGCGTTGGTAACTACCCTTGAAACTCACACAAGTGGTTTCTTAGGTGTTTCGCACCTCGTTTTTACTTGTTTTTAGATTGTTTTTAGATCGTTTTGAACTCGTTTTTGACCCCCTTACTTACGGTCGAACTTGGGCTAGGGCGTGTGATAGCTCGAAACGAGCGTATCGTTCAAAGGGTCCTAGCGTGCTTTACAGCACCGTGTTCGCCTATTTAGAGCTCCTGTAGTCCTCAAAACAGTCGTTTCCCTTGGGGGGAAGGGGCAAAAGCCTATTTGCTTGTGGAGGAAAGGGTGAGGGCTTTATCCCACATGCTCACTTTACTCCTTGGGGAGTGGGCTACATATAGGGCACGACTTCCCATAAGCTCTCACTTGAAAGAAAGCTATGGAGGCTCACTCTCCTATATATATATCAAAAGACCGAGACCGAGGCCGGGGCCGGGGCCGGGGTCGGGGTCGTGGGTCAATTGGGGTTCTTTCTTTTCAAAAATTTTTTTTCCAATTAGAAAATCTTTCCTCTCCACACGTTTGGTTCTTTCTTTAAAAATAAAATTTAATTTTTTATTTTTTATTTTTTATATTTTTTTTAAATTTTTATTTTCTGTTTTTTTTAAAAGATAAGTTCTCTAGGGTTTCTAGCCTTGGCCGCGGCGCAGTTCGCGCACACAGCACAGATCTGGGGATTTAGAAACCCCCTCACATGCAGAAAACCAGATAACCGATCGTGCGCCCACACGCGAAGCGAAAAAATAACAAAAGAAACAGAAACACAGAAGACAAATTACAGAAGACAGATTGCAAAACACAGAAACACCTCAACAACAAACACACAGTCTCTTTCCTACAGTGTATATTAAACTTCGCGCAGCAGCCGAGCTGCAAACTGGAGCTTGGTGCAGGGCAACTCCCCGGCAGCGGCGCCAAAAATGTGCGCTTTTGCAGCACAGGTCGTAGCTGGGGACTTGCCGGACACCGTATGCGAGCCACGAATGGCTGCAAGCATACAACCAGGGAAGGAAGCTCAAACAGAATGCCAAAGGGTGTGTCACTCACCGCTCAACCGCTGCCTTGAAGGATTCCCGCGTCGCAGCCGTGAAGAAGGAGCCGCCGTCTCGCCGCTCTACCGCCTCTCCGCCACCGTGCCACTACAGTGCTCGATCGCTCTCTCACTCTCTCTCTCTCTCTCTCTCTCTCACGCAGGAGAAGGAAACCAAAGAGATAAGGCAAGAGCACTCTTGTATTCACAACACATGAGAATGAGGATTTTAGGGTTACATTTGACTCTTATAGGTGACTTGGTCGTTCACACTTGGGCGCCCATACATGGTCGGTTGACCCTAACCCTTATCCTACTGATATTCAAGGTGCGCCTCTCATCGGCGATCACCCCAATCCCTTTATCCTTAACATATGGTGCCGACAAGCCCGGCCCATGACTCAGAATATTTAAATTAATGACGTAAAACATAGTACGTCTCAATGTCCGCCATGGGTTAACAGGGGTGCAGGTTGTACTGGTGCTAGCTGTGTGATACCAACAGCCACCCCCTCCCTATTTCCATGGCCAATCTTAGCATTTATGGCATCAGCCATGGCTGGTACAAGTGCAATTTGAGGAAAGGTTGGTGGAGGAGCAGGGCCGAGAGGATAGTATCCCATAGGAGGCCCCTATCTGATTGGTGGAGGAGCAGGGCCGAGAGGATAGTATCCCATAGGAGGCCCCTATCTGATTGGTGGGCTTAAGTGTACCCCTTGTGGTCCCAAGGTAAACTCCCTGTGGTGAGTACTGCTAATACATAGGCGGACTGGGTTGATGTGAAGAGCTTGGGTAGACCCCTACCCTTTGGTGCAATATTCCTGGTCCCTGAGATGATGGACCTAGCCCTGGGTTTTGCACCAGTCCCTAGGCCCTAAACTGATTAGCTATACCTGAAACATGTGCAACTCTCCAGATGGGTGGTTCTATCTGGGTCTGTTAGCTTTCGCTTTGTCCTACTTCTGCTCTAGGCTCTAAAGACGGAGGAGGCTCGCTCTCTTAGGGTTGGTCCATGTCTCTCACCTTGAGTTGAGGTTCTTCTAATTGTGTATTTTCCCAGGATAAAATTATGTGGCCTCGAAGCAAGGCTTCTCTACGAGTGTGTGGGAGAGTTAGGAACTTGCTCTTCGATAGATGTTCTATCCATACACCGGAGTTCACGCTCTTTGGTCTCAAGATCTGGTGTCCCTCATCACGTACTTGGATGGCCTTTCCTCTCACTAGTATTGTCAAAGACAAGCACCATTTGACTCCACTCGGTATTGACCAATGGGTCCGATCTGATCAGCGGCGTAAAGGATATCCTTGAGAGCTTGCTTCATTGAAGAGAGGGTTATTTCGCACCAATCTTCCCTATCGTAGGTGCATGGAAGTATGGTACTACTATGCAGAACCCCTCTAAGAAAAAATGTTTTTTTTAAAGAACGAGCGAGCATACGCTTAAAATATGAAACGAGTGAGCGTACGCTTCTCAGGGAGAGAAGGAATAGACGTTCACTCTCCGGATTGGCAAGGGTGTGTGCTTCTGAGATGACAATTTGAACGGGCGTTCGCTTCGGAAGGGAAGGGAACGAACATTCCAAATTGGGTCTAGAATGTAATGGGCATGGCAAAGAAGCCGCGGACGTTCGCTTATGGTGCCAGTGAGAAGGAACAGGCGTTCGCTTGCAAATTTAGGGGTTAGAGAAAAAGATGTGGGTGTGGCAGTTTCACTTGTGCACTGGAATGGGCATTCGCTTTGGAAGGGAAGGGAATGGATGTGGTACATTTGGAACGATTGCGGCACTTTCGGAACGTTTGCGGCACTGTTAGAATTGGGAATTTTTGGAATTTGTCAAGGCTTTATGGATGTAGGTCTAGCAACCTCCCTGAATATTCTTTGACAATATAGACACCCTCCTAGATCGAATGCACTTCAATGCAATTCATGCGCAATTAAATGTAGATATCTTATTTTTAATGCCTCTTCCACATTTAGACTCAAGATCTTACTAGATATGGATTGCGGAGGGAAGTAACGGGCATGGCAGATGTTCCACGGCCATGGTCGGATAAGCAAATGGGCGTTCTCTTCTCATAGTAGCTAGACAGAGTTTTCCTCAAACACCTACTAATTCAAAGGCCTAACCACTGTTTTTTGGTGTTTTTATTTCAATAGGGGGCTAGAGCTTATCTCTAGCTACCTTTTGGTGCCTATAATGCATGATTTGAACTAACAAATTGAGATTAATTAGATGATTAAGGGCAAAGTAGGGGCACTCACTTGCTTCTCCTGCTCTTGGTGAAGACTCGAATACTCCGATGCTTGATTAACAACCAAATTTCCAGGTAATCATCATCAAAAAACAACACAAAGCAAGGTTAATCAACCCACCGATGGATTTGCACTCTAACCGAGCTAAATCAAAGACTCTAGCAAATGAATTAAGTGGAGGACCCTAAGCCAAATGCTTTCCCCGGGGAAGCAACGCCAAAGATGTTAAGGATAACATGCTACATTGCACACACGAGAGAAAGATTCATGCAAGAATCGAATCTAGAGGATAGCACTTGGGTTAACTCCTTGATGTGAAGCCATTAGGGGCTCACTCCACACTCTCCTTGTGTCACCCAAGAAGAGATCCAAATGCTAGGTAGAGAACACGAGGGAAGGAGCTATGGAGATCTCAACCTCTACCTCATGCCACAAGTATGCAAATGGGATATGGTAGATAGCAAAGAGAAGGTAGAGAGGGATAGAAATGAGAGAATTACCATTCCTACTCACATACACCAACAACCAAAGCATACAAGCAAGCATGCAACCATAAGCTCAAATGAGAGAGAGAGAGAGAGAAGGCAAACTCAAGTGAGACAAATGGGATTGTCCCTTTTCATATTCCATAAAATGTCTTATATACATGAGCTCATATCTACAATGTCTAACTGCCCATTTACAAGTGGGGGCCCAAAACTAGTCTTCCTAGTTTCACTAGCTCTATGTATATCTATTCCTCATGACCAGTATACCACAAGCCGTAAGCTCGGTCATCACATGTCTCATATACAATCAGCGCATTGCACGGTTACAAAAGAGGCATAGTAGCCACACGAAAGGTAATGTTAACCGGAGTGGTTAACATTTGGTCACCATCTGACCACATTTGGTTGGAATGTGCATGCCAAATGCCTGATTTTTAATTTGTTGTGGCCTTAGAGACCCCCCTCAAAATCAAGAATGCACATTTGGTTAGAATTTCTGATTTTTAATTTGTTGTGGCCTTAAAGATCCCCCTTGCAAAATTAGGCCTAAAGGAGCTCAGATGTTCACACACCAAACTTTGTAAGAGTGGGAGAAGATGCATATACAATCTTAAAAAGTTTGATCACCATCCAAGAACATTTGGTTGGAATGTACATGCCAAACACCTGATTTTCAATGTGGTGTGGCCTTAGAGAGCCCCATTAAAATTAAGCCTTTGGCCAGTACATTGCAACCAAAGAAGCTCGGATGGTTACCTTTACAGGTATATATTTTATTATATTTTTGATGAATTAATAATCATATAGAAATATGTTTAATTTAATTTGTGCAGGATTCAACTTAATGGAATGTGCAAGTTGGCACAAGATTAATGTATAGGTGTAAATGTGCACATAGTCATTTTATGTAACAAGGCCCACTAGCAATTTTATTTAGGCAAAGGTTTTTATATGTATAAACCTTAGGAGACTTCATATGGTTAAAAATGTGTAAAGAAATACCCCAAAAGTGGGAAAAGGAAGCCCAATTTGTACACTCACCTATTCTTAGCTCCTTGGGCTTTTTTTATGAAATAAAATTCTCTAAATACTCATGTCGTGGAAGTGGAGCTACACGGCATGGTGGGGGGGGAGATTGCACCCAATCTTGTCTTGATGGTGATGTTATTATTTCTCTCTTGCTTTATTTTATGCTATGTGATTTGATTTCAATTTAATTCAAGTGTTTGTTTTAATTTTTTGATGTATTTAATTATTTCTTCAAGAAGATTAAAGGGTCCCGTGAGAAAGTGGTATTAGAGCTTTGGTTTAATTTAATCTTCTTGAAGGCGGTCAAAAACTTGTGGACAACAAGGTGAAAAAGACAAAAAGAGAGTTGATTTTGGATTTTTTTTAAATTTAAATTGAAGAAGAACAAGTTTATGGATGGTTGAAAGAAGGCTTGTTTTTAACCATTGGGTAACCAATCTCCATCAATCTATTGTCCAAAGGGTAAAACTAGGTGGAAAACAATCTATTGTCCAAAGGGTAAAACTAGGTGGAAAATAGTTAGTGGGTTTTCCAAAATCACAAAACCACTAATCCTCTTTATAATCTGCCCGTATAGATGGAATCAGCAAGAGAGGAGAATGGAGAGCCATAGTCAAAATTGCTAAACCCAGTTGCTCTTCAATTGTGCAATGGAAGGCTATTATAAATCCTACAAATTGGAGAATTCAGAAATTTATCCTTCTGTCAAAAAAAGAGGTGTCGATTTCATGAAAACATTTTCCATTTTCTCCCTTGCGCGCTGCGCCTTGTCGGGATTATTCAAGGGGTATTCAAGGGGAGAGGTTTGAAAATACCAAGCTTATAAAAGCTTTATAAAACAAGCTCAAAATTTATTATATATATATATATATATAATTATCTCCCTTCTCCATCTCTCGGCAGCGCAGTGCGCAGAGTTAGAATTTTCTCACGCGGGCCCAAATTCACTCCTTCTGTCCACATTCACTGCACCGATTAGTTGTCCCATAAAAGTTTTATAAGATTTTATTAATAAAGCTTATATTAATAAAAAGCTTATGTTGGCAAAAATGCTTTGTTAAGCTTCAATACTAAATCTTTAATAAAATTTTTTTAACAAGCTTTACTTAAAAGCTTCCACTTAAATATTTTAAAAGAAATTATATATATATATATGTGTGTGTATGTATATATATGTATATATATATATGTGTGTGTGTGTGTGTGTGTGTGTGTGTATATATATATATATATATATATATATATATATATATATATATAAGAGCTTTTAATAAGCTTCCTTATGAAGCTATGGTTAAAACCCTACTACAAAGATTAATCAAAGCTTAGTTTATATATATATATATATATATGAAAGCCTTCTTCTTTCTTATGTTTAAAAAAATTATGGCAGTTAACAGCAGCAGCTAGCCACAAGAAAACTTTTTTTTAGAGCTTTAGATTAAAAAGCTTAAAAATTTAGCTTTGTAATAAAGCTTTGATTAAAGCTTTCCTTTAATTTATTTTTTAAAAAATAAGTATAAATAAATAAATCAAATTCTAGTTAAACTTTAGTTTTCTAAAATGGCTATTATTTTCATAAAACTTTTGGTTTTCTTTTAAAAGGCCAAATCTTATACTTTAAAGTTTAATCATTAAAGCTTTAATATATATATATATATATATAGTTAGTGCATATTTTGTTTTTAACAATCCCCTTAAAGATTTTTTTTTTTGTAATGCCCAGTTCCTTGGAGCAATAACAGGAAACATTGCTTTGTCACCATCAAGACTCGGCCCCCACAAATCATGAGCTAAGTCTTCATTTACAATTACTCTTTACTAGTTGTAAATTAATTAAATTATTGCATGCATATTTTGTGTTGTCCAATCAACTATTTTGCAGCCAACCGATACAATATCTAAGCTAAGTATTTATCTAATCTCTCTATTTATATTTTTATGTCAAATATTCAAGCATTTTGAGAGTATACTGTTTATAATTAAACCTTAATTTATTTTCCTCGATCCTTTAAATTTATTTAAAATGGTCAAACAATATCCTTTTAAATCCAAATAAATTTCATAAGACATTTTTGAGATTATCACATTTTTTAAGGATGATTATTTCATTTGCATGTGTAAAATTAATTATTTCAACGTTTATTTCCTAGTTTTTAATTGAAAATGTCTGAAAAATATAGTTTGCATGCTAGAAAAATCCATAAAAAGGAAAAGAAAGCTTTGTTGAAAACCTCAAAAAGCTTTAGCTTTTGGGAGTAAGAACTTATCTCAAGGCTTGGAAGAGACCCTAAATCCTTTGTTCCAGTCTAATTAATTTTGTGATGTAGAGATCACAATATTTTTAGGATAGCCACAACAATGTGCGACAGTTCAAGGGTTTTCATATTTTGGCGATATTTGAACACCACTTTTATTGTTTATTGTCAACTCATCACACCTTGAGGTAATTTTTCTTATCTATGATTATTAATTGCATCAGATATATCTACATTTGTTTTACCATGTAGATGTGCTTCCCCAACATCATGTGAGTACGTATTCAACCCATTCATTAATTGCTTTGTGTGTTTAAAATTGATACTAATTAATTCGAGATATATGAATCTTCGAAGTACATTTAAATTGTTTGTTACCATATAGCATTTCTTTTTCAAAACGACTCCATCCCTATTTTCCATGATTAAAATATCACATATACTTGTAGTATTTGTGACCTTTTAATGATGTATTTGTAGCAAAGTTGTTAGACACTTCGCAAGCAAGTTGCTATCCTCTATAACTTAGTGAATAATGTTTCCAATATTTCTATGAAAGTTTTATCTTCCAAACAATGATTCAAACACTTTACAAGTACGCTTTTCATTTCTAACCCTACAATAGTGATCATGCTTAAATATTCATTGAAGTTCATTGATAAAACTTCAAGATTTTATTTCTTATAAAGCCATAATCCATAGTTATGTATGGAATTATAATCCGTTCACATTATTTCTCATTTTTCTCAGTGTAAAGTATGATTTCAATTGAATATATATATATATATATATATATATATATATATATATATATATATATATATATAGGTACGGTTCTTTACTCTTGAATTTCGTGTTTATTAATTAAGTTTATGTCAACTTTAAAAGTAAACTAACCCTTCATCATCCAGACTTGTTTCATCTACTTTCAATTTATAATCTCACGAATCCTTGAGTGTTAAAACTTTTTTGATAGATAATTTCAATGACACCAACAATGGAGGTATGTATACATATTCACCTTCTTTTATACAACTTTTTCATAAGTTTTTCTATAATCTCTTTTCAACCTAATAATCTAATTAATAAACCTTACATTAAGATTAGTTCAAGTTTAATAAAATAAATGAAATTTCTAGATAGAGAAAAATTACGACGGAATTTAAGTTTTAGAGGGAGCTGGCCACTCCGCCCTCAAACTTTTATTCTGAAGGAAGTGATGTATGGAATTAATCTGGTGGTATAGGACATCAGATTGGTTTTATATACTTACTCTAGATGCTCTTATGTCTTCTATCTTTCAAACATCCTATGTGTGTATGTACAACGCGCCTATGTGGTATGGGACACATAGACTCATCTTACATACATTCATTTCATTGGTTCACTGCATATGCATTTAGTATAGATCTAGTCTTCCACACCAATCATAAAGCCATCCTCTCATGCATTTATGCTACCATATATCAGGGATGCCCGTATATGGCATGCTCTTGTGCCCTCACTATTTGTTTCAATTGGTTCGTATGGAGGGGTGATTCCGTGGGTACTTACGCCTGGCAAACATGTGTGTGGCTTCCTTCATTGCTTGTTTCAGTTGGTTCAAATGGAGGGGTGATTCCCTAGGTACTTATGTGCCTAGCAAACATGTGTATGGCTGTTATTTGATTATTTATGGGTTGTCTATATCTCTGGACGACGTGGATACTGTCTAAGTATAGCAACGAGAAGTGCAAGGATACCAATTGAGGTGTTGCACTGCATGACATGTGAGAGGGTACTTGTGAGATCCCACTGCCCCCTCCGCGCACCGGATTCTCGGTTGGTAGCAGCGGAAGTAGCTTCTTCATGCGCAGGGCAAGGTTTTCCTCTCGGGGCCTTGTCCTCGAATGTCCGGACACGAGACTAATTTGGTGGTCATTCCGAAACCGAAAGCGGGAAAATTTCTCTTGCTTGGAAAACGGGGACGATTCCACCTTTTTTATTTCCTTAACGAATTTTCTAACAGAAGAAATCAACGCTATTTTCCTAACTGAATGAGGCAGAGCCATTAATCTATTCATTTGAGAAGTCTTCAGGTTATTATTTAACTCCTCTTAAACTTTAACTTATAAAACAATCCATTGACAAACAGTTATTGATTACAGATGTCATAACTCAAAATTTTCATCCAATCCTTGTTTCTCAAAAAAACAGTATCACTCTGGACTCTCCGCTGAGACCAACTGGTCAGCAAACGAGATCCAGTAAACAGATTACAATAATCATTGGTCCATCATAGAATATCTTCCACGACATATGCATGGGTGTCCTAGGCACCGCGAGCCCATGCATTGCCTGGTCAGAACCCTCCAGGATCCTCCTTAGGTGTCCTGGCACTTCACTCAGGGACCGCTTCGTCGGCCCTCATCCATCGTACCGAAAACAGGGTTTGTATGCAAGTTTCCAGTTTGATTTTCTTTTGAATACAATGAGTATATCTTAAATCAGTATCCCCAAAACTTCATAATCGTAATACTGAATTTCAAAACAGAATTCCTCGAATTCTGTAACCTTGATCCTCAGATCAATTCAAAGGGTCTTAACTTAGTTTCAGATTTGGTGGGAGATTTAAGTGTATTTTCCTTAATTGGTCACATCTTCTTTCCTGGAAACTGACGAAAGAGTTTGGTCTTGGTCATAGTTTGATTCAGGGTTCGAGTCTGATAAGGTTTTTCCTGAACTATCTTTCTCGAAAGGGAGTGATATTTTAGTTATTATTTTATTGAATTTCATTCATTGAATATTCACTTAACTGATTTCTAAATTAATCACGAATTTTGATGAGGAATAAATTAATCATTTATCTGAATATCTTGACTTCGATAGATTTCCTAAATTTTCTCTTTACAATCTGAGTGAATATAAAACGATAGAAATTTCTCTCTCAGAGTATTTACTTATTCATTTATCAAATATTTATGGAAATTAAACATAGAATTAAAGAGAATCTAATTTTGATATAAAAATTCTTTATTCATCTATTTATGCATAAAATCCAACTTCAATGGAAATAACACTTTTATATAAAAGAAAATCCTTTTATGCATCTATTTATGCATAAAATCAATTTAATAGGAATAACACTTTTAAAATAAAAAGAATTTCTTTATGCATCTATTTATGCGTAAAAATTAATTTTTATAGGAATAACGCTTTTATAATTAAAAAATTTCCTTTATGCATTTTTTTATGCATATAAATGAAATTCAATGAAAATAACACTTTTATAATAAAAAAATTTCTATTATGCATCTTTCCATGCATAGAAATTAAATTTAATGGAAACAACACTTTCATAATAAAATATTTTCAATATGCATCTTTCTATGCATAGAATTTAAATCTAATGAAAATAACACTTTTATAATAAAAAAATTTCCAATATGCATCTTTCTATGCATAGAATTTAAATCTAATGAAAATAACACTTTTATAATAAAAAAGAATTTCTATTATGCATCTTTCCATGCATAGAAATTAATTTCAATAATTATATCAATGATATCCATGCATATTCATAGATGAATACGTACATGGAGTAAATAAAAATATTTCTTTTAGAATGCACAAACGGTGGGGATTACTCTTTTAGAATAACATACAGATAAACTTTATTTCCACAAAGTTTAAGAAAATTTTGCCATAACCTCCTTTGTATGGCTGACCATTTCTCAATTTTTACATTCTAAATACACTTTAAAATTAATCCCAATTTGAAGTAAAGTACTCTAATCTATTCAATTTTCACTTTCTAAGAGTAAACAATAAGAAAAGTTTAAATCAATTTATTTGTTACTCATATTAGGATAAAGAAGGGCTGAATTCTTAAGGAAGAGAAGGGGGTAGCCTTTTCATCAAGGCATATAATCAAGATTCACTTAAAAAGTAAAGAAATCAGAAAACCATAGATTATAAATTAAAAAGTAGAGTTTTTAGCTTACATGGAGTTTTGTGAGCTTTCCTTTGGCATGAGGGATTGAGGGTTCTACTCTTGTGAGCTTTCCTTTGGCATGAGGGATTGACGGTTCTACTCTTGTTTGGATCAAGAGTGGCCACCAATTTCTTTGGAGAGGATTTAGTCAAAAACAATTGAATAGAGTAACAGTGCATAAACACTATTAAGGTTTTACAAAGGGGGAGGCTTCTATTTATAGGAAAAAGTGAGCCTCAAACCAAGCAAACTGATTCTAGAATTTTCCAGATCAGTTTGGTCAATTTTGGACCATTTTTGGGTCAGTTCAGCTTACTTTTTGGAACTAGACTTGAATTAGGAGAGAGGAGAGATGAAATATCTTATTTTATTGATTTAAAATGGAAAGCAATGATGAGAAAAAGGTGCCTCCTTAATCCCCACTTTGTGTCAAAAATTCATTTTTTTAATGTTTCCTTTGGTCCTTAGTCCACTCTTCATCTTATGTGAGTATTTACTTAGTTTTGGGGGGTTTTTCTTTATTTCTTCAATTTATCTCCTCCCTACATTTGGATTAATCTTATTGGCCCCTTAGAACCTTAATCCAAAATTTTAAGAAAATCTAGACCCTTAGGCTAAGGTCTTTTGAGCAGATTATAATTTATTTCTAATGCACCTTAGGAAATTCTTTTTAAACTTTTGTTTCAGGGGAATTTATTTTAATAAGAAAAGATATTTTTCCATCCAAAGATATCTAAAAAAAAGATGTTTTTCCATCCAAATATATCTAAAAATTATGTTATCTCTCTCTAGAATATTTTCTCTCTCTAGGCCAAAACAAGATCTTTTATTATTTTGAAAAGGGGATTGATTACAGGGGAAGAAACTGGACATCTTGAGGAGTTGGGGAGGAATCTTACATTCTCTCCCACTTGAAAAATGCGAGATGTCCTTATCTCGCAAACTGGGGGGTAATTGCGCAACAGTTCGGCTTCTTTTTCCCAGGTGGCGTCTTCAAAAGGATAGAACTTCCATTTGACTAATAAAACTCTTAGAATTCTGTTCCTGAGAACCTTCTCTCGAACATCAAGGATTTCTTCAGGTTGGAGTTCCATCAGCCCTTGGGTTGAAGAAGTTAAGAGTTCATCATTAAGCACATGGTTCGGGCTTGGTACATACTTTTTAAGAAGGCTGACATGAAATACATTATGTACTTTGAGATGAGGAGGCAGAAGAAGTTCATAGGCCTTATCACCTACTTTCTTTGTAATCAGATATGGCCCACAGTATCTCGGGGATAACTTCTTGTACTTCCCAAGAGATAGAGAACTTCTTTTGGGGCGTACTCAAATGAAGACCATATCTGCTTCTTCGACTTTTCTGTCTGACCTCTTCTTATTTGCATATTGCTTCTGTCTATCCTAGGTAGCTCTTAAATCTTTGCAGATTGACTGCATTTGTTGCTCCATGTCGTCAAGCATCTGTCTAGACATCTCGACCCTAATCAACGGGTCGAACCAAGTTCATGGTGTTAGGCAGTCTTGTCCATATAGAGCTTTGAAAGGGCTCACCCCGATGCTTCAATGATAAGAGGCATTGTAGGCAAACTCGACTAGGTGTGCAAATAGCTTAGCCACTTTTTGGGTTCCCTGCCATAGCATGACCAAAGTATATCTTTGATTACTTGGTTCACCCTTTCTGTTTGACCATCGGTCTCGGGGTGGTAAGCTGTGATGAGATCCAAGAAAGTTCCTATTGCTTCGAAAAATGCAGTCCAGAATCTTGACGTGAACTTGGGATCTTGATCACTTACTATTCTCCTCGGTAGGCCATGCAATCTGAAGATTTCCTTGAGGAACACTGTTGCCACGTCCACTGCAGTGTAGGTTCCTTTTACTGGAATCAGCAGATGGGCAACTTTGGTTAGTCTATCAACTACCACGAAGATGGAGTTGTAACTTGATTGCACTGAAGGTAGTCCAGTAATAAAATCCATATTGATACATTCCCACTTCATCTGGGGGATGTCTAATGGATGTAGCTTCCCAAGAATTTTTACTCTTTTTGCTTTGACTTTCTGACAAATCAGGCATTGACGTACATGATTACGTACATCCTTTTTTAGTCCAGGCCAAAAGAAGCTTTTCTTTATAAACATGTAGGTCTTGATGAACCTTGATGTCCTGCAATAAGGCTGTCATGGGCTTCATTCAGAATTTGACCCTTAGTTCCCTCATCATTGGGAATGCATAGCCTCCTATTATAATACATAATTCCATCATCCAGGCTATACCCTTGAACTCGGTTCAACTTCTGAGGAGTTTTGCTTTCTTGCATAAGTAGGGTAGCAATAGGGCCAAAGAATCTATCCTTCATGATCTTCTCTCTTGTTTCATTAATCAATGGATTTGACACCACTGTGATTGCAAGCAAGGAGGCTTTTCTGCTGAGGGCATCTACTACCACATTTCCTTTGCCTGGGCGGTACTTGATTTCAAAATCAAATTTGTGCAGGGGCTGCATCCACCTTCTTTGGCGCATGTTGAGATCCTTCTGAGTGAAGATCCACTTTAAGCTTTGATGATATGTCATCAAAGTGAATCTTTGACCCACTAGGTAATGTCTCCACAACTTCCAGTGCATAGACTACTAAAAGTAGCTCCAGGTCGTGGATAGCATAATTTCTCTCATGCGTTCTGAGTTTTCGAGATTCATAGGCCACTGCATGACCTTCTTGCATGAGTGCACCTCCCAGGGCAAAACCACTGGCATCAGTTTACTACCTCAAAGGGTAGAGAGAAATCTGGCAATTTCAGAACGGGATTGGTTACCAAGGTGGTCTTCAGCTTATCAAAAGCGCTCTGACACCTGGCAGAACATTAAAACGGGATATTCTTTTTGAGAAGATTTGTCAGGGGGGAAGCTATGAGAGCATACTTAGGTATAAAATTCTATACCAACCAATTAATCCCAAGAATCCTCTGACTTCTTTCACTATCTTTGGTTCAGGCCAATCTATGACTACTTGGACTTTTGTGGAGTCTAGAGAAATTTCGTCTTTTGATACCAGAAAGCCCAAGTATTTAACATGGCGACAGAGAAAGTGCATTTGCTCTTTTTTACAAAGAGTTGGTGCTTCCTTACAATCTCAAGAACTTTTCGGACGACATGAGCTTCATGGTTAGCTACATTCTTTGATTAAATCAGAATATCATCAAAGAAAACAAGAACAAAATCATCCAGGTATTCTCTGAGAATGTCCTGCATTAGGCAATTGAATGTAGCTAATTGCAGAATTGGTGGGGATCCTGAAATTCCGATTCCTTGAACTTTGTTTCCGTGAAGGTCACGGAAGGATATGGTTCCATTGTGATAGTGAATGCTAGCTTGGTTTTTGTGGAGCCAATCCATTCAAAGGATCCCATCGAAACTCCCAAAGGTAGGACTCTGAACTGACTGGCCTTCCTACTCTCTAGTCCAACGCACTAAATATCCACTAAAACAATAAATAACAACCACACACAGCCTAAATCCTAGAAACACACACCGAAAAGACATCTTTTTGTATGAAATAATTTACAATGTTTTATTTACACACACCCACACAGACACACAAATGGAAAAGAACAAACTACTACGACCCAACAGATCTTCAAGTCACAACTTCACCATTCTAAACTGAATAAAGAAATTTAATGTCAAAATGGTTTTGTGTAAATTGTTTCCAAGAATTTAATGAAAAAGAACCGATATTTCCAACACTTCCACGTTTCAGTCAATCTGCAACAGCATCACTGCATTCAACATTTGGCTAATCTTCACTTCACTCCACTCTTCACTCTCTCTCTCTCTTTCACACTTCAAAACTCTTTCTTTCTTTCTGCTCTCTCTCTACTCACTATTCTCGTGAACTCTCTTCTTCTTTTTCTTTCTTTCTCTTTCTCTTCCTCTTCTTCCTTCTTTCTCTTCTTTGTTTTTCTTCCTCCTCCTGAAACACAAACACAAGAATAATGCACACAATCTAATACATTCTCTCACACTCTCATGCTTTTACTTTTAAGTATGCACCATGTCAAAGTGATCAAATCTCTTTCTCTCTCTTTCCTATTTTGCATGTACACACATAGCACAACCATATTGCCCTCTCTCTTCTTTCCTTCTTCTTCTACCCACACACAATGTCTCCTCTACTTGCTATGGTTCCTCACCTTCTCTCTCCTCATTTTAGTTTGAGAGCATGGAAACCTCCCACATGCACACACACGTTTCTTTCTCTCTCTCACTGTCTACCATGGGTACCTCTCTCTCTCTCTCCTACTGATTGCCATCAGGGCAAAAAAAAACACGCTCTCTACTCCCTCCTTGTCAGTGGGTAAGGTCACGATCCCCTCTCTCGTCTTATCTCCTTCCGCCTTCTGCTCACAACAATGGTACTCCTCTGATGGAGAAACAGCCACTTTCTCTGAAACGCAGTCTCTGAACGTAGCCGCCCCTCTACTTGTCTATATGCTCACCTATGACGCCTCTTATTTGTGTGTCCAATCTCCCCAGGATCATACCCTTAATGGTGTGGCCAAGGCCTGCCACTATGGACCTTGCCTATGTATGTGCCTGCCTGCTCCAAGACTCACGCATGGCCTTACTCAAAGCCACATGCACAGCCGGCCTCGCTTTCCATCGCGTAGGCTAGCAATCGGCCAACCAACCCTCATGCTAATGAGCCGGCCCTGTGAGGCTCACTCACCTTTGGTGGTCAATCCCAGCAGCTGTGGCGCAAGGCCAAAGACCTCAAGCGTATCCGCACGCTAGGCGGTCTAGCCGCATAAGGCGACCACACCACTACCCTCCACGTGCTCTTGTGCAGGCCTATGCCCACTAGGCGGCCAACTCGATGGCACGCAGCACACAGCCCTGCAAGCTCTATGCGCGCGGCTGTGACCCTTATGGCATATGCAAGGCACGTAGCCCACCAAGCACTCCATGCGCTAAGTGCTCAGGCCCTTAGGCGCATGGCACTCAGCCTTAAGCGCTCTAGCCTGTCATCCATAGACGCACAGCTCATCTAGTCAGCCACCAAGACTCCAGTGCTAAGTGCGGCTCATCATCGCCCGCTAGCCAGCCCGTAAGCACATGGTGCCAAGCTCACCATTGCTAGGCGCACCCGGTTCCGGTCTGCAGGCGGCCAGCCCGGCTACTTCAAGCACAAGGGCTTGGCCTCCTCTCTTCTCCAAGTGCTCACCTGGGTCCTACAGAGTCGGCCAACCCCATCCGTTGGGCTTGGCCTACGTTCTCTGAGGTGCATAGCCCATCAAGCCCTGGTCAATGCTCACACCCTCATGTGGTTCATGCCCTCAGACGCCATCCTCCCATTGAGCCATTTTCCAAGGCGGCCCCTCTCGTTGGTGGCCAGCCTTGTTAGCACTTCACTAAGGGCGCCATCGCCCCTGAGGTGACATGGTGGCCATCTCCTTCATGGCGACCTCCACGCCTGTGGGGTCCCATCTTGGCCTCCCTCTTCGTCAACCTCCGCGTGTGCCCCCTCTGTGTTGTGTAGGCCGACACTTGGCCAAGGGCTTGGCCTACGTGCAACAGCCAGCCCTCCTCCTTCTACGTGCAGGCAGCCAACCCGGCTTCTCCTTGTGATGCGTAGGCAGCCAACTTCCTTACAAGACACGCACACACCCATACTTTCTTTTTATGTACAGAATTAACAAACAAACAACCGTGCAGGCTTACCTCCTCCTCCTCGTGTTCTTCACTCCAGCCAGAGAAAGAAACGTTTTCTCTCTCTCTCTTCTATTCTCTCAAGAGGGTACCAACGGTTGCTAAAACTACCCACCCCTCCATTTTTTTTAATTTGAAATTTTTTCATTTATAATCACATTAAGGTCTACAAATTTGCGTTCCCACCTAACCATCCTCAAAGCTTGAATTCGAAACTCATCATACTAACCCTCGTTCTCTCCCCTCGATCTCTCTCTTCTCTCTACCCACTTACATACAACCTCCTCTTTATGTACAAAATAATATTAATCGTCACCATTCCCATGCAATTGCTTACACCAATGGACAACATCGACAACCATGATGCATGCAAATACCATGACATTCCACACACATGCTTTCAAATACCATGAAAATGCACCTAAAATAACCACAATTGACCCTATGTAAACCCTAAAAATTGCTAAAAATGACTTCGATCCAGGGGTCATCATTCCCCCCACACTGAAATGTGAGCGTCCTCGCGAACACAGCAGCAACTTCACTTTCAGCTTCCCCCACACTTAACTTCTTCACCATCACTGCCTAGCATCACATCTCCACTTCATCACTTTGAAACAATCACCAACCATACACTAGAATTATACCGTACCAAACAAACAAACAAAAAACAAACCTTCAACACCTTCACATCAGCACACATAAATGAGTGAATGAAAATCCAAGTTGCAAACACCACTACAAGACTTATATAACACTAACTAATAGATAAACCAAAAAGTTTATTAAGCAAACATCAAATCCCAAAAAACAGTAAAAATTAGCAACTACCACAACATCCTCACTATGTCTATAATATTTCCACTTTAACAAATAGGAAACAACCCATCCATAACTACAAAACTCTAGGAAAACTACCTTCCACTCACTTCCATATTTCATAAAGACAATAGTAGCACAACTGACCATGGAAGTCATTGCCTGATTGTAATTCCCTTATATCAGAACCATGCCTTTCTCGTTTCATTTTTTTCTCTTTTGATTTTTGATTTTTTTAAAAAAAAAAACCAAATGTACACCAACCACCCCATATGAAACCAGGCTGCGATCCTCAGACCTTGCCACCCGGCTAGGTTGACTCCAAGAACCTACCAAGATCACATGGCGATGGCTATCCCAAAACAGCCCAAGGCATCGGTTTAGAGTACTGACAACCCTGCCAGCATGACTCTCCTCACCTACCAAGAACCATTAAGGCGATAGACCACATATACCACATACATACATTTGAATTTTTATTTTTCTTCCTTCCTCTTTTTCTTCTTTTTTTTCTTTTTTTTCATCATTTTTCAAAGGCAATGATTTGAAAACCCTCCCCAGGCTCATCATGAAAATCGAGACTATTATGGTCATTATAACCCAGGAATAAGGGAGAAAAGTTCCTTCCACTAGAGTTCTTAAGCACTTCCAAGCTGTTACCTACCATTAAAGAGAAAAAATATAGTCAATGCGGCACATGCCTAGTTAAGATGAATGTGGTAATGACCAATTTCTACTACAGAGCTCAGCAAGAAACTCATAGAATTAGTATCCTTGACTAATAAACCCCAAATCTTCCCAAAAGAAAGAATCATATAAGTCAAGTACCAAGCAATTGCAACTGGATTAACACAACTCACAATCCCCATTATTACACACACCATGCAAGTGATACCAAAAAAAATAACCAAATATATTGGAGAAAATACACCTGTGGAACACTGCATATCCTTTGAGTAGCAAAAATTGCATGTCCAGAAACAATCTTCAATACTATGATATCATTGTTCCCAAGTTACTCCCCCATCTCCTTGCACCTAGCAATGCAAAAATACAAAGAAAATACCATATCTGCACATACTAACCATTCAAACAATTAGATTACAACTTCCAAGAAACATAATGTACCTAAAATTGAAAACAAACAAACACAAAAAACCAATCCACATGCAAACCAAAACAAACAACAAAAACACATAACAAATCACACAAACAAAACAATTGTTTTTTTTAAAGTTTTTTTTTGAAATAAATAACAAGAAAAACAAAACTAATTGACATCATGGGACTCAGAAAAAAACGGTGCGAAAACTCATAGGCACATTCACTACACCAAAAGTTGAGGTGTCACCCCATGGCCCTCTGTCTCGTTCAAAAGTACAGCTCTCGAAACAAAACTACTCTCTCTAGGTAGAAGTATCCGATACAAGCCATGAGGGAGGCCAAAGCCCAAACCCTCATCCTTATCCTCCTCATCAAGATAGTCTACCACAACATCTTCAGGATGAAAAGAATCATCCGAAGAATCATAGGACGCATCGGTTAAGGTGTCCACACCTGAACAAAAAATCTCTGGTGCAATAACGGCCAAAGATTGGGCCATGCGACCAAAGTCGCTCTCGGCAATTGGAAGAGATTCCCCGGCAGCCAACCACCAAAACAACCACTCCAACTCATCAACCCAAACAGGGTCTACAACTAATGCTAAAATACCATCCCACCCAAACCAAACCACATAAGGATGAAGAAAATAAAACAAAGCATTGAGAGAAAACTCCATACCACCTGTATGAAAGAAAATCGAATCGTTCGCACCAAAACCTGATAAACCCACCAATCTCATCAAAACAACACAAAATAATAAAGAGCAAAACTCATGTGAAAAATATACAATGAACCAACTTGACCCACGTAATTACCAACTTAAACAAAATAATGTTTCACCCTAAGACCATTAACACGAAAAGGGGCTATTACAGCATCAGGGTCTTGGACAATCAAAGAACCATTATTAAAGGCCTCTAACACCTTGAAAGGGCCTAACCACCTCATTTGTAATTTGCCAGGAAACTTATAATATCGATTGTCATAGACTAAAACCTGATCATTCTTTTGAAACTCCCTCACCTTAATGTGACGATCGTGCCAAGCCTTTTGTCTATGTTGCATCGCCTCAACATTTTGCAGAGCCATTAAACGTATCTCATCCAACCTCACCAAGGCCAGTAATCGAGCCTCTAAAGATTCCTTCTCACCTAGTCGAGATTCCAAGGCAACGCGTAATGTGGGTATTTCCTTCTCTATTGGGAAAATTGCTTCTGTCCCATACACTAGAGTGAAAGGTGTATTTTGAGTCGTAACCTTAAATGTGGTACGGTATGCCCACAAAGCCTCAAACAATCTCTCATCCCAATCGCGTCGATTTTCCGATACTGTCTTGGTTAAAATCGTTCCCAGTATTCGATTGGTCACCTCCACTTGACCATTAGCTCGAGGATAATACGGAGTGGATTTTCGATGCTTGATTTTGTAAAGTTCTGTTAATTCCGTGATAGTCTCATTTAAAAAATGAGAACCACGATCACTCACCAACTCCAACGGACAACCAAAACGAGTAATGATATTTTCATATAAAAATTTGGCGACATCCAATGCCCTATCCGTTTTCAAAGGTTTAGCTTCAACCCACTTGGTCACATAATCCGTGCACACAAGAATGTATCAATTGGATCGATAAAACGAGTGGGTGGATCAATCGGACCCACAAAATCAATTCCCCATTTCTCAAAAGGTTTTAAAGCCAAGATTGGATTTAAAGGGGTCACAAATTGTGGTGTGGGTCGACCAACCCGTTGACACTTATCACAACGTTTACAATGCTCAAAAGAGTCTTTATAAACAGTTGGCCACCAATACCCTGCTAGCAATACTTTGCGAGCGGTTAATTCCCCCGCAAAATGACCTCCACATGGCTCATCATGAAGTGCACGTAAGATAGAAGGTATCTCATCCTCTCGCACACAACGATGATACACCCCCTCCCTAGGAAAATAACGATACAAATAACCACCAAAGAGGGTGTAGTGGCGAGATTGCAATAAAATTTTCTTTTTTTCATACTTGCTGGCGCCTCCTGGATAATGAGCAGTGCTCAAGAAATTTGCAATATCCGCAAACCAAGGAAGTGTACAATCGGTCAAAAATAATGCCGCATCAGGCAATTCATCATCCACTCCCTCCTCAATATCCTCAGTCAAAAGCCGAGAAAGATGATCCGCCAATACATGAGATTTTCCAGGACGAGTAACCACCTCAAAATCAAACTCTTGAAAAAGTAACATCCATTGAATTACTCGCCCCGCAAGATCTGTCTTGTTCAAAAGGTATCTTAGTGCTTGATGATCCACATAAATTGTAAAAAACTTGCCCAATAAATAATGTCGATATTTATTCACGGCAAATACCATGGATAAACATTCCTTCTCTGTTGTAGTGTAATTTCTCTCTGTCTCTGTCAAATTGCGACTCGCATAATAAATCGGATGGTCTACCTTCTTATCATCTGCTTGACAAAGAACTGCTCCTACAGCTGTGTGTGAAGCGTCTGCATGAATATGAAAAGGTTTAGACCAATCTGGGGGTATCAAAACTGGTGCTTTTATCAATCGATCTTTGATCGTATCAAAAGCCTCCTAACAATCTTATGACCATTCAAAGGGTACATCCTTCCGAAGAAGAGTAGTTAAAGGGTTTACCACCGAAGCAAAATTCAATATGAATCGGCGATAATAATTAGCATGTCCCAAAAACCCTCGTAATTGCTTCATGGTTGTAGGAGCAGGCAGATTACGTATCTTATTGATTTTACTATCATCCACAGTAATGCCCTCAGATGAAATCACGTGACCTAACAAGATTCCTTTCTTAATGCCAAAAACACATTTCTCCAGATTCAAGGAAATACCGGTTTGCTGACAATGATCAAAGACCTTAGCCAACTTCTCAGGCATATCCTCTGTTGCATGCGAATGAAGATCAATACAAGGATGCAACAAAAAAGACACTTAGGGCTCTTGAAAAGAGTTCAAAGTTGTAGATGAATGGGGGAGAGGGCTTGACAATAATCCCACATGGGAACTTTTGGGAGTTCTAGAATTTTTGTATAAAAGGTGGCCCATTTGAGAGCTAGGGCACTTTTGGTCATTTGGTTGAGAGGCTCATAGAGAGAGCTTGCTCCATAGCTCCTTCTCAAGTGCTCTCCCAAGGCTCTCCATCTCCATTCATGCTTCAATCTTGTACTCTCTATTCTCTACATTTTCAATGATATGAGGTTTTGGTCTACACACTTGCTAATCTAGATTTCTTAATGATGTTTTGATTTGTGAGTTATAGAGTGCATGTGATGAAGCTTGTGCATGAAATGATGTGTAGTTGAGGCTTGTGTGATAGCTCTTTGCATGTTAGATTCATTGCATAAGTTGCATTTTTATGCTTAAGTGTAGCCTAATCTTGATGCTTTGATTATGTTAGATTGATTGCTTGAGTGTTGAAGAAGGATTGAGTAGGACTAGAAGTCATTAGTGTGTGGTTAACTCATCTTCTCCCATTCGGGATAGCCTCTATGCGCTAACCGGGTTGCATTCACGGATTGACAAGTGTGTGGGTTGGAGTGTAGCCTCCGCTATGCTATGATGCCCCAAACATCCTCCTCATCCCCTTGAATTGAAAAATCGTCCAAAAAGATTTCCATCCACTTTTGTAAAAACTCTTGAAATGAAGCCATCATCACCCGTTGGAAAGTAGATGGAGCATTACATAATCCAAATGGCATCACTCGATAAGCATAAGTTCCCCATTCTGTTGTAAAAGTGGTTTTTGGTTGATCATCTGGGTGGATTTGTATTTGATTATAACCGCTAAAACCATCTAAGAAGGAATACAATTTATGCCCTGCTACTCGGTCTAGAACTTGATCAGTGTTGAAAGGCAATGGAAAGTGATCCTTCTTAGTCTTATCATTTAGCTTTCGATAATCCACACAAATTCTAATCTTACGATTTTTCTTTGGAACAATTACAATTGGGGAAACCCACTCACTGTATGCCACAGGATAAATGAAACCCGCATCTAACAGCTTTGTTATTTCTGCTTTCACAAGCTCTGCATAGACAGGGTTTGTGCGCCTTTGACGTTGGCATACCGGCCTAGCGTTTGGCTCTAAATCAATGTAATGCTGGCATATCTCAGGTTTCACTCCCTGCAAGTCTTTATAGGACCAAGCAAAGACATGTTTGTATGTTTGTAGAACCTCTCTCAATCTAGTTAAGGTTCGTTCTTGCAATTGACTCCCCAATGTAAAGCATTTTCCCTCTTCAACTTCCCAACGCTGAGTAATTTCTAATGCATCAGAAACAAAGGCTGATCGTCGACGAGATCTAGCTTGTATAGGTGGATGGTCTCTCACTTTGAAACAAACATTTTCTAGAAACTTTTGCTTGGAGTTACACTCCTCCTCCTCTTCGTGCGAAGAATGAGCACTTACAAGACTTTCATGGGTATAAGGTATCACCATTAAAGGGTCTATTTCCTCTTCATCATTGATAGGCTCCTCAATTTGGACCATAAAAGCATCCCTCACTACCTCAATCATCTTGGAATCAGTCCAATCATTGAACTCTCCTCCATCACCTCCTATTGTTTCATTGTATTGTGCTTTCAAGAACTCTCTGGAAAACGACTTATTTTTCCTTCTACTCATCTTTTGCAACGACGAGCCATCCTCACTCTTGTTATCTTTTTGCTTATATCTCTCACATTCTCTAAGCAACTTTCGAGTATACCTCGCATTATATTTGAGTTCTTGTCGACAACGACCAATCTCACGATCTTTTTCTCGAAGTAAGGCTTCCCAAGAAGTTCCTTCTTCATGACGGCACTCTTCAAGTTGCAAGGTCAAATCTTGCAAATGTCTAATTTTTATCTTAGCTCGTCCCTTATCTTCCTCTAGCAGCTTCACCTTCCTTAATAATGCGTCCATCGACTCACTAGAAAAAACTCGTTCTAGCTCTAACTGCTCTTGCAATTTCTCAATAAGGGCATATAGCTCTTGGTGCCTTGCTTTATCCCCATCGTCAGCTCTCCTCTGCTTGATTGTATCCGTGCAAAAGCAATCCACTACACACTCCTCTGGTGATGACAACCAATCGGTAATGTCATTGTCAGAGTCATTCTCCGAAGAAAAATGCACTCGATATTCTCCCATACCGGCATCCAAAGCAAAGTTAGAGCACTCTCTCTTTTGCATTATAGGCTCATCCGTATCAACCATTTGCATTTGATACCCATTTTGAAGAAAATGAGCATACTTATCTTTATTTAATGCAAAGCGTTCTTGGACTACTTCCTCACCAAACGGATGTATCACTTCCATATCTCGTCATTTCTTTGGTTGTAGAAGGTGGTTTAGTGAACTCCCTCAAGAATTCTTTAAACACAACCCTCAATTGAACTCTATCCGTGCGTGGACCTATGATTATTATCCCTTTATGCCACTTTTGAACACATCGAGCTTGTACTAACCAAGGTCGTCCTACCAAGATTGGAAACGCTGCACCATAGGAATGCGGTCGCACTACTAGTAACGCAAAACTCCAATCCAGCTATTATAGTCTTTACTCCTTGGAGCAGACCTAAGGGTTTCACTCGACGTTGATTTGCTACTTGCAACATGATATTTGTGGGCTCTAAACCCTTTAGGCCCAACTCTTCCATCGTGTGTTCAGTCATGAGATTCACCGCAGCTCCTCCATCTAGCTGTACCCCCATGACCTGATGATGTCCAATTTCTACCGTAATAGTCGGAGCCTCAGAATCCATAAACATATCAATTACTTGCACTCCTGTTTCCAAAGATTCTTTAGGATTCACTTCTTTTCTCACCCGCGAACGTCGACGTGCATACATCTGCTTTCGACATATTGGAGAGATATCCGCTAATGTAGGTAGACTAATAGACACCTCACACCGTTCCAATATATCCCATAAATCAAATTGAGGTTTTGGATCAACTTTAGCACCTATCCCAACCTTCTTAGCACGTGGTACTTTTAATCTACCAGGGAAAGGTGTTACACCAAGTTGGAAGTGAGGGCCTTTTCCTACGCGTGCTATGGGAGGTTGATCAGATGATTGCTCATCCGTTCACTGGCTCTTGACTCTCTGCAACTTCCTCTAAAGATGCCTCCTTAAGCATGCTTACTTTTCCTCCTTCTAATTGGGTTGATTTCGGCAAGCTTTCTGCAGTCCTTTGCACTTTCCCCTGGGATCTAGTAACAACTCCCACCATTGGATGATTATGAGCAAATGTCACCTTTCTAGATTTTTTGTCTGCCGATTCTTTCCTAGCACCTACTATAGGGACTACTTCCACTAAATTTGCTGAAGTACTTGGACCCTCATCTACAATTTGCTTCCCTTTGTCCCCTATTAATTTTGCATTACTTTTAGGGCAATCTTTCTCCTCGTGGCCCTCCTCACTGCATTGCTTGCATAAAGGAACATAATCTTGGTGTGTCCTTGCATTCGGGCAATATGCAGCAATGTGGCCTTCTTGGTGGCCATTCCAAAAAATCACTGTTCCTTGGGTAATTGTATTAGGACTTCCATATCCTTGATAACCCCGGCCAAAATATGGCCGATATGGTGACCCTGGCCTTTGTCCTCTCATTCCACCTTGCCCTCGCCCTCGTGGAAATGGAGGTCGGGCTTGTGCGGGTAATCCTTGTTGCAATTGTTGCCTATAGGGTTCTGGGATTCCTCTTTGCATAAAAGGTCGAGGTGGAGGTCCAATTTCATAAGTAATATTATTCGTATCCATGCAATTAAAATTAGTGTTCATCCCCTGCGCGCTTGCCTTCTCTCATGTGCTTGCTTAATGAAGCAATTTTCCTCTGTATGATTGTTTTTCAAGCAATAAGTACAAAACAAGATTCGTGGTTGATCAGGTACAACTCGAGATACAGTAGGACACTCTGTAGCCAAGTGGCCATAGCCATGACATTTCCCACACCATATATTCGATCGGGGTGGAGTTTGCGCACTGGCTTGCATAGTAGGCAGCTGTAGCTCTATAGCCATAACGTCCCTTACTGGAGCTCGCACAGCACTTAAGATCTCCTCTTTAAATTTTCCCAACACACTTGTCACAATGTCTCCCACCCTTGCCTCGCTCACTAAAGGTGGTGGTGGTGTTCCGGTCTGAAGCATGTATGCCGGTGCAGTCATATATGGGTTTGGAGGCATGTATGATGCTGGATTTGTATTAACAACCACTTGTGGTTGTGAGGGACCGGCAATTGTTGAGACCTCCTGGGGTCTCATAGAGCTAACCATAGGTGATGTCCCCATAGGGCCATAAAGTAATTCCCTCCATCGTTGCTATCCCAACTGTACCTCTTCCCAGTTTCTAGCTTCTTGTTTGGCCGCGTTCAAATCAACAGGCCGACGAAGCCCAACATACTTCTGAGCCACTGGATCCCTTAGACCATCAATCAAACGACGCTTTTGTGTGTCATCATTAGGGGCTGCTACTCCCATCTTCCTCACAATGGTTTCCATGCGTTGTATGTAATGGTCAATGCTCTTGTTCACTCCTTGCAACAAGTAGTCTAATTGCTGGGCTAATCTATCTTGAAAACCTTGCCTTCTAAATTTGGCCAAAAAAGATGTTGATAGGTTTTGGTACGTGGCCTTGGAGACTGCATCCAAGTTGCCATACCAACTTGATGCTTCGTCTTTAAAAGTTGCCGGAAAGATATGCAGCTTTTGATCTTGATCAATTATCTCGTTAGCAACACATGTCACCTCAAACTTTTGTAAATGCGCATCAGGATCCTCGTCCCAAAGTCCCGCAAATTGCACAAAGTCGGCTAAACGGATTGTTGCTCTTTGTGCTGGAATAGCCATTTGGAAAAATGGTAATACCTCAAAAGTGGGATCGTCCCATAAATTTAAAGCTCTAGGTCTTACCCTAGGTAATCGCGTAGCTTCTAAGTCCTCTAGGCACACTACCGCTAGTGCCTGCAATAGTCTCTCTTTCTTCTCTTGTTGGGCTATCAACTTGTACAGGTCGATTGCTGACTCCTAAATCCCTTATTGTGTGGTCATCACAAGAAAGATCTTCCCTGCTTAGACTAGAAGGAACGCTAACCTGAAATTGACCGCTATCCAAGGATCTTCCTTGTGTCACGTTCGGTTCTTGCTCTCTCAACAATAGGTTCACTAACTCTAATTGCACAGCGAGACGGGTTTCAGCTCGTTCAGCCCTCCTTTTCCTCCTTTCTTCGCTTGCTTGTCTTGGGTCAATTGTTCAACCTTGAGTAGACTCGCTCATACACTTCTTACTTCCTGAGGTTCTTTGTGATTCTCTGGATTATCTAGTTTGATGGACCTTAAAATTGCCTTGATAAACCTCTTCCACCAGATTGGTGCATGGAACAAACCAAAGGGCTCTATGGATCTAAGATAATCCTTGCAGTATGTGGCCTTGATCTTACGTATCACATCACTAGGAACCCATGGGTAATATTCTTGAATGAATATGTCCTCCCACTCTTGTCGTTCTTCTTCGTACGGGACCCAGTTAGCAAAACTCTCCAAAAAATCACATGTGTTTACCGATGCCCCTCTCTCATTTGACTCCTCGCGGGCCACTCCTAAGGCCTTCTGATCCTAGGAGTCGTGCCGTTTTTTTTTTGGGAACTCCTAAACCCTGGTTCTCACACGCAAAATATATGCGCTGAGATATCCTGTAGCTACTAACTAGCTAGTGATCTCCCGGCGAATGCACCAAAATTGACTGGCCTTCCTACTCTCTAGTCCAACGCACTAAATATCCACTAAAACAGTGAATGCATCCTAAATAACAACCACACACAGCCTAAATCCTAGAAACACACACCGAAAAGACATCTTTTTGTATGAAATAATTTACAATGTTTTATTTACACACACCCACACAGACACACAAATGGAAAAGAACAAACTACTACGACCCAATAGATCTTCAAGACACAACTTCACCATTCTAAACTGAATAAAGAAATTTAATGTCAAAATGGTTTTGTGTAAATTGTTTCCAAGAATTTAATGAAAAAGAACCGATATTTCCAACACTTCCACGTTTCAGTCAATCTGCAACAACAGCATCACCGCATTCAACATTTGGCTAATCTTCACTTCACTCCACTCTTCACTCTCTCTCTTTCACACTTCAAAACTCTTTCTTTCTTTCTGCTCTCTCTCTACTCACTATTCTCATGAACTCTCTTCTTCTTTTTCTTTCTTTCTCTTTCTCTTCCTCTTCTTCCTTCTTTCTCTTCTTTCTCTTCTTTCTTTTTCTTCCTCCTCCTGAAACACAAACACAAGAATAATGCACACAATCTAATACATTCTCTCACACTCTCATGCTTTTACTTTTAAGTATGCACCATGTCAAAGTGATCAAATTTCTTTCTCTCTCTTTCCGATTTTGCATGTACACACATAGCGCAACCATATTGCCCTCTCTCTTCTTTCCTTCTTCTTCTACCCACACACAATGTCTCCTCTACTTGCTATGGTTCCTCACCTTCTCTCTCCTCATTTTAGTTTGAGAGCATGGAAACCTCCCACATGCACACACACGTTTCTTTCTCTCTCTCACTGTCTACCATGGGTACCTCTCTCTCTCTCTCCTACTGATTGCCATCAGGGCAAAAAAAACACGCTCTCTACTCCCTCCTTGTTAGTGGGTAAGGTCACGATCCCCTCTCTCGTCTTATCTCCTTCCGCCTTCTGCTCACAACAATGGTACTCCTCTGATGGAGAAACACTTTCTCTGAAACGCAGCCTCTGAACGTAGCCGCCCCTCTACTTGTCTATATGCTCACCTATGACACCTCTTATTTGTGTGTCCAATCTCCCCAGGATCATACCCTTAATGGTGTGGCCAAGGCCTGCCACTATGGACCTTGCCTATGTATGTGCCTGCCTGCTCCAAGACTCACGCATGGCCTTACTCAAAGCCACATGCACAGCCGGCCTCGCTTTCCATCGCGTAGGCTAGCAATCGGCCAACCAACCCTCATGCTAATGAGCCGGCCCTGTGAGGCTCACTCACCTTTGGTGGTCAATCCCAGCAGCTGTGGCGCAAGGCCAAAGACCTCAAGCGTATCCGCACGCTAGGCGGTCTAGCCGCATAAGGCGACCACACCACTACCCTCCACGTGCTCTTGTGCAGGTCTATGCCCACTAGGCGGCCAACTCGATGGCACGCAGCACACAGCCCTGCAAGCTCTATGCGCGCGGCTGTGACCCTTATGGCATATGCAAGGCACGTAGCCCACCAAGCACTCCACGCGCTAAGTGCTCAGGCCCTTAGGCGCATGACTCAGCCTTAAGCGCTCTAGCCCGTCATCCATAGACGCACAACTCATCTAGTCAGCCACCAAGACTCCAGCGCTAAGTGCGGCTCATCATCGCTCGCCAGCCCGTAAGCACATGGTGCCAAGCTCACCATTGCTAGGCGCACTCGGTTCCAGTCTGCAGGCGGCCAGCCCGGCTACTTCAAGCACAAGGGCTTGGCCTCCTCTCTTCTCCTAGCGCTCACCTGGGTCCTACAGAGTCGGCCAACCCCATCCGTTGGGCTTGGCCTACGTTCTCTGAGGTGCATAGCCCATCGAGCCCTGGTCAATGCTCACACCCTCATGTGGTTCATGCCCTCAGATGCCATCGTCCCATTGAGCCGTTTTCCAAGGTGGCCCCTCTCGTTGGCCAGCCTTGTTAGCACTTCACTAAGGGCACCATCGCCCCTGAGGTGACATGGTGGCCATCTCCTTCATGGCGACCTCCACGCCCGTGGGGTCCCATCTTGGCCTCCCTCTTCGTCAACCTCCGCGTGTGCCCCCTCTGTGTTGTGTAGGCCGACACTTGGCCAAGGGCTTGGCCTACGTGCAACAGCCAGCCCTCCTCCTTCTACGTGCAGGCAGCCAACCCGCCTTCTCCTTGTGATGCGCAGGCAGCCAACTTCCTTACAAGACAGGCACACACCCATACTTTCTTTTTATGTACAGAATTAACAAACAAACAACCGTGCAAGCTTACCTCCTCCTCCTCCTCCTCGTGTTCTTCACTCTAACCAGAGAAAGAAACGTTTTCTCTCTCTCTCTTCTATTCTCTCAAGAGGGTACCAACGGTTGCTAAAACTACCCACCCCTCCATTTTTTTAATTTGGAATTTTTTCATTTATAATCACATTAAGGTCTACAAATTTGCGTTCCCACCTAACCATCCTCAAAGCTTGAATTCGAAACTCATCATACTAACCCTCGTTCTCTCCCCTCGATCTCTCTCTTCTCTCTACCCACTTACATACAACCTCCTCTTTATGTACAAAATAATATTAATCGTCACCATTCCCATGCAATTGCTTACAGCAATGGACAACATCGACAATCATGATGCATGCAAATACCATGACATTCCACACACATATGCTTTCAAATACCATGAAAATGCACCTAAAATAACCACAATTGACCCTATGTAAACCCTAAAAATTGCTAAAAATAACGTCGATCGAGGGGTCATCATGAACTGACAGCCAGTTACATTCCCATCTAGATTAAATTGAATACGATTTGTCTCATGGTGAGTGAAAAGGATCTTCCCACTGGCCAATTCAAATTGCATAGGTTTCCTTGATTTCTGTTCTAAGACTAGCTTACGTAAGCATCTAGGGGAAATAAAAGAATGAGTACTGCTTGAATCAATCAAAAGTTTGAATGACTTACCCTTATACTCAGCTGGAGTATGGATGATAGAGAATTGACGATTTGGCCCTTGGTTCTCAATTGCAAGTGATTATATTACCTGGTACTATGAGCTAGGAACTATTGAAAAGGCCCCTGAGTGTTCTGGTTGCCAATGATGCCATAGATACTCTGATGAAGGAATGATTGGAAATTAAGATTCAACCGGATATTTTGGAGGATTGTGATCAGTGATACTATGATTTCATTAACTGATTGTTTTAAAGATGACTGAATCTGTGAAAAAGGCAATTTCATATTGGGTGTGTAAGTGGCACGACTAATATCAAATTTGCATGAATATCCGGGTAGGGGGCCTCGGAACTCTTTTCCCTGGTACCCGAGACAAAACCTAACCAAATTCTAAATTGGATCCCATATCTACAGTGGTTGGGCAGTTGGTTAACCCATGGGACTGGATGGGGTTAGGCTGCACTAATGGATCCCTAAATCTGAGACTCAATTCTATTATGGTACGTTAGATAAAGTAAATCCCGGTCAAAAATTGTTCTATGGAAAAGAATCAACGGCTGTGCCTCTCAATGAGGAAAAAAGCGTTGGTCTCTATGATCCAAGTGCAAGTTTCTTCCTTGATCTGACCAAGTGACTTTAGGTTCAGTCGGATCAGTTTGGTCAGTAATGACCTTGACTACGTTAGAGTAAAATTTTATCCTGGAGGAATCGCCTGTGCTTTCCGAGTAAGGGAAGTTTTTCCAGGTTCGATTTTGGAAAAACCGATGGATTTGTAACGTACCCATCTTCACTAATAAAGAAATGTCCATGTAATTATGAGTTTTTATGGTATAAATATCAATAATTTTATTATTTGAGTCATTTCCACTTAGAATCTTCAAATTCTGAGCCCAAATTTGGAATCTGCGCGCGATTTTACCCTAATATAGGATTTTACAGCATCCAAAACGGACATGGGATCAAGCCTGTACGCTAATTTTAATCATTTTAGTTAAAAAACGGCGACCTTTAAACCTTAATAAATGCACGACCGCACGTCCGATTGACGAACGGTCTGAACCCCTGCGACCAGGAGAACCTCCCGGACAAAAAAAAAATTTTCGCCCCCCGGGGTGGTCCGGCACGCAAATCGAGGCGAGCGCCCCAAATTTGGGTACCCCGCCCCAAAAAAATTTGGTCCGTACACACTTACTAGGGCGCCCGTACAATGGCCGCCCAAGAACCAAGGGACGGCCGCCCACTGTTTGGTCCACGCGTACCCTTAGGTGGACACCCAGACCGGATAAGGTACATGCGTACCACTCCTTTCCCAGACAACCGGCACCGTACCTTTCCCGTAGACCCATGCAGGCCACTGATCCATAGCCTTTGAAGGTACACCGTCCTTTCGTCCCTGCTTTGCGCAGCGCCCGCACCCTCACCCCTCAGCTATATAAACCCCCCGGGTGCTCCTCAGTCGGCACGCACTTCTGTGTAGCGTATGCCCTGTTGTGCCGCCGTCCGTACCGCCGTAGCGTACTTGCTGCAAGTACAGCCGCCCTTGCAGCCACCCCTCTCACACCCCCTCATTTGGCTCTTTTCAGATAAGCCAATTTTCCTCCATCCTCCTCTTGCCATGGACCAGTGTCCTTAACTCTTCTCCCCCCCCCCCCCCCCCCCCCCCCGTGTGAATAGACTTACAGAGAGGCTTGCAGCAACCCCTCCCAGCCCTCTCCACGTTTTTGCCTTTGGCCTTAAGGACATCTCACAATTCCCCCCCCCCCCCATTTGCGTAGACTTTAGTAAGGGATTTTTGGCTCAAGCGAGGTTCGTGCGCCATTTTCTTTTGCTCATACGGTGAGCAAACGAGCTCGGAATTCAGATCCGACTGAAGCGTTTCGATCGCAGCAGCGAGCTCTACAAGGCGACGCCTAAGATGGCCTCATCCCGGAGACAGCAAAATATTACCTCAAGAGGCGCACGTAACAATGAGATGGGGGAAGATGCGCCCAATGCGGCTCCAGTCCGCCCTTTTCAAGCCCCTCAAGGAAACGGTGGCCAGGTTAGCCTGGTTAATTTTTAAAAGAAGAGATTTTTCCTTAAATTAGTATTAATGAATGGTGTCTTTTCCTCTTAAAATGACGACATAAAAATTATATGAAATTATGAATTATGTGATGTTGTTTTCGATAAATTGCGTTGAAATTGCTATCTTCATGAATTGTGAATGCTATACTTAGAAAATTGCACTGAAGTTGTTATCTTTGGAATTCAAGATTTTCTTTTGGCTTCAACGCTAACTCCGTTCCGTGCTTGTGTAGCCGGGCGGCGTCGTTAGCAAAGCCCGGTAATGGTCCAAGGTATCCCTCATACCTTTGGAAGAATAAGGATCGCCGATTAAGGCGAGAGATTATGAGGCTGCCTAGTTCTGAGGGCCCAGGCTAGTGCGGTAAATAAGCCCACCCTAGTGTGCAGACATCCCTCTGAGGGGCGGGAGGATCGAGCGATGGAGCCTGAGAGGGCGACAGGCCGACTTGAGTCCTCGCCAGCGGCCGACGATGAGGTGTATGGTCCCGTAGGGTTTTGCCCAGCATGTAGAGGCTGGAAGGCCGAATTCTAGATCATCGGCAGAATAAGAATAAGAGAGCCGGATTGGCTTGTATGGAAATGGATTCATGTATAAATTTTTTATATAATTGCATCTTGTCTTTGGTATGATTGTATTGTGTAAAAAGGCTGTTATAACGAACCTTGTGAAGAAGGGCCCTAATTAAGGAATATGCTTATTTATGTCAAACAGTGTGGTAGTATTAATTAGAAAACAAATTGATGCGTGAGTAGGGTGGAAAGTGGGAGGATGGAATGCCCTGACGGCACCATCCTACGGATGGGTGGACTCGATTAGTCGGGTAGCTTTCCAATAGATTAAGTGAAAGCCCTACGTTAGATAGTTAGGTTCTTGGGCAACTCTATTCTAGAAAACTAGGTCAGCGGCTGTGCCTTGCATAAGATGAGGAAAAAAGCGTTGTCTCTAGACATCAAGTCTAGTAGTTGCCCAATTTTTGATCAATTGCCCTATGGGTGATTTGATGTTTAGGAAATCACGCTCCCCCTGCGGGATAGAGCTAGGTCATACCTATGAATCGTATCCTTGAATCTCTACAGGGTCAAGGTGTCGATGAATAGGAAATTTTTCCCAAGATAAGACTTAGCGGACTATCTTAAGTGTTTCTCCCATTTTTAAAGGGAGGAACCTTACAATTGGTATTAGAGCAAGTTTGGCTCCTAGGAATTGCAGTTTAAGGACTGTTTTGTAATAAATGTTTTACCTAACATAATTAGTAAAGACATCCTACTAAAACAAATAAATTAAATTGATGTTTGAATGATTGTAGGAAGAGGAAGATGCCTACTCCAAATTTCTAGTTTTCCAATGCATCTTCGAGACTGCTAGTCACTCCTGGAATTTCGAGTTCCGCGACACCATGGTGCAAATATTAGAGAAGATATCCCTCCCTCATTTCTCTCGTATTCAGAGAGGATGGGGTAGAGATTTCTGGAGTCGTGGGCCGAGATACTTCATCATCCGAGCAGATCAGATTGGGAACCTCACCACCGACCTTAAGCGGATTCGTTGGATTGAGAAGCTGAAGATGGTCCGCTTATTTTGGTTCGTCGGTACCCCCAGGGACGACACCTCGGTGACTATAGATGGGGTTCGCATACCTCAGGATCGTTGGGTGTATGACAAAATGATGCAGGTCTTACCTGCTGATAGAGTAGCAGTGTTGGGACCCACCCCAATCCAGAGTTTACCACCCTTACCATCAGTTTTTAGAGTCTTAGAAACTACAGCGGAACCCCCATATTTCACATATGTGGACCGCTCTACCCTTATGTCACAGTGAAGCCTAGGAATTTCCCTTGATGTCAAATAAGACTAATTATATTAGTCTCAGATCTTTGTAATAAAACTTGTCCTTGTAAATATTTGGAAATAAAATAATTTCAATGGTTTTTCTCTCCAAAAATTAAGCGTTGTGCAAATATGAATCTTGTAATCTTAAAAATTGTTTTTACGATGATGGCCAGGATGACCACCCTCCACTTCCCAATGCGCTTTACACCGATACCCAGGAGAAGAAGCTCCTGCTCAAGCAAATGCAACCTCCCTCCTTTAAAGGAGAAGGTTCAAAGGTTGAGAAGGATGTTGAAGTCTGGATCGAGGCGATGGACGATTATTTCTCTGCTGCCGGTACTGGAGTAGCAAATCAGTCTATGCTCGCACGGTTTCGCCTCACTGGAGATGCTAAACTCTGGTGGAAACAGTGGTGCCGTGACAAGGAAGTCATTGAGCATTCTCAAACGTGGGAAGACATCAAGCAGGCAGTGAAGGAAAGATATCTTCCTCCATCCCGTGAGTCCATAAAGATGAATGAGTTCTTTAGTCTTAGACAGTGCAGCTTAACTCTTGAGGACTACTATTCCAAATTCATTACCCTTCGGAAGTATGCCCCAGCTATGACTACTTCCCAGCAAGTGGCTCGTTTCTGCCAAGGGCTAAATGAACCCCTAGATTCCCGCCTTGAAGCAATGAGGCCAAGCACATTACAGGATGCTCTCATACGAGCTAAGCCCCTTGTGAAAGAAATGAAGGCTAACAACCCGAAGAATCAAAAGAGATCTTACCCTGAGGCAAACCTTAGAGATCAACCCTACAAGAAACCTCAACAGAATTTTCCCTACTACAACAGAGGGCGACAAGGCAACTCTTTTGCCCCCCGCTCGTATGCTGCTTCTTCCAGAGAAGGCCCTCTGTGTTTCGAGTGCAATGAGCCGGGACACTTTAGAGCCAACTGTCCCAAGATGGCAACATCATTTCCCCAAGGTAACAGAGGAAATCAAGGCCGTGGAACAGAAAACCCACTAATGCCCACCACTAGCTGAGATACCTTGAAGCTACTAAGGTACATGACAAGTTTTCTAATAATTGGGGTGAGGAATTGAGCAAGATATCCTTTGAAGGGAAACATAGGGTGGAAGTCACCCTTCAAGAACCAAAAACGCCTAAGCTTATGAAAGCTGGGTGCTGAAAACGAAACTAAGCTTTGGCAAAAGCGAAGCGTGAGGCTAAGAAGTTGATGGCTAAAACAAAAGGTGAGGATGAGGATAAACCAAACCCACTTTCCATGCCAGACCATTTCAAAATGTACACAATTTATGAACAAAAGTGGTCCAGTTGACGATAAAAAAGGTTAAAGAAGATGGTTTATGCACATCATACGATGGCCTAACTAAAATCAAGGAAGTTGATATTGCAGAGCCAAGGGAGGAAACCAAACTTGTTTATATTATTAAAGACGACTCCGGCTGAAGAAAAGGAGCTTGTTGCTCTCCTTAAGGAGTTTAAGGATTGTTTTCCCTGGAACTTCAAAGAGATGAAGGGTGTACTATACTTGAAGTGGTGTAACAGACAATCCCAATCATGGATGGATCAAGACCAACTAGGCAAAAACCATACCAAATGAATCCTAAATATACAGCAATTGTAAAGGAAGAAATTAATAAACTCATTACTGCAGACTACATCTATGAGATAGAACATACGGATTGGTTGTCACCACTCGTAATAGTTCCAAAGAAGAATGGAAAACTTAGGGTCTATGTCGATCTCAAAAAGGTCAATGCAACTACTAGAAAGGACCATTACCCATTTCCTTATACAAAACACGTTTTGGAGAGAGTAGCTGGTGAAGAAGCTTACAGCTTCTCAGACAGATTTTCAAGTTACAATCAGGTGTCTATAATGCCCAAGACTAGTGTAAGATAGCTTTCAATACAATATGGGGACGTTTGCTTACAAAATTATGCCTTTCAGTCTGACTAATGCCCCAACAACATTCAAATGATTAATGTGCATAGCCTTCAAAGACTACTTGCAAAACTGGTTGGAGGTATTCATTGATGATTTGTGTATACACTTTCAATGGTGGATAGACCATTTGGCTTGCTTGAGAGAAGTGTTTGAGAGATGCCAATTGTATAGTATATCCTTAAACCCTTTAAAGTGCTAATTTCGGGTCAAACATGGTGTGATATTGGGACGACACGTTGTCTCTAAGAACGGTATCTCCGCTGATGAAGGAAAAGTCAAGTTGATCTTGGAATTTCCCCCACCCACTAATTACAAAGGTGTGCAGAGATGTATAGGCCATGTTGGGTATTATCGCCACTTCATAATATTTTATGCTAAAACTGCCATTTTATGCTAAAACTGCCAGACCATTATATAAGCTACTCTTGGTCTTTGAATGGACTGAAAAATGCCAATAAGCATATGATAGATTGAAGCAAGCACTAGCCAGTGTGCCAATTCTGAGACCATCTAACTAGGACCTTATATTTCATGTGCACATCAATGTCTCGAACTTTGCTATTGGATACGTATTAGTTGTGCATCCATCATAAGCTCGATATGTGATCGTGGCTTCACGAAATGGGTAGAGACCAGAGCCTCTAAGCGAGCTGATGGCACGAACAAAAGATAAGTTCTTATATTTATGAAAAAATAATTTCAAGATTCGGCTGCCCATTAGAATTTGTCATTGATCGCGGTTCACACTTCATTAATGAGGTGATTGATTACTTACTTGTTGCTGGATTCCTTATAGTCCACCGGACGTCATCCCCTTATTATCCACAGGCTAATGGTCAAGCGGAGAGTACAAACAAGATTTTATGTACTATCTTGACAAAAACATTAGAAACAAGTCAAACAGATCCATTGGGAACATAAGCTAATGGCAACTTTATGGGCATATCAAACATCATATAAGATAGCGAGACGGGATATACTCCCTTCTGTCTAGCTTATGGTGTTGAAGCGGTAATGCCTATGGAGTACCTAGTTTTGAGCTTGAGAACTGCGGTGCAAGAAAAATTGACTAAGAATGCATTAGCCAAAAGGCTATTTGACTTAGAGAAACTTGATGAAACACGACTAATTGCATCACGTGGTCTTATGGTCAAAAAATTATGAAGAAAACATTGGTTTGACAGTAACTTGAAATAAAAGGAACTAAAAATGAGGGACCTTGTCCTCATGTATGGTGTGGGAAGCACCAGAAAAAAGAAACTCAAGTACAGACGATTAGGACCTTTTTGAGTGTCCGAAATCACACCTCAAGGGTTGGTTAGAATTGAAACAATTGAGGGCATACAAATGGAAGCAAACTTAAAAAATATTTGGACCACTGACCCAAGAGATGCTCGTACAAGAGCATCTTTTAAAACAATGGAAGGAGCTCACAAAAGAAAAAATTAAGCAAGCTCACGAAGAAGCTAAGGCAAGAGAAGACAAGGCCAAACAGATACTTCAAAAGAGAGTATTACATATGAACATGGCTTCACTAACCCTCCTTGATGAGGATGAACTACTCTATAATTAAAAGTCATATGATGAGCATTGCATTAATAGATACGAGATCAAGTCATAATCTGATCTCTTATTATGAGACATGGGTAGCTATAGACTAACCACACCTTGAGGCTACCAATAGGCTACCAATGCACAAGTACGAAGTGCGCACTTGTCAACTACAAAAGCTGATGGATCTCCAAGTGTTAATGTTTCAATTAGAAATAATCCCTTGGTTGGGAAGGTGTTTGTTATGCCTGCAAGATCTATGAAGGAAGAAATGATCCTAGGACAATCTTGGATTTGCACCACCAGTAATTGTAATATCCAGTGTGAAAAGAGAACGGCACAATTGGACAAGGAAAAAATGTCATTATTGTGCCCTTATGGAGCCCAATAAACAAAGGGAAGCTAGATATGATTGATGGTATTGAAACACCAAGGACGGTAACAACAGCTCACGTACTAGTTCTCATGGTTTTACCCATCTCACGGTTTTGACCCATCTCACGATTTTAACCCATCTCATGGCTTTAACTTTATCTCAAGGAATAACAGTCTCACGAGTTTACACCCTACAATCTCACGGTTCGAAACTGACTCACGGTTTCACGCCCTCTCCACGCCCTGCACTTTCATGGTTTTAGACATCTCACAGCTTTAACCTATCTTACAGAAAAACTAATTCACGGGTTAAACCATCTCACGATTTTAGCCTATCTCACGGAAAAACTAATTCATGGGTTAAACCATCTCACGATTTTAGCCTATCTCACAGAAAAACTAATTCATGGGTTAAACCATCTCATGTTTTTACCCATCTCACGGATTTCATACCCTACCATCTCATGGTGCAAAATTTTGTGCGGAGTACCTCAAGTCATATGACAAGGCCGCTAAGAGAGGAGATGTGACTAAAGCAGATGGAACTATAAAACATGTATTAATCTCAAAGGATTTGATCACGGGAGGCTCTACAGTTACCACCATCTCTCAAAATACACTCACAATTTTGAGAAGATGCCCCTAGACGCCATGCTGTGAAGAGAACCTCTTACAACTCCAACACGGCTGAGTATGACAACATCAGAGATGAGGTGATAGAAAAATCATGAAGAGCCATGTCCCTCATAATGCAAGTGAAGCCAGTGGATAGGTACAACAAGGTTCCCCTTAATAGAATCGCCAAATTACATGAAGAAAAAGAGGATGATTAGGCATGGTACATCCATAGGAAAATAGAAAACTATCTGAAGGCACACCAATCAAAGGTATGCAATCCATATTTAATGACAAAGGTGTTGAATCATATAGCACAGTGGCCTCCTCTAGATCCATAAAAAGAAGAACAGATGCAACATGCAACACAGATAATACCACCATCACTTACCTCTGAAGAGCTGCAAGAAGGACAAGCCTTATTAAAGACATAAAGGAAATCATGAAGGAGCTCAAGAAGGGTAGAAAGAAGAAAATTGAAAGGAAGATGAGGGGAATAATGCCTGATGTTGGCAGAGGAAACACAAGACTAGAGGTTGAGCTAGCCCAGGAGATAGCATCTTACCAAAAAGTACTAGGGCAGCGAGAAGCAACAAGTTTCAGTTTATCAGCACCTCCAGTGGTGGAGACAGCAGCAGCAGAAACAAATCAACAAAGTCCACCTCCAAGCCTAGCACAATTAATTTTCAAAAACCTTTCCCCTCTTCAAAATTCCACCATATCAGATACACTTGCTTCCGCTTAGTTGCATATAGAGAGAGCCACTCAACAAGAAAAATTGCTAGAAGAAGAGCACCAAAGCCAAGAAGAAGCAACATCATTACAAGGAGAACTGTCCAAAGAACGACTGGATATAGGAAAGCGAAAGATAATTGAGGAGACACCAAGCCCCAACAAACGACAACATTTGGATGATGCAGAAAGGATTACAAAGAATTCTTTCCTACATAACCTTGATTACAAAAACTTCCTTCATGAGAATGTGGAAGGCCTGGACATTCTCTTACAGTTGCCACACTCTGAAATGGAAGGAGCGGGCGGCTGGAACAAGTGCTTCTAGTTGGGCACAAGAGCAGAGGGTGTGGTGATGCCATCTTTTGACCACTCATATGCTTAAAGACATAAATACAACACTGTGGAGGCAGGTCCAGGATGCACCAACCAAGTTCAAACACTCGAAGAGCATTTAATAGCAGCAGAAGCAACTCACAAAGATGTAATCTTAAAAAGCTTAAAGGCTACCGAGGAGCAAGAAGTAAGGTATCAAACGCTTGAAAGTAATAATCTCGTTCTCAAACAAACATTGGTACAAAGAATTAAAGAAAATACAAACTTAAAGGCACAACTTGAGCAGGCAAAAGAACAAATTCAAATAGAAGTGGCACACAACAAGGAACAAGCGAGCATCTAGGCTCAACGGCTACACGTGTAAGATTCCTCCTCAGCCTGAATAATGAAAAAGCTTTTACCTCAATCCCCTATAATCATTCCCTATTTCAAAATACAATAAAATATTGTTTTTGCCTAGAGAGAAGAAAAACTCTAGAGAGAGGTAATTCAATATTGAGATATTTTTGGATATAAAAATTCTCCTAATATCTAAAATATATTTCCCTGAAATAGAAGCTCAAAATAAATTCTCCAATGTGCATTAGGAATCAATTAAAAATGATATAAGGGACCTTAGCCTAAGGGTCTAGATTTTTAGAAATTTCTGGATTATGGTCCAATTAAGGTTCCTATGGGCCAATAGGATTAATCCAAGTGTTGGGATGAGATAAATCCAAAGAATAAAAGAAAATATCCAAAAATGAGTAAATTCTCACATAAGATGAAGAGTTGAATGAGTACAAGGTTCATTAGTTAAAAATTAAGAGATATTACTAAAAAATGAGATATTTTGGAGAAATGATCAATTTTTGTCACCTTGGTAAGGAGGGGGAGACCTTTGAGGTAGGCTCCTCCTTCACATGTGTGGGAGGGTTTTTTAATTCAAAAAAATTGTGATATTTTTTCTCTCCTCTCTCCTGAATCAAACCGGATCAAAAGGGGACCGAAACTGGTCCAAATCTTATATCCAAATTCAGTCAAACTGAAGCTAAAAAATTCTAGAACCCAGTTTATCTCAGTTTTTTGTTAATATTCTAAAATGACCTCTTCTTAACCCCTCTCAAGCTTGAGAAGTTTCTAATTGGTTGTTTTAAATTCAAATCAAGATTTTCCTAAGAATTTTAATGTGTAATCAAGAAAAAGTTAATCTTTATGCTGCTTAATTAGAATGCTTTCTTATATATATCTCTCTCTCTCTCTCTCCAAAAAGAATAGACATTCCTATGGCTAATTCTTTAGCAAAAGAATGCTTCTCATTGATAAATTCTTAAATCTAAATCAAACTCTAAGCTTGTTAAGTTAGAGGATAAGAAAATGATATTTTTATGCTTTTATGTTAACAAAATAATGGTAAATTCCTTTAGAATATTTATAAGTAGTTAAAAACTACTTTTATTGATTCTAAATGGGAAAGTGATAATCCTATCAAATTGGGAAAAGAGGAATAATGGAAATAGTTTAATTTAGTAGAATAATCATAATTAAGTTTATGATTATGGTTAAAATTATGATTTCAATTCATAGTTTAGATTTAAGCTTAAGAATAGATCTTCTATCATATTTACATTATAATGTTTTATTCTTTCAGGAAAAAAATTAAAAATTATCAATAATAGCAGCGAAGCTATGGCAAAATTTTTAGCAAATAATACATATCTTATTTTTATGCATAATGCTAAAAGAGGACTTCCTACCATATTCTAGGATTAGACATCCTATGCAAAAAGAATGATTTTCATCATATTCATATGAAATATATTCTAGTATTTATGCATGAATATTTTTTTAAAAAAGAGGAATTTTAGATAAATTTATTTTATGCATAAGAAATTTTTAAATGATAAAAGAGCAACTCCCATGACATTTGGAATTCAATCATTTAAATAGAAAGAGAGGAATTTTTGGCATGTTTGAAATAATGGGTATTTTTTTTAATTTAAAAAAGTAAAATTTTAGGTAAATTTATTTTATGTATAAGAATTTTTAAATGATAAAAGAGGAATTCCCATGACATTTGGAACTAAATCATTTAAATGCAAAAAGAGGAATTTTAAGCATATTAAAAAATTGGATATTTGTAATTAATTAAAAGAAGAATTTTTATGGTATTTTAAGTAGACAAAGGTTTAAATTAAATTTTGGTGACAAAAGAGGAATTTTCACCATAATTCCACCTAGAAAACTAGGGTTGATAATTAAATTGGTAGAAAGAATATTCTTAGATATTTTATGTGGATAAATCACCAAATTGATATTTACCTAAAATTAGATTAATGGAAGAAGAGTATTTCTATAAAAAGATCCAATATTCTCATATAGAACCATTTCTTAATCTATTATGATTAGGAAGAAATGAAATTCATAAAGTTGGAATTTTCCTTACGGTTAGAAGTTCAGTAGATGTTTATCTGAAGAAAATCCTTGATCAAGCAAAAACCTCATGACCAATTCCAATTCTTGACACAAAGATTCGATTACTGTTGAATTAGCAGAGTTTTTCCTTAACTAAAATCATAAGAATCTAGTTGGAAATTTAATCAAATGATGGGTAGATCACCCTGTTGAGAGATCAATGATTCATTAAGAAAATCTGGATTAAGGAAAAAGGGTTTTGTGGAACCAATCTCAAACCGGAAATTTTTCTTGCATAGAATCTTTGTTTTCTTTAAAGGACTGTTTTACGCCAGAATGCTGGAGGAAGCATTTGGTATGTGATTAACTAAGGAGAGACTTGTTTGCAATAGCTGGCGGGGGAGTCCTCGAGGGATGTCGCTCATGGAAAAGCCTACCGAGGTCTTGACTAGCCTCGGTATGGTTAAAATGGTGTGCTTTCGGGATGACGGGCGAGGGTCGACGAAGTGGTCCCTGAGTGAAGTAATAGGACACCTAAGTAGGATCCTAGAGGGTTCTGACCAGGTGATGCATGGGCTCACGGTTGCTAGGACACCCATGTGTACGTCGAGGAAGATACGAATGAACTGAAAAGAATTACTTATGTGAACTGAAATTTGATATTGGATCTCGTTGGTTGACCAGCTGGTCTTCAACGGAGAGTCCGGATGATATATTTTGTAAACAATGGACTCAATATTATGGAGGATTATGATCAATAATACTATGATTTCATGGAAAGATTATTTTGAAGACAGCCAAATCTGTTCTAAAGACAGCCAAATCTGTTTTAAAGAGAGCCAAATCTGTTTTAAAGACAGCCAAATCTGTTATAATGGCAATTTCATATTGGGTGTGTAAGTGGTATGCCTACCTTAAATTTTGCTTGAAGCGTCAGCTAGGGGGCCTAGGAACTCTTTTCCTCGCTCGCTACCCGGGCAAAACAAAACCAAATTTTTATAAAGGAATCCTACCAATACAGTGGTTGGGCAGTTCTAACCCATGGTTCCTATGATACAAATAGTTACGATTAAGTTACGTTAGTTAGATTAAGTCCTAGGAAGACCCTTGTTCTATGGGAGGGAAAAAGCGGTGATTCTATGGACCAAGTGCAAGTCTCTTCTTTGATCTGACCATGTGACTTTCGGGTTTGGTTGGATCAATTTGGATAGTTAAGACTTTGACTCGTTAGATCAATTCTCTCGTTAAATGATTTCCCTGGTGGAATCGCCTGTGCCTTCCGAGCGAGGGAAGTTTTTTCGGGTTCAGTTTTGGAGGAACCGCTAGGCTTGTCTCTTGTCTCGACATCCGTGGGTGAGGCCATGATCGAGTGTGGATCCCTACCCTGCCCAAGAGATTGACACTGCTTCCGACACCAATGCCCTCGGAGGGGGCATCTCGGGGGGCAGGGGTCTCACTTGGGGGGGTCACTCGTATAAATATGTAAGTATCACGTGGGTTCAACAGAAGGACATTTTAATTATTTAAAACTTACAGAAATATATTTACAGAGGGGATTTATTTATTGTATTTTAAAAAAAAATACAGATTTGAATAGGAAAGGATACATTATATTCACTAAAAAATTCACAGATAAGGGACTTTTTAAATAGGCCTTGAACGCATGTAATATAGAGGATTTACATATAGTGACCCCCCTGAGGGGTCTCATAGCTGGTATCAGAGCTTTGTTGAAAGGTAATAAGGAAAAATGAATTCTTATCAGAAATTTATAATAAAAACTCAAAAAGAGCACTTACGCATTGTATTTTCATTCCTTAAGCTTCATTAATGAAGATTTTTAATCAAAGAATTTGGTTTTATAGATGGAAGTTCCACACTTATCCAGTATTCCCGATCTCACCCTGTCACAAGATATGACTGCTTTCACCTTCGAGCATCCCACTCTTCACAACTCGAACGAGCCGAGCCACTCGCAAGCCATTTCGAGGATTTATATTTCCCAGACCCAGCGGAGAGACGGCAGCACAAGTGGTTTGCAGGGCAGTATGTCCACGCCTCTTGCGACTAGCGCGTGATGCTAAGGGAAAATATCTCGTTGGCCATGATTTTGATGAGGCTAAAAGTGATTCATGGTGTTATTTTATATCACCCTACACCTCGATATTTCAGAATTTCTTGCCATATCTATAGACTTCTTAGCCACTTTATTCCAAAGGAGAAGATAGTAACTCCCTTGGGCGCAGTAAGGGAACGTTTATATCGGGGTATGTCTGTAGCCCAGTATCACCGTCTTATGCATTTCCCAAGGAGGTTTTGACTTTTTGTAGCCGTGCTCTATGTACCTATTGCAACCTTTATATAAATAAAGAAATGTTTTGTGGAAAAATTCCCTGTTGTATAAGTGATTGTTTATTATATGATGAATTGATGAAGCAAAATCTGCTAATCAGACACGTCATAGATCTCTAATAAGATCTTTTATCTTGTTTAAGTAATTATTTTTTGAACCTCTTAAGTCTTAGGATCTCATTGACAAAATCAAAATAAAAATTTAATAATGTATCATTTTTGGCAGAATCATGAGGCGAGGAACTGTGGCCGCCGTCAATCAGATCCTCTTACTGATGATGAGGAAGAGCTTGATCTCGACGTTCACAAGGCTCTTCACAGAACTCAACCAGGACCCTTCAAAGGTGAAGGGGAGAACTTGGGCAAGGCTGTGGAAAAGTGCGTTGAAGCCATGGAGGAATATTTTGATGTCACCGGATACAACGAGAGGAGAAAAATGGCTCTCGCTAGGCTGAAGATTGTGGAAACAGCCAGGGTGGCATGGAGAAACCATTGCGACACTAAACATCTGGATAGGAATACCTAGTCCTGGAATGATCTCAAAGCTTATCTAAGGAAGAGATTTTGTCCCCAGAAACTAAGATGAATGAATTATTAGAGCTAAACGAGGGAAAAAAACTATTGAGGAATATCACAGGCATTTGCTCTTCTCCTCAAGTACTCACCATCACTAGACGAAGAGCAACTTATGGCCAGGTTCATTTGGGGAATGAACAAACCTTTAGACACCCTGGTCAAGAATGCCAAGCCAGTTTCCATGGCTGAAGCTCTAAGAATGGCAAAGGACTTTGCCAAAGACTTCATCGTTAAAGTCTCGCCAAAGCCAGCTCTCTCATCCTTCAAGAGATTCCAGACACTGGGAAGTTCTTCCAACCTTCCGCCTCTAAAAAGGCACCAATGTCCCAACCAAAATCTGGAGTCAGGAAGTTTCAAGAATGAAGGAAGACCTTTTCCTCTCAAAGCTCTTTCTTAGGAACTCCATCTCTTTCAAGAATGCAGAGGGAAGAGCTTTGAGTGAGAACAGGTGCTTTGGATGTCAGGGGTTTGGGCACCAGCTCAAGGATAACCCATCTCCTTCTATGGGCCAAGGAAGCCAGGGTCCTAGAGTTCAGAGACAGACTCCTTCGTATCAGTCAGGGTCCCCCGCAAGGCAACCCCAGAAGAGTGCTAACTCATCCTACAGCCTCCATGCAAAGCAGTCTCTGAACTCCCTCCCAAAATGAATTTAGTCTAGATGGCAATGTAACAGAGTGTCATTTCAGAGTCCTATCCTTGGGAATCTATGATGGAATCCTTGGAATGGATTGGCTCCATAAGAATCAGGCTGACATTCATTGTCACAATGGAACCATCTCTTTCCTTAACCTTCACGGGAATAAAGTTCAAGGCAGTGGAATTTTGGATCCCCAGTGCTGCAATTAGTCAAGGCTTCTAAATTGTTAAAAGGGCTCAGAAAGAGACAAGCTGTTTATGTCATTAAGATGAATCCAATAGATATAAAATGCAAGGCTAAAGAACTAGTGGTTCAGTGAGTATGGAGATGTGTTCCCAGAAGAGCTGACTGAGATGCCTCTGTCTCGCGAAGTAGATCATGAGATTGAGTTAACCCCCGGAGCTCAACCAATAGCCCAGCGTGCATACCAAATGCTAGTCCCTGAAGCCATAAAACTTAAGGAGAAGTTAAGAACACTGTTAGAGCAGGGATTCGACAGATGCAGTGTCTCACCTTGGGGTGCGCTCGTTCTCTTTCAAAAGAAGAAAGATGGAACGTTAAGACTCTGTATTAACCACAGAGTATTGAATCAATCAACAATTAAAAATAAGTATCCTATCCCTAGGATTGATGAACTTCTGGATTGGTTAAGTTGGACCCAAATGTTCACAAAGATAGATCTCAAATACGGGTACTACTAGATCAAAATCAAGGAGCAGGACATCCGGAAGACAACATTCAATACTCGCTATGGGCATTATGAGTTCACAGTCATGCCATTTGGATTGACTAATGCCCCGGCAATGTTTAATTGTCTTATGGAAGATATTCTCAGAGAATACTTAGATGATTTTGTTCTTGTCTTCTTTGATGATATCTTGGTATACTTAAAGAATGCTGCAGATCATGAAGATCATGTGCGCAAGGTCCTAGAAATCCTAAGGATGCACCAACTCTTTGCAATAAAGAACATTTTTTTTCCATGTTGACCAGGTGGAATACTTGGGATTCATAGTGTCTAAAGATGGGATTTCTCTTGACCCCACAAAGATCCAAGCGGTCGTAGATTGGCCAGAAGCCAAGACGGTAAAGGAAGTCAAAGGATTCCTAGGATTAACCGGATGGTATAGGATCTTTATACCCAGGTATGCTCAGATAGCATCCCCTTTAACTAACCTTCTCAAGAAGAGTACCCTATTTCAGTGGTCTGCTATGTGTTAGAGTGCCTTTGATAAGTTGAAGACAACCTTAGTAACCAACCCTATTCTTATATTGCCAGATTTTAAAGTAGTTACTGATGCTAGTGGGTTTAGGTGGTGCTCTTATGTAGGAAGGTCATGCAGCGGCCTATGAATCCACAAAGCTCAGAACACATGAGAGAAATTTTTTCGTCCATGACTTGGAGTTACTCTCAGTAGTTTATGCTCTGAAGTTGTGGAGACATTATCTTTTGGGAGACAAAGGTTCACCTTGATGACAAATCATCAAAGTTTGAAGTGGATCTTCACCCAAAGGGATCTCAACATGCATCAAAGGAGATGGATGCTGACCCTGCAGGAATTCGATTTTGAAATCAGGTATCGACCAGGGAAAGAAAATGTTGTGGCAGATGCGCTCAGCAGAAAAGCCTCCTTGCTTGCAAAATTACAGTGGTGTCAAATCCATTAATCAGTGAAGCAAGGGAGAGAATCATGCAGGACAAATTCTTTGCCCCTATTGCTACTCTTCTGATGCAGGAAAGCAAGACTCCTCAGGAAATGAGTTGAGTTCTTGGTTACAAATTGGATGAAGGATGCATGTATTATAATAATCAGCTATGCATTCCCAATGATGAGGGAATAAAGGAAAGGATTCTGAGAGAAGCCCATGATAGCCTGATAGTTGGACATCCAGGGTTTATAAAAACCAATATGTTTGTGAAGAAAAGCTTCTTCTAGCTAGGACTCAAAAAGGATGTACTTGATCATGTGGGGCAATGCTTAATATGTTAGAGAATCAAGGTAGAGAGAGTCAAGATGCCAGGGAAACTCCAGCCTCTAGACATTCCACAAACGAAATGTATCAGTATGGACTTTGTCACTGGATTACCTTCAGTGCAATCACGTTACAACTCCATTTTTGTGGTAGTTGCAGACTAACCAAAGTTGCCCATCTGATTCCAGTGAAAGAAACATACACTACAGTGGATGTTGCCAGAGTTTTCCTTAAAGAGATCTTTAGATTGCATGGCTTACCCACCAGGAGGATAGTAAGTGACGGAGATCCCAAGTTCACATCGAAATTTTGGACTGCGTTCTTTGAAGCAGTAGGAACTTTCTTGGATCTTAGTACAGCCTATCACCCCGAAATAGATGGTCAAATTGAAAGAGTGAATTGGGTAATAGAAGATATTCTTCAGTCATGCTGTGTGGCAGGGAACCCAAGAAGTGGTAAAGCCATTTACATCAGGTTGAATTTGCTTACAATGCTTCTTATCATCGAAGCATTGAAGCTCTGTATGGATAAGATTGCCTTACACCGTTGACTTGGTCCGACCCATTAATCAGAGTCAAAATGTCTAGAAAAATGATTGATGACATGGACCAGCAAATGCAATCAATCCGTAAAGATATTAAGGTAGCCCAAGATAGGCAAAAGCAGTATGTAGATAGGCAAAAGCAATATGTAGATAAAAAGAGATCAGAGAGAGAGTTTGAAGAATCAGATATGGTCTTCATTCGAGTACGACCAAAAAAAGAAGTTCCTTATCTTTAGGGAAGTATAAGAAGCTCTCTCCTAGATACTGTGGACCATATGCTATTATAAAGAAAGTAGGCGATCTAGCTTATAAACTACTTCTGCCTCCCCATCTCAAGGTACATAATGTATTCCATGTCAGTTTGCTTAAGAAATAGGTGCCCAGCTCGAGTCACGTGCTCGATGATGAACAATTGATTTCTCCAACTCAAGGCCATATGGTAATCCAGCCTAAAGAAATCCTTGACGTTTGAGAGAAGGTTCTCAGGAGCAGAGTCCTCAGAGAATTTTCAGTCAAGTGGAAGTTCTTCCCTCTAGAAGACGTCACCTGGGAGAAAGAAGAAGAGTTGGCAAAAGATTACCCCCACTTTGCGAGATGAGGACATCTCGCGTTTTTCAAGTCGGAGAGGATGTAAGATTCCTCCTCAGCCTGAATAATGAAAAAGCTTTTACCTCAATCCCCTGTAATCATTCCCTATTTGAGAATACAAGAAAATATTGTTTTTCCTTGTTTTTTCCTGGAGAGAAGAAAAATTCTAGAGAGAGGTAATTCAGTATTGAGATATTTTTGGATATAAAACTCTCCTAATATCTAAAATATATTTCCTTGAAGCAGAAGTTCAAAATAAATTCTCCAATGTGCATTAGGAATCAATTAAAAATGATATAAGGGACCTTAGCCTAAGGGTCTAGATTTTCAGAAATTTCTGGATTATGGTCCAATTAAGGTTTCTATGAGCCAATAGGATTAATCCAAGTGTTTGGATGAGATAAATCCAAAGAATAAAAGAAAATATTAAAAAATGAGTAAATGCTCACATAAGATGAAGAGTTGACTGAGTACAAGGTTTATTAGTTAAAAATTAAGAGATATTACTAAAAAATGAGATATTTTGAAGAAATGATCAATTTTTGACACCTTGGTAATAAGGAGGGCGAGACCTCTGAGGTAGGTGCCTCCTTCACATGTGTGGGAGGGTTTTTTAATTCAAAAAAATTGTGATATTTTTATCTCTCCTCTCTCTTGAATCAAACTGGATCAAAAGAGGACCCAAACTGGTCCAAATCTTGTCCAATTTTAGTCAAGCTAAAGCTGGAAAATTCCAGAACCCAGTTTACCCCAGTTAACAGACCCTCATTCTTTTGTATTCTCATATGTGAGCTATACCATGCCAGTATTATATTAAAATAATCATATTTTCTATTATCCCTTAAAAATCCTCTACTTTTGAGCTTGGATCTTCTCTCTCTCTTCCAACAACTCTTGGAGCTCTCTTCTCCACTTGCTAAACCAATTGATTGGTTGGGGGCTTCACTTCTAGAAAAAGAAGCAATCTAATCCTTAAGGTAAGAATGAATTTTATGGTTTTTTGTTAATATTCTCAAATGACTTCTCTTATCAACCCCTCTCAAGCTTGAGAAGTTTCTAATTGGTTGTTTTAAATTCAAAACAAGCTTTCCCTAAGAATTTTAATGTGTAATCAAGAAAAAGTTAATCTTTATGCTTAATTAGAATGCTTTCTTATGTATATCTCTCTCTCTCTCCAAAAAGAATAGTCATTTCTATGGCTAATTCTTTAGCAAAAGAATGCTTCTCATTGATAAATTCTTAAATCTAAATCAAACTCTAAGCTTGTTAAGCTAGAGGATAAGAAAATGGTATTTTTACGCTTTTATGTTAACAATATAATGGTAAATTCTTTTAGAATATTTATAAGTAATTAAAAACTACTTTTATTGATTCTAAATGGGAAAGTGATAATCCTATCAAATTGGAAAAAGAGGAATAATTAAAATAGTTTAATTTAGTAGAATAATCATAATTAAGTTTATGATTATGGTTAAAATTATGATTTAAATTCATAGTTTAGATTTAAGCTTAAGAATAGATCTTCTATCATATTTACATTATAGTGTTTTATTCTTTTAAGAAAAAAATTAAAAATTATCAGTAATAGCAGCGAAGCTATGGCAAATTTTTTAAAAAATAATACATATCTTATTTTTATGCATAATGCTAAAAGAGGACTTCCTACCATATTCTAGGATTGGACATCATATGCAAAAAGAATGATTTTCATCATATTCATGTGGAATAAATTTTAGTATTTATGCATAAATATTTTTTTTAAAAAGAGAAATTTAAGAGAAATTTATTTTATGCACAAGAAATTTTTAAATGAGAAAAGAGGAATTCCCATGACATTTGGAATTCAATCATTTAAATAGAAAAAGAGGGATTTTTGAAATATTTAAAATAATGGGTATTTTATTTAATTTAAAAAAGTAGAATTTTAGATAAATTTATTTTATGTATAAATGATAAAAGAGGAATTCCCATGACATTTGGAATTCAATAATTTAAATGTAAAAAGAGAAATTTTAAGCATATTCAAAAAAATGGATATCTATATTTAATTAAAAGAATAATTTTTATGTTATTTTAAATAGAGAAAGGTTTAAATTAAATTTTGGTTTACAAAAGAGAAATTTTCACCATAATTCCACCTAGAAAATTAGGGTTGATAATTAAATTGATAGAAAGAATATTCTTAGATATTTTATGTGGATAAATCACCAAATTGATATTTACCCAAAATTAGATTAATGGAAGAAGAGTATTTTTATAGAAAAATCCGATATTCTCATATAGAACCATTTCTTAATCTATTATGGTTAGGAAGGAATGAAATTCATAAAGTTGGAATTTTCCTTACGGTTAGAAGTTCAGTAGATGTTTATTTGAAGAAAATTCTTGGAATCAAAGTTTGAAGTAAACCGAATAACTTTGGTTAGACCATGATTGTAGAATGGTGGCCAGTAAACTACTTGCCCATCTCTCGAATCCGAATCAACCAAAAACCTCATGACCAATTCCAATTCTTGACACAAAGATTAGACTACCGTTGAATTAGCATAGTTTTTCCTTAACCAAAATCATCAAGAATCTAGTTGAAAATTCAGTCAAATGATGGGTAGATTACCCTGTTGAGAGATGAATGATTCTCATTAAGAAAATCTAGATTAAGGAAAAAGGGTTTTGTGGAACTAATATCAAACCGATAATTTTACTTGCATAGAACCTCTGTTTTCTTTAAAGGACTGTTTTACACCATAATGCTGGAGGAAGCATTTAGTATGTGATTAAAACTAAGGAGAGACTCATCTGCAACAACTGTGGGCGGGAAGTCGTTGAGGGACGTCGCTTCATGGCAAAGCCTGCCAAGGTCTTGACCAGCATCGGTATAGTTAAAATGGAGCGCTTATGGTACGATGGGCGAGGACCAACGAAGCGGTCCCTGAGTGAAATGCTAGGACACCTATGAAGATCCCTATCCCCTCCGTGCACACAAATCGAGGGTGCTAGCAGTGGAAGTAGCACGTCTTGTGCAGGGCAGAGCCTCTCACTCGGGGCCTCACCCACGGATATCCGGACAAGAGACTAATCCGTCGGTTCTTCCAAAACCAAACCCGAAAAAATTTCCCTTGCCCAAAAAGCACGGGCGATTCCTCCAGGATGTTTTTATTCTAACGTAGTCGAGCCTTAACTAACCAAACTGATCCGACTGAGCCCGTAAGTCACATGATCAAATCAAGGAAGAGACTTGCACTTGGATCATAGAGACCAATGCTTCATCAAGAGGCAAAGCCATTGATTCTTTTCCATAGAACAAGGACTATCCGGGATTTACTTCATCTATCGTACCATAACAGAATTGAGTCTCATTTTAGGGATCCATGAGTCCAGCCTACTAACCCCATCCAGTCCCATGGGTTAGTAGTCAACCACTTAACTAGTGTAGTGATAGGATCCATTTAGGAATTTGGTTATATTTTGCCCCGGGTACCAGGGAAAAGAGTTCCCAGGCCCCCTAGCCAGCACTTCAAGCAAACTTCAAGATAGTCACACCACATACACACCCAATATGAAATTGCCTGTTTCACAGATTCAGCTATCTTTAAAACAATATTTTAATGAAACCATAGTATCATTGATCATAATCCTCCAAAATATCCAGGTTGAATTATTGATTTTAATTCAAAAGTGTCTTTCTCATCTAAATTGAATTTATGCATAAGAAGATGCATAAAAGATTGATTTTAATTCAAAAGTGTCATTCTCATCTAAAATGAATTTATGCATAGGAAGATGCATAAAAGATTGAATTTTAATTCAAAGTGTCATTCTCATTTAAAATGAATTTATGCATAGGAAGATGCATAAAATATTGATTTTTATTTCAAAAGTGTTAGTATCCTTAAATGGAATTTATGCATAATTAGATGCGTAAAGAAATTTTATATCAAATATAAGAATTCTCTTATATTCTATAAATAGATATGGGAAGGGATAGGATGCGATAAGAGATGTATGAGATGTGATAAGACGTATATGAGAAGAGTTATGATGTGATAAGATGAGTTAAGATGTGATAAGATACGTATGGGAAGTGATAGGATGTGAGAAGAGGTGTATGAGATGTGATAAGATGTGATAAGATGCGTATGGGAAGTGATAGGATGTGATAAGAGGTGTATGAGATGTGAAAAGATGTGTATGAGATGTGATAGAATGTGTTAAGATGAGTTAGGATGTGTTAAGATGTGTATGGGACGAGGTAGAGAGTGTATCTGATGGGATAAGATGTATATGGGATGTGTTAGGGTGAGAATGGATGTAGTATGGATGTATGGATGTAGATGTGTAGTATGGATGTATGTATGTATGTGGATGTATGGATGTAGATACGGATATATGTATGTATGTGGATGTGGATGTATGAATGAGGATGTGAAAATGGATGTATGTATGTAGATGTGGATGTATGTATGTGAATGTGAATGAAGATGTGGATGTGGATGTATGGATGTAGATTCGGATGTAGATGTATGTATGTGAATGTGGATGTATGAATGAGGATGTGAAAATAGATGTATGCATGTAGATGCGTATGTATGAATGTGAAATTGGATGTATGTATAATGTGGATGTATGAATGAGGATGTGAAAATAGATGTATGCATGTAGATGCGTATGTATGAATGTGAAATTGGATGTATGATGTGGACGTACGAACATGGATATGTATGTAGAATAATGAATGTGAATGTGTATGTGAAATAATGTGTAGTCTATATGAGTGAATGGATGAGAATGAGTATACATTGAATGGAATAGGGAATAAGTAAAGTGGTCCAAGAGTGGATAATGTGGAAAGACGAGAGTTCGTTATAGAAACTGTATTTTGTGAACTGTTTGTAAATGAATGTTTTATGTCAAGAATGCTGGGGAAGCATTTTGACCGTCTTGTGGATTAAGGTCAAGGAGACCTAACTGATAAAGTTGCAACTGCTGACGGAGAGTCAATGGAGGTCGTCTCGCGTAGCAAGGTCGACCGAGGTCTTGACCAGCCTCGGTTCGATTTAACTGGTGAGCTTCCGGTACGGTGGATTAGGGACCAAGGAAGCGGCCTATGAGTGAAGCGCTAGGTCACCTGCGAAGGATCCTAGAGGGTGCTGACCATACGGTGCTCGGGCTCTGGGTCGCCGAAGATACCCACACGTGCGTCGTGGAAGATATTGGAGCAAGGAATAAGAGTTGTTTTCTGAAACCGGGCATAGATCTGGTTGATTGACCTTGCTGGTCCTCAACAACGGATGAGTCCATGGCTCTTTTATATGGATCTGTGGGTTGATCTTGCTGATCTTCCACGGAGGTTCCATTCTATTATATGAATATATTGCCGGTTACTATGAGCTAGGAACTATGGAAATAGCCCCTGAGTGAACAGGTGGTGAGCGTTCTGGTTACCAATGATGTCATAAGTATACCGATGAATGAATGACTGGAAATAAGGATTCAACCAGAGACTGAGGATTGTCATCAGTGATATAATGGTTTCATTAAAGGATTGTTTTAAAGTTAGCTGATGCTAAGAAAAAGGCAATTTCATATTGGGTGTGTAAGTGGTGTGACTAGTTTTATGTTTGCATGAACTTCCGGTTAGGGGGCCTTGGAACTCTTTTCCTTGGTACCCGGGACAAAACCTAACCAAATTCTTAATTGGATCCCATCACTATAGTGGTTGGGCGGTTGGCTAACCCATGGGACTGGATGGGGTTAGGCTGGACTGATGGATCCGTAAATCAAGACTCAATTTCTATTATTACGATAGATGAAGTAAATCCCGGATAGTAATTGTTCTATGGATAGGAATCAACGGCTGTGCCTCTTGATGGGGAAAAAAGCGTTGATCCCAATGATCCAAGTGCAAGTTTCGTCCTTGATTGACCAAGTACCTTTAAAGGTGCAGTCGGATCAGTTTGATCAGTAATGGTCTTGACTACGTTAGAGTAAAAAGTTATCCTGGTGGAATCGCCCGTGCTTTCCGGATAAAGGAAGTTTTTTCGGGTTCGGTTTTGGAAAAACCGACGGATTAGTCTTTTGTCCGGATATCCGTGGACGAGGTCTCGAGTGTGGGACCCTGGCCCGCGCAAGAAAGGCTACTTCCGCTGCTAGCACCCCGAATCCGTTGCGCGGTGGAAATAGGGATCTTACATCGACCGACCTTGCTACGCGAGATGTCCTCCATTGACTCTCCGTCAGCTGTTGCAACTTTATCACTTAGGTCTCCACGATCTCATTCACAAGATGGTCAAATTGCTTCCGCAGTATTCTTGACATAAAACAGTCATTTAAAAACAAGTCATAAATAGAGTTTCTAACAAACTTTCATCTTTCCACATCATTTCTCGTTATTCCACATTCTTCTACATCGATTCACATTGCTTATTCCACATCCAGTCATATGTATTCCTATCGTCCATCCATTCTCATCCAATCAAATCATATTACATCTCATCACATCTATCCGCATCTATCCTCATCATATCACGTCACATCCATTCACATCACATCTCATCCATTCACATCTACCCCGATTCATATCACATCACATCCATTCACATCACATCTCATCCATTCACATCTACCTAGATCCACATCACATCACATTCATCCACCTTATATCTCAGCCATCCATTCACATTACATCACATCCATTTATATTCATTCAGATCCACATCACATCCATCCACATTACATCTCATCCATTCACGTCTCATCACATCAGATTCACATCTAGTTACATCTCATCATATCATATTCACATCACATCACATCTATTCAGATCTACCCAGATCCATATTACATCCATTCACATCACATCACATCACATCCATTCAGATATCATCACATCACATTCACATCCATTCACATCTCATTGCATCCATTCAGATATCATCACATCACATTCACATCTCATTGCATCCATTCAGATATCATCACATTCTCATTGCATCCATTCAGATATCATTGCATCCATTCAGATATCATCACATCACATTCATATCCATTCACATCTCATTGCATCCATTCACATCCATCACATTCATTGCTTCCACATCACATCACATACATTTCATTCCATCTATCCTTATCACATCACATTTATTCCATCTACATTACATCACGTCCACATCTATCCAGATCACATCTCATTCATTCCATCCACATTACATCACGTCCACATCTATCCAGATCACATCTCATTCATTCCATCCACATTACATCACATCCACATCTATGAATATCTCATCACATCCATTCACATCTCATCACATTCATCCACATCCATCCATTCATTCACATTCACATCTATCCACATCCATCCATTCATTCACATTCACATCCATCCACATCCATGCATACATTCACATTCACATCTATCCACATCCATCCATTTATTCACATGCACATTTATCCACATCAATCCATTCATTCACATGCACATCTATCCACATCCATCCATTCATTCACATGCACATCTATCACTTCATATCTCATTCTCATCCATTTACATCACATCACACCCATTCACATATCATCACATTCACATCCACATCCATTTACATCGCATCACATCTCATCACATCCGCTCACATCTCCTCACATCACATTCACATCTTATCACATTCACATCCACATACATTTACATCAGGTTCATTTACATATTGTATTCTCATTGGATCCTCGATCCTCTCATGGATTCTTGATTCCCTTTTCTGAATAAGAATTATCCAAGTTTTCTCGATGGATATTTTCATATTCTTTCTCAAATTTCTAAATTAAAATATATTCAATATTCTTCTTTTCGAGTGAAAGATTCATGGGATTTAAAAAACTCAATTCTACCCATATTTCCCAATAAAAATATTAATACTCAAAATTTCACTTTTGATAAATACTCATAATTTGAATTATGCCAAAAATTCATCTTTTACCATTTAATTTCTTGAATCTCAATTATCATGGGAATTCCTCTTTTTGCATAAAAATAAATTTACCAAAAATTACTCTTTTCTCATAATCAATCAATTATGCATAACTACAAAAAAATTATTTCACATGAATATGATGAAAATCATTCTTTTTGCATAGGATGTCCAATCCTAGAATATGGTAGGAAGTCCTCTTTTAGCATTATGCATAAAAATAAGATATGTATTAATTTCTGAAAATTTTGCCATAGCTTCGCTGCTATTATTGATAATTCATAATTTTTTTCTAAAAGAATAAAATCTTGTAATAAAAATATGATAGTAGTTCCTCTTTTATGCGTAAAATCAAAATACGAATTTAAATCATAATTGTAACCATAAAATTAATCATAACTATGATTATCCCACTAGATTAAGCTAATTTCAACATTCCTCTTTTCCCAAATTGTTAGGATAATCAATTTCACATTTAGAATGAACTAGAGTAGTTTTTAACTACTCATAAAACAATCTAAAAGAATTTACCATTATTTTAATAGTACAAAATCATGAAAATATCATTTCCTTAATCTCTAGCTTATCAAGCCTAGAGTTTAGCTTTGAATTAAGAGACTATCATTGAGAAGCATCCTTTTCCAAGGGATTTAGCCATAAAGATGGCTATTCTTTTAGAGAGAGAGAGATTTACTTAAAGAAAGCATTATAATTTAAGCATAAAGGTTAACTTAATGCTAATTAAACATTAAGAAACTTAGGGAAAGCTTGATTTGAATTAAAACAATCATTTTGAAAGCTTCTCAAGCTTGAGAGGGGTTGAGAAGAAGAAAGTTATTGAGAAAATTGAAAAAAACCATAAAAATTAATTTTACCTTCAAGTTTGGCTTACTGGCATGGTATAGCTCCAATATTTGATTACAAATGTTTGAGGATCTATTTATAGGTGAGGGAGGCCACTAACCAAGTCCAACTGGGTTCTAGAATTTTTGAGGTTCAGTTTGACTCAATTTGGACAAGATCTGGACCAGTTTGGCTCCCTTTTTGATTTGGTTTGATCCACGAGAGAGGAGAGAGAAAAATATCACAATTGTTTTGAATTAAAAACCCTTCCACACATGTGAAAGAGGCACCTGCCTCAAGAGTCCCCCTTTCTTTACCAAGGTGTCAAAAATTATATCCAAAGATATCTCAATTTTGGATTATCTCTCTCTAGACATTTTCCCTCTAGGCCAAAACAGGGTAAAACAAGATCTTTCTTCTATTTTCTCTCTAGGCCAAAACAGAGAGGGGAATAATTACAAGAACAGAAGGGGAGGTTCTTATACCTTTACTCCTCAGAGGCTGGAGGGAGGAATCTTACATCCTACCCCACTTAAAAAACGCGAGATGTCCTCATCTCGCAGATGGAGGAGAATAAACTCTTTCACCTTAAGATCCAATTGATTCTGGGGTTCCTTATAGTCTGGTCAACCCACACAGAATCCTGGGATAAATATCCCTTCCACAAGAAGAACATACAGAACTCATTATCAGAGAACAATTCATTCAGAACATACAGAACATTCATATCCTTAACACAATAATGCTCCATCAGACCAGATATTCTATCTGAGCATTCCCCACAGAAATTTTAGTTATGCAAGTTCTCAATTTGTCATTCCTTAATTAGATCCATTGGATCAAAGGTCAAACAGCAGAGCAATCTGTCGCACAATCCACTAATCTCATAGTGATTTGCTGAAGTCATAATCGTCTTCCAGTTACTAACAATCATCATTGGGATTCTCCCAATTCACCCTCATTGTGGCTTTATTCAACTTATCTTCTTTCAACTAGAATTTAGAAATCATCATCTTTCAATCACAATCCAAATCAATTCATCAATTCTCAAGCTGAATTCAAAAATCATATCAACCAGCATTCGAATTCATCCTTTGGATAGCATTTTTGCTTATAACTTCAAGGTCTTAGATTTACTCGTATATATTGTCAGTAAAGAGCTGCAGATATACCCATGGTATATACGGGTAGTCACGGTTCTTGGAGTAAATACCATCATATCTAGGCCTCAAGCAAGTTAGGGATTCCATACAATTGTGGTACTTCCATCTGAAGACCCAATTTCCAATTTATGAATCTTCATTCTGCATATCGATTTGTATGAATTTCATCACACAATTACAATCTTTTCTAGTACTATATAAAATTTTGACATTTCTTGCTTCTTGGTTGATCCTCTTTAGCCAATTCGCTCTAATACCAGTTGAAAGATCCCTGCCCCCTCCGCGTATCGAATTCTGGGGTGCTAGCAACGGAAGTAGCACTTCTTGTTTGCGGAGGGCAGAGCCTATCACTCGGGGCCTTGCCCATGGATATCCGGACAAGAGACTAATCCCTCGGTTCTTGCAAAATCGAACAAGAGACTAATCCCAAAAAAAATTCCCTTGCCAAGAAAGCACGGGCGATTCCTCCAAGAAAATCTATACTAACGTAGTCAAGGTCTTCACTAACCAAATTGATCCGACTGAACCCGTAAGTCTCATGGTCAGATCAAGGAAGAGACTTGCGCTTGGATCATAGAGTCCAACGCCTTTTTCCTCATCAAGAGGCATAGCCATTGATTCTTTTCCATAGAATAAGGGTTATCTAGGATTTACTTCAACTATCGTAATTTAACAGTCTCATTTTAGGGATCCATCAGTCTAGCCTAACCCCATCCAATCCCATGGGTTAACCAACCGCCCAACCACTGTAGTGATAGGATCCATTTAGGAATTTGGTTATGGTTTTCCCCGGGTACCAGGGAAAAGACTTCCCATGCCCCGTAGCTAGTGCTTCAAGCAAACTTCAAGCAAACTTCAAGATAGTCACACCACTTACACACCCAATATAAAATTACCTGTTTCACAGATTCAGTTGTCTTTAAAATAATCTTTTAATCAAACCATAGTATCATTGATCATAATCCTCCAAAATATCTAGCTTGAATTCTAATTTCCAATCATTCCTTCATCGGTGTACCTATGGCATCATTGGCACCAGAAGGCTCACCACCTGCTCACTCGGGGGCCTTTTTAATAGTTCCTAGCTCATAGTACCCAGAAATATAATCAAGTATTACATTCATTTCTTCCCCAGCGTACCTATGGCATCGTTGGCAACCAGAACGCTCACCACCTGCTCACTTAGGGGCCTTTTTGATAGTTCCTAGCTCATAGTACCTGGAAATATAATCACATAAGAAAGATCCATATGGACTCTCCGTTGAGGATCAGCAAGATCAACCAACAGATCCATATAAAAGAGCCATGGACTCATCCATTGAAGACCAGCAAGGCCAATCAACCAGATCCATGCCCAAGTTCAGAAAACAACTCTAACTCCTTGTTTCATATTCTTCCTTGATGCACGCATGGGTATCTTCGGTGGCAACCCAGAGTAGCCTGAGCACTATATGGTCAGCGCCCTCTAGGCTCTTTCTTCGCAGGTCACCTAGCGCTTCACTCATAGGCCGCTTCCTTGGTCCCTCATCCACTGTATCAGAAGCTCACCATTTAAACCAAACCGAGGCTGGTCAAGACCTCGGCCGACCTTGCTACGCGAGACGTCCTCCATTGACTCTCCGTCAGCTGTTGCAACTTTGTCACTTAGGTCTCCATGACCTCATTCACAAGATGGTCAAAATGCTTCCCCAACATTCTGGACATATAACAGTCATTTAAAAACAGGTCATAAATACAGTTTCTAACAAACTTTCATCTTTTCACATTATTCCACATCATTTCTCGTTATTCCACATTCTTCTACATCGATTCACATTGCTTATTCCACATCCAGTCATATGTATTCCCATCATCCTTCATCCATTCTCATCCAATCACATCATATTATATCTCATCCATTCTCATCCAATCACATCATATTATATCTCATCACATCTATCCTCATCATATCACGTCACATCCATTCACATCACATTTCATCTATTCACATCTACCCAGATTCACATCAAATCATATCTATTCACATCACATCTTATCCATTCACATCTACCTAGATCCACATCACATCACATTCATGCACCTTACATCTCATCCATCCATTCACATTACATTACATCCATTTATATTCATTTAGATCCACATCTCATCACATCACATCCATCCACATCACATCTCATCCATTCATGCCTCATCACATCACATTCACATCCATATACATCTCATTATATCATATTCACATCACATCACATTCATTCACATGTACCTAGATCTATATCACATCCATTCACATCACATCACATCCTTTCACATATCGTCACATCACATTCACATCCATTCACATCTCATCGCCTCCATTTAGATATCATCACATCACATTCACATCCATTCACATCCATCACATTCATTGCATCCACATCACATCACATACATTCCATCCACATCTATCCTTATCACATCACATTCATTCCATCCATATCACATCACATTCATTCCATCCACATTACATCACGCCCACATCTATCCACATCACATCTCATTCATTCCATCCACATTACATCACATCCATATCTCATCACATTCATCCACATCCATCCATTCATTCACACTCACATCTATCCACATCCATCCTTTCATTCACATGCACATCTATCCACATCCATGCATTCATTCACATTCACATATATCCACATTCACATTCACATATATCCACATTCATCCATTCATTCACATTCACATCTATCCACATCCATCCATTTATTCACATGCACATCTATCCACATCTATCCATTCATTCACATTCACATCTATTCACATCCATCCATTCATTCACATGCACATCTATCCACATCCATCCATTCATTCACGCACATCTATCACTTCATATCTCATTCTCATCCATTTACATCATATCACACCCATTCACATATCATCACATCTCATCTCATTCACATCCACATCCATTTACATCACATCACATCTCATCCACATCTCATCACATCCACTCACATCTCCTCACATCACATTCACATCCACATCCATTTTACATCACATTCATTTACATATTGTATTCTCATTGGATCCTCGATCCTCCCAGGGATTCTTGATTTCCTTTTCTGAATAAGAATTATACAAGTTTTCTCGATGGATATTTTCATATTCTTTCTCAAATTTCTCAATTAAAATATATTCAATATTAAAAGATTCATGGGATTTACAAAAATAAACTCTACCCATATTTCCTAATAAAAATAATAATACTCAAAATTTCACTTCTAATAATTACTCATAATTTGAATTATGCCAAAACTCCTCTTTTACCATTTAATTTCTTGGATTTCAATTATCATGGGAATTCCTCTTTTTGCATAAAAATAAATTTACAAAAAATTACTCTTTTCTCATAATCAATTAATTATGCATAACTACAAAAAAATTATTTCACATGAATATGATGAAAATCATTCTTTTTGCATAGGATGTCCAATCCTAAAATATGGTAGGAAGTCCTCTTTTAGCACTATGCATAAAAATAAGATATGTATTAATTTGTGAAAATTTTGCCATAGCTTCGTTTGCTATTACTGATAATTCTCAATTTTTTTCTAAAAGAATAAAAGCTTGTAATGAAAATATGATAGTAGTTCCTCTTTTATGCTTAAAATCAAACTATGAATTTAAATCATAATCTTAACCATAAAATTAAACATAACTATGATTATCCCACTAGATTAAGCTAATTTCAACATTCCTCTTGTCCCAAATTGTTAGGTTCATCCATTTCTCATTTAGAATGAATTAGAGTAGTTTTTAACTACTCATAAATAATCTAAGAGAATTTACCATTATTTTAATAGTACAAAATCATGAAAATATCATTTCCTTAATCTCTAGCTTATCAAGCCTAGAGTTTAGTTTGAATTAAAAGACTATCATTGAGAAGCATCCTTTTCCAAGGGATTTAGCCACCATAAAGATGGCTATTCTTTTAGAGAGAGAGATTTACTTAAAGAAAGCATTACAATTTAAGCATAAAGGTTAACTTAATGCTAATTAAACATTAAGAAACTTAGGGAAAGCTTGATTTGAATTAAACAATCATTTTGAAAGCTTCTCAAGCTTGAGAGGGGTTGAGAAGAAGAAAGTTATTGAGAAAATTGAAAAAAAACCATAAAATTTGATTTTACCTCCAAGTTTGGCTTGATTGTCTAATTGCAGTGAAGCCCCCGACCAATCAATTGGTCCACCAAGAGGAGAAGAGCAACTCCAAGAGTTGTTGTAGAGAGAGAGAGCTCCAAGCTCCCAAGAGAGAGGAAAATTTAAGGGATAATAGAAAATATGATTATTTTAATATAGTACTGGCATGGTATAGCTCCAATATTTGATTACAAATGACTGAGGGTCTATTTATAGGTGAGGGAGGCCACTAACCAAGTCCAACTAGGTTCTAGAATTTTCCAGGTTCAGTTTAACTCAATTTGGACAAGATTTGGACCAGTTTGGCTCCCTTTTTGATTTGGTTTGATCTAGGAGAGATAAAAATATCACAATTATTTTGAATTAAAAACCCTTCCACACATGTGAAAGAGGCACCTACCTCAAGAGTTCCCCTTTCCTTACCAAGGTTTCAAAAATGCATCATTATTCCAAAAGATTAATATCTCATAATTTTTAATAAACCTTGTACTCAGTCAACTCTTCATCCTATGTGAGCATTTACTCATTTTTGGATATTTTCTTTTATTCTCTTGGCTTTATCTCATCCCAACACTTGGATTAATCCAATTGGCCCATTAGAACCTTAATTGGACCATAATCCAAAATTTTCTAAAAATGTAGACCCTTAGGCTAAGGTCCCTTATACACATTTTCAATTAACTCATAATGCACATTGGAAAGTTCATTTTGAACTTCTACTTCAGGGGAATCCTTCTTAGACACTAGGAGGATTTTTATATCCAAAGATATCTCAATTTTGGATTATCTCTCTCTAGGCCAAAACAGGGTAAAACAAGATCTTTCTTCTATTTCAGAGAGGGGAATAATTACAAGAACAGAAGGGAAGGTTCTTATACCTTTACTCCTCAAAAGATGGAGGGAGGAATCTTACATAAACTATGCAAGATAAAAGGAGAAAATAGTCACGTTATGGATTCATCTACAAAAAGAAGAATGGCTATCACCCCAAAACTCCACCATTATCCACAAGAATGATAGAAAGCTGAGACTTTACATAAATTATAGGAAGCTCAATGCAGCCACAATTGATGACCCATTCTCTATTCCTTTCACAGCATACAAGAGATATACTCATTCTTGTATGGATTCAGAGACAAGGGAAAAAACATCCATTGTGATGGAATGGGGAGAATTTTCTTCGAATGTGGTGAAATTTGGGCTAAAGAATGTACCAATAAATTTCTAGAGGATGGTTTAGGAGATCTCTATGAGTACTTGACCACCTTCATGAGAGTCTTTATGGATGATTTTAGTGTGTTTGGGAAAAAGGTAGATCACCTGCATTACCTTACACAGTACCTTGAAAACAATGCAAAGAGACCAGGATCAGCCTAAATCTAACAAAGCGCCTTTGTAGTTACGAGTGGTGGATCCTTGCTAGCACATATAGTGGTAGCACAGAAACGGATTGGAAATGGTGGATTTGGCCAAGGTGAAATACATTTTAAAGATAAAAGCACCCAAAAATGCAAAGGAATTAGCTAGATTCCTAGGGTAGACCAAATGGTATAGTAGATTCATGATGTTTCTAGCTCATTTAGCTACATTACTACATGTTACTTGATTGTAAAGGATGCAAAGCACTTCTAGTTTGAAGGGTGTTAAAGGGTGTTAGAAAGATTTCCAAAATTTGAGGAAAGTCTTGGCTTTTACACCCATACTTCAATAGCTCTAACTATGACCTCATCTTCCATATCTTTATGGATACCTTAGATGTGGCTATAGGAAGTGCCATTTTACTTGATGATGAAGGATGCAAAGTACGTCTGGTTTGAAGGGTGTTAGGAAGCTTTCCAGAATCTGAAGAATCTGAAGAAAATCTTGGCTTTTACAACGACCTCATCTTCCATATCTTTATGGATGCCTTAGATGTGGCTATAGGAAGTGCCATGATGTAGGAATCAGAATAAGGCTGGTCTCGCCTAGTGTACTACTATTCAAGCAAAAGGCTATCAAAGCAGAAAGGAATTATTCCACCTTCACATATAATATAATTTTAAGACCTCTTGTGTAACTTGAGGGAGGAGGAGTCTTTATGTTCAATTTAAGAATGGTATGTATGTTTCTTAAGTCTTTTTACATCCTCTTATAATCCTGATAAATCTCATAGGCTATGATAATCATCCTCCAATTTTTGAATTTCTCCACCTATGGGTAGTTGACCATATCTTTATACACTTCCTTAGCAACTTCTGAGAGCATGTTCTTCAAAAAGTTTAGATTTTCATAGTACAGTTTCACAAAACCCAGAGGGATGGTAGAAATGTCTCCCTTTGCCCACCGCAACAAGTGTTTCTTTGACTATCATGTATCCATTCTAGCTAACTATATCAATAGTATAAATCTATTGAAGCAAGTACTAGGGGTCCCACATCCTCATTCGAAACATGTGTAAGTAATAGGAGTCCAGCCCAAAACATAAGGTTAAGCACAAATGGGTGCATTGGATGGAGAAGAATGTCTCTAAAATCTATAATCACCCAAGACTGTTCCAAAGACACTAGTGGGGCAAGGCATAATGTGAGAGATAAGACATCAAGGTTAGAACACTATCTCTTGTCAGATCCTATAAGTTCAACTCCCTAGTGGACCATAGAAACATTCAAAAACATGTGATTGTTTTTTATTGTAGTGCACAATTTTAGGTGCTATAGGGGCTATTATCAAAAAATAGTTATTTTGCTAGCACAATGTCTCAAAAACTATAGGGTCTTTCCCCCCTAAGAATCTCTAATGAAATTCTCCAAGTTTCCAATTTCTTTAGCTGCTATTTCATTTTTTCTATGCCACATTTCTCTGTTGATTGAAGTCCTCTTGCACATATTTGTCACAAAGAGATTGCATATTTCTAAATCTATTTTTTTTGTTTGAACTTGGCATTCTCGAATCAAGGATATCATGAAATTCTTGTATTCCTCTGTACCTAAGGTCCCGCTTTGGTCCGCTGCAAAGCCACTTGATATTTTTAGCTAGGAAAAAACCCCAGCAAAAGTGAGGTCACCAAAAATACTAAATTATCAGATTTATCCATTTAAGGCCAAACTTGATAGGATGCTAGGGCTACTAATGTAGGCATTGCCCAAAAGTCAAAATCAAGAAAAAGTAAATAGGGAGAGACTTGGAGCTACACATGAAAAACTAGACTCTCTTATTTGTTTCTTGGCTTAGGTTTATTAGAGAGACATGGACTTCAATCCGAGATGTGAATAGATGGCTTGGTAGACACACTAGGCCAAAGTATCTCCATACAAAGTCCCATGAAGAATGGTTAAATTATGTGGTCCCTATAATCAAACAAAAAATCCCTCTCTAAGGGGTAAAAACCTCTCAAATAAGGCTCAAACAATCATCTAAGAGCTATGTGGTAGCTTTAACTTAAGATTCCAACAAACTACACAAGGTTGACAGGCTAGATCTAGTAGTTTTTATAAAATGCTGATGTGCTAGATGTCAAATGTAATTGCTAGATGTCAAATGTATTTCAGCCCAAGATTAGGGGATGTTGATGTCTTAGATGTCAAATGTAATTTATTTTAGCTCAACCATAGGGGATGTTGATGTCCTAGATGTCAAATGTAATTTCTTTTAGCCCAACAATAGGGGATAAAAATTATTAAAAACCATCTAAAAGCTTAACTTAATGAATGCTTGCTTTGACTATATCGAATGGATACAAAGTTCCTGAATGAAATTGATCCATCTAGCTGTAGAGAAATAGTCAATTCTTACCTACAATTCACGGCTCTAGTGTGGCACTCATGGTGGATGCTAAGGACAATGTTAAATTGGGATAGCCTCTATTTAGCACTTTGGCTAATGCCAAATATGATGTCGCTAACTAGGATGGCCTATCTTTAGTACTTAGGTTGCACTTTGCTTTAATTTAAGATCCTATAACATCCCAATCACTTCCAGGATCCCCATAATAAGATCTTGCAATCCTTAAGCAAAACTAGCCCCTCAGAAAGCTAAATCTACACCCTCCAAAACCACATATAAAGGTGTGAAATTCCAAAGTAAATAATGACTCATCCAGTCCACTCATGCAACCATGCTCAGTGCATGACTTAGAGGTGTTGGTATGACCTCCAAGATGAAAATATGTGTTGCAAGTGTGGGATAACTTCCAAGTCCATCCTTAAGTTCTCTGGGTGGTTGATTCACCAAGTGTTATGGTCCAAAAGAAATCCTATTGATTGAACACTAAAGAGAGTGGGTGTTGAAATGGGCCTCCAAGCTTCTCAAAGCACAACTAGACCACAAAATTCATCAAAGCACCAAGTGTGAATAAAAACAAAACCACCATGCACACATACACGGACTTGGATGTAACACAAGAGACCAAGAAAGTTATAGCTCTCAGGGTAAAGAAATGCATCCGCTCCTAGTAAGGATAGAGAATACTATAGCCATTTTTACCTTAACCGCCGCAAACTTATATCTCCTCTTGTATGCCTTGAATAATCAACACCTTACAAACTCATTCCAAATGCCAGGACTAGCCACACTAAGGTAAATACCAGCTAAAAAATGCGTGAGAAACTCATGAATAATGCAAGTTTATGATCAAAATCTAAGTAATGTAGCATTACAATAGATTATGCAGTAGTTACAACAATACAAGCGACATGCACTAGTTATAACAATACAAGCGACATGCACTAGTTATAACAATACAAGCGACATGCAAGTTAATCCCCTTGATTATGAGTTAAAAATAAGGAGATTACTCTCTCTCTTGTTTTTTGTAAATGATGTAGAGTAAAATAGAGAACTTAAATTAATCCTACAATGCAAATGATTAATAAAAAATCTAATCTAATCACACTAAAGGAACCACAAATAACCTATTTTAATATGACTTATATCACTAATCATGACTAGGGCTAAAAATCAAATTTTGCAATAGTCATAATCTACCCAATTGAGGTTATGATATGGAAGATCTCAATATCCCAATTCCCATGGTGATCTCTGAAAAGATGCAGGGGAGAAGAGAGCTTGAGCTCTTGCAAGCATACACACACTCACAAAACCCTACTAGAGAACACACAAGGTGAGAGGCTGAAAATCTTTTTCTTCTTCACTCAACACTCAACACACCATATACAAAGATAAGAGTACACACATGAAAAGGTACTCAACCAAATACATACTAGGGTTCTCTATAGTGTGAACCCAACTAAATGAGCTAGCGCTATAACTATGCTAGTCTCCAGAATGGCTGTCACACAGCCTGTTATCCCACTGGCCGTATATCACCCATGATCTCACCAACCATATCCCCCAGGCGGGTCATTAGTGTCCACCGCCTCACTAGATGAGCTCGATATCTCAACACTCCCCCTCGAGCTCAACTCCATCTCATGTACACCAAGCGAAGCCTTGAATCTGCGGAGCTTCTCTGTACATAATGCTTTGGTGAAGATGTCAGCTACCTGATCCTGTGTGCTGATATAAACAAGGTCAAGGTCTCCTGCCAAGACCTTCTCTCTCTGACAAAATGGTAGTGGACCTCTATATGCTTTGTACGAGCATAAAAAACTCGGTTCCTGGCCAACTATATACTACTAATGTTGTCACAGAAAATGACAACTTGTCTATCCACTGATAGACCCAAATCCGCAAGTAGCTTTCTCAAACAAGCTACTTCACATGCTGCCATAGCAGCACCTCTGTACTCGGCCTCTGTAGTACTGGATAGAGAAACCATAGGGCTGCTTCTTGCTGCTCCAAGTCACAGCAGCACTCCCCAAAGAAAACATGAAGCCACTAGTAGATCTCCTATCTGAGATACTACCAGCCCAATCAGCATGCATGTACACATATCTCTGTCCCAGTTTCATAAAATAGTCCACAATGTAAAGTAGACCTCACATACCTCAGTATGCATCTCAATGCATCCAAATGCGGTTTCCGAGGAACCTGCATACACTGACTCACCAACCCAACAGCATAGCTCAAATTTGGCCTGGTGATCGTCATGTAGATCAAGCTTCCTACTATGTGCCTATACATAGTAGGATCCTCCAAAATCTCTCCTGAATCTGCACTCAACTTGCCATTCTGATCCAATGGCACTGAGATAGGCTTACAGCCTGTCATACCATACTTGGACAACATGTCCAAGCCATACCAGTTGTCTCTGCAGTAATCCAATACCATGTGGTGACCTAATCACCTCAATGCCCAAGAAATATCTGAGCTCCCCCAGATCCTTCATCTCAAACTTCTGTCTCAGCAAAGATCTCCGCATCATGGTCCCCCGTAATAATCAAGTCATCTACATAGATGACAACAAGCAGCACAACTCCTCTATCACTGTGTCTCACATACAGCGAGAAATCTGCCTTGGCTACATGAAAGCCAATAGTGAAAGGATATTCAAAAATCTTGTTAGACCATGCTCTTGGTGCTTGTTTTAAGCCATACAAGGCTTTCTTCAACCTGCAAACATGCTCGGGGTGACTCACATCCTCATAACCAGGTGGCTGCAATATATACACCTCTTCCTGCAAATCCCCATGCAAGAATGCATTCTTTACATCCATCTGATGTAAAGACCATTTCTTTGACGCAGCCACTGCTATCACAACTCTCACTGTTGCCATCTTGGCAATTGGGCTGAAAGTTTCCTCATAATCAATGCCATATGTCTGCGCATATCCTTTGGCTACCAATGTAGCCTTGTACCTGCTTATGCTTCCATCATTGTTATGTTTTACTTTGTACACCCACTTGCATCCAATGGCTTTCTTGCCTTTAGGCAATTGCACTAAATCCCAAGTCTCATTTCCATATAGTGCATCCATCTCCTCATCCATAGCTTTCTCCCAACACACATTTCCAACAGCCTCATCAATGCATGTGGGCTCTACAACCTGTACAACTTTTGCCATGTATGCATAGTGATGTGCTACATAACCATCATAGGTAAGCCTCTGCACAGGATTCTTCACTCTCCTAGATCTTCGCAGCTTTGCATTCATGGCTTCCATAGCCTTCTTTACACCAGGTGTTCTCATAGCTGGGATCCCAAGCTCCTCATCAAGGCTCATCTCTGAGCCACTAGACCCTCCATCAACATGAGAATGCCCTGTAGAAATGTCAGGCATACTAACGGGCTCAACCACTTTCTCTTTGCCTTTATGTGATGTACTAATCACATTTGCAGGACTGGTATTATGATGCAACCTGCCACTCCATGGTCTATCAATTGAACCACTAGATGAGGACTCTCCTGGTCCACTCCAAGACTGTGATTGCTGACTTGCATTTTGTACAACCACATTTCCACTCACATCAGCCCCAATAGCTTCTTTTTTAGCAGCATACCAGCTGCTCATCTCATCAAAAACAATATCCCTGCTTACCCTCAACTCACGTGTAGGAGGGTTATAACACTTGTATCCCTTTTGCTCAAGGGAATATCCAATAAACACACATTTTTCAGCTTTTGAATCCAGCTTAGTTCTCAACTCATCTGGCACATGCACATATGCAATGCATCCAAAGACTTTCAGTTGAGACAAATCAGGTTTTCTATCAGTAGACCTCTCCTCTAGAGTTACATCATGTATGGCTGCAGTTGGAGTCCTGTTCATGATGTAAACTACTGTAGAAATAGCCTCAGCCCAATAGCTATGCAGCATATTCTTCTCTTCCATCAATGCTCGCGCAATCTTAGCAATGTGCTTGTTTTTCCGCTCAGCAACTCCATTTTGCTGCGGAGTGTATCTGCATGTAAACTGTCTTCGAATATGTGATATCCCGATCTCCACCGCGCAACGGATTCAGGATACTGGCAGCGGAAGTAACACATCATGCGTGGGTAGGGGTCTCACACTCGGGGCCTCGCCCACGGATATCCGGACAAGAGACTAATCCGTCGGTTTTTCCAAAACTGAACCCGGAAAAAACTCCCCTTACCCGGAAAGCACGGGCGATTCCACCAGGATAACTTTTTACTCTAACGTAGTCAAGACCATTACTGATCAAGCTGATCCAATTGCACCTATAAAGGTACTCGTTGTTCGGATCAAGGAAGAAACTTGCACTTGGATCATTGGAATCAACGCTTTTTTCCCCATCAAGAGGCACAGCCATTGATTCCTATCCATAGAACAATTCCTATCCGGGATTTACTTTATCTATCGTAATAACAAAAATTTAGTCTCGATTTACGGATCCATCAGTCCAGCCTAACCCCATCCGATCCCATGGGTTAGCCAACCGCCCAACCACTGTAGTGATGGGATCCAATTTGGAATTTGGTTAGGTTTTGTCCCGGGTACCAAGGAAAAGAGTTCCAAGGCCCCCTAGCCGGAATTTCATGCAAACATAAAACTAGCCACACCACTTACACACCCAATATGAAAATTGCCTTTTTCTTAGCATCAGCTAACTTTAAAACAATCCTTTAATGAAACCATAGTACCACTGATCACAATCTCCCAAATTATCCAGTTGATTCATAATTTCCCATCATTCCTTCATCAGAGTATCTATGGCATCATTGGCAACTAGAACGCTCACCACCTGTCCACACAGGGGCCGTTTCAATAGTTCCTAGCCCATAATACTCAACAATATAATCATTTATCAAGATGGACTCTCGTTGAAGATCAGCAAGATCAACCAACAGATCCATATAGAAGAGCCATGGACTCATCCGTTGAGGACCAGCAAGGTCAGTCAACCAGATCCATGCCCGGTTCCAGAAAACAACTCTTACTCCTTGTTCCAATATCTTCCTCGACGCACGCGTGGGTATCCTAGGCGACCCAGAGCCCGAGCACCGTATGGTCAGCACCCTCTAGGATCCTTCGCAGGTGACCTAGCGCTTCACTCATAGGCCGCTTCCTTGGTCCCTCATCCACCGTACCGGAAGCTCACCATTTTAATCGAACCGAGGCTGGTCAAGACCTCGGTCGACCTTGCTACGCGAGACGTCCTCCATTGACTCTCCGTCAGCAGTTGCAACTTTATCAGTTAGGTCTCCACGACCTTAATCACAAGACGGTCAAAATGCTTCCCCAGCATTCTTGACATAAAACAGCCATTTACAAACAGCATTTACAAACAGTTTACAAATACAGTTTCTATATTAACTCTCATTTTTCCACATTATCCCTCATTAATCCACATTACTTATTCCACATTCCATGTATATGTGTACTCATCCAATCACCTCCTTTTCCATCTCTTCACTTCAGATTCCTTCACATCACATATCATATATTCACATCCATATCCACATCCATACATCCACATCCACATCCACATTCACATCCATACATCCACATCTACATGCTTATCTCCATTTTCACATCCTCATTTATACATCCACATCCCATATCCACATTCATACATACACATCCATATCCACATCTACATCCACATCCACATTCACATCCATGCATCCACATCTACATGCTTACCTCCATTTTCACATCCTCATTTATACATCCACATCCCATATCCACATTCATACATACACATCCATACATCCACATACATACATACATCCACATCCACATTCCACATTCACATCTATACATCCACATCTACATTCACATTCACATACATCCACATCCACATTCCCATACATCCACATCTATACATCCACATTCCATATTCACATCTACATTCACATTCACATACATGCATCCACATTTACATGCTTACCTCCATTTTCACATCCTCATTTATACATCCACATCCCATATCCACATTCATACATACACATCCATACATCCACATCTACATCCACATACATACATACACATCCATACATCCACATCTACATCCACATACATACATACATCCACATCCACATTCCACATTCACATCTATACATCCACATCTACATTCACATTCACATACATCCACATCCACATTCCCATACATCCACATCTATACATCCACATTCCACATTCACATCTACATTCACATTCACATACATCCACATCCCCATTCCCATTCACATCTATACATCCACATCTACATCCACATACATACATACATCCACATCCACATTCCACATTTCATCTATACATCCACATCTACATCCACATTCACATACATCCACATCCACATTTCCATTCACATCTATACATCCACATCCATTCACATCTATACATCCACATCTACATCCACATTTACATCTATGCATATACATCTTCATGCATATATCCATTTTCATGTTCATACATCCACACTCCCATCTCCATATCCACACATCCACATACATACATCCATTTTCACATTCCCATTTATATAACCCCATATACCTTCACATCTAATCTTTTACATCACATCCATTCTCGCCCTATCACAACCCATATACATCTTATCCTATCACATACACTTCTTACCTCATCCCCCCATACACATCTTAATTCATCTTATCACATCCTAACTTATTTCATAAGCATCTTATCACCTCTTATCACACCTCTTATCACATCCTATCACTTTCCATACGCATCTTATCAATTCTTATCACATCTCATACACCTCTTATCACATCTTATCACATTTCATATCTTTTTTTTTTTTAAAAGAGAATTCTTTTATTTGATATAAGATTTCTCTACACATTTATTTATACATAAATTCCATTTAAGGAGACTAACACTTTCGAAATTAAAATCAATCTTTTATGCATCTTCTTATGCATGATTTCAATTTGGTAGGGAATTATACTTTTAGAATAAAAGAATTTCTCTTATGCATCTAAGTTAAGCATAAAATCCATTTATGAGAAAAATCATACTTTTAGTATAAAAAGAATATCTTTTATGCATACCTATATGCATGAAATCCAATATGATAAAAGTAACACTTTTGATATAAAAATTTTTCCTTTATGCATACTTCTATGCATGAAAATTAAAAATGATAAAAGTAACACTTTTGATATAAAAATTTATCCATTATGCATACTTCTATGCATGAAAATAAAAATGGTAAAAATAACACTTTTGATATAAAAATTTATCCTTTATGCATACTTCTATGCATGAAAGTAAAAATGATAAAAGTAACACTTTTGATATAAAAATTTATCCATTATGCATACTTCTATGCATGAAAATAAAAATGGTAAAAATAACACTTTTGATATAAAAATTTATCCTTTATGCATAATATTAAAATTCAATTTCTCCATGATTATAATGAAATTCTTTCAATTAATCTAGGATGATGATTCCTAGAATATGGTAGGAAGTCCTCTTTTTATGCTTTGAATGAAAATTTTTTTATGCATAATTTTTATAAAAATTTTGCCATAGCTCCGCTGCTATGACTGATAAATCTCAATTTTTCTAAGGGATAAAGCTTATCATTAAGGAAATAATTAAAATGATTCTCTAATTGGATCCTTAATCCATAATGGATTGAATCATCAATATACATAAACTAAAAGCATAGAAAAAAACCATTAATTTGGCCTCAAGCATAGCTTAATCTTGGGTTTAGGAAAAGCTTTATGAAAAGCTTGATTTGGATTGAGAACGGTTCATGAGTATGACCATTTCTTGAGTGAGAGAGAGAATTTACATAAAAATCATTAGAATTTAAACATAAATGAAAATTAACTTCAATAGCATTATGTAACTCTTCACTACTATTCAAACTTCAATAGCATTAAAAAAAACCATATCAATTAAACTTCTCAAGCTTGAGAGGGGTTGAGAAGAGAGAAACATTGAGAAATTATAGAAAGATCAATATTCACTAATTACCTTACAACTTGCTTGATTCTTTGTTCACGGTAGAGGCCCCCAACCAATCAATTGGTTAAGTATGTTGATGGAGCCACTAATAGGGATTGAAGAAAGAGGGAAGCTCCAAAAACTAGTGAATTATTAAATGAATTCACAGTTCTTGGCTTAGGTGGAGTAGAGTAACGATGCATAAACACTATATCTTTTTCAACAAGGGGGAGGCTTCTATTTATAGGAAAAATTGAGCTCCTAACCAAACAAACTGATTCTAGAATTTTCTAAATCAGTTTGGTCAATATTTGACCATTTTTAGGTCAGTTAAGCTAACTTTTTGGAACTAGACTTGAATGAGGAGAGAGGAGAGATGAAATATCTCAATTTTTATGAGTTTAAAACTCATTCAAGCATGTGAAATATGCACCTCCTTTAAAGAACTCCTCTTCCTTACATATGTGTCATAATGGAATCATTTTAATATTGCTCATAGTTTTTTTACTAATAATCCTTGTACATTTTCAACTCTTCATCTTATGTGAAATATGCACCTCCTTTAAAGAATTCCCCTTCCTTACATATGTCATATTTTTAATATTGCTCATAGTTTTTTACTAATAATCCTTGTACATTTTCAACTCTTCATCTTATGTGAAATATGCACCTCCTTTAAAGAATTCCCCTTCCTTACATATGTCATATTTTTAATATTGCTCATAGTTTTTTACTAATAAACCTTGTACATTTTCAACTCTTCATCTTATGTGAGCATTTACTCATTTTTGGATACCCAAAATATCTCATATTTTTAATATTGCTCATAGTTTTTTACTAATAAACCTTGTACATTTTTAACTCTTCACCTTATGTGAGCATTTACTCATTTTTGGGTATCTTCTTTTTTACAAATTTGGATTTATCTCTTCCCTACACATGGATTGATGCTATTGGCCCATAGGAACCTTAATTGGACCATAGTCTAAAGATTTCTGAAAATCTAGACCCTTAGACTAAGGTTCTTTATACCTATTTCCAATTAATTCCAATTGCACATTGGAAAATTCTTTTTGAATTTCTATTTCAGGGGAACTCATCTGAATTATAAGAGATATTTTTCTATCCAAAAATATTCAAAATCTGAATATTCTCTCTCTAGAATATTTTTCTCTCTCTAGGCTAAAACAGATAGAAACAAGGTCTTTATATTTCTGAAGAGGGTTGATTACAGGGGAAGATACTAGACATCAAAAAAGGGGTTGGGGGAGGAATCTTACATTCTACCCCACTTAAAAAACGCGAGATGTCCTCATCTCGCAACTTGTGATAATTTCGCAAGATTCACGAATATGAGACTTAGAGAAAAATTTTAATCAAGATTAACCACCAAGAAACGTCTTAAAGAGAGCAAGATTCAAAATAAGAACAAGATTTAAACTTTATTCATTCTCGGAACTTATACAGTAAAGATAGAAGAACTCTTTACACTTCCATAAGCCCGTCCATCATATGATCACAAAAGCAGTCCTCACAAGCTGCACAAGTATAAGGTAACTCATCTATGGGAATGATTCTGTGGGTTATTGCTGCGCCTATCTCAGTGGTATGAGGTGTTCTAACAAAAGGACCTCTAAGAGGCAAGCCAAAAACGGGGTAAAGGCATATCTTCTCATGAGGAAGAAAACACGCCAGTAAGAAGACCCGCTCAGAAAACCCAGGATGCCTTGATCTCATGACGCAGTAGTATCGGGGACCCAAACCCAAAGCTTCAATAACCATGGCCAAGCGGACATTGTTACGAAAGTGCTGCTGACCCCAGGGTGTTACCCTAGTTATGTCTTGATAGGTCCGCCATTTGGTCTGCGCTACAGAAGTTCCTAGGTGAGGAAAAAGTGAGCGCTCATACTGTTCTATAAAATCCTTCTTCACAGACTCACTTGCGTCTTGAAGGTGAGGAATCATTATGGATAAAACTAATTCCTGTTGCTAAGCCATGAAGGAAATTAAGAAAGAAGGAAGATCGATGAAAGTAAGATTACTGTGAGCGACAAGTAAAAGTTACGACTTATATAAAGGAAGGAGCTAGCGTAACTTAGAAGCCAACGGTAACTTGCCACTGAAGTTTTACCGTCTTTCCATGATTTGGGTTTGACACATTTTTCTATAGAAGGCATTAAGAATTTTGAGATGAAGAGATAAAAGAAGCTTGTAGGCTAAGTCACCTACTTTCATTGAATTCAGATATAAGGCTCACAATATCTAGGGGATAACTTCATATACTCCCCAAGAGATAAAGAACTTCTTTTGGGCCGTACTCGAATGAAGACCAAAACCTTGATATCCAAAACATCGATTCTCACTTCTGAACTCATTGTTCTGAATCCTTAAAACAGGTGGGACTCTTGAGAAGTATTCTAGGAAAAGGGTCTTCCTTTGTTAAACAGAACTTTCTTTTATTTTAGAGAGGGAATAATTATAAGATCAGAAAGGGAGATTCTTACTCCTGTATACCTCGAAGGCTGGGGAGGAATCTTACATTCTACCCCACTTAAAAAGTGCGAGATGTCCTCATCTCGCAAGGTAGAGGACAACTCTTTTTCTTAACATCCAATTTTATTTTGGGGTTCCTTATATTCTGGTCAACCCAGCAGAACACTGGGATAAATATCCCTTATATAGAACTCATCATTAATATTCAGATCATATCATTCATATCTTTAACATGATAATGGTCCATTAGACCGAAAAATTTCCTTCTGAACATTCCTCCACGGGAATTTCAGTCAAGCAAGTTCTCAATTTGTCATCCCTTAACTTGATCTACTGATCAAGTGTTAACAGTAACAATTTGACAGCACAACCCACTAATCTCATAGTGATTTGCTGAATTCATTATCATCATTCCAGTTATGAATATCATCACTGGGACTCGTCCCATTCATCCTCATTGTGGTTTTGTTCAGATTTTTATATTTCAACTAATTTCAGAAATCATCATTTTTCAATCAGAATTTTCAATCAGAATCCAATTCAATTCATCAATTCTCAAACAGAATTAAAAATCATATCAACCACATTCGAATTCATCATCTGGATAGCATTAACGCTTATAATTTCAAGTCTTAGATTTACTCGTATATACTGTCAGTAAAGAGCTGCAGTATACTCTCGGTATATACGGGTAGTCGTGGCTCTTGGAATTATAAGGTAAATACCATCATGTCTAGGCCTCAAGCAAGTCAGGGATTCTATATAATTGCGGTACTTCCATCTGAAGACCCAATTACCAAATTACGAATTTCAGTTTGAATATCAAATTGTATGAATTATATCACACAATTACAACCTTTTTGTGCTTCTTGATAAATTTTTGACATATTTGTCTTCTCAGTTGATCTTTATTAACCAAATGCTCTGATACCAACTGTGATATCCCGATCTCCACCGCGCAACGGATTCAGGATACTGGCAGCGGAAGTAACACATCATGCGTGGGTAGGGGTCTCACACTCGGGGCCTCGCCCACGGATATCCGGACAAGAGACTAATCCGTCGGTTTTTCCAAAACTGAACCCGGAAAAAACTCCCCTTACCCGGAAAGCACGGGCGATTCCACCAGGATAACTTTTTACTCTAACGTAGTCAAGACCATTACTGATCAAGCTGATCCAATTGCACCTATAAAGGTACTCGTTGTTCGGATCAAGGAAGAAACTTGCACTTGGATCATTGGAATCAACGCTTTTTTCCCCATCAAGAGGCACAGCCATTGATTCCTATCCATAGAACAATTCCTATCCGGGATTTACTTTATCTATCGTAATAACAAAAATTTAGTCTCGATTTACGGATCCATCAGTCCAGCCTAACCCCATCCGATCCCATGGGTTAGCCAACCGCCCAACCACTGTAGTGATGGGATCCAATTTGGAATTTGGTTAGGTTTTGTCCCGGGTACCAAGGAAAAGAGTTCCAAGGCCCCCTAGCCGGAATTTCATGCAAACATAAAACTAGCCACACCACTTACACACCCAATATGAAAATTGCCTTTTTCTTAGCATCAGCTAACTTTAAAACAATCCTTTAATGAAACCATAGTACCACTGATCACAATCTCCCAAATTATCCAGTTGATTCATAATTTCCCATCATTCCTTCATCAGAGTATCTATGGCATCATTGGCAACTAGAACGCTCACCACCTGTCCACACAGGGGCCGTTTCAATAGTTCCTAGCCCATAATACTCAACAATATAATCATTTATCAAGATGGACTCTCGTTGAAGATCAGCAAGATCAACCAACAGATCCATATAGAAGAGCCATGGACTCATCCGTTGAGGACCAGCAAGGTCAGTCAACCAGATCCATGCCCGGTTCCAGAAAACAACTCTTACTCCTTGTTCCAATATCTTCCTCGACGCACGCGTGGGTATCCTAGGCGACCCAGAGCCCGAGCACCGTATGGTCAGCACCCTCTAGGATCCTTCGCAGGTGACCTAGCGCTTCACTCATAGGCCGCTTCCTTGGTCCCTCATCCACCGTACCGGAAGCTCACCATTTTAATCGAACCGAGGCTGGTCAAGACCTCGGTCGACCTTGCTACGCGAGACGTCCTCCATTGACTCTCCGTCAGCAGTTGCAACTTTATCAGTTAGGTCTCCACGACCTTAATCACAAGACGGTCAAAATGCTTCCCCAGCATTCTTGACATAAAACAGCCATTTACAAACAGCATTTACAAACAGTTTACAAATACAGTTTCTATATTAACTCTCATTTTTCCACATTATCCCTCATTAATCCACATTACTTATTCCACATTCCATGTATATGTGTACTCATCCAATCACCTCCTTTTCCATCTCTTCACTTCAGATTCCTTCACATCACATATCATATATTCACATCCATATCCACATCCATACATCCACATCCACATCCACATTCACATCCATACATCCACATCTACATGCTTATCTCCATTTTCACATCCTCATTTATACATCCACATCCCATATCCACATTCATACATACACATCCATATCCACATCTACATCCACATCCACATTCACATCCATGCATCCACATCTACATGCTTACCTCCATTTTCACATCCTCATTTATACATCCACATCCCATATCCACATTCATACATACACATCCATACATCCACATACATACATACATCCACATCCACATTCCACATTCACATCTATACATCCACATCTACATTCACATTCACATACATCCACATCCACATTCCCATACATCCACATCTATACATCCACATTCCATATTCACATCTACATTCACATTCACATACATGCATCCACATTTACATGCTTACCTCCATTTTCACATCCTCATTTATACATCCACATCCCATATCCACATTCATACATACACATCCATACATCCACATCTACATCCACATACATACATACACATCCATACATCCACATCTACATCCACATACATACATACATCCACATCCACATTCCACATTCACATCTATACATCCACATCTACATTCACATTCACATACATCCACATCCACATTCCCATACATCCACATCTATACATCCACATTCCACATTCACATCTACATTCACATTCACATACATCCACATCTACATTCACATTCACATACATCCACATCCCCATTCCCATTCACATCTATACATCCACATCTACATCCACATACATACATACATCCACATCCACATTCCACATTTCATCTATACATCCACATCTACATCCACATTCACATACATCCACATCCACATTTCCATTCACATCTATACATCCACATCCATTCACATCTATACATCCACATCTACATCCACATTTACATCTATGCATATACATCTTCATGCATATATCCATTTTCATGTTCATACATCCACACTCCCATCTCCATATCCACACATCCACATACATACATCCATTTTCACATTCCCATTTATATAACCCCATATACCTTCACATCTAATCTTTTACATCACATCCATTCTCGCCCTATCACAACCCATATACATCTTATCCTATCACATACACTTCTTACCTCATCCCCCCATACACATCTTAATTCATCTTATCACATCCTAACTTATTTCATAAGCATCTTATCACCTCTTATCACACCTCTTATCACATCCTATCACTTTCCATACGCATCTTATCAATTCTTATCACATCTCATACACCTCTTATCACATCTTATCACATTTCATATCTTTTTTTTTTTAAAAGAGAATTCTTTTATTTGATATAAGATTTCTCTACACATTTATTTATACATAAATTCCATTTAAGGAGACTAACACTTTCGAAATTAAAATCAATCTTTTATGCATCTTCTTATGCATGATTTCAATTTGGTAGGGAATTATACTTTTAGAATAAAAGAATTTCTCTTATGCATCTAAGTTAAGCATAAAATCCATTTATGAGAAAAATCATACTTTTAGTATAAAAAGAATATCTTTTATGCATACCTATATGCATGAAATCCAATATGATAAAAGTAACACTTTTGATATAAAAATTTTTCCTTTATGCATACTTCTATGCATGAAAATTAAAAATGATAAAAGTAACACTTTTGATATAAAAATTTATCCATTATGCATACTTCTATGCATGAAAATAAAAATGGTAAAAATAACACTTTTGATATAAAAATTTATCCTTTATGCATACTTCTATGCATGAAAGTAAAAATGATAAAAGTAACACTTTTGATATAAAAATTTATCCATTATGCATACTTCTATGCATGAAAATAAAAATGGTAAAAATAACACTTTTGATATAAAAATTTATCCTTTATGCATAATATTAAAATTCAATTTCTCCATGATTATAATGAAATTCTTTCAATTAATCTAGGATGATGATTCCTAGAATATGGTAGGAAGTCCTCTTTTTATGCTTTGAATGAAAATTTTTTTATGCATAATTTTTATAAAAATTTTGCCATAGCTCCGCTGCTATGACTGATAAATCTCAATTTTTCTAAGGGATAAAGCTTATCATTAAGGAAATAATTAAAATGATTCTCTAATTGGATCCTTAATCCATAATGGATTGAATCATCAATATACATAAACTAAAAGCATAGAAAAAAACCATTAATTTGGCCTCAAGCATAGCTTAATCTTGGGTTTAGGAAAAGCTTTATGAAAAGCTTGATTTGGATTGAGAACGGTTCATGAGTATGACCATTTCTTGAGTGAGAGAGAGAATTTACATAAAAATCATTAGAATTTAAACATAAATGAAAATTAACTTCAATAGCATTATGTAACTCTTCACTACTATTCAAACTTCAATAGCATTAAAAAAAACCATATCAATTAAACTTCTCAAGCTTGAGAGGGGTTGAGAAGAGAGAAACATTGAGAAATTATAGAAAGATCAATATTCACTAATTACCTTACAACTTGCTTGATTCTTTGTTCACGGTAGAGGCCCCCAACCAATCAATTGGTTAAGTATGTTGATGGAGCCACTAATAGGGATTGAAGAAAGAGGGAAGCTCCAAAAACTAGTGAATTATTAAATGAATTCACAGTTCTTGGCTTAGGTGGAGTAGAGTAACGATGCATAAACACTATATCTTTTTCAACAAGGGGGAGGCTTCTATTTATAGGAAAAATTGAGCTCCTAACCAAACAAACTGATTCTAGAATTTTCTAAATCAGTTTGGTCAATATTTGACCATTTTTAGGTCAGTTAAGCTAACTTTTTGGAACTAGACTTGAATGAGGAGAGAGGAGAGATGAAATATCTCAATTTTTATGAGTTTAAAACTCATTCAAGCATGTGAAATATGCACCTCCTTTAAAGAACTCCTCTTCCTTACATATGTGTCATAATGGAATCATTTTAATATTGCTCATAGTTTTTTTACTAATAATCCTTGTACATTTTCAACTCTTCATCTTATGTGAAATATGCACCTCCTTTAAAGAATTCCCCTTCCTTACATATGTCATATTTTTAATATTGCTCATAGTTTTTTACTAATAATCCTTGTACATTTTCAACTCTTCATCTTATGTGAAATATGCACCTCCTTTAAAGAATTCCCCTTCCTTACATATGTCATATTTTTAATATTGCTCATAGTTTTTTACTAATAAACCTTGTACATTTTCAACTCTTCATCTTATGTGAGCATTTACTCATTTTTGGATACCCAAAATATCTCATATTTTTAATATTGCTCATAGTTTTTTACTAATAAACCTTGTACATTTTTAACTCTTCACCTTATGTGAGCATTTACTCATTTTTGGGTATCTTCTTTTTTACAAATTTGGATTTATCTCTTCCCTACACATGGATTGATGCTATTGGCCCATAGGAACCTTAATTGGACCATAGTCTAAAGATTTCTGAAAATCTAGACCCTTAGACTAAGGTTCTTTATACCTATTTCCAATTAATTCCAATTGCACATTGGAAAATTCTTTTTGAATTTCTATTTCAGGGGAACTCATCTGAATTATAAGAGATATTTTTCTATCCAAAAATATTCAAAATCTGAATATTCTCTCTCTAGAATATTTTTCTCTCTCTAGGCTAAAACAGATAGAAACAAGGTCTTTATATTTCTGAAGAGGGTTGATTACAGGGGAAGATACTAGACATCAAAAAAGGGGTTGGGGGAGGAATCTTACAGAATACCATTCTTTCAAAAATTCAGAGAACTCATTCCAGTACTCTCCCCCTCCATCTGACCTTAGGCACTTTACATATTTCCCTGTTTGCTTTTTAACCATAACTCTGAAATTCTGAAAGTGAGTGAACACCTCACTCTTCTCCTTCATGAAGTATACCCACACTTTCCTTGTGTGGTCATCAATAAATGTCACACATAATACATGTAGCCTCCCATAGACATGGTCTTCGTAGGACCCCATACATCTGAATGCACAACATCTAGTGCATTTCTGCTCACATATCTGTTACGTGGAAATACATGCTTTGTTTGCTTTCTAAATTGGCATGCTTCACATATTCTCTGCATACCTTCAACTTTAAACTTTGGCAGCCCTGTCACGATTCCTTTAGTCTGCATAGACTTCATTCTCTGCACATTCACATGTTCAATTCTTTTATGCCAAATGTTTGTGTCTGCAACAATTCTTGAACCATTTGCAAACATCGCAGCACTCATTTTAGGCATGTTTACATTCAACATAAACATTCTACCCACTCTGTTGTCTTTTGCAACCAACTTGCACTTGTCTTTAAAGTCTTTAACATAACAACCATCAGGGTTAAACCGAACCTGCAAACCCTGCTCAATCATCTAGCCAACTGAAACCAGATTCTTTGTTATGTTCGAAACATGAAGTACATCTGCAAGGTACTTCATTTTGCCATCTTGCATAGACAATGGCACATCTCCAACATGGGCAATCGGATGAGTAGTGTCATCCCCTATTTCCACAAAACCTGGTCTTTCAAGGTTTTTCATCTCCTTGAACCACTCCCCATGACTTGTCATGTGGTTCAAAGCACCTGAATCAACGTACCATACATCATCTTTATGTGCTGCTTCAACATTTTCAGACATGGCATTAACGACATGCTGCATAATAAATAACCTTTCATTATCCTCATTGTTTCTGCTCGAGGATGCATAGTTGTTTTGCTGCAATTTCCCATTTTGCATGTCAGCCTGCTTCTTATAACAATCTGCCTGCACATGTCCAGGCTTACCACAATAAAAGCATCCACGTGTGTCATTATACTGCCTTTTCCAATTTCCACGACCTCTTTGACTCCCCCTGCCTCTGAATTGGCCTCTTCCACCTGCGTGTTGCTGTTGTTGTTGTTGTTGTGAATTCTGGGAATGTTGTTGCTGTTGCTGGCCATAATTCTGATTACTTGTTAGGCCACCTCCTTGACCGCGTCCACGGCCTCCTCTACCTCGTCTTCTTCTTGAACTTGTGTAGAAGGCCTATTGCTTTGAACTGTTTTTGTTTTGTGAAGACTGTTGGTGTTCACCCAAGCTCTTCTCTTCTATAATCAACATAGACACCAAATCTATGAAATTGGGAATGTTTTTTCGAGTCTGAATAGACGTCTTGAACGCCTTGTATTGTGGCCCAAGACCACGTAGACAGACTTCCACCTTATCATCATCATCTACTAAAACACCAATAGATGCAAGGGATTCCACAATACCCTTTATCTTCAATGCATAGTCATTCACAGACATACTCTTTTTCTCCACAGTATGAAGTTCATTCTTCAACTGTATCTTTCGTGCCTTGGTATTCGTTTCATAGAGTTTTACCAAGGTGTCCCACGCCTCCTTGGGGGACTTGGCATCCTGTATGTGCCCACTCATGGTGTCCTATATACTGGGTGAGTGAAAGCATATACATTTACATACCCCTTGACCATGTCCTTGTGTCACCCAAGTCCATGGTGAAATTGTTGTTGTCCAAAGTTGAGAGGTGTAGATGGCCTAGGATATGCCATAAAGTTGGTGCATGCAAGGTTAAGTGATATAGTTTGGTAGAAATCTATGCCAAATGCAGGGCATATATTGGTGATAAGCTTTAGGTAACGCTAGTGGTAGGAAGCTTATCAAAGGTTGCATTGGTGGTATAGGCAACTTATCAAGGTGGCATAAAATGTAGATGAAAAGTAGAATTTCTCCATGAGCGAGGCCTCCTTGTGTTGTGTGGGAAATGGCTTGGGCCATTGAAATTTAAGTGGTAGAAGTGATCCGCATCTCTATGATTGGTGCAGTGAGTGTTAGGACCGCCAATGAATGATTTGTATAGGTAGATGGTAGTTCAAACCCTCTTAAAATGACATGAAGGATTTGCATAGGTAGATGGTGGTCTAGACCTCTTAGAATGACATGATATTGTAATTTGTGTCTAATCCTCATGGATTCTGATGATTTTTGGGAAGGCAGATGTGATTGAGGTAAGGTGATAATGGAGGAATTTAGGATAACTCGTTTGGCATGTAAATTGGTAAAACTATGAGTTGTGGTGGGTGTCTTATCAAATCCAAATGGACCTAGGTAATTTTTAAGCGGCTTCTTAAAGTTTTAGTGGCTACTAATATGCGAACAATTGCTATATGTCAATGAAAAGAAGTTAAGCATTACAGATCTTGTGATGTCAAATTGTAATTCATGGATGGAAAGAGGGCTAGGCTTAGCAAGAACAAGACTCAATGAAGAGGACAAACTAAGACTCAATCATGCAACACTCAGTGAAGAGGACAGACCAAGACAACTTAATTCAAAAGCAAGCATGTGCGAAGTGTTGGCATGGGCATTGATGTGACTTGCAAGAATGGGATTCAATGCTAGAGTGTCTAGCCATGGTGTAGTGGAAGTCATTGTGTGCAAGCTTTAAGTGAAGGCTGGTATTCTTTATAATTTTCTTTCACATGTCAAGAAACTTTGACCAACAAGAAATGAATGGTAGAGTAACGTTCCACAGCCTAAGTAGACCCTATGGTGGCCACACAAAACTCCTTGAACCTTGATCCTTATGTCCAAACTTAATAGCTTAAAAAAAGTCATATGACCTAGCAGTCATAGGCCTAAGTCCCTAGTGACAAACAAGGCTCCATTGCTTGAGGAGAAACCAATACTCCATGGATTAAGGATACCTCTATGGACAATGATAGTTCACAAGCCTTTCTCACTTGTGATCCTCGTGGTTGCATGATCATTGGCTTTACTCATCATTAATGATCCCATGGCTTGACGAGACCGCTATGGCCAAATAATCATAGGCCTATATCTCTTGTGATCTCCAATACTCCATGGCATGAGGAGACCTTAAGACTCCATGACTTGAGGATAGCCCTATGGCCAAAGGGCCATAGTCTTCACTTCCTAGTGGTCCTAACACTCCATGGTGAGATGAGACTCCTTTGAGCAAATGGTGTTGGGCCTAACTCTTAAACCCCATAGCTTGACCCGGTATGGCCAAACGGTCATAGGCATCACTCCTTAGTGACCCAAAGACTCCATGGCTTGAGGAGACTCCTTTGAGAGCAAACAATGTTAGGCTTAACTCCTGATGCCTCATAACTTGACCCCTATGGCCAAACAGTCATAGGCCTAACTTACTAGCTACCATGAAGAATCCATGGTTGGAGGAGACTCCTACACTCCATGGCTTGACCTATGGCAAAAAAATCATAGACCTATTTCCCTAATGACCGCAAATCCTCCATGGCTTGAAGAAACCCCAAGACTCCATGGTGCAAGGACATGGTGACAAGGTCATAAACTCAAGAGGCCCTATGGCCACATGGTCATAGGCCTAACTCACTAGTGACCCCAAAGACTCCATGATAGGAGGAGACTACAAGACTTCATGGCTTGAGGAGACCCTTATTGGCCAAACAATCATAGGCCTAAGTCCCTAATGACTCCAAGCCTCCATGGCTTGAGGAAACCCCAAGACTCCATGGCATGAGGACATGGTTGACAAGGTCATAAATGCAAGTGCTCTTATGGCTACACAATTGTAGGCCTTTGTGACCAGGCTTTATGGTTAAGGAGGAGCATGAAGCAAGATGGTTTAAAATTTCAATGGTGTTGTCTTTATAAATTAGTGTACTATATGACTTTTGGGCTTGACTAGATTTTACTTTTAATGTACATTTGTCAAACAAGGTTGTGAAGTGGATATCAAAGAAGTTGGTGAAATAAAAGATGGTAGAGGTGCTTTGTTAACTATCAGATTTACACATCAAACCCCATGTAGTCAATATGATGGCTAGTTAGCAAGTGGAATCAGTTAAAGTACTCATAGATTTCAAAGAAATTAAGCTACATAGATGTCCAATGTAAAGATGAAAGATGATCGAGTAATGGATGACAATATCAAAGAAGTCAAAGCAATAGATGGAAATGGAGAAATGTGCTCAAATGATCTAGTAATGGAGTTGGTAGAGAATAATTTGCCTATAGCATGTCCATGATAGTGCTTAATGATGTGGTCACAATAGATTATGATATAAATGCCACCCATGTATTGGAGCTACCAAATAATATAGATGGTGGCAAGCTAATGCACAATATATTTTCTAGTCAACTAGTGGAGTCAAACAATAATGTGGTAATTGCCTCACCATTAGAATTGAATGACACTCAATTTCCTAGCACATCCACCACTACAAATCTAAAAGTTGGGGCAACACTAGATTGTGCAGCTAACTAGCATTTGGACTCTAACAAAAATGCTAACAATAAGCCAATGGATTTGTAAGAAGATGTGATGTTATCTAGTAGTGATGTGTGTGAACACACTTAGGACCGTCGGGGCACTTTTTGCTTCACTAAGAGGTTTTTTCTTTCGTGAGTATGTACACCCTCTTATCTACTCATTTTGGGGTGTGTACTTATCTTTTGTATCTGGCACACATGTTTTCATTCTAATCTAGTGAGTTTGTGTGCTATCAAGCTTCTCTATCTTGTGTGTGTGCATTGTTGCAACCCTAACCCTAATTCCAATAATTGGTATCAGAGCTAGCTTCCTTGACACTTGATCTAGTAGTCGCCTCTCACGACTCTGTTTTTTTATCTTCGATTAAGATACCCTCTTAGGAGAAGAAGGTATATATTGTAGTGTGTCGTATACAAGGTATACAAATTTTTAAGGTCCGACGGTGGGATTTGAGTGCATTTTTGGCACCACAAGGTTTCTGTAGACATTTTGGAGAGGCATCATTTTGGATTGGTTATGCTCGATTTTGGGTGTTTGGGCTATGCGTAGCGGGCAAAGATTTGGTGTGCAGCAACATCTACAATGTCTTCAACAACATCGACCATCATACTTTTGCCAATATCACTCTATTCTCTACTCTGTGTTATTTTTCATACACTTTGTAGGTGATTGAGTCAGTTGGCAGCCATCCGGGTTACATTCAGTGAATACTGAGTACTTGCAGTGTGTTGAAAGATTTTGAATTCGGTAGACAGTCATGGTGGCTATGACAGTAGTGATGTATTCAACATGTTGTCACACTGGACAAACTTGATGGGACTAACTACCCATTGTGGTCCTATATGATGAGGCATGTACTGGTTGCTAAAGGGATTTGGTCACAGAATCGAATGCTTGGTACTTTGATAGTGGTACTAGTAAGCACATTACTTCACAAAAAAATTTGTTCTCATCTCTGGAATCGTCACATGTGCAAATGGTTCCTTATGTCCCAAGTGCAAGAACCATCACATAAGCAAATGGTTCCTCATATCCTGTCAAAGGAGTTGGTAGAGTTGTGCTCACTACTACAAATGGGGGTGCATTTACTCTTTCTAAAGTTTTATATGTGCCAGGCATTAAGAAGAACTTGTTGTCAGTTTTTTAGCCTTAGCCTTGTCAGTGTTGATGGTGAAATTTGTGGATGATAGATGTACAGTTCAGGATAGAAATGATGGTTATTCTATCATTACCTTAGTTACCTTGTTTCATGGCCTATACAAGATGGATGTATTTGAGAAGTTGTAGCATGATGCTTGCTTAGTCTCTACGACTCGTGCTATGAGTGATGTAGAATTATGGCATGCACGATTTGGCCATCTGAATTATGATAGTTTGTTACGCCTTCAAAGGCACGATATGGTGTCTGAGTTGCCAACTCTTGAGACCCTTGCTAGACATGTATGTGAGGGGCGTATTCTTGGTAAAATGCATCGAGCATAATTTCCAAAGGATGGATCTGTGAGAGTTCTTAAGAAATTACAACTTATACATAGTGATGTATGTGGTCTTAGGAGGACACCATCTATTGGGGTATATCTCTACTTTGCCACTTTTATTAATGATTACTCTAGATACAGCTTGACGTATCTATTAAAGAAGAAGTCAAAGGTTTTTATGTGCTTTAGGCACTTTGTATCCATGGCTTAAAATTCATGTGAATGTAAAGTTAGCACCCTTCGTTCCAGATCAAGGAGGGGAGTATATGCCCAAGGAATTTCATGCATATATGGCTGAAAAAGGCATAAGGCATCAATGTATAGTGCCATACACACCTTAGCAAAATGGTGTGGCTAAGAGGAAGAACATGTCTCTCATGAAAATGGCACGATGTATGGTGAAAGCCCAAGTTTTACCTCATGGTTTTTGGTTAGAGACAACTCTATGCGCAAACTATGTGTTGAACAAATGCCCTACCAAGGCCTTATAGTCTAAAACTCCTTATGAAGCTTGGCATGGCAGGAAGCCTTCTATGGCTCATTTGTGTGTTTTTGGTTGTCTTGCTTATGCTCTTTTGCCTGAGCAATAACGCAGTAAGCTTAATGATAAGGTAGTTAAATGCATATTTGTGGGATACAATTCAGAAAGAAAGGGATATAGACTCTACCATCCGGCCTCAAAGCGGATTTTGGTAAGTAGAGATGTTGTTTTTTGTTGAAAACTTAGTTCCCATGCTTTCATGCAAAAAATAGTAGAATATATACTCATAGGACATGTTTGATTCGCTCCTACCTTTGTTTAATGGAGGGCAACCATATGTAGAGCAATTGAATGCTCAACCAAGTGTTGAAATTTAGCCTTTGTAGGTGCAAAATCAGCCTTTTGATGAGGCAATTATTGAGGATGTAGTGGATGAGGAGAGAGCAGCCATAAAAGAATCTAGGCATATGCCAAAATGACTTGTGCATACATTAACATATACTCTTACAATCTATAATGTTAGGTCTCTCGATTAAATTGGAATTACTCAATAAAAAAATACTAGCATGTGGTAGTAATTAATTGGACTCACTCACAACTAATTACTATCATGTGAATACACAATTGTTTGGACTCACCCAATAAACCAACTTTGACTCGTATGGTACAAGTATAAACACAACAATCTATATCCATGCAATTATATATTCAACATCAAGTATTACATAAAATCACCCATGACACTAGGCATCCCCATTAACTATTAAATACAATCACCACCCACAATAAGTACTAAGCTAAGTAGAATGAAACATTGGGCATCCCTAGTGCATCATAGAGAGAGAGTACATGTCGCATGTAACATTCCCTCTTGCTTGGATTGTTTCACACAAGTGACCTTGCTTGCATGTCTACTAATATAAGTGGATATGATCTAGATATTGACAGAAAAACCATTCAGGTATCCACCTAGTATCTTAATTGGATGGTTCTTACAAGTCATAAGATACTTTTGTGCATTACATATTCTTGTGGTAGTTTGTTGATGGTGGGTAATGGTTGAATGTGGTATAAGTTCTTCTTGTTCATCAACAATCAAAGGAGGTTATTCCCATAAAGTGCCTAGGAAGGTAAAAGTCCTTTTTAATTATCTTGAATGCTCCATAGAATCTTGGTGCAATTTCACAATTGGGTGTTTTCCTATGCTTTGTAAGCATCTTTTTTTAATCCTTAAAAGTACATAGTCACCTTCTTTAAAAGATATGTTTTGCATTTCTTGTTTGCTTTACAATAGCACTCTTGTGTAGAATGAATAGATGCACATACTTCTCAGAGAATAGAATAAAAATCAATAGTGAAATCATTAGCCGCGTGGATCCTATGTGAAAGCCTCATAGTCAAAATGGGTAAGGCTTTTCTATAAGCAATCTCAAATGGTGCTCATCTAGTGGGTCATTATGTCAAGTGTGTATAATATAAGGTGAATATAATGATCCCAAAGTTTTGGTTGAGATTTAAGTAATTATATCATGGTTCTATTATAGAAGTCACTTCAATTTGACCATTGGCTTCTAGATGGAAATCTACATGGAAATCATCGTCTCGTGAAATCTAACTAGTGCTTAAATTCTCAAATAAGCTTCTCCAAAAGTGACTGCAAAATTTAGAATCTCCATATGATATGATCACTTTTAGCAAGCATCGATGTGCGAAGATGTGTTCAATGAACATATTTACAGTTTATTGGGTTGATAGAGCTTACTTGCATGTAATAAAATAGGCTTTCTCACTTAGGCAATTCACTATAGTTGAAATCATACCATTTGAGGCTTGCTTACTTAGGCGGTTCACTATAGTTGAAATAATATCATTTTGACTAGCCATGGTCGATAAGCCTATAACAAAGTCATAGATATTTACTCAGAAGACTTAGCAGGTATTGGTAAAGGCATTAAAAGTCCTTAAGCCGTGTCCTTGTATTTCTTAATCTTTTGCATACCATGCATTCGACTACAAATTGAGAAATATCTTTCTTTATAGAAGGCCAATAAAATTCTTTACTAACAACTTGAGGAGTGGAGGATACACGTCTATCACCTCTATGTCCCATATAATACTAAGGTTGATGTATCTTTTCCATGATCATACGTCTACATGGTTGCATTATGCATAATTTCTTTTCATAAAATAGATAACCTTCATGATGAGAATAATTACCCCTAGGGTTCTAAACATTATCATGCATACTAATCCAAATCTCATCAGAGAAATCTGGATCATTTGCATATATCTATTTCTTAGCTTTAAATGGTTCATTCTTAATGGCAAAAATATAATTAATACTAGGCACCCTCCTACTAAGAGCCCATTACATTTTCTTTTCCAAGTTGATATTTTATCATGGGATAAGAAGTTTGAATAAATGATGCCCCTTTAACATGTCTATATGAGATTAGGGATTGAGAGAGAAAGTTCTTGATACTTTGATGATCCATCTTAATTAGAAATTCCCATCCCATTAAATAGTATTTCCAAATATTTAGAGCGTACATTGTACACAAGAGTCAACTCTTTATCATAATAAGTATTATAATTTCTCTTTGTTTGGTAGCTTTAAGTTATGGCTCTCATAGGCTATAGGGTTCCCGCCCTATCTAAAGATGCCCTAATGTCATGACCCCACCAGCATTAGTTACAAATATAGAGAAGGGTCTATCAAAGTCAGGTAGTTATACAACACGTGCAATTGTGAGAGCTTCTTTTAAAGCTTAAAAATATTTCTCTTGTCACTTATACCAATAGAAAGTTTTAGTTTTATTTAGAAGTTTGGCAACTGGACATGAAATATATGCAAAATTATTTCCAAACTTCCTATAATAACTACACAAACCTAAGAATGATCAAGCATCATGTATATTATGAGATCAGGGCCAAGTAACAATACTCTCAACTTTCTTAGGATCAACTAAGGTTACTTCTACAAGAACAACATTGTGGTCCAAATACTCAATCCGATCTTGAAAGAAACTACTCTTCTCAAGATTGAGGAAGAGTTGGTTTTCTTTCAAAAGAGAGAATACTAACTCTGAATGTTTTTCATGTTCTTCGACATTCTTGTTGAAGACTAATATATCATCAAAGAAATTGACCACACAAATTTGTGATGCTTGAGAAAGATTTGATTAATTATACAACTAAAAATCGCAGGAGCATTGGTCACTCCAAAGGGTATAACCAAATTTATAACAATCCGGATGTGTCCTAAAAGAAATCATACACATCTTCTTCATCCATTCTTACTTTGACAATATCTAGATTTAAAGTTAATTTTTCTAAATATCCTAGCTACACCCAATTTGTCCAATAAATCATCAACTCTAGGGATAGGCTATTTGTTTTTCACCATATTTTTGTTCAATGCACAATATTCATTACACATACCGTATATACCATTATTCTTTTTAAGGCTCATCATGACTCCCTTTTTTCTAGAAAAGTGATGACATGGCTCTTCTTAGGGAGCCCTTTTGCTGGCTCCAAATTAGCACAGGTGCTCCATATGGTAAACTACTAGGTTGCATCAATTCTCTTGCTAAAAGATCCTCTACTTGCTTTTGGATTTCGTTTTTCTCAAAGTATATTCACTATATATGGTGCTTTTCAAGGTTGAGATTAGCTTGAAAATATCTTAATCTTGCAATCCCTTAGGTTTAGAGTTAGGTAGTCCAGGTGGTATTTCATCTAAAAACAGTCCCAAAAATGGATGGTTAGAAGGGTTAGTTGTGGCTACCTATAAAGCAGTGATTACATTAACTAGCACTAAATAGGTCCTCTCTTGCTTTCTCAGAGCTCTCTTTGTTTGTGTGTGGCCAAGAAAAGGAAATAATTATCTTTCTTTTTGGCTTCTAAGAGAAACGGACTTACCATCTTTTGAATCCACATTTCATATCATAATCTATCTATGGATTATACTATTATACTGGTGATGCCAAGGAATACTGAAGATCATATTTGTTCCTATGAAGGTGCTACAAGGAAATCCTGGTTGTCCTCATAGGATTGAACATTGATACCTAGGTCTTTAATCTCTATTGTGCAATTGTACTTCGTGCTCATCCGTAAATGCAATTTTAACTTTAGATTGTGATGTAGTGGCTTCAGAACCAAACATTCTAACAACTCTTTCAGATATAAAATCATGTGTACTCTCGTCATCGTGTAGAACAATAATTTACTTTCCTTTTATAGTTCCTTTTACTTTTAGGAGAGAATGAACTTAATTCTTAAACTTACCTTCAAGATTGGTTTACTCATTTTTGAAATTACCCTCTTGCTTGGCATGACCGTCTCATCACCTTCATCTTCAATCAAGTGCATGACCGCCACTCTACACTACTTGATTTTTATTCTTCTTTGGACACTCGTGTGCATAGTGACCCTCTTTATTGCACTTGTAACACTTCACCAAATGAGGTTTGTGAGCTCATTGTTAGTCTTTTTAGATGTATTTAGTTTATTCCCCTTTGTAGATGTATATGGGCTTTATTAGTTTCTCACTTGCGGGCTGGTTGGTGCTAACCACTACTAAATTTGGGTCTTTCAAATGGTCTAGATAAGGATCGAGAACTAGGATTTCTTGATGTAGATGGAGCTGATGATTTAGACTCCTTGAGAATACCACTTTTCTTCTCACAATTGATAGCTAAATTTATGGCAATTTTAAGGGAATGAAAACAAAACATATTCACTTCTGCTCTAATGGGTCACTTCAAGTTACCTACCTACAAACTTTCTTCTTTTCTCTTTTTTCACACTTTCTCTAAAGTTTGAAGGTTTGCTAAAATTTATCTATATAGGTAGCTATATTCTCCTTCTCTAGCTGCTTAAAAATATCCCACTGTTACCTGGCTTTACTTTTATAAGATGGTGGTAGAAAATCATTCTTGAGAAAAGATCTCCAAGTCTTAGGTTTATGCCTACTATCTAGTGACATTCCACAAAAGGGTTGAAGACCCAATCAAATGATTAATAGCACACTTATCCCAAGAAAAACATTCGCTCAAGTTGGCTAAACCATGCAAGTACTACATGTGCATTCTTTTTGACTTCATAATCTTGGAAAGTAAATTCCTTTATGATCTTACTCTCCTTCTTTGACTCTTGAGCTTTAATAGTAGCCTGCACGCTACAACACAACCCACCTATTGCGATGCTTGCTTGTGTCGCTATGGGCATCACCTATGGTGCATTGCTTATGCAACTCCAATAGACATTGAGCCATAGCATAAGCGTCGAAAAATCATCGCTTAAGCGATGGAACAATCATTGCTTAAACGACACCTACTGACATTAGGGGAAATGTGGGCTCATTTTTGGGCCCTCTAAGGGATTTTTTTCCATCTTTGCCTTGAAAATGGGCGTCGCTGTCCTACCTTATGTTAAAACCCCATTATATGACATATCATTAGAAAGATCATAAAAAATAGATCTTATAATTTCTAACTCCGAAACATTTAAGGTTGCTAAGCTCAAGATATACCATTTTCCTTAAAATCCAGTTTAAAGGCTATCGTAAACAGTCCACATCATCACTTTTGAACCTACTTTTTCTACATCTTCCATGGGTCATGTCCAAACCCCATCATGTCATATATCAATGGAAAGATCTTGAAGAGTAGATTTTATATATGCAACCTCGGAAAAACTTGGAGTTGATTTACAAAAAAAATTACCATGGCCCCATTCTTGATGATGTGGAATTCCTTAGAGGGTCCAAAAATGAGCCCAAATTTTTCCTAATGTTGGGTGTCATTTAAAAGACGTGTCTCAAGGCATCGCTTAAACGATGAAGAGCATCGCATAAGCGATGCTCAATGAATATTTTAAATGATTAAAAACTCACAATAGAGTGCGATGTTTCTCTCTATCACTTTAGCATGTATGTGCTTTGGAATGACGGTTCTCTCTATCTCTTTGTCTGTCTCATTACAATACTTCTCTCTCTAACACACACACACACACACACACACACACATACAATATCAAAGTACTCTCTCTCTCTCTCTCTCTCTCTCTCTCTCTCTCTCAACTCAAATTGGATTGAGCACACATTAAATGTTAAGATTCTAGAAATGGGATTGATCATGGTGAAGGACATAGATTAAGCAACATGATTAAGGTGGATTAAACCACACTAAGAACTCCATAACTAGAGAGAGAGAGATTGCACACTCAACAATAGCTCTATTCACTTGCATATCACAATGAACCATACAATGATTAAACCACACTAAGAACTCCATAACTAGAGAGAGAGAGATTGCACACTCAACAATAGCTCTATTCACTTGCATATAACAATGAACCATACAATGATATAGGATTTCTAGCCTTATCCCACTTTACACATCATCATCCATGTGGCACTCCCTTTTCCACTCTTTTGGTCAACTCTCACACACCATGCAATATTACATGTGGCATTCCTATCTCACCACAATATCTTGCACCTCTAGGGTGCTTTCCCACATACACACAACACCGCGATTACATCTCTCAACACCCCCTCTTAATTGAGGTGTTCCATAACTCACCCATCACCCATCACCCATATCAATGTAGCATTGCACAACTGCAATCGCTACCTCTCAACACTCCCCCTCAATGATACATTGGAGTGTCCATCAACCAAACATGTGTGCGCGTGTCTACCATCTTAGACACCTAGTCCATTTTGAGCTGACTCGCTGCGGAACCACTGAGCTCGATTTGAACATGGAAGTTTGGGTGGGAACCAACCCATGCGCATGCACCTCATACGTGCATCGCTTATGCACACATCGCAACAACCATTTTGAGCTTCTCGGTGAGCTCGGGCATGGTTACCCTTATACCATGGATGATTACAAAAAATTTTGTTTTTTTTTTGAGCACGCATACTCGTGGACGATTGTCCATCATCATATTTGGGTGAAAAATAAAATTACAAAGCCTTTTTGGCCAAAGCTAGGCAGAGAACCCAATATAAAAAATCATTGGCTTTGTATTGGTGAAACTGACATTTTCCCACTATTTCAGGTTGATACTTTTTGCTTTTTAAAAACATGTGAATGAGCCTTACAAAAAATGTGTGTGCCAATCTTCCCTTGAGAGTTAAGACCTTTATCTTATTTTTTTTTCTTTTTAAAGAAAAAAAACATGAGGCATCCATTCGCTTTGCAAGCTGCCTGCCTGCGTTGAATGCGCTTCTGTGCCCGACGAGTCGATTCTGCTGCAGTTGTCAGGTTCCCTGACACACACAGGGTCTTCTTCTCTTTCCTCTCGACTGCTTCTGCACAGCAGTTATGGCGGTCTCCTTCCTCTCGACTGCTTCTCTCCTTGGCTACCTCTGTTTCTACATCTTCAATAATTCTGCTGGTTGTGCTAATGCTTATAGCGTTGAGCATCCTTCAAATGTTGCCGTTGATGCCTGCTTTCTTCTTGCAGTGCATTGCATTAATTTTATCCTGTGCACGACTCCTTGCTCCAGGCTCCGTCTCTTGTGGCCTCCTCATTGCTATTTTGGCCTCCCTCGCAACTGCCCTTCACGCGATGAACAAGCCCTGACGGCATTTCTTGCCGGGCTCCTTGCGGCGCCCAGAGTCAGCTAGCCCGTCAACTCCAGCGTGTGTACTTGGCAAGGGGTGGTTGCAGCTTTACTAAGCCCCCCGCCTGCGTGCAGACCCTCTGCCTTCCAGCTTTCCTGATGCTGGTGATTGTAATGGCAGCTTTTGGCATTGCCTCTTTGTTCACAGACCTCTTTCTAGTGGTGGATTTTGACGCTGCTTCCTGCGCTAGCCACCAGTCTTCGCCTTGCAACTTGTATCTCTGCCATGGCTATCTCTTTCCAGCGTTGATGTATCATGGCAATCATTCCTCTATAGGTTGCCTCCTACATGCTGCTGTGGGTTTGCTTTCTCAGCTCTGCTGCTTCTATTATAGCAATATCTCCACATTAAGCTTGCTAAGGCTTTTCAAAGCCTTCCATTTGCTGCAATTTTGCTAATCCCTTCACAAGATTCACTCTTGGCCTAATCCAAGGCCGCTAGCCATCCAAAGCTCCCCATTGAGCTCACAGCTTACATGCTTCTTCTCTTTGCATGCTGAACCTTTAAGGGTGCTTTTCACATTGTCTCTCAAATGAAACCATAGGTGCATAAACATGTGGAAACTGCCAAGGTTTCCATCCCCTTCTTTGCTCTCCTTCATTGAGCAAACATTCACAAGTGCATCCTCTTCTTGATGCACACACATGTGAACTCCATTGAGTTCACCATCTCACTTGTCATCATCTTGACAAGTATGCACCTCCACATAAGATTCATGGGATACACAAATCCCATACATAGCAACCCTTCATAGAGCATTCTTCCATGCTCAAACACAAAACTTTGAGGCAAAAATTTCACAAAACCAACCTTCTTAAGGCATAATTCAGCAGCATATCTTCTCTTGGCAGCTTCTCCTTGACGATGATGAAGATTCCATAGCCTTCATAATGCTGAAATCTTCATTTTCAGCTTCCTTGATGATGAACAAGCTCTCCATGTTGCAAAACTCCATTTGCAACTCTCTTGGGCAACTTCTATGCAATCTCCTTGTTGCAAATCTCCTCTCAAACTTGAGAATGGTAGCTCCAAATCTCTCTCAAATCCTCACAAATGCAAATCCAAATGATAATATGAGTGTGCATAATTTTTTTTCATAATAAACTAAAAATAATGCTTAATCAAAGAAACACACAACCAAGCTAATATACATAATAAACACCATGACCAAGAGCCCACCCAAGCTCTGATACCATGACCAAGAGCCCACCCAAGCTCTGACACCATGACCAAGAGCCCACCCAAGCTCTGATACCATGACCAAGAGCCCACCCAAGCTCTGATACCATGTTAACAATCTAAAAATGGGATTGATCATGGTGAAGGACATAGATTAAGCAACATGATTAAGGTGGATTAAACCACACTAAGAACTCCATAACTAGAGAGAGAGAGATTGCACACTCAACAATAGCTCTATTCACTTGCATATCACAATGAACCATACAATGATATAGGCTTTCTAGCCTTATCCCACTTTACACATCATCATCCATGTGGCACTCCCTTTTCCACTCTTTTGGTCAACTCTCACACACCATGCAATATTACATGTGGCATTCCTATCTCACCACAATATCTTGCACCTCTAGGGTGCTTTCCCACATACACACAACACCGCGATTACATCTCTCAACATTAAAGAACTCTCTCTCTGTCCGGATTGAGCACACACTAAAGAACTCTCTCTCCCTCTCTCAAAGGTTGAGCACACAAGTGAGCAAATATTAGTGTAACATGACAGATTATAACATCAGGGTAAGCACATAATTATACTTCAATAATTCACATTTGTGCACAAAGTTGGAAAAAAATAAAAGCTCATGTAAATATATGTAAGCGTACAAGAGTACAAAGTATATAAAGTGATCAAATATCTACAAATTGGTAAAATATGATGAGTACAATGTTCTCTGCCCACTACGCAATATCTCCTACACATTTTGAAGTTACATCCAAGAAGTTAGAATAAAAAGTAAATGCATGTATCAACTGTGAGCTGTGAAACACTCGCCCTTCATATCATGTAGACATATGTTGCAATAAAAAATTAGTTTGAATATCTAGGAAAGTCGAGGGGACAGCTCCAATCAACGTGAACATTGTAGGTTAAGATTCAGACTTTATTTTTTGATTTGCATGATTCTAATAAAGAAAATACACCATTCATGGTGGGGGCCCTGCAAACGGTATTTTGGACTGAATATTGTGTCCTCTTCTTCCTCTCTCTCTATTTTTCTACACATCTACTTCATTTTTGTGCGTTATTATCATCATGAAAGATTGTTGAATTCTGAGCATTGAAGTTACTGATTCAACCATGAAGCTTCCACATGTTACATAGGCCACATGTGACATTTTCTTATGGAAGAAGTTATGTGTCAAAAGCATGAGCAATACACATATTGGACTAAGGATTTATGGGTTCATAGAGTTTATCCTCAAAATGTAAAGTTGGCGTTATGTTCCCATGTTCTGAACTTGAAGTGTTGGTCTATTATTGTTTCGGGTTCCCTACTTTGGACAATTAACATAAATTTTTATCCACTTATTCTTTTAAACAAGGTTACATATTATTACCATGAATTATCTCTCTGGTGCGTCTGAGTAAAATTACACACTCCTGTAGAACACCCTTGTGGCTCCAACCGACCCCAAACTCTCACTCGAGTTGTGCGATGACAAACTTCTTGCTAACCTCATCTTGGTCCCAGCATTTAAATGAAAACTCTATGTTTATTAATCAATTCAATTACAATTTACAACCATCTCATATTATAATCAAAGATCTCCTACCCACATAGCTTATGGACGTCAAGCATATAGAGGTCCACGAGGTCTTGAAGTCCACGACAGAAAACCTTGCCTCTGTCTTGGTCCACAATGTGTCCCACTTGTCGATGGAGCACTCTATGCCCACATCCCCTATACATGATCGTGGCACCAATGCTTGGGGGGATGACTAATAAATATGTAAGCATAACATGTGGGTTCAATAGAAGGGGTTTTTTAAATCCCTTTTTTACACATTTTCTACATACATAAGGGTACCATTTAAAGGGGGTATTTACATATTGAATAGAAAAAGGGTGTGTTTTATTCATGAAAAATTTACAGATAAGGGGTTTTTAAATTAGGCCTTGAGTGCACGTGATATAGAGAGTTTACATATAGTGAACCCCTCGAGCACCAACCGTGGTGGGACTGGCTGCTCGGGCGGATTTGTGACACTCCAATCATCACTCCTATAAGAACATTAAAACAAATAGCTATTAGATGTTGAAATTAAAACAAATAGTTATTATACATTGAAATAACTAGTATAACATACAAAACATACTTCATACCTACGTCGACGATGCCTTTGTTGAGTGTCCCAGCAGGTGACATAACCAGGCCCCTATGTACCTCTCCTTTGTGTCTTTAAACAATTGACCAAATATAAGTATTATAGCAATTTTTTAACAAATGATAGCTCAAAAGAGATAAATTATAGAAATTATACATACTCATCTGGTTGCATGATGGTGCCACGTCCTGCTCCTGCTCCTGCTCTTAATCTTGTAGCGCCACGTCCAGCTCCAGCTCCTGACCTTGACTCTCCTCCTCTTGAATCTCTTGCTTTGGATCCTCCTTCTGGTGGCGGTGGGTCTAGAGGTGCCCTTGCCCAGGGACTACGGGTCGTAAGGAGCAAGAGAGTCAAGTGAGGGTAGCCTCTAGCTCATCAACACTCAACACACAATACTCTCCCATGTTCTCCTTTATCTCCTCTCTACTCAAACATAGACTCCACAATACTTTCTTGATGGCTATCAAGAGACCTGACTTTCCGGAGTCTATGCACATGCAAGAAGGAGATCATCTCTAAACCTATAAGCATACGCTCACAATCCACTAGTACATTTACGCAAGATAACAGACACACAATCACCATCATCACATTCTAAGTAAAATATAACATACTCAAATACAACTCTAAATGCCGCCAACAAGGAAACAACAATAACATAATGTATCTCTAAATGCCACCAATGGCAACAAAAACATAATATTGGACTATCAGGGATATAAAGCTGATAGTTCCATCAAACTCTGGAAACAATACATTATAAAAGAGTACTTTAAAGTCGATAGTTCCTAAACATTATACTAAGCCCGTTGCACTATATCAACGAGCTCTTGTTTCCTGAGTGGAATCGATTAGCTAATTTTGTCTCCACTCAGTGATGACCTCTAAAAGCTGTCTATGTTTTATTCACAAAATCAGCTAGAGTTGTCCCTCCATGCACTATTATGCCCTTAACAAGGTTTGCAACATATTGTATTTGTACTTGTTGTACTAGCCATTGTACTTGCTATACGTGCCATTGTACATGTTGTACTGACCATTGTACTTCTTGTACCAGCTCTATTGCATGAAGACCCGTGGTTTTTTGGGGGAAGAATGAGTACCCACACGGAGGTATATGGATTATATTGTTGGCTCAGCATTTCTACAGCCTGTGTTCTGGCTTGGTAGCCTCGTGTTGGGCTGTGTTATGGCATTTGTATATGGAGAAGTGGTGTTCGGTAAGCACTGTTATTGTCTTCATATGTGCACTCCAAAAGCATATCATTGACAATCTTTATCAATGTCTTGGGTCTAGCCATTGAATATAAATGTGTGCAAATTAATTACTTTGATTAAGCGCTGATTTGCCACATAATAAACTATGACTAGTAAGCTGCACTACTCTTACACCATATTGCTTATACGTTGATCTCTCTCTCTCTCTCTCTCTCTCTCTCTCTCTCCTCACACACACACACACACACACATACACATTCAAATAAGTGTCCATGTGTCCACGGTGCCATGACGATCTACTCCAATGCTAATGTAAGCCCTGGTTCTTATGTTGTCTATGCTCTATGGAGGAATGATGCTCTAAATGAAATGATGGGTTTAGCTTATATGCAAGCAAGAGTATTTGCTATGTGGAAAGCCCATGGGGAACCTCTTGGCCGACAGCCAATGGGCATGTGTAGGGCAGCCCATTGGGCTTCCCAAGCCCTCCTATGGCCTAGAAGCTATCCTCGACAGCCAATGGGCATGTGTAGGGCAGCCCACTGGGCTTCCCAAGCCCTCCTATGGCCTAGAAGCTATCCTCAATGGACTGGCCATGCCATGACTTGTTGGCCCAAGGCTTATCTAAATGCTCTTAATGCAAAGCCAATACTAAGGCTGACACTATATGCAAACCTAGACCGTGGGCTGTAGACGAGTCTAGACACCTTGGGATTACCTAGGGTTTGTCTTGGTGATATTTCAATATATCTGCTAGACACTCGTGATGTCAGCTTACCAATTGCACTCCTATTTTGGCTGTGCGACCCTGATGAAAAATACAACATTGCGTGTTGTACACTACTTGTAGTTTGCCCTACTGCTTAATATTTTGGCATGTCTTAGTAGGACCCACATGTCCAAACTCTTTATGACTCACATTATATATATTGGGTATACTCGTCCAAGTATCAAAATCCAGTTGATATCATATGTAACATCAAAAACGTTAAAAATAGAGTTGTTGTAAACTGCAGCCCCCATGCCTCTGCTACCACCTAAACCATGGCTATAGACGGGCCTAGGCACCTTGGTTTTTCCTAGGGTTTGTCCTGGTGATAGTCCAATATATCTACTAGACTCTTTTGATGTCAGCTTACTAATTGTACTCCTATTTTGGTTGTGCGGACCTAGTGAATATGATAACTTTGTGTGTTATACACTACTTATAGCTTGCCCTGTTGCTCACTATTTTGACCTATACCAGTGGGACCCACATGTCCAAACACTTTAAAACTTTATGGCTCACATGTATACACATTAGGTATACTCATCCAAGTACGTTAACCCATGTCGATGTCATCTGTAACATCAAAAACATCAAAAACATTAAAAACATCAAAAACAGAGGTACTGTAAATTGCAACCCCCTGTCTTTGCTACCACCTAGACCACGGTTGTAGACAGGTCTTTACACCTCACATTTACCTAGGGTTTGTCCTAGTGGTAGTCCAATATATCTACTAGTAGATGCTCGTGATGTGAGCTTACTAATTGCACTCCTATTTTCATTGTGCGTACTTGGTGAAAATTACAACTTTGCATGTTGTACACTACACTACTTATAGCCTGCCCTACTCTTAATGTTTTGGCATGTACTAGTGGGACCCACATGTCCAAAATCTTTATGGCTCACATGTATACACATTGGGTATACTCATCCGAGTATCAAAACCATGTTGATGTCATCTGTGTAAGATTCCTTTTCAGCCTGACTAATGAATAAGCTTTTACATCAATCCCCTGTAATTATCCCCTATTTCAGAATGCAAGAAAATATTGTTTCTCCTTGTTTTGGCCTAGAGAGAAGGACTATTATAGAGAGAGGTAATTCAATATTGAGATATTTTTGGATATGAAAATTCTCCTAATATCTAAGATATATTTCCCTGAAACAGAAGTTCAAAATAAATTCTCCAATGTGCATTAGGAATCAATTAAAAATGTGTATTAAAGGCCTTAGCCTAAGGGTCCAGATTTCAAAAATTTTTGAATTATGGTCCAATAAAGGTTCCTATGGGCCAATAGGATTAATCCAAGTGTTGGGATGAGATAAATCCAAAGAATAAAAAAATACCCAAAAATGAGTAAATGCTCACATAAGATGAAGAGTTGACTGAGTACAAGGTTTATTAGTTAAAAATTAAGAGATATTAGTAAAAAAAATGAGTTATTTAGGAGTAATGATGAATTTTTGACACCTTGGTAAGGAGGGGGAGACCCATCAAGTACACGTCTTTTTTTCCATCATTGCTTGGGTTTTTTAATTTAAAAAAATGTGATATTTTTATCTCTCTTGGAACAAACTGGATCAAAAAGGGGAGCCAAACGGGGATTTTTTTTTGCGAGCTTTTTTTGCCGAGCTTTTTGGAGCAATGAACAAGGAGTCCGAGCTTTGCAAAGGACCATGAACTTACTATGAACTTTGTAAAGGACCAAGAACTTACTTACATATAAATAACAAGCTTTGAAAGATCAACAATATAAATTTCAGTCTTTTAAAGATCTAGTCCATAAAAATATTAATTACAAAGTCTTTTGATCCACATCATACTTATTGATATAATTACATATATACATATACCTATCTAAATTCATGCACCTCATACATATACACATACAAAATATACATATACATACATACATGCAAGAGCTACCTACATACTAACATATATACATACATACATACACACATACTTTCTTACTTACTTAAATATGAAAAACAATCCTTTAAAGATAAAAAATGTATATATCGATCTTTAAAGTTCCAAACCATGAAAATCTCGATTACAAAGTCTTTTGATCCACATCATACTTATTGATATAATTATATATATACATATATCTACCTAAATTCATATACCTCGTACATATGCATATACATACATACATACAAAGAGCTACCTACGCAGCACTAACATATATACATACATTACATACATACTTTCTTACTTACTTAAATATATAACATAATCTTTTAAAGATAAAAAATGTATATATCAATCTTTAAACTTCCAAACCATGACAATCTCGATTACAAAGTCTTTTGATCCACAAATTATAGCATTCTTCTACGTGTCATCCCGACCTAATGAGAAATCTCCCAGACATGCTTTGGCTACCTCCATGTCATTCTCTATCCCCATATAGTGCCTTTTTAACTCTTGGCATGCACGTCCCAAGCCTCCACATCCCGCAAAAACGTCCAAGACACTGTTGAGATATCGAGCTCGCCTAGTGAGGCGGTGGACACTGATGACCCGCCTGGGGGATAGGCCCCACGCGTACACCACTGACATGGTTGGTGAGATCTTGGGTGATATGCGGCCAGTGGGATGACAGGCTGTGTGACAGCCATTCTAGAGACTGGCATAGTTATAGCACCAGCTCATTTAGTCGGGTTCACACTATAGAGAACCCGTGTATGTATTGGTTGAGTACCTTTCATATTTGGAGTACTCTTATTCTTGTATATGGTGTGTTGAGTGTTGAGTAGAGAAGAAGAAGATTTTTAGCCTCTCACCTTGTGTGTTCTCTATTAGGGTTTTGTGTGTGTGTGCTTGCAAGAGCTCAAGCTCTCTTCCCCCCTGCATCTTTTCATGGTATCAGAGCCTGGTTCGTGCTAAGGGCTGAGCTGCAAGCAAGAGAACCACAGGAAGCGGTACGAGGGTAAGAGCTTCAACTACTCTTCCCTATTTGTGTTGGTGACTACACCCTTGTCGGGAGCTCTACGGGAGGCACCATCAGCGATCTCTGATTGAGGAGCTTTCTTCGCGGGAGTAAAGCTATAGGGCAACTATACGATCCTATCGGACAAAAATTTCTGGGCCGAAAACGCGTTTCGGGCGCGTCTGGACCTCCGTTTTTCAGAAAGCAGAGGCGATTTCGAGCACTGCAGGTAAGTCATCAATTCTGTGCAGAACTCTGTTTTAAGAACTGCAGGAAGACAAATTGACTGTGCAGACACTGTGGGTGCTACAAGAGGTCAACAGTTGCCATTGGGTGTATGTATGCACATTGAAGTCACTGGTTGTGACATTTGAGAGTACTACAGTACCGCTGTGCAAAAAATACAGCAGTTTGTGCAGAAAAACCAGAGTGCAGTTTCTAATAAAATTGTGTGTTTGGCAAGATGTCAAATGATGGGATAACTCAGATTGTGGCTGAGAAGCTTGATAAGAATAACTTCCATGCTTGGAGGTTCAGGTTGACGAATTTCCTGATGGGAAAAGGCTATTGGGACTACATAGAAGGTGAGCATGAAGAGGCACCGGAGATACCGGATATAAATCCGACTGCTGCAGATGTGAGAGTTTAAAGACTGGAACCAAGGAGCCAGGAAGGTTATGTATTGGCTACCCATTAGTATATAGGACACCATGATTGGGCACATTCAGGATGCCAAGTCCCCCAAGGAGGCATGGGACACCTTGGTAAAGCTCTATGAAACAAATACCAAGGCACGTAAGATACAGTTGAAGAATGAACTTCATACTGTAGAGAAAAAGAGCATGTTTGTGAATGACTATACGCTGAAGATAAAGGGTATTGTGGAATCCCTTGCATCTATTGGTGTGTCAATAGATGATGACAAGGTGGAAGTCTGTCTACGTGGTCTCGGGCCACAATACAAGGGGTTCAAGACGTCTATTCAGACTCGGAACATTCCCAACTTTATGAATTTGGTGTCTATGCTGATTATCAAAGAGAAGAGCTTGGGTGAAGACCAACAGTCTTCACAAAGCAAAAATAGTTCAGAGCAACAGGCCTTCTACACAAGTTCAGGAAGAGGATGAGGTAGAGGAGGCCGTGGACGCGGTCAAGGAGGTGGCCAAACAGGTAATCAAAATTATGGCCAGCAGCAGCAGCAACAATAACAGTCCCAAAATCAATAACAACAACAACAACACGCAGGTGGAAGAGGCAAATTCAGAGGCAGGGGGAGTCAAAGAGGCCGTGGAAATTGGCAAAGGTAATATAATGATGCACGTGAATGCTATTATTGTGGTAAGCCTGGACATGTGCAGGCAGAATGTTATAAGAAGCAGGCTGACATGCAAAATGGGAAAGTGCAGCAAAACAACTATGCATCCTCAAGCAGAAATAATGAGGATAATGAAAGGTTGTTTGTTATGCAGCATGTCGTGAATGCCATGTCTGAAAATGTTGATGCAGCACAAAAAGATAATGTATGGTATGTGGATTCAGGTCCTTTGAACCACATGACAAGTCATGGGGAGTGGTTCAAGGAGATGAAAAACCCGGAAAGACCAGGTTTTGTGGAAACAGGGGATGACACTGCTCATCCAATTGCCCATGTTAGAGATGTGCCATTGTCTATGCAAGATGGCAACGTGAAGTACCTTGCAGATGTACTTCATGTACCGAACATAATAAAAAATCTGGTTTCAGTTGGCCAGATGATTGAGCAGGGTTTGCAGGTTCGGTTTAACCTTGATGATTGTTATGTTGAAGATTTTAAAGACAAGTGCAGGTTGGTTGCAAAAGGCAACAGAGTGGGCAGAATGTTTACATTGAATGTAGATATGCCTGAAATGAGTGCTGCGATGTTTGCAAACGGTTTAGGAATTGTTGCAGACACAGACATTTGGCATAAAAGGATTGGACATGTGAATGTGCAGAGATTGAAGTCTATGCAGACTAAAGGAATTGTGACAGGGCTGCCAAAATTTAAAGTGGAAGGTATGCAGAAAATATGTGAAGCATGCCAATTTGGGAAGCAAACAAAGCATGTGTTTCCACGTAATAGATATGTGAGCAGAAATGCACTAGATGTTGTGCATTCAGATGTATGGGGTCCTACGAAGACCATATCTATGGGAGGCTGCAGGTATTATGTAACTTTCATTGATGACCACACAAGAAAAGTGTGGGTATATTTCATGAAGGAGAAGAGTGAGGTGTTCACTCACTTTCAGAATTTCAGAGTTTTGGTTGAAAAGCAAACAGGGAAATATGTCAAGTGCCTAAGGTCAGATGGAGGGGGAGAATACTTCTCTAATGAGTTCTCTGAATTTTTGAAGAAGAATGGTATTCGGAGATAGTTTACATGCAGATACACTCCGCAGCAAAATGGAGTTGCTGAGCGGAAAAATAGGCACATTGCTGAGATTGCGCGAGCATTGATGGAAGAGAAGAATATGCCGCATAGCTATTGGGTTGAGGCTGTTTCTACAGCAGTATACATCATGAACAAGACTCCAACTACAGCCATACATGATGTAACTCCAGAGGAGAGGTTTACTGGCAGAAAACCTGATTTGTCTCATCTGAAAGTCTTTGGATGCATTGCATATGTGCATGTGCCAGATGAGCTGAGAACTAAGCTGGATCCAAAAGCATAAAAATGTGTGTTTATTGGATATTCCCTTGAGCAAAAGGGATACAGGTGTTATAACCCTGCTACACGTGAGTTGAGGGTAAGCAGGGATGTTGTTTTTGATGAGATGAGCAGCTGGTATGCTGCTGAAAAAGAAGCTGTTGGGGCTGATGTGAGTGGAAGTGTGGTTGCACAGAATGCAGGTCAGCAAACACAGTCTTTGAGTGGACCAGGAGAGTCCTCATCTAGTGGGTCTATTGATAGACCATGGAGTGGCAAGCTGCGTCATAATACCAGTCCTGCAAATGTGATTAGTACATCACGTAAAGGAAAAGAGAAAGTGGTTGAGCCCCTTGGTATGCCTGACATTTCTGCAGGGCATTCTCATGTTGATGGAGAGTCTAGTGGCTCAGATATGAGCCTTGATGAGGAGCTTGGGATCCCAGCTATGAGAACACCTGGTGTAAAGAAGGCTATGGAAGCCATGAATGAAAAGCTGCGAAGATTTGGGAGAGTGAAAAATCCTGTGCAGAGATTTACCTATGATGGTTATGTGGCACATCACTATGCATATATGGCAAAGGTTGTGCAGGTTGTTGAGCCCACATGCATTGATGAGGCTGTTGGAAATGTGAATTGGGAGAAAGCTATGGATGAGGAGATGGATGCACTATATGGAAATGAAACTTGGGATTTAGTGCAATTGCCTGAAGGCAAGAAAGCCATTGGATGCAAGTGGGTGTACAAAGTAAAACATAACAGTGATGGAAGCATAAACAGGTACAAGGCTAGATTGGTAGCCAAAGGATATGCGCAGACATATGGCATTGATTATGAGGAAACTTTCAGCCCAGTTGCCAAGATGGCAACAGTGAGAGTTGTGATAGCAGTGGCTGCGTCAAAGCAATGGTCTTTACATCAGATGGATGTAAAGAATGCATTCTTGCATGGGGATTTGCAAGAAGAGGTGTATATGTTACAGCCACTTGGTTATGAGGATGTGGGTCACCCCGAGCATGTTTGCAGGTTGAAGAAAGCCTTGTATGGCTTAAAACAAGCACCAAGAGCATGGTCTGACAAGATTTCTAAATATCTTGTCACTATTGGCTTTCATGTAGCCAATGCAGATTTCTCGCTATATGTGAGACATGGTGATAGAGGGTTGTGCTTGTTGTCATCTATGTAGATGACTTGATCATTACGGGGGACCATGATGCAGAGATCTTTGATGTAAAGATCTTGCTTAGACAGAAGTTTGAGATGAAGGATCTTGGGGAGCTCAGATATTTCTTGGGCATTGAGGTGATTAGGTCACCACATGGTATTGGATTACTGCAGAGACAGTATGGCTTGGACATGTTGTCCAAGTATGGTATGACAGGCTGTAAGCCTATCTCAGTGCCATTGGATCAGAATGACAAGTTGAGCGCAGATTCAAGAGAGATCTTGGAGGATCCTACTATGTATAGGCGCATAGTAGGAAGCTTGATCTACATGACGATCACCAGACCAGATTTGAGCTATGCTGTTGGGTTGGTGAGTCAGTTTATGCAGGTTCCACGGAAACTGCATTTGGATGCAGTGAGACGCATACTGAGGTATGTGAAGTCTACTTTGCATTGTGGACTATTCTATGAGACTGGGACAGAGATATGTGTACATGGGTACACAGATGTTGATTGGGCTGGTAGTATCTCACATAGGAGATCTACTAGTGGATTCATGTTTTCTTTGGGGAGTGCTGCTATGACTTGGAGCAGCAAGAAGCAGCCTACGGTTGCTCTATCAAGTATAGAGGCCGAGTACAGAGGAGCTGCTATGGCAGCATGTGAGGTAGCTTGGTTGAGAAAGCTACTTTGCAGATTTGGGTCTATCAGTGGACAGACAAGTTGTCATTTTCTGTGATAACATTAGGAGTATACAGTTGGCTAGGAACCCAGTCTTTCATGCTCGTATGAAGCATATAGAGGTCCACTACCATTTCATCAGAGAGAAGGTCTTGGCAGGAGACCTTGACCTTGTTTATGTCAGCACAGAGGATCAGGTAGCTGACATCTTCACCAAAGCATTGGGTGCAGAGAAGCTCCGCAGATTCAGGGCTTCGCTTGGTGTACATGAGATGGAGTTGAGCTCGAGGGGGAGTGTTGAGATATCGAGCTTGCCTAGTGAGGCGGTGGACACTAATGGGGGATAGGCCCCACACTTACACCACTGGCATGGTTGGTGAGATCTTGGGTGATATGCGGCCAGTGGGATGACAGGCTGTGTGCAGCCATTCTAGAGACTGGCATAGTTATAGCGCCAGCTCATTTAGTCGGGTTCACACTATAGAGGACCCGTGTATGTATTGGTTGAGTACCTTTTATATTTGGAGTACTCTTATTCTTGTATATGGTGTGTTGAGTGTTGAGTAGAGAAGAAGAAGATTTTCAGCCTCTCACCTTGTGTGTTCTCTATTAGGGTTTTGTGTGTGTGTGCTTGCAAGAGCTCAAGCTCTCTTCCCCCCTGCATCTTTTCAGACACCATCTCCTTCACTTGAGAAGGTCTCCACTAGCCACCTACAATGAAATGCAATCATAAACGTGCATCTAAGTATTTTGAAAAAGTAGCGATGAAAATGAATAGAATGAAAATTATCTCACCTAAAGAACATAGGAGATCTTTCTGCACCACCTCGAATGTAGCGCTCCAAGACCATCGTGCGTTGGAATGGATGCTTCTTATTCTTCTCAAAAATGAAATTTCGTTGAGCGTTGAATAACGTCTTTGAAACATTTTGCCCAGCCTCATGATCAATAATAGGGACATGGCAATTTACTCGATAAAACATACTAAGCGCCAATGTATCCACCTACCATAATGAGAAAACATTATGTTTGGATATCCATACCACATAACATGTATACATAAAGGGAAATATTTGAGAGATTATGACTTACCCGTTCTCCATTCTCATACAAATAACTTGATTCCACATGAACAGACATTGTTCGATGCATGACCAATCCAACTTTCTTTCCCATGGAATATATTTTAGGAAGTTGATCCATTAGACTCAAACACACAAACCAACCCTCATCAGCCCACAAACAAACCAACAAAACTGAGTGTGGCATGTATCAATGAGGAAGAAACTTGATTCCATGAGGGACACCCATCTGTATCTACATCAACAACCTGTAAACCTGTAGGAAAGTCAGCCCATACGAGGCGAGCCACTGTATCTGAGGGAGCACCTCTATGAGATAGAGCCTTGGGAATCTTCATCAAGAATTCTTCCACACTACATAAAAGATTTATGATGTTTGGTTTTGGTAAGTATAACTTGGAAAACTAATTATATGGTGAAATTATTCTTTTTACCTATCTGAGCCCTCTGAAAGAGTGTGGACGTCTACCAGCAATATGTGTGAAGAACATCTCTCACCTGCAAGTAAACAAGACAAAAAATGAGATGCATTTCGAAAGCACACACTTCTCAAAATAAATTTGCGATGGAAAGTACTGTTACTAGTCATGTCCATGATGTCACGTTTTCCTGACACCTCTCCCTCTTGGAGGGTCTCTCTCTTGATCTTCATTTGTGGGGTCTCCCTCTTTAACATCATGCATAATGTCAAGACGTCTCTTTGTTCGCCTCTCACGTTGCACTTGAGACGATGTAGATGTATGCTCTTAGTGTGATTGTGGCACTGGATGGTTTTGGGGCCACGTGCAAGGATCCAACTACTAGAGACTGGGTCAAGTTTGTTGGCTGCGGGGAAGGTATTCTAGAGTCTTCTTGCGTTGGGGGCTCTCTTTCAAGCTTAGATTGGCAATTCTTAAATTCTTTAAGAAATAGATCAAGATAATTTAGTAAAAAGGTAGAAATCCCCAGACCTTTTTGTATATGTATATGTATGTAGATGTATACGTATCTATGTATATGTATATGTACATGTATATGCATATGTATATGTATATGTATGTAGGTATGTATCTATGTATATGTATGTGTATGTATATGTATGTAGGTATATGTATCTATTTATATGTATATGTATGTAGGTATGTATATATCAAAACTTAACAACGTTTCTTTAAAATCTGATATGCCAAAGCTTAAATGTAACATGAACTATGTATGTACGTTCGTATGTATGTATGTATGTATGTACAAATTTGTAAAAAATTTGAACATCATCTCCTTTGCATTTTCTAAAAAATCCCAAAATAAACTTCAAAACTTAACAATGTTTCTTTAAAATCTAACATGCCAAATCTTAAATGTAACATGAACTTTGTATGTATGTAGGAATTTAGTATATAATTTAGTGTATGTATGTAGGTATGTATTTATGTATGCATATGTATATGTACATATATGTTTACATATGTATTTGTATATGTATATATCTATATGTATATGTATCTAATATGTATATGCATATGGATAGTTTATATATATTTATATGTATGTATAGGTATGTATTTGTATAGGTAGGAAGGTTTACATATACATATACATATACATTTACATGCATATAATTCAGTAGAAAGCAAAAAAGTACCTTTGTCTAGGAGCTCCTCACTTGGAGGCACATGATTTAGAGGATAGTCCAACCAGCAAGGACATCTCTTTTATTCCTAATCAGAAACCCCTCTCTCAACCCATTCCTTTGGGTACATTGTTTCCGAGGAATTTGGATCTACCAATTCTTTGATTGCTTCCGTCTCTTCGTCCATTAGACCTTGGCCAATGAGTAGCTGCACCCACCTACATATCCAAAATAAAACAAACAGCACTAAAATATTTTTTTTAATGCGTATATGTATTTTCTACAAAAATAGAATGGCATTAGAAGATATATACTTGTAGATAACCCTCTTCGTGGCATTCTCCACCTCAGGTTGCTTTTGGCCTTCCTTCACTTTTCCAATATTTGTCCACACCTCATGGAAGGCCCATGGTATGTGTTTTGATCGCTCCTCTTGCACCCATTGCATAAATGGTGGGACGTAGATAACATCATCATATACCAATAAACCCTCCAAAATAGAGTCCGCCTCCCCTATTAGCTCTTCCCAATACAACTCTTTCTTCATATGCAGCAACGTCTTTTTGTTATCCTCCCCAAACATCTCCGAAATTACCTTGTCCTTTGCCCTCCCGGTCATAAGCATTTGAAGCAATTTTGTCTTCCTATTTCAGCATCATACCAAAGCCATAAGAGATTAGATGTTAAGGTTAGTTTATGTTAAGGGAGGTTTATTGACATGTGACATACCTTTGAGTTGAAATCCGAGATATGGCGACTGTGTAGAGCTTTTCTTTGGTCAAAGCAACCAATCCCTTCTTAGACCAATCATAGTTATATACGAGTTGAAAGAATGCATCACCATTGGATGGGTTTGTAATTATGAGCATCTTGTACGCTCTATCTCAAAATGTTTGCTCTACACCACGTCTGGCTTTCTCACATTTTGTCTCATATTCTTGCAACCCCATGGCATGTCTATCAATGCATGATATAGCTTGCTTCACAAACGATGTCTACGTATAACGGAAAGGACTCATTATCACTCACACGATTAAAAAACATTGATAATCCATTTATTAATAAAAGAAGGGAAATGCAAACACTACCTTCTACACAAGCTGTGCCAAGATTGTTAGCTGGAGCATTGTACCATTGCTCTCCACTTCGTCGCTCCAAACTAAGCTCCATTAAAGCCCACCTCCTTACGTCTTCACCAAGGTAGTCCAATATGGATGATTTGTCCGCCATTCCAAATTGTTGAAACATGAAGATCTCATGTGACAATGTGGGTGTAACACTAGTGCACACCAATCTATTGTAAAGAGTCACAATGAGCGAAGAACTTAACAATGACTTCACAATGTCCGTAATTAAGTAGAGAGAGATCACTTACTCATTTTGAGATCGCAAAGCCAATAGCAATTCTCCTTCTTGCTTCTTGTCCACAGCCAAAAATTGACATTTGACCCGGACATGGCATGAGGGGCTATGAGACCAAGCTAGAGAAAACAAAATAAAGATATTACAATATATTACTTTTAATGTTACATAAAATCACTCTATGGCATTCAAAAGAACATACCTTCGTACACTCGAGACATCCATGCCTTCACACGATGATTGCCATCCCAAACAAGAAACTTCTTACCACTAAGATCCTCCCACTCAGTTCCTCTGATTTCATCCTCAAATCTGTCATGTTGTACCACCCAGTATGGTCCCCATTCTTCCAAGTCTATTTGTGTGACCGCGAAATACACAGAGCTTCCGAGACGTGTAAGTGAAACTAAAAAAGGAGGCGATGCTTCGACATAGCCATGGCAGTCAAAGGAATCATGAAACACCTCAAGTTGGCTAGAAACTGTACGGATGGTTGCATTTGGAATCATCTTGCATAAAGGGACCAATGGGGTAGAGGACTTGCGTTGCACAAAAAACTTAGTGAATACATCACCAAGCAATCCCAATTCAATAGATTTTCCAAGAAGCCTTCTATGGGTCTCCCCTTGACCAATACTAGATTCAAGCATCTCCGTGTGAGTTGGAGGAGGTGAGCTCATTTTGTTCTCCAACACAAGCGCTTCTTCCTCATGAACAAGAGAATTATGCGCTTGTGTTTCCTCTCTAATAGGAGATACATGTGAGGACACAGGTGTCCGTGATTGAGCTTCCTCGGTAAGAGTCAAACAAACATGCGTAGATCTAAGTGAGTATCCCCTGTTGTCTGTAAGACACACACACCAAGCCCAAGTAAGCATATCTAAAAACATTAAAACACAATCTTAGTAGAATCTTGGCTATTCACATCATATACCTTTCTTAGTCTTTGCCTGTTGTTTTCCTGCTTTTCTTAGAGCCATCTCTCTCTCTTTTGCCCTGAATATGAGTAGCAAAAAGTTTGAGCTGAATGACAGATAGGAGACGAAAACCAAGATCGGGCCGTATCCCGAGGCCCTATTAAAAGAAACCTCTAGGAAAGAAACATTCACCCATCATCAACTAATGGGCCCCAATGTGCTGGATCCACCATGCCCAAACCAGCCCCAATAGTGCCAAGCTCATTTAGTTTTTTGAAAACCCTAGAATTGGACTGGATGTAGGGAGTATTAGATTACTGGAATAAATGCATGACAAATGTTCCCAAATAAATGTCCAAACTACAAACAATCATAAGGAAAAAAAGATGTGGCATGTTCTTAGAGCACAAAGTCCCATAAGAATTGAGGAGCTAGCAAGAACCAATATAGGAAGAACTGCACAATCTTGAGGAGAGCATAAGCCAATCAAGTGGAAAACCTACAAAGGCAGCTAATAGAGATCCTAGAGGCCAAGAAAGGGCTAGGACAAGAGGCACATATGTATGTACACACACACTACATGTATGTGTGTATGTATATACACACACACACACACACATAAATACATGTATATAGATATACATATAATTAATTAATTAATTACATACATGTATATAGATATACATGTATGTGTGTGTGTGTGTGTGTGTGTGTGTGTGGGTAATTCCAACATTGCTTACACCAAGATTTTGAAGAAGAAAGAGGCAAGATTCATGTAGCCATTGAGCATCAGGATTAAAGTCAGTAATTTTCCATGTTTCAGAAACCCCAACCAATTACCAAGGTAAGACACTAATGGCTCTCATGTTCATGATGGATACTCCTTTTAGTATGTTGCACATGTAAAGCCCATCTTTATCTATGTTGACTGTTTCTAATTTAGTAATCTTATAATTACACCTCATCTCTCTCTCTCTCTCTCTCTCTCTCTCTCTCTCTCTCTCTACCTCCACCCTCCTCCATCTCCGCCCACCTCCATGCCTCCACCTCCACCCCCATTTCCATCCACCTCGCCCTCCACCTCCATCTCCGCCTCCAACGCCACCGCCTCCGCCTCCAGCACCACCACGGGCCCTGAGATTGCAACCTCCATGCCTCATCTCCACTGCACTTCTCCCCCCTTGCCCCTATTGCTTCGGCCACTCCAGGCCCCTCGGCAGAGCGGGGGGATGGGCTCTCAAAGTGCCACCTCCATGCCTCCCTTTTCCCTGTTGCTCCGGCCACTCCAAGCTCCCGGCAGAGCCGGGGGATGGTCTGTGCTAGCGCAGACCATCCCCCGGCTCTGCCGGGGGCCTAGAGTGGCCGGAGCAACGGGGGCAAGGGAGGCATGGATGACCGGGGCCATCTTCTCCACCGCCGCCACCTCCAACATAGCCACCGGCTCCACCTCCAGCACCACCTCCTCCACCTCCCCACCTTCACCTCGCCCTCTCCCTCACCATTGCCCCCGCTGCCCTCCACCTCCATGTTTGTCGACACCCTAACCTTCGCAGCACCCGGGCCATCTTCTCCACCGCTGCCACCTCCAACATAGCCGCCCCGCCAGCTCTAAATTTAACAGAAAAAGAACAGCAGAGAGAAATGAAATGAAAAAGAACATACCTCTTTTCACAGATGTGTTCGCCTGCTGAGTTGAGAGTATCCACACCACCTCTTTTCCTTCAGAGTCAGCAAAATACAAAAATGAAATGAAATACATGTACCCTAAAATATGTGTACCATATATGTGTGTGTGTGGCCTAAAATATATATAGCCTAAAGATAGATACATACATACACACACATATATATGGCTAAAAATGTATTAAGCTATATGTATTTTATTACACACACACACACACACACACACACACACATACACACACACATTTTTCAATGGTTCAATATGTGTGGCATACTTTTTTAAAACTTTTCTATTATTTATGTTATTGAAATTGTGTGTGTGTGTGTGTGTGTGTGTGTGTGTGTGTGAGAGAGAGAGAGAGAGAGAGAGAGAGAGAGAGAGAGAGAGAATATGTGATGTATAACAAAGAGAAAACTCATGCTCTTTTAAAACTTTTTTAAACATTTAGGCTCAAAAGAGAGAGAGGATATAGTTTAGGCTATGTATATATGTACATATATATATATTGATGTATATATCTATATATATTTTAGTCTAGGTATTTATTAGGTTACACACACACACACACACACTAAAATACATATATCCTAAGAGATTCTTAGCCTAAAATATACACAATATAATATATAAATATAGACATGTGTGTGTACAAAGAGACTAGCCTTTTATAAAAATAATACTTAAAACCAATAAATGTATATATTTGTATATATTTGTATATTTTCTATATTTTTTTTTGTCATTCTCAATCATGATTGCTCCACCTTGTTTTATCATTTCAACCGCCTTCATTCTCAATCGTGATTGCTCCACCTTGTTTTATCATTTCAACCGCCTTCATTCTCAATCGTGATTGCTCCACCTGTTCCTTCGTTTTTATATTTTCATTTCACATTTTCGTCTCTCCTGTCCTTTCTGCATCTTTGTATTGCCTTCCCTGGGGAGCACACTATCACCTTTGAGTGGGAGCTTGATGGTTGCAGCAGCAGCAGCAAAAAATCTCAAACTTTAATACTTCTCCACCAGACCACGCTTGCCCGTCATGGATATCTACAAGGGTTTCTGCCTTCATCACACGCCCATTCTGGAGTGAAAGCTACTAGGACCAATGGAAGCCTACAGGAAATCATCGCTCATTATGATATGGAGGGCAATAAAAACTACCTCGTAGATATTACTCGAAGTAAAACATATATGCTACAATGTAGTCCTCTCTGTGTGCTGCTGATAGTCTTGATTCTAGTGCTAATGACATTGCCCAAGATGTCCGACATTTGGAGACTTCAGTGGATAAAGAATTAGGGACACAAAACACCCATGTTCATATCTTGAGCTCCTCCTCTGAGAGTGACTTGAATGGCTCAGCAACTGTTTTGCAACCAGGTGAAGGCACAAGCAATCTAAAAGGTTCAAAGCACAATATCTCTGAAGATGAATGTATTGCTTCAGAGAGTATACTTTCAGTTCTTCGTAAGAAGGAGGAACCTTCTCTTCTACATTCATTGTTGGAAAAAGTTACTTGAGTCATCCAAGTCCAGGAGGTGCCAAGACATTATGATGGTGATTCCATCCTAGAGTTTCCACCAACATATGGCAAAATAGGAAATATGGATGGAATGGAGCAAAAATATGATGGTCACCTATGGACACGTCCAGTAACATCAAACATGTCTGTAAGTTGTACCGTGCATATTAGCTATTGTGTTGGTACTTTGGAGTGCCATAGGCTCAGCTGTCCTTTGTACTTGAACAATAAAAGGTATAACAACATCTTCTTTCATGGACATCTAACAAAAAAGATTGCAGTTGGACTTCTAATAGAGGATGAGAAAACTAAAATAGTTTGTCACTTTTGTTCGCAAAACTGCACACTGTGTGCAAGTGTGTAGATGTGTTGTGTATTACGTAATGCCTCGTGACACAACTATTAGAAGAATGATGCTCCACATTGGGCTGCATGAACATCCAGTTCAGCCAAGAACTTCAAGGTCAATGTTGGAGCGCGTGAAAATGTTTGTTTCTCAAGTGTTGAAAGCCCAGAGAAGTGCAGGTCCTCGAAAAATACAGATGGATATTGTGAAGGATATGTTGTTTTCCTCCATGATGAATCAAAATGATGAGCTACCTACAAGTATTGGGGATCATGAGCTCTACAATTTTGTGCAGGAGTTGAGTCCTCTTGTGGAAAACCAGAGGTGAGTATTCATTCTGTAACTTAATTATATTTGGATGTATTTTTCTACATTCGGTCCTCCTCTCTTTATTGTGAAATTATGTTTTTTAGGTTTAGACGCATTGTATCCCAGGAGAAAAGAAAATTGATGCCGACAGGAGAGGGCTTTGATAGCATCCTTCTTATACAGAGAAGATCTCGCTATTCATTTATACAAGGTAGCCGTTTCCCAGGACAAGGTGGCCCTGATGACAAATGTTATGTCTTTATTAAGATGTCTTTGTTGCGAGGACCAGCATCAGGCGTGGACTTGGTTAATCGCATGCGGTGTGATAGTGGAGGTGACTTGTCAAAGTCTTGGGTTTTGTTTGATCACACTCATCGAGTTTTTGGTTGGTCAACAATGGCTTGTCATGTTTACACTTTTTTCCTTTCTTTCATTTACCTTGAATGATAGCTGATTGAAAAAAATTCTCTCCAAAATCCTAGTGTTCAAGAGCTGTTGACAATTTCCACATGTGAAATGAAGGAGGAGGATACAAAAAGCCAAGTACTATTTTGGGAAATGCTGAATAGCACAATGGAGCAATGCGATTATGCACCCGCACACTTCTATGGGTTTATGTGGCTGATCAAGCAGGGTCAAATTGGTGTGCAGTTAGGACCGTTTTCAATGGGGGTCCGCACAACATTATGGAGGATAGGGAGCAAACGTGCTTATTCCATTGGAAACAAAGTTTGATGAAGCATGCTAAACAATGCGTGAAGGCAGAAAGTCGACAACACCATATTGACTTGTGTGAAGAATGGAGATTGGCAAACCAATAAGGAGTCATGTTTCTTAAAAAGTAAAGAGATTTGTGTGTGGTGGAGAAATGGACATGTTCATGAGGGAAAACTATCAGTGAATGGATACGTGGATGAGTTGGTGGGAAGTACGAATAGCACATTGGGGCAATCTCATGTCAAGGGTGAGAAATTTTATGGAGAAATGATATGTTGTATGGATGTATTTGCATTGGAGTCAATTTTGTGAATTCATGTATGAAACCTCTTGTGTGCAGGTGGTCTTAAGCTCGGTGGATTTAGCACAAACCCCTCGAACAAACTTATCTGAAAGTGTACATGGGAGTTGGCTTGCTGGTGAAGGATACAAGGAAAAGGTTAGCTTGTATGATGCATGTACTTCAGATATGGCAAATGCTTTACTACAAAGTGCAAAACAATATGCATATCAGATGGGGAAGCACAAAGGTGAGGGACCAAGCTTGAGCAAGTTGCTGGATAGGGTGGCAGCAAGGTCAAGACCGACACCACCACAAGTGGCTCGCATGGTCCATGAAACATGTAGCTAATACTCCTATGTATGAGGAATCAAGGCCTCTACATGGCGATAAGGAGACTATTCAACGGAAGAGGGTGAGGACAACGGAAGTAGACCAATGCTCACATCGTCCAGGTTATGTCATGCAGAGCAGACATCATCAAAACCGGGGAACAGCAAGAAGAGTAAGTTTTGGAGATAGATCTAGAACAAACAATGCAGCAAGTCACGCTTCAAGGGGAGGACCAAAAAGTCCAATGACTAGAGGAAACAAAGATGTCAAACATGAAGAGCCTAAACAACATTATGGCACAATGAGTGGAGGACAAATGCATGTAAAGGAAGAGGCCGTTGGACACACAATGTGGGCCATTAGATGAACCCCATTGAACTTAAAAGTCAAATGTTTGGGAGGTATTGATGGAAGACTTAAGTGTAACTCATACATATAGGGAAGCTCTATTGGAGTTGTTGTGCCTAGCTTCGACTCAGAGCGACGACATCCTGGTCCGGGAGGGCCAAAGGCTCAAATAATGTGGGTTTGTCCTTCAGATGCTTCACACACATGGCATGTAGATCCAAACATAATATACAAGCCATCATACCCAGATATGTGGAAAGTGGATGTTGGGACCAACATAACCAGCCAAGAGGTAGAGAAATTAGTAAAGGCAAGGTTCAAGTTAGATGTTACTCATGAAGAACCTTTTGTGTCAGGGGTGGGAGAAACGTCCACACAAGCAGTGGGCAACAAAGAAAGTGACAAGAGGCCACATGATGCTACACAGAATACAAAGAGATCAACCAAGTGGAGGCATTGGATTTCCAAAGAAGCAGAAAAGAGGATTGGTAGTGCCGAGGCCATGACAGGGATAGTCCTTAATGAGAGTGCAATGCAGCCGTCCCCCTACTCTATTTTTCATTTGGCATGTGAGAGTGGAGAGGACTATTTTATACACATCAAGGTACAACCTTGGTGTACATGTCCTGATTTCATGCAAAGAGAATCTAGAGGAAAGTCTTACGTTGCAGGTAAGCATATCTATTTTGTCTTCTTGCGAGAGTTTTGGGATTACATAAGAATGAGGATATGGTAATGCATCAACCGACACTATCACCAGAGGAAGTGGGCAATATACTATCACGTCCTCAAAGCAAGGATGTTTGTGCCTATACTTAAGCTTTAATCAAGCCTCTCATGTTTGTGCCTACTTAAGCTTGTAAGGAAATGTGAAGTCAATCTTTTTGTAAAAAAATTTGAACCCAATATTTTTGTCTTGCTTTGGGATGGAGTATACTGTCACGTACTCTAAAGTCTTATTGTAGGTAGCTTGCAACGCTATGGTAAAGGAGTTGTACCAACCATATATCTTCTTGTAAGGAAATGTGAACTCAATCTTTTTGTAAGAAAATATGAGCCGGGTATACTTGTGTTGAAATAAATATTGGAAGAAAGGTACATAGATAGGTATGTTTGTGCCTATATTTAAGTTTCTTTGACATAAAATGTGTGTTTATATGTAGGAAGGTAGGTAGGTAGGTATGTATGTATGTATGTATGCATGCATGTATATGTTTGGGAGTATGCATGCATGTATGTATGTATTGTACAAATGTGTGTATATATGTATGTATGTATATATGTAGGAAGGTAGCTAGGTAGGTAGGTGTGTTTGAGAATATACATGTATATATGTATGTATGTATGTGAATGTATTTATTTCTCTTTCATAAATACTTACTATATATAAAAGCTCACCAAAATGTATCATTTTTCTTACAAGATCGCATAAAACTATCTTATCTCCAAAAAGCTCGCCAAATAAAGCTCACAAAAAAATCAAACCCGAGACAAAGTGGTCTAAATCTTGTCTAAATTGAGTTAAATTGAAGTTGGAAAGCTCTAGAACCCAGTTGGACTTGGTTAGTGGCCTCCCTCACCTATAAATAGACCCTCATTCCTTTGTTATATTCTCATCTTTGAGCTATACCATGCCAGTATTATCTCAAAATAAGCATATTTCTATTATCCCTTAATTTTCGTCTTCTCTTGGGGAGCTTGGAGCTTCACTCTCTCTCCAACAACTCTTGAAGTTTGCTCTTATCCTCTTGGTGGCCAATTGATTGGTTGGGGAGAATCAAGCTAAACTTAGAGGTAAGACTAATTTTATGGTTTTTTTCAATTATCTCAATAACTTTCTTCTTCTCAACCCCTCTCAAGCTTGAGAAGCTTTCAAAATAATAGTTTTTTTTTAAATCAACCCCTCTCAAGCTTGAGAAGCTTTCAAAATGATTGTTTTTATTCAAATCAAGCTTTTCCTAAGATTCTTAATGTCTAATTAGAATTAAGTTAATCTTTATGCTTAATTATAATGCTTTCCTTAAGTAAATCTCTCTCTTAAAAAGAGTAGTCATCTTTATGGCTAAATCTTTAGAAAAAGAATGTTTCTCAATGATAATCTCTTATTTCAAACCTAAACTCTAGGCTTGATGAGCTAAAGATTAAGAATTGATATTTCCATGATTTTGTGTTAGTAAAAATAATGGTTATTTCTTTTTAGATTGTTTATGAGTAGATAAAAATTACTTTAACTCATTCTAAATGAGAAAAAGATTATCCTAACAAATTGGGAAAAGAGGAATGTTTAATTTATCTTAATCAAGGAAAATAATTATAATTATGATATGTATACATAGTTTAATTTTAAGCTTAAAAGAAGAACTTCTATCATATTTTCATTACAAGATTTTATTCAAGTAGAAAAATTGAGGATTATCTAATAGCAGCGAAGCTATGGCAAAATTTTTTGAAAAAAAATACATATCTTATTTTTATGCATAATACTAAAAGAGGAATTCCTACCATATTCTAGGTTTAGAAATTTTAAGCAAAAAGAATGATTTTTATCACATTCATGGAAGAATACTTTTTTGTATTTATGCATATATTTAATTAAGAGAAAAGAGGAATTTTTGATAAATTTATTTTATGCATAAGAATTTTTAATTGTTAAAAGAGGAATTCTCGTGACATTCGGGATTCAATCATTTAAATGTTAAAAGAGGAATTTTTGACATATTCCAAAATATGGATATTTGTATTTAATTAAAAGAGAAATTTTCATGGTAGTAGAAAAAAGTCTAAATTAATTTTGGTGATAAAAGAGGATTTTTTACCATAATTCCACGTAGGAAATTAGGGTATACTAATGTTGAAGATTAAATTGGTGGAAATAATATTTTAAGATATTTATATGTGGATAAATCAACAAAATGATATATACTCAAAATTGGATTATTGGAAGAAGAGTATTTTTATAAAATCCTGTTTTTCTCATATAGAACTATTTCTTAATTCTAATGTGGTTAGGAAGGAAGGAATTTCATAAAGTTAGAATTTTCCTTACGGTTAGAAGTTCCGTTAATTAATCTGAAGAAAATCCTTAGGAATCCAAGTTAGAAGTAAACTGATTTTTTTTTGACCAACGACTGTGAGAATGGTGGTGGTCAGTAAATTACTTACCCATCTCTATTATCTGAATCAAGCAAAAACCTCGTGACCAATTCAAAAACTTTGATACAAAGAATAGACTACCGTTGAATTAGAGAAGTTTTTCCCTTAACCGAAATCACCAAGAATTAAGTTGGAAACTCAGTGAAATTGATGGATAGATTACCCTGATGTGAGACCAAAGATTCTCACAAAATAAGGATTGTGGGAAAAAGGGTTTTGTGAATCAAGGTCCTGGAATTCTACTTGCATAGAAATTTTGCTTTTTTTTAGGGACTGTTTTACGCCAGAATGCTGGAGGAGGAAGCATTTGGCTTGTGATTTTAAAACTAAGGAGAGATTTGTTGCAACATCTGGCCGGGGAGTCGTCAAAGGATGTCGCTCGCGGGCGGCAAAGCCTATCGAGGTCTTGACCAGCCTTAGTACGGTTAAAATAGTGCGCTTTCGTACGATGGGCGAAGACCGACGAAGCGATCCCTGAGTAAAGTGCTAGGACACCTAAGTATGATCCTAGATGGTTCTGACCAGGTGATGCACGGGCTCGCGGTTTTGCTTGGACACCCATTCGTATGTCGAGGAAGATTCGGATGAACTAGAAGGAAATTATTTTTGTGAACTGGATTTTGATATTGGATCTCGTTGGTTGACCAGTTTTGGAGAGCCCTGATGATAATTTTTGTAAAACAATGGACTCGATATTTTGGAGGATTATGATCAGTAATACTATGGTTTCATTGAAAGATTATTTTAAAGACAGCAGAATCTGTTAAATAGGCGATTTCATATTAGGTGTGCAAGTGGTGTGTCTACCTTGAATTTTGCTTGAAGCACCGGTTAGGGGGCCTGGGAACTCTTTTCCTCGGTACGCGGGACAAAATATAACCAAATTTTTATATAAAGGAATCCCACCAATACAGTGGTTGGGCGGTTGGCTAACCCATGGGCCGGTTGGTGGATCGGGGGATTCGTGCGACATACAGATAGATACGACTAAGTTACGTTAGTTAGATTAAGTCCTAGGAAGACCCTTGTTCTATGGGAAGGAATCAGCGGGCTGTGCCTCGCTAAAGGGGAAAAAAAGCGGTGATTCTATGGACCAAGTGCAAGTCTCTTCCTTGATCTGATAATGTGACTTATGAGTTTGGTCAGATCAATTTGGTTAGTTAAGACTTTGACTCAACAGATTAATTCTCCCGTTAGATGATTTTCCTGGTGGAATCGCTCGTGCCTTCTGGGCGAGGGAAGTTTTTTCGAGTTCGGTTTTCGGAGGAACAGCTGGGGTAGTCTCTTGTCTCCGGACATCCGTGGATGAGGCACAAGTGTAAATCCCTACCCCACGCGAGAGGCCGACGCTGCTTCCGACACGTCGGCAACTCGGAGGGGGAAATCGCAGAGGGGGCGGGGGTCTCACAGAGCTGGTATCAGAGCATTGTTGAAAGCTAAGAAGGAAAAGTGATTTTTTTTTAGAAATTTATAATAAAAACCTAGAAAGAGCATTTACGTATTGTGTTTTCATTCCTTAAGCTTCATTAATGAAGACTTTTAATCCATGAATTTGGTTTTATAGATGGAAGTTCCATGTTTATCTGGTATTCCTGATCTCACTTAGTCATTTGAGGATATGACTGCTTTTGCCTTTGAGCATATCCTCTCCTCTGCTATAACTCAAATGGGAAGAGCAAGACTCGCAAATCATTTTGAGGAATTATATTTCCCAGACCCGTGGGAGACGACAGCATAAGTGGCACGCAAGGTAATACGTCCACGCCTCTTGCAACGAGCGCTTGAATGCTGAGGAATAATATCTCTTTAGCCATGGTCCTGTTGAGGCTAAAGGTGGTTCGGGGTGTTATCCTGTATATCACTCCACACCTCAAGATTTTAGGCTTTCTTTGTCATATTTATAGACTTTTTAGATGTTTTATCCCAAGTAGTAAGATAGTAGCACCTTTAGTAGCGGTAAGGGCACAATTGTATCACTGCATGCCAGTAGCCCAATATCGCCGTTGTGAGATCCCGGTCTCTACCGCGCAACGGATTCGGGGTACTAGCAGCGGAAGTAGCACATCATGTGTGGGTAGGGGTCTCACACTCGGGGCCTCGCCCACGGATATCCGGACAAGAGACTAATCCGTCGGTTTGTCCAAAACCAAAACCGGAAAAACTTCCTTTACCCGGAAAGCATGGGCGATTCCACCAAGATAACTCTTTACTCTAACGTAGTCAAGATCATTATGGATCAACTAATCTGATTGCACCTTTAATGGTACTTGGTCAAATCAAGGAAGAAACTTGCACTTGGATCATTGGGATCAACGCTTTTTTCCCCATCAAGAGGCACAGTCGTTGATTCGTATCCATAGAACAATTTCTATCCGGGATTTACTTCATCTATCGTAATAATAGAAATTAAATCTCGATTTACGGATCAATAAGTCCAGCCTAACCCCATCCAGTCCCATGGGTTAGCCAACCGCCCAACCACTGTAGTGATGGGATCCAATTAAGAATTTGGTTAGGTTTTGTCCCGGGTACCAAGGAAAAGAGTTCCAAGGCCCCCTAGCCGGAAGTTCATGCAAACATAAAACTAGTCACACCACTTACACACCCGATATGAAATTGCCTTTTTCTTAGCATCAACTAGCTTTAAAACAATCCTTTAATAAAACCATTATGTCACTGATGACAATCCTTTAATAAAACCATTATGTCACTGATGACAATCCTCAAAGTCTCTGGTTGAATTCTTATTTCCAGTCATTCATTCATTGGTATACTTATGGCATCATTGGCAACCAGAACGCTCACCACCTGTTCGCTCAGGGGCCTTTTCCATAGTTCCTAGCTCATAGTAACCGGCAATATATTCATATAATAGAATGGAATCTCCGTGGAAGATCAGCTAGATCAACCCACAGATCCATATAAAAGAGCCATGGACTCATCCGTTGAGGACCAGCAAGGTCAATCAACTAGATCCATGCCCGGTTTCAGAAAACAACTCTTACTCCTTGTTCCATTATCTTCCACGACGCACGTGTGGGTATCTTCGGCGACCCAGAGCCCGAGCACCGTATGGTTAGCACCCTCTAGGATCCTTTGCAGGTGACCTAGCGCTTCACTCATAGGCCGCTTCCTTGGTCCCTCATCCACCGTACCGGAAGCTCACCATTTAAATCGAACCGAGGCTGGTCAAGACCTCGATCGACCTTGCTACGCGAGACGTCCTCCATTGACTCTCCGTCAGCAGTTGCAACTTTATCAGTTCGGTCTTCATGACCTTAATCCTCAAGACGGTCAAAATGCTTCTCCAGCATTCTTGGCATAAAACAGTCATTACAAACAGTCACAAAATACAGTTTCTATAACGAACTCTTGTCTTTCCATATTATCCACTCTCGGACCACATTACTTATTCCACATTCCATTCAATGTGTACTCGTTCTCATCCATTCACTCATATAGACTACACATTATCTCACATACACCTTCATATTCATTATTCTACATACATATCCATGTTCGTACGTCCACATCATACATCCAATTTCACATTCATACATACGCATCTACATGCATACATCCACATCCACATTCATACATCCATACCTCCATTTCCACATCCACACATCCACATTCATATTCATACATCCACATTCACATGCATACATCCATTTTCACATCCTCATTCATACATCCACATTCACATACATACATACACATCCGTATCTACATCCATACATCCACATTCACCTCTTCATTCACATTCACATCCATACATCCACATCTATATACATACATCCACATCTACATACATATATCCATACATCCACATTTACATACATACATCCATTTTCACATCCTCATTCATACATACACATCCACATACATACATACACATCCACATACATACATACACATCCGTATCTACATCCATACATCCACATCCACATCAACATTCACATTCATACATATACATCTACATGTATACATCCACATCACATTCATACAACCATATTACATCCATTCTCGTCCTAACACATCCCCTATACATCTTAACACATCCTAACTCATCTTAACACATTCTATCACATCTCATACACATCTTATCACATCTTTTTACATCTCATACACCTCTTATCACATCCTATCACTTTCCATACGCATCTTATCAAATCTTATCACATCTCATACACCTCTTATCACATCTTATCACATTTCATATCTTTTTTAAGAGAATTCTTATATTTGATATAAGATTTCTCTACACATTTATTTATGCATAAATTCCATTTAAGGAGACTAACGCTTTCGAAATTAAAATCAATCTTTTATGCATCTTCTTATGCATAAATTCAATTTGGTAGGAATTACACTTTTAGAATAAAAGAATTTCTCCTATGCATCTAAGTTATGCATAAAATCCATTTATGAGGAAAATCACATTTTTAGTATAAAAAGAATATCTTTTATGCATACCTCTATGCATGAAATCCAATATGATAAAAATAACACTCTTACAATAAAATAATCAACTTTTATGCATACCTCTATGCATGAAATTCAATTATGATAAAAGTCACACTTTTATAATAAAATAATCAACCTTTATGCATACCTCTATGCATGAAATTCAATATAATAAAAGACACACTTTTATAATAAAATAATCAACTTTTATGCATACCTTTATGCATGAAATTCAAATATGATAAAAGTAACACTTTTGATATAAAAATTTATCCATTATGTATACTTCTATGCATGAAATAAAAATGATAAAAGTAACACTTTTGATATAAAAATTTATCCTTTATGCATACTTCTATGCATGAAAATAAAAATGATAAAAATAACACTTTTGATATAAAAATTTATCCTTTATGCATACTTCTATGCATGAAAATAAAAATTGATAAAAATAACACTTTTGATATAAAAATTAATCCATTATGCATACTTCTATGATGAAAATAAAAATAATAAAAGTAACACTTTTGATATAAAAATTTATCCATTATGCATACTTCTATGCATGAAAATAAAAATGGTAAAAGTAACACTTTTGATATAAAAATTTATCCATTATGCATACTTCTATGCATGAAAATAAAAATGGTAAAAGTAACACTTTTGATATAAAAATTTATCCATTATGCATACTTCTATGCATGAAAATAAAAATTGATAAAAATAACACTTTTGATATAAAAATTGATCTATTATGCATACTTCTATGCATGAAAATAAAAATAATAAAAGTAACACTTTTGATATAAAAATTTATCCATTATGCATACTTCTATGCATGAAATAAAAATGGTAAAAATAACACTTTTGATATAAAAACTTATCCTTTATGCATGATATTAAAATTCAATTTTTCCATGATTATAATGAAATTCTTTCAATTAATCTAGGATGATAATTCCTAGAATATGGTAGGAAGTCCTCTTTTTATGCTTTGAATGAAATTATTTTATGCATAATTTTTATAAAAATTTTGCCATAGCTCCGCTGCTATGACTGATAAATCTCAATTTTTCTAAGGGATAAAGCTTATCATTAAGGAAATAATTAAAATGATCTCTAATTGGATCATTAATCCATAATAGATTGAATCATCAATATACATAAACTAAAAGCATAGAAAAAAGCCATTAATTTGGCCTCAAGCATAGCTTAATCTTGGGTTAAGGAAAAGCTTTATGAAAAGCTTGATTTGGATTGAGAATGGGTCATAAGTATGACCATTTCTTGAGTGAGAGAGAGAAATTACATAAAAACCATTAGAATTTAAACATAAATGAAAATTAACTTCAATAGCATTTATTAAATTATGTAACTCTTCACTACTATTCACCAATTAACTTCAATAGTATTTAAAAAAAACCATACCAATTAAGCTTCTCAAGCTTGAGAGGGGTTGAGAAGAGAGAAACATTGAGAAATTATAGAAAAGATCAATATTCACTAATTACCTTACAAATTGCTTGATTCTTTGTTCACGGTAGAGGCCCCCAACCAATCAATTGGTTAAGTATGTTGATGGAGCCACCAATGGGGATTGAAGAAAGAGGGAAGCTCCAAAAACTAGTGAATTATTAATGAATTCATAGTTCTTGGCTTAGGTGGAGTAGAGTAACGATGCATAAACACTATATATTTTTCAACAAGGGGGAGGCTTCTATTTATAGGAAAAATTGAGCTCCTAACCAAACAAACTGATTCTAGAATTTTCTAAATCAGTTTGGTCAATATTTGACCATTTTTAGGTCAGTTAAGCTAACTTTTTGAAACTAGACTTGAATGAGGAGAGAGGAGAGATGAAATATCTCAATTTTTATGAGTTTAAAACTCATTCAAGCATGTGAAATATGCACCTCCTTTAAAGAACTCCCCTTCCTTACATATGTGTCATAATGGAATCATTATACCCAAAATATCTCATATTTTTAATATTGCTCATAGTTTTTTACTAATAAACCTTGTACATTTTCAACTCTTCATCTTATGTGAGCATTTACTCATTTTTGGGTATCTTCTTTTACAAATTGGATTTATCTCCTCCCTACACATGGATTGATGCTATTGGCCCATAGGAACCTTAATTGGACCATAATCCAAAAATTTCTGAAAATCTAGACCCTTAGGCTAAGGTCCTTTATACCCATTTCCAATTAATTCCAATTGCACATTGGAAAGTTCTTTTTGAATTTTTATTTTAGGGGAACTTATTTTAATAAGATGAGATAATTTTCTATCCAAAAATATTAAAAATTTGAATATTCTCTCTCTAGAATATATTCTCTCTCTAGGTTAAAACAGTTAGAAACAAGTCTTTTATATTTCTGAAGAGGGATTGATTACAGGGGAAGATGCTGGACATTTTGAGAGGCTGGGGAGGAATCTTACATTCTCTCCTACTTGAAAAACGCGAGATGCCCTCATCTCGAAAACTGGGGGTAATTTCGCAAGATGCACAAGTATGAGACTGAGAGAAATTTTTTAATTAAGATTAATCACCAATTAAAAAAGTCTCAAAGAGAGTAAGGGTCAAGACAAGAACAAGATTTAAACTTTATTCATTCTTGGAACATATACAGTAAAGATAGAAGAACTCTTTACACTTCCATAAGCCCGTCCATCATATGATCACAAAAGCAGCACTCACAAGCTGCGCACGTATAAGGTAACTCATCTATGGGAATAATTCTGTTGGTTATTGCCACGCCTATCTCAGTGGTATGAGGTGTTCTAACAAAAGGACCTCTGAGAGGCAAACCAAAAACGGGGTAAAGGCATATCTTCTGATGAGGAAGAAAACACGCCAGTAAGAAGACCCGCTCAGAAAACCCAAGATGTGTTGATCTCATGACGCAGTAGTATCGGGGACCCAAACCCAAGGCTTCGATAACCATGGCCAAGCGGACATTGTTACGAAAGTGTTGCTGACCCCAGGGTGTTACCCTAGTTATGTCTTGATAGGTCCGCCATTTGGTCTGAGCTACAGACGTTCCCAAGTGAGGAAAAAGTGAGCGCTCATACTGTTCTATAAAATCCTTCTTCACAGACTCGCTTGCGTCTTGAAGGTGAGAAATCATCATGGATAAAACTAATTCCTGTTGCCAAGCCATGAAGGAGTTTAAGAAGAAGGGAGATCGATGGAAGTAAGATTACTGTGAGCGATAAGTAACGTTACGACTTATATAAAGGAAGGAGTTAGCGTAACCTAGAAGCCAACGGTATCTTGCCACTGAAGTTTTACCGTCTTTCCATGATTTGGGTTTGGCACATATTTCTATAGAAGGCATTAAGAACTTTGAGATGAGGAGATAAAAGAAGTTCGTAGGCTAAGTCACTTACTTTCTTTGGTCCACAATATCTGGGAGATAACTACTTATACTCCCCTAGAGATAAAGAAATTCTTTTGGTCTGTATTCAAATGAAGACTATAACTGCTTCTTTGAATTCTCTGACTGTCCTCTTCTTATCTGTATATTGTCTCTGTCAATCCTAGGCAGCGTTTATATCTTTATGAATTGCCTGCATCTGTTGCTCTAAGTCGCCAAGCATTTGACTGGTCATCTCGACCCTAATCAATGGGTCGGACCTAGTTAATGGAGTTAAGCAATCTTGTTCGAGACGGATCCTGATTAGATTGGTATGAAGGAATTGGTCTCTGAATTTGGGTTCTAGACTTCCCTGTGTCCTTTTCATGGTAGGAGTCGGGCAGTCTTTTAACTGATGGTCAAAACCTTGGCATCCAAAACACTGGTTCTCACTTCTGAACTCATCGTTCTGAATCTTTAAAACAGGTGGGCTCCTGAGAAGGTATTCTGGGTAAAGTGTCTTCCCTTTTTAAACAGAATCTTTCTTTTATTTAGAGAGGGAATAATTATAAGATCAGAAAAGGAGATTCTTACTCCTGTATACCTCGAAGGTTGGGGGACGAATCTTACAAACTTCTACCCCACTTAAAAAGGTGCGAGATGTCCTCATCTCGCAAAGTAGAGGACAACTCTTTTTCTTAAGATCCAATTTATTCTGGGTTCCTTATATTCTGGTCAACCCAACAGAATACTGGGATAAATATTCCTTATATAGAACTCATCATTAAATAATAATTCATTTAGATCATATCATTCCTATGATAATGGTCCATTAGACCGAAAAATTTCCTTCTGAACATTCCTCCACGGGAATTTCAGTTAAGCAAGTTCTCAATTTGTCATCCCTTAACTTGATCTACCGTCTCAAGTAATAACAGTAGCAATTTGACAGCACAATCCACTAATCTCATAGTGATTTGGTGAAATCATTATCATCATTTATCATTACAGGGACTCGTCCCATTCATCCTCATTGTGGTTTTGCTCAAGTTATTATATTTCAACTAAATTTCAAAAATCATCATTTTTCAATCAGAATCCCAATCAATTCATCAGTTCCCAAACAGAATTAAAAATCATATCAACCACATTCGAATTTATCAACTGGATAGCATTAATGCTTATAATTTCAAGTCTTAGATTTACTCGTATATACTGCCGGTAAAGAGCTGCAGTTATACCCTCGGTATATACGGATAGTCATGAAACTCGAAACTATAAGGTAAATACCATCATGTCTAGGCCTCAAGCAAGTCAGGGTTCCATACAATTACGGTACTTCCAATTGAAGACCCAATTACTAATTTACGAATTTCAATTTGAATTAACAATTTGTATTATATCACGTAATTACAACCTTTTTGTGCGTCTTGATAACTTTTGACATAATTGGCTCCTCAGTTGATCTTATTGGAGATCTATGACATAAATCTGATAAACAAATTTTTCTTTATCCGATCGTCCGTAAACAATCACTTAAAAAAAACATTTGTATATTTATATACAAGTTGCAATAAGTACATAGAGCAACTCGGCTCTGAGTTCAAAATCTCCTCGGAAGACATATAAGAGGACCGTACTGGGCCATAGTCATGCCCTGTTACATAAGTTCTCTAACTGCGAAGGGGGCTATTTTTTTCTCCTTAGGGATAAATCGACTAAGGAGTCTATAAATTCGACATGAAAGTCTGAAATTTCGAGGCGTCGAATGATATAGAATGACACCACGCACCATTTTTAGCTTTAACAGGATCATAGTCAATGAGAGATTCTGCCACAGCATTGTACGGCGGTCGCAAGGGCGTGGACATATTGCCCTGCAAACCACTTATGTTGTATTCTCTCCGCTGGGGTAGGAAAATATAAATCCGCGAAATGGCGTGCGAGTCTTGCTCGGCTTGTTTGAGTTGAAGCGGAAGAGATGAGATGCTCGAAGGCAAATGCAATCATATCTTGAGACTGGGTGAGGTCGGGAATACCAGATAAATGGAGAACTTCCATCTATAAAAACAATTTCTTTGATTAAAATTTCTTCATTAAAGAAGCTTACGGAATGAAAATACATTATGAAAATGCTGTTTCTGAATTCTTATCACTAATTTCAGATAAGAATTTAATTATCTTTATTAGCTTTCAATTTCGCTCTGATACCAACTGTGAGATCCCGGTCTCTACCGGGCAACGGATTCGGGGTACTAGCAGCGAAAGTAGCACATCATGTGTGGGTAGGGGTCTCACACTCGGGGCCTCGCCCACGGATATCCGGACAAGAGACTAATCCGTCGGTTTGTCCAAAACCGAAACCGGAAAAACTTCCTTTACCCGGAAAGCATGGGCGATTCCACCAAGATAACTCTTTACTCTAACATAGTCAAGATCATTACGGATCAACTGATCTGACTGCACCTTTAATGGTACTTGGTCAAATCAAGGAAGAAACTTGCACTTGGATCATTGGGATCAACGCTTTTTTCCCCATCAAGAGGCACAGCCGTTGATTCCTATCCATAGAACAATTTCTATCCGGGATTTACTTCATCTATCGTAATAATAGAAATTAAATCTCGATTTAGGGATCCATCAGTCCAGCCTAACCCCATCCAGTCCCATGGGTTAGCCAAACGCCCAACCACTGTAGTGATGGGATCCAATTAAGAATTTGGTTAGGTTTTGTCCCGGGTACCAAGGAAAAGAGTTCCAAGGCCCCCTAGCCGGAAGTTCATGCAAACATAAAACTAGTCACACCACTTACACACCCAATATGAAATTGCCTTTTTCTTAGCATCAACTAGCTTCAAAACAATCCTTTAATAAAACCATTATGTCACTGATGACAATCCTCAAAGTCTCTGGTTGAATCCTTATTTCCAGTCATTCATTCATTGGTATACTTATGGCATCATTGGCAACCAGAACGCTCACCACCTATTCGCTCAGGGGCCTTTTCCATAGTTCCTAGCTCATAGTAACCGGCAATATATTTATATGATAGAATGGAATCTCCGTGGAAGATCAGCTAGATCAACCCACAGATCCATATAAAAGAGCCATGGACTCATCCGTTGAGGACCAACAAGGTCAATCAACTAGATCCATGCCCGGTTTCAGAAAACAACTCTTACTCCTTGTTCCAATATCTTCCACGACGCACGTGTGGGTATCTTCGGTGACCCAGAGCCCGAGCACCGTATGGTCAGCACCCTCTAGGATCCTTCGCAGGTGACCTAGCGCTTCACTCATAGACCGCTTCCTTGGTCCCTCATCCACCGTACCGGAAGCTCACCATTTAAATCGAACCGAGGCTGGTCAAGACCTCGATCGACCTTGCTACGTGAGACGTCCTCCATTGACTCTTCGTCAGCAGTTGCAACTTTATCAGTTCGGTCTTCATGACCTTAATCCTCAAGACGGTCAAAATGCTTCTCCAGCATTCTTGACATAAAACAGTCATTTACAAACAGTCACAAAATACAGTTTCTATAACGAACTCTTGTCTTTCCATATTATCCACTCTCGGACCACATTACTTATTCCACATTCCATTCAATGTGTACTCGTTCTCATCCATTAACTCATATAGACTACACATTATCTCACATACACCTTCATATTCATTATTCTACATACATATCCATGTTCGTACGTCCACATCATACATCCAATTTCACATTCATACATACGCATCTACATGCATACATCCACATCCACATTCATACATCTATACCTCCATTTCCACATCCACACATCCACATTCATATTCATACATCCACATTCACATGCATACATCCATCTTCACATCCTCATTCATACATCCACATTCACATACATACATCCACATACGTATCTACATCCATACATCCACATCCACCTCTTCATTCACATTCACATCCATACATCCACATCTACATACATACATCCACATCTACATACATACATCCATACATCCACATCTACATACATACATCCATTTTCACATCCTCATTCATACATACACATCCACATACATACATATACATCCGTATCTACATCCATACATCCACATCCACATCAACATTCACATTCATACATATACATCTACATGTATACATCCACATCACATTCATACAACCATATTACATCCATTCTCGTCCTAACACATCCCATATACATCTTAACACATCCTAACTCATCTTAACACATTCTATCATATCTCATATACATCTTATCACATCTTTTTACATCTCATACACCTCTTATCACATCCTATCACTTTCCATACCTCTATGCATAAAATTCAATATAATAAAAGACACACTTTTATAATAAAATAATCAACTTTTATGCATACCTTTATGCATGAAATTCAAATATGATAAAAGTAACACTTTTGATATAAAAATTTATCCATTATGTATACTTCTATGCATGAAATAAAAATGATAAAAGTAACACTTTTGATATAAAAATTTATCCTTTATGCATACTTCTATGCATGAAAATAAAAATGATAAAAATAACACTTTTGATATAAAAATTTATCCTTTATGCATACTTCTATGCATGAAAATAAAAATTGATAAAAATAACACTTTTGATATAAAAATTTATCCATTATGCATACTTCTATGCATGAAAATAAAAATAATAAAAGTAACACTTTTGATATAAAAATTTATCCATTATGCATACTTCTATGCATGAAAATAAAAATGGTAAAAGTAACACTTTTGATATAAAAATTTATCCATTATGCATACTTCTATGCATGAAAATAAAAATGGTAAAACTAACACTTTTGATATAAAAATTTATCCATTATGCATACTTCTATGCATGAAAATAAAAATTGATAAAAATAACACTTTTGATATAAAAATTTATCCATTATGCATACTTCTATGCATGAAAATAAAAATAATGAAAGTAACACTTTTGATATAAAAATTTATCCATTATGCATACTTCTATGCATGAAATAAAAATGGTAAAAATAACACTTTTGATATAAAAACTTATCCTTTATGCATGATATTAAAATTCAATTTCTCCATGATTATAATGAAATTCTTTCAATTAATCTAGGATGATAATTCCTAGAATATGGTAGGAAGTCCTCTTTTTATGCTTTGAATGAAATTATTTTATGCATAATTTTTATAAAAATTTTGCCATAGCTCCGCTGCTATGACTGATAAATCTCAATTTTTCTAAGGGATAAAGCTTATCATTAAGGAAATAATTAAAATGATCTCTAATTGGATCATTAATCCATAATAGATTGAATCATCAATATACATAAACTAAAAGCATAGAAAAAAGCCATTAATTTGGCCTCAAGCATAGCTTAATCTTGGGTTAAGGAAAAGCTTTATGAAAAGCTTGATTTGGATTGAGAATGGGTCATGAGTATGATCATTTCTTGAGTGAGAGAGAGAAATTACATAAAAACCATTAGAATTTAAACATAAATGGAAATTAACTTCAATAGCATTTATTAAATTATGTAACTCTTCACTACTATTCACCAATTAACTTCAATAGTATTTAAAAAAAACCATACCAATTAAGCTTCTCAAGCTTGAGAGGGGTTGAGAAGAGAGAAACATTGAGAAATTATAGAAAAGATCAATATTCACTAATTACCTTACAAATTGCTTGATTCTTTGTTCACGGTAGAGGCCCCCAACCAATCAATTGGTTAAGTATGTTGATGGAGCCACCAATGGGGATTGAAGAAAGAGGGAAGCTCCAAAAACTAGTGAATTATTAATGAATTCATAGTTCTTGGCTTAGGTGGAGTAGAGTAACGATGCATAAACACTATATATTTTTCAACAAGGGGGAGGCTTCTATTTATAGGAAAAATTGAGCTCCTAACCAAACAAACTGATTCTAGAATTTTCTAAATCAGTTTGGTCAATATTTGACCATTTTTAGGTCAGTTAAGCTAACTTTTTGGAACTAGACTTGAATGAGGAGAGAGGAGAGATGAAATATCTCAATTTTTATGAGTTTAAAACTCATTCAAGCATGTGAAATATGCACCTCCTTTAAAGAACTCCCCTTCCTTACATATGTGTCATAATGGAATCATTATACCCAAAATATCTCATATTTTTAATATTGCTCATAGTTTTTTACTAATAAACCTTGTACATTTTCAACTCTTCATCTTATGTGAGCATTTACTCATTTTTGGATATCTTCTTTTACAAATTGGATTTATCTCCTCCCTACACATGGATTGATGCTATTGGCCCATAGGAACCTTAATTGGACCATAATCCAAACATTTTTGAAAATCTAGACCCTTAGGCTAAGTTCCTTTATACACATTTCCAATTAATTCCAATTGCACATTGGAAAGTTCTTTTTGAATTTTTGTTTCAGGGGAACTTATTTTAATAAGATGAAATAATTTTCTATTCAAAAATATTAAAAATTTAAATATTCTCTCTCTAGAATATTTTCTCTCTCTAGATTAAAACAGTTAGAAACAAGTCTTTTATATTTCTAAAGAGGGATTGATTATAGTGGAAGATGCTGGACATTTTGAGAGGCTGGGAAGGAATCTTACATTCTCTCCTACTTGAAAAACGCGAGATGCCCTCATCTTGCAAACTGGGGGTAATTTCGCAAGATGCACAAGTATGAGACTGAGAGAAATTTTTTAATTAAGATTAATCACCAATTAAAAAAGTCTCAAAGAGAGTAAGGGTCAAGACAAGAACAAGATTTAAACTTTATTCATTCTTGGAACATATACAGTAAAGATGGAAGAACTCTTTACAGTTCCATTAGCCCGTCCATCATATGATCACAAAAGCAGCACTCACAAGCTGCGCACGTATAAGGTAACTCATCTATGGGAATGATTCTGTTGGTTATTGCAGCGCCTATCTCAGTGGTATGAGGTGTTCTAACAAAAGGACCTCTGAGAGGCAAACCAAAAACGGGGTAAAGGCATATCTTCTGATGAGGAAGAAAACACGCCAGTAAGAAGACTCGCTCAGAAAACCCAAGATGTCTTGATCTCATGACGCAGTAGTATTGGGGTCCCAAACCCAAGGCTTCGATAACCATGGCCAAGCGGACATTGTTACGAAAGTGCTGCTGACCCCAGGGTGTTACCCTAGTTATGTCTTGATAGGTCTGCCATTTGGTCTGAGCTACAGACGTTCCCAAGTGAGGAAAAAGTGAGCGCTCATACTGTTCTATAAAATCCTTCTTCACAGACTCGCTTGCGTCTTGAAGGTAAGAAATCATCATGGATAAAACTAATTCCTGTTGCCAAGCCATGAAGGAGTTTAAGAAGAAGGGAGATCGATGGAAGTATGATTACTGTGAGCGATAAGTAACGTTACGACTTATATAAAGGAAGGAGTTAGCGTAACCTAGAAGCCAACGGTATCTTGCCCCACTGAAGTTTTACCGTCTTTCTATGATTTGGGTTTGGCACATATTTCTATAGAAGGCATTAAGAACTTTGAGATGAGGAGATAAAAGAAGTTCGTAGGCTAAGTCACTTACTTTCTTTGGTCCACAATATCTGGGAGATAACTACTTATACTCCCCTAGAGATAAAGAAATTCTTTTGGTCCGTATTCAAATGAAGACTATAACTGCTTCTTTGAATTCTCTGACTGTCCTCTTCTTATCTGTATATTGTCTCTGTCAATCCTGGGCAGCGTTTATATCTTTATGAATTGCCTGCATCTGTTGCTCTAAGTCGCCAAGCATTTGACTGGTCATCTCGACCCTAATCAATGGGTCGGACCTAGTTAATGGAGTTAAGCAATCTTGTTCGAGACGGATCCTGATTAGATTGGTATGAAGGAATTGGTCTCTGAATTTGGGTTTTAGACTTCCCTGTGCCCTTTTCATGGTAGGAGTCGGGCAGTCTTTTAACTGATGGTCAAAACCTTGGCATCCAAAACACTGGTTCTCACTTTTGAACTCATCGTTCTGAATCTTTAAAAAACAGGTGGGCTCCTCAGAAGGTATTCTGGGTAAAGTGTCTTCCCTTTTTAAACAGAATCTTTCTTTTATTTAGAGAGGGAATAATTATAAGATCAGAAAAGGAGATTCTTACTCCTGTATACCTCGAAGGTTGGGGGACGAATCTTACAAACTTCTACCCCACTTAAAAAGGTGCGAGATGTCCTCATCTCGCAAAGTAGAGGACAGCTCTTTTTCTTAAGATCCAATTTATTCTGGGTTCCTTATATTCTGGTCAACCCAACAGAATACTGGGATAAATATTCCTTATATAGAACTCATCATTAAATAATAATTCATTTAGATCATATCATTCCTATGATAATGGTCCATTAGACCAAAAAATTTCCTTCTGAACATTCCTCCACGGGAATTTCAGTTAAGCAAGTTCTCAATTTGTCATCCCTGAACTTGATCTACCGTCTCAAGTAATAACAGTAGCAATTTGACAGCACAATCCACTAATCTCATAGTGATTTGCTGAAATCATTATCATCATTTATCATTACAGGGACTCGTCCCATTCATCCTCATTGTGGTTTTGCTCAAGTTATTATATTTCAACTAAATTTCAAAAATCATCATTTTTCAATCAGAATCCCAATCAATTCATCAGTTCCCAAACAGAATTAAAAATCATATCAACCACATTCGAATTCATCAACTGGATAGCATTAATGCTTATAATTTCAAGTCTTAGATTTACTCGTATATACTGCCGGTAAAGAGCTGCAGTTATACCCTCGGTATATACGGATAGTCATGAAACTCGAAACTATAAGGTAAATACCATCATGTCTAGGCCTCAAGCAAGTCAGGGTTTCATACAATTGCGGTACTTCCAATTGAAGACCCAATTACTAATTTACGAATTTCAATTTGAATTAACAATTTGTAATATATCACGCAATTACAACCTTTTTGTGCGTCTTGATAACTTTTGACATAATTGGCTCCTCAGTTGATCTTATTGGAGATCTATGACATAAATCTGATAAACAAATTTTTCTTTATCCGATCGTCCGTAAACAATCACTTAAAAAAAACATTTGTATATTTATATACAAGTTGCAATAAGTACATAGAGCAACTCGGCTCTGAGTTCAAAATCTCCTCGGAAGACATATAAGAGGACCGTACTGGGCCATAGTCATGCCCTATTACATAAGTTCTCTAACTGCGAAGGGGGCTATTATTTTCTCCTTAGGGATAAATCGACTAAGGAGTCTATAAATTCGACATGAAAGTCTGAAATTTCGAGGCGTCGAATGATATAGAATGACACCACGCACCATTTTCAGCTTTAACAGGATCATAGTCAATGAGAGATTCTGCCACAGCATTGTACGGCGGTCGCAAGGGCGTGGACATATTGCCCTGCAAACCACTTATGTTGTATTCTCTCCGCTGGGGTAGGAAAATATAAATCTGCGAAATGGCGCGCGAGTCTTGCTCGGCTTGTTTGAGTTGAAGCGGAAGAGATGAGATGCTCGAAGGCAAATGCAATCATATCTTGACACTGGGTGAGGTCGGGAATACCAGATAAATAGGGAACTTCCATCTATAAAAACAATTTCTTTGATTAAAATTTCTTCATTAAAGAAGCTTACGGAATGAAAATACATTATGAAAATGCTGTTTCTGAATTCTTATTACTAATTTCAGATAAGAATTTAATTATCTTTATTAGCTTTCAATTTCGCTCTAATACCAACTGTGAGATCCCGGTCTCTACCGTGCAACGGATTCGGGGTACTAGCAGCGGAAGTAGCACATCATGTGTGGGTAGGGGTCTCACACTCGGGGCCTCGCCCACGGATATCCGGACAAGAGACTAATCCGTCGGTTTGTCCAAAACCGAAACCGAAAAAACTGCCTTTACCCGGAAAGCATTGGCGATTCCGCCAAGATAACTCTTTACTCTAACGTAGTCAGGATCATTACGGATCAACTGATCTGACTGCACCTTTAATGGTACTTGGTCAAATCAAGGAAGAAACTTGCTCTTGGATCATTGGGATCAACGCTTTTTTCCCCATCAAGAGGCACAGCCGTTGATTCCTATCCATAGAACAATTTCTATCCGGGATTTACTTTATCTATCGTAATAATAGAAATTAAATCTCAATTTACGGATCCATCAGTCCAGCCTAACCCCATCCAGTCCCATGGGTTAGCCAACCGCCCAACCACTGTAGTGATGGGATCCAATTAAGAATTTGGTTAGGTTTTGTCCCGGGTACCAAGGAAAAGAGTTCCAAGGCCCCCTAGCCGGAAGTTCATGCAAACATAAAACTAGTCACACCACTTACACACCCAATATGAGATTGCCTTTTTCTTAGCATCAACTAGCTTTAAAACAATCCTTTAATAAAACCATTATGTCACTGATGACAATCCTCAAAGTCTCTGGTTGAATCCTTATTTCCAGTCATTCATTCATTGGTATACTTATGGCATCATTGGCAACCAGAACGCTCACCACCTGTTCGCTCAGGGGCCTTTTCCATAGTTCCTAGCTCATAGTAACCGGCAATATATTCATATAATAGAATGGAATCTCTGTGGAAGATCAGCTAGATCAACCCACAGATCCATATAAAAGAGCCATGGACTCATCCGTTGTTGAGGACCAACAAGGTCAATCAACTAGATCCATGCCCGGTTTCAGAAAACAACTCTTACTCCTTGTTCCAATATCTTCCACGACGCACGTGTGGGTATCTTCGGTGACCCAGAGCCCGAGCACCGTGTGGTCAGCACCCTCTAGGATCCTTCGCAGGTGACCTAGCGCTTCACTCATAGGCCGCTTCCTTGGTCCCTCATCCACCGTACCGGAAGCTCACCATTTAAATCGAACCGAGGCTAGTCAAGACCTCGATCGACCTTGCTACGCGAGACGTCCTCCATTGACTCTCCGTCAGCAGTTGTAACTTTATCAGTTCGGTCTTCATGACCTTAATCCTCAAGACGGTCAAAATGCTTCTCCAGCATTCTTGACATAAAACAGTCATTTACAAACAGTCACAAAATACAGTTTCTATAACGAACTCTTGTCTTTCCATATTATCCACTCTCGGACCACATTACTTATTCCACATTCCATTCAATGTGTACTCGTTCTCATCCATTCACTCATATAGACTACACATTATCTCACATACACCTTCATATTCATTATTCTACATACATATCCATGTTCGTACGTCCACATCATACATCCAATTTCACATTCATACATACGCATCTACATGCATACATCCACATCCACATTCATACATCCATACCTCCATTTCCACATCCACACATCCACATTCATATTCATACATCCACATTCACATGCATACATCCATTTTGACATCCTCATTCATACATCCACATTCACATACATACATCCACATCCGTATCTACATCCATACATCCACATCCACCTCTTCATTCACATTCACATCCATACATCCACATCTACATACATACATCCATTTTCACATCCTCATTCATACATACACATCCACATACATACATACACATCCGTATCTACATCCATACATCCACATCCACATCAACATTCACATTCATACATATACATCTACATGTATACATCCACATCACATTCATACAACCATATTACATCCATTCTCGTCCTAACACATCCCATATACATCTTAACACATCCTAACTCATCTTAACACATTCTATCACATCTCATATACATCTTATCACATCTTTTTACATCTCATACACCTCTTATCACATCCTATCACTTTCCATATGCATCTTATCAAATCTTATCACATCTCATACACCTCTTATCACATCTTATCACATTTCATATCTTTTTTAAGAGAATTCTTATATTTGATATAAGATTTCTCTACACATTTATTTATGCATAAATTCCATTTAAGGAGACTAACGCTTTCGAAATTAAAATCAATCTTTTATGCATCTTCTTATGCATAAATTCAATTTGGTAGGAATTACACTTTTAGAATAAAAGAATTTCTCTTATGCATCTAAGTTATGCATAAAATCCATTTATGAGGAAAATCACATTTTTAGTATAAAAAGAATATCTTTTATGCATACCTCTATGCATGAAATCCAATATGATAAAAATAACACTCTTACAATAAAATAATCAACTTTTATGCATACCTCTATGCATGAAATTCAATTATGATAAAAGTCACACTTTTATAATAAAATAATCAACCTTTATGCATACCTCTATGCATGAAATTCAATTATGATAAAAGTCACACTTTTATAATAAAATAATCAACCTTTATGCATACCTCTATGCATGAAATTCAATATAATAAAAGACACACTTTTATAATAAAATAATCAACTTTTATGCATACCTTTATGCATGAAATTCAAATCTGATAAAAGTAACACTTTTGATATAAAAATTTATCCATTATGTATACTTCTATGCATGAAATAAAAATGATAAAAGTAACACTTTTGATACAAAAATTTATCCTTTATGCATACTTCTATGCATGAAAATAAAAATGATAAAAATAACACTTTTGATATAAAAATTTATCCTTTATGCATACTTCTATGCATGAAAATAAAAATTGATAAAAATAACACTTTTGATATAAAAATTTATCCATTATGCATACTTCTATGCATGAAAATAAAAATAATAAAAGTAACACTTTTGATATAAAAATTTATCCATTATGCATACTTCTATGCATGAAAATAAAAATGGTAAAAGTAACACTTTTGATATAAAAATTTATCCATTATGCATACTTCTATGCATGAAAATAAAAATGGTAAAACTAACACTGTTGATATAAAAATTTATCCATTATGCACACTTCTATGCATGAAAATAAAAATTGATAAAAATAACACTTTTGATATAAAAATTGATCCATTATGCATACTTCTATGCATGAAAATAAAAATAATAAAAGTAACACTTTTGATATAAAAATTTATCCATTATGCATACTTCTATGCATGAAATAAAAATGGTAAAAATAACACTTTTGATATAAAAACTTATCCTTTATGCATGATATTAAAATTCAATTTCTCCATGATTATAATGAAATTCTTTCAATTAATCTAGGATGATAATTCCTAGAATATGGTAGGAAGTCCTCTTTTTATGCTTTGAATGAAATTATTTTATGCATAATTTTTATAAAAATTTTGCCATAGCTCCGCTGCTATGACTGATAAATCTCAATTTTTCTAAGGGATAAAGCTTATCATTAAGGAAATAATTAAAATGATCTCTAATTGGATCATTAATCCATAATGGATTGAATCATCAATATACATAAACTAAAAGCATAGAAAAAAGCCATTAATTTGGCCTCAAGCATAGCTTAATCTTGGGTTAAGGAAAAGCTTTATGAAAAGCTTGATTTGGATTGAGAATGGATCATGAGGATGACCATTTCTTGAGTGAGAGAGAGAAATTACATAAAAACCATTAGAATTTAAACATAAATGAAAATTAACTTCAATAGCATTTATTAAATTATGTAACTCTTCACTACTATTCACCAATTAATTTCAATAGTATTTAAAAAAAAACCATACCAATTAAGCTTCTCAAGCTTGAGAGGGGTTGAGAAGAGAGAAACATTGAGAAATTATAGAAAAGATCAATATTCACTAATTACCTTACAAATTGCTTGATTCTTTGCTCACGGTAGAGGCCCCCAACCAATCAATTGGTTAAGTATGTTGATGGAGCCACCAATGGGGATTGAAGAAAGAGGGAAGCTCCAAAAACTAGTGAATTATTAATGAATTCATAGTTCTTGGCTTAGGTGGAGTAGAGTAACGATGCATAAACACTATATATTTTTCAACAAGGGGGAGGCTTCTATTTATAGGAAAAATTGAGCTCCTAACCAAACAAACTGATTCTAGAATTTTCTAAATCAGTTTGCTCAATATTTGACCATTTTTAGGTCAGTTAAGCTAACTTTTTGGAACTAGACTTGAATGAGGAGAGAGGAGAGATGAAATATCTCAAGTTTTATGAGTTTAAAACTCATTCAAGCATGTGAAATATGCACCTCCTTTAAAGAACTCCCCTTCCTTACATATGTGTCATAATGGAATCATTATACCCAAAATATCTCATATTTTTAATATTGCTCATAGTTTTTTACTAATAAACCTTGTACATTTTCAACTCTTCATCTTATGTGAGCATTTACTCATTTTTGGGTATCTTCTTTTACAAATTGGATTTATCTCCTCCCTACACATGGATTGATGCTATTGGCCCATAGGAACCTTAATTGGACCATAATCCAAAAATTTCTGAAAATCTAGACCCTTAGGCTAAGGTCCTTTATACACATTTCCAATTAATTCCAATTGCACATTGGAAAGTTCTTTTTGAATTTTTGTTTCAGGGGAACTTATTTTAATAAGATGAGATAATTTCCTATCCAAAAATATTAGAAATTTGAATATTCTCTCTCTAGAATATTTTCTCTCTCTAGGTTAAAACAGTTAGAAACAAGTCTTTTATATTTCTGAAGAGGGATTGATTACAGGGGAAGATGCTGGACATTTTGAGAGGCTGGGGAGGAATCTTACATTCTCTCCTACTTGAAAAACGCGAGATGCCCTCATCTCGCAAACTGGGGGTAATTTCGCAAGATGCACAAGTATGAGACTGAGAGAAATTTTTTAATTAAGATTAATCACCAATTAAAAAAGTCTCAAAGAGAGTAAGGGTCAAGACAAGAACAAGATTTAAACTTTATTCATTCTTGGAACATATACAGTAAAGATAGAAGAACTCTTTACACTTCCATAAGCCCATCCATCATATGATCACAAAAGCAGCACTCACAAGCTGCGCACGTATAAGGTAACTCATCTATGGGAATGATTCTGTTGGTTATTGCCGCGCCTATCTCAGTGGTATGAGGTGTTCTAACAAAAGGACCTCTGAGAGGCAAACCAAAAACGGGGTAAAGGCATATCTTCTGATGAGGAAGAAAACACGCCAGTAAGAAGACCCACTCAGAAAACCCAAGATGTCTTGATCTCATGACGCAGTAGTATCGGGGACCCAAACCCAAGGCTTCGATAACCATGGCCAAGCGGACATTATTACGAAAGTGCTGCTGACCCCAGGGTGTTACCCTAGTTATGTCTTGATAGGTCCGCCATTTGGTCTGAGCTACAGACGTTCCCAAGTGAGGAAAAAGTGAGCGCTCATACTGTTCTATAAAATCCTTCTTCACAGACTCGCTTGCGTCTTGAAGGTGAGAAATCATCATGGATAAAACTAATTCCTGTTGCCAAGCCATGAAGGAGTTTAAGAAGAAGGGAGATCGATGGAAGTAAGATTACTGTAAGCGATAAGTAACATTACGACTTATATAAAGGAAGGAGTTAGCGTAACCTAGAAGCCAATGGTATCTTGCCACTGAAGTCTTACCGTCTTTCCATGATTTGGGTTTGGCACATATTTCTATAGAAGGCATTAAGAACTTTGAGATGAGGAGATAAAAGAAGCTCGTAGGCTAAGTCACTTACTTTCTTTGGTCCACAATATCTGGGAGATAACTACTTATACTCCCCTAGAGATAAAGAAATTCTTTTGGTCCGTATTCAAATGAAGACTATAACTGCTTCTTTGAATTCTCTGACTGTCCTCTTCTTATCTGTATATTGTCTCTGTCAATCCTGGGCAGCGTTTATATCTTTATGAATTGCCTGCATCTGTTGCTCTATGTCACCAAGCATTTGACTGGTCATCTCGACCCTAATCAATGGGTCGGACTAGTTAATGGAGTTAAGCAATCTTGTTCGAGACGGATCCTGATTAGATTGGTATGACGGAATTGGTCTTTGAATTTGGGTTCTAGACTTCCCTGTGCCCTTTTCATGGTAGGAGTCGGGCAGTCTTTTAACTGATGGTCAAAACCTTGGCATCCAAAACACTGGTTCTCACTTCTGAACTCATCGTTCTGAATCTTTAAAACAGGTGGGCTCCTGAGAAGGTATTCTGGGTAAAGTGTCTTCCCTTTTTAAACAGAATCTTTCTTTTATTTAGAGAGGGAATAATTATAAGATCAAAAAAGGAGATTCTTACTCCTGTATACCTCGAAGGTTGGGGGACGAATCTTACAAACTTCTACCCCACTTAAAAAGGTGCGAGATGTCCTCATCTCGCAAAGTAGAGGACAGCTCTTTTTCTTAAGATCCAATTTATTCTGGGTTCCTTATATTCTGGTCAACCCAACAGAATACTGGGATAAATATTCCTTATATAGAACTCATCATTAAATAATAATTCATTTAGATCATATCATTCCTACGATAATGGTCCATTAGACCGAAAAATTTCCTTCTGAACATTCCTCCACGGGAATTTCAGTTAAGCAAGTTCTCAATTTGTCATCCCTTAACTTGATCTACCGTCTCAAGTAATAACAGTAGCAATTTGACAGCACAATCCACTAATCTCATAGTGATTTGCTGAAATCATTATCATCATTTATCATTACAGGGACTCGTCCCATTCATCCTCATTGTGGTTTTGCTCAGGTTATTATATTTCAACTAAATTTTAAAAATCATCATTTTTCAATCAGAATCCCAATCAATTCATCAGTTCCCAAACAGAATTAAAAATCATATCAACCACATTCGAATTCATCAACTGGATAGCATTAATGCTTATAATTTCAAGTCTTAGATTTACTCGTATATACTGCCGGTAAAGAGCTGCAGTTATATCCTCGGTATATACGGATAGTCATGAAACTCGAAACTATAAGGTAAATACCATCATGTCTAGGCCTCAAGCAAGTCAGGGTTCCATACAATTGCGGTACTTCCAATTGAAGACCCAATTACTAATTTACGAATTTCAATTTGAATTAACAATTTGTATTATATCACGCAATTATAACCTTTTTGTGCGTCTTGATAACTTTTGACATAATTGGCTCCTCAGTTGATCTTATTGGAGATCTATGACATAAATCTGATAAACAGATTTTTCTTTATCCGATCGTCCGTAAACAATCACTTAAAAAAAACATTTGTATATTTATATACAAGTTGCAATAAGTACATAGAGCAACTCGGCTCTGAGTTCAAAATCTCCTCGGAAGACATATAAGAGGACCGTACTGGGCCATAGTCATGCCCTGTTACATAAGTTCTCTAACTGCGAAGGGGGCTATTATTTTCTCCTTAGGGATAAATCGACTAAGGAGTCTATAAATTCGACATGAAAGTCTGAAATTTCGAGGCGTCGAATGATATAGAATGACACCACGCACCATTTTCAGCTTTAACAGGATCATAGTCAATGAGAGATTCTGCCACAGCATTGTACGGCGGTCGCAAGGGCGTGGACATATTGCCTTGCAAACCACTTATGTTGTATTCTCTCCGCTGGGGTAGGAAAATATAAATCCGCGAAATGGCGTGCGAGTCTTGCTCAGCTTGTTTGAGTTGAAGCGGAAGAGATGAGATGCTCGAAGGCAAATGCAATCATATCTTGACACTGGGTGAGGTCGGGAATACCAGATAAATGGGGAACTTCCATCTATAAAAACAATTTCTTTGATTAAAATTTCTTCATTAAAGAAGCTTACGGAATGAAAATACATTATGAAAATGCTGTTTCTGAATTCTTATTACTAATTTCAGATAAGAATTGAATTATCTTTATTAGCTTTCAATTTCGCTCTGATACCAACTGTGAGATCTCGGTCTCTATCGCGCAACGGATTCGGGGTACTAGCAGCAGAAGTAGCACATCATGTGTGGGTAGGGGTCTCACACTCGGGGCCGCACCCACGGATGTCCGGACAAGAGACTAATCCGTCGGTTTGTCCAAAACCAAAACCGAAAAAACTTCCTTTACCCGGAAAGCATGGGCGATTCCACCAAGATAACTCTTTACTCTAACGTAGTCAAGATCATTACGAATCACCTGATCTGACTGCACCTTTAATGGTACTTGGTCAAATCAAGGAAGAAACTTACACTTGGATCATTGGGATCAACGCTTTTTTCCCCATCAAGAGGCACAGCCGTTGATTCCTATCCATAGAACAATTTCTATCCGGGATTTACTTCATCTATCGTAATAATAGAAATTAAATCTCGATTTACGGATCCATCAGTCCAACCTAAACCCATCCAGTCCCATGGGTTAGCCAACCGCCCAACCACTGTAGTGATGGGATCCAATTAAGAATTTGGTTAGGTTTTGTCCCGGGTACCAAGGAAAAGAGTTCCAAGGTCCCCTAGCTGGAAGTTCATGCAAACATAAAACTAGTCACACCACTTACACACCCAATATGAAATTGCCTTTTTCTTAGCATCAACTAGCTTTAAAACAATCCTTTAATAAAACCATTATGTCACTGATGACAATCCTCAAAGTCTCTGGTTGAATCCTTATTTCCAGTCATTCATTCATTGGTATACTTATGGCATCATTGGCAACCAGAACGCTCACCACCTGTTCGCTCAGGGGCCTTTTCCATAGTTCCTAGCTCATAGTAACCGGCAATATATTCATATAATAGAATGGAATCTCCGTGGAAGATCAGCTAGATCAACCCACAGATCCATATAAAAGAGCCATGGACTCATCCGTTGAGGACCAACAAGGTCAATCAACTAGATCCATGCCCGGTTTCAGAAAACAACTCTTACTCCTTGTTCCAATATCTTCCACGACGCACGTGTGGGTATCTTCCGTGACCCAGAGCCCGAGCACCGTATGGTCAGTACCCTCTAGGATCCTTCGTCGCAGGTGACCTAGCGCTTCACTCATAGGCCGCTTCCTTGGTCCCTCATCCACCGTACTGGAAGCTCACCATTTAAATCGAACCGAGGCTGGTCAAGACCTCGATCGACCTTGCTACGTGAGACGTCCTCCATTGACTCTCCATCAGCAGTTGCAACTTTATCAGTTTGGTCTTCATGACCTTAATCCTCAAGACGGTCAAAATGCTTCTCCAGCATTCTTGACATAAAACAGTCATTTACAAACAGTCACAAAATACAGTTTCTATAACGAACTCTTGTCTTTCCATATTATCCACTCTCGGGCCACATTACTTATTCCACATTCCATTCAATGTGTACTCGTTCTCATCCATTCACTCATATAGACTACACATTATCTCACATACACCTTCATATTCATTATTCTACATACATATCCATGTTCGTACGTCCACATCATACATCCAATTTCACATTCATACATACGCATCTACATGCATACATCCACATCCACATTCATACATCCATACCTCCATTTCCACATCCACACATCCACATTCATATTCATACATCCACATTCACATGCATACATCCATTTTCACATCCTCATTCATACATCCACATTCACATACATACATTCACATCCGTATCTACATCCATACATCCACATCCACCTCTTCATTCACATTCACATCCATACATCCACATCTACATACATACATCCACATCTACATACATACATCCATACATCCACATCTACATACATACATCCATTTTCACATCCTCATTCATACATACACATCCACATACATACATACACATCCGTATCTACATCCATACATCCACATCCACATCAACATTCACATTCATACATATACATCTACATGTATACATCCACATCACATTCATACAACCATATTACATCCATTCTCGTCCTAACACATCCCATATACATCTTAACACATCCTAACTCATCTTAACACATTCTATCACATCTCATACATATCTTATCACATCTTTTTACATCTCATACACCTCTTATCACATCCTATCACTTTCCATACGCATCTTATCAAATCTTATCACATCTCATACACCTCTTATCACATCTTATCACATTTCATATCTTTTTTAAGAGAATTCTTATATTTGATATAAGATTTCTCTACACATTTATTTATGCATAAATTCCATTTAAGGAGACTAACGCTTTCGAAATTAAAATCAATCTTTTATGCATCTTCTTATGCATAAATTCAATTTGGTAGGAATTACACTTTTAGAATGAAAGAATTTCTCTTATGCATCTAAGTTATGCATAAAATCCATTTATGAGGAAAATCACATTTTTAGTATAAAAAGAATATCTTTTATGCATACCTCTATGCATGAAATCCAATATGATAGAAATAACACTCTTACAATAAAATAATCAACTTTTATGCATACCTCTATGCATGAAATTCAATTATGATAAAAGTCACACTTTTATAATAAAATAATCAACCTTTATGCATACCTCTATGCATGAAATTCAATATAATAAAAGACACACTTTTATAATAAAATAATCAACTTTTATGCATACCTTTATGCATGAAATTCAAATATGATAAAAGTAACACTTTTGATATAAAAATTTATCCATTATGTATACTTCTATGCATGAAATAAAAATGATAAAAGTAACACTTTTGATATAAAAATTTATCCTTTATGCATACTTCTATGCATGAAAATAAAAATGATAAAAATAACACTTTTGATATAAAAATTTATCCTTTATGCATACTTCTATGCATGAAAATAAAAATTGATAAAAATAACACTTTTGATATAAAAATTTATCCATTATGCATACTTCTATGCATGAAAATAAAAATAATAAAAGTAACACTTTTGATATAAAAATTTATCCATTATGCATACTTCTATGCATAAAAATAAAAATGGTAAAAGTAACACTTTTGATATAAAAATTTATCCATTATGCATACTTCTATGCATGAAAATAAAAATGGTAAAAGTAACACTTTTGATATAAAAATTTATCCATTATGCATACTTCTATGCATGAAAATAAAAATTGATAAAAATAACACTTTTGATATAAAAATTTATCCATTATGCGTACTTCTATGCATGAAAATAAAAATAATAAAAGTAACACTTTTGATATAAAAATTTATCCATTATGCATACTTCTATGCATGAAATAAAAATGGTAAAAATAACACTTTTGATATAAAAACTTATCCTTTATGCATGATATTAAAATTCAATTTCTCCATGATTATAATGAAATTCGTTCAATTAATCTAGGATGATAATTCCTAGAATATGGTAGGAAGTCCTCTTTTTATGCTTTGAATGAAATTATTTTATGCATAATTTTTATAAAACTTTTGCCATAGCTCCGCTGCTATGACTGATAAATCTCAATTTTTCTAAGGGATAAAGCTTATCATTAAGGAAATAATTAAAATGATCTCTTATTGGATCATTAATCCATAATGGATTGAATCATCAATATACATAAACTAAAAGCATAGAAAAAAGCCATTAATTTGGCCTCAAGCATAGCTAAATCTTGGGTTAAGGAAAAGCTTTATGAAAAGCTTGATTTGGATTGAGAATGGGTCATGAGTATGACCATTTCTTGAGTGAGAGAGAGAAATTACATAAAAACCATTAGAATTTAAACATAAATGGAAATTAACTTCAATAGCATTTATTAAATTATGTAACTCTTCACTACTATTCACCAATTAACTTCAATAGTATTTTAAAAAAACCATACCAATTAAGCTTCTCAAGCTTGAGAGGGGTTGAGAAGAGAGAAACATTGAGAAATTATAGAAAAGATCAATATTCACTAATTACCTTACAAATTGCTTGATTCTTTGTTCACGGTAGAGGCCCCCAACCAATCAATTGGTTAAGTATGTTGATGGAGCCACCAATGGGGATTGAAGAAAGAGGGAAGCTCCAAAAACTAGTGAATTATTAATGAATTCATAGTTCTTGGCTTAGGTGGAGTAGAGTAACGATGCATAAACACTATATATTTTCCAACAAGGGGGAGGCTTCTATTTATAGGAAAAATTGAGCTCCTAACCAAACAAACTGATTCTAGAATTTTCTAAATCAGTTTGGTCAATTTTGACCATTTTTAGGTCAGTTAAGCTAACTTTTTGGAACTAGACTTGAATGAGGAGAGAGGAGAGATGAAATATCTCAATTTTTATGAGTTTAAAACTCATTCAAGCATGTGAAATATGCACCTCCTTTAAAGAACTCCCCTTCCTTACATATGTGTCATAATGGAATCATTATACCCAAAATATCTCATATTTTTAATATTGCTCATAGTTTTTTACTAATAAACCTTGTACATTTTCAACTCTTCATCTTATGTGAGCATTTACTCATTTTTGGGTATCTTCTTTTACAAATTGGATTTATCTCCTCCCTACACATGGATTGATGCTATTGGCCCATAGGAACCTTAATTGGATCATAATCCAAAAATTTCTGAAAATCTAGACCCTTAGGCTAAGGTCCTTTATACCCATTTCCAATTAATTCCAATTGCACATTGGAAAGTTCTTTTTGAATTTCTGTTTCAGGGGAACTTATTTTAATAAGATGAGATAATTTCCTATCCAAAAATATTAAAATTTTGAATATTCTCTCTCTATAATATTTTCTCTCTCTAGGTTAAAACAGTTAGAAACAAGTCTTTTATATTTCTGAAGAGGGATTGATTACAGGGGAAGATGCTGGACATTTTGAGAGGCTGGGGAGGAATCTTACATTCTCTCCTACTTGAAAAACGCGAGATGCTCTCATCTCGCAAACTGGGGGTAATTTCGCAAGATGCACAAGTATGAGACTGAGAGAAATTTTTTAATTAAGATTAATCACCAATTAAAAAAGTCTCAAAGAGAGTAAGGGTCAAGACAAGAACAAGATTTAAACTTTATTCATTCTTGGAACATATACAGTAAAGATAGAAGAACTCTTTACACTTCCATAAGCCCGTCCATCATATGATCACAAAAGCAGCACTCACAAGCTGCGCACGTATAAGGTAGCTCATCTATGGGAATGATTCTGTTGGTTATTGCCGTGCCTATCTCAGTGTTATGAGGTGTTCTAACAAAAGGACCTCTGAGAGGCAAACCAAAAACGGGGTAAAGGCATATCTTCTGATGAGAAAGAAAACACGCCAGTAAGAAGACCCGCTCAGAAAACCCAAGATGTCTTGATCTCATGATGCAGTAGTATCGGGGACCCAAACCCAAGGCTTCGATAACCATGGCCAAGCGGACATTGTTACGAAAGTGCTGCTGACCCCAGGGTGTTACCCTAGTTATGTCTTGATAGGTCCGCCATTTGGTCTGAGCTACAGACGTTCCCAAGTGAGGAAAAAGTGAGCGCTCATACTGTTCTAAAAAATCCTTCTTCACAGACTCGCTTGCGTCTTGAAGGTGAGAAATCATCATGGATAAAACTAATTCCTGTTGCCAAGCCATGAAGGAGTTTAAGAAGAAGGGAGATCGATGGAAGTAAGATTACTGTGAGCGATAAGTAACGTTACGACTTATATAAAGGAAGGAGTTAGCGTAACCTAGAAGCCAATGGTATCTTGCCACTGAAGTTTTACCGTCTTTCCATGATTTGGGTTTGGCACATATTTCTATAGAAGGCATTAAGAACTTTGAGATGAGGAGATAAAAGAAGTTCGTAGGCTAAGTCACTTACTTTCTTTGGTCTACAATATCTGGGAGATAACTACTTATACTCCCCTAGAGATAAAGAAATTCTTTTGGTCCATATTCAAATGAAGACTATAACTGCTTCTTTGAATTCTCTGACTGTCCTCTTCTTATCTGTATATTGTCTCTGTCAATCCTGGGCAGCGTTTATATCTTTATGAATTGCCTGCATCTGTTGCTCTAAGTCGCCAAGCATTTGACTGGTCATCTCGACCCTAATCAATGGGTCGGACCTAGTTAATGGAGTTAAGCAATCTTGTTCGAGACGGATCCTGATTAGATTGGTATGAAGGAATTGGTCTCTGAATTTGGGTTCTAGACTTCCCTGGCCCTTTTCATGGTAGGAGTCGGGCAGTCTTTTAACTGATGGTCAAAACCTTGGCATCCAAAACACTGGTTCTCACTTCTGAACTCATCGTTCTGAATCTTTAAAACAGGTGGGCTCCTGAGAAGGTATTCTGGGTAAAGTGTCTTCCCTTTTTAAACAGAATCTTTCTTTTATTTAGAGAGGGAATAATTATAAGATCAGAAAAGGAGATTCTTACTCCTGTATACCTCGAAGGTTGGGGGACGAATCTTACAAACTTCTACCCCACTTAAAAAGGTGCGAGATGTCCTCATCTCGCAAAGTAGAGGACAGCTTTTTTTTCTTAAGATCCAATTTATTCTCGGTTCCTTATATTCTGGTCAACCCAACAGAATACTGGGATAAATATTCCTTATATAGAACTCATCATTAAATAATAATTCATTTAGATCATATCATTCCTACGATAATGGTCCATTAGACTGAAAAATTTCCTTCTGAACATTCCTCCACGGGAATTTCAGTTAAGCAAGTTCTCAATTTGTCATCCCTTAACTTGATCTACCGTCTCAAGTATTAACAGTAGCAATTTGACAGCACAATCCACTAATCTCATAGTGATTTGCTGAAATCATTATCATCATTTATCATTACAGGGACTCGTCCCATTCATCCTCATTGTGGTTTTGCTCAGGTTATTATATTTCAACTAAATTTCAAAAATCATCATTTTTCAATCAGAATCCCAATCAATTCATCAGTTCCCAAACAGAATTAAAAATCATATCAACCACATTCGAATTCATCAACTGGATAGCATTAATGCTTATAATTTCAAGTCTTAGATTTACTCGTATATACTGCCGGTAAAGAGCTGCAGTTATACCCTCGGTATATACGGATAGTCATGAAACTCGAAACTATAAGGTAAATACCATCATGTCTAGGCCTCAAGCAAGTCAGGGTTCCATACAATTGCGGTACTTCCAATTGAAGACCCAATTACTAATTTACGAATTTCAATTTGAATTAACAATTTGTATTATATCACGCAATTACGACCTTTTTGTGCGTCTTGATAACTTTTGACATAATTGGCTCCTCAGTTGATCTTATTGGAGATCTATGACATAAATCTGATAAACAGATTTTTCTTTATCCGATCGTCCGTAAACAATCACTTAAAAAAAACATTTGTATATTTATATACAAGTTGCAATAAGTACATAGAGCAACTCGGCTCTGAGTTCAAAATCTCCTCGGAAGACATATAAGAGGACCGTACTGGGCCATAGTCATGCCCTGTTACATAAGTTCTCTAACTGCGAAGGGGGCTATTATTTTCTCCTTAGGGATAAATCGACTAAGGAGTCTATAAATTCGACATGAAAGTCTGAAATTTCGAGGCGTCGAATGATATAGAATGACACCACGCACCATTTTCAGCTTTAACAGGATCATAGTCAATGAGAGATTCTGCCACAGCATTGTACGGTGGTCGCAAGGGCGTGGACATATTGCCCTGCAAACCACTTATGTTGTATTCTCTCCGCTGGGGTAGGAAAATATAAATCCGCGAAATGGCATGCGAGTCTTGCTCGGCTTGTTTGAGTTGAAGCGGAAGAGATGAGATGCTCGAAGGCAAATGCAATCATATCTTGAGACTGGGTGAGGTCGGGAATACCAGATAAATGGGGAACTTCCATCTATTAAAATTTCTTCATTAAAGAAGCTTACGGAATGAAAATACATTATGAAAATGCTGTTTCTGAATTCTTATTACTAATTTCAGATAAGAATTGAATTATCTTTATTAGCTTTCAATTTCGCTCTGATACCAACTGTGAGATCCCGGTCTCTACCGCGCAACGGATTCGGGGTACTAGCAGCGAAAGTAGCACATCATGTGTGGGTAGGGGTCTCACACTCGGGGCCTCGCCCATGGATATCCGGACAAGAGACTAATCCGGCGGTTTGTCCAAAACCAAAACCGAAAAAACTTCCTTTACCTGGAAAGCATGGGCGATTCCACCAGGATAACTCTTTACTCTAACGTAGTCAAGATCATTACGAATCAACTGATCTGACTGCACCTTTAATGGTACTTGGTCAAATCAAGGAAGAAACTTGCACTTGGATCATTGGGATCAACGCTTTTTTCCCCATCAACAGGCACAGCCGTTGATTCCTATCCATAGAACAATTTCTATCCGGGATTTACTTCATCTATCGTAATAATAGAAATTAAATCTCGATTTACGGATCCATCAGTCCAGCCTAACCCCATACAGTCCCATGGGTTAGCCAACCGCCCAACCACTGTAGTGATGGGATCCAATTAAGAATTTGGTTAGGTTTTGTCCCGGGTACCAAGGAAAAGAGTTCCAAGGCCCCCTAGCCGGAAGTTCATGCAAACATAAAACTAGTCACACCACTTACACACCCAATATGAAATTGCCTTTTTCTTAGCATCAACTAGCTTTAAAACAATCCTTTAATAAAACCATTATGTCACTGATGACAATCCTCAAAGTCTCTGGTTGAATCCTTATTTCCAGTCATTCATTCATTGGTATACTTATGGCATCATTGGCAACCAGAACGCTCACCACCTGTTCGCTCAGGGGCCTTTTCCATAGTTCCTAGCTCATAGTAACCGGCAATATATTCATATAATAGAATGGAATCTCTGTGGAAGATCAGCTAGATCAACCCACAGATCCATATAAAAGAGCCATGGACTCATCCGTTGTTGAGGACCAACAAGGTCAATCAACTAGATCTATGCCCGGTTTCAGAAAACAACTCTTACTCCTTGTTCCAATATCTTCCACGACGCACGTGTGGGTATCTTCGGTGACCCAGAGCCCGAGCACCGTATGGTCAGCACCCTCTAGGATCCTTCGCAGGTGACCTAGCGCTTCACTCATAGGCCGCTTCCTTGGTCCCTCATCCACCGTACTGGAAGCTCACCATTTAAATCAAACCGAGGCTGGTCAAGACCTCAATCGACCTTGCTACGCGAGATGTCCTCCATTGACTCTCCGTCAGCAGTTGCAACTTTATCAGTTCGGTCTTCATGACCTTAATCCTCAAGACGGTCAAAATGCTTCTCCAGCATTCTTGACATAAAACAGTCATTTACAAACAGTCACAAAATACAGTTTCTATAACGAACTCTTGTCTTTCCATATTATCCACTCTCGGACCACATTACTTATTCCACATTCCATTCAATGTGTACTCGTTCTCATCCATTCACTCATATAGACTACACATTATCTCACATACACCTTCATATTCATTATTCTACAGACATATCCATGTTCGTACGTCCACATCATACATCCAATTTCACATTCATACATACGCATCTACATGCATACATCCACATCCACATTCATACATCCATACCTCCATTTCCACATCCACACATCCACATTCATATTCATACATCCACATTCACATGCATACATCCATTTTCACATCCTCATTCATACATCCACATTCACATACATACATCCACATCCGTATCTACATCCATACATCCACATCCACCTCTTCATTCACATTCACATCCATACATCCACATCTACATACATACATCCACATCTACATACATACATCCATACATCCACATCTACATACATACATCCATTTTCACATCCTCATTCATACATACACATCCACATACATACATACACATCCGTATCTACATCCATACATCCACATCCACATCAACATTCACATCTATACATATACATCTACAAGTATACATCCACATCACATTCATACAACCATATTACATCCATTCTCGTCCTAACACATCCCATATACATCTTAGCACATCCTAACTCATCTTAACACATTCTATCACATCTCATACACATCTTATCACATCTTTTTACATCTCATACACCTCTTATCACATCCTATCACTTTCCATACGCATCTTATCAAATCTTATCACATCTCATACACCTCTTATCACATCTTATCACATTTCATATCTTTTTTAAGAGAATTCTTATATTTGATATAAGATTTCTCTACACATTTATTTATGCATAAATTCCATTTAAGGAGACTAACGCTTTCGAAATTAAAATCAATCTTTTATGCATCTTCTTATGCATAAATTCAATTTGGTAGGAATTACACTTTTAGAATGAAAGAATTTCTCTTATGCATCTAAGTTATGCATAAAATCCATTTATGAGAAAAATCACATTTTTAGTATAAAAAGAATATCTTTTATGCATACCTCTATGCATGAAATCCAATATGATAAAAATAACACTCTTACAATAAAATAATCAACTTTTATGCATACCTCTATGCATGAAATTCAATTATGATAAAAGTCACACTTTTATAATAAAATAATCAACCTTTATGCATACCTCTATGCATGAAATTCAATATAATAAAAGACACACTTTTATAATAAAATAATCAACTTTTATGCATACCTTTATGCATGAAATTCAAATATGATAAAAGTAACACTTTTGATATAAAAATTTATCCATTATGTATACTTCTATGCATGAAATAAAAATGATAAAAGTAACACTTTTGATATAAAAATTTATCCTTTATGCATACTTCTATGCATGAAAATAAAAATGATAAAAATAACACTTTTGATATAAAAATTTATCCTTTATGCATACTTCTATGCATGAAAATAAAAATTGATAAAAATAACACTTTTGATATAAAAATTTATCCATTATGCATACTTCTATGCATGAAAATAAAAATAATAAAAGTAACACTTTTGATATAAAAATTTATCCATTATGCATACTTCTATGCATGAAAATAAAAATGGTAAAAGTAACACTTTTGATATAAAAATTTATCCATTATGCATACTTCTATGCATGAAAATAAAAATGGTAAAAGTAACACTTTTGATATAAAAATTTATCCATTATGCATACTTCTATGCATGAAAATAAAAATTGATAAAAATAACACTTTTGATATAAAAATTTATCCATTATGCATACTTCTATGCATGAAAATAAAAATAATAAAAGTAACACTTTTGATATAAAAATTTATCCATTATGCATACTTCTATGCATGAAATAAAAATGGTAAAAATAACACTTTTGATATAAAAACTTATCCTTTATGCATGATATTAAAATTCAATTTCTCCATGATTATAATGAAATTCGTTCAATTAATCTAGGATGATAATTCCTAGAATATGGTAGGAAGTCCTCTTTTTATGCTTTGAATGAAATTATTTTATGCATAACTTTTATAAAAATTTTGCCATAGCTCCGCTGCTATGACTGATAAATCTCAATTTTTCTAAGGGATAAAGCTTATCATTAAGGAAATAATTAAAATGATCTCTAATTGGATCATTAATCCATAATGGATTGAATCATCAATATACATAAACTAAAAGCATAGAAAAAAGCCATTAATTTGGCCTCAAGCATAGCTAAATCTTGGGTTAAGGAAAAGCTTTATGAAAAGCTTGATTTGGATTGAGAATGGGTCATGAGTATGACCATTTCTTGAGTGAGAGAGAGAAATTACATAAAAACCATTAGAATTTAAACATAAATGGAAATTAACTTCAATAGCATTTATTAAATTATGTAACTCTTCACTACTATTCACCAATTAACTTCAATAGTATTTAAAAAAACCATACCAATTAAGCTTCTCAAGCTTGAGAGGGGTTGAGAAGAGAGAAACATTGAGAAATTATAGAAAAGATCAATATTCACTAATTACCTTACAAATTGCTTGATTCTTTGCTCACGGTAGAGGCCCCCAACCAATCAATTGGTTAAGTATGTTGATGGAGCCACCAATGGGGATTGAAGAAAGAGGGAAGCTCCAAAAACTAGTGAATTATTAATGAATTCATAGTTCTTGGCTTAGGTGGAGTAGAGTAACGATGCATAAACACTATATATTTTCCAACAAGGGGGAGGCTTCTATTTATAGGAAAAATTGAGCTCCTAACCAAACAAACTGATTCTAGAATTTTCTAAATCAGTTTGGTCAATTTTGACCATTTTTAGGTCAGTTAAGCTAACTTTTTGGAACTAGACTTGAATGAGGAGAGAGGAGAGATGAAATATCTCAATTTTTATGAGTTTAAAACTCATTCAAGCATGTGAAATATGCACCTCCTTTAAAGAACTCCCCTTCCTTACATATGTGTCATAATGGAATCATTATACCCAAAATATCTCATATTTTTAATATTGCTCATAGTTTTTTACTAATAAACCTTGTACATTTTCAACTCTTCATCTTATGTGAGCATTTACTCATTTTTGGGTATCTTCTTTTACAAATTGGATTTATCTCCTCCCTACACATGGATTGATGCTATTGGCCCATAGGAACCTTAATTGGATCATAATCCAAAAATTTCTGAAAATCTAGACCCTTAGGCTAAGGTCCTTTATACCCATTTCCAATTAATTCCAATTGCACATTGGAAAGTTCTTTTTGAATTTCTGTTTCAGGGGAACTTATTTTAATAAGATGAGATAATTTCCTATCCAAAAATATTAAAAATTTGAATATTCTCTCTCTATAATATTTTCTCTCTCTAGGTTAAAACAGTTAGAAACAAGTCTTTTATATTTCTGAAGAGGGATTGATTACAGGGGAAGATGCTGGACATTTTGAGAGGCTGGGGAGGAATCTTACATTCTCTCCTACTTGAAAAACGCGAGATGCTCTCATCTCGCAAACTGGGGGTAATTTCGCAAGATGCACAAGTATGAGACTGAGAGAAATTTTTTAATTAAGATTAATCACCAATTAAAAAAGTCTCAAAGAGAGTAAGGGTCAAGACAAGAACAAGATTTAAACTTTATTCATTCTTGGAACATATACAGTAAAGATAGAAGAACTCTTTACACTTCCATAAGCCCGTCCATCATATGATCACAAAAGCAGCACTCACAAGCTGCGCACGTATAAGGTAGCTCATCTATGGGAATGATTCTGTTGGTTATTGCCGTGCCTATCTCAGTGGTATGAGGTGTTCTAACAAAAGGACCTCTGAGAGGCAAACCAAAAACGGGGTAAGGGCATATCTTCTGATGAGAAAGAAAACACGCCAGTAAGAAGACCCGCTCAGAAAACCCAAGATGTCTTGATCTCATGACGCAGTAGTATCGGGGACCCAAACCCAAGGCTTCGATAACCATGGCCAAGCGGACATTGTTACGAAAGTGCTGCTGACCCCAGGGTGTTACCCTAGTTATGTCTTGATAGGTCCGCCATTTGGTCTGAGCTACAGACGTTCCCAAGTGAGGAAAAAGTGAGCGCTCATACTGTTCTATAAAATCCTTCTTCACAGACTCGCTTGCGTCTTGAAGGTGAGAAATCATCATGGATAAAACTAATTCCTGTTGCCAAGCCATGAAGGAGTTTAAGAAGAAGGGAGATCGATGGAAGTAAGATTACTGTGAGCGATAAGTAACGTTACGACTTATATAAAGGAAGGAGTTAGCGTAACCTAGAAGCCAATGGTATCTTGCCACTGAAGTTTTACCGTCTTTCCATGATTTGGGTTTGGCACATATTTCTATAGAAGGCATTAAGAACTTTGAGATGAGGAGATAAAAGAAGTTCGTAGGCTAAGTCACTTACTTTCTTTGGTCCACAATATCTGGGAGATAACTACTTATACTCCCTTAGAGATAAAGAAATTCTTTTGGTCCATATTCAAATGAAGACTATAACTGCTTCTTTGAATTCTCTGACTGTCCTCTTCTTATCTGTATATTGTCTCTGTCAATCCTGGGCAGCGTTTATATCTTTATGAATTGCCTGCATCTGTTACTCTAAGTCGCCAAGCATTTGACTGGTCATCTCGACCCTAATCAATGGGTCGGACCTAGTTAATGGAGTTAAGCAATCTTGTTCGAGACGGATCCTGATTAGAATGGTATGAAGGAATTGGTCTCTGAATTTGGGTTCTAGACTTCCCTGGCCCTTTTCATGGTAGGAGTCGGGCAGTCTTTTAACTGATGGTCAAAACCTTGGCATCCAAAACACTGGTTCTCACTTCTGAACTCATCGTTCTGAATCTTTAAAACAGGTGGGCTCCTGAGAAGGTATTCTGGGTAAAGTGTCTTCCCTTTTTAAACAGAATCTTTCTTTTATTTAGAGAGGGAATAATTATAAGATCAGAAAAGGAGATTCTTACTCCTGTATACCTCGAAGGTTGGGGGACGAATCTTACAAACTTCTACCCCACTTAAAAAGGTGCGAGATGTCCTCATCTCGCAAAGTAGAGGACAGCTTTTTTTCTTAAGATCCAATTTATTCTCGGTTCCTTATATTCTGGTCAACCCAACAGAATACTGGGATAAATATTCCTTATATAGAACTCATCATTAAATAATAATTCATTTAGATCATATCATTCCTACGATAATGGTCCATTAGACCGAAAAATTTCCTTCTGAACATTCCTCCACGGGAATTTCAGTTAAGCAAGTTCTCAATTTGTCATCCCTTAACTTGATCTACCGTCTCAAGTATTAACAGTAGCAATTTGACAGCACAATCCACTAATCTCATAGTGATTTGCTGAAATCATTATCATCATTTATCATTACAGGGACTCGTCCCATTCATCCTCATTGTGGTTTTGCTCAGGTTATTATATTTCAACTAAATTTCAAAAATCATCATTTTTCAATCAGAATCCCAATCAATTCATCAGTTCCCAAACAGAATTAAAAATCATATCAACCACATTCGAATTCATCAACTAGATAGCATTAATGCTTATAATTTCAAGTCTTAGATTTACTCGTATATACTGCCGGTAAAGAGCTGCAGTTATACCCTCGGTATATACGGATAGTCATGAAACTCGAAACTATAAGGTAAATACCATCATGTCTAGGCCTCAAGCAAGTCAGGGTTCCATACAATTGCGGTACTTCCAATTGAAGACCCAATTACTAATTTACGAATTTCAATTTGAATTAACAATTTGTATTATATCACGCAATTACGACCTTTTTGTGCGTCTTGATAACTTTTGACATAATTGGCTCCTCAGTTGATCTTATTGGAGATCTATGACATAAATCTGATAAACAGATTTTTCTTTATCCGATCGTCCGTAAACAATCACTTAAAAAAAACATTTGTATATTTATATACAAGTTGCAATAAGTACATAGAGCAACTGGGCTCTGAGTTCAAAATCTCCTCGGAAGACATATAAGAGGACCGTACTGGGCCATAGTCATGCCCTGTTACATAAGTTCTCTAACTGCGAAGGGGGCTATTATTTTCTCCTTAGGGATAAATCGACTAAGGAGTCTATAAATTCGACATGAAAGTCTGAAATTTCGAGGCGTCAAATGATATAGAATGACACCACGCACCATTTTCAGCTTTAACAGGATCATAGTCAATGAGAGATTCTGCCACAGCATTGTACGGCGGTCGCAAGGGTGTGGACATATTGCCCTGCAAACCACTTATGTTGTATTCTCTCCGCTGGGGTAGGAAAATATAAATCCGCGAAATGGCATGCGAGTCTTGCTCGGCTTGTTTGAGTTGAAGCGGAAGAGATGAGATGCTCGAAGGCAAATGCAATCATATCTTGAGACTGGGTGAGGTCGGGAATACCAGATAAATGGGGAACTTCCATCTATTAAAATTTCTTCATTAAAGAAGCTTACGGAATGAAAATACATTATGAAAATGCTGTTTCTGAATTCTTATTACTAATTTCAGATAAGAATTGAATTATCTTTATTAGCTTTCAATTTCGCTCTGATACCAACTGTGAGATCCCGGTCTCTACCGCGCAACGGATTCGGGGTACTAGCAGCGAAAGTAGCACATCATGTGTGGGTAGGGGTCTCACACTCGGGGCCTCGCCCATGGATATCCGGACAAGAGACTAATCCGGCGGTTTGTCCAAAACCGAAACCGGAAAAACTTCCTTTACCTGGAAAGCATGGGCGATTCCACCAGGATAACTCTTTACTCTAACGTAGTCAAGATCATTACGAATCAACTGATCTGACTGCACCTTTAATGGTACTTGGTCAAATCAAGGAAGAAACTTGCACTTGGATCATTGGGATCAACGTTTTTTTCTCCATCAAAAGGCACAGCCGTTGATTCCTATCCATAGAACAATTTCTATCCGGGATTTACTTCATCTATCGTAATAATAGAAATTAAATCTCGATTTACGGATCCATCAGTCCAGCCTAACCCCATACAGTCCCATGGGTTAGCCAACTGCCCAACCACTGTAGTGATGGGATCCAATTAAGAATTTGGTTAGGTTTTGTCCCGGGTACCAAGGAAAAGAGTTCCAAGGCCCCCTAGCCGGAAGTTCATGCAAACATAAAACTAGTCACACCACTTACACACCCAATATGAAATTGCCTTTTTCTTAGCATCAACTAGCTTTAAAACAATCCTTTAATAAAACCATTATGTCACTGATGACAATCCTCAAAGTCTCTGGTTGAATCCTTATTTCCAGTCATTCATTCATTGGTATACTTATGGCATCATTGGCAACCAGAACGCTCACCACCTGTTCGCTCAGGGGCCTTTTCCATAGTTCCTAGCTCATAGTAACCGGCAATATATTCATATAATAGAATGGAATCTCTGTGGAAGATCAGCTAGATCAACCCACAGATCCATATAAAAGAGCCATGGACTCATCCGTTGTTGAGGACCAACAAGGTCAATCAACTAGATCCATGCCCGGTTTCAGAAAACAACTCTTACTCCTTGTTCCAATATCTTCCACGACACACGTGTGGGTATCTTCGGTGACCCAGAGCCCGAGCACCGTATGGTCAGCACCCTCTAGGATCCTTCGCAGGTGACCTAGCGCTTCACTCATAGGCCGCTTCCTTGGTCCCTCATCCACCGTACTGGAAGCTCACCATTTAAATCGAACCGAGGCTGGTCAAGACCTCAATCGACCTTGCTACGCGAGATGTCCTCCATTGACTCTCCGTCAGCAGTTGCAACTTTATCAGTTCGGTCTTCATGACCTTAATCCTCAAGACGGTCAAAATGCTTCTCCAGCATTCTTGACATAAAACAGTCATTTACAAACAGTCACAAAATACAGTTTCTATAACGAACTCTTGTCTTTCCATATTATCCACTCTCGGACCACATTACTTATTCCACATTCCATTCAATGTGTACTCGTTCTCATCCATTCACTCATATAGACTACACATTATCTCACATACACCTTCATATTCATTATTCTACATACATATCCATGTTCGTACGTCCACATCATACATCCAATTTAACATTCATACATACGCATCTACATGCATACATCCACATCCACATTCATACATCCATACCTCCATTTCCACATCCACACATCCACATTCATATTCATACATCCACATTCACATGCATACATCCATTTTCACATCCTCATTCATACATCCACATTCACATACATACATCCACATCCGTATCTACATCCATACATCCACATCCACCTCTTCATTCACATTCACATCCATACATCCACATCTACATACATACATCCACATCTACATACATACATCCATACATCCACATCTACATACATACATCCATTTTCACATCCTCATTCATACATACACATCCACATACATACATACACATCCGTATCTACATCCATACATCCACATCCACATCAACATTCACATTTATACATATACATCTACATGTATACATCCACATCACATTCATACAACCATATTACATCCATTCTCGTCCTAACACATCCCATATACATCTTAGCACATCCTAACTCATCTTAACACATTCTATCACATCTCATACACATCTTATCACATCTTTTTACATCTCATACACCTCTTATCACATCCTATCACTTTCCATACGCATCTTATCAAATCTTATCACATCTCATACACCTCTTATCACATCTTATCACATTTCATATCTTTTTTAAGAGAATTCTTATATTTGATATAAGATTTCTCTACACATTTATTTATGCATAAATTCCATTTAAGGAGACTAACGCTTTCGAAATTAAAATCAATCTTTTATGCATCTTCTTATGCATAAATTCAATTTGGTAGGAACTACACTTTTAGAATGAAAGAATTTCTCTTATGCATCTAAGTTATGCATAAAATCCATTTATGAGGAAAATCACATTTTTAGTATAAAAAGAATATCTTTTATGCATACCTCTATGCATGAAATCCAATATGATAAAAATAACACTCTTACAATAAAATAATCAACTTTTATGCATACCTCTATGCATGAAATTCAATTATGATAAAAGTCGCACTTTTATAATAAAATAATCAACCTTTATGCATACCTCTATGCATGAAATTCAATATAATAAAAGACACACTTTTATAATAAAATAATCAACTTTTATGCATACCTTTATGCATGAAGTTCAAATATGATAAAAGTAACACTTTTGATATAAAAATTTATCCATTATGTATACTTCTATGCATGAAATAAAAATGATAAAAGTAACACTTTTGATATAAAAATTTATCCTTTATGCATACTTCTATGCATGAAAATAAAAATGATAAAAATAACACTTTTGATATAAAAATTTATCCTTTATGCATACTTCTATGCATGAAAATAAAAATTGATAAAAATAACACTTTTGATATAAAAATTTATCCATTATGCATACTTCTATGCATGAAAATAAAAATAATAAAAGTAACACTTTTGATATAAAAATTTATCCATTATGCATACTTCTATGCATGAAAATAAAAATGGTAAAAGTAACACTTTTGATATAAAAATTTATCCATTATGCATACTTCTATGCATGAAAATAAAAATGGTAAAACTAACACTTTTGATATAAAAATTTATCCATTATGCATACTTCTATGCATGAAAATAAAAATTGATAAAAATAACACTTTTGATATAAAAATTTATCCATTATGCATACTTCTATGCATGAAAATAAAAATAATAAAAGTAACACTTTTGATATAAAAATTTATCCATTATGCATACTTCTATGCATGAAATAAAAATGGTAAAAATAACACTTTTGATATAAAAACTTATCCTTTATGCATGATATTAAAATTCAATTTCTCCATGATTATAATGAAATTCGTTCAATTAATCTAGGATGATAATTCCTAGAATATGGTAGGAAGTCCTCTTTTTATGCTTTGAATGAAATTATTTTATGCATAATTTTTATAAAAATTTTACCATAGCTCCGCTGCTATGACTGATAAATCTCAATTTTTCTAAGGGATAAAGCTTATCATTAAGGAAATAATTAAAATGATCTCTAATTGGATCATTAATCCATAATGGATTGAATCATCAATATACATAAACTAAAAGCATAGAAAAAAGCCATTAATTTGGCCTCAAGCATAGCTAAATCTTGGGTTAAGCATAGAAAAAAGCCATTAATTTGGCCTCAAGCATAGCTAAATCTTGGGTTAAGGAAAAGCTTTATGAAAAGCTTGATTTGGATTGAGAATGGGTCATGAGTATGACCATTTCTTGAGTGAGAGAGAGAAATTACATAAAAACCATTAGAATTTAAACATAAATAGAAATTAACTTCAATAGCATTTATTAAATTATGTAACTCTTCACTACTATTCACCAATTAACTTCAATAGTATTTTAAAAAAACCATACCAATTAAGCTTCTCAAGCTTGAGAGGGGTTGAGAAGAGAGAAACATTGAGAAATTATAGAAAAGATCAATATTCACTAATTACCTTACAAATTGCTTGATTCTTTGTTCATAGTAGAGGCCCCCAATCAATCAATTGGTTAAGTATGTTGATGGAGCCACCAATGGGGATTGAAGAAAGAGGGAAGCTCCAAAAACTAGTGAATTATTAATGAATTCATAGTTCTTGGCTTAGGTGGAGTAGAGTAACGATGCATAAACACTATATATTTTTCAACAAGGGGGAGGCTTCTATTTATAGGAAAAATTGAGCTCCTAACCAAACAAACTGATTCTAGAATTTTCTAAATCAGTTTGGTCAATTTTGACCATTTTTAGGTCAGTTAAGCTAACTTTTTGGAACTAGACTTGAATGAGGAGAGAGGAGAGATGAAATATCTCAATTTCTATGAGTTTAAAACTCATTCAAGCATGTGAAATATGCACCTCCTTTAAAGAACTCCCCTTCCTTACATATGTGTCATAATGGAATCATTATACCCAAAATATCTCATATTTTTAATATTGCTCATAGTTTTTTACTAATAAACCTTGTACATTTTCAACTCTTCATCTTATGTGAGCATTTACTCATTTTTGGGTATCTTCTTTTACAAATTGGATTTATCTCCTCCCTACACATGGATTGATGCTATTGGCCCATAGGAACCTTAATTGGATCATAATCCAAAAATTTTTGAAAATCTAGACCCTTAGACTAAGGTCCTTTATACCCATTTCCAATTAATTCCAATTGCACATTGGAAAGTTCTTTCTGAATTTCTGTTTCAGGGGAACTTATTTTAATAAGATGAGATAATTTCCTATCCAAAAATATTAAAAATTTGAATATTCTCTCTCTAGAATATTTTCTCTCTCTAGGTTAAAACAGTTAGAAACAAGTCTTTTATATTTCTGAAGAGGGATTGATTACAGGGGAAGATGCTGGACATTTTGAGAGGCTGGGGAGGAATCTTACATTCTCTCCTACTTGAAAAACGCGAGATGCTCTCATCTCGCAAACTGGGGGTAATTTCGCAAGATGCACAAGTATGAGACTGAGAGAAATTTTTTAATTAAGATTAATCACCAATTAAAAAAGTCTCAAAGAGAGTAAGGGTCAAGACAAGAACAAGATTTAAACTTTATTCATTCTTGGAACATATACAGTAAAGATAGAAGAACTCTTTACACTTCCATAAGCCCGTCCATCATATGATCACAAAAGCAGCACTCACAAGCTGCGCACGTATAAGGTAGCTCATCTATGGGAATGATTCTGTTGGTTATTGCCGTGCCTATCTCAGTGGTATGAGGTGTTCTAACAAAAGGACCTCTGAGAGGCAAACCAAAAACGGGGTAAAGGCATATCTTCTGATGAGAAAGAAAACACGCCAGTAAGAAGACCCGCTCAGAAAACCCAAGATGTCTTGATCTCATGACGCAGTAGTATCGGGGACCCAAACCCAAGGCTTCGATAACCATGGCCAAGCGGACATTGTTACGAAAGTGCTGCTGACCCCAGGGTGTTACCCTAGTTATGTCTTGATAGGTCCGCCATTTGGTCTGAGCTACAGACGTTCCCAAGTGAGGAAAAAGTGAGCGCTCATACTGTTCTATAAAATCCTTCTTCACAGACTCGCTTGCGTCTTGAAGGTGAGAAATCATCATGGATAAAACTAATTCCTGTTGCCAAGCCATGAAGGAGTTTAAGAAGAAGGGAGATCGATGGAAGTAAGATTACTGTGAGCGATAAGTAACGTTACGACTTATATAAAGGAAGGAGTTAGCGTAACCTAGAAGCCAATGGTATCTTGCCACTGAAGTTTTACCGTCTTTCCATGATTTGGGTTTGGCACATATTTCTATAGAAGGCATTAAGAACTTTGAGATGAGGAGATAAAAGAAGTTCGTAGGCTAAGTCACTTACTTTCTTTGGTCCACAATATCTGGGAGATAACTACTTATACTCCCCTAGAGATAAAGAAATTCTTTTGGTCCATATTCAAATGAAGACTATAACTGCTTCTTTGAATTCTCTGACTGTCCTCTTCTTATCTGTATATTGTCTCTGTCAATCCTGGGCAGCGTTTATATCTTTATGAATTGCCTGCATCTGCTGTTGCTCTAAGTCGCCAAGCATTTGACTGGTCATCTCGACCCTAATCAATGGGTCGGACCTAGTTAATGGAGTTAAGCAATCTTGTTCGAGACGGATCCTGATTAGATTGGTATGAAGGAATTGGTCTCTGAATTTGGGTTCTAGACTTCCTTGGCCCTTTTCATGGTAGGAGTCGGGCAGTCTTTTAACTGATGGTCAAAACCTTGGCATCCAAAACACTGGTTCTCACTTCTGAACTCATCGTTCTGAATCTTTAAAACAGGTGGGCTCCTGAGAAGGTATTCTGGGTAAAGTGTCTTCCCTTTTTAAACAGAATCTTTCTTTTATTTAGAGAGGGAATAATTATAAGATCAGAAAAGGAGATTCTTACTCCTGTATACCTCGAAGGTTGGGGGACGAATCTTACAAACTTCTACCCCACTTAAAAAGGTGCGAGATGTCCTCATCTCGCAAAGTAGAGGACAGCTTTTTTTCTTAAGATCCAATTTATTCTCGGTTCCTTATATTCTGGTCAACCCAACAGAATACTGGGATAAATATTCCTTATATAGAACTCATCATTAAATAATAATTCATTTAGATCATATCATTCCTACGATAATGGTCCATTAGACCGAAAAATTTCCTTCTGAACATTCCTCCACGGGAATTTCAGTTAAGCAAGTTCTCAATTTGTCATCCCTTAACTTGATCTACCGTCTCAAGTATTAACAGTAGCAATTTGACAGCACAATCCACTAATCTCATAGTGATTTGCTGAAATCATTATCATCATTTATCATTACAGGGACTCGTCCCATTCATCCTCATTGTGGTTTTGCTCAGGTTATTATATTTCAACTAAATTTCAAAAATCATCATTTTTCAATCAGAATCCCAATCAATTCATCAGTTCCCAAACAGAATTAAAAATCATATCAACCACATTCGAATTCATCAACTAGATAGCATTAATGCTTATAATTTCAAGTCTTAGATTTACTCGTATATACTGCCGGTAAAGAGCTGCAGTTATACCCTCGGTATATACGGATAGTCATGAAACTCGAAACTATAAGGTAAATACCATCATGTCTAGGCCTCAAGCAAGTCAGGGTTCCATACAATTGCGGTACTTCCAATTGAAGACCCAATTACTAATTTACGAATTTCAATTTGAATTAACAATTTGTATTATATCACGCAATTACGACCTTTTTGTGCGTCTTGATAACTTTTGACATAATTGGCTCCTCAGTTGATCTTATTGGAGATCTATGACATAAATCTGATAAACAGATTTTTCTTTATCCGATCGTCCGTAAACAATCACTTAAAAAAAACATTTGTATATTTATATACAAGTTGCAATAAGTACATAGAGCAACTTGGCTCTGAGTTCAAAATCTCCTCGGAAGACATATAAGAGGACCGTACTGGGCCATAGTCATGCCCTATTACATAAGTTCTCTAACTGCGAAGGGGGCTATTATTTTCTCCTTAGGGATAAATCGACTAAGGAGTCTATAAATTCGACATGAAAGTCTGAAATTTTGAGGCGTCCAATGATATAGAATGACACCACGCACCATTTTCAGCTTTAACAGGATCATAGTCAATGAGAGATTCTGCCACAGCATTGTACGGCGGTCGCAAGGGCGTGGACATATTGCCCTGCAAACCACTTATGTTGTATTCTCTCCGCTGGGGTAGGAAAATATAAATCCGCGAAATGGCATGCGAGTCTTGCTCGGCTTGTTTGAGTTGAAGCGGAAGAGATGAGATGCTCGAAGGCAAATGCAATCATATCTTGAGACTGGGTGAGGTCGGGAATACCAGATAAATGGGAAACTTCCATCTATTAAAATTTCTTCATTAAAGAAGCTTACGGAATGAAAATACATTATGAAAATGCTGTTTCTGAATTCTTATTACTAATTTCAGATAAGAATTGAATTATCTTTATTAGCTTTCAATTTCGCTCTGATACCAACTGTGAGATCCCGGTCTCTACCGCGCAACGGATTCGGGGTACTAGCAGCGAAAGTAGCACATCATGTGTGGGTAGGGGTCTCACACTCGGGGCCTCGCCCATGGATATCCGGACAAGAGACTAATCCGGCGGTTTGTCCAAAACCGAAACCGGAAAAACTTCCTTTACCTGGAAAGCATGGGCGATTCCACCAGGATAACTCTTTACTCTAACGTAGTCAAGATCATTACGAATCAACTGATCTGACTGCACCTTTAATGGTACTTGGTCAAATCAAGGAAGAAACTTGCACTTGGATCATTGGGATCAACGTTTTTTTCTCCATCAAGAGGCACAGCCGTTGATTCCTATCCATAGAACAATTTCTATCCGGGATTTACTTCATCTATCGTAATAATAGAAATTAAATCTCGATTTACGGATCCATCAGTCCAGCCTAACCCCATACAGTCCCATGGGTTAGCCAACCGCCCAACCACTGTAGTGATGGGATCCAATTAAGAATTTGGTTAGGTTTTGTCCCGGGTACCAAGGAAAAGAGTTCCAAGGCCCCCTAGCCGGAAGTTCATGCAAACATAAAACTAGTCACACCACTTACACACCCAATATGAAATTGCCTTTTTCTTAGCATCAACTAGCTTTAAAACAATCCTTTAATAAAACCATTATGTCACTGATGACAATCCTCAAAGTCTCTGGTTGAATCCTTATTTCCAGTCATTCATTCATTGGTATACTTATGGCATCATTGGCAACCAGAACGCTCACCACCTGTTCGCTCAGGGGCCTTTTCCATAGTTCCTAGCTCATAGTAACCGGCAATATATTCATATAATAGAATGGAATCTCTGTGAAAGATCAGCTAGATCAACCCACAGATCCATATAAAAGAGCCATGGACTCATCCGTTGTTGAGGACCAACAAGGTCAATCAACTAGATCCATGCCCGGTTTCAGAAAACAACTCTTACTCCTTGTTCCAATATCTTCCACGACGCACGTGTGGGTATCTTCGGTGACCCAGAGCCCGAGCACCGTATGGTCAGCACCCTCTAGGATCCTTCGCAGGTGACCTAGCGCTTCACTCATAGGCCGCTTCCTTGGTCCCTCATCCACCGTACTGGAAGCTCACCATTTAAATCGAACCGAGGCTGGTCAAGACCTCAATCGACCTTGCTACGCGAGATGTCCTCCATTGACTCTCCGTCAGCAGTTGCAACTTTATCAGTTCGGTCTTCATGACCTTAATCCTCAAGACGGTCAAAATGCTTCTCCAGCATTCTTGACATAAAACAGTCATTTACAAACAGTCACAAAATACAGTTTCTATAACGAACTCTTGTCTTTCCATATTATCCACTCTCGGACCACATTACTTATTCCACATTCCATTCAATGTGTACTCGTTCTCATCCATTCACTCATATAGACTACACATTATCTCACATACACCTTCATATTCATTATTCTACATACATATCCATGTTCGTACGTCCACATCATACATCCAATTTAACATTCATACATACGCATCTACATGCATACATCCACATCCACATTCATACATCCATACCTCCATTTCCACATCCACACATCCACATTCATATTCATACATCCACATTCACATGCATACATCCATTTTCACATCCTCATTCATACATCCACATTCACATACATACATCCACATCCGTATCTACATCCATACATCCACATCCACCTCTTCATTCACATTCACATCCATACATCCACATCTACATACATACATCCACATCTACATACATACATCCATACATCCACATCTACATACATACATCCATTTTCACATCCTCATTCATACATACACATCCACATACATACATACACATCCGTATCTACATCCATACATCCACATCCACATCAACATTCACATTTATACATATACATCTACATGTATACATCCACATCACATTCATACAACCATATTACATCCATTCTCGTCCTAACACATCCCATATACATCTTAGCACATCCTAACTCATCTTAACACATTCTATCACATCTCATACACATCTTATCACATCTTTTTACATCTCATACACCTCTTATCACATCCTATCACTTTCCATACGCATCTTATCAAATCTTATCACATCTCATACACCTCTTATCACATCTTATCACATTTCATATCTTTTTTAAGAGAATTCTTATATTTGATATAAGATTTCTCTACACATTTATTTATGCATAAATTCCATTTAAGGAGACTAACGCTTTCGAAATTAAAATCAATCTTTTATGCATCTTCTTATGCATAAATTCAATTTGGTAGGAACTACACTTTTAGAATGAAAGAATTTCTCTTATGCATCTAAGTTATGCATAAAATCCATTTATGAGGAAAATCACATTTTTAGTATAAAAAGAATATCTTTTATGCATACCTCTATGCATGAAATCCAATATGATAAAAATAACACTCTTACAATAAAATAATCAACTTTTATGCATACCTCTATGCATGAAATTCAATTATGATAAAAGTCACACTTTTATAATAAAATAATCAACCTTTATGCATACCTCTATGCATGAAATTCAATATAATAAAAGACACACTTTTATAATAAAATAATCAACTTTTATGCATACCTTTATGCATGAAATTCAAATATGATAAAAGTAACACTTTTGATATAAAAATTTATCCATTATGTATACTTCTATGCATGAAATAAAAATGATAAAAGTAACACTTTTGATATAAAAATTTATCCTTTATGCATACTTCTATGCATGAAAATAAAAATGATAAAAATAACACTTTTGATATAAAAATTTATCCTTTATGCATACTTCTATGCATGAAAATAAAAATTGATAAAAATAACACTTTTGATATAAAAATTTATCCATTATGCATACTTCTATGCATGAAAATAAAAATAATAAAAGTAACACTTTTGATATAAAAATTTATCCATTATGCATACTTCTATGCATGAAAATAAAAATGGTAAAAGTAACACTTTTGATATAAAAATTTATCCATTATGCATACTTCTATGCATGAAAATAAAAATGGTAAAACTAACACTTTTGATATAAAAATTTATCCATTATGCATACTTCTATGCATGAAAATAAAAATTGATAAAAATAACACTTTTGATATAAAAATTTATCCATTATGCATACTTCTATGCATGAAAATAAAAATAATAAAAGTAACACTTTTGATATAAAAATTTATCCATTATGCATACTTCTATGCATGAAATAAAAATGGTAAAAATAACACTTTTGATATAAAAACTTATCCTTTATGCATGATATTAAAATTCAATTTCTCCATGATTATAATGAAATTCGTTCAATTAATCTAGGATGATAATTCCTAGAATATGGTAGGAAGTCCTCTTTTTATGCTTTGAATGAAATTATTTTATGCATAATTTTTATAAAAATTTTACCATAGCTCCGCTGCTATGACTGATAAATCTCAATTTTTCTAAGGGATAAAGCTTATCATTAAGGAAATAATTAAAATGATCTCTAATTGGATCATTAATCCATAATGGATTGAATCATCAATATACATAAACTAAAAGCATAGAAAAAAGCCATTAATTTGGCCTCAAGCATAGCTAAATCTTGGGTTAAGCATAGAAAAAAGCCATTAATTTGGCCTCAAGCATAGCTAAATCTTGGGTTAAGGAAAAGCTTTATGAAAAGCTTGATTTGGATTGAGAATGGGTCATGAGTATGACCATTTCTTGAGTGAGAGAGAGAAATTACATAAAAACCATTAGAATTTAAACATAAATGGAAATTAACTTCAATAGCATTTATTAAATTATGTAACTCTTCACTACTATTCACCAATTAACTTCAATAGTATTTTAAAAAAACCATACCAATTAAGCTTCTCAAGCTTGAGAGGGGTTGAGAAGAGAGAAACATTGAGAAATTATAGAAAAGATCAATATTCACTAATTACCTTACAAATTGCTTGATTCTTTGTTCATAGTAGAGGCCCCCAATCAATCAATTGGTTAAGTATGTTGATGGAGCCACCAATGGGGATTGAAGAAAGAGGGAAGCTCCAAAAACTAGTGAATTATTAATGAATTCATAGTTCTTGGCTTAGGTGGAGTAGAGTAACGATGCATAAACACTATATATTTTTCAACAAGGGGGAGGCTTCTATTTATAGGAAAAATTGAGCTCCTAACCAAACAAACTGATTCTAGAATTTTCTAAATCAGTTTGGTCAATTTTGACCATTTTTAGGTCAGTTAAGCTAACTTTTTGGAACTAGACTTGAATGAGGAGAGAGGAGAGATGAAATATCTCAATTTCTATGAGTTTAAAACTCATTCAAGCATGTGAAATATGCACCTCCTTTAAAGAACTCCCCTTCCTTACATATGTGTCATAATGGAATCATTATACCCAAAATATCTCATATTTTTAATATTGCTCATAGTTTTTTACTAATAAACCTTGTACATTTTCAACTCTTCATCTTATGTGAGCATTTACTCATTTTTGGGTATCTTCTTTTACAAATTGGATTTATCTCCTCCCTACACATGGATTGATGCTATTGGCCCATAGGAACCTTAATTGGATCATAATCCAAAAATTTTTGAAAATCTAGACCCTTAGGCTAAGGTCCTTTATACCCATTTCCAATTAATTCCAATTGCACATTGGAAAGTTCTTTTTGAATTTCTGTTTCAGGGGAACTTATTTTAATAAGATGAGATAATTTCCTATCCAAAAATATTAAAAATTTGAATATTCTCTCTCTATAATATTTTCTCTCTCTAGGTTAAAACAGTTAGAAACAAGTCTTTTATATTTCTGAAGAGGGATTGATTACAGGGGAAGATGCTGGACATTTTGAGAGGCTGGGGAGGAATCTTACATTCTCTCCTACTTGAAAAACGCGAGATGCTCTCATCTCGCAAACTGGGGGTAATTTCGCAAGATGCACAAGTATGAGACTGAGAGAAATTTTTTAATTAAGATTAATCACCAATTAAAAAAGTCTCAAAGAGAGTAAGGGTCAAGACAAGAACAAGATTTAAACTTTATTCATTCTTGGAACATATACAGTAAAGATAGAAGAACTCTTTACACTTCCATAAGCCCGTCCATCATATGATCACAAAAGCAGCACTCACAAGCTGCGCACGTATAAGGTAACTCATCTATGGGAATGATTCTGTTGGTTATTGCCGTGCCTATCTCAGTGGTATGAGGTGTTCTAACAAAAGGACCTCTGAGAGGCAAACCAAAAACGGGGTAAAGGCATATCTTCTGATGAGAAAGAAAACACGCCAGTAAGAAGACCCGCTCAGAAAACCCAAGATGTCTTGATCTCATGACGCAGTAGTATCGGGGACCCAAACCCAAGGCTTCGATAACCATGGCCAAGCGGACATTGTTACGAAAGTGCTGCTGACCCCAGGGTGTTACCCTAGTTATGTCTTGATAGGTCCGCCATTTGGTCTGAGCTACAGACGTTCCCAAGTGAGGAAAAAGTGAGCGCTCATACTGTTCTATAAAATCCTTCTTCACAGACTCGCTTGCGTCTTGAAGGTGAGAAATCATCATGGATAAAACTAATTCCTGTTGCCAAGCCATGAAGGAGTTTAAGAAGAAGGGAGATCGATGGAAGAAAGATTACTGTGAGCGATAAGTAACGTTACGACTTATATAAAGGAAGGAGTTAGCGTAACCTAGAAGCCAATGGTATCTTGCCACTGAAGTTTTACCGTCTTTCCATGATTTGGGTTTGGCACATATTTCTATAGAAGGCATTAAGAACTTTGAGATGAGGAGATAAAAGAAGTTCGTAGGCTAAGTCACTTACTTTCTTTGGTCTACAATATCTGGGAGATAACTACTTATACTCCCCTAGAGATAAAGAAATTCTTTTGGTCCATATTCAAATGAAGACTATAACTGCTTCTTTGAATTCTCTGACTGTCCTCTTCTTATCTGTATATTGTCTCTGTCAATCCTGGGCAGCGTTTATATCTTTATGAATTGCCTGCATCTGTTGCTCTAAGTCGCCAAGCATTTGACTGGTCATCTCGACCCTAATCAATGGGTCGGACCTAGTTAATGGAGTTAAGCAATCTTGTTCGAGACGGATCCTGATTAGATTGGTATGAAGGAATTGGTCTCTGAATTTGGGTTCTAGACTTCCCTGGCCCTTTTCATGGTAGGAGTCGGGAAGTCTTTTAACTGATGGTCAAAACCTTGGCATCCAAAACACTGGTTCTCACTTCTGAACTCATCGTTCTGAATCTTTAAAACAGGTGGGCTCCTGAGAAGGTATTCTGGGTAAAGTGTCTTCCCTTTTTAAACAGAATCTTTCTTTTATTTAGAGAGGGAATAATTATAAGATCAGAAAAGGAGATTCTTACTCCTGTATACCTCGAAGGTTGGGGGACGAATCTTACAAACTTCTACCCCACTTAAAAAGGTGCGAGATGTCCTCATCTCGCAAAGTAGAGGACAGCTTTTTTTCTTAAGATCCAATTTATTCTCGGTTCCTTATATTCTGGTCAACCCAACAGAATACTGGGATAAATATTCCTTATATAGAACTCATCATTAAATAATAATTCATTTAGATCATATCATTCCTACGATAATGGTCCATTAGACCGAAAAATTTCCTTCTGAACATTCCTCCACGGGAATTTCAGTTAAGCAAGTTCTCAATTTGTCATCCCTTAACTTGATCTACCGTCTCAAGTATTAACAGTAGCAATTTGACAGCACAATCCACTAATCTCATAGTGATTTGCTGAAATCATTATCATCATTTATCATTACAGGGACTCGTCCCATTCATCCTCATTGTGGTTTTGCTCAGGTTATTATATTTCAACTAAATTTCAAAAATCATCATTTTTCAATCAGAATCCCAATCAATTCATCAGTTCCCAAACAGAATTAAAAATCATATCAACCACATTCGAATTCATCAACTGGATAGCATTAATGCTTATAATTTCAAGTCTTAGATTTACTCGTATATACTGCCGGTAAAGAGCTGCAGTTATACCCTCGGTATATACGGATAGTCATGAAACTCGAAACTATAAGGTAAATACCATCATGTCTAGGCCTCAAGCAAGTCAGGGTTCCATACAATTGCGGTACTTCCAATTGAAGACCCAATTACTAATTTACGAATTTCAATTTGAATTAACAATTTGTATTATATCACGAAATTACGACCTTTTTGTGCGTCTTGATAACTTTTGACATAATTGACTCCTCAGTTGATCTTATTGGAGATCTATGACATAAATCTGATAAACAGATTTTTCTTTATCCGATCGTCCGTAAACAATCACTTAAAAAAAACATTTGTATATTTATATACAAGTTGCAATAAGTACATAGAGCAACTCGGCTCTGAGTTCAAAATCTCCTCGGAAGACATATAAGAGGACCGTACTGGGCCATAGTCATGCCCTATTACATAAGTTCTCTAACTGCGAAGGGGGCTATTATTTTCTCCTTAGGGATAAATCGACTAAGGAGTCTATAAATTCGACATGAAAGTCTGAAATTTCGAGGCGTCGAATGATATAGAATGACACCACGCACCATTTTCAGCTTTAACAGGATCATAGTCAATGAGAGATTCTGCCACAGCATTGTACGGCGGTCGCAAGGGCGTGGACATATTGCCCTGCAAACCACTTATGTTGTATTCTCTCCGCTGGGGTAGGAAAATATAAATCCGCGAAATGGCGTGCGAGTCTTGCTCGGCTTGTTTGAGTTGAAGCGGAAGAGATGAGATGCTCGAAGGCAAATGCAATCATATCTTGAGACTGGGTGAGGTCGGGAATACCAGATAAATGGGGAACTTCCATCTATTAAAATTTCTTCATTAAAGAAGCTTACGGAATGAAAATACATTATGAAAATGCTGTTTCTGAATTCTTATTACTAATTTCAGATAAGAATTGAATTATCTTTATTAGCTTTCAATTTCGCTCTGATACCAACTGTGAGATCCCGGTCTCTACCGCGCAACGGATTCGGGGTACTAGCAGCGAAAGTAGCACATCATGTGTGGGTAGGGGTCTCACACTCGGGGCCTCGCCCATGGATATCCGGACAAGAGACTAATCCGGCGGTTTGTCCAAAACCGAAACCGGAAAAACTTCCTTTACCTGGAAAGCATGGGCGATTCCACCAGGATAACTCTTTACTCTAACGTAGTCAAGATCATTACGAATCAACTGATCTGACTGCACCTTTAATGGTACTTGGTCAAATCAAGGAAGAAACTTGCACTTGGATCATTGGGATCAACGCTTTTTTCCCCATCAAGAGGCACAGCCGTTGATTCCTATCCATAGAACAATTTCTATCCGGGATTTACTTCATCTATCGTAATAATAGAAATTAAATCTCGATTTACGGATCCATCAGTCCAGCCTAACCCCATACAGTCCCATGGGTTAGCCAACTGCCCAACCACTGTAGTGATGGGATCCAATTAAGAATTTGGTTAGGTTTTGTCCCGGGTACCAAGGAAAAGAGTTCCAAGGCCCCCTAGCCGGAAGTTCATGCAAACATAAAACTAGTCACACCACTTACACACCCAATATGAAATTGCCTTTTTCTTAGCATCAACTAGCTTTAAAACAATCCTTTAATAAAACCATTATGTCACTGATGACAATCCTCAAAGTCTCTGGTTGAATCCTTATTTCCAGTCATTCATTCATTGGTATACTTATGGCATCATTGGCAACCAGAACGCTCACCACCTGTTCGCTCAGGGGCCTTTTCCATAGTTCCTAGCTCATAGTAACCGGCAATATATTCATATAATAGAATGGAATCTCTGTGGAAGATCAGCTAGATCAACCCACAGATCCATATAAAAGAGCCATGGACTCATCCGTTGTTGAGGACCAACAAGGTCAATCAACTAGATCCATGCCCGGTTTCAGAAAACAACTCTTACTCCTTGTTCCAATATCTTCCACGACGCACGTGTGGGTATCTTCGGTGACCCAGAGCCCGAGCACCGTATGGTCAGCACCCTCTAGGATCCTTCGCAGGTGACCTAGCGCTTCACTCATAGGCCGCTTCCTTGGTCCCTCATCCACCGTACTGGAAGCTCACCATTTAAATCGAACCGAGGCTGGTCAAGACCTCAATCGACCTTGCTACGCGAGATGTCCTCCATTGACTCTCCGTCAGCAGTTGCAACTTTATCAGTTCGGTCTTCATGACCTTAATCCTCAAGACGGTCAAAATGCTTCTCCAGCATTCTTGACATAAAACAGTCATTTACAAACAGTCACAAAATATAGTTTCTATGACGAACTCTTGTCTTTCCATATTATCCACTCTCGGACCACATTACTTATTCCACATTCCATTCAATGTGTACTCGTTCTCATCCATTCACTCATATAGACTACACATTATCTCACATACACCTTCATATTCATTATTCTACATACATATCCATGTTCGTACGTCCACATCATACATCCAATTTCACATTCATACATACGCATCTACATGCATACATCCACATCCACATTCATACATCCATACCTCCATTTCCACATCCACACATCCACATTCATATTCATACATCCACATTCACATGCATACATCCATTTTCACATCCTCATTCATACATCCACATTCACATACATACATCCACATCCGTATCTACATCCATACATCCACATCCACCTCTTCATTCACATTCACATCCATACATCCACATCTACATACATACATCCACATCTACATACATACATCCATACATCCACATCTACATACATACATCCATTTTCACATCCTCATTCATACATACACATCCACATACATACATACACATCCGTATCTACATCCATACATCCACATCCACATCAACATTCACATTTATACTTATACATCTACATGTATACATCCACATCACATTCATACAACCATATTACATCCATTCTCGTCCTAACACATCCCATATACATCTTAGCACATCCTAACTCATCTTAACACATTCTATCACATCTCATACACATCTTATCACATCTTTTTACATCTCATACACCTCTTATCACATCCTATCACTTTCCATACGCATCTTATCAAATCTTATCACATCTCATACACCTCTTATCACATCTTATCACATTTCATATCTTTTTTAAGAGAATTCTTATATTTGATATAAGATTTCTCTACACATTTATTTATGCATAAATTCCATTTAAGGAGACTAACGCTTTCGAAATTAAAATCAATCTTTTATGCATCTTCTTATGCATAAATTCAATTTGGTAGGAATTACACTTTTAGAATGAAAGAATTTCTCTTATGCATCTAAGTTATACATAAAATCCATTTATGAGGAAAATCACATTTTTAGTATAAAAAGAATATCTTTTATGCATACCTCTATGCATGAAATCCAATATGATAAAAATAACACTCTTACAATAAAATAATCAACTTTTATGCATACCTCTATGCATGAAATTCAATTATGATAAAAGTCACACTTTTATAATAAAATAATCAACCTTTATGCATACCTCTATGCATGAAATTCAATATAATAAAAGACACACTTTTATAATAAAATAATCAACTTTTATGCATACCTTTATGCATGAAATTCAAATATGATAAAAGTAACACTTTTGATATAAAAATTTATCCATTATGTATACTTCTATGCATGAAATAAAAATGATAAAAGTAACACTTTTGATATAAAAATTTATCCTTTATGCATACTTCTATGCATGAAAATAAAAATGATAAAAATAACACTTTTGATATAAAAATTTATCCTTTATGCATACTTCTATGCATGAAAATAAAAATTGATAAAAATAACACTTTTGATATAAAAATTTATCCATTATGCATACTTCTATGCATGAAAATAAAAATAATAAAAGTAACACTTTTGATATAAAAATTTATCCATTATACATACTTCTATGCATGAAAATAAAAATGGTAAAAGTAACACTTTTGATATAAAAATTTATCCATTATGCATACTTCTATGCATGAAAATAAAAATGGTAAAACTAACACTTTTGATATAAAAATTTATCCATTATGCATACTTCTATGCATGAAAATAAAAATTGATAAAAATAACACTTTTGATATAAAAATTTATCCATTATGCATACTTCTATGCATGAAAATAAAAATAATAAAAGTAACACTTTTGATATAAAAATTTATCCATTATGCATACTTCTATGCATGAAATAAAAATGGTAAAAATAACACTTTTGATATAAAAACTTATCCTTTATGCATGATATTAAAATTCAATTTCTCCATGATTATAATGAAATTCGTTCAATTAATCTAGGATGATAATTCCTAGAATATGGTAGGAAGTTCTCTTTTTATGCTTTGAATGAAATTATTTTATGCATAATTTTTATAAAAATTTTACCATAGCTCCGCTGCTATGACTGATAAATCTCAATTTTTCTAAGGGATAAAGCTTATCATTTAGGAAATAATTAAAATGATCTCTAATTGGATCATTAATCCATAATGGATTGAATCATCAATATACATAAACTAAAAGCATAGAAAAAAGCCATTAATTTGGCCTCAAGCATAGCTAAATCTTGGGTTAAGCATAGAAAAAAGCCATTAATTTGGCCTCAAGCATAGCTAAATCTTGGGTTAAGGAAAAGCTTTATGAAAAGCTTGATTTGGATTGAGAATGGGTCATGAGTATGACCATTTCTTGAGTGAGAGAGAGAAATTACATAAAAACCATTAGAATTTAAACATAAATGGAAATTAACTTCAATAGCATTTATTAAATTATGTAACTCTTCACTACTATTCACCAATTAACTTCAATAGTATTTTAAAAAAACCATACCAATTAAGCTTCTCAAGCTTGAGAGGGGTTGAGAAGAGAGAAACATTGAGAAATTATAGAAAAGATCAATATTCACTAATTACCTTACAAATTGCTTGATTCTTTGTTCATAGTAGAGGCCCCCAACCACTAAAAATTTATCCATTATGCATACTTCTATGCATGAAAATAAAAATTGATAAAAATAACACTTTTGATATAAAAATTTATCCATTATGCATACTTCTATGCATGAAAATAAAAATAATAAAAGTAACACTTTTGATTTAAAAATTTATCCATTATGCATACTTCTATGCATGAAATAAAAATGGTAAAAATAACACTTTTGATATAAAAACTTATCCTTTATGCATGATATTAAAATTCAATTTCTCCATGATTATAATGAAATTCGTTCAATTAATCTAGGATGATAATTCCTAGAATATGGTAGGAAGTCCTCTTTTTATGCTTTGAATGAAATTATTTTATGCATAATTTTTATAAAAATTTTGCCATAGCTCCGCTGCTATGACTGATAAATCTCAATTTTTCTAAGGGATAAAGCTTATCATTAAGGAAATAATTAAAATGATCTCTAATTGGATCATTAATCCATAATGGATTGAATCATCAATATACATAAACTAAAAGCATAGAAAAAAGCCATTAATTTGGCCTCAAGCATAGCTTAATCTTGGGTTAAGGAAAAGCTTTATGAAAAGTTTGATTTGGATTGAGAATGGGTCTTGAGTATGACCATTTCTTGAGTGAGAGAGAGAAATTACATAAAAACCATTAGAATTTAAACATAAATGGAAATTAACTTCAATAGCATTTATTAAATTATGTAACTCTTCACTACTATTCACCAATTAACTTCAATAGTATTTTAAAAAAACCATACCAATTAAGCTTCTCAAGCTTGAGAGGGGTTGAGAAGAGAGAAACATTGAGAAATTATAGAAAAGATCAATATTCACTAATTACCTTACAAATTGCTTGATTCTTTGTTCACGGTAGAGGCCCCCAACCAATCAATTGGTTAAGTATGTTGACGGAGCCACCAATGGGGATTGAAGAAAGAGGGAAGCTCCAAAAACTAGTGAATTATTAATGAATTCATAGTTCTTGGCTTAGGTGGAGTAGAGTAACGATGCATAAACACTATATATTTTTCAACAAGGGGGAGGCTTCTATTTATAGGAAAAATTGAGCTCCTAACCAAACAAACTGATTCTAGAATTTTCTAAATCAGTTTGGTCAATATTTGACCATTTTTAGGTCAGTTAAGCTAACTTTTTGGAACTAGACTTGAATGAGGAGAGAGGAGAGATGAAATATCTCAATTTTTATGAGTTTAAAACTCATTCAAGCATGTGAAATATGCACCTCCTTTAAAGAACTCCCCTTCCTTACATATGTGTCATAATGGAATCATTATACCCAAAATATCTCATATTTTTAATATTGCTCATAGTTTTTTACTAATAAACCTTGTACATTTTCAACTCTTCATCTTATGTGAGCATTTACTCATTTTTGGGTATCTTCTTTTACAAATTAGATTTATCTCCTCCCTACAGATGGATTGATGCTATTGGCCCATAGGAACCTTAATTGGACCATAATCCAAAAATTTCTGAAAATCTAGACCCTTAGGCTAAGGTCCTTTATACCCATTTCCAATTAATTCCAATTGCACATTGGAAAGTTCTTTTTGAATTTTTGTTTCAGGGAAACTTATTTTAATAAGATGAGATAATTTCCTATCCAAAAATATTAAAAATTTGAATATTCTCTCTCTATAATATTTTCTCTCTCTAGGTTAAAATAGTTAGAAACAAGTCTTTTATATTTCTGAAGAGGGATTGATTACAGGAGAAGATGCTGGACATTTTGAGAGGCTGGGGAGGAATCTTACAACGGTCTCATGCTTATACCACGGAGGTTTTGATTTTATGGAGACATGTTGTTCTATGTACATATTGCAACCTTTATATAAATAAAGAAATGTTTTGTGGAAAATTCCATGTTATATAAGTGATTATTTATTCTATGACAAATTGAAGAAACAAGATCTGTTCCTCGGACATATGTCATAGATCTCCAAATAAGATCGATTATCTTGTTTAAGCAATTATTTTTTGAACCTCTTAAGTCTTAGGATCTTGTTGATGAAATCAAATAGGAATTTAATTATGTATCATTTTTTAGAGAATCATGAGGCTCGCAAACTGTGGCCGATAGAAAGATCCTCTCACTGATGAGGAAGAGCAGCAATGGAAGAATACTTCGATGTCATCGAATACAACGAGAGGAGTAAAATGTCTCTTTGCAAGGTTGAAGATAGTGGAAACAGCCAGGGTGGCATGGAGAAACCATTGCGAGACTAACCATCTGGATATAGGAACACCGAGTCTTGGAATGATCTAGAGGCTTATCTAAGGAAGAGATTTTGTCCCCCCGAATTTTTGGAAACCAAGATAAATGAATTCTTAGAGGTAACCCAGGGGAGCAAAACTATTGAAGAATATCACCAAGTGTTCGCTCTTCTCCTCAAGTACTCCCCACCGCTAGACGAAGACCAACTCATGGCCGAGTTCATTTGAGGAATGAACAAACCTTTGGACACTCTGGTCAAGAATGCCAAGCCAGTTTCAATGGCTGAAGTAGTAAGAATGGTGAAGGACTTCGCCAAAGCCTTTATTGTTAAAGTCTTGCCAAAGCTAGCACCCTCATCCTACAAAAGTGTTGGAATTAGGGTTGCAGGAAAGCACACAAAGCTTGGAGAAGAAGAAGCAAGAGAATGCACACAACACAGTGTATTAGATTGTGTCAATATACAAAGATAAATTAGCCCTAGAATAATAGGCGTATATACAAGCCGAGGGAAAAAACCTCCTAAAGAGGGAAAAAGTGCCCCGACGGTCCTAAGTGTGTTCACACACATCACTGCCTATATATATGGCAACAAATCCCCCCTGGGAGTGATGGTGTGGAACGAGAGCTGGCACTCATGTATAGGGGAGTGCCATGCCCGAAGTAGATTAGTCCACAAAGGGAAGCAAGCTCAAAGCTTTGCGGAAAGCTTCGAACTTCTCACGAGGAAGCGCCTTTGTGAAAAGATCCGCGAGGTTGTCCTATGTTGGCACATAGGCCAAGCTGATCTCTCTTGCTGAGAGTCTCTCCCTGACATAGTGATAATGCACCTCAATGTGCTTTGTGCGAGCATGAAAAACTCGGTTTCTCGCAACTGCCAATGCGCTCTGACTGTTAGTGAAGATAGAGATGGCAAACTCCTATCCAACACCCAATCAGCCCATAAGCCGTCTAAGCCACACACACTACTCAACCATAGCTATGAAAGCTGCCCTGTACTCAGCTTCACAACTAGAAGTGGCCACAGTAGGTTGCTTCTTGCTCAACCAAGATATGCATGAGCTACCGAGCATGAAACAAAAACCACTTGTGGACACACTTGTGTCATAGCAACCAGCCTAATCTGAGTCCGAAAAAGCATGTAAATCTAGCCGCAATGATCCCGCCTTGGGATAAAACAACCCAAGATGTATGGTGCCACTCAAGTAGCGAAAGATGCGTTTAACTGTCTTCCAATGCTGAGACCCTGGGCTATGCGCATAAACCTACTCACCTGAGACTGCAAAATGTCCGGCCTCGTAATGCATACATAAATGAGGCAACCAACAACTGTCTGATAGAGTGTGACATCAAAGTGATCTCCGGCATCATGAAGACTCAACTTCAAACCTGTCTCCATTGGAGTAGCAATAGGCTTGCAGTCGTCAAGGCCAAATCTCCTCAACAATGTCTCAATATACTTTGTCTGACACAAAGCAATACCTCCATCACATTGCTTAAATTGTATCCCCAAATAATGATGCAAATGCCCCAAATCTGACATCTCAAAAGAGGCATTCAAATCAGCCTTAAAATCAGCAATATGACTCTCATTTGGTCCTGTGAGCAGCATGTCATCGACATAGAGAGCAATGACTAGATGTACATCATCCACACGTTTAACATACAAAGTGCTTTTCTGTTGGACTATTCTGAAAACCATGTGCAGTCAATATATGCATGTATCTTTTCATACCAAGCTCATGGAGCTTGCTTTAAACCATACAAAGCCTTTTTCAACCTACACACTTTGTTTTCCTGCCCTCTTTGAACAAAACCATGAGGCTGCGAAACATACACCTCCTCATGCAAATCTCCATTCAAGAGCGCAGTCTTTATGTCCAACTAATGTACATTTCAACCATTATGAGCTGCCAATGCACAAATTCTACGAATGGTAGTCATACGACAAGTGGGAGCAAAGGTTTCATCAAAATCAATGCCCTTTTCTTGAGCATAACCCTTTGCAAACAAGTCTAGCCTTATAGCGATCAACACTGCCATCTGGCTTTCTTTTCAACTTAAAACCCCACTTACGTCCAATGACCTTTTTACCAATAGGCAAATCACACAAAGACCATGTACCATTCTTCATTATAGCATCATATTCACTTTACATTGCAGCCAACCAATTTTTTTATTTTTGTGCCTCATCAAATGAAAGAGGTTCTTCCTCTTCACACATACTAGACATAGCCAAAGCATAACAATCTGATGCGTAAGAGGCATGCTAAAAACCTGAACAAGTACAACTAGACATAGGTGCATCAATTTTACTATCACGCAAGGTTTACACCAGCCATTTAGGCATACCTCTAGCCTGTGCTCATTTTCAGCCCTATCCTCATAAATTACATCCTGTAAATCTGCATCAGAAATAGGCTGCTCTATGATGTCATTTGAAATCTGTATAGGCTGAATATTTGGCTCATTAGGACTTACATTTGAATTCCCACCTGTAAACAGAGGCAACAACATATCAAATACATCCCGTGAGCTCACACCTATCTCTTTGGTACATGATAACAAAGGCTGCACAGCATCTTCCACAAAGACAACATCTCAACTAATCAAGATACGCTTTGAATGCGGATGATACAATCTGTAACCCTTGCTCTCAGCACTGTTACCAATAAAAATGCATTTGACAGCCTTATCATCCAATTTTCTACATTGTTGCACAGGCACTAAAGCATAGGCCAAGCAACCAAAGACACGCAAGTGACCAATAGAAGGCTTCGTGCCATGCCAAGCTTCGTATGGAGTAACAGACTGTTGAGTACATATGCAGCACACATGACAGCCTCAAGCCAAAACGCATGTGGCAAAGCTTGGCTCTTGACCATACATCGTGCCATCTCCATGAGTGACTTGTTTTTCCTCTCAGTAGCAACACCATTTTGCTGAGGAGTATACGGCACTGTACATTGGTGTTTTATCCCACGACTAGCCAGAAATGCATCAAACTCTTTAGACATGTACTCCCCCCCTCGATCAGATCGGAGGGTGCCCACAGTATAATTGGATACATTTTCAACCATAAGCAAAAACTATCTGAAGCACAAAAACACTTCGGACTTTGCCTTCAGTGGATATACCCATGCATGCCTTGAGTAATCATCAATGAAAGTATGAAGTACAAGTGTTTACCAAATGACGGAGTTTGCATAGTAGGCCCACATACATCACTATGTACAAGTTGCAATTTGCGAGTGGCCCGCACAGAACCATCCTTTGGAAACGCAGAACGCTGCATTTTGCCCAAAATACAGCCTTCATAAACATGTTTTAATGGTGCCTCAAGAGTGGGCAATGAAGCAACCATATCAAATTTCTGCAAACGCAGCAAACTAGCAAAGTTCAGATGACCAAAACGAGCATGCCATAGTTTTGCATCTGAAACTACCTTTTCATCAAAAACTGCATATCAGAAACTGCATTTGCTGAATCTTCCACACACTTGTCATAAGAATTGAGCCTATACAGCCCACGAAACAAGGTGCCAGATACAATAATCGTATCACCAGAAGAAGTCAAATCATGAATAGTACATCTGTCATCCACAAATTTGACTACAAGTCCAAGTCTAGCAAGCGCAGAGAGAGACAATAGATTCTTCTTTATCCCTGGCACATACAAAGCATCTGAAAGTGTGAAAGCACTACCATTTGCAGCAGTAGGCATAATTTTACCAATGCCTTTCATTGGGTAAGAAGCATTATTGGCACATGTGACAGTATTCCCACCATTAGGGAAAGCCTCAACACAAGTGAACATATCACGATGCGAGGTAATGTGCTTTGTAGCACCACTATCAAAATACCATACATGAGAGTCAACAGAAACTACCAAACATGCATCATGTATAGATGGGTCATACTGGCAATACACGCTAAATGCCCATTCTGTATCCTGTACAACATTTGCAGAATCTGCATTTGTAGAAGCATCCGCTATTGTGGCTGCATTTGACTCTTTCTCCTTTGCCTCTTTAGCCTTTAGCTTAGGGCAATTCTTAATGACATGATCAGTTGCCTTACAATAGTTGCACCTGATCTTTTTCTTGCCTTTCAAGAGCCTTCTCAAACCTATTGTTGCTACCTGTTGGAAGGAGAAGAAGTTGCAGACCTACTAATAGGAGAAGAAACAATGGAAGGGGCTGCCTTACCACTTCTTCTCTGCTGGGCAGCAACAAATGCCTGATCAACTGCACGCTACCTAGCCCTGTTTTTCTTGGACTGTGTTTCTTGCAAGAGCTTGTTGACTAAAGTATCATACTTGACAACATCAGGTCTATCATCAGTAACAAGTCTCCACGTGGAAGCAAAAGTCTGATATGACTCAGGTAAAGCATCAAGAACAGTTTGCACAAGAGAATGATCAAGAATAATCTCACCTGCAAAAATCAATTGTTCTCCTTGAGATCTTTAATCTTAGCAAGAAAAACATTCATGTCATCATCTTCCTGCATAATCTTCGATTCTAGCTCTTTACGCAGGTAAGAGATTTTTGCCTCGTTATACGACCTGCATACAAACCAGCTAGAATATCCCAAGCCTGTTTTGCTATTTTAGCTGAACGAATATGTGGAGTGATGTTATGTTTCACAAAAAGTGCGATCAAGGCATGAGCCTCTGCATCTTTACCATCCCAACGAGCTTGTTCTCAGCACAACGGGCAAAACAGCAGCAACAACAGTAGAGCTACTAGAACGTGCAACATCCTCAACAGATCCTACATCCACAGAACCTGGACATACATCCATACCCTGCACAATGTTCCACACTCCTTTTGCAACCAAAACATGCTGCATCATGTATGCCCAAAGTGGGTAGTTGCTGTCTCCATCCAATTTGTCATCAGTAGAGACAACATGCGAAATATATCATTACTGTTATCAGCCATGGCCATTGACTGAAACTGATGCAAAAGCTACCTGTAATGAAGCAGAGACTGAATAGAAAACAACTCGTGCTACATAGCACGGTCCACAATAGAATACGTATGCCTGTTTTGCAAAAAACTGCACTATCAAAATTTTTACACAAAGTGAAGCGAAAACACCTGTACAGAACTTGTAATACAAAAACGGAGCCCGAAACGACCTCAAATGCAATTTCTGAGAACGCCAAGCCCTTTGAACTTGTTTACAGAGTATAGGGACCTGCAAACGCTCGTGAAAGCTCACCTCAATCGGAGAACTTGAGTCAGAGGGTGCTAGCGGCGTAGCCCTAGGAGCCGATGCCTGCTCTGATACCAATTGTTGGAATTAGGGTTGCAGAAAAGCACACAAATCTTGGAGAAGAAGAAGAAAGAATGCACACAACACAGTTTATTAGATTGTGTCAATGTATAAAGATAAATTAGCCCTAGAATAATGGGCGTATATACAAGTCGGGGGAAAAAACCTCCTAAAGAGGGAAAAAGTGCCCCGGCGGTCCTAAGTGTGTTCACACACATCACTGCCTATTTATATGGCAACAAAAGGTTTCCAAACATCGGGAAGTTCTTCCAACCTTCTGCCTCCAAAGAGACACCAAGGTCCCAACCAAAATCAGGAGACAGGAAGTTTCAGAAATGAAGGAAGACCTTTTCCTCGGAAGTTCTTTTTCAAGAACTCTGGCTCTTTCTAGAATGCAGAGGGAAGAGCTTCAAAGTGAAAATAGGTGTTTTGGTTGTCAAAAGGGTTTGGGCACCAGCTCAAGGATTGCCCAACCCCTTCAGTGCACCAAGGAAGCGAGGGTCCCAGAGTTTCGAGACAGACTCCTTCGTATCACTCCACCAATCAGGGTCCCCCGTGCCAAAATCAGGGCAACCCGAGAAGAGTGCCAGCTCAGCCTGCAGCCTTCATCATGCAAAGTAGTCTCCGAACTCCCTCCCAGAATTGGGGAAACCAAAGAGAGACAGTTCCACCTTAGACTACAGTAGCTAGAGCCATCACTATAGCTGAGGAAGTGCAGGAAGAAAAAGGACGGATCTATGCCGCCATTGAGCATCAGGGGCAAAATCGTCAATTCTCAATCCTCTAGACTCCAGCAGAGTACCAGGGTAAGCAATTCAAGCTTTTGATTGATTCAGGCAGTACTCATTCTTTTATTTCCCCATGATGTCTGCGTAAGCTAGTCCAAAATAAAAAAATCAGGGAAACCTATACAAGTGGAATTGGCCAGTGGAAAGATTATTTTCACACACCTTGAGACAGACCCCATTCAGGTTAGTCTAGATGAGAACGTAGTAGATTGACAGTTCAGAGTCCTACCCTTGGGAATCTATGATGGAATCTTTAGAATGGATTAGCTCCATAAGAATCAGGCTGACATTCACTATCACAATATGGAACCATCTCTTTCCTTGACCTTCACGGGAATAAAGTTCAAGGAACTTGAATTTCCGGATCCTCAGTGTGCTGCAATTAGTCAAAACCTCTAAATTGTTAAAAAGACTTAGAAAGAGGCAATCTATTTATGTCATTAAGATGAATCCTATAGACATAAAATGCAAGGCTAAAGAACGAGAGTGGTTAAGTGAGTATGTAGATGTATTCCCAAAAGAGCTGACTGAGATTCCTCTGACTCACGAAGTAGATCATGAGAGCGAGTTAACCCTCGGAGCTCAACCACCAGTAGCCCAGCGTGCATACAAAATGCCAGTTCTAGAAGCCATAAAACTTAAGGAGTAGTTAAGACAACTGCTAGAGCAAGGATTTGTCAAACCCAGTGTTTCACCTTGGGGTGCGTCCGTTCTCTTTCAAAAGAAGAAAGATGGAACGTTAAGACTCTGTATTGATTTATAGTAGAGGATTGAATCAGTTAACAATTAAAAATAAGTATCATATCCCTAGGATTGATGAACTTTTGGATTGGTTAAGTGGAACCCAAATGTTCACGAAGATAGATCTCCAATTCAGGTACTACCAAATCAGAATCAAGGAACAAGACATCCCGAGAAGACAACATTCAATACTCGCTATGGGCATTATGAGTTCACAGTCATGCCATTTGGATTTACTAATTCCCCGGCGATGTTGAATCATCTCATGCAGGATATTCTCAGAGAATACTTGGATGAGTTTGTTCTTGTCTTCTTTGATGACATCTTGGTATACTCGAAGAAAGCTGCAGATCATGAAGATCATGTGCGCAAGGTCCTGGAAATCCTAAGGAAGCACCAACTCTTTGCAAAAAAGAGCAAGTGTTCTTTCTCTATTGACCAGGTGGAATACTTGGGATTCATAGTGTCTAAAGATGGGATTTCTCCTGACCCTGCAAAAATCCAAGCAGTTGTAGATTGGTCCTGTAAATCCTAAGGAAGCACCAACTCTGCAAAAAAGAGCAAGTGTTCTTTCTCTATTGACCAGGTGAAATACTTGGGATTCATAGTGTCTAAAGATGGGATTTCTCCTGACCCTACAAAAATCCAAGCAGTCGTAGATTGGTCAGATCCCAAGATAGTGAAAGAAGTCAAAGGATTCTTGGGATTAACCGGATGGTATAGAATCTTTATACCCAGGTATGCTCAGATAGCATTCCCTTTAACTAACCTTCTAAAGAAAAGTACCCTATTTCAGTGGATTGCTATGTGACAGAGTGCCTTTGATAGGCTGAAGACAGCCTTACTAACCAACCTTGTCCTTAAATTGCCAGATTTTACCAAACCTTCAGTGGTTTTACTCTTCGAGACCTTTCCAATGATAAGTATCATTGTGGGTAATTTTTCATATTCAAGAAGTCCCCAAATTTGGTGATGATGTGGCACATTACATGATGCCACATCATCACCAAATTTGGGGACTTCTCAAATATGTAAAATTTCTCCTCATGCTATATATCATTGGAAAGGTCTCAAAGAGTAGATTCCAACTGTCTAAACTCCGCTCACTTTTGAGAGGAATTTGCAAAAATTTTACCATGAGCCCATTTTTGTAGAGAGAGCATGTGTGCAAATACTTAAAGGGCCCAATTTGACTCCAAATTTCTCCTAATGGATTCGTGAGACAAAAGAGCATTTATAGGTAAATTATGTCTTGATGTCTCATATCATTTGGGACAAGGAGCCTACTTGAGTTAAGGAAGCTCTTTGCCAAGAGACTTGGAGGAAAGCCATGCAAGTGGAAATAGAGGCCATAGAGAAGAATGGAACTTGGGAGTTAGTTCCGAGACCATAGAAACCATCAGTCATTGATGTCAATTGGGTCTAAAAAACCAAGTATAAGTCTGATGGGTCCATGGACAAGCACAAGGCCAAACTTGTGGCTAAGGGCTATGCTCAATGCGGCCAGGCATCGAATATGAGGACACTTTTGCACACACCAATATAGCTGGGATGTCAACGATTCATACAATTCTTGCCCTTGCCTCTCATGATGATGAGCAGTGGCCAATGTATTAGATGGATGTTAAATCTACCTTCTTGAAATAAGAGAGAAAGAAAGGGGACAGGAGGAGCAGAAACGCAAGAAGGGTGAGGACGGAGTACATGCTCTTGATGAAGAAGAAGAGCACAAAATATCTTCTGAGATAGTGAAATTTTTCAAGAAGAGAAACAAAGGCTTTGTTACAGAAGTGAGACATGAAATCTGGAATCTAGACATTCAGAATCCTACCAAAGCAATCCAAGCACAGTCTATACAAGAGGAGGCTATTGTTCAAACCGCAATCATTTCTAGTGTGCGGAACACATCGGCGCTGTAAGATTCCTCCCTCTAGCTTTTGAGGTGTAAAGGTGTCAGAACCTCCCCTTCTGATCTTGTAATTATTCCCCTCTCCAAAATAGAAGAAAGATCCTATTTTACCCTGTTTTGGCCTGGAGAGAGAAAGTGTCTAGAGAGAGGTAATCCAAAATTGAGATATTTTTGGATATAAAATCCTCCTAGTGTCTAAAATAGTTTCCTTTGGGATAATGATACATTTTTGACACCTTGGTAAGGAGGGGGGGAGACTTTATTGATTGGTTGGGGGCTTCTTCTAAGATAGAGAAGCAAGTAAAAACAAGAGGTAAAGTGTAATTTTATGGTTTTTCTCTACTATTCTCAATGTTTTTCACTTCTCAACCCCTCTCAAGCAGCTTGAGAAGTTTTTAATTAATTGGTTATAATATAGATCAAGCTTTTCATAAGAGTTATAATGAATAATTAAGAAAAGTTTACATTAATTAATTGGTTATAATGCAGATCAAGCTTTTCTTAAGAGTTATAATGAATAATTAAGAAAAAGTTTACATTTATACTTAATTAGGATGCTTTTTATGTTTATCTCTCTCTCTCCCAAAGAATGTTCATTCCTATGGCCAATTCTCTATTCAATTGATGCTTCTCATGGAGAAATTCTCAATTCACAAATCAAACTCTAGGCTTGTGAAGCTAGAGGTTAAGTAAATGGTTTTTTATACTTATATGCTAGTAAATTATGGTAATCTTATGAGTTAAATCCATAAATTACGATAATCTTATGAGTTAAATCCATAAATTGGATTTAAGGTTAAAAGATAGTTACACTATCATAATTACATTACTAAGTCTTATTCTTTTCAAAAATATTAAAAATTGTCAGTATTAGCAGCGGAGCTATGGTAAAATTTTTAAGAAATTGATACATAATTTATTCTTATGCATAACATGAAAAGAGAACTTCCTACCATATTCTAGGATTGAATATCCTAGGCTAAAAGAATGATTTTCATCACATTCAATGGAAAACTAAATTTTAAGGTTTATGTATAATTAAATAATTAAGAAAAGAGAAAATTATGGTAATTTTTTTTAAATAATAAAAGAAGAATTTCCATGACATTTGGAATTCAATTATATTTTATGCATGAGAAATATTTAAATGATAAAAGAGGAATTCCCATGACATTTGGAATTCAATCATTTAAATAGTAAAAGTGAAATTCTTAGCATATTGAAATTAATGGATATTTTATTTAAATTCAAAGAGGAATTTTAGATAAATTTATTTTATACATGAGACATATTTAAATGATAAAAGAGGAATTCCCATGACATTTGGAATTCAATCATTTAAATAGTAAAAGTGAAATTCTTAGCATATTGAAATTAATGGATATTTTATTTTCGATAAATTTATTTTATGAAAAATATTTAAATGATAAAAGAGAAATTTCCATAACATTTGGAATTCAATCATTTCAATAGTAAAAGTGAAGTTCTTGGCATATTGAATTAATGGATATTTTTATTAAAGAAAAGAGGAATTTTAGATAAATTTATTTGATGATAAAAGAGGAATTTCCATGACATTTAGAATTCAAGCAATTAAATGTAAAAAGAGGAATTCCCGTGATATTTGAGATCCAAGAAATTAAATGGAAAAAAGAGAAATTTTTAGAATAATTCAATTTATGAATATTTATCAAAAGTGAAAATATGGGTAGAATTAATTTTTATAAATCCCATGAATTCTTTTATTCAAAGAAGGAATATTGAATATAATTCATGTGAGAAATTGAGAAAGAATATGGAAATAGTCGTTGAGAAAAAGAACCTTTATCTAAGCCAAACAATTGGCAGAAATTTAGAAAAAGTCCCACTATCTATCGAAGTAGAAAAATCTACTAAATGGGAATAAGATGTGAATGGGATGCGATAGGATGTGAATGGATGCGATAAGATGTGAATAGATGTGATAAGATGTAAATGGGATATGATGGGATGTGAATGGATGCGATAAGATGTGAATGGGATGTGAATAGATGTGATAAGATGTAAATGGGATGTGATAGGATGTGAATAGATGTAAATGGGATGCGATAGGATGTGAATGGATGTGATAAGATGTGAATGGGATGTGATAAGATGTGGTGTGATGAAAAAGAATGTGGATGAGATGTGAAGTAAATGGATGTGGATATGAATGATGAGATGAGAATGAGATGAGAGGATATGTGAAAGGGTGAGATGGAAAGTAAATGGATGTGGATGTGTATGTGAAAGAATGTGATGTAAATAGATGTGGATGTGTATGTGAAAGAATGTAATGTAAAGGGATGTGGATGAGAAAGTCATGTGGATGTGGATGAGATGTGATGTGATGTAAGGGAATGTGGATGTGGATGTGGATGAGATGTGATGTGATGTGATGTAAGGAAATGTGGATGTGGATGTGATGTGGATGTGAATGAGATGTGATGTAATGTAAAGAGATGTGGATGTGGATGAGATGTGATGTGATGTAAAGAGATGTGGATGAAATGTGATGTGATGTGAATATATGTGGATGTGAAGTGATAGATGTGAATGTATGGATAGATGTGGATAGTCATGCATGTGAATGATTGGATGGATGTGGATGAATGAGATGGGATGTGTATGAATGAGATATGATGTGGATGTGATGTAAAGTGGATGGAATGAATGAGATATGATGTGGATAGATGTGGATGTGATGTAATATGGATAGAACGTATGTGATGGAATGGGGATACAATGAATGTGATGAATGTGAATGGATGTGATGTGATGAATGTGAATGGATGTGATGTGATGTGAGTCGGGATAAGTGTGAATGGGTGAGATGTGATGTGAAATGAATGTGATGTGAAATGAATGTGATGTGATATGATGTAAATTGGGATATATATGAATGGATGATATGTGATGTGAATGGATGTGATGTGATGTGAATCGAGATAGATGTAAATGAATGAGATGTGATGTGAAATGGATGTGATGTGATATGATGTTAATTGGGATAGATGTGAATGGATGATATGTGATGTGATGTGAATTGGGATAAATGTGAATGAATGAGATGTGAGGTGAAATGGATGAGATGTGAGGTGAAATGGATGTGATGTGATGTGGATCGGGATAGATATGAATGAATGAGATGTGAATGAATGTGATGTGATGAGATGTGGATATGGGTAGATGCGAGTGGATGAGATGTGATGAGTATAAATGTGGAAAGATGTGATGAGATGAAAAATGATGTGATTGGATGAGAATTGATGAAGGACGATGGGAATACATATGATTGGACTTGGATTAAGTAATGTGGATTGATGTGGAACAATGTGGAAAGACGAGAGTTCGTTATAGAAACTGTATTTATGACTTGTTTTTAAATGATTGTTTTATGTCAAGAATGCTGGGGAAGCATTTTGACCGTCTTGTAAATGAGGTCATGGAGACCTAAGTGATAAAGTTGCAACAGCTGACGGAGAGTCAATGGAGGACATCTCGGATAGCACAGTCGGCCGAGGTCTTGACCAGCCTCGATTCAATTTAAATGGTGAGCTTCTGGTCCGGTGGATGAGGGACCAAGGAAGCGGCCTATGAGTGAAGCACAAGGTGACCTGCGAAGGATCCTAGAGGGTGCTGACCATACGGTGCTCGGGGTCGCCGAAGATACCCACGTGTGCGTCGAGGAAGATATTGGAATAAGGAGTAAGAGTTATTCTCTGAATTCAGGCATGGATCTGGTTGATTGACCTTGCTAGTCCTCAACGAATGAGTCCATGGCTCTTTTATATGGATCTGTTGGTTGATCTTGCTATAAGTGAATATATTTCCGGGTACTATGAGCTAGGAACTATTGAAAAGTCCCCTAAGTGGACAGGTGGTGAGCGTTCTGGTTGCCAATGATGCCATAGGTACACCGATGAAGGAATGATTGGAAATTAGAATTCAATCGGATATTTTGGAGGAATTGCCCGTGCTTTCTGGCCGAGGGAAGTTTTTCCGGGTTCGGTTTTGGAAGAACCGAGGGATTAGTCTCTTGTCCAGATATCCATGGGCAAGGCCCTGAGTGAGAGGCTCTGCGCCCTGCGCAAGAAGTGCTACTTCCGCTGCTAGCACCCCTGAATTCGTTGCACGGAGCAGGCAGGGATCTCGGGAAGAGGCAAAAGGGACTTTCAACCTGATTCACTGCCTACGTGCCCTTTACGCCTAGTACCGCTCACAGTTTGATGAGTTTGATCTCGAGAATGAATTATCATTTTGTTCTGATAATTCATTTGTTGGCCAGAATTGACTAAAAGTGAAATGAAAGATTGACGTCTTTGTATCCATCCCTTTAAATGATTCAAATGCATGATTTTGAGATGCATGCATGCATTCATGTTGGAACTGTTGCACTAACAAGGCCCATGTGTAGCCTTGGGATTATCATCGTATGGTGCCATTGTCTGATAATGGTGAGGTCCCTTTAGATGAGGTCGTTTGGATATGTCAAATTCACTTATTAGGGCCACTATGATGTGTTAAGAGGCACTTTGTGTATTGGTGACACTTTTGCGATAAATCCAGATATGCGACAACCAATGATGTGGATGCAGATTTTTACCTTGTTAAGTGCATTATAGTAAAGGAGAAGGTAGACAAGGGGTGCATTGATGAATGGAAGAATGTAATTGACAAAGGTTCTTATTTTGTGCAAGGATTTTATTACAAGCAAATAGATTCCTACTTCTTCAAACTAGATAACAAGCAACCCACTGTCCACATACTTTCAAATCTTGTACGTTGTATCAAGATACCCATGGAGCACATGCCCAAAAAGGAGGCAAGTGTACACAATCACTCTAGAAAGTTATGAAGCAATTTATAGCAACATGCCCTTTGGGATTTAACATGTAACCTACTAGTTGTAAATATTCTTTTGTTGATGCCTTGTTTGTCAGTTAGTGGTATACTAGTTAGCAGTTTGGGGTTATGTTAATAGTTTTCTTGTTGACAATATGTAAGTAGCATACCTATGACTGCTATAACTAGCACCTATGTGACTGTTAACTAGCATATGTTCCAGAGAGCTATTTCCAGACAGATTGCTAACTAGAATATATTCCAGAGAGCTGTTTCTAGACAGACAGCTAACTAGCACAATTAGCAATAACTAGTACTTCTCGACTGTAAACTAGCACATGTTTTCAGCACCTATAGACTGCTAATTAGAAATTGTGTGATTGTTAACTAGCATATGTTCTAGAGAGTTATTTCTAGACAGACTGCTAACTAGCATATGTTCCAGAGAGCTGTTTCTAGACAGACTGCTATAACTAGCACATGTGTGACTATTAACTAGCATATGTTCCAAATAGTTGTTTCTACACACACTGCTAACTAGCATCTATTCTAGAGAGCTGTTTCTAGAGAGACTACTAACTAGCATAGTTAGCAATTGCTAATTAGCACCTGTAGACTACTAATTAGCACATGTTGTCAGCACTTGTAGATTGCTCATTAGCACCTGTAGACTGCTAATTAGCACATGCTATTAGAGATGATGACAATAAAAGACTTGTAATAAAAATAGATAAGTAACCATGTATACTATTTATAGAAAAAATATGTTCCATTTAAAACAATGCTTCAAATTACAAAAAGTTGTATCATTACAAACAAGTTCCTTCAATTACAAGGGTCCTACCTTTGTAGCTTTTATTTCATAATAGGATGTTTATACTTTTGTGGTTTCATTTCCTCTTTGTTTCTCTGAGATCTTTCTCTCTCCTCTTTGTTTCTCTGCTCACTCCCACTCTCCTGTAACTCTTGTTCGTGCATTCACCTTTCCCTATCCACCCTTTCCGCTTCCATTTGCCTTCAACGATTTTTTTCTCTCCACCTTTCTTCATCTCGTACTCTTGTTTCATATTCCACATGACTGAGCACCACACCTGAGAATTTGTCTTCTCCTCGTATACTCTTAACGATCCATGTTTTGTAGCCGCAAAAATAGCCAATCTTTTAATGTTTCTTCCAATAAGTGTTCTCGTTTGAAAGGCAATTTGGTACTCCATATGTGTAGCAATCGTCCAAGTCCCTTATAAGTTTTGACACACCTTGTATTTATTGTCATCCACTATCAGAGAGTTTTCATGCCCAAATCTTGGGTTAAGATTCCAAAATCTATTCAGTGTTTTGAAGAACACCGGTTTATTTTGAACCTGCCAATTGCTACCACGACAATCCTCTTGTGATAAAACACCTGCTAACCAAGATTTTTTGGGATGAAAACACCATTTCGAGTATGGCATTGGCTTTGGTGAATTGTCTTGTACTTCATATGAACACATGGAAAAAGAAAAGGCACCAATCTAAAAATCGGTGAGCATATTTTTGGTAGAACACGTAACACCTGCCATTAATGGGTTGCTTTACCAAGTCCTGGCTCTAGGGAGGCGATTGTTGACCAAAACAGCTCTCAACGACCTTGACCAGTAACCCATTAAGGTCAAGGATTAGAGACCATCTTTCATCTTCCAAGCTCTTGGGCACCATATTGGGTTGAGTAGAGGGTGCCAAGAAAGGATAATTATCTCCCCATATGGGTACACATATTGCAAATAAGCATAAAGTCTACGAAGGCGCACAATTAAATGGTCAAGCCGCCTTTCGAATTGAAGACGTTGTCTTTGGAATTGCCTAGCCTTCTTTATTCACCACTTTTAGCATCTAAGTATTTGGTTTACAAAGAGTAAGTCCAACAATTGTTGCAAATTGTCTGACCCTGTACAAGAAAGTTACTTATTCAACAAATTAAAAAGGACATAAGATAAAAACAAAGAGTAACATGCCAACAGTATGAGATGAAAATATTTTCTATTAAAAATATTGGATGCATTACATCATTGCGCGTTCAAGGCACAACGAGATACATTCAGTAAAACAAGGCATAAGACACAAATTAAGTAAATGAGGGCATAAGAGAAAGGATGCACAAAACAAGGCACAAAAGGACATAACAGAGTTGGGTTCATCATAATTTTTTACATGCACGGGAGTGAGTGGCTTTCTGTGCACCTTGAGTCCCCAGCCTCAGGGACTTTCCTCTTTAGCATAATCCTTTTCACAAGCCTTGCCACCAGAGGGCTATTATCACCAACATCCTCAACTAGATGTTCATCCGCACTAGTGAGGAAGCTCCACATTCTGCTTCTTCAGCATCATGACCTCCACCCACATTTAGAACATCCCCCCTTCAGCACATTTGGCATTCCCTCCACCTCCTCTCTCTCCACCATGCCCTCCCTTTCCTTATACTCAGTCTGCATTTCATTGGGAAATTTGGCTTCTGCACTCCCTCCCTTGCCATGCTTGTCAGGTTGGAAAATTTTGTCTACAATGCTCTGTTTTGACATACTTGTCCATGGAGATGTGGACTCGTGCACGATTTTAGCATCCGTAGACAAATGCATACAAGATGCTGGTCAGCATACATAAGTGCTAGTTAATTAAACAACAGTGTGAGTTGTGCACACAAGAGTACCTATAATGCTAAAAGGAATGCTATTCAACAAACGTCATTGTTAATAAGCATACACACGTGCTAGTTATCATATAGAAGTGCGAGGCAGCATACGAGTATCACACTAGTGTATAAGTTAGAAAATCTGGATGCTAGTTTAGCATAGATAAAATACAAGAGTAACAACTATTCGTATGAGATGTCTAGTAAGCATAAGAGATTGCTAGATACCATAGAAGGGTAAGCATACTAGAGTGGTTGTTAGCATACAAGATAGCTACTTAGCATATAACAATGTTACTTAGCATTCTAGATATGCTAGTTCGCAATCGGATATGTTAGTTAACATACAAAAGTGCTTGTTAGTGTACAAGATATTTAGTTACCATAATATAGTGCGAGTCAACACTCTAGATATGCTAATTAGCATACTAGATATGCTAGTTAGCAAACAAGATATCCTCGTAAGTATACTAGATATGCTAGTTAGTATACTTGATATGCTAACTAGCCAGCTTTTTTATATGCCAACTAACAATCTAGTTTGCTAAATTTTCTATGCTATGGTATGCTAGCTAGCATATTTGGTATGCTAACTAGTATATATAGTATGCTAGTTATCATACTAGATATGCTAGCTAGCATATTAGACATGCTAGTTAAGCATACTAGAAATGCTAGCTAGTATACTAGATATGCTAGCCAGCATACTAGATATTCTAGTAAGCATACTAGATATGCTAGCTAGAATAGCAAATATTCTTGTTAGCATAGAACATTTAGCAAACTATATTGTTATTCAGCATATAACAAAGCTGGCTAGCATATCAACTATACTAACAACCATATTTAGTATGCTTTACGAGCATATCTTGTTTGCTAACTAGCATATCTAGTATGCTAGTTAGCATACCACCAAGTGTGCTAGCATAGAAAATTTAACATACTACATTTCTAGTTGGCATATAACAAAGCTAGTTAGCATATTGAAGTGCTAGTCATTGTACTAGATATGAGAAATAGCATAATAGATATCTAGTATGCTAGTTAGCATACCACCAAGTGTGCTAGCATAGAAAATTTAACATACTACATTTCTAGTTAGCATATTGAAGTGCTAGTCATTGTACTAGATATGAGAAATAGCATAATAGATATGCTAATTAGGATAATATATATATGCTAATTAGCATACTAATAGTGCTTAGTAGCATATATAATTATACTAGTTTGCATTGTTAGCACACAAGAAACTTGCTTCATTAGCATATCTTGATCTACTACTCCAGTAACACTTACCTGAGTTTGGTGTGACTGGATCCCTTTGTCTGACAACCTTACACAATCAGTTAGAGGGTATCATTTTCCCACATCTTGTAGCCCTATATATCCAGGCCGCCTAAGCCAGTATGCACTTGCAAAGCATAGCGAGTGATACCTATGCTTACAAGGCAGCATGACCATGGCAATAAGTTGTTCAACTTCAAGAGACAATCCACAACCAGCACATTGGTTGTGGTCTATCCCTTTTGCTGAATCTGTCATGGTTTCTTTTGTTGAGATATCGAGCTCAACTAGTTCTACACACGACGGACATTGATGACCCGCCTAGGTGGACCCGCCTAGGTGATAGCTTTCGCATCTATATCATTGGCATGGTTGGTGAGATTATGGGTAATATGTGGCCAGTGGGATGACAGGCTGTGTGATAGCCATTTTGGATTACTAGAGACTGGCATAGTTAAAGCATTAGCTCATTTAGTCAGGTTTACATTATGGACCGACCCTTGTATGTTGTAGTTGAGTACTAACCTACATAGTGTGTACTCTTATCTTTATGTTAGGTTGGTTGAGTAGAGAAGAGGAAGATAGAAGAAAATTCAGCTATCCATCTCTCTCTTGTGACTTGCTCTCTCTTGTGTGTGTGTGTTTGCTTGCTAGGGCTTGAAGCTCTCCCTCTCCCCCACATTCTCTTTACGGTATTAGAGCCTAGTTCGTGTGAGAGCTAAGGAGGCAAGTAAGAGGCAAGAACAAGCAAGGAAGGACGTGGTACTACATGGGTAAGAGCACCACCATCTCTTTCCCCTTCTTGGTTTAGGTACAACACCCCCTCAGTAGCTCTAGGAGCTACACATCTCTGATTGAGGAGCTATCTTCGCAGTGGGAGCAGAGCTACAAGGAAGGTATGTTGTCCTATTAGACAACGGTTTTTCAACCAGATTCGCATTTTGGGCGCGTTACGGGCCTCGATTCATCACTGCAGGGTATTTTATTTTCTGGAAGTTCTAGTAGAGAACTATTTCTGCTCAAAATCTGGTTATTGCAGTGCAAGAGTGCATTTTGGAAGTGCAGATAGGGTTTGCACATGTATTGTTGATATACTGGGTGTATGTACATGTACTCTGGTCACATTTGGTGACACAAAGGCTATGCTTAAGTACCGCTGCTACAACTGCTTTGCAGCAGTTACATGAGATACTGTTGTATTACAAGTTACATACATAATTTGTGTGTTTGTAGGTTGCTGCAAGAAAACATGTCTGACGGAATTAATCAGATTGTTAGTGAGAAGCTGGATAAGAATAAATTCCATGCTTGGAAGTTCAGAATGACCAATTTCCTAATGGGTAAAGGATTTTGGGATTATGTAGAAGGTGACAGTGAGGAGCCTCCAGAGTTATCTGAGGAGAATGCCACTCCTGCAAATATAAAGGCATTCAAGGATTGGAATCGGGTGCAAGAAAAGTCATGTACTCTCTTTCAATTAGTGTCACAGACACTATGATAGGACACATGGTGATCAGTCTCGCTTAGACATAAAATAAATATCCATCTATTAACCCAATTCTAGGGTTAACAAGAGCTACCGCCATTATCTTACATCAAGGAGTCACGGTAGATATACCAAGGGTCGTACATTCAAGATATGAAGCAATAGTGTCCAAAGCTACAACTTGGACGGGTGCCCGTAATGGTGTGATGAAGTATTGATGGTGATTCCCACTTCAAGAGCATGTGGAAGCAAGTTAGGATGAAGTCCTAAGTGATGTACTTCATGGATATATTATGAGATTAGTCATTGTAATAGCATTAGGCTTCTTATGAGCCTAAAGTGCTCGGCCAGCCACAGTTTAAGTGACTGTGAACAATTATGGCCTTGTATATAAGTGAATTTCTCTCATAATACAACATACTCTCCCATTGTGAAATTGAGTCTTGCTCTTGCTAATCCTCTTGCTAATCTCTCTCCCCAATGCATGCTAGTGAGTGTGTGTGTGAAGTGAGGTGAGAGGAGGGACGAGTACCCGTAGTGCAACGCGGCGGTGTGACAATGCTGGTGGGAGCACGGTGGAATTGCTTCTCAAGGAGTTGTAGAGCTTGGAGACCTCAAGGGTTACGAACTCGGCCATTAGAAAGACCCTCCAAGAGTTGCGGTTCACCAAGTAATCTCTTTTTGGACGTGTTTCAAGGAGGGTTAGGGTGAGCCATAACATTTTTGGCACCGCTATCCGGAGAACCATTCCTTGACTTTTTCCATCATTTTTTCTCTAATCTCCGCATTACCCATTGCCCATAATCTGAATTAATGGTTTCCCATGAAAAAGATATGGATTTGATGGTAATTTGTGTGAGATTTGGTGTAGAATATCTCTCCTTTTTGTTCTTTTCACGGAAACATCATTTCATAGGATTAACTCTCAGGGATTAGGCCATCTCACGGATCTACTTCGTCTATCGTACCATAACAGAATTGAGTCTTATTTTAGGGATCCATCAGTCCAGCCTAACCCCATCCAGTCCCATGGGTTATAGCCAACTGCCCAACCACTGTAGTGATAGAATCCGTTTAGGAATTTGGTTATGTTTTGTCTCGGGTGTACCACGGAAAAGAGTTCCTAGGCCCCCTAGCCGACGCTTCATGCAAACTTCAAGATAGTCACACCACTTAAACACCCAATATGAAATTGCCTATTTCACAGATTCAGCTAACTTTAAAACAATCTTTTAATGAAATCATAGTATCACTGATCATAATCCTCCAAAATATCCAGTTGAATTCTACTTTCCAATCATTCCTTCATCGGTGTACCTATGGCATCATTGGCAACCAGAACGGTCACCACCTGTCCACTCAGGGGCCTTTTCAATAGTTCTTAGCTTCTCATAGTACCCAGAAATATATTCACTTATAAAAATCTAGATGGACTCTCCGTTGAAGATCAGCAAGATCAACCAACAGATCCATGCTCGAATTCAGAAAACAACTCTTACTCCTTGTTCCAATATCTTCCTCGATGCACACGTGGGTAGCTTCGACGACCCAGAGCCATGGACTCATTCGTTGTTGTTGAGGACCAGCAAGGTCAATCAACCAGATCCATGCCCGAATTCAGAAAACAACTCTTACTCCTTGTTCCAATATCTTCCTCAACGCACGCGTGGGTAGCTTCGGCGACCCAGAGCCCAGCACCGTATGGTTAGCACCCTCTAGATCCTTCATAGGTCACCTAGCACTTCACTCATAGGCTGCTTCCTTGGTCCCTCATCCACCATATCCGAACTGTTGTAACTTTATCACACTTAGGTCTCCACGACCTCATTCACAAGACGGTCAAATGCTTCCCCAGCATTCTTGATATAAAACAGTCATTTAAAAATAGGTCATAAATACAGTTTCTATAATGAACTCTCGTCTTTCCACATTGTTCCATATCAATCCACATTACTTAATCCAAGTCCAATCATATGTATTCCCATCGTCCTTCATCCATTCTCATCCAATCACATCATTTTCCATCTCATCACATCTTTCCACATTTATACTCATCACATCTCATCCACTCGCATCTACCCATATCCATATCCATATCCATATCCACATCTCATCCACTCGCATCTACCCATATCCACATCTCATATCCACATCTCATATCCATATCCATATCCATATCCACATCTCATCACATCACATTCATTCACATCTCATCCATTCAGATCTACCCCGATCCACATCACATCACATCCATTTCACCTCACATCTCATTCATTCACATCTATCCCGATTCACATCACATCACATCCATTCACATCACATCCATTCACATCTATCCCAATTTACATCATATCACATCACATCCATTTCACATCACATCTCACCCATTCACACTTATCCCAACTCACATCACATCACATCCATTCATATTCATCACTTTCATTGTATCCCCATTCCATCACATACATTCTATCCACATTACATCACGTCCACATCTATCCACATCATATCTCATTTATTCCATCAACTTTACATCACATCCACATCATATCTCATTCATCCACATCCATCCAATCATTCACATGCATGACTATCCACATCTATCCATGCATTCAAATCCACATATATTCACATCACATTACATTTCATCCACATCTCTTTACATCACATCACATCTCATCCACAACCACATCACATTCACATCCACATCTCTTTACATTACATCACATCTCATCCACATCCACATCACATTCACATCCACATCTCCTTACATCACATCACATCTCATCCACATCCACATCACATTCACATCCACATCTCATCCACATCCACATCCATTTACATCACATTCTTTCACTTTCACATCCACATCCATTTACATCACATTCTTTCACATACACATCCACATCCATTTACTTCACATCTCATCCACATTCATTTTCATCACACCACATCCTATCACATCCCATTCACATCTTATCACATCCATTCATATCCTATCGCATCCCATTCACATCTTATCACATCCATTCACATCCTATCGCATCCCATTTACATCTTATCACATCTATTCACATCCTATCACATCCCATTTACATCTTATCACATCCTATCACATCCCATTCACATCTTATCACATCCATTCACATCCTATCGCATATCCCATTTACATCTTATCACATCTATACATCTTATCACATCTATTCACATCCTATCACATATCATTTACATCTTATCACATCCCATTCACATCTTATTCCCATTTAGTAGCTTTTCCTACTTCGATACCGATAATGGGACTTTTTCTAAATTTCTGCCAATTGTTTGGCTTAGATAAAGGTTCTTTTTCTCGCCGACTAATTTCATATTCTTTCTCAATTTCTCAAAGGAATTATATTCAATATTCCTCTTTTGAATAAAAGAATTCATGGGATTTACAAAAATCAATTCTACCCATATTTTCATTTTTTATAAATATTCATAAATTGAATTATACTAAAAATTTCTCTTTTTCCCATTTAATTTCTTAGATCTCAAATATCATGGGAATTCCTCTTTTTACATTTAATTACCTGAATTCTAAATGTCATGGGAATTTCTCTTTTATCATCAAATAAATTTATCTAAAATTCCTCTTTTCTTTAATAAAAATATCCATTAATTCAATATGCCAAGAATTTCACTGTTACTATTTAAATGGTTGAATTTCAAATGTCATGGAAATTTCTCTTTTATCATTTAAATATTTCTCATGCATAAAATAATTTTATCTAAAATAAAATATCTATTAATTCCAATATGCTAAGAATTCCACTCTTCCTATTTAAATGATTGAATTCCAAATGTCATGGAAATTCCTCTTTTATCATTTAAATAAGATTACCATAATTTTCTTGTTTCTTAATTATTTAATTATACATAAACCTTAAAAATTCGTTTTCCATTGAATGTGATGAAAATCATTCTTTTAGCCAAGGATATTCAATCCTAGAATATGGTAGGAAGTCCTCTTTTCACGTTATGCATAAGAATGAATTATGTATCAATTTCTTAAAAATTTTACCATAGCTCCGCTATTACTATAATTTTCAATATTTTTGAAAAGAATAAGACTTAGTAATGTGATTATGATAGTATAACTATCTTTTAACCTTAAATCCAATTTATGGATTTAACTCATTAGATTACCATAATTTACTAGCATATAAGTATAAAAAATCATTTTCTTAACCTCTAGCCTCACAAGCGTAGAGTTTGATTTGTGAATTGAGAATTTCTCCATGAGAAGCATCAATTGAATAGAGAATTGGTCATAGGAATAACCATTCTTTGGGGGAGAGAGAGATAAACATAAAAAGCATCCTAATTAAGCATAAATGTAAACTTTTCTTAATTATTCATTACAACTCTTAAGAAAAGCTTGATTTGCATTATAAACACTTAATTTAGAAACTTCTCAAGCTTGAGAGGGATTGAGAAGTGAAAACATTGAGAATAGTAGAGAAAAACCATAAAATTACACTTAACCTCTTATTTTTTCTTGCTTCTCTATCTTAGAAGAAGCCCCCAACCAATCAATTGGTTAGTGTGTTGAAAGGAAAGCTCCAAGGATGGTTGAAGAGAGAGAGAGAGAGAGGCTCCACTCTCTCCAAAAGTAGAGGATTTTTAAGGGATAATAAAAAATATCATTATTTTAATGTAATACTGGCATGGTATAGTTCACAAATTTTTTTACAAAAGGCTAAGGATCTATTTATAGGTGAGAGAGGCCTCTAACCAAGTCCAACACGTTGCAGAATTTTCCAGGTTCAGTTTTCTAAATTTGAACCTAGTTTGTCTCCCTTTTGATTTGGTTTGTCTCAGGAGAGAGGAGAGATAAAAATATCACAATTTTATTAAAATAAAAACTCCACCACATGTGTGAAATAGGCGCCTCCTTGAAGTCCCCCCTTCTCCTTACCAAGGTGTCAAAAATGTATCATTATACCAAAATATCTCATTTTTTTAGTAATATCTCATAGTTTTTAACTAATAAAACTTGTACTCAGTCAACTCTTCATCTTATGTGGGCATTTACTCATTTTTGGGTATTTTCTTTTTTTCATTGGATTGATCTCCTCCCCACACTTGGATTGATCCTATTGGCCCATAGAAACCTTAATTGGACCATAATCCAAAAATTTCTGAAAATCTAGACCCTTAGGCTAAGGTCCTTTATACACATTTCAAATGCACATTGGAAAGTTCTTTTTGAAATTTTGTTTCAGGGGAAACCATTTTAGACACTAGGAGGATTTTTATATCCAAAAATATCTCAATTTTGGATTACCTCTCGCTAGACATTTTCTCTCTCCAGGTCAAAAAATAGGGTAAAACAAGATCTTTCTTTTATTCCAGAGAGGGGAATAATTTCAAGAACAGGAGGGGAGGTTCTTACACCTGTATACCTCAAAAGCTGGAGGGAGGAATCTTACAAACGGCCTGCACTTTCACGGAAACATCATTTCATGGGATTAACTTTCAGGGATTAGGCCATCTCACGGAATAACCCTTCACGACCAAAAAAACTACAATCTCACGCGTTCAAGTTTCTCACGAATTATAGTCTCACGACTTAAGAACCTACACTTTCACAATTTAAGCCTCTCACGGATTAAGCCATATCATGCATTAACACTTTCCCAATGATCTTCAATAGCCATTATATATTTGTTAAGATTATTGCTTACTATTATTTTGGCTAAATTAATGTAGCAGTTGCTCAATGAGTGCATATCCATACTCATGCACTGGAGAACATTTGCACTAAAGCCTCACCATCAACAACTTCCAAGTACATTCTTGGATGGGGGAGGCATGGTGGGCGAAAGCCTGGTCAATGGTACAACCCATTGCCTTAAATTTCCCTTCAAATTACAAACCTCTCCAAACGACACTACCATCTTCACAAATCAATGATCTTCAATCCTTCGTGAAGATATCTATATTAGTCTCGCAAGTCGACGTAATTATTTCAATCCTCACCAAACAAGTGGCTAATTCAACACAGAGCAGTTAAATAAGAGTCTATCTGACTCAATTCTTGTACTTCATGTAAATCTGCTTCATAAGAACACTTAAATATAAATAAAGACATAAAAAGCACATGGGTAGAAGAAGATAGGAACAGGTCCTACTCAACAACATTTGACAAGAATCCTTCCACACAAAGGGACATCATCTGTTTAAAAAATATGGCATGTGATCAAGTGCAGACCATGAACTGGAATTCTGTGAGATGTAATTCCGTGAAAGTGTAGGCCGTGAACTGAAATTTCGTGAGATGGAATTCTGTGAAAGTGCAGGTTTTGACCCCGTGAAAGTTGCAGGTTTTGACCTTGATGGTTTTTTTTATTTTAATTGATTTTATGGGACAACTAGGTTCTGACTTGCAAGCAACAGGTCCTTGTGCAGTTATTTCTCACATCCAGAGGGGTGATAAGAGCATTGTTATTTTTTCCTTGATACACTCATAAGTCTCCATTGCAGTCGTGGGTATTGATTCTTGAATTTGTTGCTCAGATGTTGTCAAGGCAATATGGAATACTGCTGATTATTTGCTCTTGAACACACAAGCTCTTGTGTTGGTGCTGAATGCACAAGAGTGGTTGAGTGATTTGCTTGTTGTTGCTTGGGCATCCATTCTTGTACCCACAATATTGAGAATAAATACAATACTGTTCATCAAGGGGTAATACAATCCCAAGGGTAGCCTTCTTCAATTAGCAAAATTATACAATTTGGAACCACCACTGAGCTAAATATTACATATTTTCCTACAACTTAAACCAAAGGTTGGATGTAATTAAGAAAAGAATCCAAGGGTCAATAATAATTATCTTGTCCAAATCTACTTATCACCATTGCTTCACCACATGTAATTCTTAATACTTACATTTACATAATTTAGTTTACTCTTGTGTCTCAGTTGCTTATTCTCACATAGAAGCTAATTTTCTAGCATAATGGAAAACACTTTTCCATTTGCATATTTCAGCCTCTTCTCTTGTGTCTCTATTGCTTTATCTCGCATAGAAGCTAAGAGAGTGAGAGGTGGATGCATGAGCTCTCATTGTTGTCTTCTGCTCTTGTTTCTCTTCTCTTGCGTGCGAATAAGTGAGATAGGCAATTCATGATTTGTGAGAGAGCTACACAACTCTTGTGGAACCATTTTCCACCATCTATTGTGATTGAGAATGGTACAAGCTAAGATTGGATTACTGACATGATCTCCATGACACATAGAGATAATGATTAGAAAATGGTGGAGTGCTTACTTTAAATCTCCAAGTCCTCAGGCCTCAAGGACCTCTAAATCTTGGATGATAGAAAGAACTTTCATTCACACATAAGATGCATAAACGTAGGGATAAAACAATCAGTATGAGGAACATATCATGAGTTGGATGTATCAAAGGATCATCTTCAAATCTAAGAACCGATTAATCACACAATTGTGATGAAGGGATATCCACTTGATATTGTTTCGACAGCTTTCAAAAGGTAAGTTCCATTGATTTGAAGGGGAAAAAATCTCCAAAGAGGTAATGAAAATGGTCCAAATTTGGTTGCAAAATGCCTACCAAAAGTACCTTCATCAAGACACAAAGAAAATCTCACTTTTTGGCTAACAATTTTGGTGTTCTGTATACACCTAGAGAAGACAAGGTCCATTGGTTGTGAATACATTAATAGCACTTGAGAAGGGAGCCTTTTTATATATTGAGAAGGCAAGGTTCATTGAATGTGAACACAAGATAAATGCTAAAGAAAACATTACAGGATTGTAGTGCCAAATGCCCACTTTTTGTGGGATTGCTCCTTCAGCCCTGAAATAGAGTCCGAAAATCGCGAGGCTTTTCTGCAATTCATGGGTGGGTATGAAGAATATGGATAGAGGAGACTCCCCATCCATGAACTTGGAGGGGGGAGATATCCCTCACTATCTATTCGGGATTCTTGCCACTTTTTTCCAAATTTTATGCAGGTGAGAAAAGTGTGTAAAGTTCCCCATTAATGTAAATCTCTATGTAACTTTGATTTCTTTGATGATAGATACAGTTTACACTTTCTTGGAGGAATGAATCGGAGCGTAATTTTTATTCACATGCCCTTAGTGTAAATCTCTATAGTGAGTAACTTTTATTTCATTTGATTGGCAAAAATACATGCACTCTCTTGGAGGCAGTATTCAGGAAAAACCAAGGTTTAGTGTTAGGTGAAAATTTTGAAAAATAACTTTTAAATTTTAAAATAACAATTTATAAAAAAACTACAAATTTTAAGGGATTTTAGTTATAATTTTGCTTAAAACCTTTAGAATTTAGGAAAAAACCTAGAAGAAATTTGAGGTTGAAGGTTTTTTGAATTGTTGGGAAAAATGTTTTGTGTGCGAACACTACTTGGAGGAATAATTGTGAAGGTTATTGCCTAGAAGTGGTGTACATGGCACATTTGCTTCAGGGCGAACGGAGGTTGAAAGAAGTTGCCGGACAAGATCTCAGCAGCTATGAATCGGTTGGCGCTCTGAGTGAAATGGACCCCGTCCCAGCTCACGTGCGCAGAAGGATCCGAGCAAGACGAGGCGACAACGATCTGTCCGTTCTCCACTTTGCTGTTGGTACAGGTAACGCTGGAATCGTAGTTGTAAGGAGGGCCTCCGACGCCGCAGCAAGCCGTGGTGGTGTAGGTGAAGCCTGAGAATTAATGCATGATAATCAAATTATATCTAATTAAGCTAGTCAAGAAGGCGGATATCCATGATCAGCTAATTAAGGCGCACAAAGGCAGCTGCGTGAGAGGAGTAGTAGTAGTACCGTTTGAGGTAGCATTAGCCCACAGGTCGTACTTTATGGCGTTGGAATCGACGTAGACGACGGAAGCGCCGTAGAGCTCCGTCTGGAGTAAAAAGGACTTGTTTCTCAGCAGCTCGTTGAAATTGCCCACCGCTCGGTTGAAGGAAAGCAAGCACCCGTTGGCGTCCACGTCGGATGCATTGTGCGGGTTATTTGCCAGGGTGGCAGGGTAGCAACCCAGTGGCCCAAGGTTGGTGATAAGGAAGAATCGCGCACCGTCGGTGTAAAGGCTCTGCCGTCGACATTGGTGACCCTCTATATGTAAATTTTGAGAAATTCTTGAAGAAAAAAAAAGCAATATTCTTTAAAAATAATCTTTATATATAGGTAATACTATATACACCTATCTATTTCCCAAAAAAAAAATCTTTCAATTTGAAATGAAGGTTCATTAATTTTATTATATTTTAATAACACAAGGATCAACTTCGTGTAATCAAGCACATACAAACCCTGCCTAGTTTACGTGACAAGCTCCAGCATGAAGTAGTTTACTTCCACAATGTTCAGTCTATAGACATATTCATTAATTAGTCTTACACGCACTTTTCTTGGGATCAATAATAATTATATATTATTAACTAAGAAACTGTTCAAAAACTGCACTACAACCAAGTCAGTACTACACTATCCATATTTACAGATCCTTCTTAACTTCATTCAGAATTTTACACAAAAATTCGCATCTCTCTTCCTCCATCAAAAAGCAGGACTGCTCCCAAGATATTTGGTATCCCAAAAGTATGCTAGCCTCCATCTAGCTTCTGTAGTGCATCCACGAGGGGATTGTTTTTCCCACATTCTCCCTTACAGGCACTAATTAATGAATATGTTAAGGTTAAACCCAAGCCTCCGTCTCCATGATACGCCACGTGAGAAAGCCTTTGAACGTGAGAGAGACCCTGCTATGTCCATGATATGCCACACACGAGAGAGGGCCTACTCTCTACATGAAACAACGCGCAAAAAACAAAGCCTACTCTCTCTATGATACGTCGCATGAGAGAGACACAGACGTAGAAAAAAAAAAGCCCACAAAAGGGAGAGAGAGACGATGAAGCCACGAAACCTCTTGAAAAATCCCATCGCCTTTTGAAAGTATCGTAAGTTTTTTTTTGGGATCAATAATAATTATATATATTAATTGAAACTGTTTATTAAAAACTGCAGTACAACCAAGTCAGAGCTACAGTATCTATCCATAATTACAGCTCCTCAACTTCATTCAGAGTTTTACACAAAAATTTCGTGTGAGAACCAGACCCACTGTGAAAATATGGTCCAAGAAAGGGGGAATGTTGGAAAAACAATCTCCTCGTGGATTCGTGGATGCACTATAGAAGCTATGATGGAGGCTAGCATACTTTTGGGATATCACATATCTTGGGAACAATCCTACTTTTTGATGGGGTTTAAAAAATAATAATTAATCAACCTTCATCTCAAAGTTTGGAGCCCTTATCATGAATTAATTAATAGCCAAAACAAATTTACACCGAATGAATATATATAGTGAAAAGAAATTTGGCACCCAATATGTATATGTACCTCCACGATGTTACCAATTGCATCGACCACCTCTGAGAAGACCCCAGATACTTGACTCAAAGGAGTGCCAGATGACAATTGTGCCGTGAAATCGTTCTGGCCTATATCAAAAGTGTATAGCGCATTGTCGAAAGACGATGGAAGCGGTAGAAAGTCCAAGAATTTCCCTGCAATTTGTTGTGGCAAAACATATTCAATGTGCGCAAATAACCATTACATAACCATAGTTAATAACTAATTAATTATATTAATTAAAATTATAATTATTTAACTTGATTAATGCAAATTAATGGACGCAATCCCTCAAGGGGTGCAACTCTCCAAGCGTACAGGCTCTTCTTTATCTTTGTAATTCAACACAATCAATATGATCAATTGTTCATCTTGAGTCCTCTAGGCATCATCAATATCTTTTGTAATCTCTGTGTTGCTGAGATATATGTGATAACATAATTATGGTTTAATATATGATTATAACTAATCATCATTGATACTAATTATAGTTAATTACAAGATTCATAGCCTTATCATCAACTAGACAATATTTGAGTTTGTCTATCTGATTCTCTTCTGTGCACATTGTCTTATTTTTCCTCTCTTGAGTCTCCATCGTTGTGAATATGAGTTGGTCACGGTCTCTAAAATCCTCACATGTTATCACAGCCTCGCATAGCCTCACAAGGCTCCCAATAGTTTTCGTATTCTCCTCCTTAACTTTTACTTGCATTGCATGGAGCGGAGCCCTTTGTCTAGTTTTCATATTCTACCCCTTTGACAATTGCTCTAGTCACTTCGGAGGTAGTGCTGGAGAAAATGTGGACACCTAACTTCAACGCATGCAAATAATCTACTGTGGACAGATTTGCCATCATGCACTGGACTCAATGCGACAGCCCTTCAAGTATCACAAGTGTTGGCATCTCTTTTTAGACAAAGGTCGCAAAATAAGTCACCAAGTCACTTTCCTATGCTGACACTCTGTCCTTTACCTCTGTGGTGGATACTACTACCATGCAAAGCCTCCAAGAAGCAATGGATGCTAACCTCAAACCCATAAAGACATGGCAAATCGATGAGCCATAGTCCTTGGCTATATCAAGAAAGGCTTTCAGTCTTAGGTCTCTTTCCCCATGGACAAAGCGCCTTCCTCGAGTTCAAGAAAACGACTGACTCGGAGTCTATCTGTACTTCACGAGGCACATACCCTCATAGGATGGCTTCAAAAGATGGTTTGCAAGGTAAAGCCTCTCTTGTCTGCTTCTACTTTTGCCAGCAAGGGAATTTTCCATGTCCTTGTCGAATCGTCTACTCGGAGAGACGCTATTTGCGCTCTGGTCCCTACGGGTCATCTCATCCCCTGGTTACCCTGCTTTCAAGCCATAACATATTCTGCAAACAATGGCCAGGTATGGATTAGCTTCCCGGGCTTCCCATACTACCTATGGGCATAAGTGCCCATGAAGGCTAGTGTTCTTGGAAAGGTTATGTATATTGTCCCTCCATTGGAGCTTGATGAAGGACAAGGGTCGCATGATGCTACATCTTCTAGGATAGGTGGAATTACACCCTGGACATCCTCTCCCTCTCGACTCTAGAAGAGCTCCGTAAGGTATTAAATTCAATGTCTCTATCAAATTTGAGACCTTCCGGGATTCTTGTTTCAAGTGTAAGCAATCGGGACACTTCGCCAAAGATTGCCCGCAAACAACTTCCACACCTCTAGCTCTATTGGGTCGGTGTCAAAGTTCCTTGCAAGGCCTCCTGAAGCCGCTCAAAAATTCTCTCTATCCCCTCGAACCTATCACTACACCCATCCCACAAACAATGGATGTTGACTCCTCCTGAAAGAGAGAGCGTGAAGCTAACATAGAGTAGGGTTGTGCTTCAGAAGGTAAGCTCCCACTCCACCACACCCTTTTATAGCCCAAAGATACAAAAGTCTCCCCCCCCCCCCCCCCCCCCCCCCCCCCTCCCCCCTCCCAAAAAGGCCAAGGTAAGGGAAGCCCGAGCCAAGGGATAAGTGCTCACATCTTGGGCAACAAGTATGAAGCTTTGGTAGCTCTTGACCCCATTAATTTGGATATGTCTCAGGATACCATCAATGTTGGTTAATATGTCTCTCTATGCCAAGATTAAAGTTCTTTCCTGGAATATCAGGGGACTATGTGTAGCCAAAAGGTGAAGAGAGACTTTAGCTCTTTTTCAAAACTTACAAAATGAAATTTTATGTTTGTAGGAGCTGAATACCTAAGGATATTGCCCTATCAATCTCAAGAAGGGTAGAACTTCTTTCTTCATTAATGCACCACAGAGCAGGTCTGGAGGAACTACCATCCTGCTCAAAGCTAGGTGGAAATGCATGCATGCAACAGTACACTAAGGAAAATAGGCATGCCCTTATCCTCAAGGTAAGCAACTGATCTGTCAATCTGACTATATTCCTCATGACTCCGTTGAGAGAGCTACGCTTTAGGATCACTAAGCTCAATTCTGGAGGTAAGAGAAGAAGCTATCTTTTTGGGGATTTCAACGTGGCAGAGTTTCTTGAAGATCACTCCCACGGACATGAGTCAGGTGGAAAGAGTTGCATGGCAGAAATTCACCTAACTATGCTCGTGGTGGGTAGATGTCAAACAAGTGTGTGAGTACAACACTGCATGCACTTACACGTAGTCCAACAAACAAGTGGACAAGAATGGCAAGTGGAAAGACTTGAGGGAGGGTACATTTCTAAAGAAGGTTGGTCGATAGCCCTGCCATAGGCCATTTGGAGCCTCCCGGACCAGGGGTGCTCATATCATTAGTCTATCCTCCTTTCCTTTGCCATGCCCGGTCTTGCACCTCGAAAGACTTCCTCCCTCCCCCTTTCAACCTTAATGTATCCCACTTAGGGAAGGAAGACTTTGATGCAAAAATTGTTGTTGTTACGTTGGGTGGTGCTGCAAAGGCCCTTAGTGTGCTCCCCATTGAATGCTAGGATAAAAGCATAAGGTATGCCACAAACTTTTGTAAGAAGTTTGGATGACAGGAAAAGGCCCCCCATCAAAGAAAGAAGTATTGTATGACAACGAAAAAATTGAGAGAGACTATGATGCAAATGATGTAAATGATTACAGGAGGGGTCGAACCCCATAGACACCACACTTGTCAACAACATAGACACCCAGCTACTCCCTAGCTACATACCCAGGCCCAAGCCAAAGAAGAAGCACTAAGGGTCCATGTGCATACCAAATGGCTCTCCAAAGGAGATGACCTACCAGCTTTTTTCGACGGGTGAAAGAGCAACACCAGCAAGAGCATATTAGCAAGCTACAAATGCTGTTGATGACTCTGTAACAAAAGATGAGAGGGAGATAGATTGTGACACAGTTCACGACACATCTCTCCTTGATCAACAAGTCTATCCCGCTGGTGGAAGTCAGATACCTTGATCAACAAGTCTATCCCGCTGGTGGAAGTCAGATACCTTGAGAGGCTGGGCAATTTCCTTTCTCTTGGATTACTATAAAGGTGCAGGATCCCTCCATCCCTGTTTTGAGTAGAGCTTATATAGTGGATGTTGTTTTGAGTAGAGCTCATACAATGGATAAACTCAAATTTGTTGCTGGCAGTGGGTGAGTAGAGCTCATACATTGGATGAACTCAGATTTGTTGCTGGCAGTGGGTGAGTAGAACTTATACAATGGATGAGTAGAGCTTATACAATGGATAAGTAGAGCTTATATGGTGGATGAACTCGAATTTGTTGCTCGCAAGATAGGCAAGGACAAAACCCTAAGACTTGACTATCTCCCTATTTAATTTTACTGGCACTTTTGGCCTCTTATCTACCAAGATTGGTGCTCTATGTAGTCTAATATAGTTGTGAACTCACTCATGAAGTGAATAGAGGCCACATGAAGCTAATCATGAAGAAAGCTAGGGGATTGGCACCCCGTCATGATGCTTAGCACCTCATACAAGATATTTGGCAAGGCCATCTCTCTTTATATAAAGTACATTCTACCAAGGTGTTGTAGACTCCAACCAATTTGGGTTCATACATGGCAGACCAATTTTTGAGGTTGTGCTCAACATACAATGTGGTATGGATTATGCACTTTCCCTTAACAAACCCACCCTACATACTTCCTAACTTGGACTTAGAAAAAGCATATTAAGGGTCATATGTGATCTTATGCTTGCAGGTGCTTGCTAGAAATGGGGTCGGAAGAGGCTTGATATGGATGGTTAGAGCCATGCTCGGGAGCCTTGCTCAGGAATGCTAACTTAGAGGTCATTATAAATGCTAACTTAGAGGTCATTATAAATAGTGTTGTAGGTGGGGGATTCTCTTTGCAAAGATTGGTTTTGCCAAGGATGCCCTTTGGCACCTTTGCTCTTCTTAGTGGTAATAGAATTTACCTTTGCTAATGTGCGATACTTCCACGAGCAAGGGCTCCTCAAAGGCCTTCTGCTTTTGATAAATGATCAAATGACCACATAGTTTTTTGCTGATGATAATAGATGGATCCTCACCTATGAAGAGACTAATGTGGATACTTTCTTAGGTTGTAGATGAGTTTTGTCTGCTATCTAGGTCATTCAATAGCACTGAGAAAGTAGAAGGCCTTTTATTGTACTGAGGAGATCATGAACACTAGGATCTCAAGTATGGTTTTAAGTGCATACCTCATGAAACAACCCTCAGGTTGTTAGGCTACCCCATTGGGCAAAGATGTAAGCAATAAGCAAAGATTCAACAGTTGGTTCTACCCAAAGCTCCAAGTTAAGATAGTCTACTGGGATAAGACCTAGCTTTCATTTTCTGGGATACTGGTGATTATTAAACATGTACGCACATCCTAGTCTTCATAGCATCCCTCTTCACCTTCAACAATACTGACTGGAAAAAAGCAGAAAAGCTCTTCAAAGATTTCTTGTGGAGAAATTCTGAAGGGAAGAGTTGGCATGCCATCGCATGGGATCAAGTTTGTGCACCCAGATATAGAAGGGAGGGATTGGAACCAAGAAAAAAAGCTCTTCACATGTGTGAATTCTTATGGAGCAATTCTAAAGGAAAGAGCTGGCATGCGGTCACATGGGATCATGTCTTTATAGCATCCCTTTGTACCTTGAGCAATACCAACTATAACAAAGTGGAAAATTTCTTTAGAGATTTTTTGTGGAGAAATTCTGAAGGGAAGAGTTAGCATGCCATCGCATGGGATCAAGCTTGTGCACCCATACAGAAGGGGGGATTGAAGATTACCAACTTGATTACTCATGCTAAATTCCTCATGCTGAAGTGGCTACAGAAGATTGAGATAGATTGACCTTGGGGGGTAAAACCCTTGGGAGGGTCACTAAAAAATATTTAAGATAGCACATGAGTCCAATAAAAGGGCTTTTTCTCTCCTATGGAGTTATATAAAATTTACATACATAAGGGGATTTTTAATAGAAATGGTGAACTTTTTGGTACATAAGGGGTACTTTTATTGTAAAAAGTGTTACAGAAGGGGTGTTTTTAAAAGTCAAAAATCCGTAGATAGGGGGGGTTTTAAATATCCCAAGAACGCACGTGCTACATTGGGTGTTAACGAGTGACCCCCCGAGGTAATAACCCGAGTCTTTCTACAACAAGCTAAGGGCCTACCAAGAAAATGGCTATGCCTAACATGGAGACACTGTTTAGCCACAAGTTGTCAATGTCATATCAACAAATCACCTCTAATCACTGGGTGGCAAGAAATCTTCCCATGTCTCTAATGGGGCATCGGCCAATGCCCGCTTTACCAAAGATGGCGCCCTTAGGGAAAGTGTTTGGTGGTCTTTTTGCAATGCTTCAACTAAGCCTGGCTCGCAAGCTCTACAAAAGAGGAGTCTACATGTGGCATGATCTATGGGACGCCAGGACTGCTTAGTGGTGTGACTGGGAGGACATCATTCTATAATTTGGTCTGAACCCTACATCACTTACCATCTTCCAAGGTGCTATTGAGGCACTCCCACTAGGTTGGCCCATAGAAACATCCCTAAGTCTAGCCAACTAGTTGGAGAATTGGGCCTCTTACATAGGGAGACCCTGACTGGGATAAGGTACTACACTTGCAAGTGTAGTAAACTAACTAGTCGGACAACTCTCACAATGTTGGAGCACTCAGGACTCGGTGGCAATGTGGACATTTCACACAACTGAGGTGTGGAATTCTATCCATGCTTCAAGATCAATGTTTTCCGCTACATTAAAAGCTTGCCACAAATGATAGACTAGCTAATTGGATCGCTGTTTCACACCTATGTCTACTCTGTAAGACACATAAAGAATCTATCTTTCATCCAAGGAAAAATTAGGAGCTATTTTTATCCCAAGTTCTATTTTGGAGGGGTCTTTAATATTGTCAGGCTATTTCACTAGAAACCTTCTTTAAAAAATCACCGAAAATTTTCTAGTTTTTTAGTGGGTTATGGAGACAAAGTCGCCAAAATTACCCTATATACTGCCATATAAGATAGAAAATTTTAAAGATTCACCCAATTCTCTAAAGTTTTAAGCTCAACATTCGCCAACCCATTTGTACTTTTACTTTTTTATTAGTGTCTTATTTTTTTACCTTGCTTTCACTTATCCTCATGCCCAAACCATGTGGAATGGAGTCAGACTGTGGCTCAAGTTGGTAGGCATATTGCAACATCAATTCACATGGAAGCAAGCATTACTTGGGGATTTTAAGAAATTGAACCTTGCTAGCATATGGCCTTGGATTCGCTTCTTTCACATCATGGCTCACACGAAATCAAATAGTATTTCATCTCACTATGCCAGTACCCATCACTTGGAGTGGAAGCTTGACTAATTTCTTGTTGAGATCAGAATTCTCACGGAGCCCTATAGTTCTTAGCTTTTGGATGGCACTAAGAAACAACTTCTGATGGTTGGCCTGTGGTTGATAAGCACTTTTTTCCCTTTTTTGTAACAAAACTTCTCTATATAATATAAAGTTAACTTTCTCTCATTTGAAAAATAATAATAATAATAATTGTATTGTGTGGATGGCCTCGATTCCTTTCTCTAGTTCAACTCCACACATTGTTTGGAAATGCCAAGGCAAGGGTTGTAGACCATGGTCTACTCTTTGATCCATGCAAGATGTCTAAGCAAGGTGTTTCCACCTAGGGAGATATATGGGATTATCAAAGGCACAAATAGATGTCTAGAGCTAAACTCAGAGAAGCATTTAGGCTAAATGAGCATGACCTAAACCTCCTTATCCTCAAAATTTCCCGTCAGGATAGGAACTTAGAATCTGTCATTCAAAGGGGTCTCTGCATGTTAGAGTTTTTGTTTGGGAAGGGAAAGAGTCTATTACCAGTCTCTTATTTAAAAAGGTGGATCCCCCTCTTCACACTAAGCTCAAATCCAAATGGAATCTCTCTATGCCCCCTAAAATATCACGTCACAAAGCTCTTTGGACCAATGAGGAGAGGGCTCCCAAAATTGGCATAGGGGATTGTATATGCCCAAGGTGTAGGGATGAGCTGGAATCAATTCCCCACCTCTTTATAAATTGTCCCTATAACTAAAGAAGCACTAGAATCTATGTCAATGATTAGCTCATGTGGTTACTCTTCAGATTTGAACTAGAAAGAAATCCTTTAAGAGAGGCAAAAGGGTATTCAGCAGGATTGTGGAATTTGATTAGATCTTCATATTTGTGGACAATATGGATAAAAAAGAACTTGTATGTCTTTTAGGGTAAACGGTCTGAGTCTAGTGCAAGGACTGAGATTGCTTTTGAATGTGCAGATGAGAGTTTCTCTCAAGGATGGCTCTCAAAAGGATGCCAAGGCCAAACCGATGGCTAAATTTTGGATTTATAGACCATTAAAATGAAAAAAATGGAAACTAACCTACTTAATCTCACAAATGAAGCTGGAGAAGCTGAGAAACCAATAGAGCTCAAGAAAAAAGAAATCAACCTAGATAATGGGACTTTTTGCTAGAGAATGTTCAATGCAACAAAACAAGTCCTCCATGCATCAACCAAACTAGATAATGGGGCTTTTTGCTGGAGAATATTTTTGAAAAGAAAGTCTTCAATGATAAACAATAAAGGAGTTGGGGAAGAATGCAATCCAATTATTTGGATGCAAACTATAATATGATTCAAATGTCCCGATGTTTGTTTACTACTCGCGTGAACTCAAAAGGTGTGCAAAATCTCAATAAAAGGTGGTGCTAGCAAAAGGTGCATAGTCATAGATGAACATGACAAATAAATTAGATAATGATCAAATTGTTAATTACATTAAAAAGCACAATAAACAATAAAATAAAACACAAAAAAGAACAAACAAAAGACAAAATTAAATAGAAAAGAAAAACAAAAAAAGTTTTCCTTTGTGAAAAAGAAAATGGGAATGTTCACGTAACCATAATAATAATACTTGATTAACTAATTACACTAATCATAATTAACAATTAACTAACTTAATCTTACCTAATGCGAGAGATTCTACAAGTAATTCAATCAATAGAATCAGCTCTCATCTCCATGTATGTATCAACTGTGTATGAGTTCGAGGGGTCTGAAAACTCTTCAATCAAACAATTACTTACAAATTGATTAATTTCCGGCAATTCACCTTGGCTGTAGAGCTCGAGAGCCTTTGATTTGAGCTGGTTGAATTGGTTGAGCTGCACTTGGAGGTAGAAGGGGCTGAGCCAGCCATTGGGGAGGGAGGTGTTCGGCAGCAACACGGAGGCGCCGGCAGTGGCAAAGTTGGCACCGCCCGTGAAGTTGGATCCGACTGCTTGCAGATACGGGCTCAGCAGAGGCAATCCCAAGCCCTCAGCTAATCAAACAAAACAAATCAAGTTTATAATCACCATCAAAACAGTAATCATGATCTCTCTAATCGAATTTTAGGGGTTCTATATGATATTTAGTACCCAGAAAGTCGATCACCACCCTGCCGTCGCTGAAGCGGCCGGCTGGCTCTTTGAAGAAGGTCTCGCCGTTCGGGCGAGCTTCGGACGGAAACGCCGCCACCAGACCGCCCGTGTCGGAGTTGGAATCACCGAAGTTGAAGATAGCGGGGAAAGGGCAACGTGCTGCTGCTGCTGCTGGTCGACATATCATAAGCATAAGGCAGCTGCAGAAGATGTGATACCAGCTCCTCCTTGACCATTTTGCGAGACTAATCTGCATATTGTTGCTTAATCTCTGATCATAAAACAAATCAACCTGTTTCGACTCACCCTGTCGTTTAACTCTACCAAGTATACATGTACTGTGCCATGAATGTGGGTTATCTCCATCCGTGTGATTTGTATTGCAGGAACGCATCGCGAGTAGGTACCCTCTCTACATCGACTGGACTCTTCTCCTTGCTCTTTCTTCTCTGTCTTTTCCAGTACAACCAACACATCATTGACTGTTTCTATGGGCTACGATCTTCCACAGAGATTGTCAACTAACCTTATATCACGACCTTCTGTCCAACAATGATTGAGACAAGCCCCTTCGGATAACCATCATATATACTTAAGTTTGCATCCTCGCCAATGTATGGCAACGATAATCTACTTTACTTAATCACTTAGATAATCTATTCTAATCACTTACTTTCCTTAATCATTGCATTATGTACTCAAAGACAATGCGCAGGGAGACTGTTTAATACTAAGTGACTTCAAGGCTCAAACACAAGGAACTTATGGCAAATTTCGTGGGATTTCCCATTTACCTTAATGCTTATTTCGTATATATAACTAGACAATTGTATTCTGCACGTATCCTAATTTCTATGTAGGAAATAAAGGCTATCAATTAAAAAATTACAAACTTCCTATATAGGGATTGAGCTTCTTACTTAGGAAATTTTGATTTCCTATGTAGAGAATGTAATGTGTGTTTTGGAAAATAGGAAATTACAAACTTCTTATATAGGAATATAGCTTCCTTCTATACAACTTTTCAATTTCCTAAGTAGAGAACCTATTGCTTAATTTATTATTGAAAGAAACACACTAACCACCTTTATACCTTATAAACAAGTAATAGTATAAGGTGAAATGTTTAAATCCTCAACAAGTAATATTATAAGTTGAAATGTTCAAATCCTCTCTCTCTCTCTCTCTCTCTCTCTCTCTCTCTCTCTCTCTCTCACACACACACACACACACACATTTGTATACATAAATGCATTCATGCATGTGAATGTGTCCACATGCACGCGCACACACACAAAAGCATATGTGCATGGACTTCTAACATTATGAAATAATTTTGACAGTTAATTAATCTTTTTTTGAAGAGATGGGTACAAAAATTATGTTGTATAGACACATGTAGGTGCACCACCTATTACATCATACTATTTTTAAAACTTGTTGACACACTTATGATCATTTATGTTGTATAGACACATGTAGGTGCACCACCTATTACATCATACTATTTTTAAAACTTGTTGACACACTTATGATCATTTTTTTGAGTGAACTGTTTATTATTAATATAAGAAGGCATGATTTATATAGTGCTCTTATGCGACATAATTACACTTAACTATTTGAGCTAGCTAAAGCTCTTATTATCCAAGAAGGACCAATTTAGGATCCTACAAGATTCAAATAAAATCTCGTCTCCATCCAGGATAAATGACCATGATGGGGCCTTGTTGATGATAAGCCGGCATAGAGTTGTCCATGTTGAGCCTTAATTATCTCAAGTAGTAAATCAATGGATCAATGTAATTCAAAATGCACTAAACTGATCTAGATTAAAAAGCAAAGAAACTTTCATTTTTTACTGTAAGAATAAGAGCATTTGTCTCTCAATGTGCACATGCACACACACAAATGAACATCCACATCTATTAGTGTATAGAGCGCGCATGCACTTACACACACACAAATGAACACCCACGTCTATTAGTGAATAGAGCGTGCACACATGTACACACACACATGTGCATACATATTGCACATACACATATATAGCATGCATACATACAAACACATACACACATGCTTATACCTGTGATGGTGCCAAGCATATACATCAACCGTATGCATGCATGCACACAAAATGGGCACCTGCATGTACATATGTACAGATACACACATGTACACGCACGCGCGGGCATGCGCACACACACACGCGTGCGTGCGTTCATGGGCATACACATGCGCATGGCACATACACACATGTTGCACATTGCACAATTACACATGTGCATTTGCTCTCTCTCTCTCTCTCTCTCTCTCTCTCTCTCTCTCTCTCTCTCTCTCTCTCTCTCTCTCTCTCTCATTTGTAAGATTTGTCATGAATATATTATCATAGTCATATTTCAACAAACTTTGGTAGGAAGATATTATGTAAGTAGCTAGGTTGATTTAATACACTCTATAATAGAATTATTATTCATGAACAAATTTGTTAGTGTGAATTGAATTATAAATCTTTAGTTCTTCTTTTATCATATCCTTCTCTACAAGCCATACCATTTTTCTTTATAGAATAAGGTGTTCACACACACACACACACACACACGTTCATGGGCATACACATGCACATGGCACAATTACACATGTGCATTTGCTCTCTCTCTCTCTCCCTCTCTCTCTCTCTCTCTCTCTCTCTCTCTCTCTCTCATTTGTAAGATTTGTCACGAATATATTATCATAGTCATATTTCAACAAACTTTGGTAGGAAGATATTATGTAAGTAGCTAGGTTGATTTACTACACTATATAATACAATTATTATTCATCACGAATAAATTTGTTAGTGTGAGTTTAATTATAAATATTTACTTCTTCTTTTATCATAGCCTTCTCTATAAGCCATACCATTTTTCTTTATAGAATAAGGTGTTGACGCTAGATTTGGAGATATGTATGTCATACATGATATTTATTTAGCAACTTGTATGCATGAATCCTTGAAATAGAAAAATATCTAGTTGAACATGATGTAATAGAATATATTAACAAATCTTTTGTTTCTCCTTAATAAACTTCGTAGTCCTCAACCTATTTGAAGAATTATTGGATCTTTTAAATCATTTTGCAAAGTTTAGTTGATCAAAATTGCACATGCCAAGCCTTTCATCTTGGTGTTTCACTATCAGTAATGATGATAGATTCAAGGATTATTTTCTTTACACTATGAAAGAATACGTATTAAAGAACCTTACATTCCTAGATGTATCATTGACCATTTATGGAGCATAAAGTTTTACCCACATGTACATGTGGCTTATAAAGATCTTGCCACCATCATATAATACCATTGTGCACATGAAAGGTACATTATGAAAGGATTTTCTTTATGTTATATGAATGAATATGTCACTTGAAGAACCTTACATTCCTAGATGTATCATTTGTTGAGATGTCAAGCTCAATATATGAGCTAACGCTCACAAGGTGCATGCATGATTGTTCGACATTTACATCATTGGCAGGTTTGGTACATATCTTCACGAGAGATTCTACAACTGGACTAAATCAACTAGTCCACATCTACCCACTCCAATTAGCGTGTTCACATTATGGATTGCATGTACATAGTAATTTAGTACTTATGTTGTATTTTTCTTATCTTTTCTATGAACCCTTATTTTGTTGTGGAGGAGAAGAATAATAAATTTTTAGCCTCTCACTTTGTGTGTTCTCTTCTAGGGTTTGTGTGAGTGTGTGTGTGCTTGCAAGAGCTCAAGCTCTCATCTCCCTTGCATCTTTTCATGGTATCAGAGCCTGGTTCATGCCAAGAGCTGAGCAGCATGCAAGAGAAGAATAGGAAGTTGTACGAGGGTAAGAGCTTCATCTACTCTTTCCTCTTTATGTTGGCTACTACACCCTTGTCGGGAGCTCTTCGGGAGGCACCGGTAAACGAACTCCAATTGAGGAGCTTTCTTCGCAAGAGCAGAGCTATAGGGAAACTTTATTATCCTATGGATAAAATTTTTTGGGCCGAAAATGTGTTTCGAGCGCATCTAGACCTCCGTTTTTCAGTTCACAAGCGCTCACGAGCACTGCGGGTAAGTTTTGATTCTCTGTGCAGAACTCTATTTTGGAGCTGTGTAGAACAACGGGCGATTGGTTGTGCAAACACTGTGTGTACTGCAAAGAGATCTTAAAGTTGCCATTGGGTGTATGTATGCAAAATTTGGGTCACTTCTTGTGACAATTTGGGTTCAATATAGTACTGCAGAGAATATAACAATTGTGTAGGTCAAACAAGAGTGTTGTTTTTGGTGAGTTTGTGTTGAAAACAAGATGTCAAATGACGGAATTAACAAGATTGTTACAGAGAATCTTGACAAAAATAACTTCCATGCTTTGAGTTTTAGATTGACAAATGTTTTGATGGGTAAAGGCTATTGGGACTACATTGAAGGTGAACATGCGAAGGCACCAAAGATACCAGAGATTAATCCAACTGTTACATATATAAAAGAATACAAGGACTAGAATCAAGGAGCAAGGAAAGTCATGTATTGGCTTTCTATTAGCATACAGGACTCCATGATTGGGCATATACAAGATGCCAAGTCACCCAAGGAGGCATGTGACACCTTATGAAACTAACACCAAGGCATGAAGGATTCAATCGAAGAATGAGCTTCATACTGTGGAGAAGAAAAATATATTTGTGAATGATTATGCCTTGAAGATCAAGGGCATTGTGGAATTCCTTGCATCTATTGGTGTTTCTGTTGATGATGATAAGGTGGAAGTATGTCTACGTGGTCTCGAGCCATAATACAAGGCATTCAAAACCTCTATTCAAATGCATGAACACAGTCCCAAATTCATAGATTTGGTGTCGATGCTGATTATTGAAGAGAAGAAGTTGGGTGAAGATCAATAGTCTTCACAAAACAAAAACAGTTCAGAGAACCAGGCCTTCTACACAAGTTCAGGTAGTAGAGGCCCGGTTGTGGATGTGGACAAGGTGGTGACTGAACATGTAATCGGAATTATGGTCACCAGTAGCAACAGTCCCAGGATTCACAACAACAACACACAAGTGGAAGAGATCAGTTTAGAGACAGGGGAAGTCAAAGAGGTCGTGGTAATTGGCAAAGGAAGCACAATGATACACGAGGTTGTTTTTATTATGGTAAGCATAGACATGTGCAGGTTGATTGCTATAAGAAGCAAAATGACATGTGAAATGGAAAAGTGCAGCAAAATAACTATGCATTCTCTAGCAAAAATAATGAGGATAATGAGAGCTTCTTTGTTATGCAACATGTAGTTAATGATGTGTCTGGAAATGATGTAGTACATGTAAGGATGATGTATGGTATGTTTATTCAGGTGCTTTGAACCACATGAAAAGTCATGGTGAGTGGTTCAAGGAAATGAAGGGTCTTGAAAGACCAGGTTTTGTTGAAACAGGGGATGACACTGCTCATCCAATTGCCCATGTTGGAGATATGCCATTGTCTATACAGGATGGTAAGGTGAAGTACCTTGTAGATGTACTTCATGTTCTGAACATTATAAAGAATATGGTTTCTGTTGGCTAGATGATTGAGCAGGGTTTGCAGGTGCGGTTCAACCCCAATTGTTGTTTTGTAGAAGACTTTGAAGATAAGTACAGGTTGGTTGCAAAAGGCAAAAGAGTGGGCAGAATGTTACATTGAATGTAAATATGCCTAGAGTGAGTGCTGCAATGTTTGCAAATTGTTCAAGAGTTGTTGCATATACATACATTTGGCATAAGAGAATTGGGCATATAAATATGCAAAGAATAAAGTCTATGCAAACTAAAGAAATTGTGATAGGGTTGCCTAAGTTTAAGGTTAAAGGTATGCAGAAAGTATGTGAAGCATATCAATTTGGAAAGTAAACAAAGAATGTATTTTCATATGACAGAAATGTGAGCAGGAATGTGATAGGGTTGCCTAAGTTTAAGGTTAAAGGTATGCAGAAAGTATGTGAAGCATATCAATTTGGAAAGTAAACAAAGAATGTATTTTTATATGACAAAAATGTGAGTAGGAATGTACTATCTAGATGTTGTGCATTTAGATGTATAGGGTCCTACGCGAAGACTATGTCTATGGGTGGGTCCAAGTAGTATGTAACATTCATTGGGATAACCACACGAGGTAAGTGTGGGTGTATTTCATGAAGGAGAAGAGTGAAGTTTTCACTCATTTTTAGAATTTCAGAGTGATGGTGTGAAGTGCCTAAAGTTAGATGGAGGAGGAGAATACTTCTCCAATGAGTTCTCTGATTTCTTGTAGAAGAATGGCATTCAGAGATAGTTTACATATAGATACACTATGCAGCAAAATCGAGTTACTGCAGCAAAAAAATAGGCACATTGCAGAGATAGCAGGAGCATTAATGGTAGAGAAAAATATGACGCATAGCTATTGGGTTAAGGCTGTGTCTACAGTAGTTTATAACATGAAGCCCTACTACAGCCATACATGATGTAACATGAGAGGAAAAGTTTACTGGCAAGAAACCTGATTTGTCTCACTTGAAAGTTTTTAGATGTATTGCATATGTGCATGTGCCAGATGAGTTGCGTACTAAGCTGGATCCAAAGGCAAAAAAATGTATGTTTATTAGGTATTCCCTTGAGCAAAAGGGATATATATATTATAATCCTACTACATGTGAATCGAGAGTAAGCACGGATGTTATATTTGATGAGATGAGTAGCTCGTATGCTGCTGAAGAAGATGTTGTTGGGCTGATGAAATTTACTGACAAGAAACTTGATTTGTCTTACTTGAAAGTTTTTGAATGTATTGCATATGTGCATGTGCCATATGAGTTGCGTACTAAGCTAGATCCAAAGGCAGAAAAATGTGTGTTTTTTGGGTATTCCCTTGAGAAAAAGGGATATAGATGTTATAATCCTGCTACACGTGAATTAAGGGTAAGCGGGGATGTCATATTTAATGAGATGAGTAACTAGTACGCTACTGAAAAAGATGTTGTTGGGGCTAATGTAAGTGGAAATATGGTTGCACAAAATGCAGGTTCGCAACCAATCACAGTTATTGAGTGGACTAGAAGAGTCCTTGTTAATCCCATTTTGGATTAACAATTATGCTCCTCCATTTGAGGACATTATAAGCGTCATGCAAAGGCACTAAAAAGTTATAGCATCATGCGATACTAGCCACACAAGGCCTTAGTTAGTAAGTTTTAGACGCCCAAGTGTGAATAAGAGCCAGTTGTATATAAGGCATTTTCTCATAGTGAATGGACACAATGTCCCTTTTTGTGCTATGAGAGCTCTTGTCTTGTCTTATGAGAGAGTGTGAGAGTGTACTCTAGTGCATGTGCCTTCTCTATTATTCTTGTGTAGAGGAGTGAGAGAGAGAGATTGCCTTGTGTAGTGGTATGAACGACTCTACGGTGACAGCATGGAGGATTAGAGCTTTCGGAAGCGAGCTTGGAGACCTCAAGGGATGTGAGCTCGAAGCATTAGTGAGTACCCAATGATAGTTGTTGTCTGCTACTTCTTTCAATGGTGGTGAATGCTTAGAGTTCTCTCTTGGGAGAGGTGTGGTAGCCCATAACATTTTTAGCACCACTGCCAGGGAAACACCATTGTTTCTTTCGTTCTCTTTAAGTTTCAAAAGTTTCATCATTGCCCTTGCATTAAGGAAGTGCATTGTGTAAAGAATGAATGCACGAGGTTTGAGTGGAAGTGAAGATTTGTTAGAAATTGTTTGTTTTTGGTGTGTGGGTGAATACTTGGGTGATCCTAGAGGAAAGCTACACTATTTTTTCTTTTAATTTTGATGTTTGTACCACAAAACTTGCTAGTGTGAACGAGAAAGTGTGATACTCTATTTTTTGTTTTTTCAAAAAATCCACAATAACCACAAAAATAAGGAGCCATTAGTTGTGCTTTGAACTTCACTACAACACATCGGAGGAACACATCGGAGGCGTAGCAGCATTTTTTGCAATGTTTTTGGAATGAAAATATCGGGGGTTTTCATGATGCTCAACAACGATATATCGCTCCTCTGCAATGCTTTTTCACTCTACTAGGCAGTGCTTTTTTGTTACTCAGCAACGCAATATCGTTGCTTAGCAGCAGCGAGAAAACGCTGCTATTCTGTAAAAATATCTCGCTTTTTTTGCTGCTTCTTTTGCCGCCGCGTAGTTTTATCTTTTTTGAATACAATAAACTTGTACTCTGAGTTTTATTTTACATGTTTTTGCCTTGTCCATCACTTCTACCTCTCTAACCCTATCCTCCTCAAGCTCAAGCAAGATATGTCTATTGTTTTCCTTCATTTCCTATGCAAACAAGCTTTCCATTAAAGCTTTCTTATGAGTATTTCCCTTCTCTTTCTTCTCTTTTAAGTTTTTCTTTTCTTCTTTTTTCCTTCTCATTGAAGCTTGACCCTAACCCTAGCTTCTACATAGAAACCCTAATAAAGAGTTTTGATGGAGAGCTCTCTATCAAAGCTCTCTATTATGTTTTCTATTTAGAAGCTAGGGTTAGGGTTAAGCTATAATGAGAAGAGAAAAAGAAAGATTTAATAAGTTAGGGCAAAATCTTTCATTAAGATTTCTGTTAAGATTAGGGTTTTGTATATGCTTTCTATTAGGGTTAAGATTAGGATTACTAATACATTTTTTCTTTATTTGGTTTGATTTTGTAGGTTATTCACACATACAAGTCCCATAAGGTAAGAGATCTCTCCCTTTTATGTTTCCTCTCTTATGCTTTTACATGTTTTATAGGGTTTGTAAGTTTTAGGATTTGTTATTTTTTCTTCCCTACATGGATAGCATAGCTCCTCTCTAGAGGTTTCCATATGCCTTAGCCTCATGTATGAGGCTAGTGCATAAAGATAATGCATTAGCCTTATGCATAAGCCTCATACATAAGGGTACTGCATAAACTTCATGCATAAGACTTATGCATTACCAAATGTATAAGCCTCATGCATGAGGCTTATACATAAGGTTTATGCATGAGACTTTTGCATAAAGCCTCATGTATAAAGCTTATGCATAAGCCTCATACATAAGGGTAGTGCATAAACCTCAGGCATAAGACTTATGCATTACCAAATGTATAAGCCTCATGCATGAGGCTTATACATAAGGTTTATGCATGAGACTTTTGCATAAAGCCTTATGCCTAAGCCTCATGTATAAAGCTTATGCATTAGCGATAAGCCTCTATGTATAGCCTTATACATAAGCATGAGGCTTATGTATTAGCCTTATACATAAGCTTATGCATGAGGCTTATGTATTAGCCGTATGCATAAGCCATGTATAAAGCCATATACACATGTCTTATGTATAAAGCTTATGCATATGGCTAATGCATAAAGCTTATGCATATGGCTAATGCATAAGCCGGATACATAAGATTTATGCATGCCGGTAGCAACCTACGTATGCCGATAGCTTCCTATGCATGTATAGGTTGCCACCCGCATGCGTTGGTAGCTTCTAATACATACTGGTGGCAACCAACGCATGCCAACAGCTTCCTATGCATGTCGGTAGTAGCAACCAATGCATGCCGGTAGTAGCAACATTACACTTGTTCATGATGATGTGAAGTTATGTTAGTTTTATTGTGTCTACATTAGAAAAAAAACAGTTGGGGGGGAGACAGATTGGGGAGTTTTGTGCAAACTCCCTAGTCCCCAGCTTTTTTTTATTATGCAGTACATTCGCTACTCAGTAGCAAAACTAGCAGCATTATTTCGCAACTGAGCAGTGAAATAGCGCTACTGAGCAGCGAAATATTGCTACTATTGAGCAGCAAAAAGCACTGCTAGTTTCACTGCTTAAGCAACAGCAAACCCTTGTAGCAAAAATAGCAACGTGTTTAGTAGCGATATAGGCCCGACATCTCCACACACTTCTAGTTATAAAAGTGCTGCTATTTTTGTTGCTAAACCCTTATTCTATTGTAGTGTTTTCATTACACTCTTTACTACTAGCACAACCATTTTGGAGCATCTGGATAGGTAATTTACACCTAATCTTCACTCTGACCGCGAGAGCTTAACACGTGAAAGTGCAAGAAAATGGTTCACAGCGTGAATCGCTTCTGCAATAACGCCATAAATTTTGGGATTACCTTGCTAAAAATAGTGTATCTTATCCTGACACCTTTGACACAATGGATCCTACGAAATTTTATCTCGTGAATTAGCATAAGATAGTTCACAACATGAACTGCCTACCTTTTCACGGCATGAACTATTTTGATTTCACAACGTGAACCACTTGGCTTTTATGGCGTGAACTATTCAATACTTCACAACGTGAGACATTTCCAGTTTCATAGCGTGAACCCTTGCTTACTACTTCACGATGTGAACTGACTTCTGTGGTTTCATGACGTGAACTGTCACTGACGGATCTAATTCACGTACCAAGGATTGTTAGGTTAAAGTTAGGAAAGTGCCGCTATTATGCAAATTGAGACCAACCAACTCAGATCAAGACAACACACACCTAACATTCGAAGTGAATTTTGAACACGTGAAAGTGTAGAAAATAATTCACAACGTGAAGCATTTATGGATTCACAACATGAACCATTCCCTACTATCTCACGGCGTGAACTGCTAGATTTGCAATCTCACGACCTAAAAATTCAGATCGAGAAAAACCTATGAAAAATCATTTGGGGTAGTGATTTAGCCTATCAAATCCTATTCTCATGCACTTGAGGTTTGGTAAACTCATTGGAGATGATCTTACTCCCGACGATAGTGCATCGAACCACCCAGGATCTTCCTATCAAAAGAGTGTTGGTTTAGGCTACTCTGCGAACACTCAACTGAGTGTTTTAGCTCAAAGAAATCTAACCACACCATTGATACAAGTAGTGAAGAGTCCATGGAAGAAGGACAATGATTCTTTAGGATTGGCAAGGAAGAAAAACCATCTTCCCCTACAAGATCCAATGGTATCTTTGACATAGCATGGGGATTTTCGGTCTCCAAACTAGTAACGATGATGAAGCACAATATGTGGATATGAGCCCGTCAACAAGATCCAAGACTAGAAGTACCAACCGAACCTTTAAGTTCTAGGCTATCTAACACTATGAGGCTTAGTGGAACTCCCAAGGTGAGGAGAGACAAGGAAAGTGCACGGTCAAGGCTTCTTCCCAACCTCAAAAGAAGAAGAATTATACTTGAAGAGGGCTGCTAAAGTAGAGTAACAACTGCAACTATTGAGCTTAAGGAAACAAGAGATAGATACTCGAAGAACAAGGGTTGAACAAAAGGAAATGGAAAATGTAAATCCATTTCAATCATGTGGTAAGGAACCATAAATGTTTAGGAATGCCACTGATGGTATGGAGATGGGTATGACTAAGGGAGAAATCCCAAATCTAGAACCCATTAATGAAGAGCCAAGAGTAAAGCAAGGATTTGATACCCAAGGTAAAGGGGATAATTTACCCAGGGAAACTGTTGAAGTTGAGAATCACCTGTACACAAAGGAAGACATAGAGCAAATGATCAATCATCCCATGTTCTTGCAGAACATGGAACTCTTAATTCAACAAAGACGGGCGGAGGCTGCTAATAATGAGCTAGGCCATGATGAGTTGGCAGGACCTACCCATAGACTCGAAATGCCTAGAAGAGGCAATGCAAGAAGAAGACGAGGTCTAGGTATGGGGGGAGTAGCTCCTCCAAGAACAATGGCAGATTTGAATGTAGATCTTAATGTGTCCACAAGGCGAGATTTGCTTAATATAGTTGTGTTGAAAAACAAGTAGAGGGAGAGGAGACACACACACAGGAGCAAACCCTAATGTATATTGCAAACCCTAACCATAGAGGGAAGCCATCTCCCTACTCCCACAATGCATAAAGCCATAATCCATAATACACAAGACACACTATGTGTTGTGTCCACACACTACTAACCCTAGCTAATGTCCACACACTATGACCTCACTATGACCAGCTAGACGTGGTCATTTATGTCTCACACATGCTGCTACCTAACATGCCAGCACATAGCACAGCTAGCACATGCTGACATTGAGCTTGAATCTCAACAGCCCCTCTCAAGCTCATGATGTACTGCCATAGATGAAGATGTAGATGAGCTTGGGCTATCAAAGCTCTCAACACTCCCCCTCAAGCTCATCCCACGTACTCCCAACATAGTACGGAAGTACTCAAACTTCTCCCTGCTAAGTGGCTTTGTAAGATGTCTGCCACCTGCTCTTCAGTCTTCACATACTGCAGATCCACTGTACCATCCAACACTTTCTCTTTGACAAAGTGATAGTGGACCTCTATGTGTTTGGTCCGTGCATGAAAAACTGGATTCTTGGCCAACTGTATGCTGCTCATGTTGTCACAATAAATAACAACTTTGCCATCAATAGGCTCACCCAAATCAGCCAAGAGACTTTTCAACCATACTCCTTCACATGTAGCAATGGCTGCACCCCTGTATTCAGCCTCTGTAACTAGATAAAGCAACAGTAGGTTGCTTCTTGCTACTCCAGCTCACCACGACACTTCCAAGTGTAAAGGCATAACCACTAGTAGACCTCCTGTCATATGAGCTACCTGCCCAATCTGCATCTGTGTAGCCATGTATATCCAAGCCTTTACCATGCTCATAAAGAAGACCATAATGTGCAGTGGTCTTTACATTTAAGAGTAAGGCCACTACTCTATTGTGTTCATTGTTTGAAATTAGGGAACCATGAAACTTCCATGTGTAGGTATTCGAGATTCCAAATTGTAGCACAACTATCGACACCCAAAATGCCACTGGCCTTACCAGCACCACTAGTGCAAAGCACTGCGGCTGCAAGATAGCCAAACCTATCCTATTTATCAAGAGGGATGTTTCATATACAAGACACAACGCCTCTGCCCACCACCTGTTCTACTGCTACAACCACCACAGGCTAAAATCAACCAAGTGTTGATTAAGGAGGCATTGGATGAGGGTGAAATGGTGCATGAGGTAGAAATCAATAGTGAGTACTATGAGGAGGCCACAAAGATTACGCTAGAATTTTATATCTTACAAAATAACACACCAGTACCAATGTTCCAATCCATGGTACAGTGGTGGAAAGGTAAAGACATAAGCTCAAATATGAGAAAGGGGCCACTACAATGTTTTGGTTGCGGTGGACCTCATCGAATATAGCAGACTGTCCCTAACAAGAATGTGGTTCATGCGTATCAAACTCAGTCAATGGCAGCACCGCCTACTAATGACATGCTAGTACTTACTTGTACTAAGTGTGGGGTTGATCATTTAATCAAAGATTACCCATATCGCGCTAGTGGTTACTTGTACTAAGTGTGGGGTTGATCATTTAATCAAAGATTACCCATATCGCGCTAGTACTTACTTGTACTAAGTGTGGGGTTGATCATTTAATCAAAGATTACCCATATCGCGCTAGTGGTTCAGCCTCCACTTCTAACTAGGTCACTATCAGGACCATAAGTGTGCGGCCTGGAAACATCACGCCACTAAATGTCCTAACACGAGCCCAAGCCAAACAAGGGGACAAAGGAAAGAACCTAGCAGGTGTGCCAAAACCTCTAGAACTGAAAGAAGGAGGAGAGTGAAAAAATTGGGTAAAGGTGATACCATGCTCACAATCTAGGATGGGACCAAAGAAGATACCATTGACACCAACAAATCCACCCAATCAAAGGAAGAGAGCAATCAAGTGCTTAAATCAGATCAGCTTACCCAAGAGGCACAAAGAGAGAGACCAGAAACCCTTAAGGGGAATGGTGAATACCCAAATGTTGAAGAAGAGATAAGAAATCTTGAAGCATCTAGGGCCCTAGTGGAAGAGTGCCAACGACTTCATGAAGACAAATTAATGGCTAATCGGGTCAGGGATACAATGTGTCCAAGAAATGAGCTGATAAGGGAAAGAAAATTGGATGTGCCTACTCTAATTCCAGAAGAGTCTGAAGGAGGAACTCAAAGTGACCTCATGTGGCAAGGATGTTTGAGGAGGCTAAGCAAGATGTGTCCATTCATTCCCTAGGGGTGAATAGCAGACACACACATGGAAGGAGCCCTCACTTGCTAGAGAGCCAAGAGACATAGGTAGTCTCATAGCCATACTATCCACTCTCGTCTCCAAATTCCATTGGGACAATTGTTATGCAGTTCATCGACATTGTGGGGAGACATAAAAGAATGGGTAGAGGGAGGATTAAACCCAATGACCACTGCGCAAAGGAGACCCAATCACCTCTAGTAGAAAGAAACTTAAAACATGCAGGGGTAAGAACTCCTAGATTTGTCAAGATACCAATCAATCAATTGGGCCAATATTATGAGAGTGATGAACTAATGCTACAATTTCAATTTATCATATAGGTACCAAGCATTGGCTATCCTGGATGGAGGAGCAGGAGTCAGCATCATTACCAAACGATGCTGGGAGAATTAGGGACAATCAGATCTGTAAAGAGCATATCTAATTGTCAAAATGGCAAACAGAACATCTTCAAGACCCATGGGGCTATGGAAGAATGTACGACTTAAACTCTTTACATTCCACTACCATCATACATTTGTTGTAATGGACTTTCTATGCCAACCGAACTCATACAACATCATCTTGGTGGGAAGACCCTTCATAAGGGAATCCAAATTGGTGCATGATTGGGCATTAGACCACGTGTATGTTCGAAGGGACTCACAAATCCTAAAGATAGATCTGCAAACGTGGAAAGCGCATCCAATGGAAGGGCAATTATTTGGCAATGATTCGGTCACCACTAAATGGACCACGTCCTTACAAGTCTTCCAAACCAATGGTAGAATTTTCAAAGGAGAAGGAAGAAGTTGAATTGTATGCATCACTCCCCCCTCCAAACTTCAATGAAAACTGAATGCATGCGTTGGCCATGATAGATGTTATGCAACCCAAAGGAACCCAATATGTCCAATCTGGGAACATTCCCACCGCCTCAGTGTGTATGGTCAATGTGCAACCCACGAGAAGAGGATTCGGGGGATGAAGCCTCCATTATAGATGGGACTAGATCACAAGGTTGTACCAGTGCCAACGCCTTAGAAGATGGAAAAATCAGAAGAGGTATATTACTCGATGAAATGCCCTCTTATGAAGTAAACCCATAGACGCCTAGTGGGGGCTAAGATACCTCGAAGCCACTAAGGTGCACAAAGAGGTTTCTAAGAATTGGGGTGAAGAGTTGAGTAAGATATCCCTATAAGGCAAACATAAGGAGGAGGTCATCCCTCAAGAATCGAAAACAAAGCTCACAAAAGTAGGGTGGGGTGCTGAAAATGAAACAAGGCTCGAGTAGTGAAGCCAAGAAGGTGATGGCTCAAACAACAAGAGAGCATGGAGATAAACCAGACCTACTCTCAATGCCTGACCATTTCAAGATATACACGATTAACGAACAAAAAAGTGGTGCAATTTATGGACAAAAGAGTAAAGGAAGATGGTCTATCCACATCTCTCAAGGCTCGAGTAGTGAAGCCAAGAAGGTGATGGCTCAAACAAAAAGAAAGCATGGAGATAAACCATACCTACTCTCAATGCCTGACCATTTCAAGATATACACGATTAACGAGCGAAAAGTGGTGCAATTTACGGACAAAAGAGTAAAGGAAGATGGTCTATCCACATCATACAATGGTACAGTTGAGGTAAAAGAAATTAATATTGTAGAGCCAAGGGAAGAAACCAAACCTATCTATATCGCTAAGGACTTGACTCCAACTGAGGAAAAGGAACTCATCGCTCTCCTCAAAGAATTTAAGGATTACTTTGCTTGGAAATACATGGAGATGAAGGGTGTACCACCTGAAGTGGTATAACATACAATCCCAATCATGGAAAAATCAAGACAAACTAGGCAAAAACCATACTGGATGAATCCAAAATATGCAGCAATTATAAAGGAGGAAATTGACAAACTAATTGCTATGGATTTCATCTATGAGATTTAGCACACCGATTGGCTATCACTAATTGTGATAGTGCCAAAGAAGAATGGGAAACTAAAGAAGATTGGCTATCAAAAAGGTCAATATGCAGACTAGAACAGACCATTACCCACTGCCCTATACCAAACACATATTGGAATAGGTAGTTGGTGAAGAAGCTTACAGCTTCTTAGATGGATTTTGAGGTTACAATCAGGTGTCTATAGCACCCGAAGACCATCACAAAATGGACTTTAATACTATGTGGGGGACATATGCTTACAAGGTTATGCCATTTGTCCTTACCAATGCCCCTGCAACTTTCGAAATGATTGATGTGTATAGCCTTCAAAGACTACTTGCAAAAGTGATTGGAGGTATTCATTGATAATCTATGTGCACACTCACTATGGTTGGACCATCTAGCTTGTTTGAGGAAGGTGTTTGAGCGATGTTGATTGTATCGTATATCCTTAAACTCTTTGAAATGCAATTTCAGGTCAAACATGGTGTGATCTTGGGACACATCGTCTCTAATAAAGGTATTTCCACGGACGAAAGTAAGGTCAAACTAATCTTGGAATTACCCCCACCCACCCACCAATTACAAAGGTGTATAGAGGTTTATGGACCATAGGTATTATCACCGTTTCATAATATTCTACGCTGAAATTGCAAGACCATTGTATATACTACTCATTGTCTTTGAATGGACTTAGGAATTCCAAGAAGCGTATGATAAGTTAAAGAAAGCACTGGCCAGTGCACCAATTCTGAGACCACCCACTAGGATCTTATATACCATGTGCACATCGATGTATCAAACTTTACAGTAGGATGTGTATTGGCACAGCCTGGTGAGTTAAAATTGGATTATATTTGGTGAATAAGCCTTGTACCATGGGAAGAATCACACATTGGTTGCTATTACTCTTGGAATTCGACTTCACGGTCACAGTAAGAAAAGGAACATAACATGTGTTGGCCGATCACATGTCTAGAATTCCGAATGGGAAACCTGCAGCAGCAGCTGGTGTTGATGATGATATCGTAGATTCTTGTTTGTTCAAACTAGACATGATGCCTTAATGGAGTGAGGAGAATGACCCTTGAACAAGGATAAAATGCATGGCCTTATTAAGTTGGTTGCACCTTATCAATTAATTACTGGAGAATTATACAAGCTAGGTAAGGACAATATCTTAAGAAGATATGTGCGACAAATTTGTCATCACAATACTAGATGAAGCACACTCAGGAATAGCCGAACGACATTTTGCTAGGGAAATTACAGATCTCGTAAGGTGCTTCAAGCAGGACTATAGTGGCCCACATTATTCAGGGATTCTATGGAGTTTGTAAAAAGATACGAAGAGTGTCAAAGATTTGCTATTCGACAACAAAGAGATTGGATGCCACTCACCCCTATGATTGTAAGAAAACCTTTTGAGAAGTGGGGTATTGATTTTGTCAGACCCATTAGTCCAGTTGCACATCCGTCTCGGCGGGCATTGTAAGCATGATATGTGATCGTGTGGCCATAGACTATTTCACAAAATGGACAGAGGCAAGAGCCTCTAAACGAGCTGATGCATGAACGACGGTTAAGTTCTTATATGAACAAATCATTTCTAGATTCGGTTGCCCATTGAAATTAGTCAATGATCAGGGTTCACATTTCATTAATGAGGTGATTGATCACTTATTACTTGCTAGATTCCTTGTAGTCCACCGAGATTCGTCACCTTATTATCCACAAGAAAATGGTCAAGCAGAGAGTACAAATAAGATTTTATGTACTATCTTGACAAAATCATTAGAAGCAAGCCGCACGGATTGGGAACATAAGCTGACTGCACCTTTATGGGTATATCAACAATCATATAAGGTAGTGAGACGAGATATACTCCCTTTCTTCTAGCTTATGGTGTTGAAGCAGTGATGCCTATGGAGTACTTAGTTCCAAGCCTATGAATTGTGGTGCAAGAAAGGTTCACTAAAAATGCATTAGTTGAAAGATTAATTGATGTAGAAAAACTTGATGAAACTTGACTAATTGCATCACATGGGCTTATGGTCAAGAAATTTTGAAGAAAACATTGGTTTGACCATAACCTGAAACAAAAGGAATTGGGTCTATTTATAGGTGAGGGAGGCCTCTAACCAAGTCCAACTAGTTTCTAGAATTTTCCAGGTTCAAGTAAGCCGAATTTGGACAAGATTTGGACCAGTTTGGCTCCCTTTTTTATTTGGTTTGATCCAAGAGAGAGGAGAGATAAAAATATCTTATTATTTTTTAGTTTAAAACTCCTCCACACATGTGAAATAGGTGCCTCCTTGAAGAGACCCCTTCTCCTTTACCAAGGTGTCAAAAATGTATCATTATATCCAAAATATCTCATTTTTTTTAAATATTCATAGTTTTTTACTAATAAACCTTGTACTCAGTCAACTCTTCATCTTATGTGGGCATTTACTCATTTTTGGGTTTTTCTTTTATAAATTGGATTTATCTCCTCCCCACACTTGGATTTATCTCCTCCCCACACTTGGATTGATCCGATTGGCCCATATAGGAACCTTAATTGGACCATAATCCAAAAATTTCAGAAAATCTAGACCCTTAGGCTAAGGTCCTTTATACCTATTTTCAATTAATTCCAATTGCACATTGGAAAGTTCTTTTTGAATTTTTGTTTCAGGGGAAACCATTTTAGACACTAGGATGATTTTTATATCCAAAAATATCTCAATTTTGGATTACCTCCCTCTAGACATTTTCTCTCTCCATGCCAAAGCAGGGTAAAACAGGATCTTTCTTTTATTTCAGAGAGGGGAATAATTATAAGATCAGAAAGGGAAGTTCTTACACCTGTACCCCTCAAAAGCTGGAGGGAGGAGTCTTACATATAGTGCTTCACACTGTGAAATAATAAAAAACGGTTCACGTCGTGAACCGCCTTTGTGCTTCATGGTGTGAAACAGTAAAATACCATTTGCAAATCACAAGACTCCACATGGCTTGCTTCATTAAGTTAGCCACCAAGGCCAATGGATGATTCATAAAATCAATTTCTTCTCTCTTTTGTGCGTTTTTACTTATGCAATTTCTGCATTCAAGCTTCCTTATCGTAATCGTGCTCATCAGTCATGGATTTGTGCTCCAACACTTCCGTCTATCTTAGCTTACGACTCTGATTCCAGGTGGGAGGTCTTGCTTTAACCCTGTTTCTTTCCTTCTCTCTTTTGTAAAACGTTGGTACACAATAGCATGTTATGATTCAATCTTGTGAAGTGTAACACTTCATTGCGTGTGCTCTATTTGTGTTGTGCGGGTATGTTATGTATATGTTCACCCATCATACATCTTTATGTTGCTGCTATGTTGTCTATATGTGCATAAAATGTTTCACTCTTGGCAATGGATTTTCCCTGTGAAATAGTAGTCTGCTATTTCACAGAATCCACTTCAATCCTTAGAATGGACCTACACACTCGTGCATCTTTGTCAAAATATCTAAACCATGCCCTTGCTTACCCATAATATCATTCTTTTTAAGTTAAAAAATCATCAGGGTAACCTTGCTAACTCACGGGTTAAACCCTCCTAACTCATAGTTAAAACCTGCTATCTCACGGGTTAAAACCTGCTATCTCATGGGTTAAGATCGTGCACTCTCATGGCTTAAGCATCTCACATGCTAAGCCATCTCACGGCTTAACCATATCATGGTGATATGGTTAAGCATCTCATGGATTAACCATCTCACGTGCTAAGCCATCTCATGGCTTAACCATTCATGGGTTAAGCATCTCACAGCTTAACCATCTCACATGCTAAGCCATATCATGGGTTAAGCATCTCACGGCTTAACCATCTCATGGCTTAAACATCTCATGTGCTAAGCCATCTTACGGGTTAAGTATCTCATGGCTTAACCATCTTACGGGTGAAGTATCTCACGGCTTAACCATCTCATGGCGTAACCATCGCACGAGTTAAGCATCTAACGTGCTAGCAGTCTCACGGGTTAAAACCTTGAAACTTCACCGGTTAAGATTCTAGACTCTCACGGCTTAAGTCTTTTAGCCTAAATCCTCATGTATTCTACACCTTGTTATTTCTCACCCCACTAACACCCTTCTCATAAATATAACACACACACACACACACACACTATCATCAAAAAAAGAAAAAAAGGGAGAAGATCACATGCTCTCACCAGTCATTATTATTGACATTCTTATTAATGTTACTGATGTCATCTTCCACGACCCCAGAACCGGAAGTAAAGAAGACTCTGGCAATCACACAAGACAAGTACCACAGGTTCACCTATGGACAGAAGGAAAAGAGACCCAAGAGGTACAAAGCTCAGTTATTTGGGGCAGTAGCATAGATGTACAAGGGCTCCATGATCAGCAAGGATGTCCAAACAATACATGTCAAGATAGCCCTACAGTATCATAGCCCATAGTGTCTATAGATTTTGGAGGATTCCAAATTCAAGGGGAGAAGTTGGAGAAGGTGGGGGGGGCTGGGACAAATGTCTGAGTGTCTCATCTCAACACAAAATTGCAGAGTACTTGAAATCCTATGAGAGGTCAACTAAGAGGGGGAAGGTAACAATGGCAGATGGCACAACTAAACAAGTCCTCCTCTCCAAAGAACTGATCCGTGAGGCTTTGCAGCTACCGTCGCCAATCAAGATACATTCTCACAACTTTGAGAAGATGCCCTTGGGTGATGCAATGCTTAAAAGGATCTCATACAATTCAAACGGGGCAAAGTATGAGAATATCAGAGATGAAGTGACAGAAAAAGCCTGCCATCATGCAATGTACTTAATTATGAAGCTAGTTGATAGGTACAACAGAGTGCCTCTAAATAAAATAGCCAAAGTGCATGAGGAGAAATAAGATGAATGGGCTTGGTACATTCACATAGAAATGGAGAGCAAACTGAAGGCGCAAAAATCCCAAGTATGCAATCCATACTTGCTTACCAAGGTGCTGAGTCATGCAGCAAATTTTTCGATTCCAGAAAAAATGCTAGAAGAACATGTACAACAAGTAGCATACGTCGAGCCATCAATACTTACCTCTAGAGAGCTACAAGAAGGGTGGGCATTATTAAAGGACACAAAGGAGATTTTGAAGGAGATGAAGAAGAGTAGAAGAAAAAAGACATATAAGAAGATGAGGGGTATCATTCTAGGAGTCACTGAAGAGTCCGAACGCCTAGAAGCGGAGTTGGCCCAAGACATCTCATCTTTCAGCAAGTGGTTGAGCACCAAGAAGCAAGGGGGATTTGCCTTTTGGAGATACCTGTGAGAACAACTTACAAATTGCCTCAACAAACACCTCCTCCTAGCCCAACTCATATGGTTTTCAAAAACCTATCACCGCTTCATAATTCTATTATATCATATTAGAATGCATCAGTAAAATTGGTGCAAATCAAGCTCCTAAGAGAGATATATTACAAGAGGATATAAGCCACAAGAATGAAGAGGCAACCTCTGCATGTCCAAAGGCCCCATATGAAAGCTAGGAAGGGGAAACAAGAAAGAGAGACGAAGAAGCAATAAGCCCCAACAACAAGCAACAACGACTGGATGATGAAGACCAAATCCTAATGGATTCCTTCTTGCATAATCTGGATGTTGACTGCTTCCTAACAGAGACTATGGAGGGCTTGGAGAGCTCGCTACAATTATCACTACACGATTTAGATGGCACAACTTCAACTAATGCTTGCATCTAGGAACAGGAACAAAGGGTATGGCACTGCCACTTATTAACTACTCACATCCTTAATGACAAAAATTCAATTCACATGTGTGCTACAACTTTCCATTATTTGTCCCATCAGATTTTTTAGATATAACACAACAAAGATATCAAATGCTAACCTGGATACATGTGTGGCACGATATTCTAGATCCAGCTATTATGGCCAGTGTCAGATTATTAAAGATGATTGTGGTGCTTATTGATCAACCAAAAGAAAGATATGATGGCTTTAACATAGATCAACTCCTCTTCGACATGAACCAAGGCCTAAGTGAGCGAGGCTTGATGCTGTACTACCATCACCTTAGGTGTGGACTTCCCACTCCGCATTCCAAAGAACCCTAAAAAAGCTTCAGTCCCGCCGACACTTCTATTGACATAAGTTAGGCGACCAGGTCTTTGACCTTAGTAACAGATTCTGAGGGTAGAACCTACATCAGGTAGGGGGGATGTTAATCCCATTTTGGATTAACAATTATGCTCCTCCATTTGAGGACATTAATAAGTGTCGTGCAAAGGCACTAAAAATTTTGTAACATTATGAGTTACTGGCCACCCAAGGCCTTAGTTAGTAAGTTTTGGGCGCCCAAGTGTGAATAAGGGACAATTGTATATAAGGCATTTTCACATAATGAATGGACACATTCCCCCTTTGTGCTATGAGAGCTCTCATCTTGTCTTGTGAGAGAGTGTGAGAGTGCATGTGCCTTTTCTATGCATGTTGGTGTATCTATATCACAACTAGTAGGCCGAATTTGAGCTACAGTGTTGGCTTAGAGAGCCAGTTCATAGAGGTTCTGCATAAACCACATCTTGACAGTGTGTGACATACACTTCAGTATTTGAGGGACACTATTGATTATGCATTGTTTTATGCAGCAAGTGTACCATTGTTTTATGCAGCTATATGGGTACACAAATGCAAATTGGGCAGGTAGCATCTCAAACAGGAGATTTACCATTCGATTTATGTTTTCATTGGGGAGTGCTGCTGTGACATGGAGCAGCAAGAAGTAGCCCATAGTTGCCTTGTCACGTATAGGGGCAAAGTATAGAGGAGCTGCGGTGGCAGCATGTGAGGTAGCTTGGTTACACAATTTACTTTGCTGATTTGGGGTTGCATGTGGAGAGAAAGGTTGTCATATATTGTGACAATCTTAGCAGTATATAGTTGGCCTAGGAACCCAGTTTTCCATCGGCGAAAAAAACACATTGTTATAAATTACCACTTCATTAGGGAGAGAGTTTTGGCAAGCAACATTGAGTTGGCCTACGTCAACACAAATGATCAGGTCACTGACATCTTGATGAAGGCCTTGGGAGCAGAGAAGCTTCGTAAATTTTGAGATACGCTTAGAGTTCATAAGCTGGAGTTGAGCTTGAGCGGGAGTGTTGAGATGGCAAGCTCAACATGAGTTGACACTCATGAGGTGCCTACGTGACTGCTCAACATTTACATCACTGGCGGGTTTGGTAGTTGTCACCGACATATCTTCGCTAGAGATTCTACAGCTGGACTACACCGACATATCTTCGCTAGAGATTCTACAGCTGGACTACACCGACTAGTCCACATCTACCCACTTCACTTACTAGTGTGTTAACATTATATGGACAACATGTACATAGTACTTCAATGCTTATGTTGTATTTTCCTTATCTTTTGTGTGAGCCACATATACACATGTCTTACAAAGGTTTTGCCACCATCATAAAATATCATTACGTACACAAAAGTGTAACTAGACTACCCATTGTACATGAGAAACTACAGATAAGAACACTTAAATTCCTATGTCCTTTTTGTTAGGAATCTAAAGAATGGAATTATATGCATGTTATAAGCTAATAGAATGGAATTATATGTCCTTTTTGTTAGTGATATTAAGAATGAAATTGTATTCATGTTATAAGCTAATAGAAATAACCTCTCTATGCTGAAATCTCTATGCTAAATGCAATGACTTGGTCACTTGTGTAGTGACTTATTCTCCATTTATGATGGAGAACTTGTATGTGGATAGCTCTATGTGTGGCAAGATACTCTAGTGATGTTGTATACCAGTGAGGCTAACATTTTAGAAGCATAAGAAGTAACTATCAAAATCAATGTCACCAACTTAGCAACAACATCGAGTATCCAGTTGTCCTACCTAAACAATATGTAGTTGCAATGTGTGACAATCAAGGCTTCAATTCTAAGTGTTATTAATGTTTCTAAAGCTTCGTAAAGGCTATCACACATCCATATCTAAGTGTTACATTAATGCTTTATAAAGCATATAAGATAATTATATTATGAAATTTAGTAAATGCTATCATGCCTCCATATCTAAGTGTTACATTAATGTTTTATAATTATATAAGGTAATTATATAATCAACTTTAGTAAATTCTATCACACCTCCATATCTTACTGTTACATTAATGTTTTATATAGCAATTAAGGTAATTATATTATGAACTTTCATTTCAATCTTGTGAAAAGTGTTTATAATATTTGAAAATGCACATCTTAGTGAAATCAAAAACAAAATGTGGGAGGAGGAGATTTGTTTGTGTGCATCTTGGTGGCATGCATGAGTGTATTATTGCACACAACATCTCAATGAGGCTTTTGGACATCAACTTTTTTCTTCCTATATTTTTTGCCTTCAAACAAACTTGTAATATAGTCTTTATAGCTAGAGGGCATATAGAAGCTATGTGAGTCCTTGGTAATTATGCCTTGCATAGTCGTTTGTTTACTCTAGTTGTTTGTTTACTCGAGAGAGAGAGAGAGTGTTGAAAATTTGTTATCAAGCATTTTTGTGTCCAAATTTCATTATGTGTGTATTTGTGTGTGTGTGTGTGTGTGTGTGTGTGTGTGTGTGTGTGTGTGTGTTGCTACAACATGTCTGTGGGGGCATAGTAACGTTCCAACAATGTTTATTTTATCACGATGTCTAGGATTTCAATTGCTGCCCCACAGCAAAATATCATTGCTCAACAACAAAATTTCGCTGGTGAGGATCTCCTATATAACAAAATTATGCTACTGAGTAGCGAGTATAGCAACGAAATTTCGTTGCTATACTATAATTTTACTGAGCAGCAAAAATAATAGTGAAATTTTGCTGCTATTCTCACTGCATAAAATTCCAGAGAGTTGTTATGCTGAATTTAAGTTATACATGTCACATACACACTGAAAATGATTATAGTTTTTAAGAAAAACATCCATCAGAATCCTTGGAGCCATGTTTTGAGTATATAAAAAAAGATAGTTGAAAACTTTTGAGAAGGAAAACAATGTCAGGATCATGAATCTATCCCATCTTGTAATATATTTAAAGATTCGACCTCCACATCTTGACCTTGAAAGATATGTTTTAACAAGGGAAAACTTGTATAACATACTACCACTTTGCATCAATTCGATCGGTGTGAAACACAACCTAATATCACAAAGTAAAGGGGTTACACTTTTATTATACTACATCTAGATTTATTTTGGGATTGGTTGGGTTACTAACCTATTGAGTGTTAAGGTAGTACGAAAGTATCTTTTTCATCATTCCAAAACTTGGTGGAATCAATTTGAAAGAACCCATTTGGATGTTTCTTCTCACGGTTGCTTGAGCACCTTTATATATCTCCTTAAACCATTTGGCATCAAAGATGAATAGACTAAATGCTCTAAATCCAACCTCAAGAATATCTTGAATAGTTCCACAATACTCAAGATTTTCCTCTATGACATTAGGATCACGTTTGCTAGCTTGACTTTCTTGCTCAAAAGTTGCCATCACACCACAATCAAATGTGTTTCTTTTAGAATCCACACACTTTGTGCAAAAGTGCCTTCCCTCCTCTGACCATATTTCAGTATATAGTTTGTACTAATATTAAACAAAAGCATGGCATTTATTATAGTGCATTAAACAAGGTATATAACGATCGAAGCATGAGACATAGATGAAGAATGTACTTACTTGAGGGTCACATCCTCTTGCATACTCATAATGTTCTCTTGTGATCATCTCTCCATTTTGCGATGCCATTGATATTGCCATACAAAGCCATTCTATCTTGATCACATTTGGTAGAGGTTCCAAGTTGGGCGGGAATGGCAAGTGTCTATTTGCTCTTCCAAAAGATCTTCTCTCATCCTTTTGTTTATTGATTGCATACTGGTATCTCCCAATCCACTTCTCCATGATGGGACTATTTAGAATGAAAAATGGATTCACCTTGTGGCGTAATTCTTCATCCAGTCTTTGTTGCTTTCCTTTTCCTTGTGGCACATTAGTGATTAGTTGGTCATCCTCCTCATTGCTCCACAATCATGGCATAGAAGGATCTATGCGAGATAGATGTTTTAAGATATATACAAGAGACTCTTGCATCAACCATCCCTCTGCCATGCTTACTTCTAGCCTTGATCTTTGTCTCAAAAAGTCCTTTAAGGTTTTCATGAACCTTTCAAGGAAAAATGTCCATCGAACATGAACAACACCACAAAGCGCCACTTCATGCACCACAAGATGCAATTGGCTATTGAGAATTGTTCTAGGAAAGTTGACCTCAATCATACACATTTCCTCAATAAAATTGAGATGAGCCATCTCAATGGATGTAGAATCTATCTCCTTTAAGGATATGTACCTACATACATAGCAATCATGTGTACTATTTACCAATACATCACTTGTGAGCGCATGAGAATACCAAATATGTAATATAACGTAGCTAGTGAATTGAAAAAAAGATTCATACCTCACCAAGCTTCCCATTTTGTAAATAGCCTCTCTCGTCTTCTTGTCTCACAACCAATTATAGAAATTGGAAGAATAAACTATGCATAGAAAAAAATGAAAGTTATTATATGAGCCTAAAAATTATGAACCATAAAGAGAAAATGAATAAGTGAATATTTATATACCTATAATATCTTGTTCCAATCATGTGTCTTGAGGCCATATAATTGTACCTTTCCTTTCTTTTTGGTCTTTGTGAAGGCACCCTTCAATGAATGCATTACTCTCGTTGTGGTGTACAAAAAGAGACAATCACACTTTTCACCTTATTGTGCTCCTTTGTGGTTAATACCCATACCACTATCACTTTCAATTGGCCATGCACTTTGAGGGCGTTCAATGTTTTGTAAGTCATCCCTTACACCCTTTGTATCTCTTTACCAATTAAATAGTGCCAAATATTTATTGCCACATTCTTGAAGATATGCATGGGATCTAAGAGATGATTGATCTTCATGCCACACCAATATGGAAGTTGAAAGAAGATTGAGTGTCTAGATATCCCATAGGGTGGTGTATTGGGGGTGCTTCTCCATGCCTCAAACCAATCTCTACCTCTCATCACAAGTGGTGAGACATCATTGGCACATACTTAGGATGTGAAGGAGGGAGAAATTGACGATGTTTGTCATACACCACCTTCTTAAGTGTAGAGGGTCCTTTCGAAACAAGATATGGTCCACAAATCAGACATGCATGATGTCTAGAGGTTGCCAAATCTATTTTAAAATTGATATGATTGAGAGGTAGAGATATAAACTTAAAGTTTGAAAGTTAAAGCTTAAAGTTATCCGGTTCAAGTATGTACTTAAGCACGCTGAGAACCTGGGATAGTCATGCATTGTCCAAAGCGAAACTCATTTCACCTCTGCCTCACATCTATTTATTGGCCTTGAAACATCATACACTTTGATATCTTGCCATAGTGTCTCAAGCTCCTCAATCAAAGGCTCGAGGTACACCTCCATGTTTTGCCACCTTATACTTGTCTGCTGGTACAAGGATAGCGAGCGTTGATATGACCTTTCTTGCTTGCCACCCATGGAGGGAGGTTGTAATTCACCAATACAATAGGCCAAGTATACCATGATCTGGACTTGAAGCCAATCAGTTAGTACCATCCATGCCCAAGCCAAGACGTGAGTGATAGGGCTCATCTTTAAACTTTGGCCACTGACACTCCACTCATTGCCATGCCAGTGAATCTACAATCCTCATGATGCCATCGGTTAAGCGATGAGTACCATGCCATGTCATGAGTTTTGCAATCTCCTTACATTTAAACCTGTGTTGGATGTGAGAAATGATAGGGAAGTGTCTCAACACCTTCCAAGGAACTTTGTCTCCTTGCAAATCATACCTATAGAGCGGCTCTCCCCACATTGTAGACATTGTGTTGCATCTTTATTAACCCCTATAAATAGCATTCAATCATTGGTACATGCATGTATTTTTGTGTAATCAATACCTAGCATAGAGAGAATTTTATGACACCCATCTCGTGAGTATGGAAATAGATTTTGAGGGGAAAGAATATTCTTGAGAAGCCAACATAACATAAGAAATCATATGTTAAAATATTAGTAAGAAGAGTATATAAAACATGAGACATTTTCTATTTAAGCCAATAGAATGAGGCAATCTTACCTAAGAAGACTTGTGACACTTGCATCACTCCATCCATAAGTTTTTTGTAAGTTTAATAGCTCCAATTTTTCTCACAGTGTGGAGGACAAACATCCCTCATACAAAGGGATGCTTGACTTTCTATGCAAGGTTTCCTTCTCTTGTGAGATTGGAGCTTGCTCACTATCATCTATAACCTCCCGTCCAAATAAGTCATCCACCATGTCATCCATGATGAGATTCAATATCACTATCATCTATGACCTTCCGTCCAAAGAAGTTATTCACCATATTGTCCATGACGAGATTCTCTTCCTCCTCATGTGGAAATGGTGGAGGCACCTCATTCATTGGTTGGCAAAGATGAGTCTCAACCCTGCTTTCCATATGAAGCCTTGCCATATTCCGCACTCTACCTGATATATAAGTGAATGGTGTGGCATGTTATATAGCACTCTCCTATGGTTCTCTTCCATGTCATCATCTACACTTGGTCGTGCCAATGCCTTATGAAGCCCATACATCCAAACATGCTGAATTGTTATACAACGTTGTTGTATATATTGGCCCTTGCATTCGATCACACATACAATAATTTGTTTCTCTCAACCATGCCTCGAAACCAACTTCTAGCCCTTGATCACTATCAAACATCTCAAACCTAGCTAAAACTGATTTAGGATTAGTGAAAAAACACTTGAGGTATCAAAAACGCATGACAAAAAATTGCCCAAGATTTTGCTACTAGACAACGACTACAACATTTTTTCCACTGCTCAGTGCAGCGAAAAAACATTGCTATGAACAACGAAATATCGCTGCCCACCAGCAACAAAGTTAGGTAGCGAAATTTTATTGTTGGTGGGGCAGTGACCTGGAAACTGGGACTCTTGCCTAAATCACCGTCTCACAATGGGAGTCTTTTTTTTCTACCTACTTTTGACTTGCACATGCGAAGAGGACGCTTGCATAGCAACATTTCCTCCTACCACACCTCTTCCCTCAAGCCCCTCTTCCTCTCCAAGGTAGGTGACCCTTTCCTTTCTTGCTTTCTCCCAAGCTTTCATGGAAAGTTTCAATGCTTTCTTTCATGGAAAGCTTCTAGCTCTATGTAAGCTTTTCTTTCCCTTCCCCTCTCTTTCCTTTCCCTTTCTCCCTTACCCTAGCCCTATCCCTATGTATATATATCTAATAGAGAGATTTGATTGGAGAGCTGTCCATCAAGCTATCTATTATGCATTCTATGCATAGATCTAAGGTTAGGGAAACATAAACCAATTTCTTTCAATCACTTATGCATTAGGAATAGGGTTTAGGGTACTCACCTCTTTTTCCTCTTCTTCTCCTTTCTTGCTAATATGTTAAAATGAACTAACTTTTTGATTTATTATGTTTATTTTTTATAGGTTTATTCAAGTGAACAACTAATAAGGGTTTAGGCCAATCCTCTCCTACGGCTTCTCAAAGAAGAGATAAGCCCTCTTTTTCCATTCTTTGTTTATGCTTCTTCTCTGTGTGTTATTGAACCCTTAGGTGCCGGGGATTAGGGTTAGGTTAAGTTATGCATAAACCTATGCTTAAGGCCTATGCATAATCCTTAAGCCTGTGCATAAGCCCTATGCTTATGGATAAGCCTTCTGTTTATGGTTCTACTTAAGGCTTAAGGCTTATGCATAGTCCTTATGCATAGGCCTTAAGCATAGGGCTTATACATAGGCCTTATATATAAGGCTTATGCATAAGCCCTATGCTTAAGGCTTATGTATAAGCCCTGACGTAATAATCTTATACATAAGCCTTATGCATAGGTTTATGCATAAGCCCTTATGCATAGGCTTATGTATCCATAGGCTTATGCATAAGACTTTATGCAATAGGCTTATACATAAGCCCTTATGCATAGGCTTATGCATAAGCCCGTATGAATAGGCCTTATGTATATGCTTTATGCATAATCCCTTATGCAGTAGGCTTATGCCTTAAGCCCTTATACAACATAAGCCTAATGTGTAGTGCTATGCATGCATGAATGCATGCATGAAGTTTAAATGTGTAACTAATCACGTTTTCTCATGTTATATTTTGTAGGTCTTACATTGTTGTCCTGTCCTTCGGCTTAACATTATCGAGGTAAGCTCTCTTATTCATGCAACCTCATGTGTATTGCACCCTTGGGTTCCAGGTTTAGGGTTTAGGCTTATGCATAGAGATATGGGGCATTATTATAGGCCATATAGAATGCTGATTAAGTCAAGTCAGGAATGGTTATCTGTGAGTGAGTAGGTGGTTATAGTGGAGGGAGAGCCCTCGATCGTTTCACTATCCTAATCTTTTAAAAGAGATGTTGCCTTTGGCTTTAATGGTGGAGAGCATGTGGAAAGTCCTCAGAAGCTATCATCCAAAAAAGGGGGCATTTTCCACCCTTCTTATCTAAGCAATATTGTAGAAGGTCTCAACAATGTTCTAATATCGCATGTTGCCTCATTTGTTTAAGCTTTTGTTAGAGCATTCTTGTGTTGTTTTCCTCTCCTTCGTCTTGACATTGTCGAGGTAAGCTCTCTTATTCGTGCAACCTCATGCTTATTGCATCCTTGGGTGCTAAGTTTAGGGTTTAGGCTTATGCATAAAAATATGGGGCATTATTGTAGGCCATCTAGAATGTTGGTTAAGTCAAGTTAGGAGTGGTTATCCACGAGTAGGTGGTTATAGTGGAGGGGAAGCCCTTGATCTTTTCTCTATCCTTCTCTTGCAAAAGATAAGTTGCCTTTGGATTTAATAATGGGGAGCGTGTGGAAAGTCTTTTGAAGCTATCATCCAAAAGAGGCACTTTCCACCGTGCTTGTCTAAGTAGTATTGTAGAAGGTCTCAACAATGTTCTAATATCACATGTTGCCTCGTTGGTTTAAGTGTTAAGCATTTATCTATTAGAACATTCTTGTGTTGTCCTCTTCTTTGTCTTGACATTGTCAAGGTAAGGTCTCTTATTCATGAAACCTCATGTTTATTGCACCCTTGGGTGCCAGGTTTAGGGTTTAGGCTTATGCATAGAGATATGGGACATTATTGTAGGCCATCTAGAATCCTATAGTAAGTCCAGTTAGGAGTGGGTATCCCGCGAGTAGGTGGTTATAGTGCAGGGGGATCCCTCAATGTTTTCACTATCCTTCTTTTGTAAAGATATGTTTCCTTTAGCTTTAATAGTGGGGAGTGTGTGGAAAGTCCTTAGAAGCTATCATCCAAAAGGGGCATTGTCCACTTTGTTTGTATGAGCAGTATTGTAGAAGGTCTCGGCTTTATGCGTAGGTTTTATGGATAAGGCTCTATGTGTCTACTCTATGCATAGAGCTTTAAACATAAGGCTCTATGCATAAGGCCTTTATGTTTTATTCTTCAAGAAATTGACTCTTATGCATGTATATATAGGTAATGTCAATCGACCCATCGCAAGACCCAGATGTGGAAAATCTGCTATCTATTATAAACAAACAATATGGGCAGCAAGCTTAGTCTCAATTTACTCAAAAACAGGTATGGTTCCATCAAACCTTTTCACACACACAAAGCTAACCTTTTATGTATTCTATAAGTCTTATTGTTTTATCTTATATAGAGGCGGGCTTACCATCGGGCCAGTTGATGCCATGGGGGAAATCTACCCCACTTGGCTAGTCAGGGGTAGACCATGCCTTTGATGGGCACATGTCTGAGTGGCACAGGTCCGAGTAGTGCAAGCCCATCATGGTATGGCTGTGATGAGCTTACACCACATACCTCGACTAGACCCACCCTGCTCCCTCACATCCGTCTTCACCATGGTGACGACATATTAGGGACTGTAGGGGACTAGTATGAAAAGATGTAGGGGAGAAGAGAGCTTCAGCTCTTGCAAGCACACACACTCACACAAACCCTAAAAGAGAACACACAAGGTGAGAGGCTAAAAATTCTTCTTCTTCTTCTTCACACAACAAACGAGGTCTACAAAAAAGATAAAGTGACTAACACACATAATAGAGTATATACAAGCAGTCTATAATGTAAACACGTTAAGAAGAGTGGGTAGGTGTGGACTAGTCCGTGTAGTCTAGCTGTAGAATCTCTGGTGAAGATATGTTGATGCAGCTACCAAACACGCCAGTGATATAAATATCGAACAGTCATGCGCAAACGTAACTCATGAACCATTTGCAAACATTGCAGCACTCACTTCAGGAATATTTGTAAACATTCTGTCCACTTTGTTGCCTTTTTCAACCAACTTGCACTTATCTTTAAAGTCTTCTACATAACAACCATCATGGTTAAACCAGACCTGCAAACCTTGCTCAATCATCTGGCCAACTGAAACCAGATTCTTTGTGATGTTTGAAATATGAAGTATATCTATAAGGTACTTCACCTTACCATCTTACATAGACAATGGCACATCTCTAACGGGGGCAATCGGCGGATGAGCAGTGCCATCCCCTCTTTTAACAAAACTTGGTCTTTCAAGACTCTTTATTTCCTTGAGCCACTCACCATTACTTATCATGTGGTTTGAAGCACCTGAATCAATATACCATACATCATTCATACATGCTGCTACATCATTTCCAGACACATCATTAACTACATGTTGCATAACAAACAACCTCTCATTATCCTCATTATTTCTACTAGAGGACGCATAGTTGTTTTGCTGCACTTTTTCATTTCGCATGTCACTCTGCTTCTGATAGTAATCTGCTTGCACATGTCCAGGCTTACCACAATAAAAATAGCCTTGTGTATCATTATGCTACCTTTGACAACTACCATGACCTCGTTGACTCTCCCTACCTCTAAATTGGCCTCTTCCACCTGTGTGTTGTTTCGAATCCTGTGATTGTTGTTGCTACTGATGACCATAATTCTAATTACATGTTTGGCTACCACCTTGGCCACATCCACGGCCTCCTCTACCTCATCCTCTACTTGAACTAGTGTAGAAGGCCTACTGCTCTGAGAACTGTTTTTGTTTTGTGAGAAGACTGTTCAAAATTCTTCTCTTCAATGATCAGCCTTGACACCAAATCTGTGAAGCTGAGAATATTCTCCCGGGTCTAAATAGACGTCTTGAACGCCTTGTGTTGTGGCCCGAGACCACGTAGACACACTTCCACCTTATCATCATCATCAACAGAAATACCAATAGATGTAAGGGATTCCACAATGCCCTTGATCTTTAAGGCATAATCATTCATACACATATTTTTCTTCCCCACAGTATGAAGCTCATTCTTCAACTGAATCTTTTGTGCCTTGGTGTTAGTTTCATACAGCTACACCAAGGTATCCCATGCCTCCTTAGGTGACTTGGCATCCTGTATATTCCCAATAATAGTGACCTGTATATTGATAAAAATCCAATACATGACTTTCCTTGCTCCTTGATTCCAATTCTTTTTACATGTGCAGAGTAGTTGGATTAATCTCCGATATCTCTAGTGCCTCCTCATGTTTACCCTCAACACAGTCCCAGTAACCTTTTTCCATTAGAAGATTTGTTAATTTAAACCTCCAAGCATGGAAGTTGTTCTTACCAAGCTTCTCTACAACAATCTGGTTTATTCCATCATTCGACATCTTATCTGCAACACAAATTTACCCAAAATAGCACTCTTGTTTGACCTGAACAAACTATTGTATTCTCTGCAAAGCGGTGCTATACTTCACCCAAACAACCAGTGACCTCACTTTGCATACATACACCCAATGGCAACTTTAAGACCTCTTTGCAGTACACACAATGTCTGCACAGCCAATCACCCTTCCTACGATTCTCGTGAATGCTTGCGGCCTGAAAAACAGAGGTCCAAACACGGCCGAAACGCGTTTTCGACTAGATTTTAGATGATAGTTTAAATAAAATAGTTGTCATGTTTACCAAAGCTCTTTTTATGGTGATATTCGTTAGGGTGCAATTACCTCCTAGAGGGGTTGTGATATACATTCACAAATTGAGTGTTCATGTTTACCAAAGCTCTTCCTTTATGGTGATGTTCATTAGGGTGTAATTGGCTCCTAGAGGTTGTAATGTTCATTCACAAATTGAGTGCCAGAAGCTATAGGGATGTGAGTCATTTCTAAAACATGCATCTATTCTACTCAATCATTTATCTTGGGCAAAGGTGCCTATAGCTCGCCTACACTCCTTCCATATGGACATCCACCAATAATGTGTAGATATTCTATTAATAATGATGTCAAAGTGCTATGTCAATAGAGGAGAGCTCATCATTAGGAAAACTCGAATAAGATTTGCTTTGGTTCAACATCATTAGTCCCAACACATTGCTTGAGTTCAATAGGATTAGTCTTAACACATAGGCAAGAAGTGCATCACATTTAATTCCACAAAACATTTATGAAAGGGCAAGTTCCACGAGGAGGGATAAAAATAGACGAGCTTGGAGCATATTTATAAGTTGTCCATATGCACAATGAGGAGAGTTGAAGAAAGTAACACCCTCAACTAAGGAGCTCCAAAATTTTATTAAAAGATTTGAATTTGAACATCAAGACCTGGAGCCCAAAAACACATGCACGTTTAGTTTAGCTTCACTAGAGCCTACCCATAGTATTTCTACCCAAAGTATGATATTATGAAGAAGATTTCAACAAATATACAACCCCAGGGTTTGGACCCAAGGACTCACTCAATTCAGATAAGGAGAGCAAAGCAATTATTCTTATCAAAGAGGAGTATGAGAAGGATGAGAATGATTAATAAAATTAAAGATAAGCTTCTAAAGACAAATGGTAATGATGATAATAGTTAAGATAGCTCTAAGATCAACAACACAGAAGGAAAAGGGGGAGCAAGAGGATTATATGTTAAGGGGCATCAAGAAGCTCGATGGTAGGCAACAAGACCCATGGCGAGCCACCCACAAGAAAAGAAGCTACCATTGAGGATGCAAAATCTGAGAGAGGTTAGTTGTACAACTCCCACAAATTAGTGGCTTAGGAGTAAGAAAAGGAAGGGGGCTACCATTTTTAAAGCTTAGACCCTCTGGATTTTGAGATTTGTACATTTGTTATTTTTCACAAAACACTAACACAAACACACCCTTTGTCAAACTGCTCGGGGCCAAAGTCCCTATTGTCCACAAGGGACAATGGGGACTTTTAATTGTAATCTCCCTAGCAAAAGGGTCTAGTGTAGCCTTACTTTACACCTTTGTGATTCATCCCCAATGATCTTTTTTCTAGAAAAATGGTGCTAAAAAGCCTCAACCCATGCAGTCAATGAATCTTGATTTCCTTTTAGGCGTATGAAAACAAGCTCGATCAACCACCTATCATAATGTATGGCCGCTAGAGAGTGTGGGTGTGGTGGGAGAGTTTGTTGAGGGAGCATGGAAAAATCGCCCTAAGGATTACAGTAGTGATTGGGAGAGCTACACAATGTAAATAAAAGCTTCCTCAAAGCGATAACATTAACATCCACCAACACCCTTTTGCTTGCAAAAGGGTTTTAAGACACATGATTATTTAGACTTGAAGAAAGCAAACGTATACCTGTCTTTTCCAAAACTGGCAGACTACTAGAGCTACTTTATGTTGGAATTAATGCATAATGTCCGCCATAATGCAAAGCACCAAAAGGTGAGAGTATGAATGGGCATCAAACAATTATAAATATGTAAAAGCTTCTATAAGGAAAACATCTACGTCGAGCGCGCCTCTTTCCCTTCTCGCATTCTGCTACAGCCATGGCAACCCCAGCATGACTGTTATAGCACCTCCTCCTCATTTCTACTACATGGTATCATTCGCTTCTTCTTTCCTGGAGCACCTGGTGTGGTCCTCCACTACCTTCGCAAGCCAAAGTCTACCTGCCACCAAAGCCATTCCCCTATTGACCGTCGTTCGTGTTCTTTTGCTCGAGAGAAGCTTGAACTCAATCGAGTACCCAGCCATCGTGCCCAACAACGTGGAGCAGGACCTCTTCTACACCCCTGTCTTGGCTCAACAATCTAGACAAGTATGCCAAACAGGGGGCAAGTTGACCGCTTTCATGAACACCTCCACATCAACCTTGTAGCGTAAGAAAACACTCCCTTTAACATGAATATTAATACATCTTAAATATTTTAATATACTACGTATATATAATATATAAATATAGTATATATTATTAAGACTCCCATATTAAGAAACATTTATTTTACTATATAAATATTATTGATACGAATTATAATATCTATCTCATCAACAAGCCAATAGTTATTATTCTTTTAAAAAAACCATCATCAAATATTCTAAATCTTTTTTTTATCACACTTTTACTAACAATAATTATAACTTTTAAAATACATGAACCTACCTAAATATTAAGGCTATTTGTGGATACAAACGTGCCTACTTTCTAAGGCTATTTGTGTTTTTCCATTAGCATAATTACTAATAACAATCAATAAATATATAAAATTTTTATTTAAAAAAATCAAAAAGGGCAATGACCCAACCAATGGGCAAAGACCCACAAATAGGCAAAGACCCACCAATGGGCAGTGACCCGGAAAAGGACCCAAAGAGGTTCGCCCACACTAATATAAGACCCGAGCAAACAAATAAGACCCGAAAAGTCAACCCAAAGAGGAATCAACCCGTTGGAGTTTTGGCCACAGCCACTAAGTATGAGATTTTAAAAAAAAATATGGGTGATATAATTGTCCACCCTAAGCGCCCAAAGTGGCATGAAATAGCAACCCTAAAAGGGAAATGTGAATCCCCAAGAGGGAAATAACTATACCCAAAGAGACAATTGAGGCCATTAGAGTGTTTGCAACACCCATGAGGCCAAAATTAAACATTGGTCTTCTTATAAATATCATGTATATACTTACACACGCGCAAGAAGATACAGTCCGAGAGGCGATGAAGATGGCACAAGAAGTGTGTGAATTAAAGCATCCCTAGAGGCGCAGAGAGAAGCAGCCCAAGAGGCGCAAAAAGAAACAACCCAAGAGGCACAGATAGAAACAACCCAAGAGGCACATAAAGCAATAGCCCAAGAGGCGCACATGAAGTCCCAACCCACGCGTTTGCAGATGGAGTAGGCCACAGCTGCATCAACCTGGGCCTTAGAGCGGCATTTGTAGCAGATTTTTACCATGAAATTGGGGAAGCAATCGACCCTATTATGATTGTGGGAAAGAACCTTTTTGGGCTGAAGTAGAAGGCCACGATGCAGATGGCGCTGAAACTGAAAGCCATGATATTGAATATAGATGGCGATGAAGATAAAGGCCATGATTTAGACGATGCAGACTCAGAAGGTGATGGTCATGAAGGCCATGATGTAGCAAACCCAATAGAGCCAATGATGCAGAATCTGCCATGCATAATGAACACGATGGTGACGAAGGGGCCACGGTGCAGAATCTGTAAGCCACGGTGAGCACGATGGTGCATCGGACAGATATGATGATGATGCATCAGGATGATGTAGGAAACGCTGCCTCAGCTGGTAATGATTTAGAAGATGAAGCATAATTATGATGATCATTTCTCAGATGACCCTAATGTTGATGATTGATGATGAAGACAATGCGGATAATGAAGATGCAGATGGTGATGAACCTGAGGGTGATGCTGAAAATCTTGTTGATGTTTCCTTCACTCTCCCTCTAGTCATTCCATTGGATGTTGAATCTGCGAAGAATCCATTTCTCTCCTTGAGGGGGGGAAATTGGAGTGTCAAAGAAAGTTCAAGAAATGTATCAGCCAAAGCTGATGCAGTCCAAGACCAAACCTTGAGCTCGTGTGAAGATGAAAGGATCAATGCAGAACTACCTCAAACACAAAACGATCTTCAACCCTGGCTAAGTACATCGAAGAAGTAGAGCAGCCGACAGGTGTGTAGGGGGGTCTCAAGGGTCAAACCGGCGATGGAAGACCACAGGCTGCAGTGGAGAAGAGCAGAGAAGCGAGCAGCCGACCAGCAGCAAATCTGAGAAGAAAAAACACAGAGAAGAAGAAGAGGAGGGAGCATCCAACATTGCATGTCACCGGCACTCTGATACCTCGAAAAGAAGGGTAGACTTTTCAATTTTTTTCGCTTTCATTTCCATGTGTAATTTGTTACATCTCTTTTATCCACCTAGCAGCACTCAATATAGTCTCTCTCTTTTTCAGCCATGCACCATTGCCCACTTGGATTGCACTTCTACCATTTGATTTTGCTATAGTACAAACATATTCACTCTCAATGCGCCAATTGCCATTTAGGGGGAGTGTTGGTGGGCGTAATGCCTATGTGGCTGCCAAGTGTGGCCGGTCGCCCAAATGCCAAAGGGCACATCTCCAATAGACACAATCAAAGAACACACCCCATCGTGGGGTATTAATGTTAACAAGTTGAATCATTAGTAAAAATAATAGTTACGTGCATCATATGCTTCTGTGTGTGCAACTCTATGAGAGCAGAGAGGCTATACAAGCTTTTCTGTGTGTGCAATTCTGTGAGAGTAGAGAGGCTATGCAGGGTTTTCTACAAAGGGTGCAACTTAGGCTATATTGGAGTCTTGGACTCGAAGAAGAAAAGACAAAAATACCAAGAATGAGACCACTACCTTAAAAGTTGACTAGTTGACCCAGTGATATTATGGAGGTCGGGTGTGCAAGAGCTAAGTTAGTTCACAAGAATTGTTTGAGTGGCTGCTAGGGCTATATACACCCATATCTATCTATGAGGATGAGGTGGAGGGCTGTTAGAGAACAAGGCATGGAGTTGAACACTTAAGTAGCCACCACGGAAGGTTCCTTAAAAGTTTTACATGGGGGATCACTGTAGTGCATGCAAGAGGACAGGACTGTGATAAGGACGTTAAGCCTAGATGGCTGCCACTAGTTTTATTGAAAGGAGTGGCAAGGTGCAATACCACATGGGTGGAACAACACCTCCAACATATAAAGGAAGTGTATGATGAAGGTGTGCACCAAGTGAAAGAAGGAAGATTTAGTTTTTAGTTACCAGGTTACAAGTGAAAAACTATAAAAACATAAATCTTTCATTTAATTTGTGTTTTTTTGTGTATTTTCATATAATTAATATACATCTAAGCACTATAACAAAAAGGGGGGCTTATCACTCTAAATGTCCCCATATAAGTTACTATAATTGAATAGAGGAATAGATATATGAGTAGTTGGGAAACTTAGTGTCATTTTCATATGCTTTGAAGATCACCACACTCGACTATTGGCTAAGCTATTGGCTTGGCTACGGGTGCTCGGGCTAGTAGTCGGGCCAATAGTAGCCGTGATAGTAGCTAAGCCAAAAGTTGGGCGAGGAGCCATGATAAGACTGCAAACAAAAAAAACAGGGGGCTTCCCTTACTTGCACTGTAGAAACTATAGTGCATGGGGCAAGAGTAGGCCCCTGTTTTTTTACTTATGCATGTGTAAGTATACAAGTGAAAGTGAAGACAAAAAAGTATACAAGTGAAAGTGAAGACAAAAAAGTTGCATAATATTGAGGCCAAAGCATAGAGCAATTAAAGGTAACTATTTTTACACAAGGTTGAGACCAAAACATAGTTTGTATTACTTAATTATTGGCAAAGTACATCTTGGATTATAGAAAAAAAAAATCATTATCATAGGTAAAGTAAAAAGACAAAAACATAATAAGGTGTATAAGCACCAAGCCTAGGGAGTTGGCGTTGTATCGAGATCTTTATCATGAACGGAGTGTTTCTCATTATCATCTTCACCTTCGTCATCGGCAGTGTCGAGAAGTCTCTCATCCTCTCTAGAACCACTAATAGCTTCATTTAGTTACTCTTCGGAGATAACTAGGCCCTCAAGAAGCCATTGCTAAGTCTCATTGTCTAGATGGTAGCATCGGTAATCCCCTTGCATTGAGTATAGTGCAGGCCTTCTTTGCACGGTGGCAGTATGGCTTTGATCTAGCGTCTAACCCATTGGCTAGTGTTTCGGGCTTCCCAGTGATAGTTTGTTTCCTAGGCCTTAGGAAAGAGTACCTTCCTCTTCTCCTGGGGTGATAGGTGGTGTAATGGGGAGAGTGATGGAGTCCCCCCCCACCACTACTGCCATGGCCCTCGCATGGGTAGTTGGGATTTGTGTGGCCTCGCCCGAGTCTGTGCCACATTGTACCAAGTTGGCAGATCGTAGGAGGATTCGTTTTCGTCAGAGAACCATTATGAGCATTTATTTTAGCATTTTCCCATTGGTGACATGCTCTCTCCAGTCCCAGAGAGCGGCCCCTCCGTCCCCACCAGTATGGCAACCGGTCCCTCATTGAGATTCCCCTCTGACCCCCAGTGTTTTGAGAGGCCGACAGGCCTCCTTGAGCCCTCGGTAAGCCCCTCCCCTCATCTTTCCTCTCCGCCGATGGATCTCCCACACCAGCACCCCTCACCCCTCTTTCCTCCTTCACTTCCTCCCACCCTCCTCTCCCAGCCTCAATACCAACTTTACCTACCGCAATTCACTCTAACCCGCCTTTATCATCCAAGCCCTCCTCTCCCCCCATCTGCCTCTCTAGATCACTTCTGATGCCCCCCACCAACAGCCCCTGACCCAGAGCGGAGGTAGATGGCGAGATCTATTCACATCACTTGATTCACCATTATTTTAAGCTGGTTCAGATAACCATTACCACCTCCCCGGTGAGGGATCTCCCACCAAAGTCCCCAGGTGTGGGGCCCCCAGGATCCTAGGACAACCTGTGGACTATAGTTTCTTTCGATGCCTGCCAACAGAAGGGACGTACATATTTGAGAAGATAGTAGCCCCTATTTGGGTATGTGTAGGGTGGTTGCAAGATGAGGTTATATAGTTTCATGTAGTGAGCGCCCTTGGCTTTAGCCGAAAAATATGCATTTTTTCAAGAAGAATAGCCAATCTCTCCTAGTTAGCCAAGGAGTTTCACTTCAAGGTCTTCTAATGAAACATCATATGCAAAGTTGGGCACCTAAAACTATAATCTGATCGAATATCCAATAATTGCAAATCCCCTTTTCTTTGGAAACCAAAATTGTATACAGGCCCTATTGGAGGTTTAGACAGGTACAGTGAATGTGAGTAAATTGCCTTTAACTTTTACATTATTGCTGATATGATGTTCCAACTTTGCATATCACAAATACAAATAACATAGAGCTTAACTTGATTTATCGAGTAATTTTTGATGTGTTCTACTATTTTTTATATTATTTAAAAGGTATTAGAATTGTTAAATAAACATACTATTTTGTCCTCCAAACACATCTACCATTTACAATGCTCAAATTGTATGGATCTAGTGATGATTAGATTGGGAAAGATTAGTATAATGTGGGTATAAGGTAAAATTACAAATCTAACGGTTGGATTTTTGTAGATTTACTTTGGAAAATTTGTTATGACTGTTAGAGATCCATTAAATCAATTGTAATTTAATTCTAGAAAATAAAATATTGAATCTTTCAATCTAAAAACTCTAGGGATTAATACGCTTGCTGCCATGAATTTATTTAAAAAAATTTGGCTTAATTTGAGTATGGGAAGGTCCATTTTCAATCCTCCCAAGTGAAAATTCCCATATTGTGTCCACTCTCCCCTTTTCAAGTCTAAAACCAATCCTAGTTAAGTTTGGAAATCTAGGCTTGGTAAACTTCAAAGCTTAGATATCATTCCATGTGTGAGGCTTGGGTAGGCACAAATCTTATATATGCATGCCACTTTATGTCCACATCAGCTTCGAGAGAATCCACATAAGCAGCTTGCCACCTCACCTTGCCACCTCCACCCTCCATGTCAACATGGTCAACCTAGTTGACTCCCCACCTCATCATCCTAGTCATCATTAATGCCACATCTTCTTGCCACCTTTGCATGCCACCTCGCACTTGGTGACATGGCATGCCATGAAATTGCCACATCAACCATAATAGTGCCACATGTCAAGAGAATGCCACGTGTCATGCACGTATGTGACACGTGGCACCTCCTTCCCACCTCTCCTTTTTTTCAAAAACATATTTTTTTAAAAGTTTATTTAGTAATTTAGAGAAATAGAATATAGAATTTTAAATAATAACATATATATAACTTATTAAATAAAAGAATTTAAAATCGCTAATTTTAAAGGATTATATTTTGGAATTGGATCAATAATATTATTTTTAAAGTTCATGTTATTCAATTTAAAAAAATAAATTTTTAATTTTAATATTTCTTAAAAATATTTTATGTAGAATAAACCTTTGAATAAAATTTTAAAAAAATACAGTTATATAATTATAAAATAAAAGATATATTTAAAGATATGTTTATATATCTAGTAATGATAAATATTTAGACTTGTTAATAAATATTATTAATAATATTGATTTTTAAGTGGATAATAGTTTATCTTTAATTATCTTTATGTTTATCTTGATTATCCAATCAATCTTAGATAGGAAATCCAATGAGATTTGAAGTGGATAACCTATTTTTTCTACATAATCACACATCTCTAGTACTATCCCATCATTGAGCCTTCATAATTTTTTCTCTCTTAGCTTCCTTGAGAATGGGTTCTCAAAGTCGTAGGAGTCGGAAACGTAATAGGACTAGACTTCCCCCCATCCACCAAGTTCAAGAGGAGGAGAGGAAAAGGGTAGCTCGTGCGAGAAAGAGAGTGGAGAGCACGTCAACGAGCAACACCTTCCGTTTAGCGATGATCCAAGCCTTGCTCCTCCTCTTCCACTTCCTCTCCATCCGCCCTCTTCCCCCCCACTACCCCGTAGTTTAGATAATCCACATGAACCCGCTCTTCCTGAGTCCCCTTCTCTTCTACAAGAACCCACCCCCTCCTTTGGGCGCCCATCGTGTGGATAGGAAAGAACTATCAAAGTCAGGGGCAATCTTCCATTCCTATTTCAAAGACCTCACGCCTTCATCAGAGGCATGTGTGCTTGATGCTTTGATCGATCTGCCTAACATGGCCAACTGCAGGGCACTTTCCGACATTCGAGGTCGAAGAGAGAGGAGAGCTGGCATGGCGGTGCTACAAAGTGTTCGTCATTCCTATATAGTTAACAAGAAGAGGAACTCTACGGACGCTTTGGCTGCTTGACGGGCTATTGTGGCAACCCATAAGTAGCTCCCAAATGAAGGGTAAGGTGAGTGCCAAATCTCGCATCCTTTCCATAGCACCACACGCACTTAGAGTTGGGTCTATTAGACGACAAAGTTTAGATGCCACTCAGGTTAGTGCTTTGTGGACGAGTAGTGGTCGTGTAACTAGGCATGATCGCCTACTAGATGAAACCACTAGAGCCTTGATAGAAAGTTTTTGGGAGGAGAATTGTCGTGCCTCGCCAGTTCAAGAAAGCTTTGCGTAAGAGAGTGACAAGAGGAGTGTTCATTGAGCACAGTTTTTGCATTCTTGAAATGACCCAAACAGAGTTGTATTCTCAGTTTGTGGCTTCGTATCCCAGAGCTTAAAATTGGGCAAAGGTCATTTGAGAGGTGTAAACCTTGGTTTGTGAGGTACTCACGTCAGCGTGACACATGTTGTTGTCGCTATCATGTTGAGTTCAAACTTTTTTATGATGTGTTTCGTTCTCTTAGTGGGCATAGAGAGTTGCCTCGTAGTCCTCGTGATTTCATCCACTCTCTTTTGTGTGCATGACGGAGGATGCCCAGTTCCATAGGATGCCTTGTGTGTAGAGAGCAATTGCACATCATGTGGTTCACTTGCACATCTACAGATGGTAGATCTTGATGCAAGTGACCAAGAGATAGTGCCATGGCAACGTTATGAGTATGTGACACACCAGCTCCAGAGTGGTGGGACAGTCCAGGAAGTTGTAGCTCGTGGACAAACATACACCACATTGTCACTTCACAGCCACATTTAGGGAGCAGATCTACCCCTATATACGGCATAGTCATTGTGCCAAGTGGCAGGATCGTTAGTTCCGAGCATGCCTGGTAGAGTTTCCTATTGGTGTGGTCGTCTCTGTGATTGATTTTGCAGAGAACTTCACCTTCCCACCTTTTCAGGAGATACAATCTGAGTATTACTTTTCAGAGCAGGTAATGGTTATATTTCATAATATTTGTTTCGTGTTTGAGCTATATTACTTATTTGATTTTTTTTGTCCTAATCGTCTGTATTGCTTACCTCACCAGGTTGCTACTATGGTCCACATTAGCTATTGACATGCAGAGGCTCATGTAGATGGGATAGCCAGTACCCCCGAGACCCGTGTCATTATTCGAGAGTATCATTTCTATATCACTGATGATCGTTCACATGATGCACATTTTGTGCAACACTATTTTTGTCTCCATGATAATTTTTTACGAGATTATGGGATTATACGTGGCCAGCGATGGGTTTGGTCGGATGGTTGTGGCGCACAGTTCAAGTCCTCAGAACAATTCTATTGGCTCTAGAGGTAGTACTTATGGTTCTCTTATATTCGCAATTAAACTAAATTCACTAGAACATCTTAAAGAAAACGATAACTAAGACTTTGTTTTATGGATTTATAGGTGGCATTGGAGTCTAGTATCCCAGTGATTTGGTCATTCTTTGAGACTGGTCACAGGAAGGGAGAGCATGATGGTGTGGGTGCGTGTGTTAAACGTGCCCTGAGGCGTCTATGTGGACATTTTTTCCATTTGTCTTGCATCACCCAGGAGCTAGTACGCTTCTTAGCATGTCCCTCTTGCCGTGCTGCACGCGTTGACCTAGCAACATACAGAGTTTTGGGCATTGATGATCTTCACCCGGGCTTCGCTCGAGTAGATGCTAGGACTAGCAGACCTCTTCTCGTTCGAGATATGTGGACGGTGGAGATGGGCTGGTAAAATATGCCTAGGGAGATACACCGTGCCATTGATGTGGATCCGAGTGGCATGAATATCTCAATCGAGATAGTGTGGTGGCGGTGACCTGTATTGGTGACATGGATGATGACTAGAAACCCGGACCTGCTAGCGTGGCATTAGTTGGTATCTTGTTCGAGATATGTCGCTTAAGGCTCAGGAGGCACGTGTCGTGTTTTAATTGATGGCGATATCACGATCGAGGTACTCCGTCCGAGATGCGTGGATGTCCCAATTTTAGAGAGAGTGAACGAAAGTGAGTACCCTCATCTTAGAATCGCCCTGTAGTTTTTCATCACTCTCTAGACCCTCTATGCGAGATAATGGCATGATGATCTTCTCTTTCCCCTTCACTGCAGCCCTAGGGACAGAGTGGGATCTCGAGTTGGCAGTTTGCTACCATCCAGGGTCAGGCAGTCGAGCTCTTCCACCATCTCCATGATCTTCGCATCACTAACATTCTCACCCATTTTTGGCCACTAGCTATGTTCAGCCCATCGAGATGGGGGAGATGGTAGTCTCCAGCTTGGAAGTGTTGCTCTTTGTGTTTGTGCATACTTATGTCACACACAGTATCTCTTCCCCCCTCTTACAGATACCTCCATTGTGATGGGGAGATGGTAGTCTCCAGCTTGGAAGTGTTGCTCTTTGTGTTTGTGCATACTTATGTCACACACAGTACCTCTTCCCCCCTCTTACAGATACCTCCATGTGATCGATGGAGTCCAGAGTATGTATATTCTTGTGCTTGTACAAAGTGGCATCACATGGAGGATAGGATTAGTGCCCACCTTCACCCCCACGGATTGTGATTATTCCCCATCTAAACCCTCGCCCAAGACACTTTGAGTGGAGGACAGTTCCACTAGTTCCGCATCAAACAAAGTTTGATATACGGATTGTTTCATGGAACATTCAAGGTTTAGGGGGGCCTTAGTGCTTCCATAGACAAGGCATCCTATGAGGTGAGCTTTAGAGAGACATAGTTGGGGGACCCAATAACATTTTATTGCTCCAGGAGCATCACCTCTCAGAGGGGAGACCCATAGATGTGGGAAGATTCTTCCGGGTAGGAGACACCTTTTGGTCCCCGTCCTTCAAACCCTCTGGAATGCAGGGAGGGGTGTGTATCTCTATCTCAGCAGGTGAGAGCAGTTGCCAACAATGACTCGGATGAGGAGTCTTTGTCCCAGGTTGTGCATAGTGGATTACCATTATGATCGGAGAGGATCGTGTTGGCTTCCTCAATGTTTATTCTCCAAATGCTGCCTGCTCTGGTAGAGCCCTCTTTTAGAGCTCTATCCGACAAGATGTCCGTCAGGCTGACTTTTGGTGCTTGGGTGGTGACATTAACATGATTGAGGTAGTAGAGGATAGACTTAGAGGTGGCATGGCCACAATTTCAAGAGATAAGTATTCAGCCTAGGAGAAGATGATTCTTGCACTCAGGGGACATAACCCTTCGCATCTTTCCAAGTTTTGGCATAGCCCTGGGAGCCTTTGTTTCTCGAGATGGGATAGGAGGAGCACTGGCCCCAACCTCTCTAGACTAGAAAAGTTTTATGTTGATGAGTGGGCTTGTAGTTGCCAACCATGGGGGTATAATTGGTATCTTGGCAGGCACTTCATTCTCTAATCACACCCCTGTTATTTTATCTTTAGAGGACCCCTAGAGGCACGACAGGCATGTGAACTTGAGGATTCGAGACAACCTCATTCAAGACCCTAAGATATGCAGCAACATAGAGTCGATATGGGTGGGATTGGACTTTTTTTCAGGCTCTCTTGCATGCACATTGGATGAGGGCTTAGGGGAGATCAGCAGTTTCTTGCAGGAGGCAGCGCAGAGCCGATTGGAGGGCTTTCGAGAGTAGGAGAGGAGTTTGAGGAGGATTATTTCCTCTTTACTATGGCTTTAGGAGAGGTCCCCCAATAGCCAGTGGATCGAGAGTCAGCTTGCTGCTGCTTGCACAAAGATTAGATGCATAGCGGAGAGGAGGGTGGAGTACAAGTATCACGCCAGGTTCTCTTTTTAGACTCAGGCCACCAACGACAGAGTCACAAGGGATTTCTTTGACCCCCCACAAGAGGAGAGACGGTATTCACAGGTTGTGGGTCCCAGGATGGAGCTATTGTGGAGATCCCCCAAGTGAGAGCCATCGCCCATGGACGTTTTTCGATCACTCCTCATAGGTGCCCCAGTATTATCTCCATAGATGGTGATGCACGCCACAGGGAGGTTCTGGTGGCATATGAGGGAGGTGGTTCCCCCTTCTCTTAGATCATTCTTATTGACACCATTTATTGCTATGGAGTTGGCAGAGGCATTGATGGCACTTCCCATGGGCAAATGATTGGGGGTGGACGGGCTTCCAGTCTCCTTCTTTCTTCACCATTGGGACCTCATGGAAGGTGGCCTTCAAGCTGCCTTCAATGAGATTATGACCATAGGTTCCATGCAAGAGAGGCTCTCAGAGGGCTTGATTCACTTGATTCCCAAGGAGGGTAGTGAGAAATTGGAGATCTGGCAGTGGAGACCCATCACTCTTCTAGGGGCCGCTTATAAGATCTTGGCTAAGGCCATCAATAGGAGACTTCAACTTTTTCTCCCATACTTGATCCATGACACTTAGACCGACTTTGTTCAAGATCAAAGCATCCTCAACAACATCTTTACCTTCTAGGAGAGGTGACATCTTTACCTTCTAGGAGGCGACAACTTTGGCCAAGATGCAACAGTAGGAACTCATTGTGCTACTCCTAGACTTTGAGAAAGCTTATGATAGGGTAGATTGGAGCTTTCTGGAGGGCTCAATGAGCCAGATGGGGCTCCCCATGGAGTGGATTCATGGAGTCTTAGGACTTTACTCAGCCTCACAAAGCCAGGTTCTCATTTAAGGAGCCCGTTGTGTGGTGACAACGGGCTCCTTAAATGAGCCAGATGGGGTAGATTGTGCTACTCCTAGACTTTGAGAAAGCTTATGATAGGGTAGATTGGAGCTTTCTGGAGGGCTCAATGAGCCAGATGGGGCTCCCCATGGAGTGGATTCATGGAGTCTTAGGACTTTACTCAGCCTCACAAAGCTAGGTTCTCATTTAAGGAGCCCGTTGTGTGGTGACAAATTCCTCCTCTCCTCCTCTAAGATTCCTCCCTCCAGCTTTTGAGGAGTAAAGGTATAAGAACCTCCCCTTCTGTTCTTGTAATTATTTCCCTCTCTAAAATAGGAGAAATATATTGTTTTATCCTGTTTTGGCCTAGAGAGAGAAAATATCTAGAGAGATGTAATCCAAAATTAAGATATCTTTGGATATAGAAATCCTCCTGGTGTCTAAAATGGTTTTCCCTATTGTGAAACAGAAGTTCAAAAATAACTTTCCAATGTGCATTAGGAATCAATTAAAAATGATATAAGGGACCTTAGCCTAAGGGTCTAGATTTTTAGAAATTATGGTTCAATTAAGGTTCCTATGGGCCAATAGGATTAATACAAGTGTTGGGATGAGATAAATCCAAAGAATAAAAGAAAATACCAAAAAATGAGTAAACGCTCACATATAAAATGAAGAGTTGAATGAGTACAAGGTTTATTAGTTAAAAATTAAGAGATATTACTTAAAAAATGAGATATTTTAGAGAAATGATGAATTTTTGACACCTTGGTAAGGAGAGGGGGACTCTTGAGGTAGGTGCCTATTTCACACATGTGGATGAGTTTTTAATTCAAAAAAGTGTGATATTTTTATCTCTCCTCTCTCCTGGATCAAACCAAATCAAAAAGAGAGCCAAACTGATCCAAATCTTGTCCAAATTAAGCCAAACTAAATGTGAAAAATTTTAGAACCCAGTTGGACTTGGTTAGTGGCCTCCCTCACCTATAAATAGATCCTTAGTCTTTTGTAAAAAAATATGGGAGCTATACCATGCTAGTATTACATTTAAATAATCATATTTTCTATTATCCCTTAAAAATCCTCTACTTTTGGGGAGCTTGGAGCTTCTCTCTCTCTTCAACAATCCTTGGAGCTTTCTTCTCAACATACTAAACCAATTGATTGGTTGGGGCCTTCCTTCTAAGATAAAGAAGCAAGCCAAATCTAGAGGTAAGAAGTAATTTCATGGTTTTCATTACTATTCTCAATGATTTCACTTCTCAACCCCTCTCAAGCTTGAGAAGTTTCTAATTAGTTATTTTTAATGCAAATCAAGCTTTCTCTAAGAGTTTTAATAATCAATCACAAAAAGGTTAATCTTTATGCATTATAATGCTTTTTATGTATAGCTCTCTCTCCCAAAAGAATAGTCATTCCTATGACTAATTATTTAGCAAATGAATGCTTCTCATTCATAAATTCTTAATTCAAAATCAATCTCTAAGCTTGTAAAGCTAGAGGTTAAGAAAATAGCTTTTTTATGCTTTTATGATAATAAAATTATGGTAAATTCTTATAAGTAGTTAAAAAACTACTTTAAGTGATTCTAAATGTAAAAGAGATATTCCTATCATTTTGGAAAAAGAAGAATAGTAGAAATAGCCTAATCTAGTAGATTAATCATAATTAAGATTATGATTATGGCTAAATTTATGTTTTAATTCCATAAATTGGATGTAAGTTTATGGATAGATATTCTATCATATTGCAATGTCTTATTCTTTTTAGAAAAAATTAAAAATAATTAGTAATAGCAGCGAAGCTATGGTAAATTTTTTAGAAAATAATACATATCTTATTTTTATGCATAATGTGAAAAGAGGACTTCCTACCATATTCTAGGATTGAATATCCTATGCTAAAAGAATGATTTTCATCATATTCATGGAAAATTAATTTTTAGTGTTTATGTATAAATAATTAATTAAAGTAAAGAGAAATTTTTGATAATTTTATTTTCATGCAAAAAGAGGAATTCCCATGACATTTGGAATTCAATCATTTAAATGGTAAAAGTGAAATTCTTGATATATTTGAAATAATGGATATTTTTATTCAAGGAAAGAGAAATTTTAGATAAATTTATTTTATGATAAAAGAGGAATTCTCATGACATTTGGAATTCAATCATTTAAATGCAAAAAGAGGAATTCCATGATATTTGAGATCCAAGAAATTAAATAAAAAAAGAAAAATTTTTAGCATTAATTTAAATTATGAGTATTTATCAAAAGTAGAATTTCGAGCATTATTAGGAAATATGGGTAGAATTGATTTTTGTAAATCCCATGAATTTTTACTCAAAAGAAGAATATTGAATATATTTCACTTGAGAAATTTGAGAAAGAATATGAAAATATCCGTCGAGATAAAGTACCTTTAACTAGGCCAAGCAATTGGCAGAAATTTAAAAAAGTCCTATTGGTATCAAAAATAGAAACTGTTACTAAATGTGAATAAGATGTGAATAAGATGTGATAAGATATGAGTGAATGTGATAAGATGTGATGTGATGTAAATGGATGTCGATATGGATGTGATGTGATGTAAATGGATGTGGATATGGATGTGATAAGATGTGGTGTGATGTAAATTAATGTGGATGGGATGTGAGGTGATGTAAATGGATGTGGATGTGAATGAAGAGATGAGAATGAGATGTGAGGATATGTAAAAGGATGTGACGTGATGTAAATGGATGTGGATGTGGATGTGATAAGATGTGATGTAATATAAATAGATGTGGATGTGGATGCGATGTGATGTGATGTAAAGGGATGTGAATGTGAATGTGATGAGATACGGATGAAATGTGATGTGATGTGAATATATGTGGATGTGAATGTGAATAAATGTGAATGAGATGTGATGATATGTATGGGTGTGATGTGATGTAAATGGATGAGAATAAGATGTGAAGTGATAGATGTGAATGTGAATGAATGTATGGATGTGGATAGGCGTGCATGTGAATGACTGGATGGATGTGGATGAATGAGATGGTATGTGTATGGATGTGATGAGATGTGGATAAATGTGGATGTGTTGTAATGTGGATGGAATGAATGAGATATGATGTGGATAGATGTGGATGTAAGGTAGTGTGGATGGAATGAATGAGATATGATGTGGATAGATGTGGACATGATTTAATGTGGATGGAATGAATGAGATGTGATGTGGATAGATGTGGATGTGATGTAATGGGGATAGAATGTATGTGATGGGATGGGGATGCAATGAATGTGATGCATGTGAATAAATGCGATGAGATGTGAATGGATGTGAATGTGACGTGATGTAAATAGATGTGAATGGATGAGAATGGATGAGAATGGATGTGATGTGAATCGGGGTAGATGTGAATGGATGAGATGTGATGTGAATGGATGTGATCTGATGTGAATCGAAATAGATGTGAATGGATGAGATGTGATGTGATGTGATGTGAATTGGGACAGATGTAAATGGATGAGATGCGATGAGAAAGGATGTGATGTGGATCGGGGTAGATGTGAATGGATGAGATGAGATGTGAATGGATGTGATGTGGATATGGGTAGATGAGAATGGATGAGATGTGATGAGGATAGATGTGATGAGATGTAATATGATGTGATTGGATGAGAATGGATGAAGGACGATGGGAATACATATGATTGGATGTGGATTAAGCAATGTGAATTGATGTAGAAGAATGTGGAATAACGAGAAATGACGTGGAACAATGTGGAAAGAGGAGAGTTCGTTAGAAACTAGAATTATGACCTGTTTTTAAATAACTGTTTTATGTCAAGAATGTCAGGAAAACATTTTGACCATCTTGTGAATGAGGTCATGGAGACCAAATTAATAAAGTTGCACACAGCTGACGGAGAGTCAACGGAGGACGTATCGCATAGCAAGGTCAGTCGAGATCTTGATTGACCAGCCTCGGTTCGATTTAAATGGTGAGCTTTTGGTATGGTGGATGAGGGACCAAGGAAGCAGCCTGTGAGTGAAGCGCTAGTAGGTGACCTGTGAAGGATCCTAGAGGGTGCTGACCATACAGTGCTCGGGCTCTAGGGATTGCCGCCAAAGATACCCACGCGTGCGTCGAGGAAGAAAATGGAACAAGGAGTTAGAGTTGTTTTCTGAACTCGGGCATGGATCTGGTTGATTGACCTTGCTGGTCCTCAATGGATGAGTCCATGGCTCTTTTGTATGGATCTGTTGGTTGATCTTGCTGATCTTCAATGGAGAGTCCATTCGGATTTTTATAAGTGAATATATTTTCGAGTACTATGAGCTAGGAACTATTGAAAAGGCCCCTAAGTGAACAAGTGGTGAGCGTTCTAGTTATCAATTGAACCATTAGTACACCGATGAAGGAAAGATTGGAAATTAGAATTCAACCGGATATTTTGGAGGATTATGATCAGTGATACTATGGTTTCATTAAAAGATTGTTTTAAAGACAGCTGAATCTGTGAAACATGCAATTTCATATTGGGTGTGTAAGTGGTACGCCTATCTTGAAGTTTGCTTGGAGCGCCGGCTAGGGGGCTTGGGAACTCTTTTCCCAGGTACCTGGGACAAAAAATAACCAAATTCCTAAATGGGTCCTATCACTACAGTGGTTGGGCGGTTGGCTAACCCATGGGATTGGATGGGGTTAGGCTGGACTGATGGATCCCTAAATGAGACTCAATTCTGTTAAGTTACGATAGTTGAAGTAAATCTCGGATAACCCTTGTTCTATGGAAAAGAATCAATGGCTGTGCCTCTTGATGAGGAAAAAAGCATTGGACTCTATGATCCAAGTGCAAGTCTTTTCCTTGATCTGACCATGTGACTTACGGGTTCGGTCGGATCAGTATGGTTAGTTAAGGCTCTTGACTATGTTAGAATAAAAATATTCTGGAGGAATCGCCTATGTCTTGTAGGTGAGGGAAGTTTTTCTGGGTTCGAACCGAGGGATTAGTCTCTTGTCTGGATATCCATGGGCAAGGCCCCAAGTGAGAGGTTCTGCCCTGCACAAGAAGTGCTACTTTCGCTACTGCTAGCACCCCCGAATTTGTTGTGTGGAGGGGGCAGGGATCTTTCATCCTCGGTTAAACAAGGTTCTCCTCTAGCACCTTACCTCTTCCTATTCATCGCCCCAATGCCATGAGTAGTTTTCTCTCCACTGAGGAGACCAGACTTTAGGGATTGTGTCTTCCCTTTCGCAGATAGGGGGAGCTACTGGACTCAGAGTTTGCAGACGACACAGCATCTTTCCTTGCAGGAGATGTGGGAAATCTCCAGATATTTGCGAAGGCGATTGATATTTTCTGTTGCGCATCAAGAGCACAAATCAACTGGCACAAGTTTTATGGTTTTGGGTAGGCTCCGCACCCCCGACGACTTGGTGACCAAGTGAGGCTTTCCAATAGATCCCAAGGGACACTCCATTTTGTTATCTTGGCTGCCAGGTTGGCATTCAAATCTCTCTCGAGGAGCATCTTGCCCCGCTTCTTCTAAGTATTTGGAAGAAGCTTCTTTACTGGAGCTCCGCAAGGCTCTCCCTAGCAGGTAGGGGGGTGGTGGTGAACCACGTACTTCTTGCCACCATGTGGTACATCACTTCGTGTTGGGCCTTTTATCGGGCATGTATTGGGTAGGCACAATGATTGATCTGGAACTTCTTATGGGCCAGCAGTGATAGGAGGCCAGCCAAGGCCAAGGTAGCAAAGGAGAGTGATCATTCAGCCACATCGTAGAGGGTGGCTAAACCTCATTGACCCTGCTATCCAGAGCCGTGTCCTATTGGGAAAGTTGATTGTTAGAGGCCTCCTTTCTTGTGAGTGATGAGCCTTGGAAGGATTTTCTATTGGCCTGGATTTAAGCCTGCACTTTGAGTCTTGGGGGCCCTTGGCCACAAAGTACCAAATGGATCTTCACAGAGATGTGAGACCGTGGTTTTAGCCCAGCTTTTAAGGACAGATTTGCAACCAATTTGATTCGTGCTTGGGACCATCTTAGGCCAACCCTCAGATCATAGATAGTTCCAATTACCTTAGAGAGGAGCGGTTTCAAAATCCTTTGGTCTAGAACCCCTTGGTCCATTTACCCAGTAGCCACATGATAGGGGCCTGACCACATGTATCTTGGGGAGCCTTGCGCATGGGACTAGCTAGGTCTCTTGGACATTGGATCACCCATAGGCAGTTGCCACTAGAGGTGTAAGAGAGGGTCTGACAGGGATCCAAGGTAGAGATAGGATCAGCACCACATCGACTCAGCTATCCCTCAAGACTAGCTCACTCCTCCAGACCCAACCCCCCGAGTGTGGATAGGCATGTTTACAAGACATGATATCCTCGTGATGGTCCATGGAGTAGATGAGGACAGTGGTTTGCTCACTTTTTTTATTGGATCCCATGGCAGACTAAAGAGATCTGAGCTTCCTTTGGAGGATTTTAGTGCACCTTGCAAAGTGTGAGGGTGATCGGTTTTCGAGCACGGGAATGGCACATTGATCCAGCATTGGCCAAGGTGGCCAAGGAGAGATTATGGAGGCTATGGATATGGGAGTGCCGACCTCTCACGCGCCTTCATCAGTGGGACCCAAGAGATTGGACTTAGCATGATCCAGTCAATCGACAGGAGACTCTAGATGCCCCCTTCTTTCATATACTGCGCTTGAGATAGATGGCACACCACCAACAGCACATTGGCAGTCTCAGGGCCTCTCACAGGGTTTCCTCTTAGACTTATGAAAGAGATTGTGGGACATCTTTCGTTATAGAAATATCACCCTCTTTCTTTGGTTGATGGAACATAGGAGTTTGGTGGTCGGTACTTGGCTGGCACTTGGAGGTCAACCACAACAGCTTTTGCCTAAGGTGCGGCCACCCCCAAGAGTCTCAGAGACATTGCCTAAAGGCTCAGTAGATTTGGCAATGGATTCTCTGCATCTTCGATATGGATAAGGCACTGACCCGGAGCATTACATGGGGCACTATCGCTTGGGCCACAAAGGCTGGCTATAGGGAGGCTTTAACTACATGCATAAGTAGCAGGAAGCTTTCTTGAGACTTTCGAGGCCTGGCCCTTTCCTCACAGAGAGAGGTGGAAACATTTGGCATTACAGAACACCTATATGGTTGGTCCCCCCCTTCCCCCTATATGAGATAGCCTTCTCCTCACAAAGCGGCCAGCCAGAGGAGAAGCTTGTCCTCCCCTTATGATAATTTGATTCCCGCCCTTAAATGAGGTGAATTTGTATTTAGCCCTTTATGGTTGTATCTAATTGAAGGATCTTTTTCCCGGGGAAAAAAAAGAAAGAAAGAGGAATTTTGCACTTATCACCACTCTCTTCAATACGTACAATAAATTTCCACTTTTTGTGCAGCACTTATGGTTTTTTGGCCTTGGTTTCTTGAATTTTGTGTTATTTAGTTTTGAAAGAGGAATGTATCTCAAAAGAATTGTGGTGTTTAGAAACACCTTTTATTGATATCATGAGACAAGCTTTGTTTAAATAAAGATGTTTAAAAATGCATGAGGCAATTTCTTATTCTATAGTAATGAATATGGAATGTATCTCAATAAGTATATCTTTTATTGAATTGTGTGTCATATGGTTATAAAAGAGGAATGTATCTCAAAAGGATTGTGGTGTTTAGAGACCCCTTTTATTGATCTCATCAGCATTGGTTGATATATAAAAACAAGACTTACATGGCTTGTTTTCCACCTTCAAGGTCGCCTCGCACGTCTTCAAAAGTTTACATGGATATACCCAATATTGTCTTGATAATCCAAAAACTTCATTGCAATGGAGGCAAGATGCAAGATCCACATATATGGCAAAACTATTTAAAACACAATTTGGAGCCCAACATTGAACACCTTCAAAATAATCTGCTTCTGGCTTCATGGAAATGAAATGTAGGATAAAACTTCCTTCAAAGGTATCCCCTTCATAATTGCATGCAATTTTCCACCTTCAAATTAGGTATCATATATGTCCTTGCTCTTTCATCACTACATTACATGGTACTGGTTTTCTATTTAAAGTGAGTATTACATGGACATACCTAACTCTAGCAATATAACCCACAAACTTAGTTGCAATATAGTCAAGGGCATATATCAAAACTTCAAAAGAAAACATAAATTTGAGCCCAACATTGAAACACCTTTGATAAGCCGCATATGTCAACATGAATTTGATTTACAACAAAAGAATTTGATTAACACTTATTGTGAGCGCATACCCATAATGTATGAGAAAAAGAGATATGCTTAATTACAACAAATAATACAAGATATGGCTTTGTATAGCAAGGATATAAAAACAATTTAAAGGCTTATTTTGCACTTGAAGGAATTTGTGGTGTATAGAAATACCAATTAACTTTTTTCCCCTTTGTGTATCCTTTCAAAATAAACTCTCATCACATACTTGATCTCAAGATCTCTAGAAGTTGTTAAAAATGTGTTACATGTGTACTTCCTTTTATCTTGAGCATATAACCATATGCATAACCATATAATAACTGTTGTTTTCAAAAAGCTTCAAATTTTTTGAGTTGTTTGACTCCTCATCTTTGGAAATATAAGATAAGAACCTGGCATGCTCCACATCACCTCAGATAAAGTGTTATCCATGATGACCGTGTTGGTTCCATCAAACTCATGAAACCTTGCCCAAAATTTATCTAAGTTCTTATGAATGACTTTCTTGTAGCTAATAAATATATTGGTTTTTTGACATGCCTCTTGGCCCATTATAACTTTAAATTTCTTGTGATGGTTTGGAAAGCACAACTCAATAATGCAACAAGCCTTCACTATCCTATAGCTACTCCATATGCACACCTCAAACCACTTAAAGAAAAACGTCTAAGAAATCTTTAGCATCTGGTTGCACTACATGGTGTCTTTGTCATCCTCATTGACAACATGCATACTATGAGCCCATGTTGGTATCACATCACCATGTTCCATGTCCACTAATGTTGTAAGTATGCCATCCAATCCCAAAATGAGAGCTCTCTTTTGGTGCATGGATGGTAGTGGTACAGGTAGCAATTTTTGCCCCAATGAATAATGGCACTCTAATAAAAATATTTTGGATGGGTGGAAACACTTAAGATTTGAAAAACCTCCTCCTAATTATAAAAGGGTGGTCTTCCATTCTCTCAAAGCAAGAACAACATGAGAAGATTAGAGCCACTCAAATAATGGACAACATACAATTAAAAAAGAGACAAGATTATAGTTCATAAATCTTATTAGTACAAATGGGTAATTGCCATAAAAAAGGAAGAACATTTGTGGTTTCAAAGAAACTCATAATCATTAAACAAATATGTCCCAAGATCATTATCAAACTAGTTGAGACCATATTTCTTATGTGTTTGAGTAGAGTACACACTTGAAGTGCTAGAACTAGTACCCTTGGCTCTACTGAGATCTCGTACATGTGGAGGAAGCTTTGTAAAATCTAGTCAAGCCCAAAAGTCATATAGTATCCTACTTTATAAAAACAAGACCATTGAAATTTTAAACCATCTTGATTTATGATCCTACTTAACCATAAAGCCTTGTGGTCATGAAGGTCTATGATTGTGTAGCCATAAGATCACTTTCATTTATGACCTTGTCACCATGTCCTCACGCCATGGAGTTTTGGGGTTCCTCAAGCCATGGAGGCTTTTGAGTTATTAGGGACTTAGGCCTATGATTGTTTGGCCAATAGGGGTCTCCTCAAGCCATGAAGTCTTTTAGTCTCCTCCAATCATGGAGTATTTGGGGTCACTAGTGAGTTAGGCCTATGACCATGTAGCCATAGGGTCTCTTGAGTTTATGACCTTGTCACCATGTCCTCGCTCTCGCACCATGGAGCCTTGGGGTTTCTTCAAGCCATGGAGGATTTGGGGTCATTAGGGACATAGGTCTATGATTTTTTAGCCATAGGGTAAGCCATGGATTCTGGGAGTCTCCTCCAACCATGGAGTCTTTGTGGTCACTACTAGTAAGGTAGGCCTATTACCATTTGTCCCCCATAAGGGTCAAGCTATGAGTCATCACGAGTTAAGCCTAACATTGTTGGCTCAAAGGATTCTCCTCAAGCCATGGATTCTTTGGGTCACTAAAAGGAGTGATGCCTATGACCGTTTGGCCATACGGGTCAAACTATGGGGTTTAGGAGTTAGGCCTATTACCATTTTCTCAAAGGAGTCTATCTCACCATGGAGTGTTAGGGCCACTAGGAAGTGAATCCTATGGCCATTTAGCCATAGGGTTATCCCCAATTCATGGAGTCTTAAGGTCTCCTCATGCCATGGAGTATTGGAGATCACAAGAGATATAGGCCTATGCCTATTTGGCCATAGCGTTCTTGTCAATCCATGGGATCATTAATGAGTAAGGCCAATGATCGTGCAACCACGAGGATCACCAGTGAAAAAGGATTTTGAACTGTAATCAGCCATAGAGGTATCCTTAATCCATGGAGTATTGGTTTCTCCTCAAGAAATGGATCCTTGTGGGTCACTAGGGACTTAGGCCCATGACCACTTGGTCATATGACTTTTTTTAAGCCATTAAGTTTGGACATAAGGGTCAAGGTTCAAGGAGTTTTGTGTGGCCATAGGGTATACTTAGGCTATGGAAACTTACTCTACCATTAATTCTTTGTTGGTAAAAGTTTCTTGACATGTGAAATTAAATTCATTCCACCACTTACATGAAAAATATTGGTCTTCACTTAAAATTCTAGGTAATTTTCTTTCATGGGGTTATCTAAATGATGACTTCTTTATTTGTTAGTTTGTCTATCTATATGATATTACTTGATTTTAAGTGGACCTACATGTCACACAATTCAAATATCTTAAAATCATTTTGTTCCATGCATGTCACACCATTAAAATTTTGCTTATTTTTGTGTATTTTAAAGTGGCTTAAATGTGGTCAACATACAAACCCCCCTTCAATGGTGAAAACCATTCATGCCTCTGAAAGTGTCCCATACAATGAAAAACATTTGTGCCACGCACTAAAAAGATATCAATCATAACAAAAATACTTGTGATACTTTGGTTCTAGAATAAAAGCAACACAATAGACCTCGCTTTTGAGTGTCAATGTCCCACCCCCAAAATGTATTGCCTACATTATTTCCACTTTTCATAAGGAAAGTGGATCTCACTTAATTTAGGAAATAATTATGGGGTTGCATAGAAGAAAATCAAACAAATGGATTTCTCTCCTTTAATTTGACTTTCAATTTGACTATAAATTATCCTTCACTTGATTCTGAGCTATGGGATCAGGCATGTGAGTATGTGGCCATAAAGGTCACTATGGGATGAGGCATATGAGTGTTTGGCCATAGGGGTCAAATTAAGTCATGGAGTCTTGGGAATCTCCTCAATCCATGGACTCTTAGGGATATCCTCAATCCATGGACTCTTAGGGATATCCTCAATCCATGGAGTCATGCAGTCTTAGGGATCCCCTCAATTGGTGGAGTCTTGGGCATCTCCTCAAGTGGTGGATTCTTGGGCATCTCCTCAATCCATGGAGTCATAGGGGTCATGATGGAGTTAGGCCTATGACCATTTGGCCATGGAGTCATAGGGGTCACTATGGAGTGAAGCTTATGACCATTTGGCCATAGGGGTCTTAAAAGGCCATACAGACTGGAGGATCACTATTGTATGAGGTCTATAGCCATTTGGCCATAGGGGTCTCCTTAAGCCATGGAATCTTAGGGTCACATCAAGCCATGGAGTTTTTGGGGATATTCAGTATGTTTGGCCACAAGAGTCCAATCAAGTCACAGGGTATCCATGGACATCTCCTCAATGCATGTAGTATTTGAGATCACTACGTGAGTGAGGCCAATGAGTAGTACACATAGCGGTCTCCTCAAGGCATGGAGTCATAGAGGTCACTATGGAGAGAGGCATATGACCATTTAGCCATAGGAGTCTCATCAAGCCTGGAGTATTGGAGGTATCACTAGTGAGTGAGGCCTATGATTGTTTGGCCATAGGGGGCTTCCTCACGCCGTGGAGACTTATGGTGTCATCAGACCTGGAGTCTTTGGGGGATCACTAGTGTGAGGCCTATAACCTTTTTCCAGAAGGGTCTAATCAAGTCATGGATTATTGGGCATATCTCTCCTCAATCCATTGAGTCATGAAGATCACAAGTGAGTGACACTTATGAGCAATTGACTATAGGGGTCTCCTCTAGCCATAAGTGAGGCATATGACCATTTGGCCATAAGGGTCTCAAAGGACATGGAGATTGGGGGAAAGATTATTGAGTGAGGCCTACTACCATCTTGCCATAGGGGTCTTTGTAAACCATGGAATCATAGGGTCTCATCAAGCTGTGGATTCTTGGGGATAGTGAGTATGTTCTATGACCGTTTGGCCATAAGGTACCAAACAAGTCATGGAGTCTTGGACATCTCCTCAACCTATGGATTTTTTGATTAAGTGAGGCCTATGAGAAGTTAGCATAGTCGTTTTCTCAAGGCATGGAACCTTAGGGGTCTCATCAAGCCATGGAGTCTTGGGGATAGTGAGTATGGTCTATGACCATTTGGCCATAAGGGACCAAAAAAGTCATGGAGTCTTGGACATCTTCTCAATCTATGGATTATTTGAGATCACTAGTAATTGAGGCCTCTAAGCAATTGGCAGAGCAGTTTGCTAAAAGGCATGGAGCCTTAGGAGTCTCATATAGCCATGGAGTCTTTGGGGGATCAATAGTGCGTGAGGGTGAGACCTATGATTGTTTGACCATAGGGGTTGTAAGATTCCTCCTCAGCTTGAATAATGAATAGGCTCTACTTCAATCCCCTGTAATCGTTCCTTGTTTCTGAATACAAGAAAATATTGTTTTTTCTTATTTTGCTTAGAGAGATAAAAAATTCTAGAGAGTGGTAATTCAATATTGAGATATTTTTGGATAAACGAATTCTCCTAATATCAAAAATATGTTTCCCTGAAACAAAAAATCAAAATAAATTTTCCAAGGTGCATTAGGAATCAATTAAAAATGATTTAAAAGACCTTAGCCTAAGCCTTCAAGATTTTCTAAAATTTTTGGATTATGGTCCAATTAAGGTTCCTATGGGCCAATAAGATTAATCCAAGTGTTGAGATGAGATAAATCCAATGAATAAAAGAAAATACCCAAAAATGAGTAAATGCCCACATAAGATGAAGAGTTGACTGAGTACAAGATTTATTAGTTAAAAACTATGAGATATTACTAAAAATTTAAGATATTTTGGAGTAATCATACAATTTTGACACCTTGGTAAGGAAAGGGGGAGACTTTAAGGAGGCACCTATTTCACACATGTGAATGAGTTTTAAATTCAAAAATACTAAGATATTTTTATCTCTCCTCTCTCCCGGATCAAAAAGGGAGCCAAACTAGATCAAAAAGGGAGCCAAACTGGTCCAAATCTTGTCCAAATTTAGCCGACTTGAAGCTGGAAAATTTTAGAACTTAGTTGGACTCAGTTAGTGGCCTCCCTCACCTATAAATAGACCCTCATTCTTTTGTATTCTCATATGTGAACTAGACCATGCTAATATTACATTAGAATAAGCATATTTTCTATCATCCCCTAAAAATCCTCTACATGTTGGAGAGATTGGAGCTTCTCTCTCTCTTCAACCTTCCTTGGAGCTTTCCTCTCAACATACTAACCAATTGATTGGTTGGGGGCTTCTTCTAAGAATAGAGAAGCAAGCAAAACATGAGGTAAGAAGTGACTTTATGGTTTTTTTCTCTACTATTCTAAATGTTTTTCACTTCTCAACCCCTCTCAAGCTTGAGAAGTATTCAAATGAATGGTTTTTCAATGCAAATGAAGCTATCTAATGATTAACCATAAAAAGTTTACATTTATGCTTAATTTAAGATGTTTTTTAAGTATATCTCTCTCTCCCCCAAATAATGGTCATTCCTATGACCAATTCTCTATTCAAATGATACTTCTCATGGAGCAATTCTTAATTCTAAAATCAAACTCTATGCTAGTCAAGCTAGAGGCTAAAGAAATGGCTTTTTAATGCTTTTATGTTACATAAATTATGATAAAATTATGATTTAGATCCATAAATTAGATTAAGATCTATTGATAGTTAATCTATCATAAGTGTATTACTAAGTCTTATGCTTTTTAAAATTATTGATAATTATCAGTAATAGCAGCGGAGCTATGGCAAAAATTTTAGAAATTAACTCATAAATCAGTTTTATGCATAATGTAAAAAGAGGACTTCCTACCATATTCTAGGATTAGTCATCCTATGTTAAATGAATAATTCTCATCATATCCATGGAAAAATTAATTTTTAATGTTTATGCATAAATAGTTAATTAGAGAAAAAGAGGAATTTTTAGTAATTTCATTTTTATGATAAAAGAGGAATTCCCATGATAATGGGATCCATGTATTCCAATGGAGAAAGAGAAAATTTAGAATATTAAAATAATGGATATTTTATTTAAAATCAAAGAAGAATTTTAGATAAATTATTTTATGCGTGAATCAATTTAAATGATAAAAGAGGAATTCCCATCATATTTGGAATTCAATTGTTTAAATGAGAAAAGTGAAATTCTTAGTATAATGGAATTAATGGATATTTTTATTTAATTTTTAAGAGAAATTTTAGTTAAAATTATTTTATGTATGTATAAATTTAAATGATGAAAGAGGAATTCCCATCATATTTGGAATTCAATCATTTAAATGGAAAAAGAGGAATTCTTGGTATATTTGGAATATTGAATATTTTTACTTAATTTAAAGAGGATTTTTAGATAGATTTATTTTATGATAAAACCCATGATATTTGCATCGCACTCATTAAATGAGAAAAAGAGAAATTTTAAGCTTATTCAAAAAAAATAGATATTGGTATTTAGTTAAAAGAAAATTTTTATGATATTTAAGAAAAGAAAGATTTGAATTAATTTTTGGTATTAAAAGATGAACTTTCACCATAATTCTACCTAGGGAATTAAGGTTGAGAAATTAAATGGTAGAAAGAATATCTTTAGATATTTTATGTGGTTAAATCACTAAATTGGTGTTTACCCAAAAATAGATGTTTATCTGAAGAAAATTCTTGTTAGAACTAAACCAAATGATTAGACTACGAGAGGGATGGACAGTAAACCTACTTGTCCATCTCTCGATCTGAATCAAGCAACAACTTCGTGACCATTCCAATTCCTAAATACAAAGAATAGACTACCGTTGAACTAAACTAGTTTTCCTTTGACTGAAATCACCAAGAATCTAGTTAGACAGTTAGACAAATGATGGGTATATTACCTTGATGAGAGATCAAGGATTCTCATTATGAAATTACGAACTAAGGAAAAGGGGGTTTTGTGGAACCAATCTCAAACTGGGAATTTTACTTGCATAGAACTTGTGTTTTCATTTAAAGGACTGTTTTATGCCAGAATGCTAGAGGAAGAATTTGGCATGTGTTTTACTAAGAGGACGTTCGTTGCAATAGCTAGCGGGGAGTCGTTGAGGGACGTCGCTCGTGGTGGCAAAGCCTGTCGAGGTCTTGACCAGCCTCGATGTACGGTTAAAATGGTGTGCTTCCGGTATGATGGGCGAGGACCGACAAATCGGTCCCTGAGTGAAGTGCTAGGACACCTAAGGAGGATCCTAGAGGGTTTTGACCAGGTGATGCACGTGGAATGCCTACCTTAATTTTTGCATAAAACGCCAGCTAGGGGACCTAGGAACTCTTTTCCTCGGTACCCGGGAAAAACACAACCAAATCTTTATAAAGGAATCCCACCAATATAGTGGTCGGGTGGTTGGCTAACCCATGGGCTAGATCGGAGGATTCCTGCGAAACAATTATGATACGATTAGTTATGTTAGTAAGATTAAGTCCTAAGAAGACCCTTGTTCTGTGGGAGGGGTTCTGTGGAAGGGGATCAGCGACGGCTGTGCCTCGTTAAAGGAGGAAATAAGAGGTGATTCTATGGACCAAGTGCAAGTCTCTTCTTTGATTTGACCATGTGACTTTAGGTTCGGTCATATCAATTTAACTAGTTAAGACTTTGACTCGTTAGATTAATTCCCTTGTTAGAAGATTTTCCCATGGCGGAATCACCCATGCCTTCCAGGCGAGGGAAGTTTTTCCGGGCTCGGTTTCGAAGAAACCGCCAGGCTAGTCCCTTGTCCGGACATCCGCGGGTGAGGCCCCGAGTGTGGATCCCCACCTCGCGCGAGAGACTGACGCTACTTCCGCCGCCAGCACCCTCGAAGGGGGCACCGCGGAGGGGGCAGGGGGGTCTCACAAGGGTGTCATGGAGTACTTGGCATCTCCTCAATCCATAAAATATTGGAGATCATTAGTGAGTGCAAACTATGAGTGATGGGACAAAGGGAACTCCCAAACCATGGATTCATGGGCCATTGGCTAAGGCCTATGATCATTTGTCTAAAACTAGTAATAAATCCAAGTTTGATGAATGCCAATTGAATACTCTTAGTATTAGATCAAATAACATGAATGTAATCACAAATGGAAAGCATAGCACATGTATCTTATTAAATGATACCATTAAAAAAATGCAAATCATATGTCCTAAATAAACGAAATTATAAATAATAAACATAACATATGTCATATGCAGGTGAGATTAGTGACATCAATTTAACCTAGCCTTTGCAAATCCTTAAGAAATGCATCGACATTTGCATCCATCTCATTATCATCTACATCTTCATAGCCATTACTCTTTCCCTCCTCCAATGTCTTTTCCATCTCTTGCTACTCCATCCCTACCTAGTTCATGAGTTCTTCATCCATCTCAATTGTTGCTGCCATGCATGAAGCCTCCATGTTGAACAGCTACTCATTTGTGCATACAACCAAAATAACCTTCCTCTGCAATTGTAGAGCTTCCCTAGCACCATATCCCAAAGTGAGCACATCCACAACATGGTCATCTTCTTTGATGCATACTCCTTTGATGACATGCCTCGCCAAATATGCCTTTGCCATCTCAACATACTCATGATCCTCATCTTCAATGCTACATAAACAATACATAGGCAAGGATAGTGCCTCTTTGTTGATGTGAGAGTCATCACACTATATTCTTTGTCTTGGCTATACATGGCTACTACACCAAAACAATGATCTTCGAGAGAGGTTAAACATCTTGCATCTATATTGTTGTAACCAAGGAGTCCAAAGGTACGATCATTATGTCATGTCACCCTTCCTTGGTTGCCAATGCTTTCTTCAAAGGTGCAATCTAACTGAGACATAAAAATGCAACTAAAAAAATTTGGATAGGCTGAAACACGATGCTAGACACACCATCAAGTACTTTCTCAAAATGGGTAGAAGCCCATCTACCATCCGTAATCAAGTGGTGTGTGGCATCCACAATACAAATTCCATAGAGGGGTTGTGCTTGTTGTCAGCTATGTAGATGACTTGATCATTACGGGGGACCATGATGCAGAGATCTTTGATGTAAAGATCTTGCTTAGACAGAAGTTTGAGATGAAGGATTTGGGGGACCTCAGATATTTCTTGGGCATTGAGGTGATTAGGTCACCACATGGTATTGGATTATTGCCAGAGACAGTATGGCTTGGACATGTTTTCCAAGTATGGTATGACAGGCTGTAAGCCTATCTCAGTGCCATTGGATCAGAATGGCAAGTTGAGTGCAGATTCAGGAGAGATTTTGGAGGATCCTACTATGTATAGGCGCATAGTAGGAAGCTTGATCTACATGACAATCACCAGGCGAGATTTGAGCTATGCTGTTGGGTTGGTGAGTCAGTTTATGCAGATTCCTCGAAAACCGCATTTGGATGCATTGAGACGCATACTAAGATATGTGAGATCTACTTTGCATTGTGGACTATTTTATGAAACTGGGACAGAGATATGTGTACATGTGTACATGGGTACACAGATGCTGATTGGGCTGGTAGTATCTCAGATAGAAGATCTACTAGTGGCTTCATGTTTTCTTTGGGGAGTGCTGCTGTGACTTGGAGCAGCAAGAAGCAGCCTACGGTTGCTCTATCTAGTACAGAGGCCGAGTACAGAGGAGCTCCTATGGCAGCATGTGAGGTAGCTTGGTTGAGAAAGCTACTTGCAGATTTGGGTCTATCAGTGGATAGACAAGTTGTCATTTTCTGTGATAACATTAGCAGTATACAGTTGGCCAAGAACCCAGTTTCTCATGCTCGTACGAAGCATATAGAGGTCCACTACCATTTTGTCAGAGAGAAGGTCTTGGCAGGAGACATTGACCTTGTTTATGTCAGCACACAGGATCACGTCGCTCACATCTTCACCAAAGCATTGGGTACAGAGAAGCTCCGTAGATTCAGGGCTTCGCTTGGTGTACATGAGATGGAGTTGAGCTCGAGGGGGAGTGTTGAGATATCGAGCTCATCTAGTGAGGCGATGGACATTGATGACCTGCCTGGGGGATAGGCCCCACACTTACACCACTGGCATGGTTGGTGAGATCATGGGTGATATGCGGCCAGTGGGATGACAGGCTGTGTGACCGCCACAAAAGTCTCCTCAAGCAAGGAGTATTGGGATCTCACTAAGTGGGAGGCCTATGACCATTTGGCCATAGGGTCTCCCAAAGCCATGAAGTCTTAGGGCCTCATCAAACAAAAATTCCCTACGGATCACTACGCCTATGTTATTCAAAAGGCTACAAATGTTAGCAATTATTTCTTGTAATGAAAGTAGACTTGGAGGATCACTAGTGAGTGAGGCCTATGACCGTTTGGCCATAGGTACCTCCTCAAGCCATGGAGTATAAGGAATAACTATTGAGTAAGTCTTATGACCATTTGACCGCCATAGGGGTCTCCTCAAGCCATGGAGTCTTGGGGAGGATCACACTTGAGTAAGTCTTATGACTATAGTCTTGAGGGATCACTAGTATGACTGAGGCTTATGGTCATTTAGCCATAGGGTCTCCCAAGGCATGGAGGCTTGGTGTATATATGTGGTAGGTTTCATTATTCAATGTGGATAACAAAGACTTTGTTTAATCACAAAAAAGGGGGGAATTATTGAATGTACAAAGCTGTGGTTGTATCATTCTAAGAGTTTCTTTCCAAAGTATGGGGATAACAAAGACTGTGCTTTATCCCCAAAAAAATGGAATTATTGGATGTACCAAGTTGTGGTTGTATCATTCTAAGAATTTTTTTCCAAAGTATGGGAGTCAAAGAACACAAATTTGGTACTTTTGTATTAGGTCTATAATTGCAAAGCTCTTTGAGTTTTCCAATTTCTTTACTCAAAAGGTAAAATTATAATAGATATTTTAAAAATACATGGATTAATTCTTCTAGTTTTTAATATATCTTAGAATTAAATGGAATCAAACCAAGCCAAGTTTCAACTTTAGATTCATGGAGAGAGTGCCTAAAAGCTCAATTTTAAGATAGAGCCTCCTCCAACTTGTTACTTGTTCTAATGCTTGAAAGAAAAAATTGAATTGCATGAAACCAAACTTAGGTGTTCAAGCCTCAAGAATCAAGGACAAAATATTTAGATTCATGGAGAGAGTAAGAGGATCAATTTCAAGATTGAGCCTCAAAATTAAGGACAAAATGTTTAGATTCATGGAGAGATCCTAAGGCTCAATTTTAAGATTGAGCCTCAAAATCAAGGACAAAATCTTTAGATTCATGGAGAGAGTGCCTACAGGTTCAATTTTAAAATTGAGCCTCAAACTAGCCAACTTGTTACTTGTTCTAATGCTTGAAAGAAGAATTTGAATTGCATGAAACCATGCCTTGATTGCTCTCTCTAGATATACTTTTAGCAAGAGTTGCCAATGTAAGAACATACTATTACATAGATAAAGGAAGAGGGCTTTGTATCTATCATCCTGCAATTTTTGAAGAGGTAGGAGAATAACAGGAGAATACAATAAAATGTGATAGCTTGTTAGTGACATGAAGGAGGGCTTGTATGAGAGTTGCTATACATAACACATGCAATATTAATTTTATCACAAATTTCCAAGTATATAAGAAATAAAGCGATGCCCTTGTGGGAAAGCTTTGGAAACCATTAAAAAATTACTAGATATTCTGACCTAGGCCTATTTGATGAAGCATGGCTCTGCTTAATTCTCAATGCTCATCCATATGATACCGTGCTTGCTTGCCCATATGAGCACCACCCTACTCATGGTGAAGGATGGAGTTATGATATCAACTATGCATTACCCTCAATGATTCTAGACGCAGGCTTGCTCTCCATCATTCTCATCCGGTGTCGCCATAGTGCAAACAATGATTGTTCAACCATGTACAGTTGGAATAAAGGCTAGCTTGTTGTAATATTTGAATCCCAACAAGCCTTTTGTAATCTTTAAGTCACAACAAGCTTGGACTTTCTTTTACCTATAGATTCCTTAGACTTTTCAAATTTTATTCACATATGAAAACGTAGTGTCATCCAAGCAAAACCCACTTGCATGGTTTATCAAGGCATGGTGCATGTCACATGTGAAACTTCATGTTTGGATTACCTTGTTAATATTTTTATGTGTAGTGATCGATCTTGGTATCCTTTGGCCAACAATCTAATTGACATGATATTTTTTTCCTTTTTTATGTTTCTATACTGCCCTTCCCCTACTTTCATCACCGTTTTCAATTGAGTTGTTCAAAATTGTATGCAAGCACCTAAAAGCTTATGAACTTCAAGTCCAATCCTAGCTTTACTCCAAGTGTGTCATGTTTTGACATTCTCAAATTTCTCATTTTAAAACTAAAAAAGATATGTTTGCATGGGATGTTTGATTTTTATGTGGGTAACGCTATTGTGTCTATGTTTAAGAGCCAATTCAAAATACTTGCTTAAGTTTGTAAAACTTGATAATATAAATGGTGACATTTTTCACTTGAAGTAAACTTGGAAAGTTTCAAAGTTGTGCTAAAATGATGAATTTTTCCCAAAATTCCTAAATTTGACTTCCACTAGCTATAAGATGTCATACAAACTGCTAACAATGAGTTGGAGAAGTTTGCCTCATTCTTCTCTGGTTTCTTGGCTTTTCCATTCTCTTTCTCTTCTTCATCCTTCTTCCTCTTGTAGCAATCTTTGATGATGTGGCCCTTATTTTTGCAATAGTAGCACGTTCGAGGCACCTTGGTCTTCTTTTCCTTGGCTGTAGCTAAGTAGGTACGCTCCCCTGGAACTAAAGGAGCTAAAGCTTTGGAAGCCTCCATGCAAGTTTCTTCTAGAATGAGGGTCAAAGTCACTGAGGTTAATGTATGATTGTTTTAATTGGCTGTGAGACGGAGATACACTAGTCATAGCAAGGAGGCATGCTAGAAAGCAACACATAGATGGCCTCCTCCTCATCTATAGTCACTCCTGCACCACTAAGTTGACCAATCATACAACGGATGTCATTTAAATGAGTAGCAATACTAGTCTTATCTTTTTCCATCCTATAAAGTTTCTTCCTTAGGAAGAATCTAGCATCTACATTTGTTTGCCCAAAGATAGACTTGAGCTCAAGCCATGCTTCATTTTAAGTCTTTGCAAAACTGACTTGATGAATCAAGCTATCACCAAGCCTGCAAATGATGAGGGACAATGCCTAAAGTGATCCACTTAGAGATAAGATCTAGATATTGACTTGGTATTTTCTTAGTTCCATTTACCACTCCTCACATGTCTTTCCCAATCAGACACAATTGCATTTTGATGCACCAAGTGTGGTACTTGGAGCCATCTAATTTATCAATTTTGTCAAACATTTTCCCCACCATGGTTGCCATGGTACTCAACTTGGCACACACACACACAATGTTACACACACAAGGAAGTTCTTTATAGCTCTAGGACTTTACAATGTAGCTCAACTTTTCACCTAGAAATGCTTTACTGAAGTATCCCTTCACCAAATAAGTGAAGATGTGTACACATAAACTTTGACCACTCTAGGTTATGTGGCTTTTCTTTGATCTTGAAAATGGTCTTTGAACCTTTGGCTAATGCAATTTTGTCTTTGGTTTTAGTGTGTAAAAACCTTGCCATTTTATAGGCACCACTCACACTTGGACCCTTTAACTTCTTCTCACTGAGTAATGCAATATGACATGCAATATGCTCTTTATAGGGTTAGCACACTTTACAAAAATGCTGATCACAAAGTAATGCTATGTCCACTTAGATGGTTGTAGCTAAGGCCAATGAGAGAGTCCTCACAAAGAGGCTATGTAAATGTGCCTTGTACACCTTGGAAATTACCAATTAATAACCACAAAGATAAATTTCAAATTTTGAACTTTCCCTCCTATAAACAAGGGGGAAGGTGAGCAATTTTGGGGAGGCCAAGCTCTTCTTGAATCATGGGAATTTCATGTTGATTTTTTAGCTGGAGAGCATCGCCCCTACGTGCGCCAAATGATCTCCCACAAACTTCTCAATAGCTGCAGCTAATCAAGTGTTAATTAGGCACCTAATTAGCACTTATTTCCTTTTACATGCTCTACAAAACCCTGTTGAAGACGATGCTAAATGTCATGCGCTATATGCACTGATTTGACTAGTTCTAGGGCTTGGTTGCTGTGCCCTATAGTGGCCTACAAGATCCCCACAAGAAGGTTGCTGATGCATGTCCTGAATCATGGGATGATGGCCTCCAAATTTCTCCTTTTCTTCTTCTTCTTCTTTCTACACTGAGGTACTCGCATGTTAAACAAGTTGTAGAGGCAGTATCTCTTGTGCTATCGCTATAGTCCCAAGGCCCTAATCCCAATGCCCTTTGGTGAGCTATAGAAGCCCCAAGGTAATGAAGGTAATGGGAAATCACCCCAAGTGGGATTGTACCCTCCAAATTTCACCTTTTTGCACATTGTTTTTGACACTCAGAGAAAGCAACAAGATGCACCTTCATAAATGTTATTACCCATCAAGTTTAGTGTTAAGAAACGCCTTTGGAATGTTGATGATGACTTGAAGGAGATTTTGAGTTCATCTTCAATTCTTTGATGCAATCAAACTCCCTTCTCAATTACCTCACCACCACTACTTGCTCTTCACAAAAAAACTTCTTTCACATTGAGAATTGCTTTTTCCTAATGCTCATTCACACCCACAATGGTGTGCCCCACTAACTTATAATACCTCCCTTAATCGCTTATTGTGCCACTCACTAAGAGAATGAGAGGAATACATGAGATAATGATTTCAAGATAGGATCCACAAAGAGGTTATGCTCACATAGAGACCTACACACATGTGTGTAAATTGTTTTAACTCCTTCTTCACTCCAATTTGCCACTTAATGAAGTGATGAATTAGCCCCAAAATGAAACAAATGCAACACCTTCTTCTTCACTCCAATGTGCCACTCAATGAAGTGATGAATCAACAAACAAATGCAAGAAAGAGTCACTCAACAACAAGGAATACCACGCAATGTTAATAGAGAATGCTACCCACAATTACAAAGATGTATCTATAAACTCATGAAAGATTACACTCCCATGGAAAGGAGCTCTGATATGATGTTAAACGGCATGATGTGCGCTTAGTTATTGAATGAATCAAGAAATCCACAAGATTATCACATAAACAATCTCACACCATGAAAGCAACACATGCCACCACTTAGTTAATAATGAATGTAACCAATGAGCAATGGAGTATACTCAAGGTCACCACAAATGCATCACATAGACAAATACAAATGAAGAGAGCAAAGAGAGAATATTTCCACAAAGGACCACTTAGTATATTGATCATCACTAATCAAGTACACAAAGTATGGGCACCATACTCTCCACTTAGCTATCTCTAGCTCTCTAATGTGTGAGTATTAGCCCCTGAATTTATAGGCTCATGAGAGGGAGGCATCTAGAGCCCTTGATTCTCTCCACCTCCCTATGATTTCTCACTTGACTCACCTAAAAGGTGATGCCCTAATCAAAGTAAGATAACTACTAGACGTACACGCAATTACTCTAGTAATTTGGCCTTCTAACCTTAGAAAAAAACACTCCAAGGTATCACTAAGAAAACACACTAAGAATGGATGCTAGGTCACATATTTCTAACAAACACCTGGCATGCTCAGTGCTGGAGCTTCTGCTCTAGACCCGTTTCCTTGACAAATGTTTCTTTAAACTTTATGAACATCTTTGGAGGAGTGTAGTCCGGAATGTACACATAATCTGAGTGTGTGGCATACTTTTGCATCCTCTTTAGTTTTTTTGCCTACTCTTCTGAGTACCCAAGAACCCGGTCTGCATGTCAAAGACCCTTACCATTGGTCAGAATGGGGTCTTCCTTAGGATTTCCTTTTCTGCCATTGGGATAGTCCTCTAGTCAACCTATACAGCTTCTTCGTATTCTCCCAAATGTTCTAGAAGTGGGCTTTATGTCTTTTCCACCTTTTGGATCTCTAGTGCCCCATTTCCATAAATTGGCGCTGGTTGGTGGTTGCATCCTTGCTGGGAGAATTAGAGCATGGATGTTCTAGAGGGAGGGGTTTCCTGGTCAGTATGAACGTTATTCTATCTCTATTCTGAAAGTATGGTGGCACCTCCTTGTTGTTGGCCTTCAACAATTCTGAGAACATTACATGTGAGGCTTCAAAGGATGGATTATCTGTGCTGGCCCACGATGCTATTGAGTTGTTGGCTAGTCTCTCTTTTAGGTGCTCATTTTCTTTGTTTAGATCTTGGTTCACATCCTGAAACTTCCGGAGTTCAACCAGCAACTCTCTGCGCTCTTTTCTTGGCACACCAGCTAGCAACATCTTTGTGTTTTATGTGGCCAACTCCACATCAGCCTTTACCTTTGCGAGTTCTACTTGTAGCCTAGCGGACGCCTCTTCTTTTGCTTCATGCAGCTCTAGTTTCCACTACACTCTTGTTTTTTGGGTATGTTGTACCCTTTCCGCTACTGGACATGCCTCTTTTATCTACTTCTGGAGTGCCGTTTTAAACCCTTCCCAGTCTTTGGGCCTTTCTCTTATGAGTTGATCTTCATTTTATAGATAGTATTGCATCTCTATTTCTAGCACATTCAGCTCATTGATTGTGTACATTTCAAACTTTGTGATCCTCTCGAGCTTTTCCTTGTATTCTTTTGCCTATGTGTTGGCCTTCTCTCTATCTTCAAAGACCTCTCTCAAAATTTCTACATATTCCTTGGAGGCTATGGCGTCCTGCAATTCATGTTGTAAATCCTTATTTCTTGTTAGCTTCTTAGCCTTCTTCTCCCAATGAACTACCTTCCAAAGCAGTGGCCTCTTCAGGGTTTGCACCAAAGCTCTGGTCTTCATTTTCTGCTTGTTTCTCCTTTTCAAAAGTACTTGGCTTGGGGGACCCCTGGCCTACAAGCTACTGCTGTTGCTGCTGTTGTTGTTGCTGATGTTGCTACTGTTGTTACTACTACCCCTTATCTGCGTCATCATCTTCGTCTAGGTCATGGATGACCTTTTGAGCCTTACAAGCCATTTGTTCCTGAATTTGAATTAGGGCTTCCAAGGCTTGGTCCCAAACCCTGCTGAGTCTGGCCTTCGTTGTTTTAATGATTTTTGCTTTAGCATCAAGCGAAAGGCACAAAATATCTTCTTCTTCTTCTTGGGTCTTTAGGGATAAGCCAGTGCTATTGTTCTCTCCAGCACTCCTTCTTTTAGCCCTTAGATGGCATCGCCACCACAGACCTTTGGGGTGGCTTTTGAGCTTTTGCTAACTCTGCTCTGAGCATGTCCACTTGAGCTTGGAGCATGTTTTTCTCGCTAGTGAGAGTTCTTATCTTCCCTTCACTTAGCTCCTTCTACTATACTAAGGCCTTTTCTAGCATAGAGCGAGCTCATTCTGCATCTCCACATTATCCTAAGCCATTATTTATGCTTTTCTCTCCAAGTCCCTAGCTTTAGCTGTAGAATTTTTGAGCAACCCGTGTTATTATTGATTGATGATGCTCCGGGTCTTTGACTCATATTCCTCCACTGAAGTGAGGGTGTGAGAGAGAATGTTTTGGGCCACGATTATTAGCCCTTTATTCATGTGTAGCTACTGGGTGGGGGCTTGTGCTTCTAGTTCTCGAAGTAGCTTGGGCTTGTGCTTCCAATTCTCCAAGTAGCTTGGGGTTGTGGCTTGGTCCTTCCTGCATTTTCTATGCCAAAGCTACCACCCAAGGGTAAAGTTCTGGTGGTATGGACAGCTCTTCTCCTGCTACAGATAGCTTCCCTTTTTTAACTTCTTCTTCTCTATTTTTTTGTTGTTCCCCTTCTTTCCTCTTTCTCTCTTCCTCCTCCTTCCTTCTCTTTTCTTCTTCCTCCTTTTTCCTTTTCTCTTCTTCCATCTTTTTCTTCTTTTCTACTTCTGTGGGCTACTTCCTGCTTTTGTCTCTCTTCTAGTTGTCTTTTTCTTTCTTCTTCTACTTTTTACTTCTTTATCTCGTTTAGGTCAAGCAACAGCTCTTCGTCTACTCAAAGCTTTCTCTTCTTGTTGGCCTTCTAGGCGATTTTATGCCACTCCTCCTCATCATCTACATCATCTTCTAAAGAACTGAAGGTCACTCTAGTGGGCTTCAAGGATCCTCTAGCTTCGTGGTGTTGTCATTCTATGTATGAGTCTCTAGACCTGAGGTCCATAGACCTAGCGACCTGTGCAATGGATCTTAGGTGTGCATGCACCACCAATGGTGTGCATGCACCACCATTGGCTTTCTTTCCTTGGCCCATGTGGCTGCTCTCTTTTCCGAATTCTCCTTGTAGATGGCCACCTAGTTGATCTTTTCTCCTGATTCTGCTACTTTGAGAGAGCAACTTGTAGTTTTTGTTTGACATATCTTCTGACTTCCCCATAAACATTACATTCTGCAAGAAGAAGATAAATTGTTCTCGTCGAGTCTCATCTTCCACGTCTTTCGCTGGTGTATGTTGCCTAATTATGGAATCTCCTCTTCCACTCTAGGCTTCATGTTTGTATCCAATGCTCTGTCCATCGGAAACCCTACTGCATGGTGCACTACGTGCTCCGAGATATTTATGGGTTCCTTCCCCTCCACATGCATAGTATTTGTTTCAAGAAACTGATTAATAAGCCTGCCCCCATCCTCGAGGTCCAAAAGGTCCTCCCACTAGCGACAATCAAGTAGCTTTTTAAAGTCACGCTTCCTCACCCACTCCTGGTGTTCTTTCTTCCTCATGTCAGGGACTATCATAGGCATGTAGAGGCTTTTCTTTGGCCTTAGAGTTTTGCTGATCTTCGGCATGGCCTTGTCTTCTGAGAGAGTGCTGTAAAATTGTGAGAAAGCTGCAAAAAGGCGAGTTGAGAGTGTGTGCGTTTTGGCTACTTGTGCTCTTTTTTGCAATGCATTTTCCTTTTTCCTTCTTTTATTGGGGCATTTTCATTTTCGGCTTCCCACTTCTCAATTTGATTTGTCCCTTGATTCATATCATCCTTGCCGGCCTAGTGTAAAGGTATTAAAGTTTGCTCACCGCCTCCCCATCTTACCATTGCATGTGGAGTTTTAATGATGTTGTGACAGCTTTCTTCTATGTGGTTACTTATGTCGACATCGTGGCAATATGCATTGCTGACATGGATTTGGCTGGTGTACACTTGGTCGCTTGCTTCTTTGCTGACGTGGCATTAATTGGTTGTGAAATTGTGTTCTTTCGGACTGGCCACCCTTGCACAGTTATTATGTGGCTCTGTTAATTCTTTAATTTTTTGTGTCATTGTCAGCATCAGAGCCACCAAAGGGGAGTCAATACCAAGTGATATGGGGCCAGCAGGATGCCAAACAAGCCTCTTATCTCTTGGTACTGATCCCGTGTGAAAAATGACGCAAGGGGTTAGTACCAAGTGAAATGGGGTGTGTAGCATGTCACAAGCCTTCTATCGCTTGGACTGACCCCATGAGCAAAAAGACCACAAAGGTCATCAGTACCAAGCAATATGGGGCCAACAGGATGCCAATGAACCTCCTATCTATTCGTACGGACCCCATGAGTAAAATGATCACAAGGGGTCAGTACCACGTGAAATTGGGCCTATAGGATGCCAACGAGACTCGCATCACTTTGTACTAACCCTGTGAGAAAAATGATTACAAAAAAGATGATCAATACTAAGCGATATGGGGCATGCAGGATGCCAATGAGACTCGTGTTGCTTGGTGCTGACCTCGTGAGCAACGTGTCCCAAAAGAAGTCAGTACCAACAAGCGATATGGGGATAGCATGATGCCCACGAGCCTCCTATCACTTGGTACTGACCATGTGAGCAAAGTGACCACAAGGGGGACAATACCATGCAAAATGGTGCCTGCCAAGAGACTCGCGTCGCTTGGTACTGACCCCGTGAGAAAAATGATCACAAAAGGGGGTTAATACCAAGTGATATGGGGCCTGCAGGATGGCAACAAGATTCGTGTTGCTTGTTGGTATTGACCCCATGAGCAACGTGTCTCAAGGGGAGTCAGTTACCAAGTGATATGGGGCTAGCACGATGCCCACGAGCCTCCTATCACTTGGAACTGACCCCTTGAGAAACATAACCTCAAAAGGGGGTCAGTATTAAGGATGCCAACGAGACTTGTGTGTTGCTTGGTACTGACGCCATGAGTAACATGACCCTAAGGGAGTTTGGTACCAAGTGATATGGGGCCAGTATAATGCCAATGAGCCTCCAATCACTTGGTACATACCTTGTTAGCAACATCACCCGATAGACCGCAATATGTTAAGAAAAGTTCATCACCCTTTGTGTCACCCCTCTGCATGGCCATCACCCCTTCTTCTTCTTCTTCTATCTCCACAAGAAGACTGAAGCTTTTAATCAAATATACAGGCATGCTTTTCTCTCTGTCTCTCTCTCTAACTAATGCACACACTTAAACACTCACAATATTCATTCTAAACACACACACACACACACACACACACACACACACACACACACACACACATGCACACACATACACAACCTTATAACCTTACAGAAAGAAAAAAATTATGCTCTGTCTCCAACAACCTTATGGAAAGAAAAAAATTATATGATGTTTTAATGAGCCATAGCCTTGTAAACTGTGATGCATGCTCATTTTTGAAGGCATGGGATGAAACTTTTATTTGGAGGGTTAATTATATTATGCCCTTTTTTCCTTATATGTAACAAGGGGATTTTGAAAAATTCACCCTTCAATTTTTCGGTGGCCTTATATGAAGGGAAAAATGGCTTATAAATGCGTGAGACCTTATGATGCCACTTATGAATAGGAAACACTACACCCATGGTGCTAAAACCACCATGTGGGTCTAAAACGACCTAAATCTCTTGGGGACATCAAGCTTTCTGCCCATCGTAAACCCTTGGCGTTGAGCTCTCTGCCCTTCATGCCATCCCTCTGCATTACCATTGCCATTGCCATCATCTAACGTCTGCCTTGCCATTGCCTTGGTGTCGAGCTCCCCTACCGCCATCGCTGTCGTCATCGTCGCCATCGCCAAGGCAGGTATCCTTGTAGTGCCTGCCTTATAGCTTGTTCTTTGAAAGATCCCTGCCCCCTTTGCGCAATGGATTTGGGGGTGCTAGCAGAGCGGAAGTAGCACTTCTTGCATGGGGCAGGATCCCTCACTCAGGACCTCGCCCATGGATATCCAGACAAGAGACTAATCCCTTGGTTCTTCAAAAACCAAACCCGAAAAAACTTCCCCCTACTGGAAAGCACGGGCGATTCCTCCAGAATATTTGTACTCTAACATAGTCATGGTCATTATTGACCTATTTGATCCAACCGAACCTATGAGTCACTTGGTTAGATCAAGGAAGAAACTTGCACTTGAATCATAGAAACCAATGCTTTTTTCCCCATCGAGAGGCAGAGCCGTTGATTCTTTTTCCATAGAACAATTACTATCCAGGATTTACTTCATCTATCGTACTATAACAGAATTGAGTCTCATTTTACGGATCCATCAGTCCAGCCTAGTGCTGGTGGAGAAACAGTTTGCATTACAAGTGTTTAGTTAGGGGCATGGATTTCAAGCGCTAAGATGCCCCTACTACCTGCCATACACAGCCTAGGCTCTTGTAGTTGGAATTCATGAACCAGACACATTGTCTCCTTATGGGAAAAGATATCTAATGAGGACAAGAAAGAGCTGGTGTGTTCCTCCAGAACTATTGCCTCCAGAGGTGCAACTGCCAAGAATAGATCTCTTGGCAGATGAAGTTGAAAAAGAAGATGAAGACGAAGGAAGACCACCGAAGAAGATCAAGCCCACCTCCTCATCAATCGCACTTCCTCCCAACTCTAATAAATTGTAAAGAACGGTGTATGATTATACAGTATATGCTACAATCAATGACAGAACAAAACTAGATGTATGTATAAATTAGACTCAAAGTATTGAGATTCTTTTAAGTCTTCGTCTTCTTCTTTGTGCATCATTTCTACTACTGTTACTGAGTACTTGAGTGTCTCCATGTGTCAATGATGTATTAATTGGAATCCCCAATTTAAGATTAATGTTCTCATTTGCAAAGCAAGTGCTCTCTGTCACCATTTTTAAGAATAGCGAGTTGAAAAGGGAATTAGCTCGATCAGTAAGCATGTTTTTTTAAAACAAACCCCAACTGGCACAAAATTCTTTTTTGGTAGATGAATCATTAAATCTTCCATACATAACTACCTCAAATCATCAAAATCTTCATTCTGAAAAGGTTTACGTGCATTCAATCAAATATTCATTAGAAATGAATCCTCGAAGATACATAATACATAGTCCCCGAGTACTAAATTTCATGAGCAACATAATAAACATAGACATGGTTAAAAGAAGGAAACAACGCACAGATAGAATCATAGAAGAGTAGAGACGACAACACAAGAGGAATGTAGAGGGATACTAGCAAAATATCATCGGAGTAAAAAAGAGGAGTGTTCTGTTATAGATGGCTACAAGCACAGATTATGCCCTTTAGGTTTTAATGTTCGACCAACTAAATTGTTGGCTTATTTTAGCCCAGTAGTAACTTCATTCTCATTCTCACATGATGTTTGCTCATCTCTAATATAACTGAATTCTCAGTTCTCACCCTCTACAAACCCAGATGCAGCAATTGTTGTTTGCTGATTTCTCGGGCAGCAGAGCATCTTCTTTCTAGTGCACATCCCTTGAGGGCAGTAGAACATCAGTCTTTCTCTTCTTCTTCCTCTTTGCTAGTTGGTGCAAGGTCACATCTGGTGAAGTTTCTTCAACTACAAGAACAAGAAAATATAAGTGGCAAGCGCTAGGGACAGTGTTAGGTCTTTCAGATGACTCATAAATAATGCTCACCTTGATCATCACAACTCTTCCTTTTTGGTGTCCTAGAAAACATCACATGGTTAGTACAAGCTTGCTCATTTAGAGAGCTTCCTTCTTTCCTCATGGGTGACAGTTGAACATTTAGCTCACCTTGATCATCAAAACCCTTCCTCTTTGTTGGCATCTTGGAACGAGTCAATCGATTAGTAAATGCTTGCCCTGGTTCTATGCTTGCCGTGTGATTGTGCCCACTTGTAGCTTCGTCCATCATGCCTCATGGGTGACAGCTCTCCTGCACTCAACTTAGTTCTCATAGTGGTGCTCTATGGTTCCTTGTTGACATCACCCTCTTGTTCTTCCAAGCCAACAATGATATAACTTATTGAATCAATAGTGGTTTCATCATGTGAAAGCATGATGATGGAGATAAAAAAACCCTCACCAGGCGTTCTTCCCACATGAGACATTTTCTCTGGGGTTTCCTCTACATCCAAAAAATGAAGCCTATTCTCCACAACCTCACTCAGATGAACATGTTCATGTCTTACTTCTCCCCCTCCTTGCCTGCTAAAAGACAATGCTGAAGTGTAGCCTGCACATTTTCAAATTCATTGTTGTTGTTGGTAGTAGCATATCTTTTAAATTATTAGAATAAGACATACACAAATCACTTCAACATGGTAATTCATCTATCATTTTCAAGGTTGGGATCAAAGTAGTGATTTTCAACATAGAGCTTTGCAACCGGTTCATGGTTTGTCCAATTGGTGGATTCCGAGTTTATAAGTTGGGGCACCTCTAAGGGTTTTCTACCACATGTTTCCAACCGGTTGATAACCATATAATAGGTTGTGAGGGTTTACAACCCATTGGTTAAAACCAATTTATATGTTGACAACCAGTTATATAAACATCAGTTGTTAACTTATAAAATGGTTTAAAATCGGTTTATAAACTAGGCCACTTTAATGTTTTTTAACCCTTGTTTTCCAACCCCTTTGAAACCAGCTTATGGGTTGAAAGGGTTTATAACAACCACTAGTTGACAACCAGTTTATAAATTGACAGCATGACAAATGGCAACTGGCTTCAACTTGTTGACAACCGGTTTATAGATTGAGAGTATGACAAATGGTAGCTGGTTGATAATAAGTTTTTAAGAGAAGAGGAACTTGAAAGGGTTTCGGACTATTGGTTTGAGTCTACTAACAACTAGTTTATATGTTTGGAGCATAAAAAATGGTTTTTAATCACTAGATCAACACCCACTGTAATATCTTGGAAGCACTACAAATGGGTTTCACAACTGATTTCCAATGGGCTAGCATATAGCAAGTGCTTAAAGGTGGTATTACCAAATGCCCAACAATGCTAATTAAATAAAACCAGTTAAAGAGTATAGGTCGCTACCTTTCTTTTCAAGCATGGCATGACCAAGTTTCTTTACCACCATTTTTTTTTTGCTTCTTCAAGTATGGCCCGGCTACAACCAACTACAATGCACTTGCCTTTGACACATATATAAGAGTAGGAAAATGCATGGTATGCATGCGCAAGGTAATATAAACAGACCAACAATAGACTGGTCTGCTTCAAATCCAAGGCCACACCACCTTGGGAAACTTTCCGTCACAATCAGCATACTATCCTCATGCAAAAGAATCTTTGGCGATTGTGGAATGATCATCGTGATAGAGTTCTCTAACTTTACACCCATCATTCATGAAAGCTTTACTAGCACTTGCTTTCTCCATATCCTCATTCTTGTGGTCTAAATTGGCCTACAAGCGTAGACAAAAAGGCAATGAACATGGCATGGAGTTTCTTCATATGTAGAAAACACATGTACATACCTTTCCTTTTTCTAGAGCTTCTCTATTAACACAAAGTTTATCTTGAAGCCACTACTCTGCTTGTTCTTGTGCATCAGGGGGCATGTTATTTGATGGATGCATCATGGTATGGTATTCAATTTCACCTTCAATGTGATGCAAGATGCACTTGCCTCCTCTACCTTCACTGTTATTGTACGAAGGGCCAGCAATGCAGCTTCTTTGCTACACTTGGTATTGAGTAAAATGTCATCTACTAGCAATGTTTGCACCTGACCTCCTAAGACCTCCACCTCTGCCTCATATATGCTACCTTGTGCCAACGTAGTGCATGCATCCTGAGATAGTGTTACACCACAGCTCATAGATGAAATCAATTGTACACCTACCTTGCAAATCCACCGAGTTCTTTTTTTTGTGCAATTACCATCGACACTTGTCTTCTTAAAAACTTGCTCAACAAATACGACCCACTTCACAGGACCGATGTGCAGACTTGGTAGATGTAGCCTCGGGTAAATTGAAGGCCCATAGAATAGTGTGAGGGTGTAGTTTGGTAAACCTATTTATATAATGTATACAAGGGTAAATAGTGCTCATGCTTTGCCATTCACAACATCACCTTCTTGTCTTTCTCGCGGGGAGCTCTGAAAATACTCTTAGCCAATGCTTTGGTGGCACCTCATTGGGAGTCAGATGCCTTGCATCCTCCCCCTCAATATTGAGACCATACACTCTAGAAAAATGCTCTAAAGTCCTACAAAAGTATTTCAATGGCTCTGTCTCTAACTTCGAGTGGAAAACTTGGTGGGTGCCTACTTCTAGCATGCAAAAAACACTAGTTAGACAAGCAAACACACTCTCCTTGTCTCTCATATATGGAGCTCAAGACCACCAACATTTTTGGAGCTTGATTAGTAGGTTGATGAGCGATTTGTGAGAGAGAGAGAGATAGAGAGAGAGAGAGAGAGAGAGAGAGAGAAGGGCCACCTTTGTATCTTCATCGTTGCCCTTTGAGTTAGCCATCACCAAGATGCAGACATTTTCTCAAGTAGCTATCAGTGGGGGAGAGGAAGAGAGAGGAGATCTGTTGACTCTAAGTTTTTTGAATGAGACAGTGCATGTAGAATGCAGCCAAAAAAATAATAATTACCCCACCACTTTCAGTTATCCCCCACTATCTTTCCAATTATGTACATTTTATTTTCTTAGTTTTGAAAATATTTTTATTTTTTTCCAATTTGAAGTTCATTTCTAAGTTGCAAAAACCACAACCCAAAAACCACAATTTCTACCGGTCCAAAGTGTACCACGTTACCATGCATCCACCCTGATGTTTGTATAATCAATAACTCACAATTGATTTAAAAGACATGATCTTTAGGGCTTCAATAACTTTTGAAAATAGTTAGATGTATTCATGGTGCATGATTGAACAATAGTATATGTTCATTTTGAACTCAAGCTTATTTGTCTATCCAAGGACATCATGTTAGCTAGCCGAGACTTACTTGAAGGTGGGCATCTATGGTATCTTATAGTATGACATTGACATCATGTCATACTAGATATTATGGTATGATGTCCAAGTCATACTATACTATGACATGGGCATCATGTGTGTTCATGTGAGGCTTGCTTGAAGGTGGGCATTTATGGTATACTATAGTATGACATGGACATCACGAGGGTTGATGTGTATCTATATTTGTAAGGATATATATATCTATATCTATATCTATATACACATGCATCTATATATATGTGTGTGTGTGTGTGTAGGTATATAAACACATACCTATACACATGCATATATGTATTGATAATACAGGAATTAACTCTAATTTATTGGGAATCATATTTCTTATTTTATATTGGGGATGCCGGTGTATACCGTGCGCCTGTTGGTACATGTAATTTGTTTTTTATGGTTTCCTATATCTCATGACGACATTGGGATTAATTGATGTGTTCAATTAATTGTTTAATTAACATGGATTGTGTCTATGAGTATAGGTACTAAGATCTAACGAGGGCACCAATTTAGGTATCACATGGCATGAGATGTGCGAGGGTACCAATTGAGGTGTTGCACTATATGGGGTGAAAGAAATCAAGGTGGGAAGAGATTTGAGCCATTCATAATATGAAAAATAACTGCATTGCTTCATTACCAATGTGAGTGCTACATGGGCTTTATATAGCCTTTGGATCCAATCATGGATGACATCAATGATGATGTAGATGAGCTAGATGCTTCTCCTAAAGATGCTCCACAACTGCTTTGATGTAGGGATGCCCCTTGACATATGGATGGACATGTGGAGTGATGCTACACACTTTTATTTTAGCTTAGGCTAAGATTTCATCCTATGCACATTTGATTTATGGATAAGGGACAAGTTGGGCTTATATTTCTAACACCCCCCTTAAGCCAAACTTGAAACTCTAGTAAAAGTTTTGAGCCTAACAACATCCCCCCTTGATACATTAGAGTATTAACCATACAATAACAAGTTTTGAGTACTCTTTACAAACAACAAGGGAAAGAAAACAACTAAGGCTTTTTGACCATACAAGAGTGGACAATGACAAGCTTTTTACAAAGCATAGGAATCAACAATACTTGAGACTTCTACAAAGTGATTTTATTCAATATTCTTGACCTTCTCTTTCTTCTTGTCCTTGAGATAGCACCTTTGTGATGGATGATTTGTCTTTCCATAGTGCACACAAGGGTTGTTGGTGAAGCAATCCTTTGTTTGGTGATTAGTCATCCCACATGTTGCACATTTCTTCTTGTTGGTTGATGGTGGAGATGGCATAGGCATCTTATTTGTGGAAGTCTTTAATTCATTTTTTTCTTCTTCTTGCAAAGAGTTTATCACACTTTGCAAAGAAGGAATAGGTTCCTTCTCTTTAAACACAGTGATAAGTTGATCAAATTTTGAAGGCATAGTCTTCAACAAGATGGCAACATCATCTTCATTAGGTACAAGAGATTGGACATACACATTGGACATACACAAGTTGAGTCATAAGACTCTTTAACCTATTGATGAGTGAAGCCACTCTTTAACCTATTGTGAGTCCATAGAGTTGCATTTTAAGAATAATCTTAGAATGCTTTGCTTTAGCACCAACGATTTTCTCAAGTGTTTCCCAAGCTTTAGCTGTAGTGTCAGCATCATCTATATAATGTATAAAATTATCATCTAATGCTCTGATTATTATCCCTAAATCTTGTTCATCCTTTTCTTGCAAAGGAACGGTTGTAGCTCTAGTGTCAACTCCTTCTTCCTCTCTTTCTACTTGTGGTTTGACTAAGCTCCATAAGTTCTTTCTCATTAAATGGCCCTTGACCTTTGTTGCCATGTGTGAAACCCTATGCCATTGAACTTATCTGGACACTTAGAATTAGAAGCCATAATAGATGTGGATGCCATAGATAGGGAGGTCTTACCCCACTGAGAAGATAGACTCAGGGTAGTGTCTATAATTCCTTTACAAGAGGTGGCATTCAAGTTCATAAACCACATACACATATATCATCTATGTGGATAATGAGATGTGATAATGCTTAATCAAAGTAGAGGATTAGTCTTTAGTGCATGAGATAACATTATTATGATCATTAAAAAAGGATTAAGCAAGATCATTACCAACAAGCATTAAAAAAATGCTTATGTAGAAAATTTGCAATAGAACCTCTGTCTACAAATCGACTTGGGATTGGAGATTGGCTACACCATTTGGGAAGCCCTTTTAGGGGAAGGTAGAAAACCTTGGGGCACATTTGTAGCTCAGAGGATTTGACCTAATTTCTTTTGTGGAGAGAGAACAAAGCTCTGCTAAAGCGGCCGCCTATTCAAAAATTGTGAGTGATGATTTGGGGGAAACGGCTGTGCTGGGTCGAATAGCAACAAAAATCAAATAATTAAAGTGATGGCGACCTACGCCCTGAGTAGAGGAAGATTCCCTGTGAAGAAATTGTGCCACGATATTACCTATGGAAGGCGGTGGAAGCCCTCTAATGCAGGTAGGTGCTATTTTGGAAAAGCCTTTTTTGGCTCCACTAATGGTGGGTGATTAAATATGCTAAGTAACTATTAAATTAACTTAATGAGGGACTTGGGAACGTAATTGGCTTTGATACCACATGTGAAAGAAATCAAGGTGGGAAGAGATTTGAGCCATTCATAATATGAAAAATAACTGCATTTCTTCATTACCAATGTGAGTGCTACATGGGCTTTATATAGCCATTGGATCCAATCATGGATGACATCACTGATGATGTAGATGAGCTAGATGCTTCTCCTAAAGATGCTCCATGACTGCTTTGATGTAGGTATGCCCTTGACATATGGATGGACATGTGGAGTGATGCTACACACTTTTATTTTAGCTTAGGCTAACATTTCATCCTATGCACATTTGATTTATGGCTAAGGGACAAGTTGGGCTTATATTTCTAATAGAGGGTACCAATTGAGGTGCGTATGGAGATGGTGGATTAGGTGGTTGGCATGAAGATGGAGATCATTTTGCTAAATCATGTATTAGAATTACATAAATCATTTATAGCCTTTCATGTGGCTAGATTATTTTACATGCAAGTGTGCACAAGGTTATTTCATGTGTAAAGGCCCATTGGTATTTATATTTGTGCAAAGGTTTTGATATGTACTTGTAACCTTAGGAACCTTGATATGGTTATAAGTGAGAAAACCAAGCCCAAAATTGTATGCACAACTAATATTAGCTCCTTGGGCTATTTTTATAGAATACAAGTCTCTAAATACTCAAGTTGTGGAAGTGGGGCTATACGCTTGTTGAGGAAGGAGATTGCACCTAGCATTGGTCTCTTGTGTGGTACCTTGTACCTAGGCTACTCTATTTCTTGTTGCAAATTTATTTCATACATACTTTAGTCTATTTGTATTCAAATTGAATGGTCATATTCTTTGTATTATTTGAGTTTTGTATTATTCTTCATCAAGATTTAAAGATCCCATTACATGTATAGGTACACACACACACACACACATACATACATACATACACACACACACACACACACATATATATATATATACCTATGTAGGTATATATATATATATATATATATATATATATATATAATATGTGTGTATGTATATATACAAGAAATAGGTAAGATTTAAACACACACACACACACACACACACACACACACACAGAGAGAAATACACAGACAATGAAATTTGGGCACAAAAATTATTGATAACACATTTTCAACACACTCTCTCTCTTGAGTAAGCATACAACCATGTAAGGCATAATTACCAAGGACTCACATAGCTTCTATATGCTCACTAGCTATAAAGACTATTTGTCGTACAATAAACAAGATTACAAATTTGTTTGGAGGCAAAAAGTCTAGGAAGAAACAAGTTAATGCCCAAATCCTCATTTAGATTTTGTGGCAAACAATACACTCATGCATGCCACTAAGATGCAAAAAACAAATCTGCTCCTCCCACATTTTATTTTTTTCTTTCACTTGGACATGCATTCTCAAAATATTACAAAGACTTCTCACAAGGTTGGAACTAAAGTTCATAATATAATTACCTTATATGCTTTATAAAACATTAATGTAATATTTAGATATGGAGGAGTGAGCATTTACTAAAGTTAATAATATAATTACCTTATATGATTTATAAAACATTAATGTAATACTTAGATATAGAGGCACCATAGTGTTTACTAAAGTTTATAATATAACTACCTTATATGCTTTATAAAGAATTAATGTAACACTTAGATATGGAGGTGTGATAGCCTTTACTAAAGTTTAGAAACACTAATAACACTTATAATTGAAGCCTTAATTGTCACACATTGCAACTACATACCGTTTGGGTAGGACAACTGGATATTTGATGTTGTTGCTAAGTTGGTGACATTGATTTTGATTGCTTCTTGTGCTTCTAAAATGTTACCATGATATCTTTGCTTCTAGCCTCACATGCTATACAACATCACTAGAGTATCTTGTCACACATACAGCTATCCACATACAAATTATCCACCACAAATGGAGAAGAAGCCACTACACTAGTGACCTTTCTATTTCTTTCAAAGTCATTGCATTCAGCATACAAAGTTTGACTTAGAGAGGGGATTTCTATTAGCTTATGACATGCGTACAACTCCATTCTTTATACCACTAAAACAAAAAGGACATATAAGTCCATTCCATTAGCTTATAAAATTCATATAATTACATTCTTTAGATCCTTAACAAAAAGGACACAGGACTTTTTTAAAAATTAAGTACAATTGTTATCTATAGTTTTCCATGCACAATGGGTAGTTTACACCTAGTCACACCTTTTGTGTACGTAATGATATTATATGATGGTGACTTTATAATACATGTGTACATGTGGGTAAAACCTTATGCTCCAACATGTGGGTAAAAGTTTATGCTCTATAAATGGTCAATTATACATATAGGAATGTTAGGTTCTTCAAATGACACATTCATTCATATAATATAAAGAAAATTCTTTCATAACGTACCTTTCATGTGCATAATGGGATTATATGATGGTGACAAGATCTATGTAAGCCATGTGTACATGTGGGCAAAAATTTATGCTCCATAAATGGTCAATGATACATCTAGGAATGTAAGGTTCTTTAATATATGTATAGTGAATCAAAGATGAACGGCATGGCATGTGGCATTTTGATCAACAAAACTTTGCAAAATGATTTTAAAAGATCCAATAATTCTTCAAACAGGTTGATAACTACAAAGTTTATTAAGGAGCAACAAAATATGTGTTAGTATATTCTATTGCATCATGTTCAGCTAGATATTTTTCTATTTCAAAGATTTATACATACAAGTTGACAAATAAATATAATGTATGACATGCATATCTCCAAATCTAGTGTAAACACCTTATTCTATAAAGAAAAATGATATGGCTTGGAGAGAATGCAATGAAAAACGAAGAACTAAAGATTTTATAAGTAAATTCTATTACGACCCTTACATGTGGCAACATGTGGGCCTTACACGTGGCAACATGAGGGACACGTACACATTGTTGCGTGGGATTTACATGCTAGTAATGCATGGGACAGGTAGACATTGTGTAGGAAAACCAATGGCAACATACTATTGCACATCACCACTTATAATAATAAGTGTGGACGAGTAATGTTTGTGGGTGACAGTTGTAGGTCAAAGACCTAGTGATGTGTAGCATGGGATACTAGCAGGCACATAGGGAGTGCATGAATATGGTGTGTGGCAGATAAGTTACACACCGCTTGGGGTCACTTGTATATATAATGGTTGGATGGTCAAACATGGTATGCCAAACTAGGTTTATTTTTGCTATTCTTGAGTTTATCTTCTTCCCTCTTATGTTTTTTGCATGAGGCTTGATACAAAGATCTTGGTTGCCTTGCATGGAAGCGTGCCATTTGGTATCAGAGCCTAGCCTTTGGTTCTTGGCTATGGGGGAAGATTTTCAGTAGGTATAAGGTTGCTTTGAGCAAGGAGAAGGCATGGAGATCAATGATTTCTTGTCCGTCTTGCTATAGTCTTCTTCTAAAATTCTGTCATCCGTCGAGCTACCGTTGCTGTAGTGCTGTCAGCCCCGCCGTTGCCTCAAAGCTAAGGTGTGGCTAAGCCCCTTATGTGATATTGTCAAGCTACACAAAAGCTAAGCCTTCACTTCTCTTCTTACGACGAGGAGGGTGCACAAGCCACCCACGCCATCACTAGCCGTTGCCTGTAGGTCTCGTGGCCAAGCCCCACAAGCACTTTTGGGTGGTTCTTGTGCTCTCTACACAAGCTTTTGTCTCTCTCTTAGTGCAAGCAATAGTGCAGTGTAGAGAGAGAAAAAAAAAGATCCCACGTTTCTTTACAAAAAAGAAAAAGAGAAAATTTTCAAAGCCCTGAAGTTTTTTAGTCTAAGGTTTCTTGGAGGTGGTGTTTCTGAGCTGCAATGTACACAGTTGAGCTAGCAAACGGCAAAGGAACAGAGGTTTGGGATCATTAGGTTATAGGCCTTGGTCTCACTATTCAATCCTATTTTGAGGAACTTAACTTTGATATTACCCAACTAGCAAGTTTTCATGTTGTGGTAGGGACAGAATGGCATGCACACAAGAAGCCTCTTATCAACTTCACAAAAATGCATGTCTATTGATTTATGCATGAGGGGAGATGCATCATATAAAAGGTGAGCTAGATCTACCCAAGAATGCATTAATTAGTGCTACAAAAATGCTAAGGATATCTTGTAAGTCTCTCTTTTTATGTTGGGTTCAAAAAATTCCAAGTGTTGTAGACACACATTCCTGAAAGTGAAACTCCAACTTGTAATGCCACAAAAGCTTTGTAAGAGAAACTTCTGATGGATTTTTGATGTTCCTAAATCTGACCTGCCCTCTTCTTTGCCTCCGTTCAAAAATGTGGAGCATCGAATAGAGCTTGTACCCAGTGTAATTGCGGTCAATAGACCTTCGTAGAGTGGATGAGTTTGGTCAAGGAGAACAAGGCATCAAAGGTGATTGAGGAGTACCTACTGAAAGGACTCATTTGCCCTAGTTTCTCATTGTTCACTTATCGAGTTTTGCTAGCTAAGAAGAAAGATGGTTCTTATCAACGATTATAGAGCCTTAAATAAACTTAATGTAAAACATCGATATCCAATGCCAAGGATTTTTTATTTGATAGACACTCTAGGTGGAGCAATAGTCTTTAGTAAGATAGATTTAAAAAGTGGATATCATAGATTCGTATTAAAGACAAAGATGTATCTGAGACTACTTTGCATACTCATTTTGGTCATTTATGAGAGTACCTTGTTATGAGAGTACCTTGTTATGCCATTTAGGCTTTTGAATATGCAAGCCACATTTATGATGTTAATGAATGATGTCTTTAGGCCATTCATGTGGGTAAAATTATGGTGGATTTTATGGATGACATTTTGGTTTATAGTAAATCTTTACTAAAGCATAAACCACACTTGTTTACAGTATTTGGCATACTCAAAAGGCAAATGTGTTGTATGTTAATAAACAAAATACTTTCCTATGTCAAGAGGAAGTTGAGTATTTGGGACACATTATATCAACACTAGGCGTAATGATGGATTCGAAGGCAAGTAGCTCACTAATCTTGGCTTGGCTTGTTCCACAGTACATTACTATGCTTACATCTTTCTTAAGACTATTTGGTTTTTATAAAAAGTTTATTATTTTCTATTTTGAAATAGCATTGAGTTATTGTAAGTTGTCATTTTTTATGTCTAGACTGACATTCAACATCAAAGTTTTGATAAATTAAAGTAGGTGGTTGCAACTACACATTTACCGAAGATCGTGGATCCATTATTACCTTTTGTCATTTGAGATCGATGCTAGTAGCATTGCCATAATAGAAGCTCCATTGGTTTTGAAACTAAGAAACTCATTAGTTAGCAACATAAGTGGCCCACACATGAGCTTGAATTATGTGCATTTATACACGCACTTAAGGTGTGGAGGAATGAAAGAGAATGTGGGGGAGAGGGAGAGCTTCAAACCATAGCAAGCAAACACACACACACACACAAGAGAGAGAAAGACATAAGAGAGAGATGGATAGCTGAATTTTCTTCTATCTTCTTCTTCTCTACTCAACCAATATAACATAAAGATAAGAGTACACACTATATGGGTTAATACTCAACTACTACAACATACAAGGGTGAGTCCATAATGTGAACCCGACTAAATGAGCTGGCGCTATAACTATGCGAGTCTCTAGTAATCCAAAATGGCTGTCACACAGCCCGTCTTCCCACTGTCCGCATATCACCCATAATCTCACCAACCATGCCAGTGGTGTAGATGAGGAGACTATCACCTAGGCAAGTCATCAATGTCCGCCGCCGCACTAGTTGAGCTCGATATCTCAACACTCCCCCTCGAGCTCAACTCCACACACTGCACTCCAAGTAAGCTTCTAAACCTATGGAGCTTCTTTGTGCCCAATGCCTTTGTGAAGATGTCAGCCACTTGATCCTCTGTGTTGACATATACCAGATCTACATCTCCTGCTAGAACCTTCTCCCTCACAAACTGATAATGGACCTCAATGTGATTCGTTCTAGCATGATATACTGGGTTACTGGCCAATTGTATGCTGCTCATGTTGTCACAATATATGACAGCTTTCCTATCCACCACGAGCTCTCCCATGTCACCAAAGTAGCTTCTAAAACCAAGCTACCTCACAAGCTGCCATAGCAACACCCTTGTACTCTACCTTTTACCTGACAAGGCAACTATTGGGGCTGCTTCTTACTGCTCCAACTCACAGCAGCACTCCTGTTGAGAGATGTAATCGCGGTGTTGTGTATGTGGGAAAGCACCCTAGAGGTGCAAGATATTGTGGCAAGATAGGAATGCCACATGTAATATTTAATGGTGTGTGAGTGTTGACCAAAAGAGTGGAAAAGGAGTTGCCACATGGATGATGATGTGTAAAGTGAGATAAGGCTAGAAAGCCTATATCATTGTATGGTTCATTGTGATATGCAATACAAGAGGAATAGAGTCTTGTTGAGTGTGCAATCTCTCTCTCTCTAGTCATGGAGTTTCTTGTGTGGTTTAATCCACCTTAATTATGTTGCTTAATCATTGTCCTTCACCATGATCAATCCCATTTCTAGATTGTTAACATGGTATCAGAGCTTGGGTGGGCTCTTGGTCATGGTGTTTATTATGTATATTAGCTTGGTTATGTGTTTCTTTGATTAAGCATTATTTTCAGCTTATTATGAAACAAATTTTATGCACACTCATATTATCATTTGGATTTACATTTGTGAGAGGATTTGAGAGGAGATTTGCAACAAAGAGGTTGCATAGAAGCTGCCCAAGAGAGTTGCAAATGGAGTTTTGCAACAGGTTGGTTTTATGAAGTTTTGCCTCAAAGTTTTGTGTTTGAGCATAGAAGAATGCTCTATGAAGGGTTGCTATGTATGGGATTTGTGTATCCCATGAATCTGTGCATACAGATTTGAAGCAAAATTGTGGAGCTCTTGAAGGCCATTTCAATGGCTATGTGAAGAACCTCATGCAAGAGGTTAAGGAGGCAAAGTTTAATGTGGCAAGGAGAGCTACAATTTGGAGCTCACGAATGGCCAGATTGAGGGCTACTATGGCACCTTGGTTTGGAGATCTTGAAGAAGCATGTGTAGCAACAAAGAAGTTGCGAAAGAAAAAGATTTCAGGAAGAAGGGCTGGCAGATGGAGCTTCACCAAAACATGTAAAAGAAGCTCTTGAACATGGAAGAGTTGGAGCAGCGGCAACACCTACCTTCAAAAAAGAGCACAGAGGAGAGAGAGCTCGTGAGAGAAAGACAAAGCAAGCAATGTGCACACGGATTGCGAGAGTAGTTCACAAGTGCTGTAAATATATATATATATATATATATATATATATATATATATATATATATATATATATATCAAGCTATGCAGGCTATGGGAGAAACCCGCAAGTGCTGCATGGCTTGGAAAAATAGAGGAATCAGCAAGCTGCTGTGGGATTTGCATGTCATGGAAACACTTGATTGTGTATTGCAGCCGAGAGGAAGCATGGGCTATGGATCATGCTGCTCACATGAAAGAGTAGAGCCTGAACATCAACGAGCAACAAGACAGAGGCGATGCAGGCAGAGAAAATCCTGAAGTTGTGGCTATGGCGGAGAGTTGAAGTAAGCACACTGCAAGGAAGGAGAAGACAGTGGGTCCCAAAGCTGGCACGTAGACCATTTGATTGTGGGTCCCAAAGCTGGCACGTAGACCAGTATATAGACTGGAGTCTGATCGTGCTACAAAACAGCTCATGCATTCAACGGCAGCAGGCACCAATTGGCTGACGCACAACTAAAAAATAAAGAAATTTAAATTTTTTGTTTGATTCTTGATTCCCACAAACGTTGGTTCAAAGCTTGTTTGTATGGTTTCACACACACAGTTTTTTATTGATGAAGATGTTCACACACACGGGTCCGTTGCCCGGCTTTGGCCAACCGGCTTTGGCCAAAAAGGCTTTGTAATTTTGTAATTTTCACCCAAACATGATGATGGATAAATCGTCCACGAGCATGCGTGCTCAAAACGGAAATATTTGTAATCATCCATGGTATGAGGGTAACCATGCCCGAGCTCACCGAGAAGCTCAAAATGGTTGTTGTGATGTGTGCATGAGCGATGCACGTGTGAGGTGCATGCGCATGGGTTGGTTTCCACCCAAACTTTCATGTTCAAATCGGACTCAGTGGTTCCGCTGTGAGCGAGTCGGCTCAAAATGGACTATGTGTCTAAGATGGTAGACACGTGCACACATGATTGGTTGATGGACACTCCAATGTATCATTGAGGGGGAGTGTTGAGAGGTAGCGATTGCGTTTGTGCAATGCTACATTGATATGGGTGATGGATGATGGGTGAGTTGTGGAACACCTCGATTAAGAGGGGGTGTTGAGAGATGGGTGAGTTGTGGAACACCTCGATTAAGAGGGGGTGTTGAGAGATGTAATCGCGGTGTTGTGTATGTGGGAAAGCACCCTAGAGGTGCAAGATATTGTGGCAAGATAGGAATGCCACATGTAATATTTAATGGTATGTGAGTGTTGACCAAAAGAGTGGAAAAGGAGTTGCCACATGGATGATGATGTGTAAAGTGAGATAAGGCTAGAAAGCCTATATCATTGTATGGTTCATTGTGATATGCAATACAAGAGGAATAGAGTCTTGTTGAGTGTGCAATCTCTCTCTCTCTAGTCATGGAGTTTCTTGTGTGGTTTAATCCACCTTAATTATGTTGCTTAATCATTGTCCTTCACCATGATCAATCCCATTTCTAGATTGTTAACAACTCCCAAATGAGATCACAAAACCACTAGTAGATCTCCTGTCTCTGCAATACTACCAGCCCAATCAGCATATGTGTATCCATGCAACTGTATCTATGTACCAACCTCATAGAAAAGTCCATAAACAACTGTGGACTTTATGTACATGAGGATCCGTCTAGCCGCATCCAAGTGTGGCTTCCTAGGGGCCTGCATAAATTGACTCACAAGTCTAATAGCATAGCTCAAGTCTGACCTTGTAATGGTCATGTAGATCAAACTACCCACTATGCGCCTGTATGTAGTGGGGTCCTCCAAAAGTTCACCTGTATCTGTGGGAGGAAAGCTTTGTGTTCTACTCCAATGGCACTGAAGTAGGCTTATAGCCTGTCATACCATACTTGGACAACATGTCCAAGCCATACTACCTCTGCAATAGCAAAATGCCATGAGGTGATCTCAAATCCTTCATCTTAAACTTTTGCTTCAAAAGCATCCTGACATCATGTATGTCTACATCACTATCACCAGTGATAATCAGGATCACTGCCAGGTGTCCTTAAAGCAACCTTAGTTCTCCTTACACCAGGAGTAACCACAGACGAAATGCCAAGCTCCTCATCACGGCTCTTCTCATTCAAAGCCACTAGAGTCACCATCCCCACAGATGAGTGACCTACTGATAGATCAGGCACAAAAGGTTGATCTACCTTTTCCTTCCCTTTCCATGATACATGTGTACCTGCATCATTCCTCAACCTATCTGACCATGGGCTAACATTGGATCCACTGCTCGAGGACTCCCCAGGTCCACTCAGCAGACCTGTGCCCGCATCTCACAAGTGGTAGGGTTATAGCATATGTACCCTTTTTTCTCGATAGCATAACCAATGAAGATGCATTTCTCTGCCTTTGCATCCAACTTTGTTCTGACTTCATCCAGGAACATGTACAAATGCAATACACCCAAACACTTTCAAGTGAGACACATCCGGCCACCTTATGCCTGTAAACTTCTGTTTAGGAGTCATACCATGAACATCTACAGTGGGTGTCCTCTTCATAATGTACACAGCAGTTGCTATTGCTTCTGCCCAAAAGTAATGTGGCATATTCTTTTCAGCCATCAAGGCACGTGCCACTTCTGCAATGTGCCTGTTTTTCCTTTCTGCAACACCACTCTATTGCGCGGAGTGTATCTACACGTAAACTGCCTCTTGATTCCCTGCTTTCTCAGGAAATCATTGAACTCATTGGAGAAATGTTATCCCCCACTATCTGATCTTAGACATTTTATTTGCATGCCTTTTTCCTTCTCGACCAAGGCTTTAAATCTCTGAAAGTGAGCAAACACCTCACTTTTCTCCTTCATGAAATAAACCCACACTTTCCTAGTGTGGTCATTAATGAATGTAACATAGTACTTGCAACCTGCAATTGTTGCAGTCTTGGTCGGTCCCCATACATCTGAATGTATGACATCCAATGGCCTTGCACTGACATGCTTTTCATGTGGGAAAGCATGGTTGGCCTGCTTACCAAGTTGGCATGCTTCACATACCTTATGCATACCGTCAACCTTAAACTTTGGCAAACCTGCAAAATAATATTTTGGGCCTGCATAGACTTCAGTCGCTATACATTCACATGACCAATGCGCTTATGCCATATGTCAATATCTGTAAAATGACACATGTTCCATGCGCAAAAATGGTTGGCTTTATCTCAGGCCTATTCACATCCAAAGTAAACATCCTACCATTTCTGCTACCCTTTGCAACCAAGCGACACTTATTTTTGAAGTCTTCCACAAAAAATCCTTGAGGATTAAACCTCACTGCAAACCCTGCTCAAACATCTGTCCAAACAGAAACCAAGTTCTTTGTAATATTTGGAACATGAAGTACATTAGTCAAGTACTTCGTTCCTCTTCAAGGACATTATTTCTAGGCATGGATTGCTGGTGGAAATAGTCAGTGACTAAGGCACCCATTTCATAAACAAGGTGATGAAAGGGTTGATAGAAAAATACCTAATCAATCATAAGAAATCCTCAACCTATTACCCACAGTGCAATGGCCAAGAAGAATCTACCAACATGGTGACCAAAATACTAAAGACGATTATAAATTCCAACAAAAATGATTAGGAATAGAAGCTATAGATACAACCCCATGGGCATTTCGCACATCATACAAAGTCTCAACGGGGCAAACACCATTCAAAATAGTCTATGGGCTAGAGGCAATAATGCCCATGGAATTTGTGGTGCCCAACTTAAGAGTGGAAATCCAAAAAAATCTACCAATGGAAGAATCCCAAGAGCACAGAATACAGGAGCTCCTAGCCTTAGAGGAATAAAGACACCTTAGCTCTCTAGAGGCGGAGATAGTGCAGCAGAGAAGAAAAGCCTAGATTGACAGGCATCTCAAGCATAAAATTTTCAATCAAGGAGACATGCTATTGGTCTACAACTCCAAGTTGGGATCGCACCTCAAAAAATTAAAAATCTGGTGGATACGACCATTCATGGTGGAAAACCCACTCAGTCAGAATGCCTTTACATTAGAAAGCTTAGATGGTATACCTTCTCCCAAAATAGTGTACGACTTCAAGATGAGAAGACTACTGGGAGTTACAGATCTTGTTAGCAGGGGTCAGTACCAAGCAATTAGTTGCTCGCGCGCATCCCGCTAGTCTGTTATCGCTTGGTACTGACTCCGAACAATTTTTTGGTTATCATCTTAGTAAGTTTATTTATTAGATGGCACGTACCAAGAGAACTGCTTGAAGGAGGATAGGTACAAGTGAAAGGCCTACAGAATCACTTCGGGTGCAAGGTAGGAGAAGAAGATATCAAGCCCACATGGTAGTTCTCTGAGAGCTTCAACAAATTGAGTGACATATACAACCTACAAATAGCCAGGCTACCATTTCAGAGGCTTGTGCATGATATTTGTGAGCACTGGAGTATTGGCGTGCGATGGCAAGCATCTATAGTTTTGTATCTCCAAGAAATTATTGAAGATTGGATAATTGAGTTTTTTGAAGATGCATATTTCCTCGCTACCCATTCCCATAGGATTACAATAATGCCTAGGGATTTTAATACACTCTGTAGATTGAGGTACAAATATGACCATTTATTAGCACATGTTTCTGTTAGCGATCATCACATGATGGAGATCCTGATGATCCCACCCCTCCATCCTCGTGCAATGCCACTTGAGAACACCCATGTTGGTCACGATAGGGACACCCATGTTGGTCACGATAGGGACACCCTCTCTCGGACTCAGAGAAGAGCCAAAGCACAAGACCAGCTCCCAAAGCAAGATGCCACACAACCAAAACCTCATGCACAACCAGAATCAGAGGCACAACCATAAGCACAATGGAAGGTTGCTGCCGCATAGCCAAAACCCTTCGGTTCTGCCAGTGATGGTGATAATTTTTTTGATGATCTAGCAGATGATGATGTAGGCCAAGAAGCCAACATGATTCGTAGAGAAATTAACGTCATTGAAGCAGAAAATATCAGAGAATTAAGGGAGTTGGAGAGTTATTGCACCCATCAATATGACATTTACAATTCAGGGTGCAAGGCTTGTTACTAGCTTAGATGCAACTGATTTATGTGTTTTGCAATGTGGCGGGATACTGGAAGTCACATACATAGTAGTGAATGTATCACTATGGTATGTTGGCATGATTGTGCTGTATTCTATTTTCTAATTCTAATTCTATTTTTCGCAAATCCTATTCCTATTTTCTCACCAATCCTAATTCTATTTTCTATTCATTGTTGCCTGCAGGTATTGTCTCTCACTTCTACCAGAAGAAATATAGAATAGTACATATGTTGTAGACCCTCTCAAATTAGGGCAATTGCAAAATGCAAAGACATCATTTTTGGACCTAATGGCCTAGTTTCAGGAGGTCAACCTTGATCTGGCGGCGAATTATTGTCATGTCTTATAACGAAGAGTGAGTTTCATGTTAAGTTATAAACCGATAACATATATTAGGTAGTTTTTATGTGTTTTTTTTATAACACCTATGTCCTGTTTGTTTTTTCAGCCAACATTGGAGTTTGTTGTTGTACGATATTGCATAAAATATATATTACTTTACAAACTCTATCTCCAAGTATCATGGTCACGTTAGAGAGTAAGTCCCTATTGACATTTCCCTCTTCCACACTCATATAGATAGATTTATTGAAGTAGGATAAAGTAATTCTTGTTTTGTTGACCTTTCAGATGTGCTTTAAAGTTTGCATCGGTTGTGGAACAACTATTATTGGAGCCAATTCTTATTCAGACCCCATGAGATATCGAAGGATAAGAGTGCGAGTCTAGCCTACAGATGTCAACTGTGGATGGAGGATGTGCCTCAACACATTTCTTTTGTTAAAAAAGATTTTCAATATTCTTGATGTAAGTGATGTTTATAATCTACATCTCGTAATGAGGATTTTTAACACTGGTACGATACCAATCATCTAACGTAGCTATGAGGTTTCTAACAAAACATTTTCCTTTGTGTATAGGAACTTAATCTGCATAAATATATCCATTGCATTTAAAAGCTATACAAAAATTTATTTTGGCGGTGCATAATTATGAAGAAGAAGAGATAAGACAGGTGATTATGCAAAGGAAACCAAAGGCGTAGACATCAGCAAGAGGAACAATACCAAAGGGAACCAAAGGAAAGACAGGTGATTATGCAAAGGAAACCAAAGGCGTAGACATCAGCAAGAGGAACAATACCAAAGGGAAGTTCAAGTGCACCAAGCTGCTATATCGACTAATTTGAAAAGTGCACTGTTGAAGTGGATGAATGGGTGGAATCTAGGAGGAAGGTTGAGTTGGAGGCTCAGAGGCAAGAATAGGAGGTCAGCAAGCAAGCAGAGGAAAGATTATGGGAAGAAATGGAAAGAGCAGCCTAAACATAGACATGAATCCTTCTTCTTAAAACCGATTCTTGCACCCTTGGCTCCACCCCTTGGATGTACTTCATCCCTTGGAGAGTTCCATGAAAGCTTCTTCAGCAGCCCCAATTGGCTACCAATCCAAGGCCACCCGAGTCACAAACACATTCACATTCACGTTCACATTCATCACAGACACCTCGCCACCATCGTTGTCCCTAAAATTAGCCCATGTATATATACACAGAGCAAAAAACATGTATATTTTTTGGAATATATGAATATATCAGCTTAAATTTCATTAATATTGAATATTGTTGTCTCTTTTTTTTCATAATAAGAAATATGTCAAGTATGCGCACAATTAGATGGCATACTATTTTACAAAGCTTTATATCTAACAAGTATGCTAAAAATTGAATAGCATACACAGCTTCATGTACCTCAGGGGATAGGAAAAATAGAGTTTTGTTTAACTAGGTGTGGGTCCATTGTTAATTTGATTGCTCGTACAAGTTGCATCACTATTAAGGCCTCCGACTTGTCATCCCACAACTCGTAGGTTTGCTCATCTTTAGGTGCATAGAAGAACCCTTTCACAATGAAACAACCTCGTGCAATGACATTCCCCCATCCTTCCTTTGTGGGTCTTGAAAAGATACAGGGGAGAAGAGAGCTTGAGCTCTTGCAAGCACACACACTCACACCACAAACCATAGAAGAGAATATACAAGGTGAGAGGGCTGAAAATTCTTCTTTTTTCTTCACGCAACAAAAAGGGTTTACAAAGAAGATAAAGTGACTAACACACATAATAGAGTATATATAAGCGGTCCATAATGTGAACACGCTAAGAGGGGTGGGTAGATGTGGACTAGTCGATGTAGTCTAGCTCTGTAGAATCTCTGGCAAAGATATGTCAGTGCCATCTGCCAAACCCACCAGTGATATAAATGTCAAATGGTTATGCAGGCACCTCATGAGTGTCAGCTATGTTGAGATTGACATGTCAACACTCCCCTTCAAGCTCAACTCTAGCTCATGAACTCCAAGTATATCTCAAAATTTACGAAGCTTTTGAGCTCCCAAAGCCTTCGTGAAGATGTCAATGACCTGATCCTATGTGCTAACGTAGGCCAAGTCGATGTTACCTACCACAAAGACTCTCTCCTTGATGAAGTGATAATGTACCTCAATGTGTTTCGTCCGCACATGGAAAACTGGGTTCCTAGCCAACTGTATATTACTAAGATTGTCACAATATATGACAACCTTTCTCTCCATATGCAACCCCAAATCAGCAAGTAGCTTGCGTAACCAAGCCACCTCACACGCTACCACCGCAGCTCCTATGTACTCTTCCCCTGTGCTCAACAAGGCAACTGTGGGTTGCTTCTTACTACTCCATGTCATAGCAGCACTCCCTAATGAAAACATAAATCCACTGGTAGATCTCCTATCTGAGATGCTACCTGCCCAATCTGCATCTATGTACCCATATAGCTCCAATGGTACACATGCTGCATAAAACAATGCATAATCAATAGTGGCCCTCAAATACCAAATTGTGCATCGCACACTGTCAAGATATGGTTTGCACGAAACTTGCATAAACTGGCTCTCTAAGCCAACAGTGTAGCTCAAATCTGTCCTGCGGATCATGACATAGATCAAACTTCTCATAATCTTCCTGTACATAGTGGGATCCTCCAACACATATCCTGCATCTGCACTAAGCTTTCCATTTTGAACTAATGGCACCGAGATTGGCTTACAATCAGCCATCCCATACTTGGACAACATTTCCAATGGATACTGTCTCTGTGTGACAGCCAAATACCCTCAGGTGTGCGAATGACCTCAAATCCCAAAAAGTAGTGCAGATCTCCCAAATCCTTCATCTCAAATTGCCTTTTGAGAAGACTTTTCAAATGCTCAATCTCTTCCAAGTTGTCACCCCCAACAATAAGATCATCTACATAAATGGTGATGATCACAATACCCTTATATCACTCTTGCGCACATACAAAGAGTGATTTGCATCTGCCATATGAAAACCAATAGTGCAAGATACTCAACAATCTTGTCATGCCACCATGCTCATGGAGCTTACTTCAGCCCATACAAGGCCTTACAAAGGTTACACACATACTCTGGGTGACCTGTATCCTCAAAACCTAGTGGCTGATCCATATACACCTCTTCTTGCAAGTCACCATGCAAGAACACATTTTTGAAATCCATCTGATGTAAAAACAAGCCTTTAGACAGCCACCGCAATCACAACTCTCACAGTTACCATTGTTAATCTAATTCTAGGATTAACAAGAGCTACCACCATTATCTTACATCAAGGAGTCATGGTATATACACCAAGGGGTCATACATTCAAGTTATGAAGCAATAGTGTCCAAAGCTACAACTTGGACGGGCGCCCGTAAGGGTGTGATGGAGTATTTATGGCGATTCCCGCTTCAAGAGCATGTGGTAGCAAGTTAGCATGAATTCCTAAGTGATGTACTTCATGGATATATTATGAGAGTAGTCATTGTAATAGCAGTAGGCCTCTTATGAGTCTAAGTGCATAGCCGACCACAGATTACATGAGTGTGAACACTTATGGCCATTATAAGTGAATTTCTCTCATAATACAATATACTCTCCCATTGTGCAATTGATTCTTGCTCTTGCTAATCTCTCTCCCTAATGCATGCTAGTGAGTGTGTGTGAGTGAAGTGAGGTGAGGTGAGAGGAGGGACGAGGACCCGTAGTGCAATGCGGTGGTGTGACAATGCTCGTGGGGAGACGCGGTGTGACAACGCTCGTGGGGAGACGCTCGTGGGGGAGACGCTCGTGGGGGAGACGCGGTGGAATTGCTTCTCAACTATAAGATTCCTCCCTCAAGCTTTTAAGGTGTACAGGTGTAAGAACCTCCCCTTCTTATCTTGTAATTATTCCCCTCTTTGAAATAAAAGAAAGATTCTATTTTACCGTGTTTTGACTTAGAGAGAGAAAATGTCTACGAGAGGTAATCCAAAATTAAGATATTTTTGGATATAAAAAACCTCCTAGTGTCTAAAATGGGTTCCTCTGAAACAGAAATTCAAAAAGAACTTTCCAATGTACATTTGGATTTATTTGAAAATAAGTATAAAGAACCTTAGCCTAAGGGTCTAGATTTTTCAAAAAAATTTAGACTATGGTCCAATTAAGGTTCCTATGGGCCAATAGGATCAATCCAAGTGTGGGGAGGAGATAAATCTAATTTATAAAAGAAAAATATCCAAAAATGAGTAAATGCCCACTTAAGATGAAGAGTTGACTAAGTACAACGTTTATTAGTAAAAAAACTATGAATATTACTAAAAAATGAGATATTTTGGGTATAATGATTCAATTTTGACACCTTGGTAAGGGGAAGGGGGCTCTTCAAGGAGGCACCTATTTCACATGTGTGGTGGAGCTTTAAACTCAAAAATATTGTGATATTTTTTTCTCTCCTCTCTCATGGATCAAACCAAATCAAAAGGGAGCCAAACTAGGTCCAAATCTTGTCCAAATTCAGCCAAACTAAACCTAGAAAATTCTACAAACTAGTTGGACTTGGTTAGAGGCCTCCCTCACCTATAAATAGATCCTTAGCCCTTTGTAAAAAAAATATGAGAACTATACCATGCCACTATTATACTGAAATAATGATATTTTCTATTATCCTCTACAAATTGGAGAGATTGGAGTTTCTCTCTCTCTTCAATCTTCCTTGGAGTCTTCATCAACATACCAAACCAATTGATTGGCTGAGGGCCTCTACATTGATTAAAGAATCAAGCAATCTAGGAGGTAAAGTGTGGTTTATGGTCTTTTTTTCAATCTCCAAATGTTCTCTCTTCTCAACCCCTCTCAAGCTTGAGAAGCATTCAATTGAATGGCTTTTTAATACAATTGAAGTTCTTTAATGAATTGTAGTGATAAAACACATAAATTTCCATTTATGCTTAAACTAAATGTTTTTTTTAAAAGCATGTCTCTCTCTCTCTCCCAAATAATGGTCATTCCTATGACCTATTCTATATTCAAATGTTTTTTTTTAAAGCATGTCTCACTCTCTCTCCCAAATAATGGTCATTCCTATGACCTATTCTATATTCAAATGAGGCTTCTCATGAAGCAATTCTCTAATCTAAAAGTAATTTCTATGCTTGTCAAATTGAGGCCAAATAAGTGGCTTTTTAATGCTTTTATGCTATTTAATTCATGGAAAAATTAGGAAAGTGGTGGGCGTTCTGGTTGCCAATGATGCCATAGGTACACCGATGAAGGAATGACTGGAAATTAGGATTCAACTGGATATTTTGGAGGATTATGATGAGTGACACTATGGTTTCATCAAATGATTATTTTAAAGATAGCTGAATCTATGAAAAAGGTGATTTCATATCGGGTGTGTAAGTGGTGTGACTAGAGTTAAATTTACATGAATATCCAGCTAGGGGCCCTGGGAACTCTTTTTCGTGGTACCTGGGACAAAACCTAACCAAATTTCTAATTGGATCCCATCACTACACAGTGGTTGGGCGGTCTGACCCATGGGTCTGGATGGGGTTAGGCTGGACTGATGGATCTATAAAATGAGACTCAATTCTGTTATAGTACGATAGATGAAGTAAATCCTAGATAGTTGTTGTTCTATGGAAAAAGAATCAACGGTTGTGCCTCTCGATAGGAAAAAAAGCATTGGTTTCTATGATCCAAGTGCAAGTTTCTTCCTTGATCTGACCAAGTGACTCACAGGTTTGGTCGGATTAGTTCAGTTAGTTAAGGCTTTGACCAAGTTAGAGTAAAATTATCCATGGAGGAATCGCCCGTGCTTTCTGAGTGAGGGAAGTTTTTAGTGCAAGAAGTGCTACTTCCGCTGCTAGCACCCCCGAATCCATTGCGCGGAGAGGGCAGGGATCTTTCAGCTGGTATCAGAGAAAATTAACTAAAGTGGATTAACTGAAAAGCCAAAAATGTCAAAAATTTGTGAAGTAACAGTAAAAGATTATAATTGTGTGATAAAATTCATACAAATTAATATTCAGAATGAAGATTCATAAAATTGAAAGTGGGTCTTCAGATGAAGTACTGCAATTGTATGGAAATCCCTGACTTGCTTGAGGCCTAGTCATGATGGTATTTACCTTATAATTCCAAGGACCGTGACTACCCATATATATTGAGGGTATAAGTGCAGCTCTTTACTGGCAGTATATACGAGTAAATCTGACCTTGAAATTATAAGTAAAAATGCTATCCAGATGATGAATTCGAATGTGGTTGATATGATTTTAAAATTCTGGTTGAGAATTGATGAGTTGATTTGGATTCTGATTGAAAAAGATGATTCTTGAATTTTGGTTAAAAAGCGATCAGTTGAACAAAGCCACAACGAGGATGAATGGGACGAGTCCCTGTGATGATGTTCGTAACTGGAATGACAATAATGACTTCAGTAAATCACTACGAGAGATTAGTGGATTGTGCTGGCAAATTGCTACTGTTAACACTTGACCTAGTGGATCCAGTTAAGGGATGACAAATTGAAAACCTGCATAACTGAAACTTCCATGGAGGAATGTTTAGATGGAATTTTTGGTCTGATGGACCATTATTGTGTTAAGAATATGAATGATATGTTCTAAATGAATTGTTATCTGATGAGTTCTATATAAGGGATCTTTATCCCATGATTCTGTGGAGAGCTGACCAATCTAAAGAACCCCAGAATCAGTTGGATCTAAAGTCAAATTTGAATTGTAAATAAAGAACTTAACAAGAATTTTCGTATTGATAAGATCATGGATCGAGGTCGTCGTGGTAGGAATGATAACCCCCAACTCGATGAGGAAGAGCTCGACTTGGATGTTCTTAAAACTCTTCATAGATTGCAGCCTGAATCTTTCAAGGGTGAAGAGAAAAACTTGGACAAGATTGTAGAGAAGTGGATCAAAGCAATGGAAGAGTACTTCGATGTCACCGGATACAATGAGAAGAGCAAAATGGCTCTTGCAAGGCTAAAGATAGTAGAAACAGCCAGAGTAGCATGGAGAAACCACTGCGAGACAAACCATGTGGATCAAAACACTCAAACATGGAATGATCTCAAAATTTACCTAAGGAAGAGATTCTGTCCTCCCGGCTTTTTGGAAACAAAGATGAACGAATTCTTAGAGTTAACCCAGGGGAGCAGAACTATTGAAGTATATCACCAAGCGTTCGCTCTCCTCCTCATATACTCGCCACCACTGGATGAAGAAGAACTAATGGCTAGGTTCATTCGGGGACTGAATGAACCTTTGAATATCCTAGTGAAGAATGCCAAGCCAGTTTCCATGGCCGAAGCAATGTGGATGGTGAAGAATTTTGCCAAGGCCTTTGATGTCAAGGTCTCGCCGAAGCGAGCACCATCACCTTTCAAAAGGTTTTTAGCTCCAAAAGGTGATTCCAACCTTCCACCATCTAAGAGACATAAGGGTCAAGCCCAGCATAAGGAAAGTTCCAGAATGGAAGAAATGTCCTTTTCTCGGAACACAATCCCTTGGAATTCAACTTCAGAAGTTCCACCCTTAAACAAGGGAGTGAAGTGCTATAACTGTCAAAGATTTGGACATCGCAGTATGGATTGCCCAACTCCTTTTGGAACAAGGTTTTCAGGGGGGCGAGAAAATCAAGGATCAAGATTCCAAACTCCAGCTCCTTCCTTCCAGAGGAATCAGGTTCCTTTCCGCCAAAATCAGAGAAATCCCAGATGAAGACCCTCTAACCAACCCGCAGTTTTAATCCAAAGTAATGCAAGACCTCCGCCTCAGAATAGGGGAAGTCAAAGAGAGGTGTTCCCAAATCGGTCCTCCACTTCCAAGGTAGTAACGCTGGAAGTGATTGAAGAAGAAGAAGAAGATGACGATGAAAGAGATCATACTCCACCTACGAGATGAGGACATCTCGCGTTTTTTAAGTGGGGTAGGATGTAAGATTCCTCCCTCCAGCTTTTGACGTGTACAGGTGTAAGAACCTCCCCTTCTTATCTTGTAGTTATTCCCCTCTTTGGAATAAAAGAAACATTATGTTTTACCCTGTTTTAACCTAGAGAGAGAAAATGTCTAGAGAGAGATAATCTAAAATTGAGATATTTTTTGATATAAAAATCCTCCTAGTGTCTAAAATGGGTTCCCTTAAAACAGAAATTTAAAAAGAACTTTTCAATGTGCATTTGGAATTAATTGAAAATAAGTATAAAGAACCTTAGCCTAAGGGTCTAGATTTTTCAGAAATTTTTAGACTATGGTCCAATTAAGGTTCCTATGGGCCAATAGGATCAATCCAAGTGTGGGGAGGAGATAAATCTAATTTATAAAAGAAAAATACCCAAAAAATGAGTAAATGCCCACTTAAGATGAAGAGTTGACTAAGTACAAGGTTTATTAGTAAAAAACTATGAATATTACTAAAAAAATGAGATATTTTGGGTATAATGATTCAATTTTGACACCTTGGTAAGGAGAAGGGGGCTCTTCAAGGAGGCGCCTATTTCACATGTGTGGTTGTCCAAATTCAGCCAAACTAAACCTAGAAAAATCTACAAACTAGTTGGACTTGGTTAGAGGCCTCCCTCACCTATAAATAGATCCTTAGCCCTTTGTAAAAAAAATATGAGAACTATACCATGCCACTATTATACTGAAATAATGATATTTACTATTATCCTCTACAAATTGGAGAGATTGGAGTTTCTCTCTCTCTTCAATCTTCCTTGGAGTCTTCATCAACATACCAAACCAATTGATTGGTTGGGGGCCTCTACATTGATTAAAGAATCAAGAAATCTAGGAGGTAAAGTGTGGTTTATGGTCTTTTTTTTAAATCTCCAAATGTTCTCTCTTCTCAACCCTTCTCAAGCTTGAGAAGCATTCAATCGAATGGCTTTTTAATACAATTGAAGTTCTTTAATGAATTGTAGTGATAAAACACATATATTTCCATTTATGCTTAAATTAAATGTTTTTTTTAAAGCATGTCTCTCTCTCTCCCTCCCAAAGAATGGTCATTCCTATGATCTATTCTATATTCAAATGAGGCTTCTCATGAAACAATTTTCTAATCTAAAAGTAATTTCTATGCTTGTCAAATTGAGGCCAACAAATAAGTGGCTTTTTAATGCTTTTATGCTATTTAATTCATGGAAAAATTAGGAATCAAGTCCATAATTGGATATTGATCCAATTAATGGTAATTCTATCATATGATATTACTAAAGTTTATATTTTTAAAATTATTGAGAATTATCAGTAATAGTAGCAATGAAGCTATGGTAAAAATTTTAAAAAATTAACACATAAATGATTTTCATTCATAATATGAAAAGAGGACTTCCTACCATATTCTAGGATTAATCATCCTAGATTAATTGAATTATTCTCATTATAATCATGAAAAATTTAATTTTTATGTTTATGCATAAATAGTTAATTAGAAAAAAGAGAAATTTCTAGTAATTCATTTTTATGTTAAAAGAGTAATCCCCATGACAATGGAAATCCATGTATTCCAATGAAGTAAGAGAAAAATTGGGATGCTAAAATAATGTATATTTTATTTAAAAATTAAAGAAAGATTTTAGTTAAATTTATCTTCTTGCATAGATAAATTTAAATAATGAAAGAGGAATTCCCACCATATTGGAATTCAAATATTTAAATGAGGAAAGTGTAATTCCTAGCATATTGAAATTAATGGGTATTTTATTTAAATTCAAAGATAAATTTTAGATAAATTTATTTTCATCTATGAGAAATATTTAAATAGTAAAAGAGAAATTCCTATAACATTTGGAATTCCATCATTTATATGGGAAAAGAGAAATTCCTAGCATAATAAAATTAATGGGCATTTTATTTAAATTCAAAGATGAATTTTAGATAAATTTAGTTTATGGCCACTAGTTCTCCATTGCTTGCCTTTTCGAAACCCTATAAACGACCTTTCCAATGAAGCTCCATCACATCTCGCCGTCAAACGCGGTGGGGACCAATTGCAGTAGGCTGTAGATAAACCCAAGAACCCTTGCAAAATGCCTCTCCCACCCACGCACCATCGTCGTCCTTCCTATTGTGCAACGATATCTCCTCAATCTCATCTTTTGGTCTTCTTGGTGCGGCCATATAAACCTGAAGCTAAAGGTGAAGCTTGTTGTGCGAAAGGTTAGGATTGGGTGAATGTTCTAGAATGAGATGTGTAGATTAGGGTTTTGGAGGAGCCTTGGAGAATGAAGAGATGATAGAAGGGAGGAGATTAACGAGAGTATAGTTTGGATGTTCAAGAAGCTAAGTGGACTTGAAAATGAGATTTTGGTCTATAATCAAGTTTGAGATGAGTTTTTGGGGGGAAAAGTGACTGTTTTGGAATAAGGAGCCACGAAAATTGTGGGACCACACCTACCTACTCTAACCCCCAACTTTTTGTAGGAGACAAATGTAATTATAAGCGCCAAAAGCCTAGTCCCCCTCCCTACTACCTAGTCTCTCTCCCTATATACAAAGGAGACCAAATGTGCACACTCCTCTATTCTTATTGGTCCGTTACTAATTCCTTTCATTAGTAAAAGGCCATAGCTTACACAACTTAATCATTGTATCTAATCTAGAAACATTCGATCAATGTTGCAAAGAAGCAATACATTTAGATGACAACATGCTAGAAGATGATCATGCTATGAGGTGTTCCTCATCTAAACCAAGTGAAGCAATGGCAAAAGAAAGATCGATCTCAAAATTGACATTCCCAGAATTTTATGCAGCCTTGCTTAAAACCTTATAGCCAACATCTCTAAGAGAGGATGAAAACCTTCAAAACCAGACATCCTTAATGCCTCTACAAGTGAGAAAACGAAATGCCTTGTGTTAAGTGCAATCACTATGACCATCCCAATCCTCATTGTGCACACAAGGCACGTGTTCTTCTATACTGCATATATTGTAAAACCTTTGACCACGATACTAAAAGTGTCCCGCTTCATCCACAATTAACTCAAAACCTCCATCTCTCGTGCTCCAGACAGAAACCGTCCAAAGGGTAGAAACTGCTCAGGAAAGCAATTAATCAAACAATTCAGTGTTTCTATTGTCGTGGACCTCACAAGGTGGCAGACTGCACAGTTTGGAATACTTCCATGCCCATAGTCACCAACACTTTGTGACCCATGTGTGAACGATGTGGCATTGATCACATGTTCCAAGACTGCCCAAGACGAGTTGCTTCAATGCACCTTGTCTTACAAAATACAACTCTTAACATCTTAAGTGTACAAAACTGGCAATTGGCCACGGTCCCCTTGAATGTGCTTGCACGCTTACAAGCCAAGGTACAAGAAACGGTAAAAAAGAATGCAAAAGATAATACCTCAACATGGGTAGAAGAACATGCTTTAAAACAAAACCCAAAAGAAAAAGCACAACCTTCTAAACCCAAGAAAAACAAGGGACTACAAACTATCGAAACCAAGGTCGAATTAAAAGATAGGGAAAAGGAGCCTATAGAGGACATAAACACAAAAGAGCCCAAATCTATATAGGATGCAGAAGCATCCACATCAAAGGCCACCACATAAAACACAACAACCATATGTGCGACGCAGGATACAAAAGGCCAAAAGAAAATTCGATCTCGTCGCATGGGTAAACATAATGAAAAATTGACAATCCAAAGAAAGTGAGAAAATGAAACAAGTTCTAGTACGTCACTAAGTGAGGATGAAACAAGTTCTGACTCTTCACTCAGTGCACCACATAGACCAATCAAGAAACTAGAACCCACCCGACCACCCCAAACAAACAATAGTGATCACATGACATATGTGGAACACAAAAAGCAAGCTCAGGAGAGCATGCTTAGCTTGGTGGAATGTCTTACAGGGTTAGTGGTTGTGATTGAGCCTCATAATGCCAATCCTAAAAGAGCAACCAAAAAATAAAGCCCAAATGAATACCGCTTTCCCTTCTAAGAGGAAGACATACTCTCTACAGAGAAGAGTCATTTGAGACAGATTGCCAAACCATACACTTGAGAAAGCACGTGAGGAATTTGATAATTCCCTTACAAGATTAAAACAGTCTCTCAGAACCTCATTTGGAGGAATTCTCTTCTCTCATGAGATGAAGCCAAAATCACATCAGCACTTGCACCTTTAAGGGCTCAACATGAGTTAACCAAGACATAAAGAACTCCATAAAATAGGACTGTGAGGAATCGTAAGTTTTTAAACAGACCTCAATAAGAATTGTCAGAGGGCCAAGTGTGCCAGTGTACACATTGGGCACTCTTGAAAAGCTGAGAGCCAAACAGGGGATGAAATTAAATGGGAATATGAAACAGAAACAAGATCTAAAGCTAAAACAAAAACTGAAACATCCATGTTTCCTTTGGAAGATTCTATCATGGTATGGTTGGATTTTCCTTTCCCTACAGGCAATGATGTTAAGTGCAAACGTGCAATGATTAGCCCTCGAGCTAGTCATAAGATCATGACAATAGCCACTTGGGTGTCATTAGGACAACCTAAACTCATTCCAACAGACAATAGTCTTGCAAGAGGAGCCGATGAACAAAACATTAAAGTTCCAGGTTACAAGAGAGCAGGACATGTACAAGTTGCATGGTACTACAGAGAAATGAGCCTCAACGGAAATTCCTGAGAAGTCAATAGCAAAGGGGGTAAAGGGAGCAACAAAGGAAAAGATAGAAGGTATGGTGTGTCCTAAGCAAGAATTTAAAAAGTACATTACATATATTCAACGTTGTGAGGAATGCTATATTTATTTTTCATACATAGTTATTAAGGATGAGGATGACTCATCATCACCCTTGGAGCACCAACCCACAACATCAATAGTAGTCGCTTTTGAATAAATCCATAGGAAATGAGAAGGTATGTGTTTTCAAACATGGTTTTGTGTATTAGGAGCATTGAATTCAGATTTAATTTGTTGTTTGGGCTGGCTTTTGTGTCATTCCCGTTTTGCATTGGTTTGTGTAGACACTACCACCTTGAAAAAGGTTAAGGTCCATTATGTTTATTGCTACCCACCATCTCCAAATGTAGAATTGGTTCATGGATCTCCCACTAGGTATGGTTATGTGGTGGGAGACTATATTGCGATGGGGTGTGATTTCCCTCTCGGCAAGAAGAACGATGTTTATGTTAAGATACGTGAGTTCTTCTTGTCCATTGTACCTCCTGCTGCAAATTAATACATTAAGATGGGAAGAAAGGTGAAAATGGGCAGCATACTTTTTATGCTAGATGTCTCTAGTGGGGTGAGTGCATGCAGACTAGAGGAGGGATTCCACCATGGAATAGATTGAGCAAGGATCATGTCAAGCCTGGTTGATAGTGGGCGGTTGATTCTTTTATGTTTTTTATTTGGTGAGCAGTGAACATGCATTATGTCTTTTTTTTTTAAGTTTGAAAATGTAGGTGCATAAATTGTGTGGCATTGTCTTGAAGGTCCTTGCCTTACTTGGGTGGAGCGTTACATTAGAGTGAAGGACCTTGAGGTGGCTAGGCGAGTTGTCATGCATTACAAGCTTCCGTATGGATATGCCACATGCATTAGAGAGCACTTGACAGTGAGGACCCTAACCAATAAATATTGTTTTGTTTGAAATAAATTTTGTGTATGAACCAATGTATTGTAGAAGAATATATGGAAGCAAGTGTTATTTTTAAGAATACATGGGACCCTTAGATATTGTCATGATCACTATGTGCAGTTACATGCTTCATAGTTGTTATTTATGAAGAATTGTGGAGGGAGGCCCGCCATGTTTATTACAGATAGTTAGCACCTATTTCACATGCATTAGATCACCACTTCAGATATGATGTCTGGCCACATACTAGATGTCCTAGTATGTGGTGGTGTTATAATAGTTTGTAGTGAATTTTAATGTGAATTTATTGGAGAATTAAGAATATTTGTGATGACCCTATTAAGTAATTCTATTAATCCTAGAGCAAGCATGATGCCTCTAATGCCAATAAGATAGTACTAAGGGAAATGAAGTGGATAAAGAATCTGAATATATATAAGGTTGAACAATAGTCTTGCTAGATCTATGAAGCGAAAATCCATCGATTTTTGATCAGTTTTTGAGCTCGCTTGATTTTAATTGCTCAGTTTATCGACTACCTCCTCATCAAAGGAGGTTCTTAAAGTGTGATTGAAGATTGGGTTGGCCATAAAAGTGTATATTTGCTTATCGAAATATCTTTTCATTTCCACATTTCAAGACAACTAAGTTTTTTTTAAAAGAGACATGGGAGGCCACCATGAGACCTCCATGAGAACTGCTAGAAGAGAATAGGGAAACTCTCCACTCGACCGCCGCCAGATATAAGAACCCTAGTTGGCTAAAATAGCCATGGTCATTCACACATGTTCGGACTCCCCCTAGTTCTACCCATGTTCGAACATGTCCGGACTCCCCTGAACCGTCCGACTCCTCCTAGTCCTACTCGTGTCTTGACACTACTCTCCCCTTTTAGAAGAGTTTTCGTCCTATAAAACAAAGGTAGAAAATCGTGTCTTGAGAGTACTAATGTCCTCCCAAGTTGAACCTTCTTTTAGTCTATTTGTCTACTTAACTAGACACTGTTCTTTCCACGGGGACCTCTCGGAAAGCCAGACAGGTGGCAGTTGATTACTTGCAGAAGGAGGTGCATTCTCCAGGCTTTGTGGTTCCAAATTCAGAGGGGGTGGTTGACAGGTTTCAGAAGGCCTTGCGTGGTCTTCAACAGGTTTCCAAGACTTGGCTTTGCACCGTAACAGGTGTTGATCCTTGTGAGCAGTGTGATGCCTCTTTGACTCGGAAGTAGAATGGTCCATTTATTTGGTTGATGGACACCAGATTGGACGTGAGCTTCCTCATGAGGCAGTTGAGCTCATGGTTGCAGATGACTCTTTGGGAGGCAGGATTGCGTATCTTGTGGTTTTTACAGCATGTAAAGAATCATGGACTCTTTTACACAGGAAGGGGGTTGATTGATGGAGTCTAACTCCACGGTTGGAGTGACTCGGTTTGGGGAGGAGATCCAAACACGACGAGATCTACTTCAGGCCCAGGAGCAGTTTTATGGAGCAGTAAGAGGCAATCATCTTTTGCTTGTCGTCAACAGAGGCAGAGTACTGGGCTGCTTGTGATGCTGCTTGTGAGGTGGTGAGGTTGCAGAGGTTGCATTGCAGGATTGGGCTTCTACTGGAGGAACCCATGGTCATCCAGAGGCACTTTGTTCGTGAACAGATCGTTTTGCTGATGACATCTTGCTAGAGTTCTGTTCGATGGAGGACAGTACAGTGGACCTCTTCACGAAGTCGCTATCTCAGGATTTGCTCAGGCGGCACCCCAGCTCCATGTGGTTGGTTTCACAGCCAAGAGCTGAGAGGGGGTGTTAGAAGTCATCTCTTGTCTTTCTGTAGACACCAAGGCCTTTGTTATGGGTGTGCCCGCCGCCCTTGTGTGAGTTGTTCTCATTTTTCCTCACTCCCCGTATTTTTTCCCCATTTTTCCCTATTTTTTCTTAGCATGGGAGGCTGCTTGTGATGGCAGGAGGACCCAGGTGCTGGCCGACTGCATCAATATGCTTGTGTTCATATTGTGGAGCTGGCTGACTGGTCAGGACATGTCATGGACCTTTTTATGCAGGCCGACTAGTGATTACAATCGTGGACACTTTTGGAGTCTTGTCGGCTGCCTACAGCTGGCCGACTGCTGTATGGGGGCCATATAAAATGGCCCCACAGTCCTTGCCACATCTTGTATCATATTTGGGACTTCTTTGTGTATATAGAGCAGAGTTACATGCCTCTATCTCTCCCTCTCTTGCGCTATTTTTTCTGCATTGCGTTTGCTCTTGTGTTCCCAGATTTGGTCACCATCTCCGTTGCATATTTTGACATGAGCGTCTTAAGATAAGCGGGTTGTTACAACCATTAGAGATCCCTAAAGGTAAGTGGAAAAGCATCTCTATGGATTTTATTGTAGGTCTTCCTATAACTAGTAAAGGTCATAATGCCATCTGGATTGTAGTGGACATGTTGATCAAGATCAAGTGTCAAGACTTGCATCGTGTGCATTGCCTTACTACCACTCTTATCGACATCTTTGCCACGGTTCTTTGGATAATTATGTTTATCATGATTAGCAGCCATGCAAATAAAACATAATTTTTCCTTTTTAGCTCACTCATAATCTTGTGGAGACAAGGGACCCCTTGGCTGCTTAGCCTTCTTAACTGCATCATTACCTTGTTTGGCCGCCTTTCGTTTGTTCCCCTTAGAACTATGGAAGTCGGATGCTCCAACCCAAGGTGTCTTGGCTGTGCGTTTCTTCTCAATATTATCATCGAAGATCTACACACTTTTTATGGCCCGCTCCAAAAGTTTTAGGATATTGAGTTTTAACCTTAGTTTTATATTCATTGTCTAAACCATGCAGGAAACCTCGTACCTTTTGGAAATCATCTAAATCTTTAAGAATTATCTCGCGATACTTAGAAATATATTGGGTCAACATAAGACCTTCCATCTTACAATTGTCCCAAGCATCCCAATTGCAATCCTTCTCATTCTCAGGTAAGAATTATTTCCAAAAGAGTGCCTTAAAAGCAGCCCATGTTGTAGGTTGATCGCTCTCATCGAGGCTCATCCACCACTTGTAGGCCTTGCCCTCAAGCGTGAGACTTGCCTCAAGCGCGCGAATATCATCAGAAGAACGCTTCAAAAGGTGCAAGTCCGTCCACTCTTGTAAAAAAGTGTTCACTGCATCTTTATTATGCTCCTTCTCTTCCCCGCGAAACAGAGGAGACTTCATGCTCTTGAACATAGCAGCCACTTCCTAATGCCCAGGTGTTTCGGTGTCTTGAGTTGACCCCCTAGGAGTAGATGCCTCCTTGAGTATCAACCGGGACACTCTGAAACCCTGAACTAGCGACTGACTGCTTAAGAGTCTCTTGCATGGTCTATAAACTTTAAGAAAAAACAAGTAAACCTTGCTCAATATGCTGTGTGCATGATTCTGATAAAGTATGTGCATGTAAATCCACAAATCCGTGATCACCCACATCCAGATCAGCCATATTGGTATCCAAAGATGGATGACCCCCATGTTGCTATCCTCTGAGTGCTCAGAATCTTCTGAGGTCATGGTAGCAAATCAAATTCAAGTGCAAGATGACGATGAATACCTTATCAAAACCGGCTCGACTTGCTCTTATTGCTCTTCGCTCTTGTGGGCACCCCTTGGTGGTGGAGTTGTGATGTTGCTTCTCCCATTCCTTCGATATAAGAGACATAGCGAGAGAGATGCTTTCCTCCTTTCACCAATAGGAGAGAAAAAGAGAGAGAGACTTCTCTCTTCCGCCCGTGAAAGATGCTTCTCTCCGATATGAGAGAGAGAGAGAGAGAGAGAGAGAGGCTCCTCTCTATGTGCTGCAAAGAGATGGAAATAGAAGTATTGTTTCTCTCTGCACCGTCTTTGCGGTGTTGAAATTGCAGTTCAGACCGACTCTGCTGAGGAGACAACTGCCCGCTTTGTTAAGGACGTCGTTGGAACAAGGGAAAGAAGGCTGGCTGCTAGCAGTTGTATGTCTTGGCCGCCGTTCGCTTCTCTCCTCCCCTTCCACCTATGTGCTAATCCCGGTTGTTTTAGCTTGGAGATATGGCCGGCTGCCTACTGCTGTAGTAGCCGACTACAATGGCTATTAGCAAGGTGTATGTGGCGACTGGCGATTGTGCAAGATGGCTGAGATGGCCAGCTGTTGCTGTGGACAACTGTTAGATATGGCTGTTGGGCGTGCGCCGTCTTTTGTTGTGTGGCTATGTGCAACACTTGAAAACAGCCATATAATATATATATGTTATGCCTCCTTGTGGTGGCCGACTTCGTGAGACTGTTGTGCGCCTCTTTCTCCCAAGGTTCTGACGCGTAAGTTCTTCTCCTCCATGCTTGTATCACACAACCGTTGTATGCTTTCCACAACTATGACTAGGCTTGGTTGTTGCGAAGGCAATGGTTATGAGAGCTTCTTACGTGCTCTGATACTAGTGAGAGGCCACCATTACCAGGACATAGGAACCCTAGCCGTCTAAAATACTTGGCCATCCACACATGTCTGAACTCCCTTGAACCGTCTGACTCCCCCTAGTTCTACCTATGTCCTGACAAAACATTACTCGCACCACCTCATCTTGTGGAATGAGGGTAGGGGAAATTCAAACTCTCACTAACCTTGGCTAGAGTGGTCACCACTAGCCAAGATGGCCGACACCCCACCCATAAGAGAACCAAGTTCAACACTATAAGCTTATCACTTTCCATTCCTAACTATTTGGAAAAATTTGTCTCTCTAAATTTAGAAAGAGAAAGATAAAAAATTTAAAACTATAGATATTTTTAATTTATGATGACAAACATTATCATAGATAAAAATGTCCTTTATTGCACTTTCATATGATTACAATACTAGTATTCTTTTTTTACATGAAGTAATATATTATAGCTTGTGGATGTTCTCCTCATTGTCACTATCACCTTCACTATCTATAGTAATGTTGTTCTCTTTCACTATCTCTTTACTAGGTCTAAGTGTTTGCTCTTCCTCCATTATTTTAATTGTTGGTTATTTGTCTTATATACATTCTCTACTATTTCATCTTTTTTAAAGGCATACCTCAAATTGGCAACTTCATTCTCGTTGCTTTTCCATCTATTCATGAACCAATCTAATCTTGGATGTGAAGCATCAAAATTTTGTTTGTTTATAAAAATATTAAAGATATCTTTCATTGTCCTCTTTCACTATCTCTTTACCATGTCTAAGTGTTTGCTCTTCCTCCATTATTTCAATTGTTTGGTTATTTGTCTTATATACATTCTCTACTATTTCATCTTTATTAAAGACATACCTCAAATCAGCAACTTCATTCTCATTACTTTTCCATCTATTCATGAACCAATCTAATCTTGGATGTGAATCATGAAAATTTAGTTTGTTTATAAAAATATCAAAGATATCTTTCATTGCTGTGTTGGATGGATATACCATTGTCCTCCATAAAGCATCAACTTTCTGTAGTTCCATTTCGGCATACCTCAAATCGATAACTTCGTTCTCATTACTTTTTCATCTATTCATAATTTTGTTTGTTTATAAAAATATCAAAGATATCTTTCATTGTTGTGTTGGATAGATATATCATTGTCCTCCATAAAGCATCAACTTTCTGTAGTTCCATTCCTGTTCCTTGATATGGTGTTATATTTAATAAGAAGATGGATAGTACTTTCTTGTCTTGATCATTTTATAAATGGTTATGTAGAAATTATTACCTAAAGGATGCTTTAAATAGAACTTCCAAAACATCAATGCTTTATCAAATTTTTTTGAAAGAGTGAGAAACTTTATTTTTGAGATCATCGACACCATATTGCATGTAAATTTCTATTCCCATAGAATTATCTTTTGTGCTATTATTATGATATTTTTATAATGAGGCTTATCTAGATCTTTCATACAATAACCTATCATACCATAAAACGTGTGCATATGTTTTTGCCTCAAAGATCTACACATTACAATTCCACTAGTAGGATTCTCCTATCCCATCTAAGATACTTTTTGATAAGTTCATTGGCTGCAATGATTGACTTTGCATAAATTCTAATTGCCATTTGATAGTGAAGATGGAAAACGGTATCCCCTCTTTCCAACGAGCAACTACTAGCAAGGCATTCTTTTGTGATAAAATCATGAAGATTATTTAGTAATGCTTAATCAATATCACTACCACCTAATGATATTATCACACTTAGCTCAAGCAAGCACTTTGAAATTGACATTGGGTTGATCACACAATGCATCTTCATTAGATAACTTCTTTGGTCTACCATGATTTTTCTTTGGTTCTATGCTTAAAACCTCATTACTTTGATTGTCTAAATTAGTAATTTTTCACTCCTTGTTTCTCTTGCTTTTTTTTTTTTCATTTTTGACATTACATCATAGACAAAAAAAAGTAATGAATATGTAAAAAAATCTATTAATTGGGAATACATACTTATGTAAACTTTTTATGATTTCATGTAGAAGAATATTTTTGACAATGGTGATGAAACAACGTATTGGATTAAATCTGTGCGCTTGAAATGCTTGAAACGCTTGGGTTACTTGAAATGCTTGTTAATTTGATTGCATGAGGCACCTTGATGACCTTCACCTTCAATCCAGTGGTTAGTCAAAATACTTGCTGCTTGTACTACATGAGGTTCAGATTGCATGAGGCACCTTGATGTCCTTTGCCTTTAATCTAATTGTCAGTCAAAATGCTTGTTGTAGGCCCCTATTGCTCGTTATTCTACAGGAGGTTCAGATGCATGGTAAATGCGTTTATATAAGGATGTGTGGACATGACAGGCATGGATTAGTACACTCTATGATAGAAAGTTAATTATTGAGCAAATCAAGAGACGTAGTTCTCTCTCTCTCTCTCTCACACACACACACACACACACGCACACGCACACGCACACGCACACGCGCACACACACACACACACACACACACACACACACAGAGCAGGCTCTTGAGAGTCAAATCTCACCCTCGAGGAACGATCTTGCCTTCAATGGCTTGTCGTTCGTTGAGGGTGAGGTACTCGCAGGACTGTGCCTGGGGAGTTTAGCCCTGTTTGTTCACCAACAACATGAATCTTTAACTCAGAGGAGCTTGTTTACACATATCAAGAGGTTTACCATGGTGTATGTATTTGAGATAGGCATAACCGTTGCATGCGCTTTCACGAGACCATGTGGATTAATTAATTGATTTTCATTTTTTACTGGTTGTAGGCCCTTATTATATCTAGTGTGAGCATGAGTTACAAGTTTGAGAAAGCCCATGAAAGCACCCCACTTTAAACTGCTTGGATTATATTCTGGCTTCTAAATTAGAAGCAATGTTTACCATTTAATAGGGGCCATGTGGATTAATTAATTGATTTTCATTTTTTACTCGTTGTAGGCCCTTATTATATCTAGTGTGAGCATGAGTTACAAGTTTGAGAAAGCCCATGAAAGCACCCCACTTTAAATTGCTCGGATTATCTTCTAGCTTCTAAATTGGCTAACAATTTGAGCTGAGAAGTAGGCAATTCTATTGGAAAAATCTTATAATACAAGGCTTTGGAAGCCTATAAAAAAGAAGAGTACTTAGTGGAAAATTTTATATAAATTTTAACTAGCTATATATTGATTCGACAAGAAATGAATCACAATGGGAGCCAACTATGCAATCATGCAATTTGAAAGGCAAACATAATCATGGAAATTCCAAATTTGTGATTTATATGATAATTTGGGATTGATCAACAAATCAAGATTCACGTTGTGAAAGCAAATTGTAATATCGGGTTCACAAGCTTTGAGCTCGAAGTTGTGACCCTTTTCTACAGTTCACAAATGGGCATGTGCCTTGACTAAAATGCCTAATTCTTGCAACTAATAGCCTAGAACCTTTTAACCCATGCTCCCGCCTCATATTTCTTGCACCTTTGGTGAATGTCTATTTGCTTGGCAAGACCTTTATTGTGTGGACTTCACAGGGCATACACTTGCCCTTTTGGGGCGGCTTTTAAACCCCGCTCTTGCCTTATTGTGAGAGCCTACTAATGTTTCGGTGATGTTCACACGGCTAGTTCGGGCGCCTTAGTTCCGAACCAGTGTGAACCCCGTCACTAGCGTTGGTACCCGGTCATAATATATGATGTATACATATGAGGTGCCTAATTGCGCGGTTTGGGGATGCGTAGAGTTAATGAGCGGATTAAGAAAAGGGCAAACGTATTTATAACCTCTCAACAAGGTGTGCAGTCTTGCTGGTGCAGAGCACGCTGAAAGCCGTAGGCAAGGCAAGACGGTCCATCTTGGAAGCTGAAGGGGCAGGGGTAGCCATGGCCGTGAATCTCACTGGCATTTACCTCCACGTTGTGGCGGATGTCATCAACAACGTCCGAGCGGACTTCCTGAGCGAGGGGGTCGACGAAACAGTTCTCCACGAGCTCCAGTCGGTAGGTTCTCCTAACACACACACACACACACACACACACACACACACACACGCACGCACGCACACACACAACCGGCTTTTCTTCTTTTTCTTTTTCAGAGTTTAGGGCATTCGGTGCTTGTAGAGAGCTTAGAGGCGAAATGCTTTGTGACTGTGTAACTTGAGCAGTTGTGGGAGCTCAACATGATGCAAGCAGGAACAATTCAAGCTCTTGGAGGGGACATACCATTCGCAAGAGGAGGTGGAGGAGGGCATCCTCCCATCACCCCCGTCCATGACCTCAACATGCCATATGAGGGGGAGACGCCCACCGCCGAGCTCCTCTTTCCACCTGTAAGATAGAAGCTATTGTCATGCGCTGCTGCTAGCAATTGTCTCTGAAGTGTGCAATTTCCTTAATCTCTCCCAGCCTCGAACTGTATCCAATGTTTCTTATGTGCAACAAAGGGAGACTTTGCCCTTGTCTTTCTACCTAGAGTTTTTTCTGAGGGGGAGTTTGTGTAGTGCAGACACCAGTGCATACTCCATTGCCAACCTTTGTGGCCCCTGGTCTCAGTCCAAGTCCCAGCGAGCATCCCGAGGCAGGCATTGCCGGGGATGCTGCAATTGGGAGGCCGGCCCTGTATATGGTAACCCTAATCTTCTATCCTTCCCATCTGCACTCATGTCTGAGAACGGTTTTTTTATTTCACTATTTTAGTCAAAATACACTAGATTAAACATGTGTTTCCTGCCCTTGCATGCATCAGCCTTCTGCATGGATGAATCAGAAGCTAGATACGAGTCTAGGGATGAACCCAAAGCTAGATATGAATGTAGGTAAGTTGCAGACTTCTGGATTATCAAATTACATGATGGACAAACGCACCCAGCTTTTGGAAATTGCTCATGTATGATTAAGATTGTCACCTCATTGTCACTTGTGTACTCATAGCTATTTTATTTCACAATACAGCCTATGAAGGTGGAGATGAGGAAGAAGCGAGTGGACAGGTCCCGGTAACAAAGGTAATAGAGTGTGGGAGTTCATTATAGGTGCTTTTATATCATCTATTCAGTGTCTCTTTCTTCACGATTTCCTTGTGCCTCAAGGTGGAAATTAGTCTTCAGTCACCTTCTTGAAGAAAATCATGTATTTCTCCATTTCAATACGTGTCAGTGGCGGTTAAGTGTCTCCACCACCGTGCTGATGCCTGCATTACCTGTTGGATTGAATTGAAATTGGGGGAAGAGAGTTATTGGGCGTCTCTAGTGATTGTGTTATGCTGATGACCTTATTAGTAATATATCTATTTCAACTAGACTTTGTATTCTTGCGAAGTTTAGCCTCGATAAAAATGAGAACCTTCTTTTTTTCGGGAGGAAAATGGTTTTATATATCACTGAAAGCTCTGCCTACACAACATGAAAAACCTTCAAGTTAAATTCTGTACATTATAACGGTGCACTTTCTCCACCTTTGTTTGCAGAGATGCGTTTCCACCAAAGCACCCTGCACGTGTTACTAAGATTTGATGCTTTCTGGACAGGAATTTTTACCTCCCTCTACTGGTAAGCGAAAAAGAGAGGATGTTGCACCTAACTTGAACTATCTATCGGGAAGCTATTTTCCCCAACATGATGGGGCAGGAGATATAGTCCCCAGCGTAGTATCAATAGAACAAGCTTCATGCAGTGTCGGGGTAAGCTTGTCATGATAGGTTAATGATTTGTTTATTTCTGTACTGATTTGACTGCCAAAACGAATTTGACATGTGCTATTCCCAACAGGCAAAGAAACCCTCGCATATGGAGGATTCAATCACTTTGGTTGCAAAGAGAAACTTGAGAATGGGTATAGATCAATGCAAACACACTAAGGAGAGAGCCTTGGCTGACACCCTCATACATGAAATTGTGGACTCTCGTCACGTGGCAACACATTCTTCAATTCCGCAATTTGATGGCATTGGTGACAACTATGATGATGTAAGGAAGATTTAAAAAGATTAAATTAGAAAAAAGAAATGTTGAAGGAGAGGTCTCACTGCTGCTATATTTAGTCTTGAAGTATGTGAATCCAATAGCAAAATGAATGCATTGTAGATTTTTGAAAGCACACCAGTGTTGAGGGAGGGAGAGAAAGAAAGAAGTTATATCGGTTGTCTTCAAAAGATCCACTTGGACCTGGTGGAGAGGCTGCAGAGGCAGATGACCCAGCCTCAAGCGCCTGTTGCGCCAGTTGGTTTGGCAGCTGGGGATTAGATGGAGGTTTCAGCAGGCCAGTTCTCTATCAATTTTTTGTCAAAGTCTAGTAGAGAGGCTCCAGGCTCCAACCTTGAGATGGCACTCTTTCCCGGTATGAGACAATCCTTGTGGATCCTCGAAATGCTAGAGGCTCCAGGCTCCAACCTTGAGATGACACTCTTTCCAGGTATGAGACAATCCTTGTGGATCCTCGAAATGCCAGAGGGTCCTTTTTACATCTAGACGCTAGTCCCCTTTCTTTGGAGGTTGGGAGGCAGGTGTCGACACTTGAGTAGGTCCCTAGTGTGGCTTTCTACTTTTGTATAGCAATGTCGCCTTCGAGAGCGGCCAGCCATGGAGGAAGCTCCCCTTGTGTGTCTCTTTACTGCTGTTTCCAATGTTTGTACTCTGCCTTAGGTAGGTCCCTTTTCAACTAATAGAGGATCTTTTTTTGGGGGAAAAAAAGACCAAATGGGTCTATGACAACCAAAGTGGACAATAATTCCATGTGGTACTGAGCCATGGAAAAAGCTGAAACACACAAAAATAGACTAGTTGGGTGTGTATCTCACCATCGTCATCATCATCATAATGGATGGTATGGGGGATACAAATATAGATAACAATCTTGGATTCTATGATTGCTGAGAGGCTCACCTTATCCACTGCTGGTGGGGGGTCGCAAAAGAATCTCCCTGTTCTAGTGCTGCTGTGTGGTGGGTAGCTGTGGACTCTGAGCGTGTGGGTGTGGAGTGCACCGTAGCTGATGGGCGTAGTCCAAAGTGAACCAAGAGAGTTGAGGTGTGGGCTCGGTATGGCTTCTGGTTCTCCAGGGAGAGTCTGTTGGCTGAAGGGCTTTTCTAGGCCGTCGTTTGGTGCTGTCAGCCTGTGTTTGGAAGAAGCTTGTGATGTTCAACTTTGAGGTTTCTTGGGGCTGGGCTCTTCTCTTTGAGAGGAGTGAGTTTGTATGCATGTTGAGCTCCATTAGGTAAACTAGGTATTGTGGTAAGGGAAATCAATGATTCAGGATAGTGGACCAAATCCCTCATTGAAGAGGCATTGGCTGCTCATGCTTTCGAGGACCGTCTAGTGGCAATTAGAGCAAGTTGAGCGATTTGTAGATGGTTTGAAACCATCCTTGTATGTAGACATTCGTGCATATGAGCCTTGTGATGTTGCAGTTCGTCTTGCTACAACCATCGAGACGACGTGGGAGAGTTCCAAGTCTGGGACTCAACGACAGGGCAACATAATGACAAAGACGAGGGTAGGTAGTCCAAGGCCAAGGATGGTAAGGACAAGGCAAGTGGGGGAACCTTGGTGACTCGCCTCACGCCTGAAGACTCCACTGAGCATATTGGAAGGGGCTGTTTGAAGAACATGAAGAAGAATGGTAAGGGCAAGGAGAAGACCAGTTCGTTTGCCGTGGGAGAATCTATGACATCAACACAAATCTTAACTCACATTCCCTCTTCTCCTTCTCGTCTTGTCACATGCACCCTGCACTGCACTGGAGTCCTATGTGACACACTTGCTCTACATCAGTGCAACATTCATATAGTAGGATTGCCTTTTGTAAAAGGGATATTTGTTGTATGCCGTGACCCCATTGTGAGCCTGAGTCCGAGACATGTCAGGCATGAGATACGTAGGTCAGTCTCCATAGCCATAGAGACATTAGCCTAGGTATTGCATTAGTAAGCATGTAGGGCATAAGCACATAGTCTGGGACATGTCAAGCATGAGCTACGTAGGTCAGTCTCCATAGCCATAGAGTCTGGATGTCTCAGTCTTCTTACCCACTTGGAGAATTCATCAGATAAAGTCATGTAGAAGTCAACCTTGTCAGAGGGCAGCGGAAAGATGCAGACGAATGACAAAAACGCTGAAGCTCCAAGAGAAAGATGAGAGAAAACAGCAAAATGTTGATGCACTAACCTCAAGAAAAGAGTGGATACAACTGTCAAAAGTGCGCAGTGGAAAGCGTGAGACATAGGCACCATAGTTACCAGGGGACGGGAACGGGGACGGGGACGGCTAAAGGTAGGGAACGGGGACGGGGGGTGGGGACGGCACTCAAAATTGTTAATTTTAGAGGAGTAAAGAATCAAGATTAATCAATCAATAACAACAAGCTTTCTAACTCCAAAAGTTATGAATCATGATACACATTACATTTAAAATTAAATTACGCTATGAGGTGCAAGAGTCAAGAGTCAAGACTTGCAAAGTCGAAAAAGAAAGACTTTAAAGTTGATAACATTAAATAGATATACTCAAAAGATGTTGGGGCCTAGGCGATACAAAATATAAGTCACTCGCTCTCATACTCTGCGCTCCCAATAAGAGAGGTGCTAGCCTCATGATCATGAGTGCGTGAAGTGTGGATGGGGGTTGTGTCATCCGATGAAGGCTCATGATGAGAACCATCTGTCCCACCCTCCTGTGCAATAGTTGTAGCTGCCTCCTCTTGTTCCATCTCCCACTGTGTAAAAGTATCGGCATTGCATCTTGCACTCTTGCCAAGCATGCGCAAGTTTGCGCTAATGAAGACAAGATCATTAGCTCTTTCCACCCCAAGCCGATTTCTTTTCTTTGATGAAATGTGATTGTAGGAGGACCATAATTGCTCTAGGCAAGAAGAGCTAACGGACTGGCTCAAGATCCGGATCGCCAACTGTTGTAGCTCTGGTTCATCTGATCCGAAGTCCTCCCACCATAATGCTGCACCAACCTTGAATCTGTCCTGCTGCGCATCTGCACATCCATATGAGCCTTGAAATGCCCTGTAATTAGAGAGCTGGTCTCTAATTTTGCGCCTGATTTCTGCATCCGGCGTGAGGCAATCCAAGATGAGTCTCCAACCGTTGCTCACCTCTTTATCACCCTCCTGCCCTTTTCCCTGAAATTCTGGGTCCACCATAAAAGCAGTTGCATGTAAAGGAGAGGAATATGAGCTCCATCTCGCCACACAAAGCGAGTGGATCTCCTCATATCTATCTACGTTTGGCTCAAGCTTCTCAAGACTCTCTATCATCTGGTCCATGGCTTCATATACTTTGCCGATGCATGGCTGCATAGCATCAACAATCCTGAGCAAGTGGACAATGGGATGCACCATGGCGTCAGTGCGCTTGAGGTCCTCCCAAAAATCAGCATCGTCGACCTTTTTCTTGCATGAAATCCCTACCTGTGTACGTGCAAAAGATGAGGAGCAAAACTCATCACTGATGAATAGTTGCCGCACGGCACCCTGACAATCCTTCAAGCAATGCAACATAAGAAAGTTGTATGCAAGGCGAGTGTCTGAGTACTTGAGAAGGACCTTTGTGGACCTCTTCCCAAACTCGGATCGAAGGTATGTGTGATTGTTGATGAAGGTCACAATTGCACATGCATCATCAATCACCGATTCAATCCATGACAATTTCCCAATATCTTTCAAAAGATTATTGAGACAATGTGCCATGCAAAAAGAGACGGTGATTTGAGGATACATACTCTCAAAGAATAGCTCCCGTTGCCCTATTTGTCGCCTCACCATCCGTGACGAAACCGATCACACATTCGGGGCCGATAATCTCGACAGCACTACTCCACTCAGCAGCAAGTACATCCGCACTCTTTCCCGTCCCTGAAGCATCATGTGAGGAGACAAAGTACATCTCCCCCCGTGAGTATGCCACAAGGCCATCGATAGACCTTTTTCGCGTGTCACTCCATCCGTTTGCAATCAAAGAGACTCCATTACGAGCCCATTGTCTCTTTGTGTTTGCCGCCGCTTGCTCAACAAGGCGTTTCTCCTTGTCAAGCATAGTGGTCCGCAAGGTTTCGGAGGATGGAGGTGTGTAGTGAGGACCGTACTCGCCAACCTTCTTCACCATCGTTTTGAAGTAGTCGGACCTATTTATCATTTCAAAAAAAAAGAGGGTAAGTACTTAGTAATTAGAATGGTGACCCGTGAATCGTGACTCGTGAGACATGATGATGAAATCATGTGAGTGAAATACGTACCGTGCCACACGAAAAGCAATGTGGTCATGAAAAAAGAAGCGGGCCACCACGGCATCAACCTCCTCCTCCTTTTTGGGATCCCAACTCCCCTCAAGAGTACTTTGCCGACGAGAGAGAGAGGGTGGACTAGGTTGCGGCATTGAGAAGGTGGCTTGTGTGAAGCCTGGAGTAGTGCCACGAGGAGGACGTGGTAGAGGGGTAGATGAAGATGCACCACCACCTGATGTAGAACCTGATGTTTGGGTTGGAGTGACATAAGTGTTGGGATCCACTCCACACACCCTTTGGCTTGCATTCAAAGCTTGATGGGCGGCAAGCTTTGCAAGAAGCTCCTTTCTTATCTCCGGTGTGACCCGCTCACAAAATTTCACCTCATGACCGGGCTCATGCAACAAATGGGCCCTCACCCTATTGGCCCCACCCATACGCTTATATGGGCAAAGCTTGCATGTCCATGGACGTGCACCCCCCGCATGAGTAGGAGGCTCGAAGTTGACCTCATCCCACCATGACCACCCATCCGTTCTACTCCTACCGCCCGCATGAGAAGAGGATGCCATGAATAGTTAGTAACTTAGTAGTAGTCTAGTAGAAGAGGGTGGAGAGAGCTTAGAGGGGTAGAGTAGGAGAAGAGGTAGAGGGAAGATTGAAGAAGTCTAGTAGAAGAGGGTGGAGAGAGCTTAGAGGGTAGAGTAGGAGAAGAGGTAGAGGGAAGATTGAAGTAGTCTAGTAGGAGAGGGTGGAGAGGAAGGTGGTGGAGTAGGAGAGGGAGATAGTGGACAGGAAAGCTTGAGTAGGAGAGGGAGATGGTGGAGAGGTACTCAAGTCTTGGAAGTTGGAAGGCTTGAGTCAATGAGTAGAAGAGGAGTAGCAGGAAGCCCATTATATAGCATATGGCAGCTCTCTCTCTCTCTCTCTCTCTCTCTCTCTCTCTCTCTCAAACTCTCAAACGGCCAGCCGCCAACGGCTAGTAGCCGTTGCCCGAAAAAAAAAAACGGCTCGATTTTTGTAGCCGTTGCGCCATTGCAGACGTCCCCCCGTCCCCGGCTGACAACGTCCCCCCGTCCCCTCGGGCGGGGACGCCCGTCCCCTGGTCACGTCCCATCCGTCCCATCCGTCCCGTCCCCCGGGCCGTCCCGCCGTCGTTACGCTACTGCCGTTAGTCGGGACGGCGTTCCCACATCCCACGTGGGCGTCCCGCCGTCCCCCTGTCACTATGATAGGCACAGAGAGAGAGAGAAAATGAATCTGCATAATGAAGAAGAAGCAATGATACAAACAACCTTGTGCAAGGGGTGGTCCTTGTAGGTGAGGGCATGATGAACAACTACTCTCGTAAGAGAGGACCCGGGCCTGGAAGCACCTGTCAAGGTGTCTACAAATGAGTAAGAGCCTGGCCTTATATAGTCCCTCCTGGAGCCGGCCGACTTGCTCTAAAAAAAGACCCACGACTAGAAAAATAATAAACATGTGAATATGGGTGGCCAACCCTACAACCAAGGGATAAATCTGGGCACCCCTAATACACAACATGTGTACACTACCAGGAAATGAATAATGCTAACACCCCCTCAGATATGGGAGAGAAACTAGTCCAAGGAGCTGGAAAAGGAAACCTCCAAAGCAAGTTGAGAAGTCGATTTGCTCCCGCCTCTGCCACTTACTCCAAGAAACTGCTCCCGATCCAGAAGTCCAGCAAAATCCAAAAATGAACCACCAGATGTCCATATCTCCAACCCAATCTGTATCACACTAGTCCACACAATGTGCTCCCTCTTCAGCCCAAAAAAGGATATCATCTGACTCTTACCTCCAAGAAAAAAATATGCTCCTTCGAGAACACCGCCAAACTGTCTCCCTGTTGGCAACCCCTCTAGACACCCTAGAGGCCCACAATGTCTACATCAGCCTTGGTACTCAAGCCTCCAATTCTGAGCTTGTTGAGCACCAATCTCCAGATACAAGGTTTTCGGATCTTCATGTATCCCTTGGTCCAAGAATGCCTCTCTGTCTTGCTAACACTCAAAGTGGAAGAAACATACCTCCAGCACTGTAGCTGACTATCCTGTTGGCACCTGACCTTTAAAACCTGTATCTATAACTCGCCGTCGCGTGATGGGACACCTTCTGTAGAAGAGCTTCAACCCGGTGCTCTGATACCATGTCAAAAGTGCGCAGCGGGGAGCGTGAGACGTAGGCACACAGAGAAAGAAAACGAATCTGCATAATGAAGGAGGAGCAATGATACAAACAGCCTTGTGCAAGGGGTGGTCCCCATAGGTGAGGGCATGATGAACAACTACTCCCGTAAGGGAGGACCCGGGCTTGGAAGCCCCTGTCAAGGTGTCTACAAATGAGTAAGAGCTTGGCCTTATATAGCCCCTACTGGAGTTGGCTAACTTGCTCTAAAAAATGACCCACGACTAGAAAAATAATAAACATGTGAATATGGGTGGCCAACCCTACAACCAAGGGCCTTGACCAGAGGGAAAAATATGGTGCTGCCCGTGATAAATCTGGGCACCCCTGATACACAACTTGGGCACACTACCAGGAGATGAATAATGCTAACAACAACCAGACTGTAGGCGAGGAGTGGGCTCCGTAGGTAGAGGGCTGAAGGTGCTCACCAAGAATGATCAAGGAATGATGATAAAATGTCACATGCACACCCTGTTGGTGTATAGGTGGCATGGCATTCTTTGCATTCATGAGCATTTAGCATAACATTCTTAGCATCAAGCAAGCATTAAGCATGGCATTCGAGCATTAAGTCAACATTGTGGGCAGCCGACAGGAGTGTACAAGAGCCGACTAGGCATTATGATCAGTCTTGAGAATATTCAGCAGCCAACAGGGTACTACAACCAGCCGACTGGTATTAATGATAGTCGTGGACACTTTCTGTAGGCTGACAGCAGTAGGCACAGCCTGACCAGCAATAAATTCACATATAAAAGGCATTGCACATCATTCAGTCCAGCAGCTCTCCATCGTTTGGTGGTCTTCAGCCCAATACCCTAAGAGGGTGTGGAGTTCAACATTCAACATTCAGCAAGTACAGCATTCAGCATTCAAAATCAGCATTCAGACCATCAAATCATCATCATCATCATAGATCTTTTTAGATCTCAGTTGTAACCATCTCATTTAATATAGCTGCATTGCATTGCATTGAAACCATTCTCTATCTCTTGGAGCGTTTCTAAGTGCAGTTTAGTTAAGGCTAAGGTTGTTTTACTATGATCAATCCCTCGCATGAGAGTTCCCACCACAAATGCACAATCAGGGCGTGTGTTGAGTAACCAGATCAAGGAATGTGACTTGGTTGGACACATGCTCAATACAAGAAGTAATTTGCTGAATTGACAAGAGACACACAATGAGTTGGAACGGCCGACCCCTCCCTCAAATAAAGTATATTGATCTTGGGAGAATCAAGTACATAGTGTCATGGGCATTTCTGACCAGATTTCCATACCAATACATATGAATACAGTATTGCAAACAAGTGGTTGTCGATGTAGACTTGCAACTCACACTACCCTCTCAAGTGCCCATGTTCCCTACCATCTGCTCTCTATTATTCTACCAACACATGGTAGCAACAATATGCAAGAGAGCACGTAGGACAAGAGAACACTACACAGGGTATGTGATCTTGTAAACCGGTTCCTCCCTTCTGCCACCACTTGCTTCCATATTTAAGCATAAAAGCTTACCAATTGCAAGTAGAGTCGATGACAACGGAAGTCTTTGCGATGGAAGTCCTGGGAATGATGAGATCTTCAATTTGTCGCATTTCTTTGCGACAAAAGTCTTCAAGAGGATAAAGGGAACCATGGGAAAGCTTCCCCTATGGTTCAACTTGAGAAAGGAGGTCTGAAATTAGGGTTTTCAGCAAAAAGACCAGAAATTACAGCAATAAAGAGAGTTGTTTTACTGAATTTCAGTCATTGGGAGTGTGTAGGAGAGTGATTAGTACCATGAAACACTCTTGGAAGCTTGAGAAACACCTTAGCAAGCTTGGATATGGAGTTGGGAAGGAGAAAGTGCAGAAAATACAGCCCAAATGCCCTCATGAAGGAGGCGCCAATCTCTAGAGAGGAGTGAGGTGGTGAGTTGTCCAGTGTAGGTGGCAGGCAGGTGCTTTGTGGAGCAAGCTAGAGTGGACACATGGCTGGTTACTCCCTTTGTACAAAGGGGATAAGGTCTGGGCGGTGGACATTGGGTTTTGTCCACCTCGGGACATTAGTGTGTGTGAACATCAGCTGGTCATAATTTATAAGTGAGTTTTGGTCGCCTAAAACTTAATGAAGTGTGTACACACTCACTTATAAATTAGTGTGAACTCTTAAGGCTAGGTTTATGACCAATACTTACCACCTGTCACATGCCACATAACCATGTCAGCAAACAATTTCACACGCACGGTTCGCGGGCGGACGTCCTCTTACCCGGAACTACACATTGGTCAAGCAAGCATGAAAACAACATGCAATTTCAATTGCAAGCAAGCACATAAAGATGTTATGCAATGCAGCATTGGTATGGACAATCCTCGTTCATGAGACTATACCAAAATAGACGTGCTCCAAGCAAGTACACGAGGTACCAGACCCAATGGAACACCAATCCACCAGGCATTTCCGGGCATGTACACAGAGGTACAAGTCCCAACGGAAAGCCAAGTCCGCAATATCACATGAGTGGCATCAATCCTTGGCATATACAACTGCCATGGACATCAGTCTAATGTACATACATGATGAGAAAGCATGGGTGGATCAATTGGGTGGCTAAATGTTGACAAGGAACCAACCAGTTTCCTGTACAGAAGTGTATGTGCCACTCGATTGGATCCAGAAGAGGAAAGTTTGATATTGGGGTCCATGGGGGAAGTGATGGGCTTACAATCTGTCATCCTGAAAGCCTCCAGCAACTCTGTAACATACTGCTGTTGAGAAATGAATATGCCATTTAAGCTCTGAAAAATCTCCAATCCAAGAAAGAAGTGAAGCAACCCAAGATGTGTCATCTCAAATTCATGATTGAGGGCAACCTTTGTCTGAGCAATGTGTGCTGCATGGCTGCCTGTAATGATCATAGAGAATGATGAGAGTATACAACCCTTTCTCAGGATAAATGTAGAGATTCTCAGGATAAATGTAGAGATTTGGATTAGCCGCCGATTGCTTGAAACCCTTTTGTCAAAAGAAAGCATCAATCTTCTCATACCAATCCCTGGGAGCTTGTTTCAAACCATATAAGGCCTTTTTCAGCCTGGAGACTATACCTTTGGAGCTAGGAACTTAAAATCCTGGGGGACGTTCCACATAAACTTCCTTCTTTAGCTCCCCATTGAGGAATGCCGACTTGACATCCATTTGAAAGATAGGCCAATGAGAGTGTGCAGCAAGAGCAAGAACAAGAACAGTTAGTATGGTTGCCATCCAAGCAGTCAGTGCAAAGGTATCATCAAAATCCACGCCAGCTTTCTAAGAATAGCCTTTGGCCACAAGCTTGGCCTTGTGCTTATCCAGAGTCCCATCTGATATCCGATTTGTACTTGGTCTTATAGATCCACTTGACACCAATCACCTTCCGCTTCGACGGTCTAGGAACCAGCTCCCAAGTTTGATTCTGCTGAATAGAGTCAAGCTCCGCTTCTTGAGATGATGTCGTGGTACGCAATCGCTCCGATCGACGAGGACCCCCCTGTTGGAGGTGAAGGCAACCGTGTTATTGCTGGGTCTCGTAGTCTGGTACAACCAATTGGGAATTTGAGATCCCTCCTCAGAAGTCGAACCTTGCTCTTGAGATGAAGCGTGTTGTGGACATCCACCAAAATCTCCTCCTCCCGAACAATGTCGGATGATTCCTTCGCCTGAGGTGCTCGAGGACGTGCCGGGTCAAGTCGAGGAAGAGGAACAGGAGAATCCAACGAGGAACTAAGGAGAGGCTGAGTCGAATCAGCCCATGAAGATGAAGAAGCCCCCTTCTGCAACAGAAGATGAAGTCTCATCAACCACCACATCTCTGCTAATGATGATTTTTGAGGTTGCAGGATTGTAGAGCCGATAACCTTTAGATTCTGAGTTGTAACCAACCAAAATGCGATGCTTGGACTTAGCGTCGAGCTTCCTCTTGTCACCATCAGGTACATGAACAAATGGACTGACAACCTAATCTCGCTTCTCGCCTAGGCACGGGATCCTTAGGCCAATGTAACCCATCTCTACGAGGTGTGTGGCTAGGGCTAAAGGTCTGGGCCTTGCTTGGGTCTCAACTCCCCTACAAGGAACGTGTACTTATGAACTTTTCTCTATTTATGTATAGAATATGGTATGGAGACTGTGGGTCTTGTTTGGCTAGATATCAGCAGTATACAGAATTCTCTGGTGGAAAGTAACCTACCTCAACATATACATCCCTTGAAGGTTGCCTATGTAAGCATATCTACATAAATCTTGCATGTTCATCTATCCATACCAACGATATTACATCACCCAAGTGTGATCTATGCAACATACCCATGCTTCCTAATACTTGTACCTACCGAGTCACACAAATTTCTTCTTTAAAGGCTGACTGACGTGTGTCTGCTTGTACCTCTAGTTTCTTTGAAGATTGTGACATGCGAGGGATTTGACCGTCGTAAACACAACCTTAGGTTAACTAAACTGCTCTTAATGATGCTTGAGAAAAGACAGATAGTGTCAATGCAATGCAATGCAGCTATATTAGATGAATGGGTTACAATGAGGAATAGATCTATGATGCTATCCTAGATGGATATCCTTCTCGGGATGAGAGGGATAGGCTGAATGCTGATGCTGAGTACTGCTCCTTACTCCAATGCTGAGGTCCACCCTTCGATGCCGGATTCCCTCTACGTAGGAGATAGGAATGATGAACTATATGCTGAATATGCTGCCTATATGCTGAATGGACTGCTGTCCCACTGTCTTTCCCTTGTCTCCCTGGAAGGAAACGCTGAAGGGATGGCTGGGAACTGATGCTGAACTGCTGAACTGAAACGCAGATGCTCTCTGGACGGAGATGATGCTCTATGCGTTTACTGATCTGATGGACTGATGCGCTGAGATGCGATGATGGACTCAATGCTGAAAACGCTGATGATCTGAGATGCAATGATGCGCTTCTATTTATATGCAGGTACTGATGCAGGTCGGCCAGTGTTGCTGCAGTCGGCCAGTGTTGCTGAATGCTCACGACTGGCCATGAATGCCATAAATACCAGTCGGCTGACTTTAAAAGGCTGTCGGCTGAGTAACATTGCTGTCGGCTGCCCATAATGAATACCTTACATGGTTATGAAGACTAAGGTGCTGATGTTGGTGATGAAACACCCCCATGCTTATGCTGATAAATGCCTGACTAATACTTAGATGTCTGATTAATGCTTGATGATGCCATGCCACTTGTACACCTGATGGGTGTGCACGTGACAAAGATCCTTCCTCACATGCATGGGTATAAACTGTGGTATTCTGGACCCTTGATATAGTGTTAATGCGTTTTGGAAAGTCCCATTGCTCTGCTAACTCAAGCATGAAATTCCTTCAACGTGGCACATGGTTTGGACTGCTTGCCTACCTTTTCCGATCCAACAACAGCCACATGGAACACACTTTGGCTTGATTGCCATGTGCCTGTGTGTACCTCTAGTTTCTCTGAAGATCTTCCTCACATGCATGGGTGTGAAGTGTGGTATTCTGGACCCTTGGTATAGGGTTAATGCGTTTTGGAAAGTCCCATTGCTCTCTCAACTCAAGCATGAGATTCCCTTAATGTCGCACATGGTTTGAACTTTGGACTGCTTGCCTGCCTTCTCCGATCCAACAACAGTCTCATGGAACACAGTTCAGCTTGATGCAATCCTCTAATCTTGGTGTGCGACTAAGTTTAGAAATGAATGAGACACTCCCAGGTGTATTTTCTGTGTGATCATCCTTTGGTTCTGAAGGAGCCTCTTCCTTGAATTGCTTCTTCACGTTTGTTGGATCTTTTGCAACGTGCTTAATGTAGTCACAGATGCTTTTCTCAAACGCTGGCTGATTTTACTGCTATGCACCTTCTGATGCACACTTACTCCTGTGCTTGATTGCTGCTGAGGAGGCAGACTGATTGATGACTGAAGTGGGTAGGGGATGGGCTATAGGGCCATCAGCACCCCCATCCACTGGTCAGCTGGTTGGCTGGCTGCTTGACCTTTCCGGACCTGGCTGACCCCTGCTGGCCATGAAGTGGGTAGGGGAGGGGCTATAGGGCCATCAGCACCCCCATCCACTGGTCAGCTGGTTAGCTGGCCGCTTGACCTTTCCGGACCTGGCTGACCCCTGCTGGCCATCCTCTGATGTACAGTTTGTGTGCCTTTAGAAGGCTGTACAACTGCATGCTGTGTCTAAGATTAACGAAGTGTAAAATGTGCTACCTTGGTTCGCTGATGGAGAATAAAAGAAATGGTAATTTGATATGAAGGTGGCTCTTATTATGTCCAAAATACAGAAGCAAGTTAATCATCCCTTTGGATTGTCCAGTTTGTGTTAAGAAGGTGGTAACACATTTATCCGAAGGCCTTGAAAGTTGAGAGAGGATCCAAGATGGGGTCTTTCAATATTAGCCTTTCAGTATTAGAGGACTAACCCCATCGTGCTTACAGCGCCATACATTACTGAGGCACATATTTGGACCTCTCAATGCCTTGCCACTTCTGCTTGAGATCTCGGCTCCAATTTGTCTTCACAGTATCTTGTCTCACTCTTAGTCTGTGATCCAGCATGGTATTTGTTCCCCAGATCTGGATTTCATGCTCACACTGTCGAAGGTGTTTATTCCCATTGTGACCTTGTACCTTAAGCATCAAAATATGAAGCAAGTCTTTAGCCCTTGATTATGTATGGTCTATCAATGACATGCCATTAAATATTTATTTAATGCATTTTTGAGATTCATTTCTAAAAAAATCTATATTGTCATCCTCATCATGCACATAGTACTTGTAATTTAATCCACATTGTTGCTGTGTAATGTAACATCTGATCGCAAGTCAGGCACAAGGAGTTGTGATGTATTTGAAATAACATGGTTTCTTTGACCTTCGAAGGACAATTATCTTTTTGGATGAGTAAGGCAGCAGTGGATGTGACTCATTGCTTTCTTTTCTGTGACCAAAACATATTGGCTGTTGTTATTGCGTGAAGGGTGTAGCAGAAGAAGATTACAACGAGCCTGCGGAGGAAGGTACGAGAAATGCACCGTAGCATTATTGGCATGGTTAATTGTGCAGCAAGCTATATGTCTTTTTAAGCTGTAGATGAGTACGCTTACGCACTTTCCAAGCTTTTATGTGATAGACCTGGCTGCTGATGATGGGGACCTAAAACCCTCAAAATCGGAGGGTGCTGAGTCAGATGGGTCAGAGCCCCCTTTGAATGAAGATGATGATCTTGATGATCCTGATGATATTGATAAAGGGAACGAAGAATCAAAAACTGAGCATTTAGTGCTAGCACAATTTGAGAAGGTCTGTTCATTGTTCTTAAATTTGGTAAGCAAATGCTAAAAGCCAATGGGAGAAGCACTTCTCGCTAGAGAGACTGTTGACATGACCTGTGCAGGTGACAAGATCGAAAAACAGATGGAAGTGCATTTTGAAAGATGGAATAATGCATCTGAATCATCGCGATTTTCTCTTTTCGAGGGTAATCACACTTTTCCCAAAAAGTCTGTCTGATTGTATAAATAAGAGAAGATTTCCTCTAGTATGTGGCCTGCCTTAGCTGAGAAAGAAAGAAAGATATATTAAGCGTCTACTAAAGACCCAATGGGCCTATGAGACCAAAGTGGTACAATAATGTCCATGGCATATCTTATCATGGAATGGAAAATAAAACAGAATGAAAATATAAATATAGCTATCTCACTGGGGTGATACAAAACTGTCCATGGAAACTAGTCATGGAAAACTAAGAACATAAAAACATAGGAGCAACATCAGCTCCGAGTAGATGGTATACCACTCTCCAAAATGTCAAGCATGGGGTTGACGAGTATGGCCGAGAGGTCTCCCTCAGCTATGTCACGTGGAAAGGTAGCTCGATGGCGGTGGAGCATGTCTTGGATCCGGAGCTGATGAGGTGATCGTGGCCGACGGGGGGTCGAGGGCGTCGGGCACGCTGGAGTGCAGAGGCTCGGTCCGAGGTAACCCCTCTCGGGCGAGGTAGGTCCAGAGCAGCTCGTGGAGGATCCACAAGATCCACTATGTCGGTTTCCTCCACCTCCTGGGTCCGGAAGAAACTGGTGATGGTTGGCTGCCGAGGGAGGGGGCGGGGTGGTTGGGGCCTGTGTCTCAAGAAGGTGTCCCTGTGTCTGCGGAGCTCAAGCAGGAAGAGGCCCAGGCAACGCTGGCCCTGGAAGTCAATGATCCTGGAGAGTGGACCGAATCCCTCACGAAATAGATAGTGAAACCTACCGCGGATGTCATAGTATATTGGGCAGCGGCATATGTAATGCTCCTCCGTCTCAACCTCTGTGTGGCATAGTTGGCAGATCCTCTCCTCTCCGGGTGTCCGTACGAGCTTCCCAGCTTTGAAGATGCGCTCAGCTCTACCTGTCTCCACTCTGAGGCGGTGGGAAGAAACCCGTATCTGGCCAATCGCAATCCGCATGGCATGGGACATGTGAACACTCAAGTAGCCCAGCTGCTGGGAGAAAAGGGGAGTCCAAACTGTACTGAAGGGGGGGGTAGGCGGTCCATGCAGAGCCCGTATACTTAGAACCAAGTGGAAACCAGTGCATACCAACCATACTCCAGAGTGCCCCTCAAGTGTTAGCTGTTTGGAGGACTCCAGGGCAAGCCTCGGGTACCTATGGGGATCCATGTGACTGATGCGATGAAGGTTCACTACCATCGGGGCTGTAGCAAACTCTGCGTGGATAAGCTAGTGTGGGACTGATGGTTTGCTGCGGATCATACGGGAGAACATAATGACTTGGGGCCTCTTAACTCGCTGCCAATCCTCATTGGATAAATTTGGCCCCCAGAAAGCTGCTGCATACATCAAGGTTGGTGTGACGAGGGTGTCAAAAAGCCAGCCCTTCGTCCTGGGCTCTTGGAAATGTGCTTGGAAGCACTGCCACTCAAGTAAGCTCAAGGCTGCATATCCCCGCGTCACTCTGGCATGTGCTGCGGGAAGCATGGTAAAGCGTGGGCCATTGAAAGTGACACCAAGGTAGACATAGGATGAGACAATCTCCACAGGATCCCCTCTATATGTGAAGCTCAAATTGGATGTGATGGGGTGGGAGGTATTGAAGACCATTACCTTGGTTTTACCAAGGTTAACAGAGAGGTCCCGCTGAGTGCAAAAGTCATGTAAGGCATCCAACTGTCTCTGAAGCCCTTCGGCTGAGTCTGAGAGGAGGACGATGTCATCTGCATAAAGTAGTATGGGGATCAATATGCTTGCCAGTGTGGGACCAGCCCTGCCTAATCCATCAATGAAGCTCGAGATCTCGTCAATGTAGAGGCTGAAAAGAGTGGGTGATAGATGGCAGCCCTGTTTCACCCCAATGGTGCTGGAAATCTCCTGTGATGTACCTCCTGGGGCTCTCACTCGTCTGGTGATGGACTCATAGAGGGCGATGATGCTCCAAACCATGTCAGATGGGACTCCGATCTCCTGTAGACGGTGTAAGAGGCGGGCTCGGTGTACAATATCAAAAGCTTTGTGGAAATCCACAAAGCAGCAGTAAATCCTCTGGTGTCGTGCTCTACCCTCCTCCATGATGGCACGGAGGGTGAAGATGTGGTCAAGGGTAGAGTAGCTCCTCCGAAAGCCAGCCTGTCCTGAGGCTCTGCATCCCTGGCTCTCTGCAAATGAACTAAGCTCCGCCTCTAGCACTGATGCATAGAGCTTGGCCAATGTGGCCAATCATGATCGTCATGTAGTTATTAGGATCAAGTGGATCTCCGGCTTTGAGCATGGGGGTGATGGTGTTGGTGGACCAAGAGGGTGGGAATCCTTCACAAAGGGCTCTATTGAACATGTAGGCTAGTAGGGGTGCTAGGGTATCATGGGCATGCGAGATGTACTCGGTAGTTAGTCCCTCATGATCTTGGGCTCACCCATTGCGTAGTCTACCAATGGCCTTGAGGACCATGCCCTTTGTGAAGAAGGCGGAGGTGGTGGGGCGAGGGTCTGGTGGTGGGGGTAGGGGTGGCCGATGGGGGATATGATAGAGGGAGCGTGCATAGGAGTGCCATGTGTCTGGGCAGGTGATAGGTGTGGGAGGGCGATGTTCTCGGAGTTTCCGCCATGCCTCTTTGTAGTTCGGCCCTAAGAAAAGTCGGTATAACTCATCCTCTTTCCGAGCATAGAACTCTCGTTTCTTGCGTGAGGTGAGCTGTTGAGAAATCCGTTGCGCTTGGCGCTTGGTGATTTGCCCAATCCGTACCTCATGCTTAACACGGGAGCGTGTGGCCCGACATTCGTCATCATACCAACAGTTCTGGGGCATGCAACCGCAAGGTGGCTTGGCGGTAGACCGCCGCGTGCATATGAAAGAAGCTGTGGCGGATGTGTGGAGTATGGTGGTGAGTTGTGTTGTGAGGGTGGATAGGGGGATAGTAGGTTCCACATCCTGGAGTTGGCGGTAGATGTGGTTGGAGTAAACAAGGTCAAGCTCGTGATCAAAGAGGATTTGAGTGTAATGTGAGATGGGGGGAGGTGGTGGAGGGATGGGTGGTGTGCAGGAAAGAGTGAAAGAGAGGTAGGCATGGTCAGCTTGAAAAGGGGGTGGCGGAATGGAGAAGTCAGGGATAAGGTGTGCCAGAGCCGGAGATCTCATAAGGTAGTCCACAATGCTAGTACCTCCTGAGCGAGGGAAGGAGGTGAGGGCGCCGGAGGAGGGCCATCGGGACATCCCGTTATAGATAACGAGACCATGTGCAGCTCCCAGCTCTAAGAAATCTCTCCCGGACACTGTGACCTCCTCACGGTCCTATGATGATCGTTGCAGCCCTGTGTCAGTGATGTCCAACTCCACCTGTAGTCTGATAGGGTCGTCTAGATCGAGTAGTGGGACCTGCTGACTTCCCGTCCTGGCGTTGAGATCCCCGAGTAGGAGGACTTCCCCTAGCTATGAGAACTCCATGATATCCTCATATAATGGTAAGTACGGCGACTGGCCATGCTGTGCGGCGTAAGGGGAGTGGCGTGGTGCAAAATAACACACAGCAATGTGGATGACTCTGTCACTGCTAAGCTGTAGCCGCACCCAAAGATATCGTGCATCCTCGTCCTTCCGGACGATGCTGAGAATCTGTCGGAGATGGGATCTAAAAAGGACAACTACCCCCCCAGAGCCACGTACTACTCCTTATGTGCGGGTCTCGCCTCGAAAAGCTGACTCCCACTCATACCCGGCTGTGTATGGTAAGCCCCTCTCAGGGCTCTGATGAGTTTCTGTGAAAGAAAATGACATCCCTGCCTGTGAGAATCTCGCTCAAGCCTCCTGGATTTGACCACAGCATGCCATTGCAGTTCCATACTGCCAACCCCAGGTATTTGGTCTCATAGACCCCGCGTCCCTATATGGGACGGCGCTCAGTGATAAGGACTCTACCATCCCTGTAGATTGCCCACTTGCCTGCTCTGCGGGCCTCATGAACAGTCACCATCGCCTCACACCAGTGTGCCACCTGTGTTGTAGTGAGATCATCTCCCATGTACACCTGTGTGCCCTTGAGGGCAGCCCGCCTGTCTACGAAGGCTTGTCTGTTGGTGGCATCAAGGAATCTAATGATGAGGGGTCGCTCTCGTGTCGTATCCTTTCCTGCCCTCCATGTGTCTGCAAAGGGGGGGCCGATCCCGTCCACTCCTAGCATCTGGCAAAGTGTCATGGCATCCTCCTTTGGGGAAGCCCCCGCCTGTAGCCCCCGTCCTTGCACATGGAGGGCCCTATCCTTCCTGCGTTTCTCCTCCTCGAGAGTCTCATGTATGATGCTCTGCGGGGGTTTGTGCTTCTTCACCACCTCCACCCAATCTTTCTTCGTGGTCTGCAGTTCTTCCCGCAGCTTATCACTCGCAGCTTTCAACTGCTCCAAGTCAGTCCTTAAACCCTCCTGAATATTCAGTTCCCCTTCCTCCATTGTGTGGTCCTTGATTGTAGCCTTTAGGGCTTCCATTTCTGCCCGGAGTTTCCCTATCATTGGGGCAGCTTCTGGCATTCCTGTTTGTTGCAGCTGGGTCTCTTTCAACATCTGAATCACCTCTTCCTGGTGGTTCACTTGGGCTGTCAGTTCTTCAATCCTGTTGTTCTTTCTGCGTATCTCCTTGCGGAGGCCTTCCAACTGTTTTTCATGTTGGTTCAGGACCTTGTCTAGCACCTTCTTTTGTTCACCTAGTAATTTCTTGGTGTTGTCCTCCACTGTCTTGATGTATGCCTCCAGCTCCTGTAGGTTCATTGTGTTATTTCCCCTAGTTGCTGCCTTGGGGCCTGAGCAAGGGCAGGAGGGAACACGCAGTCGAAGTGCGCCTGTGTACAGCACGGAAGCAGGGGCGCAGGGCGGAACACGCAGTGAGTGGAAGTGCGCCTGTGTACAGCGCGAGCAGATCAGCACAGCAGTGCTGCCAGCATGGGTGCGCAGTGTAAGCAGGGCAGCGACGAACAGCGCGAGAGAGCGAGGGAGACCACCAGAGAGAGAGAGAGAGAGAGAGAGAGAGAGAGAGAGAGAGAGAAGGCGGCTGTTGGTGGGTGGAATAAGCGGGCAGGTAGACGAGAAGAGGGTTGAGTAGGCAGATAGGCGACAAAAAGGGAGGGGGGTTGGCGGACAGTCGAGCAGGGTCGGAGGGGGGGGGGGTGTTGGGGAAAGAAAGAAAGAAAGAAAGCTGTATTAATGTCTACTAGAGGCCGAACTCGACCTAAGAGACAAATCAATGTACAACTGTCAATGTCTTCTGGATGTCCAGAAAAAAAAAGGACAAAATGAACATGAAATAAACTATGAAAGTACTGAGCTAGTGGGGGGGTGTGATGGATGGAGCACTACTACTAGAGGCTCAGTATGCAACCTATAGCATAGGGTATACAAGAATGCAATGCAGATCTGTCTAGCTCCAACCAGTACCATAATGGGGGTGTAATATGTGATACATAGGCAATGGGGAGGCAAAAATACCTTGGAGCATGATCTCCGGGTGTGAGTGTAAGTGACTTAGCCGCTCCTACCGATGTCGAGCCCGTATCTCTGTGATCTCCCTCTAATGTAGTCTGGGAGTCTGGTAGCCTGGTGCTCTCGGTCTCCGTCTGGCTCGGAGGTTCGCAACGCGCTAGAGTGAGAGAAGAAAGAAAGATATTAAGTGTCTACTAAAGACCCAATGGGCCTATGAGACCAAAGTGATACAATAATGTCCATGGCATATCTCATCATGGAATGGAAAATAAAACAAAAGGAAAACATAAACATAGCTATCTCACGGGGGGGGGGGAGAGAGAGATGTCCATGGAAACTCATCATGGAATACTAAGGACATAGAAACATGGGAGTAGCATCAACTCTGAGTAGATCGTATACCACTCTCCAAAATATCAAGCATGGGGCTAATGAGTATGGCCGAGAGGTCTCCCTCAGCTATGTCATTTGGAAAGGTAGCTCGTTGACGGTGGAGTCTTGGATTTGGAGCTGATGAGGTGATCGTGGCCGACAGGGGGCCAGGGGCGTCGGGCACGTTGGAGTGCGGAGGCTCGGTCTGAGGTAACTCCTCTTGGGTGAGGTAGGTCCGGAGCAGCTCGTGGAGGGTCCACAAGATCCACTATATCGGTGTCCACCTCCTGGGTCCGAAAGAAACAGGTGATGGTTGGCTGGCGAGGGAGGGGGCGGAGTGGCTGGGACCGAAGCTCTCTCAAGAAGGTGTCCCTGTGTCTCCGGAGCTCAAGCAGGAAGATGCCTAGCCAACGTTGGTCCAAGAAGTCAATAATCCTAGAGAGTGGGCCAAATCCCTCACGAAATAGACAGTGAAATCTCCCGCGGATCTCATAGTATATTGGGCAGTGGCATATGTAATGCTCCTCCATTCCAACCTGTGTGGCATAATCGGCAGATCCTCTCCTCTTTGGGTCTCCGTATGAGCATCCCAGCTTTGAAGATGCACTCAACTCCACTGTGAGAGGCGATGGGATGAAATCTGTATCTGGCCAATCGCAATCTACATGGCATGGAACATGTGAACACTCAAGTAGCTCGGCTGTTGGATGAATCCATCCTCAGTGAGTGTGAGGAAGTGATCTCTGTAGAAGTGCATCTTCGTGGGAAGCTTCGGAGGTGTGATCCATGTGGAGTGGATGTAGGGGTTTAGAAGATCTAACCGGATAACCCGGTTGATATCCTCGTGAGAGAGCCGGAGAAAAGGGGAGTCAAAACTGTACTGAAGGGGGGGTTCGATATTAGGTAGTGTAAGACTAACTAGCTATTGTGCAGCTAACTAGTTTAGGAGTAGTTGTACTAGTTTAATAATAGTTGGTGAAAATCTAAGTACTTGTTGACAAATAGGTAGTTGCACAACTAAGAGGGTCATCCCATAGGCCCTCTACATAGCTAGGAAAACTATTGTTCAGGATCCGTCGCCTATGTGGAAATGTAAAGGGTGGTTTGACCACCCTCTACACCAGTTTCAAGGTGCAGAGTAGCCCTCAAGTGCTAGCTGTCTTGAAGACTCCAAGGCAAGCCATGGGTACCTATGGGGATCCATGTGACTGATGCGATGGAGGCATGTGATTGTCTGGAAGAGTGCATTCACTACCATCGGGGTTGCAACAAACTCTGCCTGGATAATTTGGTGTGGAATTGATGGTTTGTTGCGGATCATATGGGAGAACATCATGACCTGGGGCCTCTCAACTCGTTGCCAATACTCATCGGAGAAATCTGGCTCCCAGAAGGCTGCTCGATACATCAAGGATGGTGTGACGAGGGTGTCAAAAAGCTAGCCCTTTGTCTTGGGCTTCTGGAAATGTGCTTGGAAGCACTGCCACTCAAGTAAGCTCAAGGCTGCATAACCTCGTGTCACTCTGGCATGTGTTGCGGGAAGCATGGTGAAGCGTGGGCCACTGAAAGGGACACCAAGGTAGACATAGGATGAGACAATCTCCACAAGATCCCCTCTATATGTGAAGCTTAATCTGGATGTGAAGGGGCGAGAGGTATAGAAGACCATTACCTTGGTTTTACCAAGGTTAACAGAGAGGTCCTGCTGAGTGCAAAAGTCCTGTAAAGCATCAAACTGTCTCTGAAGCCCCTCCGCTGAGTCTGAGAAGAGGACGATGTCATTTGCATAAAGTAGTGTGGGGATGAATATGCCTGCCAGTGTGGGACTGTTGAGATATCGAGCTCAACTAGTGCTATGGCTTACATTGATGACCCGCGTGGGTGATAGTTTCTGCATCTACACCACTGGCATGGTTGGTGAGATTATGGGTCATATGCGGCCAGTGGATGACAGGCTGTGTGATAGCCATTTTGGATTACTAGAGACTGGCATAGTTATAGCGCCAACTTATTTAGTCGGGTTCACATTATGAACCGACCCTTGTATGTTGTAGTAGTTGAGTACTAACCCATATAGTGTGTACTCTTATCTCTATGTTATGTTGGTTGAGTAGAGAAGAAGAAGATAGAAGAAAATTCAGCTATCCATCTCTCTCGTGTCTTGCTCTCTCTTTTGTGTGTGTGTGTGTGCTTGCTAGGGTTTGAAGCTCTCCCTCTCCCCCATATTCTCTTTATGGTATCAGAGCATGGTTCGTGTGAGAGCTAAGGAGGCAAGCAAGAGGCAAGAACAAGCAAGGAAGGAAGCGGTACTACACCGGTAAGAGCACCATCATCTCTTTCCCCTTCTTGGTTTAGGTACAACACCCTCTCAGTAGCTCTGGGAGCTACACATCTCTGATTGAGGAGCTGTCTTCGCGGGAGTGGACCTACAAGGGAGGTATAGGATCCTATCGGGCATAATTTTTTTAGCGAGGATCGCGTTTCGGACGCGTTACGGGTCCCGTTTCGTCACTGCAGGGTATTTTTGGCAGTTTTTTTGGAAGTTGTGGTAGAGAACTGTTTTTGCTTGAAATCTGGTTATTGTAGTGTAACAATGCATTTTGGAAGTGCAGACAGGGTTTGTACATGTATTGTTGATACTGGGTGTATGTATATGTACTCTGGTCACATTTGGTGACAGACAGGCTGTGCTGAAGTACTGCTGTTGCAGCAGTTACAGGAGATACTATTGTATTACAGGTTGCATACAAAAGTTGTCTGTTTGCAGGTTATTTGATTGTTGCAGAAAAACACGTCTGACGGAATTAATCAGATTGTTAGTGAGAAGCTGGATAAGAATAACTTCCATGCTTGGAAGTTTAGAATGACCAATTTTCTAATGGGTAAAGGATTTTGGGATTATGTAGAAGGAGACAATGAGGAGCCTCGAGAGTTATTTGAGGAGAATGCCGCTCCTGCAGAGATATAAAGGCATTCAAGGATTGGAATCAGGGTGCAAGAAAAGTCATGTTACTGGCTTTCAATTAGTGTCATAGACACTATGATAGGACACATACAAGATGCAAACACTCGAGCAGTTGCATGGTAGAATTGGTTCAGATGTTCCAGACTAACACGAAGGCAAGGAAGTTGCAGTTAAAGCAAGAGTTGCATACTGTGGAAAAGAAAAGCATGTCCATTAATGAATATGCCTTAAAGATCAAGGGCATTGTTGAATCCCTTGGGTCTATCAAGGTATCAGTGGAGGATGATGATTTGGTGAGTGTCTGTATGAATGGGCTTGGCAAAGAGTACAAGCCATTCAAGACCTCCATTGCAGTTAGGTAGAATATTCTCAACTTTCGGGACTTGATCATAGAAGAAAAGGCTTTAGGCGAGGAGCCTTCTTCACAAGCAAGAACACATTGGAACAGGCCTTCTACTCTAATTTAGGTAGAGGGAGAGGTAGAGGTTGTGGTCGAGGCCAAGGTGGTGGCTGACAAGGAAATCAGAATTCTGGACAACAACAGTCCAATGATTCACAGCAGCAATCATACATAAGTGGAAGAGGCCAGTCTAGAGACAGGGGGGGCCAAAGAGGCTGAGGTGGTTGGCAAAGAAATAAAAATGCAAATAGCATAGAATGCTATTACTGTGGCAAACTAGGACACATGGCAAAGAACTGCTACAAAAAGCAGAATGATATTAAAAGTGGGAAGTTACAGCAAGGCAACTATGCATCATCTAGCAAACATGGAGGTGATGACAGAAGCGCAGCTGTTTGTGATGCAGCACATGCTTAGTTCCATAACAGGGGATGTGTCAGGATCTCAAGATATATGGTATGTGGATTTTGGCGCCTCTAACCACATGACCAATCATGTTGAGTGGTTTAGAGATATGTAGAAAATGGAAAAACCAAGTTATATAGAAATAGGTGATGATACTGCGCATCCCATTGCGCATGTTGGTAAGGTGTCATTGTCTATGCAGGATGGCAAAATGAAGTACTTGGTTGATGTACTTCATGTTCCGAATATTACAAAGAACCTGGTTTCTTTTGGACAGATGGTTGAGCAGGGTCTGCAAGTGAGGTTTAATCCTCAAGGATGTTTTGTGGAAGACTTCAAAAATAAGTGTCACTTGGTTACAAAGGGTAACAGAAATGACAGGATATTTACTTTGGATGTGAACATGCCTAAGATAAAGGCAGTCATGTTTGCGCATGGAACAAGTGTCATTGCAGATATTGACATATGGCACAAGCGCATTGATCATGCGAAATGTACAACGACTGAAGTCTATGCAGGCCCAAAATATTGTTGCAGGTTTGCCAAAGTTTAAGTTTGACGGTATGCATAAGGTATGTGAAGCATGCCAACTTGATAAGTAGGCTAAATATGCATTCCCACATGAAAAGCATGTTAGTGCAAGGCCATTGGATGTCATACATTCAGATGTATGGGGACCGACCAAGACTGCAACAATTGTAGGTTGCAAGTACTATGTTACATTCATTGATGACCACACTAGGAAAGTGTGGGTTTATTTCATGAAGGAGAAAAGTGAGGCGTTTGCTCACTTTCAGAGATTTAAAGCCTTGGTCGAGAAGGAAAAAGGCATGCAAATAAAATGCCTAAGATCAGAGGTAGGGGAGAATATTTCTCCAGTGAGTTCAGCGATTTCCTAAGAAAGCAGGGAATCAAGAGGTAGTTTACGTGAAGGTACACTCCGCAACAGAATGGTGTTGCAGAAAGGAAAAATAGGCACATTGCAGAAGTGGCATGTGCCTTGATGGCTGAAAAGAATATGCCACATTACTTTTGGGCAGGAGCAGTAGCAACTGCTGTGTACATTATGAACAGGATGTCCACTGCAGTTGTTCATGGTATGACTCCTGAACAGAAGTTTACAGGCATAAGACCGGATGTGTCTCACTTGAAAGCGTTTGGGTGTATTGCATAGGTACATGTTCTTGATGAAGAACAAAGTTGGATCCAAAGGCAGAGAAATGCATCTTCATTGGTTATGCTATGGAGCAAAAAGGTTATAGATGCTATAACCCTACTACTCGTGAGATGCGAGTAAGCAGAGATGTTGTCTTCGATGAGATGAGTAGCTGGTATGCATCAGTAGTAGTGAAGGCAACAGAAGATGCAAATGTAAGAAGTGCTGATGTTGCACCACATGTAGAGGAGCAATCACAGGGTTGAGTGGACCTAGGGAGTCCTCAAGTAGTGGATCCGAAGTTAGCTCATGGTCAGGTAGGTTGAGAAATGATGCAGGTACACATGTATCACGCAAAGGGAAGGAAAAGGTAGATCAACCTTTTGTGCCCGATCTGTCAGCAGGTCACTCATATGTGGATGGTGACTCTAGTGGCTCTGAGCAGAGCCTTGATGAGGAGCTTGGCATTTCGTCTGTGGTTACTCCTGGTGTAAGGAGAACCAGGGCTGTTTTGAGGACACCTGGCAGTGATCCAGGTGTACGCAGGTCTACGAGGGTTAAATACCTTGTTGACAGGTTGAGATATGATGGATATACAGCCCATCATTATGCTTACATGGTAAAAGCAATATAGGAGGTTGAGCCCACTTGCTTTGAGCAGACAAATGGAAATAAGAAATGAGAAGATGCCATGGATGAGGAGATGGCAGCATTGGATGCAAATGCAACATGGGAGTTAGTGCCTTTGTTTAAGGAGGAAAAGGCAATTGGATGTAAGTGGGTGTATAAAGCATGGTGATTTGCAAGAAGAAGTGTACATTATGCAGCCACTAGGTTATGAGAGTGATGCACATCCAGATTTTGTGTGCAGGTTACGCAAAGCCTTGTATGGCTTGAAGCAGGTACCTAGAGCATGGTCAAACAAGATCGGGGAGTATCTTGTTACCATTGGATTTCAGATATCTAATGCAGATTTTTCACTATATGTGAAAAAGACAGATAGAGGGATCATGCTGTTAGTCATCTATGTGGATGACTTGATTATCACTGGTGATAGTGATGCAGACAAACATGATGTCAGGATGCTTTTGAAGCAAAAGTTTGAGATGAAGGATTTGGGTGAGCTGCAGTATTTATTGGGCATAGAGATGGTGAGATCAGCTCATGGCATTTTGTTATTGCAGAGGCACCATGGCTTGGACATGTTTTCCAAGTATGGTATGACAGGCTGTAAGCCTATTTCAGTGCCATTGGAGCATAACACAAAGCTTTCCGCAGATACAGGTGAGCTTTTGGAGGACCCCACTACATACAGGCGCATAGTGGGTAGTTTGATCTACATGCCCATTACAAGGCCAGACTTTATCTATGGCGTTGGATTCGTGAGTGAGTTTATGCAGGCCCCTAGGAAGCCACACTTGAATGTGGCTAGACGGATTCTCAGGTACATAAAATCCACAGTTGATTATGGACTTTTCTATGAGGTTGGTATAGAGATACAGTTGCATGGGTACACAGATGCTGATTGGGTTGGTAGTCTTTCAGACAGGAGATCTACCAGTGGTTTTATGTTCTCATTTGGGAGTGCTGCTGTGAGTTGGAGCAGTAAGAAGCAGCCAACAGTTGCCTTGTCGAGTACAAAGGCAGAGTATAGGGTTGCTACTATGGCAGCTTGTGAGGTAGCTTGGTTTCAGAAGCTACTTGGTGACATGGGAGAGCCGGTGGATAGGGCAGTTGTCATATATTGTGACAACATGAGCAGCATACGGTTGGCCAGTAACCCAGTATATCATACTAGAACGAAGCACATTGAGGTGCATTATCACTTTGTGGGGGAGAAGGTTCTAGCAGGAGATGTAGATCTGGTATATGTCAGCACAGAGGCTCAGGTGGATGACATCTTCACGAAGGCATTGGGCATAGAGAAGCTCCACAAGTTTAGGAGCTTACTTGGACTGCAGTGTGTGGAGTTGAGCTCGAGGGGGAGTGTTGAGATATCAAGCTCAACTAGTGCTACGGCGGACATTAATGACCCGCCTGGGTGATAGCTTCCGCAACTACCCCACTGGCATGGTTGGTGAGATATGGGTGATATGCGGCCAGTGGGATGACAGGCTGTGTACCATTTTGGATTGCTAGAGATTGGCATAGTTGTAGCGCCAGCTCATTTAGTCGGGTTCACATTATGGACCGACCCTTGTATGTTGTAGTAGTTGAGTACTAAAACATATTGTGTGTACCATAGTCACGCGGGACGTAGGACGGGGACGGAAACGGGGTGGGGGACGGCCATATGTAGGCAACAGGGACGGGGGTAGGAACGGCACTTAAAAATTACTTTGTCGGTGCCACCCACTCGCCTATACGGGCAAAGCTTGCATGCCCATGGCCATGTACAGCCTCCATGAGGGGATGGGGTGTGATTGAGCTCATCCCAAAAGGTCCACCCCGTCGTTCTTCTACGGGGCTATGTATGATGGATGTCTCCTTGTCACTTGATAGCTTGAGACAAAGAAAGAAAGAAAGAAAGAAAGATTTTATTAACGCCTTCCAAAAGAGCGAACTCGGCCTATGAGACAAATTGGTGTACCTGTATGGGGTATCCTCTGTCATCCCAACAAAATGAAAAAGTACTGAACTAAAAAGCTGAATCTGGGTGTGCAATAAGTACAATGAGTGGGGGAGGGGATGGAGCTCTACTACTAGGAGAATGCAAAGCTATATGCATGGAGTATACAATCATGATATGCAACCTAGCTAGCTCCATCTTGTACCATACTGGGAGTATAAAATGGTATACATCAATGAAGGGGGTGTCCACAGCTCCCTGAAGAACATGCCTAGGTCTGCTCTGAAGCGAGCCAGTCGCTCTGCACCCTCTCTGTGAAACTGAGCTCTGATCTCTGTCATCTCTCTCTGGTATAGGCGTGGTGTCCGAAAGCCAGGTGTCCTCTGCCTTGCGGTGTAGGGGCTGGGAGTGGGATGGATCTCTGAAAAAATGTAGTAATCTGTGTCTGTCGTCCCTCCTTTGGAGCTGTCTGAGCCTGTAATGATGTCTCTCTGTGACGCTGTATGTCTAGATGAATTTCCCTAGTATGCGCTGGTCTGTTGCCTCAAAGATTTGGCGTAGGGAATGTGGCTCTCTGAATAAAATGGGAGGTCTCTCTCTGATGGCTGTATATGCTCTGCATCTGCATACATAATGCTCCTCACTCTCCACCTCCTCTCTGCACAATCTGCATACCCTCTCCTCTCGGGGGATCCGTGTTGCTCTACCAGTCTCGATCTCCAATCGATGTGATGAAAGTTGAGGGAGAACTTAAGTGTGAGGGTGGATGGGGGTGTGTGTGTGAAGCTTGAGAGAGTGTGTGTGAGGGAGAAAGAAAGAAAGAAAGAAAGAAAACTATATTAACGTCCTTTAGAGAGTGTGTGAGTCTTGAAAGCTGAGGCTAGAGCTTGCTTGTGTGAGCTTGAAACTTGAGACCTTGGCCCTTGAGGCTTGCCGCTTGAGGGAGAGAGTGCGTGTGTGTGTGTCTTCTATAGGGAGGGAGGCAAGAGAGACGCCAGGGCCCAAAGCCTCAAAGGCTCAAGGCCTATGGGCCAAGGCTAAAGGCCCACAAAAAGCCCCCCCACCCCCTCCCAAACAGCTAGAAAAAAATGGTCAAAAATGTGACCGTCAGCCGTCACTGACAGCCGTCCCCTCCTGGATCCATCCTCGGAATGCCGTCTCTTGTGAGGGACACCCAGCTGGGGACGTCCGTCCGTCCCCGTCCCAAAGTGTTCTCTGGACGGCGTCCCCCCATTCCAAGGGCCCGTCTTCTCTGTCCCTTGTGACTATGGTGTATACTCTTATCTTTATGTTATGTTGGTTGAGTAGAGAAGAAGAAGATAGAAGAAAATTCAGCTATCCATCTCTATCTTGTGTCTTGCTCTCTCTTGTGTGTGTGTGTTTGCGTGCTAGGGTTTGAACTTTGAAGCTCTCCCTCTCCCCCACATTCTCTTTAGGGACCAGCCCCGCCTAATCCGTCAATGAAGCTCGAGATCTCATCAATGTAGAGGCTGAAAAGAGTGGGTGATAGAGAGCAGCCCTGTTTCACCCCAAGAATGCTGGAAATCTCCTGTGATGTACCTCCTGGGGTTCTTACTCGTCCGGTGATGGACTCGTAGAGGGCGATGATGCTCCAAACCATGTCAGATGGGACTCCTATCTCTTGTAGACGGTGTAGAAGGCGGGCTCGGGGTACACATTATCACTGAGCGTCGTCCCAAATAGGGACGCGGGGTCTATGAGACCAAACACTTGAGGTTGGTAGTATGGAACTGCAATGGCATGCTGTGGTCGAATCCAGAAGGCTTGAGCGAGATTCTCACAGGCAGGGATGTCATTTTTTATATCGAGACTCATCAAAGCCTTGAGAGGGGCTTACCATACATAGCCGGGTATGAGTGGGAGTTAGCTTTCCGAGGCGAGACCCACACATCAGGAGGAGTACGTGGTTGTGGAGGTGTAGCTGTCCTTTTTAGATCCCATCTTCGACAGATTCTCAGCATCGTCCGGAAGGACGAGGATGCACGGTATCTTTGGATGCGCCTATAGCTTAGCAGTGACAATGTCATCCACATTGCTATGTGTTATTTTGCACCACGCCACTCACCTTACGTAGCACAGCATGGCTAGTCACCGTACTTACCATTACATGGGGATATTATGGAGTTCTCACAGCTGGGGGGAGTCCTCTTGCGCAGGGATTTCAACGCCAGCACAAGAAGTCAGCAAGTCCCACTACTCGATCTGGACGACCCTATCAGACTACAGGAGCTGGACATCATTGACACAGGGCTATAGAAATCATCACCCCGTGAGGAGGTCACGGTGTATGGGAGATATTTCTTAGAGTTGGGAGTTGCACATGGTCTCGTTATTTATAATGGGATGTCTCGATGGCCCTCCTCCGATGCCCTCACCTCCTTCCCTCACTCAAGAGGTACTAGCACAGTGGACCTTCTCCCCGACTTCTCTATCCCACCACCCCAGGCTAACCATGCCTACCTCTCTTTCACTCTTACCTGCACACCACCCGCCCCTCTACCACCACCCCCTATCTCACACTACACTCAGGTCCTTTTTGATCACGAGCTTGACCTTGCTTACTGCAACCACATCTACCGCCAACTCCAGGATGTGGAACCTACTATCCCCCTATCCACCCTCACACCACCATACTCCACACATCCACCACCACTTCTTTCATTTGCACATGGCAGTCTACCGCCAAGCCAGCTTGCGGTTCCATGCCCAGAGTTGTTGGTATGATGACAAATGTCAGGCCACACGCTCTCGTCTCAAGCATAAGGTACGGATTGGGAAAATCACGAAGCGCCAAGCGCAACAGATTTCTCAACGGCTCACCCAACAAGACCTTGAGGAAACTTCGAGGACATTGCCCTCCCACACCTATCACCTGCCCCAAGGTAGGATCAAAACGTATGTACGGATCCAATCCGTACCGTACGGGGATCCGTACGTTCCCCCCCCCCCCCCCCCGCCTTCCCCGTTTTCTCCTTCTGTGCGGCGTGCCTGCGTCTTGCGTCTAGACTCTGGAGGCCGTACGACCTCAACCTTCCGGTAAGGGCGAGCCACCATGCTCTCTCCTCTACAGTCGCATTCTCTCTCTCTTCGCTACTGTCGCGACTCGCCGCCGCCTTCTCATCGCCGCCTGAGTTCGCCTCTGCCCTCACCGCCCCTGTTCGGCCACTGGTGCCCAGTACGGCTGGCAATATGGCCCGGGCCCCTTTCCCCACCCACCCTTGCTCAGCCCATCAGGCTTTCTCTTTCGCCAGAAGAGGAAGCGAGCCTTGCCGCAGAGGTGGAACGCCTCCAGGCACATTCCACCATCTGCCGTATAGTCGGCACTCGCCCCAGCAGAGGGGAGATCCGGGATCTTCTCCAGGCCCGCCTTCTTGCAGATGTGGGCAAGATCCTGGACGTTCAGCTACTGGGCCGTGGACACTACCAGATCGAGTTCGAGACAACCCAGAGCGTGGCCAAGGTCCTTGCCATGAGTCCCCTGACATCAGGGGTGCTCGGGCATTCTTCAGACCTTGGCAGCACGGCTTTGACCCAACAGCGGCCGAGCAGGGAGAGCGCCTTTTCCATGTTACAGTTTGCTTCCCTGGACTCCGTCGTGAGTACCTTCCGCTCCTTTCTAGGCTAGGAGCATTGATGGGTTCGGTGCTAGAGACTGGCCCCATAGCAGCTTCAGTGGTGGCCAGAGCCGCTGGGCTACCTTCGGTCAGAGTTTTGGTTCCTGACATCTCCTCCCTTCCGAAGGTCATTCAGCTACCTAGGATAGGAGGGGGGGGATGGATTGATCAGAGAGTGGAGTTTTCGAGGCTCCCGAACCAGTGCTTTATTTGCAGGCAGGTCGGCCATCTGGCCAAGGCCTGCCCTCGCAGGAGACCCTGACCTTCACTGCAGCAGCAGGCCCCTGATGGCCCGCCCACAGATGCGGCTCGGCAGGCAACCTCCGGGACACCTGCTCAGCCCACAGAGACCTCGGAGTGGCAGCCTGGACAAGGGCGCCGTCGAGAGAGATAGCCACAACAGCACGCCCAGAGACCGATGCAGCAGCAGCCACAGTCTCAGCATCACTGGGTTCCCGTGAGGAACAGCTTTGCTCCCCTCCAGGAGGAGACCCCTGCGCCGACTGAGGACCAGGAGATGCCAACACCCCCTCCTTCGCCCCCACCCCCACCCCCACCCCCACCCCCCCCTTCCCCTTCCCCCCCTCCCGCCTCGCTTCCACCTTCGCCTCCTCCCGTCCCCGCTCCGGTTTCAGCAGCGGCTCCTTCTCCACCCCCTTCTCCCCCACCTCCTCCCCCCGGCCCGCCTCAGCTCCTCGGGAGGCCCTCGCAGTCCCCTGGCGTTCACTTGCAGTCCGGAGGGCTCTGAGCACCGACCTTGCTCGAGCACCGCAGAGGAGACTTACCAGGCCGATTCGGGCTTCACGGATATCTATCCATCCGCAGTCGGATGAGTCGTCTCGGCACTAGACAGCGCTCAGAGGCTTTTGATTACTCCTTCACACGGCTTTTTGGAGCAGAGGGTCCCCATGAGCCAGCACCCATCAGAGTTCATGTAGTGATACCTCCGGCCCGCGGGGAGGAGGCACTTGATTCAGCGGTGGCCTTCTCGTCCCTCTCTGTGGCCCATGCGACCGGGAGTGGACTCTGGAGCTCGCTCTTAGCACTTTGAAGACTCAAGCAGTTGAGTTTTCTCACCATGTGAGCGATCTGGAGGTGACAGATGTGAGAGGCCGACTATGGGAGTTGGCTCATTTTTTCTTGGATCCCGGGAGTGTGGATGCCTCAGGGATTCGTCATTTGGTCGTTTGCATAGTGGCAGACTTAGCACGCGACCGTGGATATGTATGCATACACGAGGTTGCTCTGTCTGAGCGGGAGGTAGTCGCCATGGGACAGCCACTGGCGCCTGATCCGTGATTCTTGTAGCACACCAGGTGTGCAGATTCGGAGCCGCTCGGATGGGGACTATTCTCCATCCAAGCCGCTTGCGAAGGCCCGCCGTACGGCTGAGACAGCTTCCACCTCAGCAGGTCATCCATGAGGATCATCTCATGGAATGTACAGGGCCTTGGCGGAGCACATTATATACGTTATCGTGGTTGCTTGAGGCAGGAGCTTCAGAGATGCCTGGTTGGGGGTAGTATTGATATTTTGATGATGCAGGAGCACCACTTGGGTGAGAGCAGGATCCGGAGATATGGTTCGGTGATGCCTGGTAGATGGGACACCTTTTGGTCTGCAGGGTTTGGCCCTTTGGGTGGGCAGGGAGGAGTATGTATGGTCATTGCAGATGTATGGCGGCAGGCCATTGTGGATCGTGGGATCATTGTGCCTGGTAGAGCACAGTATGTCATTCTGAGGACGCATGATGAGCTCTTGGGCGTGCTCAACGTCTATGCGCCCAACCATGCTAGTGCCAGAGCAGAGTTTTGGACCCAGGTTACGGATGCATTGCTAGAGGCCGCACATTGGTGTGTCGGGGGAGACTTCAACATGCTTGAGGACCCGGCTGATAGGGTGGGAGGCAGTCATGTTACACTGCACGGCACGGAGCTTGCAGCTTGGGAGCGATTTTGCATGTCACTGAGGATCACTGGTGCATGGCAGCATGGGGTCTTCTCACGCTCTCAGGACAGTCTTAGTTTCTCTCGGTCGGATCGCCGGCAGGGAGGGACTAATCTATCACGGATTGATTGCTTCTATGTGGGCGACGGGTTAGGGGAGCGAGGGGGCTCCGTTGGCATTCTTGTTGGCACCTCTTTTTCAGACCATGCGCCAGTTATTTTGACACTTGAGGAGAGGACACGGGAGACCAGCTTGCAGTTGAGGATCCCAGAGAGGGTACTTATAGATCCTAGTCTCGCTGAGGACATTGAGAGGATCTGGCATGATAGTCAGAGCTCTGACCAGGATGTAGCAGGCCAGTGTGCCCAGGGACTCAACGAGCTTAGCTCTTTTCTGCGCGCTGCAGCCTTGACACGGTTGGGAGAGACTCGCGAGCGGGAGCATCGGCTGAGATGCAGCCTTGCTTTGCTTCAGCGCCTTCAGGAGCAGCGGCCTGCATGTGAGTGGGTGGCGTCCCAGCTGAGCCAGGCACGCCAGGAGGTTAGAGAGGCAGAGGAGCAGAGACATGAGTTTTACTATCGTCGCCAGGCCTCTCAGTGGACGCAGCTTGGTGATAGAGTGACTGGGGAGTTTTTTGAGATTACTGGTGAAACCGATCCCGTCAAGTGGGAAAGACTCCGTTGGACACCCACACGCTTAATAGCACAACTTTAAAACCACAAATTTGAAATGGACAACTTAATACAACTTGAAATTAAATGAAATGAAATGGAAAGATGGACACCAGCACTGGGGCCGGAACGGGCCGACCCCCCCCTCAATATATGATATATTTATTGGGAGTATTTAATAAATACAATGCTCCATGGGTTCCAAGAACCAGATAATGTCCATGTACATATGAAAACAGTACCAAACAAATAGGCTCGAATTTCGATGTAGAAGCTCGAAGCAGTACGACCACTAGTGTGGTCCAATCTCTACGGTCCTGTGCTTTCACTGGACTCCGCGGAGAGCGCCTCACTGGTGTTCCGAGACCACGCACAAACAGGCGCTCTCGTACTAACGCCTGGCTCTCCCGATCTCAGCACCTTTGGACCGAGGTTCGCCAATATAGCTTGGACAACCCGGCACCGAACGGGTGTTGGCCGAGCGGGATGAATCCCTTATCAGATTTAAACATAAAATACTTTATTGAAATCTGAAATTCACTTACTTGTAGATGGTTGATAGAAAACCAATACTTGTGGTGTTTGTGTAGAATATGAAGCCACCCTTGTTGAAGAAAGAGTTGCCTCGTGTAGAACTAACAAGACAAGCACCACCACGAAGGGTACAGCCGCCTGCTGTGAGAGAAGAAGTACAGCTTACTGGTGGTGGACAATGTCCTGGATGCAAGACGCCACTTGTGGGTGATGCACACGCAGCCTGACGATGTGGGACACACAGCCGCCTGAGGGAGCAATTCAGTAGTGGCCTCGGTGTGCAGTTTAGTAACTCCTGGCTGCAGTGCACAGCCGCCTGGCTGCAGCCTGAGAAGGAGATTGCCTGGAGGAGCAGTAGAGTGAGGCGTGGCCTTCAGATGGTGGCAGCCAACTCTGTGTAGGCAGAGCACGTGATGGGCGCCTGGCTGGGAAAGGAGAAGCAGCCGCCAGCAGTGAAGGTGTAATCGCCTGTAAGGGAGGTGAGCAGCCGCCTGTAGTACAGTTACAGCCAGCCGCCTGGGAGAGAGAGCGTACACAGCTACTAGCAGAGGTTAGTGCTTTGGCGCCTGCATGAAGAAGAGTTGTGGAGAATCAGCCGACTGTAATAGCACAGAAGCAGGTAGCCTTCAGGTGGTGGCAGCCGGCTGCAACACAGTAGCCGCCTATGCACAGCAGTTCCGTGGGAGATGGCAGCCGCCTGTAGTGAGTACGTAAGCACAATAGATTCAGCAGTCGCCTGGGGTAAACATGCGCAAGGAAGATGGTAGCCGGGTGATCTTACGTAAAAGGAAAGAAACGAATCATGCCCACGCTTGAAGGGGGAAACCTTTTTAATAGAAATTAAAGTGAAGTTACCACTAAAGATTTCTACGCATGCATGTGGGTGGGGAGTTTGGGTAGGTGACCATGCCCACCCCCACACTCACTTAAAGTGGGGCTCCCCACCTTGGCCCCTAAGTGGGTGCCTAAAGGGGGTGCCCACTTTTAAATAAATGTGAACACCTAACCTTATAAAATAAGAGGTTAGAGATAAAATAATAAAAGCAACATGTGCAACATACTTACCACCTGTTCACATGCACTAAAACTCGTCAAAATACAGAGCAGACTTCACGACTCACTGGCAGGCGTCCCCGCTCAGTAAGTAACACGTCAAGCAGGCAAACACACAAATACATGTCATGCGAAAACAGTTTCAAACATGCAAAATATGTGTGCATGTGCAAATAGTAACATGGACATATCTCCCGTTCATGGAACAAGTACAAAATATCTGTCGGCACAAAACTGGCACGACATAAAAACATAAAAACCTGGTCTTCCTATGGAGTGACAGTCCCATAGGTAAGACACAGTTCCAGGCACGAGTCTCCCTATGGTGTGACAGTCCCATAGGCAAAACACGGCACGAATACTGGCTCTTCCATGGCGTGACAATCCCATGGGTCGAACACAGTCCAGGTCATACACGGGTGGCACTGGTCTGGCTCCCGTCCATACGACACCATCCTGCTAACACACGGGTGGCACCAGTCTGGCTCCCGTCCATGTCAGCAAAATACTGGCCTCTTCACATGAGACACCGGCCTGGCCTCAAGTGAACGAGACGCAAAAACTGGAGATGGACCAAATGGTCGGCCAATTGGTGACAACTGGACCCCGCCATGCTCGAGCAGGAGTCCGTCAGCTTGGGAGGCCGGACGGATCGGTAGCTACTGAGCCCGGGGAGATCAGAGCCATTGCCACTGGGTTCTATAGAGACCTGCTTTCAGCGGAGCCAACCACTGAGGCTCGGGATGCTTGCAGACAGACTGTGTGGGCCCATGTGCAGAGGAGGGTCACAGATCGTATGCGTACAGTTCTAGGTGAGCCTCTTTCAGAGGTTGAGCTTGCTGAGGCCTTGAGGGTCCTTCCGCGCCATAGTTGCCCAGGGGAGGACGGATTGACGCCTGCCTTTTTTATGCGCTATTGGGACCTTTTGGGGCCAGGCCTCCGCAGGGGCTTTCAGTATGTTTTGGACACTGGGGTGATGCCACAGAGCTTTTCAGAGGGCTTGATCTTTCTTATCCCCAAGGGGGAGGGAGTATCAGATGATATTCGGCATTGGAGACCTATTACGATCCTCAATACTGTCTACAAGGTCTTAGCAAAGGCCTTGAGTTTGAGGATCCAGCCCTTCCTGGGGGAGTTGATTCATGCTACCCAGACAGGATTTGTCAAGGAGCGTAGTATCCTTGACAACATTTTCACCTTCTGGGAGGCGACGGCCCGAGCTAGTTTTTGTTGGTGAGGACTTGGTCGTGATGCTTCTCGATTTTGAGAAGGCATACGATAGAGTCGATTGGGGTTTCTTAGCGGGCACTATGCTGGGTTCTCGGCCTCGTCTAGCCTGGGGACCATTGGCGGCAGGCCCAACACGTAGTTTTGGAGACTGGCAGGCCTTCTGCAGTTTCCCAGAGGAGATCCAGGTGGAGAGGCTGAGCCACTTCAGAGGGGGGTTGATTATGAGGGATGACATTCAGGAGGCACTCACAGAGGAGTGGTTCACGCCTCTTGAGCTAGTGGCCCCACGGTGGATGGGAGCCTTTACACAGTTGGAGATCCTGATTGCTGTTAGAGCTTGCACTGAGGATGGCAGATGCCTCTACTATGAGATTCAGGATGAGGGCAGACTTCAGAGAGTGGAGGTGGAGTCGCCTTTGGTTGCAGAGTGCATCTTTCAGAGGATACGGGTAGTGGCTGCCGCTTCTCGGAAGTGGCATATTGACCCAGACCCTGCAGATGTGCTCCCTGATTGGTGCATATGGGCATATGCAGCGCGCCCCTTGGCCCGGCTCTAGTGGGATCCTGGTGAGTACGAGTGGCATGATCCTTATGCATCCCTTGAGGCCACAGAGATCACCTTTTTCCAGTATACTGTTCGGTTGGGGCGACATATTTTGACGGCGAGGAGGATGGTCTCTCCAGCTGCATCGGGGCATTGGCGGCTACAGGGACTCTCACAGGAGTTCCTGGAGGATTTTTGGACCCGGCTCTGGGCTAGTCGACAGGCCCACAGGATCTCGACTTTCCAGTGGCTGGTCGCCCACAGGGGCTGAGCAGTTGGCACCTGGCTTGTCTACAGCGGTCTTCCGGCGGCTTGCGTCCGATGCGGCCACCCTATGGAGACACAGAGACATTGCCTATGGGACTGCCCTCAGGCGCAGCAGATTTGGATGCGGATGCTGCGTATTCTGCCTCCCCCTCTCCAGAGGGTATGTATGCGTGGGGTGCCGCTGCTTGGTCAACTTCGTCAGGGCCTGCTATGGGCTATGAGACGGAGCAGGACAGCCAGGCCATTAGATTCATTAGGGGCCAGCCTCGCCGTGTTCCTTCACCGGATTTCTCGTCTGCCAGCTGGACACAGGAGAGGGATCTACGATGGGAGCTCCTCTCCAGCCTCACCATCTGGTTCACCTGGAGGGCCCGGTGTTTCAGGGCCTTTGAGGGGAGACTGGAGCCACGAGCAGAGACTGTTCGGGGGATTTGGTAGGAGTTGATCCACCCCCTGCGAGGATAGTATGACCGCATCCGGGGCGACTCGGATGAGGCGATCTTGTGGCGCCAGGCTTTTCACACCACTTGGTGCAGCGGCCCCTTCTATACCCTGCACGTGGGGTCCCCCTGTTGGCACTACAGGCCACCTGTTTGGCTTCTCCCCCCTCCTATTGTATGATATAGCCCCTCGGCTTCTTTGTACTGATACTTGTACTTTTCAGCACCTAGGGAGAGTCTCCCTGGCTACATTGTTTTGTTCTCTGCTCTGTTTTCTTATGAGCAGGAGAGGATCTTTTGTAGCCCTACGGGCGTTTTTATATAACTAATGAAAGGATCTTTTCTCGGAAAAAAAAAGTCTTCTGAGAAGAAGCCTGACTCAGAACGAGAGGAGCTGAAGGCCGAAAGATTCTGCAATGATTGTGGCGCGAAAGGCCACTATTGGAGGAAGTGCCTTAAGCGGACAAGGAAGAGTGATGATTCCTCAGCCTCAGCTGCAAAGACTCCGGCATTTGTGCACTTAGAGATGATGGACTCCGACGCTTCATCATCTTCGAGCGAGGAGGCGGTTGGCTTCACCGCGAAGGATACCCGGGAATGGATTCTTGACAGTGGTGCTTCCAGGCACATGACTCCATCCCGTGACTTCTTTTTGGATCTGAAACGACAGTCAAGTCACATCTTTATTGGCGACAACTCCACTATTCCGATACATAGTGAGGGCCGGATGGAGATTATTGCCGACGGCAAGGGGGGCAAGCATGCTTCCCGTGTTCTTTATGTCCCTGCTCTGGGTTTTCATCTTCTGTCAGTGCATGAAGTATGCAAGACTGGCTTTCGGGTGGAATTTGAGGAGCATTCAGTTGCTCTTTGGGACCGTGAGACTGGCCAGGTTGTTGGGAAGGCGGTGTGGAGAATGGTATCTACAAGCTCTCTGCACTCTCCTCGTTGATAGGTTCTCAGGTTGGAGATTTGTGGCACTTTCGTTTTGGCCACTTAAATGTGGATGCATTGAGGCGAGCTTTGGGAGACCAGATGGTGGTTGGCTTGCCAGATGTTGGTAGTAGGCAAGGGCATTGCAGTTCTTGCATACGTGGTAAGCAGCACAGGGAATCCTTTCCGAAGCAGGCTTCCAGGCGGGCTTCAAAACCATTGGAGTTGATTCACACCGACTTGTGTGGACCTCAGCAGACACCATCTTTGGGAGGATCTCTCTACTTTATGCTGCTTGTTGATGATTGTACCAGATTCACGTGGGTCTACTTTCTTTCCCAGAAGGACCAAGCTTTAGCTCGGTTCAAGGATTGGCACGTGATGGTGGAGACAGAGTCTGGATTTCAGGTCAAGACTCTCTGAGTTGATAAAGGAGGTGAATTCTCCTCGACTGTATTTCTCAGATTTTGTGAAGATCATGGCATCAAAAGGGAACTGGCCAGTACTGGATCGCCTTCGGAGAATGGAGTTGTCGAATGCAAGAACAGGACTGTGGTGGAGATGGCGAGGACCATGCTGGAGCATCGTGATCTTCCTCGTCCACTTTGGGGAATATATGGTCACTACTCACAACTGAGAAACCTATGGTTTGATGGTAGGGTGTCATTTGAGCAATATAAGTTTGCATTTCAGGCATCGACTACGAGGATACCTTTGCACCGACAGCACGGATGTCCACGATTCGGACCGTTCTTGCCCTTGCTTTAGTGTATGATCTCATTTGAAAGGGCTTTATATGGTGACTCCCAATGGCCCTGTGTCCTCCTCCCCTCTACTCTCCTCCTCTGTTGTCATGGCAGATCTCGATCCTCTAGGAGAGAAGTAGCATAGAGCAATGTATAACACCCTCTCTGCCGAGAGATGCAGTCTAATCCACATGTATCTAGCCTCTTGGTCACGTGCTACCACCTGTAGGCGCTCCTGTAGCTCTCGCTTGAAGAGTACCGCTATACCTCCAGATCCTTTCGATGTGCTCTGCCGCGTGGTCCCCCTGTATGTAAACTTCCACTGATAGCTCTCTACTTTGGGTGGCTAGCCCCCTCTCTGGGCTCTGGTGCGTCTCTGTAAGTAGTATGATGTCCCGTCCCTCCATGACCTCCTCCATCCTCCGAGGATGTGCTCAAAGTGCTCCATTGTAGTTCCAAACTGCTATGTGTATCTTTGAATCTGGATCCTCCATAGCCGATGTCCCATAGGCCGCCTGGCGCTAATCGGTGGCCTTGCCATCGATGATGACACGGCCATCGCGATAGAATGCTCTCTTGCCCTCTTTTTGGGCCTGTAGGACTCTCGGCATGCATGTTTTCCTGTGTTCTATCTGCATCCTTGTAAGGTCGTCATCCAAATAGATGGGATCTCCCTGTAATTCTTGTAGAATCACCCTCTTCCTTACCTGTGACTCGAATGTTGAGGCGGCGGGCATGCCTCATCTTCTCCTCCTCAATGGTGGTGTGAATGATTTGGTGTTCTTCCCTTTGAGTCTCCTCCCTCGCTTCTTTACGGATGTTCTTCTTCACCACTTCAATCCATCCTGACTGCTTGGCTTAGAGTTTTCCCTCCATATCCTTTGTGATCTCCTTGGAGATCTCTTCTTTGATGGCCGTGAGAGTGTTGTCATTGATCTCCCCTTCTTCCTTCTCGGTGTTCTTGACGGCTACCAGTTCCACTTTCAATGCACTCACCTCCTCCTTGAGTGCCGTGTTCTCTTGTTCAAGGTCGTGACCCGTGAAGGATATGATCTCCTTGGAGATCTCTTCTTTGATGGCCGTGAGAGTGTTGTCATTGATCTCCCCTTCTTCCTTCTCGGTGTTCTTGACGGCTACCAGTTCCACTTTCAATGCGCTCACCTCCTCCTCGAGTGCCGTGTTCTCTTGTTCAAGGTTCATGACCCGTGCTTCGAGGGCCATGATGTGCCCGTGTAATTTGTTCTCGACCTCATTGAGGTTGGAATTGGATGTCTTCTTGTTCCCCTTGATTAGTGTCTTGATTGCCATCTCGAGGGCGTCGAGCTTCTCTTGGAGACTTGGAGCCATTCCTCGAGATTACTCTGCAACGCTTCCCACATGCAGGGAGGAGAGAGAGAGAGAGAGAGAGAGAGAGAGAGAGAGAGAGAGAGAGAGAGAGTTATTTTGCTGCCTTGGGGGCTTGAGGAAGGGTGGGCTTGATTAAGGAGGGAAGGGTCGCGAACAGAGAAGACAGGGGAGAATCCAGGCAAACATGGGTGAATGCAGATGGGCGGATAGGGAACGGGTAGGGTGCGAGAGAGAGAGAGAGAGAGAGAGAGAGAGAGAGAGAGAGAGAGAGAGAGAGATTTTATTAACGTCTTCCAAAAGACCGAACTCGGCCTATGAGACAAATCGGAGTACCTGTATGGGGTATCCTTTGTCATCCCAACAAAATGAAAAAGTACTGAACAAAAAAGCTGAATCTGGGTGTGCAGGGGATGGAGCTCTACTACTAGGAGAATGCAAAGCTATATGCATGGAGTATACAATCATGATATGCAACCTAGCTAGCTCCATCCTGTACCATACTGGGGGTATAAAATGGTATACATCAGTGAAGGGGGTGTCCACAGCTCCCTGAAGAACATGCCTGGGTGTGCTCTGAAGCGAGCTAGTCGCTCCGCACCCTCTCTGTGAAACTGAGCTCTGATCTCTGTCATCTCTCTCTGGTATAGGCGTGGTGTCCGAAAGCCAGGTGTCCTCTGTCTCCTGCGGGCTCTAAGTGTCTCTGCTCTCTGGAGAGTAATTCCCTGCCGTGTAGGGGCTGGGAGGGGGATGGATCTCTGAAAAAATGTAGTAATCTGTGTCTGTCGCCCCCCCTTTGGAGCTGTCTGAGCCTGTAATAATGTCTCTCTGTGGCGCTGTATGTCTAGAATGTATCTCCCCAGTATGCGCTGGTCTGCTGCCTCAAAGATCTGGCGTAGGGAATGTGGCTCTCTGAATAAAATGGGATATCTCTCTCTGATGGCTGTATATGCTCTGCATCTGCATACATAATGCTCCTCACTCTCCACCTCCTCTCTGCACAATCTGCATGCCCTCTCCTCTCGGGGGATCCGTGCTGCTCTGCCAGTCTCAATCTCCAATCGGTGTGATGAAACTCTGAGCTGACCAATAGCCACTCGGGAGCCGTATGGTAAAAAGCCCTCCATGTATCTAGGCCTCTCTTCATTAGTGATACTCATGAAGTGATCTCTGTAGTATAGCATCTTCGGTGGAAGAGGCTGTGTAGGCGATATCCATGTCTCTCGTGTATAGAGCTGCCATAGATCCTGTCTCAATACTCTGTTCCTCTCACTATGAGAGAGACGGATATGTGGTGCATCCCTGTCATACTGGAATGGTGGTAGATGATCCATGTCTAGGCCATGCTGTGAGAACCAATGTGTGAATGATTCTCTGTCTCCTGCCTCAGCCAGCTGTCTAGATGCCTCAAAAGCTCTGTATGACAATCTGTCCTGTGGCATCTCTTTGAATCTGTCTAGTAGGCATATAGTCTGAAATATGGCCTCTACCATCATAGGAGGTGCAGCAAACTCTGCTCGGATAATGTCATGAGGTACTGACGGTTTGCTGCGTATCATGCGTGCCATCATGAGGGCCTGTGGTTTCTCTATCTGTGTCCACCAATGGGTAGCAAGGCCTGGCGCCCATACCGCTGCTCCATACATCAATGCCGGTGTGACTAATGTGTCAAATAGCCACCCCTTCGTCCGGGGCTCCTGAAAATGCGCCTGGTGGCACTGTCTCTCTAGCATAGCCAATGCTGCATATCCCCGTGTCAATCTAGCTCTGGCTGCTGAACCCATGGTGAAGCGTGTGGCTGCTGCAGAGAAGGTAACCCCTAGGTACACGTATGATGTCACCACCTCCACCTGGCATCCTGCGAGAGTGAATGTCAGCTGACTCCTGCCCTGTCTCGATGTATGAAAGACCATAAACCTTGGTTTTCCCAAGGTTCACAGTAAGACCCCTCTGTGTGCAGAAATCATCGAGTGCATGTAGATGCTGCTGTAGACCACCTGGAGACTCAGACACTAATACAATATCATTAGTATAGAGCATAATATGTACTGAGGTACCTGCTAAATCAACTCCATCTCCGCCTCCCCGTGTAATGAAGTCAGCCACCTCATCAATGTATAACCCAAATAGCGTGGAGGAAAGTGGGCATCCTTGCTTCACACCAATGGTGCTAGCAATAGTCACGGACATACCTCCTCGACATCTGACTCGCCCAAAAACCTGCTCATATAATGCATAGATGCCCCATGTCATATCTTGAAAGAAAGAAAACTATATTAACGTCCTTTAGAGGCCACATCTGACCTATAGGACTAATCAGATACATCCATGTGATTACATTCCACTTCGGGGGCAACAAAATGAAAATAGAGATAAAACTAAAAATAGTTCAAATTCCCTACATGACCGTAGGAGAATCCTAGATAACATGAAGGATTTCTCTAGCAGCTACTCTTTTTTTTTTTCCGAGAAAAGATCCTTTCATTAGTTAAATAAAAAAGGCCCGTAGGGCTACAAAAGATCTCTCCTGCTCGTAAGAGAAACAGAGCAGTGAATACAGCAAGGCAGCCCGGGAGACTCTCCCTAGGTGCTGCAAAATACAAGCATCAGTACAGACGACTGAGGGCTAAATCATAAAATAGGGGGGGGGGGGAAGCCAAACAGGGTGCCTGTAATGCCAACGGGGGGATCCCGTGTGTAAGGTGTAGAAGGGGCCTCTGCGCCAGGTGGTGTGAAAAGCCTGGCGCCGCAAGATCGCCTCATCCGAGTCGCCCCGGATGCGGTCATACTGTCCTTGCAGGGTGTGGATCAACTCCTGCCAAATCCCCCGTACAGTCTCTGCTGGTGGCTCCAGTCTCCCCTCAAAGACCGTGAAACACCGGGCCCTCCAGGTGAACCAGATGGTGAGGCTGCTGAGGAGCTCCCATCGTAAATCCCTCTCCTGTGTCCAGTTGGCGGACGAGAAATCCGGTGCCGGAACTAGGCGAGGCTGGCCCCTAATGAATCTGATGGCCTGACTGTCCTGCTCCATCTCATAGCCCATAGCAGGCCGTGACGAAGTCGACCAAGCAAGCAGCGGCACCCCACGTAAACATACCCTCTGGAGAGAGGGGGGCCAGAATACGCAGCATCTGCAGCCAAATCTGCTGCGCCTGAGGGCAATCCCAAAGGCAATGTCTCTGTGTCTCCATAGGGTGGCCGCATCGGACGCAGGCCGCCGGAAGACCGCTGTAAACAAGCCAGGTGCCAACTGCTGAGCCCCTGTGGGCGACCAGCCACTGGAAAGTCGAGATCCTGCGGGCCTGTCGACTAGCCCAGAGCCGAGCCCAAAAATCCTCCAGGAACTCCTGTGAGAGTCCCTGTAGCCGCCAATGCCCCGCTGCAGCTGGAGAGACCATCCTCCTCGCCATCAAATTATGCCGCCCCAGCTGAACAGTATACTGGAAAAAGGTGATCTCTGTGGCCTCAAGGGATGCATAAGGATCATGCCACTCGTACTCCCCAGGGTCCCACTGTAGCCGGGCCAAGGGGTGCGCTGCATATGCCCATATGCGCCAATCCGGGAGCACATCAGCAGGGTCGGGGTCAATATGCCACTTCCGAGAAGCGACGGCCACAACCCGTATCCTCTGAAAGGTGCACTCTGCAACCAAAGGCAACTCCATCTCCACTCTCTGAAGTCTGCCCTCATCCTGAATCTCATAGTAGAGGCATCTGCCATCCTCAGTGCAAGCTCTGACAGCAATCAGGATCTCCAACTGTGTAAAGGCTCCCATCCACCGTGGGGTCTCTAGCTCGAAAGGTGTGAACCACTCCTCTGTGAGTGCCTCCTGAATATCATCCCTCATAATCAACCCCCCTCTGAAGTGACTCAGCCTCTCCACCTGGATCTCCTCTGGGAGACTGCAGAAGGCCTGCCAGTCTCCAAAACTACGTGTTGGGCCTGCCGCTAAAGGTCCCCAGGCTAGACGAGGCCGAGAACCCAGCATATGACCCTGCTTTGTGCGAACCGCTGGGCTCCAGATGAGCGGCTGTCTGGCCCGCTCCTCAACACAAGGAGGAGGTCGCTGAGAGAGCCCCGGTCTCAGCAGCTCCCAAGCTCTCAGGATGCTCAAAGCAAATCTGTCCTCCCATCCTCTACTGATGCATGTCCTCCTCATCTCTATGAAGATCCAGCGAATCTCTAGTGCCCAAGTACCCCCTGCTGGGGGAGCCCGAGCCTGCAGCCGTTGCAAGAGAAGCTCTTTCCAAGGCTTAGCGCTTGGAAGCAGCCCCCGAACAATAAGCTTTCCCAATAAGGCTCTACTCTGATCGACTGGATCTATACCACATGGTCGCTAACAGCACCTGATTTGCCACCACCACCCTCCCAGCCAAGGATAGTCGAGCTGTACTCCAATACAAAAGCTTCTTCCGAATGCTCAGAAGAAGCGGGGCAATCTGACAAATCTAGTCCAATCTGGCATCCCAAATACCGCACTGCTGTGCCAGGAGGAATCCATCTAAAACCGGGGTCCGGGCTCCATGCCGGAGTGGGAGCACTACTGATCCAAAAGGCCACTGTCTTGCGCCAATTGATCAATGCTCCCGAAGCTGCACTAAAAACCTGGAGCGACTGCTCTGTCCGAAGAAGATTGGCCTCTTGGCCATGCAAAAATAAGCCCGTGTCGTCTGCAAACTCAGCATCGAGCAGGTCCTCCCCCCGGACTGGGAGCTGGAGTCCTCTCAAACCAACCTCCTCTGCCGTCAAATACATGCTCATAGCCTCCGCAAAGAAGAGAAAAAGAAAAGGGGCGAGGGGACACCCCTGACGGACTGATCTGGTCAGCTCAAAACTCGGCCCCCGTCCTCTTGCAATCAAAACCTGGCTACGAACTGTGGAATACAGAGCTGCCACCCCTCTGATCCATCCTGGCTCAAAGCCCAGGCGACGCATAGTGCCCTCTAAGAAACCCTAATCAACTCTATCGTATGCCTTCTCGAAAACGAGAAGCATCACGACCAAGTCCTCGCCAAGAAATCTAGCTCGAGCCGTGAAAGTAAAGATGTTGTCAAGGATACTGCGCTCCTTGACGAATCCTGTCTGGGTAGCATGAATCAACTTCCCCAGGAAGGGCTGGATCCTCATACTCAAGGCCTTTGCTAAGACCTTGTAGATAGTATTGAGGATCGTAATAGGCCTCCAATGCCGAATATCATCTGATACTCCCTCCCCCTTGGGGATAAGAAAAATCAAGCCCTCTGAAAAGCTCTGTGGCATCACCCCAGTGTCCAGAACATACTGAAAGCCCCTGCGGAGGCCTGGCCCCAAAAGGTCCCAATAGCGCATAAAAAAGGCAGGCGTCAGTCCGTCCTCCCCTGGGCAACTATGTCGCGGCAGGACCCTCAAGGCCTCGGCAAGCTCAATCTCTGAAAGAGGCGCACCAAGAACTGTACGCATACGATCTGTGACCCTCCTCTGCACATGGGCCCACACAGTCTGTCTGCAAGCATCTCGATCCTCAGTGGCTGGCTCCGCTGAAAGCAGGTCTCTATAGAATGCAGTGGCAATGGCTCTGATCTCCTCGGGCTCAGTAGCTACCGATCCATCCGGTCTACCAAGCTGACGGACTCCTGCTCGAGCATGGCGGGGTCCAGTGATCTCAAAAAACTCCCCAGTCACTCTATCACCAAGCTGCGTCCACTGAGAGGCCTGGCGACGATAGTAAAACTCATGTCTCTGCTCCTCTGCCTCTCTAACCTCCTGGCGTGCCTGGCTCAGCTGTGACGCCACTCACTCACATGCAGGCTGCTGCTCCTGAAGGCGCTGTAGCGAAGCAAGGCTGCGTCTCAGCCGATGCTCCCGCTCGCGAATCTCTCCCAGCCGTGTCAAAGCTGCAGCGTGCAGAAAAGAGCTAAGCTCGATGAGTCCCTGGGCACACTGGCCTGCTGCATCCTGGTCAGAGCACTGACTATCATGCCAGATCCTCTCAATGTCCTCAGCGAGACTGGGATTTGCAAGTACCCTCTCTGGGATCCTCAACTGCAAGCTGGGCTCCCGTGTCCTCTCCTCCAATGTCAAAATAACTGGCGCATGATCTGAAAATGAGGTGCCAGCGATAATGCCGACGGAGCCCCCTCGCTCCCCTAACCAGTCGCCCACATAAAAGCGATCAATCCGTGATAGATTAGTCCCTCCCTGTCGGCGATCCGACCGAGAGAAACTAAGACTGTCCTGAGAGCGGGAGAAGGCCCCATGCTGCCATGCATCAGTGATCCTCAGTGACATGCAAAACCGGTCCCAAGCTGCAAGCTCCGTGCCGTGCACTGTAACATGACTGCCTCCCACCCTATCGGCCGGGTCCTCAAGTATGTTGAAGTCTCCCCCGACACACCAATGTGCGGCCTCTGGCAATGCATCCGTAACCTGGGTCCAGAACTCTGCTTTGGCACTAGCATGATTGGGCGCATAGACGTTGAGCACGCCCAATAGCTCATCATGCATCCTCAAAATGACATACTGTGCTCTACCAGGCACAATGATCCCTCGATCCACAATGGCCTGCCGCCATACATCTGCAATGACCATGCATACTCCTCCCTGTCCACCCAAAGGACCAAACCCTGCAGACCGAAAGGTGTCCCATCTACCAGGCATCACCGAACCATATCTCCGGATCCTGCTCTCACCCAAGTGGTGCTCTTGCATCATCAAAATATCAATGCTGCCACCAACCAGGCATCTCTGAAGCTCCTGCCTCAAGCAACCACGATAGCGTATAGGCCCTGCACATTCCATGAGATGATCCTCATGGATGACCTGCTGAGGTGGAGGCTGTCTCAGCCGTACGGCGGGCCTTCGCAAGCGGCTTGGATGGAGAGTAGTCCCCATCCGATCGGCTGCGAATCTGCCCACCCGGTGTACTGCAAGAATCACGGATCAGGCGCCAGTGGCTGTGGCCCATGGCGACTGCCTCCCGCTCTGATAGAGCAACCTCGTGTATACATACATATCCAGGGTCGCGTGCAAGGTCTGCCACTATGCGAACGACCAAATGACGAATCCCTGAGGCATCCACACTCCCGGGATCCAAGAAAAAATGAGCCAACTCCCATAGTCGGCCTATCACATCTGTCACCTCCAGATCGCTCACATGATGAGAAAACTCAACTGCCTGAGTCTTCAAAGTGATAAAAGCGAGCTCTAGAGTCCACTCCCGGTCGCAAGGGCTACATAGAGGGAACGAGAAGGCCACCGCTGAATCAAGTGCCTCCTCCCCGCGGGCCGGAGGTATCACTACATGAACTTGGATGGGTGCTGGCTCATGGGGGTCCTCTGCTCCAAAAAGCCGTGTGAAGGCGTAATCAAAAGCCTCCGAGCGCTGTCTAATGCCGAGGCGACTCAGCCGACTGCGGATAGTTGATATCCGTGAAGCCCGAATCGGCATGGTAGGTCTCCTCCGTGGTGCTCGAGCGAGGTCGGTGCTCAGCACCCTCCGGACTGCAGGTGAGCGCCAGGGGACTGCGAGGGCCTCCCGGGAAGGTGAGGCGGGCGGGGGGGGGGAGGAGGGGGGGGCGAGGGGGGTGGAGAGGGAGCCGCTGCCGAAACCGGAGCGGGGATGGGAGGAGGCGAAGGTGGAAGCGAGTCGGTGGGAGGGGACGGGGGTGTGGGGGGTGAAGGAGGGGGTGCTGGCATCTCCTGGTCCTCAGTCGTCGCCGCAGGGGTCTCCTCCTGGAGGGGAGCAAAACTGTTCCTCACGGGAACCCAGTGAGGCTGAGACTGTGGCTGCTGCTGCAGCGGTCTCTGGGCGTGCTGCTGTGGCTGTCTCCCTCGGCGGCGCCCCTGTCCAGGCTGCCACTCCGAGGTCTCTGTGGCCTGAGCAGGTGTCCCGGAGGCGGCCTGCCGAGCCGCATCTGTGGGCGGGCCAGCAGGGGCCTGCTGCTGCTGTGGTGAGGGTCGGGGTCTCCTGGAAAAGGCGCTCTCTCTGCTCAGCCGCTGCTGGGTCAAAGCCATGCTGCCAAGGTCTGAAAAAAGCCCGAGCACCCCTGATGTCAAGGGGACTCATGGCAAGGACCTTGGCCACGCTCTGGGCGGTCTCAAACTCGATCTGGTAATGTCCACGGCCCAGAAGCTGTACGTCCAGGATCTTGCCCACATCTGCAAGAAGGCGGGCCTGAAGAAGATCCTGGATCTCCCCTCTGCTGGGGCGAGTGCTGACTATACGGCAGATGGTGGAATGTGCCTGAAGGCGTTCCACCTCTGCGGCGAGGCTCGCTTCCTCTTCCGGCGAAAGAGAAAGCCTGATGGGGGTGTCCTCAAGGGCGGGCGAGGGGGCTGCGGATGAGTCCCTCTGAGGCGGGGCGGGAGGAACCTCCATCAGAGTCTGAAGCTGTGTCGAAGGCGGAGCGGAGACGGAGAACCTGCACGAACCGAGCTGCACTCGAGGGTGTGGGAAGGCGAAAAGTAAAAAGGGAAAAAAATAAATAAAAAATCCCTGGGGGCGGAGAAAAACAGAGAGAAGAGGAGGGGGGGGGGCAAAGTGGCGAAGACGGATCCCGGGGGGGGGGGGGGGGGGGAGGGGCGGAAGGAGCACGAAAAGGGCGAGAGGGGGGGAACGAGAGCTGGCGAAGGGGGGGGGGGGCGAGGCGCTGAAGAGGAGGGGGGGTGGGCGCGATGGCGAAGAGCTACGGGAGGGGGGGGGGCCGACGGCGAAGAGCAGTGGAGGGGGGGGCGCTTCAGCGTAGGCAAGCCAGGCGAAGGGGGGGGGGGGGGGCGGCGCAAACCTGAGGGCAGGCGGAGGGGGGAAAACGCGATGGCGGGCAGGGAGAGGGGAGTGCAGACAGGAGCGCGAGCAGGGGGGGGAGCGCGGAGCTTCAGCGAGCGATATATATATATAGGTTCTTCGGCAGCTACTTTTCATTACTACCATGTTTGGTTGTCCTGAAATCTGCAGTACACTGCCCATTTTCCTTGTTTCCTTGCTTCGTATACTTTATTGAGAGAGAGAGAGAGAGAGAGAGAGAGAGAGACAGAGAGAGAGAGAATTTCTGGCAACGCAAGCAAGCTAGCACAGCAGCTCCAGGCGCGGCACAGGGGGTGCGCAGCACAAGCAGGGCAGCTTGGGCTGGGATAGGCGTAGCACAGCGGGAACAGGGCAACGCCAGGTGCAGCACAGCCAGGGTGTGTTGCGCGAGCAATGGCAGGACCACCAGTGCGTAGCGCGAGTAGGGAGAGCTTGCGCGATGTCAAGCCATGGACCTTGCGAAAGACCCCAAGGGCCCATGAGACCAAAAGTAATACAATGGTACCATGGATATATTGAGCCATGGAAAACTGAAAGAAAAATTAAAATGAAAACATTTGACAGTACATGTGATCAACAGTTGATCCTGTGTAGAGTGAGATATGCTCTGATCAGCTAATGTCGATACACGTCTCGGCTAGAACCGATCTGATAGTGGAGTGAATGTCAAGCCTCTGTGATGGGAGCGTGACATGTCGGCGGAGAACCTCACGAATCCGTCTGTGTGGTAGAGGGTCGTGATGCTCTGGGTCCGGGACATCTGGCCCGCAGAATGGATCGAGCTCTCTCCAATAAGAACTCCTATGGGGCGTGGATACGGGTGGTGGACCTTGATGTTGTAGTAGAGGAACTGTTGTGAAAGAGAGAGAGATAAAGAAAGAAAGAAAGAAAGATAGATATAATAATGTCTACGAGAGGCCAAAGTCGGCCTATGAGACAAAAAATAATACAACTGTGTTCTTTCGGTCACCGGAAGAAAAGGAAAAGAAAGAAAAGAAAAAGTGTGCATGTGTCTGGATACAACTGTGAATCATCATGGATCGGTGGAGGCCATGTACAAACAATATAAAGGGGGGTGGGGATGTGGATGGAGTGCTAAGGCAAGATGCATCTCTATATGCTGAAGGGGTAGTACAAGCATGCTATGCAGATCTATGTCTAACTCCATCTAGTGCCATAAGAGGGATATAAGATATCATACATCGCCGATGCTGAGGCTGTGAGTGGCGTGAACATGTACCCTGAGTCTGAATGAAAGCGAGCTAGCCTCTCGTGTGTCTCCATCTGGTGTCTCGTCCGGATAGCTGCTATCTCTCGGTGACGGAGTCGGGGTGCTTTGTGTCCAGTCTGTCTAGGTCTCCTCCTGGCTCTCAATTCCTCTGCTCTCTGTGCGGTCACCCCACGTGGTACATCAGCTGGCAGCACTGGCATAGCTCTCTGGAAGAAATGTGTGAGCTGGGACTGTCTCCCACCCCTAGTGGGAGCGGGTGTCTAGAGGAGTCTCTCTCGAGAACTATGGAGCTCTAGTAGTAGTCTGCCAAGCTGTCGCTGGTCCGAGGCCTCCATCAACTGATGTAGTGAAGAGTGCTCCTCAAACAATCCTGCATAACTATCTCTGACCCCCTGGTGGGCTCTACATCTACATACAAAGTGATCCTCAGTCTCCACCTCCTCGCGGCACAATCTGCATATCGGCTCGGCTTTGGGAACTCGTGCCACTCTCCCAGCCTCTATCTCTAGCTGATGTGATGAGACTCGTAGCTGTCCAATAGCAACGCGAGAGCTGTGTGGCATGTATACATCCATATGCCGCAATCGTTGTCATACCAGCTATAAAACGCGTTTTTTATATATTGGACGCGACGGGACGTTTTTTATAATAAAAAATGTCCAATTGATAAAAAAACGTGAAATTTTTTTTTAAATTTTTTTCCAAAAAAAAACGTAGTTTTTTTTATCATTAATAAAAAACTTGCTGAATGTTTTTTTTTCTAATACATACATTAATAAAAACCTTTTTTAATGCTTTTCATGTATATATGCATGTTAACAGTATATGTACATATATGAGTATATACACGTGTATATATATATATATATATATATATATATATATATATATAAAACCTTTTTTGATGTTTTTCATGTATGTATGCATGTTAATTCCTATGTCTATATGTACATATATTTGTATATGCACATGTGTATATATACATGTGTGTGTGTGTGTGTACATATATGTTGCTTATGCTAAGCAAACATGTCAATCGTTAATCGAGCTTAGTCATCTTCGCTCTCTAACTTTGGCTGAAGCCACTTCTTTATGTCAAGCTCGTCACTGTATTCAGGTAAATGATCATCGAAAGCTTGTCAAATGGGAGATACGGGCACGACAACAGGCGCTTTTGGACAAAGGCTGCTCTTCCAAAGAATTTTTCAAGAGTTTACATTCCAGAAAACAAGCTGCATCTATATGTCGCACTTTAATTTCAGATGACAAGTGGACCTCCACACCCGAGCACAATTGGCTGAGACTTGTGTTGCCCATTTCTCCTCTCAATTTGGTGAGGATGATTCTCACGCCATGGAAGTGTATGATGCACGTCATCGGTTATTACAGCATGTATCCCCCATCCTTTCTGCTACCCAGGCGCAACAACTAGAAACAAAATTCTCTGAACAAGAACTGTCTAATGCAATCAGGTCTTGTGGCTGATGGAAAGCTCCAGGATGGGATGGCCTTATAGTTGAATTTTTTCTTGCATATTGGGACACCCTCAAATTACCTTTGCTGCGTAAGGTAAACATTGCCTGGGAGACAAGGCAAATGCCAGCTTCCTGGAAAAAAGGATTAGTGAAGCTGTTGCCTAAAAAACACTTATGTCAGTCTTTGGCAGATTGGAGACCAATTACCCTTATGCCGGTGATATACAAGATTATCAGTAAAATGGTTGTTGATCGCATTAAGGGTTACTTGAATGATGGACTCCATTCTGCACAGTATGGATTTATTCCTCGTAGGCACATTACAGATAACATTGCAAATGCTTATATTGGCATTGAATATGCCAAATACACGCAGCAGGATGTCTTATTATTGCAAGTGGATATTGCTAAGGCTTTTGATACTATTAAATGGGGGTTCATTCAAGAAACCATGCGTGCTCTGGGATTTGGAGAAAAAATGCAGAATATCATTTACTGGCTTTATGCTAATAGCCAGGCGGCTTGTATATTGTCAGGAGATCTCTCAGAATCATGGACTTTGCATCGTTCAGTTAGGCAGGGATGCCTTTTAAGTGCTCTTTTGTATGCTATAGCGACGCATCCCATGCTTCTTTATATGGATCATTTGGTTGATACTGGCAGTCTTCATGGATTGGACATTCAGAATAGACGTCAGTTGGTTGCTCAGGCATATGCTAACGATTCTTATTTTCTTCCTCGCAATACACATCAGGATCTCTCTACTTTGATGCAGGCTCTTTCTTTGTTTGCACTTGCGGCTGGCCTACAAATCAATTTTCAGAAATCTAAATTGCTGCCTCTGCATTTAAAACAGTGGCATAATTTGCTATGGCCAGGGAAAATAGTTCACTCCACTCATTTGATTCGGCATTTGGGATATCCTTTGGGATGGACAGTCACTCGCCGTCAACAAACAGATTGGGTCTTGGCAAAGCTCAAGAAAAAGTTGGAATACTGGAAACTTGCAACATGGCCATTGGATGTTCGTTTACGGATTCTCCAATCCATCTTGGTTGCCTATATTCAGTTCTACCTTCCTCTCATCAGGTTTTCTCAGGGGGAGCTGAAATTATTTATGTCCACCATCTTGGAGATATTCTGGAGATCGAAGCAGGGGAAAAAGAGTGTACGTTTGCTTTCGGCAAATCGTTTGTGTATCCCTAAAATGCATGGAGGCTTGAATATCCTTAATTTACAGGTGCATATTCTTGCCCACAGAGGTAAACTGATGCTTCAATTTCTGGAAGGCACTCAGCCTTGGACAGCGATGATCCGTCATTTGTTACTTCATCTGACGACTTCGGCTTTTGGCCATTGGCAACCTACTCATTGGGATTTTATTCTTGGTTACATTACTGGCAAAATTAAGGGTTGCCCTCTCATTTCTGGCTTACTTGCTGATTGGAAGCTTGTCCTTTCAAATTTAAAATGGAATGGTCCTGGCTCCTTACAAGGCAACTCTCTCCGCGTTGAGAGCATCCACTGGTCCAAAGCATTTTCAGTTCCCCTGGCGGTGCAAGAACCCCGGCGTTCATATTTTCTCCACTCAAAGGGTGTTACCTCTGTGGGAGATGTCATCCATCCTGATGGCTCCCCTCTTTCTTTTCCACAGGCTGCTGCACATTATGGCTTGGGATCTCATTGTCGTCGTCTTTGGCGTGATATAATTCAGATGCTTCAGTCTTTTTTGCCGATTCCACTGTTGGAAATTCGAGATCGCCTGCAGGATTGGACTATCTCCTCTTTTGATTCTTCATGCCATCCCTTGAGGCTATCTGATATTACAGTTGCTGGTCTGTATAAACATTTGTTGCCATTGCCTTGGGTTTCTGAACGGGCAAATCTCTTCTGGCATATGCATCGGTCATCTTGGTGGTGGAAAAGACGATTGCGATCTCTTTGGCAGTTGAAGCTTCCTCTTCGACAGCAGCTCTTTTTGTGGCGCATTCTTTTGGCTGTTATTCCCTCAGGACAGTTTCTGGCACGCAGACATATATCCTCATCCACTTGCCATAGATGCTCTGCTTCCAGGGAGACAGTCATTCATATTTTTTGGAGCTGTCCTTCTTGTCGTCAGTTTTTTCTTCCTCTCATCCAGCTTCTGCGGGCTAGATTTCCAAATATGATATTTGGAAAGTTTTTCTGGCTATTTGGTCTTCATTTGCCCAGACCAGAGTTCACTCTGTTCTTCTCATGGGTGCGCTACTGGGCTTTATGGACACTATGGAAAGTTTGCAACCATGGAGTTTTCGGTGATGCGGCTTTTTCTGCATTTGCTTTCTTTCGGTACTCCCTCCATCAATCTTTCTTCGATTGCATGCAGGTTGACCAAATAGATCATGATGTATATTTGTCTTATATTGACATCTTTAGTTGATGTACTTTGGGACTATCTACTTTGGATAGTCATCTTGTAAATCTAATATACTTATGATTCCACAAAAAAAAAGTGTGTACATATATGTATGTACACACACACACACGCGCACATATATATATATATATATATATATATATATATATATATATATATATATATATGTATGTATGTATATATATATGTATGTATGTATGTATGTATGTATATATATATATATATATGTATATATGTATATGTATGTATATATGTATATGTATATATATATGTATGTATGTATGTATGTATGTATGTATGTATGTATGTATATGTATGTGTGTGTGTGTGTGTATATATATATATGTGTGTGTGTGTGTGTGTGTGTGTGTGTGTGTGCATACATTATATATATATATATATATATATATATATATATATATATATATATATATATATATATATATATATACACGTTTTTTATTATTAAAAAAATGGTGTTTTTTATTTTGGCTTGATAAAAACGACGTATTATACACGTATTATACTTTGCCGTATTATACGTCCCGTCCCGTACCTGGCTGCTATGATCGCTGTATAAACCCATCCCCTGAGATGCTCATAAAGTGGTCTCTGTAATACAGCATCTTCGGTGGTAGTGGGCTCTCTGGTGCTGTCCATGTCACCTGTATGTAGCACTGCCATATCTCCTGTCTCATCACTCTGTTCCTCTCATTGAGAGAGAGATAACCCTGTGGAGCAGAGTGATCATACTGAAAAGGTGGCATCCGCTCAATGTCTATCCCATGATGTGAGAACCACTGTAGCATCTGTGCATACCAAGATCCAGTGTGTCCAGCCTCGGCCAGCCGTCTGGATGCCTCAAAAGCTCGGCGGGATAATCTCTCCGTGGGCATCTCCCTCATCATATATATAAAGGAGATTGTTTGGAACAATGCCTCCACTGGCATAGGTGGTGCAGCAAACTCAGCTCGAACAATGTCGTGCGGGACGGATGGTTTGCTGCGTATCATCCTCGACAGCATCAAGATCTGTGGTCTCTCCAGCTGTACCCATGTGGAGGCTGCAAGCCCTGGTGCCCAAACCAAGGTAAACATTAGAGCTCACCACCTCGACCCGCCCTCCTGCTAATGTGAGAGTAGTGTGGCTCCTGACTGCGGGTGAGGTGTGGAAGATCATAACCTTGGTTTTCCCAAGGTTCACTGTGAGACCCTGCTGTGCGCAGAAGTCATCAAGAGCCACAAGGTGTCTTTGAAGCCCAACCTGCGTGTCGGATACCAAGACGATGTCATCAGCATAAAGCATAACATGGACAATAATACCTGATAGCTCAACACCACAGCCTCCTCCCTGTGTGATGTAATCGACCACCTCATCAATATAGAGCCCAAAGAGCGTGGGGGAGAGCGGGCACCCCTGCTTCACACCAATGGTGCTAGCAACTGTGTCGGACAAGCCTCCTGGGCATCGGACTCTCCCAAAGACCTGCTCATATAACCTGTATATGCCCCACATCATGTCTGAGGATATGCCTAGTGTCTGTAGTCGCCGAAAGAGGCGCTCTCTGGGCACAGTATCAAATGCCTTGCGGAAATCCACAAAGCAACAATAGAGCCGTTGCCTCCGTGCCTTGGCCTGATCAATCAGGCACCTCAATGTAAAAATGTGGTTGATGGTCGAGAAGGCTCGTCGGAAGCCTGTCTGGCCTGCTGCTTTCAATCCCCCATCCTCTGCATGAGTGCTCAGCTCTGCCTCCAAAACTGCCCCGTATAGTTTCGCCAATATATGGCCAATCATGATGGTCCTGTAGTTCCCGGGGTCTAGTACATCTCCCGCTTTATGGATCGGCACAATAGTGTGCATCGTCCACTCAGCCGGAAACCCCTCTGACAGAGCTCTGTTGAAGAGACGAGCAAGAAATGGTGCCAATGTATCAATAGCATAGATGAGATGCTCTCCGTGTAATCATGTATGATATGTCGCCCGTCCATGTTGGAGTCAGCATATGGCCCTCCTAACCATAGGTGGGGTGAAGAAGGTGGAGACTGTGGAGCATGGCTCTGTGGGCTGTGGTATAGGGGGCTCTCTGAGTCTCCTCCAAGCAGCAGCAACATCTTTGCTCATGAGCATGTGATATGTGTCCCAGTACTGAGCCTCCTCATAAGCTCGCCGCTTACGGCGGGTGAGAGTATGCATCCTCCTGCCTGCCTGTCTCTGGAAGATCTCCCCGCGAGCCATAGTTTCCAGAAACGCCGTTTCTGGCCCATCGAAACGTGGAAACGTTTCGGAAACGTTTCCGTTTCCAGAAACGGCGTTTCCAAGGTGTTATTTTTCCAGGGTTTAGAAACCCACGTGCTCTCTTTCGCCAGCATTTTGCGCACTTGTTTCCGCCGCCTGTTTGGAGCTGCTCTACCCATCTACCTTGCCCTCTACCCCTCTACCTCCACATCAGCCCTCTACCACACCCTCTACCTCTCTACTTGGGGCCTCCACCTTTGCCATCTAAGCTCTACCAAGCAAGAAGGAGTCGCACCTTGCTCGCAGCCTGCAGGACCAGAAAAACAGCCTCCACTTCTCGAATCTCTCCGAGTCTTCCGACCTCGAACTGCACAAGTAAGTTAAGTAACATGGCTCGGACTCTGGATCCTTTTTGGCAGCATGTGGAGCAAGTGGGGGGTTATGCAGGATCTGGTGGCTCCAGGAAATGGAGATGTAAATATTGTGGGTTGGTCAAAACGGGGAGTGTCACCCGTGTGAAGGACCATCTTGCTCATGTTCCAAACAAAGATGTAGGGCCATGCCCCTCTGTTCCTCTAGATGTTCGGAAAAGCCTTGAAATGTGGAGGCGAAAGCGTTTGGCCATTCCCGAAGAGGAAGTATCTACAGCAATGGGTGGTCAAGAGCATGAAGCTGGTTCAAGTCAAGCAGCAGCAGCAAAGAGGGCAAGAGGCAGAGACACAGGATCAGATTTCTCCTCTACCTCAGTGTCAGGTGTGCATGCAAGGAGGACTTCTTTGCCAGGTGATGCATCACATTCACAAGACACCCCTCCAATAAATACTGTACGAAGGGCTAGCATCTAAGCAGGATTTCAAAAGCAAGCAATTGCAGAGGCAACTAGGGAGCTCACCCGGATGTTCATACGGTGTGCCATTCCCTTTCATGTGGCCAAGACAAATCAATGGAGGAAGACCATGAGGGCCATCAGCCGCATTGGATGCGAGTGGGATGGCCCTACATCTGAGGCTCTGCGGACACGAGAGCTAAAGCGGGAAAAATCATGCATAGAAGTGCAGCTACAGCCCTTGAAGGAAACATGGAAAAAGTATGGCTGCACTGTATTGTGTGATGGGTGGTCAGATGTACGCAGGAGAAATGTATACAATGTTTTGGTGTCATGTTGCAAAGGCACTATGTTTTTGAAAGCCATTGATGCCTCCCTCCCAGGTCTCACAGTTACAGGTGCATTTATTTGGACACATATAAGGGAGGCTATAGTGCAAGTTGGGCCTGAGAATGTTGTGCAGGTGGTGACAGATAATGGAAGTAATTGTAAGTCTATGGGCTCTATGCTAGAGGATGAATTTCCAGCCATTGTGTGGACCCCTTGTGCATCACATAGCCTCGACTTATTGATTGAGGACATAGGTCAAATACAATGGGTTGAAGCCATCTTTCGCACCGCACGAAGCATGGTGAAGTTTGTGAAGAAGAGGCCAAAAGTCTTGAGCATGTATCGGGCCTACAGCACTCTTGAGCTATTGCAGCCTGCAGCCACCAGATTTGCATACATGTTCATTGTGCTTGAGAGACTCCTGCGAGTCCGCAGAGAGTTGGTACGCACTGTCTACTCAAATGAATGGCTAGAGTGGGATGAGAGAGAGAGCCCCAAGGCAAGAGCTTTTGTGCGTGATGTCATGAGAGAGGAGTGGTGGGTAGAGGTTGAGGGGTTGATCAAAACTCTCAACCCCATCTACACAGTGTTACACATTACAGATATGGAGGGCAATACTCTAGGCCTTTTATACGAGTACATGGACAAGATTGGGGAGGCTCTCAACAAGTAAGACTACTTGAGAGCAGAGCAGTAAGTCTCCTCAGTCATGGCTACCCTTGCTTTACTTCTTATCTTTATTTTACTCTTGAGTCTTTACATTGGTCTCGACTCTCGACTCTTGTTTTTTGTCCTTTTTTATCTTATGGTTTGATCTCTAAAGGGTTGATGAAATCAAGGCTGTGTGGAATCGGATTGGTTTCACAGGCCGATTCATGCAGTAGCACATGTATTGCATCCTTTGTGGTGAGATGAGGAGCAATACGAGAACGAGGAGCTAGAAGAAGGCTTCATGACATACATCAGGAACTTGACATCTAGTAATGTGCACATGCTGAAATGTATAGAGGATGATCTCTTGGCCTTTCGCAACCAGACAGGGAGCTTTGGTCGAGAGACTGCAAAGCTTCGAGAGACTCAGCTACAGCCTGTCTCATGGTGGGAGAAGTATGGAAATTGTGCTCCCACGCTGGTAATTCACTACCCTTAACTACAGTTTACATAGTACACTGTACAATGTGCATCTTTCTTGTTTCCACTTAGTTCTAATTTCTAATTGTATGTGCATTTCAATAACAGAAACGCATCGCCATTCGAGTGCTCTCACAGGATTGTAGTTCGGGTCCATGTGAGAGGAATTGGAGCACTTGGGCCCTCTTCCATACAAAGAAGAGGAATAGGCTGAGTACCGCTCAGCTAGAAAGAAAGAAAGAAAGAAAGAGGAATAGGCTGAGTACCGCTCAGCTAGAGCGGTTGGTGTTTTGTCATTGCAACCTCCAGCTCCTTGAGAGGAATGCCCGACATCCGGAGCCTTCGCAGGTGAATGTGGATAAGATCGACATCAGGAGGGAGAGGTTCATCCCAGAGATCCCCCACGGAATGAGCGTGATATGTACACCTTGCTTTATGAGGAGCTGACAGTGCCGAGCCACAACACCCGCTGCACCACCCATTCTCAGAGGCAGAGGGGGGGATCCATCGCTTCCACTTCAGTAGAGGCAGAGGACCATGATCCTACCATTTCTTCATCTGAGCCTGACTCTCATGAGTCGGAGGATGACTCCTCCATGGATGATCTTGATGAGTGATTTTTGGAGCACTTAGCTCTAGGATTTTGTCATGCCAACAGCTGCTGCCAGCCTGCCAACCACATGGATATTTTTTGATCATGTTTTGTATTTACTATAGTCTATACATATGGATTATGGATGATGGATGATGGATGATGGATCTTGTTTTATATTGACTCTTTTGAGGCTTGAGCCTTGAGCCTACAGTTGTCATTTCTGAATTTTGATCTATCATTTGAGTCTTTGACATTGAACTTGAGCAAAGATGTATTTTTCAAGCTTTTGTAATGTTTTTATTAATTATATATGTATGTATTAAACCCTAAAACCGAAACTCCGTTTCCCCGTTTCTTCCCGAAGGCCGAAAGGCCGAAACTCCGTTTCCCGCCGTGCTCCGAAACCTTTACCACAGTCTCTGAGAGGCGTAAGCTAATCCACATGTATCTCGCCTCCGAGTCTCGTGCTACGACTCGAACATGCTCATGTAACCCATGTCTGAAATGCACTGCAATACCTCCTGAACCTCGGGAGGTGGCCTGTCTCATCCCCAGTCAGTGAGCTGACTCCCACTGATAACCCTCAACCTATGGTAAGCCCCTCTCCGGGCTCTCATGTGTCTCTGTCATCAAGATGATATCCCGGCCCTCCATCACCTCCTCAAGTCTCCCTGGATGTGTCCATAGGACTCCATTACAGTTCCAGACTGCTATGTGTATCTCTTTGTCTTCATGTTGTTTCCTCCGTGTCTCATAGGCCAGATGGCGCTATTCGACCCTCTTCCCATCAATGTAGATGTGACCATCCCTATAATGTGCCTTCTTCCCTTCTTTGTGTGCCGCCTTGATCTTCGGCATGCATAATCTTCTGTGCTCCAGCTGCATCCATGTGAGGTCATCATCGAAGTAGATGGGGTCCCCTGGCAAGCTCCTCAAGATAGCCCGTATTCTCATAAAGCTCATCCTACTCTCCTCGTCCGGGAACTGTAGCACTAAGGCCTTGCCTTTGGTGGAGTCCTTTGGGGTTGTCCTCCATACTCTAGTGAATGGGAGTGGCTCATCCTCCTTTAGTCCCAGCTTGGTACATAGGTTCCGCCCGTCAATCTCGGGCATGGAGGCAGTGCTCTCTGGTATCCCTGTGACTCAGATGTTTAGGCGCCGGATCCGTCGCATCTTCTCTTCATCAAGAGTAGACTGCATCATGTGTACATCTTCTTGTACCTCCTCCTTGATGTTCTTCTTCATCACTTGTATATCTTCTTGCACCTCCTTTTTGATGTTCTTCTTCATCACTTCTACCCATCCTTCGCGGGCCGCCTCCATTTTCCCCTCGATTGTGTGGGTGAGGGTTTTGGTGATCTCTTCTTTGATTGCCTCTTTGTCCACCTCGAGAGTCTCTCCTTCCTCTCGTGGACGATCGCGTAAGGATGCCACTTCGCTCTTCAAAAGGTTGATTTCCTTCTGCATGGCGAGCTTTTCCTTCTCCCACTCCTCTTGCATGGTAAGCTTCTCTTCCTTCCATATTTCCGCTTTGGCCTCCAGCTTTCCCATGCGCGTCAATAAGTCCTTCTTGATGGCGGTGATGGTGCTGTCCAATGTCTTCTTCTGGTCCTTGATAAGATCCCTAAGGATATGATCAAGCTGGCTGATTTTGTCATCTACAGACCCTCCCATTGTAGAGGGAGGGAATGTTTGAAAGGAGCAGGTAAATATGTGGGAGAGAAAGAGAAGAAATGGTGAGATGAAATAGGGTGGGATGAAATAGGGTGGGGGGTTCAAGTCCTCATTAGGGCCCTAGGGATGGTGATCGGGCTTCACAGGCAAGGAGGGGGGGGGGGGGCAGAAAAATGAGGATGAAGGAAGAGAGAGAGAGAGAGAGAGAGAGAGAGAGAGAGAGGGGAGAGAGAGAGAGATGGAGGGGACAAAGGGCGGGGTGCAGGCGGGCAAGAGGGCGCACAGGCGGGGTGGAGGGGAGGGAGATAAAGGCAGGAGAGAGAGACGGGGGGGGGGGCAGAGAGAGCGAAGGGCAGGCAACATGAGGGGGGGGGGGCGCAGGCAGGCAGCAGGAGGGAGGGGTGAAGGACAGGCAGCGGGAGAGAGAGCGAAGGGGGGTGTAGGTAGGCGGCGGGAGGGGGGGGGGCGCAGCAGGCAGCGGGAATCTGAGAGAGAGAGAGAGAGAGAGAGAGAGAGAGAGAGAGAGAGAGATGATGGAATGAAATGATATATTAACGTCTTTAAAAGGCCAAAATGACCTATGAGACCAAAAAGGTTACAACAATTGGTGGATCTGATACAATGTCTGTGTAAGAAAAGCTAAAACAACTAAACAACTAACTGAAACTAAAACAACAACTATGAGGAAAAGTAAGGTACTAGGAGCTACTAATGGATAACGACGGGAAGGAAAACTCCAGCAACAAAGGTAAGCATCATATACATCACTATCCAAAGATGTCTCTCATCGGTCGATGGCGGATATCCTCAATGTCCTCCATGGTGAGTACTCTGACTTGACGTCTCCCATGCCGTGCTAGTATGGTCCTGATCCTCTGTTGTAGTCTCCGCCGGTGTCGAGATGGGCCTCTCATCTTGGGGCGCCTGGACCGCCCTAGCTCTATAGCCCGATCAATCAGTGTACCTCTGGTGCGGCTATACTCTGGGGCTAGCTGCAATGCCTGCTGGCTTGACTGCTCAATCTCTGGTCGAAAGAAGTGTGCAATCTGCCTCTGTAGGTGTCTCTCCTTCTTTGATCCCCTCCCTCTCAAGAGACCCTCTTTATGTCTACGCAGCTCCAGCAAGTATAATCCGAGGCATCTCTGATCCTGGTATCTTATGACTTTGGAAAGTGGTCCGAAGCCCTCTCTGAACAGGCAGTGAAAACGGCCTCGTATCTCATAATATACTGGACAGTGACATGTGTAATGTAACTCTGTCTCTGGCTTCATCTGGCACAACTGACAAATCCTGGCCTCAGCTGGTACTCCTCTGAATATGCCAGTCTCAATCTCTAGTTGGTGTGAGGATGTGCGCATCTGACCAATAGCACACTGTACACCATGAGAAAGATGAGTATCCATGTAGCTGGGTCTAATCACAAACCCATTCTCCGTGAGCTGGAGAAGATGCTCTCTATAGAAAGCCATCTTCGTACCAAGCTCGTGTGTCGGCTGTATCCATGTCCTCTTAGTGTCCAGCTGAGTCAAGTCCTGCCTGATAAGTCTGGTAATCTCTGCCCATGTGAGAGAGAGGGAGGGTGCATCCGGGGAGTACTGAAATGGAGGTAGCCTGTCCATACTAAAGCCATGCAACTGGAACGAAGCTGTCATCTGTGCATACCAACATGATCCGTCTCCCTGTGATGCCAACTGTCGTGAAGACTCCAGGGCTAAGCGAGCATATCTGTCTCTAGGGAGAGCCCAAGTGCAATGTATAAAGGAGACTGATCGAGTGAGGGCCTCTACTACCAATGGGGGGGCAACCATCTCTGCACGGATAATATCATGTGGTACGGAGGCCTTGGCCCTAATCATCCGGGAAATCATAGAAACCAAGGGCTTCTCCATACATCTCCATCCATCAGTGCTACCAGCTCGACTGTGGTGATCCACTGAGGGTCCCCATATCTCCACTCCATACAGCATGGCTGAAGTGACCAAAGTGTCAAAGAGCCAGAGCTTTGTTCGAGGTTCCTGAAACTGAACCTGCGAACACATCCTCTCTAGTCTCCCCAATGCTACATAAGCTCTTGTCAATCTGGTCTCCGCTGCTCTCCTCAAGGAAAATAGTGGGCCACCACACCAAGGTAAGTATATGCATCTGTATACTCCACTGTCTCCTGACCATATGTAAAGGTGGGTATTGACCTTCTAACCCACTGTGCTGTGGTGTTAAACACCATCACCTTGGTTTTACCAAGGTTAACAGACAATCCACTGTCGTGTGCAAACGTGTGCAATGCATCCAAATGACGCTGCATCCCCTCTGGAGAATCTGAGATCAACACAATATCATTAGCATACAATAACAGCGGAATCCATGTCCCTGCTAGCGGTGCTCCTCTGTCACCCTCCCGCTCTGACATCTGATACACTATCTGGAAAAGAAAAGAAAGGACTAAAGGTAAGTATCTAGCCCTACAATACATCAGTAGGGAGCATCCGGAAGCAGCAACTAGGGAGAGTGGGAAGTTAATGCTACTAGTCGAAATGGGGTACATGAGTACATGGATACATGAATATGGGGGAGTACAAAAGTGACAGTGAGTACAACAGTATATGGCTGGAGTGGTAATCATCCCAGGAGCTCTAGCATGGGTCTTTGCCGGATGGCCTGGATATCTGCCATAGTGAGATGCTTGGTCGGATGAGCCCGATGCCTCGCAATGATGCTCTGAATCCTCCGACGTAGGCACCGTCTCTGATGTAAGGATCCGCGAACCCTCGGGCGTCTGGATCTGCCCAACTGGATAGCTCTCTCAACTAGAGTCCCACGGGGTGCCCATTGTTGGGCTATCGGCTGTGTGTCCTCTCGGGTAGTCCCTCTAAAGAAGTCAGTAATTTGTCTTTGTGTGGACTCCCTGCCAGTCGGGCGTCTGCTCCTCATAATGGACTCTCTGAGCCTGTGGATCTCCAGGAGATAAAAACCCAAGCATCGCTGATCACAATAGTCCATGACTCTAGACAGAGGTCCAAATCCCTCTCTGAAAAGGCAATGGTAGCGCCCTCGAATCTCATAATATGCTGTGCAGCGACAGATGTAGTGCTCCTCCGTCTCTGGCTCTATCCAACAAATCTGACATATCCTGTCCCCTGGAGGTATGTCTCTAAATTTGCGTGTCTCTATCTCTAATTGATGTGAAGAGGTGCGGATCTGCCCAATGGCGCACCTCAATCTATGAGACAGATGGGTATCCATGTAGCTCGGTCTAAGTATAAAGCTATCCTCAGTGGTGCGGAGAAGATGGTCCCTATAGAAAGTCATCTTCGTTCCTAACTCCTGTGAGGGCTCTAGCCATGTCCTCCTAGTGTCGAGCTGAATGAGGTCCTGTTTGATGACTCTACTAATCTCAGAATGTGTCAAGGTGAGAGAGGGTGCCTCTAGAGAGTACTGGAAGGGTGGAAGTCTGTCTAAGCTGAACCCGTGGAGCTCAAACCACGATGCTATCTGCGCATACCAACATGAAGTGTCTCCCTCCATGGCTAGCTGATGAGAGGACTCTAAAGCAAGTCGTGCATACCGGTGCCGGGGAACTCCCAGGTGCTATGAATGAATGACACTGATCTGGCAAGAGCCTCTACTACGATCGGTGGTGCTCCCATCTCGGCTCGGATAATCGAGAGAGAGAGAGAGAGAGAGAGAGAGCCCAACATAAGAAAAAAGATATTTTTTTTTAAGAAACTAAAAAAATCCCCGTTTTTGAAATGTGTTTCTAGCATTTCGGCCGTTTCGGGTTTTCGGAGTTTCTCAGCCCAGAAACGCGTTTCTATGTGACTATGATTCCCGGGCATGTACACAGAGGCACAAGTCTCAACGGAAAGCCAATTCCACAATATCACATGAGTGGCATCAATCCTCGGCATATACAACTGCCATGGACACTAGTCGAATGTACATACATGATGAGAAAGCACGGGTGTACCAATTGGGTGGCCAAATGGTGACATCAGCGATGTCTTCTCCTCCTTTCTGCAAGCTCAAGAGAAACTCTAAACTGCTGCAAAGCTTTCCCACATAGCCAAGACAAGGACTAGGCTCTGATACTAAATGTAAGATCTCCATGCGAGGCAAGCAAGGTCTTTGTATCTAGTCTCATGCAAAAAACGTGAGAGAGAAGAAGATAAACTCAAGAATAGCCAAAATAAACCTAGCTTGGCATACCATTTTTTAACCACCCAACCATTATATATACCAGTGACCCCTGGGCGTCTAGTGTGTACCTTACTCGCCACACACCATACTCACGCGTCTCCTGTCTCCGTTGGTACCCCATGCCACACATCATTGGGTCTTTGGCCTACAACCGTCACCCACGAACGTTACCTGTTCACACTTTTTATTATAAGCGATGATGTGCAATAGTATGCTGCCATTGGTTTACCCACACAACGTTTGCATGTTCGACGCATTACTGGATGTAAATCCCACGTAATAATGTACGCGTCACACGTGTTGCCACACGTAAAGGTTGTAACACTTGAGATTGCGGACTCAAGTCTTTGGGGCTATCTTGCTCCTCTAGTTTGTCATGCATCTATCAACATGCTTTACTCTGTGTATTTTTAGACTTCAGTTTTCTTTTTTTCTGTATCAGCTCAGGATTTAGACTTTTTGTGATTACTTTTGAGTGCTCAGTGGACTATGTCACTCTTGCCTGCAGGTTGCTTTATATATTGTTTCTTGAGTTTTAAACAGTTGCCATTATTGATGATGGATTCCGGATCTTGATTCTTGATGTTACTAGTTTATTTATGCCAATTGGTTAGCTGGGTGTCCAGTGTAACTGGGTCACTTAGATTCTTTAGTTTCAACTTGTAAACATGTTTTAATGTGTAAATGATGCATGTTTAATATTGTTTTGCAGGCAAGGCAACATATTTTTTATGTATTATAAGCTTATATATAAATTTTGGGGCATGTACCTCTCCCTCCCCTTTCTGTATGAAATGTTTTTGAAACGTATGGGCTTTGAAAGAAACGTTCATGAAATGCCTTGAAAAAAACCCTTGCCAACTATGCTAGTAAGGCTTTGTGGGGTGGTAATGTTCGTTTGTCACGGAAGATAGATGGTAGTATGCGCTTTTCTGTAGATTACAAAGGTTTGAACAAACTAACTGTCAAGAACAAGTATCCTTTGCCGAAAATGGATGACCTAGTAGATCATCTTCAGGGTGGTAAGTATTTCACCAAGGTTGATCTACCGTCAGGCTATCTTCAAATAAGGATTAAACTTGAGGACGTGCTTAAGATTGCGTTTCGGACATGCTATGGCTACTATGAGTTTTTGGTCTTACCATTTGGGTTAACCATGCTACTTTCCAACAGATGATGAACGATTTGTTCCGTTCGTATCTGGAAAAGTGGATTGTTGTCTTCTTGGATGACACACTAGTTTATATTAGGTCATTGGAAGAGCACATACAACGTCTCAGGATCGTCTTAGAGATTCTTAGACGAGAGGAGCTGTACACAAAGGAGTCTAAGTGTGACTTCTTCAAGTAGGAACTCTTATACTTGGGTCACATTATCTCGGTCGATGGTGTGCAGATAGATCTAGATAAGGTTCGAAAGGTCTTGGAATGACCTATTTCTCGGAATGCCGTGAATGCTCCTATCCCTTGTGAATTAGGACAAGCTTAGGAAAACCATCAACAATTGTGAAAGTGTCTTGTCTGCAATCGGGAATGGGCGCATTTTTCCTAAACCATTGAATGTCGATAATCATATCACACCTCAAAAGAGGTGAGACAATGAGGTCCCACTGAAATGTGGCCTTTTGAACCTTGAATTCAAATTACCGAGCCTTATGGAAAATATGTGTACAAAGACTAGGTGTGAACCAATCTACGTCCAGAAGATGGGATATGTACAACTCATTTTCTTAGCCAATTGAGGAGAAATGGCATCCTCAGAGCTGCCCATATCAAAGAGGACAATAAACTGTTGTTCCTTCCCTGTGCCATAAGCATGGATGAAGGCTTTCTTTTACCCCTCAACCTTCCCTCCTGCTTATCGTTAGATGCCAATTTTTATACCGAGTTTAAAGCACGTAACAGTTTTACGACATTAATGGTCGATGTTGGGGGTGTGGATGAAACTGTAGCGGTGGCTACTATGGAGGGAGATGTCTTGGAAGCTTGTGCAGCTCTTGCTACAATCTTTCTTACCATGCCTCCATGGTGTGGCGGAAGAAACATCAGTTCTTTCCTTGGTACGGCGTTTTTTCGCCTAGTTGGAGATATCCACTAGTAATGCCCTCTGTGGGCTTTTCCTTAAGTGTTTTCTTAGGTTTGTATTCCCTATCTTTTTTGTCTCGTGACTCCGTGAGGTGCTCCGGGAATCTTTCTTTGTATCCTTGCTATTCTTCCCCAGTTGGGATGATGAGGGTGGTGGATGATTGTTGTTGGGGTTTGAGCTAGGCTTGATGTGCTTGGGCTTACTTGTCATATCTTGATTCTGCTTCCATGTCTTCTTGTAGCTTTTTGAAGAAATCTGTTCTAACATCATGGAGGCTTGGGTGGTTTTTCATGACCGCAATTTTGCCATCCATGGGATGCTCTCACTTTTGGATAGCTAAGCTGGGTCACAACTTGCAGCTCTGATACCAATATTGCAAGCAATAGGTTGACTGTCATAACACGCAACAAAGCCTTCTTTAAACCTTTGAGTTTATGCAATCCACTTTACTTTAAGAGGGAAGAGTCGAGAGACAAGATGAGAGTTGACACCAGATTGGGTCCCGATTACCCACTATCCTCTGCCCCTTCCCCGTGCAAAAAAAAAAAACCCTTCCCAAACTTGCAACAAGCAGGTGTATTTTCTTGTATTACTTTGGAGAATTTTGGACAATGATGTGAATGATGACTGTGGACTGCCAAATGCAAGGACGAGAAAGACCGAACGCAAGTTGAACCATATGCTGAACCAATAGCAATGTAGAAGACTCTATGAAGCCACCTATGCAAATCCAGAACTACTGAGGATATGCACATATGCTGATTGAAGATGAGAGGATCTTCTATGGTGAACCATTTGCACTGTAGAAGACTCTATGAAGTCACTTACGCAAATCTAGAACTGCTGAGGATATGCACATATGCTGGCTGAAGATGAGAGGATCTTCTATGCTGCCTTGGACTGAAACACGGAGTGCTTGAGGCTGATTTGTATGCTCCAAGAATCTGAGGGAACTTAAGCACACATGTTCTCTTGACTGCTTGAATGAATACTTGTGGAATGATGTGATTTTAGCAATGTTCAATGGGCTACTCATATAGGTGAATATGCTGCTGGTCGGTGCTGAAAAGGGGCTGTTGGCCAGTTTTAAATGCCCATGACTGAGTAAATTCAGCATTAAATGCTGCGCATTTCACACGTGTGGAGTCAGCTTCTGGCCGACTGCTGTATGTTGCTGTTTTATGCTGGCCTACTGAAGATATATGATGTTTATGGTATATGTGGGGTCTATGATGCTATGCATCAATGTAATGGGTTGGCCCATGTCCATGTGCATACCTATATGCTCTTTACATGCTGCTATATGCTTCTAGGATTGACCTACACATGCCCTAGCCTAAGGTGACCTACATGTGACTATTTCCAAGTGGGTTAAGAGACAAGCCTTGACACCTAAGGCTAGAAGAAAACCTACGTAGCTCGTGCCTGACATGTCTCGGACTGGTACCTTGTGTTACACACACTTTGAGTCTATTATTAAAAGATATTGGAAAGATATCTTTTATACAACCGTGGAGGATTTCGGAGGCAGCTGTGTATCAGCTGAAGTCAACAGAGAGCCTATAGTGAAATATCTTGTCGGTTTGGAGATGTCAGAGGTTCTAGAGTTGTCAGGGGACAGAAAGGAGAGAAAGTCTGATGCAGAAGTCGGTTTACTCTATTTTGGACAGACGGATTTGATGTAAATAGAGCAGTCAGAAGGGAGATAGAGTAGTGTCAGCAGAGGGCAGTTGGCTGACACAGAGAGCTTCTGAAGCAAGGTTTTGAGGCGAGCTGACAGTGGAGGATAATCCGTGGGTTAGGAGGATAATTTTCTGCCTGGGGACCATAGTAAAGGTAAGATTTACACTGCCAAATTATAATAATATGCACACGGAATACTTGGAGAAAGTGAAGCAAACTATTGAGGTTGCCTTGAAATGCACAATGTTTGATTTTGTTCCTGCTTTTCGTTATACTATTGCACTATATAGATGGACGAGGTATTATTAAAAGCCCCTGATAAAGGTAATGTGCATTTATCCTAGAGGCACTACTTTTCTTGAAGCAATAGATACATCTTTAAAGGAAAATACATCATCATACATTGAGAAAGTGTACAAGAGAGTAATTGCAATAGCTGGTGGCTCAAAAAATGTGATAGCAATAGTGATAGATAATGCTTCAAATTACAAAGGTATTGGTCCTTCCATTCAATGCAAATATCTGAAGCGAGGGCAGTTTGGAGATGCTACCTACATGGGTGGTGTGCTACTATAGGTGGGAGAAAGCGGGGTGAGAACAACGTACAAGGGAGGAAGCGATACATGAGTTGAGCTCTGGAGTAAGGCTTGAGCTCAATTGGATTGCCAAGTACTAAGGGGAAGGTAAGAGCTTAAACCGGCCGAACAATTCTCCCACAACATCCACTCCCACAAGACAACATGGAGTAGTTCTTGGCACTCTCACAAGCCTCTAAAGTTTAAACGAGAATGAACATGTAGGCAAACTTGGTCTTAGAAGCCTTATCATTTCTGGATCATTGTTGGTCCGATATATAGTAAGGACCTTTGCGTTAGTCACAAACTTCACCATGCTGTGAGACATGTTAAGGATCTTGCCAATCCAATAAGTATGAGTGGCACAAGGAGTCCACACAATCTGTCGAAGCTCATCCTCTTATAGCCTACTTGAACAATATTTTGTTTGCGGATGTCTAGAACTTCTTTGCATAGATGTCTGTCTCCCTTGTGACTAGTGTCTATCGTACAAATGCATCAATGGCAAGTACAAGCATAGGGCAAGAGTCTTATACACATTCCTCTTTTGTACATTAGTCCAATCATCACATAAGAGTGAGCGTCCATATTTTATTCAAGTGCTCTTTAATGGCTCTATCTCTCGCTCCACCGCTTGTTTCTCTCCCCTTATTTCTGATGTGCACAATGCCTTCTAAGAGGGGCTGTCCCACTCATACCCAATGTGGCTGATTGTTCTCATGGCCTTCCTCCAACAAGGGATGTACATGATATAAATGACAAAATGCATTGGTAAAATAGCTTTGGCAGCATTTTTTACCCCTTGCTTTTAAATCCGTGCTTCGATACTTTCTCGCTTTAGGACAAGGCCAGTGGGCAAAGAGGTTCTTTGGATTCGAGGGGTGTAGCTAGAGACCGCTCCATTTGTGTCACTACTAGGGATGTCGGCTCATCTCTGCATGTCCTCGCTTGCATCAATCTTGGCTCTTTTGGATACATCCTCTGTATCCACAGCAGCATATGCATTATAAGGCTGATCAGCATCTAATCCTTCTTGTCTCTCTTCCATGTTGAAGAGAGTTGTAATTCTGCTTCGGGACCTTTGGGGATGGTTCTTTTCAAACTAAAAAAATGAATCTTTACACAGGTGTGTCAATCCTTCGGAAGAATTTGCATTTACATTTCTCAGAGTGAGAACCTTGGTATTTGCTTGGGGAGTGACGTGGCTCTACTCGGGATTCCTAGAGCAAAGCACTGTGAAGTGACAAGGAAAACTGGGGCAGGTTGGAAAAAAAAGGTTCCTACAACCTCAAAAGTAGGGTGCACAAGACCCAAGGAGACAAAGCCAAAAATTGAAGCCACAACCTCAAGTAGAGTGAACAGGGCCGAAGGAGGCCTTCAAGGGAAGATTCTGTAGAAAAATCAGCACGACTAGGAGAGGTGAGCCTGAGGTGCGTTGTAGATATGTTTGTAGGTCTGGATTCGATGTTATGGATCGTTATCGCAATAGCGCCCTCATTAACATTGTAAGCAAACTGGAGTGAATAAAACCCTTTTGAAACATACAAAACATTTTGTATGACTGCTGGGAATGAACACGTTTTATTACTATTTCCGTCTCATTATCAAGGCAAGAAGTGGATATAGTCATTAGAATGACATATGACAGAGCTACATCCATAAGACAGATTCTTCTGTTTATGCTTAGTATGTGATGCTTAAGGTCAAGACTGAGTAGCATGCCACCCTTTGCCCAGCATGCTCTGAGAGTAGAGGCAGCTTTCACTGCCTTTTGAGAAAGGGGATTTGGTCTTCTTGGGTGAGTCAATAGAGTTTGAGAACCATAGGTGTTTGACACACTTTTTGCATGGGATAGAGGAGGCAGACAACCACCTTTGTTAGACACTCCTTACGTCACCTGAATTAGTCTAATAACTTGATCATGAAGCTTCTTGGATTATCTCGTATCCCATACATGTCTCTAAGAGCATTGAACCACCCCGAGGTTGAGAGCAAGATGACGAGGAGGAGATGCAAGTGCATGAGATAAGGGCATGCATAGAGAGCCAGGTCAATCCACTGTTTGTATCACCTATGTAGTAAAGAAGAAGGATTGTACCTTCAAAAATATGTTTCCCTGAAACAGAAAATCAAAATAGATTTTCCAAGGTGCAATTGGAATTAATTAAAAATGATTTAGAAGACCTTAGCAGCCTAAGGGTCAAGATTTTCTGAAAATTTTGGATTAAGGTTCCTCTGGACCAATAAGATTAATCCAAATGTTGGGATAAGATAAATCCAAAGAATAAAAGAAAATGCCCAAAAATGAATAAATGCCCACATAAGATGAAGAGTTAACTAAGTACTAGATTTATTAGTTAAAAATTATGAAGTATTAATTAAAAAATGAGATATTTTGGAGTAATCATTCATTTTTGACACATTGGTAAGGAGAAGGGGAGACTAGATGCCCTTGAGTGACGACACATAGAACTTGTGAAAGACCCAAAGCTTAGCAGAGGAGACCACCCTCCATGCAACGCCACACCTAGATATACTCTCCTCCTTGGGGACAGAGGACCATTTTTGAGCTTATGGCGATGCACGAGCTCTGGATCCGCTTGCATGTCCATCACTGGACAGTGTCTTGAGACCCTACTGTGGCTCTTTATCCATCACTATCTTCTTGACATGCTTGATAGTACTGACCTATTTTTCACTTAGATTATGCTTTGTTTTAGGTTATACAAGATGCTCTATGCATATCTCGCTATAGTACTCTCACGGGCCTTTTCGGCCTCTTGAAGAGGTTAATAAACCCTCTTTCTTTCTCTGCCTCTCTCAGGTCCATAAAGATAAGACATTGTGGTATTAGGAAGTAAAGAGGGGATGTGGAAAGAGGTGGGAGAGCACCGGAGATAAAAGGTGAATATTGAGGGTGAGACAGAAGGGGAGGGGGAGAGAAGGAGAAGAAAAGTGAGGAGAGGACAGAAAATTAATTTGTTCTTGAGCACGTTTGGTTTGATTATGATTTTTGGCTTTACCATTTTCTGCATGGCAAAGCTGTTTAAAAGTGTATTGCTCAGATCTACAAATGCAGGTGAAAGTCTAAGCCGTAATTTTTCAAATTGACAGGCGAATGGAGAGTTTGAGTTTTAAGATGCTCACCAACTACATCGATATGTTAGGAAGGCAACATCAACACGTCAGGGTTTGATTACAGCCTGTGCCCCTTTTTAACATCAGCTACTCAATGGCAGGCTGTACTGGTTCAAAGAACAGCGGTATCAGCTGCCTTTAAGATCATCATTCAGGGTATCAAGCCTAAACTTGGGCTGTTCTTTGTAGAGAATGTGCATGCATAAAAGCGAATCGGTTTGCCCAGTTCAGAAAGCAAAGAACAATGTAGATAATTATTGAAAAATACAATGCATTTTCAGCTGTAATCTGCCTTAGGCTTTTTACTATTGTAGGACTAGCTGGACGACGTAAAACTTGCACTAAAGTCATATAGACATTTTTTGTTCATATTCTAGTTTTTTTGAAAAGCGAATAACAACCGAGTTGAGCACGTAGAGAAAATTTGGTCATGTGCAAGTGATTGATGATGGTGGTGTTTTTTAGGTAGTGGCCTTTTGTACATAGTACCCATGTGAAAGATGCAGATTGGTGACCGTGGACTTGAAAAGCTTGTGTGCATGTTAGCCTTCTATTGTGGACTAGTGTTGTCTTTTCTGCAGATTCTGTAGTGGGTGGAATTTGTGTTGTCCAATTTCTGGGGTTGATCTCTATATGGTGCAAACATGAGCGATGGGCCCCTACGCCTACAAAGAAAGCCCAACTTGCTTGGTGGAACTTTTGATGCAAATTGGGTCCGAGTTTTTTGGAAGATGCATTGTGGATTTGCATTACTGTTCGAGCTCTAGCTTTTTGGACATACATGTCACAAAGAGACTTTTTGGACCAATGTATTAAAATTTGGAAGAGTGCAGAGAGCTTATGCATGACGTAAGCTCTATGCATGCACACAAAACCATGTGAGTACACATTTACAAAAAGCTAGGGAGTAAAATTATTTTCACATCAACATATTTATCTATCTTGATTGGTGTTAATCTCATCTAAGTCCAACACCAAGGATCTTTGAAAAGTCCAAAAAGGCTTTTACAAGAACTAAAAAGCTGAGTGATAAGAAAACAATTAAGTTAAATCGTCTTCATCTTCAAGATCGTCCTCACCATAATTTTATGCACTAAGCTTATGCATAGCAGTAGGCGTACATCTTAACATGTTGGGTGGTGAGATACCAATAGATTTGGGGAATTATAAACACCATAGAAAGCTATGCAATCAAAGTTCCAGTGTGATGATGTCTCATATTATGGCAATGAAAGGTCTTCTAGAGACTAAACATAAATTTATCCCTATTACTTTTGGGCAATGTCCAACCACCTGCTCTACGTCTCATAATGGCAAGTTAGAAAAGATATCGCACATGTTAGTTGCTCAACTCAAGAGCTTACCTTAGCCTTGAGGAAGCATATGTTGTTGGGTGTTGCCTTCGAGCTACAAATGGAACTTCCCATGTGAGTGCACTAACTCGTCTGTCACAACCTCACTATGTTGTCACACCAGAATGCTCCTTTGTTGAAGGGGTGAAGGGAAAGCTCTTAATACCTAGATGGAGGCAAGAAAAGATGATCCTTCAGATGGTTCTCTTTGACAAAAAGCGAGAAAATAAGAAGCGAATGCAGAGGGAGGCCTACAATGACACCTATCCAAATAAGCATCCATCAAGCAAGCAAGAAGAGGGAAGAAGGAGAGTGTACAAGTAAACTATTGCACGATAATATTTGTCTGTTGCTTATTGTAAAAAAATGACTTATATGCAAGTGACTAGTTTTCACACTTGTCCAACCAAACTTAAAAATAGTCCGGTCCATATTACTAGTCTCACGCAACTATATACACTCAATTTGTAGACTTTATATGTTCTAGTGTCATCTTTTAACAATTGAGTGTCCATTCTTGTGTGGGTAAGATGGCAAAGCGTCTTACGGTAGGTTAGGAGGTGAAACCATGTTAACCAACAGAGTGGTTAACATACTCTTTCCTAATGGTGATTGCGTTCTTGCATCGCCCAAGTTGATGGTGAGGCTGTTGTCTGATGTTGATGGTTTGGGATGCACTATGGAGTTGGCAGGTTGAGGTTAGTTTGGGATCAATTCGAAGCTAGATACCTGGCAAAGTGATGGGAAGCTTTTGGTAGTCTTGATGGTAGGCAAATTGTGTCGTTGAGGCGACATGGAAAGTGATAGGTGATATAGAGTTTCTTCATGCTGGACCTTAGTTGGTTACAGTGGAATGAGTGCTAGGATCACGATGGAATGATTGGCATGACTAGATGGAGGTCCGGGACAACTTGGCATGATAGGGTTTTATGTCCGCATTGGGATTTTCTTGGCTAATACGTTGGCCAGGGTGAGGTTTTGTTGGTGGTGAATTGGAGTTGAAGCAGAGGAGTATACATGCGAGGAAGCTCGTTGGAGGTATGCATATGGTCGAAGGTTCTTTGGGCAATGGGTCTTACCACGGACTAGGCTTGCTTCCACCATGGTCGCGTATCCAGATATGTATGTGGAGGGTTGGCGTTGACGAGGTTAGCTATAGGTGAATGTGTTTGTGCGTGAGTTGAGTAGTGTTGTAAGAAAGAATGATGTCCATAGTGAAATATTTATGTAACGTGCATGGGCAATGAGCGGAAGGTGTGTCCATGTGGGTGCACTTCTTCAAACAAAAACTTCTCTAACACAACTGCTTTCTTTGACTCTCTTTGCTAATTTCTCCAGCATTTACCTCACATCCATTTTCTTAGAAAGTCATGATCACTAGCTTGTTAGAGACATGGTAACGGATTGGCGCATGGTGGTGTCCACAGGTCTATAAGGGAGCTGGGTGGCCTCTGTACCTTCATGAATTTGGCAGTGTCAAGCATTGGTGATAGAGGCATGGTGCATTGAATGGTTGGGGCGGTCTCAGGCGAGACACTGAAGGATCACGGTGATTATAGGAAGGTCTAGGTGATGGGTCATACCATGTGCTGGCTTGCGCTTGCCACGGTCCCCCCCATTACGTGGAGGGTTGTCGATGACGAGACTCAATGGAGGTCCATGAAGAATCAGTGCCTTCATATCTATTTCATGTAGAGCCCATGGATATATTGTAGTTGGCATGCATGGGCACTGGGCAAAAGGTGGGACCATGTATAGAAGCTTCTTCTGGTGAAAACTCCAATACACTACTTTCTTCGACTTATTTTTTGGCTTTTACACATGATTTGAGATAGGAAATTAGTGGCAGATGTCTATTGTGGCTTGCCGATAAGGCGGGTGTGATTGAGGTTGGGGTGTTCATTGAATTGAGGACACCCTGTCTGGCAAGGACGTTGGGAAGCAGGGAATGATTGGTAGCTTGGTCGAATGGATTTGGACACTTTTTGAGCCTCGTTTTGAAATGGTGGTGGCTATTTGGTCCGCTTGCTAGAAGCATGGTGATGTCGGTGGGAAGAATGAAAGTATTATATAGTTCCTGCGGCTTGGGGGTGAAATATTGGAACGTTGAGTTGCGGCTGGTGTGGCTTTGTCGATGGCTATTTGGGCATCTCTACCTTGCTTGATGAGTGTGGATGTAGGCAAAGTCTTGTTCCTTGGAAGGAGATGGAGTGCTTGATGGACTTCCCTCGCTGAGTGTGAAGATCGCCATTTGGGTGTGTAGATTTGATGGCTCCATAGACCGCGATTGGATGCCAATGTAATTGGGAAAGATGGTGGCTTCTCTGGTGGCATCTTCACAAAGTCCCAATGTGTTGAGAACATATGGAAAGCTAGTAGCCCTTGTGAGTGTGTAGACATCGGAAATGTGTTGCATGCATGGATGGAAAGAGGGTTGGATCAAGCAAGAACAAGATAGAATGAAAGAAGACGCAGCAAGACAACTGGATCGAAGGCAAGCATGCAAAGTATTGGCATGGGGCATGGATGCCACATGCAAGAGTGGGATCCGGTGTTGGAGTGCCTTGAAAAGGTGCAATGTAGACCATGGGTGCGATCAACTGAATGCATGGGTGCCAAATGGACAACAAGGTAGGAAGGACAGTACGATCCTATGTGCTTTAGTGCCAGTGGAATGGATGTGAGCGAAGAGGATTGATTGCAAACCAGAAAGCTGCAAGGGTTTGATTGGAAGTGGAAGCAAGTTTGGGTTTGGTGGCAAGCAAGATTTTTTTGGAGTTTGTGGGTGGTTTGGCGATTGGGCTATTCGACGATGTACTTGCAAACGATCCGAGCTGTCCAAGCTCTACCCTCTATGGGGAGTGATCTACCCACTCAATGGAGAATCAATATAAGCAGTAATAGGAGGGTGAAGGGGTTACCTTTACTTACTGGTTTGCTCGAAAGACGAGGACATCATTGTTGCATTGATCGTTACATGCTAGACTGCTGGCATAGCAGTCTATGAAAATGTTTGTGCGGCGATAGCTTGGTGCCCGCATGGCAGTGTGGCCTTGGTGCTTGGCTTTGCGGTCGGTGGTTGGAAAGAGGCGTGGTGAGATTGGTAGACAGTGAGTGAGAAGAGAAAGCTCTTACCGCTGGCATAGCAGTCGGATGAAATGTTTGTGCGGCGATAGGTTCGTGCCCCCATGGCGGTGTGGCCTTGGTGCTTGGCTTTGCGGTCGGTGGTTGGAAAGAGTTGACGGATGGTGTGGTGAGATTGGCAGAGAGTGAGTGGGCACAGAAAGCTGTTATCGCTGGCATAACAGTCGATGAAAACGTTTGTGTGGCGATAGCTTCGTGCCCCCATGGCGGTATGGCCTTGGTGCTTGGCTTTGCAGTCGGTGGTTGGAAAGAGTCGACAGATTGCGTGGTGAGATTGGTAGAGTGAGTGGGCAGAGAAAGCTCTTAGGCATCGCGGGCCTAATAGATCTAAGTGGCTGAAGCTAAGCTTGACCACCACACTCTGACCTCAAGATAAGGCGTTAGTAAACTATTGTGCATGTGCTTGACGATAGTGGAGTGCCGGACATGCATGCCTACTCTCTCTCTTTTACTGGCGCCTAGCTATAGTGGCAAGCCCTTGTTTCTTTTTTTCTCCCCTCTGCATAAGTATGGCTAAGGGCACAAGCCTGGTTCTTCTTTGCTCCCTCCTACTTTGCTAGTGAGCAAGTTGCCAAGAGCGAGACCCTTTTCTTCTTTATTTGAGGCAAATTAAGACACACGAGTCTTCATCTCATGACTCATCTTCTTCTTCCCTTCAAGTGGCCCACGATCTGACTCTGGAAAACAATCTACTGGCATGACCCTTTTTTTCTTCCCTTTAGGCAACCCATGATTTGACTGCAGAGATTTGACTACAAAGCGACCAATGATCTGTTGGCACGACCCTTCTTCATCTTCTTCTTCCCTTTAAGACTATCCATGATTTGACTGGAGAAGCAACCAATGATTTGTGGGCACGACTCTTCTTCTTCTTCTTCCCCTGCAGACCATCCCACGATTTGTTGCTCTTGGTCTTCAATGGCACTGTTGGTGTGCAAGGGCAAGAAGGCATGTATTGCTCTGATTGCTACTTATTGCTAGTACACAAGGGCAAGAAGTCCTCGCTTGCTTTGATCGCTGACATTAGGTGAAATATGGACTCTCATTTGTCCCTTAAGAATTTTCACACCTCCTCTCTCTAGAAAAATGGGCTTATGGTAATTTTTTTGCAAATCAAATTAAAAGTTGGCAGAGATTGTACATTTGGAATCTACTCATCGTCAAGACCTTTTCAATGATATATAACGTGATGGAAAATTTGGATTATTTAAGAAGTCCCTAAGTTGGTGATGATGTGGAATGTTACAAGAAGTCTCCAAATTGGTGATGACGTGGTATGTAACATGTCACATCATCACCAATTTAGAGACTTCTTGCATAATCAAAATTTTTCATCATGCTATATATCATTGGAAAGGTCTCGACGAGTAGATTCTAAATGTGCAATCTCCACCAACTTTTGATTTGATTTACAAAAGTTTCACACTGAGTCCATTTTTTTAGATAGACGAGGTGTGGAAAACCTTAAGGGAAAAAAATGAGAGTCCATATTTTGCCTAATGCTCGCTTTCTCTCCACATGCAGCTTTAGTTAGATTCATGTCCTCTCTCCAGACACAGATATGGGATCATGTCTGCTCTCTCTAGACATAGATCTAGGATCACATATCTCTCTACATGTCAATGGAGTCTTCCTCTTTAGATGTGAATGATCGTTCGTCTCCCTCTAGGCGTGAGCGATCCAAATTTCTCTCTCTAGACATGAGCTATCTGATTTTCTCTTTGGATGTGAGTGATCCGACTTTCTCTCTCTAGATGTGAGTTATCTGACTCTTAGATGATTGCACTTCTATGATTGTCGATTCTTGGATCATGGCGATTTGATGCTTGGCACGAACGATTCCACTTCTATGGTGTCTGATTCTTGGATTTTGGTGGCGATTAGACTCTTGACGTAATTACACTTCTATGCGCTGATTCTTGGATTGTTACGATCAGACTCTCTCAAATGATTACACTTCTATGATCACATCAATTTTTGGATCGTCGTCTCGTAATTCGACTTTACCAATAGCACATCTTGGATCGACAATTCTTCTCCTCAAATCGTGATTCGCTTGTCCCCCCGTGCGGTGCCCCCACACCCCACAACCACCTCCAGCCCCGTGGTGCCGTGCCTCCGTGAACCTTCCTCCCCTCTGTGTGATGCCCACACCCCGCAACCCCCGTGGTGGTGTGCCATGCCATCACCCCACTCCACCCCACCCCCCGCATGGTCTAATGAGGCCCACGTCTCCCAAGACAAAACATTGTGACTTGCACCTATCTCAGCCAAGGCAGTCCGTGCAACTAGGTGGTCTTCTTGGGGGAACTCTAGCTCAAGGCGAGCCGGTTCCACTGTTAGCTCTGTCTTGAATGCATCGAGCACGAACATGGATCTGGACACTGTCCAATTGTGCACACCTTGTCCCAAGCTTTTGTGGAAGAGTGTCCGTGGTGGTTGCAAGAATGTGAATCCAATCCGTGGAGTTAATAGGCTACAATTATATAGTGGGCTTCTGTGAAAGAGTGTCCATGGTTGCAAGAATGTGAATCTAGTCCTAAGAGCCTAGGCTCTGGGAGAGTCTCATATTCTTGGTCCTTATCTTAAAAGTCGAATATCTTGTTTTACAAGATCTAGAGATATCAATTGACGTGTGTGAGCTTTTGCGTTTACATGGTCTGTAACTAAAGCGGTTCGAGTGCTTGTGCCTGACTTGCTGGCGAGAATGCCTCACCCCCATGGGAGAGTCTCATATTCTTGGCCCTTATCTTAAAAGTTGAATATCTTGTTTTACAAGATCTAGAGATATCAATCGACATGTGTGATCTTTTGCGTTTACATGCTCTGCTGTAACTGAAGCGGTTCGAGTGCTTGTGTCTGACTTGTTGGTGATAATGCCTCACCCCATGGGATGACTCTTCCTTGTTTTTAAAGTTTTTTTTAAAGGATTGGTACCCTTTGCGTATATAAATGTGATTAGCGTATGTAAATGTGATTAGTTTACTAATTGACAATTAGCCTTGCATCTCTCATATAAGGCCTTCTGAGGATTATGGTGTATGACCCTCTTCTCTTAAAATCCCATCACCATAAATATGTGGTGGAAGCTTATGAACTTAGACTTTTGAGGATAAGACGGCCGTAAGGCCTGTTATGTCCCTCGTGTGATATTCATGCTCACTTGGCTCATATATAATTTCAGGTTGACTAGGTCTTGTTAATGTGTAAGATATGTGTATTGATCCTTCCTTAGAAGGCGGTGCCTCTGAAGGGAATGAGATAAATTCTTTATCGTTCACTTTAGAAAAGATGTTGCATTGGCTATGGTGACCCATCGAAGGCCAAATTTCACCTCCCACTTATTCGTTCCTCACTATATCTAGCAATGTGGGGCTTGGTTGAATTGGTTTCTAGAGACAGAGGCTTTGGAACTGTCTCTCTTCAAGTTTAAGTTATCTGTGTGGACTCTTCAATTCCCATTCATCCAATCGGATAAGTTTCCCAAAGTTGAGAATTTCCTAGGAAGGACTCCCATGCTTGTTTTAACTTTTTGATATTTGAGCCAGCAAGATTTGATTTCATAGAAAGTTAGACAAAAGGGCTTCTATTATGGATCAGATCATGGGAAGAGGATCCGTGATCCAGCAGTGGTTGCTGCATGTCGCTTTCTGAAGCTCATTGTAGTTTTATTGGATTAAAAAAAGGAAGTTGTGGAGAAATTTGAGAAAGAAGTGTTGTGCTTTAATTGGAATAACGGTCCAGAGAAGGTCCTTTTATTCTATTATCATTGTTTGTCAGGTTACAACCATGTTACTTTTGAGGACATAGTAGACACCTCCTTTTGGACACCCCACCCTTATTTTCGATGCAGTGTGTGTAAGCTTCAGCTTAGTGATATGGCCTTCAAGCCTTAACATGTTTCGAGGATGGAATATACATCAATTAGGGGGGACGATAACCCCATTTTAGGCTTAACAAAAGTGATTCTCACTACAGATGGGAGTAGCCAAATAAGTGTTATGTAAACAACACTATAAACATTGTATATATCATGAAAAAAGTCGGCAAATGACCAAGCGTAATAGATTAGGCTTAAGTTTGGGAGCATGTGTGAAGAAGGGCCAATAGTATATAAGTGAATTTCTCATAATGAAAAAACACAATCCCCCTTTATGCCAATATATTTTTGGTTGTCTATTTGCTCTTATCTAGTTGTGTGTGTGTGTGTGTGTGTGAGAGAGAGAAAGAGAGAGAGAGAGAGAGAGAGAGAGAGAGCATGAATTCTACGGTACATGTGCCTCTTGTTAATTTTGTGAGAGTGAGTGAGGTGAGTCCTTGTCACACATTAGTAGAGAGAGCTGAAGCATCTTCTTGGTGGTGTTAGGAGAACACGAGAGGTTGGAGCTAGCAACCACTCATAGTGCTTAAATTTAAAGGATTCTAAGCCAAAAGTGAGGTAAGTTCTCCATGATGGATGTTACTTATTCCATAGATTGCTAGAATGGTAGAGCTATTTTGAGACCAAGAATAAGCCTAAGCACAATGTAAAGAACTTTATATGTTTCAGTGCAGTCTTAGAAAAGATAAGTGTGCGTGTTTGAGTGGGTAAGATGGCAAAGCGGCTTATGGTATGTTAGGAAAGTTCTTGAGTTTTCACACTAATTTCTATTAGAGAATAAAGTGTTAGTGAGTTAGTAAAGTTATCAGGGTGTTAGGGATTAGTAATTTGGTTTATAGGCATAGCCTTGATGGGATAGTTTTCTCGATGTGAAAATTGCTTTTTGTCATAGCATGAAGGGTTACGAAAAAGAATGAAGTGTTAATAAGTGAGAGTGATGATTCACTCCTTTAATTGTGGGTCACTAATTTCCTTCTAAAACGATGACTTGAGGTTTTCATGTACATGAAAACTCAAGGGCACTTTTCATGACCTGAGACTTGACGAGTTTGCTCACTTTAGATATAAAGTTCCAATTCTTCTTTTATCTTTTATAACCATTGATACTTAGATGTTGATAGTTGGATTCCTTCCTTGAGCTTGATAAAATATTTTAAAGGCCATGAAGCTCTTCATACATTACAAAGGACTGCTAGAAGTAGAATGATATCAAAAGTGTGAAAATTTGTAACAACACAAGACAACTATGCATCATCAAGTAAATATGGTACTGATAGAAGTGAGTAGCTTCTTATGGTGCAACACATGGTAAAAAGTAGAATGATATAAAAAGTGTGAAAAGTTGCAACACAAGACAACTATGCATCATCAAGTAAATATGGTGTTGATAGAAGTTTGCTCTCTCGGCACTCCCCTTTACTCTTTTTTTTTCGGCGAAGTGCGGAAATACTTTTAGCTTGGGGCATTTGCGATGGTCAAAACCTAAATTTGGTAGATTGAGGTCAAACTTGGTATAGGGCTAGACTAACACATAGTGAGAACACTGCTGGCACTTGTGATTGCTCTTCCACACTCTCCTTTGCTATTTTTAGCTAGGCATGGAAATGATTTTAGCTTGGGACACTTGCAATGGTCAAAACCTAAATATGGCTGATTGGAGATCAAACTTGGTATAGGGCCAGGCTAACACATAATGATCACTGCCCGAAATTCAAAATCAAGAAAAAGAAAATGGGCAAAGATCTAGAGCTGGCTAACATACAGTGATATCACTGCTGCCCCAAAAGTCAAAATCAACAAAAAGATAATGGGCAGAGATCTAGAGTTGGGCTTGGAAAACCTAGATCTCTTGTTCATTTCCTGGTCGAGGGGGCTATTAGGTGCTCAAGCACTCTAGTCTAGGATGTAAGGTGGGTAGACCTTATATGTATCTAGCTTGATATACAAAGTTTTGTTTGGATAAAATACAAGATGGTGCCACTATAATTAGAAGCAATTAGTCCTAAATTCAATCCCAAAACACTTGTCAGCTAGCCTAGTTTTTACCCAACATCACTTGAATGTGGTCCGGTTTGTTTCGGGGGTAGACGGTTGGATTGGCACCAAACTTGGTAGGGGGTTTGTACTTGAGATTTCTCTCTTGTCGCACAGCCACTCGCTATTTTTAGTGGAAATCAGATGAGGTGGGGGTACCATGATTAGAGAAGGAATCCAAACTTGTCAGAATGGGACCAAACTTGGTGTAAGCATAGTGCAGATAGCACAATGCAATTGCATGTTTTGAAAACAGATCACCATGGTAGGAGATAAAAGTAGGCTTGTGAAACTAGCCTTCAGGGGATAGTTTCTGAGTCGGAGCTTCTCGTACGCATAGGGTCTTCTGAATTGATGTTTGAGTATACCTTATAAGTCTTGTATGGTTCAAATATAGGACAAAACCACTAGCTCTAGGTGAATGTGGGCCGTAAATCCGTTCGAAAGCTTTTCTATGTTGACTTAATTTTTAGCCACCTCACTTGAGTGTGGATGGATCTTAGTTTGTGTCAGATTGGCACCAAAATTAGCACCAAACCTAGTAGTGGGCTCGTCAACACTATGGATAACACTTTGGAAACTCACATTGATCTCTTGCAAAGTCTCTTCCTATTTTTAGCCAACAAAAAAACCCAGCAAGTGCGGTCACCAAAAATAGTAAATTATCACATTTCTCTATGTAAGGCAAAACTTGATAAGATGAATATAAGTTAGAATCAAGAATTTTTTTTGGAAAGAAACCTAAATCTCGGCATGGAAAACTGGCCTTTCTCATCTTTTTCTTGGGCTAGGTCTATCAGAGAGACTTGACTCTAGTCCAAGGTGTGAGAATAGATGGCTTAGTAGACACTAGGTTGGAGTATCTCCATACAAATTCCCATGAAGAATGGTTAAATTATGTGGTCTCTAGAACCGAATGGAAAAGCCCTCTAAGGGGTAAAAACCTCTCAAATAAGGCTCAAAGGTTCTGCCAAAGAGCTACATGGTAGCCTCATGTTAAGATTCCAACAAACTAGACAAGGTTGACAACTAGATCTAGTAGTTTCTAGAAAATGCCAATGTCGTCCTAGATGCAAGATGCAACTACTTTTAGCACAAGAGTAGGCGATAAAAAATATTAAAGACTAGCTAAGAGCTTAACTTAATGCATGATTGCTTTCTCTACCAAATGGTGGATACAAAGGTCCTGAATGCAAATGATCCATCGAGAAGTAGGGAAATAATCAAATTCTTATTGCGACACTTATGATGGATGCCAAAGATGATGTTGATTGGGATGGCCTCTCTTTTAGTACTTTGAATGATGCTAGAAATGATGTCATGATGTACGACAAAGATGGTGTCTCTTTAGTACTTTGGCTACACTTTGCTTCAATTTAAGCTCCTGTAATCTCCCTAGATCCTCACAATAAGACCTTGCAATCCTTAAGCAAAACTAGTTTCTTAGAGACCTAAATCAACACCTAAAACTCAAAAACCACATAAAAAGGTGTATAGTTCTAAAGCAAATAATGACTCATTTAGTCCACTCATTCATGCAACTATGATAGCTCAGCTTGCATCTCTCATGCTTCTGAGTCCATCCTTAAGTTCTCTTGGAGGGTTGATTCACCAAGTACTTATGGTCCAAAAGCAATCTGTTGATTGAACACTAAAGAGAGTGTGTGTTGAAATGGGTCTCAAGCTCCTAAAAGCACAACTAGACTAGGAAATGCATCAAAGCACTAAATGTGAATGAAAACAAAACCACCATGCATACATACATGGAGTTGGATATAATGCAAGAGATTAAGAAAAGCTATATCTCTCAGGAAAAAAAATTCAAGAGACTAAGAAAAGCTATAGCTCTTAGGTGAAAATGCATACACTCCGAGTAAGGATAAAGAGTACTAACCTGTTTTTACCTTAACTGTGCAAGTATATCTCTTCCTATATATGCCTTAAATAAACACCTTACAAACTCATTCCAAACGTTGGTAGCCACATTAAGGCAAATATTAGCCATGAAATTCATGAGAAACTCATGAATAATGTAATTTTAAGATTAGAATCTGCTTAGATATACCAAGATTATGCACTAGTTATTACAACAATCCAAGTGATATGTAAGTTAATCCTCTTGATTATGAGTTAAAATAAAGGAGATTACTCTCTCTTTTGTTCTCTATAAACTATGTTGAATATAATAGAAAACTTGAATTAATCCTACAATGCAAATGCTTAATAAAAAATAAAATAAAATCTCACTAAAACAAGCATAAACAACTTATTTTAATATGACCTAATTACCAATCATGATTAGGAACCAAAGATAGAAATTTTTTATAGCTATAATCTGCCCAATTGAGGTTATAGGATGAGAGAGCTCAATCTCCTAGATTCCATGGTGGTCTCGGATTTTCAAACTGAATTTAGAATCTCAAGTTATGAGTGATTTAGTACTTGCTACAAAATAGTCAAATATTGATGATTGTGTTCAAGGCTCAACCACAAAAAATGTATTGTATTAAAGAAAACCTAATCAAGCTAGGAATACAATGCTCATGTTTAATTTTTGATTAAATAAATGATTAATATCTAATTAAATTAAGTTATCCTACTATTTATAGAGAGCTAAAATGCGTTCTTATGAGCTTAATGTTAACCAAATGCTTAATCAAAACCCTAATTAATCTACATAATCTTAACCTAACATAGAAAAGCAATACATCGACTCAAAACCAATTGAAAAAATAAACAAAAACCCAGTCAATTCCATGGCTATATAGACCCCTTTCCTTTAATCTTATCCACACCTTCTCTATTCCTTCTATGCACAAAAAGTATATAGAGCAAGAAATGGTAAAAAAGGACTTGGAAAACACAATAAGTTACTTAACGAGCTAAGGAGGTCAACTTTTTTCCCCAACACAATGGCCCCAATGTTAAGCAAAACTCATAGCACTAAGGGATAAGCTAAACCATTGTGTCCACAGAGAAGCTTGCCAAATAAAACCAAGGAGAATACTTACTTTTTTATCCTGGGGAGATGAGGGTGTCCATCCTCATCCAGTGAGAATACTTACTTGTTTATATCTTGTGGATGAGGGTGTTTGAATCTTCCCAAGAAAGGCTCTCCTACCACTTGTTGTTGATGTAGCTAGCTAATGTTGCAGCTTCCACCATTATCACCTCTGCAATGTTTGTTATAACTCTCCAAGGGACAAAACCCTTATAGCATGAAACTATGGTGGTATGAGATAATAATCTACAAGCTCTCACACTTTGACACTCTCACACCCACCATTCAAGAGAGTAAGTTAGAGTAAAGAAGCTAGTGCTCTTAATCTCACACAAGAAGGGAAGTGTCTATTCTTATAGAGCTGATCTTTTATACAACTTACTAAGTGATCGGACACCCAAACTACACATATGTGTGTCCTAGGCGAACTAATGTACATCCCTTTGATGTAGGCATTAGACTTAGCTTGATAATCCCCCTTGTTTACATCATTATTAAGCATATTAGAGCAAAAACATTAATAGATTTACATGAAGTACTAAAAAATTACTCGAGCAGACAGAATTACAAAGTGACCCAAATGAATAGATTTGTTGTTCACTCGACGAATACAATTTCATAAAAAAATACATTGAATGAACCCGTAAAAGCCTTTCACTACCTCATTATTCACCATTAAGTGGCTAGTGTCTGCCTTAACTGGACATTATTATAAAGCACCCAAAATCTCTCTTAAAACTTAAGCTTTTTGTCCATAAATTTGGTAATAAAGTTAATTTGACATGGGGCCTACCCTCTAGAGTCGTCCGCCAAGTTAACCACCAAAAATGGGGTTAACAAGAATATCATATAGTAGTTCTGGTTGGGAAGAGCCAAAAGTACAAGATCGTAGCATAGGGTTAACTTGGATGAGGACAAACAAAAAAATAAATGAGATTTTGTGGCGAAAATAATAAAACTTGTCCACACATCTTACTGTATATATACGAGCAATGTTGAGAAAGAAAGCTCAACTTCTAGGCATGCTAGTTTGTAGGACACATTTGACGTACTAGGTTGAGTCCACACATGGATAGGTGACATGCCCATGGTCATCATATATGAGATGACAGGACATGTAGTCACATGGTGGTATTTCAGTAGGATGACCATGGCTTTAGTAGATTACTATACCTACTACTTTGATTTGATGCGTTTAGGACATATACATGTTGAGGCCAGTTCTAAATGGAATAATGATGTGTCACTCATAGATTGATATGGAAAAATGATAGAGTAGGACATGGAGGATAGGTCCATAATAATAGATGACATAGATATATGTGTTGTACACATTAGATACATGCTAGGATATGAGCTACTTTGCATAGTAACATCATAACATTGGAGCAAGTATATCAGAGTTTAGATGATCCCATGTTGACAATGACCATATAGGGAGATAAACCATCACAATGAGATGATGATAGGTCATTTACATGGGTAAAATGTCATGGGTATACACCACTTTTAAGCATTTATGTGTATTAGCATTATTAGTGGTTCTAACTTTGGGTTCACACTAGACCAAAGTTCTAGGACATATTTATCATTATAGTTATACTATCATTTTTTAATCTAGCTAAGAAAAAGTCAAGAGGTTCTCTTGTATCTCATATGTTCATGTGTTGAGTGATTAGGGTTTCTTACAATCCAGTTAAGCTGATTGCTTGTGTTTATTTTCCTCCCCTCCTAATTACACTTCTTCACATGGTATCAGACCTATGGAACCCTATCCACTAAGTGCAGATAAAAATATCATGAGTAGACACCATCTCTACACTGGTCATAACCTACATTTTCATTGAAACCCCAATTCAGACCTCTTATAGTACATACCTAGTTTAACTTGGGCAAGCTGTCAAAGCTACAGTAGAGTATAAAGTGAGTTGCAGACTACCTTCCCAAGGGATTTTGAAGACCATACTGTGCACCCTTATTAAAGTAAACATACTGGAGCTACTTTTTACTATGGGAATTCATCTAGAGAGCAACCAATTAGCTCTGGAGCATTTAGTTACACAATCCCCTGTTTTCATAATTATTGTGAAAAAACTTCCAACTAAACAACTCTATTCAGACTCGATTTCCACCATAAGGTTTTCTTCAAAATTAGTGTGTAGGTACCTTACATAGTGGACAACACCTGTACAAAGTTTCATTCCATTTGAATTTGATTTAGAAGCCCAAAACATGCCTATAGTCTGGCAGTAGGAGTAGTGCAGAAGAGTGTGCATTAGCTTGACTGGGAGTCAAGTGGCAAGTGTTTAATGGGTTGCTTGTAGGTATAGTGCTTAGAGTTATTTGTACATGCTCAGTTGAGATGGCAGAGACAACCAATTTTCTCAAGTGTAGGGACAAGCTTGATAAAAATAGCTATCAAGCCTGGAAGTTGACCATAAAGAACTTCTTGATGATCAAGGAGTTATGGGGGCTTGTCTCACAGATGAAGAAGTCAAACCAGCTGAAGGTGAAGCAGAAGCAAATGTCAAGTTATACAACAAGAGATCCATGTAGGTGTGTTACACTACATTTCCATTAGTGTGTCTGCATTTAGGATTACCAAAAAAATTATTTTAGTTGGTCAAATGGTTGACCAAGGCTTGTAGGTCAAATTCAACTCCCAGGGATGTTTTATGGAAGACGTAGAACATGTTTGGCAAGTTGATTTTGCAAAAGGCTAGAAGCTGGGTAGAATGTTTAAGTTGCTTGAAATAGAGGCAACAATGTTTGCCCAAGGTTTGGGGCAAGTTTTAAACATAGAAATGTGACATAAAAGGATGGGCCACATGAACTTCAAGAGGCTGAAATACATGCCAAAGGTTGACATTGTGAGTGGGTTGCCCAAGTTCAAGGTAATCAATGTGTAAATCTCGTCAAATTGGGAAGCACACAAGGCAACCATTTTTGAAGAGTGTGCATAGAGTTGAAAAGGTCATAGAGTTGGGACATATAGATGTATGGGGTCCTACCAACATGGCAGCATAAATGGCAACCATTACTATGTGACATTTATAGATGATCATAGCACAAAAGTGTGGATCTACTTCTTAAAGCAAAATCTGATGTATTTGCTAAGTTCAAAGAGTTTAGTCATTGTGCTGAAAAAAGCAAAACTTTTGAGGGTCAAATTTTTGTTTCAGGTGCCTTTTGGGGGTTGTTCATGCGATTTTTGGTTTTCTATAGACATCTTCAGGGACTGGATTTGCACTCTTTTCATCGAATTCCGGAGTAGTTTTGTCAGATCTGGGTGGATGCATGAAAGGGTGTACATACTATTGGCATGAATTATACTATACTTTTGATGTAGGGAATGGGTAAGGAGAGTGAAAGTTTCACCACTTAAGGTGGGAAAGCTAAATTACTAATTCTAGGAGTCTAATTAGTTTTAATGATGTTAGGAGATGACACGGTACTACAATGTAGGTGAATGAGTTGTACTTCAAGATTTGCATGAGTGTCTTGTGCGTGTGAGAGTTGCCATAGCCTCTCCTTCTCAAAGGGCTACCCCCATTTAAACTCCTCACAACCCTACAGTCAACTTGCTCCTGCCTCTACAAGTAACTTTGAGCTCTCTCAATTTCATGTTTGACCCATCAACAAAATTTACATTCCATGCATGAGAGTAGAGAGAAAATGTAGTAGGCGATTCAATGCCTTTGCACTCAAGCATGTAAAATAGTCCATTGAATTGAAACGCTAATTAGAGAGAGAGAGAGAGAGAGAGAGAGAGAGAGAGAGAGAGAGAGAGAGAGAGAGAGAGAGAGAGAGAAGAAGAAGAAGAAGAAGAAGAAGAAGAAGAAGAAGAAGAAGAAGAAAATCTATTTTCCCATGTTGGCACCTGCATAGGTGATTTTAGAGAGAGAGAGAGGCCACATTTTTTTTTCCAAGAGCTCACACTAAATGTTTTATGTGAACTAAAACATGAACTAGAAATCTCATCAGCATGTTTTTCCCATGCTAGCATCTTTTGTGAGGCCACATGCCATTTAGATACAATTACATGTCATTTTAGAAAGAGAGAGACCACATTTTGTTCATAGAAGTTGACTACAAATGTTTTATTTTCCAGTGTAAGTGTTGCACTCTCTTTAAATGGCATCTCCAAAGAATTGTCAAGGAAAGAAATCCCAAACACAAACTGTTGGAGAATTTCTATTATAGTATACATGCACAGGTGCATTTGACTTCTAGTGCTTTCGACGTGCCAAGCCCACAAACCACGTGAAGCTGTAGGAGTGGATGACAAATGTTTGGGGTAAGATCATATTCGGATAGGAGGGATTTTCATATTAAAAATCTAAAGGATACTTATGTACCTGAGTTCTTAGAGATGTACCATTATATTTATAGTATAAGAGATGTTAACAACAATGAGGTGGGGTCAATTTTGGCATGCACCTTTGCAGCCCACAAACACGGAGTTGTGGTAAAGTGGGAAGACTTCTAAGAGCACAGGTTAGAATGCTGTTAAGACTCTGTTAGTGGGACAAGGGTGAAGGAAGAGTCAGATGTTAAACACAATGTGCATCACCAACTACCTACAATGCAAGTCATTGAGGAACAGTTGTTTGCAGATGGTGTCCATGTGGTGTAGCGATGTAGATTCCAGGAGACTCTCTTTCGTTGTAGATTTGGAAAGAATACAAGTTAAAGAGAGAGCAACATAGAGAGAAGTAGATGGCCATGATAGCACCCATGATTTTATATTGCAAAAATTCCAGTTTGTAGCAATGAAGTCTTGAAAGAAGACTATTGTCAGTGATTAATTGAACTTGGCGCTACATTATAAGTTGCAAAGGAAACTTGGGGACTGTTCAGGTTGAATGCAAGAATATTGAAGAGGAGGTAGACAAGGCATGGATACACCTGTGTAACTTGGAGGAGATGATAATTTCTCTTACTGAACGTGGCTTGAGCCTTGTGAAGCCAAGTCTGTTTAACACGTCCCACACATTCTTCAAAGGGCATTATAGTCTACATTGACAGGTCTGAATGTGCATCACCAGAGTCCATGAATTTAAGACTCTTGATTTATAGTTTAGTTCTTTAATGGTAATAGAAGACGTGCTGCTCTGAACTGTTTTTTCTTTGTGAAGACTATTGATCTTTACCCAAGTTCTTCTCTTCAATGATCAGCATTGACACCAAATCTGTGAAGTTGGGAATGTTCTCTTGAGTTTGAATAGATGTCTTGAACGCCTTGTAGTATTGTGGCCCGAGACCACGTAGACACGCTTCCACCTCTTATCGTCAACGAAAACACCAATTGTTTCAAGGGATTCCACAATGCCCTTGATCTTCAAAGCATAATCATTCATAGACATATCCTTCGTCTCCACAGTATGAAGCTCATTCTTGAACTGAATCTTTTGTGCCTTGATGTTGGTTTCATATAGCTTCACCAAGGTGTCCCATGCCTCCTTAGGTGACTTGGCATCCTATATATGCCCAATCATAGTGTCTTGTATGCTGATAGAAAGCCAATACATGACTTTCCTTGCTCCTTGATTCCAATCCTTGAACTCTTTTATATTTGCAACAGTTGGATTAATCTCCGATATCGCCGACGCCTCCTCATGTTCACCTTCAATGTAGTCCCAGTAACCTTTTCCCATCAGAAAATTTGTTAATCTAAACTTCTAAGCATGGAAGTTGTTCTTGTCAAGCTTCTCTACAACAATCTAGTTTATTCCATCATTTGACATCTTTTTTGCAACACAAATTTACCAACAAAAACAGCACTCTTGCTTGACCTTAATCCTTTCATCCATGCCCATCATGGTGCGCTGAATAGATGTGTAAACACTATGAGAAAGCATTGCTAGCCTCCTAGTGTATCCCAATAACCCTGCATATACCTTCACACACACACTTAATGAAAGATGTAAGCCCACTAAATTGTGGAGGTGTTTGGGTAATTGGATCGGGTGGATAAATACACCCCTCAACCCAAAGATCGACATGTTTTTTTCCTGCATTTCTTATTGGAAGTGAATGTCTCTCTTCTTGTTCCGGCCTGCATCCTTAAATTAGTATTTGGACAAAACATAGCTATTAACCAAAAATTAGCTCTGGATAAAATATAACTATCAACAAAAAAGTAGCTTTATACATTTGTACAACTCAAACATTTAACCAGAAATAACATTATTGAACACAACTTTAACCAGATATAACTTCAATATAATATATAACTAAATCATAGCTTGTAATCAAAATAACACACTTATTTCACCCAAATAACAGAGAAATAACATTATTGAACATAATATATAGATTTCAATATATCCTAAAACTAAATCATAACTATTAATCAACAATTATATTTCACACACTTGTTTTACTCAAAAAATCACTAATAAACAATCTTAATAACACAGAAATAGCATCCTTAAACTCAACTATTATCTTCTATTTCACACATGACTAAATCACATTTAAAACAATAAGATGGTCAAAATAGAAAAGAAAACAAAATAACTCAGACAATATTAAACCATAACAAAACAACATAACAGATAATAAGATGGACATACCTCCATTGCTCTCTTGTTCTTTGATTCTTTTACTCTCTTGTTTCCAAAACTAAATCAATACTATTAATCAACAATTATATTTCACACACTTGTTGCACTCATAAAATCAATAATAAACAATCCATATAGGACAGAAATAACATCATTAAACTCAACTATTATCTTCTATTTCACACATGACTAAATCACATTTAGAACAATAATATGGTCAAAATAGAAAAGAAAACAAAATAACTCAGACAATATTAAACCATAACAAAACAACATAACAGATAACAAGATGGGCGTACCTCCATTGCTCTCTTATTCTTTGATTCTTTTACTCTCTTGTTTCCAAAACTAAATCAATACTATTAATCAACAATTATATTTCACACAATTGTTGCACTCAGAAAATCAGTAAAATAAACAATCCAAATAGCACAAGAATAACATCATTAAACTCAACTATTATCTTCTATTTCACACAACATGACTAAATCACATTTAGAACAATAAGATGGCCAAAACAGAAAAGAAAACATAATAACTCAGATAAAATTAAACCATAACAAAGCAACATAATAGATAACAAGATGGACATACCTCCATTGCTCTCTTGTTCTTTGATTCTTTTCCAGAGAGATTAATGAACAAAAAGATGATTGAAGGGGAAGATGAATATGTGGTTCCAACTAAATGGCACCAAATAATCAATCTACCCTTCAATTTCTCTCTTGTTCTTTGATTCTTTTCCAGAGAGATTAATGAACAAAAAGATGATTGAAGGGGAAGATGAATATGTGGTTCCAACTAAATGGCACCAAATAATCAATCTACCCTTCAATTTCTCTGTTTTTACAGAAGAGAAAAAACCCCATGATTGAGAATATCTAAACTCATTAATGTGGTTTAGGAGGGAAAGAAGGCTCTTGAGCATAGCTACTAAAGAAAACAAACACAGATTTAAATTTTCTATGTACAAAGGAGGTAAAGTGAAAAACCTAAAGCAATATCTCATCAAAGTAAACTAAAATTGCCCTAAGCTAAAAACCCTACTTTTCTTATTCTAAAAAATCTAGAAGAGTCTCTAAATGAAGAAAAAATTTCATAAACCCCTGTATACTTAATGAAAAATGATGAAAATTAACAGTCACACTCTTAGAGCATAGAGGTAGGCATGGGTAAAAAGAAATTCAAAAATGTGATGTCTACATCAAGTTACTCCGTTTTTTAACTTCTCCTATTTTGAAATACTTAAATGCAATCTATTTGGAAAGATTCAGAAGCTGAAAAGTCAAGTGGGCATTTAAGAGTGTCACATTTTAGATGCTTCACATTTTTAGATCAAATATGATATTATTATTTCAGATTTAAGAATTTTGAGGACAGGTGGTCCTACAATAAAATAATAGGTGAATCTGTTTTAAAAACAATATAAAGAGATCTCTTTGATTCTATAAGAGCTAATATTATAATATTATTTTAGAATCTTTTTCTAGAGAGAGAGAAGTGAGAGAAACCCCTTCAGGAGCAAAATGGAGAGTCCATATTTCTCCTAATGAGAGTTCAAACTCAAAGGTTATTGGCCCTCTTTTACAATTGTAATAGGCTCATAGACCAACCATAAAAGGCACGCCTACATCCACTTGTGAGATATTCTTGGAGGCAAGAGGTGGAGATATTCTTGGAGTTAATGAAGGAGATTATTATGGAGGAGATTAGTACCTAATCACTATTAGATCTAAGCTAATCCATCTATCTCAGCCTATTTAAGAGGTATCAAATTAATGAAACATGTGTCTGCACTCTCTATCATCTATTGTGTTATTATGATTATTGTTAATTATTATTTTCAACCTCCTTAACCAACATATAGTGCACTGAAACTGTCACAGCCAGTGACCTTACTTTGCATACATACACCCAATGGAAACTTTGAGACCTCTTGCAGTACACACAGTGTCTACACAACCAATCGACCTTCTTGCAGTTCAAAAAAAAAGTTCTGCAAAGAATCAAAACTTACCCGCAATGCCCATGACGCCTGCGAACTGAAAAACGGAGGTCTAGACGCGCCCGAAACGGATTATACTCCTAGGTGCTACTACACCGACAAGGGATGTACTAGTGGGAAATATTTCCTTTTCGGCCTCTGCTCTCTCCTCTATAGGATCAATAGCCACCTCTTCCATCACCCTTGATTGGCACTTTACTTCTTGGTAAATCCATTGTTTGGGGCTCAGAGTCCAGGAGATGCAGAAATCAAAGAAATCCATAACTGTATTGGAGAAGGCGACACTTCTTTGAGTGTAATGGGCATTTCTCCTCTACTCTACTGTCTCGCAGTTAGGGATCTTTCCAAGACAATGGTTGAGCCTTCTTTTCATGACTTTGTCTATTGCAAAATCAGATGGGAACATATTGTACACCATCAAGACATCATGATGTTGCCAGAAACAATCTATTCATAATCCTACTCCCAAGAACAATCCTAGAAATCTTGATAATGTTTTGAAAAGGAAATTCTGCATTGAACATCAAAGACAATTCAGGAGCACGGTTGGTGGGCATGTGCATTGTATAGGAACATATATAGCTTTTATGTGCAAGACTCTTCTGCCTTGTCATCCGATTCTAAGAGAATGTCCAACTCATTTGCTGACATGCCTAAAGAAATGTTTCAGTCGATTAGGACAAGCACGCTTAATATATAAGGGGTTAGTACGAAGAAATAAGGGGCTTAGGCGATGCATGTGATCACCTTGTCGCTTGGTACTGACCCCAAAACAAAAGAAAACAAAAGGGTATTAGTATCAAGTGATTAGGGGCTTACGTGATGCCTACGAGAGGTACCTACCGCTTGGTAATGACCCCTTGTGTATAAAAGGAGAGACATGGGGGTAAATACGAGGGCATTTGGATCATGGGGTCAGTACAAAGTGGTAGGGGCCTTATGCGATGTCTGCGAGCCCCTTACCACTTTGTACTGACCTAGATAACAAAATGAAAGAAAAGGGGGTCAGTAAGAACAAGCTATAAGGCAGACACTACACACAAAATACGGGGGAAGAAGAGGAAGCTAATGCAAGAGAGAAACCTAGAAACAAACCTATCCATCAAGCAAGTATTTAATACCATACATGCAAGAAAGAATGGAGAAGAGAAGATATCACAAGTATTCTATTGCTTAATGTCACGTGAGAATTATATAGAAGTGATTGGTTTTCACATGTAGCTAGCCAAACTTAAGACCACTGTTATTAGTTTAAGAAAGTATGTACATGAAGTCCTTAGGCTTTCCCTATTTAATATTAAGCTCGGGGTAAGAGAGGGTAAGAAGGCCACTTTATATGTTATAGCAACATCTTACAAAAGATAAGTACCCATTTTGAGTGTGTAAGATGGAAAAATGCCTTATGATAGGCTGAGTGAGTGAAATCTGCACCAAATGCACAACATATATTGGTGATAAGATTTAGGTAGTGCTGGTGGTAGGCAGCTTATCAAGGTGGCATGAAAGGTATATGTGAAGTAGAATTTCTCCATGAGTGAGGCCTCCTTATGTTGTGGAAATGACTTGGGCCTTTCAAAGTTCAGTGGTAGAAGTGACCTGCATCTCTATGATTGGTGTAATGAGTATGTTAGGACCACTAATGAATGATTTACATGGGTAGATGGTGATCCATAACCTCTTAGTATGACATGATATTGTACCCAATCCTCATAGCTTGATGTGTAGAGATTGGGCTTCTTCATGGTAAATACATTGGCTAGGGGGAGGCTTGGTTGTGTTGAATTAGGGCCAAGGTAGATCTTGCATACATTGAAGCTCTTAGAGGTACTTGCAAGGTTGATGGTGATATAAGTGATGGGACATACCATGGGAAAGATTTGTGCCTACTATGGCCTCTCATACTGAGATGTAACTATAGAGGGTTAGCATTGATGAGGTTATTAAAGGTGCATATAACTGTGTATGCTGTGCGATGCAAGATTTGAAAAAAATGGATGCCCTTAGTAAAATATGCAGGTGACGTACATGTGTAATCATGCATGGGTGGAAGGTGTGCTCGTGTGTGTACTCCTCCAATATTGAAGATTTCTCGAGCTCAACTTTGTTTGATCCCATATTTGTAATGAAACTAGACAACCTCTGTGGCTCGAGGGATCTAGGATTATCAAGTACTTGAGATACAAGGAATGTGGATCAAGAGTTGGTGTGGTCAAAGAAGAGGCCACAAAAGGTTCTTGCTGATTTGAGGAGGATCCAAGTGATGGGTTTGTACCATGGGCTAGGCTTGCTCCCATGGTCCCCCCATCCAAAAATGTACCTGGATGATTGTCGAAATGATGAAGTTGGATGATGCAAGGTTCTTGAGAGAGTGGTGCCTAATCTTGCTAGATAAGTTTACTCAATGCACAACCCATGTGTATATTATAGATGTTGTACACATGCATGGGGCTAAAGTTGTGCCCCTATATAAGCCTCTTCTGGTGAAAACACCAACACAATGCTTCCTTCAACTCTTTTATTTTTGATTTCATCAACTCTTACATATGGTTGGGGATAGAAAATTGAGTGTTGATGTGTAGCAAGGCTAGTTGGTAAGGCGGTTATGATTGAAGTAATGTTGTAGAGATAATGAAAGAATTCAGGATAGATAGTTTGGCATTTAAGTTGGTAATCATGATCTGTGGGTGGCTTATCGAACATGGACGAATGGATCCATATAATTTTTAAGCTGCTTCTTAAAGTGTTGATGGTGGCTGATCCACACTCTTTCTTGAACAATGACTATGTCGACAGAAAGAAGTGAAGTATTGCAGAGCTTGTGATATCGAAATTGTAATTCATGGATGGAAAGAGGGCTAGACTTAGCAAGAACAAGACTCAATAATAAAGAGGAAAAAGACTCAATGAACAAGATTCAATGAAGAGGATAAACCAAGACAATTAGATGAAAATCAAGCATGTGTGAAGTGTTTGTATTGGGCATTGATGTAACTTGGGATTCAATGTTGGAATGCTTAAACTTGGTGTGGTTGAGGACCATTGGGATAAGCCGATGAGAGAGGCATGGATGATGGGTTGGTGTTGATGGATCACAATGTAAGACATGCTTTCTAGGTCTATGTACATAAGTGTTGTGGAAAAATGATGTGTGAAGAGGTTGAATATGTACACCAAAAACTTGCAAGGATCTATTTGTAAGTAGAAGTTGATTTAGGTTTGGAATTAGTGGGATTTATTTTTAGACTTGTGGGTTGTTTAGCATTTAGACTATCTTGGTGATGTACTTGTAAGAAACCCAACTATACTAGCTATACCATGTCTACCCTTCAGGAGCGCTCTAATAGTGGGGAGATAATATAAGTAGTAAAATAAGGGTTGAGAAAAATTTATCACTTACCAGTACAAAGGTTGATATATATATCTATGCTAGTTGCTTGTTTTGTACCAGTTGGTTTGAGCATGCAACCAACTTGTTCATTGTGTGGTTTTGGCTCGATCTGCAGTGTTATTGGCTTCTTCTAGTTGGCTAGTTGGCTTCTTTGGGGTTCTTGTCAGACCATCACTTGCTTGCTTATCTTCTTCTACCTAGATTCTTGCCAGTGTGGTTTAGGGTTTTTTGGCGGATGGTTTGGGTGTGATAGTTTCTTGTTTTTTTATTGATTGGTTTGCACATGCAGTTGGCTTATACATTGTGTGTTTGTCGGTGTTGGTTGGCTCAGGTTTCCAATGTTGGCTTCTTCTAGCCAGCTTCTTTGGGCGTCGTGGTTTTCTAAGAATTTATTGCTTGCTTATTGTGGTTTTATTGGATTCTTAGTGGTGAGGCTAGGTGCGGCTTGTCTCTTGTATTTCTTTGGGGGGGGGGGGGGGTGATTATGGATGCATGGGTGCACATGTGTGTGTAGAGTGTGTGAGTGCATGCAAGTGTAGGTGATTGTGGGTGCATATGTGTGTGTATAGGCATGTGTGTGTGTGTTTTAAGTAAAAATGTGTGTGTATATGTGTACATAAAAGAGTGTGCATATGTGGGTGGTTGTTTTTTGTGTGCATGTACATGTGTGTTTATTTTAGTTTATTTTATTTATTTTGGGATTTTTTTGGTTTCTAGATTTTTTAAATCATTCCCAAATATATGTGTTTGTTCAATTGTTAGGGGTGATATTATACATATCTACATAATGTATAATGAGGCTTCAAGGTTTTGGGCTTACTAGGTGGGCTCACTGAGCGAAGGTGGAGAATAACTTTCTCCCATCCATGATGAAATCTCGGATATCATCGCCGTCAGCTTTGCTAGTGTGTTTGATTGAGCATTGTCCTTCCAATTCCACAACTAGCAAGTTGGTATTGACATTGTGGCACACACATATGTTGTATGGTTTTGGTGATTCCTTTAAGCCTTAGTACTCCTTATCACAATGCCATAAAAACATGTGAATAATAGCTTTCTTTCAAGCTTGGCACCATGGATGGATCTTTTTTGATGGGAGTGAGGCTAGATATAGCAGCCATTGCATATGGGCAAGGAACTTCTTGGTGTTCATCACAGACTCTTCTAACTTCTCTGAAGCCCTGGTGTCATCACATGAGTTAAGGTGGAAGCCACTACTCTCCATTTCTTAAGCTTTGGGGTTGGTGTTAGAAGCATGTCTTTAGGTTTCCACTCTATCTTTGGTTTAGCCATTGATGGCATGGTTGTAGAGGCTTATGGTGCAATTTGTTTTGACTTCAAAAACACAAGTGTAGTGCTTCTCTTTGTAGTAGAATCCTTGTGCTTCTTAAAGCTTGGCTGAGACCCCACCCAAAACATCATTTTCTAGGGACGAACTAGGGCTTGGGGTCATCATTTGATTTCCTTTGACTTTGACATGTTGTACCACTCACTCATGAATCTAACAGGTCATGAATCACAACACAAAAAAACAATAGTGAGTCAAAGTGGTGCACGCAAGGTCTTTGGATCCATATGGAAGGGTTTTCATTATAGAAGGAGTGGGAGTAGGACCATGAACCTTAAGACTTTCTCCCTCAAGAAGTTGTTAAACCATGTCACATGTCACAATGTTTCAAACATTTGGCATCGATCATGAGCTAGGTTTGTCCCAAGATAACCATAGCCAAGCATCCCAATAACCACACTTACAAACAACAACAATCGCGTGATGCATCTCTTTTGTTGTACCATTAGGGACAACAAGTATCCCATAAAACACCCAACAATAAGCATAGATAGTGCAACATGTGTCCCGCTTTCCATAGGAGCCCATTATAGAAGCTTCTTCACCACATAACCAAGCACTAGCTCCTCTCCATTATGACAAGGAAGAATAGGGAACATGGGGAAGGGTGAAGTGCTAATGTCTAGGACTACCTCAAACCCAAGGGATTCACAAGAGAAGCTTCTTCACCACCATAAAACCAAGTACTAGCACCTCTCCATTAGGACAAGGAATAAGGAACATAGGGAAGGGTGAAGAGCTAATTTCTAGGACTATTTCAAACCCAAGGTATCTATAAGAGAAGATATGGATGGCAATTTCTTACTCTCTTCACCCTCATACACGTTATGTGAATAGGGAACATGAGGAACTTGGGTAAAGAGCCAATGTTTAGGACTACCTCAAACCCAAGGAATCTGTAAGAGAAGCTTCTTCACTACCATAGAACACAGTACTAGCACCTGTCTGTTAGGAAAAAGAATAAGGAACACAAGGAAGGGTGAAGAGCCAAATTCTAGGACTACATCAAACCCAAGCAAACACACATACACACATGAGAGAGTGAGAGAGATGGATAGCTACATTTTTCTTTTATCTTCTTCTCTTCTCTAACCATAAAAACTAAAGAGATAAGAGTACATACTATTAAGAAAAAATAATATCTTACTATAATATACAATGGTCGGTCCATAATAGTGTGAACCCGAATATATGTGTTGACATTATAACTATGCCACACTCTAGTAATCCAAATATGGCTAATCACACAACCTATCATCCACTGGAAGCATATCAACCATAATATTACCAACCATGCAAGTGGTATAAGTGTGGAAGATATTATCCAAGTGGGTAATTAATGTCCACAAGCTCGATTTCTCAACACTCCCCTTGAGCTCAACTCCACAAACTATACTCCAAGTAAGCGTATAAACCTATGGAGCTTTCTTTATACCAAGGGCATTCATTGAGGATGTCTGCCACTTGATCCTCTGTGCTGATATATAACAAATCTATATCACTTGATATAACTTTCTTCTCCATAAAGTGATGATGCACCTCAATGTGCTTTGTCGTCCTAGCATAATATAATGGGTTACTGCTACTCATGTTATCTCATAACAACAACCCTATCCACATGCTCACCCAAATTACAAAGTAGCTTTTGAAACCAAGGTACCTCGGAAAAGCTACCATAGTATCACCCCTATACTCTACCTCTATACTCGACAAGGAAATTATTGGCTATTTCTTGCTACTATAGCTCAAAGTAACACTACCAAAAGAGAACACAAAGACACTAGTAGATCTCCTATTTGTGACAGTACCAACCCAATCAACATCTATATACCCATGTAGCTATATTTTTTTGTCAACCTCATAGAAAAGTCCATAATCAATTGTGGACTTTATGTACCTAAGAATCTATTTAGCCACATCTAAGTGTGGCTTCTTGGGGGCCTACGTAAGTTGACTCATAAGTCTAACATCATAACATCTAAGTGTGGCTTCTTGGGGGCCTACGTAAGTTGACTCATAAGTCTAACATCATAGCTCAAATCTAGCCTAGTAATGATCATGTAGATTAAGCTACTCACTATGTGCTTGGACATAGTGGGGTTCTCTAAAAGCTCACCTGCATCTACAAAAATCTTTGTGTTCTAGTCCAATCAATGGCACTGAAATAGGCTTATAGCTTGTCATATCATACTTGGCTGACATGTCTACTAAGACATACTACCTTTGCAATAGCAAAATTCTTTGAGGTGATCTCACCACCTTTATACCCAAGAAATATTGTAGCTCTCACTCAAATCCTAATCTCAAACTTCTACTTCAAAAGCATCTTGACTATCACTAGTGATAATCAAGTCATCAGGTACGTCAATATCACTATCACTAGTGGATAATTAAGTCATTCACATAAATGACTAATAGCATGATACCTCTATTTGTCTTTTTCACACAAAGTGGAATTTTTTCATTAGATATCTAAAATCCAATGGTAACAACATACTCTTGATCTTGTTTGACTCTCGGGGGGTGCACTTCTAAAAAATCATATGTATCACGTGCATTCAAGGGGCATTTAAAAAACCCCTTAACTAAAATATTTCCCCCAATAAAACCACCCCTCTTTACTTATGAACTAGCGGATTTTTTTAAGTTGAATTAAAATACCCCTCCTATTATTTTAATCATGTTAAAAATTTTCCAAAATTTAAATTAAAAAACCCCTCCTTTTGATCGCACGTGGTACACTAAATTTTTTTTAGGTGAACCCCCCGAGGTTTGACCATGCTTTAGGTGCCTTCTTTCAAGCTATACAAGGCTTTGTGTAACCTGCATATAAAAAAATGTAGGTGTGCATCACTTTTATAACCCAGTGGCTTACTTGATGTCTACTTCTTCTTATAAATCACCCTATAAGAAAGCATTCTTTACATCCATCTAGTGTAAAGACTAACCCTTCAGTCACTACTACAACCATAGTAGTGACAACTCTTATGGTTGTTGCCATTCTTGCAACTGGGCTGAATGTCTCTTCATAGTTGATGCCATAGGTCTGTGCATAACCATTAGTAACCAAAATTCTTGAAAACTTGTTCACTGCTGCTGATACATCTGAGTTGTGTTTGACCTTATACATCCAAATACATCCAATTGCCTTCTTTTTCTTAGGCAAAGGCACGGCACTAACTCCTATGTTGCATTTGCATCAATGCTACCATCTCTTCATGGATCCAACTCTTGTATTACTTTAATCATGTAAGCATAATGATAGGCTATTGTATATCCACCATATCTTAACCTATCAAATGGGTACGGGTTTGACAAGATATAATTTAATGCACTATAGTTGACTAGATTGGCATTAGTGTAGATCGAGGTTACATCAAAGGGTTTCGCTCTAGTGAAACATTCTCTAGCACTTCTAGAAATGGGTCTCAATGTATTATTCATGCACGTATGTTTTACCCATGATGTAAAAAAAATTGAATTTGAGTTTTTCAGGTTTTTAAATTCTCTTTAGAATGGATCATGTCATGCTAAAGAGAATTTAGAGGCTTTGATAGTACTAAAAAGTACTAAATAGTATTCAAGTAATCTACTGTATACAATGATATCTATATATTACACTTTAAGTACTTTGATAGTACTAAAAAGTACTATAATAGTGCTGAAAGAACTATCACTAATTCTAGAGAGCTAGTTTTAGAATATGTAAGAACTTTGGCATTAATAATTAAATACCTTTTAAACCTTAATTATGCAATGATGTCTTTTTTAGTTCTCAACAGTACTTTGAGAGTACTATGAAAACCTATTGAAACAAATACAGTTAATGTGTTGTTTAGTATATATCAATACTTTGAAAGTATTGAATGTGTCACTATGTAAAATTCACTATGCTATTTAGTTGATGTTAGTACTTTGAAAGTACTGAATGTGTCAATGAAGTTCAGAGACAACGCTAGTTTTTTAGCACAATACAAGACTTTGGTCATACTAAATGATGTCTGTCTAGTGCATTTGACTACTTTAAGAGCATGAAGAGAACTATTTCAATGCAATTCTAGCTTTTTGAGTACCAAACATCACAAGTTATTCTAATAGATGATATAATCCCTATTTAGTACATGTAGGAAGTACATCAAAGTGCTAGAAATGAAATCAAACACATGCAAGGCAGCCTATCCAAGTACTATGTATCACTAATAGGTAACACTTATACTAACACTTCAAGGCATTAAACTACAACCAAAAACTAAACATGGTCAATACCTTACTACAACCTTACTACACTAGAAGTTTGAAAAAGTAGTTTGTAAATGCATATGTGCACTTGAGAACCTACCAAATGCTTTGCCCATAGCAGCCAACCACCTTGCAGGGACTTCCTTCTCTTGACACACGTTGGATCATGACAGTGTGCAAGAAAGTGTTCGCCGCACAAAACATGTGGTATGTATTCAAACAAGTTGAGGCCAGTTTAGAGGTAAGGGGAGTCAAAGAGGTTGTGGTAATTGGCAAAGCCAGCATAATGATACACGAGGGTGTTTTTACTATGGTAAGCCTGGACATGTGCAGGCATATTGCTATAAGAAGCAGAGTGACATGCGCGATGGAAAAGTGCAGCAAAACAACTATGCACCCTCTAGCAAAAATAATGAGGATAATGAGAGGTTGTTTGTTATGCAACATGTGGTTAATGCTATGTCTGGAAATGATGTAGTAGCGTGTAAGGATGATGTATGGTATGTTGATTCATATGTTGATTCAGTTGCTTCAAACCACATGACTAGTCATAGTGAGTGGTTGAAGGAAATGAAGATCCTTGAAAGACCAGGTTTTGTTGAAGCACGGGATGACACTGCTTATTTGATTGCCCATGTTGGAGATGTGCTATTATCTATGCAGGAGGGTAAGGTGAAGTACCTTGCAGATGTACTTCATGTTCCGAACATTATAAAGAATCTGGTTTCTATTGGCCAGATAATTGAGTAGGGTTTGTAGGTCCGGTTTAACCTTGATGGCTGCTATGTAGAAGACTTTAAAGATAAGTGCAGGTTGGTTGCAAAAGGCAACAGAGTGGGCAAAACATTTACATTGAATGTAAATATGCCTGAAGTGAGTGCTGCAATGTTTACACTCTGCAGATATTTTCCCCTCTAATTATGTTGAGGAACAACCACTACAAAGCCTCACTGGAGTTTTCTATGCTATGCATGCATCCATTGGAGAGGCAATGTTTCTATCTCAAAGCCCAAGTGATCTTGTACAGAACAATATCTTTTTCTTTTCTCACTCATATTTTATAGATAAAAAACCAGGTTTATTTGGCAAGCTAGAAGAGATCCCCAACCCCCCTCTTAACAATCCCGAATGGCCCAAACCTGATGCTTGGACCATCTTATGCTTAAAGTTTAAGATGGTAAGTGATATCAAGACATCACTCAAGTTTTCAAAGGCATCTAGGTCAGTAGGGATAAATTGGTTTTGTCCTTTACATGTTTTTGTGCACATGTTCAATTCCATGTCAATGCACCAAACAAAAATAATGTATATTTGTAAGGAGGTACGGTCTGACCTCATTCAAGGATTACTAAGAGAGGGTTGGGAGGTTAATGAGGAGTCACATCAAGGTGATGTGTACAAGTGCAAAGTAGTAGATTCTATAGTGTCTTTCAGGTTCTTGAAGGCACGCTCTATTTTGTACATGCGTCTGTACTACCAAAGATGGATGCAAAAGCACGGGACATGGATCCCACTTCAAGCCTCAGAAGAAGAAATTATGCCTATTGAGGTAGTTGTGATGATGCAAAATGGATGGATTGAGCGAGTGGCAAGCATTGGAGCCTAGCATACCTACGTCAACACTTTAGCATCATGGGCTTTAACAATGTGGAAGAGTCAAGTTTTAAGTTGATGAGAAGAAAGGTATATCTGATTCCACTACATGTCTAGAGTTAACCCTTACACTTTCTGGTTATTGTGCCACTTTCTATATTTTTACAGATTGGGAAGCGTAAGGAGGAGACAACCATGGTCTAAGAATCATGGCAAATGGGGGACCTTGAATTTTCAGCAGAGCAAGGTGCATAGATGCATAAAAAATGAACCTCAGTGTGGCTGAGAGAGCAGTGCTAGAACAGTGCGAATTTTGAGCCTGCACTGCCGATGCAAAGCCTAAATTCGCATTGTTTTGACATAGCTTCCTCAGTCCTCCAGGAACAATTCTGATGCATTGGATGATAAACACTATATTTTTACACATGATTAAAGGTGTTTTTATCTTATAAACTAATATTTCTCACAATTAGTATGCTCAACTTCATTATAAATGCATCATAAATGATCCTGAGTAGCCGGGGGAGCAGTGCCAGAACAATACAAATTTTGAGCCTGCACCGTCGCTGCAGAGTCTAAATTCGCACTGTTCTGGCATAGCTTCCCCAGTCCTCCAAGAGCAATTCTGATGCATTAGATGATAAATACTATATTTTTACACATGATTTAAGATGTTTTTATCTTATAAATTGCTATTTCTCACAATTAGTGTGCTTAACTTCATTATAAATGCATCAGAAATGATCCTGAGTGACTAGGAGAGCAGTGCCAGAACAGTGCGAATTTTGAGCCTGCACCGTCGTTGCAGAGTCTAAATTCGCACTGTTCTGGCATAGCTTCCCTAGTCCTCCAAGAGCAATTCTGATGCATTAGATGATAAATACTATATTTTTACACATGATTTAAGATGTTTTTATCTTATAAACTGCTATTTCTCACAATTAGTGTGCTTAACTTCATTATAAATGCATCAGAAATGATCCTGAGTGGCTGGGGGAGCAGTGCCAGAATAGTGCAAATTTTGAGCCTAGACCGCCGTTGCAGAGTCTAAATTCGCACTGTTCTGGCATAGCTTTCCCAGTTCTCCAGGAGCAATTCGGATGTATTGGATGATAAACACTATATTTTTATACATGATTAAAGGTGTTTTTATCTTATAAACTATTGTTTCTCACAATTAGTGTGCTCAACTTCATTATAAATGCATCAGAAATGATCCTGAGTGGCTAGGGGTGAAGTGCCAAAACAATGCGAATTTTGAGCCTACATCACCGTTGCAGAGGCCAAATTCGCACTGTTCTAGCACAGCTTCCTCAGCCCTCCAAGAGTATTTCTAATACCTTGGGTGACAAACTAGCACATGATAGACACTCCATGTTAAACAAACATGATGACACCGAGACATTGTAAGAGAAACTTAAAATTTTAATTATCAAAAGGTTACAAATGAAAGCCAGATAGGCTTGTTACAAAGGGGGATTTGAAACAAAAGAGTTGCTTCAAAAAAAGGTTAAGATCTAAGATCTCTAGATCGTGTCTCGCTCGCGAATGCGCCGAGCTAGTTGCATGTCCTTGGCAGATATGGTAATCCTCTTTGCATGTATTACAAGGAGGTTGGTGTCTTCAAGAAGCCCAACAAGGTAAGCCTCGGAGGCTTCTTGCAATGCTTCAAGGGCAATCCCCTGTACACGGAACTCTGTTCTATATCGTTGGAGAATCTCCTTCACTGTGCAAGCAAAAGGGGCTCTTCTTATGAGCAACTCAGTGTTCCTATGATAAAACTTGATTTCTTGCAGAGCCCTATGCCCTTGGCGCATCCTTCTCCTTGGAGCTCTGTGTTGTGTTAGTGCGTTGGCGAGGTTGGGACTTCCTTGACTTGAAGAGCTTGACCTTTCTACGCTTGCGCGCACTTGCAGGAACCTCCTCTTGGTCTCTCTCATAGTCTGAATTGTGGTACCTGTGTATCAAGTTCCTCCCAAGTAGGTAGGGGACCGTGGTAGTAGGGTCTTGCCACCTATGGTGCTGCGCAATGTAGGAATGTTTTCACCAACCCAGTCGAACTGCTCATCATTGGCCTCTCTGTCTTGATCTCTGGGGTGACTGCATTGTGGGGTCTTCTTCACACGCTTCCTCCCACTAGAAGGGCCTGTATGTGTGTGCGCTGGTGTTGTTGTGGGAGGAGGGTTGGTGGACTCTGGTGATCCTATTGGGCGTGTCCTAGAATCCAAGGGGTCACTCTCTTCTGTGGTGTCGCCAGTATGTGGTTGTTGGGTGTCTTGCAGCACCGTGTTTTGTGAAGGCATGGTAACACGTGCAGTGTTCTTGGTGCGTGCCATATCCATGTACGACTATGCTAACGTGGTGATGTGCTGGTGTCCTTACGTGGGTGTCTACGTAGATCTTGAGCTCAAGCTCTCTAAAAAAGTGAAATGAAAATGAAGTGAGAGAAGAACTATTAATAGTTTTTTTAAGGAGGAAAAAAAAACCTAACTAAACTTAATTCAGAAGATGCTCTAATTTACCAAGGGCTGCAACTTTCCTCTCTTGTGTAGGCATTGTGAATGCATAATCGATATGGCACTTAAGCAATCGATCAAAGATTCTCATGAATACATGAAGTGTGCAAAAGTGAATATTCTTTAGTGAAAAATTAATGATGGGGCTCCAATTTGAATTCCTGTTTGGTTCTCCTAGCATATCACGAGACATGACACCTTCCACCTATCTTGCATTTGGTTGGTCCTCATCTTCATCATCAGTTGACTCGGTTGGATCTACTGTATCTTCTTGTTGCTTCTTCCCTTTCTTGGGACCTTTTGAGGCATCCTTCCCAAGAGAACCAACCTTCTGTATACCTTTTCCATTTATCTTTTTCTCCCTAGGAATATCAATCTGAGCATTGCAGTATGGACAAGGCCATCTTGATGTCGCGCCTTGAGCACAACCCATCATGCATTTAATTGTCTTTAAATCTCCCCCAAGATGCCAATCCACCTTGAACTTTCCTATGTTTTCTACATCTAAAAGTTGACCATCAATTTGCTTTTTGATTACATCTGTTATCCAGGGAGTCCTTTCAAACATCCATATCAATACCTCATGTGTCTCCTTCGGTATCTCGAATGCACCAAGCCACCAGACTTCTTTCTCAGATGCACACTAAAACTTGGTTTGGTGGTCTTTTCCCATGCACAAATCATGGCCTCATTCATGAGCGTAATGCTCATACGTTCTAGCTTCCGACCTTTCACAATTTGGCACTCATCTAGCTTGAGCACAAATGAAAGTGTGCTCCCCAAAACTGCAAATAAACGGTAATTTATAATATTCAAAACAAAATAATCTTCATTTTCTACTGAAAAACATGAATAGTAGCAATTGCAAGTTCTCACCTTCTGGTGAAAGACCATAGAACTTCACCATAGCTTGTTGTAGTCTGTCACAATATGAACAAAGATGTTACTGTAAACATCATAGTGAAATTCTGTACTTGTTGTCTTGATTTTCTTTCTGCTCGACCCTGTGTCTAATGTTAGTGTGTCCTCAATGTGATAAAACTATCCTATAGCTCGCTGCACATCATCATTATTGATACGCTTGACATTGTGAATCACCTTGAGTGTAGGAAATAAAGTGCCAGTGATTCCTTGTCTTAGAAATGCATCTTTTACAACCTGATGGATTGCTTGGTACTCTTTCATGCTGATTCCAGCCGCATCACAAGCATGTCGATGGAGGTGGTAATCTCGCTCACTACATTGCTGACAACAGCTTGGTGTATTTTAGGATGATGAGGGTCACTAATAATTGAGAGAATATCCTTGGTATTCAGAATGGCTTTGACCAACAAATCCTTCCATCCCTCTTCATTAGAACTACGCACCTCTTGCAGAAAATTCCTGGCAGAACACAAATCATGACTATTTTGTTTAAATCACTGAGTGCATAATGAAAGTTTATGTTACTTACTTTATTGTACGAATCCTTTTCTTCCGTGCCCCACCTTTAAACGCAAGAGATTCTATACCAGCCAATGTCTTTTTGCGTTCACGAGCACCATTTGGTGTTGCTTTGAGTTGTTTGATAAGTTCCTCTAGCCTTTGAATCTTTGCATCCTTCTCTATATTCTCTGCGAGGATCTCTTGCATTTACTTGATGATGTTTTAAGTCCTTCTTGACATTGTAAAAGGCTGAATTGTGATGCTTGCAATTGAGATTGGAGAATATGGATTTGTCAAGCTCCACTTGTAGTCAATCTTTTGCAGTATCCTAACACGCCAAGCTCTCCTTCACCAACAAATTGCATAAAAGATGATAAATTGCAGAAAGGAGAGTTTGCTCTTAATGGAGGGTCAACTGGATAGCGATGCCCATCAACCCAAAGATCTACATTTTTCTTCTTAGCTATCCTACGAGCTTGGACAGATTGTGCATCAGTAGGATGAGTTTTTTTAGAGCTGCCATACTCTTCAAGAATACGAATGTGTAAATCAACCTTCCGTTTTCTAGCTTCACAAGAAGAGGCTATACACACAGCTTGCAAAGGCTCCATAGCTAAGCAGAGAGAGAGAGAAGAAAGAAAGAAAGAAAGAAAGAAAGATTTTATTAACGTCTTCCAAAAGACCGAACTCGGCCTATGAGACAAATCGGTGTACCTGTATGGGGTATCCTCTGTCATCCCAACAAAATGAAAAAGTACTGAACTAAAAAACTGAATCTGGGTGTGCAATAAGTACAATGAGTGGTGAAGGGGATGGAGCTCTACTACTAGGAGAATGCAAAGCTATATGCATGGAGTATACAATCATGATATGCAACCTAGCTAGCTCCATCCTATACCATACTGGGGGTATAGAATGGTATACATCAATGAAGGGGGTGTCCACAGCTCCCTGAAGAACATGCCTAGGTCTGCTCTGAAGCGAGCCAGTCGCTTCGCACCCTCTATGTGAAATTGAGCTATGATCTCTGTCATCTCTCTCTGGTATAGGCGTGGTGTCCGAAAGCCAGGTGTTCTCTGTCTCCTGCGGGATCTGAGTGTCTCTGCTCTCTGGAGAGTAATTCCCTGCCCTGTAGGGGCTGGGAGTGGGGTGGATCTCTGAAAAAATGTAGTAACATGTGTCTGTCGTCCCCCCTTTGGAGCTGTCTGAGCCTGTAATGATGTCTCTCTGTGACGCTGTATGTCTAGAATGAATCTCCCAGTATGCGCTAGTCTGCTGCCTCAAAGATCTGGCGTAGGGAATGTGGCTCTCTGAATAAAATGGGATATCTCTCTCTGATGGCTGCATATGCTCTGCATTTGCATACATAATGCTCCTCACTCTCCACCTCCTCTCTACACAATCTGCATACCCTCTCCTCTCAGGGGATCCGTGCTGCTCTGCCAGTCTCGATCTCCAATCGATGTGATGAGACTCTAAGCTGACCAATAGCTACTCGGGAACCGTGTGGTAAAAAGCCCTCCATGTATCTAGGCCTCTCTATAAATCCATCATCAGTGATACTCATGAAGTGATCTCTGTAGTATAGCATCTTCGGTGGAAGAGGCTGTGTAGGTGATATCCATGTCTCTCGTGTATAGAGCTGCCATAGGTCCTGTCTCAATACTCTGTTCCTCTCACTATGAGAGAGATGGATATGTGGTGCATCCCTGTCATACTGGAATGGTGGTAGATGATCCATGTCTAGGCCATGCTGTGAGAACCAATGTGTGACCTGTGCATACCATGATCCTCTCTCCTGCCTCAGCCAGCTGTCTAGATGCCTCAAAAGCTCTGTATGACAATCTGTCTTGTGGCATCTCTCTGAATCTGTCTAGCAGGCATATAGTCTAGAATATCGCCTCTAGCATCATAGGAGGCGTAGCAAACTGTGCTCGGATAATGTCATAAGGTACTGATGGTTTGCTGCGTATCATGCGTGCCATCATGAGGGCCTGTGGTCTCTCTATCTGTGTCCACCGATGGGTAGCAAGTCCTGGCGCCCATACCGCTGCTCCATACATCAGTGCCGGTGTGACTAATGTGTCAAATAGCCACCCTTTCGTCCGGGGCTCCTGAAAATGCGCCTGGTGGCACTGTCTCTCTAGCATAGTCAATGCTGCATATCCCTGTGTCAATCTAGCTCTGGCTGCTGAATCCATGGTGAAGCGTGTGGCTCCTGTAGAGAAGGTAATCCCTAGGTATACGTATGATGTCACCACCTCCACCTGGCATCCTGCGAGAGTGAATGTCAGCTGACTCCTGCCCTATCTCGATATATGAAAGATCATAACCTTGGTTTTCCCAAGGTTCACAGTAAGACCCCTCTGTGTGCAAAAATCATCGAGTGCATGTAGATGCTGCTGTAGACCACTTGGAGACTCAGACACTAATACAATATCATCAGCATAAAGCATAATATGTACTGAGGTACCTGCTAAATCAATCCCACCTCTGCCTCCCCGTGTAATGAAGTCAGCCACCTCATCAATGTATAACCCAAATAGCGTGGGGGAAAGTGGGCATCCTTGCTTCACACCAATGGTGCTAGCAATAGTCTCGGACATACCTCCTGGACATCTGACTCGCCCAAAAACTTGCTCATATAATGCATAGATGTCCCATGTCATATCTGCTGGTATGCCAAGAGACTATAGGCGCTGAAAGAGCCTCTCTCGTGGTACTGTGTCAAATGCCTTGCGAAAATCCACAAAGCAGCAATAGAGCTTTCTCTTCCTCACTCTGACCTGATCAATCATACATCTCAAAGTGAATACATGGTCAGTGGTAGAGAAAGCTCTCCTGAAGCCTGCCTGCCCTGATGAGCGTAAACCTGCTCGCTCAGTATATAAGCTAAGCTCTTGCTCCAAAATTTTGCTGTTGTAAGTTTAACACAAATCCGTTTTTCTAAGTAGAAAATGATCTTTTTGATATACAAATATACTAACATGGAGTTTTTTATCAATAAATTTCATTTATGAGAAAAATAAAAAAATAATAATTTTTGAAATCCCCACAATTTCGGGATCTGACAGTTAGTTATGTTTATGGGATTGTGGGGACCTGACAATTAGTTATGGATGTACTGGCTTCTGACGTGACCCTTGAATTACAAGCTTTTTGGAGGAAAAAATTTATTTTTATCATACATATTGGTTGGGTGGTGTTTTTTCCACCTCAAAATGCAAAAAAATAAAAAATAAAAATTTTTCACTTTTTGGGATCCACCTAAATACGAGAATGTTTTGCTGATGTGAAAGGGAGATATGGTAGGAGTTAATGAGAAAGGAGATTTCAAATTGACAAGAAAGATTTAATTTATAGAGAGTGAAGATAAAAAATTCAAAAAGTAAGAGAAAGTATGAGAAAAGTCAAGAAGTAAGAGAGAGAGTATGAGAATATTCCCTTTAAAAAGTGAAACTAAGGGGGTATGGCTGATGTGGCAAGGCAAAAAATAGGATCATAGCCTTTGTCTCCCTTAAGCCCAGCTTTTTAAGCTCTAATCCCTTAAAATTAGGAATCCTTAGGAGGCCCTTTTTGGGTCCAAAAAATTCCTAATGAGAAATTTGATGGATCGGTGACCTTGTTGAATACATAGAGAATGGATCCTCCACTTGCTTTAAAGGTTTTGAGTGCAATGCTCTTGAAGGAGGAATTGCTAGAGATGGAGACATCACTTTCTCAACTAGCATCAAGAAGGGTGAAGGTAAAGACTCGAGTCGTCAAAGGCTTCATTTTCGACATACTTGCTTCATAAACAAGTAACAAAGGAATGAACCCTTGGCCGAACATTATTAGAGTTAGTTGTAGCCCTAATGTACTAAATGATGCAACATTAGACAATTGCTTCATTTTCAGTATAGTTGCTTCAAAAACAAGTAACAAAGGGAATGAACCCTTGGCCGAACATCTAATAATAGAGTTAGTTGCAACCTGAACATCTAATAATAGAGCTGGTTGTAGCCCTAATGTTGTAAATGATGCAACATTAGAGACTTTGTGGGTTTGCAAATAGACCAACCTAGCCATCCGCATTTGTATCCAAGATGTGAGTTGGTTTGGTGTGTAATGTACAATGCAAACCATACTAGCTCCGAATGCCAAAACTTAAGACTGCGGCAAGCCCTCTATTGTGCTCATTGCAAGAGACTTGGAAATTGAGAGACAAGTGATTGCTACAACTAGAGAAACCCACGGGCTCGGCAATAGCAAGGTAGCCCTTGGCTTTCCGAGCACCACTAGCAAGGCTACTACCGTCTTAGCCATGGCTCCTATCCCATGAACCGACTGACCTTAACATAAATATTAGAGGAAGATAAGTGCTTCCACTCCTAGGGACCTCACAAAGGGGTAGAGACACCAATTTGTTGGGGGAGAGATCAACATTATAGTGCTTCCACTGCCAAGGACCTCATTGTAGCCTTGCTGCCAACTAGTTCGCACACCCAAAGTAAATGCAATAACTAAAGCAGTTAGGCCTGGGAGAAATAGCAGCATGGGGACCGTATCTCACAATGTGCACATAGTACATGAACCATCAACGATGCACGGGGATCAAAGTTGACAATGCCTTTGACTACTCTAGTGTAGAGGTAGTTGGGAGGCTTGGTGCAGGTGTTGCCTAGAGTCTGACGGGTCCCGTGGGGGTTCATATAGATTCCTTAGAGCTCCTTGCTCCTTGTAGGAGTCTGCCTAGTTCCCTACTTGACATGAGCCGGGGTGGACAAGCTTTACCACTCATATCTATCTGTCCAATAGGGGTGAGTCCATGATGAGATCCTTATCCACCTCCCTCTACAAAGAAAAATGAAATCAAGACGGTAAAAGATATTGCCAGGGGTCACAATAAATTTTTGAGCAGTCATTCCTGGGGATACATAGATGATGTCACCGCCCTGTCCCATCCATATGGTCACCCCCATAGAATCCTAGATCCAGTAACTTACGCTACTGCCAACCCCCATAACCATCTCAAAGACTGATCCAAATAGACCATAGCACATTACACACAATTTTGCCTTATCTGGCCACTTTCCAAATACTGGAGCAAGGGCCAACTCAACAAGGGGAGTAGTACTAGATCTCCTTGTTGCAGGACTGACCACTTTGATGTACAAGCTAGTTGGCTCGATGAGTATGTTTATAGATAGACAAACTAAGCAGGTGTCAGCAGCTTCCCTAGCAGGCACTCCTCTTTTTACAAGCCAACCTCCATAAGGCAGAGGCTACTACAACTCTTAATGACACATTACACGTGCATGCCATAAAAGCATTGCCAACTTGGAGAGCACAAGAAATGTTATAGTAAGAGCTGGAAGGAGCCCAATCCTAGGAGGCCATGAAGCAAACCAAAAAAGCTCCAGTTGGAGACCATGAATGAGCTCCACAACCAGGTTTTTGAAGAGAAGGTGTTTTTCTTGAGGAGAAAAAGATACGAAAGCTGGAAGCTCAATTGGCAAAAGCTAAGGCTGCACCAGTATGAGGCCAGACATTCAGTTTGGGGTCTCTTGGTAGGGGATAAATGAGGGATGGTGAGGGTAAGAAGGTTCATGGTGGCAGCATCCATAAGCACCACATCCACTTTTCGTTATGTTTCTAGTATGAACTAATCCTTAGCTTCTACCAATTGAGCTTCCAACTCTACATAGATAGACGAGGCACCCAAAAATGATGCATAAAATGGTTCACCTACATCATGGAGACTAAGCCTAGCACCTGTCTCTATTGGTATGGCAATAGGCTTATAGTCTTCAAGACCAAACTGTGTAAGTAGTCTCTGTATATACTTTGACTGCAACATCACAATACCATCATAATGCTACATGCCCAAATAATAATGCAATGAGCCCAAATTTGTCACCTCAAATGATACATGTAATTCAAACTTGAAGACTGAAATCTTCTTCTCTTTAGGATCTATGAGCAGCATGTCATCAATGTATAAAACAATGACCAAAACCAATCTTTACTCTTCTTTACATAGTCTTAGTTGGACTGTTGCAAAAACCATTTGCAACCAAGTATGCATTTATCTTTTGATACCATGCTTTGGGAGCCTGCTTCTGAAGGCCATATAAAGATATTCTTAACTTACATACTTTAGACTCTTGATTCTTCTCAACAAATCTACGAGATTGAGATACATAAATCTCCTCATGCAAATAACCATTCAAGAAGGAAGTCTTCATATCCAATTGATGTACATTCCAAGCATGACACACTACTAATGCAATAATACAGCTGATTGTAGTCATAAGAGAGATGTAGGTGCAAATGTCTCATCATGATCTATGCTCTTCTTCTGAGCATAACCCATTGCAAAAAGCCTCGCCTTGTAGCGGTCAATGCTCTACCACCAGCTTTATGCTTAAGCTTATAAACCCACTGTGTACCAATGGCTTTTTTATCATAAGGCAAATCTGCCAAATACCACGTGTCATTTTTGAGGATTGAGTCGTACTCATCCTGTATGATAGCCTATATCCAATAATCATTTTTGCGTACTTCTTTCCTTCGCTTCATCCACCAATGATTATTTTCCTGTGCTTCTTTCCTATCCTTTCTCAAAGGAAGCAGGTTTCTCTTGATTGCATATAGTGGCAACAATAAGAGTATGATTTACAAAAGAATAAGATGCATGATGAGAACCTTCATGTGTCTTGCTAGAAAAAGAAGTAGCTAATTTGCTATCCTGCAATGTTTACACCAACCATTTTGACATACTCTTAGATGCTTGTGTATGGCTACTCTTTCCTCCATTACATCATCCACACTTTTATTAAAAGCTTGATCTGTGGGGTTGATTTTCAGCCGATATGGACTGATTTACGGTACCTTATTGAGCATTCATTTGCTCCACATATATCTGCTCCGCATTGTACAAATTTAGGAGTATATCAAAGATATCCTTTGAGAATATATATATATATATATATGAGAATATATATATATATATATATATATATATATATATATATATATTTGGGCATAAAAGCATGGGCTAAAGTGAGTTTTCAACAAAGACACATCTCTACTCACCAAAATCTGCCTTCTTGTGGCAAGATGGTGCCCCACCAAGGTCTTGAAGACAATTATCCCTTATGAAGCTTGAAATGGTAAGAAGCTCTCTATGGCACATTTACATATTTTTGGTTATCTTGCTCATGAGAAACAACACAATAAGCTGAATGATAAGTCCATAAAATGCATTTTTGTGTGGGATATAGCTTAGATAGCAAAGGGCATCTATTTAGTGTTAGAAATACATCAAAATACCATGTGACACTAGGGATATGGACATATGGTTCATTAGGTCTATAGCCAACTTGGTGTGAACAACCTCTTAGTTAGAGTCAAAAGATAGGGTTTTATGCCTATAAAAGGGTTTTGTACTTGATGCTTAATGATAAGTCCGTAAAATGCATTTTTGTGGGATTTGGCTTAGAAAGCAAAGGGTATCTGTTTAGTGTTAGAAATACATCAAAATACCACATGACATTAGGGATATGGGCATATGGTTCATTAGGTCTATAGCCAACTTGGTGTGAACAACCTCTTAGTTAGAGTCAAAAGATAGGGTTTTATGCCTATAAAAGGGTACTTGGTGCTTTATATTATCTCATTCATAATACATTCACCTTGTATTTACGCAACTTGCTCTCTTTTGTGTGCTCAAGCTTCGTCTTCTCCCTCTTCTTCACACTGCACAACCATGGAGAAATTTCATCCTCCATAGGTCCATGGTTGACATCCTGTGATTGCCAACATGGTATTAGAGCCATGCTTCTTAGTGTTCATGCTTAATCCCTGCTCATCATCACATACCCTAATTATGATTAGTGAGTAATTAGCCATTTAATCATTTTTCACCATTTTCTGCTAGTTAGGTCATCTGCTTCTCTACCCCGGCATTGGCTCTCCATACACGCAACCATTGCTCAATCCAATTGTTGGAGGCTCTTCCCTGCTCATAGGTGCACCCCCCAGCCACCTCAATTGGGCGGATTTGCACGCCCATTGCCAGGAGCAGCTGATTAAAAGAGGCTTGCATTTTTTGAAGAAACGATCCAGCGCTTCAACGCAGCAAAATCAGCACAAACCCACTCAATTCTGGAGGTTTTCGAGGGCTGCGAATCCGCCTGCAGCATCGGTTTCTCAAAAGAATGCGTGTACAAGTCGCCACAGTGCTGGGCACTCCTCTAACAGTCACGTGGCCAGCCCGGGCCAAGGTGGCGATCATCCATCCACGTCACTGCCTGCGGAAGACTTGGTATCATTGATCCAGCCATACGGAGCAGAGCCCTGTTGGGCAAGTTGGTGGTTAGTGGCCTTCTTCCCAGTGGGGAGCCCAGGAAGGATTTTCTTTTGGCATGAATGTTGGCTCGCACCACTTCTCTCGGAGGTCCCTAGACTACCAACACGTGGTGGATATTCACAGAGGCCTGCTCTTGCAGTGTGAACTCTTCTTTTGAGGACTGCTTCGCAACTAGCCTGCTCAGACCTTGGGGCAAAGCCTACCCTTATCCAGTCCCCTCCAGTCACCGAGACTTTGGCAGCCCCTAATCTGGAACCCGTTTTTTTGGATGCTGAGTGGCCACCTGTTGGGCGCACACTCCCATATCGCTTGGGGACTTCTTTGCACATGCCAGCTTGGTCCTTGGGAGAGTGGGATCCATGAGAGTGGGAGTCGCACGACCCTTTCGTCCCCACTGAGAGCCCTCACACCCCCTTCTCCGACTACATGGCCTGGCTACGCCATAGGATTCACATGCTTGGGATAGATGGCGGTTAACCAGGTGCCGACAGCTAGGATGTGAGAGGCTAATTGCAAGAGGAAACGGGTAACCTTCTTGGGCCAGATGCTGTCCCATAGTCACTTCCAAAAATCTCCAAGGAGATGCCCTGGGATGACCAGTGGCCCGTTGAAGCCGGGGTATCAGAGGACTGCCTGCCCAGTGCACACGCTACAGCCACCTCGAGGAGCTGCATCGGCATTGCCTTTGGAACTGTCCCAAAGCACAACAGGTATGACGAGGATTCTTCACCTTTTCACGACAGAGGAGACTGTTCCACATATCACCACCTAGGAGGTAGTCACCTGGGTGACTGGGGCAGGCCTAGTAGTGTTCTATGAGGAGACCGCAGGGGGTAGGCCCTCCACCTGTCCTATTACAGGATTAATGCAATCTGTACTCCCGATCTGTCCTCAGAAACCTGTATCTACCGTCACTCCCCCAGCTGAATCCATATGTCCCATATGGATAGACATCATCAATACCCTCCACGGTCAGCGGAGAAGCTTTAGAGCAGGCCTGATTGAATGTGGATGCAGCGAGAGGCCTTCTTGCATACTTGGCACCAGGGAACCTTCCTTTCAGATGGGGACAACGAGGTTATTTGGCATTTTAGGCCACTGTTTTGGCTCTTCCCCCCTCCCACTTGTATGAGGCAGTCTCCCTCCCAGATCGGCCAGCCATGGAGGAGATCCCCCCCTTTATTGTACTTTTACCTCGTCAGAGGGCTCTGAGCTAAAATTTTAGCCTTTGGCTGATATTGTTAACTAATAGAAGGATCAACTTTCAGCCAAAAAAAGAAGATGGACCTCAAGACCTTAATTTGGGTGCATAAATTTTTTTAAAAACCTAAATTGTAACATGCAGTTTACATAGCAACTAGGCTTAAGCTGCCTTGTTTCACAAGCATTCAGTACAGAAAAGCATCACGTCTGTGGACTTCCACAACTACAAATGTTTGCCTGCAAAATTTGATAACATTAGGAATGTTTCTCTAAATCCAAGGGCCCCTTATGGGAGGTGTGAAGTCCACATCATAGATTGCATGCCTGTATTGCCTCCGCAGCTGACTTCAGAGTTGACAAGTTTTTGCAGAAAGCAACTCTAACATAGCGTCTTGTATAATCATGCTTCTTTTCTCCCAATGCATCTCGGCATTTGATGACTCCAGGATTGAGAGGTTTCTCTGAGAATGTGCATATATCATGAAAAAATCCACATCCAGGTACCACAGCCACACCTGCTTTCTCGATAAGCTCAGCAACATACTCCATCTGTATAGGCTCCAATAGAGCATCTGATTAGACTACTCAGAAGGTCCAGGAAGAATCCAAGGTAAAATTCCAGGAAGGGAAATAATGAAGCAATCAGATACATACATCACTTTTTTCATAGGTGTCTGGCAGCTCCGCAAACACGAAAACTGATCCCTGAGGTCTGAACAGAACTTTGAAACCAGCATGATTGAGCATGGAACAGACGGTGTCTAGTCGTCTCTCGTATTCCTGCAGAGTTCCTGGACTAGCTATAAAAAAGCTGAAACTGCAAGAAATGTAATCACACTACATTTACATGCATATATACACACACACACATACATATATGTATGCATCCATCGTCACCCCCTCACCCCCCCCCCCCCCAACACACACACAACCTTCATAAAATACATACCAATATCCTCTTACCCTCTGATAATGAGAGTCAAAGCATCACCTTTCTTAGAGCAGAGTAGTAGTCGGCACAACTTTGCAAGGCAATGACAGCAGCTTCTTGAAATGGGGCTGGTGCCGAATCCGTGATCTTCACATGGATATTTGAAACTGCAGATGAAATGTCATGTGGAGCTATAGCCCAGCCAACTCTCCAACCTGCAAGAGAGTTTTAGAGATCCTAGAATTACAGCTGGGGTTACTTATAAGACAGGGTTATCTAATGGTTATTGAGAAAAACCACCCCAAGCTGTTTCGATCCGTGGTTTGATGTAAGATAAAGAGACCTGTTACGCTGTATGTCTTTGACAATGAGGATGTTATAATAGTGCGCTCCAGCATTCCCGGAAAAGATGCAAGACTGAGATGCTTAACTGATCCATAGGTAATGTGTTCGTAAACCTGCAAGACATATGTAATAAGAGATCATAACAAATATGGTGTGTCCACAAACACAAACATAAAACAGTACAAGGATTGAAAATTTGGGATGTAAACCCATAAGTCCATATTATTATGGAAGAGCTTCTTCTGTTCCTTAGTGAATCAAAGAAGTTCCAATGACAATTTGTCCTGCTATACAAATAATGTTAATGCTGTATAATTTTAATAAAATTCTAAAACAAGGTTGAAGATCATTAGCTCACATATTTCGATTGTAGGTTTATTTAGTACATATGACAAAAATATATAAAACAATTACTTTGTGCAATAATCGTTTTCATATGATACGCCAAAATCGTTCATACATGTAATAAATGTACTTAATAGAAACAAATCATTATGTGCTATGCATGCCATTGAAATAGATGAGCCACGAACCTTACCATGTCTTAAACCTAAAACAATACTCAGTTGGTTTCAGGTAGGTGGACTACAGATGGACTGGCTCCCTCTATTTCAATATGATCCAGATTCCCCATACATTAGGCTTACATGCAAGGACAGGAACCACATGATCCAATACGATCTACTATGGCTATACACACGTATATAGTTGCAATGAAACGCGTTTCATTCACTTTGAATGAAACGAAACATTTCGTAAACGTTTCATACGAATGAAACGTGTTTCATTCGTGTCAACCTGGGAACTGTACAATTTAAGCATTTTTAACCTAGATTCTTTAGTTTTGACTTGAAAACATGTTTTAATGTGTAAATGATGCATGTTTAATATTGTTTTGCAGGGAAGGCAACATATTTTTTACATATTATAAACTTAAATACAAATTTTGGGGCCTGTAACCCCCCTGTTTTGTATGAAACGTTTTTGAAACGTCTCGGATTTGAAAGAAACGTTTATGAAATGCGTTTCATGAAACGCCTGACAACTATGCACACGTAACACATGGATCACACTGGTAGGCCCATTGCCTACCAAGATGCAGTACTACATAGATCATTTCTTGACATTCATTGCAGATGGTTTCATACCAAATTATCTCGATGTCTTCATGTCCCATGTTATGAGGATAGCCATTGGCCAGCTTAGGGTATCATCCCATGGATTGAGGATAAAGACTGGTAGAGCCAAGCAGATACCCAGAGAGGACATGGCATGTAGACTTTGTCAGATGGGGGTTGAGTCGGAGGAGCACTATGTTTGCAAGGGCCTAGTCTACTATGAGTTCAGAGGGAGATTTCACAGTCTATTCAAAGACGGCTTTGGACCCTTATCCCGGATCATGGAGTACCGAGATCAGAGGTGCCTTGGAATCTTCTTATTGGAGTTGAGCTGACACAAAGAGTCACTACTTAGATCCGAAAAGCCTGGTTTGATTCAGAACCTTTGCGCTCGCTGAAGCTCCCGCCCACCTCTCCCTGCTCGCGCTGTTGCACTGCGCCCTTCACCTTCCCTGCATGTTCGCCCCCTCGTTTCCTCCTCGCTTCCTCCTTCTCCGCCTTCCCTGCATTGCCCGCCGCCAGCATTGTCCCCCGCCTTCTTTGACCCCCGCCGCCTGTCGTTTAGCCCCCCCCGTCTACATCCGCTGCGCCCCCCATTCCGTCTGCCTTCGCTGCTGCCCATAGCTCTGCTCGCCGCCTTCCTCTCCCTTACGCCTCCCCCCCCTTGTCTTCGCGCCCTCCTCCTCTCTGCAGCGACTTATCCCCCCCCCCTCCGCCAGTTGGTTTTTTTCCGCCAGTTCGTTTTTTTTGTTTTTTTTTTTCCTTCCGCCCATCCCTCTTGCGCGCAGCCCCCTGCCCTCCCCCCCCCCCCCCCCCCCCCCCCCCCCTCTTTTTAGATTTTATCTCTTTCGCCTCCCCCCCCCCCCCCCCCCCCCCCCTCCCTCCTTTTCTTGCTTCCGCCCCCTGGGGGTTTTGATTTCATTTTTCGCTCCGTATTCCGCCTCTCTGTGTGCAACTCGTTTCCAGCAGGTTCCCGCCTTCGCCGCAGCTTCAGACTCTGATGGAGGCTCCTCCCGCCCCGCCTCAGAGGGACTCATCAACAGCCCCCTCGCCCGCCCCTGAGGTCACCCCCATCAGGCTTTCTCTTTCGCCGGAAGAGGAAGCGAGCCTCACCGCAGAGGTGGAACGCCTCCAAGCTCATTCCACCATCTGCCGTATAGTCGGCACTCGCCCCAACAGAGGGGAGATCAGGGATCTTCTTCAGGCCCGCCTTCTTGCAGATGTGGGCAAGATCCTGGATGTACAGCTTCTGGGCCGGGGACATTATCAGATCGAGTTCGAGGCCGCCCAGAGCGTTGCCAAGGTCCTTGCCATGAGTCCCCTTGACATCAGGGGTGCTCGGGCTTTTTTCAGACCTTGGCAGCATGGATTTGACCCAGCAGCGGCGGAGCAGGGAGAGCGCCTCTTCCATGTTACAGTTTGTTTCCCTGGTCTCCGCCGGGAGTATCTTCCGCTCCTCTCCAGGCTCGGAGCATTGGTGGGCTCGGTACTAGAGACGGGCCCCTCAGCAGCTTCAGTGGTGGCCAGAGCAGCTGGGCTACCTTCGGTCAGAGTGTTGGTGTCTGACATCTCCTCCCTTCCTAAGGTCATTCAGTTACCTAGGATAGGGGGGGGGTGGATAGATCAGAGAGTGGAGTTCTCGGGGCTCCCGAACCAGTGCTTCATTTGCAGGCACGTCGGTCATCTGGCCAAGGCCTGCCCTCGCAGGAGACCTCGACCCTCACCACAGCAGCAGGCTACTGATGGCCCGCCCACAGATTCGGCTCGGCAGGCTGCCTCCGGGACACCTGCTCAGGCCACAGAGACCTCGGAGTGGCAGCCTGGACAGGGGCGCCGCCGAGGGAGACAGCCACAGCAGCACGCCCAGAGACCGCTGCAGCAGCAGCCGCAGTCTCAGCCTCACTGGGTTCCCGTGAGGAACAGCTTTGCTCCCCTTCAGGAGGAGACCCCTGCAGCGACCGAGGACCAGGAGATGCCAGCTCCCCCTCCTTCACCCCCCCCACCCCCGTCCCCTCCCACCGCCTCGCTTCCACCATCGCCTCCTCCCGCCCCCGCTCCGGTTTCGGCAGCGGCTCCCTCTCCACCTCCCTCGCCTCCCCCTCCGCCCCCTCCGCCCGCCTCACCTTCCCGGGAGGCCCTGGCAGTTCCCTGGCGCTCACCTGCAGTCCGGAGAGCGCTGAGCACTGACCTCGCTCGAGCATCACAGAGGAGACCTATGCCGATTAGGGCCTCACGGATTTCATCTATCCGCAGTCGGCTGAGTCGCCTTGGCATTAGACAGCGCTCGGAGGCCTTTGATTATACCTTCACACGGCTTTTTGGAGCAGAGGGCCCCCATGAGCCAGCACCCATTCGAGTTCATGTAGTGATACCTCCGGCCCGCGGGGAGGAGGCACTAGACTCAGCGGTGGCCTTCTCGTTCCCTCTATGTGGACCTTGTGACCGGGAGTGGACTCTAGAGCTCGCTCTCAGCACTTTGAAGACTCAGGCAGTTGAGTTTTCTCACCACATGAGCGATCTGGAGGTGACAGATGTGATAGGCCGACTTTGGGAGTTGGCTCATTTTTTCTTGGATCCCGGGAGTGTGGACACCTCAGGGATTCGGCATTTGGTCATGCGCATAGTGGCAGACTTGGCACGTGACCCTGGATATGTGAGTATACACGAGGTTTCTCTGTCAGAGCAGGAGGCAGTCGCCATGGGCCACAGCCACTGGCGCCTGATCCGGGATTCTTGCAGTACACCGGGTGGGCAGATTCGCAGCCGTTCGGATGGGGACTACTCTCCATCCAAGCCGCTTGCGAAGGCCCGCCGTACGGCTGAGACAACATCCACCTCAGCAAGGCATCCATGAGGATCATCTCATGGAATGTACAGGGCCTTGGCGGAGCACACTTTATACGCTATCGAGGTTGCTTGAGGCAGGAGCTTTAGAGATGCCTGGTTGGTGGCAGCATTGACATTTTGATGATGCAGGAGCACCACTTGGGTGAGAGCAGGATCCGGAGATATGGTTCGGTGATGCCTGGTAGATGGGACACTTTTTGGTCTGCAGGGTTTGGTCCTTTGGGTGGACAGGGAGGAGTATGCATGGTTATTGCAGATGTATGGCGGCAGGCCATTGTGGATCGAGGGATCATTGTGCCTGGTAGAGCACAGTATGTCATTCTGAGGATGCATGATGAGCTATTGGGTGTGCTTAACATCTATGCGCCCAATCATGCTAGTGCCAGAGCAGAGTTCTGGACTCAGGTTACAGATGCATTGCCAGAGGCCGCACATTGGTGTGTTGGGGGAGACTTCAACATGCTTGAGGACCCGGCAGATAGGGTGGGAGGCAGTCATGTTACAGTGCACGGCACGGAGCTTGCAGCTTGGGACCGGTTTTGCATGTCACTGAGGATCATTGATGCATGGCAGCATGGGGCTTTCTCCCGGTCTCAGGACAGTCTTAGTTTCTCTCGGTCGGATCGCCGGCAGGGAGGGACTAATCTATCACGGATTGATCGCTTTTATGTGGGCGACTGGTTAGGGGAGCGAGGGGGCTCCGTCGGCATTCTCGCTGGCACCTCATTTTCAGATCATGCGCCAGTTATATTGACATTGGAGGAGGGGACACGGGAGCCCAGCTTGCAGTTGAGGATCCCAGAGAGGGTACTTGCAGATCCCAGTCTTGCTGAGGACATTGAGAGGATCTGGCATGATAGTCAGTGCTCTGACCAGGATGCAGCGGGCCAGTGTGCCCAGGGACTCATTGATCTTAGCTCTTTTCTACACGCTGCAGCTTTGACACGACTGGGAGAGATTCGCGAGCGGGAGCAACGGCTGAGACGCAGCCTTGCTTCGCTACAGCGCCTTCAGGAGCAGCAGCCTGCATGTGAGTGGGTGGCGTCCCAGCTGAGCCAGGCACGTCAGGAGGTTAGAGAGGTAGAGGAGCAGAGACATGAGTTTTACTATCGTCGTCAGGCCTCTCAGTGGACGCAGCTTGGTGATAGAGTGACTGGGGAGTTTTTTGAGATCACTGGACCCCGTCATGCGCGAGCAGGAGTCCGCCAGCTTAGTAGACCGGATGGATCGGTTGCTACTGAGCTCGGGGAGATCAGAGCCATTGCCACTGCATTTTATAGTGACCTGCTTTCAGCGGAGCCAGCCACTGAGGATCGAGATGTTTGCAGACAGACTGTGTGGGCCCATGTGCAGAGGAGGGTCACAGACCATATGCGTACAGTTCTAGGTGCGCCTCTGTCAGAGATTGAGCTTGCCGAGGCCTTGAGGGTCTTGCCGCGACATAGTTGCCCAGGGGAGGACGGACTGACGCCGGCCTTTTTTATGCGCTATTGGGACCTTTTGGAACCAGGCCTCCGCAGGGGCTTTCAGCATGTTTTGGACACTGGGGTGATGCCGCAGAGCTTTTCAGAGGGCTTGATCTATCTTATCCCCAAGGGGGAGGGAGTATCAGATGACATTCGGCATTGGAGGCCTATTACGATCCTCAATACTTTAGCAAAGGCCTTGAGTTTGAGGATCCAGCCCTTCCTGGGGGAGTTGATTCATGCTACTCAGACAGGATTTGTCAAGGAGCGCAGTATCCTTGACAACATCTTTACTTTCTGGGAGGCGACGGCCCGAGCTAGATTTCTTGGCGAGGACTTGGTCGTGATGCTTCTCGATTTTGAGAAGGCATACGATAGAGTTGATTGGGGATTCTTAGAGGGCACTATGCTTCGCCTGGGCTTTGAGCCAGGATGGATCAGAGGGGTGGCAGCTCTGTATTCCACAGCTCGCAACCAGGTGCTGATTGCAGGAGGACGGGGGCCGAGTTTTGAGCTGACCAGATCAGTCCGTCAGGGGTGTCCTCTCGCCCCTTTCCTTTTTCTCTTCTTTGCGGAGGCTATGAGTATGTATTTGACGGCAGAGGAGGTTGGTTTGAGAGGACTTCAGCTCCCAGTCCGGGGGGAGGATTTGCTTGATGCTGAGTTTGCAGACGACACGGGCTTATTCTTGCATGGCCAAGAGGCCAATCTTATTCGGGCTGAGCAGTCGCTCCAGGTTTTTAGTGCAGCTTCGGGAGCATTGATCAATTGGCGCAAGACAGTGGCCTTTTGGATCAGTAGTGCTCCCACTCCGGCATGGAGCCCGGACCCCGGTTTTAGATGGATTCCTCCAGGCACAGCAGTGCGGTATTTGGGATGCCAGATTGGCCTCGATTTGTCACCTGAGCAGCAGATTGCCCCGCTTCTTCTGAGCATTCGGAAGAAGCTATTGTATTGGAGTACAGCTCGACTATCCTTGGCTGGGAGGGTGGTGGTGGCAAATCAGGTGCTGTTAGCGACCATGTGGTACATTACGTCTTGCTGGATTTTCTCGAGCTCTTGCATCAGCCAGGTACAGAGGCTGATCAGGAACTTTCTGTGGTCTGGGCGGGACGGTCAGCCAGCTCGGGCAAAGGTTGCATGGGCAGTTATTACACTTCCGCTGGCTCAGGGCGGTTTGGGCATTATAGATCCAGTCGATCAGAGCAGAGCCTTATTGGGGAAGCTTATTGTTCGGGGGTTGCTTCCAGGCGCTGAGCCGTGGAAAGAGCTCCTCTTGCAGCGACTGCAGGCTCGGGCGCCCCCTGCAGGGGGCACTTGGGCACCAGAGATTCGCTGGATCTTCATAGAGATGAGGAGGACAGGCCTCAGTAGAGGATGGGAGGACAGATTTGCCTTGAGTATCCTGAGAGCTTGGGAGCTGTTGAGACCGGGGCTCTCTCAGCGGCCTCCTTCTTGTGTTGAGGAGCGGGCCAGGCAGCCGCTCATCTGGAGCCCAGCGGTTCGCACGGAGCAGGGTCATATGCTGGGTTCTCGGCCTCGTCTAGCCTGGGGACCTTTAGCGGCAGGCCCAGCTCGTAGTTTTGGAGACTGGCAGGCTTTCTGCAGTCTACCAGAGGAGATCCAGGTGGAGAGGCTGAGTCACTTACAGGAGGCTCTCACAGAGGAGTGGTTCACGCCTCTCGAGCCAGTGGCCCCACGGTGGATGGGAGCCTTTACACAGTTGGAGATCCTGATTGCTGTCAGAGCTAGCACTGAGGATGGCAGATGCCTCTACTATGAGATTCAGGATGAGGGTAGACTCCAGAGAGTGGAGGTGGAGTCGCCTTTGGTTGCAGAGTGCACCTTTCAGAGGATTCGGGTAGTGGCAGCCGCTTCTCGGAAGTGGCATATTGACCCCGACCCTGCTGATGTGCTCCCGGATTGGCGCATATGGGCATATGCAGCGCGCCCCTTGGCCCGGCTACAGTGGGACCCCGGGGAGTACGAGTGGCATGATCCTTATGCATCCCTTGAGGCCACAAAGATCACCTTTTTCCAGTATACTGTTCGGCTGGGACGGCATATTTTGACGGCGAGGAGGACGGTTTCTCCAGCGGCAGCGGGGCATTGGCGATTGCAGGGACTCTCACAGGAGTTCCTGGAGGACTTCTGGGCTCGGCTCTGGGCTAGTCGGCAGGCCCGCAGGATCTCGGCTTTTCAGTGGCTGGTCGCCCACAGGGGCTCAGCAGTTGGCACCTGGCTTGTTTACAGCGGTCTTCCGGCGGCCTGCGTTCGATGCGGCCACCCTATGGAGACACAGAGACATTGCCTTTGGGACTGCCCTCAGGCACAGCAGATTTGGCTGCGGATGCTGCGTATTCTGGCCCCCCTCTCTCCAGAGGGTATGTTTACGTGGGGCGCCGCTGCTTGGTCGACTTCGTCAGGGCCTGCTATGGGCTATGAGATGGAGCAGGGCAGTCAGGCCATCAGATTTATTAGGGGCCAGCCTCGCCTGGTTCCGGCACCGGATTTCTCGTCCGCCAGCTGGACACGGGAGAGGGATTTACGATGGGAGCTCCTCAGCAGCCTCACCATCTGGTTCACCTGGAGGGCCCGGTGTTTCACGGCCTTTGAGGGGAGACTGGAGCCACCAGCAGAGACTGTACGGGGGATTTGGCAGGAGTTGATCCACACCCTGCGAGGACAGTATGATCGCATCCGGGGCGACTCGGACGAGGCGATCTTGCGGCGCCAGGCTTTTCACACCACCTGGCGCAGCGGCCCCTTCTACACCTTACACACGGGATTCCCCCGTTGGCATTACAGGCCACCTGTTTGGCTATTCCCCCCCCCTATTGTATGATTTAGCCCTTCAGTCCTTAGTACTGATGCTTGTATTTTGCAGCACCTAGGGAGAGTCTCCCGGGCTGCCTTGCTGGATTCACTGCTCTTTTTCTCTTATGAGCAGGAGAGATCTTTTGTAGCCCTACGGGCGTTTTTATATAACTAATGAAAGGATCTTTTCTCGGAAAAAAAAAAAAGAGTCACTACTTAGAGATCCTCGTCCCCAACACTCCTCTCAGCTTACCATCACCAGTTTTTTCTAGCCTAAAGGGGTGGATAGGGAGGCACCACAGCCCACCACAGTGGATATGGGAGCCTATACCACATTGCCCCCTCGCAGCAGGCCCATGGGAGTCACATCAGATTGGGCACGCACACTCCAGAGAGCTAGATGTCCGTGTCTCGTTGGACCCCGGCCACCCCCAGCTCATCAGCCCCAGATTTAGGAGATCCTAGCCCACCATTGAGCGGCCTCATCCTCACAGCAGACTATCAACATCTCTAGCCTCCTTGTATCACCCATGATGGACATATTAGGTGGGCCCTTGCTCGGCATACAGGGTTAATTGACTGTTTATATTCAGCTCTCCCATATCCCATCACTTATTGTACCCTATACCTCGCATAGTAGGATCTAGATTTTCATCTTGTATGATCTCAAAGTCTGAGATCTTAGCTTTCAGTTTTTAGTTTTTAGTTTTTAGTTTAATGTTTCTCTTTCTTATTTCATCCACGATGAGATTTCATGGACACAATGTATACATCATTTTGGTCTCATAGACCCTTTAGGTATTTTGAAGACGTTAATATAACTTTCTTACTTTCTTTTCTTTTCTTTCCCTCAGCATGGCCCTAGCACTATCCCTCGTCCTAACCCTAACCCCAGCCCTAGCCCTAGCCGTAGCCATAATCCTAGCCTACCCATAACCCTAGCGCTAGCCCTAATCCTCACCTACCCGTAACCCTAACCCTAGCTTAAGCCTTACCCTCAGCCCTAACCCTAGCCTATGCCTAGCTATCGCATGCATGAACCGTAATAATAAACCTGTAGGCTACAGTTGAGATATGCGCCTAAGAGCTACACCTGAGAGCTACAAAGCGCTAGGGTTGAGAGCTACACTATGCGCATGAGAGTTACCCATTGCGCTCTCGCCCCCACAGTGCACACTGCTTAGCACCAACGCCAGGGAGCTATTCCTATCTCCCGTTGCTCCAAGGGCGATTTCACACCCCCCCCCCCCCCCCCCCCCGCGCCCCTCTCAAAAAAAAAAAAGGAGATCCTTTTATTAGATAAAAAAGACCTGCCTAGAAGGCAGAGTACCAACATTGCTATAGTAGTAAGAGAAGCACAACATAGAGGGGTGCTTCCTCCATGCCTGGCCGCTCTCGCAGGAAGGCTACATTGCTATTACTTGACACTCACTCCCTCGCCTCCGAGAAGGAGGAGGAGAAGGGGGGTGGGGGCTAAATGTTCAATCGAAGAAAGGACCCTCTGACATTTTGGGGATCCACAAGGATCCTCTCATGCCTGAAAAGCCTCTCTACTAGATTGTGACAAAATAAATCGATAATGAACGAGTGGATGGGGATCCCCTACTGAAACCTATGATTGCTCCCTAGGTGCAACTTGGGCACCGGGTGCTTGCTGAGACTGGGTTGTTGAGGGTGCCAAAGAAGCCCCACGCCTGCTCGGGGGTACCTCTTGCAGTTGTACTGCATGGTCTAAAGCCAGAGGAACCATTGAAAGGTGCTCCAAACGGTTCGATGAGGGAACCTCGAGTTCGGGTGTCCCACCCAAAATCGAGGTCTCAACGATCGGGTCGATCCTGGGGTGCCTGCGACGGCAATGTTTGCATTGAGCCATGCCTCTGCCTCCCACATTCCTAGTCCTGGGGAGGCTGCTCTAAGAAAAGAGCTAGTGAAGCACTCTCATCTCCATCCGGATCCTGGGTGTCGGCTGGCGCTGATGCCTATGGAAGAGGGTGGGAAGGACGTCAATGATGAGGAAAGACTGGCTCTGGGTGAAGACGCTAATGAGCGGGGCATCAACAAGGGCAAGAACAAGCCAAGTTTGCCATCTGGCGGTAGATGAAGCATCGACCTGGCAAGCCTGAGAACCCCACCCACTACAGAAAGGAACAGCCGTCCAATGGAGGAATCACCAAGTGTCCAAGGACGTTCTTTTGCGAAGAGTCACCCAGAGAGAAGAAAGTCCAGCAGCCCACGCCACAACTGATGTTGCCGTGGGGGGGGGACTCAATGACTTGTGTGAGTGTGTGCCCTATCATCGGAAGAAGTTCCAGATACTCCTTGGGGAGTCCAAGAAGGCAGATAGTGATGGGAAAACCCACTATTCCAGCCAAAGGGCCAAACTCCAAAGAGAAACCATGGTGCCACCTTGCAAAAAAAACCTCAGCCTCGCAAACTACAATTAGTCTCCCAAACTACCATTGTATTACTTTTGGTCTCATAGGCCCTTGGGGTCTTCCGTAGACATTAATATAACTTTCTTTCTTTCTCTCTCTCTCTCTCTCTCTCTCTCTCTCTCTCTCTCTCTCCAGTGAGATAGCTATATTTATGTTTTCATTCTGTTTTATTTTCCATTCCATGATGAGATATGCCATGGACATTATTGTACCACTTTGGTCTCATAGGTCCATTGGGTCTTTAGTAGACGCTTAATCTATCTATCTTTCTTTCTTTCTCACCCTTTTTTTTTGGGGGGATGAAATCCACTGTTTCATTATAATTAAAATGTACATGCATGGCTGTCCCAGAGTGGGACAACTAGTATCAAAAAGCTAAAAACAATGATAAAACACTTCCAGCTGAGGCAAGGAAAGCTGTCCAAGGAAATGAGCATCTTGAAGAGACTGAAGCAAAGAACAACGAAAATAAGCATAAACATCCACCGAAGTATGCTGAAATAACTGGGTGTTTTGTGCGTGATATACAGTCCACAGAGCCTAGTAGCAGAACTAGGAGAAGAATTGAGCATAATCAAGGAGGAAGCAAATCTACCGAAGAGCCATAAATGCTTGCCAAAAGTGAGAGCAAAGAACAACAAAAATAAGCATAAACATCCACCGAAGTATGCTGAAATAACTGGGTGTTTTGTGCGTGATATACAGTCCACAGAGCCTAGTAGCAGAACTAGGAGAAGAATTGAGCATAATTAGGGAGGAAGCAAATCTACCGAAGAGCCATAAATGCCTGCCAAAAGTGAGGCTGGGAAAACGAGCATGGAGTAGAGCTGTCAAACGAGCAAAAAAATCACGAACAGTAGGACATGCCCATAAAAGATGCAGCACAGTCTCACATGGATGTGAACAAAATGGATAAACTGATGAAGCAATCTGCCTGACAGCCAACATAGAACCCACTAGGAGTGCATCCACCAAACACCGCCAAAGGAAAACCCATTGCTTCAAAGGAAGTTTACTTTTCCAGATGCAATAAAGATAATTCTTCCACCATGCAAGAGACTTGTCCAAGCACCATAGCCAATTGCCATGCTCTTGAATCCATGGCTGCGGGAGAAGAATGCGATAGGCATTTTTATCTGTCAGATCTGCAAAGGAGGAGGAGGAATAACCTGGGAGCCCACGATCAAACCTCCAATCTAGGAGTGGCAGAGTAGAGAACAATGACAGAACCGGCTGAAACGTTTGGAGCATAGTAATAATAGCATGCCAAACATGCCGATGGTGCATACCCAAATGATGACGCATCTTGGCCGGAGGGAAAGAGAGGGTACATCAGCCACGATACAAATTTCCCTGCAATGAAGAAAATAAGCCTTACGTGGTTGAGAAAGGGCTAATGGGCAATCAAAAACATGGCTCCAATGTATGCTTTTTTGGCAAAGGGTGTTGCCAGGATCCGGAGGGCGGCCCGACCATTTCAAATAGGAGAGTAATTGTTGCCAGTCATGAAGCAGATGAGTAGAAAAGAGACAACCACGAATACGTCCCTGAAAATACCCAAATATGACATCCTGTATACTAGGGGTCCAATGCCCAAAAGCACATGTCCGGAGGGAGGCCAACATACTAGAAAGCATAAGTGTCCAAGGTTTCTGCTGCTCCACAAGAGTGTTGCCTTCCTCGCCAATACATGAAAATGAAGATTAAGAATGTTCAAGCCCCCATGCATTTTTGGCATACATACATAATTATACCAGAGTAGACGAACAGCTTTACATTCATTGGCGAACCTGGAAAGATCTCCGATTTTCACCCTCTGGGGCGCGGATACTACCAAGTGGAGTTCGACTCGCCATCGGTGTCAGACCAAGTCATGCAACTGAGCCGCCTTGCACTGCGTACGGCGCAGGCCGTCTTTGCTCGGTGGCAGCACGGCTTCGATCCTGCGTCTGACCCATTGGCTGGCATTTCGGGCTTCCCAGTGACAGTTTGCTTCCCACGCCTTAGGAAGGTGTAATGGTGGTGCCATCGGGAGAGTGATGGAATCCCGCCCCCACCGCTGCCTCGGCCCTCACACGAGTAGCTGGGATTCCATCTCTCTGCATCTGTGTTGCCTTGCCGGATCCTGTGCCTCACATGATATCTATTCCCAGCCTTTGGGGCGACCCCATTATGCAGAGAGTGGAGTATTCCGGCCTTCCAGGCCAATGTTTCATTTGCAGGCAGATGGGTCATCTGGCCAGAGCTTGCTCTCGGCGTCAGTCTAGGAGACTGCCCCACTTAGATCCGCACTAGGGGGCCAAGGGAGGAGCATGTTCCCAAGCCGCGGAGCACCAGGTACCGACCATGGATGACCCATCAGCCAGAGAGTGGCGGACGGTTGACCCCCGCCTGGGTCGCCGGCCGAGCACCAGAGCTAAGCGTCGCCGTTACGAGCACTTATCACAGCACCTGCCCGCAGACGGCGGGCCCCCTCTAGTCACGGAGAGCAACCCCCCCCCCCCCCCCCCCCCCCCCCCCGATGTTGCGGCCAATTCCTCGTCGCGACTCCTCTTCTGGCCCTCAGTGCCCAGTGGGGCCAATTGACCCCATCCTCTCTATGTCAAGCTTTCCCCAGCAGCCCTCCTCTCCGATGGATGCCTCTCAACATCGTCCCTCTCCAGCCTCTCCACCCTCCCACTCCTGCTTGCTTTCTCCCCCCCCCCCCCTTTCCCCACCCTCGCCTGCGACTCTACCCGAGGACTTACAGGAGGCAGTACATGTGATGCATAGAGGTGCAGATGCACACTACATGTGGATCAAAGTGAGCACAAATAGACCTCGGGACATTTACATTGCAGTATCCTACTTCCCACCGGCACATTCCATATACGCTACGCCGGGAGAATCACCATATATGCCGCTGTACGAGGACATCATGAGATTTGTGAGCTTGGGAGAAATACTACTAACGGGGGACTTTAATGCACGTACACGCCGGGAACAATCAGCTCTCTATGCTACGGATGAGCCCATGTACCGCGAGCTAGCAGCGGATGAGATAGGGATGCAGAGATCTGCCTAGGACACAGGACAGGTGACAAAATATGGAAGACACTTCCTAGCTTTGGGGAGTGCACATGGGCTAGTTATCTATAATGGCCTATCCCGTTGGCCAAGTTCAGATGCTCTCACATGCTGGAACAAAAAGGGAGGAGCTAGTACAGTGGATTATCTGATGGGCTCACCTACCTTGATACATGATATACAGGATCTCTCCATTTCGGGCAAACCCATTGGGATAGCAACAGACCATGCATATTTGACATTTTCTGTGACTTGTGGATATGTTAGAGGCACACCACCCTCTAGTCATACCAGATACCCAAGATATCACTTTACTCGGGATACCTCTAGGGTATATGGCAGTGCAGTATATGATGGTCTGTTCGCTCTTGACCCGAGCAGTCCGCTAGATGAGTTTACGAAAGAGTTTACAGGTGTATTACATGGTTCAGCAGCATATGCTTT